>NC_060119.1:216193929-219020179 GCF_021461395.2 Schistocerca americana | reverse complement strand
GATAACAATGAAGAGGAAAGTCGTAAAGGCAAAAGAAAATCGCGAAAATCCAAACGCACATAGAAGAAAAAATCCGAAAATAGTAACTGTTCTTGAAAGAACAGATACCATTGTTGACAGTGCAGCTTCTCTAGAATAAACGATAATTAATTGAAACTCTCAGCTCCCGACAGGTGTTGTTGGTATACCTTGATGGAGACAGCAGAAAATGTGTGCAACGATCAGGACTCGAACCCGGGATATCCTGCTTACATGGCAGACGCTCGATCCATCATTTTCTTTTCTTTTTTTCTTGCTCGTTGGGTTTGGTCGTTTCGGACGTCACATGACATCCTTTAAAGTTCGGTTGTTGATCCTTCCACTTAGTTTTTTATTCCAGAGGCCAACCAGCTCTCTGACCAAACACGCTGAGCTACCGTGCCGGCGTCTCAGCTATCGAGGACACAGATGAATAGCGCGACTGCAGGAACTTATCCTTTGCACGCTTCCCGTGAGACTCACATTCCCAACTGCCCACGATTTACATACGTAATGTGCCTAAAAGATATTTGCCCCTCCACTCATTACTCGCGCACACCAAGGTGACGATTCCCGTAAGAGTTCGGGCAACCTGTGCGCATTCGCACAGACGAAGGTTAATGGCTGGGTAGCCTTTAACTATATACAGGGTGTTACAAACAGGTACGGCCAAACTTTCAGGAAACATTCCTCACACACAAAGAAAGAAAATATGTTATGTGGACATGTGTCCGGAAACGCTTACCTTCCATGTTAGAGCTCATTTTATTACTTCTCTTCAAATCACATTAATCTTGGAATGGAAACACACAGCAACACAAAGTACCAGCGTGACTTCAAACACTTTGTTACAGGAAATGTTCAAAATGTCCTCCGTTAGCGAGGATACATGCATCAACCCTCCGTCGCACGGAATCCCTGATGCGCTGATGCAGCCCTGGAGTATGGCGTATTGTATCACAGCCGTCCACAACACGAGCACGAAGAGTCTCTACATTTGGTACCGGGGTTGCGTAGACAAGAGCTTTCAAATGCCCCCATAAATGAAAGTCAAGAGGGTTGAGGTCAGGAGAGCGTGGAGGCCATGGAATTGTTCCGCCTCTACCAATCCATCGGTCACCGACTCTGTTGTTGATAAGCGTACGAACACTTCGACTGAAATGTGCAGGAGCTCCATCGTCCATGAACCACATGTTGTGTCGTACTTGTAAAGGCACATGTTCTAGCAGCACAGGTAGAGTATCCCGTATGAAATCATGATAACGTGCTCCATTGAGCGTAGGTGGAAGAACTAAAATGAGCTCTAACATGGAAATTAAGCGTTTCCGGACACATGTCCACATAACATCTTTTCTTTATTTGTGTGTGGGGAACGTTTCCTGAAAGTTTGGCCGTACCTTTTTGTAACACCCTGTATATGAAGATAGTAACATAGTGTGCGCGAGTAATGAGTGGATGGGCAAATATCTATTAGGTACATTACGTAAGTAGATTGTGGACAGTTGGGAATGTGAGTCTCACGGGAAGCATGTCATGTGACGTCCGCAAAGACAAAAACCCAACAATAACAACAACAAAAAACATGGATAGAGCGTCTGCCATGTAAGCAGGGGATCCCGGGTTCGACTCCCGGTCGGTGCACACATTTACAGCTGTCTCCGATGAGGTATACCAATAACACCTGTTGGCAGCTGAGGGTTTCAATTAATTATCATTTGAGAAAAAATCTCGTTTGAAGGCGCCCTGTGACGTCCATTCCACTGACCCCAAACCACCGCCGTCTGCAACTTCAGTGGTGTCGAGAGGGAGTTCTCTATACGGCAGGGTGGAGGTGTGTTGTGTTTTCTGATGAAAGCTGGTTTTGCCTCGGTGCCAGTTGCAGCCATGTGTTGGTACGAAGGAGGCCGGCTGTGGGACTGCAACAAACCTACACCTGAAGTGTGAAGTGCGATTTCGTATGACAGCAGAAGTACTCTCGTGATCATTCCACGCACCCTGATTGCAGATTTGTACGTCAGTATGGTGATTAAACATGTTGTGCTGCCGTTCATTAACAGCATTCCAGGAGGTGTCCTCCAACACGATAACGCTCGCCCACTCACTGCTGTTGTAACCCAAAACGTTCTACAGAGTGTCGACATGTTGCCTTGGCCTGCCCAATCGCCAGATCTGTTTCCAATACGTGTGACAACATCGGACGACAACTGCAGGGCCATCCACAAACAGCATTAACCGTTCTTGTGTCGACTGAGCAAATACAGCAGGCATGGAACTCTGTCCTACAAACTTACCTCCGGTACCTATAGATGACAATGCATGCACGTCTGCATGGTGGTATTCAACATTCTGGCACCTACACCAGTTGTTAATGTACCAGCTTTTCACATTTTCAATGGCTTACCTTGTGCTGATACTCACCTGTGATCTTGCTACGTTAATCACTTAAATATGTTACCTAGACAAATGTGTTCCAATAAATTTCGTTTCCTCACAGTAATTGTTTTTCGGTTTTGTGATTTATTCCGTCAATGTAGATGGTCAGAACGTATTGACACTATAAAAATTAATTATGGTAAGAAGTTAACTGAGCAATTTAAATCAAGAGAATCGAATGTACAGTGTACGTCAGCAATAATAAATTTTTCAGTATACTGTTCGAAACCCACACTACACACTGACAGAATTGTTCACATAGGAGTGCTGGTTTTAAATGTCAAAAGTCAGTTGCTTCTGACACAATATTTCGATAATAAGAGCTTGAGGTACGTAATAAAAATATTTTTATAGAGGAAAGTATCCAAATAAAATAAAACGCAGAGTGCAAGAAATAACTTTGTTGCGGGATACGTTAGATTTGACATAAGTTTTCGTACATATTTATAAAGGTTCCAGAAACAGAATTTAATTACCTGTATGTGTGGCGATTTCTTATGCAGTTTCTTCCACTGTCTATGATACGGATGGCACAAAAGTTAATATCACAACCTGGCCAATTTACTTCATTCTCAAGTAATAGCTTATATTGTAGCAGTATAACTGCGTGGTGCATCTCAAAACGCCAGTCGAATTCAGTCCGGAAATACTCGGTGCGGTTCGTATGTTGTAAGTAGGCTATTTTGGTTTTTATGTTGGTTACGTCGCGTAGCGCTCTGTATGAAAATCACTGGCTGTGCTGTGTGCAGTCTGTGGCTGGTTGGCATTGTTGGAATATTCGCTATTGTAGCGTTGGGCAGTTGGATGTGAACAGCGCGTAGCGTTGCGCAGTTGGAGGTGAGCCACCAGCAGTGGTGGATGTGGGGGGAGAGATGGCTGAGAGCGGACGATCTGGACGTGTGTCCATCAGAAATAGTAAATTGTAATACTGGATATCATGAACAGATGTATATATGATGACTTTTGAACATTATTAAGGTAAATATATTGTTTGTCCTCTATCATAATCTTTCATTTGCTAACTATGCCAATCAGTAGTTAGTGCCTTCAATAGTTAGAATCTTTTATTTAGCTGGCAGTATTGGCGCTCGCTGTATTGCAGTACTTCGAGTAACGAAGATTTTTGTGAGGTAAGTGATTCATGAAAGGTATAGGTTATTGTTAGTCAGGGCTATTCTTTTGCAGGGATTATTGAAAGTCAGATTGCGTTGAGCTAAAAATATTTTCTGTCAGTTTAGTGTTGATCAGAATAAGGAAAGAGAGAAATGTCTGAGTACGTTCAATTTTGCTCAGCTGTTTGAAAATCAAGTAACGTAAGGGGTTTACTAGCACAATAATTCATAAAATTTTCTAAGGGGACGTTTCAATGTGTAGATTTTGGAGTGGTTTATAAAGTGCGTCTGTTCTTGTGGAGCACCGTCCAGTTAGTACTTCGAAGCACTGTCCTGCTACAAGTAGAATTCTTCTACAATTTTCAAGTGTATGATAAATTCTTTCGTATTCTCTTGCAGTACGTTTGTAAACCAGAGCTAGTGTTAGTTCTCCCACACTGTAGGTGGACATTTAAATACACCTCAACTTCGATGCTGTACTGTAATTTCTCTACCGGCATGTTTGAAAGCTATGATCGTCTCTTCTATGTTGACATTTAGTTTAATTCAAACACCTTATTACACACCTGCGAGAGCTCTTGCTAACATACTTACTGAACCACCCTCGTAGTACCTACGCAAAAATTGGAGAAATTCAAGCTAATACAGAAAAATCACTTAATGAAACAGTCAAGTTAACAATTTCTTTAAAAACGACAATCGGTTTCGTTGCTTATACCCTCTACATTCAGCTCCATGGCACTGTAAAGATATAAAATAATGTCAAAATATAAAAATTAGAAAATGACATAAGAGTACAAAATAATAGAAGCACCAAAAGTTAAAATAGCGTAGCATTTTGGCACTATCTTAAATGTTTACAGTGCCCTCGATCCGAAGATGAACAAAATAAAACCCTAAACAGGCTGTTATATTTAAATTAATGATTAATTTGCAATCTTGACTGTATATCTGCTATACGTATTGAAGCATATTATTTTTTCGTACTTTTCTTTTATTATACATAAGGTATATGTAAACTGAATGAATATAGACATCGCCAAAGGTAAATTAACAAGATTTTTTGTGGCAAGGATAATGTTTTGATACATCGTTAAATATCTGTATGAAACAAAGTAAGGAATAAGCTCTTCCTGTATCTCCACCCTTTCGTTTCGAGAAGTGGTAGTGTATGGAGGTGTGCTTGGATCTGTCGTACCAGCATTGTTAAAATGTTTATTTCAACCGCTCATTAAAAGTGTTATAAAAAGTTATTGGAAAAGCAATATTTATTCGCATGGTTAAGAGGTCAACTACTATCTGTTCATTATTTCACTGTCCGCAGCTCGTGGTCTTGCGGTAGCGTTCTCGCTTCCCGCACACAGGGTACCGGGTTCGATTTCCGGCGGGGCCAGGGATTTTCTCTGCCTCGTGATGACTGGGTGTTGTTTGTCTTTCTTCATCATTTCATCCCCATCGACACGCAAGTCGCCGAAGTGGCGTCAACTCGAAAGACTTGCACCAGGCGAACGGTCTACCCGACGGGAGGCCCTAGCCGCACGGCATTTCCATTTCCATCATTTCACTCGCCGCCGAGATCCTGCATCAACAGGTTCGGTGCAGACAAGAAGAATTTACACGGTATCCGGAGGATGCATGGAATCAATGTGAAGCAGTGCATAATGAAAATTATGGTTATTGAACTTGAATGTATTGATATTAAAGATCTGTTGATATTGGTATATGTTAAAGTTCACCCAGGATTGTGCACAGATTCATAATTTACCCTCAAATTTCTTTCAGCTATTCTCTCCTTCATTTTTTCCAATTATTCAAGCAATTATTAATCAATTTCCATTCCCACATCACAATTCAAATAGACCGCTATTGTATCTCCAAACATGTTGTCTAAAATCATAAAGAACAATACAAACTATCTTTCTTCGCTCTAGCCATCCCCAAATGGAGTAGGAAGAGTGGAAAATAATGCTTTTCCACTCCGTCAAAATGACAATAGCTCAAAGTAATCTGTTGCAAACTACTCGCCTAATCTGCAACGAAAGCAGAGAAGTATACCTCATCTAAAGAATGGGCGCATTTCAGTCCACAGCTTTACAGTATTTGTGCTCAATTACAACCTTCCGTCTGTATGTTTTATAAGTTTATTGTTTCGTGATGTAAGAGAAATTCAGACCTTAGCCGCAATCGGGCATAAAAATAGATCTCATGGCGACAAGTTAAAATTTGGTACTCGAATCCACATTTTCGACTACACGCGAGTGGTTGACTTAACCACTTCGGATATCTGAGCATGCTTTCCGTCCGTGCCAGACTGATTCCGGCTTGCGTTAGCACGTAGAGTGCATCCGCACCGAAGGTATCATTATTGCCCTCTAGGTGCACACGTATGTAGGGTGTCTGTCCTTTCGGACACTACACATGTAGCGTCCGCTGTCCATAATCTTCATTGCTCGCAGCTTCACCTGATTCCCCCAAACTACATGTGTCGCGTGCGACAAGCTGAGAATTTGGTCTGGACGGAAAGTGTGGTCGGATAGTTGAAGCCCTAGAGGTGACCTCTTACGTAAAGCGGGAAATCCAGGTTCAAGTTCCAGTCTGACACAAATTTTCGCTTATTGCCAATGGATTTGTTTCAATGCCCCACTGCGGTCGAAGTCTGGATTTTTCTTACATTGTGTACATACACTGAGGTAACAAATCTCATGGGATACCTCCTAACATCATTTCGGACGTTCTCTTCCCCAGTGTAGTGTAACTCCGCGATGCGACATGGACTCAATAAATCATTTATTGACCCATACTGCTTTTATAGCCATCCATAATTGTGAAATATTGCCGGCGTAGGATTCTGTGCATGCACTGGCCTCCCGATTACGTCGACCTCGGTGACTAAATCATTCGCTCGAACTGCGCAGAATGTTTTTCAAACAAGTCGCGAACAGTTGTGGTCCGATGATACGGCGTACAGTTATCCTCAAAAATTCCATCGTTGTTTGGGAACATTCCATTCGTCAGATCATGTAATTATTCGTCACTTTCACTCAGGAGAGCAATGTCATCAGTGAATCGTATTATTGATATCCTTTCACCTTGAATTTTAATTCCACTCCTGATCCTTTCTTTTATTTCCATCATTGCTTCTTCGATGTACAGATGGCACAGTAGCGGCGAAAGACTACATCCTTGTCTTAAACCAAGCACTTCGTTCTTGGTCATCCACTCTTACTATTTCTTCTTTGCTCTTATACATACGAGGTGGAATCCAAAATTTTCTGAACTGGTGGTGCCATCTGGAAAGTAGGAGTAGCACCAACACGTCGTTCTCTCATTTCAGGAGTCAGCTGCCGTGGCACCCAACTTGCAGACACTTCGTGAAACTGGAGCACATCATACACATTGTGGTGTGCTGACCCATGACTAATCTGTAAACATGCTGCAATGTCATTCAGTGTCACTCGGCGGGTTTCCTTCACTATGGCTTCAACTGCTGCAATGTTTTGTGGAGTCACAATTCGTTGTACCTGACCTGGAGTGCCTTATTGGATCTTAAATCCTCCACAACTCTCTTAAATTCTGATCCTAATACAGGATCCTCTATCTCTTCTAAATTGACTCCTGTTTCTTCTGCTATCACATCAGGCAATTCTCCCCTCTCATAGATGCCTTGAATGTACTCTTTCCACCTATCCGTTCTCTCCTCTGCATTTAACAGTGGAATTCCCTTTGCACTTTTAATGTTACCACCCTTGCTTTTAATTTTACCGAAGGTTGTTTTGACTTTCGTATATACTGAATCAGTCCTTCCGACAGTCATTTCTTTTTTCGATTTCTTCACATTTTTCATGCAGCCATTTCGTCTTAGCTTCCCTGCACTTCCTATTTATTTCATTCCTCAGCGACTTGTATTTCTCTGTTCTTAAATTTCCCTGAGCATATTTGCACTTCCTTCTTTCATCGACCAGCTGAAGTATTTCTTTTGTTAGCCATGGTTTCTTCCCAATTACCTTCTTTACAACTTGTGTGATTGCCCTTTTTTGAAATGTCCATTCCTCTTCAACAGTATTACCTACAGAGCTGTTCCTCATTGCTGTATCTATAGCCTTGGAGAACTTCATGCATATCTCGTCATTCCTTAGTACTGCTGTATCCCACTTCTTTGCGTATTCAATCTTCCTGAGTAATCTCTTGAACTTCAGCCTGCTCTTCATCAATGTTACATTGCTATCTGAGTATATATCTGCTCTTGGGTACGCCTTGCAGTCCATAATCTGGTTTCGGAATCTCTGTCTGATCATGATGTAATGTAACTGAAATCATGCTGCATCCCCCGGCCTTTTCCAAGTATATCTCTTGCCATTCATGAAGAGTGTATTCGCTATCACAAGCTGAAATTTATCACTGGACGCACTTAATCTTTCTCATTTCTCATTCCTTTTCCCGAACTCATATTTTCGTGATATCTTTTCTTCCACTCCTTACTCTACACCTGCATTCCAGTCCCCCATTACTATTAGTTTTCGTCTTCCTTTACGTGCTGTATTACCCTTTCACTATCCTCATATACCCTCTCTATCTCTTCATCTTCAGCTTGCGATTTTGGCATTTATACCTGAACTATCATTGTCGGTGTTGGTTTGCTGATGTTTCTGATAAGAACAACCCTATTACTGAACTGTTCACAGTAATATTCTCTCAGTCCTACCTTCCTATTCACAACGAATCCTACTGCCGGGCCGGCCGCGGTGGTCTGGCGGTTCTAGGCGCTCAGTCCGGAACCAGGAGAGTGGTGGTCCCGTGGTTAGTGTGAGTAGCCGAGGAACGAGAGGTCCTTGGTTCAAGTCTTCCCTCGAGTGAAAAATTTTATTTTCGCAGAGTTATGATCTGTCCGATCGTTCATTGACGTCACTGTTCACTGTAATAAGTTTAGTGTCTGTGTTTTGCGACCGCACCGCAAAACCGTGCGATTAGTAGACGAAAGGACGTGCCTCTCCAATGGGTACCGAAAACATTTTATCGCAAGGTCATAGGTCAACCGATTCCTCCACAGAAAAACACGTCTGATATATTGTATACGACACTGGTGACGGCATGTGTGTCATGACAGGAATTTGTTGTCGACCCACCCAACTTGTACACTTGGCGAATGGGTAAAAAGATTCTTCTACCTTGCCCGATTTAGGTTTTCCTGTAGATGTGATAATCACTCCCAAAACACTGATGAAAACATAATAGTTTGTCACATAAACTGAAAATAAAAAATTAAACTTTTCACTCGAGGGAAGACTTGAACCAAGGACCTCTCGTTCCTCGGCTACTCACACTAACCACGGGACCACGACACTCCTGTGATTGCGTTATCCTTGATGTTGCTTATCTTGCACATGGACTACTCAGTTTATATATTTTGCTCATTTTTTCATAGTTCCACACAACTTATTCCTGTTTTCTCGATTGATGTGTGTTCAGTTTTTCAAGGCCTACCCACTGTGCCAACTTATAACTAAATCTGAGGGGGGTGCGATGGGGAGGTTCCCTTGTAAGCAAACGCCGCTGCCCTTGGTCGTTAAGTTGCCCGTAATGAAAGGTAACACCTGAAATATGGTATTTTCGACACACTCTTGACACTGTGGATCTCAGAATATTGTACTTCCTAATGATTTCCGGAAATGAATGTCCCATGCGTCTAGCTGCAACTACCATTCCGCATTCAAAGTCTGGTAATTCCCGTCGTGCGGCCATAATCAACTCGGAAACCTTTTCAAATGAATCACCTGAGTACAAATGACAGCTCCACCAACGCATTGCCCTTTTATACCTCGTGTACGAGGTACTACAGCCATCAGCGTATAAGCATGTCGCAATCGCGTGATTTTTGGCACCTCAGTGCATACGGCCGCTGAATAAAAAAAATACATCTATTGTTTCAATTCTTCATATAAAATATTTTAAAGTTCATAAAATACACCAAAAGGATTTCCTGGATTTAGTGCTGGAGACCGTCCAGGTACAGCGACGAAAATTGTCGCACAAAATTTCCCGTTCTGCATGACTGAGAGTGATGGATAGCCCGGTACATCGTCATATACATTGGTGGCCTTTGAAGCTACGATACCTGGAAAGACAATAAACAAGGAATTATCGTTTTTCACGTACATAGTAGTGTAGGAAGAATACCTCAAGCAGCAACAATGGCTTTCACCGGGCTGGGTAGCGAATTGGTCTGAGCTTACCCGACAGGTAAGGGAACGACGAACCCTGCTGCTTCACCTCAACGGTAGAGCTGATCAGTAGCAGCGGCTGTCGATTGGAGTCCTGAATTTTTCAGGACGGCCCATGACCAGACATTGTCAGTGGGTGTAGGTCAGGACGTAGGCCAGAACGTAGACGAGGTTCAACGGAAGACAGGACCACAGCCATACACTTATTAATAAAAAAAATTTAAAAGTAGAAACTTTTAATCTCTAGCCCGAAATTTCGTAACACAATTGGAGTTCGATAACTAGTTTGGGTGCTGTCTGCAACCACCTTCAGATCGTTCCAAATACGAAAAGGCGGTTGATAAGCATTTGAAAGCATCATTATCTGGAGTCATGCAACACCATCCATTCGTAAGAACCAAAACAATAACAATAAACAGTTGTGGTACTTACGAATGTATGTTATTGCATGACTACAGCTAAGATCCTTTCCAATGCTTTTTTTCTGCTTTTTCATATTTAGAACTATCCTGAAGATGATTGTAGATAGCAACCGAAACTAGTTATCGAACTTTAATTGTGATAGAAAAATTGAGGTCTAGGCATTAAAAGTTTTTAATTTAAAAATTTTTTATTTAATAATTCACATTAAGGCCGCCATCTCTACCCCCTGACCAGGTTAGTTTTCACTAATATAAGTCACTTACAAAAGAAATAAACAGGGAGTGCAGAAAACTATGACGAAAAGATTGCAGGGAAAGCGTCACGAAATTGAAAAAGGAATGGTCATCGGAAGGACTGATTTAGCATATAGAGAAGTCAAAACAACCTTTTTATGAAATTAAAAGCAAAGTCGTCAACATTACGAATGCACTGAAAATTCCACTGTTAAGCATAGGAGGAAAAGAGTATATTGGAGGTCTGTATGAGAGGGAGGACTTGACTGATGACGTAATAGAAGAAGAAATGGGAGTCAGTGTGGACGACATAGGGATCCAGTATTAGAGTCAGAGCGTAACGAACATCCCGCTCATAATGGTTCAAATGGATCCAAGCACTATGGGACTTAACATCAGAGGTCATCCGTCCCCTAGACTTAGAACTACTTAAACGTAACTAACCTAAGGACATCACACACATCCATGCCCGAGGCAGGATTCGAATCTGCCACCGTAGCAGCAGCGCGGTTCCGGACTGAAGCGCCTAGAACAGCTCGCCCACAAACTTCCGGATGACTTGTGGTTAAATAGGGTAGAAGGGATAAGTAACATTCCTTCGGAAAATCTGGAATCTTTTGGAAAAGTGGCAACCAGCCAACTATTCAAATTCGTTTGTAGAACCTACTCGTGCGAGACTGGTGATGTACCATCAGACTTTCGGAAAAATATCATTCACACAACTCAGAAGATAGCAAGGGTCACGTAACTGTGAGGACTGTCGAACAATAAGTATAACAGCGCATCTAGCCAAGTTCCTGAGAAGAATATTACACGAAAGAATGGAAAAGAAGTCGAGCCTCTATTACATGAAGATTAATTTGGCCTTAGGAAAGGTAAAGTCACGGAAAAGCAGTTTGGTGATGGAAGCAAGACTTACGAAAACGGAAGATACATCCATAGGATCTGTCGGTCTAAAGAGAGCGTTCAACAATTTAATATGATGCATGATGTTCAAAATTCTCAGAACGATATACTTAAGGTATAGGGAACGATGCATAGCACACTATACGTACAAGAACCAAAAGGAGATCATAAGAATGGAAGACCAAGAACGAAGTGGTGGGATTAAAAAGAGTGTTCGGAGAGGCAGTGACCGAAATGAAGTAGGACTAAAATTCAGGGTGAAAGGATATTAATTATAGGATTTGCTGATGACTTTGCTATCCTCAGTGAAAGTAAAGAAGAATTACAAGACCTGTTGATTGGAATTAAGGGTCTAATGAGCGCATGCTATGGATTGGGTGTTGAGCGACGCCGGGTAACCATGGAGGTAAAAAAAAAAAAAAAGTGTCACTACGTCACAAACTTGAAGCTGATGTCCGCCATCATAACTAGCCCAATACATTAGGTTCACCGAATTCATTCCTCCATGGTTCTCCGCTTTAATACTTCCCCGTGACGTCGCTCTGATGTGCCCGTGCCCACTTTCGACCATTTGGCTGCTTTGATTGTCTGGATACGTAGTTGTTTCATCATAGATGCCAGCTTGCGCTGTTTACTGGTGCGATCCGATCGTCATATGAAGTTTAAAGGAATCACATTTTATCCGTAAGTGGAGCAATTCAAGCAATATTTTCTTTCGAATACATGAATTATTGTTGCACTGTTTACTTTCGTTGTAACGGTTTTATTTCTATTATTTGACTTTAGATTTGCTTACTTTACTCATTGTCCGTTCTTAGTCTCCTTTCCTGTGTTTCTCATTGCCTTCCAAGCTGCAAACTCTCCGACGGCCGAGTCACACTGTATCAGCGGTCTCGTCCCCGTACAACACACAGCTACGTAACTGCGCTGATTGTTGGGTGAGCATCTGATGTCCTAAATTCCTCTCGCTGATAATTATTATTCATCGTTCACCATTCCTCCTCCTTTAATGTGTGTGTGTGTGTGTGTGTGTGTGTGTGTGTGTGTTTGTGTGACTGTATGAATGTGTATGTGTGCTCTGTTTCCTTTCTGAAGAAGGCTTTGGCTGAAAATTTATGTAACACTCTTTTCGTCGTGCCTGCCTTCTACTCGGTGTGTGAGTAGCAGTCTATCCGTTTGACAATATAGTTAGTCCTTCATGAAGTTTCTTGTACTCGTAAATAATCAACTGCACTTCAACAGAAACAATGTTGTACATAATTACAATACCAGAAGAAAGAAATGACGTTCATTGCGCCACACTAAGGTTGTCTGCACCACAAACAGGGGTTCACGATGGTACAACAAGAAGTTTTGACCACTAACCCACTGGTACAAAATGCCTAATACACAGGAAAGTAAAATTTGAAACTAAACAGAAAACGTTTCTCTTTGTAACTCTTCCTATTTCTCAGAAGATTATTTGTTATTGTAGTGTTAAACTGTGATGGGTAGGAATTAATGACTAACATCTGTCTGTCTTTAATCATAAAACATAAAAACTAACAAATCATCAGCAGGGAGGCATATTTACAAGAAATTGGTGTCAGTATATAATGACTTGTTCCATATCATCACGATTTAACTAAACATTGAAGTAACTAACTGTTGGTGTATCACAAAGTATGCTTTAGATTTATATACTTTCAAAACCTCAAAATGAAATTCAGAAGTAAAATCAAGCAAATTATCAAAGTAGACGTACATTCCAACAGTGCTATGTTTGCTTATTCCTGAAAAACTGACAGAGTTACTGGCGAGAGACATTCTGGGAAAAGAAGCAAACAAGCTACTGTTGGAAAGGTAAGCCTAATCTTACAAACGTTATCCCGTCCTTGCTAAAAATTTACTCACGTACATGTTAAAGCAAAATGTCGATTTTAAGGGGTCTTAAGCATTTGAGACAATTCCCTTAATCACATTTATAGCATTCCTCAAGGCTGGAAGATGTTTACAACATTATATCGCTATTTTACCCTGTAAATTAGTATGATTGGTCACACACTGAATGACGCATCATCGGTAAAGTTTCAAAGTGAGAAGATGGGTAAATTACAGTGAGACTAATACGCTCAGAAACAAATAAAACAAGAACTCTGTTCTGCAAGATGGTATAACTCTACGCAGTTCTGCTCCTTTGACGTTGCAATAATCATTCACTTTTCTGACTTACACAAGATATGATAGCAAGTCTTGCTTCTTCCTCATTGCACACGTTTATGGGCTGACAAAGAACACGTACGTAAATTATTTGCAAACGTGATCACTAAAAATGTTGTGCATACTAGCTGAAAGGGGAAAATGTAACGAACGAGAAGCATTACCGATATCAGTAAGCAAACAAGCACTGTTTTCGGATTTCCAGTTTCATTTACTATCGATACAAATGCATTAAAAGTGGAATTAAATGGATTACGAAAGCATGATTTTCACATCACTTCCTTCTGTTTCTGGTTATCCTAAATACAGCAGCAAAAAACAGGTTACGTTAACGACCCCAAATGTGTCGTTATCACTAGAGCAAATACGCATTCCAGAATAGAAAAGTGAAATTGTCTTCCTGTCACTATGTTATTCATGTAAGCTCTGTAATTTAGTATTTAAAACAATGATTGCGCCCACACGACAAAAAAATGAACAAGAAGCAATTGCAAACAGTAGTCTGCTAAATGGTTTGGGCTACTTAAAATGGCGACAACCCAGCCCACTGTGGCTTCAAAACAACGTACAGCTGTAGTGTCACCTCCTTTTTTCACCTCCTTGTAGGTAATATTCTTCTCACAACACTTCCTGCAAACGTGATGACATTTTGACGTTACGCGCAATATCGACAATTGCTGCAGCAGATGTCATATTCATTTTGGTATATTTAGCTACTTTGTATTACAACTTGCAATATGCTGTCTTCAGGCAACGACGCATTAAAAATGTACCACAGACACATATCCCCTGTCATTAAATTTCAGTTAATAGCGCATCGAAGATACAAGTTTTCAAGAGACATTGTGATCAACAATACATGAGTCAAATATCACATGAATATGCTGTGTTTTATGGAGTTGTAGGATAGAGGTTCGCAACCTGCTACTTGGTAACTTTTTTGCATCTTAGCGTCGTTAACACATTATGGAACCTTCTTATGAATGTAATACAAGCACGATCCGCAATATTCGATGTTATTTAACATTTCCGTCTGATTAGAGAACGAAGGATGACACAAGTAACTGGCTGTATGCTTTTGAATATCTGATGAGTTCCGCCTGTGTCATTAGGTGGGAACCTAAGAGGACAGCTTAAATTGCTGCAAGTGAAACTAACAGCAATAAAATTCATATTCTTTGTTGTCACACATGTTTCGCGAGTAACATTCATCTCACAAGACTTCCTGTAAACCATTGTCAATTCCACTTGGTATATCTCTGCCGCTAACGACATGGGTGAGTTGATAGCCCTGTGAAAGAGACCTGCATAGGATACTAACGAAAGTCAGTAGAAGCTCCTACGTCTGTCGATATTGTGTGTGACATCAAAATGACGCCACGTTTACAGAAAGTCTTATGTTGCCCGGCAACATCTGGAGGGAAACCATTATTATCAGCTCAAAGTCAGTTGCGTATTCTGAGGTCCCACACATGATTTTTTATGTTCTTAAATTAATATTTTCAGGCTGTCTTTATTTAAGGCCCAACATAGCGGCGGATCACCTGAAACGAGCTACAACAATCAGAACTTTGGAGGTCGGATTACAATCCTTTTAATCTTATAAAATTCTTTTGAAAAGCTAGTCGCCACAATTTCAAAATTTTTCAGTGTCCATATGCTTGAGATGGTGCTGTTGTCGGACGACACTATGATGTATATCACTACATTAACATCGTTAAATCGACCATTATGGACTCTATTGAGCACGCGATGTGAAACTTCCAATAAAACGTACACTACTGGCCATTAAAATTGCTACACCACGAAGACGACGTGCTACAGACGTGAAATTTAACCGACAGGAAGAAGATACTGTGATATGCAAATGCTTTTCATAGCATTCACACAAGGTTGGCGCCGGTGGCGACACCTACAACGTGCTGACATGAGGAAAGTTTCCAACCGACTCCTCATACAAAAACAGCAGTTGACCGGGGTTGCCTGGTGAAACGTTGTTGTGATGCCTCGTGTAAGGAGGAGAAATGAGTACTATCACGTTTCCTACTTTGATAAATGTCGGATTCTGGCATATCGCGATTGCGGTTTATCGTATCGTGACATTGCTGCTCGCGTTGGTCGAGATCCAATGACTGTTAGCAGAATATGGAATCGGTGGGTTCAGGAGGGTAATAGGAACGCCGTGCTGGATCCCAACGGCCTCGTATCTCTAGCAGTCGAGATGACAGGCATCTTATCCGCATGGCTGTAACGGATCGTGCAGCCACGTCTCGATCCCTGAGTCAACAGATGGGGACGTTTGCAAGACAACAACCATCTGCACAAACAGTTCGACAACGTTTACAGCAGCATGGACTATCAGCTCGGAGACCATGGCTGCGGTTACCCTTGACGTTGCATCACAGACAGGAGCACCAGCGATGGTGTACTCAACGACGAATCTGGGTGCACGAATGGGAAAACGTTATTTTTTCGGATGAATCCAGGTTCTGTTTACAGCATCATGATGGTCGCATCTGCGTTTGGCGACACCGCGGTGAACGCACATTGGAAGCGTGTATTCGTCATCTCGTGATGGTATGGGGTGCCATTGGTTACACTTCTCGGTCACCTCTTGATCGCATTGACGGCATTTTGAACAGTGGACGTTACATTTCAGACGTGTTACGACCCATGGCTCTACCCTTCATTCGATCCCTGCGAAACCCTACATTTCAGCAGGATACTGCACAACCGCCTGTTGTAGGTCCTGTACGGGCCTTTCTGGATACAGCAAACGTTCGACTGCTGCCCTGGCCAGCACATTCTCGAGATATCTCACCAATTGAAAACGTCTGATCAATGGTGGCCGAGCAACTGGCTCGTCACAATACGCCAGTCACTACTCTTGATGAACTGTGGTATCGTGTTGAAGCTGCATGGGCAGCTGTACCTGTACACGCCATCCAAGCTCTGTTTGACTCAATGCCCAGACGTATCAAGGCCGTTATTACGGCCAGAATTGGTTGTTTTGGGTACTGATTTCTCAGCATCTATGCTCCCAAATTTCGTGAAAATGTAATCACATGTCAGTTCTAGTAAAATATATTCGTCCAATAAATACCCGTTTATCATCTGCATTTCTTCTTGGAGTAGTAATTTTAATGGCCAGTAGTGTACTATGGCAAAGAATTGATTAGTATTTGGTTAGACATTAGAGCTCACTTTAAACTAAAATAAAACGTAATTCAGTGTCAGTTTCATCAGTACGCCCGGGGTAGAATGTTGTTCTGCACATAGCTCATTCCATCAGTTGCGTGCTTAACATAATAATCCAGTACGAACTTGGGAGTCTTTACCTTGAGTTCCTGTTGGACGTGTTTGTTGCGCAAGTTGAGGTCCGGCTGGTGTTCCCCCAGCTGGTGCAAGTAGTACTGGCGCCTCTTTGCGTTCCACGTCCAGGCCGAGTCACCGTACAGGCTCAGCTGTGAACACATTCAAAATCCGGTTTTGTTTATTTAGCATTAGTAGCTTCAACAGGTTATAACACGCCAACGACCCCCTTAAGGTCAATTAAGATAGAATATCATAATATGAAGTAGGGAAAGAGTTATCTTGGCAAATACGACATCTTTGCCGATAAGCTAACACCAAGAAGTTTTGATAACAACGACATTATACATCACTGAGAGTTTTTGTTATGAAAAGAGGAGGAAGAAACCTCAGATTTAGTTAATGGACAAATATCAAAGTGATAATTGCCATTAATATCTTGGAAGCTAAGGTGATGTTAGTCAGAGATAACTTATATGTGGAAGAGAGTTGTAAGCACAACGGAGAAATTCAATGCGCCTACAATACTCTTTCACAGAAGAAGTCGACTGGTGGCCCTCGTCCTGTAAAGACGTGCGAGAACAATTCTTGTCTTAGTTGTTGAGAGTACGGAACGCGACGAGATTGTTTTGCGTTACGTGATTCACGAACTTCGTAAACTGATTTTCTAAGCACAGACAGGAACTGATAGACGCGTTTAACCGTGCATAACGGGTTAATTGAACTTAATTGACGAAACTAGTGAATATTGGTCTTGACTTTCAAATAGTTGAACTGAAAGAAGAGTAGATAGTATATCAAAGGACTACACTCAATTAGTCTCGAGTAGGACACAATTACACGACTTCACGAAGATAATACAATTACGCTGAAGAGTCAAGTTCTCGTAATTGTCAAGAAACTTATTTTTAATGGAACTGACTTTACCAACCAACTGCGTGTGCATGTGGTGCGAAGGTTATAAAGTATTTAGTGGCCAAGGAATAATAAACTGTTCGTTCCAAGTGAAATATCAAGCGTGGACTACATAATTAAGTGATTTAATCAATGATAGTTAACTAACGACTGTTCAGCAGGGACAATTTAATTTGAATATCAAAATACCCACTTCATAAATTGAAAAGAGAACTTTTGAACATCTTTTTTTTAATATTACGGCGTAGGTTCACTCAGACGTGATCAAAGAGTATCTGTGGACCTCGCTTCATACAGGTTCAGCAACTCCATAGCAACGAGCCAACAACGTACGAGAAGACTCATAACCACAATGTTTCCTCGCAATTGGTGGTGTGTATGATGCGGATGAGATAAGATTTAACAACTACTGCATATCCGGGCAATGAATCATTCAATCTTAAACCAGAAGAAGCATCCATCGTACGAGTTCGCATTTCTGTCTCCCGTTCACCAACGGGGATCTACGTCATGGCGCATCGTGTCTCAACTCCACTGCGAGAGCTGTGGCAGTAGCAGCTCTACGGCGTCGACAATATCAGCACGTGGTTGGAGTGCCGGGACGCCACAAGGTACAATGGATCATCTGAACCTAGCATAATTTAAAGGCACAACGACATACAGAATGATTCAGACCTCCAACATCGAAAATGTACAGGCGGCAGAAAACTACTTCGTGACAAGATACAAGTGGTCAGAAATGTTCACTATCATGATTTGGCTGGAGACCGAATATCTACACTGCAGTAATCAACATAGATTCCGTAAACAACGTTCGTGTGAAAGTCAACTCCTGTTCGACCACGAGACCTAGCAAATAGTAAACACTGACGCTTGGGTTGATGCCGTGGTCTTTGAATTCCGGAAGGCGATCGATGCACTTCCTCACTGTAGCCTTATGAACAATACACCAGCATGCGGACTATCAGACTAGCTTCCTGTTTGGATTGAAGAATTCCTAGCAAACTGTAAGTAGGCTGTTTAGTTTTTTATGTTGGTAACGCCACGTAGCGCTCTGTATGAAAATCACTAACTGTGCTGTGTGCAGTCTGTGGCTGGTTGGACTCATTGTTCAAATATTCGCTTGTGTAGTGTTGGGCAATGGGATGTGAACAGCGCGTAGCGAATTGGATGTCACAAAATTATATATATATATATATATATATATATATATATATATAATGACTTTTTAAGGTAAATACATTGTTTGTTCTCTACCAAAATCTTTCATTTACTAACTATGCCTATCTGCAGTTTGGCGCTCGTTGTATTGCAGTAGTTCGACTAACGAAGATTTTTGTGAGGTAAGTGATTCATGAAAGGTATAGGTTATTGTTAGTCAGGGCCATCCTTTTGTAGGGATGACTGAAAGTCAGACTGCGTTGCGCTAAAAATATTGTGTGTCAGTTTAGTGATGATCAGAATAAGTAAAGAGAGAAATGTCTGAGTACGTTCAGTTTTGCTCAGCTGTTTGAAAATCAAATAACGTAGGAGGTTTTCCAGGACTGTCGTTCTGATTTTTCTAAGGGGACGTTTCAAAACATGACACAGCATATCATTATTAAAGGAGAAAGACCTTAAAGTAACTTCAGGCATACATCTAGAGACTGATGTAGCACCATTACTGATCACAATATATGTAGATGACTTAGTTAATAACGTCGAAAGATCTTTGACCGTGTTTGAAAAAGAAAGAAGAAAGATTAAAGTTTAACGTCCTATCGACAGCGCGAACGTTAGAGATGTAGCAGAAGGCCGGATTATGAAAGGAGCAGGAAGGAAATTGGCCGTGATCTGCTCAAAGGAATTGTCCCAGAATTTGCCGGGTGCGATTTGGAGAAATCACGAAAAACCTAAATCTGGATTGCCGAAAAGTGATTTGAATCGTTGTTCTTCCCATTGTGAGTTCAGTGTGCCAACCACTGCGCCACATCGCTCAGTGGGGCCGTTCGCGAATGTGCTGCAGTACAGGGTGCTTATAATTAAACTTTCAAACCGCTGTTGAAATAACACCACTGGTCAAAATGACGTCATATTGCATCGGAACATTATCAGAGAATGGGGAAAACGTATGGGAGAAGAAAAGTAAATAGTTACAAAATGTACCAATAGATGGAGCTGTAAGCATCGTAATTTAATAGTGGTCGACTACAAATGACAAATGAATCATACAACCATGCCTTAAGTGTACGTTTGACGTTAGACTACTACTGAGTGTGCATCGGTGTACAGGTGTGATACTGTTAGTTACGTATGCCCATCCACCACGGCAAAGTCATATCACATCGGATGGGAAAAATCTGTTTTTAATTGTCGCGAGGCCCAAAACCGCATAAAAAGCATCAATCAAAATCAAATCGGATTATTAATTTCCGTGAGACTGGCGCAAAACATGTTCAATATGCTGTACACCGTTTTTCGTAACAAGTTGAAATCGAGAAACTGCATGTTCCACAACTGATCGAAGTGTTTCCGGGGTCACGTTCAGTACAGCTAAGTTTGCAATCGGAACACTAAACACAACTCTTTCAGATAGCCCCACAGCCAGAAGTGACACGGATTAAGATAAGCGATCGGGACTGCCAGGCTGTAGGGAAATGGCGGCTGATAATTCTAGCATTTCCGAAATGGAGCTTCAGCAGCTGCTTAACAGGATTTTCAGTGTGCGGAGGTGCGCCGTCTTGCATAAAAGTGATCCCACCCACACATCCACACTGTTGGAGGGCTGGAATGACGCGGTTGCGCAAAAGACACTCATAGCGCTTGCCAGTGACGGTATAGGCCCTAGGAAAAATGATGCCGTAAACACGCACCACACGTGACCTTTTCAGGATGTAGTGGTACTGGTTGATTTGGTTGTGGATTTTCCGTTGCCCATATTCGACAATTCTGTGTATTGGCATATCCCATCAGAAGGAAGTGGGCTTCGTCTGTCCACAAAATCTTCCACAGCCAACAATTGTCCACTTCCATGCGAGCAAGAAATTCTAAAGCAAGGGTCTCCCTTGCTGGCAAGTCAACAGGAAGCCTCGTGCGCTTGGGTAATTTTGAATGGATAGCAAAGAAGGGTGTTTCCTTGGATTTTACTCACCGTGCTCACGGTATGTCCAATGTTCGGGTAATTCTCCGTGCACTACACGTTTGCACACCACCACTCGTCTCCTCCTGCATTGCTCTGGCCACTGTTTCCACTGGCGTGAAATCTATTCGTTTCCTCCCTCTACCAGGTTGCACACCGAAAGAACCCGTCTTTTCGAATTTCCGAATCATCTTCTCCAGACCCACGGCTGTCATCGGACCAACGCCTTCTTTCAAACCCTTCAGTATCCCGAACTTCTGCAGAGCGACATGTGCACAGTCATCATTCTTGTAATACAGCTTTACAAGCAGAACACGATCACGCATTGAGACAGTCATGCCGAACGCGAAAGGAGGAAAAGCCGTGTGCCCGTTTTCTTTTCTTTTTTTTCGTTTATTGTAATTTAATTCCCCTGCCCCATAAATGGAGATGAGGGGGTAAAATATACGGGGATACTGGAGTACATTTAAAAAGTCGATATACTGTTAAAGGAACACAGCTGGTAATTAGTTGCGTAATTAAAATCACTGGAGTCAAATATAAGTTAAAAGATGGCCACAGTATAAAAATCACACAGAGTAAGACTCTTAAAAACTAAAACCACTGTAAACAACGGAAAACTCAGAAAGAATAAATACTGCTAGTAGGGAGCTACCGAAGGACTGGAGGTCGGAGAGGAGGGAAAATAGGTAATGGGGGGGGGGGGGGGTGGAAGAGGAAAATGGGGGAACAGGGGCCGCACCAAGAGGAAGTAGACGGGCATAGGGGGAGATGAAGAGGGAAGACAAAGCAGGAGGGAGTGCAGAGACACTGAAGGGAGCACAGGAGAGGGAGGGGGCATAGGAGGGGAAAGCCGCTCAGGAAGAGGGGGAGGAGAAGGAACCCTGAGGAGGAGGCAGGAGGAAGGTAGGATTAGAGTTGGTAGGAAGGGTAGACGTCAGGGTGAAGCTCATCATCCGGGAGGGGCAGGTGCAGGAAGTCGCGTTTGGAAAGGAGGTGGAGGCTGTGGAGATGGAGAGAGCGTGGGACACAATGGTAAAGGCGTGGTAATGGGCTGGGGGTGGAGAGGAAGGGAGACACTAGGGGGTGAGGGGGATCGAGGCGGCGGACAATATACAGGGTGCAGATGTGTTCAAGGAAAAGGAGAAGGTGGGAGAAGGGGATGAGGTCATAGAGGATGTGCGTGGGGGACAGAAGGTGGAAGTGGAAGGCGAGGCAGAGTGCATGGCGTTCGAGGATTTGGAGGGCATTATAGAACCTGGGTGTACTTGGGGTGATTAAACCAGCTTCAATGGGTCGTGCGCATGACTGGTGCTTTCATTTGCGTATTCGGACAGAAACAGCGCAATCTATTGATCAATTTTCACACTATTTTTTTTTTTTTCGTGGGCCATACGTTTCCCCCCTTCTCCGATGATATTCCATTGCAATCTGACGTCATTACGACCAGTGGTGTTATTTCTACAGCGTTTTGAAAGTTTAACTTTAAGTAAAATTACTATTTATATAATTCGTCTCATCAAAAGTATCAGGACACCACTATGTAACACTTAATTGACCAGAGGATTTCACGAGGGGCGAATCTGCCAGTACAGAAAGAGGTGGTGAGTGCTGTAATGTCAGTAGAAAAGCAGTAATAGTAGAATGGTTCAGTCAAGAGAGCTCAGTGACTTGATACTCATTGGATGTTACCTAAAAAATGAATTGCCGAAGTCGACTGCTGTTGAACGATTGTAAAGTGGAAACGCAAAGCAACAGCCACAACTAAACCAAGACAAGGCAGACCACATCTACTGACGGTAGGAACCGTCGGGCATTGTGGAGGGTGTTTGTACAAAACCGTATGAAATCAACGGTAGGAGTTAATTGTGATTTCCAAAGTGTTATCAGCAGTCTAGCTACCACCAGGAGTAGGGGAGATGAACACTAATGGGGCTGTTAGATTCCTCTTATTTCGGGCTCCAAATTATGATTGTATTGGGACGCTGCAGTTAACACGAATAACTCGATCTCTTAAACAGCAACATAAACCGCTACTGTGGTGAGTAGGAAAGTAGTTACCACAGTTGGAACTCTGCTAGACTGGCAGCGTCATAAGGTACTGAAACTAAGCCAGTGAGGTGAGGAGCCATGAGTAAGCCGTGCCAGCGGATGCAAGTCGGCGTTTTTCGGAATACCTGTACTGAAGATAAAAAACACGAACAGTGTCGCAATTCATTGGAGAGTCAGAATTTTTCAAGAAATGAACTTCCTGGCTTGCGGATAGCATCACGAAGTTATAATATTGTGAATCACGGAGTGTGAAAAGTAGGTGTCGTGGAATGTGATAAGTTCGCATCGCGAAGTAATAAAGTTTCATTCAAGAATCAAGAAGCTTCTGAGAGAGGAATATCATCACGAGGACAAGGAGGAAGATGAACCAAGAGAGCAGTAGCAGTTATGGCGACGTCAGCCACATATCCAGAGCATAATTATTGCACAAATAGCTCTGTTCATGACCATGGAATAAGAACTAAAGTAAACTTATATTTACCAAGAAATAATAAAAATGAAACTGCACTTTTCACGAAGAAATAAAACTGTACAGTAAATTGTCTAAGGAGTATAAAGAATTACTGAAACAAACTTAGTAAAAAGGCTCTTAAAAGGTGCCTATTAAGCAACAGATTCTATGTACTGAAGGATTATGTGGAGAACACAGAGTAGGGGTTTGGAGGAAAATGTAAAACATATAAATGATAACAATAACAGTAGTAAAGCATCAGTCATTTCACGGAACACTTTCACACCACGGTTTCTCCTTTTTTTTCTTTTCCTTTTCTGGAAAACCTTGCTCCAAATGTATGCAGTATATATCGCTAGTAACTTATCCTCTTTCTGAGCTTAACTTCTCACTCATTATACAGTGATGCTGACTCAGTTTTTCATGCTAGAAAATTGGAAATTGCAGTACACAAAATCGTAACCAGACATCGTCGCTGTGGTACTGACATCACTGTGAAACAATGTGTGGCAATGTGTAGTATGTGCAGTGACTGGGAATGAAAAATGAGTTAAGTGTATAACACTAGACCTTTAAATTATCAAATAACTTCATTGTACGACAGCATTGTACACGATGCATAAATCAAATGAGGTATCACCGTTAAACACACGGGCATTGCATTTCGTACATTGGTGGCTCCAGTCTTCATCCAGCAATCCAGATTTAGTTTTTCCATGGTTTCCTTAAATTACTTCAGGCAAACGTTAGGATGGTTTCCCCTATACGGAAACGGCCGACTACCTGTTCCATCCTTATCACACTAGACATGTAAGTATGTAAGAATTATATTTTTGTTGCTCTTAATTTGTAATATGATTATATGCTCAATATACTAGTAAAAGTGATTCGCGGCTGAGTAGAACTACTAATATTAGTGATAGTAGTAGCAGTGGGAACAATTTCCGTGCGCATGTGGCATATCAAAAGCAGTTCAAGTCACTGAGGGAGCAGCATATGCAGAGTTCGGAGTTCAGAGCACATGCAGGGCGCTAAAACGTACAGAACGTATGTCGAAGATATGTTGTTCATAAGAGGAGATTAAAATAATAATTAAATACTGTGGCGTAAGCTTCCACTTAGGAAATCTAAGAGGCAAGGGGTATACTCGTACACCATGAATCATTTGGAGGAAAATGAGGAGCAGGAGCTTTCACAAGAAACTAGAACAGAAAACGTTACTGAAGCAAGTACTCGGGAAGTGAATAATGGGAAGGACATAAAAGAAAATGAAAATATAAATAGCAGTACGCGGGAAATGTTTCAAGCTCTTACGAGAAAAATTGACGAAATAGAATCATCTATCAGGGAAGCAAACAGTAAAATAGAAGAATCTTATAGGGAAATTTGATGATATAAGAAAGGATATCAAGGCTCATTTTCTCAGAACACGAAAAGCAAATTTAACAAAATAGAGGCAGCTCTCACTGAAAAAATAGAAGTACACCAACAATAAAAAGCAACAAGACTGAAGAGGTTATTTAAAAAACTAACAAGAAATTTAGAGAAATAAGTGAAAAGATTGATTGATTCAGGGAGAAAAAAATAGGCACAAATGTACTGTCCAGTGAAATAAGTGAAGATATTGTCTTGGTATCTTCATTAAATAAAGATAACGAAGAAAATAAGAGAGCTAGATATTTTTCAAATCTGAGTTTAGTGAGGAGAAAGAAACATAGAAAGACAGTATCTGAATTAAATAATAAGGTAAACGTCGTTAATTCTTCATTATCTGTTGAGATAGATTCAGTTAAAACTTCTCTTGATAACAACTTAAAAGAAGTATTTCAAAAAGTAGATGGTATTTGACGTAAACTTAATAATTTTAATGACAGAGGCACTGATTTTATTGCTGAAAAATAGAGAAGAAATTAAATTCAAAATTAAAAAGTATGGTTACAGCACACACTAATATTGAAAATGTTGTCAATAAGAACCATTATTTGAAAGCATGTACTTTCCACAACTTTGCTTTAATATATAAGAGAGATACGGTTATAACTGAGGACATTCAGATTTTGATGGAAGTAGATAGATGGTAGAGTAATGCTGAATGAGAAAACTAGAGGGGAGTTCGTGCAAAGTCTGAACATGAACTGAAAATAGTAATGAAACAGGTGATGAGGGAGGACTTTGGAACTGTAAGGGAAGCCCTTTTTTGAAGAATCAGAGACTGGAAGTAAAGAGGATTATCAGCCAACAGTGAACATTGAAAGTAATGGTATTGAGACAGTAATGTTCATTGACACAGGTAGCGAATATTACGCTGTTGCAGAAGGAATTTACAGGTAAATAACAAACAAAGCATAAATACCAGAATAACAAGTAAAGGGAGTTGAGGTCATAGTTGCTGTTGCAGGAAAAAGTAAAATAATAAGGAAACAAGTGTTACTAGAAGAGAAAATTCAGAGAACCATATTGAAGTTCAGACCCATGGTGGTCTTTGTCTTTGTCTTTGTCTTTGTCTTTGTCTTTGTCTTGCTGCGATCATAGGAATAAGTCTGTTGTTGAAGTATGTGGCTATTATAGTTTCTGAAAGGGGTGCTATGATCATGATGGTAAATGGGACTAAGAATTGGATAACATTTGTTAAGAAGGTCAATCGTCACAAAGAAGCGTAAGGCAGATGCTACTTAAAGGTAACTAATGAGTGTTTGCGATTGAACACTATTAACATTAAAATTACTTCACAAAAGCAAAAGAATGGCGAGAACAACGTTGAAACAGAAGTGGCAG
This sequence comes from Schistocerca americana, assembly GCF_021461395.2. Classification (NCBI taxonomy): domain Eukaryota; kingdom Metazoa; phylum Arthropoda; class Insecta; order Orthoptera; family Acrididae; genus Schistocerca; species Schistocerca americana. Next base: position 218,994,014 of record NC_060119.1, on the reverse strand, counting down.
CCGCTAAAATAAGGGCTGAAATAAACGAGATCACAGTAATTAACCAAACTGGAAAAAGGATCGTTAGATACGTTCCTTCTGAAATATGGAAAGGAGTTTTTGTACAAAGCAGATTTAATGAAAGGTGGCAGTTTTGAATTCGAGGTCAAATACAGCAGCTACATCTTATCCAGTACCTTTAACAAAAAAGACACCGTAAGAAGGGAAATTAAGAGAATATTTGACTCACTTGACTAATTTTAAAATATCAATGAGCCAGTTCTGCCATCCACTGGTATAGGTAGCTAAAAAGGCTGGATCAGCAAGGGCAACACTAGGTGCTAAAAACATAAATAGATAACATAACCTCAGAATGGCAGGCACAGACCTCTTGGAGAGTTACTACAGATATTTTAAGTGTCTAGCGTACTATGCAAACTTGACGTTAACATGGGTTACTGGCAAGTTTCATTATTGGAAAACTACAGGCAATACACAGCTTTTGTTTATGGAGGCAGGTGATACCAATTCAGAGTATTGCCTTTTGAAATAAATATCTCAGTGCCTCAATTCATACAAACGCAGGACTCTATATTAGGGAAAATCTACTGGCTAAGATTACAGTTTGAGTTGATCACATTTTTATTGCTGCCAGTGACTGGAGGCAGCATAATAGAATTCTGGCCAAAGAATAGTTACTGTCGTGTCTTTCCTAAAGAGTAATATTATTGTCAGGTATTACTGTCAGTCTAAGCAAGTCCAAATTCTAAAAAAGTGACATACAGTTCCTAGGATGTACAACTTCAGAAAGACACATCACTCCAAGTAGAGGGGAGTAGGAGGTAATAACAGAATATCCAGAACTAATGAACAGGAAGCAAGTAAAGTCATTTCTCATTTCACGTTATTTTTTATAGAAAACTCTAATTGTACAAGTTTTGCTGCTACGGTCACAGATTCGAATCCTGCCTCGACCATGGATGTGTTTGCAGACTTAGGTTAGTTAAGTTTAAGTAGTTCTATGTCTAGGGGACTGATGACCTCATATGTTAAGTCGCATAGTGCTTAGAGTCATTTCTATTTTTTTTTTCAGCTGCTTTACTTAACGAAAGAGAATGTTGCATGGGTTTGGATTAAATAGTATTAATAGGGATTTGAAAGAATTAAGGAAGCCCTATGTAAAGGAAATGCTTTGTTTTACCCGAAATCAGGTAAAGCTGACAGTTCAGAATATGAGATCAGAGCCCATCTATTTCAATCATTGGAGACAGAGAAGTGTACAGAGCACGGAATAATCAATTTTGCAAGCAGAATGTTAGTTACGTATGACCAAAATTGAACAGTTACTGAAAATGAATCATTAGCCATAGTTAATGCTTTCGAAAAATTTCACTATTAGTGGTGGATAGGAAAGTCACCATTTGCACTGATCCTTAAGCTTTAGCTTTCATAAATAATAGTAAACTGACAAATGGCAGTCTTACTAGATAGGCCATAGTGCTCCAAAAATACAGTACGTGCTAGGCAAAGATAACATTACATCAGTTGCGTTATCTCGCCTCCAGTTGGAATGAGTAAACGAGATCAGATGAATTCCGAACCAAATAGGTCCGTTTATATAACTGAAAAATGTAGAACATCAAGGTTACGTTAAAGAGAGACTATTAGAAACTCCAATGACAACAAAAAAATAGTCCCCTAGAACTTAGAACTACTTAAACCTAACTAACCTAAGGACATCACACACATTCATGCCCGAGGCAGGATTCGAACTTGCGACCGTAGCAGTCGCGCGGTTCCATACTGTAGCGCCTAGAACCACTCGGCCACTCCGACCGGCACCAATGACAACAGAAACAAGTACCAATATTAGTAAGAAAGGAAATGAAGATGCCAAAACAGGGAATATTATTTAGTGGTAAAAGGCATGCTACATCACAGACTTAATCTAATTTGGAGCAACTGGAAGCTGTGCTTACATTAACATACAGTAGACAAATTTATATAGTGTATCTCAGACATGGCCATTTCAGTCCAAAAATGTGTGCAGACAAACTGAAGGAGACATACATCTTTAACAATGTGGTAAAGAAGTCCAGGAAGGTTCTTGAGAGCTATCAGAGAACGAAAATATCTACAGTTAGCAACTGAGGTCCACTGTGTTGTATTATTCCTGAAGAGGTGAACGAGTTAGGTTGCATAGATTTATTTGGGTCACTCTCAACAACCAAAGGTGGTTGTAATTAGGTTTTAGTGACTATAGATGTTTTTTTAGGAAGTTCTGAGATGAGTCAACCAAGGACATGTACTGGAAAGGCAGTGACCAGTAAATTGAACAAAGTTTGTATATCCATTATAGGCACACCTAAGAAAATACTGTGCTAATTGTCCTCAGATTTTGTTCAAGCTTTGAAAAAGGCCATTTATATAACATGATATCACTAGGCTTCACCGAGCGAGGTGGCGCAGTGGTTAGACACTGGACTCGCATTCGGGAGGACGACGGTTCAATCCTGCGTCCGGCCATCCTGATTTAGGTTTTCCGTGATTTCCCTAAATCACTCCAGGCAAATGCCGGGATGGTTCCTCTGAAAGGGCACGGCCGACTTCCTTCCCAATCCTTCCCTAATCCGATGAGACCGATGACCACGCTGTCTGGTCTCCTTCCCCAAAAACAACCAACAACCACTAGGCTTCAAACCCAGTAGAGTCCACTCCAGGGGTTTCTGCCATTAGCAACATATTGCTTGAGGACTTAACATCGAAGATTTTAAGGGCGTACTTAACAATCTACCCAATTCAAAAGCGGAAATCTAGTCCAATAACTGTTAACAGGCAAAAGATCTAAATCTCTGATTGCATGTTGATGAAATTTCCAAACAGAACTAACTTCCGTGTAGAGGAGAAGTTGGAAGCAAAGGCAAATCTTGATAAGCCAGGTATGACAAAAGAATTATTCTAAAAAAGTATATGGTAGGACACACAAACCTAATTAGGATGTATTGGAAATCATCAAAGATTATTGCTGAAATAGTGAAATTTTACGAGATTTTTACAGGTCCATATGTGGTGAGCAGAGTGCCTAATTTAAGTGCAGTGTAAGTCTCACATCCAACATATCAGTTAGTTCAAGGGTGTATGCCACAGTTGTGAACAGAGATGTCTACATCAGTCAAAACAACGAAAAAGCAAGGCACAAGTCAAATAATAAGTTGCAAGTAAAAAAATGGATATTAACCGATGAAACCACAGACTATAAGGGAATATATTTTGGAAATGTCACTGTCGGTTCTTTGGAAAAAGCTAGTCCAGCCAAAAAGTTTCTAATGAACATTTAAGAAACGTAAATTTTTTCGCCATTAGTAAATTGTTCAACAGATATCTGGATGCTATATGGCCCAAAGAAGTTAAGCGTAACAATGTACTACTATTAGTAAGGGATGCTGCCTCCAAACGATGAAGTCTGCCCATTCACTAAAAGGATTACACAGTAAAATGGGGCATGTTACTTGTTTAGATCACGCCTTACACAGAAATTCAGAAGAGATTTGTGGTCACTTCAGTGACGAGAAATTTATTGGGTGTGTAAAAACGGTATTTTTAAAGCCCCTTCAGACGGTGCAGCATTTAAGTTGTGAATTACACACAATTCATAACCAACATATCCTATTTTGGTAAGATGTGGGACCTGGAGTGATGCCTGCAACTATTATTGCCAGACCTTTAACATTGCGGAAAGCAAAACTGAGTCATTCGACAGAAGCGAGACAGCATCATTTGGACTAGCCCAAGAGGTAAAGCCTTGTGCTAAAATTTCTGGCAAACTTTCGTACACAACATCAAATTTTGGATTTATTCCTGCTACCATAAATGTTTTGGAGAAATCAGAAGAGTCACTAATGAAGCAGATAGAAATTGTGGATAATTAAATGCTGTTTGTGATAAAGTGGGAAAAGAAGTGCCAAGAAAAATGGAAAAAATGTTAGAAAAGGGTATCACACACTGAGGTACTGCAGTTCGCCACTTTAACTCGGAGGAACGTTTCGCCCCGGACTGCAGGAGTCATCCTCCGAGATAAAGCAAAACAGAGAGTTTTATATATCGACCACAGCCTATCCGCCCGGAAGTTTTAAGTCAAGGTATCACACACTGTGTTCCATTTCAATAAATTTGTTGGCTAACAAGTGCTCTCTTAGGCATTTGGCTATAGATTCAAATGGTATTAACCATTTCAAATATGCTTCTCTTGTACCAGTTTAAGCAGAAAGTCGTTTCCCAAAGCATAAGATTTTGTTGACTGACAATAGGATATCTCCTTTTGTGTGAGAATTTGCATAAGTATTCACTCTATATTGCAACTAAAAGCTCATAAATTGAAATAAAAATGAGAATCTGCAATAAAACACGTCATAGATTAATTATCTTCCCATGATGTTAATAAAAAGTCTACTACAACATAGAAACCTGTAGTTTAGCTTGCTGCTCATGTGCATTTTATTCCTAAACAAATAGTTCATTATCATAAACTGACATACTAATTTATTTTATAACAGAAATTTTACTTCGTTTTAATATTATTAGGACAATTTTTATGTCATTGTGCATATTTCTTTTTAATATTTTGCTCATAGCAGTATATTTTTGTCCATGTTATGCTGACTGCGAGGTATTTCCTGGAAATATTCTATAAATTGAAAGGAAAACTTATGTGGGAATAAGAAGAACATGATTATGTTATTTGACGGGATCGAAACAGATTTCCATCTAGATGACAGAAAGCTGTGCTCGACCACATACTTGGTTTTCTGTTCTACCAGAATCATTATAAACGATCTGCTTGTTGTCAATATAGGCTTTGCCTCCACTCTTAACATAAAAAATGTATGAATTATATGTCCAATATACTCAGTATAAAAAATTGTGCGTAAGTACAAATGTGAATTCTGCACTGTCATAGTTTGACTGCTGCTGGTAATGGTAGGGGTGGTATAATTTATTGTGCTGATGAGCCATACAATATCTTTACATTTCTAATGATTATTACAACGGTGAGAACGGAATTTTTATCATTTATTGCAGTGTATAATTCATCAGATTCAATTCAAAATAGTTATAAAACATAATACTTCAGTTTAAAATGATCTTCTTTCAGTTCATCTAGAGTTGCTGCCTTTGTTTTTCCAACTCTAAATGTATTTCCCTCTCTTTGATTACATGAAGGTTCCTTCCATTCTTTCCCTTGTAAAATGAACAACACTTCGAAATTATATGTTCAAGTTTTTCATCGCTACCAGACAAGAAAATAATAAATCATTCACTTGTTGTTTTTAGTGTTCAGGTAGTGAATGGTCGATGTGTGAATACGAGAAATTAGTCAGTCAACGTATACAGGTATGAGTAAAAGATCTTGATTAATTGCATTGCAACAACTAAAAATATTTTAATTTTAACACTAGACTGTCACCAGATCCAATGATACAAAATTTCTCCTTGAATATGTCACTCACCCAGTTGTTGGGGGGCTTCCCCTTCTTGCGTCCATTCCTCCACACATAGTAATTGGTGTATTGCCCCTCTTTGTTCACAGATTTCTCGAACCACTCGTGTTTATCACTCGAGTGGTTTGGAATGAAGTCCAGGATGATCTCGAGACCTGAAAATAACATCATACCGGAAGTTAACATATATTATGCGGTACCAGACAATAACAGTTAATAATAGCTTTGAAGATGGAATACAGGAGTAACTGTTCTTGTATGTAGTCGTACAAGGAAGAATTGATTAATTATTGTTATTAGAAGAAAATTTTTTTCTCTTAATCTATTTTATGGAAATTTCTTTGTAACAGTTGTTCATTTGATGTAAATAGAGTCGAAACATAAACAAGGTGTCAAGGGAGGAATGGTCAGTATTCAGAGAAATGACAGGAACCATCATTCGAAGCAAAAAGAATAACATGGGCTCTAAAACGCATACCAGAAGAGCTAGAAGCACTTGTTCTCCTTCAATGCCCTGAAACAAATATCTTCCACAGCAAGCTCTTTGCTTTACATGTTTTGGGAGGAGGTAGTGTGGACCAAAACAAGAAAAAATTACCTAGTAAACATGGGCTCTAAGATGCATACCTTCACAGCTATGAGCTCTTGTTCAATAGAGGAAACGTGTTTCAGAGGAGCAAAAATGAAGAAGTCCTCATAGTTCTTAATGCCCGCATTTTACATCCCATGTTTACTAGACTTTTTGTTTAGGGTGATCGTTCCTTTCATAACAATATTGTCCATTCCTCCTGGGACACCCTGCATACACATTTTCAAACATCTGCCATAAGAAACGTACAACATACAGTACATGTTGCACGCTGTATAGTGTACCCCACAGAATTAGCATAAAAACTATACAGCTGGTAGTGGATCATAAACGACATATCTTGAGAGCAGTAGTCAACCGCTGGAAATTAATATTTCAGGCTTTATATTGGTCTGAAATGTGTGTGCAGGACTGGGCTAGATGTTCAGAGGTGTAGCTGAATCAATCCTGTGTGGAGTATATGCAGAGAACATTGCAAATGCCAATTTTCATAAGTTATGTGTGCCAACTGAACAGAACTTTGAGTGGGTGTCTTGAAAAGCACCCACATTTATAGAACTGTCTGGTAAAAACAAATGGATAACAGTAGGAACTGCAAAGTCCTTCCAGAATCCTACATACCACTGTTCCTCAAAGATCTGCAAGAGGGTACCGCTAGCTGCAAAAAATTATTTGAATGACGAAATAATATTTAATACCTAAAATGAAGCGAAACAACAAACAATGTTTTATAACAGGAAAGAAAGACAGAAATGTAATTAAATTACGCTAAAGAACATGACTAGGTCAGTAAATTTTCCTCAGGAACTACAAGTAGTTAATTTTGAAAATGAATGTTTTTCCAGCATTGTAGAAATGTTACAATAAAATTTCCCGGGAATAAGGAGACTCTGCAACATATTAAACAATAATGTCACTACCCACAACAGAGCTTGGCATAAAGAAAACAATACAAAAATAAAAAAAATAAATCAGTAGACATTGATGCAGTGCCAATCCATATACTGAAGAATAATTAGACAGCATACAAATTCCCGCAACTAACATCATAAATGAGGCCTTCATATCAAATGACCCTCAAGAATATCTAGAACTAGTGAAATTTGTAACTCTCATAAAGGAAGTAGTGTAGTAGTGAAATTCGTAGCTCTAGCAAAGGAAGTAATGTAGAACTAGCAAAAAATTTACAGGCCTTTTTCTCTGTTGTCGTCATTTAAAGAAATTGAGAATATGGTGTGAAAGATAGATTGATAAGCAGTCAGAACACTCGTAACTCCATCAGGGAAATACAGTTTCGTTTCCAAAGCACTAGAAATTCAGATTCAGTCTCAGTCGATTTTAGAAAAGCAGTACTTCAAGCATTAATCAATTATAACTACGTGATCAGTACGTTTTTAGATCTATTCAAGACGTCTGACACTATTTACCATAAAACGCTACTGAAGAAACTATCCTCATTAGCAATAAGAGATGTAGAAAACGAATATTTCCGATAATATCTGGGAACCAGGATAAAAATGATAGAAATAGCCTCAAATGAAGTTTAATGTTTAGTAAGACTTTTAATAGATCTAGAATACAATAATACAATAGTTTAACTTTCCAGAGAATGTTAAGCGCAGCAAAAAAAAAAAAATATATTTTTTGTTATGACAGCAGTATTACTACTATGCGTAAAACACCAGAACTCTTGGCAGAGAAAGTAGGTAAAACCCTCAGCGACGTTTAAAATTTGTCAGTAAGCCATTATATAAGTTGAACGTAAGAAAATTAAAAAGACTGAAAGTCAGATTAAGAGGCGAAAATATGTCACATTGAATGCAAAGGATAATTCCATGCATAGGGTTAGAAACACACAACTTGTAAGCATGAAAATTCACTATCATTTGATGTGGAATGACCACATAAGGATACTGGCAAAGAGACTATCATGAATATGCTTTGCACCTAGGAGTTGTGTCACCGGTGTGGAAGGCGCAGCGCCTTGTAGTTACATACTTTCCCTCTGTACACTCATTCCTTAGTTGTGTCATATTTTCTGGGGGATTAGATTACAAACTTCGGACACAACATACCAATAGCATAGAATGGTCATAAGAGTAACAACAATAGACAATAACGTGGTTGTTCCATAAAATTTCGGGCGTCAGGCCGCATAAATTCAGTTTCTTCTTCAAATATTTTGACTGAATACCATCCAGCCATCTCCAGAGTGAGCCGTGGTGACTAACGCTCCAGCACTTGCTCCGTCCTTTTAAACTCGAAGACCGAACCGCTGCGTATGCGGCCAAAGATACACAAGGCGCCAGAGACGTTGATAGGCGGCAAGGAGGTGTAACTTATGCGCGGAAATTAAATCTACGGCTGCGCAGTCGATCCACACGGTGATGTCGATGTGTCACCGAGTGCTGTACCATCGCACGTCTTTGTGATTTAATTACAGAAATTGCCGAATTCCATGATTTGTCCAAGCTGAAGCCGCTATCTCTATTAATTAAATTCGTCGCCAACCGAATTTCAGTTGCTTCTTTCACTGCCGAGTCCCAGAAAGATGAAGTCGAGGATAAAATTTCGACATTATCGTACGGCATAGAGTTCCCAGTGTCAATATAGTGCTCTCCCACCGCAGATTTATTAGGTTGTAAGAGACGGGTGTACCTGTAGTGTTCTGTGCATCTCTCCTGGACTGTTTAAGTGTCGTCTGTCCGATGTGTGAACGGCCGCACTCATAGGGGATCCTATAAACCGCAGGCTTCCGAAATACCAAATCATGTACTGAAGAGCATATGAATTGCAGACGTTCACAAAGTAGTGTGTAGTAGTTATTTTCGTTCTGACTATGGTGGCGACATGGAGTCCACAAGAGAATATATTAATCGAATAATCTTGATCCATGATTGATGAATCGTCATGCACAAGCCACAGAGATAGCCAGTTCGCTCGTTAGCGTGAGAGACGAGCTCATAGTACTGACTCCAACTGACCTTCAGGCTACAAAACCACACTCATGTCTGCGGAGAACCCCTCAAACAACTCTTGATAGTTTTTGGTAGTGATCTTATAATGCTCCGTCTTGTTGAAGATAAGTTAAATATCACCGATGAGATTACATAGGCGAGGAACCAATAGCACTGGGTCAGACGGGAGGCTGCTGTGTCGTCCGCCTGTGAAATTATCAACGCCCTCCTTTCAACATTAGTAAATACCACCACACAAGAATACATTCACCGCGTGCTGAACAGAGCCTTTCTCGCAAGTGAAATGCTTGTGGTTTTTTATGTACACATATTCTAATCGGCTTAATGGCCCATGCATCCAAGTTACTAACAATAATACCGTACAGAAGAAAGGAAAATAAAATACAAGATCAATCGGACGAGGATTAGTTTGGCTTCACGAAATGTAACGGCACCAGAGAGCAGCGCAATGTCACGGATTGCGCGGCCCCTCCCGCCGGAAGTTCGAGTCCTCCCTCGGGCATGGGTGTGTGTGTTGTTCTTAGCGTCAGTTAGTTTAAGTAGTGTGTAAGTCTAGGGACCGATGACCTAAGCAGTTTCGTCCCTTAGACATTCAAATACATCTAAACATTTTTTTGTCACCAGAGAGACTGTCCTGACGATCAGACTGATACTGGAAGCAAGACTTGTCGACCTGGAAAAAAGCGTTCGACACTATACGAGAGTTGGAACTCTAGTAGTGGTAACTTTTTATTTACAGCTCGTAAAAAATAGATACCCATTTCAAAGTGTTATTGACCTTCAGAGTAGTCACCAGCCTTGTGTATAACCCGTTGCCAGCGATGTGGAAGTCGTAGTACACTCTTAGCAGTGACAGCTGTGTTGACAGTTCGAGCGGCGCGGTCTATTGCTCGACGAATTTGTAGCAGTTCTGAAGCGAATGCCGTGAAGTGTTTCCTTCAGTTCAGAAATCGAGTTGTCCTCACTATTAAAGTTCCACCCCTTGTACAATGGTGCGAGTTGTTCGAAATTCTGCGAATATTAGGAGTAAGCTATGAAGATGGATAGTATGCAGACCGTGGAAGAACCAAGAGGCAACAATAATCATGGAAAATCAAGAACAAAGTATTCGGATTAAAAAGTTTATAAGACAGGGATGCAGACTTTCGCTATTGCTGTTCAATCAATACATCGAGGAAGCAATGTTGGAAATAAAAGAATGATTCAAGGGTGGGATTAAAATTCGGGGTGAAACAATATCAGTGATAAGATTCTCTGAAGATATTGCTATCCTCAGTGAAAGTGAAAAAGAATTACAGGACATACTGAATAGAATGAACTTTTTAATGAGTACAGAAAATGGACTGTAACTAAACCGAAGAAATACAAAAGTAACAAGGAATATCAGAAGTGACATTAGCGATAACTTAACATCAAAACAGGAGACCACGAAGCAGACCAAGTGAAGCAATTCTACAAATCTGAAACGAAAATAGCCGATGATGGACGAAGCAAAGAGGACATAAAAGCGAATTAGACCTGACAAAGAGTTCATTCTCGGCCAAGAGAAGTCTGCTTGTATCAAACATGGGCCGTAATCTGTAGAAGAAATTGTTGAGAAATCTAAAAGTTCGAAATGTTGCGCTATAGAAAGATGTTGAAAATTATGTCGATTGATAAGACAACGAGCGAAGAGATTCTCCTCAGAATAGGCGATGAAAGAAACATAAGGAAAACACTGACAAGAAGAAAGGATAGGACAACAGGATATGCGTTAAGACTCAAGGAATAATAATAATCATGGAGCTATTGTTGGTAAAAACTGCACGGAAAGACAGATATTGGACTACATCTCACAAATAATTAACGGCATAGCATCCTTAATGTGCTAATTACCATTTTAAAAAATTTCATTTTATGCGTTCGTTTCGTGTTACATCACGAAGGCATACCGTACTAGAAGCGCGTGATCGCCTCTCCATGGCCTTCATCAGTCAAAAGGTGTTTTATAATCAACGGCGAATTTCAACAACTAAATACACATGCACACTGTTCTACTATTTTTATAAAGAAAGCCAAGTTACATTATTTTTCCACCTTGTAGTATTGTTCTTTACGTTTCTGCTGTGTTGTGAATGTATATTCGCTGTTGAAGCAGAAAGAAATCCTACACGTATTAATGTTGTGTTTCTGTACAGAGTAGACGAAAAATTGCTCGAATTACAGGTACATAACATAGCCTACTACAACTTTCGCGAAAAAATTCCATCAGAATCAGGAAAACCAAAGTTCAAAGCAGTGGATCAGTTATCAATCGTATATCCTATGCTATCAACCTTTGAGTGGGCAGGTCGGTACATCGATGAGAATAGTGTCACCATCTGCTCTTACGAACAAATATCTCCGCATTTATGGAGAGAAGGTGGACAGTGCGTGTGACTGTGTGAGTGTAAGATGCTAGTTTGCAATTCTCAAAAGATTTAGAACATCGATTATATTTCACGAATGTCCCAACGGAAACGATCCGAGCCCGACTCATATAACACTGGTATCCCACGGGTGCGAAACGTGTTGCAATTATAAAAATTTACTCGCGACCAAGGTCACGCGTACCAACCAGAAAAAAAAATAGCGTACATTCGTAGCTGCCATTACAACTAAGTGCCACTTCGTCCACGTATATACGTATTTTGTTACATTCTTGAACTGACTGGCAATGTTTCGGTAGCCATGTTTCCGCATGCACTGAATAATAAACTCAAAAATTGGGAGTAAGTAGGAATTTTGTGCGGATTTTGTCAAAAAGCGATTCGATAACGATACTATTTATAAATCCTGATACAGTTATCAGACTTCAGATAGTGTGATCTGAAGATTTCTGCGTTTGTGAATGTTCCAGATAATAAATGAAGGTCACCTAAAGTAGGATCAATAATGAGCGAATTAGTTAACGATTTTTCGTGCATGTCCAAGATAGTGCCTTGAGAATGACAGGGATAGCACCGGACGAAGTATATAGGTGGTTGTCGAAAATGTCATACAGCTGCATTCCTATAAGTTATTTGAACGTTTTATATGGCGAGAGAAACTCGAGTTTCAGTGTTATGTCTATCGGGTAATTTTATAAGGTGCAACTCTCATATGTTTACAACTGAAAAATACAGAAAACTAGGGACTCGTTACAACACGCACGGGTAGCAGTAAGTATCTATGACTTGTCTGGCTCATCGTAATAAATTATAGGCACAAAAGTCCGTCATGAATCACTTTATCTATTAGCGAAAGCCGTATCAAAATTCCTCAGTAGTTCCTGAGATTAGCAGCCACATACAGAGAGAAGAACGCAACGGCAGTCTTTAATTTACAACATGCATAGGTGATATAGTTGAAATAATGTCCACAATCTTCTTTCGTTCCACTGTAATAAATTTCTGCTGATTTTTCTTCAGTGCAACTATAGTCACTGAAACCAACCAATTGGACCTGTCTTAGAGCAAAATTTTACCCCACTGGTTAACTGATTTTTTGTGTACATTTAATTCTCTGTAGAAGAACATGTACACGCCCGTTTGTTGTACGTTAAAGCTTTCTTGAACCACTATAATTGCAACTGCTTTACTGGAGCTGAGCACTAGTAATATTATTAAGACTAATAATATTATTACAACTAGCTATCACGGAAGTATTACGTACATCTGAAAAGAACTGTTTTGCAACAGGCGACTCTGGCGCAGATCGACATTCTGAGAGAATTAGACACGGATAACGTTCTATTGACAGTCAAATATAAACCATTTGCTTCATGTAATAGCGAAGAAAAACTAGGACACAGGATTTACCTCTGTCAGTCGCTTTCTTGACGAGCTCGTCGAAGTCATCCATGGTCCCGAACACGGGGTCGATCTGTTTGTAGTCCGACACGTCATAGCCAGCGTCCACCATCGGCGACTTGTAGATGGGACTGAGCCATATCGCATCCACTCCCAGATCGATCAGATAACTTAGCTTCTCGGTAACACCTGGAACAAAATTCTAGTTTTATTGCCACTTTCAGTAACGTGCACTGAGCGTGGGAGAGTATCTACTGCCCTTAATTGTCCGCTTAGAAATATGTATGACTTTCATGCATGCAGCCATTTGTGATAGATGATGAGAAGTAAGCGAAAATAGTTAACATAGCAGAAAAACGTGCTTCTAATAACACGAAACCGTAAATACTTGTCTTAAAATGGAACCACACATTTTGTATACATACTAGCAAGTCTTTCTCGTGCACTGTAAGAGTAACTGTCGAATTACTTCCGGTAGGACCAGTTGCTGAACAACTTAAACTACGCCGAAATTGTTAAATAACCTCAAAAATAAGGAACTGCCCCTGAGGTGCCGTAACTAACATTTACTGAAAAATAGTATTAAGAACAAGAATCAATTATTCTCTGAAATGGGGATGACGTGTGGCTGGGGCCTCCCGTCGGGTAGGCCGTTCGCCTGGTGCAAATCTTTCGAGTTGGCGCCACTACGGCGGCTTGCGTGTCGATGGAGATGAAATGACGATGATAAGGACAGCGCAACGCCCAGTCCCTGAGCGGAGGGGGTCCCTGACCCAGCCGGGAATCGAGCCAGGGCCATTGGGTATCACATACCGTCGCGCTGACCACTCAGCTACCAAGGGCGGACGTTCTCTGAAATAACTGCATATACGAGAAAAGCTTCTGAGAGTTTTCATGTCACTACTAAAACCGAAGTTCCATTACAGGTAGCAAGGCTTTTTTACTGTATTCTGGTGTAACTCCACTGTATGGCATGAAATTGAAACTAAGACTTCTGTTAGGGAACAGTATTTATGCAAAGGGTTCACTAGGGTACCGTACTACAAGTACTGATGCAATTTAATACACACATAAAAAAACTTTTGCATCACCTCGGTTCCGAGAGTTCCGGAACCTGTACAGAAAACTAGAATAGAGATCAACATAAACCCTTTTTATTGCTCATGAAAACCACACATTGTGTGTTGTACCACCATACAGCGAGACCTTCAGAGATGGTGGTCCAGATTGTTGTACACACCGGTAGTCTAATAACCAGTAGCACGTCCTCTTGCATTGATGCTTGCCTATATTGGTCATGGTATACTATCCGCTAGTTCAGATTGTCAACAACGACTCGGCATAGATCCCTCAGTGAGGCTGGTGCGTCATGTCGCCCATAAGCAGCCCTTTTCAATATATCCCAAGAATGTTCGATAGCGTTCATGTCTGGAGAACATGCTGGCCACTCTAGAACGATGTCGTTATCCTGAAGGAAGTCGTTCACAAGATGTGCACTATCAGGGCGCGAATTGTTGTATATGAAGACGAATGCCTCGCCAATATACTGCTGATATGGTTGCACTATTGGTGGGAGGATGACAATCATGTATCGTACAGCAGTTACGGCGCCTTCCATGACCACCAGCGGTGTACGTCGGCCCCACATAATGCCACCCCAAAACAGCAGGGAACCTCCACCTTGCTGCACTCACCGGACAATGTGTCTAAGGCGTTCATCCTGACCGAGTTGCCTCCAAACACGTCTCCGACGATTGTGTGGTTAAAGGCAAATGCGACACTCATCGGTGAAAAGAACGTGATGCCAATCCTGACCGGTCCATTCGGCATGTTGCTGGGCCAATCTGTACCGCGGTGCATGGTGTCGTGGTTGCAAAGATGGACCTCGCCGCGGACGTCGGGAGTGTGTTGCGCGTCATGCAGCGTATTGCGCACAGTTTGAGTCGCAACACGACGCCATGTGGCTGCACGAAAAGCATTATTCAATATGGTGGCGTTGCTGTCAGGGTTCCTCCAAGCCATAATCCGTAGGCAGCCCATGGGCGGCCTGATAGAGGCATGTCATCGACAGTTCCTGTGTCACAGTATCTCCTCCAAAGGACATGACTTTGGTTCACTCCAAGACGCCTGGACACTTCTCTTGTTGAGAGCCCTTCCTGGCACAAAGTAACAATGCGGACGCGATCGAACTGCGGTATTGACAGTCTAAGCATGGTTCAACTATAGACAACACGAACCATGTACCTCCATCCTAGTGGAAAGACTGGAACTGATCGGCTGTCTGATCCCCTCCGTCTAACAGGCACTGCTCATGGATGGTTGTTTACATCTGCCGGCCGATCGGTTCTAGGCGCTACAGTCCGGAACCGCGCGACAGCTACGGTCGCAGGTTCGAATCCTGCCTCGGGCATGGATGTTTGTGATGTCCTTAGGTTAGTTAGGTTTAAGTAGTTCTACGTTCTAGGGGACTGATGACCTCAGAAGTTAAGTGCCTTAGTGCTCAGAGCCATTTGAACCATTTTTTTGTTTACATCTTTGGGCGGGTTTTGTGACATCTCTGAACAGTCAAAGGAACTGTGTCTGTGATACAATATCCACAGTCAACGTCTATCTTCAGAAGTTTTGGGAACCGGGATATGGAAAATTTTTTTTTGATTTCCTTGTATTCGTTGATTTTGCTAAACGGGAACAAACTGCAGGAAATGATTCCCGAGAGGATAAGGAGCAGGAAAGGTCATATGGGTGTATTGCGGGAAATGCACGTGAGGTAGAGATAAAAGCAATGTGACAATTACTTTATTGACACCAGACATATGACGAGAATGGGATAAGCCAGACCACGGTATGGAACTTTCTCCACAACTGCCACTTAAAACACGTGCAGGACTTCGTACCTAAGGAAATGTCTCCGTGGCGACGGTTTTGTAGTTGGTTAGTCGCACCAGTCACCACTGTGCTTGGATTACTGTCATCCCACCTACACTCGATGACAAAAACTAAATTACAGATAAATTGGATGAATTAGTCCAGCGAAAGAGCTTGACAAGCTCAGCAAATCAATAACGTTTCAGTCCACCGCTGGCCCTTATGCAAGCAGTTATGAGGCTTGATATTGATTGTTAAAGTTGTTGGATGTCTTACTGAGTGATATCGTGCCATATTGAGTCAATTGGTGCGCCACATCGCGTTGGTGGAGAGCTCCATCCGTAAATATCTAAATATGTCAACATCCATTTTTTAACACTTTGTAGGTTAGTTCCCTCTCGCATTCTAGCACACAGTTATTCAACATAATGTAGATCCTGAAGGATACAGCTGAAAATGAGGTCCTCCTGATCTAGTATGAATATGGCGAAGTCAATATTCTGTCGTGGCTTGGGTCGTGACGACGTTGTGACACAGATCGTGACAGTACTCCGTCGTAACGTAGGTCGGGGAGGTAACTGCTAGGTACACGTCCACAGAGAAGAATGCCAGTTTTGGGGACACCGAATGCTGAGAAGGCTGTGAGAGTGATGCCTGACGGTTCAGTGAGGATGCTGTAGTATATGTTCCGTGGATGACAATTGAAGCACCGAGCGGAAAAGGGGCAGTTTTTCCCCTTGCTCCACCTGCTAGTGGAACAGGAAAGGAAATGAATAGCCATGGTAGAAGGTATGCTCCGCCACGCACCATACGGTGGTTTGCGGTGAATGTATGTAGATGCAGATGCGGAAAGTCAGCGTCGGATGGTCGAAGGCTCCAAAGGCGATGGCAAGCGGATAGTGTGTGGCACAGCTGGAGTGAGCTCAGAATGACAGGCTAGCGTGAGCCCTGTCCTTGGTCATAAGTGTGAGCTTTTGCGTTCCTGCTTTGCGGTCCAGCCGCGCCCTAAATAGGCAGCAAGCCGAAAGATATCCATGCGGTGTGTGGTGAACATGTGACGCACGCATGTAACCTAGCACCGCAGCTACGGCGCAGCTGTCGCTGGTGGGTTCGCTGCCTGTGGGAGAGGATGGCGCTTCTGTTGACACCAGCTGGAAGTTGGCTTGTCAACAGGTGTGCTTGCATCGGGTGTTTATAATGAAAGTACAGCTACTTAAAGAGGGCCAATGTCAGGAATGTATTGAGTTATTTGAGGAATAATGCATTCAAGTAGCAATGAACTATATTATGTTTCAACTAACAAGTTACAAACATAAGTGTATTTCTCATGAGAAGCTAAAATTCATGTATTCCATGCACGAAGTGCTCAATCAGCATATAATCTGTATAATCTGTCCAAACATACATTAGCGCAAACCATTTCAGATGAGAATAGTTCGAGGTTGTACCGAGACCTTCTCATCTGAAATAGAAATAGGTCATTACTAACCAACATGCTACTCAGGCTGTATTACTCATCCATATACAGCATACCTCTTCCCTCTATATATTAAAAATTATTCTTAACCACGCTCATTGTGTTACATTTCCTTTTTTTCTTTGACATTTTCATTGTATAAATTATCTTCTCATCAACTAGGTAGTAACAAATTATATGTAACCATTTTAAGAACTGTTAAGTATTCAATTCGCTGTAGCCTCAGAGAAATCTTTATATATTATGTTCTTTATATTATTTTTTGAAAAAGAGCATTAACAACTGTATATCAATAAGACTGTAACAATGAGAAATCTTTGCTATTAGATTCAGAAGCATCCGACCCACCTTACATTTCAAGGCGGTGGGTTACTCTGTACTGTTAATGAAATAAATAAATAAATAGGCCCAATGAGCACTGCACTTATCGTATGGCAGCGGAACTTGGGAGATATTCTAATCAGTTATCGCGAAACCGATTTACGCTGGAAAAAACATTAGTTCTAATTTTGGTCGTCAGGTGCAAATCTGGCGCAGTGAATGCCCGACAGAAATATAGACATGTTCCCATGTGTAATGGATTAAGAACGGGACATGGGCAGAAAATGTCAATCTAGAGAAAGGTAGAATGTTGATTTTATTATTTTAGCCGCCGCTTACACGATATGAGAACTAGAGACGTCGACGGGATGCTCCATCCGTAAAACGACGTGAGCAACCGTGGAATCTGAGACACTAGTCTTCATATCAGGTGGAGACCGAAACTGTCCATGGTAAACGTGTTCTTTTAAGATACCCCAGAGCCAAAAGCCACATGGATTCACATCAGGTGATATGACAGACCATGCGTTTGGAAAACCTGAGGGGGTAAGACATTCGCAGAAAGTTGCATTATGCGACATGAGGCACTGTCTCTTCTTGTATGAAAACAGCGGTTTCTACACAGTTGCGCTCTTTCGAAGCAGGAATCACAAGCTGTACACGGAGGTGTCGATAATCTCAGACTTCACGATCCACTCGACACGGCCTTTTGGTGCATTCTCTTCAAACAAGAAAGGACCGAGAGTAAAGGTGCTTGTGAATCCACGCCACACAGTAACATAAGGTGACTGCAACTGCTCTGCGTGCACAACACCCGGTTTAACAGTACCCCCAATTCGCCAGTTCTGTGTATTCACTGCACCCTCTAGTGTAAAATGTGCCTCGTCACTCCAAAGAATATTGCCCAGCCACATGTCATCAACTTCGATCTGTGACAGAAACCAGAAAATTCAGAATGTTGTTGCAGATCATGAGATTTCAGTTGCTGCACTGTCTGGATCTTGTAAGGGTACTTGCGTAAAATAGAACACAAAACTTTCCGTATTGTCGCAATGGGATGGATAATTCTCGTGACACTACACGAACATTAGCACTACCTGTGATACGTGCTGCATGATCAGTTAAAGCAACAGCAACCTCATCACTAACTTCCACCAGCATAGTACACCTTCCTCTTGCAGGTGCAACACCAAATTCACTTGTAACGACATGGGACCTCTCCTCAGACATTTCAGAAGGCGATACTCTCTCAATGCAGCACTGTAATCGTTGCCGTTCTCGTAAAAGAGTTTCATTAGCAGCGCGCTGTCTCTCTTCTCGATAGCCATATTGTTCACTCACATTATGGTTTGCCAAATGACAGTCGGGTATCATACAGTCATGTAAACAGCGTATAATGCTAGATTTGCACCTGGTGGCCATAATTGGAACTAATAATTTTTTTTCAGCGTAGATCGGTTGGGCAGTAATCATTAGCGTATCTACCAAGTTTTTTCATATGATAGTTACAGCTCACACTGCACATCCTTGAGTAGCTGCACTTTAATTAATTATAACCATCTGGAATTTGTCGGCTGTACTATTGACAAACCGGGGGTTTGCTAGCAGTACTTAAAGCGTACTGTCTCCGGTGGATGAGCGCTTGGAGCAAGACTACTTGCTGATCACTCGAGTTCTGTCAGAGGCAGACATGCCCGCATATGGCTAGGTATGTGGCCTTCCTCTAACTTCTGAAATGAATTATCCATCCACTGGTAAGAGACCTACAGTCTGATGTGGACTCACTCCGAACCATGATACAACCCGCCTTTATCCAAAAGCTTCTGAAGAGAGGGCGTTCTCTTCGGTAGCCTGTATACGGTGTGCTAGCATCATGATTTCCGTTCTGTCTCCTCCGTCTTCATTACTTTACCACATTCTGCAATTTCTCACTAAACACCAGAATACTACAGGGAGATTTGCAACCACACCAGGAAATCTGGACAAGGTAAGAACACTGCTACAATTACGGCTGCTCTGGAGGCCTTTCTCCGACAGTGGATATAAAATTTCTGCTGTTGATTATGATGGTGTTGTTGCTAATGATCTATCCCTTGAATTTCCACCCTACTATTTGATTTTATTTAATTTAATACTACGACAAAAAAATTACTGAATGATAGAATAACAGTTTCAAGAGCTACAAAGGATATTTAGTGAACTTTCTTGTCACGAAATGATTAAGTTGTTGAATTTTTGAGCCCTTGTTATCCTTTTTACCCGTATTAGGAAATTAAATATAATATCTAAAACACAGTTTCTACAAAACATCGAGTGTTTTTCTTCCACACTCAGAGAATGAAACAATTCTACTGCCTAACGTGTTTCTCCATTCGTTTTGTTGCTGCAAAGTGAATAAATAGTAAACCATTACAGGTGGAAAATGATACCTTATTGGGTAAAATTCTTTATATGTGCACTTGAAGAAATAAAGTAAGCACCCGCAGAATATGATGCATGTTCATTTGGCAAAAATAAAGAAAACCATTTTGTGTTTTGCAGAAATCAGTATTATAAGCAAGATATGTTTTCCGCACAAAGGAGAGGTATCTGCAGAAAGGCCGTTTCAGTAGTTTCAGGGGCAACAGTCTGGATGAATGACTGATCTGGCCTTGTAGCATCAGCTAACAAGGCCTTACTGTGCTGGTACTGAGAACAGCAGAAAGCAAGGGGAAACTACAGCCGTTAGTTTTCCTGAGGACATAGACCTCCTCTACATTTCTGATAATGATGGCATTCTCTTGGGCAAAATACTTCCGAGGTAAGATAGTGCCCCATTTGGGTCTCCAGGCAGAGATTATTTAGGAGGATGTCGTCATCAGGGAAAAAGAACAGGCATTCTACAGACTGGAGCGTGGTGTGTTAGATCCCTCTATAGGGTAGGTAGTTTAAAAACTTTAAAAACGGAGATGGATAGATTGAAATCAGATATAGTGGACATTAGTGAAGTTCGGTGAAAGAAACAACAGGACTTCTAGTAAGGTGAGCTCAAGGTTATAAATACAAAATGAAATAGAAGTAATGCACGAATAGGTACACTAATGAATAAGAAAATAGAAATGCGGGTACGCTACTATGAGCACCACAGCGAATGCATTGCCGTATCCAAAGTACACACAAAGCCAACGGCCACCACAGTAGCGCAGTTTTAATGCTAATTAGTTACGCAGATGGAGAAGAGGTTGAAAGAATGTGTGATTAGATAAAAAAATTATGCAGATAATGAAAATAGAGGAAAACTTAATTGGATTGGGTGACTGGAATTCCTTAGTAGGAAGAGGAAGAGAAGGAAAAATAACAGCATAACGTGGACTGCGGGAGAGGAATACAGTAAGAAGCCGCCTGGAAGAATTTTGCAAATGGCATAATTTAATAATCGCTAACACTTGGTTTAAGGATCATGAAATAAGCTATACACGTGGAAGAGAGCTGGAGACACTGGCAGGTTTCAAATCGATTGTTTACTGGTAAGACAGAGAGCTCTGAACCAGATTTTAAGCTGTAAGACATATCCAGGCGCAGATGTGGGCTACGACCAAAATTTATTGAACATGAAACGCTGATTAAAACTGAAGATTTTGCAAGTAAGCAGAAAATTAAGGAGATGGAACCATGATAAGTTGAAAGAACGAGATGTTGCTGCTAGTTTCAAATTGAGCATTAGTCAACGACTGAGTGTAACAGTAAGGAATATAATAAAAGACGAGTCAATGGCTCTGAGAGATGAAATAGTGAAGGCAGCAGGCGATCAACTAGGTAAAAAGACGAGGGCTAGTAGAAATCCTTTGATACCGCAGGTGATATTGAATTTTATTGCTGTAATGAGAAAATATAAAATGCAGCAAATGAAGCAGGCGAAAGGGAATACAGACATCTAAAAAATGAGACTGACAGAAAGTGCCACATGGGTAAGCAGAAATAGCTAGACGATAAATGTAATTCTATAGAAGCACGTCGCTACCAGGAGAAAATTACATACCACCTACAGGAAAATTAAAGAGACCTTTGCAGAAAAGAGAAGCAGGTTCATGAATGTCAAGAAGTCAGAACAAAAGCCGTACCGGGCAAATAAGGGAAAGCTGAATGGTGGAAGGGATGCATTGAGAGGCTCTACAGGGGAAATTAACTGGAGGGGAATATCATAGAACAGGACGAGGAAGTACGTTAAGCTGAGACGGGAGATAGGATAGTGCGAGAAAAATTTGACAGAGCACTGGAAGACCTAAGCCAAAATAAGGCCTCTGAAGTAGATGAAATTCCCTCAGAACGGCTCACATCCTTGGGGAAGCCAGCCATAACTAAACTATTCCACCTGGTGTGCTAGGTATATGAGACAGAGGACATACCCCGGGCTTCAAGAAGAATTTAATAATTACAATTACAAAGAAAGAAGGAGATGGCAGGTATGTACACTCCTGGAAATGGAAAAAAGAACACATCGACACCGGTGTGTCAGACCCACCATACTTGCTCCGGACACTGCGAGAGGGCTGTACAAGCAATGATCACACGCACGGCACAGCGGACACACCAGGAACCGCGGTGTTGGCCGTCGAATGGCGCTAGCTGCGCAGCATTTGTGCACCGCCGCCGTCAGTGTCAGCCAGTTTGCCGTGGCATACGGAGCTCCATCGCAGTCTTTAACACTGGTAGCATGCCGCGACAGCGTGGACGTGAACCGTATGTGCAGTTGACGGACTTTGAGCGAGGGCGTATAGTGGGCATGCGGGAGGCCGGGTGGACGTACCGCCGAATTGCTCAACACGTGGGGCGTGAGGTCTCCACAGTACATCGATGTTGTCGCCAGTGGTCGGCGGAAGGTGCACGTGCCCGTCGACCTGGGACCGGACCGCAGCGACGCACGGATGCACGCCAAGACCGTAGGATCCTACGCAGTGCCGTAGGGGACCGCACCGCCACTTCCCAGCAAATTAGGGACACTGTTGCTCCTGGGGTATCGGCGAGGACCATTCGCAACCGTCTCCATGAAGCTGGGCTACGGTCCCGCACACCGTTAGGCCGTCTTCCGCTCACGCCCCAACATCGTGCAGCCCGCCTCCAGTGGTGTCGCGACAGGCGTGAATGGAGGGACGAATGGAGACGTGTCGTCTTCAGCGATGAGAGTCGCTTCTGCCTTGGTGCCAATGATGGTCGTATGCGTGTTTGGCGCCGTGCAGGTGAGCGCCACGATCAGGACTGCATACGACCGAGGCACACAGGGCCAACACCCGGCATCATGGTGTGGGGAGCGATCTCCTACACTGGCCGTACACCACTGGTGATCGTCGAGGGGACACTGAATAGTGCACGGTACATCCAAACCGTCATCGAACCCATCGTTCTACCATTCGTAGACCGGCAAGGGAACTTGCTGTTCCAACAGGACAATGCACGTCCGCATGTATCCCGTGCCACCCAACGTGCTCTAGAAGGTGTAAGTCAACTACCCTGGCCAGCAAGATCTCCGGATCTTTCCCCCATTGAGCATGTTTGGGACTGGATGAAGCGTCGTCTCACGCGGTCTGCACGTCCAGCACGAACGCTGGTCCAACTGAGGCGCCAGGTGGAAATGGCATGGCAAGCCGTTCCACAGGACTACATCCAGCATCTCTACGATCGTCTCCATGGGAGAATAGCAGCCTGCATTGCTGCGAAAGGTGGATATACACTGTACTAGTGCCGACATTGTGCATGCTCTGTTGCCTGTGTCTATGTGCCTGTGGTTCTGTCAGTGTGATCATGTGATGTATCTGACCCCAGGAATGTGTCAATAAAGTTTCCCCTTCCTGGGACAATGAATTCACGGTGTTCTTATTTCAATTTCCAGGAGTGTATATCATCGAACTATCAGATTTACAAGTCAAAGTTGCAAAATAGTACCGTGAATTATCTACAGAGTAATCGAAAAACTGGTAGAAGGCGATCTCGTAGAATGTCAGTTTGGGTTCCGGAGAAATGTTGGTACACGCGAGGCAGTACTGACCCTACGACTTATCTTAGAAGATAGGTTAAGGCAAGGTAAACCTACGTTTATAGCATTCGCAGATTTGGAGAAATCTTTTTATAATATTAACTGGAACACACTCTTTAAATTTATGAAGGCAGCAGAGGCAAACTACACGGAGCGAAAGCTTGTTTACAACTTGTACGCAAATCAGATAGCAGTTATGAGTCCGAGGGTATGAAAAGGAAGCAATGACTGAGAGTGAGTCAGACAGGATTTTAGCCTATTCCCAATCTTATTCCATTAGTACACTGAGTACGATGTGCAAGAGTTGAAAAGGAATGTGCCTCATGTTTTGATATTGTCCGAGACGCCTTCACGGTATCTATTCGGATAATTTTTTTAAGGGAACGTGAATATAAATCTTTATTTGGAGAAGTGGCAAACAGAATTAATTCCTCGGCTCGAAAACAAGGAAATCTTGGATCATCCATGATTGCAACAAGACGGAGCTCCAGTACACTTTGCTGTTCAGGTGCGTTGAGTTCATTGATTAACAATGTCCAGTTCTCTATACTGGGCGTGATTCATCAACGTCTCCAGCGCCACTGAAACGGCCATCACGAGACAGACCTTACTTACCACGCCAGAGAACACATTATGGAAAATCATTAAGTCCCATGTGGCTCAACAACTGCACAAGACTAATGAAGAACTGCATAACTCCTGACATGCTCCACATTATGTCGAAGAAGGCACAGATCTCTGTGCAAGGCATCCTGACGCACATACATATCCACTAGATATGTGCATTGCTTGACGATTGCTACGCAACAAAGACATTTCTGGTCAGGAGTAATCACCGGTTATGATGGACGACACGAAACATAGTACATACGTAACAGAGGTGGAGTAGTATATTTATAACGAAAACTTGTACACATCTCACCACATGAGGAAGCAGATAACAGACATAAATATCGTTCATGTTTTGACACAGGTCACACTCGCAACATCAAGGCAGATATGAGACTCTCAGTAATGAATAGGGCCTCCTCGAGCACTTAAGCTTATATTGCACCTGTTTTTCATGCTGGCTACCAAACTATTAAGGAATCCTTGGAGGATATTGTCCGGTTTTCATTTCTTTGACGGTCCGGGGAGGGAGTGTTCACCAGCAGCATTCCAGGCAAGTTGTGTAGGATATACGTCTGGGGAGTACTTTAGCCATTTCATACATTCAATACCTTCACTTTCCAGCATGTCGAACGCCTCAGCTCCACATTATGTCGAAGAAGGCACAGATCTCTGTGCAAGGCATCCTGACGCACATACATATCCACTAGATATGTGCATTGCTTCACAATTGCTACGCAACAAAGACATTTCTGGTCAGGAGTAATCACCGGTTATGATGGACGACACGAAACATAGTACATACGTAACAGAGGTGGAGTAGTATATTAATAACGAAAACTCGTACGCATCTCACCACATGAGGAAGCAGCTAACAGACATAAAAATCGTTCATGTCTGAGTAGGCATTGTCACTCGTAAACAGAAAGTCGAGACCTACCACACGTCGAAACAGATGGACATAATCCAGAATAATCTTCCTGCAACACCGTTGAGCTGCAAGGATACTTCGCGCATAGATATGCAGCGGTGTTTGGCCACTGTGCATAATGCCTGCCCACACCAATGAGATTCGTGAACATTCTGTGGAGTGTAAAGTGTTCCACTCTCTCTCCGCACTAAACTGGTGGTCAGAATCACTCGTCACATTGAAGCAGAATTCGTCGGAGAAAGTTACTCTGGACCACTGTTGTTGACCTCAACCAACAAGCTCCCTATACCAACGATTCTTCCTCGACGATGGTGTGGTTGGAGTGAGATTCATTTAAAAAGCTTCCAAGCATACAGACCAGCCTGATTTAAACGCGGCGAAATAGGTCTTGCAGAGACACACGTAGTGGTAGCGATTGCAAGGTCTGCATCGACCTGCCCAGAAGTGTAACGTCCGTTTCTTTTCGCAATTAGGGGCACATATCGATCCTCCTGCGTTGTGGTGGTCCGTCAACAACCACCGCAATGCTTTCGCATAGCATTTTCCCCTTCCAGCGGCCTATCTTAATTATGAGACGATACTTTTGGAGACACCTGTTACTGTGATCACAGTAGCGACATTTGATCGGCTTCTATCGTCCAACTGTTCGTCTACGATCGTAAGCACTCAAAATGTCTTGCAGACAGGTTTCGATACCACATGGAATGTTGCATTAATCTGTTCCACCCCAGCCTTCTCAAACACCGTGCTACAGGAGCTGTCGAATACTCACAGAGAGTTCGTGCACAAATTTCGCCGCAGTTAACACGTCCAGCACCGTTCATTTCCTTTTCCTGTAGCTTTTCGGGTGTACCATTGCAGTTGGCAATTATTTTTAGCAAGTAATCGTTGTTCCTTATCAATTGTCAAGCACTGTAGTTTTTACACTACTGGTCATTAAAATTGCTACACCAAGAAGAAATGCAGATAATTTATACTAGAACTGACATGTGATTGCATTTTCACGCAATTTGGGTGCATAGATCCTGAGAAATCAGTACCCAGAACAACCACCTCTGGCCGTAATAACGGCCTTGATACGCCTGGGCATTGAGTCAAACAGAGCTTAGATGACGTGTACAGGTACAGCTGCCCATGGAGCTTCAGCACGATACAACAATTCATCAAGAGTAGTGACTGGCGTATTGTGACGAGCCAGTTGCTCGGCCACCATTGACCAGACGTTTTCAATTGGTGAGAGATCTGGAGGATGTGCTGGCCAGGGCAGCAGTCGAACATTTTCTGTATCCAGAAAGGCCCGAACAGGACCTGCAACATGCGGTCGTGCATTATCCTGCTGAAATGTAGGGTTTCGCTGGGGTCGAATGAAGGGTAGAGCCACGGGTCGTAACACATCTGAAATGTAACGTCCGCTGTTCAAAGTGCCGTCAATGCGAACAAGAAGTGACCGAGACGTGTAACCAATGGCACCCCATACCATCACGCCAGGTGATACGCCAGTATGGCGATGACGAATACACGCTTCCAATGTGCGTTCAACGCGATGTCGCCAAACACGGATGCGACCATCATAGTGCTGTTAACAGAACCTGGTTTCATCCGAAAAAATAACGTTTTGCGATTCGTGCACCCAGGTTCGTCGTTGAGTGCACCATCGCAGGCGCTCCTTTCTGTGATGCAGCGTCAAGTGTAACTGCAGCCATGGTCTCCGAGCTGATGGTCCATGCTGCTGCAAACGTCGTCGAACTGTTCGTGCAGACGGTTTTTGTCGTGCAAACGTCCCCATCTGTTGACTCAGGGATCGTGACATGGTTGCACGATCCGTTACAGCCACGCGGATAAGATGCCTGTCATCTCGACTGCTAGTGATACGAGGCCGGTGGGATCCAGCACGACGTTGCGTATTACCCTCCTGAACCCACCGATTCCATATTCTGCTAACAGTCATTGGATCTCGACCAACGCGAGCAGCAATGTCGCGATACGATGAACCGCAATCGCGATAGGCTAGAGTCCGACCTTTAGCAAAGCCGGAAACGTGATGGTACGCATTTCTCCTCCTTACACGAGGCATCACAACAACGTTTCACCAGGCAACGCCGGTCAACTGCTGCTTGTGTATGAGATATCGGTTGGAAACTTTCCTCATGTCAGCACGTTTTAGGAGTTGCCACCGGCGCCAACCTTGTGTGAATGCTCTGGAAAGCTAATCATTTGCATTTCACAGCATCTTCATCCTGTCGGTTAAATTTCGCGTCTGTAGCACGTCATCTTCATGGTGTAGCAATTTGAATGGCCAGTTGTGTATATGTAGGTACTCCGGTATATAATATATTTATATTGATTTGACCTAGGGATATGGGTATGTAGGCCACCTACCAACGTTGTCACGAAATGGTGGATAGATACTGGAGGTGACCGACCTTTAATGTCACCGACGCCGTCTCCGTTGGAGTCCCGGAAAGAGGGCACGAAGACGTGGTAGATGACGGCGTCCTTGTACCAGCCGGCGTCGTCATCTTCTGACGACTGCGAGTCGGCGGCGCGGCGGACCAGCGCGAAGGGCGCGCCGTGCGCCGGCGCCGTCAACGTCAGCGTCAGCAGCGCCGTGGCGAGCGTCGCCGCCAGCCCCAGCCAGCGGACACCCGCCATCCTCGGCCATACACCTGTCAACATCCACCCACACGTGTTTCAGACACACACTGCCAACCGGTTTACCATGCTATATAAATGAATGTCTAAGAAACTGGGAGCCGACGACTTCTTTTTGTTTTTTGTTTGTCTACTTGCTTGTTTGTTCTGCACGTAATTAGATCTGAACATCATTCACTTTTACTTCAATGTGCATTTTATATGTTTTATATTTTATATATCAATTGCATTTTAAAAGTAACAAAAGTTAGTTGATGGCAGAACTTCTGCGCTCTTGTACAATCAAAGCAATTACTTGCGATGCAGGTACAGTTTAGATGCACAAACATAAAAAATATATAATAATTGCTATTATTTTGCGCTCAACAGACTGTATTTTACCGTGATCACAGGCAAGAGTTTCCTGTTACTATTGATAAATGCGAAAATAATTTATGAACAGGTTCAACGAAGTATTGAAGCGGTTTGATATATTTTGGTTTTGCGTTTTTTATTTTACCTCTTTATGGAGAATATTGCTTTTTTGCAGCGCTATGTGATAAATCTGTATCGTTTTCTTTATTTTTAATATAACATCCCTCTGTCTCACGTTACAAATCACCAATTTTCGAATAAACTCAATTAAACATTGTTAGTTTCAGTTTTTCTGTAAATACTGTTCATTTTTAAGTTTCAGATAGGAGGATAGTTATGTAGAACAAAAATTTCCTGTAGGTTACATGGCCTGTTATATATCCTCACTCTGTTTCTACACAGTTCACCGCTTCTTGTTTTTAGGGGAATCTATTAAAACACAGATAAAATACAAAAAGAAAGCGATCGTTATTACAACACCTGATAGGTATGCAATACACACAATATATAGGTAGTGCGGGAAAGACCTCGACTGACCAAAGCCCCTAGGAAAAGTACTGCAGACTATGGTTACTTATGACAATCTACGGTAGCCTTAGGTAGTTTTACAACTCTACCACCGCTGGCTGGACTTTTTTGCAGTCACAGAGGTCCCCATTTATGAATGCAGGCAATTTAAAGTTCGCACAGAAGAAAAAAGCCCCTCGTAAATGAACAATGGGTGCCAGCCTTGCAAATTGGTTAAACAATTGAGGAAGGGACTGTCTAGCTACAGAATTAATAAAAATGACCAATCATTGCTTGGTTTGTTAAATCTAATAAGTAGAGACATAGAGAACAGGATAGAAAGAAAATTTACATTCAAGTAACTCCATTATACATGGGTAACTATTAATGTATATGTATCGTACTTTACACACTTAGGACCGGGCTGTAAGGTACTGGGGAAATTTTAGAAGAAACCATGTGGTGCGTTGCTTTCTGTGTGATCCTCGTAATACGACGACTTAATTTTGATGAGCCATTGATAGCAAAGGAATCAAGCTCAAGGGATCAAGCTCGTATCTGCGTTCACTGATGCCGCAGAAATATTTGCACTGACCACTCTGTGAGAGGGAGGTGCTAAACAGACATGCAAAGGAATTAATTGTGTGCGTAGGCACTGTAATGAGCAATCACGTGGAAGCAGAAACGTTCACTACGATGAAGTTCACTCGTGAATTGACGAAAGAAAGAAAATCATTAAAGCGGAACCAAACACCCTAAACTCAAACGATACTTTCTCTACACTTTCTCTACACTTTTGGTTCAACTCAATAGCCAGAGCGAAGCAGCACTTACCAAGCCAGCGTCCAGAATCATAGTTTACGACTCGTGACAGAGAGACGAAACGCTTTGCTTTTCTCTCGTCCTGGTGTTTCTTTGGGAAAAAAAGCGCGTCTACACGGTTTGGCGGTTGCAAAAAAATCATCGCTGCATGTGTGAGTGCATCACCGAATGGGACGGGTGATCACTTCCGTGTTTTTTCGAAAAAATTCGTGCAGGTAGTGACTTATGGTCGGGAATACTTGCTGCTCCGTGTTAATTACGCATGGACAGTGAGTTGAAGCATAAGAATTAATCAGTGAAACTATTGTGTTGTGGGATATATGCCAATCCCGAACATGCTTTCGTTATATCTGACAGTGTGATCAGGCGTTCGTTCTGACTGGGTTGCCTCCAAACACGTCTCTGTCGATTGTCTGGTTGAAGGCTCATGCGACACTGTGGCACAACATCCACAGTCAACGTCTATCTTCAGGTGTTCTGGGAACCCGGGCGACGAAAAACTTTTTTTGGTGTGTGTAGTTAGATTCGTGGGACAGATACATCTCACATCAGCAATCTTCAAATTTGGTCTCCTCATAACCGTTTTGGCAATGAAAGAGTATCGTTTATCGCAAAGGAAGAGAATTTTGACCTTTTATTTTGCAAATATATGGAAAATGAAGTTTAACCATGCAAGGGTAAGAGCTATGAGCCCTTCTTCATCTTCGTTACTGCGAAACATCCCTCTTCGATAGCAAGTCTTTTTCATTCCATATTTTGGGTGGAGGTAGTATGGAACAATAAACGTGGGCTCTGAAATGAATACCTAAAGAGCTATAAGCACTTGTTTGCAATCGTTCTACCTTATCGCTCAATATTGTCCATTTCTCCTGGGACACCCTGTATAACGCCACTTTCATCGGCGCGGAAGGCTTACAATGGTGTTCTTCCTTCTTTTAGATATCGTTTGTATACTGGATAAAAAATCAGCCAACCCCAGAAAAAAATCGCGCTGATGCCACGTAACACCACCTTTCTTCTTGATAACGACCTCCATTCGGTGGCGACGAGAGTAAACTAGTTTCAGCAGTTATAGCTGCAAGATCGCGTGAATGTTGACAATTTTATCCACTGTTCCAAAGAATCCCGCAAATTTTCTGTGAGATTAAATTCGGCATTTCAGCGGGCCACTCGTAGTGCGATATTTGAGTGTTCGTCAAACCACAAATATATGCTTGCGGTCCTGTTAAACGGCTGTTGTCGTCTAGGAATATTCATCATGAATATTTAAAATAATTAGCAGCACCTAGTCTCCGAAAATGAGAAGGCCCAAATCATTATGCGCTGAAGCAACAAATAAACTGGTATAGGCATGCATATTCAAATACAGAGTAATCTAAACTTGCAGAATACGACACTGGTGTTGGCAACGCCTATATAAGATGACAAGTGTCTGCGTAGTTGTTAGATAGATTACTCCTGTTACAATAGTAGGTTGTCAAGATGTAAGTGAGTTTGAACGTGGTATTATAGTCGGCACACGAGCAATGGGAAACAGCATCTCCGAGGTAGCGAGGTGGTGATTTTCTCGAACGACCATTTCACGAGTGTACCGTGAATCTCAGGAATCCGGTAAAACATCGAATCTCCGACATCGCTGCGGCCGGAAAAAGATCCTGCAAGAACGGGTCCAACGACGACTTGACAAAAGTGCAACCCTTCCGTAAATTGCTGCAGATTTCAATGTTGGGCCATCAACAAGTGTCAGCGTGCAAACCATTCAACGAAGCTTCATCGATCTGGGCTTTCGGAACCGAAGGCCCACCCGTGTACACTTGGTGACTGCACGAATTTACGCCTCGCCCGGGCACTTCAACACCGACATAGGATTGTTGATGACTGGAAACACGTTGACTGGTCGGACGAGTCTCGTTTAAAATTGTATCGAGCGTATGGACGTGTATAGGTATGGAGACAACCTCATGAATCCATGGACCCTGCATGTCAGCACGAGGCTCTTCTAGCTGGTGGAGGCTCTGTAATGGTGTGGGACAGGTGGCGTTAGGGTGATATGGGACACGTGATACGTTTAGATACGACTCTGACAGGCGGCACGTACCCAAGCATCCTGTCTAATGGTTCAAATGGCTCTGAGCACTATGGGGCTTAACTTCTGAGGTCATCAGTCCCCTAGAACTTAGAACTACTTAAACCTAACTAACCTAAGGACATCACACACATCCATGCCCGAGGCAGGATTCGAACCCGCGACCGTAGCGGTCGCGCGGTTCCAGAGTATAGCGCTTAGAACCACTCGGCCACCCCGGCCGGCAAGCAGCCTGTCTGATCACCTGAATCCTTTCATGTCCATTGTGCATTCCGACAGACTTGGGCAATTTCAACAGGACACTGCTACAGAGTGGCTCCAGGAACACTCTTCTCAGTTTGAACTCTTCCGCTGGCCACCAGACTCCCCCCAGACATGAACATTATTGACCATATCTGGGATGCGTTGCAACGTGCTGTTCAGAAGAGCTCTCCAGCCACGAGTACTCTTATGGATTTATGGGCAGCCCTACAGGATTCATGGTAGCAGTTCCCTTCAGCACCACTTCAGACATTAGTCGAGTCCATGCCACGTCGTGGTTAGACACTTCTGCGCGTTCTGCACGATATTAGGAAAGTGTACCAGTTTGTTTGGCTCTTCAGTGATTAAAAAGCACGCACTACCTACACGCTGATGTGCACCCTCGACGCACCGCCGTTTAGTGAAAAAAAATCCGAGCTTATCGAGTATCGGAGCAGATTTGCGACTTACATTCACTACATCCTTGCAGACAGAACTCAACACGTCGCTCTTAACGGAACAAATCGACAGATGTTGGGTGATTTCCGGAGTACCCCAAGGTTGTGAGTGCATTATACCGTAGATAAGCGAATGCGAACGTGGGCTAACTGTTGATGCTCGTATGGTGGGTACTCCCGAAGTATTTGGCGGTCAGGAGAAAGTATATCGAAGATTTCCACCGCACACAGATAAAGTAGAGAAACATCATCCGCTAAGACGCGGACGAAAGTGTATGTTGGGTAATAGTGACACACGGTCATTGAAGATGATTGTGACAAGAAAATGAGAAGATGGCAGCTGCAAAAGTCAGTGCAGAACTGAATGTCGCACTCGCTGACCCTGTCAGCACCAAAACAACACGAAGGGAGCTCCGTAAACAGGGAACTGTAGGGCGGGGCAGGAATTCTAAAGCCACTCATCATTGACGCAAATTGTTGTTCTGTGAGGTGGCATTACTGCAAAACATTGTGTGACGTTTCTGCTTATCAGGGCCATCCAGTGGTACAATGCTTGATGCAGTGTTCCGATAGCGCCCCTGTTCACACAGCTCGCATCTTCTAGTACAAGGATGAATCGTCGCATCTCCCCTAGCCGCCACGGTCAACAGAGTTCAATATTATTGAGCTCAAATGGTTCAAATGGCTCGGAGCACTATGGGACTTAACATCTTGTGAGCGTGTGGGAGCTATTCTGTCACTCTGCGCAATGGATTAATCTGAGATGTACCCTTTACCCTGTGGCTCCTGAAAGATGCAATTTCCACCCCCACACTACTACAGAAGTTAGACAGACGCTCCTAACGTTCTAAAGAGAAATGCCTGAAAAACTTTCAGCAATAAATATCTTCTGGATTCGTCCGCTGTAAGGAAATGACACAAAAATTCACAAAATTTCTTACGTAACTAGTGGGATACTTGGGTACTGGAGTAGTGCTATTTAGTGTAAGAAAAACATGAAACTCACGAAAATTATTATTTGTTTTGCAAAAATTCTGAGAAATCACAATGGCACTTTTAGTTATGAACTGTACAAGTTATTTCCGGGTTCTTTTCGGAATGTGAAGTTACCTCGTAAGGATAGGATTCGCTAATGAAATTTCTATACAAAGTATAAGATTGTTATTGACTTGGCAGAATGGCTGAGAGCCGCGCCTACTCAACTTGAATAGTTATCCATTAGAATGTTGCTAGGTATGGTCGAGGCTGTAAGGTGTGAAATGCAGTGAAGTGTACTGTTGTGGAGGACATATGGGGATCACAAGAGCTGTAGCGCACAATACCATAAGCAGCGATGACTGCTGTCTGCGCCGCTCGCTGCTGACAAATAAGATAACTCTCGTTCTATCTCGATTGACCTACGCCAATCAAACTCTCCCTACACCTTGATGAAGTCAAGGCCCCTAGTCTAACTATCGGCGTGGTACACCGGTCAGATAACCAGTCCATCGCGATGACACTCAAAAATTCGCTCGCAGGCGTTTAACTATCACTCAGTCCGTTCACACCGCACAATAAGTGTGGCGGCCAACACAGTGAACAACGCTTAATCGCAAGGACTCAGTATAGAGTCGCTCTCCGATTCGCTCTCGACAGAGGTGCTCTCCCAGTGAAGTACTGAGGGGAGACTTGTTCCTCGCTCTTTGAGTACACGTACGAGCGCGCACACTCACGTGTTCTCGCTCCAAGAGCGACAATGGCTCTGAGCACTATGGGACTCAACTGCTGAGGTCATTAGTCCCCTAGAACTTAGAACTAGTTAAACCTAACTTACCCTAACGACATCACAAACATCCATGCCCGAGGCAGGATTCGAACCTGCGACCGTAGCGGTCTTGCGGTTCCAGACTGCAGCGCCTTTAACCGCACGGCCACTTCGGCCGGCGAGCGACAATGGAAAGGCCGCTCTCCACGCCAGATGTGAAGCAGTATATCTTTCGGTCTCTTCCATTACTCCTTCAGCTGAAGGCCTCAGAAATATCGTCTGCCAAGCAGCATTGCTCTTCTAAAATGGAAGAATGACGTTTCGTTTAAGGCGACCAATCCGGAAATCTGTAGAATCGGCGTTTGGTGTTTGCTGTCTCCCTGTGAAAATCTCTGAAACTG
This sequence comes from Schistocerca americana, assembly GCF_021461395.2. Taxonomy (NCBI): domain Eukaryota; kingdom Metazoa; phylum Arthropoda; class Insecta; order Orthoptera; family Acrididae; genus Schistocerca; species Schistocerca americana. Next base: position 218,959,684 of record NC_060119.1, on the reverse strand, counting down.
CGTGGTATATTTGTAAAGAATGCGTAGGCTGGGCGTTCCCACACAATGTAACAGAATTTTCTTTTAAGCCGAATACAGGGTTGTCCTTTCACTTGGGCAAACGCTGTCTGCTCTACGGGCGGTCGCCGGCCGATGTAGATGGGTTGGGACCAGCCTCCTGGCGTGCGGTTGCTCTCCCGAACTAAAAGCTCCTGTGACTGTTGTGTCTGGAATGTATGTGTGTACGCCAGCCTTGAGTATTTCAACCACGGTGCGCTTACCTGTTATTTGCATATCGTTTACATGAATTCATACATCATTGACTTTATCTTATCGAGTTTGGGTTCGAATGAAGCGTCTTGATGTGCGGAATATGACTGTGAGGGCGGAGTATGTAAGCAATGAAGGTCAGGAGACCACGACGTCTTACAATCTGAGGTCATCAGTCTCCTAGAACTTAGAACTTCTTAAACCTAACTAACCTAAGGACATCACACACATCCATGCCCGAGGCAGGATTCGAATCTGCGACCATAGCGGTCGCGCGGTTCCAGATCGAAGTGCCTAGAACCGCTCGGTCACACTGGCCAGCTATTATTGAGCCTTTGTAGTCTTATTCGGAGAGAAGAGTGCATGATAGTTATCTGCCTCGTTCATCGTTACCTAAACTTGCCGTTATTTTGCAGGAATAATGGTATAAGATTCCTTCGAAACCATACAGGGCCTGTATTTATCAACTGCAATATGAGCGGAAGCTGTTTCGAATGCCAATGGGTTTCTCACTTCGTATTAGGCGTGGTGATGGGTTTAGCCGGCCGAAGTGGCTGTGCGATTCTAGGCGCTGTAGTCTCGAACCGCGCTGCTGCTACGTTCGCAGGTTCGAATCCTGCTTCGGGCATAGATGTGTGTGACGTCCCCTAGGTTAGTTAGGTTCAAGTAGTTCTAAGTTCTAGGGGACTGATGATCCCTGATGTTAAGTCCCATAGTGCTTAGAGCCATTTGAACCGTTTCCCTCGTGGTTTTGTTTTTCACAAATAAAATCTGGGAACATATCAAAACACACGTACATCTCCAACTACACTGAACAACGAAAATCCTCTCCAACTATACTGAACAACGAAATTCACGAGTGTCGCCTCTACTTCTGCATGACAAGAAACATATCACCACTGGATTTATTTTGCAGCGCACCGATGACACTGGTGCTGCGTCTCATGTCTTCATTAAAGTGAAAACCACAGGCAGATGTCAGAATCTCGCAGTCAACAATTAGATTAAAACTAAGAATACAACATTAGTAACCTACGTCGTTATTGTGTGGAGAAAACATCTTCATGGAAGATTGTAAAATCACGAAAAAATGAAAACATTAAGCGACAGCCTTCTAAAAATTCGCTCTGTACACAAACAGGAAAAATTACGTGAGAACACTTTGCGATCTTTCGGCCAGGATGACCTGTCCAACCTAAAAACGTCGTTAGAATTTTAAAAAATGCTGTAGAAGAAAGCAGTCTGAATAAGAGTTTTCTTCAGCTGAAAGGAAAGGTATTCCGGATGCCACCAGCGGCTGGTTTCAGCACGCTCGTAGGCCTGTCCGTATCTTAAAACAGCTGCTGGACGGGTGCCCGCTACATCTCTTATGCAATTAGACGGCGTCCCAGCGGTTACGTCGGCATCTGTCGGCAAGTGCAACCGTCCGAAACGTGCCGATATCACGGACAGAAAGTGAGGCATAACACTGGACTTCCGGCATATATTAGCAATACTGTAAAAAGTTATTTCACAATCTGTAAATTTCTGCATATCTACATAGCTTCTCCTCAAATTTTATTTTTTTGGGTGCTGTTGAAGATAATATAGAGATTTTCTTCCCGTGTGGTAGGTCCGTCACCACACATTCAGCATACTTCAGCTGTCCCGGTTTTTTACTATCCTTTCGTAGCAGCTATGATACAGATTTTGATGGGGTAAAGTAGCACTGTTTGATAGTGAAACGCGGACTGTGAGAAACTGGAACAGAAGACGATCGAAGCGTTTGACACTGTTCATAGTGTTGAAAATGTGGTGTCACCGCAAGGCACCACACTTGCTAGGTTGTAGGCTTCAAATCGGCCGCGGTCCGTCAGTACACATCGGACCCGCGAGTCGCCACTGTCGACGCTAGCAGACCGAGCGCCGCCACTGGGCTGGTCTTACGAGACAAGCTAGCGCACTGGCCAGTTCTACAGCCGACTTTAATAGGAATGGTTCACTCGTTATAGCTTCAGAGATCTCATTTGCAGAGACGCTAGTTAGCATAGCCTTCGGCAAAGTCAGTAGCTACGACCTAGGCAGGCGCCACATACAGTCTATGCATTGACAATTGATCTATATGTGTGAAGCAATCGCAGTCTAGTCTATAACTGCACTTGTAAATATTATTGTACAAAGTCAAGATCAACGTTCACCGCTGATGTTGAATTAAAGCTAAGTATTTCATTGTATTCCTGTCTGCTATCTTTCTAATCACCTAAGATGTTCCAGATTGATCCTCACGTCAGCCTGCGTGATCAACGCGTGCACTGAATGGCCACACCTCGTGATCAGACTGACAAGGGGAGGCCGCCAATTGTGAAATTCAGATTCAATTCATACTGCGCATAATAAAAGCTCATGGCCAGAGGTGTAATGTGGCAAAGCACCAAGATGCACTTCTCAGCCGTTGTCGAGAAAATCGACAGTTAAAAGAAACCGTTGCGGTGAAATACTCTCGACGATTAGTAATTTTCTACAGCGTCGTGGCGCAGCGGTAAGCGCTCGGGTTCGTAATCCGAAGGTCGCCGGATCGATTCTCGCGCCATGCAATTTTTTTTATTATTAGTTTTTTGTAATTCAAATATATATATATATATAAAGTATTAATGAATTGCTTATGCATGTTGGTGAAGGCGGATCGCTCTCCAATTGTACCGCCTCCATTTTTCCGTTTTTTTTAACAGGGTGTACCAAAGCTCTCCCGTCCGCACTGATTTTCGACAATGTTATAAGTTGCGCTAGGGACCTCATCTACCTTCTTTCGAAGTTAGCAGGCAACTACGCTGTTATGCGGCGGCTCGTTTCGGCCCATTCAACATCTGTCATTCAAGTGTAACGAGCGAGTAACGGAGTTTATATTTCATACCTGCCACAGCAAATTTGTGTTCGTGGGGTCTCTATTCTAATTCGAACGTTTGACTTACGCTATACGTATTCGTTTCGGAATATCGTTTCTACGTCTTCCGTTAACTATGCGTGGTTAACATTATGAAGACAATTAATGACATTTGTGAAATACAACTTTGTTTGCGGAAAACATAATGATGATCGAAGTCGCCAGTTTTTCCACGACAAACGACTTTCAACAACGTATTATATGCATAATTGATAATTGTTGCAACTGATTGCCGGGAATTATATATATATATATATATATATATATATATATATATATATATATATATATATATATATATATATATATTTCAATTATAAAAAACAAATACTAAAAAAAAAGTTGCATAGCGCGAGATTCGATCCGGCGATTTTCGGATTACGAACTAGAGCGCTTACCGCTGCTCCACGACGCTGTAGAGAATTATTAATCGTAGAGAGTATTTCACTGCAACGGTTTCTTTTAACTGTCGATTTTCTCGACAACGGCTGAGAAGTGCATCTTGGTGCTTTGCCACACTACACCTCTGGCCATGAGCTTTTATTATGCGCAGTATGAATCGAATCTGAATTTCGCAATTGGCGGCCTCCCCTTGTTAGAGTCAAATTGAGTGACTCAGCCAGGTCACCCCTTGATGCCCATAGTTCCGCCTCATACACAACAGAAAATGAGGTGAACTGATAGAGGAAGAATGAGCAAATTGTCTGAAGAATGAGCGAGAAGAGGAACATGTCGAAAGCACTGACAATAATGTGATATGATCCAAAGATTGCGGGCCAATAACGAAGTCGGCACCTTGCAGCGCTGCCACAGAAGATAACGATGTCTCTCTACATTCTGCAACGATGAATGGGAGGCACTGGCGAAGCCACACCCTCTCTCAGCTCCGCAGCGTCACCTCACTGAGATGCCAGTATACAGTAGAGCACAGAGACGCTCAGCCCAATTTTGTGATCAACGATTAAACGGTAGCATCGTGCTAGGTACATCAGTGTGTCTCGTGTTTTATGCGCTGAATTTATCTGTAAACATGATGTCTATGTACTCCAAGTATAGACTGTTGTAAAACTTTTTGTATCCAGTAATACTTTAATACTGAGAAGCAGTTGCAATTACTCAGAACCTTCCTCTTGAAACTGATTGTATGAAGTTAAGTAAATCTTCATATTTGTCTTACAATAGAGTGTAATAATATTTTACACGTTCTAGTTTCCACTCGCCAACGGCCTTGCAGCAATGTTAACGCCGGTTCCCGTCAGATCAACGAAGCTAAGCGCCGTCGGGCTGGGCTAGCATTTGGATACGTGATCATCCTGTCTGCCGAGCGCTGTTTTCATGCAAATTGCACTCAGCCGTTGTGAGGCAAACTGAGGAGCTACTTGATTGAGGAGTAGCGCCTCCGGTTTCTGAAACTGACGTACGGCCAGGCGAGCGGTGTGCTGACCACATGCCCCCCCTTATCCGTCACCAGTGGCGCCTGTGAGCTGAGGATGACACGGCGGCCGGTCAGTACCGTTAAGCCTTAATGGCCAGTTCGGGAGGAGTTTAGCTTAGTGTAGTTTCCACTCATCTCCCCTCGATGCAAGCAAAGAATCCACCACATTACCAACGATTGTACTTTCGTCAGATACAATAAAGAAGAAGGGACAGGATGATAGGACATGTGTTCAGACATCAGGAATAACTTCCATGGCACCAGAGCGTGCTGTAGAGAGGAAAAACTCTGGTGGAAGGCGGTATTAGAGCCTCTCTCTTTCCAAGCAGTAATCCCGACTTGTAGAATCTGCTGGTTAATCGGATGTGGCATGCTAATTTTAAAGGGTGGCCGGATGCCCTTCCTGCCGCCACCCCGTACCCCCCAGAGAGGAATTAGTGCATCAAAACTGTCTGCATCTAGTGTAGGCCATTGAATAGTGCGAATGTCTTTAGATGCCTACGAGCTGTGTAACTGAGGCGGAACGTGGGGACCAGCCCGGTATTCACCTAGCGAGATGTGGAAAACCGCCTAAAAACCGCCCGCATCTCGTGGTCGTGCGGTAGCGTTCTCGCTTCCCACGCCCGGGTTCCCGGGTTCGATTCCCGGCGGGGTCAGGGATTTTCTCTGCCTCGGGATGGCTGGGTGTTGTGTGCTGTCCTTAGGTTAGTTAGGTTTAATTAGTTCTAAGTTCTAGGCGACTAATGACCTCAGCAGTTGAGTCGCATAGTGCTCAGAGCCATTTGAACCATTTTAGCCGCCTAAAAACCAGATCCAGGCCGGCCGGCACACCGGCCCTCGTCGTTAATCCGCCGGTCGGATTCGATCCGGGGCTGGCAAGCTGACCCGAGTCCAGGAATCAGCGCGACAGCGCTCTCGGCTACCCTGGCGTGTAGGAATTAGAATATATTCAGCAAATAAATTAGTATAGTGGGTACAAGTTCTATTCTGAGAGTAAGAGATAGAAATAGGAGAGGAAGTCATAGCGGGCCGCAACAAACCAGTCTGAAGGAGGATGTCTAGCACCATCCCCACCCAAAAAAAGGAAAAATCGTACACAAAAACACCACATTAAAATTTCTACAGAAACAGATGGGATTTGTTGGTTTTACTGAAACCTCTCGAATTCCGCTTTGTTCGTTAAATATCTTATCCCGCAAGCTACTAGATCTGCAGTCTGACATGTTTCACGCTAGCCATGGAGGCACCACAGAGAACAGTCACATTTCCAGTACCATACACAATCTATACAGCTGACATTCCTAAAGCTCATTAGTGGAATGAAGGAATAGCTTACATGCAGTATAAGATCATCTCCTGCAACACTACTGTATTACCGACGATGCACTATTGAATAGACAAGCTGTTCAGGCTGTCAGAAGGGAACTAGATTTCATAAAAAAATAATTTGACTGCGGAGTTGGCACAGGATCTGCGAACACAACCTCAGATAGTATAAGTATTTTGTTCAGAAGCGCAGGTATAAGGGGCTGAACAGTCTGGATCACTGGTCGGAACAAGGTAAGCGTTTGCTACTATCAATATGGTAGTAAATAAAAAGGCGAAAAGACTCATTATTGTTTCATTATACGACTGAAGATCAATCACTGGAAATAGTCATTACTTTAAACGCGAATGATTTTGGTTAAGCTTTATTGTGAGTGTTTTTTATATTGAGTGACACGATAAGTTTACTGTTACCAGTCACAACTTTCATATTTCCACATTGCGTTTCGGAGGTTTAAGCCTCCATCATCAGGTGGATTTATGCGGATTAATATTACAACTTATTGTTGTATATAGTTCTTTAATTTCCGTAAATGATCACAAAACTTTTGGTCCTTAGACTACCGTTTTCGGTCAGAAATGACCATCTTCAGATCTGTAGCAAAACATAGGACTTGAAATACAACTATTGGACAGATTACGTCTTAAATCAGCAAAATATGCCATAACGAAAAATGATTATGTTCGTGGACGTGGAACCATGCGCTTAAAATATGAGGAGGCATACTTGTTTTACTTCATTTCCTAATATAATAAAGCCGTAGTAGCATCGTCACAGAACATACACCAAATCAGCTTTGCATCGTTCCACATTTTTAAAATATGGTGTAAACTAGGCCACAGTGCCGGTGGAGTCATATCGTCTATAGGGCTATGTTCATAACAAACTGCAGTACAGTACCACAAGATATGCTTGTGCCGCAAGCTCGTTTGATTCGTTGCCGTGTTTTACTGCAGATCTGAAGATGATCATTGTTGGTTGAAACGTGTAATCTAAGCACTAAAGATTTTGTTATCATTGACAGAAATATAAGAAATGTATTCTACACTAACTGGATGACTACTTTAATCAGCGACCATGATGAAGATTGTGAAATTTAGTTGTTTTACGACTTTCGAGTAACCAGTGGCGCAGTCTCTAGTGGTCACAGGCACATTTCCCTGTCATGCCACTTCAAATACGCTATTACACTTTGTAAACACACAAACACAACGCAAAATTTTGCTGAGATTTTAAAAAAAACTGGAGATGAGGCGTAATGATTCAAATTCTTCTGGGTGTTATACCGCGTCATTGTATAAAATACTTTAATCATAAACTATAACACCGCTGTTCCGTTTGTATTACAATGGCGTTTCTCAGGGAAAGACTGGTTTGGGGTGAGGTAAGATGCCTCTGTCGCATTCGATCTGTATCGGTATCGCCATATATGTGAAACTTCAATGGCTCTAGAATATGCTAGACTAGTCATGACAAAAGGGAGAGAGTAGGAATGAAGCTATTCGTGGACTATCCAGCATATCAGTGGCTCAGCGCTTGGCTTCTAGTGGGTATGTTTTCTTCTTGGCGTGTACCGAAATTCACTATAAAAAAACTGATTACAAACGCCGAAGAAGCACATTAACAGCTGTCCACTGCAGTGGACAACAGCACCACCATGTTAAGAAGAGTTATATACTGACTTGCATTAAAATTACAATTGCCTGTGATTTAATACAAGCATGTTCACAATTTTAACGTATCGGATTATACATTTTTTTATAATTCTGACACATTCATTTTTCTCATAACGTCATTGGTCGCAAAACTGTTTTAAATCCACTAGACTTTTTTATCGGTTCTCTACAGCATAAAGTAAGTTCTATATTCTTTTTGTACTTGTATTGTACATGTGTACGCATTGTCTCTCATCTATTATTTGAAATATACAGATACCCATCATATTACGTATTAACATATGGCAGTTTCAAACACACTTGATAAATGTCTAATATAAAGGCCCCCATGAACCATGGACCTTGCCGTTGGTGGGGAGGCTTGCGTGCCTCAGCGATACAGATAGCCGTACCGTAGGTGCAACCACAACGGATGGGTATCTGTTGAGAGGCCAGACAAACGTGTGGTTCCTGAAGAGGGGCAGCAGCCTTTTCAGTAGTTGCAAGGGCAACAGTCTGGATGATTGACTGATCTGGCCTTGTAACAATAACCAAAACGGCCTTGCTGTGCTGGTACTGCGAACGGCTGAAAGCAAGGGGAAACTACAGCCGTAATTTTTCCCGAGGGCATGCAGCTTTACTGTATGATTACATGATGATGGCGTCCTCTTGGGTAAAATATTCCGGAGGTAAAATAGTCCCCCATTCGGATCTCCGGGCGGGGACTACTCAAGAGGATGTCGTTATCAGGAGAAAGAAAACTGGCGTTCTACGGATCGGAGCGTGGAATGTCAGATCCCTTAATCGGGCAGGTAGGTTAGAGAATTTAAAAAGGGAAATGGATAGGTTGAAGTTAGATATAGTGGGAATTAGTGAAGTTCGGTGGCAGGAGGAACAAGACTTCTGGTCAGGTGACTACAGGGTTATAAACACAAAATCAAATAGGGGTAATGCAGGAGTAGGTTTAATAATGAATAGGAAAATAGGAATGCGGGTAAGCTACTACAAACAGCATAGTGAACGCATTATTGTGGCCAAGATAGATGCGAAGCCCACACCTACTACAGTAGTACAAGTTTATATGCCAACTAGCTCTGCAGATGACGAAGAAATTGAAGAAATGTATGATGAAATAAAAGAAATTATTCAGTTTGTGAAGGGAGACGAAAATTTAATAGTCATGGGTGACTGGAATTCGAGTGTAGGAAAAGGGAGAGAAGGAAACATAGTAGGTGAATATGGATTGGGGGACAGAAATGAAAGAGGAAGCCGCCTGGTAGAATTTTGCACAGAGCACAACATAATCATAACTAACACTTGGTTTAAGAATCATGAAAGAAGGTTGTATACATGGAAGAACCCTGGAGATACTAAAAGGTATCAGATAGATTATATAATGGTAAGACAGAGATTTAGGAACCAGGTTTTAAATTGTAAGACATTTCCAGGGGCAGATGTGGACTCTGACCACAATCTATTGGTTATGACTTGTAGATTAAAACTGAAGAAACTGCAAAAAGGTGGGAATTTAAGGAGATGGGACCTGTATAAACTAAAAGAACCGGAGGTTGTACAGAGATTCAGGCAGAGCATAAGGGAGCAATTGACAGGAATGGGGGAAATAAATACAGTAGAAGAAGAATGGGTAGCTTTGAGGGATGAAGTAGTGAAGGCAGCAGAGGATCAAGTAGGTAAAAAGACGAGGGCTAGTAGAAATCCTTGGGTAACAGAAGAAATATTGAATTTAATTGATGAAAGGAGAAAATATAAAAATGCAGTAAGTGAAACAGGCAAAAAGGAATACAAACATCTCAAAAATGAGATCGACAGGAAGTGCAAAATGGCTAAGCAGGGATGGCTAGAGGACAAATGTAAGGATGTAGAGGCCTATCTCACTAGGGGTAAGATAGATACCGCCTACAGGAAAATTAAAGAGACCTTTAGAGATAAGAGAACGACTTGTACGAATATCAAGAGCTCAGATGGAAACCCAGTTCTAAGCAAAGAAGGGAAAGCAGAAAGGTGGAAGGAGTATATAGAGGGTCTATACAAGGGCGATGTACTTGAGGACAATATTATGGAAATGGAAGAGGATGTAGATGAAGATGAAATGGGAGATATGATACTGCGTGAAGAGTTTGACAGAGCACTGAAAGACCTGAGTCGAAACAAGGCCCCCGGAGTAGACAATATTCCATTGGAACTACTGACGGCCGTGGGAGAGCCAGTCCTGACAAAACTCTACCATCTGGTGAGCAAGATGTATGAAACAGGTGAAATACCCTCAGACTTCAAGAAGAATATAATAATTCCAATCGCAAAGAAAGCAGGTGTTGACAGATGTGAAAGTTACCGAACTATCAGCGTAATAAGTCACAGCTGCAAAATACTAACACGAATTCTTTACAGACGAATGGAAAAACTAGTAGAAGCCAACCTCGGGGAAGATCAGTTTGGATTCCGTAGAAACACTGGAACACGTGAGGCAATACTGACCTTACGACTTATCTTAGAAGAAAGATTAAGGAAAGGCAAACCTACGTTTCTAGCATTTGTAGACTTAGAGAAAGCTTTTGACAATGTTGACTGGAATACTCTCTTTCAAATTCTAAAGGTGGCAGGGGTAAAATACAGGGAGCGAAAGGCTATTTACAATTTGTACAGAAACCAGATGGCAGTTATAAGAGTCGAGGGACATGAAAGGGAAGCAGTGGTTGGGAAGGGAGTAAGACAGGGTTGTAGCCTCTCCCCGATGTTGTTCAATCTGTATATTGAGCAAGCAGTAAAGGAAACAAAAGAAAAATTCGGAGTAGGTATTAAAATTCATGGAGAAGAAATAAAAACTTTGAGGTTCGCCGATGACATTGTAATTCTGTCAGAGACAGCCAAGGACTTGGAAGAGCAGTTGAATGGAATGGACAGTGTCTTGAAAGGAGGATATAAGATGAACATCAACAAAAGCAAAACAAGGATAATGGAATGTAGTCTAATTAAGTCGGGTGATGCTGAGGGAATTAGATTAGGAAATGAGGCACTTAAAGTAGTAAAGGAGTTTTGCTATTTGGGGAGCAAAATAACTGATGATGGTCGAAGTAGAGAGGATATAAAATGTAGGCTGGCAATGGCAAGGAAAGCGTTTCTGAAGAAGAGAAATTTGTTAACATCCAGTATTGATTTAAGTGTCAGGAAGTCATTTCTGAAAGTATTCGTATGGAGTGTAGCCATGTATGGAAGTGAAACATGGACGATAAATAGTTTGGACAAGAAGAGAATAGAAGCTTTCGAAATGTGGTGCTACAGAAGAATGCTGAAGATTAGATGGGTAGATCACATAACTAATGAGGAAGTATTGAATAGGATTGGGGAGAAGAGAAGTTTCTGGCACAACTTGACCAGAAGAAGGGATCGGTTGGTAGGACATGTTCTGAGGCATCAAGGGATCACCAATTTAGTATTGGAGGGCAGCGTGGAGGGTAAAAATCGTAGAGGGAGACCAAGAGATGAATACACTAAGCAGATTCAGAAGAATGTAGGTTGCAGTAGGTACTGGGAGATGAAAAAGCTTGCACAGGATAGAGTAGCATGGAGAGCTGCATCAAACCAGTCTCAGGACTGAAGACCACAACAACAACAAAGGCCGAAACGGGTTATGTGGACTTAATAAAGTAATAATTAATCTACTTGAGTGGCTTTCATTCATTAACTTTTAGAAAAGCTGCTGTGTTGTATTGAACAGTGTTTTACAGTTTGAAACTGGTGGCAACAAAAACACATGAACTTTAACTGATGCACAAGTAAACCGCCCAGGCAATCGAGATTGAGGAAAGATCGTAAAAGCTATTTTATCTGCCCATAGTTTTAATTATTTACCTGTAAACTATGCAGAAATTAACACACATTGTAACAAAGATGACATAAGTATTATACATGAGTGTTATAGTAAAGCTTTCCTCAGTGCAGGAAACCGTCCTCTACAATACTGCAAAATATAGATATAACCATACTAGGATCGCTTGCAATGAATAATATTTTCTACAGGTTTCAAGGAAAAGAACCAATCTGTTGAAAAAACTTAAACCATTCCATATTAAAGAAGCTACTAATTTAAGTGCAGTTACTGTGTCATGTGTATCCAAAAAGAAAACAGGAAATGGAGACAAAAAAGGCAAAGAAGAGCCTTGACGTAAACAGTTGCCACAAAGGAAGACTGTCATTATTATTGCAGAAAGACCAAGTAGTTGCAGATGTGCAAGCAAGGTTCACAAATTACCTTAAACATAGTTTACAGAAAGAGCTTTATATGACTGGGGAATAGACGATTTCAGTATTTGTTGGAAATACCAATGGAAAGTGGCCATGCATTGGACTAGTCACAGAAAACGATGGATTAGAGAACGTTTACTACGTTAGAGGATTTATGAAAAATCTATTTATAACTCTTTATTCCCAGTTGAATCTTATTAAAAAACGACTGGTATGTTGTTTCAACTTGTGTTGGTCTCAAAATGATCAATCTGTCAACAGAAATTTCATTTACAGAGTATAAAACTAATGGAACAACTACATTTAACCGCTGTTCATTTCCTGAAGTAGTCAAGTTCTATGCAGAGACTCTGCAAGAATTTGAAGAGGAAGGGTTGTCATCTCACACCCAAGAGGATGTGGACGCCATAAAACTATTTATATTATGCAGGAAAGAACACGCGCTGCCAAAATTCCCGAATATTCTCAGCTATAAGAATAGCAAAGAAGGGAGAGAGGTAATTATGATGGTCATACAACAGATAGTGTCTTCTTCTGCTCCTTGTTCCTTTGTTCCACATCCGTGCAGCGTTGCTGTGATTAATAGCAGATGTGGCATGTTCAATTTAAGGGGCTTCGCTACACTCTTTCCGTCGCCAATCCGTTCGCCCCCCCCCCTCCCCCCATTTCCCCGCTTCCTCTCCTCCCCCGGGAAGGAATATGTGTAACCCAGCTATCTGCGTATAGTGTTATGTACAGAAAAGAGGACAAAAGTTCTACAAATGTTTGAAAATGGTACAGCTGAGCTGGGACTTAGGTACCATCTCGATATTCACCTAGTGGAATTTTGGAAACTACCTAAAAATCATATCGAAAGTGGCTGCCACATTGACCCTTGCCGCTAATCCGCTGGGTCGATTCGATCTAGGGACGGCGCACCAACTCTTCCAGGAAGCGGCGGTTTGACGTACATGGCTGAGTCGATGGGTATACAAGAGATAATTTGCAAAAAAAATTAGATATGTATTGTAATTCGAGAACATACCTCCTTCTCTTTGTCAGATTACTGGTTGGAAAAAGAAATAGTTGATCTGGATACAGTAACAAATTATAAATTAAAAACTAAGATGGATGTAACTAAAACTACATCAAAGGAACATTAACAAAGAGTGGTTACTATGTGTAAAGGTATACATAAAATTCAATAAATGGTTACCACAACAAAGCTTGTTTGCTTATTAGCTACACCCATCAGAATTCGTAGAATAATCTATTATGTCCGAAAATTTTCGTGTGTTTTTTTGGACAGTGACAATGAAAAGTAGCCAATAGTATCCAGAAGTAGTATATGCCCTCTGTGTTACCTATTTGATGATACCCTTGCCACATATGACAGTGTGCTAAAGGCAGTGACTAACTCAATTACAATTTCAATGTGGACTGCAATGTACGAAAATGTGTCACACTATTGAACGAATGCACGCCACTGTACCGAAGAGTGTCACAGACAAACTATCAACTTAGTACAATCTCGCAGTATCACCAACGTGTCGAAATCTTTACAGCACATGAAAGACGAACAGTCTAAGATTTTCACCAATTTATGAAGTTTGTGGATCGAATAAAGGATGTAAATACTAGCAGTCAAGTAAGGTCACAATCCGACATAAGAAGCAGAGGCCAAAACATGGAAGAATGCCATCACATATCCGTACTTTACTAAATATGTGACACTAAATTTCCTCCATAATTAGATGGTTTGAATACTGCACATGGGAGAGTAACAGTATACATCACAAAAGCACAGAAAGTGGTGGTAACAAACAATAAGAACAGTCAATTTATTCCCTACACCAGAATCATGAGTTAAAAACTTTTATCTGTGCTGGTATAAGCTGTCGCCAGAACACTAGTCAGCAAAGATGAAGTGTGAAGATCGATTAATAGGCGCTGTATCAAGTGCTCCTATCACAAGAGAGGCCAAGACACACCCACAGGCAACACGCCGCCAACGCCCTCTCGACGGTATGTATTTAGACCGCCGTCACTAACTGTGGGAACCGACTTACTCAATCAACCAGTTGGCGCCGGTCAGTTTATCCGCAGAGCGGGTTTTGTTCATCACAGGCGGAACTAGTTTTACTGAGCATTAGTTTAATTGGCATTACATCAGTCAGCAAGAGGGCAATCACTGATGAGCCTGTACCACAAAACATGGACGCTATTCAAGTTAAGTAACAGCTTCTTGTTCATGTAAATAAAGAACCATATTAATCCACACGCGCATTTGTATTTTAGAAAGCGGATACCGGGCACCCATAACAACATTCTGTCCCTTGCTCCCTTGTGGTATAAGATTCTACAATATCATTGGGGCAGATTCCAAAAGATAGAAACTGCTATCGTAATAACATGATGACATAGTGTAGCTGTTGTTGAACAGTTGCGAGTTCTGTACATGTTTCCTCATCTGATCATTATGTAGGCAAAATAAGAGACATTACTGCAATTATTTGATTAAATAAAGTTAGATAAGCAATTCAAATGCACAGAGTCCTCCACCTAAACTCGTGACAGCAGACGACTGCCATAAATAATTCCCAGCATATGGCACTTTAAAAACTGCTTCTTCTCTACGTGTGATTGCAAATGAGTTCTTGTCTAGAAAGAGACAACATTTTTAGCCTTTAATTGATAAGTTCATAAATCAGGTTCTCAATAGCTGCACTGTCACCGACGCGTTTCGACGTAACTTGGAATGAAGCCTGCGATGCCGCGAAAACAGAAACCTAGAGTTTTAAACAGAGAGATAAAGTTCTGCGCTGTGGATCCACCGTTCGGCATGCTGAAAGAGTCCACAATCGCGGAGGGCACTTACCGTTAGTTCCATAATGCATAGTTCGAGATAGTTTTGGAATTTAAACAGTTACAGTTGAGCAGTTGCGCTGGCGGGTGACATTTTAGCGCTAGCATAAACAAAAGACAACTGCAACAAACCACAGGCAAGCCGGAAGCCCGTCGATTACTACCAACAGAATCTCTAGGTGTCTCTGTTATGGCCGAGTTTCGTTCTGAAAGTCTTGAAGGAAATGTGCGCTGATACCGTTTTGACTGACGCCTATAAACTACGAACCTCGTATCTGTCAGAATGTCGCACACGGAGACATTGCGGACACCCCGCCAGCGCGGGAAGCAGCTTTTTATGTCGGACACATTACGCCAGACAACCGTCAGTGACGCGCGTGGGACGTACGGTTGCATTGCCCATGACTTTTACTGACGGGAGCCTAGCGTAATGCGTTCAACATAAAAAATTTCTTCCCGCTCTAACGAGGTGACCGCATTGTCTCCCTGTACGACATTTGATAGACACGAAGTTAATAGTTTGTAGGTCCAACTCAGAAACGATAATTTTTCGATCATGCAATGGCGTTTCAAGCATTGTATGACTACAGAGGTGGAACCAGCGCTCATCTTTATACAGGGTGTTGGTAAGAGCATGCAAAAATGGACATAGTGGATGCTCCACTGAACAACTTGAGGCAGGTAACCTGGGGTCGGAGAATCTAGCTTAAGGAGAAAATAGGAATAAAATCATATGACTGCGTACTTTTTTGTTTACATTGGTTAACTGCAAATGCCGTCATTGACAGGATTAACGTACCATTTGTACCGTATTTTACCAAATGTGCTGAAACTGACGGCCATCAACCTCAACGCACGCATGACATCGGCGAACTAGATTCTGATGCACTCAGACAAATATCCCTCGTGTGTTTCGAATCACGTCACGGGCACCTAAAATTCTGCCAACTAATTCCATCTTCGTATCCACTGTGCTCTCATACACAAGTGACATTGGATATCCCTATAGGAAATAATCAAGGCGATTCAGGTCAGGTGACCTTACAGGCCATGGAATAAGACCTCCCCTTCCAATCCGACGACCAGGGAAAACTGGGGTACTGCTCCATGGTTTTCTAGTGTACGTCTCTGAATAGCACTGAGTAATGAATGGTCTGTCGCTCATTCATGGCACGTTCTGTCACGGGACAATGTAAATATGATACAACAGAGACACCTCATGGAAAAATAAACAAAACTTGCATCATGGCTTTCTGGTAAGTATGTTGAAAGGTGGCTACACTGAGCCACAGCGCCAGAGATTGCGCCAAAGAGTATTATTCAGCCGCCTCCACTGGCAGTTCTTGTCGAGAAGTCGTGGTGGAGAGTGCTTATTGAGAAGTAGCAGTAGGCAGTGCTTGTTGAGATGTAGCAGTGGTGAGTTGTTGTTGAGAAGTTCCCACGGAGAGTGCATGTTCAGATGTTGTCATATTGTTTTGATGGGCTAGACACCAGATATTCTTGGATTGGGGATGCTATAATGATCAGAGTGTGCTTTTCGTCAATACATATGAAGGTAAAAAATTCCTTTTTTTTTTTATTATTTCAATGTCTTAAACAATAATGCCTCTTGGTCACAGTTTCAGTCAACAAAGCATCTGGCTCGTGTTCTTGTATTAGACTGTATTTCTGGTTTCTATGTGCAATTATAGTATTTCTGGTTTTTTTTTAATTACTTCAGTATAAATGGTGTTTAAAATATCTGGTCTTATTGAGGAAGAACCGTGCCAGATGTGTACGTTGAATCACACTTCCACACACAGAACAGCTACACTTGTGTTTTGTTGTTTGGTTCAAATGGTTGAAATGGCTCTGAGCACTATAGGACTTAACATCTGTGGTCATCAGTCCCCTAGAACTTAGAACTACTTAAACCTAACTAACCTAAGGACATCACACACATCCATGCCCGAGGCAGGATTCGAACCTGCGACCGTAGCAGTCGCGCGGTTCCGGACTGAGTGCCTTAACCTGTTTTGTTGTTTCGTAGGTTTTATAGTTGCTGGGGACTTAATTAATTAATTGTGTTAACGGAAGTTTTCTTTCATTCTTTGTTGTTATTCTATGCAGTCAGATTGCGTACTAATACTGGCTAGGGCCAACCGGTTATGAGACTTCGAAGCCGGACATTCAGCTACTAAAATTAAAAAAGTATTTGCATTCTAAATAAATAATTAAGCCCCCATGCAATGTTTGTCATCCTTGTTTCCTTGCACGAAACAAAGAACGTACACATAAATAAACAGCACAGTGCGCGTAAAGTAGCACGCATGTTATTTGTAAATAAGATGGTAAACAGTAATGCTAGACAATGCGTTAGAGAAGCTTACTTCCATATCTCCTTAAGCTGGCTTCAACTACTCCAGGTTCCCTATCTCAAATGTTCGTGGAGCTTTCTCTATACCCTGTTACATTTTTGCAGGTTCTTACGGAAACGCTCTGTACAAAGTGACATCAAGAACGTCAATGGTATTCCTCCAAATAAAAGATGTAAACCATTTGAGTAACGGATTCGAATTTAATTATCCTTGTCTTTAAATTCTTGTAGATCTGTCTCTTCATTCTGGAACATTTACAATGTTTGTGTAATCGATTTATGAGCGGTTGCAAGCCCGATATGTTTCTCTTGTGCCAACTCGCGCAATGATTTTGCTAGGCTCTATTGCGTAAAGTCTGAAACATCCAGCTGACTAGTCACCGCGGCTGATTACCATACTCGCGGCCTGGGGCTGGATGTTTGTGTTGTACTCATCATTTCATCATCATCATCATCATCATTCGTGAAAGTGGCTGGATTGGATTGTGTAAAATTTGGTCTGTGTCAAAATTGGGACTTGGTACGGGCGCTGATGACCGCGCAGTTGAGCACCCCACAAACCGAACATCATCATCATCATCATTGACACGCAAGTCGCCGAAGTGGCGTCAAATAAATAGAGCTGAACTAGGTGGCCAAATAGCCCCAGAGGGGGTCTCCTGGCCAATAATGCCATATGATCATTTCATTTTATCAAGAGAATCAAACAGCTGTTAGTCGACAATACTTGCATTATTGCATCTGGCAGTGAGGGCGTTTCAATAGCCTTATCGTCATTTTTTATCGTGACATTTGAGGAGGACACGCTGGACGACGTGACGGTATATGCACAACTGTCTTGAAATCATTCACAATGCGATCCGTTTTCCCTAGTCACCACTGTACTTGTTTACTGCAAGGACACCGTGTGTTTCCGTCAACCGTCACGGAAGGCCAAGTGAAATAATACTGTGGTCGATTGGTAAACACTACGCAACAGTATAACGAATTAAAAAACAATAGTGTATCTATGAGAAAACAGTTCTCAGAATTTGTTTTCTGCCAATCTTGTTTCAAAATTCCAACGTAATCTACAAGGGGCGTTCAATAAGTAACGCTACACGCTTTTCTTTTCTAGGCCAGTTTCGGTTGTGGGACATTCCCACTTCAGGTCCCTTAGTTTCATGAAGTTCCGACATACGGCGGTGCTATACATAGCCCCCAAAATGGCGTCTGTAAGACAGATGCTTTGCAAACAGTGATATGTCACTGAGTTTCTTTAGGCGGAAAACCAGAGTACCACAGATATTCATAGGCGCTTGCAAAATGGCTACGGAAACCAAGCTGTGAACAAAAGCACGGTGAGTCGTTGGCCGAGGCGTCTGTCATTATCGCAACACAGTCCTACAAACCTGTCTGATCTCCCGCGTGCCGGCCGGCCGCGCACAGCTGTGACTCCTGCAATGTTGGAACGTGCGGACACTCTCATTCGAGGTGATCGGCGGATCAGAGTCAAACACCTCGCTGTTCAACAGGCCGTCTGTGTTGCCAGCGCTAAAGCGCTCGTCTACCAGTTGAGGTACTCAAACCTGTGTCCCTAATGGGTTCCTCGCCGTCTAACAGAAGATTATGAAGAGCAACGAAGGACCATCTGTGCGGAGTTGCTTGCGTGTTATGAGGCTGATCGTGACAACTTTTTTGTCGAACATCGTCACAGGTGATGAAACATGGATTCATCACTTCGAACCGGAAACAAAATGGCAATCCGTGGAGTGGCGCCAAACCATATCTCCTCTGAAGAAAAAATTGGAAGTCTCACCCTAAGCCGATAAGGCTATGACGACGGTCTTCCGGAGCCATGAAGGAGCTACTCTGTTCGACGTCGTACCTCATGGTTCAACGATCAGTTTGAAGTATATTGTGCCACCATCAAGAAATCGATGAAACGATTTCATGATGTTCCTCTTCGCAAAAATTTAAACGAATTTCTCCTTCTGTACGACAAGGCAAGGCCTTACACAAGTCTGTGCGCCACACAGGAGCTCACAGTACTTTACTGGAGTGTTCTTTCTCATCCAACCTATAGCCCGGACCTCACACCTTGCAAGATCCGTCTGTTTGGCCCAATGAAGGTTACACTCCACCTGGAGCAGTACGTGGATGACGCGGAGTTTATTGATGCTGCAACACTTTGGCTCCCGTATCGACCAGCAAAGTGGTGCCATGCGGGCGTACAGGCCCTGCCAGCAAAGTGGCCTGACGTCGTAGCATGGAAGGGAGATTATGCTGAAAAACAGGGTTTTGTAGTCAAGAGAATGGGGAATAATATAGCACATTGGAATCGCGAATAAAACCAAGCCGCATTCAGAAAAAACCTATCGCTTTACTTACTGAACGTCCCTCGCATATCCGTAGTCCGTAGTCCAGTAAATAGCGACTTTCTGGGCTCACATACAACGTCCATTTTGGAGACCCTTGATGAAGGTTATTAAGTGATTTGGTATTCAAGTCTTTCCATAATTTCGCACAGGCTTTATTCTATCCACCCTTTTTCGATATCTGTGAGAAGCAAATAAGTTGGTATATTAAATTTTCTTCTATTCTGTACGATTTGTCACACAATCAAGATATTATCGCTACGTGACCTTCCTCTTATGAAACCGCTTTCTTCTCCTAGAATAAACACTTCTGTAATAAGTTTTAATCTCTTAATTAATACAACTGTACACACAGGGTGTTTACAAATTAGCTACACAGAAGTAACGTTTAATTGGGAAAGGAGTAAATAATTATTCTCGGCCATAATGGCTATGTTTGTGAACTGTGACTGTGTGGGATAATTATTTATTTCTAATTTTGCTACCAGTCACTTTTTTATTTTATGTTTAATCTAACATAATACAACCCATTTAGAACATGTTCTGCTCATCTGCAGGCGCTTATACATACATACATACATACAGAGCAATGTTACTTTAAAAAAAACGGCCTTAAACTAGATTAATCTAGAACAATGGACAAAGAGTTCTAAATTAATGTAGTTTAAGACTGAAACTTCCTGGCAGATTAAAACTGTGTGCCCGACCGAGACTCGAACTCGGGACCTTTGCCTTTCGCGGGCAAGCGCTCTACCATCTCAGCTACCGAAGCACGACTCACGCCCGGTACTCACAGCTTCACTTCTGCCATTACCTCGTCTCCTACCTTCCAAACTTTACAGAAGCTCTCCTGCGAACCTTGCAGAACTAGCACTCCTGAAAGAAAGGATATTGCGGAGACATGGCTTAGCCACACCCTGGGGGATGTTTCCAGAATGAGATTTTCACTCTGCAGCGGAGTGTGCGCTGATATGAAACTTCATGGCAGATTAAAACTGTGTGCCCGACCGAGACTCGATCAGAATGAGATTTTCACTCTGCAGCGGAGTGTGCGCTGATATGAAACTTCCTGGCAGATTAAAACTGTGTTTTCATATCAGCGCACACTCCGCTGCAGAGTGAAAATCTCATTCTGGAAACATCCCCCAGGCTGTGGCTAAGCCATGTCTCCGCAATATCCTTTCTTTCAGGAGTGCTAGTTCTGCAAGGTTCGCAGGAGAGCTTCTGTAAAGTTTGGAAGGTAGGAGACGAGGTACTGGCAGAAGTAAAGGTGTGAGTACCGGGGCTGAGTCGTGCTGCGGTAGCTGAGATGGTAGAGCGCTTGCCCGCGAAAGGCAAAGGTCCCGAGTTCGAGTCTCGGTCGGGCACACAGTTTTAATCTGCCAGGGAGTTTCATATCAGCGCACACTCCGCTGCAGAGTGAAAATCTCATTCTAGTTTAAGACTGTTTATTTTTAAGTAACATTTCTCTGTATGTATATGTGCATGTATAAACGCCTGAAAACGAACAGAACATGTTCCAAACGCGTTGAATTATGTTAGATTAAACATAAAATAAAAGAGTGACTGGTAGCAGAAATTAGAAATAAATAAGGAGTAAATAACTTGCAGACAAGTTTCATACAACACTTAATATAGGATATATTAATGTTCTATCCCCCCTAATACTGTTAATTCCCCGAAGTTCCCGTTAGGTGAAAGGCGCAAATGAGTTATTCAAACAGTCATAATGAAGTCTTAAGATGGTGAAGAGCTTGCACAGCGTTATTTATGGTTTCATGACTCCAAATCCGCTGCTACAGTTCACAGACAATTCACAACTAAATATCGCAAGCCACCAACTCAAAGGCAAACTGTTATTCATTCGCACAATCGTTTCACCGAAACTGGCTGTGTATCACATAGGACGCCGGGTCAGGGTGTGCCAGTAGTCTCTTACGCAGCAATTGAACAAGTGCGGCAGTTTTACATTCGTAGTGCGGGTGAGTCAAGGAGACGTACCAGCTTAAAACTGGGTATACCTAGTGCTACAGTGTGGAAAGTATTAAGGAAACGCCTGTCAATCAAACCCTACAAATTGAACCTGTTACAAGCCTTAAGAGGAAGCGACTGAGAAATTCGAGCTGAGTTTTGTGTACAAATGTTTAACAAAACGCAGGGTGGAGATGATTTTCTTAACAAAATTGTGTTCAGGTAAGAAGGCGCTTTCCATACCTGCATTGAAGTGAATCGATATAATATTCGGATGTGATGTGAGCAGAAACCACGTCTCGAAATCGAACATTTACCGGACTCCCCTAAGGTACCATGAATAAGTTTTTTTTATTTTTTTATTCTATTTTCTTTCATTTTTTTTTTTTTTTCGCTGTAAGCTGTAACGAGATATACAGTCCTTCCTTTCTTGCTTAGTTAACCGTAACTTGCATATCATACCTGGACATATTTGATCATTATTTAATGCGTCAGTTACAACAGAATATCGGCACAGAACTCATTTTGCAGCAGGGTAGCGTCGCACCACAGTATGATCGTGAAGTTGCTGCCTGTCTTCGTAGAAATGTACCGACGTGCATTGGGCCTGGTAGAACAATATCGGGGTTACGTTAACCCTTTCACGCCTGAATTTTTTGTGTACGAAGGAAAATTGTCCTTAATTCTGTAATGCTCTTAAGTGACTTTTTAATGATTTTAGATGCAAGATTTATACAAAAAGTGTAACCATTTTCAAAATTATACTTTTTACACTTGGCTTCCTTTTATGGTCCACAAGCTGCTAAGCGCTGGTACATTGACTTGTTAATATTTTTTGTAGTCATGCCCAACAGTTGGTAGCACTTGGGTGTCATTAAAAGACTGAACACTCAAAAAATGGGGAAAAACATTTCTGTTGTAGCTAAGACACAGCAAAATTTAATGTACATAACTGTAGCCAGTGGGTCTGAAAGGGTTAAAAGCATAATGATTGTTCCTCCGCTTCCGGGTAACGTTGACGAGCTGCGACAATGGACAACACAAGCAGTTGCCACACTACATCAAGATTTGGTTCGCAGGATTTGGCAAGAAACTGATAACAAAAAAAAAAGTGTGTCAAACCTTATGGGACTTAACTGCTAAGGTCATCAGTCCGTAAGCTTACACACTACTTAACCTAAATTATCCTAAGGACAAACACACACACCCATGCCCGAGGGAGGACTCGAACCTCCACCGGGACCAGCCGCACAGAAACTTATTACAGATGGGACATTTGACGTGCTGCAGAAGGTAGCCATTATTGAACAAGATGTACTGCATTCATCAAACATTTCTGTAAGTTATTTACCTTGTTCACATTTAAAGAATACTTTTGTATAATTTATAAACACCCTGTCTTAGGCAGTGTTTAACATACTGATACCTCGATAATTTTAAGTTTTACTGTGATCCCCCTTTTTAATCACTAACAACACCTTTGCTATAAGTCAGTCTTCTAGAATTTTAGTGTTTAACCAGCAGGTACTGATCACATGTAAAATTCTAAACTTAAGAAACAAAATTCTAAACTTAAGTAACAATCCGCCATCTTTAAGATACTCTATATTAATCTCGTGAGGTCCGGAGCATTTCTTGCGTTTTCATTTGTTAATTACATCTTCCATTCCTCGGAGGGAACTGTTAGTGTTAATTAAAGGCAATCACAATTTTTGAAGTGCCTAGAGTCGTAATGACTATTGGAGAGGAACGAGGTCAGGCAGTGGACGATGGGGGAGACAGGAGAGTCGCTGTTACAAAACAGACGCCGGTGTGAGACAATAGCGGCAGCGCCGTCCGTCACACGCGTAAAATTAGCGCGGCCCCCACGTCTGCGTCCGCTTCTGCATCTGCTTGTGCAGCCGCTGGCAGGCGGGCCCACCACAGAACACCTCGGTGACTCTAGCTGGGTCCTGCCGCCGCAGGCGAAGCCGCTCCTCCCTCATCGAACCTCCATATAATGAGGACCCCTTGCGTGCGAGATCGCAAGTTTAATATTTAGTAACGTTCATTTGAAAGTGTTTTGTTAACACTTATACAAGAAAAACACTAGCTGCTAATGACTCACCAAGTGCATCACGAGTGTCTGGAAAGTGCAGAGATGAACCTTCTATGGGATGTACGTATTACACTTCACTACACGCAGATCGTCGACATTCGAGAAATGCTGAAAACAACCCATTAACTTTCACCGTCAACAGTGAGTCAAAAATGGCGCGCCACAGTGATCACAAAGGTTCGCACCATCAAGATTAAAGGCGAACTCCTTAGGAGCTACAAACTGTGCATGGCTTTCTTAAAGAGTGTACGTACCCTACTGGACATTAAAATTGCTACACCGAGAAGAAATGCAGATGATAAACGGGTATTCATTGGACAAATATATTATACTAGAACTGACATGTGATTACATTTTCACGCAATTTGAGTCCATAGATGCTGAGAAATCAGTACTCAGAACAAGCACCTCTGGCAGTAATAACGGCCTTGATACGCCTCGGTATTAAGACAAACAGAGCTTGGATCGCATGTACATGTACAGCAGCCCATGCAGCTTCAACACGATACTACAGTTCATCAAGAGTAAAGACTGGCGTATTGTGACGAGCCAGTTGCTCGGTCACCATTGACCAGACGTTTTCAGTTGGTGAGAGATCTGGAGAAAGTGCTGGCCAGGGCAGCAGTGGAACATTTTCTGTATCCAGAAAGGCCCGTACAGGACCTGCAACATGCGGTCGTGCACTATCCTGCTGAAATGTAGGGTTTCGCAGGGATCGAATGAAGGGTGGAGCCACGGGTCGTAACACATCTGAAATGTAACGTCCACTGTTCAATGTGCCGTCAACGAGAACAAGAGGTGACAGAGACGTGTAACCAATGGCAACCCATACCATCACGCCGGGTGATACGCCAGTATGGCGATGAAGAATACACACTTCCAATGTGCGTTAACCGCGATGTCGCCAAACACGGATGCGACCATCATAATGCTGTAAACAGAACCTGGATTCACCCGAGAAAATGGCGTTTTGCCATTCGTGCACCCAGGTTTGTCGTTGAGTACACCATCACAGTCGCTCCTGTCTGTGATGCAGAGTCAAGGGTAACCGCAACCATGGTCTCCGAGCTGTTAGTTTGTGCTGCTGCAAACGTCGGAGAGCCGTTCGTGCAGATGGTTGTTGTCTTGCAAACGTCCCCATTTGTTACTCAGGGATCGAGACGTGGCTGTACGATCCGTTACAGTCATGCAGATAAGATGCCTGTCATCTCGACTGCTAGTGATACGAGGCCGTTGGGATCTAGCACGGCGTTCCGTAATACCCTCCTGAACCCACCGATGCCATATTCTGCTAAAGTCATTGGATCTCGTCCAATGCGAGCAGCATTGTCGCGATACGATAAACCACAATCGCGATAGGCTACAATCCGAACTTTATCAAATTCGGAAGCGTGATGGTGTGCATTTCACCTCCTAACACGAGGCATCACAACAACGTTTCACCAAGCAACGCCGGCCAACTGCTGTTTGTGTGTGAGAAATCGGTTGGAAACTTTCCTCATGTCAGCACGTTGTAGGGGTCGCCACCGGCGCCAACCTTGTGTGAATGCTCTGAAAAGCTAATCATTTGCATGTCACAGCATCTTCTTCCTGTCGGTTAAATTTCGCGTCTGTAGCACGTCATCTTCGTGGCGTAGCGATTTTAATGGCCGGTAGTGTACAATCATATTGGTGTAACGGGTTGATGGAATGTGATGGCATCTTGTCAACAGCACTACTGTCAAAACTACAGCACTGCTGCTGACGACTCTTTTGACCCTGGCCATGATTTTGTGTTTAGCATTTGACGATGCCACTATGGCTGCAGTATGTGGGGACATGTTTTTATGAAACAGATCTGAAGATGCTCATAATAGATGGCAACCGGTAGTCTGAAGACAAAAACAATTGTGACCATAGACGTGAAGTAAAGGAAATTTACAGTAAATAATGTCTGACAATTGTTTCATGTTCGTTTAATAAATCTATCTACCGGAAACAAGTGCTACATTGTTAAGTGAAGAAACGCGTGACTGAATAATGCTGTGTATTTAAGGCTGTATAGCGGTATTCCACAAAAAAATGATCTTGATAAATAAATTCTTCGAATCTACAATTAAATCTTATTCTACCATTTCGTAACTAATGTATTTACAAGAACCAGACAAAATTTTTCTGAACAATTGTTTGGTCATTATTTTTCCGAACGAGGTGTATTTTTCGCATTTCTGTGAATCTGGAGAAATCTGTCGCGCAGCAGTAGCCACGCGCACACTTCAATTTTTACACTCAGTTTCGTATTGAATGAAGAAAAGAAGAGGAGGAGCTTGAAGAGCAGGAAAATTTCCGTTCCAGTAAAGAATATTTTCTACCTACAGCACCACCCGCTTAGCATGGCCAGGACAGTGAAATTCGTGCGGTGTATAGAAGAAAATTGTGCTGCCTGCCAGACTTAATACCTGTCTGGCAACGGATACCACTGTTTTGTGGAGCTCGCCAGTTGGCGATGCGGCTGGCTGGTGGTGTCAAGAAACTGCGGACTGAGCTGCGGTTCGCACGTAGCCAGCCAGGAATAAACGGTGTGGGCTCGCAGCGCAAGAGCCACGTGCGACACCTGGCTACCGGGCAGAAAGCTGCCGATTATCATACAGCACAGTCACCCGTGGCCGGTGTTCGCGTCCTTGGCGATTTCCGTTTTCTGGGCATTGGGCTCTGATCCAACCTAAGTTTCTGTTCCTAATATTCCGTCTTCTAGAGCCCGAGATACCCTCAGTGGCGCAGAGAAACACGTAGCTGATTTTCAAACTTAAATAAGCTAAGTAAGCAAAACACAAGAGCGAAGTCAACAGACCGATTGCCGAGTCACCCATGTTGCCCACATGGCAACTGATCGATAAAAGATCCGTACTTAAAGACTGGAATGTTTCACAGGTCACACCAATAAGCAAGAGGTAATCTGTTGAATTACAGGCCCATATCACTTAGATTTGCAGGTTTTTGGAACCTATATTGTGTTTAAACGTTATGAATTCCTTCGAGGAAAACGAATTTTTTCACAGTCATCACGGATTCAGAAAATATCTTTCTTGTGAAACGTAACCAGCTTTTTATTCTCAAGAAGTAATTAGTGTTATCGAAAGGAGATCTAAGACTGATTCCATATTTTCGCACTGAAGAGCCAAAGAAACTGGTACACCTGCTAATATCATGTAGGGCCGCCGAGCACTCAGAACTGCCGAAACACGACGTGGGGTGAACTCGACTGATGTCTGAAGTAGTGCCGCAGGGAACTAAAACCATGAATCCTGCAGTGCTGTCCATAAATTCGTAAGACTACGAAGGGGTGGAGATCTCTTCTGAAGAGGACGTCGCAAGGCATCCCAGATATGCTCAATAATGTTCATATCTGGGGAGTTCGTGGCCAGAGGAATTGTTTAAACTCAGAAGAGTGTTCCTGGAGCCATTCTGTAACAATTCTGGATGTGTAGAGTGGCGCATTGTCCTGTTGGAATTGCCCAAGTCTCTCGGAATGCACAATGGACATGAATTGATTCAGGTGATCGGACACGATACTTACGCGTCATCTGTCAGAGTCGTATCTAGTCGTATCAGGGGTCCCATATCACTCCAATTGCACACGCTCCACACCATTACAGAGCCTCCACCAGCTTGAACAGTTCTCTGCTGGCATGCAGGGTCCATGGATTGAAGAGGTTGTCTCCATACCCGTACGCGTCCATCCGTTCGATACAATTTGAAATGAGACTCGTCTGACCAGGCAATATGTTATCAGTGATCAACAGTCCAATGTCCGCGTTCACGGTCCCAGGCGAGGAGTAAAGCTTTGTGTCGTTTAATCATCAAGGGTACACGAGTGGGCCTTCGGCTCCGAAAACCCAATGTTCCATAGATTTCGTGTTTGTTTTGAATACAGTCAAAGAGAGTCCCTTTAGTCAACCATAGTGCCATTAGTGCTAGTGTTTGTTTTCAATACAGTCCAGAGACAGGTAGTGCTACTTTCATTGTTTTCTAGAAGAAGTGACTAGCAACCACAGTTTAGTCAACAATCAGCCGCCTTTAGTGAATTAGCAGTCTAGTTAAAAGTTGATTAACTCTCTACAGTAAATTGATTTCTTAGGATGGATAGGAAGTGTGACTGCTGTGTACGGACGCAGTAGGAGCTGGCCACTGTTCGCGAACAGCTGAACGTGTTGATGGCCGGGGTCAGCCGTCTTCAGGCTGCTGCCTCGGAGTGTAGCGGCAGTGGGGAGTGTGGTGCGTCGCATGGTACACCCCAGGTGTTACATGCTTCACCCACTGTCCCTGCTGTCGAGATATCTTCGCGGGTACTGGGAGCGGCTGGGCCACCCTCTCCCCAAGGGGAGTGGCGGGTTCAGCGGCGTTCGCGGCGCACGAGGCGGAGGGTAAATGTAGAGGCTGGCCGTGTGGCATCGCCCGCTCTGCCTGTGAGTGGACATGTGGCTACTCCTTCAGCAAGGTCCGAGCAGGCACACGGGGGAGGGGTTTATTAGTTATTGGGAGCTCCAACGTTAGGCGGGTGATGGAGCCCCTTAGGGAAATAGCGGAAAGGTCGGGGAAGAAGGCCAGTGTTCACTCTGTCTGCTTGCCGGGGGGTCTCATCCTAGTTGTGGAGGAGGCCCAGCCGGCGGCGATAGAGAGCACTGGGTGCACCCGACTGCAAATTGTTGCTCATGTCGGCCCCAATGACGTCTGCCGTCTGGGTTCAGAGGTCATCCTCAGTTCGTACATGCGGTTGGCGGAATTGGTGAAGGCGGAAAGCCTCGCTCGCGGGGTGGAATCAGAGCTAAATATTTGTAGTATCGTTCCCAGAACCGATCGCGGTCCTCTGGTTTGGAGCCGAGTAGAAGGCTTAAACCAGAGGCTCAGACGATTCTGCGGAGATCTGGGGTGCAAATTTCTCGACCTCCGCTATCGGGTGGAGAAATGTAGGGTCCCCCTGAATAGGTCAGGCGTGCACTATACGCCGGAAGCGGCTACAAGGGTAGCGGAGTACGTGTGGAGTGCACATGGGGGTTTTTTAGGTTAGAGAATTCCCTCCCTAGGCCCGACAAGACGCCTCCTGAGACGCGGCAAGGTAGGAGCAGGCAAAATGCAACAGGGAATAACAATAATAATGTGCTAATAGTAAACTGTAGGAGCGTCTATAGAAAGGTCCCAGATCTGCTCTTATTAATAAACGGTCACAACGCCCATATAGTACCAGGGACAGAAAGTTGGCTGAAACCAGACGTAAACAGTAATGAAATTCTAAACTCAGATTGGAATGTGTACCGCAGAGACAGGCTGGACAATGAAGGGGGAGGCGTGTTTATAGCGATAAGAAGTGCAATAGTATCGAAGGAAATTGATGGAGATCCGAAATGTGAAATAATTTGGGTGAAGCTCACGGTTAGAGCAGGCTCAGACATGGTAATTGGACGTCTCTATAGGCCCCCTGGCTCAGCAGCTGTTGTGGCTGAGCACCGGAAGGATAACTTGGATAATATTTCGAGTAGATTTCCCCACCATGTTATAGATCTGGGTGGAGATTTTAATTTGCCGGATATAGACTGGGAGACGTTTATAACGGGTGGCAGCGACAAAGAATCCAGTGAAATTTTTTTAAGTGCTTTATCTGAAAACTGTCTCGAGCAGTTAAACAGAGAACCGACTCGTGGCGGTAACATATTAGACCTTCTGGTGACAAACAGACCCGAACTATTTGAAACAGTTAACGCAGAATAGGGAATCAGCGATCATAAAGCGGTTACGGCATCGATGATTTCAGCCGTAAATAGAAATATTAAAAAAGGTAGGAAGATTTTTCTGTTTCGCAAAAGTGACAAAAAGCAGATTACACGGTACCTGACGGCTCAACACAAAAGTTCTGTCTCAAGTACAGATAGTGTTGAGGATCAGTGGACAAAGTTTAAAACCATCGTACAATATGCGTTAGATGAGTATGTGCCAAGCAAGAACGTAAGAGATGGAAAAGAGCCACCGTGGTACAACAACCGAGTTAGAAAACTGCTGCGGCAGCAAAGAGAACTTCACAGCAAACATAAACATAGCCAAAGCCTTGCAGACAAACAAAAATTACGCGAAGCGAAATGTAGTTTGAGGAGGGCTATGCGAGAGGCGTTCAATGAATTCGAAAGTAAAGTTCTATGTACTGACTTGGCAGAAAATCCTAAGAAATTTTGGTCTTATGTCAAAACAGTAGGTGGATCAAAACAAAATGTCCAGACACTCTGTGACCAAAATGGTACTGAAACAGAGGATGACAGACTAAAGGCCGAAATACTAAATGTCTTTTTCCAAAGCTGTTTCGCAGAGGAAGACTGCACTGTATTCCTTCTCTAGATTGTCGCACAGATGACAAAATGGTAGATATCGAAATAGACGACAGAGGGATAGAGAAACAATTAAAATCGCTCAAAAGAGGAAAGGCCGCTGGACCTGATGGGATACCAGTTCGATTTTACACAGAGTACGCGAAGGAACTTGCCCCCATTCTTGCAGCGGTGTACCGTAGGTCTCTAGAAGAGCGTAGCGTTCCAAAGGATTGGAAAAGAGCACAGGTCATCCCCATTTTCAAGAAGGGACGTCGAACATATGTGCAGAACTATAGACCTATATCTCTAACGTCGATCAGTTGTAGAATTTTGGAACACGTATTATGTTCGAGTATAATGACTTTTCTGGAGACTAGAAATCTACTCTGTAGGAATCAGCATGGGTTTCGAAAAAGACGGTCGTGTGAAACCCAGCTCACGCTATTCGTCCACGAGACTCAGAGAACCATAGACAAGTGTTCCCAGGTAGATGCCGTGTTTCTTGACTTCCGCAAGGCGTTCAATACAGTTCCCCACAGTCGTTTAATGAACAAAGTAAGAGTATATGGACTATCAGACCAATTGTGTGATTGGATTGAAGAGTTCCTAGATAACAGAACGCAGCATGTCATTCTCAATCGAGAGAAGTCTTCCGAAGTAAGAGTGATTTCAGGTGTGCCGCAGGGGAGTGTCGTAGGACCGTTGCTATTCACAATATACATAAATGACCTTGTGGATGACATCGGAAGTTCACTAAGGCTTTTTGCAGATGATTCTGTGGTGTATCGAGAGGTTGTAATAATTGAAAATTGTACTGAAATGCAGGAGGATCTGTAGCGAATTGACGCATGGTGCAGGGAATGGCAATTGAATCTCAATGCAGACAAGTGTAATGTGCTGCGAATGCATAGAAAGATAGTTCCCTTATCATTTAGCTACAAAATAGCAGGTCAGCAACTGGAAGCAGTTAATTCCATAAATTATCTGGGAGTACGCATTAGGAGTGATTTAAAATGAAATGATCATATAAAGTTGTTCGTCGGTAAAGCAGATGCCAGACTGAGATTCATTGGAAGAATCCTAAGGATATGCAATCCGAAAACAAAGGAAGTAGGTTGCAGTACGCTAATTTCGCCCACTGCTTGAATACTACTCAACAGTGTGGGATCCGTACCAGATAGGGTTGATAGAAGAGATAGAGAAGATCCAACGGAGAGCAGCGCATTTCGTTACAGGATCATTTAGTAATCGCGAAAGCGTTACGGGGATGATAGATAAACTCCAGTGGAAGACTCTGCAGGAGAGACGCTCAGTAGCTCGGTACGGGCTTCTGTTAAAGTTTCAAGAACATACCTTCACCGAAGAGTCAAGCAGTATATTGCTCCCTCCTACGTATATCTCGCGAAGAGACCATGAGGATAAAATCAGAGAGATTAGAGCCCACACAGAAGCATACCGACAATCCTTCTTTCCACGAACAATACGAGACTGGAATAGAAGGGAGAACCGATAGAGGTACTCAGGGTACCCTCCGCCACACACCGTCAGGTGGCTTGCGGAGTATGGATGTAGATGATGTTTCGTTGAATGGTTGGCACGCTGACACGTGTTGATGGTCCAGCATTGAAATCTGCAGCAAATTTCGGAAGGGTTGCACTTCTGTCACGTTGAATGATTCTCTTCAGTCGTCGTCGCTTTTGCGGCCGCAGCTATGTCGCAGATTTTATGTTTTACCGGATTCCTGATATTCACGGCACACTGGTGAAATGGTCGTATGGGAAAATCCCCACTTCATCGCTGCCTCGGAGTTGCTGTGTCCCATCATTCGTGTGCCGACTATAACACCACGTTCAAACTCACTTATATGTTGATAACTTGCCATTGTAGCAGCGGTAATCGATCTAAATACTGCGCCAAACACTTGTTGTCGTATAAAGATCTTGGCGACCGCAGCGCCGTGTTCTACCTGCTTACCTATCTCTGTATTTGAATACGCATGCCTCTACCAGTTTCTTTGGCGCTTCAGTGTAGATTTCATCACAAGAGACATCTAAACAAATAACACGCCTACGAATTATCGTCTCCGTTGTGTGGCTGCAGTTCATGGTAATTGACGGAAATTCATTTCGTAAAAGAGCAATGGCATCTGACATTCTCCAAAGAAGAGTTATGCGCCCTGTGCTGTTCTTAATTTATGTAAATGATTTAGGGAATAAAATGAGCAGCCCTCTTATATTGTTTGTAGATGGTCCTGTTATTTACCGTCTTGTACACTTCTCAGACGATCAAAATCAATTGCAAAACGATTTAGACAAGATAACTGTATAGTGCGAAAAGTGGAAAATGAGTCTTAAGTTATGAAAAGTATGATGTCATCCACTTGAGTGGTAAAAAAATTCGCTAAATTTCGTTTATATGATAAATCGCACAAATCTAAAGGCTGTAAATTCAACTGATTATTGAGGGACTACAGTCACGAATAACTTGACCTGGAACTGTCACATACATTATGTTGTGGGGAAGGTGAAGCAAAGACTGATATTTATTGACAGAATACTCAGAAGATGCTGCAGTTCTACTAAAGTGAGTGCCTACACTACGTTTGTCCGCCCCCCTCTGGAGTATTGCTGCGTAGTATGGGACCCGTATCGGGTAGGATTGATGAAGGAGATCGAAAAATTTCAAAGAAGAGCAGCTAGTTTTTTAATTTCTCGACATAGGGGAGAGAGTGACACGGAAATGACACGTGAGTTGGGGTGGCAATCGTTAAAACAAAGGTGTTTTTAGTTGCTTCCGGATCTTCTCATGAAATTCCAACCTCCAACTTTCTCCCACGAATGCGAAAATATTTTGTAGCTCCCACCTACCTAGGGAGAAATGAACATTGTAATAAAATAAGAGAAACAGAGCTTGCATGAAAATATGTAAGGGTTCGTTTATGCCGCACGATGTTTGAGACTGGAACGGAAGAGAAATAGCTCGAAGGATGTTGATGAACTGTCTGCCAGGCACTTAGTTCTGAATTGCAGAGTCGTAATGTAGATGTAGTAGAAGAGACGAAACCAGAGAAGGTACACTGAGGTCTGGAGCGAAATCGACATTCTAAGTCATCCCAAATGGTTCCACTGGATTGAGATTGGGACTCTGGACAAGCCAGTTGATTTCAGGAATGTTACTGTACACAAACCATTGCTTTATATATGCGTCTTTACGACACGGTGATGTGTCACTGATACAAACAAGCATCGTCTCAGAACTTTTCCTCTACAGTATGCAGTACACAGCGCCGAAAAATGAACTCGTATCTTCCCACATTTAGCGTTTTCTCAACCGCAAAAAGAAAGCCACAGCCAAGCCACGAAAAACAATCTATATCGTAGTACCACCTCCTCTATAATTTGTTGTTGGCACTACACGTGATGAAAGGAAACGTTAACCACAGCCAAACACTTTGTAAGGCGTCCGGATTTTACAGACCTTACATGAACTTGATCCATAACAACAGTACCATACAGTATGAGACCCTCAGAAAATAGTAATTAAATTATATCAACAGAAGGCAATTGCTGTTAATCTCTTGTACCAAGCGCTAACAAAACAATATCTACCAATATATGGACAGGGGCATGAATAAACAAGTGAAACGCATTTTGGAGACGAACCGAGCAGGTGATTACTGTCATCAGAAAACGCCATTTAACAAGAGCATGGTGAGCTTCAGTACAGAAAGGGATAAGGCCAGAACAATACATAATTCCTTTTAACGTACATACGGTTGTGAACGAGGGTAAGTGCATGCATGGCACGCTGCGACCCAGTGAGAAAAATAATATTCTCCTCTAGCGAGACGAAGATTGGCTGAAGCCATACTGGGCGACACAGACGCGACACGATGGGGAGATCCTCATTATATAAAAGCATTTTGAGAACAAAAATGGCTAGATCTCTCTCTCGTATCACAGTGAACCGCACAAGTGTGTGGAAAGTAGCGAGGGTGTTGAGAGCTTAGCTCTCTACGAAGTGAGAACGATGTGCTTGACATATAGAGGCAACAGATAGCAAAGAGGTAGTTAATTACTCCTGCAGGAATTTTTTGTGGGGAAAAGAAATTGTGCATGTCGCTCCAACCCTTAGCGAGTGTGCAATAGCCATTATTTCGACTAGGGAAAGATTAATGTTCTGCGGAACGCAGGGAAGTTGAGACTGAGTGAATTCATTCAAGGCCAGGGTAGGGAATTAGCGTTTCAGATCCAGCACGGAGATAACGCCATTGCAGATGCCACTTGGTAAAGTACCATCACACATTAGGCCACAGTAAATGTTGAGTCTAGAATTGCTCACTCCAACTTCCGTACACTTTGACCATTGAATATCAAAAGCTAGGATACTAACCTACCCTCACATTGAGTACATGAGAGTTTGCACACATTGGTACACTCACTGTGCAGATACAGAAGCGCTGATGGTGACAACTTGCATCGGATTGCCATAGGCTGAAGTGTTATCCACCACTCCAAATCACAAGTATCCAGTCATCCACTATCCAGCTGTGTCGCTCTTTGCAATACCTCGAGTATCGCGTAACACTGAGTACAGAAATGTGTGGCTTATGAGGAGCTGCTCGATCGTGCATCCCATTCTTTTTAGCTTAATACTCACAATTATCGTGGAAGCTAGTCTGCTAGTAACACTTTGGAACTCACGACTAATTTCATTCTGTTTTTTAAGACTGTCTACCACAATGCTCAATGGTCCCTGCCCGTCATTATGTGAGGTCTGTCTGCTCTTGGTTTAGTTGCGGTTGTTCCATTGTGTGTCCACTTCACAGTCGCATAACTAAAATGCAGATTGGGTGGCTTTAGAAAGACTGAAATGTTTCTGATAGATTTGTTATTCAGGTGACAGTAAATGACTAGTCCAAATTCGAAGTCACTGAGCCTCCAGGCCGAATTATTCTGCTGCTACTGCGATCGTACTAACAACACACTACTCCCAGTCCTCTTTCATACTAGTGCCTCCACCTCTTGTGACATCTAATGGTCCATTTCGCATTACATAGGAGCGTTTGGATACTTTTGATCCGGTAGTGTATCTCAGTACGCATAGTATACTTCAAAGGTTGCAGTATCAACAGCGGAGTGAATCTCGACGGAGCATAACAAAGTCTTCGGGATTAGTTTAATCATATCATGGTATTTCAGTATGAACAGGACAGAAGAGAATAGTACCTAATGACTAAAGGGCACTCTAATATTTCTATGGCACCTGAAAGTCGACTTCTTTTGTTCTCATTACCGTAACGATCCAAATAGCTTCGAGCACGTCTTTGTCTGGACTTTCGAGCGGTGCAAGTAGTGTACACTTGTTACAGCGACGGTTCGACGGCATTGGCTGCGAGTCGAACTGGTGGTACGCATGCCAAATTCGGTCTACTTTCGTTTCCCAGAAGTTAATAACTCCTTATACTGAAACTGGTCGTCTTCGTTCGACTGCAGTTTGAAACTCTCCTGTAACGCTGCCTCCATACATAGCAGATCCACCGTGGAGTCTGTAATCTGGTAGTCTGCATTGTTGCACTGGATAGCGAACAATAGATTGGGGCGCTGCTGGACTCTAGTTTCAAATTCTCCTATTATGATGAGTCTAAACATAGTAGACTCACCAAGAAGTCTGTAATCTGACAGTCTGCGTTGTTGTGCTGGACACGAAGAATAGACTGGGGCGCCATTGGATACACAATATTCCTACGCATTGAGGGAAGTCTGACCAGCAACGGATGGAGCAGCAACATTTCAGAGCTCGAGGGAGAACCTCCTCAAGCAGCCAACTCAGTGTATTATATATCGACAGAGCAATGATCGGCCACACATCGCAAAGTTTCTGTAAATATTTTTCGTAGAATGACGGAAAATACTGGCCGTTGTCGACATGTCGATCACTGCACATATCTGGGAAATGACTGGTCGGCAACTTGCTCGTCAGCGCAGTCCATGACTAATTGTTAGTGCTCGGTATTCACATCTGCAAACAACACGAATGCGGGCAAGGGTCCCCATCAACACATCCACGGTGTTTATGGTTCCAGTCCATGAAGTTCGGAAGATAAAACAGCAGAAAGTCTGATCTTACACCATGCTGAATGCTCGCTATCAGAGATCATGTACAGTTCTGTAATCTTAATCCTTTAAGTTGTTATCTATGTAAATTGCAGTACATACGAGTAGTTCATTTCAGTTGCCTTCATTCATCTCGGTGTTCCAACTTTCAAAAGCAATGTTTTAATGAGTACAATTGTTTTTATTGAAACTAGAATTGGAACCTAGTTACTCCGTTTTGTCACCGGATAGATGAACTAGTTTCCTGGGGACAAAGTAGACGCTTGTCAGCGAATTAGGTCCCGGGCTCACTTCCAGCGGTGACGCAGTTGGAACAAATACGATGCAGCCATTACGTCATGGGACGAAACCGATACGCGTACTAGATGCCGGCTGCATCCCACTGCTGCACTACAGGAAATGGTTGACGGACACCCTAAATGGCTGTCGGCTGGAGGGGCAGCAAATTACTACGGATGTTTCTAGATTGGCCGATCAAAGTACCACGTAACGTCTTCGTCACTCACAAGGCTCCATATTACCACAACACAGAACTAGCGAGGTGTAGCAAAGCTAATGCAGTGAGCGCTCAGCTACGATCTACTCTCTTCTGCAAGAAGGAAGTCAGTACCAAGACTAAGTTATCGGTGCTCCGTTCAATCTTTCGACCAACTTTGTTGTATGGGAGCGAAAGCTGGGTGGTTTCTGGTTACCTTATCAATAAGGTTGAGGTTACGGATATGAAAGTAGCTAGGATGATTGCAGGTACTGGTAGATGGGAACAATGGCAGAAGGGTGTCCACAATGAGGAAATCAAAGAAAAACTGGGAATGAACTCTATAGATGTAGCAGTCAGGGCGAACAGGCTTAGATATTGGGGTCATGTTACATGCATGGGAGAAGCAAGGTTCCACAAGAGACTCATGGGTTCAGCAGTAGGGGGTAGGAGGAGTCGGGGTAGACCAAGGAGAAGATACCTGGATTCGGTTAAGAATGATTTTGAAGTAATAGGCTTAACATCAGAAGAGGCACCAATGTTAGCACTGAATAGGGGATCATGGAGGAATTTTATAAGGGGGACTCCAGACTGAACGCTGAAAGGCATAATCAGTCTTAAATGATGATGATGATGATGACAGAACTATCCCATTTTAATCCTGAGGCTATAAATAAACGAACAAAGAGAAAAGAAGTTACTTACGTTAGTGTATTATCTTTACGGCGTTGAATACTAACTTAAATAAACATGAGTGCAGGGAGAAACGGGCTGTGTCCTAATTGACAGAACAACCTCACCGTTCGCACAAATCATTTCGTTGAACAAGCCGAACATTACTGCTATAAGCGAAATACACTGATGAGACATTAGTCTTAAAATCTTACAATTTTGTATACTTAATGCTACCTGAAATCTAATTACGTACATTGATGAGGGAAAACCATTACGACTGTCTGCTTAATGGAATGTTGGTCCAATCTTTGCAACGAAATGCAGCAGCCTTTCTGCGTAGCATGGATTCGACAAGTCCTTAATAGGTTTCGGTTTTACTAAAGCACTAATTTTAGCGCAGGCTTCAGTGCGAGATGGTTTTAATAGTTTCCACAATGAAACTCCGTCAGAAAATCTGGCAGATGATCCAAAGAGATTGTGGTCGTATGTAAAGTACACTAGCGGCAAGACACAATCAGTATTTTCACTGCGCAGTTCAATGATAACAATGATAACAATACCGCTGACAGTGCCACTAAAGTGAAGTTACCGAAACTCCTTCACCAAAGAAGACGCAATAAAAAGCCTGAATTTGCAACAAGAACAACTGCTAACATGAGTAACTTAGAAATAGGTAACCTCGGTGTAGCGAAGCGGATTAATTCACTAAATAAAGGCAAGGCCTACGATCCAGATTGTATAACAGTCATATTCCTTTCAGAGTATGCTGATACGATAGCTCCACAGTTAGCAATCATACACAACCACTCGCTCGATGAAAGGTCCATACTAAGGACTGGAAAGCTGCATGGCTCAAATCAATATTCAAGACATGAAATAGGAGTAATCCGATGAATTACAGAATAATATACTGACTACAATTTGCAGCAGAATTTTGAAACAGAGACCGCGCTCGAATATTATGAATTACTTCGGAAACGGGCTATTGACTAACTGTAATCACCGATTCAGAAAATATCATTCTTGAGAAATGCAACTCGCTCTTTGTTCTCACTAATAAATGAACGCTACCGACAGAGGACCGCAAAATGATACCATATTTTTAGACTTCCACAAGACTTTTGATAATGTTCTTCACAAGTGACTTCTAATCAAGTAAGGTGCCTATGGAGTATCGTCTCAGTTGTGCGACTAGGTTCGTAACCTACTGACAGGAATCGGCAAAAAATCATCGAGTAAAACCTAAAAGATATCTGGCGTTCTCGAAGCAAGTGTTATTGGCCCTCTGCTGTTCCTAATTTATGTAAACGATTTTGTAAATGATGATGTCATTTATTTTCTAGTAAAATTATCAGGAGATCAAAACCAAAGGCAGAATGATTTAGACAAGATATCTGATTGGTGTGATAAGTGGTAATTAATTCTAAATAAGGAAAAGTGTAAGGTCATCCACATGTGTACTAGACTGACTCAGTTAAATTTCAATTATACAATAAATCACACAAATCTGAAGGCTGTCAATTCAAGTAAAAACAAGGAATAACAATTACGAATAAATAAAAATGGAACGATCACATACGAGATAATGTTGTGGGGAAGGCGAACCAAAGACTGTGTTTTATTGGCAGAAACTTAGATGCAACAAATCCACTAAACAGACTGCGTACATGACGCTTGTGTGCCATGTGGTAGAGTGTTGCAATGCGATATGGAATCCTTACCACATAAGACAGAGGACACCGAAAAAGTTCAAAGAAGGGCAGCTCTTTTTGTATTATAGCGAAATAATATGGGAGGGGGTCACCGATATGATAAACGAGTTGGGGTGGCAATCATTAGAATAAAGGCGTTTTTCATTGCTATATGGAATCAGGTATAAGGATGACAACCTCTGCTTAATAGATGAACTACATACTGACATCAATGAGGTACATAAAAATGTAAAATAAACATTGAAAGAGAACAGAATAACCAAGTCAATTTTCTGACTGTAACACTGAAAAACAAAATAATAAGCATCTGCTTGAAATTTACCTTAAACCCACGGCAACATTATCATTCCCCAATACTCGAAACAACTCACATTTCCAAAAGCAAGCAGCACATCTACCCCATGCTGCATAGAGCCAACACAGTGCCACTCAGCACAGAAAACTACCAAAAACAACTAGGTGTAATAATAAGATAAGCAAGAGAATGGTTACAGTAGTAACAAAGTCACGAAGCTAAACAGCAAAATTAGTGAGTAGGGAACACAAAACTATGGATCACAAAACAACAGAAGCAAACACAATCACAAACACATAAGAGTAAGGAAAATATAAACGAAAATACAGAATTATACACAAAGACAAGCAATCACATACTCACACATAGAATCATCAACATTTTCAAAAGACAGTGCATAAACAAAGCTTACACAACTGGCAGTTCTATCCAAAAATACGAACTAAAACCGACAAAAAACAGAGACATACACCAGCAAGCAGGTGTATATGAATTACAGTGCAACACTTGTGGTGGCAGATGCATAAGACAAACAGGCAGAACATTCGATGTTAGGTACAAAGAAAACATGAAAGCCTGTAAGTATAGGACAAACCACTCCAAATTCGTAGAACACCTAAGACAACGCAATCACAAACCACAGTCTAGAGAAGAATACATGAAAATAATTGGAATCAACAATAAAAAAACATCTCCTAACAGTGCATGAAAATTACCACATACAGAAAACCAAAACAGAAAAGAAAACCCTGTTGAATGATCAAGTTCACAAGACCAAGAACCCATTGTGTACACTAATAGATAAAATAATAGAATAACATTCCAACAGAGCACTATTATCGTAATAATAGCTGTCAGAGAGTGGTTGAAAATTTCGGTGTTATCATAATAATACCACTCAACCGCTCTCCACTGACTTGTTCACGAGCCCCTCCACAGAGCGTTTACCCCAAAACTGAAATCAGCTGCACACATAAATTTTAAACCACTCTCTGACAATTTCACGTTCAAACTTTCTACAACTTGCCCCAAATAACATCTGACACATAAACAGAAATAAACAGGACGGATATGAATAGACGTTATTTTTCGGCATAAACTTCGTTAAGTCGCCAACATGTACGTAAACAAACCAAAAAGCATGAGTTAAAGTGTTCAGAGTAGTTACGACTTCAAAGCACAGTCTTTGGTAAAAGACGATTAGCTATAACTAGTGACAGAAGACTAATAGCGCCCCACAGTAATTGGGGCAAACAATATAAAAATAACGAAGGAAAAAATTCATAGCATGAAAACGTGGTTACGTGTCTTAAATGAAGTTTTAGTGCGAACTCCGTCATGTGACCAGACTTGAGGAAACGCAGACGCCAACCAAAAACGCGAAGAACTATGAGTAATCACTTAGTTGCTTCAAAACAAGACTTGAACTGTTTTGTAATCTACAAATATCGCGCTCTGAAACAAAACTGTATCATTCTAGACTACACTGACGATGCCTTACAGCAAATGGTGACATACGTCTGGAAAAAATAGAGTACATTGCAGCAAGGAAAGACAGTTTTTATTAACTACACGAATACTTGTCTAAACTGTTTGTCGTCCATGTTTCACCTCCATACATGACTACAATCCAGATAAACACTTTCAATAAAAGACTTCCAGACACTTAAACCAATATTTTATATTAACAATTTTTTCTTCCTCTGAAAAGCTTTCCTTGCCATTCACAGTTTACGTTAATATACCCTCTCTACTTCGGCTATCGTCAGTTATTTTGCTTCCCAAATAACAAAACTCATCTATTGCTTTCAGAGTCTTGTTTCCTAATCTAATTCCCACAGAATTACCTGATTTAATTGGACTATATTCCATTATCGTTATTTAGCTTTTTTGGGGTTCATCTAATATCATCCTTTCAAGACACTGTCCATTCTATTCAGCTACTGTCTCCGACGTAATTGCAATATCATCGGCAATCCTCAAAGTTTTTATTTCTTCTCCCTCTAATTTAATTCCTACGCCATTTTTTTTCCTTCTTTCTCAGTCATAGCTCTCAACTATTATAACTTTCTGGTTTCTGTCAAGCTGTAAATAGCTTTTCACTCCCTGTATTTCACCCCTACTACTTACAGGATTTTAAAGAAAGTTTTCTAGTTAACTTTTTCGAAAGGTTTTCTAAGTCTACAAGAGTTATAAATGTAGGTTTGCCTTTCCTTAACCTATATTGCAAGATAAGTCGTAGGGTCAGTATTGCCTCGCGTGTTCTTACGTTTCTCCGGAGTCCAAACTGTTCTCCCCTGACGTTGGCTTCTACCACTTTTTCCATTCTTCTATAAGAAATTCGTGTTACTATTTTGCAAAAAAAAAAAAAATGGCTCTGAGCACTATGGGACTTAACTTCTCAGATCATCAGTCCCCTAGAAATTAGAACTACTTAAACCTAACTAACCTAAGGACATCACACACATCCATGCCCGAGGCAGGATTCGAACCTGCGACCGAAGCGGTCGCGCGGTTCCAGACTAAAACGCCTAGAACCGCTCGGCATTATTTTGGAACTATGAGTTATCAAACTGATAGTTCGGTAATATTTACACCTGTCAGAACCTTCTTTCCTTGGAATTGGAGTTACTATATTCTTCTTGAAGTCCGAGAGGAATTTGCTTGTCTCTTGTCTCTCACCAGATGGAAGGTTTTTTTTTGGCTGGTTGTCCCCAGGCTCTCAGTAGTTCTGATGGAATTTCGTTTACTTCCGGGGCCTTGTTTCGACTTAGGTCTTTCAGTGCTGATTCAGATTCTTCTCGCAGTACCATATCTTCCATCTCATCTTCATCTACGTCCTCTTCCATTTATGTAACATTGCACTCGAGAACATCTCGTTTGTATAGACCCTCTTTATTCGCCATCCACCTTGTAGCTTTCCCTTCTTTGCTAACTTCAAACGCCTCTTTAGTTTTGCTTTAGGCGGTATCTATCTTTCCCCCAGTGAATTACAATTCTAAATCCTTACACTTATCCTCTAACCATTTCGGCTTAGTCATTTTGCGCCTCCCGTCAATCTCATTCTTTAGACATTTGTATTTCGTTTTCTACGTTTTTATATGTTCTGTATTCGTCACTTAAACGATTTCTTCTAGGGCATGTCTTTTTACCTATTTGATCCACTGCTGCCTTCACGATTTCATCTCTCAGAGCTACCCATTCATCTTCTACTGTATTCTTTTACCCTGCTCTAGTCAGCAGTTGCCTAATGTTCCTTCTGAAACTCTCAGCAACCTCAGATTCTTTCAATTTATCCAAGTCCCGTCTCCTTAATTTCCTACTTTTTTTGTAATTTCTTCCGTTTTCATAGCATAACCAATAAGTTGTAGCCAGAGTCCACACCTGCCCCTGGAAATGTCTTACAATTTAAAATCTGGTTCTGAAATCTCTGTCTTACTATCATATGCTCAATGTGAAACCTTCTGGTGTCTCCTTGTCTCTTAACTCATACAACCTTCCTCCATTATTCTTTAACAAATTGTTAACGACGATTAAATTACGCTCTGTGCAAAAGTTTACCAAGCACGATCCTCTTTCATTGCTTCCCCCCCCCCCCCTCCCACAGTCCACGAACACCTACTATTTTTTCTTATCTTCCTTCTCCTACTACCGAATTCCAGTCTTCCATCACTATGTAAATAATTTCTTTTATCTCATCAAACATTTCTTTGATGTCTTCATGATCCGTGGAGATAGTTGGCATATAAACTTGTGCTACTGTGGTGTGTGTGGGCTTCGTGTTTGTCTGGGCTACGACAATGTGCTCACTATGCTCTTCATAATGGCTTACCCACATTCTTATTTTCTCACTTATTATTAAATGTACTCCTCCATTATCCCTATTTGATCTTCTATTTATGAGCTTGTATTCACCTTACCAAAAGTGCTGTTCCTCCTGCCACCGAGATCCACTTTTCCCTGCTATATCTAACTTCACCCTATCCATTCCCCCTTTTTAAATTTTCTAACCTACCTACCTGATTAAGGGATCCAACATTCCACGCTCCGATCCGTAGAATCGCAGTTTTATTGCTCCTGATGACATCATCCGGAATATTCCTCTGTCGGAGAGCCGACTAAGACTATATTACCTCAGGAATATTCTTCCTAAGGAGCCCAAAACTGTCGGACGCAATAACCACTTGGATATTTTTCGGATTATTCATTTTTTTTTTTGTCCAACGAGAATAATAAAATCAGACTCTTAGGAGAATAGTCTAATTGTACAACATGTGATTTTGGAATTTCCAGATCGAACACAACTTCCTCAAAAAAATAACCAAACCTCAGAGTAGCACATTAGAGAAGATAAATTCTTTGTCAAGGTCGCTAACGTTAACCTTTATTCTCGGTAACCGGTTTCGGTAATCAACGTTACCGTCATCAAATCTCAACAGATGGTAACATTGATTACCGAAACCGGTTATCGACAATAAAGGTTTTATTATTAGAGATCCTGGCAAAAATGTTTATCTCCTCTAACGTATCGTCCCATGCATATCAAAATGAGTGAACTTAGGGTAGCGTTTAAGCCTGCGCTTCCCCTAAATACTCGCCACGGTCAGCAGATATTCACTTTGGTGCTTTTACGCATTATGGTAATTTCTCGTTTTGTAATGGGTCACTATGAATTAAACGCGGCATAGACAGCGCATGTATGGACTCATTTTTGAATTTGGTAGTGCTTCCATGTTGACGAACTACTGATATGGATCTGGTGCTGAATGAGCTACAGCCGAAGATATAGTCGGATTTGTTATCACAGTCCCATAAAACATTCATCCTTTCGAACTTCGAACGTCCCCACCAAACTTCCCTAGCTGCCGATTCTGCATTCTACCGCAATCTAACCATCACACAACGAGAAAAAAGCTCACTTTCTTTTAAACCGATTACAAACCTTACCTTGACCTCACACTTGGCTATCCTACTTTACTAGCTGAAAATTCCGTGACTAGAACGAATATGGGATTCTGCCGCGCCTCTATCGACATGATCCGCCTTCCCTCCATATCCGAGTCCCCCATATCCTTCTCTATTTGTATCTCAA
The DNA here is from genome assembly GCF_021461395.2 of Schistocerca americana. Lineage (NCBI taxonomy): Eukaryota > Metazoa > Arthropoda > Insecta > Orthoptera > Acrididae > Schistocerca > Schistocerca americana. The sequence continues at coordinate 218,915,509 of NC_060119.1, read as the reverse complement.
TCGGTTTCTCCTCACAGGCCCATAAATTCGTTTCCGAAATGTGCGTATCCTTCAAACCATGCCCTACTGTCATCCTAATGATCTACATCACACGTAGACACGAAATGTAACCGACAGAAAGAAGACGCTGTGATATGCAAATGATTAGCTTTTCAGAGCATACACACAAGGTTGGCGCCGGTGGCCACACCTACAACGTGCTGACATGAGGAAAGTTTCCAACCGATTTCTCATACACGAACAGCAGTTGACAGGCGTTGCCTGGTGAAACGTTGTTGTGATGCCTCGTGTAAGGAAGAGAAATGCGTACCATCACGTTTCCGACTTTGATAAAGGTCGGACTGTAGACTATCGCGATTGCGCTTTATCATATCGCGACATTGCTGCTCGCGTTGGTCGAGATCCAATTACTATTAGCAGTATATGGAACCGGTGGGTTCAGGAGGGTAATATGGAACGCCGTGCTCGATCCCAACGGCCTCGTATCACTAGCAGTCGAGACGACAGGCATCTTATCCGCATGGCTGTAACGGATTGTGCAGCCACATCTCGATCCCTGAATTAACACATGGGGACGTTTGCGAGACAACAACCATCTGCACGAACAGTTCGACGACGTTTGCAGCAGCATGGACTATCAGCTCGGAGACCATGGCTGCGGTTGCCCTTGACGCTGCATCGCAGACAGGAGCGCCTGCGATGGTGTACTCAACGACGAACCTGGGTGCACGAATGGCAAAACGTCACTTTTTCGGATGAATCTAGGTTCTGTTTACAGCATCATGATGGTCGCATCCGCGTCTGGCGACATCGCGGTGAACGCACATTGGAAGCGTGTCTTCGTCATCGTCATACTGGCGTACCACCAGGCGTGATGCTATGGGCTGCCATTGGTTACACGTCTCGGTCAACTCTTGTACACATTGACGGCACTTTGAACAGTGGACGTTACATTTCAGATATCTTACGATCCGTGGCTCTACCCTTCATTCGATCCCTGCGAAACCCTACATTTCAGCAGGGTAATGCACGACCGCATGTTGCAGGTCCCGTACGGGCCTTTCTGGATACAGAAAATGTTCGACTGCTGCCCTGGCCAGCACATTCTCCAGATCTCTCACCAATTGAAAACGTCTCGTCAATGGTGGCCGAGCAACTGGCTCGTCACAATACGCCAGTCACCACTCTTGATGAACTGTAGCATCGTGTTGAAGCTGCATGGGCAGCCGTACCTGTACACGCCATCCAAGTTCTGTTTGACTCAATGCCCAGGCGTATCAAGGCCGTTATTACGGCCAGAGGTGGTTATTCTGGGTACTGATTTCTCAGGATCTATGCACTCAAATTGCGTGAAAATATAATCACATGTCAGTTCTAGTACAGTATATTTGTCGAATGAATACCCCTTTATCATCTGCATTTCTTCTTGGCGTAGCAATTTTAATGGCCAGTAGTGTATGAGTTCTTTCCCACATAGAGATGACACATGTGTTTCCATATAAGCTGCTCTACAAAACTTCCCAAAACTCAATCTCTACCCATAACTACCAGAATAACGAGAATGTACATAACATCAGCATTATCTTGTCATAAACATTATCGACTGTTAGATTGTATTGTATGTAAATTGAAGTTGGAAGTGTCATGTCTATTGGGACTTTACGGGGAATCAGCGGTGACGAGTTAAAATGAATATCTTACCGGTGTTTCCCACTTACTAGGCGTGTGCCTTAACCACTGCTCCATGCGTGACACCGGCATTGTCGCAACTGCGCGGAATATCGCTGCAGGCCTCACGGCCGATTCAGACTCCCATCGAACACCAACTATCCGCAGTCCCTGCCCATATCTTCCATGTTCCACATTCTGAGATTCCCTCAGGTGATCGGACGTATTTGCGCATCCTCACTAGTCTGCACCTCGTGGTCGTGCGGTAGCGTTCTCGCTTCCCACGCCCGGGTCCCTGGTTCGATTCCCGGCGAGTCAGGGATTTTCTCTGCCTCGTGATGACTGGGTGTTGTGTGATGTCCTTAGGTTAGTTAGGTTTAAGTAGTTCTAAGTTCTCGTGGACTGATGACCATAGATGTTAAGTCCCATAGTTCTCAGAGCCATTTGAACCATTTTTTTTTTTTTTTTTTTTTTTTTTTTGCATCCTCACTAAAGAAGGTGGACCCATTGCCCAGCTAGACAAATCAGTTATATGAAAGCGTGGTGTTCGTTCTTCAAAAAATGGTTCAAATGGCTCTGAGCACTGTGGGACTTAACATCTGAGGTCATTAGTCCCCTAGAACTTAGAACTGCTTAAACCTAACTAACCTAAGGACAGCACACATAACCGTGCCCGAGGCAGGATTCGAACCTGCGACCATAGCAGCAGCGCGGTTCCAGACTGAAGCGCCTAGAACCGCTCGGCCACAACGGCCGGCTAGATTCCCGGTCCGATACATATTTTCACTCGTCACCGCTGATTCTGCGTAATGTCCCGATGCAGCCGATAGCAGTGATCCCCTCCTTTTCCTTTCCTTTCTTCCCCTCTCCACCTTAAATTTACATAGAGTGTATAACAGCTGCGGATTCTGCGACGTGTCCGAAAGAACAGACACCACGCATTCATGTAAATTATTTTTTATTAATCTACTAATTTTATATAATTTAATGGCTGAAGTGTGGTGATTTTGCCCCTTGCATCCCTCTCTCAGAAGGGAGAATGTAAAATTCCTGCATTGAGGGCCCAAATTAAGACTCATAAGGAAGATTTCCCTATCCACCCGTTAATTAATGCAACAGGGGTTATTGGTGAGCCTGCGCAAAAATTTCCCTTGCAACTTCTGAAAAAAGAATTTGTTTTCGAGCAAACTTTGACCTTAACGAGAAAGAACTGGTTACGTTGTTACAGGACCAGGTCTTTCCGACAGGGTGTCGTCTCTTATCCTTTGACATAAAGAATTTATACACTAATGTGCCGGTAGAAGAAACCATTATGATTAACCAGGAGAATTTCTTTCATAATAAGCGATTGATAACATACGAAATTATCGATGTTATCTCTCTTCTTCGAATTCTTACGGCATATAATTATTTCTCGTTCAGTGACAACGTGTACAGTCTGAGAGATGGCCTGGCTATGGGCAGCGTTTTGGCTGGTTTTTTAGCTAATGTCTTCGTTAACTACATTGAGCTCCAGGTGTTTAAACGCAATTCCTACTCCTGTCAAAAAATTTTATTTTATCGGCCTTATGTTGACGACATTCTGGTTGTGTTTAATGACGGTGAATTAGAAATTTCGGTTTTGGTTGATGAATTTAATGCCCTTCACCCAAAGATGATTTTCACACATGAGGATATGAATACTGATGGAGTCCTTAATTACCTAGATCTGCGGTTACAGCTGCGTGATAACAAAGTATCCATGGATACTTTTAGGAAACCCCAGACCACAGTTCCTATTATTCATGTTTCTTCCTGCCATCCTCGGCAGCATAAGATTAATTTTTTCAGAGCTAGGATTACGCATCTATGCGAATTGCCATTATCTGATGACGCATTAATAGAGAACTTCACAATCTAAAGTATATCGCCCGTAATAATGTTTACAGTGTCGCGCTTTTGATAAGTTATACCAAGACAAAATAACGATGCCCCTTCGGAGTACACCCAACGCAGCTTCTGTTGAGGAGCACAATTACATTTCTTTGCCATTTATGGGCAATTTTAGTTATAAACTGGCAAAACTTTTTCGGGGAGTGGGCTCTCTTATAGTATTTTCCGCGGCTACCAATCTCCAGTTTATGTACATACATACTGAATCACCTAAAAAGAACAACCTTTTGGCATCGGCGGTGTATCTGCTGGAGTGTCGGGATTGTAATGTAGCATATGTTGGACAAACAGGCAGAACCTTCAAAATTAGATTGCAAGAACATCTCCTGAATAGATGGGGACAGGTAAAACAGAACTCTGCCTTTACCCAACACCTTAAAGCCAGTGGCCATAGTCCTCCGCAAGTACAAAATCTTAAGATTTTGCATTTTGCGCAAAAGGGTAAGAAGTTAAACATTTTGGAAGAAATTGAAATATTTAGACATATGGAGGAGAAAGATTTGTCCCTCCTTAACGACCAAATATTTGGCTCTAATCAGGCCTTTCAAGTCTGCACAACGCGATCGCGATTCTTAAATAGATGTATTTGTTCTCTGTTTTCTATGTAGATCGACCTGAAGATGCCTCAATAAGGTGAAACGCGTAGTTGAAAAATAAAAAAAAATAAAATTGCAACCAAGACTGTTTTCAAGCAATCCTGTAAATGATTGGTACATAAAAGGGGTGCTCAGTTTTTATCTCTAGTTCAGGAATATAAGGGTAATCAATCCAGCCTAGACTGGTCACAGCTTAATTGGCTCGATCACTCTAGCAAAGTCTACTCTCTTGTACGAAGGACGTTCAATAAGTAATGTAACACATTTTTTTAGAAGCACCTTGGTTTCATTCAGCATTCCAGTACACCATATCATTCCCTACTCTTTTGCCTACAAAACTCCATTTTTACAACATACTCTCCGTTCATTGCGACAGCCTTACACCACCTTACTGAGAGGGCTGTACGCCCGCATGGCACCACTCCACTGGTCGATGTCTAAGCCAGCGTCTTGCTGTATGAATAACCTCCCCGTCATCCACGTTCTGCTTCCCGCAGAGTGCACCCCTAAATGCGGCAATCAGATGGAAGTCGGAAGGTGCGAGATCCAGACTGCAGTATGGAACAGACAAATGAAGTTTATGAACTCCTATCGGGTGTGCGGACTTGTGCGAGGCCTTGCGTTGTCATGGGGAAGGAGAAGTTAGTTTGCATTTTAATGGCGACGAACACACTGAAGTCGTTTCTTCACTTTCCTGTCGATAGAACAGCGCTCTTCAGAATTGCTCATTACACCACGAGGGAGGGCATCAAAGGAAATAACCCCTTCAGAGTCTCTGGACACCATCGTCAGGATGGCTGGGGGTGAGGCTTTGAACTCTTTCTTTGCAGAAGAGGTGATGTGGCACCACTCCATGGATTGCTGTTTTGTTTCCCGTCCGAACTGAAGGAACCACGATTCATCGCCTGTGACGACGTTCGACACAACATTGTCTCGATCAGCCTCCTAACACGCAATCGATTCCGTACAAACAGTCCTTCGTTTTGAAACGTCCCCTTAGAAAAATTAGTGAATTACTGTGCTGCTAAACTCCTTACGTTATCCAGTGATTTTCATACAGAGCGCTACGTGGCGTTACCAATAAAAAACCTAAACAGCCTACTTACATAGCCCCAAGGCTCCCCTTAGAAAAATTAGTGACTTACTGTGCTGGTAAAGCCCTTACGTAATTTGATTTTCAAACAGCTGAGCAAAACTGAACGTACTCAGACATTTCTCTCTTTACTTATTCTGGACATCACTAAACTGACACACAATATTTTTAGCGCAACGCAATCTGACTTTTAATAATCCCTACAAAGGAATGGTCCTGACTAACAATAACCTATACCTTTCATGAATCACTTACCTCACAAAAATCTTCGTTACTCGAACTACTGCAGTACAGCGAGCGCCAATACTGCCAGCTAAATAAAAGATTCTAACTACTGAAGTCACTAACTACTGATAGGCATAGTTAGCAAATGAAAGATTTTGATAAAGAACAAACAATGTATTTACCTTAGTAGTGTTCAAAAGTCATTAGTTCATGACATCCAGTCTTGCAAACTCACTGTCTCTGATGGACACATGTCCAGATCATCCGCTCTCAAAACTCCGCCATCTCTCTCCCCACATCCACCACTGCTGGTGGCTCACCTCCAACTGCACAACGCTACCCGCTGTTCACATCCAGCTGCCCAACACTACAATAGCAAACAACAAGCAAACCAGCCACAGACTGCGCACAGCACAGTCAGTGATTTTCATACAGAGCGCTACCAATAAAAAACCTAAACAGCCTACTTACAGTTTCTCTTTATGGTCTTCTATTAGGCGGCGAGGGCCAACGGCCTTGCCTGAGTGGTAACACCGGTTCCCGTCAGATCACCGAAGTTAAGCCCTGTTGGGTTGGGCTAACACTTGGATGGGTGACCATCCAGTCAGCTGAGCGCTGTTGGCAAGCTGGGTGCACTCAGCCGTTGTGAGCCAAACTGAGGGGCTACTTGATTGAGAAGTAGCGGCTCCGGTCTCGGAAACTGACATACGGCCGGAAGAGCGGTGTGGTGAGCGCATGCCCCTCCATATTCGCATCCAGTGAAGCCTGTGGGCTGAGGATGACACGGCAGCCAGTCGGTACCTTTGGGCCTTCATGGCCTGTGCGGAAGCAGTTTAGTTTAGTTTAATTAGGCGACGAGGAATCCAGCTGGCACACACCTTTCAGTAGCCAACAGGTGGACGATTCTGTCAGCACTACCGACAGAGACGTCCAGTTGTGCAGCAGGTGCTTGATCGTGATCTGTCGATGACCTCGAATGAGAGTGTCCGCACGTTCCGGCATTGCAGGGCTCTCAGATTCGTGGGGCAGGACGACACACAGGAGGTCGGGCAAGCTCGCGCGATCTTTCCACGATGAAGACAGGCGCCTCATCCAATGACTCAATATGCTTTTGTTCACTACCAAATCTTCGTAGACATTCCGCAAGCGCCTGTGAATATCTGCGATGCTCTGGTATTCCACCAAAAGACATTCAGTGACTGCTCTCTGCTTGGAAAGTCGTTTCGAAAGCTCCGCATAGCGCCGCCACCTATCGGAACTTCACGAAACTATAAGAGTTGAAGCAGGAATACGCCACAATGTCCCATAACAAAACTCCGCATCTTTTCACACGAAATTGGCCGTGAAAAAAATGAATTACATTAAAAATTCAACGCCAATCGTACCTAGTAAAATTATTAATCAGTTATTGAGTGCGAGGGTGAGGGTGAGTGTTCTTGAAAAGCAGAAGGATTTGGAGGCCTTTGGAGAAGGCCTCGATGCTGCAGGCGTGTGCGGCCGATGCAGCCGGCCCGGGACAGCGGAGGCGGCCTCGCCAGGAATAGAAGCCGCGACCGCCGCCCGGGACCTGGGCCCGTGGGCCACCTCACCTCTACCTGCCGCGGTGCGCGCACAGAATTCTCCCCTTGCCGAGCACAAAGTTCATACTTTCTTCCTCACTGCACCAAGTTGGCATTTCGAGCGTGACGAATTTCTTCAGTCGGTCATCAGTTTCAGCTGCAACTACGCTACATTTCGGGAAACTATTAGGTTGGTGCGTTTTTGTTTGGCATGCTGGTATTCCAGTTTCAATGGGCTTATTTATCGAGTGTCATTTTTTTATCTGCAGTTCAATGTTGCTGTTTCAGTCTCCACACTGTCATTTTGTCATCTGAGACACTGAGAGGAGCTGTGGACGCTGTAAAATGGAGTGCCCATGGAGAAATCGGAACATTTCCAATAGACCCTTCTGTTTGAGTTCGGTAGAGGTGCGACAGCGGAAACAGTCAGAAACATTTTCGACGTGTATGGGGATAATATCGTTGGCACGGTAAGAAAATAGCTTTCTCGTATTAAGAAGGATCGTTTTGAGGTTAGTGACTCTCCACGTTAAGGAAGATCTTCGGTGTTTCATGAAGATGGTTTAAACGCATTAATCGACAATGATGCACGCCAGTGCACCAGTGAACTGGAAAATGTGACAGAGTGTGACCATTCTACCATCGTGCGACATTTGCTTGCAATGTGGAAGATTGAAAAATCGGGCGTATGGGTACCGCATGCAATAAGCAAAAATCACAAAAATTAATGGGTGGCCATTTGTGCATATACGAGGCCTGTTCAGAAAGTAAGCTCCGATTGATTGCCAAATTGAAACCACAGCGAACATCAGAAATGTTTTACTTGTAACAATTAGCTACACCTTTCAGCTACTTCTCTACGTAGTCGCCGTTCTGACTTAGACTTTTGTCATAGCGTTGTACCAACTTTTCAATAGCCTCATCATAGAAGGCAGCCGCCAGTGCTTTCCGCCAATTCTCCACGCTGGCCTACACCTCGTTGTCTGTGTCAAAATGTTGTCTTCAAAGACAGCGGTTCATGTGACCAGAGATGAAACTCAGGGGGAGACAATTGCGGACTGTATTGTGGGTAATCTCACATTTCCATTTGAAAACGATGCAGGAGCATCTTCATTGCCCCTGCAGAATGCGGCTGAGAATTGTCTTGAAGAAGAAACAGCACGACAGTTATGTAATGTTAGCTGCATAGCTTCAGGCGAAATTTCTCACCAGGCCCTCGTACTTGGCGGCAGACACTATTTTCTGGACATCTTTACGCACTCACTGCGAGCTTAGAGATGAGAAGAGCGACGTGATGCTAACTGGGGCTATACTAGAGACACTACCCAACACATCTGTGCAAAGCTTTATCGGATTTTCATAGTCGTTTCCATTTCGCGACCGATCGGAGCTTACTTTCTGAACGCCCCTCGTATGCTTACTCGTCATCAGTTCGCTCGTGAACAACACCGACCATTCCTATCCTATATCGTTACTGGTGAAGAGAAATGGTGTCTTTATGAACAACTGACACGTGTTGCAGACACAATCCACAACACTGATCGGGAAGACTACGTGAAGTGGTGCTACTCCACGTTAACGCCCGCCCACATTCTGTAGACTGACAAAAAAACACTATACAGCAACTGCTTTGGTAAGTCATTCCGCTGCCATCTTATTCACCTGACCTTGAGCCCTCATAATTGCACATCTTATTCGTTTAACCTTGCGCCCTCATATTTCCATCTTTCCCACTCTATATCGAACAACCTTCAAGGAACTTCCTTTCTGGATGAAAATGCGCTCCGAACATGGCACGACGAGTTCATCGCCCCAAAACTTCGTGATTTCCACAGTCGTGGAATCGAAACGTTACCCAGCGTCGGCAGACTGATGTAAATAGTGAAGCCGAATATGTTACTGATGGCTAATGTCTCTCTTACGTGTATTTGTTGTGGTTATTACATTTACAGGAAAACACTACGATCATATGCACCAATCCAATATTAGCTTTATGTACCCGAAAACTGAAAATGTTTATTCAGTATATTAGACGAGTCACAATGCTTTTTTTTTTGTGATGATACACTACCGGCGGTGGAGAAGAGTTTAAATTCGGGGCTACAAAACACCTCGTCTACCGCAGCTTAGTCAATGGTCAATTAAAATCAGCTGTCGATAGAGCATCTTGCGTTTCTATCATACTTTGCGTCGGCCACTTCCTACATTGCTCCGCGTTTCACTTTAACAGCATTTGTGAAGTGACCTGCCGAGTTTGCGTCACCATAGAAGCGAGCGGTAGCCAGCAGCCTATGTGGCAACACTGTATCAGCAAGTGACAGACGTCAACTGTCAAGTTATTTTAATCGGACTGTAGTATAGATAGAACACTACCACTTGCCTGGCGTGTGCTTTCAATCATTGAAACCGTTGCTGTCAAAGATCTTTTACCTCCGTCATCAAGTGGGTGTATCTCTCTTGGAAACCATTTCTGACCATGTGTTCATATGACCTTTTTGTTTTTATCGTCCCAGGGATAGTTTGCTGCAATTTGTTCCGGTTTAGAAAAAATCTCCGTGTACATTGCTTCTTAAATCAGCTACTAACAAATATTGGCAGAAAATTGAAATAACCGGTTATCTATCGTGAATTAATAAAAGATTTTCAGAAACTTAAATACACAAAAGTACTGTGCAGTTTAGGGTAAATAGACAGAGGGAGGACGGGGCGGGTTCATAGAGACACGGCAGCGTCAACAGTAAACAGAAATTATACGGGGTTCCCATAAATTATCTTTGCAACTCAAAACCTTAATAACTTTAAAACTATACTACATTCGTGCTCATAAATTAAGGATATGCTGATACATGGTAAAACAATGCTGCTGGCCAGAGTGGCCGAGCGGTTCTAGGCGCTACAGTCTGGAACCGCGCTGCCGCTACGGTCGCAGGTTCGTATCCTGCCTCGGGCATGGATGTGTGTGGTGTCCTTAACTTACTTAGGTTTAAGTAGTTCTGTCTACGGGACTGATGACCTCAGAAATTACGTCCCATAGTGCTCAGAGCCAGCCAAAACAACGGTCTGGTGGGCAGTTTACGGGCTGAAATCACCTCGGAGTATGACCATGTGGTGCATTTGACCTGCGGTCTTCGCACGATGGCGCTCGCAGCAGTCCACACACGCAGAGGTGTGTTGGTGCATGTCGGAGTACGGTGCAGTGAGTAAGCGTGCAGACGTTTTCAGACGTGCTAATGATGACTGTATGTTGAAAATGGCTCAAAGAACACATATTGATGATGTTATGAGGGGCAGAATACTAGGGCGACTGGAGGCTGGTCAAACACACCGGGTCGTAGCACCGGCCCTCCGTGTGCCACGAAGTGTGATCTGAAGATTATGGCAACGGTTCAAGCAGACAGGAAACGTGTCCAGGCGCTACAGTACGGGACGTCCACAGTGTACAACACCTCAAGAAGACCGATATCTCACCTTCAGTGCCCGCAGACGGCCACGGAGTACTGCAGGTAGCCTTGCTCGGGACCTTACTGCAGCCACTGGAACAGTTGTCTCCAGACATACAGTCTACAGACGACTGAACAGTCATGGCTTATTCGTGGTATCGTTGACTTACAGATCTGTGTCGTGTGTGTTCCCTATGTGCCTATGCTATTAGCGCCAGTTTTGTGTAGTGCCACGTTGTGTGGCACCACATTCTGCAATTATCCTTAATTTATGAGTATGAATGTAGATATTAAGAAATGGTTTTTAATATGTGATAAGATAATTCATAATTTTTTTACGTTTCAGGTGACGTAAAACTGAACTTGAAAACTTGACAAAAGTAGACGCCACATGAGAAAGCTCATTGTTTGGCCTGGTTCATATAGACGACGTCCGGTATCCAAGTTGTTGTTGTTGTGGTCTTCAGTCCTGAGACTGGTTTGATGCAGCTCTCCATGCTACTCTATCCTGTGCAAGCTTTTTCATCTCCCAGTACCTACTGCAACCTACATCCTTCTGAATCTGCTTACTGTATTCATCTCTTGGTCTCCCTCTACGATTTTTACCCTCCACGCTGCCCTCCAATACTAAATTGGTGATCCCTTGATGCCTCAGAACATGTCCTACCAACCGATCCCTTCTTCTGGTCAAGTTGTGCCACAAACTTCTCTTCTCCCCAATCCTATTCAATACTTCCTCATTAGTTATGTGATCTACCCATCTAACCTTCAGCATTCTTCTGTAGCACCACATTTCGAAAGCTTCTATTCTCTTCTTGTCCAAACTATTTATCGTCCATGTTTCACTTCCATACATGGCTACACTCCATACGAATACTTTCAGAAATGACTTCCTGACACTTAAATCAATACTGGATGTTAACAAATTTCTCTTCTTCAGAAACGCTTTCCTTGCCATTGCCAGCCTACATTTTATATCCTCTCTACTTCGACCATCATCAGTTATTTTGCTCCCCAAACAGCAAAACTCCTTTACTACTTTAAGTGCCTCATTTCCTAATCTAATTCCCTCAGCATCACCCGACTTAATGAGACTACATTCCATTATCCTTGTTTTGCTTTTGTTGATGTTCATCTTATATCCTCCTTTCAAGACACTGTCCATTCCATTCAACTGCTCTTCCAAGTCCTTTGCTGTCTCTGACAGAATTACAATGTCATCGGCGAACCTCAAAGTTTTTATTTCTTCTCCATGAATTTTAATACCTACTCCGAATTTTTCTTTTGTTTCCTTTACTGCTTGCTCAATATACAGATTGAACAACATCGGGGAGAGGCTACAACCCTGTCTTACTCCCTTCCCAACCACTGCTTCCCTTTCATGTCCCTCGACTCTTATAACTGCCATCTGGTTTCTGTACAAATTGTAAATAGCCTTTCGCTCCCTGTATTTTACCCCTGCCACCTTTAGAATTTGAAAGAGAGTATTCCAGTCAACATTGTCAAAAGCTTTGGTATCCAAGTATATCCAAGTATAACGAAAATTTCGAACACGTTATGGAAGGCAACCACCGTCCCGACCACATATTCATTCTTAGCATACGTCATTTATGGACACAGGTAGTTTCTCCACAAAAAGGGAGCGGACCGCCCATCTGTTTCAGACGCCAACATGGACGAGGTACGGCAGGCGTTTATAAAGAGTCCGACAAAATGGGTAGATGCAGCCGTCAGAGAGCTGGAAATAAGACAATCAACAGTGCTCAATATCTCGCACAAGTTACGACTATATCTCTACAAGATGCAGCTGCTATAGGCACTAAAGCCTACGGGCAGATCCCAGTGCGAACAGTTTGCTGCGGACATACTACGCAAGACTGACGCAAACAATGACTTTTTTTTTTAGATTTGTTTCTCCGATGCTATGTTACATGTATCCGGCAAAATGAATTGTCCTAACGTTCATATATTGGGTTCACAGCATCCTCGTGTTACACGTGAAATGGAAAGAGACATTCCCAAGGTCAATGTTTGGTGCGGACTGATGCACAATTGCAACATTGGTCCACTCTATTTCATCGAGTCTGCCTTCAACAGTGGTGTTTACTGGAACTTGCTACAAGAGTTTGCTGTGTTATAATTGTAACACCTGCAACCTTATGTCATATTCCGGCAGGATGGGGTACCACTCCACTAATCTCTAAATGTGCGTCAATTTCTAGATGAAACGTTTCCGGATTGGTAGATTGGACGAGATGTCACCACGAAGCCATGACCTCACACCACTGTGTTTCTTCCCGTGTGGTTTCGTAAGGGATCTGGTGCACTGCTCCAAGGTTAGCGACCTGCAGAACTCGAAGGCACGCAACTCGTGGTTTTAGGCAGGTCAGTCCATTTTAGGAATGTTATTGTCAACTAAACTTTGCGTCATAGATGCTGCTTTACCCTAAGCTGCATTTCACTCTTATATAGTCGCCGTCTCCCCGCTGTTCCTCTGTAGTCAGTACACATTGCTCCACAGTTTGCTCACATCCTACCGAATTTAATGTTCTCATAAGCGCAATAAGGAGTCCACAACTTAACAGGAAAAAAACACCGTCATACCGGAACACCATCTCCTCAATATTTCACTACTGACACTACACATGATTGTAGGTTACGTTCTCCAGCCATTCGCTAAATCCAAAACCTTCTGTCGGATTTTCGCAGTATATCGCCATTCATTGCTCCTAACCACTCATTTCCAGTCATCTATTGTCCAGTAGTGCCACCCTTTACATCACTTCAAGCGTCACATAGCATGGACTACAAAAATGTGAGGCATTTGAGAAGCTGTTTCAGCATTCTTTTTAACTCCCTCGCACAGTCATCGTGATAGCTGGATTACTAGTAGCACTTTGGAACTCGCGAGTGCTTATTTTCGCTGATTTCATGCGATTTTGGTAGAACCACACTCCGCAGTCCTCGACGGTTCCTATCTGTTAGCACAAGTGGTGTGCCTTGTCTTGATTTAGCCATGGTTGTTCCTTCGCGTGTCATCTTCATAAGCGCTTTACCAACAATCTACCTGGACAGTTTTACAAGGGTTATAATGTTCCTGTTGGATTTGTTACTCACGTGACATCCATTGACTGATCTCGTCTGATCGACCCATCCCACTGTTATTGCATCTCTGCTGGCAACACAGTACTTCCCACCTACGTTTATACTGACGGGTCCACCTACAGTGACAGCAAGTGGTCAATTCCGCATATCGTAAAAGTGCCCGGATACTTGTTATCAGATAGAGAAGATTACCAACCAGTCTGTATAGGCTGTTCACGTACCATATCTTCAATCGTGCCGTACGCTGCATCCAACAACAGCACTTGGGAATGCTACACTGCACGTTTTCAAACGGGACAATCCTTCCCGTGACTTTTGGCCAGTCAGTTTATGTTCGAAACCTTACGCAACAGCATATTTGAAATCACTACTTCAAGAAAAGTAAAAATAGTTTCTGATAAGATCAGCGGTTCTAGGCGCTACAGTCTGAAACCGCGAGACCGCTACGGTCGCCGGTTCGAATCCTGCCTCGGGCATGGATATGTGTGATGTCCTTAGGTTAGTTAGGTTTAAGTAGTTCTAAGTTCTAGGGGACTGATGACCTCAGAAGTTAGGTCCCATAGTGCTCAGAGCCATTACTTATTTGTTTCATCTAATATTTTATCCCTTTGATTATCGATATTTTAGCCATAGTTTTAAGTTACTCTGTTAATCTCTTGTGTTCGATGTTGAATCTGATATACAGTAAGGGAAAAGAATCAAATGTAATCGGCAAAACGAAGGTGGTTCAGAAGCATTCCGTTAAGATTTACATCATGCCAATCGGTACGATTTGAGGATCTCTAAAGGTCCCGTACGGCTCCTGAGATGGATTATTCAGTGTCCTGTTGACGAAGTGGTCTTCAGGAACGGTTCGAGAAAGAGTCCCGGTGTGCCGTTTCTCGCAGCATTCTGCACAAGATAACATTATACAGAATTTTCTCTTTCCTCTGATTTGTTACTAACCTTCAAATTTTGCTATTTTGCATGGTCTCTTCATCATAGCATGCGCACTGTTTTCAACGTCGCTACAATTTTTCTCCTCAGCTTCTCCTTACACTCGAACGGAAGGAAGTGACTTAGGCAGCAATGGAAACGACGTAGAAAGTCTTCCTTTTAGAAGAAAGGTTGTGACAGGTGCTAAGAGTAGACCGATGAGTAAGTAACACTGGTACCGCAGCAATGTTAAGTAAGCTAATTTCTACAAGTAATTAGTCATCAATAGCGAGATCATGTTCGGTATTTACATCCCATACAAATGGTACTGCAGATATTAGTAGTTGTTGGTAATATTAAAAACATTTGACACTGTAACCGAAGAGGCTAATGCACGCTGGTGCAGCGACAATTTCCGTCAATGTGCTCAGTGTGAATACTGGTGGGTGATAGAATTTTCATTGCCAATATATAGCAATTTTTGTTAAAGTGCGTTCACAGTAAAGCTTTAACTTTCACTCAGTTACATAAACAGAGTGTCACGTTTGTAGTTTAGAAAAACTTTAGACAAGGGGCTCCACCTCACAGCTATTTTTGCAGCCTTGAAAGAGGTATTAAATTAATTAAACCGGGATGAAAAGGAAGTATGCATAAACGAATCTCATCTGAACCACCGTTCAGTTTGCAGTGACATTGTTTTGTTGACTTCCTGATACGGAAGTACTTAAGCAAAGAATGGGGAATAAATTTGGGAATTTGTGGTAAGTTCCTGTGGGACCAAACTGCTTAGGTCATCTGTTCCTAGGCTTACACACTACTTAATCTAACTTAAACTAATTTACGCTAAGGACAACACACGCATCTGTGCCCGAGGGAGGACTCGAACCTCCGACGGTGGAGCAACGCGAACCGTGGCAAGTCACCTTAAACCGCGTGGCAACTGAACACAGCAAATATGACAGAGGGCCTGAGGTTTAATTACATTGAGACGAAAATATTGTACAGTCAGTATGCCGTTTGGAGAATAGTATACTTAGGTCAAATGAAAATAACAAGCCGTTGGAGAACAAACGGAAGGGTAAAAATGGCTTGGAGCTCATTTCGGAAAATGAATGTTGTACTGAGAAGTAAATTCCTAAGGTGTCCTAAGTGCAAAATCTGAACCCAGTAGTAAGTGAAAGATGGATTTTAAATATACAAGCGGTCCAAAAAACTGAGGGTTGTCCGAAGGGAAACTCAGAAAAAGTCAAACCTAATTTCGCAACTTCCCTTTCAGGTAAAATGACGAATACATATATTTGTGTAGGGGAATTTCTTCTCTTTGGAGAAAGAGAAACTCGTGGCAGAGTTTTAATTCTAGTTTTAACTCCAAGATTGAATCGACTAACACATTTTTGTGATTAACTTGACAAGAGTACAAACAGTTTCATATATTCGGCTACAAAGTATCGGTTCTGGTGCCATGCCAAGAACTGACAAGAAACCCAAAGAAAGACAAGTATTCACCCAAAACCAAATTTCGGACTGACAAACTGTTGAAACGGACAGATTTCACTTGTGGAAGTGTGTTTCGTACCAACCTTTGCATTTTAAAATTATGTAGTAAAAATGTAATGATACTCTTTAGCTTAACATTGCTGCACTCGTACAATATGGATTCAGCCGTGTTATGGGGCGTGGGCAAGAAAAAATCACGGATCTGCTGCTAGTTGCGGAGTTCGGGTAATGGCAGTGAGGGCATTTTCGGGCAAGTTGGTGAAGTCGGGTGTTGAGCAGGTAAAAGTTTGGGAGCGTTAGTGAGTCGTACCAAACGAATAATGAAAAACTGAACGTCTGGCGTTGCGAGACGGGACATAAAAACAAACAAATAGGTAACTCAAAGACTTAAGGACGTGGTAGTGACTGTTCGTAAACTGAAGTGGACGTTGGCTGGCTATACAACGAAAAGAAATGATGGGAGATCCTGTATTGCATACCTCGCGATAAGAAATACCTAGAGGCCTAGGTATAAAGAAACTACAAGGACAAACATGGATGCGAAGATCTGAAGACTGCTATGTTTGGAGGTGACTGGAAGAGGCCTATGTCCAGCAGTGGATGATAAATGGCTCATGACAATAGCAATGACGACGATGATGGTGATGAAGATGACAATGATGATGAGTGCGTGGGATAACCACGAGAGTGCTCCTGCTGTCACACGAAACAGCAGCCCAGATCTCCAGGTGTAGATCAAGTATATCTAGCATGCAGACAGACTGGTTGCTGGCCCACAACTGGCCTTGTCATAACCAACACAGGGCCATCACTGGCACCGAGACAGAACCAACTTTCATCAGAAAACACGACAGCCCTCCACCCTTCCCTCCAATGAGCTCTCGCTCGATGTCACGGACGTTGCAAATGGTGGTTTGGGTCAGTGGAATGCACGCTACAGGGCTTCTGGCTCGGAAATTTCCTCGAAGTTAACGATTTGTAACAGTTCGTTATGTCACTGTGATGCCAAATGCTGCTCAGATTTGTGCTGCAGATGCAACACGATGCGCCAGGGCCAAACGCAAAACACAATGGTCTTCTTTCTTGGCAGTGTTATGTGGCCGTCCGGACCCGGATCTTCTTGTGATCGTACATTCTCGTGATCACCATTGACAGTAGTCGTAAGCAGTGACTACATTCCTGCCAAGTCTTCCTGCAATGTCGCACAAAGAACATCCACCTTCTAGCAGCCCTATTACACGATCTCGTTGAAACTCTGAGTGTGATCATGGCGTCTTCGTCGCCTCACAGGCACTCTTGACTAAAATCAACTCACCACGTCCTGTCTCAAAAGTAACTTACGCTCAAGACGTGTATTTAAAGCAAACCCGATTTACATCGTCCTAATGGCGCTACTAGCTCAACTCTTATGCGACTGGCGCGAAATTGGAATAGATGTATTTCAGATGTATAAACATGCTCATCAACTGATGGCTATGTCGCACAACTCCTTCTTGGCGTCGCGATATTTTTCCCTTTATTTCATATTCTCTGAGCATCCATTGGCTACCTACAGACGCCACATTGCAAGCGTGCGTCCATGTTCGCTTTTATCTGTGCTCATTTTTTATAATATCTTCGTTAACTGAAAATCCCATCGATGATGATGATGATGATGATGTTTGGTTTGTGGGGCGCTCAACTGCGCGGTTATCAGAGCCCGTACAAATTCCCAACCTGTGCTCAGCCCAACCTCGCCACTTGCAGGAATGATGATGAAATCATGAGGACAACACAAACACCCAGTCATCTCGAGGCAAGTGAACATCCCTCACCCCGCCGGGAATCGAAACCGTGACCCTGAATGTCATCGATTGGAAATTACACACAATGATATTTTCTGCCTGTGTAACAAGTGAAAGCGGTGAAAATTCATCGGAAAATCTGAGAAGTTTGTGGGTGAAACACTATGAGCCACGGGCTTATAAGAAAGTGAGTTGGGGCATATAATAAATTCCGTACTAATGATCAGAACGAAGAGCAAAATAGGTGAGCACCAGGTACGACTGAAGACCAGATGCACAAAATCTGTAAAAAAATTTCAAAAATTGACGCAGTTTAGTTCCAGCGATATCTAACGAGTCTCCCCAAGTTTCAAGAGGTGTTCCGTTCGAAATTCTTACAGAAAGTGTGAATTACCCGAAGGTGTATTCACACTGGGTACCGTAATTGCTGACTGAGGTGCACAACACCACTCTTAACCAGAGTTTTGAATTTCCTTCAGCGGTACTGTATTGACTGCCAGTGATTGCTACTTGTTCCTGCACTTGTGGAAATAAAATAAAATAGGAATAAAAAAGACATCTATTAAGTCAGTGCCACGAGAAATCCGATGATGTCAAGCTGCAGTGCTGGCATAGTAAGACAGAAGATTTCTTATGGAAGTCGAATGTATAAGTTGGCCACTCGTTATAGCAAGTGGTGGTGGAAATTGTACTAAAAAGGCGATTAAGGGTTAGGTTTTCATGAAATGTGAAAACATTTTTAAAAATTACGCTTAAGTTTCCAGAATGAGTATTTCACTCTGCATCGGAGTGTGCGCTGATATGAAACTTCCTGGCAGATTAAAACTGTGTGCCGGATCGAGACTCGGACTCTGGACCTTTGCCTTTTGCGGGCAAGTGCTCCACCGTCTGAGCTACCCATGCATGACTCACACCCCGTCCTCACAGCCGTACTTCTGCCAGTACCTCGTCTCCTACCTGCTTAAGATTGTTTTTATGAAGAATGGCATTTTAAAAAAATAAATTAAAAAAACTACGCCGCAGACAACCCTTACCCCTCGGGCGAACGATGTCCGGCTGTCATTCCGCCATGACTCGCGATGTTCAACAATACTCGAATGACGACACGACACGAAGACCGTTGCGCGGTAACGAATAAATAGATCGGTTGTTCCACTCGTTTGTTCTACGAAGTGTTGCTAGATTTCACTTCTTTAAGCAGTAAATTTCGGAGAATACAACTACCATGAAACTCATTGACAATTTCGCCAGCAGCGCGAGACAAAATCTGACGCAGAAGAATATGCTTTACATCACGGCGAAATTTGCAAAAATAGGTCACTAAGGAAATGTACGATGTAACGGCTACTGTGACATCACTTCTTGGTACGTATATTGAATTTAATTTCTTAATACCGTTATTGTTTATCGTTCATTCGTTGGTTCCGAGACAAATAATGTTTTTATTTGGTCATGACAAACAAAAACTTGTCTCTCCTATTCTGATGAAAATTTTAATATTTCGTCGATCTATTGATCTTTTCTCTTCACGATAATATGTTTATTTTCATTGCGGTACAGTTGTAGAACCGTTTTTTGCGACAATAGACATTTTTAGCTTTCCTATACACGTTTCTCTGTACTTGTAACTAACATTTCTTATACAGATGCAATAAATTTTGTTAAATATTTACTGCTTTATTTAAGCTACAGAACATGGACAAGCATTATCACATTATAGTCGCCATGGTGTTCACGTAGCCTGACGCATGTTGATTCACTACGTCATTGGTCAAATGGACGGCTAGTATCGCAGTTACAATTTGATCCATCAGAAAGGAAGTATTTGACGATCCGTCTTTGTGGATGAGATAAGATTTCTAATATATTCGTTGTGGAGTAACAGTAGAGATGAAAAAGCAAATCATATATTTATCACTGGTTAGTGTGAAAACCAAACAATTAGCAAGAGTGATAGTTATCGATTCATGCGGTATCTGACGAAGTCCATAAAATTCGAAAACCGATTCATAAATGAATAAATTGCAGAAATATAACACCAGTATTGTGTCTTTCTCCTCTAAACATGAAATTGTTCTACTTAGAAAAAAAGGAGAAATACATGCGCAAAAATAAATAATTTGCAAGGAGAAGATCAGTTATTACTATAACGTTTTGAAACTATTTAATAGGATCCTAGGGGGAATATGAACTAAGCTGCCGGAAAAGGACGCCACTGACGTACATAAGAGACGTTGAGCAAGCACTGAAAGGCGCAAAACTAAAAATGTCGACGAATTTGGGTCCTTCATCAGAGGACTGATATAAAGGGGTGTATTTTAGAATGCCATCGCATCTCACTGCCCGTTCAACGCCTCTGGTAAATAATGTAATTTTTTCTCACCATACTTTCTAGAAATACATGTTTTATTAGTGTAAAGTAGTATTTCTGCCTTCCAACAATTTCAAACGTTAGTGCATAATCCAGAATTACGAAGGCATTTTACAGATTATGAAAATTTTGTTATTTTTTTTTTTTTTCGTTACATGTGGTGTGAGCTGAAATTAATTAAGTTTATTGTGTTTCTTCATGTACGCTGTATAATCGTTGAGAAAGTAGGCTCGTATTAAGGAATAGCAGCACTCAAATCGCCATCCAACAATGTCGATTTCCCAGGTTTTCCTTTCTAACTGTAGCCTATATCTTACACCATCAGTGCCCCACTAAATTTGTCATCTACTTCTGTTTCGTCCTTACTTGTAAGCTTTGCTGCACATATTTGTAAAACGTAGCTTACGTTTGTGAAACCGATCAGTAAAACGAAACTTCGGTCTGCAACAAAGCTGAAAAAGCAGTCAGGAAAGTCTCCCAGCTTACACAATGTTCAGATAACTTACGGCGAAGCAGCCGGATAAGGTTGTCGACAACCACGTATATGTCGACAGCCGATCAACCTGACATTTAAAGGCATTTTCAAGGCAAAACTGCAGCAAGTAACCGCTGTGAAAGTGAATTCTGAACCTCGGTTTTCAGAGCAATTACGGTAAGGTAACACACACACACACACACACACACAAACACGCGCGCGCGCGCGCGCGTATACGCTAGCCCCGCACAGCCAAAAGCGACTGGCACCAGAAGTTAGCCATCGTGAAAATTAGTAAACAACAGCTGAGGTAACATTAAATCTGTCCTCCTGTTTTTTGGCAAGGGAGACAGCACGATCCCACGCAGAATTCAAGTAAAAACCTCCATCTCTATTTGCAAGGTTACTTGCCAATTTAACCGCAACTGCTCCCTTAATGACACTATCCCAGCAGCTAGAAGTGGATGCTAGAATATCCGTATTGTTATGTTCCACTGAATGACCAGTGCCAAGCCAATGTTCTGCTCTGTCGCTATATTTTAGACGAATAAGTTGCACTTGAGGCGGCTGTCCTTTCGGCTCCTATTATTTAGTTGACTGTACACGCTACTGTGTTGCCGTTAGAGGGTGGAAAGCCGAGTTTTGTGGGTCAAGTGGACAGTTCTCCGGATGGATGAGGTTATGCTACTTAATTTCCGTTTTGTGTTGTCTAGGACCGTCGTCTGAGGCCATGTCGTGTATCGTGAGTGGCGCAAAGGGAGCGGCAGTGTGGGCGTGTCTGCAGTGCGTGGGGGCTCTGTCGCTATATTTTAGATGAACAAGTTGCACTTGAGGAGGCCGTCCTTTTATCTCCTATTGTTTAGTTGACTGGGTGTAGGCGTAGGAGTGTCGCTTTAAGACGGTGGCCGTATGGTTGAAAGCCGAGTGCGGGCAGCGGCCTTAGAGGGTGGTGGCGGGAGCGCGAGACACTTGGCAGAGCATCGTAGTTGGGGGGAGGGGGAGCTGTGAGGGTAAATGAGAAGGCCTTGGTTTTTCGCAGTTTGTGGCTGTACATCGAGAAGAACGCACGTTCAACTACCACCCCCTCTGCTATCTGCAGTCTTTTAGGACGACAATTTTCCCCCAGTATATGTGCTGCATTATGACCTGTTCATTATGTGTGCTGTTTTTTTCACAACAATTTCGAAGTGTAATTAGAACTGTGATGCATTTTTCCCATCAGTTGTGGTAGTGCGTATTGGCTTCAATTACCTGGGCTGCAGGATGGTTTTCGACCAGGCATCTGTAGCGAACTCTGACGTCAAACAGTGATAGATACTCTACACCTACAGGTAATACACTGTTTAAACTCCTCTCTGAGCAACACCAGCATCTTGTCAGTTGAACGTGTTCCCCACCAAAAACAATAAAGATAGTACCTTACACCCCTGCCTTTTTCCTGCCAGCTTGTAGGTGTAGGGTACAGTTTGAGTGTGTCTGCCGCTAGTTTCGAGTGGTGTTGCGAAAGTTTTTTCCCAGCAGGATAACACCAGTTGTATGGTATCGTCAGTTTTTGAGCTGTATTACGCCGGCCGGGGTAGCCGAGCGGTTCTAGGCGCTACAGTCTGGAACCGCGGGACCGCTACGGTCGCAGGTTCGAATCCTGCCTC
Source organism: Schistocerca americana (assembly GCF_021461395.2). NCBI lineage: Eukaryota > Metazoa > Arthropoda > Insecta > Orthoptera > Acrididae > Schistocerca > Schistocerca americana. The sequence continues at coordinate 218,893,200 of NC_060119.1, read as the reverse complement.
GGGCATGGACGTGTGTGATGTCCTTACGTTAGTTAGGTTCAAGTAGTTCTACGTTCTAGGGGACTGATGACCTCAGAAGTTAAGTTCCATAGTGCTCAGAGCCATTCGAACCATTTTTGAGCTGTATTGCGTTTTTATACCGCCCTTGTGTAGCGCTATGCATATAGTTGTATAATTAGGGCCGATCTTTGTAATTAATTACGTAATTAGGATCGATCTTTGCGTCAGTTTCCTGACCAAAATAAGTACACTAACTTAAATTTCCTCTCCCACATCTGAACAGTTTTCATGTGTTAAGGGGTGCACTTGGGCTTTCCAGCCAGGAGCACCAGGGTTCGAATCCCGGACGGGGCATCGAGATTTATAATTTACCATCAATTCCAAGCCCCTCAGGTGGTTTAATTGTGTTAGGGGCGTACACCTAGGATTTCAGTCTGAGAGGACCAGGGTTCGAGTCCAAGAAAGGATACCGCCAATTTTAATTTCCCGCCAATTCCTCGGTGGAGGGGGGGGGGGGGATGTCAGCACAGCTCTGGGACAAAAGAGATTCCTACCAAAATTCGAAATTCCCGCCAAAATTCGAATTTCCCGACAAATTTTGAAATTCCCAACAATAGGGTAGGTTGACGGGAGGGGGGGGGGGGTGGTTGAAGGGGGATGACGGGGCTGGGGCACACATGCAGCTGAGATAACACGTGACGTCTTTCGGGGGTGGTGGGGGGGGGGGGGAGGACGTGGTCGGGGACGGGTGTGGGCGGAGGTGAGGATGATTAATTGTTCAATTTAATTAATTTTCATATCAATTTGATATTAAAAGTGGAGTGACAATCCCACTACCCTACTACTATCGACCAACCGTGCGCCGTTTGAGTGACGACAACATCGAGTTGGCACCAAGTTCTACGGACTTCCTGCCTTACCCAGGGAGCATCTCCAGCAAGATTCGTCGTATGTGCGAAAATATGATGTGAAACGTATTTTCTGACCTCCATCTAAAATTAGGTCCTTTTAGGATGATCTTGGTTTACATAAGGCGAATGTCTACCGTATTGCAGCTGTGACATGTCATACGTTTGTCAGACTGTCAGGACCGTGGAGCACGAGTACCGGTGCACTGAATATAAACGTCACACACTGTTACAACAGCTGAACAAATCTGCGATTCCCGACTGTTGTCCTGTCACCGGACATCCTATGGAATACAACAACACCGAAATTCTGGCATGCACTTCCAGCCATTGGGACAGTGTTATTATAGAAGTAGCTGAAATTAAACTAGCAAGTACCCTCTTATACAGAGACGGAGGTAGGTTTTTGTTTAAATTCTGTTTGGAATTTTGCTCCCTCCTTTGTGAAAAAAAAACAGAAGGACAGAGTTGATGGACATGTTGTTTACTAATTTTCTCTATCGATAACTTCTGACATCGGTAATCTTTGGTTCTGAGATGGTGAGATGGTGCTAGTGTTTGTAGTGTGTGTGTGTGTGTGTGTGTGTGTGTGTGTGTGTGTGTGTGTGTATTATTTTTCCAAGAATTTCTCTGTAAGCCGAAGTTTTAAATTCACTTGCACAGCGCTTACTTGCTGCAGTTTTCCATTGAAAATGACAGGGTTTTCACTTGTCGCAATATCGGCGTGGTCGAGGACGTCAGCTGGCTCCATTCCTGTAGGTGTTCTGGACACTCAGGAAAGCTACTTAACAGAGTATATTTTCGACCCACGGCTTTGGAATGAGTATAAAGTAGCACAAGCCTATAAACCATGAAGCTACATTATTCCTGGAAATACGTATATTTTCTAACTTGACGGAAGCCATCTCTCAACATATACCTGTCGTCCAAAGTACTCCCCTAAACCTATTTTATTTTACAATATTTATGTTAGCTTTTTTTCTGTAACGTACCACGTAATTTTCAATCTATCAGTTATGTCCACAACTATAATAAAAAAATAAGTATGCCAACTTATTCATTTCAAGAATGCCTTTGTTGGTTGTCTTCATTCACGTCTTATGTGACGAATATTTCGGATGATATACGTCATTACCAGATCTTATGCCTTTCTCTATGTGTAACGGGTCCCTAAACACAGAGATAGCGATAGGAGTCTGTTAGTACATTTTGAGCGAATTATCAACAGTCCTTTCTTTCACATGGGCAACAGAAATAAAAACACTCGCTAGGCATACATATCAAGAAAATTTGGTCCAAAACCCAGTTACCAGTTCCAGACATGATTATCTATCAAAAATCAAAATCAGAAACAAGATATCGCACATAACTGACTAATTCCATTCCCCTTTCTGCAAATAACAGTTCAGTACGGTATAGTTTAAAATAACCGAGGGCTTCTCAAATACATAGCTGGAAACCAAAAAACAAAAACATAAATATAAATGTTTCTTTCATCATTTGATACTTTGGACATTGCGTTGTCAGACCTTTTAAGCGCTTCCACGAAATATTATTAGTACTCAGAATATTAGAAAGTATTAAAGCTTCACATAGAACAAAACTGTAGCAGTGAATTTTGTTTGTGGTGAAAGTTTTTGGAATTGGAAATTCCGTTTTATCCAGTGAGCAACTGACTGGTATGTCGTTTTCCCATAGTAACATTGTCACGTGCTGTTTCTCAGATGCACCGTCTTGCTGGCCGGCACTGCTGAGGGAGAACGAATGAATTAGAATCTATAAATAACTGTAAGAAAGCTTCATTCGACTTTTGCCAAGAAAACCGTACTGCAATTTGAGAAGACTACGCCTGTTACTCGATAAGGTACCGCACTACATCCCCAGAGAATTCGAACCGTACCGTCTCAGTTAATTATTGCAAATAGTCGCGACAGACGGGAGATGCTTCTGCCAGCTGACATTCAATGTAGTCCAATAGCCACTCGTGGATGTCGAGAAAAGTGAACCACAGAAACGAACGGTTGTAATATCCGTAACATTTTATACAACTGAAAACACATGTCAAGATCACTGTCAATTTTCAGCAAAATGTCGTCCATTTGGCCATTGTGGATGTACGTGACAGTGCAAAGACGGATCAAAATCGCATTCACTTCAGTATATTATATTTTGAAACACGCTGGTGCTACGCACTGACTGGACCGAAATACACTGTAACGTAATATTTGTTTCTGTATGTGGGCATCACACATGCAGCGCAGTCAGAGGTAGCAGCTGGAGCCATCCGTCATTCAGCGATGTCAACCTGAGGTGTAGGTGGTGGTGGCGGCGGCAGTGCAGTACTTACTTGTGAAGTAACGCGAAGTAATCCCGCTGTGAGCAGCTGTCCCTGGCGTGGGATAAAGAGAAAAGTAGACTGCGGAATGCACGCGGGCACTGGGCGAGTAGCAAGTGGAGCGCTCCCAACCCCCGAATTAACCTGGCGCCGGGATGCGAGCCAATGGCGTTCTGGCCTCGCCAGAGAGCCCTGCCGCGGCATCTGCCGGTCACACAGTTGTCGCAGCCGCGCGGCGCGGGGCGGTGCAGCAAAAATCCGCACGCGACACCTGCTCCGCGCCCACGACACTATCCCACACGGGGAACACCCCCCCCCCTTCCCCCGCACCACCAACAACCCCCCCCCCCCCTGCCTAGCAGCGTCTTGCCAGACACAGGTTGTGCGTTGCTGAATTGGGTGCGTTCGTGACACCGATGATGTCACTTACTCGGTCTAGGCGCTACGATTCGTGAGCATCAGTAATGTGAAATTTAGTACGGAACTCCCACCTGTGGCAGCAACAATGGCTCTAACCCAGCGTAGCGTAGCGTCAAACTGGGCCTGCAATCAGATACTGATACGCCATTCCATACTGCTTCAGTCTCATGTTATTCACCTGTCGTCCTAGCTCTTCGTTGTACTCCTCTCTCCGCAGCATATAAACAGATGCTTTCGATGGTTTAGAGATATGGAATACGTGCTGCCCAAAGGGAAGGTCGAACGACGTCATAATCGCGGCGCGTTGCGACAGCCTTGGCAACATGCGGTCTTGCATTATCTTGCGCAAAGATGTCACCATGAAGATTACGAAGACAGGACACACAGCTGCTGGCCATAATACGTCGGATTTGTAATATCAGCAGTCCAAATTATCAGCTATTTCACTGGTTCCCAACCCGTCGATTGTTACCCCCTGAGAGGTAAATTGTAATTTGAGAATGAACAGCCGGCCACGATGGCCGAGCGGTTCTAGGCGTTTCCGTCCTGAACCGCGCGACTGCTACGGTCGCAGGTTCGAATCCTGCCTCGGGCATGGATGTGTGTGACGTCCTTAGGTTAGTTAGGTTTAAGTAGTTCTAAGTTCTAGGGGACTGATGACCTCAGATGTTAAGTCCCATAGTGCTCAGAGCCATTTGAACCATTTGATTTGAGAATGAACAAGAGTTCAGTTGTGTTGCTTTTTAAAATATCGTTACTATTATTAATATATCGTAAGACAGTAATGCTGAATACATACGTGACTAATAGTTTTTGTTTTTAAACACCACTGTTGTTCATATTATTTATGGATGATATGTTGAAAACAATAGACTGGCTGGGTGAGATTAAGATATGTGAACACAAAATAAGCAGTCTCGCATATGCGGATGACTTAGTTGTGATGGCAGATTCGATTGAAAGTTTGCAAAGTAATATTTCAGAGCTAGATCAGAAATGTAAGGACTATGGTATGAGATTAGCATCTCCAAAACCAAAGTAATGTCAGTGGGAAAGAGATATAAACGGATTGAGTGCCAAGTAGGAGGAACAAAGTTAGAACAGTTGGACGGTTTCAAGTACTTAGGATGCATATTCTCACAGGATGGCAACATAGTGAAAGAACTGGAAGCGATGTGTAGCAAAGCTAATGCAGTGAGCGCTCAGCTACGATCTACTCTCTTCTGCAAGAAGGAAGTCAGTACCAAGACTAAGTTATCGGTGCTCCGTTCAATCTTTCTACCAACTTTGTTGTATGGGAGCGAAAGCTGGGTGGATTCTGGTTTGCCCGCATCTCGTGGTCGTGCGGTAGCGTTCTCGCTTCCCACGCCCGAGTTCCCGGGTTCGATTCCCGGCGGGGTCAGGGATTTTCTCTGCCTCGTGATGGCTGGGTGTTGTGTGCTGTCCTTAGGTTAGTTAGGTTTAAGTAGTTCTAAGTTCTAGGGGACTTATGACCACAGCAGTTGAGTCCCATAGTGCTCAGAGCCATTTGAACCATTTGATTCTGGTTACCTTATCAACAAGGTTGAGGTTACGGATATGAAAGTAGCTAGGATGATTGCAGGTACTAGTAGATGGCAACAATGGCAGGAGGGTGACCATAATGAGGAAATCAAAGAAAAACTGCGAATGAACTCTTTAGATGTAGCAGTCAGGGCGAACAGGCTTAGATGGTGGGGTCATGTTACACGCATGGGAGAAGCAAGCCTACCCAAGAGACTCATGGGTTCAACAGTAGAGGGTAGGAGGAGTCGGGGTAGACCAAGGAGAAGATACCTGTATTCGGTTAAGAATGATTTTGAAGTACTAGGCTTAACATCAGAAAGGCACCAATGTTGGCATTGAATAGGGGATCACGGAGGAACTTTATAAGGGGTACTATGCTCCAGGCTGAACGCTGAAACGCATAATAAGTCTTAAATGGTGATGATGATGATGATCATGATGACAATAGCATAGCACGTGTCTGAATGTGGTGCAGGTTACAGCATGCGAAACGAATGTTTCAACATCATTCTTCTTACATTGACCGCTAACTACGCACATACTTTGTACCGTGCACCTATGGCAGTAAAGTTGATACATGTGGCGTGCACACGGGGGTTTTTTAGGTTAGAGGGACCCCCCCTTGGGCGAAACGATAAAATACCTGACGGCTTACCAGAGAGGACATTATCATCGTTGATAAAGAACGTCCGTCCTCAGAGACCAAAAACAGGAAAAGTCAACGTAATATTGGTAAACTGCAGGAGTATCCAGGGCAAGGTTCCTGAATTAGTATCTCTTATTGAAGGAAATAGTGCGCATATAGTATTAGGAACGGAAAGTTGGTTAAAACCGGAAGTGAACAGTAACGAAATCCTAGACACAGAATGGAATATATACCGCAAGGATAGGATAAACGCCAATGGTGGAGGAGTATTTATAGCAGTAAAGAATTCAATAATATCCAGTGAAGTTATTAGCGAATGCGAATGTGAAATAATCTGGGTTAAGTTAAGTATCAAAGGTGGGTCAGATATGATAGTCGGATGCTTCTATAGACCACCTGCATCAGCAACCGTAGTAGTTGAGCGCCTCAGAGAGAACCTGCAGAACGTCGTGAAGAAGTTTCGTGATCATACTATTGTAATAGGGGTAGACTTCAATCTACCAGGTATAGAATGGGATAGTCACACAATCAGAACTGGAGCCAGGGACAGAGACTCTTGTGACATTATCCTGACTGCCTTGTCCGAGAATTACTTCGAGCAGATAGTTAGAGAACCAACTCGTGAAGCTAACGTTTTAGACCTCATAGCAACAAATAGACCGGAACTTTTCGACTCCGTGAATGTAGAAGAGGGTATCAGTGATCATAAGTCAGTGGTTGCATCAATGACTACAAGTGTAATAAGAAATGCCAAGAAAGGAAGGAAAATATATTTGCTTAACAAGAGTGATAGGGCACAAATCGCAGAATATCTGAGTGACCACCATCAAACGTTCATTTCTGAGGAAGAGGATGTGGAACAAAAATGGAAAAAATTCAGAAACATCGTCCAGTACGCCTTAGATAAGTTCGTACCGACTAAGGTCCAAAGCGAGGGGAAAGATCCACCGTGGTATAACAATCATGTACGAAAGGTACTACGGAAACAAAGAAAGCTTCATCATAGGTTTAAGAGTAGTCGAATCATAGCTGATAAGGAAAAGCTGAACGAAGCGAAAAAGAGCGTAAAGAGAGCAATGAGAGAAGCATTCAACGAATTCGAACATAAAACATTGGCAAACAATCTAAACAAGAACCCTAAAAAGTTTTGGTCATATGTAAAATCGGTAAGCGGATCTAAATCCCCTATTCAGTCACTCGTTGACCACGATGGCACCGAAACAGAGGACGACCGAAGAAAGGCAGAAATGCTGAATTCAGTGTTCCGAAACTGTTTCACTGCGGAAAATCGTAACACGGTCCCTGACTTCAGCCGTCGCACGGACGCCAAAATGGAAAATATTGAAATAAACGATATCGGAATTGAAAAACAACTGCTATCACTTAGTAGCGGAAAAGCATCCGGACCAGACGAGATACCCTTAAGATTCTACAGTGATTATGCTAAAGAACTTGCCCCCTTTCTATCAGCAATTTATCGTAGATCGCTGGAAGAACGTAAAGTACCTAGCGACTGGAAGAAAGCGCAGGTCGTTCCCATTTTCAAGAAGGGTCATAAATCAGATGCGAATAATTATAGGCCTATTTCGCTTACGTCAATCTGTTGTAGAATAATGGAACATGTTTTGTGTTCTCGTATTATGACGTTCTTAGATAATACAAATCTCCTTCATCATAACCAACATGGATTCCGCAAACAGAGATCATGTGAAACTCAGCTCGCCCTATTTGCCCAAGAAATTCACAGTGCCGTAGACACTGGCGAGCAGATTGATGCCGTATTCCTGGACTTCAGGAAGGCATTTGATACGGTTCCGCACTTACGTTTAGTGAAAAAAATACGAGCTTACGGAATATCGGACCAGGTTTGTGATTGGATTCAGGATTTCCTAGAAGAAAGAACACAACATGTCATTCTTAACGGTTCAAAATCTGCAGATGTAGAGGTAATTTCGGGAGTGCCGCAGGGAAGCGTGATAGGACCTTTATTGTTTACAATATACATAAATGACTTAGTTGACAACATCGGTAGCTCCGTGAGGCTATTTGCAGATGACACAGTTGTCTACAAGAAAGTAGCAACATCAGAAGACTCGTACGTACTCCAGGAGGACCTGCAGAGGATTAATGCATGGTGCGACAGCTGGCAGCTTTCCCTAAACGTAGATAAATGTAATATAATGCGCATACACAGGGGCAGAAATCCATTCCAGTACGATTATGCCATAGGTGGTAAATCATTGGAAGCGGTAACGACCGTAAAATACTTAGGAGTTACTATCCGGAGCGATCTGAAGTGGAATGATCACATAAAACAAATAGTGGGAAAAGCAGGCGCCAGGTTGAGATTCATAGGAAGAATTCTAAGAAAATGTGACTCATCGACGAAAGAAGTAGCTTACAAAACGCTTGTTCGTCCGATTCTTGAGTATTGCTCATCAGTATGGGACCCTTACCAGGTTGGATTAATAGAAGAGATAGACATGATCCAGCGAAAAGCAGCGCGATTCGTCATGGGGACATTTAGTCAGCGCGAGAGCGTTACGGAGATGCTGAACAAGCTCCAGTGGCGGACACTTCAAGAAAGGCGTTACGCAATACGGAGAGGTTTATTATCGAAATTACGAGAGAGCACATTCCGGGAAGAGATGGGCAACATATTACTACCGCCCACATATATCTCGCGTAATGATCACAACGAAAAGATCCGAGAAATTAGAGCAAATACGGAGACTTACAAGCAGTCGTTCTTCCCACGCACAATTCGTGAATGGAACAGGGAAGGGGGGATCAGATAGTGGTACAATAAGTACCCTCCGCCACACACCGTAAGGTGGCTCGCGGAGTATAGATGTAGATGTAGATGTATAAATTACATATGATTAAATCCATACTCCACACTAATATTATAAATGCGAAAGAAATTCTGTTTGTTAGGCTTTTACGACTAAGCCGTTAAACTAGTTTTGATAAGATTTGGTATGGAAGTAGCTTGAACACTGAGGAAGAACGTAGCCTACTTTAGAAGTACAACCCGTTAACTCATTAGAAGAATGTAACGTGAAATATGGAACAAAGAATACTCTGTGAAAAAGCTATTTACTGTATGACTTTTCAGGTCATCATATTTGTGAAAATGCTTTTATTGTTTGATGTATCCAATATAAATGAAAATCCCGTGTGGCTGGGGCCTCCCGTCGGGTAGACCGACCGCCTGGTGCAAGTCTTTCGATTTGACGCCACTTCGGCGACTTGCGTATCGATGGGGATGAAATGATGAGGATCAGGACAACGCAACATCCAGTCCCTGAGCGGAGAAAATCTCCGACCCAGCCGGCAATCGAACTCGGGCCGTTAGGTATGACACTCCGTCGCACTGACCACTTTTCTTCATTTATTTATTTCAGATCTTTATTTGTGTCTTTGTTCACTCAGTGAATTCTATGCTACTGCTGTAGCATATTAAAACTATCAACACGAATACATACGTATAATTTATACTTATTAATCAACCTAAGTACGACATTTGCAATGACATCAGCTTGACGTCCAACGTACAAGAAAAAATTTAAATAAACTTCATTCAAATCCCACTTTGATTTCAGTTTTCAGTCCCTGTAATGCTTGTTTCAAACTAGACACATTCTGAGTAATGCAAAGAGGAATTTAAAAAAGGAGAAATTTATTTAATCTGCGGCCAATTTTTTTTTTTTTTTTTTTTTTCATTTCCGTTACGAAAAGCCGGCCGGGGTGGCCGAGCGGTTAAAGGCGCTACAGTCTTGAACCGCACGACCGCTACGGTCGCAGGTTCGAATCCTGCCTCGGGCATGGATGTGTGTGATGTCCTTAGGTTAGTTAGGTTTAAGTAGTTCTAAGTTTCAGGGGACTGATGACCACAGCAGTTGAGTCCCATAGTGCTAAGGGCCATTTGAACCGTTACGAAAACTGCTGCCTGTTTAATGTACTATTATTAATGAGTACATAAAGTACCGTTGAAACATCACATCATATGAAAACAATATGTCGTATGACTAAACTCCAATTGCTGTCTACACACGACTTTAAGCGAGCAAATTGTAGTGCTAGGTAGGCATGAGATCTATTAATCATTAAAGCACGTTTCGTTTACTCGAGGTATTCTTCTAATTCAATATTGCAGCAGCACTACGTATTTTGTTACGTGAAATATCTTCCGAAACGGCTCTCAACAGTATACATTATCAACAATAGGTATTTACCAAATGCAAGCAAATTTCAACTTCACACGACGCTCCAGGTCTATTTGTTGCTAAAATCCTGCCGGTCTAACCCTAAACTACTATGTACAGCCTTATGTTTCAGCTGCCTATGTTGTCTTGTTTAACTGTGTCGCATCGGAAAATCATTTCCTTTCGTACGCATTAAACTGATCCACTAGTAAGCTAACTTTACGGAACTATAGCACCAGACGTTGTATATACACATACTACCTCGCTTAATGAGCTCCTAGCTTAACAGCAACTCTACAGCACCGTAGATGGCCCCACTTACACGCAAACGAAACAATGATGATGAAGGACACACAACACCTAGTCCCCTGCCGGGAATCGAACCCGGGCCCCCTGCGTGTTAGGGGGTAACGCTACCGCTACGCTACAGAAGCGAACAACCACTCAGCTACTAACATAATAAGATTCAAGGTAATGAATACTTGTTTATAGAATTCTCTACGTGTTTAATCCATACTACCATTCTAATATCAGTCACAATCCCCAAAATTGTAGCCACTGGGCGTGAAGCGTCACTTATATTCCTTTACTGCCGCTAAATTTGCGTAAACGGCTCGTGGTCATGCTGTTGGCGTTGCTGTTTCACGATCACGGGTTCCCGGATTCAATTAACGCCTGGCTATGTTCTTTCCAGGTCGCATCTGGATGTGTACGTTGTCCTCATCATCATTTTATCATCATCGACGTGCACGTCACCGAAGCGATGGCACATAAAATGACTTGCACTAAGCTCCCGAACATCCCAACCGGGGTCTGATACATTAGCGCTGCCGTGTGTAACAGCTAAAATACAGTGATTGTACAATTATCAATGTGTTTAAATCATGCCAATTCATACTTTCATACTAATATTATGAATGTGAAAGTAACGCTGTCTGGTAACGTTTTCATGACTAAAGCGCTGAACCGATATCCATGAAGTTTGGCGTACAAGATATTTATTGATTTGAAGAATATTATGCCAATTAGGGAAAAATATTTACTCTTTGAAAAAGCTATTCAGTCTTTCACTTTTTAACTACGTCATATTTGTAAAAATGCTCTCATTGGTTGATATGTTCTACTTGATATGAATCAACATAATTAACACAATGCTTATTCAATTCTCACAGTGTTTTATCCATACTTCCATACTAATACCAGTATTATTAATTGGGAAAATAATTCACTCGGTTGCGTTTTCACGACTCTACCGCTGAACCGATTGCGATGGTATTTCGTATGGAGATAGTTTGAACCGTGAGGTAGCCCATAGGCTACGTCAGAAAGTTGTATCCATTTGAGTTTTATCAATATTTTTAAATATGGTATATGCGAGTGGCATTCAAATGACGCTGGCGCAGTGGTCATCGGCTCTTAATGTCGTAAGATTATCCCATGACAGTTAAAATCCAATGTTAATGTACACGTGGTTTATGATATTGAGTTCCTACACCACCTGACATTAATGGAGAGTTCTGGTGGAGATAAAACAATAAAATCGGACGTTAAGCCTGAGAACCATATTTGAAACTATTACTATAAGCCTTGAAAACGTAAGTCTGCTTTAGCGCATAGCTCTAAAAGCGCTCTAGCTGCGAAAGTTATTCAAATCCAACAATCCTCAGAGCAATCTCATGTTAGCCGGAACTTGAATTCAGAAGGTCGGGCGGCCATAAGAGCTACACAGGCGCTATAACAGGCACAAATCCGTCGCATTTTAGGCGCTGAGCGTCTTACGTCTCTCACAGCTTCCAACACGCTTGAAGACCCACAACGATGGCGTCATTTAAAGGCTGTGTGACAAACAGAGAGTCGTACCTTTACGTGTCCAATATGGCAGACTTCGGAGCAGGCAGCATTTGGTTATGATCTGTTCACAGACTTTGTTAACGATGACCCGCCAGTTTAGCCGAGAGCGCTAATGTGCTGCTTCCTGGACTCGGGTAGACGCGCCAGCGCGGATCGAATCCGCCTGGCGGACTAACGACGAGGGCCTGGATGTGGCTTTTAGGTGGTTTTCCACATCGCACTAGGTGAATACTGGGCTGGTCCCCACATTCCGCCTCAGTTACACGACTCGCAGATATTTGAAACCGTTCGCGCTGTTTCATGGCTTACACTAGATGCAGGCAGGTGGGGTACACTAATTCCGTCCAGGGGGGTACAGGGTGGCGACAAGTAAGGTATCCGGCCACCGTCTGGCACTAACATCGCCAAATGCATAGTAACAAGGCCGACCCCACGCTGAAGTGGGACAAAGGCTCAAATAAAATGATGCTGAACTGACTTTTTTAACGATATGTTAGTCATCATAGACGGAGGGAACAAAGATGGAAGTGAGAAAAGGTTGGTATGTGTTGCTCTGGTGGCAAAAATCTGGCATCTGGTAGTAGGTGTGCCACATACACCCCTAAAGACTCAACTTCTGCAGGAATGTAATGAATCGAGGGATTTGTTAAATATAATTTGAAAATACACTGAAGAGCCAAAAAAACTGGTACACTTGCCTAATACCACGTAGAGCCCCCGCAAGCACGCACAACTGCTGCAACATAATGTGGCGTGGATTCGACTAATGTCTCAAGTAGTGTTGGAGGGAATTGACACCATGAATCCTGCAGAGCTGTTCATACATCCGTAAGAGAACAAGGGGGTGGAGATCTCTTGTGAACAGCATGTTGTAAGCATAAGCTCAATAATGTTCTCATCTGAAGAGTTTGGTGGCTAGTGGAAGTGTTTAAACTCAGAACAGTGTTCCTGGAGCCACTCTGCAGCAATTCTGGGTGTGTGATATGTCGGATTGTGCTGCTGGAATTGCCGAAGTCAGTCGGAATTCCCAGTCGACATGAATGGATGAAGGTGATCAGACAAGATGCTTACGGACATGTCACCTGTCAGGGTCGTATCTAGACGTTTTAGGCGTCCCATATCACTCTGACGGGACACGCCCCAAACTATTACAGAGCCTCCACCAGCTTTAACAGTCCCCTGCTGACATCAAGGGTCCATGGATTCATGAGGTTGTCTCCATACCCGTATATGTCCTGCTGGTATCTCCCAAGTCTGTCGGGTTGCACAATGGAGCTGAATGGACGCAGGTGATCAGACAGAATGCTTACGTACATGTGAGCTGTCAGAGTCGTGTCTAGACGTATCAGGGGTCTTATATCAGGCCAACTGCTCACAACCCACACCATTACAGTGCCTCCACCAGCTTGAACAGTCCCCTGCTGAAAAGCAGGATCCGTGGATTCATGAGGTTGTCTCCATCCGCTCGATACAATTTGAAACGAGACTCGTCCGACCCGGCAACATGTTTCCAGTCATCAACAGACCAATGTCGGCGTCGACGGGCCCATGCAGGGCGTAAAGTTTTGTGTCGTGCGGTCATCAAGGTTACACGAGTGGGCCTTCCTCTCCGAAAGCCCATATTGATGATGGTTCTTTGAATGGTTCGCACGCTGGTATTTGTTGATGGCCCAGAGCTGAAATCTGCAGCAACTTGTAGAAGAGTCGCACTTCAGTAACGCTGAACGATTATCTTCAGTCTTCGTCGGTCCTGTTCTTGCAGGATCTTTTTCCGGGCGCAGCGATATCGGAGACTTGATGTTTTACCTAATTCCTGATATTCACGGTACACTCGTGAATGGTCGTATAGGAAAAGCCTCACTTCATCGCTGCCTCAGACATGCTGTGTCTCAAAGCTCGTGCGCCGACTATAACACCATGTTCAGACTGACTTAAATCTTGATAACCTGCCAGTGTAGCAGCAGTAACCGATCTAACAACTACAACAGACACGTGTTGTCTTATATAGGCGTTGCCGGACGCAGCGACATATTCTGCCTGTTTACATATTTCTGTATTTGAATACGCATGCCTATATTATTTTCTTTGGCGCTTCAATATATATAATGCATCCTTTCAGATTCGACACACAGCAAAATAAATACATACGACACTACAGCAATATATATATATATATATATATATATATATATATATATATATATATATATATATCAGACATTTCGTAAAATTAGTAGCTTACTTACTCACCGTCAGTCATCATAACGAAACTACTGATATGTGAGCGAAGCAGTGGCTAACAGCTAGTGTCTCACATCAATGCCTTCTCCCAAATTTTGATAGTTCCTGCAAGAGACTTGGAAGTTGTTTTATTTGCTCCGCAACAATAAATGAAGTAACGGACAGAAGAAGACAACAATAACTATACAGTGTTTCCCATTCTGATCTTTACAACTCTGAACACGTATCATCTATATTACAGACATGGAGGTAGGCAGAAAGTTCCTTTCTTTTTCCTTTTTTTAGTTACTGAGGAAAATGTCAACCCCCCCGCCCCCTTAAAAGATGGCACACTGTGTGGTCATATTACGGAAGCTCACCACGAACAACTACCACCACCCACGGTTCAGAGGGTACTACCCAAGAGGTGGATGCTTCTCGCCTGCAAGGTGCGGCTGCTGCATGCACTTCAATCTGACGACTGGCCGAAGTGCATAGTATTTGCAGTTGAGATTCTGAGTCGTGTCGACGATGACCCAGACTGTCTGAATAATGTGATGTTCATGGTCGAAGCCTGCTTTCCTGTCTGCGGGAAGGTGAGCCGACACAATGTGAGGATCTGGGCTCTCGGACCACCACTTTAGCATGGAAACGGTGCACAACAGTTCAAAGATAAACGTGTTTTACGGCGTACTTCATGAAGGCGTGGTGGGACATTTCTCCTTTAGATGCGTCAATATGCCCGACTGTTTGTTTGGAGATGTTGGAAAGTTTAGATTTCCGCAGATCGAAGAACTGAATTCTGACATCAAGCTGCAGCAGGATGATGCACTTCTTCACTGGGTCTTGATCGTTATCAAAGCTCTGGATGACACATTTCCAGGTCGCTGGACTAGCGGAAACGACCCCTTTTTGGCCTCCAGCGTCTCCAGACATAGTCCCATTAATTTATTTATTTTTTTACTTTGGGGCTTTTTGAAGCATGTTGTCTACCGGACAAGGTGCAGAACCTGCAGGAAATGCGGCCTCGCCTGAGAGCAACAATGGGACACGTTAAAGGGGTCACGATAGGCCGGCAGAGGGAGGAACTGGAATATGGCTTAAATATCCTGCCTGCTACATATTGCGCATCCAATGAACTCTGTTAAACGGATATTAAAACTTAAGGTGTGAGTGAACCTTATGGAGCAAAATGCACCTTTCTATCGATCCCCATTTCTGAAACATGGGTGATCAAGATCATTTTGAAACAACCTGTATAGTGGCTACTGCACTGCTGTAGGGCCTACTACTTTGTATTATTATTATTATTATTATTATTAGCAGTATTAGAGTAGTAGCAGTGGTAGTTGGAGTTGTCAGACGCAAAGAATTGCAGCCTGAAGTCTTCCAATTTCTGCCAGTTCAGAAGTAAGAAGTCCACCAGTCAAGTAATTTACAAGTCGTAGGCCTACGTATAGCATACACATTTTAATTTTACTGGTTTTAAGTGAGGGTGGAGCAAGTGTCGCTAAGGAGAGGGGAGCTGCGGAGGAAGCATGTTTTGTAACAAGTGTCTACACTCAACGTGGGTAGTTAGTTTTATTTTCCGAGAATGAATTGTGTTTAGCGGTCGCGATGCATTGACTAACACGAATTCTTTACAGATGAATGGAAAAACTGGTAGAAGCCGACCTCGGGGAAGATCAGTTTGGATGCTGCAGAAATGTTGGAATATGCGAGGCAATACTGATCCTACGACTTATCTTAGAAGCTAGGTTAAGGAAAGGCAAACATACGTTTAGAGCATTTGTAGAATTAGAAAAAGGTTTTGACAATGTTGACTAGAATACTCTCATTCAAATTCTGAAGGTGGCAGTCGTATAATTCAGGGAGCGAAAGGCTATTTACAATTTCTACAGAAACCATAAGCGAGCTATGAAAGTCGAGGGGAAATGGAAGCAATGGTTGAGAAGGCAGTGAGACGGGTTGTAGCCTATCCCCGATGTTATTCAATCTGTACACTGAACAAGCAATAAAGGAAACCAAAGAAAAATTTGGAGTGGGAACTAAAATCCAGGGAGAAGAAATAAAAATCTTCAAGTTTGCCGATGACATTGCAATTCTGTCAGAGGCAGCAAAGGACTTGGAAGAACAATTGAACGAAATGGACAGTGTCTTCAAAGGAAGTTATAAGATAAACATCAACAAAAGCAAAACGAGGATAATGGAATGTAGTCGAAATAAATCAGGTGATGTGAGGGAATTAGATTAGGCAATGAGACACTTGAAGTAGTAAATGAGTTTTTCTATTTTGGTAGAAAAATAGCTGAGGACGGTTGAAGTAGATAGGATATAAAATGTAGACTAGCGATGGCAAGGAAAGCATCTCTGAAGAAGAGAAATTCGTTAACGTCGAGTGTAAATTTAAGTGTCTGGAAGTCTTTCCTGAAAGTATTTGTATGGCGTGTAGCTATGTATGGATGTGAAACATGGACGATAAACAATTTAGACAAGAAGAGAATATAAGCTTTTGGAATGTGGTGTTACAGAAGAATGGTGAAGATTACGTAACTAATGAGGAGGTGATGAACAGAACTGAGGAGAAGAGATATTTGTGGCATAATTTTACTAGAAGAAGGGATCGGTTCGTAGGACATGTTCTGAGGCATCAAGGGATCAGCAATTTAGCATTGGAGGTCAGCGTGGAGGGTAGAAATCGTAGTGGGAGACAACAGACGAATGCACTAAGGAGATTCAGAAGGATGTAGGTTGCAATAGTTACTCAGAAATGAAGAGGCTTATACAGGATAGAGTAGCATGGAGAGCTGCATCAAACCAGTCTGGACTGAAGACCACAACAACAACATGCATTGAGAATTTATTCTTCATCCTAAAAAGAAAAATTATTAGATGTAAGGGATACCAGTTGTCTCACTGACTGATCAGTTCCTGACTTTTAAAGAACACCTAAGAAAACTAAATATTGTTTGTCTTCGTTATTTTAAAAATGAAAATGTTCAAAGAAACCTCTTTTTTCTTTAACATAGTTAGATACTAATGTTGATGATGGCGGAATATTATTACCTAATATTTGATTTCACTGAGGGCTATTGGACAGAAAGTTCTGGAACCACTGGGCTTGTGAACCAGGTGCAAACGTGATGCCAGTTAGTCGTACCACATAACACCACAACAGGTGCTGAGCCCATATGATGACACAAATGTAATCTTGCGACGTTAATTCTCGTCAACGCCTCAACACACGGGTTCGTTTATCTTGTCCGCAGCTCGTGGTCACTCGGTCGCGTTCTCGCTTCCCGAGCACGGAATCCCGGGTTCGATTCCCGGCTGGGTCAGGGATTTTCACCTGCCTCGAGATGACTGGGGGTTTGTGTTGTTCTCATCATTTCATCATCATTCATGCAAGTGGCGAGATTGGACTAAGCAAAGGCTGGGAATTTTTGCGGGCGCTGATAACCGCGCAGTTGAGCCCCCCACAATCGAAACAATATCACCATCGTTTATCTTGATACCTTACGCAAACCCGGACCTGGCTGAAGAGTTGACGTGGTGCCGCCCATGTGGCCAATGCTGTCATGGGGCGTACCACGACCAGTGCGACTCTTTGTTGCCAGCGAGCGAAGTAGCGCAGAGGTCAGCACACTGGAGGGACGATGGTTCAAGTCCGCGTCCGGCATTTTGATTTGGGTTTTTCGTGGTTTACCTAAATAGCTTAAGGCACTGCAGGACTGGATTCTTTAGAAAGGCATGGCCACTTTCCTTCTTCGCCATTCCCTAATCCGAGCCTGTGCTCTGTCGCTAATGACCTCGTCTCCCGCGGGACGCTAGACAGTAACCCTCCTCCTTCTCCTCATCCTCCTCCTCTCTGCTGCCGCAATCATAGTCGCCGTAGCGACATTCCAGACGCCATAGCACTGTCCGAATGGATGCTTGTGTTCCTTCAAACATACCCGTTTCCAAACTGAAGGCCGGCCGGAGTGACCGAGCTGTTCTAGGCCCTACAGCCTGGAACCGCGCGACCGCTATGGTCGCAGGTTCGAATCCTGCCTCGGGCATGGATGTGTGTGATGTTCTTAGGTTAGTTAGGTTTAAGTAGTTCTAAGTTCTAGGGGACTTATGACCTCAGGAGTTAAGTCCCATAGTGCGCAGAGCCATTTGAACCATTTGAACCAGACTGAAGGTTCATCAAGTTTATTTCAGACTGGAAGTCCTAGTAGAGATAGGCAACCATCGCGACAAATATAACAAAAATTATTCTCAAAATGCTTATTTGCTGCTGAAGAAATCTCGCAGTTGTTTTTGGAGACTTTTCTTTTTATTTCCACATTCACAACATATTTCGGTCCCAGCCCAACGTCTGGTGACCTGTTAGCAATAAGAATACTGGGATTACAAACTATTCCAAGAACGCAAATGCAAGGATACACAGATGCAAGGTTCAAAAACGTACAAAATTATACCGAGCGAGGTGGCGCAGTGGTTAGCACACTGGACTCGCATTCCTTAATCCGAACTTGCGCCCCGTCTCTAATGACGTTGTCGACGGGACGCTAAACACTAATCCCCTCCTTCCCCTCCTCCGTACAAAAATAATAAAAATCGAAGATGTCAAAATAGGCAAAAAATATTCATACCGTATGCAATTACATAAACTCAATCGGCTGTTGTTAATGTCGAACATCAAAAACCGCTTATGGTAGATGAGGTGCAATAACCTTTCACTCGCACAGCCAGAAGCCAAACATACCGGCGCCAGAGCGGCAGGGGAGACGCGCCCTGGGCGAGCACAATGCCATCTGGTGGAACCGCCAGTATCGTAGTGAAATTTAATAAAAGTTGTATGTCAAGATTACTAACAATGACAAAAGCGAAGCTCAAAGGCATGAACTCGTATGAGACATGACAGCAACTATTACATACGTGAAAATTACAGGATCTTAAAAAATAAACTCAAAACTGCGACAAACGTCACCCAACGTTTTGGTGTTATAAACAGTGGCCGCAAAGGGCGTACAATTTTTACTTCCCATTGCAACTGAAGAAATTATCAAAAATATAAAAAAAAACCTGTTGTTCCACTGACCTGCTCATTAAGTAATCTTTCTTGGAAGCGCCGTCCAAGGACGAAAATTTCTAGGTCTTCTAAAATATGCAAATAAACAGCTTTATTCTCATAATGAATAATCTGTAACTTGTTTTCGAGATCACGAAGAGGATGACTGCACTGATGTAAATGAGCTCCTAGTGCACTACCACAGCTAGGGTAATCGTGTTCCTTATATCGTGTTCTGAACTGCCTCCCAATCTGCCTGGTGTAAAACTTGCCACAAGCTCCACACTTAATCTTAAAGACTCCCCTTCCCCCCCCCCCCCTCCCACCAACTTTGCAAAACTCACCAACAGGCTGCCCTATACTATGTCGGAGGAGCTTTGCCAATTTGTTAATAGCATTAAAACCTACCACCACATTATGCTTTTTAATCTCATTACTAATCTTTAGAGAGGATGGACCAACCATCAGTTTGCGGTCAGATTCCGTACATCCTCTAGGACAACGTTTCTCAACCTTCCAATTTCGCGACCCAATGTTCAATCACAATAATTTTCGTTTCCTCCTCCCCCCTCTCCACCCCCCTCTCGCCTTTTCCCATATGTATTGAGTGTATTTTGACATTAAGGCTACAAAGTTGCAACCCCTACAATTAGCAATTAATAATAATTAAATTTATTGCTATTTCACAACACAGATCAGTTACATTGACAAAACCGGAATACACAACCCTTTACTGCTCCTTGTCCTACAAATAGCGTACGAAAATACTGCCGAAGGTCTCTCATCTGCCGAAGAAGCCTTCATAAACCTCACGGCAAGTGGCGAAGTCAAAGGACAATTTAGTAATAAATCTCTGTTTGAATTTTGGTCATGGGTGGGTAGATGAGTTATATGCACTAAAAACAAGAGCATTTCGTGTACTATTACAATTTTCAACATCCTACTTTTGCGAAACCTGATTATCTTCGTTGTCTGCTTTGAACACAATTTTAGAAACCAGGTAATGTAGAGAAAGAATTCAGAGTGTCTATTTCTAACATTAAACTCTCGTTCGAAAAATTCTGTTCTGCAATCCAGGACTAAGAGAGTCACTAACAATTGCAAAACTTGTGTTTAGTTTAGTACTGGAAAGCTAATTATGAAATGCGTTGTGCAGTACTGATGCAGTCCTAATTAATAAGTGCATTATACCAGCGTAAATGTGAATTTTAAGTTTTTATTATGTCTGAATCTATTATGCTTTTCTTTTTTTTCAGTAAATTAATCAATTTATGAAATCATTTTTTTTTTCTTTCAAGTAAGCTCGCGACCCCCTTTTACCCGCTGCTCTAGGCGGACGCACCCCATAGACTGAGAACAGCTGTTCTAGGGCACTAGTCGTGTGGGGTCGTTGATCCTGCATTCCACTGAATATAGTCTTACTGACCCCATCGGTTCGACATTCGCTTGACAGCAGTGGGATCCGCCCGATACGAGCAGCGATATCGTGGAACGATAAACCGAGGTCACGATAGAGCACGATTCTGTCGCTGTAAAATTCAGACACCTCAGATGGGCCCTGTCTGCTAATATCATCTTTTACTCTTCTTCAAGTGTTAGTAAATACTTCCTAACATTTAAATTTGGATAATATGTCAACATATTTCTCTTTTTCAGAAACGCTTTTCTAGCTGTTGCCAGTCCGCGTTTTATATCCTCCCTACTTCGACCACTGTCAGTTTTTTTTTTTTTTTTTGCTGCCGAAATAGCATAACTCCCCGTTCTTTGAGACGCCATGTCACGTATTGCGCGGCCTCTCCCGCCGGAGGTTCGAGTCCTCCCTCGGGCACAGGCGTGTGTGTTGCTCTTAGCATATGTTAGTTTAAGTAGTGTCTAAGTTTAGTTTAAGTAGTGTGTAAGTCTAGGGACCGATAGCCTCAGCAGTTTGGTCCTTTAGGCATTCCCACACATTTGAACATTTGCACATTCAATTCCTCATTTCCTAATGTAATTCCTTCAGCAAGCGCCTGATATAATTCGACTTCATTCCGTTATTGTTTATGTACTTTTGTTAATGTTCATCTTATAACCTCTTTTCGCTGTATATTCCGTTCAAACACTCTTCCAAGTCCCATGCCGTCTCTGACAGAATTGCAGCATCATTGGCTAATCACAAAGCTTTTATTTCGTCTACCTTAAATTTAATATCCTTTCCAAGTTTCTCGTCGATTTCCTTCATAGCTTGCTCAGCATACAAATTGAACAACTTCGGTGATAGGTAAATCATACGTGGATCTGCGTGTTTACTGAAAGGAAGTCCAGATTACAACTGTGATTTTATCCATACAAACAGTAAATCAACAAATCAATTGCAATTATAAGTATGCAGCTCCAAACTTTATCGTCAAACATGGATGAAAGAAATGAAATGATCGTATGGCATTGATCAAATAAAATGTGTGTGAAATCTTATGGGACTTAACTGCTAAGGTCATCAGTCCCTAAGCTTACACACTACTTACCCTAAATTATCCTAAGGGCAAACACACACACCCGTGCCCGAGGGAGGACTCGAACCTCCGCCGGGACCAGCCGCACAGTCCATGACTGCAGTATGGCACTGATGGCAGAGAGTCCTCAACTGGGAATGTCCTGTCGCCTAGTTGCAAGTCTTTTCAGTCGGTGCGACATTGGAGGACTTGCGTGTCGGTGTTCATAAAGTAAGGACGACACAACATCTATTTCTCGTACAGAGAAAATCTTCGACCAGGCCGGGAATCGAACCGGGCTCGGCGCATGGCAGTCAGATGCGCCGACCACTCAACAAAGTGGGCGGGCGTCAAACACCGATGACGAGATCCTTAAGACCTTCACAACTAATGTACTTCCTCATTATTGTCCAGTCGGAGCTGTGCTCATTCCCCAATTCTACAGTCGTTGGCAAGATTTTAAACCTTAGCCTTCCTTCTTCCTTTAGGATAATACCTGCATAATGTATGCATACTTGCTTTATTTAGGGCCATGGCCTCAGAGTCGAGGGAAGTTCCCGCCGGCTGCTGTGGCCGAGTGGTTCTAGGCGATTCAGTTCGGAACCGCGCTGCTGCTACGGTCGCATGTTCGAATCCTGCCTCGGGTATGGCTGTGTGTGATGTCCTTAGGTTAGTTGGGTTTAAGTAGTTCTAAGCCTAGGGGACAGGGCCACAGATGTTAAGTCCCATAGTGCGCAGAGCCATTTGGACCATTTTGAGGGACGTTCCGAAAGTAGGTTTCGTAGTTGTTTTTCACACTGAAACATTATTGCCAGCAACAAATACTCCATGGCATCATAAACTATGCATCTTGCACAGTTTTTCGACATAGTCGCCGCCACAGGTATTGAAACATTTGTCGTAGCATGCAATCAGTTTGAAGAAATGACTCTGGTAAAACTCAGTGTCCTGTGACGTCCATTAATACCGTATAACAGCACGCCTTCCATTGGGGAGCACTTTGTCAGTACATGGCTGTCTGCCATCGTGATTTGTACTTGAATAACCTCGAATTCACCGGTCTGTTGCCACTCTGTCTTTTTCAGCGCTCTGCGCATGCGTCATTCCTCCTCGGCTGACACCCCTTCCGTCGCTAAATCAGCATCGGTTGTGGATTCATGCGGCGTTTGTTTCTGCTGTCACCAGTTGATACGTCCGCGCAGAATACGGTAGTCGATGCGCAGTGACAAATATTTGTCCAATGCGCTGGTCGAGTTCATTCGTTTGTTCGGAAGGGGAGACCAACAGTGTTTGCCACCTATCGGCCGTCCGGCGGTGACGGAATCGATTCGTACGCCCTGCAGCCCTCGAACGATTTTGCAGAAACTATACGGCTAAATATTTCATTTTTGCTTTGCTTTTAGCTTTATATGTCAGGTTTATGATGATATGCCCATCGTTTCGTTAATGGTCTTAGTTATTGTGAGATGTATATGGAAGTAGAACAATGCGCGAAATTCGAAAAAGTTTGCAATGAAACATAGGGGTCGCTATGATTTTGTGTTTGGTGCAAATTACATAACTTGTTGCTGCGTATCAAATTTAGCTAACAATTTGGATTTTTCTTTAGGTTTGAGTAGAGTTGTCTATTTGTCACCAATGTGGAGAAAATTGATCTGACGTAGCACACTCATTTGCGATAGCGCCGCACCATCGATAAAGCCAGAGTGAAATAACCGCAACATTATTCATATTCCATAAATGGTTTGAGATATTGAAATGAGATTTTGGCAAATGATAGCACGCAAAGAGAAGTGTAATTTGCCTTATGGTTATTATGCAAAACTTCAATATCTTCCGTGTTATTCAACTAACCGCAGACTTTTTCGATGAAAAAATGTAATTTTTAAGCTGGTGAAAGGAGAAATGCTGTGCAGAACGTTTATTTTGTACTGAGGATGTGCTTTTTCATAAGCTTTTGACGTTACTTTCCCTAATTTCCTCACTTAATCAACTTAATATACCACTATTTCATAATTCTCTTGCAATTGCGTCTGCACAACATGTTAGTGAGGTAAATAAATAAACGTCGTGTGGCTAGGGCCTCCCGTCGGGTAGACCGTTCGCCGAGTACAAGTCTTTCGATTTGACGCCACTTCGGCGACTTGCGCGTCGATCGAGATGAAATGATGACGATTAGGATAACACAACACCAAGTCCCTGAGCGGAGAAAATCTCCGACCCAGCAGGGAATCGAACCAGAGGTGTTAGTGAGGTGAGACGGTGTAAACTCCGCGGTGTTTTGGCAAAAGAAGCAAATTCTAACATAGCAACCAGAGAAATGTGTGGGTTTTATTCAAAATTCGCAACTCATGACGCTTCTCTGAATGTTAAAAATAGTCAACAAGCCAGGTGAAACTAAATAGCTATATTTTTGGCGAGATTCTTTTTAGATACTAACGAAAGCTGCGGTGACAGTAGATCTTTTAGAACGGCCACCATGCAAGTGTGGGTGTGGAGAGGACCCACTTAATATTTACAAAAAATGTGAGCTAGGCTTCAGTATAGAAAGGCACGTCCCCTCCAGCACTGGGCCTTTCCCCTACAGTGCCTGCGGCCAAGCCCGACAACTATCGCTCTTCCCTTGTGTGCCGTGCCGATTTCGCTTCTACCGGCCATGGTATTCTGCGCGGATCTCCATCTTCTCTTTCAAAAACAGTGACGAAACCTAATTTCGGGACGCTCCCTGAGTGTTCATTTATCGATTTCAGCTACTATATTTACGTAGTACGACAGCTGTAAACAGTGTTTTCTAGAAATTACTTATAGATGGAATTTGAGAGACGTCATGTGACAGCCACACAAAAGTGCTGAAGAAAACTGACGAAGAAAATTGTTCAAATGGCTCTGAACACTGTGGGACTTAACATCTGAAGTCATCAGTCCCCTAGAACTTAGAACTACTTAAACCTAACCAACCTAAGGACATCTCACACATCCATGCCCGAGATGGACTGTGCGGCTGGTCCCGCCGGAGGTTCGAGTCCTCCCTCGGGCATGGGTGTGTGTGTGTGTTTGTCCTTAGGATAATTTAGGTTAAGTAGTGTGTAAGCTTAGGGACTGATGACCTTAGTAGTTGAGTTCCATAAGATTTCACACACATCTGAACATTTTTTTGAACATGCCCGAGACAGGATTCGAACCTGCGACCGTAGCAGTCGCGCGGTTCCGGACTGAAGCGCCTAGAACCGCTCGGCCACCGCGGCCGGCACTGACGAAGAGGCAGAGAGAAAGCGAGGGAAAAAACATTGGCTAACACTCGTGCCTTTGTTGTGGTTCGAGTGTCAGTAGCTTCTCAGATTCTTTTCTGAAGTGGGAATATCTGAAACGGTGCCCACTCAGCCTCAAAGGGCCAGATGAAGACTTCCTTAAATAAAGAAATAGTAGCAGCATCATTTGAATTCATCTACTGGCACTAATGGCTGGCAAGGGGGGGGGGCAGGGGGGAGGATTCGCGACGATCGATAACACATCCCACAGTCCTCGATCGCTCCTCGTACTGCCTTGTATGTAGCAATATGTCACTCGGAACAGGCGAAACGCCTAATCCGTGAGTGGCGTTTACGTTTCACGTTTACTAAACTAGGCGATTGGGAGGGACGCTAGAAACCAACATGTTGCATGGTTGTTATTATTTGTTATTACTAAATCAGCGCCCTATTCGATACGGAAGCGGAATTCCTGTGGAAGAAACCTATTATCATGATGAATGCGCTTCCTAATGCGTGCCAGCTGAAGCAATTTAGACATACGACATCGCCGTGTCGTTGTTACGCTATTGGGCCATAATGCTCCGAGCGTGTGCAGCCGGACGCATGCCCTGTAAACAAAAGAGCAGCACGGCGGGCTGCGAACACAGGAAATGCGGGCGTCGAGTGACGGCAGCTAATTTGTGCTCTTTCCGTTCTGCAGAAGAACAGTGACCTCGGCAACAGAATTGACGCTTACGTCATTGTCCGTCTGTGCAGAATCACTGACGCACTGCGGAGTGGCGGCGCGTTAAAACATTTGGCAAGTCGGCGAACAGAAACGGGACCATCTCAAGTACAGAATAGGGAAGATTAACTCGATAAGTCACTTTAACGAAGCTACTATTTACCAACAGTTGCATTAGATATAACTGTTATGTCCGAAGAAAGCGCAAAATCAAAGTTTAATGTCCTGTCGACGACGATGTCATTGGAGGCGGATGGGGAAGGAAATAGTCGCGACTTTTCCAAAAAGAACATGGCAGCATTTACCTGAAGTGATTTAGGGAACTCCTGTAGAACGTAAATATTGATGTCGGGGCAAGGATTTCAACTGCAGTCCTCCTGCACACGAATCCAGTGTGCTACCACAAGCCGGCCGCTGTGACCGAGCGGTTCCAGGCCCTTCAGTTTGGAACCGCGCTGCTGCTACGGTCGCAGGTTCGAATCCTGCCTCGGGCATTGATGTGCGTGATGTCCTTAGGTTAGTTAGGTTTAAGTAGTTCTAAGTCTAGGAGACTGATGACCTCAGGTTTTAAGTCCCATAGAGCTTAGAGCCATTTGAACCATTTTGTGTTACCACAATGCCACCTCGCTGGCTGGCTGTGGGGCGGATAGAAGATCCTAGGCCTCACAGCGAATGGAGTAAATCACTGTATGTCATGTGATGTTGCATTTACCCGAAAGTGCATAATTACATGAAAGGAGCGAGTTATCAGTACATTTGATGGCCTTTGTCATTGGAACCCGTGACTTTTGATATCGGCTTCCGGCACACTGCTCAGTATTTACAGCCGAGCTCTTCGCCTTGCATCAGGCCACGGAGTACATCCAGGGACACAGCAACAACAACAACAGCAAAAAGTGTGTGACATCTTATGGAACTCAACTGCTAAGGTCATCAGTCCCTAAGATTACACACTACTTAACCTAAATTATCCTAAGGACAGACAGACACACTCATGCCCGAAGGAGGACTCAACCTCCGCCGGGAGCAGCCGCACGGTCCATGACTGCAGCGCCTTAAACCGCCCGGCTAATCCCACGCGGCGCGACACAGCGTTTCCCATTGTCTCCTCTTCTCAGACTCACTCAGTGGCCTTCAAAGTCTGCGTGCGCTGTACACTGCCCATCCCTTAGTGTATGTATGTGTGTGTTGTCCTTAGCGTAATTTAGATTAAGTAGTATATAAGCCTAGGGACCGATGACCTCAGCAGACCATAGAACTTACCAAAAATACCAATTTTTTTCCTTAGTGCAGCGGGTCCAGGGAAACTGTCACTTGCTCACTCTTCGTGGAGCCAGGGTCACGTTTATGTGGGTCCCTGGTCGTGTGGGTCTTCCAGGAAACGAGGCTGCTGACGCTGCTGCCAAGGCTGCAGTCCTCGTACCTCAGCCCGCGAGTACCTGTATTCCCTCCGATGATCTCCGCGTTGCCGTCTGCTAGGAGGTGATGTCCCATCGGCATTGCCAATGGTCCTCCCTTTACGGACATAAGCTTCGGCTCATTAAGCCTCTCCCAGCGCCTTGGACGACCTCCTCTCTGCCCTCCCGCCGGGAGGAGATTATTTTAACTCGGCTGCGTATTGGGCACTGCCAGTTTAGCCATCGCCATTTGCTAAGCAGCGCTACAGCACCACTTTGTACACATTGCTCCTGTAAACTGAAGGGTAGGCCGAATGTGGGAAGTGAGTAGGAGCAGGAAAAGGTGAAATGCTTCGGTACTGCGTGTAGGTTCTAGCTCTTTACTGGTGCATGAACATATACAACGGATAATACTTAACTTTGGCTGAGATGAGCACTTAGGTGCGAAGCTGTACATCAATCAAATCTAACAACGGCTAGAAGTTACAAAGGCAAAATCTGCAGTGGCTCCCCCACTATGAAATAGAAACAGTGTTGCTTGGTCGTCTACTCGGAATCAAATGGGCTGAATCCGGAGCGGCGCTCGTAGAGCTGCACAGCGCCGGCTAGAGGGCGCTGTCGTCGGTGTCTGTGTCGTAGTGCCAACCTAAGAGCTTGTATTTCCGCCGTGGCATCGCAGCTATCGATACGCAGCGTCCACATTTTAATTGTCCGCCACTTCCGGCTGCAATGCCCTTTTTTTAACAATTTACGTTCCAGCTTGGGTTTGCCTTCTGATTTATCAGCCGTTTTAACAAATCACGCGCGGGCTGTCGATCGCGTTTTAGTTTGTATCTTTCGAAGCAACATGGCGAAGGCCATTTAATTTTCGGTTTTGGACCATTTCTGCATGGTTTTTTTAGCCCTTTTTTCACGGGCCTGTTTTTAGCTGTGTTCTATTCTGTCCATTGGGACTGACTTATAGTCGCTTAACTCATCTTTGTGTTCGTGTTCTATAGTTTTGACTTGGGCGCGTATGACCCCGGTTGTTTTTTGCACCCTAAAGCAAAACAAAACAAACAAAACTCGGTTTTGAAACTTTCTGGCAGATTAAAACTGTGTGCCGGACCGAGACTCGAACTCGGGACCTTTGCCTTTCGCGGGCAAGTGCTCTACCAACTGAGCTACCCAAGGACGACTCCGTTCTTTCAGAAGTGCTAGTTCTGCAAGGTTCGCAGGAGAGCTTCTGTAAAGTTTGGAAGGTAGGAGACGAGATACTGGCAGAAGTAAAGCTGTGAGGACGGGGCGTGAGTCGTGCTTGGGTAGCTCAGTTGTTACAGCACTTGCCCGCGAAAGGCAAAGGTCCCGAGTTCGAGTATCTGAAAACTCGGTTTTGCACGTGCTACAATGTCCAGAGTGCACCGCGAGTGGCTTGATTAGGAGAAAAACGACGTCAGCTGAGGCAGATGCTCTGATTCCCAACAGGTTGATATTCTGGATAGCTGTGGATTTTCACGGATTGTAAGAGCCGATAGACGTGCCACAAATAAAACGCCAGTTCGTCACTAGACATAATACCCGGTGAGCACCAGCACCTCTGTCGCAAACTGCAATGCCGTTTACGTCGGTGACCTGGTAGTGAAGGATCGTCCTCTTACATGCAGAAAAGCCTACGCTGGAATGAACAGACAGTCCATCAGTACAAGGATCACCGAACATAAACGGATAGATGGAGAAATCGAACGTGGCGGAGCACGTACTGTGTGAGACGGATCAGGTAATAATATTAGCCGACACGCAGGTTGTCTCAGTGGGCAAGAACTTCCACGGTTGTATGGTGACAGAAGCCATCAGAGTTCGCAAGTACGACAATTTTTCGACAGCAACGAAGAAAGTCGTAAGACGAATGGAGTACTGATACGTCCGCTTTAGCGGTATACCTTTGCAGGTAACAAGTGGAGAACCATAGAAACAGTCGTAGAACGGAAACGATATGTTTCCGGACAGGGGCTTCTATTCAAAATATTGTGTACTCACTTCCCTCTACATGTCCTAGAAGTTAGTAACGGGAATTTCTGAACACTAATAGCCTAAATATATAGCCTAAATATCGGCTGTAAACCCCAAGACGACCCTCAACAGCCTGCCGCGGTGGTCTAGCGGTTCTAGGCGCGCAGTCCGGAACCGCACGACTGCTACGGTCGCAGGTTCGAATCCTGCCTCGGGCATGGATGTGTGTGATGTCCTTAGGTTAGTTAGGTTTAAGTAGTTCTAAGTTCTAGGGGACTGATGACCACAGTAGTTAAGTCCCATAGTGCTCAGAGCCATTTGAACCATTTTTTTTTTTACCCTCAACATGCAACACGCTAACAATCGAGCAGGAAACCATAAACAACTGCTCTATCGCATTGTGCATATACGGCACGTCATCGAGCAAGACGTGCGCGGCCAGTAACTACCCCTACATCACATTTACGTCTACGTGATTACTCTGCAATTCACAATTAAGTGCCTCGCAGAGGACTCATCAAACCAACTTCAAGCTACTTCCCTATCGTTATATACTCGAACAGCGTGCGGGAAAAACGAACACTTAAATCTTCCCGTGCGAGCTCTGATTTCTCTTATTTTACCCATATTCTGATCGTCACTTCTCCCTATGTAGATGGGAGCCAACAAAATATTTTCACACTCTGAGGAGGAAGTTGGTGATTGAAATTTCATGAGGAGGCCTCGCCGCAGCGGAAAACGCCTTTGTTTTAATGGCTGCAACTACAATTCGTATTTCATATCCGTGGCTCTCTCTCCCCTATTTCGTTAACATAGAAAACGAGCTGCCCATCTTTGAACTTTTTCGATGTCCTCTGTCTATCATATCTGATGTGGATCCCAAACCGCACAGCAATGCTCCAGAAGAGGGCTTCACATGTATGCTGTATGCAGTCTCTTTAGTAGACCTTTTACATTTTCTAAGTGTCCTGCCTATAAATCGTAATCTTTGGTTTGCTTTCCCCACAACATTATCTATGTGATAGTTTCACTTTGAGTTATTTGCAATTGTAATTCGTAGATATATATTTGAGTTTACAGCGTTTAAATTTGTGTGATTTATCACGTAACGGAAATTCAGCACAATCTTTTTAGTATTTATGTAGATGAGTTCACACTTTTCATTATTTAGAGTCAATTGCCACTTTTTGCACCGTACAGGTATTTTCTCTAAATCATTCAGCGATTCGTTTTGATCATCTGGTGACTTTACAAGACAGTAAATGACAAAAAAAATGGTTCAAATGGCTCTAAGCACTATGGGGATTAACATCTGAGGTCATCAGTCCCCTAAAATACTTAAACCTAACTAACATGAGGATATCACACACATCCTTGCCCGACGCAGGATTCGAACCTGCGACCGTAGCAGCCATGTGGTTCCGGAATGAAGCGCCTAGAACCGCTCGGCCACCGCGGCCGGCTCAGTAAATGACAGCATCATCTGGAAAAAATCTAAGGTGTCTGCTCAGATTGTCTCCTAATTCGTTCATGTAGATCGGGAACAGCAGATGGCCTATAACATTTACGTGAGGAGCGCCAGATGTCACTTCTGTTTTACTCGATGTTTTTCCGTCAGTTATTGCGAACTGCGACCTTTTTGACTGGCGTACTTTACATACGACCAGAATCACTTTGGTTTTATGTATATAGACTGAACCAGCGAGTTAAAATTTGTACCAAAGCCGGGAAACGAAACCAGATCTACTGCTTACAGACAGGTGCGTTAGCTACTAACAAGTAGAGGTCCGCCGGCCGCGGTGGTCTAGCGGTTCTAGGCGCTCAGTCCGGAACCGCGAGGCTGCTACGGTCGCAGGTTCGAATACTGCCTCTGGCATGGATGTGTGTGATGTCCTTAGGTTAGTTAGGTTTAAGTAGTTCTAAGTTCTAGGGGACTGATGACCACAGATGTTAAGTCCCATACTGCTCAGAGCCATTTTTTTGAAGTAGAGGTCCCCAGTGGAACGATCGACTTTTTGAAACTATTGAAATTTGGACGTTGATACGTCCTTGCAAAGTTGACCAATGATTCTGCTGTGGTGTGCATACAAACTCTGAGTCTGAGATATTATCGCGAGTAGTAAAGAGCGAATAGTTGTGGAGAGGAGTCGGAAGTGGTCGGACGCAGCGTGCGGTGGAGGGAAGTCGCAGCCTGCCGTGGTCGTACTAGTAACGCCGGAGGAGATTTTTGTATTAGTTGAAGATTTTTTTTTATAGTGTGCCTTTTTACTGGACGCAGTTGTTGGTTCCTTGCACACTGGAGGGATTTTGTCAGATTTCTGTATGCATACATTGAGAGTAATATTCGTACCTTTGTTATGGTCAGAAACGTCTTGAGTACAGGCGTTGTGGAATAATTAAGTTTGTGTAAACTTCGTCAGTGTTTAAATAATATATATACGGCAAATGTAGTAGATTATAGTCCTTATTGGTTTCTTTAATTTTTTACACCGTTTAATGTTAGTTAACCAAACCCCTCCGGATCATTCAATTTACAGACGCGAAATTTAACCGACAGGAATAAGATGCTGTGATATTCAAATTATTAGCTTTTCAGAGCATTCACACAAGTTTGGCGCCGGTGGCGACACCTACAACGTGCTGACATGAAGAAAGTTTCAAACCGATTCATCATACACAAACAGCAGTTGACCGGCGTTGCCTGGTGAAACGTAGTTGTGATGCCTCGTGTAAGGAGGAGAAATGCATACCATCACGTTTCCGACTTTGATAAAGGTCGGATTGTAGCCTATCGCGATTGCTGTTTATCGTATCGTGACATTGCTGCTCGCGTTGCTCGAGATCCAATGACTGTTAGCAGAATATGCAATCGGTGGGTTCAGGAGGGTAATACGGAACGCCGTGCTGGATCCCAACGGCCTCGTATCACCAGCAGTCGAGATGACAGGCATCTTAGGCATCTTATCCGCACGGCAGTAACGGATCGTGCAGCCACGTCTCGATCCCTGAGTCAACAGATGGGGACGTTTGCAAGACAACAACCATCTGCAAGAACAGTTTGACGACGTTTGCAGCAGCATGGACTATCAGCTTGGAGACCGTGGCTGCGGTTTCCCTTGACGCTGCATCACAGACAGGAGCACCTGCGATGGTGTACTCAACGACGAACCTGGGTGCACGAATGGCAAAACGTCATTGTTTCGGACGACTCCAGGTTCTGTTTACAGCATCATGATGGTTGCATCCGTGTTTGGTGACATCGCGGTGAACACACATTGGAAGCGTGTATTCGTCATCGCCATACTGGCGTATCACCCGACGTGATGGTATGGGGTGCCACTGGTTACACGTCTCGGTCACCTCTTTTTCGCATTGACGGCACTTTGAACAGTGGACGTTACATTTCTGATGTGTTACGACCCGTGGCTCTACCCTTAATTCGCTCCCTGCGAAACCATACATTTCAGCAGGATAATGCACGACCGCATGTTGCAGGTCCTGTACGGGCCTTTCTGGATACAGAAGATGTTCGACTGCTGCCCTGGCCAGCACATTCTCCAGATCTCTCACCAATAGAAAATGTCTGGTCAATGGCGGCCGAGCAACTGGCTTGTCACAATACGCCAGTCATTACTCTTGATGAACTGTGGTACCGTGTTGAAGCTGCATAGGCAGCTGTACCTGTACACGCCATCAAATCACTGTTTGACTCAATGCCCAGGCGTATCAAGGCCGTTATTATGGCCAGAGGTGGCTGTTCTGGGTACTGATTTCTCAGGATCTATGCACCCAAATTGCGTGAAAATGTAATCACATGTCAGTTCTAGTATAATATATTTGTCCAATGAATACCCGTTTATCATCTGAATTTCTTCTTGGTGTAGCAATTTGCATTGATCGCAGTATTGCTTTTGAAATATTTTAGCATGTTGCTAATCACGCAGTTGCAGCGGCAAGACGGAGTTAAGCTGTCTGTTGCGCACAGGAGCATTGCAATATAGTTTTCGGGAGCCGTTAGAAAACATCTTACAACTCACAGTCAGATACTAGAGAATTGATTTCTTATTATTCGTAGGAAGAGTAATTCAGAATTCAATATTATCAGTGCGCACATGTTTCCGTACGTTGCTTTTAAAATAGTTACGAACCAGTTTCACCTTTCGACGTGCTTGCCAGGATTTAGTATCGTTGGACGATTTCGCAGTTAAAGATCCTTCGTCTTGCTACTGCATTTGCAAAATTTTATGCAATAGTACTTGGTCAGCAGTTGTAGCGGAGCATTTTTTGTTGCGAGAGAGCTGCTTCACATTAATTCAAAACTTTTTATTGCAGTAGTTTTCTACTTCAGTATTTATTTTGTAACAGTGAAGTTAACAGTTTTGTGTTAAGATAGTTGCTTTGCATTTTGTGTCACCTTCTTTACTGCTACAACGCCAGTGAAAACTAGAGCACAGGCAGGAATGGACAAGGCAGTAGAAGTAACTCCAAACGTAGTTTCGGGAAATTTGAGACATGGTGTAGAAATTTCTTCTCAGGGTAAGGAAGTCAAGGAAATTTTGAATGATACTGTGAATAATCAATGTGTAGACTATTATTTGCCAGTCATGTGTGATGAACTGCAGGGAATTAAACGCAACTCAAACGATCAAAATACCGTAACACAGTCCGAGTTTGTTGTGAAAGTTTCAGGTATTGCTTCTACTTCTATAAAGGAAAATAATTTTGTCTTGCCCTCTTTCAGTAATAATGTTGCACAATTAATACTAGCCCAGCTTGATGCGATTAAAAACTTTAATGACGAGATAAATGACAAAATCAAGGGATCTAGTAGCAAACAGGAAGAGAACTTCAGATTGTTTCGTGACGCGATAAATAACAAGACCAAAGAACCTACGGATGAGATTAATAATAATTTGGATTGTTAATTCGAAGAAACATCAAAGCGATTGAAAATCAGGTACGTAAGGAACTCAAGTCTGATATTAGTAATCTTGTGGCCAGACTTGACCATGTACAGACTGTTGATATTCTTAAGTTGAGACAACAGACTTTACAACAAGAATTGCAAATAGAGGAATTAGTACAGAAGTTGGAGTCTTTACAATTACAGACACGGAAGTTTCTAGGATACAAAATCAGTTGATGATTGTTGTAAAACGTGTTAGAGTAGCGCAAACGAACAATGATTCATATAAAAGGTCAGACGATACTCAGCTGGTTTCGTTTGCCGACACCGAAGAATTTCAGTCTCTGCAACATTTTAAGGAAGGGTAGATGACGATTAATCAGCAAAATAAATGCGAAGTGAGAAAGATACAGGAACACCTTGCCAATATCGAAGAAAGGATCGGTCGCGATAACGATACCAGTAGGTTCAATAACTATCACACTGGAATTCACAGTGAACGCACTAATTTCGGAAGTGCTAATCACTTTTCCCCGTAAAGGTGATATGTTTGCAGGGCACAATGAGTGGAATGCAAGTTACGGTATGAGATAAAACTCATCCGTTCAGAAAAATGAGGGTTTTAATTACAAACATTTTCTCACAATAAGGAAATTCAAAATTTTCTGATGGTTCAAATGGCTCTGAGCACTATGGAACTTAACATCTCAGGTCATCAGTCTCCTAGAACTTAGAACTACTTAAACCAGGATTCGAACTTGCGACCGTAGCGGTCGCGCGGTTCCAGACTGAAGCGCCTAGAGCCGCTCGGCCACCAGCGGCCGGCTTTTCGTAATGCTAGCAATGAAATTCACCCAAGGGAGTGGTTGCAACAATTCGATTATTCTTTACCACCAACATGGGCAATTGACCACAAACTGGAATTCATTTGCAGCTATGTCGAAGGAGAATCTGCGACAAGAGTGAGATGGATTTCACGTGAATGTCACACGCATGGTGATTTTTGTCACGCATTCTTGTCCGCTTACTGGTCCGAAACAACTCAAGATAGCATGTAACCTAACATTATCATGATGAAAAATTATGAACAATCGAATTTTTCAACTCGTATGCAGTACTTTGAAAACATGATGCGCATGAACAGATATTTAATTAATCCGTAAAGTGCGTCGAAATTAATCCGTATTTGTCTGACTAAATTACCTATCAGGTTATGCCACATGGTTTTGGCAGGACGTTGGAAGGATGACTTGGAAGAAAAATCATGAACAATCGAATCTTTAAATTCCTGTGCAGAACTTTGAAAACATGATGTGTATGAATAGATATGTAACTAACCCGTACAGTCCGTCGGAATTAATACGCAGTTGTCTGACTAAATTACCTATGAGATTATGCCACTAGTTTTGGCAGGACGTTGTAAGGAAGACTTGCAAGCTTTTCAAGCTCTTTTGCAAGAACTTGAATTTGACAGTAATGATAAAATACAAATATATAATAATAATCAGTATTGGTAAAATCACCGTCAGCAGTGTAACTGAAAACGTAGATGGATTTCGCGTGAACGACATGATGAGAGACACGACGAATAGAGACATGATATGGGACATCAGCCCTGCGGTACAGACGCTCGAAAAATGATTCCCGTGACCATAGGAATTAGCAGTGCAGGAACAGAGATGGCGTATAGCGTGTACATGGACGTTATGACACTGGGGCGTGACGGCACAAACTTTTTATTCCGATGTGGTGCTCAGGTTTCAGAAATCAGGGCATCGACCCCATGGGACAATAATATTAATAGCAGGTATGCAAGACAAAATAATTATGATGATAGATCAAACCAAAACTGGCGTCATCGTAGAAATTCAAATTCTGAGCGTGGTGAAATCATTCCTTCCAACCCACGCAACAACTCCAGGCAAAACGAACCGACACAACAATGACTAGTAGCCACGCCCGCAAATGAACCTTTGCAGTTGCCGACAGTCTACATACGAACCGTATTAACTTTGTAGGTTTTGATGACATTAGGGACACATTGTTACAAGAAAGTGACGATTGTGAAAATACACTTTTACATCCTAATGTAAAAATTTACTTTCTGCTGTAGTTGATTCTGGTAGCCGGTTAATGTGATTAGTGAGACAGTGTTTAGTAAATGTGCTCAATCATCTATCCGTCCAGCTCAGCTTCTACTAAAAACTAAACAGAAGGGAGTGATTCAAGGGAAAAGTGTAGATGTACTTAACCAAACTTCGTTAGTTTTCATGTGTCAGGGACGAAAGTTTTCTGCGAATTTTCTTATTGTCCCTCTTTTGTCAACAGAATCAATTTTGGGTGTAGAGATTCTATGTGAATATAAGGCGATGTTAAGCTTTTGCGATGCTGAAGTAATTTTACAGATAAATCAGGTACCTGTAACGCTTAAATTTCAAGGTTGGTTAACAAAGGAAGATAAAGATGTGCACTGTTTGCATTTTGTCTTTTCGCTCGAGGCACAACAGTCACTGAATTTGTCTGACAATTGCATGAACGACGTAACACCTTTTAATTGTGAAGCTGAACAGTGTATTACCACAGAACAGTTAATTAAAAATAAAAAGCACTCAGAGATGAAGCAAATTCTGATGTAGATACTCATGGATGATTAAAAATTTTACAGTCACATTTTTAAGTCTTTGTTCACAGGACAGAAACTATACGAAATTTTATTTACGAATTCAAGGGTAAGGAACATAATAAATTTTTTGTGCCATCTTATGTTATTCCATTGACATACAGAGAAAACTTTAAGCAGCAAATACAATCATGCTAGATCAAGGAATTATTGAGCATGCAGTGAGTTCATACAACAGCCTGTTACAAGTTGTTAAAAAGAAACACGATTCCATTAGATTTGTTCTCGATTTCAGACAGATCAACGCTATAATACAACCAGAAACAGACCGACCACGAACACTAGACGGACTATTATAGAAATTTCATGGTGTAAATGTAATGTCTCCTCTTGATTTACGATCTAGTTTTTGGCAAATCGAGCTACACCCTGAATGTAGGAAATATACAGCATTTCTCTGTTTTGAACTGTTACCAATTTCAAAAATTACTGTTTGGTCTCAATGTTTCATCTGCTGAATACTATCCTATCTAAGCATTTAAAAGACAGGATTACCACCAATGTTGACGACATTTTGGTTGCGAAAATTCTTGGACAGAACATAGCCAGTTACTGAGCGAACTATTAGAGACGTTTCTTGAATATGGCATTATATTCAATTTAGAAAAATCTGCATTTGATAAAACGCAAATTAAATTTCTTGGTCGTGTTGTCTCTACGACACAGAGAAACTGGAAGCAGTTGAAGAAATTCCTGTAGCTATAATCAAACGACAGCTTAGAGGATTCTTAGGTCTTGTGAAATTTTATCGATGTTTCATCAGCTTAGGGACCTTAGCTGCACCTAGACTATGTCAATTCACAGGTAAGATATAGTTTGAAACTGGAATGATGTCGTCCAGTCCGAATATGATGATCTGAAAACTGCATTGCTTAATGTACCCATATTATCACATCCTGATTTATCTCTTGATTTTTGCCTTTCGATGGGCTGTTCAAAATCTGGTCTTGGTGTACACTTGTTTCAAGAAACTGTAGAAAGTAGAATTCTTACAAAGAAAAGTTTAGCTTTTGCCAGTCGAGTCTTAACCGAAGCCAAACGTCACTGCGCTAGAAGCATTAGCCATAGTTTGGTCATTTGATAAATTTCGTAACTTTCTACAAGGTAAACACACTAAGGTATGTACTGAACATCAAGTACTTCAGTTTCTTATGACAGCTAGACAGATTCACTATCGTTCGAGGCGTTGGGTTTTGTTCCTTCAGGAATTCAGTTTCACTATGATTACATTCTGGGTTCAGAAAACATTAGTTATGATGCACTTTCACGTGCACCTGTTGGTTTAGTCCAAATTAATGAAGAAGATTACGAATAAAATAATTTTAGTTCGTTATACATGCAAAAAGTAGCCTTCGAAAACTTTATTTCAGCCTCGTTATGTGATATTGCTCATGAACAGAAGGAAGATGCAATCTGGAAAGAGATAAGGGAGAAATAAAATCCTGCAATCAGACAGTTTTTCCTTGTACATAATATTTTATTCAGACATAGATGTCCTAACAGTCCTATTTGGATATTGTGCTCCCCATTCTTCGTGTATGAAGCTCCTTTTCGCATACAGCAAATAGCACTTGCAAATACTGTAGAACTTGAAACCATATGCACACATAAATCACGAGGTCTTCATCATGTATCAAACATCAAAGTGTACAAAGAACAGTATCCTAGGTGGTTTACTATAGTTTAGTAGACATGTGCAGTGCCGAGCGTAGGTGCCTTAGCTGTTGCAGTGCATTTTCTTACTTTAGCTTTCAGCTTAATGTATTTCTTACGGCCAGTCTACTTAATACGGAATTTTAAAGAATTTGTGTTCTCTGAAGAAAAGTACATTGAATTTGTTAAGCAGTCTGACAAGCTGATAATACGGTGGCAACAGACATTGTTTTTGCATCTATATTTGCACTATGACAACATGGTATGGTAAGCCATCTGTGAACAATTTAAACTCAGCTGGTATTATTCTGAGTTTACTGGTGAAGTATGTGATTAAAATATAATACTTTTATCTTATTTTATGAGTTTGGACGTTTTATTTCGTGATATTGGTATGGCAGAATAGATTTGGTTTTGAGGTTTAAAATACTCATTTTTTCCTTCAGGATAAATTTTTTGACATATAATGAAGTTTCTTGAGCATGGCGGAAACGTGTGATGAGCATTTTGCTTTACTTACCAGACATAATACTGTGTTATTTTTTAGGTAAGTGCATGAGATGACTTTTTGTAGGTACATATTTTATGAAGTAGGTCATGAATTGTAGAGGTATAATTGCTGACTTTATTTTGAATGAGAGACTGTGTATGAGTGGTTCCACATTGAGGAAGGTATTTCTGATGGACAATAGTTTAACTAGGAACATTTCTGACTTATGCTTGTTCTGCTGTTTATGAAGTATTTTGAAGGGTGATAATTTCAGAGTTGTATGCATGCATATGATGAATCTAGGGAATTGTGACGGTATAGATTTGGGATATGATGATGAATTTTGCTTTAGGATTGCCATGTGAGGCTTATGATGTTGTTATGGATTATCACAGTCCAGCTATTGTATATTATGGTGCAGTTACTGTAAATTATGCGAAGTGGTTTATGATTCGTAGGATAGTATGCTGAAGGTTAATGAAATATGTTGTTCTGAGGAAGACGGAAGAGGCGTTACATAAGATTTAGAGAGGAAGCATTTTTTGCAGATATTTATGGAACAAGACAAGGTAAGGAATGTACACTCTTTAAACAAAGCAGCCCACAGCTGTGCTAGATACATGGAAGTTCTATTTGTGCACACTTTGTTCGAAGGTATAGTCACAGTGACAGCTCCAAGAGAGATTTATTTTGTCATGAAAGTATTTCTGAGAGGACAGCACTATTGAGATTTTTTAGTGCAGAGAACGTAAAGCTTTCGAATATGAAAAGAACACGAATTATAGTTTGAGATACCAAACGTGTGACATATATCATTGAATGACATAAAGATTTGTCCAATGACATTAATGGTGACATATCGTTTAATTAATCGTAGATCCCAGAGTTGATATATGGACATAGTAGTTACGTGTCATATCAATTATCATACAATAGAAAATTAGCACTGCTCGAAGATAAATTTACATACACAGTAAAATTACGAGAAACAATCAAAATATGAAGTTCATATAACCCAGTTTCTGTGGTAGATATTTAAGAAAAAATATATATGTGAGTATTCATGCAATTCCTTCTTATACCGATAGAGTATAATTGCCTTGAGCTCCAGTCAATGTAAGATAGTAAATAATGCCATTTATTACGACTGCATATTCAGTTTAGTTCTCATAATTTACTACACATTTAGCCATTGAATAATGGGTCTGTGATTATCACATGTACTTCCTTCTTATTACAACATAATTATTTCATGTTTTAAAATCATAGTAATGTTTGTGATGATCATCGGATTGAAAATAGTAAATAGCATCATCAGGTCAATATCATCAGATGTTATACATCAACTTGTCTGTGTTTGTAGTCAGAATTGTATGGAGTCAGAAGTGAATGGAATCATAATCTTATTGAGTTAGAAGCATATGGAGTTACAATCGTATGGAGGTATAATCTTATGGAGTCAGAATCATATGAAATTGTAATCTTATGGAGTCAGAATCGTACGAAGTTATAATCTTATGAAGTCAGAATCGTGTGGAGACAGAATCGTATAACCATATACAGTAAACACAACAGCATAATAAATACATCAAAAGACATATCGTACAAAACAACTCATAATGACATAACTTACTCTAAGATGCAACAGAAAAAAGATTTTTCCTCAGACTGTCCAATAGTAGCTAAAAGAAATGGTTTATTAACCGAAAATGAAGCAAATAACTTCTCTTGAGCTTCAGTATTACTTAATGACAAGAGAAAAAAATCATCATCTTACAGTCATTAACTTAACGTGGTAGAATCGGCACTGCATCACTGCGTAAGAGAAAGCATCTCCATTGGTAATTCTGATGATCTAATGTATGTTTCTCTATTTTGCTGTTTTATACAGACTGCTGTAAAATTACCTTTACAAACTTCTAGTCATTAACTTAACGTGATAGAATCGGCACTGCATCACTGCATAAGAGAAAGCATCTCCATTGGTAATTCTGATAATCTAATGTATGTTTCTCTATTTTGCTGTTTTATGCAGACTGCTCTAAAATTACCTTAACAAACTTCTAGTCATTAACTTAACGTGATAGAATCGGCACCGCATCACTGCATAAGAGAAAGCATCTCCATTGGTCATTTTGATAATCTAATGTATGTTTCTCTATTTTGCTGTTTTATACAGACTGCTCTAAAATTACCTTTACAAACTTCTAGCACTTGTAGAGTGACTGAGGTGACAATATTTTGAATTGGAACCCATGCCCAGAAACGTACCGTTTCCGTGCTACAACCATTCAAAAACATGTTAGTAACGCGACCACTTTTACAGGTAATTTATTTGGTGTGACCCAGTAAATCCACTTCAAAATATTATCAACTTAGACCTGCAGATTAAAAACAGTTTTTCTTTATAAATTTGAAGTACAATTTACTTAGGGTTTCTTTTTCTTTTTACGCAAAAACATATTTGGCCCTCGGTCGAGGTTACTTGTGTGACAAAATAGCGTCAGATCTCAAACAATAAGAGCTACGGCGCTAGTAATGCGTAAACGATGGCTGAGTGCAAAACGGACGTATCATGTCTGGACGCGTTTGCCGCGCAGTATTTGTTCCGCCTGTGAGGTCATCGTACCAACTTACGCGCATGCACTTGATTATTATGAATTAGATTAGTCTAAAGTTGGTGTAACGTGGAAACGCCTTTAGCTAGAACATGATTCGGGTGTCATTCTGAAGAGTTTGCGGAGTACTATTAGGACCCAAATGGACAATAAAAATATTCCCCCTAACATACATGACAATAGGTAATAATGTGAAAACTACAGAATAATTAATGATTTCGTTTCTTGTGGACTCGTAAATATGCTCGGAATTACACAAAAGGCAAGTCAGAAACAGCGCAAAGATATTCTTATCGAGCATACACTGGCCAGCGACTGTCCAAACCTGTGAGTTATCTATTCTGTAATCACTACTCTGTTTAACCAAAGTATTAGAGGGATTGGTAATCTGTTTACATATTAATTCGAAACACGTTTTCAAGTAAAATCTGCGGTTCGCATCCATACTGCGCATACAGACTTACGTGTTTTCTGTCCGCACCCACTAGCTGAGTGGATAGCGGCACGGTAGCTCAGCGTGTTCGGTCAGAGGGCTAGCTGCCCTCTGTAATGAAAAAAACGAGTTATTGGATCAACAGCGAACTGAAACGGGTGTCTTTCGACGTCCGCCCAGAGCAGATACAACAAACGAAAACGAACAAAAATGAGATTTAAAAAAAAAAAAAGTAGTCAGTACGACAGAGTGTCAATCCTAAGGGCCCTGGTTCTATTCCCGGCTGGGTCGGAGATTTTCTCCGCTCAGTGACTGGGTGTTGTGTTGTCCTAATCATCATCATTTTATCCCCATCGACGTGCAAGTCGCCGAAGTGGCGTCAAATAGAAAGACTTGCACCCGGCGAACGGTCTACCCGAGGGGAGGTCCTAGTCACACAACATTTATTTTTACTTACTTACTTTTTTGTTTTTTACATGTTCTGAAGTCCCTCGTTGCTGGCGGAGGTTGAAATCGAAATAGACTCTCATCACAATCAATACACAAGGTATCACTTACCTAATATCACAGCTGCGCTCATCCATAAATCAAAAACATCCGCAAACTTCTGCTCTGTTGCTGCTGAGCGCCACTGGACTACGTCACATTGCACTGTGCGCGCAAATCAGTGTCCTGTTGCACTTAAAAACGCTCAGGCACCTCCGTCAGTCAACTTCATAACTTTGCCCCCCAATAAATTAATTCGTATGTGCCGTTTCCCATCGTCAAATAGTAAAGCAAATGGTCACATCTTCTCACAGCTTCTCTCCTTCCTCTTTTAATTTCTCCTCTAGTCTCTCCAATTTCTTTTCTCTCTCCTCATTTCTTGTGTTTCATCACGTTTCTCTTTGTCTCTATCTCTCTCACGCGTTCTCTCACGTCCATTGCTGCTGGAGCTTAACGTTTAAATCTAGCTGCCTGTAATTTGTCTTTATTGTCGTTCTTTACATGAACGGGTATGAACTGACCATTTCTTCTGCTGTAGCTTCCACTCTTTCCACTATTTTGTAATAGTTATTCCTAAATTGTTTATTCCTTATTAGGTTGCTAGATGTAATGACTGCAATGTAAAATACGCTGCCGCAGATTTCCAATTCATTCAGTATTTGCAGTTTCAGTAGTGCATATGGAGTACATGAAATGATTACATTTGTAGATCAATAGCACAACCGGTTCTGAGGTACCAGATATCGACCCCTGCTGAAACACCCATTTTAGCACGTGGTGTAGCATCCACGGGGAGGGAAGCAGCGTTGGCTCTGGCACCCAGTCGATCGTACAGACAGCGAATACTCTCCTGGGATATGTTTCTCCATGCCTGCTCCACTTGTTCACGTAGTTGTTGCTTGACGAGTCACATGGTTGACTTTTCGTCCCGTCAAATCCCACACGTGCTCGATTTCAGACAAGTCCGGAGATCGTCCTGGCTAGGAAAGTTGCTGCACGTCTTTCAGAGCACGGTGATTTCCACGGGCAGGATGTGGGAACAATACATCACCTTCCTGTAGCAAGAACGGCAGAAGAACGAATGTAACAACATTCTGCACGTACCGAGCGCTGGTCAGCGTCCCCTCCAGTAACACCAAAGGCGTACGAGAGTTGTAGCTCATTACAACCCAAACCGTAAGGGGGGGGGGGGGGAGGTGGTCAGTGTGTCCTGAACGAATGTACTCTATGAGACGGCTCTCACCAGGTCTACGTCGTACGCGCAAACGACCATCACTTGCGTGCAGGCGGAATCTGCTTTTGTCTCTGAAGACCACGGAACGCCATTCCATCTTC
The DNA here is from genome assembly GCF_021461395.2 of Schistocerca americana. NCBI lineage: Eukaryota > Metazoa > Arthropoda > Insecta > Orthoptera > Acrididae > Schistocerca > Schistocerca americana. The sequence goes on along the minus strand of NC_060119.1, from coordinate 218,849,581 downwards.
CAAGTAAATGAAATGAGCGTTTGGCGTCATTGGCCAGGAGACCCTTTATGGGGCAGGTCCGGCCGCCTTGGTGCAGGTCTTGTTACATTCGACGCCACACTGGGTGAGCTGAGCGCCGGATGGGGATGAAATGATGATGAAGACAACACAACACCCAGTCCCTGAGCGGAGAAAATCCCCGACCCGGCCGGGAATCGAACCTGGGCCTCTTAGGACGGCAGTCCGTCACGCTGACCATTCAGCTATCGGGGCAAACCATCTTCCAAGTGATCGAGCCGTGGACGTCGATGCTGTGGCGTTAGTGGAAGACGAGCTACAGATGTGCGTGCCCGTAATCCCACTGCTAACAGTTGGTTCGCTGCAGTCCGACATGGCACGTCTGCACTCACAAGCTCTGGTATCTGTACTGTGGTAGCTGTACGATCTGCCACTGCTGCCCTTACAATACGAAGATCCTGGCAGCCATTTGAGTTGGGTAAACATCCAGAACGTCGCCTACAGGTGTGAGTACGTTCTCGTGACCACTGATACCAGCATCGTTACACAACGGACGCAGCACGTCCAACTTGTGTGGCAAGTAATTCTCCGAAAGGACCATCTCGCCACTCGGAAGGCCACATCCTGACCCTTTTCAAACTCGCTCAGTTGGCTGTAGGAAGCACGAGTGTGTCTCCGTGGTATGGTTGCCTACGTGCTTCACACGTTTGCAGCACACACAGCCTTCTGGCAGCTAGCATTCCTTACTAAAGGATAGATACAGATTTCCCTCCGGTAGGTATGCTATTACCCTATCTATTGGAGGACGACATTGAAACCATTATCAGTACACCTACTATCCCCCTGGTGGCATATGCCATCAACGGATCAATGTTGACGTCTTTCTTCCAAGTGTACTACCTATTTTTTCCGGCAGTGTATGTAGAATACCTGCTTAACTGTAAGAGATGGCCTGAATGTCTCAGTCTCTTTCTTCTTCTCCTTCTTCTTACGTCTCTTCGGCATGGATGACCATATGCGTACTCTATGTTCTTCCACCAACTATTTCTTTTCCCCGCTTTCGCGGTCCACTCTCTTTTTCTCAGGTCCATCGCCTCCTTATCTCTGAAGTGATGTCTTCCCTCCAACTTGTCTGTGGCTTTCCTGGCGCACCTTGTGCCCTCCACGGATCCTCATGATCCTACTAATGGTAGCCTTTCGTCATTCACTCTTATTAGGTGTTCTGCCCAAATCAGTCTTCGTCCTCTGGACAATTTCACCTAGGGTGTATATGTCTTCCTCTTCCTGATTTTTTAATCTCCTGCATTGCTGAGACTGAGTGTCCATTATGAGGCCAAATACGAGGGTGAGTCAAATGAAAACCTTAAATATTTCTTAAATATAATTTATTGTGCAGAAGTGGTACAAAGCTGTATCACTTTTCAACATAATCTCCCCCACGCTCAATGCAAGTCTCCAGTGATTACAAAGTGCATAAATTCCTGTAGAAAAAAATTCTTTTGGTAGTCCACGCAACCACTCATGCATCGCGTGCCGCACCTCTTCATCAGAACGGAACTTCTTTCCTCCCATTGCGTCTTTGAGTGGTCCAAACTTATGGAGATCACTTGGGGCAAGGTCTGGTGAGTATGGTGGATGAGGAAGACACTCAAAATGCAGGTCTGTGATTGTTGCAACTGTGCTACGGGCAGTATGGGGCCTTGCTTTGTCATGTTCAAAAGGTCACCTGCTGACAGCAATCCACGTCGCTTTTGATTTGATTGCAGGCCGCAGATGATTTTTTAGGAGATCGGTGTATGGTGCACTGGTGACAGTGGTCCCTCTAGGCTTGTAATGCTCCTAAATTACGCCTTTTTCGTCCCAAAAGAGTGTTACCATAACCTTCCCTGCTGATGGTTCTGTTCGAAACTTCTTTGGTTTTGGTCATGAGGAATGGCGTCTTTCCTTGCTCACTCTTTTCGTTTCCTATTGGTGGGCGTGAACCCAGGTTTCGTCACCAGTAGCGATTCTTGCAAGGAAGCCATCACCTTCCCGTTCAAAGCGCCGAAGAAGTTCTTCACAAGCATCAACACGTGGTTCTCTCATTTCAAGAGTCATCTGCCGTGGCACCCATCTTGCAGACACTTTGTGAAACTGGAGCACATCATGCTCTATGTGGTGTGCTGCCCCATGACTGTCATTCAGTGTCACTCGGTGGTTTTCCTTCACTATGGCTTCAACTGCTGTAATGTTCTGTGGAGTCACAGCTCGTTGTGCCTGACCTGGACGAAGAACATCTTCCACTGAAGTCACACCATTTGCGAACTTGCTACTCCATTCGTAGACTTGCTGCTGTGACAAACATGCATCACCGTACTGATCCTTCATTCATCGATAAATTTCAATAGGTTTCACACCTTCAGTACGCAAAAAGCGAAAAACAGAACGCTGTTCTTCCCTGGTGCAAGTCGCAATTGGGGCGGCCAAATGGTTCAAATGGCTCTGAGCACTATGCGACTCAACTTCTGAGGTCATCAGTCCCCTAGAACTTTGAACCACTTAAACCTAACTAACCTAAGGACATGACACACATCCATGCCCGAGGCAGAATTCGAAACTGCGACCATAGCGGTCGCCCGGTTCCAGACTGTAGCGCCTAGAACCGCACGGCCACTCCGACCGGCTGGGGCGGCCATCTTTATACTGATGCTGCGACGGTATGTATTCATCTGCACTATGCTGCCACCTACAGGCCATTCTGCAAGCTGTTTGTAGCACACTTAAAGGATAACGGGGCGAAATTTCGATTTGTTATAACAAATTTAAGGTTTTTATTTGAGTCGCCCTCGTATTTTCGTTAATATCTTTCTCTCCAAGACTAGCAGTTTTGTTCATCTGTTTTCCTTCATGTAAACAGAGCTGTACGGAGCTACCGGGATAATTACACTTCTCGAAAATGCTCTACAGCGCAGCACGTCCCCTAAGTCATAATATGCTCTATTTGCGGCTGCGATTCTTGCCTTAGTTTCAACTTCCATTCTCTTCTGCTCGCTAAAAATGCTTCCCAAATATTTAAATATGTCTGTTCCTCTAGAAGTTATTTCGTCAACTGTCAAAGGGGTTCCATCATTCGGTGCTTTGCTGACGACCATGTGCTCAGTTTTCTCCTCATTAATTTGTAAACCTGCTTTCCTCGCAGTATTTCTGTAAGAACTTGCGATGAGCTGCAAGTCTTCTTTGCTACCATTTATTAGAAAAACATCGTCCGCATATGCATTATCCAGTTTTATTCCATCTTGGTTTAAGTTTTGGTGTTCTCTGTCTGTGTTCTTCAAGATTAAATTAAAAAGTATCGGAGGTGATGTGTCTCCTTGTCTAAGACCAGTTCTGAGTTCAGTCTGCTTTGACATTCCTGTAGTGGTCTTTACTCTACAATTGGTTTTTTCTAAACACATCTGTACTAGCCGTATTAAAATTTTTATAAACAGAAACTCTTCCAAGACATTGGTGATTGTGCCCCTATGTACACTGTCGTAAGCTTTTACAAAGTAAACCGAAGTAAACAAAAACCATTGAATATTAACGTTTTGTTCCCAACCTTTCCTGGTTTTCTCAGCGCAAAACCTAGTCTATAGTTGATCTGTTCCTTCTGAAACCAGATTGATGGTCCCCTATAATTCCTTATGCAACTTGCATGGGGGCTTAATTAAATAGAATGCAAATATTTTTAGTAGCTGTATGTCCGGCTACGAAGTCTCGTAACCGGTTGGCCCTGACTAGTATTAGTACGCAATCTGACTGCATAGAATAACAACAAAGAATGAAAGGAAATTTCCGTTAACACAATTAATTAATTAAGTCCCCAGCAACTATAAAAGCTACGAAACAAAAACTACGAAACAACAAAGCACAAGTGTAACCGTTCTGTGTGTGGAAGTGTGATTCAACGTACACATCTGGCACGGTTCTTCCTCAATAAGACAAGATATTTTAAATACCATTTACACTGAAGTAATTAAAAAAAACTGAAGTACTATAATTGCACATAGAAACCCGAATTACAGTCTAATACATGAACACAAGCCAGATGCTTTGTTGACTGAACCTGTGACCAAGCGGCATTGTTAGTTAGGAAATTTAAAAAAAATAAAAAAATGTTTTTTACCGTCATATATATTGACGAAAAATACACTCTGATCATTACAACATCCTCATTCGAACAGCATCGGCTGTCTAGTCCATCAGAACAACTGCACACGACATGCTCACAACCAGTACTGCTATTGACATCCTCTCAACAAGCACTAACTACGGCAACTTCTCAACTATTACTTCCCACAGCAACTTCTGAACAAGCACTGCCAGTGGAGGCGGCGGAATAAAACTCTTTGGCGCAATCTCTGGCGCTGTGACTCAGTGTAGCCACCTTTCAAACTGGTATCATTCGCTTCAGTAGACACTGAGGTAGAATTTTGCAGCTTCCGTGAAGGAGCGCAGTCATTCTACAATTATCACATAGCTGGGGTAGTTTTTTTTTGCTTTATTTTTTTGTTGGTGGGGGTGGGGGGCCTCTGCTTTGCCGCTTACGGTGTCTGGTACCTCACACGGAAGACACTGCGTGATGCCATCTTACCAGGATAAATAAATAATCCTGAGTCACTAATAACTAAGTCGACCATGTCTGCACACGTACCCCCGTGATCCTCTTAGCACCACATTCCACATTCGCCTTGTGTATCATGATGAGATACAGGGCATGGAATGTTGACCTCCCCCATAACGGGTTATCAGCTGCCGGGTCGACTGACGCAAGACAACTGCAGTCTTGCAAGTGACACGTGACGTCAATGGCCACAGCTTTTTCGGTGGAAACAATGACGCAAGTCCGGGCACAGGGAAATAGCGGCACATTCTATTTTGTCTGATTCCAGCTATCGAGGAAGGAAAACAGCGCTACTCGCTTGTACAAATATAAACACAGACGTTCGAAGTTCTTCTACAGTGGAGGTAGTGCTAGTGGACAAGGTCATCTATTGACCAGGCCGTAGATGAAACTAAAGGTGCGTCTACAGTAGACAATACCGCTTTCTGTTCAGCTTTTGCCCATCTTGAAGCTTTCAACAGCGCAGCGGACACACGCATTTCGCGCCGGCCTGTTTCGTGTAAAATGACTGGCACGTGTCAAATCACGTTGCGTTCCCCTCATTGGTAAGACTATCGTGCCCTGTTTGGCAACAATCGGCCTTCGTGATCAGACTATTTACGAAGTATGTCGTGGTCGGAAAGACTCAGCAACTGCAGTCAAGTGAGTCCTGGAGCACTTACACAGAGTGCCGTCCCCATGTTGCCCCACTCTAGACTCAACAAAACATCACCCACGCACTGTTTCTTACACCCAGCCGCCCTACATATATTCACGTCTGCCCCCACCCCGTAATACACACACACACACACACACACAGACACACACACAAACACACACACACACACACACACACACACACACGCGCGCGCGCGTGCACACACACATTGTACATTATGCTATTAATCCCTCCTACTTGAGTCAGAACGAGGGGGAAAAAATAAGAAAATCCTAAAAACAAAGTGTCTTTTTTATTTCAGTTTCTTTGGTAAACCAAAATATAATTCTAACAATTTTTCCTGATTTATCCATATATGAAACAGCCATTCGTTAGTACAAAATTGGGCATAAGGAATGTATACTACAGACTATCTTTCTAGGTATCTATCTTCTTCTATATCTTTTATTATCTTTGTTCTTCTGTCCATACGTACAGGGCGTCTAACAGATATTCACAATTTCTTCTTTATACTTTTGACAAAATTAGTTGCAAATCTTTTATTTGTTATTGATTATGTAGGTTCACGACCAGGTTGTTTCTGCATGTGTGCCTTTTTTAAGTGTTCCTGTTGACATTACACTCACATAATATTTTATTCTACGTCTATATAATGGTACTATGAGATTTCGTTTTATATTATACTTACGTCTAGATGAATCTTGTAACATAATTTGTTTTATGTAACATGTTTTCAACATAGCTGACGTATTTACTTTCTACAGAAGAATGATAGTGAAATTTCATATTTTTCTTGAAAGTTATAAAATTGTAGATTATTACAATATCAATGTAATATTACTATCAGATTTTATATTATAATTACGTCTAGATGGAGTGACGTCCAAAATTACGTGCAAAACTTTGTTAACGTAATAGAAAAACATAGGGATGAATGAAACACAACATAAAAAAATGTTTAACATTAGGATTGCACATCTACATAACACACAATATCTCTAGCCAAAGATATCTCTGACTTCCTAAGATATAATTTACTTGTGAACGTAAAATATCTTTGGAACGATCTGTCATTGTAGAATTGTCAAAAACTGAAACGAAATTTCTATAGAAAGTAATGCGTGACGTATGTTACCGATGTAGTACACAAAAGAATTTACGTTGTAAGATGATTTATGAACGTTACCCCAGTCAGACGTAACTGTAATAAAACATCTCATAGTGCTGTTACATTGACACTGAAACGATCTATACTTTTATAAGTGTCAAAAAAATTATACGAAATAGCACTATTATTCTTCTATAGAAAGTAAATACGTGACGTATATTAGCAACACAGTACATAAAGGAAATTACGTGTCAAGATATTTTATGGACGCCACTCCATCTAAAAGTCGGAATAATATAAAATAAAATCTCATAGTACCATTACATAGGCATAGAATAAAATGATATAATAATGTAATGTCAACAGGAACACATGAAAATGACGAAACCCCGAAAAATGTTTGTCGTAAATCTATGCAGCCAACAAGAAATAAACAATTTGCAGCTAATTTTGTTTATAGTGCAAAAAAGACCTCTTATTATGACTTTATGCAAGCTGCTGGCCCAGTACAAAAGTTATTATCAGTTTCGTTTTGCGATGCGTAACTGGATTCGCCTCAAAGAAACTCTGCACATCAAGTGATTAGTGTGGGCCCCAGTATCAACGGAAAGCGTCGGTTTGTTTCCCGTTGCATACAGAATGGTTTTTAAAGCTGAATTTTACCTGCCCGTTCGATAGGGCGGTCCCAAATTAGCCTAGTGCGATATTCGTTACATCATTATGTACACACATCAACAAAAGTGTTGCATCACCCCGATATGTCGTGCAGGTTACTGTGCCTGTTACTGTACCGATCGGAAGGTCACTTCTGATGCTGTTTGTAAACATACACACAGTTACCGCGGGCGCTATATAAGAGTAAAACGTCACACTCGAACGGGTTGCAGCATGTCAGTTGAGAATAAAGCGTCAGTAGAGACGCGCTAGAGACGTCTGTGGATCAGCAGAGTGAACATCCATCTCACCAAGAAGAACAATTGCGACCAGTGATCGGGTTCGTATCATCAAGTTATGCGTACAAGGCTTGTCAGGTATGCTGTTCGAAGCACGAACCCGAGGTTACGATTTGACAGTGTGGACACATTGCAGTTTAATATGTACACATGTCTCATAGCGAATTATTGTTTTCTGTTTCATGAATTTTGAAATAAAGGGGTGATGCAAAACTTCTGTTGATGTGAGTATTAATAGGTATAGTAAAACAGGAGGGACAATATTGAGTACTCCAGCAGCGACACGTGTGCCATTCTAGCCCGTGGTGACTTCTACCACCATGCAGAAAAATGGTTCCAATGGCTCTCAGCACTATGGGACTTAACTTCTGAGGTCATCAGTCCCCTAGAACTTAGAAATACTTAAACCTAACTAACCTAAGGACATCACGCACATCCATGCCCGAGGCAGGATTCGAACCTGCGACCGTAGCGGTCGCGCGGTTCTATATTGTAGCGCCTAGAACCGTTCGGCCACTCCGGCCGACCGCCATGCAGCAACGATACTCACAACTGCTTGAGGTATTGATTATTCTTTGTGTTTCACTGTCCCTCTTAAAACATACCAATAAAACCAGATTAATTTGGAGACCTTCTATCAAACGCTCACGTGAGACTCTGGTTTAAATATTATTTCTACATTTCTACATTTTACTTGAAGTGCGAAACAAACCGACGCTTTCCGTTGCCACTGGTTGCCACATAAAAGATATGATAATCAGTTTTCGATCACAAAAATGAAATTACTAACATCTGCCGAAAAACGAGAGAAAATGCGCCTGACGATTCTTAGGAGAGACAGGCCGGCATGTAAATTAAAATCTTGTACCTCAGTTTCTGTTTCTGTGTTCGTGGTAATCTTAGGAACTACTCTATGAATTTTGATACTGTTTCCGCTGATTAGTAGACTGACGCACGAGTGAGGTTTGCGTAAATAATCTATAAATATTTCCTGCAAATTGTTTGAAACACGATGAATTTAGTGTGGGCCCCAGTATCAACGGAAAGCGTGACTTCTACCACCATGCAGAAAAATGGTTCCAATGGCTCTCAGCACTATGGGACTTAACTTCTGAGGTCATCAGTCCCCTAGAACTCAGTCCTCCAGCACTGTAAAATGATACCACTACCATCAAGCAGGAAATGGCAGAACTCAGGTTTGTCGGCAGGTCCAGGCCGGCGCATTCTACCGCTACCGGAAAACCGCAATGTTCAGTCGCTACCAGGATGCCGGCACGTTCTACCGATGCTGGAAGACCACTGCGTTCTACCACTACTGCATGATCAGCGTGTTCTCCCGGTACCTTGGTACTGGCGCATTCGACCACTACCGGGAGGCCGCCGTGCTCTACCGCTACACAGATATCGATGCATTCTACCACTACCAGGAGGCTGGTGCGTTCTACCGCTGCCGGGAGGCCAGCGCGTTTTCCCTTTACTGGGAAGCCGATGCGTTCTATCGCTACCAGGACGCCAGCACATTTTACCATTACCGGTCAGCCAGCCAGCATGTTCCACCATTACCAGAAAGCTGGAGCGTTCTACTATTACCAGGAGGCCAGCAAATTCGGTAGGCCAACATGTTCCCCTACTATCAGCAGGCCAGCACGTTCTACAGGTACTAGGAGGCCAGCACATTCTACCACTACCAGGCAACCACTGCATTCTACCACTACCAGAAAGCTGGCACGATTTACCGGCACCAGGCGTCCGGCACGTTCTACCACTATCAGGTGGTCAACATGTTCTACCACTGTCATGGGCTGGCACGTTCTAGTGCTACCAGGAGGTCAGTGCATTCTGCTGTTACGAGGAAGGTGGTGTGAGCTGCCTCTGAATTCTTAAACGACGTACAGTGCAGGACGTTTCAGATATTAAGGTGGTAGGAACATAGTTTTTGCTATGTATTTAACGCTTAAGGGGTATGAAGGTAACTATGGGAACAGGTCACATGCAAAATGCAGATGGCCAGTAGTCGTAGCTGTGCTGAACTGACGTTGGAATCAGGCGGATGGGTAGTGCAGTGCCTCGCAGCTCCAATCATTGCTACGAATGTCACTCCAGACGTTGATTAAATGTTGAACAGATAACATTAGTGCCCATTGAGAACTTTCTTTGTATGAACTGTTTGAATTGTGTAAGTTGAGCCTTTCAGCTTGCAACTTAAAATTACGGGTTTGCTTAGCTTCCATTTTTAGGTGTGTGTCCAATGCCATAGCTAAACTCATTCGTGGTGAACATATAAGAATAGTATATACCACCTCTAACGAAATTCAGTACCAATACATTCACAACGAGCGTCCCCAGAAAGATAAAAATGCTGCCTCAGGGGTGTATATCTTAGAGTGCCGTTAATTTCCACAAAAAAAAAAAAAAAAAAAAAAAAAAAAAAAAAAATTCAAATGTGTGTGAAATCTTATGGGACTTAACTGCTAAGGTCATCAGTCCCTAAACTTACACACTATTTAACCTAAATTATCCTAAGGACAAACACACACACCCATGCCCGAGAGAGGACTCGAACCTCCGCCGGGACCAGTCGCACAGTCCATGACTGCAGCGCCTCAGACCGCTCGGTTAGTCCCGCACGGCTGTGAATTTCAAGCAGCTTACATTGCCCAGACGGAAAGGGCTTTTAAAATTAGGTTTCAGCAACCAGAACGAAGTCTTTCGCGACGGCACTGTTATACAGAACTTTCACGGACTTCTTGCCGCGTCAGTTAAGGTAAAACTTAGAGCTTTCCACAATGTCCACTATCACCTTCGTCAGGAGCAAGTGACCGTTGCTCCTGACGATGACGGCAGATAAAATCGTCGAAAGCTCGAGGTTTTACCCCGAACTGATGTGGCAAGGAGTCCGAGAACGTCTTATACAGATTTGAGGAACATTTACTCACTAATAAGGGCATGTTAAGCAAAATTCCGCCTTCGCTGACAAATTAAGTATAGTTGCCACCAGCCACCTACACCAAAGTACTTAAATGTTTTACACTACGCTCCTAAAGGAAAAAGACTCAGTCTGCTTGAAGAGATCAAAATTACTAAACAGTAACACGCTAGAAGGATATGTTACACTTTGATCACTTTTCCCGTAAAAAGCAGGTTTTCACAATTGCGTGTTTCCAATTTTTAAATAATTCATAAATTTATATACACACCAAAGAAAGCTTTGCATCACCCCGGTTCCCAGAACTCCTGAATGTAGACGTTGACTTTGGATATTGTATCACAGACACAGTCCCTTTGATTGTTCAGAGATTCAACTAAACCCGCCCAGAGATGTAAAGAATCATGCATGATCAGCGCCTATTACACGGACGGGGTCCGACAGCCGATCAGTTCCAGTCATTCCACCAAGAAGGAGGTACACGGGTCGTGTTGTCTGTAGTTCAACCATGCCTAGACGGTCATTACCGCGGTTCGATCGGGTCCGCATTGTTACTTTGTGCCAGGAAGGGCTCTCAACAAGGGAAGTGTCCAGGTGTCTCGGGGTGAACCAAAGAGATGTTTTTCGGACATGGAGGAGATAAGAGAGACAGGAAATGTGGATGACACGCCTCGCTATGGCCGCCCAAGGGCTAGTACTGCAGTGGATGACCGCTACCTACGGATTATGGCTCGGAGGAACCCTGACAGCAACGCCACCATACTGAATAATACTTTTCGCGCAGCCACAGGACGTCGTGTTACGATTCAAACTGTGCGCAATGGGCTGCATGATGCGCACTCCCGACGGCGATGGCGAGGTCCATCTTTCCACACACGACACCATGCAGCGCGGTACAGATGGGCCCAACAACATGCCGAATGGACCGCTCAGGATTAGCATCACGTTCTCTTCACCGATGAGTGTCGCATATGCTTTCAACCACACAATCGTCGGTGACGTGTTTGGAGACAACGCGGTCAGGCTGAACGCCTTAGACACACTCTCCAGAGAGTGCAGCAAGGTGGAGGTTCACTGCTGTTTTGGGGTGGCATTATGTGGGACTGACGTACGCCGTTGATGGTCAGTGAAGGCGCCGTAACGGTTGTACGATACGTGAATGCCATCCTCCGACCGATAGTGCAACCATATCGGTAGCGTATTGGCTACGCGTTCGTCTTGATGGACGACGACGCACGCCCCCATCGTGCACATCTTGTGAATGACTTCCTTCAGGATAATGACATCGCTCGATTAGAGTAGCCAGCATGTTCTCCAGACATAAACCCTATCGGACATGCCCGGGATTGAAAAAGGCTTTTATGGCCGACGTGTCCCACCAACCACTCTGAGGGATCTGCGCCGAACCGCTGCTGAGAAGTGGGACAATCTGGACCAACAGTGCTTTGATGAAATTGTGGATAGTGTGCCACGACGAGTACAGGCATGCATCAATGGAAGAGGATGTGCTACTGGGTATTAGAGGTACAGGTGTGTGCACCGAGCTGTACCATCACCTCTGAACGTCTCGACGTATGGTGGTACAACATGCAATGTGTGGTTTTCATGAGCAATAAAAAGGATGGCAATGATATTTATGCTGATCTCTACTTCAATTTTCTGTACGGGTTCTGGAACTCTCGGAACCGAGGTGATGCAAAACTTTTTTTTGATGTGCGTAGCTTTTTATTGCCAGGGCCTTGTTCGCTACTGTATTTATCTTTTTAGCGTTGTTACCTTTTAGCCTTATTTTTTATCTAACCTTTAATTTATTGCTCTACGTGTTTTACTTCATTATTCTTTTACTCTTCTTTTGAGCATAAGGGTTTTCTGTCTCTCTGTATTTAGTCTTCGATCTAGCACGACCTACACTGTGCATATTCCCAAACGCCGTATTATGTTTTTATTTATTTCTCAGTTCGTCCCTTACTATTTCAATTTTACGCCGTTATCACACTGTACACCCGACGGCAGCGCCGCACAGCGCCTGTCGTTAGTATTAGCCCAATATTTTGCTTGGGCTTCAATCGTTCATGCATTATGAGAATGGGGACGGGCCTCCGGCGGCGTTCTCATGCACGGTTGTGTTTACAGTTTGCGCGCGAGATCCTGTTATGCGCTGCTATAGCTGTCGTAGCCTAAACGAGGTAATACGCATTTTTCGGTTTCACCTTCGTTCTTTACTCATGCCTGATCCCGATACTTCTATTTATTAATTCTTAGCATTTTTCGTATAGGTTGCCTTTTAGTACCTTTTATTCCGCATCAAACCTTCTTCGACGGATGCTTTTTGGCAAAAAATATTTGACTTTTTAGCTTGAATTACATTATCTTTTCCTATGTAATCTTATTCGGTCGGTGTCTGAAGGTTATTTCGCTGTTATACTAGCCCCGTATAGTACCACACAGTATTAACTGTAAGGTTAACGTGCTGATGCCCTATGGGCGAAACGCGTCGTTCTTGATACACTCCTGGAAATTGAAATAAGAACACCGTGAATTCATTGTCCCAGGAAGGGGAAACTTTATTGACACATTGCTGGGGTCAGATACATCACATGATCACACTGACAGAACCACAGGCACATAGACACAGGCAACAGAGCATGCACAATGTCGGCACTAGTACAGTGTATATCCACCTTTCGCAGCAATGCAGGCTGCTATTCTCCCATGGAGACGATCGTAGAGATGCTGGACGTAGTCCTGTGGAACGGCTTGCCATGCCATTTCCACCTGGCGCCTCAGTTGGACCAGCGTCCGTGCTGGACGTGCAGACCGCGTGAGACGACGCTTCATCCAGTCCCAAACATGCTCAATGGGGGACAGATCCGGAGATCTTGCTGGCCAGGGTAGTTGACTTACACCTTCTAGAGCACGTTGGGTGGCACGGGATACATGCGGACGTGTATTGTCCTGTTGGAACAGCAAGTTCCCTTGCCGGTCTAGGAATGGTAGAATGATGGGTTCGATGACGGTTTGGATGTACCGTGCACTATTCAGTGTCCCCTCGACGATCACCAATGGTGTACGGCCAGTGTAGGAGATCGCTCCCCACACCATGATGCCGGGTGTTGGCCCTGTGTGCCTCGGTCGTATGCAGTCCTGATTGTGGCGCTCACCTGCACGGCGCCAAACACGCATACGACCATCATTGGCACCAAGGCAGAAGCGACTCTCATCGCTGAAGACGACACGTCTCCATTCGTCCCTCCATTCACGCCTGTCGCGACACCACTGGAGGCGGGCTGCACGATGTTGGGGCGTGAGCGGAAGACGGCCTAACGGTGTGCGGGACCGTAGCCCAGCTTCATGGAGACGGTTGCGAATGGTCCTCGCCGATACCCCAGGAGCAACAGTGTCCCTAATTTGCTGGGAAGTGGCGGTGCGGTCCCCTACGGCACTGCGTAGGATCCTACGGTCTTGGCGTGTATCCGTGCGTCGCTGCAGTCCGGTCCCAGGTCGACGGGCACGTGCACCTTCCGCCGACCACTGGCGACAACATCGATGTACTGTGGAGACCTCACGCCCCACGTGTTGAGCAATTCGGCGGTACGTCCACCCGGCCTCCCGCATGCCCACTATATGCCCTCGCTCAAAGTCCGTCAACTGCACATACGGTTCACGTAAACGCTGTCGCGGCATGCTACCAGTGTTAAAGACTGCGATGGAGCTCCGTATGCCACGGCAAACTGGCTGACACTGACGGCGGCGGTGCACAAATGCTGCGCAGCTAGCGCCATTCGACGGCCAACACCGCGGTTCCTGGTGTGTCCGCTGTGCCGTGCGTGTGATCATTGCTTGTACAGCCCTCTCGCAGTGTCCGGAGCAAGTATGGTGGGTCTGACACACCGGTGTCAATGTGTTCTTTTTTCCATTTCCAGGAGTGTATAATAAAGAACGTTGTGCAACCTACGACTGCTTTTTAAATTGCAGTAATAATAAGGTTGCTGTACTACCACACCAAAATGGAACAGAATAAGTTTTGTACATAATTGATGATGTACGTAATATTGTTCTCTGAATTTTAATCGCTAATCTACAGAGCGGCCAGGAAACAATTACTGTTACGTCAGACCGGTCATCCGGCCATAGGTATTTAGTGCTACCAGTGCGAAGCTGTGGCAGTACGATAGTTTTAATTACATGCTAAAACTAACATGTTTCTAATCGTAATCTATATTTAACTAATAAGACAATTTTATTACGTCCAGAATGGAAACATTAAAACTTAATTGTTTATAATACCGAATAATGTCGCAAAAATGAAACAATATATAATACTATATTGAAAAACAAAGCCATTACAAATGGATCATTTTAATACAGTACGTAAGTGCGAATATGCATCTGAACTGTTGATGAATTTTATGCGCTTAGTGACCTAAGGTCTTTCTTAAGAGCTCGTTCTCGTTCTTTTATGTGCAAAATGACCCATTATTTCGAATAAAATCAATATTCTTTCTTTTTCTACTGATACACTTTCACCGATTCTCTGCGAATCAGTGTAAACCGCGTGTCAGAAGATACTTCTTACTGGACCAAACGTTAAAGTCAGTTATTGCTTAATCCACCAATGCAATGCCGGAAGAATGTCCACCACTATGCGAGCTGTTATTTGTCTGACTATCCGCAGGATGTATACGTGGTAGGGACTGAAGGACATTCGTGGTTTATGTAAGTCTTCTCTTTAAGACGTTCTTGAGAGTTTTGCCGCATCTTACTTTCAGTTATTATTTTTGCACATTTGTGTTACAATTCCTCGCAGTCAGACAATCGTGTGACTATTCGTGCCGCCCTTCTCCTATTGAAAATATCGCCAAATCGGGTGACCGTGTTTGACTCAGTGAAGATTAAGGATTTAAAAAAGTACATTTACCCCTTGGGAGAAGAAGACTCAGCTTCTGCAGCAGCCACAGGTTCTGTTACACACGTCAGGAGGGCCGCGCATGCGTCACATTAGCCCGATATCAGATCTGTTAGCACTTGTGCACCACACATGTGCGAGAAGTGTGTTTGTACTTTAAATGAACTAATAAACATTCGCTGTGCTGGAAGCGGAAGAGGAGTTTGACATGGAAGTATCACTGAGGCACTCACGTGAATCTTTTCTAAGATCTTCATCATAGAGGAAAGATATGACGACAAAGGTTGTAATGCTACGTATGCGTCTGTAATTTAAATCTTTCCTTAATACTAGAGGCAGCCCAAGACGACAAAAAAAAGACGCACCACGAAGGAATTGTCCGAATCGGACGAAAATCGGTAGATGTATATATACCGACTAACAAGTGATTTCAATTTCGGAAAAATCGGATGATTTATTCAAGAGAAAGAGCATCACAACCAGAGCAAGTCCATAACGCGCTGGTTCCCTGTCTGTTATGCGTGCAGTTATTCGGCGTTGCACTGATTGATAGGGTTGTTGGATATCCTCCTGGTGTATATCGTGCTAGATTCTGTCCAATTGGCGCGTTAGATCGGTAAAATGCCGAGCTGGTAGGAGGTCCCTGTGCATAATAGGGCGACCTCGCCGTACGCGGACGGGCATTGTCTTCGTGAAATGTAAACCCAGGATAGCTTGCCATGAAAGGCAACAAAACCGGGTGTACAATATAGTCGACGTACCATTGGAACTGTGGCTGCTGCGGATGACAACCAAAGGAGTCCTGCTATGAAAAGAAACGGCACCCAACCATCATTCCCGATCGTCGGACCGTATGGCGAGCAACAGTCAACCTGCTATCCTCCGGTACGTCTCCAGACACGATTTCGCTGATCATTGGGGCTCAGTTCGAATCAAAACTCATTACTGACGAGAATTGTACTCCAGTCATTGAAATACCAGCCCGAAGACATGTCTGAAGACGTCCCGAACAGTGGTGGGGTACCAACCCGACTGTCGCCCGCCATACAGCACGACAACCGAAAGTGTTGGTCTGAGGTGTTATTTTTTTTTTTTTTTTTTTCACAGCAGTCCCGCTTTGGTTGTCATCGTATACAAGCCACGTTCACTATGAGCCACCAACATCGTTCACTGCACCAACGAGTTATCCTGAGCTATCAAAAGTCTCTCCAAAAAGTGATTGTATCAATGAGTTTCATTTTTAAGGGTAGCCGAATAAACCCAAAGGTGTATGAACATCACAACTATTGTTACATAACTGGCACACTGCCTATGAAGAGTTATTTAAGTGAAACGTCAATCCTACCAAAGCGGTTTCTTGCGAGAGTTATTGTCCAAATAAAATATTTATAACCGTTTGATTGTCGTTGCTACGCTACTTAACGCTAGCTTCGCGACAGTCGTGCACTTATAAAACGTACCAGAGTGACAGAGTTGCCACTGGTTCCCAGGTACAAACACGAGTTTGGCGAGTGGTACACAAACTTACTGTACCTCAAGAGACTAGTCCACTCAATATATTTTTACCTAATTCGTGAGCACATTTAATAATAGATCCAAAGTAAATCGTTTATATTGTCAGCATGAATGGGGAAGCTGCCTTTCCTTTTTTAAATTAATGACATCCACATGAAAAAAGAGTTAGAAAATAAAGTTGAAAATATTCTAAAGATTTTTTATTCATACGCCAATAGACGTTATCTGAAATAGAGACACTAAGCACTAATGAGGTTGGTTCAAATGGCTCTGAGCACTATGTGACTCAACTTCTGAGGTCATCAGTCGCCTAGAACTTAGAACTAATTAAACCTAACTAACCTAAGGACATCACACACATCCATGCCCGAGGCAGGATTCGAACCTGCGACCGTAGCGGTCACGCGGTTCTAGACTGAAGCGCCTTTAACCGCACGCCCACACCGGCCGGCTACCTCACTAATGAGGAAATCCTGTTGCATGGCAGGTAAAAATAACCAACAAAAGATTCCATTCCTTAATACTCTTGAAAGTGGGTAACGAATCTTAATAAACGCTTATTATACGTATTACCGAATTTCGTTTGGCTCCAAAACTTTACATCTAATCGTACGTTCATGGCTCATATTTTTTAATATTGACTGGAGTAATGTTAGAAGGTTCTCCATCTGTGGACGAATTCTTCGAATTCGTGCTTACAAAACCTTGCTGAATTCATGGTAGTGCATTTAGGCAAACACACCACGCCTTGAACATCCCAGAACACTGTATGCGTAACTTTTCCATCTTATGGCATGGTCTTGAAATCTTTTGGCGTCGTTGATCCTCTCTGTAGGACCTCCATTGATGCTATTTTGTTTTCGTGGTCATCTTGTTGAGCCCAACTTTTATCATCTGTCACAATGTTGTTAAAGAGCCCATCACCCTGACGCTCAGAACGAGAAAGAAACTGTTGACAGATGTACGATCTCCTCTCTTTCATGTCAGGAGCCAGCATTCGAGGCATCCACTATTCACACTTTTCCCGTACCGCTGTTTCGCAATAACGGCCTGTACATGCTCTCGTCATATGCCACACTTATGATATGCCACACTTACCTGAGAACTGTGTCCGCGTTATCGATGATTATTTCTTATGAGTCCGTCAGCCCGATTCCGATGAGTCTCGTCGATTGCCATCCGCGGTCGTCCACTCCGAGCTCTGCCACAAACATTGAGGTTAGCTCCACCGTTCCCTTCATTACGAGCTCAAACAGCCCAATATTGCACATTACTGATATGAATACAATCATCAGCGTACGCAGCTTCCAATCATCTATAGATTTCAATTGGAGGCACGTTTTCTATTCTTAGACACTCGATTACAGCACGCTGTTTCTCAAGCAGCGGCGTAGTTACTTTACACACCACGCGCTAGAGTTCGGAGCCCTCTAGGGGCAGAGGGTGGCAATCAGCGAAACGGGAATGTCGACCGAGTTATATACACTATGTGATCAAAAGTATCCGGACATCCCCAAAAACACACGTTTTCCATAATAGGTGCATTGTGCTGCCACCTACTGCCAGGTACTCCATATCACGACCTCAGTAGTCATTAGACATCGTAAGGGAGCAGAATGGGGCGCTTCTCGGAACTCAAGGACTTCGAACGTCGTCAGGTGATTTGGTGTCACTTGTGTCATACATCTGTACGCGAGGTTTCCACAGTCCTAAACATCCCTAGGTCCACAGTTTCCGATGTGATAGTTTAGTGGAAACATGAAGGGACACGTACAACACAAAAGCGTACAGGCCGACCTCGTCTGTTGACTGACAGAGACCGCCGACAGTTCAAGAGGGCCGTGAGGTGTAATAGGCAGACAGCTATGGAGACCATCACACAGGAATTCCAAACTGCATCAGGATCCACTGCAGATACTATGAAAGTTAGGCGGGAGGTGCGAAAACTTGGCTTTCATGGTCGAGCGGCTGCTCATAAGCCACACATCTCGCTGGTAAATGCCAAACGACGCCTCGCTTGATGTAAAGAGCGTAAACATAGCACGATTGAAGAGTGGAAAAACGTTGTGTGGAGTGACAAATCACAGTACACAATGTGACGATCCGATGGCAGAGTGTGGGTATGGCGAATGCCCGGTGAACGTCATCTGCCAGCGTGTATAGTGCCAACAGTAAGATTCGGAGGCTATGGTGTTATGGTGTGGTCTTGTTGTTGATGGGGGGATCTTGCACCCCTTTTACGTAACACTATCACAGCACAGGCCTACATTGTTGTTTTAAGCACCTTCTTGCTTCCCGCTGTTGAAGAGCAGTTCGGGGATGGCGATTGTATCTTTTAACACGATCGAACACCTGTTCACGATGCACAGCCTGTGGCGGAGTGGTTACACGACAATAACACCCTTGTAGTGGACTGGCCTGCACAGAGTCCTGACCTGAATCTCATAGAATACCTTTGAAATGTTTTGGAACGCCGACTTCATGCCAGGTCGACATCGATACCTCTGTTCAGTGCAGCACTCCGTGAAGAATGGGCTTCCATTCCCCAAGAAACCTTCCAACCCCTGATTGAACGTACGCCTGCTAGAGTGGAAGATGTCATCAACGCTAAGGGTCCGCCAACACCATACTGAATTCCAGCGTTACCGATGGAGAGAGCCACGAACTTGTAAGTCATTTTCAGCCAAGTCTTCGGATACTTTTGATTACATAGTCTACATTACGACTGTAGATTTTTTTTAAAATATCGGGAGTCCGATATATCGATATTTAGGCAATCCCAATCCGGCCGCTATTCTGTCAAAATATCTATCGATATATCGACATATTGAAGGAAAAAATGTCTACGTGCCGCCCTATAAAAATATCAGCTGCACGTTGTAAATATACTGCCGGTTTCAGACCTGTATACAATATTTATGTATTAATTTATTATTAGATATTCTGTACATCAACAAGCTAGCAGCCTGCATGTCCCCCTTAGAACAAGAACTGAAAGGAAAACGATGCAGGCCGGCCGGTGTGGCCGTGCGGTTCTAGGCGCTTCAGTCTGGAACCACGCGACCGCTACGGTCGCAGGTTCGAATCCTGCCTCGGGCATGGATGTGTGTGATGTCCTAAGGTTAGTTAGGTTTAAGTAGTTCTAAGTCCTAGGGGACTGATGACCTCAGAAGTTAAGTCCCATAGAGCTCAGAACGATTTGAACCATTGTTGAAAACGATGCACGTTCACGCTTGGTAATAAACACTTGGCTAACAATGAAGCCTGCATGTAAGTGCCACAATAAAAGGTGTCTGACATGTCCGTTGCTCGGTTTCGTCACATATTGGATTTGTCCGGAATACTTCATGTCGAATTCCCCGTTTTTATTTGTTTTTTTTTTATTATTATTTCTGCAAACGCCAGCGCCCTAGCAGTTGTAGGGTCCGAACCGCGTGGTGAAATTAAACATTGCAGTTTCTGCTGGTAGCGCCGAGCGCCGATTATGTCGACATTTTCCCTCACACGTCTCCACCCAACCCAAAGACCGGTCTTCTCACTTAGAGTTTTGTTTCTCATTTTCAGAAACTCTGTTTGAAGAATGCCGATGTGAAGAAATAGCGTGCTAGTTAGGTTAAAAATTGTTTTTTAACGCAACTGGTATGCCCTTTCTTCGCATCGGAAATGTTATTATTCCATCCGTACCGCCACCCCCAATACAATCGGACTCCTTCTTTGTGCCACCAATACTTGCTTCACAGTCTAAGAGAAGGGCTGGGAGTGATGAGAGTTCGAAGAGTAGTAAGATTCCTTCACACAGTGAAAGTAAATTATGTTCTACTATAATCTCAAAACAACCATTTCAAATATTTACCGAAAATTGCGAAGAAAATATAATATAAAACAAAAATATCGGCATTCGATATTACCATTTCGTTACCGATATATGGGAAAAAGAAACATCGCTGGCAGCTCGGAGTGACAGAGCGGTTTAGGGCGCCATGTCATGGATTGCGCGGTCCCTCCCGCCGGAGGTTCGAGTCCTCCCTCGGGCATGGGTGTGTGTGTTGCTCTTAGCTTAATTTAGTGTAAGTTACTTTAAGTAGTGTGTAAGTCTAGGGACCTAAGACCTCAGCAGTTGATACCTCAGGAATTCACACACATTTGAACATTTTGAAACATCGATGATATGTATCGTTAATTTTTCGAAAAGTCTCGGTATATCGATATTTTATCAACAGCCATAATACGCATGACTAAATCCTCAAAAAAAAAAAAAAAAAAAAAAAACCTTCAAATGGCTCTGAGCACTATGGAACTTAACGTACGAGGTCATCAGTCCCCTTACAACTACTTAAGCCTAACTAACCTAAGGACATCACACACATCCACGCTCGAGGCAGGATTCGAACCTGCGACCGAAGCAGCAGCGCGGTTCCGGACTGAAGCGCCTAGAACCGCTCGGCCACAACGGCCGACTGTAATTCCTCAACCGATATTAAGAACAGAGGAAAATATTCGAAGGCAATACTTTGCAGTTTGCCCTCGTATAATGTAAAATCTAAACTCAGAATTTGACGACATGCATGTGAGAATCCCTCAGTACATCACTCATTACAGCCTAGGTTTGTCGAAAGGTGATCTTCATCTCCGCAGTTGGACATTTTACTGTGCATCCTAACGTTATGATTTCATGTGAATTGTATTTCACGCCAGTGAAATAAAGGAGACACCAGCTTGGATGGGCCAACTTTTAAACTTTCAGATGTCACAATATTTTTCCTCTCCTCTACCGCAGAAACAGTATTTTCTCTTTCCATCTCAGACGGTCAAATCTACAAATGGAGCATAGCTGAACACACGTGTAACAGTGCATATCTTTGTCTTCTACAGTCGGTCTGCTGTGAAGAAGTGAATCTCAGCAAGCTGCCACAGGTCTCTTTTGCGCATGGACAAAATGTAAACTATTGTTGGGGTTACGTTTTGCAGCAAGAGGGGCGTATGTCCTGATGGGGGTGGACTGTATCCATCATTATGTCGTGCTGAAGATGGAGGAGAGAGGTGTCCAGGTAATTGCCGCCAGCATGCTGAACCGGTCTTTTGTCTATAGCTCCATAAAGGCGGATACGTGGAGATGGCAAAGGAAAGCTTGAATACTCCATCTCGATACCGTTCTATAAAGGTACAAATTCGTCTTCACTGCAGGAGAAGGCAGAAATGGCTGCCATGAACAGAAGAAGCCAGATTCCTCTGGCGGACACCTGCTCCCACAGCTATCTATGGTGTCGACATTTGGGGGGACACCACATTTTGGGCCGAAATCCGTATAATTTCAACCGTTTTGGCTCTATGATCGCTTACACCATCAACAGGTTTTGACTCTTTGCCTTCCCTTAAAGGCACCTACTCATTACGCCAACAAAAGACATCCAATGGATTCGGTCCAGTGCTGGTTGCCAACACATTGGCGCTCGGCCTCTCACGCTCACCAGACCAAGGGGTTGGGATCAGATTATTTGGTCATGTGGAATCGTAGTAGTGTCTGATAACTTGTCGATGATGCTCCTGTCTTGCTATTGTTATATAGTAGCCATTTCATTACAATCTCACCGGCTGATATTATGAGGGAAGAAGAACATTTAGCAATCTTCGCGTGTGCAGCATTTATTTTTGCAAGAAGCTGTTCGAAAGAAAAGAAGAGGAAACAACGGTGATAGACGACTGAGCAGTGCACGGCTCGCGTTTATCCCATTTATTGTTTGTAATCTTCTATTACGGTACTGCCGCCTCGTTTTCTTATTCCATTTACTGACGTCACTAACTTCCTGCCTTACTTGCCCGTGAGCGGCAGCAGCAGCGCGTATCGATAAACGCACAGTCGTACCATCTCTGGAGCGGCCGATACCGTTTCCGGGTCATTGTGCGTCTGGCATTCAGTTCGGGACGGGCTAGCAGTGCAGTCGGGACGCAGCAGCAGTGAAGTCGGCGGACGGAGCGCTGTGAGGCGCCGACAGCCAGTGCTCGCCAACCGCAGGCGACAAACATGAACTGTCCGACGGAGGGAGATTGGAGTGGGACGACAGTTGGTTGGTCGTCTTATCGGCCGACGTATACTTGGTCCTTTCACCGTTTCCAGGCCCGGGAGTTGGTCGATTGGCGTGGAACAGCGAGGAAATCTCCTCGGCAAGTAGTTTGACCGAGGCCGCTGGCAGCGTCCACGCGCGGTCGGAGCGTGTGGTGCTGTTCCCATTGCTACGAAGTCCGTGGCTCACCGATCCTGAAAACTAAAATTGAGCTTTGACTTAATCTACCAACAACTCACGACTGTTCACATTGCGTCGTTTGGATTTCGTTGTCGCCTGTTGGGACATTCCCGCAAGCAACATCGTGGTTTTCAAGTTGGAAAATTCTAGCCACCCTCCGGTGAAGTTTAACTGTACTTGGTCATTTTGAATTGAAGTGCACCAGAGGAAGCTTCTGCCTTGTGGTCGTTAACCTTCCGGTTACCTGCCCTGGCCGTCGACACAAATTCATCGTGTTGTCGCTGTCCAGCGCGGTGTGTAGTTTGACAGCTCAATCTATAATTGGTTCTACGCGCCAATACTTTCTACGTTGTTCCATTGAACTCCCTGTTGTGTGCTGGTCAGGTGGAGTAGAAGTTATCTTGTCGGTGGGTCCGTTGACTGTCTGGCGGTTGGGTTGTTGTCGGATCGAGAATGGCTGGGCCGACTGTCTGCCCCACCTAAGCGAGCGTTAGTGTTTGAATTCCAGGCCGACCCCGGGAAAATTCTGAGCGCCGCTGGATGTACTGCCTTTTCTTATTTGTTCTTGTTGTTTGTATTTGTATGGCTTCTAGCCGATTTTTTTGCGTTTTAGGCGTAAGATTGTTATATGCCTTCAGCCTAATTTAAAGAACTGTTTTAAGATATGGCCTTTTCCCCTTTTAAAAATTCATTTTGGTTTGAGTCTTAAGCGATGGGCCTTCAGCGGATTTTTAAATTAAATTAGTATTGCTCTTAAGGTGTCAGATTGTTTGGGCCTTCAGCCTATATTCTTTTGTTTTTAAATTAAAGTTGTTTTGCCCTTAAGACATGAGATTGTATGATGCATTCAGCCGGTAATTAAGTTCCAAAAATTAATGCTGTGATTTTTTAAAGAGTTTTCTTGGCTCTTGTAATGTGTGGTCAAATAAATGAAGTTGTATGTTCGAGTGTATCTGACAGCCACTTATTTTGGCCCCTTTCCACAATTTAAACTACCTGTCCTGTCCTGCGGGTTTAGCAGGGCGTCTCAATGACCTCTCTTAATGAATGATCTTCAGACTGAATTGTAATAATGGCTAGTTCATATATTTTTCCGAATGAAAGCCACAGATTTAGAATTGTTACTGAATCGTATAGACTCTAAATTTCCAAAGATAATACGTGTTTAAGAGAGTTACACGTCCAGGTGAAAGATTAATGGTCACTCTGGGCTATTTACCTACTGGGGATTCAGATGCCAGCTTAATGTACACCTTTAAAACTTCAAATTAGCTCATCTGGAAGACTGTACCTGACATTTATAAACGCATTTGGTAGGGTCACATAAACATTTCCATTCACGATAAAACTCTGTCAGCCTTAATCTTGTTTCCATAACCCACTCCATACGCTCGATTTTTAAACATAGCAAACATACACCATTTCTACAGACACATTAATTCAGTACTGAACCAATGAACATTCGAATCAGCGTCCACACTGGGAGAGGAGTACCAAGGCTAACCCACAGCAAACACTTTGATGTTACCGCCGGCAGTCCGAATCATAACCAAGACCAACCGCTTTGATGGCTCCAATTTGCCGCCCGTACACACTAACCGAATCTCGGACAACGAAACCACTGAAACGATGATTAAATCAAGACCCTCAGCTGTCGACAAGCGTTGATATACATCAACGGGCACCGTTGAAAATGTGTGCCCCGACCGGGTCTCGAACCCGGGATCTCCTGCTTACACGGCGGACGCTCTATCCATCTGAGCCACCGAGGGCAAAGGGGATAGTGCGTCTGCAGGGATTTATCCCTTGCACGCTCCCCGTGAGACCCATATTCCCAACTTAATGTCCACACACTACATTCGTAGTGTCCCTGCCCATTACACTCATTACTCGCGGCAGACAATCTTACCGAGTCCTGTAAGAGTTCGGGCAATGCATGTGCATCCAGCATAGAAGAAGGTCAGTGGTCGGTTAGCCGTAACTATATGAAGATGGCATCTGTCATGGTATCTGACATGTCAGAAAGAACAGATACTATCTTCATATAGTTAAGGCTAAACACCCACGAGTAATGAGTGTGTTGGGGTGGGACGCTACTAATGTAGTGCGTGGATACACAAGGTGAGAATGTGGGTCTCGCGTGAGGAGCGCGCGAGGTATTCCCTACAGTCGCACTACCCTCAGTGCCCCCGGTGGCTCAGATGGATAGAGCGTCTGCTATGTAAGCAGGAGATCCCGGTTTCGAGTCCCGGTCGGGGCACACATTTTCAACTGTGCCCGTTGATGTATATCAACGCCTGTCGACAGCTTAGGGTCTTTATTTAATTATCATTTCATTCTAAGAGAGCTGCATGGTCACCGATGGTGTCTGTTCTTTCGGACATCTCCGAAAGAACAGATACCATCTTGATAACGAAAGCACTGGTTGTCGTTTACTCACCTTCGTCGGTCTAGCGTGTAAGTGCCTTAACAGCAGCAGTCACTTCATTTGTTAGCTTCCCTCCTTTTAAAGTACGTGCAAACAATTTTAGTTATAGAAACAATATAAAAGCAGTTTCACATGGCAAGTTAATAGCTGTTTTTATTAGGTAATGAAAGAACAAATTATGTTTCACGGATCTTGCGGAGCGCCAGGTGTCGCGCTGACAGAATCAGGCACTGTATCCAACGCCAACTCAGGCCCTCAGGCGACAACTAGTCGTCGACCTGTGTATCGACAACGCAATCATGACCACTTTTGGCTGCCACGTCGTCCGGCTCCTACCTCTCCTCATGGGTAAGGACGTGGGGCTCGACGTAAACGATGAATCCCTCCGCGACAAAAAACATGACAGCATCGTTTTGTTTGAAGCAGATGCCGTGGATTCCGGAGCAACTCTGGACGATGTGATGCTGTCCCGATGACATTGTAGTCCACTCTGCATCGTGCGTTCGCCTTTCAGCTAGAACTCCACCGAGTCTTCGTGGAGAAGGCTTTGTTGCAGGCCAGGCCGCAGGAGGAGTTGCGTCTGGACAAGAAGTGGATGGCATTAGCGACGCACTGCTGTTATTCCGGTGTTCTTACAAGTGCCAGAAGCACGACACTGTTGAAGATGCCTGAAGACGACCTGCTCACGTCTAGCCTACCTTTATAGACGAGGAAATAGCTGTCCCATGTGAACTAGTGGCCTTTGATTTCATCTCCTTCCATTCCTCTCAAGACCTGTCCCACTGACGGCAGGTAAGAGCTCCTAGAAGTATTCAATCCCTTGCTCCATAATGAGGGATACATCCTGTGGAGGGATAGTATACTTGTAATTCATTGGCTATGGTAGAGTGGAAGTATCACAAAGGAGTGTTCGCCAAGAAGTGAAACCATTTATGCACTGAAGCTCATACACAGATGGCTAGTACTATGGAGCAGCTATCTTGGTGCTGTGCGGTCACAACTCTGATATAGGTTCAGGAGAAGCACGAAGGAGACTCTCTACAGCTTCTGATGTGTGTGACGGGAAGCCTGGGCGAAACGTGAGGTTTCTCTTTGATGTGACGCCTCAATTGGAAGAGGTACCTTCTGGGCGACAAAAAGTACACAAGCAAGTACCAGAAAATTTCTTCCACACGCAGTCTTGATGTTGTCAAGGTGTCGACCTTGATCAACTTTTAGTGACCGGAGGCCACAAGTGCGAGTGACAAACACCTCATTCTGTTTGTAAAATTACCTTCTCTTACTCATGTGTCTTCGCTTTGCTCTCTCACGTCACCTCCCTCGCCGATCACGTTTATGATGAGGACGAAATCTCAATTAAACACATCCCGAAGAGAATGTTAATCTAATTTCGCGCAGCAGAATAAAGACTTAAAGCAAACAGGCGGAGGAAAGTGATTTAACAAGTGCATACAACATTCAGACCTGTTTCACACAATTCAGTTTCGACTTGATTGTACGCGGAATGGACCTCACTTGCAGGCCCTTTTACTTTTTCTTATCAGACACGTTGTGGTATGGGAAAAATCTCTGGAATGTTCGAAATATTTTATGTAAATTATGGAAATTTTCAGTGACAGACTTTTAATTCCTCTCTTAGAATAAGAGAGGGACTAAATAACATGGAGTGGTCCCTTAAAACACAATGGTCTACATTTACTGCGATAATAACTTATGAAGACAGGAGATGCGATCGTCGCTGACTGACTGAGATAATCGTTTGAGATAAAAGAAAAGGTCTTAGTCTCTTGCATTGGTTTAAGATACATACAAGAAGCACATTATTCTGTTATTTACTGTTCACTGCGGTAATCCAACGGTGGCAGAGTCGGGAATGGGCATTGTCGAGGAGGAATTTCGAGCTCTACATAACACCGAAAATCACTGTTAAGCCGGAATCATCTATGCATATACAAATACACAGTAATTCTGTTCAATATCTCAAGTTCTGTGAGAACAACTAGTGGGATGAGAATCACTAACGTACACAACTTACTGACGCAAACACAGAAAATTGTTACAATTAACAGCAGAAAACCCACCGAAAGGGAATCAGCTTAAACCTTTTCACGTGCACGAGTGGTTAATTTTAACCAAAGTTGCAGCGAGGGGTATCAGACAATGACAAGGCACAAGAGATCTACCCACTTATAACTGACTCCTACGATGATAAAAATTCACCTCACTACACCTTCCAAAGCACGCCAAAATACCGTCGAAAGTGGAAATCTGCTGGTTTGAGTGAAATAGAACAAATACCTTGCTCCATCATTTCACCAGAGGTTTAGTACAGTCTTACCAGATGTAAAAACTAACATGGCAAACTCATTAAAGGCACAATAAATATGAAGCGCAAGTGACAATATAAAGCAAGTTACATGAAATGAACCGATGGACTCGTTTCATGCTGGCCTGCACTCTCTGATGACCGACGGCTGAAACACCAGAGCCAATGAGAGCCTTGAGGTTAACAGCAAGATGTTCTTCACGAAGGCCGCAGTATTGATTCAGCACCCTAGGACCCAGGCTCTGATGCGGGATAACAGTTGTGTTAAGCAGTGTCACCAGCCACTTCAAGCAACTACGAGGAGAAGGATTCAGCCTGATGAACCTCTCTGGAAAACTGTGTTCTCCTGGACACGCTATTACAACCCCCACTCTAGAGCTGTATTTGTAGTGCCATATGATTAACAAAAGTGCTCATTAGATACGCCATTAGCTCTTATAAACGACCAAGTGCACCACGATCCAACGAGTTTAAGGGCTTTGACACATCCAGAACCTCTACGCGGCAGTAAAATCGCGACCTCCATAGCAGTATCAGGCTGTCATAGCTTCTCGAAGGATATCTGCTCTGCATGGCTGTCAGACTCGATTATTGATGCCACCCGTGGATGTGCAGTGCTTCTCTTCGAAGAGGCCACATATGCGGCACACTCAGCTATTCTGGGAGTCTTTTTGGCATCTCGTAAAGTCCCTATGTCTGCCGTTCTTCCTGTGCTGTTCGTGCTTCAGGTCACGAGATGCTGCTGGCGGAGGCTGGCTCCTCGCTGCTTCTTCAGACATACCCATGGCGTTAAGGGCATCAGGAGGCATGCCTAAATTATTTTCCGGCGGCAGTCCTTGCTCTAGTCCCACGGCGGACGCAATGACGCCTAAGCGGACATCGGAAGGTTCGCTAGAAATTTCTAGATTGCCATTTGGACGTTAAACATAGGTGGCGGTGCTTCAGATCCGGTGTTGGCAAGCTGGTGACACTTCCTTGGAGGTGAAACTTCTTGATGTTCAATTAGGAGAATATCGATGAAAACCTCTGCCTCCTCTTGTACGCAGGCTTCCACCTATGGTATTTCATCGCCTCCTGGTCTCTGTGCAGAAACATCAGAACGAAGTCTTTATTAACAAAGAAAGGTCCAGCTTGCATCAGAAATTCAGACCTGTGCTGAAAAGAAAAAAAAGGCAAATAAGTGTTTACCATTCTGTCGACAGCGAGGTCAATAGAGATGCAGCACAAGCTCGTATTAGAACAGCCCGGGGAAGGATTTATGGAAATCACGGAAAACACAAATCTGGACAACCGGGCGAGAATTTGAACAACCGTCCACCCGAATGCTAGTCCAGTGTGCTATCCGCTGCGAAACTTCGTTCGGTTCGATAAAAGGACAAAAGTTGCGTCATTTCAGTGAGATCAGTGGAAAGTCAGAGGCCCATTTGAGAAAGAGCTGAATTGCTTGGCTCTCTCGAGGTTCCTACGACAGATGCTCACATATTACCTCACCGCTACGTCAATGAGTAAACTTCCGTTCCATCCCACAAATAATCAACAATGCTCTTTTTTATTAGTGATAACCATAATATGAATAAAATCAGTGTGCTGACATAAGCTGTCGACAACGCACCAGTCGGCAAAGAGGTTTCGAGAAGGTCCATAACATAGGCCAACGATGGAAAAACTTTTTTGTTGAAAATACCTTATTCTTATATTTTTTAGGGTGGGAACTCCAAATATGATACTTAAAAAACTGTATTGCCCACCATTTCTTCACATTTTACAGTTAAATTTATTAAATTAAGCGATTTTTAAGGAATTTAACAGATTTTATATAGTTAAAATAATTTAAAAAGAAGGTGTAATGAATGTAGATGACGTTGGTAGAACTGCTGAAAAACATTTGCTGGCAAAAAAAGGTCGATTCTATTTTGTGTTAACAGATGGTGTATTGTTTACTGTCATCCTAACCTGACTACCGTTTCCTGTACATGTACTCAGTACAATGTCTAATCGCGGTCGTAAAAACTCTGCTGGCAGTTTTTGTTATATTTGTGGTAAATTTGTGATTTAAAAACACTAAAGAAACATTACAGTTTTTGTGAAAAAGGTTTATCTATCATACTTCGGACCTAAACTTGGTGATCAAGATAAATCTTGGGCGCCGCATAAGGTATGTTATGAGTGTGTGGAAAATCTGAGAAACGTCCCTATGATATAGAAGGAGCCAAGAAATCATTCCGAAGGCTGCTAGTTTTGCAGTGTTGATATTACTGGTCATAATTCGAAAAACAAGGTGATAAGCTATCCTAACCTCCGGTCCGCCATCCTACCAGTAGGCCATGGTGTAGATTTGCCAGTTCTTGAACTACCAGATGATTTAAATTCTATTCCAAAAGAAGTATTTTCTGATGTACGGAGTGATTTAGATGAAACAGATGATGATGAATTCCATTGTATACAGAAAATCTAGAGCCCAGATTGTTAACTCAGACCGAGCATAACGATTTGGTTAGGGATGTGGGCTTAACGAAAGAAAAAACTGAATTTCTTAGATCTAGATTAAAAGAAAAGAACTTATTGGCAGTTGGAACCACCATATACATGAATAGAAAGAGAGAGCAGCAATTTTCCATGCTTTTTCAACAAGGTGATTTAGTGTACATTCCGAGCCTGAAGAATGAGTTTGGTATTGAACACAAAAAGGAAGACTGGAAGCTCTTTATTGATTCATCCTAAACTAGTTTAAAGGCTGTTTTATTACACAGTGGTAACATGTATGCATCTATACCAGTTGGACATGCTGTACATATGAAAAAAATCTATGAAAACCTCGAAATAGTGCTAAATTAAATAGGCTATTCTGCTCATGGTTGGATGATATGTGGCGATCTAAAAGTAACATGCATGCTCCTTGGTCAGCAAGATGGCTTTACCAAATTTCCATGTTTCTTGTATGAATGGGACAGTAGTGCTAGGGATCAACACTGGTGCAGAAAGAACTGGCCTGTGAGGGAGTCTTTAAAACCTGGTGAGAAGAACATTCTACGCAAAAACCTTGTACACCCAAAAAAATGTACTCCTACCATCTCTACATATAAAGTTAGGCCTAATGAAACAGTTTGTAAAAGCTTTGCCTAAAGATGGACGATGTTTTAAGTACCTCTGCCAAAAGTTTCCACAATTTTTAGAAGCAAAACTAAAATAAGGCGTCTTTATCGGACCTGACATTAGAAAATTGATGTTTGATGTTAACTCTGAATGAGAAAGAAGCATGGGTTTCATTCAAGCAAGTCGTTACAAAGTTCTTAGGACATGCAAAAGACCCAGAATATGTTTCTTTTATGGCTACAATGTTAAAGAAGTTTAAAAACTTTAGGATGTTTAATGAGCCTGGAAGTTCACTTTTTGAACACTCACCTGGATTAGTTCCCGGACAATATGCGAGTTGTTAGTGAGCAGCAAGGAGAGCATTTTCACCAGAACATTAAAGTGATGGAAAAATTCTACCAAGGCCGCTGGAACACCTACATGATGGGGGACTGCTGTTGGTCACTTTGCCGAGAAGTTCAGCAAGTGACTCATCGTAGAAAAAGCTACACAAGAAACTTCAAAGAAAAAAGAGAAAGAAAATACAAACCTATTCCAGCTCACAAGTGAAACCTCTATTAACACATATCATTGTTTTAAGTGGCTTACTGTAAATACAAATCATGCTTATGTTGTAACAAAGCGTTTCATTAATTTCCCTGTTTACCGTATAGCATAGGATTTTTATGCTATATAATAAAAAGCATATTGCTTGAAAACTACGGGTGATACAAAAAAACTAAGGCAAGATTTTGATTCAGCTCATAAAAATCTATAAAGATCAGCTATCAAAGAAAAAAAGTCTTTCAAAACAAATTTTTTCTTTGGCCTGCGTAATAGGTGTGTAATAAAGTGTGCCAGTTAGGAGAGAGGTCAAAGACAAACTCGTAAGCAATGCGCCGCCAATATCCTCTCGACCCCCCTGTGGGTCCGGGGTAAGAATAGGCCTGAGGTATTCCTGCCTGTCGTAAGAGGCGACTAAAAGGAGTTTCAACCGTTCCGGCCTTCCATGTGATGGTCCCCCTTGGGGTTTGACCTCCATTTCTCGAAATTCTACAGAAGTACGAGCCTTTTGGGGAAGGACGCCTTACGTGGTGTACCACTGGTCCTCAGTGCACTAAGACCTTGGCACTCAGCGTTGTAACGGCGTTGTAACCATACCCACTATTCCTCAAATTGGGCCAAAACGCCTGATGGGTTGTACAAGTTACACCCATAGTGCGTCCCCATCTGCACGTACGATCATGATGGACTTTCCATGGCACCCGAAATCCAGCACGGTAGCCAGCCCGTTGTGGTGGGGTCGTCATGTACCCTCTAGGTTGTAGCCCCCTGACAACACAGGGATCGTACTGCCGATACCTGAGCTGCACCCTCCCCACGTCGTCCAAGGAGTAGATGCCCGTCTCCTTGGAGCATCAGGACTCCCGGCAACAGTCATCCTGCCAGGTGGCCCTTGCTGAGGCTGGGTGGCGCCCGTGGGGAGAGCCCCTGGTCGGAGTGGGTGGTATCGGGGCGGACGTTTCGCAGATGAAACGTCAACATGTATCAGGTCGCTCTGCGGCCGAGTCTTTTAAAAAGAAAGGTACTGTCTCTGGTTCTGGTTCTCCTTCCCTTTCCCCCTTGGCCACTCCCTGGGAGGAAGGACAGGCCCGCTGGCTTGGGGCGAAGTACTTCCCCCGCTATTTGGTCTGTTCTCGAACTAATGGGGGACGTTCGCCACCTCCAAGCCCATGTTCTTTGTTCAGCACATCGAGGACATCTTCGGGGAAATCGAGGCTCTCAGTAAAATGCGTTCGGGGTCCGTTCTTATAAAGACCACCTCCGCCACACAGTCGGTGGCGCTCCAGGCGTGCGACAGACTAGGGGACATCCCAGTGTCCATTGTCCCGCATCTGGCACTGAATAGGATGCAGGGGGTTATTTTTCATCGGGACCTCCTGCTGCAATCTGATGAGGAGCTCGGGGCCAACCAGGAGCGCCGAGGCGTGCATTTCGTCCGGCGAGTCCAGCGCGGCCCCAAAGACCATCGCATCGACACCGGGGCCTTTATCCTCGCCTTCGAGGGTGACGTTCTCCCGGAGAAGGTAAAGGTGATGTGCTACCGGTGCGACGTGCGACCTTACGTCCTGCCTCCTATGCGCTGTTTTCGGTGTTTGCGCTTTGGGCACATGTCGTCACGGTGTGAGGCTGAGCCCCTTTGTGGCGATTGTGGACATCTTCGTGAGGAACATACATGCACCCCACCACCTCGGTGCGTTAATTGTTCTGGCATCCACTCGCCTAGATCCTTAGACTGCCCCGCGTATCAGAAGGAGAAGAAGATTCAAGAACTCAAAACTTTGGATCGTCTCTCTTATTCTGAGGCCAGGAAGAAGTATGACCGCCTCCATCCCGTGACGTTGACCACTTCATTTGCCTCAGTCGTGTCCACTCCTTCCACAGTATCCTCACCCCTATCCTGTCCCCCTCCACCTCCTCCCCCCATCCGGGGTCTATGCCTCCACCTCCCAAATCCCTCCCTTCCAAATCCTCCTCCCCCATGGCCCCCGCCCCCTCTGCCCCAGGGGCCGCCCTTCATCCTCCTCCCCGCCGCCGCCTGAGAAGCGATCCTCTTCTGAGGCGTCAATCGGGGAAACTTTCCAGACCCCGGCTTCCGAGGTCCGGCGTTCCAAAACGGACCCCGCGCGTGAGGACCTTCTTCGGGTCCAGCCCACCATCCCTGTGCCTCCTCGGACTTCCAAGAAGGCCTCCAAGAAGAAGTCACTATCCCCCTCTCCACCCCGGCGCGTTTCGTCTGACGCTCCATCCGTGAGTTGCTGCTCCCGGCCGTCCTCAGTTTCGCCGGGACGCTCCGCTGCCAGGTGCTCAGCTGGCCTCTCGTCGGCAAATGATGCTGCCCCTCCTACGCAACCCGGGACAGCGGCAGCAGCTGGCGAGGACTCGATGGAACAGGATCCGCCTCCCCCCGGTTGTAGCGTTGTTCCCCCGAAACCTGGCCCTCCGCGGCCGTCGTGGTGACCAGCTCTTCCCCCGTCTCGTTCCCCCCTTTTCTTTTGACTAGCGATGGCTTTGTTACATTGGAACATAAGAGGTATTCGATCTAATCGGGAGGAATTACAACTGCTCCACCGCCTGCACTGTCCGCTCATCCTTGGTCTCCAGGAAACCAAGTTGCGCCCAACTGACCGTATTGCCCTTACCCACTATATCTCGGAGCGGTATGACCTTACCCCTGTGGACGGTATCCCAGCTCATGGTGGAGTCATGTTGCTCGTTCGGGACGATGTCTAGTACCATCCCATCCCATTGACCACCCCACTCCAAGCAATAGCTGTCCGTATTACTCTTTCTGCTTCCACTTTTTCAGTTTGTACCATCTACACTCCATCGTCATCTGCAGTTAGTCGGGCTGACATGATGCACCTGATTGTTCAGCTTCCTCCGCCGTTTTTATTGTTTGGCGACTTCAATGCCCATCATCCCCTTTGGGGCTCTCCTGCATCCTGTCAAAGAGGCTCCCTCTTGGCGGATGTCTTCAACCATCTCAATCTTGTCTGCCT
Source organism: Schistocerca americana (assembly GCF_021461395.2). Lineage (NCBI taxonomy): Eukaryota > Metazoa > Arthropoda > Insecta > Orthoptera > Acrididae > Schistocerca > Schistocerca americana. The sequence goes on along the minus strand of NC_060119.1, from coordinate 218,815,245 downwards.
CAATACTGGCGCCCCGACTTTTCTCTCAGACTCTACTCATACTTACTCCCACTTGGACCTTTCGATCTGTTCTACCACTCTTGCCCGTCGGTTCGAGTGGTATGTCCTTTCTGACACCTATTCGAGCGACCACTTCCCCTGTGTCGTTCGTCTCCTGCACCACACCCCATCCCCACGTCCTTCGAGCTGGAACATACCGAAAGCCGACTGGGGACTTTACTCCTCCCTGGTGACTTTTCCGGACCACGATTTTCTCAGTTGTGACAGTCAGGTCGAATACCTCACGGCTGTTATCATCCATGCTGCCGAACGTTCCATTCCTCATACTACCTCTTCTTCACGTCGCGTTTCCGTCCCCTGGTGGACTGAGGCTTGTAGAGACACTATCCGTGCTCGACGACGTGCTTTACGCACCTTTCGCCGCCATCCTACGTTGGCGAATTGTATTGGATACAAACGACTCCGAGCGCAATGCCGTAGAGTCATCAAAGACAGCAAAAAAGCTTCTTGGGCCTCTTTCACCAGCTCCTTTAACAGTTTTACTCCCTCTTATGTCGTTTGGGGTGGCCTGCGCCGGCTGTCGGGCATTAAGTCTCACTCCTTGGTACCTGGCCTGACCTCAGGTAATGAGGTCCTTGTTGATCCTGTGGCTGTCTCCAACGCCTTCGGCCGCTTTTTCGCGGAGGTTTCAAGCTCCGCCCATTACCACCCTGCCTTCCTTCCCAGGAAAGAGGCAGAAGAGGCTCGGCAACCTTCCTTCCACTCGCTGAATCTGGAAACTTATAATGCCCCCTTTACTATGCGGGAACTCGAACGTGCGCTTGCACTGTCCCGGTCCTCTGGTCCGGGGCCAGATGCCATTCACGTTCAGATGGTTCAAATGGTTCTGAGCACTATGGGACTCAACATCTGTGGTCATAAGTCCCCTAGAACTTAGAACTACTGAAACCTAACTAACCTAAGGACATCACACACATCCATGCCCGAGGCAGGATTCGAACCTGCAACCGTAGCGGTCACGCGGTTCCAGACTGAAGCGCCTTTAACCGCACGGCCACACGTTCAGATGCTGGCACACCTTTCTCCGGCGGGCAAAAGCTTCCTTCTACGTACCTACAATCGCGTCTGGACCGAAGGTCAGGTCCCCATGCGTTGGCGTGACGCCGTCGTTGTTCCTATACCCAAACCCGGGAAGGATAGATACCTTCCTTCTAGTTACCGCCCCATTTCTCTTACGAGCTGTGTCTGTAAAGTGATGGAGCGCATGGTTAAAGCTCGGTTAGTTTGGATTCTTGAATCTCGACAGCTACTTACAAATGTTCAATGCGGCTTTCGTCGCCACCGCTCCGCTGTTGACCACCTTGTGACCTTGTCGACATTCATCATGAACAACTTTTTGCGAAGGCGCCAAACGGTAGCCGTGTTCTTCGATTTGGAGAAGGCTTATGATACCTGTTGGAGAGGAAGTATCCTCCGCACTATGCACAGGTGGGGCCTACGCGGTCGCCTGCCCCTTTTTATTGATTCCTTTTTAACGGATCGAAAGTTTAGGGTACGTGTGGGTTCTGTATTGTCCGACGTCTTCCTCCAGGAGAACGGAGTGCCTCATAGCTCCGTCTTGAGCATAGCCCTTTTTGCCATCGCGATCAATCCAATTATGGATTGCATTCCACCTAATGTCTCAGGCTCTCTCTTTGTCGATGACTTCACGATCTACTGCAGTGCCCAGGGAACATGCCTCGTGGAGCGCTGCCTTCAGCGTTGTCTAGACAGCCTCTACTCATGGAGCATGGCAAATAGCTTCCGGTTCTCTGAAGAGAAGACTGTTTGTATCAACTTTTGGCGATATAAAGCGTTCCTTCCGCCATCCTTACATCTCGGTCCCATTGTTCTCCCATTCATGGAAACAACTAAGTTTCTAGGGTTCACATTGGACAGGAAACTTTGTTGGTCTCCGCACATCTCTTATTTGGCGGCCCGTTGTACACGTTCCCTTAATGTCCTCAGAGTTCTTAGTGGTTCATCTTGGGGAGCGGATCGCACTGTCCTGCTTCGCTTGTATCGGTCCATAGTCTGATTGAAGCTGGATTATGGGAGCTTTGTCTACTCGTCTGCTCGGCCATCCCTCTTATGCCGTCTCAACTCCATCTGCCATCGGGGGTTACGTCTTGTGACCGGAGCCTTCTACACTAGTCCCCTCGAGAGTCTTTATGCTGAAGCTGCCGAATTACCATTGACCTACCGGCGCGACGTACTGCTGTGTCGGTATGCCTGCCGCCTGTTGTTAATGCCCGACCACCCCTGTTATCAGTCCTTCTTCGCCGATTCTCTCGACCGTCAGTACGGGTTGTATGTGTCTGCCCTGCTGCCCCCTGGAGTCCGCTTCCGTCGCCTGCTTCGACAATTGGATTTTGCTCTCCCTACCACCTTCAGAGAGGGTGAGAGCCCGACACCACCTTGGTTCCAGGCTCTGGTTCATATTTATCTCGACCTCAGCTCACTCCCGAAGGAGGGTACTCCGGATGCTCACGGTTTGTCGAACTTCATGCTCGACTTGCCGGTCACACCTTTATTTACACCGATGGCTCCAAAACTGACGATGGTGTCGGCTGTGCCTTTGTCGTCGGGGCCGTCACCTTTAAATACCGGCTCCTCGACCAATGTTCCAGCTTTACGGCCGAGCGTTTTGCTCTCCATCAGGCCGTTCAGTATGCCCGCCGCCACCGCCATTCATCGTATATACTCTGCTCTGATTCCCTCAGTGCTCTTCAGAGCCTTGGAGCTCCCTATCCGATCCACCCCTTGGTGCAACGGATCCAGCAGTCCCTCCATTCTTTCGCTGATAATGGTTCTCCTGTCAGCTTTCTGTGGGTTCCCGGACATGTAGGAGTGCCTGGGAATGAGGCTGCTGATGCTGCAGCCAAGGCTGCAGTCCTCCTGCCTCGGCCAGCCTCCCATTGTGTCCCGTCATGTGACGTTCTTGGGGTTGTTTGTATGAGGCTTGTGTCGTTGTGGTGGGATGCTTGGTCATCCCTCCAAGGAAACAAGCTCCGGGCAGTAAAACCGCTCCCAACTGCTTGGACAACCTCCTCCCGACCATCTCGGCGAGAAAAGGTCCTTCTGACCAGGTTGCGGATTGGGCATTGCCGGTTTAGCCACCGCTACCTGCTCTCCGGTGACCCAGCCCCGCAGTGCCCTTGTGGTGAAGCATTAACAGTGCGCCATGTTTTATTGTCGTGTCCCCGCTTTAGTCAATCTCGTGTTGTCCTGTCCCTGCCATCTACTTTACCGGATATTTTAGCTGATGACGCTCGAGCAGCTGCTCGTGTTCTGCGTTTTATAACTTTGACTGGCTTGTCCAAAGACATCTAACTTTTTTACTTATTTTATCTGCATCTTTGTCAGGGCTTTCTGGTGTCCCCCCCTCCCCTTGAGTTTTACTAGATTCCATGTGCTCTAACAGTTGTGACTGGGCGCTAATGACCTCAGTAGTTGAGCGCCCTTAAACCCCACCAAAAAAATATCCTCTCGACCACCAGTATTTAGATCCCCACTGCGGACTGGAGGGCGCAGTCAGTCACAGACAGTCAGCCCAATCACAGACAGAGTCAGTCCCAGTTGCAGTCAGCTCAGTTACTAGCTCAGTCACTATTCTAGTTGACGTCTGTCAGTTCATGTCACCGACTACGCGAGTGTAGCGTTTGTAGCGGGACTTGTAATTCACCAGCAGTAAGGCTAACGTGGACTAATATGGAAGAGCTTGTACCACAACACATGGACTAGCTTAAAGATAAGAAGCTTCATACTCCAATTAATAAAGAATCCTGCTAATACATGTGATCAGTTGTATTGAGGAAAGAGGATATTGGCCGCCAAACAACATCGTCTCCTTGTTTCCCATGGTACAAGACTCTACAGTGGCAGCGACAACACGAAAATCAGTATTCTAATAAGGCTTCCTCTCCCCAGCATTCAGTCCCACACATTCGCTACCAAACGTTTTTCTTCTGGTGAGACACGTGACACGTATGGTATGATTTGCAACGTGATACTTACATCATTATTGTGGTGCAAGGAGTTAAATGTCTTTATGAGACATATTTGATGGTAATACCAAAACTAATTTTCTATGTGTTTTAGGGTCCAGTAAACTGGCAATACATCCAGATTCATCTGGACAAGTTACTGCAACACCTTCATAAGTATTTACAAAGTGAAGCACCATACCACAATGCAGAAGCGAGCAAACGAGACGGGTGTTATTTAAAATAGTATTACAATGTGTTACCTGGTTAGACTGTCTAGATGAACTATAGAATACTGCAATGTACTGATATTATTTTTTGGGGTAGGGAAAAAATACTGTGCGACTGAAAGAGTCTCTCTCTCTCTTCCTTAAGTTCCGTCTGAACAGTTTTGAAAGACGTTGTGCAGCTCTTGGATACAAAAACAGCTGCCATTGAACGTAAGTTTTTGTAAAGACAATACGTGGTGAGGGTGTTTGCACTAGCAGTGCATAATCTAAAGGTAAAAATTAAGCAGTACAATCAATGACTGCATTTTCATACGCGTCTATAAATTTGACGCGTTGTGGTTGACGTCGTGCAGGAAGAGTTCGGCAGGGTGCAGAGAACTGTAGCTACGTGAGTTATATTGCCTTAAGAAAGACTGGCACAACGTGTTTCCCACGGATACTGCTCCACAACAGCGTAAGGGGACCTGAACACGATTACCAAGTTATCAGAAACGTACGAGTCGCAGCCACTTTACATCCCCAATTACGGACAGCCTGCTCTTAGATCAAAGGCAGAATATTCAACAACATGTAATGAGGAGATTAACTTCAATGGAACTTGGTACTGAGCTATCAAACAGCACGCACCTCATACCCTATTATTTCTTAATTACGTTGTGAAACGGAAGGACATTATCTGAGACTCGACCGATTTAAAGCACAAGCGACACAAGCCGAGGTTGGGGGCGCCGAAACTGTAGATCTGTATACAGCGCGTATTACAAAATAGTAGCGGCCAAATGGCTCAAATGGCTCTCAGCACTATGGGACTTAACTTCTGTGGTCATCAGTCCCGTAGAACTTAGAACTACTTAAACCTAACTAACCTAAGGACATCACACACATCCATGCCCGAGGCACGATTCGAACCTGCGACCGTATCGGTCGCGCGGTTCCAGACTGTAGCGCCTAGAACCGCTCGGCCACACCGCCGGCAGTAGCGGTCACTTCGGGCACCAAGCTGAGAGGGTCGCTAGGGGCAGTGTGTACCACAATTAGTCGCGAAACCTGACACGGGTGGAAGTATACGAGGACGAAGGGGGAGGGAGCGGGGGAAGCTGCCAAATGACAACTAGTTTGTATGGAAAAATATCCTCGAACCGGCCCCGGTCACAGATTTTGATTGTCACCCTCAACAAGGTAACAGCAGGTCACATGGAAACAACAAAACGGAGCACCTATGAGGTGCATTCAGTAAGCAACGCAACACATTTCTTTTTCTCGTCCAATGTGGAATTTGTTGTGGGACCTCACTGAATATTCCCGCTACAGCCCCTATAGTTTCATGAAGTTCCGATAGGTGGCAGCGTTATATGTAACCTTCAAAATGGCGTCTGTAAGATTAGTTACAAGCAGAGAACCGTAATTGAGTCTCTTTTGGCAAAAAACCAGAACATGGTAGGTATTCACAGGTGCTTACAGGATGTTTACCGAGACATGGCAGTGAACAAAAGCACGTTGAGTCGATGAGCGAGGTGTCTGTCTTCATCGAAACTAGGTCGCTCAAACCTGTCCGATCTCCCGTGTGCCAGCTGGCCTCACACAGCTGTGACACCTGCAATGTCGGAACGTGCGGAGACTCTCATTCGACGGCTCAAAATCAGACACCTTGCTGACAACTAGACATCTCTGCTGGTAGTGCTGACACACTCGTCCCCAGTTGGGGTATTCAAAGGTTTCTGTGCCCAAGGATTTCCTCGCCGTCTAACAAAACAACATGAAGATAAACGAAGCACCACCTGTGTCGAATTCCTTGCACGTTACGAGGATGATTGCGACAATTTTTTCTCGAATTTCGTCACAGGCACTACACCACTTCTCCTCCAAAGAAATAAGTTCAAAGCTGCATCCTCACACGGTAAAGACATGGTGATGGCCTTCTGGATATCACAGGGGGTTATTCTGTTTGATGTCCTTTGTCATGGTGCAACGATCAACTCTGAAGTGTGTTGTACAATAGTCAGGAAATTACAGAAACGATTTCAGCGTGTTCGACGCCTCTAAAATGCAGACGAATTTCTCCTTCTCTATGAAAACTCAGGGCCTCCTAAAAGTCTGCGCAGCCGAGAAGAGATAACAAAACTACATTGGACTGTTCTGTTTGGTCCAATGAAGCATGCATCTACCGGAAACAGTACGTGAAAGATGGGAAGGTTATTGATGCAGCAAGACTTTGGCTCCGACGTGGAGCATTAGAGTGGTAACATGCGGGCATACAGACCCTCCCAGTAAAGTGGCGTTAGGCCGCCGCATCAGAAAGAAAATATGCTGAAAAATTGTTTTTTTTTTTTTTTGCCAAAAATGCGGGGGCAAATATGGTGTACTGGAATTCTGAATAAAGCCAACCAGCTTTCAGAAAAACATTATTGCATTACTTAATGAATGCTGCTCGTATTAACGATAACACCTTCTCCGAATTATAATTACAGTTCTGCTGAAGTTCATTTCCTGCATTGTTTATTGGCGGGAGTAAAATATAACAAAAAGGAAAAAACTGCACAAAGAAATCAAAATTGTTGATTACGTCGTACACCGATTTGATCTAAATGTTTTAACCATCAAGACTTTAAATTTATTCATGAGTCACTCGGACTTTTCCGAAGGGAAAGGGAACTTAATGATAATTTCAATCTATTATTGCTTCATTTATGGATACCTTTGAATGACAAAATGTTCCATTCATCATAACAAAATATCAGGTATTAATTTGAAAATTTCGTATGATTAATCCTTTATATGAAGTAGAAGCATTTTAATCTTCTGTCACGTTTCCGATTCTCCAAACTGGGGATTAATAGGATAGACATGAAATTCCTTCGCGAAAAAATCTTGGAATGATAAACTTTTCTGCCGAGTCTCTAACCTGAATGGATGTAACAAAAGACAGTTTTTGTTAAGGAAAGGACAACGATTATAGGCACATGGCCTATACAGGGGACCGTAAATAAATCTGAAGAAGTTTTTTAAAAAAATAGGAAACTCAGGTACTAACACACAGAAAGATAAAAGGAAACGGAACAGATGGAAAACTTGGATACTTTATACAGCAGCGTTCAAAATGAACACATTTCAACAGGAGGAGGGTCATTAGCCGTCAAGAAAAAGTATAAACGCGTTTTTTCGGTCATACTCAACCCTTTAAAGTAATCACATATAAAACTACAAAGGTTCTATACACACATCAAAAGAAGTTTTGCATCTCCTCCGTTCCGAACCCTGTAAAGAAAACTGGAATAGAGATCAACATATACATCATTTCCGCCCTTTTCATTAATGAAAACCACAGATGTTGTACCACCATACAGCGAGACCTTCAGAGATGGTGGTCCAGATTGCTGTACACACCTGTACCTCTAACACCCAGTAGCACGTCCTCTTGCATTGATGCATGCCTGTATTAGTCGTGGCATACTATCCACAAGTTCATCAAGGCACTGTTAGTCCAGATTGTCCCACTCCTCAACGGCGATTCGGCGTAGATCCCACACAGTGGTTGGTGGGTCATGTCATCCATAAACAGCCCTTTTCAATCTATCCCAGGTATGATCGATAGGGTTCATGTCAGGAGAACATGCTGGCCACTGTATTCGGTATCCTGAAGGACGTCATTCACAAGATTTGCATGATGGGGCCACGAATTGTCGTCCATGAAGACGAATGCCTCGACAATATGCTGCCGATATGGTTGCACTATCGGTCGGAGGATGGCATTCACGTATCGTACAACCGCTACGGCGCCTTTCATGACCACCAGCGGCGTACGTCGGCCCCACATAATGCTACCCCAAAACATCAGGGAACCTCCACCTTCCTGCACTCTCTGGACAGGGTGACTTAAGTCGTTCAACCTGACCGGCTTGCCTCCAAACACGTCTCCGACGATTTTGTGGTTGAAGGCATTTGCGACACTCATCGGTGAAGAGAACGTGAGGCCCATCCTGAGCGGTCCCTTCAGTATCTTGTTGGGCCCATCTGTACCGCGCTGCATGGTGTCGTGGTTGCAAAGATGGACCTCGCCCTGGACGTCGGGAGTGAAGTTGCACATCATGCAGCCAACTGCGGGCAGTTTGAGTCGCAACACGACGTCCTGTGGCTGCACGAAAAGCATTATTCAATATGGTGGCGTTGCTGTCAGGGTTCTTCGGAGCCATAATCCTTGTGTAGTGGTCATTCGCTGCAGTAGTAGCCCTTGGGTGCGGTAACGAGGCTCGACATCGACAGTTCCTGTATCTCTTATCTCCTCCATGTCCCAACAACATTGCTTTGGTTGACTCCAAGACGTCTGGACTCTTCCGTTGTTGAGAGCCCTTCCTGGCACAAAGTAACAATACGTACGCAATCGAATCGCGACATTGACCGTCTAGGCATGGCTGAAATACAGACAACATGAGCCGTGCACCTCCTTCCTGGTGGAATGACTGGAACTGATCGGCTGTTGGACCCCCTCAGTCTAATAGGCGCTGCTCATGCATGGTTGTTTACATCTTTGAACGGTTTTAGTGACATCTCTGAACAGTTCAAATGGCTCTGAGCACTATGGGACTTAACATCTGAGGTCATCAGTCCCCTAGAACTTAGAACTACTTAAACCTAACTAACCTAAGGACATCACGCACATCCATGCCCGATGCAGGATTCGAACCTGCGACCGTAGCAGTAGCGCGGTTCCGGACTGTAGCGCCTAGAACCATTCGGCCACTCTCTGAACAGTCAAAGGGACACTGTCTGTGATACAATATCCGCAGTCCAAGTCTATCTTAAGGAGTTCTGGGAACTGGAGTGATACAAAACTTTTTTGATGTGTGTACAAAACATCAGCAGAAAGTACGTTTACCTGTATATGGGTCAGTAGTTTGAGAAATAAGAAAGAAAGGAAAAGATCAACTACCGCCTAACGAAAATAATTACTAGTTCCTCAAGATTAGGTCACATCAGAAATGAAGAAATCATAAATATTTTGTAGGAACGAACTTCGTGGTAGCTATCGAAAGGAAAAATGTTACTATGGTGTGGTCGCTGAGAAAGAATGGATTATGACAAAAGCTCGAAGGAGGTACGGAGGTAGATCCCAAAGGAGAAAGGGAACGACGTCGACCGTCTAGTAGATGGGTGACAGACGTCAAGGAAATTACGTATTCCAGGAATCTCCAAGAGCGTATTTGGAAAGACGTTAAACTGTATGAGCAGCGAGAGCCGGCTTGTGCGTGGCAGACGTGTCGACTCAAGATGATCAGGAAGTGGTTGCGTAATCAGGAAGAAGCCGCAGGGCCTTGACGTTCTCGCTGGTGATCCAAGTCGCCCACGCCACCCACGCGCGACTATCGTCTGACAGCGTCACAGCATGTTTTCGTCACACGCCAGTGCACTGTGCGTCCTTGGCCTTCACTCATATATCGCATGATGTGCCCCTGCTCTGTTAATCTAACGGGAATAAAGCTATTACATCATCAAGACGATTGTTCAGTTCTCCAGGACAAACGTAGGTGCCGTCCCATAAAATGGAATTCCTGGCAAATGGATAATGTCTTCCAGACCAGAATTAGCGCCAAAATCATTGGTTCTGGCGGACGTATTTCAAATGGCTTCGGGGAATAGTTTATGCAGCAAAGTACATTGAGCGCTTCATGAAAAAATGTCGAGCAAGATTAAATGTATCACCCTCTTTATATGTGACAGGCTTCTCTGTTTATCTTTCCTTTGTCCCCTTCGACCGTGCTCTATTTAAGTTAACTAAGACGCTGTAACAGCGTAAAACGTCGCGTACACGTTACTGCATAGTTCGGCCATCTGTTGGTAAAATTATGAAGTATGACGAAGCTTTATTGTACGAGCGAGGCGAAGCGAGCGTAGGCGCGGCTGAGCCGCGAACTGGGCAACTTCGCCAGGCTTCCGTACTTCATGAATGAACTACTTCACTTGAACGCTTCACGGAAAAGAGTGAAACGAATGAAGTAGTTCACGGGAATGAACGAGTTCAACCCATCTCTAACAAATACACAAGGTATAATAGGGCAGTGCATTGGCGGAGCTGTCATTCGTTCTCAGGTGATTCATGTTAAAAGGTTTCCGACGTGGTTGTGGCCGCACGACAGGAGTTAACAGACTCTGAGCGCGGAATGGTAGCTGGAGCTAGATGCATGGGACATTCCATTTTGGAAATTAGGGAATTCGGTATTCCGAGATTCACAGTGTCAAGGGAGTGCCGAGAATACCGAATTTCAAGCATTATCTTTCACCACGGGCAGCTTAATGACCGAGAACAGCGGCGTTTGCGTAGAGCTGTCAGTGCTAACAGACAAGCAAGATTCCGAGAAATAACCTTCAGAAATCGAGGTGGGATGTACGGCGAGCGTATCCGTTAAGACAGTGCGGCGAAATTTGGCATTAATGGACTATGTCAGCGGACGACCTACGCGAGTGCCTTTGCTAACAGGACTACGTCGTCCGCAGCGCCTCTCCTGGGCTCGTGACCATGTCGGTTGGACCCTAGACGACCGGAAAACGGTGGGCTGGTCAGATGAGTCCCGATTTCAGTTGGCAAGAGCTTATGCTAGGGTTCGAGTGTGGTGGTTCTATGATGATGTGGGCTGTGTTTACGTGGAATGGAATGGGTCCCCTTCTCCTAATAAACAGATCGTTGACTGGAATTGGTAGTGTTCTGTTACTTGGAGAACATTTACAGCCATTCATGGACTTCGTGTTCCCAAACAACGATCGATATTTTATACAGTTGTTCGCGATTGGTTTGAAGAACATTCTGGACCGTTCCAGCGAATGATCTGGCCACCCAAATCGACCGACATGAACCCCATCGAAAGTTTATGGGACATAATCGAAAGGTCAGTTCGTGCGCAAAATCCTGCTCCGGCAACACATTCGACGTTATGGGCGGCTATAGAGGCAACATTTCTGCAGGGGACTTCCAACGACTTTTTAAGTCTATGATGCGTCGAGCTACTGCACTACGCTGGGCAAAAGGAGGTATTTCATAACTTCTGTCACCTCAGTACATTAGTCCAGCATTGGCTGAACATTTGATTCGTAATATTGTTGCCGAAATTACATTGATCCGTGTCGATACAACTACGCTAACAGTGTCGTAAGTCAATTACTGTTAACTGCGCATATCAGGTAGAAATGTATTTACGTACTGCAAAACTGAACAGTAGATACCAGTTGTTCTTAGAAGATGACAACAATTAAAGTTAAATTACAGATGACTTTAGATTGTGATCAATGCAGTCAACATTTAGGTTTATTTTTCTGGTACCAGCATACGACTAATTTCCGACCTGCTCACATAGCCAAGGGCGTTAAAGTGCTATTTCCGGCATGCAGGGAGACGAGCTTGCTCCGCATCGAGTCCGCCTCGTGGAATCTCGACAAGGGCACGTGTGCCGGTAAGGCTTCCTACAACCCACTAGCTAAATACCGGGCTGGCACCCACGTTGCGCATCAGATGCACACTACGCTAACAGTAAGGAAATGTTGTTGCACTTGAACGTAAATTTGCTCTAGACGAAGATAGATGGGTGTATCCAGTTTCCTGCCATTGGCCCAATCCATATTACAGTGTCGATCCTGTAGAGTTTCTTGGGCTTCCAATGAGTCCTTAACACAAATAATATGATTCCCCGCCTAACTCGCAAGAGTACGAAGGTCTTGCATATAGTGCGTCCAACACGTGCCAATGGCGAGGTGAATCCAAGAGGAAAAACGGAAATAAGGTCAACCGTCTAGAATACGTATGACAGACGGCAAGAAATCGATGGCCACTAAGACTGCCCGAGAGAGGTATTTGGCGACTGGGAAGGGGGAAACAACGCTAGTGGGAAACAGCTAAAGAAACTACACTGAAGCGCCAAAGAAACTGGTATAGGCATGTGTATTCAAATACAGAGATATGTAAAGCTCCGAGGCAGCGATGAGTGTACCGTGAATATCAGGAATCCGGTAAAACATCAAATCTCCGACATCGATGCGACCGGAAAAGATCCTGCAAGAACGGGACCAACGACGACAAGAGAATCGTTCAACGGGACAGAAGTACAACCCTTCCGCAAACTGCTGCGGATTTGAATGCTGGGCCATCAACAAGTGTCAGCGTGCGAACCATTCAACAAAACATCATCTATGTGGGCTTTCGGATATATATATTTCGTATGGCTTGCAGATACAGTGTGTTGTTACAAAATTCAATGTACAATTATTTTCATATCTACAAACATACCAGGTTTAGACGTCGATCTATGAGAAACATCGTCCGCAGCTCGTGGTCGTGCGGTAGCGTTCTCGCTTCTCACGCCCGGGTTCCCGGGTTCGATTCCCGACGGGGTCAGGGATTTTCTCTGCCTCGTGCTGACTGGGTGCTGTGTGATGTCCTTAGGTTAGTTAGGTTTAAGTAGTTCTAAGTTCTAGGCGACTGATGACCTTAGATGTTAAGTCCCATAGTGCTCAGAACCATTCGAACCATTTTTTGAGAAACATCAGTATTATTACAGACGTATGTCCAGTGTCCTTAACCACTCCACAGCTTCCTCACTGGTCTGATGGATCTCCTCCATTGAACCACTGAACCTTTTGAAGTTTCGGAGCCGAAGGTCCACTCGCGTACCCTTGACGACTGCGCGACACAAAGCTTTACGCCTCGCCTGGTCCCATCAACTCTGACATTGGACTGTTGATCACTGGAAACATGTTGCCTGGTCGGACGAGTCTTATTTCAAATTGAATCAAGCGGATGGACATGTACGGGTATAGAGAAATCCTCATGAATCCGTGGATGCTGCATGTCAGCAGAAGACTGTTCAACCTGTGGAAGCTGTGTAATGGTGTGGGGTCTGTGCGGTTGGAGTGATATGGGACCCCTGATAAGTCTAGATACGACTCTGGCAAGTGAAACGTACTTAAACATCATGTCTGATCACCTGCATCCATTCGTTTTCGTTGCGCATTGCGACGGACTTGGGCAGTTCCAGCAGGAAAATGCGACGCCCCACACGTCCAGAATTGCTACAGAGTGGCTCCAAGAACACTCTTCTGAGTTTAAACACTTCCGCTGACTACCAATCTCCCCAGACATGAGCATTATTCAGCATATGCGGGTAGCCTTGCAACGTCTGTTCAAAAGAGGTCTCCATTCCCTCGTACTGTTACGGATTTATGGACAGGCCTGCGGGATTCATGGTGTCAGTTCCCTCCATCACTACTTCAGACATTAGTCGAGTCCGTGCCACGTCGTGTTGCGGCACTTCTTCGTGCTCGCAGGGGCCCTACACGATATTAGGCAGGTGTACCAGTTTCTTTGGCTCTCCAGTGTATTTCAATCCAACGCTGCTCGACCGCCTCGCATGCCTACTATCATACTTTTCTTTGGTATCATTTAGACTGGTTGCCAACAGACCGTAGGAAATGCATAGTTTCTGTTATCATTCGTGGGTCACGTGTGACAAGCGGACACATCTTACTAGTATGTAATCTTACAGTTATTACTAATTTTTAATCGTGCTTTCAATTTGTACGATTCACAAGTTGATTAATTAAAATATGAGTCCTATTGTAATCTTAAACTAGTGTCCACGTGGAGAGAACCATTTCTTTGGACACAACAGATGTCTTTGTCGATACAATTAAATGTTAGAAAACGAAACAGGGAAGCAACAAAACGTGGAATGGGACTTGGAGACTATTCAGAAATAAAACACACACGTTGCCGTAAAGTGTGCCCAGACAGTCACATCAATAGGTATTGAACCGCACATTGTCAGTAAACCAGGCGTGTATTCTCACGAGCAAATAGTCATAAACGTACCGAATGGCATCCTGCGATAGATTGTCTCAAGCATCTTGTGCCTTTTGTTGCAATTCGGCAATGCTTTTTGCAGGGCCTGGAAAACACTACGTTCCCGCTTCGTCATGTTTCTCGTGCGTGTCGAGTTGTTGAGAGATCGGGTGATCTTGGTGGCCACTGCAATTTATGTACACCACGAACAGCACGTTGCGTAGCAGCAGCGATCTGTTGGCGTGCATCGCCCTTCTGAACAAGCACATGACCTTCCTATCGAAGAAATGACAGTAGTAAAAACACGACAGCTGCGTTGTGTAGTGAGCACTGGTTACTTTATCCTGCAGAAACACCAAATGCGGCCGCGAGTTGTTAGCCTGGGCCATAGCATCCTACACTATGAAGCTTGGGATGGGATCTGTGAATCGTGGGAGTTTGCACTTTGGAATAGGCATCTCACTAGGTCTACGCTATACACATGTACGTCCAACAGACAGAACCTGCTCTCTTCAGTGGAGGCAAGAGTGTCATTCTACTTCTCAGTCGTCTCTTTCACGAAACCAGAGTAGCCATACTTGATACTGTTGTGGTTTCAGCCTGGCCAGAGGCACACGTGACCTTAATCCTGCTGCAATCAGACGGTTTGCAGTGGTCCCTGACGGCACTGCAGGTACAATATGTGGTGTCACCGCCAGACACCACACTTGCTAGGTGGTAGCTTTAAATCGGCCGCGGTCCACTAGTACATGTCGGACCCGCGTGTCGCCACTGTCACGGATCGCAGACCGAGCGCCACCACAAGGCAGGTCTCGAGATACGGACTAGCACTCGCCCCAGTTGTACGGACGACGTAGCTAGCGACTACACTGACGAAGCCTCGCTCCTTTGCAGAGCAGATAGACTAGCCTTTAGCTAAGTCAATGGCTACGACCTAGCAAGGCGCCATTAGCCTTACATAGCAATTGATAATTATCGTCTAAAGCATGTCTCAACAAGAACGATGTATACAACAAGGATGGATTAAAGTTAAGTATTCCAAAAGCAACGTACTTTTCTTTATAGCATTCATTGAGCGTCCTGTTTCAGACGTCACGATATTCTGCGTGAGCTTATAGCGTGCATATCGGCCCCCTCAAAATAACACTGTGTCGGCACTTCTGTCGACACATCACAATATGTTCCCGGATTTCATGCCGGTATGATGTTTGACCTGCCACTGCTGCTCGCGCAATGAGTCGATCCTGACGTGCGTCCGTACTATGGAGAAGTGCAGAAGCTGATTTACAGATGTAGGTGTGTTCCATGTAGTGTCCTGCGGTCGGCAAGAAAGAACTAACAGTCAGTTTAACACACTTTATTATAATTAAAGAAAAACGCCTTCTTGGCATACACTAAGTTTTAAACGCAAGAACAAACAGAAAATCCCCACAACTCTTGTGGTGGCAAGCTAGATAAGGAAACAAGACAATGGAAGAAAATACTATCCAAAATCTACTCTACAAATTACAATGTGCTACTACAATGCTACAGGTATCTGGGCTGCTCCGCAGCTGCACGTAACTGTCTCCTATCACTCAAAGTGATCAAATTTGTCCTGCACCTTCTCACATGCCGAAAATGGACGAAGAAGTTGTTTTAAATGTCACCGTAAAGGGTATACAAGATGCTGAAATCTGGAAAGGCAAAGTGTGATATTTTTCTCCCGGACATCGGAAGTTACGTAACTAACCATGTAACTACAGATTTTCAGTGTCGTGTCATTGTATTGACAAGCGGAACCCTATCGGCATGATCGAATATACGAAGGTGAGTCAATAAATACGCCACAAACTGGGATAGAGACATCAGAGTCGCGTGTACCCGGCTGAATTTATTTTTCTTTTCAACATGCTCCCATTGTAAAACATTTACCCGCTCGTTCGACAAGGCATTAAAAGCCAGCAGCATAGAATTCTCCCGGCAGCGTTCGCATCTAAAAGTGACCGCTCGGGATATAAGAAGTTTATTTGGTTCCTTAAATTGCTCCAACCAACAAGATCGACGTGTCCTGAGGAAGGCGAAACACGCTCAGACGGGGAACAATGTGCCATCACTAAATAATCGGGACGGCCAGGATGCTCCACGTTTGTGACTTTTTCTTGTCCTTTTTGAATACAAATTTCCATGAAGTACAGTTCTAATCATATACGGAAGGAATTTCGCTACGGAAGTGCTCTGAGAACAGTCCCTCGGCTAATAAACCTGGCTTTTACTAGTCAGGTACACACTCTTAGCACACCGGCTATGTTGGTCCGACTACAGATCATTAACCATAGGGCCCGGATTACTTTGTGTCGGCTACCTTCCACGTGACATGTGCTGCCACCTTCTACACACGTACAGTCGCGAATCTTAAAACGATGCGCGGTATTCTGCGTTTTCCGTCTATTTATTGACTCATCCTTGTAAGAACATGACTTAGATTAAGTAATGACTGCAATGATCGAAATGTGTGCCTCAACACAGCCGACTGAGGGCTCGCATTGGCTGACCCACAGGGCAATTACGTAGATTCATCTCAGCTGAAACCTGGACGATTTCTGCCACATCCATAACCAGTTAGAAATTATCCTCATGAACTGGCTGTCAATGATAGGTTAAACCGTAAAGTTCCTTCTTTCCTCTCTTTACTAAGCTGTGGTTTTTCTTACTTTTGTGTAGTTTCTATGTCACACAAACAATAAAAAATAGAATGTGAAAGAGAGATAGAATTACAATGGAAACAGCAGGTGAAAAGCAATTAGTGGATGTAATTGTAAGCAGAAAAAGAAATTATATTGGCCATGCACTGAGAAAGCGGGGAAAATTTTTAATTATCGTTTTAGAATGAATGGCAGGGGAGGTGGAGGGTGCAGAGAAAAGAAAAACGCAAGAGTCGTCCTGCGTGGATGCTTAAAAGGATTAAAATACGAAGAGGGAACAGATCGCTGCAAAAAGCGGGGCAACAATAGCTCATAATAGACCAGAAAACTGATTATATTCGTGGCCGAGCGGTTCTGGGCGCTTCAGTCCGGAACCCCACGACCGCTACGGTCGCAGGTTCGAATCCTGTCTCGGGCATGGATGTGCGTGATGTCATTAGGTTAGTTAGGTTTAAGCAGTTCTAAGTTCTAGGGGACTGATGACATAAGATGTGCTCAGAGCCGTTTGAACCATTTAAACTGATGACGTTCACACAAACTGGGAATAGTACAATGTTATTTATTACCTTTATTTGTAATATATCGGTGATCTGTATGACGTTCACCGTGGTCGCTGGATGGCGACGAGCGAATTTCTGGTTCCGCATCCTGCAATTATTTAATATTTGTGATTTCTGAAAGGTCCTATGACTCTCTTATTTATGATGTATTGTATTTTGCTATAACATTCTATGCATTTAAAAGTAAAAACTCCTACTACTCTTTACTGGGACAGGCAATTTATCTCCATCTGCACTTTTTCCTCAATAAACATGCGTACAATATGAAATGCTAGTTTTTGTTGACGAATCCCCCCTCGTAACTGCTTCGTGGTTCCTCGTTCTTCGTTACGTTATCTAATGGAGACCGCGGCGGTCTGGGACACAGACATTGCCGTGATTACAACAAATAAGCGGAAAAACCCCCGCCTTTACCCGCAGGAACCCCAAAACAATCAGTACTGTATATTCCTCCGGCAGTCCACGCTGTCAAGATAACAACGGATACAAAAGCATGACTGAGTCACTCGGCATCCAGAAGTTTCTGGGAGAGGCAGATCAGGATCCGACGAAATGGCTAAAATTCGACAGTGGCGCTAAAGACAAGAGGTGTGATGATACGTCGCTTCTTAGCGACGGCTGCTTTTGCTTGGACATCAAAGCCGAGTAGTGGTTTGACAACAATGAGGAAAATGTCAAGAGTTGGGACGAATTTCAGGCAGGAATTATGACGACATTTTGTGACGGTCAGCAACAGGTCCCTACAGTCACAGAACAACAGAAGAAAAGAACCAGAAGCCAGAGGTCGGTGATACAACCGCATACAAATTTTCGTTGACGGTGACACACAGTCATCCAGAGTAAGACGGAATCTAACAAAGTTTCACACCAAATGAAGGGTGTGGAAGGAGATGTCTGCCAAATGCTTGTTGTAAATTTTCTACGACAGCGGATTCCTCTAAATAGCGGCAGCACACTGAGGCAATGTACCAGAACAGAGAACGCCGAAAGTCGTTCAACAGTCTTCCGAAGGATGGCAGTCATAAAAGACCATCAGGGTCTCCGATCACTAATGGAGCTGATACACCGTCCAGTCACATTAATATGATCACCGCCTACGTTCGACGTCAACGTGCGACAATAATCGCTCACAGAAGGCAGGTGGTAGCACTATCATTGGAGGGTATGTGGAGAGGGTATAAAGCATGTCGGGGGAGGGCGGGTATCAATGCAGTTGCTCTCGTAACCCGGAAACGTAGCACGGGTATCGAAGATGTCCAAAGCTGTTTCACAGAGGTTCAAATGGTTCTGAGCACTATGGGACTCAACATCTGAGGTCATAAATCCCCTAGAACTTAGAACTACTTAAACCTAACTAACCTAAGGACATCACACACATCCATGCCCCAGGCAGGATTCGAACCTGCGACCGTAGCGGTCACGCGGTTCCAGACTGAAGCGCCTAGAACCGCACGGCCACACCGGCCGGCGTTTCACAGAGGAAGACCGCACTGCAGTTCCTTCTCTAAATCCTCGCACGAACGAAAAAATGGGTGATATCGAATAAAGTGTCCAAGGAATAGAAAAGACACAAATCACTCAACAAAGGAAAGTCCACTGGACCTGACGGGATACCAATTCGATTCTACACAGAGTATGCGAAAGAACTTGTCCCCTTTCTAATAGCCGTGTACCGCAAGTCTCTAGAGGAACGGAAGGTTCCAAATGATTGGAAAAGCGCACAGGTAGTTCCAGTTTTCAAGAATGGTCGTCGAGCAGATGCGCAAAACTATAGGCCTATATATCTGACATCGATCTGTTGTAGAATTTTGGAACATGTTTTTTGCTCGCGTATCATGTCATTTGTGGGAACCCAGAATCTACTGTTTAGAAATCAATTCCGGAAACAGCGATCGTGTGAGACCCAACTTGCTTTATTTGTTCATGAGACCCAGAAAATATTAGATACAAACTCCCAGGTAGATGCCATTTTCCTTGACTTCCGGAAGGCGTTCGATGCAGTTCCGCACTGTCGCCTGATAAACGAAGTACGAGCCTACGGAATATCAGACCAGCTGTGTGGCTGGATTGAAGAGTTTTTAGCAAACAGAACACAGCATGTTGTTCTCAATGGAGAGACGTCTACAGACGTTAAAGTAACTTCTGGCGTGCCACAGGGAAATGTTATGGGACCATTGCTTTTCACAGTATATATAAATGACCTAGTAGATAGTGTCGGAAGTTCCATGCGGCTTTTCGCGGATGATGCTGTAGTATACAGAGAAGTTGCAGCATTAGAAAGTTGCAGCGAAATGCAGGAAGATTGCAGCGGATAGGCACTTGGTGCAGGGAGTGGCAACTGACCCTTAACATAGACAAATGTAATGTATTGCGAATACATAGAAAGAAAGATCCTTTCTTGTATGATTATGATAGCGGAACAAATACTGGTGGCAGTTACTTCTGTACAATATCTGGGAGCAAGCGTACGGAACGATTTGAAGTGGAATGATCATATAAAATTAATTGTTGGTAAGGTGGGTGCGAGGATGAGATTCATTGAGAGAGTCCTTAGAAAATGTAGTCCATCAACAAAGGAGGTGGCTTACAAAACACTCGTTCGGCCTATACTTGAGTATTGCTCATCAGTGTGGGATCCGTACCAGGTTGGGTTGACAGAGGAGATAGAGAAGATCCAAAGAAGAGCGACGCGTTTCGTCACAGGGTTATTTGGTAAGCGTGATAGCGTCACGGAGATGTTTAGCAATCTCAAGTGGCAGACTCTGCAAGAGAGGCGCTCTGCATCGCGGTGTAGCTTGCTCGCCAGGTTTCGAGAGGGTGCGTTTCTGGATGAGGTATCGAATATATTGCTTCCCCCTACTTATACCTCCCGAGGAGATCACGATTGTAAAATTAGAGATATTCGAGCGCGCACGGAGGCTTTCCGGCAGTCGTTCTTCCCGCGAACCATACGCGACTGGAACAGGGAAGGGAGGTAATGACAGTGGCACGTAAAGTGCCCTCCGCCACACACCGTTGGGTAGCTTGCGGAGTATATATGTAGATGTAGATGTAGAAGATGGCCTGATCATTGGCTTTCGGGCCAGTAGTGGCGGGGTCAGAGATTTTCTCTGCCTCGTGATGGCTGGGTGTTGTGTGATGTCCTTAGGTTAGTTAGGTTTAAGTAGTTCTAAGTTCTAGGGGACTGATGACCACAGATGTTAAGTCCCATAGTGCTCAGAGCCATTTGAACCATTTGAACCAGCCAGTAGTGGAGGCATTTCCAAAATGGCTTAGTTTGTAAGCCGTTCCGTGTCGCCATCGTTAAAATGTATCGCGAATGGCAAAATGGCGCTATCTGAATCCGGAGCCGAGGACACTGTGCTATTTCACGGTCCTTAGATCACACGGGTGAACGACGGCTGCGGCGATTTATACGGGCAAGTAGACTTTCTACTACTGAGCAACTGACCGCCCAGATGAACCTAGGGACTACCAACGGTGTCTGCTCAACGACCGTTCAGCGAACGTTACTGCGTATGGGTCTCCGGCGCAGGCGCTCTGTTCACGCACCCAAGCTAACTACTGTTCATTGGCGACGAAAGGTAGAATCTGCACGTCAGTACCGTAAGTGGAGGTCCGCTGGGTGACGACCCTGTTCATGCACCCAAGCTAACTACTGTTCATTGGCGACGAAAGGTAGATTCTGCACGTCAGTACCGTAAGTGGAGGTCCGCTGGGTGGCGACCGTTGGCTTTTTCAGATGAATCACGTGTTGGGCTCCATCGGACAGATGGTCGTTGGCGTGTACGGCCCTGCAACAATCGTCGGAAGTGTCCAGGCCGGAGCAGGGAGCGTTATGGTCTGGGGAACGTTTCCGTGGCATCCCCTGGGTGATTTCATCATGCTGGAAGGTACAATGGATCAACACAAGTATGAACCTTATCCTTGGGGACCCTGCCCACCCCTACGTGGAGTTTGTTTATTCCTCTGTTTGAAGACATCTACCAGCGGGACAGTGCAACGTGTCATATAGCTCGAAGTGTACATGTGTGGTTCTAAGAGCACAAGGATGAGTTCACCGTACTCCACTCGCCACCAAACACCCCGCTGAACCGTGGCGGCTGGCGCTAGGGTGCTCCACTTGCATCGATGATATCGATATTCGGCTGTCCTGCTATCTTTGACTACTCGACTAACGGTTTTCCGGGTGAACGTGTGACGAGTGAGTCTCTGGTCGCCGTTCAACGAGCCAACTTGTGCTGAAAACAAGCCCGCGTCCCTAACCGTGGTGCTGTAAGGTGGCAACGGCCTTGCACCTTACACGAGTCCATTTAACTTGACACTTTAGGTTTTGTTGGAGTAATACTCTAAATTACGATGTAGGAAATCTGTGTGGAAACGCATCGGCACGCGAGAATTCCACGATTTTGTAATTAGAAGATTCTGAGGAAAGGCAGTACGCGAGACAGAGCTCGGCTACGTCCCCGCCTAGCCACCGAAGGCCAGAGCCTGACGGTATGAATGGTGGACTGGGAGAGTTCTGTAATCCGTTTAGAGAGGCCACAGAGGCCGCCAACCACTGAGGGACGCGCGGCTGCAGGTGTTCAAGTGTTTACCAAAACAGAGCAGTGGATAGCTTGACGGGCTTTCCTGTGCATGCTCTCGCCTATGTCCCACTAATTTTACGCCTTCGAGTAACTCAAGTGGGGCAGGCCAGGAGTTCCGAATAACAAACTTTCAATGCAAGAATCTGTGTTCGCTACGACGGGGAATCTTGCCGGGAAACTCTCGAGTGGTCTCTTGGGAGAAAACTTCCAGTAAACGTGTTATTGCCCACAGCTGTGGTTTTTCCCAGCCGGCGAGGGCGGAGTTTACTTGTGAAATTTTGTAGAAATAAAAGAATTGTGAAAAAAAGTTCTATTCCCAGGCCATACATTGGTCGGCACTGGCAAACTGGGTATTTTGAGAGCTTTTAGTGATGTGATTCGCTCGGTAAAAGTTGAGGTGAGAAAACAATGGTGAAGAGCGATCTTGCTGTACTCTCGGTAGAGGTCTTCCGTTCTGGGCTCTCGTACTGAGAGGACGTTAGCCAAATCGTCTCTCCTCTTCGTCTTTCGTTCTGAGAGGACGTTAGCCGCGCCAGCTCATTGCTGACGGAAACATTGTCGCAATTAGAGAAGTTTATGGACAGCAATCTGGTGTTCGGATACTGTAGGATTGTACTTTCCGAGACGCCACACACCGACCACATGGCCGCGCCGTCGCCCTCGGAAACCGCCGCTGCAACAGGAATGTTACGGTCAGATCGCTCCCGCTTCGGCCTGTGTTAGGAGTAACGTTAAATAGTTGGATCAATTGCAATTGCTCTTTCCACAGAGGTTTCACGGTACTTTGGAGTGTAGTGGTTCTTCGTATATATGTTATAAGAGATCGCGTTTTGGACCGATTTTAACACAATTACTGCCAATGGCAATTAGGAGAATAATTTGTAAATTGATCATTGTGTTTTATTCAACATTGATCTGAAGGTTATAATAAAATTATTGTGATTCAGTAGAGCCTTTACTTTCAGTAGTCGATCCTGAATTCACCCTTTTGCTTTATTTTATTTTTGTGTATGTGTTTGATGTCATTGAACACCCTAAGTGTTCGAGATCGTTCATGTTTGGAAGTAAAAATAGGTGTGATATATCGTCAACATTACCACCACAGATTAATTAGGGGCGACAGGGCCACATTAAAATCTAGCGCTATCCATTTTTGCGTACAGTTCCACTCGCAATTTCTCTGTAAGTTGTTTGTCAGGGGCGAACACACGCAAAAAACGGACAAGCAACGGGTGGGGTGTTACAGTGCATGGGCCTCGCCGTGCTCGCCGCTCTTGTCTTTTGGCGAGCGCCGGATGTACGGTGCCGATCACTGGGCGCCTTGACGTGCAAAATTGTGGTGGGTTTTTCGTCTCACGACTGAACTGCTTCCCAGCTCGTAATTAGTAAGCTCCAAGTAACGTATGACTTTTATTCTGTGTTCAACTAAGAAGATTGCTGAAACTTATAGTGGCGTGGGTAGTTGTCGGAGATGGTGCTGAATTTGGTTCCACAGCGGCTAGTTTCAAGGAGACTTATTTTCCACATTCCGTTTCTGTTTATCCGCGGGATTTAGATGATATGTCGAGGCAGTTGGATGGAATTTGGCTCGATGCGCCTAAGGAGGACGTCCAACATCTCTGTCAGTCAATGGCAAGCCGTGTAACAGCTTGCATAAGCGCCAGATGTGGACCAACACGTTACTGACTTGTTCAATTCGCCAATCTCTTTCTCTTGAATAAATCATCGAGTTTTTCTGAAATTGTTCAAATGGTTGAAATGGCTGTAATCACTATGGGACTTAACATCTGAGGTCATCAGTGCCCTAGACTTAGAACTACTTAAACCTAACTAACCTAAGGACAGCACACAAGTCCATGCCCGAGGCAGGATTTGAACCTGCGACCGTAGCAGCAGTGCGGTTCCAAACTGAAGCGCCTAGAACCGCTCGGCCACAGCGGACGGCCCTGAAATTGTAATCATTTGATTGTCTGTACATGTACATCACATTTACTGATTTCTGTCCCATTCGGGTAATTACTTCGTGGCGGGTCGTTTCTTATTCTTGTCATAGTGTGTGTTCTTGGCGAAAATTTCTTCCACCAACAGGATTCGAATCATTCCAAGTAGAACGCCAATACAAGTTCGCGCGTAAGCGACCTCGTCTGCGAAGGTGGGTAGTGTAAGAAGGAATTTGACATAGGCTTTCGACGTGGACAGAACACCCACTCACAGAGACAACTATCTGTACAGAATGAGTTTAAAACATTGAACTTTACGGGATTCACATGAAATTAGATATTAGTTTCTGGCCGGCCGAAGTGGCCGTGCAGTTAAAGGCGCTGCAGTCTGGAACCGCAAGACCGCTACGGTCGCAGGTTCGAATCCTGCCTCGGGCATGGATGTTTGTGATGTCCTTAGGTTAGTTAGGTTTAACTAGTTCTAAGTTCTAGGGGACTAATGACCTCAGCAGTTGAGTCCCATAGTGCTCAGAGCCATTTGAACCATTAGTTTCTGCCTCATCTTTCTATTCGTTATAGAAACATTCACCATTTTTATCTTTATTTTTACCCATTCCTCAGTTCAATGGATGCCGTCGTTTTGTGGAAGTTCAAATGGCTCTGAGCACTATGGGACTTAACATCAATGGTCATCGGTCCCCTAGAACTTAGAACTACTTAAACCTAACTAACCTAAGGACATCACACAACACCCAGCCATCACGAGGCAGAGAAAATCCCTGACCCCGCCGGGAATCGAACCCGGGAACCCGGGCGTGGGAAGCGAGAACGCTACCGCATGACCACGAGATGCGGGCTTTTGTGGAAGTAACGGCGTGACTAGAGAGAAATAACACCGTGCTATATAAATTAATTCTTCAGTCTCTCGTTTGGAGAAAAATTTCATATTCAAGTGAGGAAATACGTTGTGAACGGTAAATGCAACATATTTAAGTTACATACCGCTTTCAGCTACTCGAACAATTTTATTGTTACGTAACTATAGATACTGTTCCACCAGAAATTATTTCTTTCATGGAAACATTTTCGCCGTTCGCTTTTAGCGCAGTCGTCTCAAATGAATTTGCTTTGGTCGTGTGTCATCGAACCGTTATCTCTCGGCGTACAGATGACGTAACATGACGCTCGCGCCGTTGTGTAACGTTCAGCGTCCTGTGCGAGTGCTTTTATTTACTTCTTTTATCCCATTACAACTACAACGTAACGAGAATGGCCATATGAGAAGCAGCACGTGGCCGGTCCTTCCAGGGACTGGCTGTTTACGTGTCAGAACCAGTCCTTCGAGAGAAGCCGTCGAAGCGGTCACCGGAATTAATTGAGATCAGGTTCTTCCCAACATCTTCGCACAAGGAACCTTTAAGAAAACATTCGTCTTTCTTAGTATCGTGTCTGCACTTTCTAACAACCCTACCACAACAAAGGTCAAGAATTAATTATGATTGTAGTGTTGTTCACGCTGCTAAATATTGCATTTTCGGGCAACAACAAAGTTATATTATGTGGCAGGTATCATAAGAGCACAGTTAATAAAGTCATTTCTTGAAACAATGGCTAAACTAGGCACTCATCTTTTCGTGTTTCCCACTCTGGTCTCGTTGTGAACTCATGGCTCAATCGTCGAAAATCTAGGTAGTGATGATTCCAAGCTCGGCCTAGGTGTTATTCTGCGATATTCAAAAGTTTTATAGATGTGTTTCATAAACCATTCTTGAAGATTAAACTTTTGCAAGTTAGGACAATGGTGATGTAAAAAAATAATCAGCACTCCGAACTTAAGTCACACTTATTTTTTTATTACTTTTGTTACAATATCACGTAACTCGTTCCAAAACATCACAATATAAAACATACTTGAAAATACCTTCCTCACTGTTTAAGTTCACGTTTCATAAACTGACTACAATTTGCGTATTTTTAACATGATGACCAAATCTTGACTCTCTATTAACCGCTTACGTGCCCAAAAATCAGTGTTACAAGTACGTCAAAGATCATAGTGCCAAACAAAACAATACACATAAGAATAATATCATTGCAATATATACATATCGATGTATCGAAGTACCTCTACATTAATGAAATTAAATCTGAATGTTGTCACAGAAATATGTTAATTATTTTACAGTAACACAATAGAATATTGCTGGTATCGAGAGGTTGAGGTGAGGTCCCGTAATGGTTACGTAGTTCAAGTACCATTACAACTTCTAGTAATTATAAACCTCCAACACGTCATGACAAAGGTTACAGTGCTTCCATTAATGTATAAGAAGGGTGTACCACCCGTAAAATGGTTCCTCAGTTTCCATCTGCAGTTGCGTTCTACGAGCCAACATTTGGAGTATGAGAAAGCGTGGATACTGCATTACTCTACGAAGAGAAAGTAGACCAGCGTTAATGGGAATTAACTTCGTCACGTGACTGTGCACAGCCACGCACTCGTTCAAAAGAGTGCGCATTGTTACATTTGCACACGATGAGAAGGAAACAGGAATGATACTGCGGACGACAATGTTGACGGAAAGTACAAGCAAACTGTAAACTCAAGTAAGTCCATTGCAGCGTGGGGACATTCAAGTATTCGCAAGCACAGTACCAGGTCGGTGCACAAGTACGCAGTGTTTTTGTTTAGCATGTTGGTATTCCGGTTGCTATGGGTTTATTTATTTATTGATAGTTTCTTATTTTTAGTTCATTATTGCTATTAGAGTTTACATATTTTGACTTGAAGGTAGTAGAGCTGTGGACGCTAGAAAAATGAAGTGCCAAGTGGAGAAATCAGAACATTTCCGATATATTCTTCTGTTTGAGTTCAGTAGAAAGGTGACAGCAGAAGAGACAGCCAGAAACATTTGCACCGTGTATGGAGATAATCCAGTTTGACAAAACAGACAAGAAAGTGGTTTTCTTGTTTTAAAAAATTGTTCAAATGGCTCTGAGCACTATGGGACTTAACGTCTAATAACATCAGTCCCCTAGAGCTTAGAACTACTTAAATCGGACTAACCTAAGGACATCACACACATCCATGCCCGAGGCAGGATTCGGACCTGCGACCGTAGCGGCCGCACGGTTCCAGACTGAAGCGCCTAGAACCGCTCGGCCGCAACGGCCGGCTCTTGTTTTAAGAAGGATCGTTTTCACATTACTGACTCTCCACGTTCAGGAAGACCGGGGTTTGATGAAGATCGTTCAAAGGCATTAATCCACAAAGATCCCCGTCAGTTTACTCGCTAACTGGCAACTGTGGTCATTCCACCATGGCGCACATTTGCATGCAAGGCAAATCGGGTGTATGGGCACCGCATGCTCTAAGCCAAAAATCACAAAAATCTGTTAAGTGGTTATATGTGCACCTCTGCTTGCTCGTCATCAATTGGCTCGTTAACAGCACCTATCGTTCCCATCATGTATCGTTAGTGGTGACGAGAAATGGTGTCTTTATGCTAAAGTAAGGAAAAGAAAGGAATGGTTGAGCCCAAACAAAGCGGCAGCCCCGTATAAAGACCGGCGGGCATCCATAACAGTTAATGTTAAGCATGTGGTGAAACAGCGACGGTGTGGTGTACTACAGATTGCTTCCCCGAGGTGTTACCTTCACTGCTGACATTTGTTGTCAACAACTGAGACGTCTTGTAGACGCAGTCCAAGAAGAGCGACCAGGAAGCCTGCGTGAAGTGTTGCTACTCCACGAAAACGCCCGCCTACATTCTGCTACATTGATAAACACTTTACAGGAGCTGGTTGGGAAATCATTCCGCACCCACCTTGCTCACCTGATCTTGTGCCCTCAGATTTTCACCTTTTCCGCTCTCTATCGAACAACCTTCAAGGGATTTCCTTTCTGAATGAAAATGCGCCCCGAGCGTGGCTCGACAATTCTTCGTCCCGGAACCACCTGATTTCTACGCTCGCGGAATCGGCAGACTGTTGTAAACAGTGAAGGATTATATAATATTGATGACTGAAGTCTCTGTTACGTATTTATGATTTGTTTATTAAACTTACGGAAAAACGCTACGAACTTATGCTCCAACCCAATACCTACCATAAACATTACACTGACGACACGGCACAGCCAGTACTTTCTGCGATATTATGAACAATACGAAGAAATACAGCTTTTATTGACAGAACGAATGGCCGTGCCGCGGTGGATACGCCAGTTCGGGTGTGGTTACCGAAGTTAAGAACCGCTGAGGTGTGCTTGGCAATTGGATTTGTGGTCATCCGAGCCGCTACGGGCTGTTGATCTACCGGGTGCCTTCAGCATCGTGATGACAACTGAGGAGCTATTTAACCGAGTAGTAGCACCTCCGCCGACCGGAGTGGCCGTGCGATTCTATGCGCTACAGTCTGGAACCGAGCGACCGCTACAGCCGCAGGTTCGAATCCTGACTCGGGCATCGATGTGTGTGATGGCCTTAGGTTAGTTAGGTTTAATTAGTTCCAAGTTTTAGGTGACTGATGACCTCAGAATTTAAGTCGCATAGTGCTCAGAGCCATTTGAACCAAGTAGCACCTTCAGGTCACGAAGACTGAGCCAGGTTGGTGGCGCCCTTCCCTACTCCCACTCAACGATGCCAGTCGCCAAAGGATGACACGGCAGCCGCAGGGCCTTCCGAGGCCTGTTCGGACGGAGTTTAATTTAGTTTTTGTCCCACAGAAGTGGATTACAACACTAGAGAGAGAACTCGGAGAAAAATATGCCTCACGTGACTTACAAATGAAATGACACAATTTCAGAGATTTTGCTGATCTCATAGAGATATGGTTTTATGTATATTGACTGAAACGGCGAGTAAAATTTGTACCAAGACCGGGAATCGAGTAGGAGTCTCCTGCTTACTAGACAGGTGCATTAGCCACGAAGCCGCTTTGGCAGAGCAGTTCACACAATTGCACAAATTACCCTGACACGTCTCCCTCCTTCGATCCAAATTCTTACTGCAGTCCCAGTCTACTTCAAGGTGTGTAAGGGAGAAATTAAAGTAGACTAGGGAGGCATGCGAGGGTAATCCTTATAGTCATTTGCGCTGCTGTGTCTCGGTGGCTTAGTCTCGTTACTTGGGCATCGAATTTACGAGCGCCACACATCGCACGGTGGCCCTCGCTGACCGGCGGATTTTACAGTCGATTCGGCACCATTTTAGCGGTCAATTGCACCGTGACTCAAACCAACTCCAACGTGTGTCCTACGTCAACATGTGTACCGCCCCTAAACTGGTACACGTCGCCCAGATCTTCCCAATGCCGTTACTCCTTGGCCGCCGCATCCAATCAGCCTTTGCATATTATGTGTCAGCAGGGGCACTTTTCATAGTCCGCTACAACACTCTAAACACTGCCTCCTGCAAAAGGTGGCCTCGGACATGTCACGATGTTCTGCACTCTTTGTCCATGCTGTGTTGCGGCACTGGCGGGGGCCGGTCCCGTCCTTAACACGCAGTCTCTCAGATATCTTCCGACCAGCTTCTCTCGATCAATGTGGCACCTATTTGTCCATTATTGTACCACGTCGCCAATTGTTTCATAGAACTCAGCTACGTTCGAGTCGATCTTCCAGTCACCCGTCCTCCCCGTACAAAAGATTATTATCGTTTGTTTATGCTGTCCAACCCTTGCGACCCCATGGTGCTACAGCATCCTGATATTAACTGGCGAACGGTTTGGGGGTGTGTGCATGCACCCTTTTTACCGTCGTCTCTGTCTGCACTCTGGTATGTTTTAGTCTATGACAAATTCCCGACTAATAGTCGACTCTATCGCATATGACGGCCACCTCCCCACTCTCCCCTGATTGTCAGTTCAAAGACATCGACGAGCACCGTCTTACGTGCCCCCTAAAACGAAACATTTGGCTTCTCATCCAACGAATCGTGGGCTTTTACCTCCGTAACCCGCCAACCACGGTAACCCTAGATTTCTTGTTGTTGCCCCAGACATTTCACTACCCTCTTGCTAAGCACCATACACTCATCTGGTTTCGAGGACAGGCTCTAGAGTACCTCTTTCAGAGTGGTAGGCATACAGTCCTCGACTTTCGACTTATGGTACAAAGTTGTGACCGCGCATAGCACCCTCACCCGACAATCAACTTACCGACAAACTTTTGCCGGTTATCTCCGCAGCGTCTCCCTTGATCCCCCTCAAAGTTGGGGTGTGCCATGCCTACCAGTCACATGATGCAACACCCTTATCCACGTTCTCATGCAACAAAAAAAAGAGAGAGAGAGACAGAATGTGTTATATTTTGTTGTATTTAATGTTTTTCTAATGCTTTTGTTAAACTAACAATCATTTGTATTTGTTTTAAATTGTACCTTGAAGGGAAAAAAAGTGGCTAACGCACCTGCCTAGCAAGCAGAAGACCCCAGCCTTGGTAATAATTTTGATTTCGTTTTAAAAGGTGAGAGAAGAAATTTTGCCGTCATAGACGACATAATTTAAACAAACTAAATTTTTATTTAGAGGTTCACGTCAGAATTAAATCACCTTGTGGTCGATTCAGACGAAACGTGGATTCATACACATTGCACTAAGAATAAATGTTATCATACTTAGCGAGAACTGTGTGAGGAATATTGTCAAACTACATTACTGGTCAATGTCTAACCGTTCTCCGGTGCAGCACATCGGTGTAAAGACTTGTAGCATGTGTCAGCGCTCCACTGGTAACAAAACAGAAGTGTACGGTGTAAATACCTCCTCTTCCTGTGTCTCTGACATAAACATACGGTGCTGCCACTGTGTCCAGTTCTTCAGTTTTCTTTGCTACACTACGAAGATGACGTGCTACAGACGCGAAATTTAACCGACAGGAAGAAGATACTGTGATATGCAAATGATTAGCTTTTCAGAGCATTCACACAAGCTTGGCGCCGGTGGCTACACCTACAACGTGCTGAGACGAGGAAAGTTTCCAACCGATTTCTCATACACAAACAGCAACTGACCAGTGTTGCTTGGTGGAACGTTGTTGTGATGCCTCGTGTAAGGAGGAGAAGTGCGTACCATCACGTTTCCGACTTTGATAAAGGTCGGATTCTAACCTATCGCGATTGCGGTTTATCGTATCGCGACATTGCTGCTCACATTGGTCCAGATCCAATGACTGTTAGCAGAATATGGAATCGGTGGGTTCAGGAGGGTAATACGGAACGCCGTGCTGGATCTCAACGGCCTCGTATCACTAGCAGTCGAGATGACAGGCATCTTATCAGCATGGCTGTAACGGATCGTGCAGCCACGTCTCGATCCCTGAGTCACCAGATGGGGACGTTTGCAAGACAACAACCATCTGCACGAACAGTTCGACGACATTTGCATCAGCATGGACTATCAGCTCAGAGACCACGGCTGCGGTTACCCTTGACGCTGCATCACAGACAGGAGCGCCTGCGATGGTGTATTCAGCCGGGGAACCTGGGTGCACGAATCGCAAAACGTCATTTTTTCGGATTAATCCAGGTTCTGCTTACAGCATCATGATGGTCGCATCCGTGTTTGGCGACATCGCTGTGAACGCACATTGGAAGCGTATATTCGTCATCGCCATACTGGCGTATCACCCGGGGTGGTGGTATGGGGTGCCATTGGTTACACGTCTCGGGCACCTCTTGTTCGCATTGACGGCACTTTGAACAGTGGACGTTAGATTTCAGATGTGTTACGACCCGTGGCTCTACCCTTCATTCGATCCCTGCGAAACCCTACATTTCAGCAGGTTGCAGGTCCTGTACGGGCCTTTCTGGATGCCGAAAATGATCGACTGCTGCTCTGGTCAGCACAGTCTCCAGATATCTCACCAATTGAAAACGTCTGGTCAATGGTGGCCGAGCAACTGTCTCGTCACAATACGCCAGTCACTACTCTCGATGAACTGTGGTATCGTGTTGAAGCTGCATGGGCAGCTGTACTTGTACACGCCATCCAAGCTCTTGTTTGACTCAATGCCCATTCGTATCAAGGCCGTTATTACGGCCAGAGGTGGTTGTTATGGCTACTGATTTCTCAGGATCTGTGCACTCAAATTGCGTGAAAATGTAATCGCATGTCAGTCCTTGTATAATATGTTTGTCCAAAGAATACCCGTTTATCATTTGCATTTCTTCTTGGTGTAGAAATTTTAATAGCTAGTAGTGTACTTAGCGTATTTAATCCTTTTTGTTTCATCTGCGAACAGTACGCTGAAAGACATTTATTCACATCTATATGTCGCTTCACTGTTATTGGTGCAAACGAAAGTGGCGATTAGAGGACAATGAAACAAGCAAATGACGCTAGTAAACATATGTCCAAAAATCACTGGTTTCCCCGATACGACTTATGTACATGTGCAGTGATGTTAACGTTTCACTACTTTTAATATGTAACGGTATGTGTTGGGTCATGCCCCTTATCGAGAAAGGATGCATATATGGTCCATGCTGTTGGTGGTCCAGCACGCTTTCAAGTGGCTGTTCGGGAATAGGTAGCACGAATCTTTGGTAACAAGCATATCGGTCTTGGCACACCAGTACCATAGTCTTCCAGGTCCACCGAATTCCAGTCTAATGATAGTGTCACGAACGTACTGGGTCTTGTTTTTCAGTGCATTCTGAACACGCCTTGGATTTATTAATGAGTGTGTTCACCGATAAGGACACGTGCTGTAGTCTGCCTTCACACAAACGATGGCCATGTGGAACACATACAATGTGTTTGTTCTCAGTTGCATATCTGCATATTGGATCTTCAGGGACGTTGTTATAAAGTGTTTGTGAACTCAGTCACAATATGTGGTATCGGGGAAAACATTGGTTTCCCGACTTATGTTTATTAGGTTTATTTGCTTGATTTGTTGTCCTTTGCTCTCCTTTTCCCTTTGTACCTTTAACAGTCAAATAGCCTTAGTTTCACTGCCATGATGATAACGCGAGGTGTATGTGCGAGGACGTTTTCTGTGTCTTGAGTCATATCGCGACATCAACTTCCAGGACTGTACGAAGAAGGCATTCTGCGAAGTGCAACGCCATTGTTGTAGTATCTTCCACTGCAGTGTTTTTCTGAGACACTGTCTTGTTGACTAAAACATTCCAGTGACGGGACGCGCAACTCTTCTTCGAACGTTGCTCCATCTGCTTTTAACGATTTCAAACAGACAAAACGGTACTCAGCAGTAGGCTGGATGACAGCGGCCTCCTTCAGAGAAGAATTACAGTTTTGTACCATTCTTCGAACAACCCATCATCTTGGACGTGGATACCACGGCCAGAGCTGTATGTTCGTCCTATTTTCATATCTCTCAGTGTATCGGAGTCCTTGACACGCTCCACTGCTGCTGTATGATAGTCTAACTTAAATTAGTTGACATCTGACGTTTAAGGTCCGCAGTTGCGATGTTGTCACGACAAGTGACTACACGCCTGCATGCAGCTACTAGAGAGCTCCGCAGTGACAGAAATCGCTTTTAAGTATCTATCTTAAAAAAAAAATATATCTGAAATTCTGTATAGGGTGTCTAAGCGAAGAAAGTATAAGTTCTTAACTTTAGCTGATACCAGAGCTACGTTAAATCGGTTAGGGATGATGAACTTTTTCCACCCGTGTAACAGTTTCACACTTACCACTTCACGTCTCTAAACCTGCAGAGCTCAGTGAAACATCTTTTTTCGTTGATTACAAAATACCTAGCTTGGAAACGAGTTTTTTTTAAAATTTCGTATGGCACTGTGTTTGTTATGCGTAAGCTCCTTATAACGGACTATATTTGCCATTATTTAACTAGTAAGAAGCATTAAGTCTGAGGCGCCTTGTCACGGTACGTAATGCACCCCCCCTCCCCCCCCCCCCCCCCTCGCCCCCCCCCATTCCCCGTCGGAGGTTCTTGGTTTTTTTTGTTGTCCATAGCGTAAGTTAGTTTAAGTTAGATTAAGTAGTGTGTCGGCTTAGGGACCGATGACTTAAGGAGTTTGGTCCCTTAAGACCTTACCACAAATTTCCAAATTTTTTAAGTTTAAAGTCTCTATCTGTTACACAAATCATGTGAAAATTCTGAAATTCACATACGGTATGGGACTCTAAAGTGTCTCTAAGCATGTCAGAGATCTGTTCACAATTTCAGTTTGAACTGGAGCTATGCTTTTTCCTCGAAACAGACGAAATTTTCGCGTCGGGAAATCTCCAACGCGAGATCTCGCAAGTACAATTATTTGCGCAGCGAAAGTGGTAATACAGTGAGGGATTTCAACGCCAGTGCGGCACCGTTGGTGTATGTCTGACGGAAGCAGTCCAGCCAACGTTTGTTTTGAAACGCCAACTTATTTAAATCTTACTAAATCTCCAGTTGTAGCCAGTTAAATTCTTGATGGTAGTGGAAAAATTCCAAAATATTTTGTCATTGATGTTTCGCCGGAGTAGAAAGTAGATGTGGTGATTTCAAGTTCCTAATCACCAGATCTGCCAGTCATATCCTGGCTTATATCACAAACCGCTTCCCTTTGCCTCGTGGACTGAGGTCATGTGACACTTTCCATCGTGTTAGATATCTCGAAGAGAAACGTTAATCTCAGGCACTTACTTGATGCTATTCCACTTCACTTTTTCCCTTCATTTCATCCCATGCTAACCCCTAAATACACAGACAAAATGCTATACAGCGCATATCGGAAGAACACAATGGAAATCATTTTCACGAGGCACCTGCCAGATTTCTCGCACTATCCGCTTGCTCTGACGGGAAATGACAGTTACTGTATTTTGCCAATATTAAGTTGATACTAATGGAAAACTCCAGATATTTGGTATTTCCGCAATTGATCACCGGTAGTTTGCAGTTTTTTCAACTATTTAATTAAGCACGATATAATTATTAATTTTCAAACGTGATAATTTATTGTTCCTTGACACTCTTACGGTTGTGTTGTAGAGAACTACGGAACTCAGAGAACAGTTGATTTAGGAAAATCAAGTAAATGAACCAGCGTTTCGTGAGACTGCCCAGATAACAAATGACAGTGGTTTTTCTGCCGCAGGGTATCGCATACCTCACATTGAGAGGACGTATGTAAACTGTGGACAGTTAAATTTGCACCCACAGAAAAATCTTTGAAATTTGCGTCCAGTATTCCTGAAAACTATATGCTCACTAAGTGAGGGCCTACCTGCACCTTTAGAGTGTCAGGGTCTGCCTGTGCTTCGAAGGTCACATCCACTCCAGTATACGATCTCTTGAACATTCACCCTTAGTTTGACTCATAACTTCCTTTGTGTATAGTTCATGCTACTTGTGTGTTTGTATGCTTATAAGTACGAAATGGAAGCGTCAAATCCACGTAAGCAAATGGCTCACATCGCTCTAACCACTATGGGACTTAACATCTGAGGTCATCAGTCCCCTAGACTTAGAACTATTTAAACCTAACTAACCTGAGGACATAACACACATCCATGCCCGAGTCATGATTCGAACCTGCGACCGTAGCAGGAGCGTGGTTTCGGACTGAAGCGCCTATAGAACCGCACGGTGCAACGGCGGACCCCCCCCCCCCCCCCTCTCCTTCTTCCCTCCTTAACTCTTAGGGTCAGGAAAAATATAGTTTAGTCAGGTATGATTTTAATGACGGTATTATGTAGGTTTCTAACAGGGTCGGAACTGTAGCTTTTTTATGGTTACTTACAAGTCGCCATTCGTCCTCTAAAACATTAAAAATTTTCCATGCCCCCAGATTTATCCTCAAAAACTATTGTATTGGTGATACAACTATCAGTCTTTTGAGACAGGTACTATAAGCTTAGCGCACGTCTTCTCAAATTTAGTTCCGGGGACACAACATGTTTTCAAATTCATCAAATCAGTTATAACAAAACTAATAAGTTTTGAATCTTGTCCCCTCTTGGAAAAATTTCTATGGTGTAAAGTGAGCTCTGCTTTTAAATTGGTTAAAACACGCAGACATTTGTACTCGCATTCTATCGAAGAAGACAGCCGATCATTTACGGAGGCTGATACTATTGGAATGACTAACACGTATACCCAGCGGCCCCCAGTTCCACAACTAGTGACAGCTATTGTCAGCAGCCTCCGTGGCGCAATCGGCTAGCGCGTTCGGCTGTTAACTGAAAGGTTGGTGGTTCGAGCCCACCCGGGGGCGCAAATTTTAGTAATAATTTGTACTAAACCCAACTCGTGGACTGAATGTAGAATCCAGAAAGAAATAAAATATGTGCATCTGAAATACAGGTGACTCGAGTTACTGACGTGTTTGAACACTACTAGACGTTAGATTAATCAAGTCTGCGGAAAGTCACTGTTTTTCTCTCTCTCTTCCTGAACACGTAACATGAAGATTGACCGAATGCCCCGAAAAATCTTCAAATACCGATCCACATGTAGAAGAGATGTAGGTTGACCTGGAAGGAAATGGATTTCGGCTTTAACAGACCATTAGGCCTAATACTGGATACGAAGAAAAAGAACCTTGCACTGTGCCCTACTATTCGCGGGCACAGTACTTCAGACTGCGTAACAAATGGCAAGTATACACCTCTCCAGGGCGAAAATTTCTACCAGCCAACGACGTCGTCAGAAGTATGCCTACGAGGTCGGCGGATGAAGCAAACTACCAATTACTCCTAAAGCTTTCTTGGCTACCCTAGGCAGACTTTTGCAGGGTTCTAAGGATGATTTGGTCCTACTCATCTTATGGCGTAAATGCTTGCAAACTGTTTCCTGTTACTCTGTCGCAGATTTTTACTCTAATTTTCCTTCGGTGAGTCTAATCTCGGGTATTTTGTGAAGAGTCGTCGAGTAACATGACACAGTGATTAATGATGGGTTAAGTGCAATTCACTTCCGTGTCCTTGATGAAATCTTCTCGAATATCAGCCGAGGCCTCGTGTCGTGCTGTCGCAAGGTTTCGGCGAGTTTCCTACTCGTCATCTTCAGGTAACCTCACCTGAAAGCGGCAACACGACGCCGCGACTCGGCCAAAAATCCGAGAAGATTTCAAAAATTAAATTCGTCGAGAAAGCGTACTTCCCTATGTAGCTTCCTTTCTGATTTTTGTACACATCGTCGAGAACACATTCATCTCCAATTGAGGCTGTTCTTCAGATACGCCTTTCTCTCCCCCCCCCCCCCTGCCCCCCCAACCCGCTCCCTCCTCTCTATAAGTGCAGTGGGTATGACATAGATTATTGGGAAGAAGCAGACTTCAAATCTTCGTGCTAGTCATCAAGATATAGTTTTTCCGTGGTTTCCCAGTTCGCTCTTGCCCAACGCGAGCTTATGGCTCGTCTCCAACGATCTTGTAGCTGACGTGATGTTAAACCTAATTTTCTTACCTTTTTATCCTACTACAAAAATATCACATGGTGGAAGATTTTCGATCTGGCACCAGATAGGCCGTTTGCGTTACGATTTCACTGCTCATTTACAACAGCAGTTTCCCATACATTCTAAGGACACTGAATGGACCTCTGTTTGCACCTTTGCAGAAAACTTTGCATGTCACATAAAAGCCATATACTCGACCAACCGCTAAATCACAGATATAGTCTGTAATGATCTCGACATCTACGAGCTGTTAAACATATTAGAACCAGTTTATTTTAAACATGTATATGGATTTATACCAAATTAAGATTAAATTATTCCACACTGATGTATTAACTGTATGCCATAGTCATTATTTCCATACGAAATGTTGCAGAGCTGCAAACAATGGATCCATAAAATTCTTGAGTAATTGTACAGTACAATTTTTGGCACAGGTAATGATCTTATCTAGAGGTCACTTCCAGTGTCAGGTGACACTTGAGGCAATTGAGTGACATATTCAGTGTCATCCTTCCTCCTTCTGTCCCCCATTGAACTTCCGACCTGGAAATGCACTTACATGTGGTATGCAATGGAAATGAAGTCCCATGTTTCTTAGTAGAGCGTAGGGAACGATGCAGGAGGCCCGTACCGCCGTCTAGGCAAGGTCCTAATGGAGGTGGTTTGCCGTTGCCTTCCTCCGACCGTAATGTGGATGAATAATAAAGACGACGCAACAACACCCAGTCATCTCGTGGCAGGTGTAAATCCCTGA
The DNA here is from genome assembly GCF_021461395.2 of Schistocerca americana. NCBI lineage: Eukaryota > Metazoa > Arthropoda > Insecta > Orthoptera > Acrididae > Schistocerca > Schistocerca americana. The sequence continues at coordinate 218,777,262 of NC_060119.1, read as the reverse complement.
CGCTGCCGGGAATCGCACCCGCGACGCCGTGTTTGAGAAGCGATTACGCTACCGTGAGACCACGAGCTGCGGACTACATTTGGTATATTTGTTGTCAATTCACCTATTCTTCCCCATTTTCTCTTCGAACCAATAGGAGTCGAACTTCCACCCTCCCCCTTTTAATACTAGAGCAACTGTATGGGATGTATTATGTGAGGTCTGTGTTCTGTTGTGGAGGAAAATGTTCAAATGTGTGTGAAATCTTATGGGACTTAACTGCTAAGGTCATCAGTCCCTAAGCTTACACACTACTTAATCTAAATTATCCTAAGGACAAACACACACACACACACACACACACACACACACACACACACACACACACACACACACCCATGCCCGAGGGAGGACTCGAACCTCCGCCGGGATCAGCAGCACAGTCCATGACTGGAGCGCCCTAGACAGCTCGGCTAATCCCGCGCGGCATGTTGTGGAAGGATCGTCATGAAGTATCAGCAGAGTTCAGACACCCTCCTGTTCTCCAAGCAGATAAGAAGATATGAAAATACAGATAAACCTTTTCTGACATAATTAATTGCTATTTACAATTTTCAGGTAATCTGAAGTAATTTTACCGACTTTCCAAATCCCTGCAACTCCATCCTGAAATATATATAAATATGATCTTACGTGATCACCAGATTGCATTATTTAACAAATAACGATATCCTGAATTAAAAAACAGATTGCATTATTTAACAAATAACGATATCCTGAATTAAAAAACTATCACAGCACATTATCTAACAAATTACATCAATATTCCAAGTTAACAATTCCTTAAATCCAACAAATAAACTCTTGTGAAGATATTAAATATTTAACAACTGCCACAGTGTGATGTTTAAACAAATTACGCTGATATTCCATGTTAAACAATTTCCACAGTGCGTAATTAACAACAAATATGTTATTGTAGAGACTTGAAATGTTAAACAAATACCACAACACGATATTTAAACAAATACACTATTGCTACATCCGAAATGTATGCTGTCCCAATATAACTAGTATATGTGATATTATAATGTGAGTGTAAAAGCGAGTGCGCTGTTCTAGTGGCAAAAATACAGATTCTAATGGTGTCAGAGCATATTCTGCAAAATCTCAGCAAATGTTAACAAATTTAATATGTAAGATACTTTGACAGTATAATATGTGACTGTGGCAGGGCTGTGTTCTGCACACATCAAATGACGTTTTGCACCACCCTTTGACTGTTCAGATATGTCACTAAATCCGCCCAAAGATGTAAACAACCAAGCATGAGCAGCGCCTGTTAGACGGAAGGGGTCCGACAGCCGATCAGTTCCAGTCATTCCACCAGGAAGGAGGTGCACGGCTCGTGTTCTCTGTTGTTCAACCATGCCTAGACGGTCAATACCGCTGTTCGATCGCGTCCGCATTGTTACTTTGTGCCAGGAAGGGCTCTCAACAACGGAAGTGTCCAGGCGTCTCGGAGTGAACCAAAGCGATGTTGTTCGGACATGGAGGAGATACAGAGAGATAGCAACTGTCACTGACATGCCTCGCTCAGGTCGCCCAAGGGCTACTACTGCAGTGGATGACCGCTACCTACGGATTATGGCTGACAGCAACGCCACCATCACGTTTCTTCACCGATGAGTGTCGCATATCCTTCAACCAGACAATCGTCGAAGACGTTTTTGGAGGCAACCCGGTCAGGCTGAACGCCTTAGGCACACTACCCAGCGAGTGCAGCAAGGTGGAGGTTCCCTGCTGTTTAGGGGAGGCATTATGTGGGGCCGAAGTACGCCGCTGGTAGTCATGGCAGGCGCCGTAACGGCTGTATGATACGTCAATGCCATCCTGCGACCGATAGTGCAACCATATCTGCAGCTTATTGTCGAGGCATTCGTCTTCATGGACGACAATTCGCGCCCCCATCGTGCTCATCTTGTGAATGACTTCCTTCAGAATAACGACATCGCTCGACTTGAGTGGCCAGTATGTTCTCCAGACATGAACCCTATCGAACATGCCTGGGATAGATTGAAAAGGACTGTTTATGGATGTCACCCACCAACCACTCTGAGGAATCTACGCCGAATCGCCGTTGAGGAGTGGGACAATCTGGACCAACAGCACCTTGATAAACTTGTGGATAGAATGCCACGACGAATACAGGCACGTATCAATGCAAGACGACGTGCTACTGGGTATTAGAGGTCCGATGAGTACAGCAATCTGGATCACCACCTCTGTATGGTGGTACAACACGCATTGTGTGATTTTCATGAGCAATAAAAAGGGCTGAAATAATGTTTATGTTGATCTTTATTCCAGTTTTCTGTACAGGTTCCAGAACTCTCGGAACCTAGGTGATTCAAAACCTTTTTTGATATGTACATAATTTAATGACACCACAGCAAATTCTATAAGCTCACCAACCACCCATTCCTATGTACAAATTTGATTTTTTTTTTTGTTTTGCATTTTTACTGATTTCATCTCGCTTTCCAAGACTATCAACCAAAGACACAGCAGCGCAAGGCAGCCGCGTGGTCTGAGGCGACTTGTCACAGCTCCCCCGTCAGATGTTCAAGTCCTCCCTCGGGCATGGGTGTGTGTATGTGTGTGTGTGTGTGTGTGTGTGTGTGTGTGTGTGTGTGTTGTCCTTAGCATAAGTTAGTTTAACTTAGATTAAGTAGTGCGTAAGCTTAGTGACCTATGACCTCCACAGTTTGGTCCCGTAAGACCTTACCACAATTACAATTTTTCAAAGTCATACATAAACTGAAACGTCCCCTTTGAACAATTATACACGACTGTCCTTAAACTGACACACAATATTTTTAGCGCAACGTAATCTGACTTTCAAAAATCCCTACAAAAGAATGGCCCTGACTAACATTAACCTATACCTTTCACAAATCACTTACCTCACCAAAAATCTTCGTTATTCGAACTACTGCAATATAGCGAGCGCCACTACTGCTAGCTAAATAAAAGATTCAAACTACGGAAGGCACTAACTACTGATAGGCATGGTTAGCAAATGAAAGATTTTAATAGAGAACAAACAATGTATTTACCTTAATAGTGTTGAAAAATCATAATATACATAGCAGTTCATGACATCCAGTCTTACAAAGTTCAAAACTCCGCCATTTCTCTCCCCACATCCACCACTGCTGGCGGCTCACCTCCAACTGCGCAACGCTACGCGCTGCCCAACACTACAATGGCAGACAACAATCCAAACTAGCCACAGACTGCACACAGCACAGCCAGTGATTTTCATACAGAGCGCTACGTAACGTTGCCAATAAGAAAACATAAACAGCCTACTTACAAAATATGTTATATTAGCAGAGCGTGATATATTAAGGAATAGATACTTGAAAGGTAACCCGTGGGGCTAAGTACATAAAAAATGATTGAGAATGTATGCAAAATTTAGTGTACTAACAACATTTATTTTCCCAAAACAAAGACAGACATTAATTATGCTAAACAAGTTATTGATTGAGTACCGTAAGCAACTAACAGTTGATTAAAGAGGACAATGGACAAGGATCCTATGCGGCAGAAGTGAGTCATGTACTCTGGCCCTTAAAATGTGGATAACGCAATCTGAATTGATCTGATGCTGAGCAGACTTTGATTGGTTAAATCTACTGTCGTTTCTCTACATAGGTGCAGTTGAGAGCATGTGGCGATTGAGATCGCCCTGACAATGCCATAGCAGCAGTACATTAGCCTCTTTGCTTCGTGCGACGATGTAACTTACAACTGGCGAGATGGATGCGGCGGAGGTGAGACGTGAGGCGGCACCTGTGAATTGATCGCGGCCTCGAAAGAAATGCAAAAATCTCATGGTCTAGCGATCAGGCAGACGGATCGCAATTTACTGCCTACAAGAGCCCTGAAATCACGGTAGATTTCAGTGTGTGACACACCCGTTCGCTGGTCGTACCAAGGACCAATTTGGCTCACTTATACAACAGAGCGCACAAGGATACCAAACGTCAAGACTGGTAAATCAAAAAAAAAGTGTGGCCTCAGCAAACGAGTAGTCCAAAACATTTCAAGTCACACTGTCGTCACAGTAAGAACTTCACTATAGGCTCCCCAATCTAATTTACTGTCTTGTGAAGTCAGTCTCAGGACAGGTCCCAAGAACCAATGACACATGGCAGAGCATCGACCAGAAGTCTTCTTACCAGACCAAAGTCCAGCACCCGAGTGCCTCGTACCTCTCCAGAGAAAAAAATATTCCATTTTCCCACAAGGTGCACGAACGACTTCACCTTCACGCCGTCTTGAGTCAATCACAACGCTCTGGAGGCGCTAAATCTCCCCTCCCAGTCGGCAGTCCAAACTCCCGTCGAACCAGGGCAAGAGTTAAAAAACCTGCATCTATGGTAAAAAAGAAACCACCAGTAAATGGCTTTTTTAAGTTTTCACAGAGGGGCAAGATGTTTTTCTTTGAAATTGCGTTGCTTCTCATGGCAACAAGCGAACATTTCCAATCTTAAAGATCTTTATCTAAATTGCCTGTCCCTTGGAGCTTGCTAGTGTTAGCTATGCGCTGTAATAAAGATTCTATCTGTAAACGTTTCTCAGACGCCAGAGTTTCTTATACAACCGAGGCGGCCGATGGATTAGGGTCACAAACCTATTTGCAGTATCAGTGAACATGAAAACTTGTGATTTTTTTATTACGCGTGGCTCTGCACACAATGCCCAATTTACTACTCTGCTGTGTAGATGCACGCCTTCAGTCTGTCGCTCCCAGCCAAGGCTTTGGCTGGCGCCAATGCAGGCACTGTGGCATTGTTCTGCTGGAGATCAGTCTCGACTAGAGGTTGCTCTGTCTGCCCTGTAGGGCTGTGGGCCTGTCCGGCAAGATTTACTGAGGGATGGGCTCGCCGCCAATTGCTTCCAACTCCCAACATGCCGTTTTCATGAGCTAAGAACCATAGAAATACCTCATGCTTTTAGTGCCCTACCAGGCTCCATCAATGTCTGCTCAGGCCATTAACTTGCTAGAGTCTCGCTCAAGGTGCGTCAGGTTGTAATAAAATCTTTAATAACTTTCTGTATATGAAAATTAGGTGAGAGAGTAACTTGTCCTCTATCAAACTTATAAATGAGGAATGTATGACAACTTTAACAATGTATGATGTCACTATAAATTCGCCTTATGGGAGTATATTACTATAAGATTACAGTAGTCATGTAAAATAACAACAAAACAAATCCAAATATGTACATGCATTGCTAAATTTATATTTTAAACAGTTACAGCCACCACCAATGGCAATAGAAAACTAAGAAAAGTGCAAGGAATCATCCCAGCGCTCACATGCCACCCTGCAGCCAGTTCTACCAGAGATGACCGCTACCACTGCTGCAAGCTGACTCAGTGAACCCTGCTGCTACAAAGCAAGTGCGAGTGAGATGTCTTTGGGGCAGGCAATACTCCACACTGCCACCACCACAGCAGCTGACCCTGTGACATGAAATATTGACCTCTACCCCTCTGCCCGACACTGCTCCATTAGCACACCCATCTCCCCATCATATGATAGGAATGATAGAGACATGCACTTAATTTAAACAGACATACTGGAAATGATTTTGCAATTGTCTCCAACATGATCAACGTGGTGGCTGACAATAAAAAGACACTACAATATCAAGTACTCAGAGAGGGATTCCCACCCATGTAAATCACAGATCATGCACCTACACATTGACACACATGTGTATATGTTTGCCAGTAGAAATATGCGACCAGATGTGCAGACAGTCGATGGGTAAAATTATGCAAACAACACCTGGCACTGCACAGAGAGTGGCTCTACAAAATTTTCATAACACAGGAGGTATCACCATAAATGTAGCTGTAGTAACATGACATATACTAGCAAAGGTATCACTTAAAGTAAACACATTTATTATTATGACAACAGTACTAGGAAAAAAACGATGTCAGTGTTACTGATCATATATTGCATGTCTTCGTGCAACACATATACACATGTTGTTGCCTGTGATGCATTGTCAAACCCTGTTAGCTACGAAGAAAGCAAAGACTGAAGCACGTAAAAGCATGCAAGTGTTCTTCATTCCATCACCTCAGGGCTCCCAATCTGCCCACACACCTCCACCATCATCTTTGTTTGAAACTTCTGCACCAGTAGGAGTCAAGTTACTCCTCCCCTCCTCTTTTTTTATGCTACAAATCCATTTTGCATGGGCCCCCTCATCTAAAGTCTGTACATCATACTAAAACGATCATCAGGATGCATCAAGGACCAGCTACCACCCACAGCCAGAGTAAAAAGAACAACATCACTGATACAAAAGTGTGTGTATGTCCATCAGTTATTGTTAGTAATGATACTGTTATTGCTATTATTCACATACAAGTATATTCGTTTCTATTTACGTTTTGTTATTTTCCAGCAGTGCAATGGGCCCTGATTCACTACTAGCAGAACTGCTGGGTGAGTACCAATAGAAGCCTGCAGGCACTCTTCTGGATTTACCAGACCTGTCATTTGACTACTCAGCACAACTACCATAGCTGCATCATGTACATAAATTATGTAACCAGGCACATACAACCCAGGAGCAGCAGCATAGTGACAGGCTACGTCATACACTAACTGTGCCCACACATTGAGTTCCCATTATCCCCATCATCAGCACTACTCACCAGACCACTCCCTTGGCATGTTATTTTGTATTATGTACAATCTAAATGTGTGTGGTAGTAAACATTTGGCTGTAGGTTTATCTTTAGATCAGAACTTAATTGTAGTGGTAAAGATTGAAAAATCTCTGTACAGTGGTATGAATTTGATGCTTCCACACAATGAATGGCGCATATAATGTCAGAATTTCTCAGGTATGTGTGCAGTGTTCGACAGTAAATCGCTTCCTGTGTTACCAGATAACCACAAAGTATAGTTGGTGAGTATGCAGAAAAAGTTAAGATAGACAGCAAATTGAATAATGAGGAGTGCATTCATGTTCAGGATTCAACATTTAAAAACCTGGTGTGTGTTAGCTCGACCATTCAGAGTGCTGTTACTGAGTGTGTGTATAGATTTTTGGAAATGTGTGGCACGCACATATGGAACTCACCAGTCAGAACAATTAAGTGGACGTTTTTGCAAAGAATTTCGACGACTGTTGTGCCTATGTACGCAGTATGTATGATGCATCATCGCTATCTGATGGTAGTAAAACTTACAACTGAGCGTTTCCTAGTATACTTATAACAATGAACAATCCCCACTGTATAAGAAAACAATTATTCTCACCACCTGCATAAAAATGTTGTTCCAAGTATCAAGCCTTCATTAATACTCCGTGACATCACAATAAGACTCGTAAATAACTGCAGAGAAATCCGACTATATACACTTTCAACACAATGTTAAACGTACAAATAAGGAATTATTACCACCAATATTTAAAAAATCTGTCATAGTATGTTAAAACAATAACCCCACTATACGACTGGCCATAGTAGATTCATAAATATCAGCTGAAAATCCGAGGTAAAACACATCTCCACAGTCAATGCAGATCTCACAATGTCATGACACTGTATTGTTGTCCCAGGGAAAGTACTAATGCAACTGATTACTCTCATTCTGCAGAGAACACCTATATATCTATCTGAGAAGTATAGTGCATCCGCACGTCATGTGTATGTTAACGGTGGAAACTGGTGAAGAGGGAGAAAGTACCAACATGCCAGTATGTGCAGCTGACAAGGTTCAACTTGTTGATAACACACATACATTGGCTGCCAGTAACTGCCAGAAAAACGTCCCATTCATAACTGATAAATAGGGTTCACCACTCTCTATCATTAATGGTTACTGTTAGGGATTACAAAGACTGATGCCAATACACACCTGTCTTCTACAGATAACACTCACAACACCTCTTAAGGATGACCTTCCAACAACGCCTATGCAACTGAGATTAGACCAGTGTGCATGCTCTCAGAAGCAGCCACCTTATGCAGTATCCAGGCTGCTTCAAAAATAACCAAACAATTTTTTATTACATGTCTCACCTATGCTGTTGAGCATGTCTGCAGCCTGATGGATTTACTCATATAGTATTATTAACTAAATATGCCGATTCTTCTGTTAAACAATTTCTGTAAAGCATTATTTAACACAAATACACTCCTACATGTACTCACACTTTTCCTTCACTACAATTAAATTGTCAGTTTCAATGTACGGGACTTCCTTTCCTGTTTATCATGTAAAGTTATAGTAGTAAGCACTCCGACAACATCCTGTGTGTGTGAAATCTTATGGGACTTAACTGCTAAGGTCATCAGTCCCTAAGCTTACACACTACTTATCGTAGACAAACACACGCCCATGCCCAAGGGAGGACTCGAACCTCCGCCGGGACCAGCCGCACAGACCATGACTGCAGTGTCTAAGACCGCTCGGCTAATCAGGCGCGGCACAACATCCAGTCACAGCAAAAAAAATTGAAGATGAAACACAGATCAGCCAATATCAGAGTCAAATGCAGTAATAGAAATGTTTATTCCTGATGCTGCTGAATGGAGATGTCAGCAGATAGCGCATTAGCTACACTTATGTTACAATTTTTTCGTTCCCCTGTAAGGTGGTATCCTTCACTTCTCATCTGATAGGCGTCTGTGAGCCATGAATGCGATGATTTTCTCTTGTAGATCTCCTCCCCCATCCCCTACCCCCTGTCTGAGAAAATGACTTTATAATATGTGAATACATATTTGGAATTCAATGCAAGTCACACAAAAAGTAGCATCTCTTCTAGATCCCTCATGTCCATAGTATCATCTAAAATAATATGCATACAGCATTTGGAATGAAGTTCATCATGGTTAAAAAATCCCAGAAAAGTCATACATGTATGTAATGTGGGCACAGCTTCTTTATATTTCTTCAAAATAACTTCCAGCACTTCCCAACTAAACCTCACGTCATTTCAGATAAGTGAGGCAGTTTTTACCTCTCTACCTACATTATTCCGTAAATTGTGCGTTTCCGAATGTTAACGAACAGCCTGTATTTGGTGGTCGCATTAAAGACCTATGGCACTTACCAAAAATTCAGATTCCTTCCTACCGAGTGAGGTGGCGCAGTGGTTTACACATTCGTGCTGATATCCAAGCTGTACTGGTTATGTGGACTGGTTTTTACACAACGGCAGTTGAGTTTTATTAAGCCGAGAAAAACTGCATGGTGAGCAGTTTATGAATTTTGCACTTTCTGTGCTGTCAGACGTAGTTAGTGAGGCTGATTTCTAATGGTGCTTCCTGAGAGACTTTTATAACCTCCATCGCCAAAGTAACAGTTTACTGAACTTGAATTTGGCGTTGATAAGTTTGTGCAATTGCGCTGTTCTGATAGTTTCATTGTTCTCTGTACCGAATTAGTAGTATTCTCCGATATTCTTCTGGTAATTTATTGATTTAAGACTTTTTGTACTAGTTAGATACATGTACTTGCCCGGATTTGCTTTTTCTTAACTTTGTAGTGTTTAAGACAGTAGATTTCAAAGCTGTGCCTAACTGTGTCTTTTATTTGTTGCGGCACTGGTCGCTGTTGGCTGGCTTTATAATCACTGTTGTTTTGAGGGCCTTGTTGGCAGGCCATTGAAGTCCCTGTCAATTTAATGTTACCGTAGTGGATAAGATCGTCAAAGGCTATTGGCTGGGGTCCATGTATTCGACTGAAGTTTTCAGACTGTTTGTAAGAAAGGAAAAACAATATATTGTGACTGTTTTCTGAACTTCCTTTGAGTTAATAAGAACTAATAATTTTACTATTCGTCCTTAGTTGAGACATTTTACGTGGATCTTGTTACAATTAGGTAATTTCTATTATGTTTCCTTCTAAAAGTCACAACTGACTAAGTGTTCTGTGTTTATTAGTTTATATACACTACTGACCATTAAAATTGCTCCACCAGCAAGAAATACAGATGTTAAACGGGTATTCATTGGACAAATACATTATACTAGAACTGACATGTGTTTACATTTTCACGCAATTTGAGTGCATAGATCCTGACAAATCAGTACCCAGAACAACCACCTCTGGCCGTAATAACGGCCTTGATACGCCTGGGCATTGAGTCAAACAGAGCTTGTATGACGTGTACAGGTACAGCTGCCCATGCAGCTTCACCACGATACCACAGTTCATCAAGAGCAGTGACTGGTGTATTGTGACGAACCAGTTGCTCGGCCACCATTGACCAGACGCTTTCACTTGGTGAGAGATCTGGAGAATGTGCTGGCCAGGGCAGCAGTCGAACATTTTCTGTATTCAGAAAGGCCCTCACAGGACCTAAAACATGCGGTCGTGCATTGTCCTGCTGAAATGTAGGGTTTCGCAGGGATTGAATGAAGGGTAGAGCCACAGGTCCTAACACATCTTAAATGTAACGTCCACTGTTCAAAGTGCTGTCAATGCGAACAAGAGATGACCGAGACGTGTAACCAATGGCACCTCATACCATCACGCCGGGTGATACGCCAGTATGGCGATGACGAATACACGCTTCCAATGTGCGTTCACCGCGATGTCGCCAAACACGGATGCGACCATCATATGCTGTAAACAGAACCTGGATTCATCCGAAAAAATGACGTTTTACCATTCGTGCACCAAGGTTCGTCCTTGAGTACACCATCGCATCCTGTCTGTGATGCAGCGTCAAGGTTAACCGCAGCCATGGTCTCCGAGCTGATAGTCCATGCTGCTGCAAACGTCGTCGAACTGTTCGTGCAGATGGTAGTTGTTTTGCAAACGTCCCCATCTGTTGACTCAGGGATCGAGACGTGGCTGCACGATCCGTTACAGCCATGCGTATAAGATGCCTGTCATCTCGACTGCTAATGATACGAGGCCGTTGGGATCCAGCACGGCGTTCCGTATTACCCTCCTGAACCCACCGATTCCATATTCTGCTAACAGTCATTGGATGTCGACGAACGCGAGCAGCAATGTCGCGATACGATAAACCGCAATTGCGATAGGCTACAATCCGACCTTTATCGAAGTCGGAAACGTGATGGTACGCATTTTGTTGTGGCGTAACAAGACAGGTACGCCACACTGAAGTAGCCGAAAGGCACGCGTAATCTCACGTAGGCTAGATAGAGATCTGAAACAGGATTCGTAATGAATGTGATAAAGAAAAGACGTAGCTACTAGAACACTTAACTTTTATATCGTCCTTTGGTATACAGCATTCTTGATGATACAAGTGAGACTCTATCTTGAGGTACATGCAATGTTACAATTGGCGCCTTGCTAGGTCGTAGCCATGGACTTAGCTGAAGGCTATTCTAACTGTCTCTCGGCAAATGAGAGAAAGGCTTCGTCAGTGTAGTCGCTAGCAAAGTCGTCGTACAACTGGGGCGAGTGCTAGTCCGTATCTCGAGACCTGCCTTGTGGTGGCGCTCGGTCTGCGATCACACAGTGGCGACACGCGGGTCCGACATGTACTAAATGGACCGCGGCCGATTTAAGCTACCACCTAGCAAGTGTGGTGTCTGGCGGTGACACCACACATTTCTCCTCCTTACACGAGGAATCACTAGGCAACGCCGGTCAACTGCCCATTGTGTATGAGAAATCGGTTGGAAACTTTCCTCATGTCAGCAAGTTGTAGGTGTCGCCACCGTCGCCAACCTTGTGTGAACGCTCTGAACAGCTAATCATTTGTATATCATAGCATATTCTTCCTATCGGTTAAATTTCGCGTCGTAGCACGTCATCTTCGTGGTGCAGCAATTTTAATGGCCAGTAGTGTACATAACATAATTCTTTAACGAGGTAAGCCACCTTCTGCACAAATCTTGGCAATTATGAGGTTGTCTTTTAAAGTGTTGTTCTTTTCTTAAATGTAATTTCTTGAATATCTGTTATTCTAATTCCAGTGCTTTCTAGTTCATTTGATGGCCTTGAGTGTAAACAATCATCGTTTTTTAAACTTTTTCCAGTACTTTGAATTTTTTGAAATTATTAATGGCCTTTGATTAAACTATTTGTAAATATGTTAAAACAATTACCAATAAAGTCTTATGCAGTATTCCTGGAAAATAAATTTATTCCTGGCAGTTTCCATTCCAAATTCTCCCCCCACCCCCCACCTCCCCCTTATCATTATTCACATTCTACATGTAACTAGATCGGATTATTTACTCTCGAGACAGAATTTACGCCGGTTCCTTATCGACTTGTGTGTGCCTACATCAGTAGCTTAGGGTGCAATAAACCCCCTGGTCTTGACAAGGTCCACGTCCCATACCTGAAGCACCTGCCACCTACTGCAATCGCCTACCTCACCACACGATATAACTAGTGCATCTCCCTAACCTACTTCCCAACTGCCCAAACCGAATAAGAACTTTATCCATCCACACACCTGTCTACCCATTTCGATGTTGCGCTTTCTTGGGAAAGTACTAGTGTGTCTTATCCTCAGAGCCCACACCAAATTTCAACAAGCCAATAACATAGTCATCCCCAAGCTGTTTGGATTCCGTCCCAACACAGACCGCTAACCAGTCCCTGCATCTGGTGGAGAGACGGGTGCAGGGGGAAAGACGAAATACACAGCACAGGTGAGGTCTTTCTCTACATCGAGAAAGCATTCGACACAGACTTGCATGGTGGCTTAATTTACAAATTATCCCAGTTGGACATTCCAAGACATATGATCAACATTACTTACTCGTTTCTGGCGGGTAGGCAGCACTACGTCAGATGTGGCAAGCATTTAAGCACGATCAGGGGGACCATGGCAGGAGTTCCTCAGGCCTCAGTTCTGAGCCCAATGTTATACTCGTTATACACCAACGATGTGCCGAAATCGGCAGGAGGTGAGATACCGCTGTATGCCGATGACACGGCAGCTTACGAAAGTAGCAGCAGCCTCGACTGAATAGCACGAAAGCTACAGGAGGACATGGACAAAATTGTAAAATGGTACAACATACGGGAAATCAGAATAAATCACGAGAAATCCGTAGCTATTATGTTTAAGAGAAATCTGACACCCCCAGATAGAGAGATTACAGTAACTGACAAAGAAATAGAAAGAGCAAGTAAGCTACTTATCTCGGCCTTGTGCCAGGTAAACGCTTAACTATCGCAAAACAGATAGCTAGATCCAGGAGCTTTTGTCCAACTTTATACCTTACAAGGGTGTGGGCTTAGCATAGAGATGAAAATAAGAATATACAGCTCTGTTAGCCTCCCTGCTGTTTCATATGGATCCATGATTTGTTCAACAGCTGCGGATTGGCATCTGCAAAAACTTCAAAGAGAGCAAAACAGAATCCTCTACGTCACTGCCGATGCAGACCGATACGCGGCAAACACACACTTTACGGGCCTCTTAGAGGAACCATCCATCCATACTTACAAGAAAACGAAGCCAGGAAAACACTACGAGAAGACCGTCTAAATCACCAGCTAAGTAGACAGCTATATCCTTAGGTTTATCATCCAAAGGATATCTTAACATATGTGCAAATAAAGGTATTTAACCTGCTGAGCGACAGTTATTGTGAGTTGCCTCCCTTACGATAGAGCAGCGAACAAGTGGCTGCGACTGAAGAGCGTGTTGTACTCTTGGACAGGGCTTGCTGGTGTTTGGTCGTAGGATGGAATCTTAGGAGTTAGGGGGGAAGTTACTACTTTTCTCGTTTTTGTATGCAGCTGAATTGGTATAGTAGACTGGACCGCCTTGGGAATCACTGATAAGTTCGACTTCTGTTCTCACTTTGGTTCAGAGTAACAGTTGTTTCGCAAGAGCAGTCACCCTGCGCAGATTCATACTTTCCAACATATGTCACCCTAATAATTGCAACTGAAGAAATGCAGCATCTATTACAAGGCACAGTGATTAGCAAACTGGACTCGCATTCGTGAGGACGACGGTTCAAACCCGCGTCCGGCCATCCAGATTTAGGTCTTCCGTGATTTCCCTACATAGCTCCAGGCAAATACCGGGATGGTTCCTTTGAAAGGGCACAGTAGATTTCCTTACCCATACTTGTCACCATCCGAACTTGTACTCCGTCTCTAAGAATCCCAATGTCGACAGGACGTTAAACCCAATCTTCCTCTTTTTCCACACGTGTCTATGGAAGCAAAAATACACAGATACGTAGACAGATAGATACATGCGTACACACACACACACACACACACACACACACACACACACACACACACACACACACTCGCGCGCGCGAGATCGCGAACGGAACATTTTACGTTGTCGCTGTGTGGAATTAATGTTTCAAAAACTATTCTCATTATTTTATTTATTTACCTATGTCATAATTCCTGTAACACTGATGCATATGTTTATTTCTATTCTTTTGTAAAGCCTGTACTACTACAAATGTTGTCTGTATTGTTATGTTCTTTAATGATATGTTTTGAACCTTTGTAATTGTATTCTTATGTCGTAAATTTATAATTGTATAGACACCAGTTCTTCAAATTAAGTTTCATTTCACTGCACACGTTTTTGTTGGTCATAGTACACGCTGAATATGCGGAAAAAATGGGACTGTTAGCAATTGGACGTGTGTTGATAATTCAGCAAGGGACTGGTTAACAGCATTGCTGATTCTAAGGTCAATTCCAAAAAACTTTGTGAGTGCACAAGTGGTGGTTTATTGACTTGCTATATTGTCCACAAGACACTTCGATGGTGATTGTGCACCTGCACAGTCGCAACAGATGGCTGCTGGCCATCTCTACAAGGACTGCAGTGGGTCTGCACCTTTGATGACCCACCGATACCATTATTTCTGCAAGGACTGCAGTGGATCTGCACTTCTGGTGGCCCATCAATACCATACTCTCTACCATGACTACAGTGAGACTGCTCTTTATGTCATACCTCTCAATATTCTTCAAAACTTCTACTGACTCTCTGTGGGTTTGCTTTGTTGTGGCCTATTACCTGTCTGCATGTCAAGAGTCAGCACTGTCTTTCCATTGGAAGGACAACACTACTTCTACAAGACTGCATGGAAATCCACTGCTTCCGTGTGCATTTTCTTTTACTGCTCAGACTTTGAGAAAAACAAGCAATTTTACTTTGACGAATGATCAGGACTGTCTTTATGGACTGTGAGAAAATCTTTGCTTTTGACCAACAGTATATCAATAAGTGTGTGCATTTGATTTCTTTGTTATAGTAATTATGAAAATTTTTTTTCAAATCTGTATTGGCCACTGCCCAAAACAATTTGTAAAATTTTTTGTGGGGAGCATGGGGGCTATGTAAGTAGGCTGTTTAGGTTTTTATGTTGGTAACGCCACGTAGCGCTCTCTATGAAAATCACTGACTGTGCTGTGTGAAGTCTGTGGCTGGTTGGCATTGTTGGAATAGTCACTATTGTAGTGTTGGGCAGTTGGATGTTAACAGCGCGTAGCGTTGCGCAGTTGGAGGTGAGCAGCCAGCAGTGGTGGATGTGGGGAGAGAGATGGCAGAATTTTAAGAGCGGACGATCTGGACCTGTGTCCGCCAGAAAGAATAAATTTGTAAGACTGAACACTATTAAAGTAAATACATTGTTTGTTCTCTATCAAAATCTTTCATTTGCTAAGTATGCCTATCAGTAGTTAGTGCCTTCAGTAGTTTGAATCTTTTATTTAGCTGGCAGTAGTGGCACTCGCTCTATTGCAGTAGTTCGAGTAACGAAGATTTTTGTGAGGTAAGTGATTTGTGAAAGGTATAGGTTAATGTTAGTCAGGGCCATTCTTTTGTAGGGATTATTGAAAGTCAGATTGCGTTGCGCTAAAAATATTGTGCGTCAGTTTTGTGTTGACCAGAATACGTAAAGAGCGAAATGTCTGAGTACGTTCAGTTCTGCTCAGCTGTTTAAAAATCCAATAACGTAAGGGGGTTTATCAGCACAGACATTCATAATTTTTATAAGGGGACGTTTCATCGTTTTTGTTTCGGGACATTTCATTGACAAGCAAAGCCTTTTTGAAGGCTGCATCCGTGACAGTACATTGGCATGTTAAAATGTTAATTTTCAAGTAATAAAGGACTGTCATCAGTCCAATAAAACAGTTATCTGTGGAGGAGAAAATCACAATTTTCTAAACGTCAAAGCGATTTCAACACCAGTTGCATTCTAAAATGACAAATAAATGTTACCCTCACCTAACGGCAAGCAGTTGAATTAATGATGGTTTCCTACATGACTGAATATTTATTACCAGTCGCTACCAGGATAGTGGGTATTCTTTTATTTAAAGTACCTCACGCACGCTACATACAGTTGTGTTCAACACAGTCGTTGGTCACAGTAGAGCATAATCAAAACTGGATGAGGCGTCCTAACACATAAAGTTTTGTCCCTTGCACAAAGAAATTTTCGAGTATTTTGTACAGTTTTTAAATTCACGTCTATTTGAATGCCGATCTGCGTTATAATAGGTTGATACACTCGCACGAATGGCGTTAGTAATGGTTTTCTGTATGTGTTGCGTTCTCCTTGAGACATTGTTCGCCATCGACTGTTTATTGGTGGTATGTGGTTCAGTGTTGGAAGCGTTAGTGTAGGTTCAGTCCATCCAACTAAAGCTCGCCCACCTATTCAGATTACCATCACGTTTGTAAAATGACAGCACTTTAGACGCTCAGACTTTACAATGTAGACCATAGGTGTCTTAAGGAGATACACTTGAGTGGCTCAAACTTGTAGGAGCAGGTGCATTTCAATCCAGTCTGCCAGACCAGGTGTCAGATGGTATCAGCCTCCTGTACTCATCATGACGTAACTACCGTGTTTGCGCAAATGATACGTGTTTTTGGATATGTTTCTCCTTGTGCAGAAAAGAACTGAGTCTGATCAAGGCGGAACCTGCCCATAAACAGCCACCTGTACTTTGGGCTTACAAGCGTAAATCTGGAACGTGCGGGAGAATTGTATTGCAACACTGGCTTCTTCAGCAGGATTTATTGCACAAACAGTACTCGTGTGCAAGTAGTTTCGGTTTTCTAGATGTAGAAACGAACTGCAGCAAAGGATTAACCGTCAGAAGCACCAGTCGTAGTTCAGCAAGGTGCAGCAGGATAAAATCACTTCTATCGCATAACACCTCATTGATTTGTTATTTCAAAACAGGTTCAAATGGCTCTGAGCACTACGGGACTTAACATCTGTGGTCATCAGTCCCCTAGAACTTAGAACTACTTAAACCTAACTAACCTAAGGACACCACACACATCCATACCCGAGGCAGGATTCGAACCTGCGACCGTAGCAGTCGCGCGGCTCCGGACTGAGCGCCTTAACCGCTAGACCACCGCGGCCGGCTTCAAAACAGGAAACACTGTCAAACGTAAAATCACGATCACATGAACAAAATAGATAATAAATCAGTCTCCGCTCTAACTAGACAGTTTAGGACATAACAGTTACAGACAAATATTCGCACATACAAACATCGTATAGATAAACACACAAAAGCTATTTCTCTATCAATTAGCCGTACTAGAAGTCAGACGGTGTAGTGTTTCTGGCTTTGCAGCCATCAAATTCGGCTACAAGAAGCTGTTCGTAGAGCAGTTGAGAAGGCAGAAGTGACAAGATGACATAATGTGGTGTGAGGTACCGATGACTAATGGTTCAAATGGCTCTGAGCACTATGGGACTTAAAATCTGATGTCATCAGTGTGGCAATTTTGTAGTAAAGCAAACATCTGCCACAAAATTTAAGCTCACCGGACAAGTAGTTTAGAACCACTTAAACCTAACTAACCTAAGGACATCACA
Organism: Schistocerca americana; assembly: GCF_021461395.2. Lineage (NCBI taxonomy): Eukaryota > Metazoa > Arthropoda > Insecta > Orthoptera > Acrididae > Schistocerca > Schistocerca americana. Next base: position 218,759,387 of record NC_060119.1, on the reverse strand, counting down.
CGCATCCTTGCCCGACGCAGGATTCGAACCAGCGTGCTACCGATGACATGATTTGTTCGGTACCGATATCGTGAGAAAGACTGCCTAAACTGTGGTCCCCCTACGAAATTGGCTGCTGCATTCGGAAGTTGCGCGCCAAAACGATTATCTTCTGTTATTAATATTAGACATACTAAACAACGTATTTACTTACATTTCAATTTAAAGCATCTCTCAGTAGCATGCTATCATTCCATTATTTCATATGTATTAATAACCAGCAGAATGATAAACAACTACTAAACGAAAAGGCAGACGAAGAACTTCAGTGATCTTCGGATCGCGCCTAACTTGGATGGCGGGCGAAGTTGTTCGCCTATAATATCACAGCTGGTTCGACAGTCTCGGAGGACGGTCATGTTGTCTGCCGCGGTATCCGTTGAGACTTAACTTCCAATATCTAGTTTGTAAATGGGAGAGCTGTAATTACGGAAACACGCAATTCATTAATTTGTTGCAGAAAAGAATTTATTTGTGTCTCTAAAGAGGAAAGTAATTGTGAAGTTTCCCGTGTACTGCTAACAAAAAGCGAGTGGCAGGCAACCCGTATAAACAAACTTATTGGAAATTTAATTATTTCTAAAATAACGGTTCCTCGCTAAGAGTTTCTTACAGCCTCAAGATAACGGATTCACGACTTACGTGCTGTTTCCTGAGCAGGGGACAACTATAGAAGACTGCAGGTTGGTGAACACCTATTAGAACTTACGCATTCCACTCAGGACGGTGGAAGCAAATAGGCACCTGGCGTCTACTTCAATATTAGTACAATTGAGGTCAGTAACACGTCATCTGTGGTAACACGGAGGAGGTATGAAGGACAGAATTATTTTTGAGGGAAGAGGTTTATCATACGCACGTATATTTCACCCAATTTCTCCCTCCCACTCTCTCTTTTTCTACCTGCCGTAACAGGCAAAGCCCTGTGGTGCTTCAATGGGATACAATAACAGATAAGCATAAGTGGGGAGGCTTCACTCAGCACTCAAAGAAGTTGTGAAACAGCACTACTTCCCCATGGGCATCTATTCGTAGGCAATTCGGCCCTGATTTCATTTTTATGGGTGAAAATGCGCGACCGCATCGACCAGAGCAGGTGGAGGAGCTCTTTGGACGAGAGGATATTCAGCGAATGGTCTGACCTGCCCGTTCGCCCAGTTCTGCTCTGTATACAGTTAGAATTCGGAAGTTTCGTTTCAAAGCCCTGTCTCATATACACTACTGGCCATTAAAATTGCGATACCATGAAGATAGGAGCGCCTGCGATGGTGTACTCAATGACGAACCTGGGTGCACGAATGGCAAAACGTCATTTTTTTCGGATGAATCCAGGTTCTGTTTACAGCATCATGATGGTCGCATCCGTGTTTGGCGACATCGCGGTGAACGCACATTGGAAGCGTGTATTCGTCATCCCTATACTGGCAATTACCCGGCGTGATGGTATGGGGTGCCATTGGTTACACGTCTTGATCACCTGTTGTTCGCATTGACGGCACTTTGAACTGTGGACGTTACATTTCAGATGTGTTACGACCCGTGGCTCTACCCCTCATTCGATCCCTGCGAAACCCTACATTTCAGCAGGATAATGCACTACGGCATGTTGCAGGTCCTGTACTGGCCTTTCTGGATACAGAAAATGTTCGACTGCTACCCTGGCCAGCACGTTCTCCAGATCTCTCACCAATTTACAACGTCTGGTCAATGGTGGCCGAGCAACTGGCTCGTCACAATAGGCCAGTCACTACTCTTGATGAACTGTGGTATCGTGTTGAAGCTGCATGCGCAGCTGTACCTGTACACGCCACCAAATTTCTGTTTGATTCAGTGCCCAGGCGTATCAAGGCCGTTATTACGGTCAGAGGCGGTTGTTCTGGGTACTGATTTCTCAGGATCTATGCACCCAAATTGTGTGAAAATGTAATCACATGTCAGTTCTAGTGTAATATATTTGTCCAATGAATACCCATTTATCATCTGCATTTCTTCTTGGTGTAGCAATTTTAATGGCCAGTAGTGTATTTACATTCATGGCGTGCAGTACACATTTTATGTAATGACTAATACAATATGGTGGCTTAAATCATTTTTAACCCTTCATCCGTGAATTATTATTATTATCGTATGTAGTATGTATCAATTACAGTTATACACATTTAGCAAAACAAAGAAATATATACAAAAATGAACATGTGAAATTATATGCAGTACACAAGTTTTAAAACGGCGCAGACTACACTCTGATGTTGATGGACTCGATCCAGCGGAGTGCTTCGTGGGATGCTTGATGGAGCTTCTCAATGTCACCAGGGAAGCGTCTGACTGGACATTCATTCACAGCGTGGCTCATTGTTCGGGTGTCACCACAGTCACACACACTTTCACTTGGAAAGGCCCACTTGTGCATGTTGTATTTGCACTTACCCTCTTCAGTCCTATATCTGTTTAGCCGCACCCACACCTCCCTTGGTAGGCGGGTTCTTGTAGCTTGTCACTCACGTTTCCACTCTACGTCCTGGTCGAATCCTGTGGATAGCACTTGGACTCCCATTTTATATGCTGGTCTCCTATATTTGAGTCGTTTGCTGGGCAGTGGTAGCAAATCGTCATGAAGAGGGATCGAGTTGTTTTCAGAAACTTGCTGACAGAGGTTGTAAAGAGCAGCCTTTTGACAGAGGTCTAGTGGACAGGTGTTTGAAAGCACTGGTAGCCTGCAAGTAGGTGTAGACCGGACTGTACCACTAATTACTCTCGTAACTGAGTTCAGTTGGACGTCTACTTTCACTACGTGGGCGCTTCGGAGCCAAACTGGTGCACAGTATTCTGCTGCAGAGTATACCAGTGGAAGGGATGCTCCTCGGAGGACTGATTTCATTGCTCCCCATGTACTTCCTGCCAGCTTTCTCACAAGGTTTACTCGTGTTTGTCTCTTATTGGCCAAGTTGGAAAGGTGTTTTTTGCATGTTAAAGTTCTGTCCAGAGTGACTCCAAGGTAATGTGGGCTTTCGTTGTATCTGACTGTGCCAAGAGGGCCGAACTGTGGACGGATCTTTGCTGATGAAAGGCGATTAGAGAGGTGGAACAGGCTAGCCTCGGTTTTAGAAACATTTGGTCTCAGTCGCTATGTCTCAAAATACTCATAAAGTATAGTAAGGCTGTTCGTTAGGTGTTCTTCACATTCAGAAAGGCTTTCACTCTGATATGAAATTGACAGGTCATCTGCATATTGAAATTTTCGCAGGTCAGCTGTGTAGAGGTTGAATAACACTGGAGCAAGAACAGAGCCCTGAGGTAACCCGTCATTGAGTACGTGCCATCCGCTTTTCTCTTCTTCTTGATGTACTTTAAACCGCCTATTGCTTAACATGTTACTTAAGAGGTTGCCTAGAGTTTTGCAAAGGTATTTCTCTCAAAAATTTCAATAATAGGCCCTCGCACCACACTGTGTCATAAGCTGCTGACAGGTCAATGAACACTACTCCAGTTTTAAGTTTCTTTTGGTATCCAGATTCTATGTGGGTAGTCAAGGAGAGCACTTGTTCACAGTAGCTTCTATAAGGTCTGAATCCAGCTTGTTCAGGTGGTATCATATCATTAATTTGATCTTGAATTCAGTTTAGAATCATTCTTTCCAATAGCTTTTAAGCACAGCTAAGTAGAGGTATTGGGCGGAAATGTTCTGCTGCTATTTCCTCTTTCCCTGGTTTTTTGATGGCGATAATGTTTGCCCTTTTAAATTTCTTGGGTAATGTCACTGTACGAAGAATTTCGTTAAAAAGGCAAAGCAGCCAATTTCGCGTTACTGGTCCACTGTGCACAAAAAATTCAGGATAAAGCCCATCGGTGAAAATGGTACAAGAACGAAACCGGTAGAATTTGTGTTTAAAATAAAAACAGCTGATGGCTCAAATATGCATTTTATACATTACTTGATGGCTATTGGCAGGCATTTTTCAAAAACGCATGTATCAAGTTGAAATTATGTCACATACTGTCATTTCGAGAAAAACAGGTTGGAAGTTTTGACTACATATAAATGCAATATTATGCAACGTACGTTCAGTCTGCTATTCCAGGTCCATAAACTAGTCTATCCTCTTCCTCACTGAGGGCGTTCTGCTCGATCTGGGCCATCCTGCGCTGCTCCAGAGCCTGTCGTACGGCCGGTGACAAGCGGTTTTCGGCCGCTTGAATCCGGTGGTCGTCCGAATGCTTAGCGAACTGCGCCGAATAGAGTCCCAGGGTGACGTCCATCGTTGTCATGGTCTTCAGAATTGCTGAATGCCCTTCGTTGAAGTTGCTCACTGCCAGGAAAGTCGCAATCTCCACAGTCTTCGCACCAGAATTCAAATGCTTGGAGGCTAATTTCCAAACACACGAGTTCAAACTTTCATCCGAATTTGGTGTGTTTCCTCCCAAGCACCAGTACAATAACTCGTCCTCCGAAAGAAAAGAACTGGTGCGCGGAAAAGGCCGATTTCAGGCAGGTACATTTTTTTGTTCAACCGCGAATAACAAATATTTCCGTTCCGTATACGGAAAAACCGTTTCAGGGATGGATTCTAAACACTTTCATGGATCAAAAAATGCAATTTTTAAAAAACTCGATTTTTTGAACCAAAAGGTAGCAAACCTCTCCTTAATGTACGTATATACAGAGTGACTCTGTTATTATGTTACTAACTTTCAAAGATGATGGGTAACTATATCAGTTTAAGGTAAGGGTACTTGGTTCACAAACGACCGATCGAAAATTACAATCGAAAATGATTCTTATATCTTCGACAGTGGAATATATGTCCCAGTACTGTTGTTACTAAGAACTTAGGGTACGCAACTATTAGGGATGGTAGTACGGAACAAATCAGAAAAAATGGTGAGTAAACACGGGCTCTAAAACTCATACCTGAGTAGCTAGGAGCAACTGTTCATCCTAGCTACTGTGAAACACTTCTTCTTTATCGAAGAAGTGCTCATGGCTCTTAAGGTATGTATTTTAGAGCCCATGTTTACTAGAAAGTTTTTCCTCTTGTGGTCTACACTGCCACCTCTAAAAGTTGCCTACCTATGATCTTAGCAACAACAGTACTTTCCACTCTTTCGTTTCCACTACTGGGATCCTTACGCCAAATTGGTACATTTGTCCTTCTCTCTTTTCCCTGAAAGTCTGAAACAGAATCACGGAATCACCCTGTATGCACATACATTTACATGCTGGCACCGGTGCCTATAACTCTGACACACTGTAGCGTCGTCGGATGAAGTTTTCGGAGATGGGTTCCTATTCAAAATATTGTGTACTCACTCCTGTCTGCAAGTCCTAGAAGCTAGGAACGGAATTTCGGAGCACCGTGTGTACATAATTAAGTTTGTACGGAAACTTCAGTGCGCGAGTCCCACTCGCAAGTGATCAGTTTTTTAAGGAGATGATTAATATCTTGTCCGGTGAGCTTAAATTTCTGTGGCAGATGTTTGCTTTACTACAAAATTGCCATACTGTTGTATACTATTTTTACACTGTCTTAACGCTACTGCTGCTTTCTGGGTCACCTTTAAAAATTTCCCTTTCCGGTTCTAAGCGCTTCAGTCCGGAACCGCGGGACTGCTACGGTCGCAGTTTCGAATCTTGCCTCGGGCATGGATGTGTGTGATGTCCTTAGGTTAGTTAGGTTTAAATAGTTCTACGTCTAGGGTACTGATGATCTCAGATGTTAAGTCCCATAGTGTTTAGAACCATTGGATTTAAAAATTTCCCTCGTCAATCATGTAAGTATGGCGGGTAGTAAAGCGTTCTTTAAATGCGGAATAGTGTCCACTTGTGATTATAATATTGTAAGACGTGTATATTTCTATTGTCTATTGTCAAACCAAAATTTATGAAAGATGTTTATATGTTATTAATAGGATTAAGTAGGAATAATTAATATTTGTCATGTTGGAAATGTGGTAGCAGAGAATGTCTGCACCAAAGTATTTTTGGCAAGAGAGACCGCAAATTGATATAATTTTAAAAAGGGCGGGAGAGACCGCGTATGGATACATTTTAAGAAAAGAGCGGGAAAGACAGCGCATAGATATATTTTTTGATGGTAGCAGGGATCGTCTGCACCAGAATGCATTGTTGACAGGAGTGACCGCACTTTAGCGTTCGTAGGAAGTCAGTAGTAAGCGAGATGTGAAGCGAGTTTGTAGCACGTCTGAAGCGAGAGGTTGAGAGGAGCAGTGTGCCTGCCAGCCACCAGCTGTGATTTACAAGAGATTATAAACGGATTACAGAGACATCAATTAACTATTATCATAAGGGGAACTAATATTATTGAATTATTTTCTTAGCGAAATTCAAGACTACTGAAGGTATGTTTGCGCAATGCTAGTTGTAAGATTATTGTAAAAAGTAAGTCCCATTTGAACGTTTGTAAGACCTAATCATTACCAGCAGTAAATATTTGAAGCGTTTTCAGAATATAATTAATTTTTACCAGCTATGTTGCATTACTGATTATGATCCATCCCAAAAACCACCAACGTAAAACTCTCAAAACTTTTATTGTTGTCAAGAAAAAGTGTAACTATGAATTACGTAACTTCAGTCAAATTAATTAAAGAATAACGTCAGCTTTGGTAATAAATACACCCACTTATTATGGCAGCCTACCAGCAGTTAACAGAGTATAGTAAACCAGAGTAAGTATATTCATGTCGCAGTTCGATGTAGCAGTCAGATGGCGATCCAGTAACAGTAAAAAAGGTAAGGAACAGTTTTGGGTTATTGCAGATAACGACTGAGGGCCACGACGACGACACATTCTATGTTTCGTCGAAATAATCAGAAAATCACTTTTAATAAGCAGCAATTAAATTTGTAGGAGAAGATTGAGAAAGAGAATAAATTTCAAAGGGAAGATTTCATTCGTTATTACTAAGCAAGAGATAAAAATCCTAAGGAAAGGTTACTGTAGAAGGGAACAAAAGAGATATAGAGGAGACGGGAAGGTTTCAATATAGACGAGAATATAGTTTTTGCCTAATAACGTAAAGTTACTGAAACATACTGAAGTTACAGGCCGCATGAACACGCGATTGACGTGTTCGCATTGCGTTTTTTCGTTAGCAACCGGTCACGTTTGACCTGCCCCACTGCCCGAGAAATGCGGTATGCGGTCTGCCCCTGTCCTGGGGACCTTCTGCGACATGTCTCGCCTGCACAGAGATAAGAGCAAGCCGGGCGACACCGAATTGGCCTGCGTCACTCACTGTGGAATTTTTAGCAACTAGGTCACTGTTTACAACATTTGCAATATCTCGTACACCAGAAAAGGAAAAGTGAGCGTCGTGGCATTGAGGTCTGCGGAGGCACCATGCACTTGTGCAAGCTTGCGAAATTTTTAGCTCTTCTCCACAGCGGACTAATAAAATGTGGATCTGGAACCCACTAGAGGGATGCAGCAACACTTACTTAAGTTTCAAGTTTCATGAACAGACTGTGAATAACAGGTTCGGATTCAATCTCCAAATACACCTCCCATTCACATACTTTTCTACTACACTGAAGCACCAACGAAAGTGTTATAGGCATGCGTATTCAAATAGAGAGACTTGTAAACAGGCTGATACGGAGCAGCGGTCGGCAACGCCTACATAGGACAACAAGTTCAAAAATGGCTCTGAGCACTATGGGACTTAACATCTGAGGTCATCAGTCCCCTAGAACTTAGAACTACTTAAACCTAACTAACCTAAGGACATCACACACATCCATGCCCGAGGCAGGATTCGAACCTGCGACCGTAGCGGTCGCGCGGACAACAAGTGTCTGGCGCAGTTGTTAGATAGGTTACTGCTGCTACAATGGCTGGTTATCAAGATTTAAGTGAGTTTGACATCAATTAATGTAGAGTACTGAAATTTTGAGAGTACATTTGTCTAGGTAACTTAAGTGATTAACATTTCAGGTTCTCAGATTAAGCGCGAGACATGCCTTTCTGACGGCTGCTGTGACCGAGTGGTTCTAGGAGCTTCAGTCCGGAACCGCGCTGCTGCTGCGGTCTCAGGTTCGAATCCTGCCTCGCGCATGGATGTGTGTGATGTCCTTACGTTAGTTAGGTTTAAGTAGTTCTAAGTATAGGGGACTGAGGACCTCAGATGTTAAGTACAAAAAAATGTGTGTGAAATCTTATGGGACTTAACTGCTAAGGTCATCAATCCCTAAGCTTACAGACCACTTAACCTAAATTATCCTATGGACAAACACACACACCCATGCCCGATGGAGGACTCGAACCTCCACGGGGACCAGCCGTACAGTCCATGACTGCAGTGCCTAAGACCGCTCGGCTAATCCCGCACGGCGATGTTAACTTCCATAGTGCTTAGAGCCATTTCAACAATTTGAAGCCTTTCCTTTCCAAATGTGAAATGTTGGCACATTAATAACCGATGTAACCGCCAGAATGTTGAATGCAAGCATACAAACGTACATGCATTGTGTTGTACAGGTGCCGGATGTCAGTTTGTGGGATAGAGTTCCAAGCCTGCTACACTTGGTCGGTTAATTCAGGGACAGTTAATTCCGTTTGTGGATGACGCTGGAGGTGTCCGAAGATGTCGCACATGAGCTCGTTTAGAGACAGATCTGGTGATCGACCAAGCGAAGGCAACATGTAGACACTTTTTAAAGTAGGATGGTTTACAACAGCGGTATATGGGTGAGCGTTATCCTGTTGGTATACACCCCCTGGAACGTGTAACGAAACCTATTAAAGGCTTTACTTTACCGAAGTATGCGATACCCTCCAAATTCAACCAGTTAAACGAGTATTTGTGATTATAGAAAAGTTATTGTGTATGCTAACAATGATTGCATAAAATGTCTTCATAAACAGTCAACCCATTAAATTATACTGAATAACTGACCCACACAAAAGTTAATATCACTTGAACACTGATACAGCAAATGTCATCATGTAAAAACACTAAGTTCATCTTAAATAATTAATATGAAGTACGAAAAATAGTGGCCAACTTACACATTTTGGATCTCCTTAAATAAAAATCACCCAGTGAAACCTATTTGTTCACTAGGACCGTTCTCACTCAGTATTCACGTATACACTTCTATTTTAGACGAAAACCAATGTAATTCTTAATAATTCAAGTTATTTACTTATTTATGCAAATTAGAAAAGTCAATTGACAAACTTCTAAAAAACGGCCTTTTTGTAACAAAGAATTATTCTGTCAAGTCAACAAATCTGTCTGTCATTTTAATAACCTGTTAAATTATGACACTCGATATAAATTAATAACTTTTCTGCACAAATTACGATAACAGATGTACAAGTGACTTATAAACTATATCTCTTTTTAGTAGTTCTTTGACAAGGTTATTGTGGTGTTACCGCCAGACACCACACTTGCTAGGTGGTAGCTTTTAAATCGGCCGCGGTCCATTAGTACATGTCGGACCCGCGTGTCGCCACTGTCAGTGATCGCAGACCGAGCGCCACCACACGGCAGGTCTCGAGAGACTTACTAGCACTCGCCCCAGTTGTACGGACGACTTAGCTAGCGATGCAACACTGACGAAGCCTCGTTTACTTGCAGGGAAGATAGTTAGAATAGCCTTCAGCTAAGTCAATGGCTACGACCTAGCAAGGCGCCATAGCAATTGATAGTTATCGTATGAAGCATGTCTCATCAAGAACGATACCTCACGCCATCCTGCGTGAGCTTGTAGCGTGCATTTCGGCCTTCTCTAGCTATACAACAGTTATAAATACAAGCAGCAAGAAGGGTCGGGAGCGGAGTCAGAATGTCACTTTGGTAAAGTGTATGTGTGTTATTGTTCGAGGTGGATAAACATTGCAAAGAACATGTAAAAGAAGTGCTACTTTGTGTTGTGTCATTGTCTTTGGTGGACAGTGGAATTAAGATGGCCACCAGAGTAATAAATATTTGAAATTTAAATATTTGTTGGTTTCGCTCATTATTTATCATCAAAAGCACATCAAAAACACGGGACCTCATCTTTTTACCCCTAGACAACCAGATTTAGAGCCAGCATTAGCATCGAGACACAGCAGCATTCCAGCAAGCAGCAGCGATTACCACAATGCATTTTAATGGCGCCAACCTAACATCAAGTGCTAACAAGCTCCGTAAATGGGAGTGAAATAGTGCGACTATAGCAATATCTACGACTAGGCGACCATTATAAACGCCGTTCATGACTGGCAGCCCATCAGGACAAATCATCACTTTTTGATGTACAAATCTGCAGTCAATGTGCGTGGGATACCAACGACAGTGCACCTTCTGTCATACAAAATCGCACTCCAGATCGTAACTTCAAGTGTGTCTAGCACGCAAACCGACTGGTTGCAGGCACTCAACTGGCCTCTTCCTAACCAACACTTAGCCATCACTGGTACCGAGGCAGAACCAGCTTTCATCAGAAAACACTAAAGATCTCCACCCTGCCCTCCAATGAGCTCTCGCTTGACATCACTGAAGTCGCAAAGGCAGTGGTTTTGGGTCAGTAGGATGTACCCTGCAGATCGTCTGGCCCAGAGCTGTCCTTGAAATAACCGATTTGTAATAGTTTGTTGCATCAGGTTAGTGCCAACTGCTGTTCAGACTGTTGCTGCAGATGTATTACAATGCGCCAGAGCCCAGTCTTCCTGCGACAGCACATTCCCATAACCACAGCTGCCAGCAACCGGGCACAGTGGTTACTGAGCCATGGCTGGCTCGAGTTATGCTTGTCTTTGGTTAAACCTTGGTTGCAGTTCTGTGGTTTTATATCCCCTGCGGTTATCGCGATAATGTTGCTGTCCTCTTCGTGAGTGGCAGCAGCAGCGTGTATCGATACTAGTACTGCTGTACTATCTTTGCTGTGGCGGATATAGTTTCTGGCTGGCCGCTGTGTGACCAGTCGGTCGGTTGGCGTGGAGCAGCAAGAAACTCCCCATCGCGCGGAGTCGGACCGGAGCCGCTGGTGGTGTGAACGCGCGGTTGCAGTGTGAGGTGCTGCCTGTGAGTGCTACGAAGTTCGTCGCCCACCGATCATGGACATGAGAGTTGAGTCCTCACTTAACCTACTATATAGCCTCAGCTGTTTACATTTGTTCGTTTACACTGGTTATCGCTTTTGGGACATTCCTGCGAGCACAATTTGTGTGTTTTCAAGTCGGCTAAGTTTCCAGCCGTCTTCCTGTGGAATTGTTCAAATGGCTCTGAGCACTATGGGACTGAGGTCACCAGTGCCCTAGAACATAGAACTACTTAAACCTAACTAACCTAAGGACATCACACACATCCATGCCCGAGGCAGGATTCGAACCTGCGACCGTAGCGGTCACGCGGTTCCAGACTGTAGCGCCTAGAACCGCTCGGTCACTCTGGCCGGCTCCTTCTGTGGAGTTTATCTTAATTTATTCCCTGGTATTGAAGTTTACCAGCGGTATCTTCTGCCTTGTGGCCGTTGGACGTTTCGGTTACCTGCCCTGGTCGTTGACGTAATTTTACGCAGTGTATTTTCCTCATCATCTTGTTGCTGTCCAGTGCGGCATGTAATTCGACACCTGTGGTGTTGTTGGTCGTTGTGGGCGCCAATATTCTGTGCGTCGTATTGAAATCTTGTGGTCGTTTTGCTGGTTGCGTGGAACGGAACTGATCTTGTTCATTGGTCGGTCGGCTGTCTGTCGGTTGAGTTGCCTTCAGATTAAGAAGTCGTTGCACAGGCTGCCTGTCTCACCTAAACGGGCGTTATTGTTACAAAAAAATGTTCAAGTGTGTGTGAAATCTTATGGGAATTAACTGCTAAGGTCATCAGTCCCTAAGCTTACACACTACTTAACCTTAATTATCCTAAGGACAAACACACACACCCATGCCCGAGGGAGGACTCGAACCTCCGCCGGGATCAGCCGCACAGTCCACGACTGCAGTGCCTGAGACCGCTCGGCTAATCCCGCGCGGCATTACTGTTAGAATTCCAGGCCAACCCTTGGAAACTTCTCAGCGCCGTTCCTTGTGTGATACATAGTAATTTCCCTGTTTGGGTTTTAGTTATTTGGTTGATGTGTGCGGCCTTCAGCCGAGTATCAGTATCTCTTAAATTAATGTTCTTGTCTTGCCCTTAAGGCATGAGATTGTTATTCTTTTAAATGAGGCCTTTAGCGCAATTTTACATGAGATGTTTTAAGATAAGGTTTTCTGCCTTTTAAATTGAATCACTTAATCTAGGCCTTAAGCCGTTAAACATATTTTGTTGTTATGTGGCCTTCAGCCGAGTATTAATATCTCCTAAATTGAAGTTCTTGTCTTGCCCTTAAGGGATGAGATTGTTATATCTTATAGGGGCCTTAAAACGAATTTCATATGAAATCTTTTAAGATACGGCCTTCTGCCTTTTAAAATTGAAACTCTTCTTTCTAGGGCTTTAGCCGTTAAATTATTTGTTGATGTGCGACCTTCAGCCGAGTTTTAATGTCTCTTAAATTAATGTTCTTGTCTTGCCTTTAAGGCATAAGATTGTTAAGCTTTTGTTTTAAGATAAGGCCTTCTGCCTTTTGATTGATACTCTTCTTATTGCTTAATATGCGGCCTCCAGCCAAATTCCATTAAAACTAAATTGCTAAGGCCTTCAGCCTGTTTAGATTGAAGATTTGTAAAATATTCTTGGGTGAAACCTCCAGAAGAACATTGTATTTCAATTTCTCGCTTAGGCCTTGTGTCTTGGATTTTGAGTGTGGCCTTCAGCCGATCGAAGGTTAATCAAAGGAGGTCGATTAAAGTTTTGAGTGTTTTGCATCCTTGTTGTGATATTGTGTGTTGACGAATAAAGCTTGTATGTTGAGTAAACTGACAGCAACTTATTTTGGCCCATTTCCACAACCTAAACCGCTCTGTCCTGCTAGCCTAGGCATTTCAGCTACATTACGGCCAAGACTTTCTGCAGTATCGCACTAGAGACATCGAACTTGTCGTAGCCCTGTTACACAACCTCGCTCCAATTCAGTCGTGTGTTGACAATGGCGTCTTTGTCGCCTTAAATACATTATTGACTAGCATCATCTTACCACGTCCAATCTCAAAGGTAACTAATGATCATGACCATTACAGGGTGTATTGAAAGCAAATCTGATTTGCATCATAGTGGCGCTAGTATCGCCACTCTTATGCGACTGGCGCGAAATTAGAACAGACATCATCTTACAGATGCTGAAACACGCCTATCACCTTTCTTTTATATCGTAGAACTCCTTCTTGGTGTCGCGATTTTTTCCATCAGTATATTTATCCAAATCTCTGTCCTTCTCATTCCATGAATGCGTATTTCTTCTCACAATAAATTGCTTTTGCTTTGTACGAGGAAAAAAATTGGTGTAATCTTACTTTACTGTGTAAAAATTGTGTTATCCCCTTCAGAGATCGTTGTAGAATAATGCTAAAATCACCTGCTTTTGCACACGACAGGATGACTTCGCCTTGGTCTGCATACACGCAGAATAAAAACGACCTTTATGGGTTCACAGCGACCTGTCTATCAGAGAAAACGTTAAGTAAGAATGAATCGCCGACTGAAAAAATTGTCTATGTTTGGTCTGAGAGAACTCTAGCAGCCCTTGAAATGACGTAGGTCAGATGTGTTTCAAAACCGATGAAATGCTTTAGCACTTCACAAATAGCACGACATGTTTCCAGAATGATGTGGCTCAACGATGAAAATGATAAAATAGCAGGAAATTTCAGATCAGCGTATTTTGTCATTTGCCAAATAACTCAACGTTACTGTAAGTCTTTCATAAGCACTTATCGATTTGCTCACTACAGTGTTATTTGTGCTTGTATAAATGTAATATAATGCAACGACACAAAGGATATCTTTTCGGCCAAGGTAGTTAAACCACAACTCTTTTTCAATATTTAGCTCCTTCAAAAAATTAGCATGCGAAAGCGTTACATGTTTTAAAATCTACTCTTTTGTCCATCTGCTCCGCACTGATCTTCAAAAACTTCCTAAACTTCGTAAATAAAAGCACTAGACAGAATAATTAAGTTAGAAGCGAATTTAATTAATTTGGCTACGTTAGAAAATATTCTGCACTCTCGGACTACTGATTCAGGACGGTACAAAAGCTGCATTGTGGTTGGCAGTTGTAAATGTGAGTTGAATACTGACCAGATGTGCAGACGATCGTTGCGAACATGGTCTGTTCAGACATACCTGAGAGTGTAACGGGCCCTCAACAGCTGTTATCGAATCTGAAAATCCGGTTGCTGAAAAGCATATGGTTATTATAATGATAAAGGGTGGAAATTGGTACCAATATTGGCGATTTTTTGTCTTATTGCATTCACGTACTGTCCCATGGAAAGAATGACTGCCGGCCGAAGTGGCCGTGCGGTTAAAGGCGCTGCAGTCTGGAACCGCAAGACCGCTACGGTCGCAGGTTCGAATCCTGCCTCGGGCATGGATGTTTGTGATGGCCTTAGGTTAGTTAGGTTTAACTAGTTCTAAGTTCTAGGGGACTAATGACCTCAGCAGTTGAGTCCCATAGTGCTCAGAGCCATTTGAACCATTTTGAACCAAAGAATGACTGTCTGAATGCCTACGTACGGGACTTTAGCTCTCAGTCCATAGGAGAGAAACGGGATGAAAACAGCGTAACGGTCGCACAGTTTTCCTCGAACAGCGTTTATGTAAATTTACTAGACGAGATTTCGAGACAATCCGGTCTCGTTTCTCTCAGGGATATACATTTGGCTTCCTCTGCCACGTCTGTTACTCTTCTGCGTAGGCTGCACTGACTGTTACGATCCTAGCTGTGCGCCTCTGATTACCTTCAATGTCTCTCGTCGTGCCTAGTTGATTATGACTCCAACTCTGGAGCAAGACCCACGAATTGGTCCATTAGTGCCTTGCATACTATTTCCTTCAGAAATGCACAGCACTTTCAAATCTTCTCAAAATACTTCTTTTAGGTATTCGTTCAATTTGATATCGCTTCTCAGCACTGCCCCTAAATATACGTTGTAATGTATGTTTACGAGCATTCCTGTGGCCGGATACTCTAGGCTTTTTTTCTCTTTTTTATAGATATTATATTGTAATTTATCAACATTTTAAGATAGGTGCCGTTCATTACGCCAAGTGGAAATTTTGTTCAGGTTTTTTACTCCTTATTATGGTCGAATGTCGATGATTTCCTAGATATAACAACATCTTCAACTAAAACCCAAATAGTGCTGTTGGTCCTATCTGATAAATCGTTAATGTACGTGTACTGAGTACATTGGTGGTCGTATTATTCTTCTTTGGGGCACAATCGATGTTATTTTCGTTTCCTTTCGTCAGTTGCCATCCAATATAACGTCTTGGGTTCTATTAGTCAAATATTCCTCAAGCCAACTACGAGGACGTTCTGAAAATTAAGGCACTCAAATTCCTTATGTGAAAACTTTTAAATTTTATTAAATACACTACTGGCCATTAAAATTGCTACACCAAGAAGAAATGCAGATGATAAACAGGTATTCATTGGACAAATATATTATACTAGAACTGACATGTGATAACATTTTCACGTAATTTGGGTGCATAGATCCTGAGAAATCAGTACCCAGAACAACCACCTCTGGCCGTAATAACGGCATTGATACGCCTGGGCATTGAGTCAAACAGAGCTTGGGTGGCGTGTACAGGTACAGCTGCCCATGCAGCTTCAATACGATACCACAGTTCATCAAGAGTAGTGACTGGTGTATTGTGACGAGCCAGTTGCTCGGCCACCATTGACCAGACGTTTTCAATTGGTGGGACATTTGGAGAATGTGCTGGCCAGGGCAGCAGTCGACCATTTTCTGGATCCAGAAAGGCCCGTACAGGACCTGCAGTCCCCTAGAACTTAAAACTACTTAAACCTAACTAACCTAAGGACATCACACACATCTATGCCCGAGGCAGAATTCGAACCTGCGACCGTAGCGGTGGCGCGGTTCCAGACTGAAGCGCCTAGAACTGCTCGGCCACCTCGGCCGGCGCAGCCATGGTTTCCGAGGTGATAGTCCATGCTGCTGCAAACGTCGTCGAACTGTTCATGCAGATGGTTGTTGTCTTGCAAATGTCCCCATCTGTTGACTCAGGGATCGAGACGAAACTGCACGATCCGTTACAGCCATGCGGATAAGATGCCTGTCATCTCGACTGCTAGTAATACGAGGCCCTTGGGATCCAGCACGGCGTTCCGTATTACCCTCCTGAACCCACCGATTCCACACTAAAATGTTTTTTTATTTAAGTCTTTGATCACAATATGAATTGTTTAGACGATGACCTGTTTCAGTCCGTAATGACCATACTCAGATCTTTTTTACACCATCTCCTACAGTGATAAGGCCATAATGGCATCGTCAAAAGATGTAAATATAATCAGCATAGCATCGTCGAATAGATATCAAATAAGGTGTAGAATAGGCCGCATCGTCCACACAGTCATTATTGCAAAAAGATCTGAGGATGGTCATTACGGACTGAAACCGGTCATCGTCTAAAGAATTCATATTGTGATCAAATGGTTCAAAATGGCTCTGAGCACTATGGGACTTAACTTCTAAGGTCATCAGTCCCCTAGAACTTAGAACTTATTAAACCTAACTAACCTAAGGACATCACACATATCCAAGCCCGAGGCAGGATTCGAACCTGTGACCGTAGCGGTCGCGCGGTTCCAGACTGTAGCGCCTAGAACCGCTCGGCCACCCTGGCCGGCCATATTGTGATCATAGACTGGAATAAAAAACATTTGACAGTATTGGATCACTGTTTGTATACGCGACCACGTCGCAGTTGGTGATTCCATATTCTGCTAACAGTCATTGGATCTCGACCAAGGCGAGCAGCAATGTCGCGATACGATAAACAGCAATCGCGATAGGCTACAATCTGACCTTTATGAAAGTTGGAAACGTGATGGTGCGCATTTCTCCTCCTTACACGAGGCATCACAACAACGTTTCACCAGGCAAGGCCGGTCAACTGCTGTTTGTGTATAAGAAATCGGTTGGAAACTTTCCTCATGTCAGCACGCTGTAGGTGTCGACACCGGCGCCAACCTTGTGTGAATGCTCTGAAAAGCTTATCATTTGCATATCACAGCATGTTCTTCCTGTCTGTTAAATTTCGCGTCTGTAGCACGTCATCTTCGTAGTGTAGCAATGTTAATGGCCAGTAGTGTAAAACATACGTTACTAACATTGTACACCTTTATTCCTGGTGTCTACATATTTGCAGTCCTCTGCCGCTAGAGGGCCCGAATGATAGCGAGTAACATCGTGGTGTGTAACGCAATTATGTCGGTACGTGAAAAACAGCGTGTTAGTCCGTCTGCAGGCAAAATGATGTGCACAGTCTTCTGGAATAGCCAGGGTGTGGTTGTTTTGGATGGCCTGGAACCTGAAGAAACTGTCAATTCAGCAAGCTACAAGGCAACACTGGCTAAGCTGAAAGCCCGAATTTCCAGGGTAAGACCAGAGAAGACCGACTTCCACCTGCAACATGATAACGCCAGGCCTCACATCAGTTTTACGACCACGAAACTCATTGCAGAATTCGGCTGGACTGTGTTACCACGTCCACTGCACAGTCCCAACTTAGCGCCTTCAGACTTCGATCTCTCTGGCTAAGAGGCGAACATTTTCAAGTCTCACCTGGTTCCGATTTTTACAGGCGCGCCGGCCGGTGTGGCCGAGCGGTTCTAGGCGCTACAGCCTGGAGCCACGCGACCGCTACGGTCGCAGGTTCGAATCCTGCCTCGGGCATGGGTGTGTGTGATGTCCTTAGGTTAGTTAGGTTTAACTAGTTCTAAGTTCTAGGGGAGTGATGACCTTAGCAGTTAAGTCCCATAGTATTCAGAGCCATTTGAACTTTTTCTAGAAATCAAATCAAATTCTCGGTAATGTTAGTTTTTAACATATAACTTTTTATATTTTTAGCAAGTATCTATACTTCATTTCGATATCGTATCCCTGAATTACATACCATGCCACTACGTATTATGAAATGGGTTCACACAGCCTACTTGATGACGCGCTCAGGTTCGAGATCTGTAGTAATATTGGCGCTGAAGTTGGTAGTACTAAGGGGATTTGCTTAGCGGTAACCCTAAAGCTTTCTCGTGCGTTTTCTTGTCATGTGTAGCGTAAGAACTTTCCACATAGCGGTACCGAAGGTAGTAGGACAGCATGCTGCAGTTTTAGACGTTCGAGAAACACTTCATGATTTAAGAACCAATATGACAGAAAAGCGAAATATCAGATTCATGTCACACGTAAGTAGTGCTTAAACAAAAGTGAATCCGAGGGGTTATAAATGTTATTAAGTTCACTGAAACCGTGTGTGAATTTTATGAGAGCAATGCACAATACATTGAACAGTAGATGGATAATTTTAATGGCTTTTCGGACTACAAATGGGTTTTTTTGCACTGTGCTCCTACATGGGATGTAGAGGCTAGAAGTCTCTTATGAATAAGTTACGAAACTGCAAAATTAATGATAATGACGTGTTCCTAGAGCGTGATAATATGCAGCAGATTGTCACACCTCAGCAAATAGAGAAATAGAGCACCAAAAAAATTGGCGTTGATGTGCGTTGGGTATAAGTGTTTCAGCACTTCACATTTAAAAATACGTCTTTTGGAAATATTTCTAACATAGTGGAGATTATGTTACGCATACCCGGTATAAATTCTGCAGTCGATCGTGTATTTTCTTTGATGAATGAGATACGGGCATGAAAATCCAAATGGAAGTAGAGACTTTGAAAGCAATTATGATGATGAAAATTAATTTGATACGCAGATTTTCCTCATTCTATGATCTCTTAAACTTAAAGGGAAACAAATATCTTGAACATACATACGCCCATACAGGACATGAAGGTCCAACGATATCAACCAGCCGCCATGTCATCCTCAGCCCATAGACTTCGCTGGATGCGGATATAGAGGGGCGTGTGGACGGCGCTCCCGGTTTACGAGACCGGAGCCGCTACTTCTCAGTACATCTACATCTACGTACATACTCCGCAATCCACCATACGGTGCGCGGCGGAGGGTACCTCGTGCACAACTAGCATCTTCTCTCCCTGTTCCACTCCCAAACAGAACGAGGGAAAAATGACTGCCTAAATGCCTCTGTACGAGCCCTAATCTCTCTTATCTTATCTTTGGGGTCTTTCCGCGAAATATAAGTTGGCTGCAGTAAAATTGTACTGCAGTCAGCCTCAAATGCTGGTTCTCTAAATTTCCTCAGTAGCGATTCACGAAAAGAACGCCTCCTTTCCTCTAGAGACTCCCACCCGAGTTCCTGAAGGATTTCCGTAACAGTCACGTGATGATCAAACCTACCAGTAACAAATCTAGCAGCCCGCCTCTGAATTGCTTCTATGTCCTCCCTCAATCCGACCTGATAGGGATCCCAAACGCTCGAGCAGTACTCAAGAATAGGTCGTATTAGTGTTTTATAAGCGGTCTCCTTTACAGATGAACCACATCTTCCCAAAATTCTACCAATGAACCGAAGACGACTATCTGCCTTCCCCACAACTGCCATTACATGTTGTCCCACTTCATATCGCTCTGCAATGTTACGCCGATGTATTTAATCGACGTGACTGTGTCAAGTGCTACACTACTAATGGAGTATTCAAACATTACGGGATTCTTTTTCCTATTCATCTGCGTTAATTTACATTTATCTCTATTTAGAGGTAGCTGCTATTCTTTACTCCAATCACAAATCCTGTCCAAGTCATCTTGTATCCTCCTACAGTCACTCAACGACAACACCTTCCCGTACACCACAGCATCATCAGCAAACAGCCGCACATTACTATCCACCCTATCCAAAAAATCATTTATGTAGATAGAAAACAACAGCGGACCCACAACACTTCCCTGGGGCACTCCAGATGATACCCTCACCTCCGATGAACACTCACCATCGAAGACAACGTACTGGGTTCCGTTACTTAAGAAGTCTTCGAGCCACTCACATATTTGGGAACCAATCCCATATGCTCGTACCTTAGTTAGGAGTCTGCAGTGGGGCACCGAGTCAAACGCTTTCCGGAAGTCAAGGGATATCGCATCCGTCTGATACGCTTCATCCATGGTTCGCAAGATATCATATGAAAGAAGGGCGAGCTGCGTTTCGCAGGAGCGATTTTTTCTAAAGCCGTGCTGATGCATGGATAGCAACTTCTCTGTCTCAAGGAAATTCATTATAGTCGAACTGAGAATATGTTCGAGAATCATGCAACAAACCGATGTTAAGGATATTGGTCTGTAATTTTGAGGACCATCCTTCTACCCTTCTTATATACAGGTGCCACCTGCGCTTTTTTCCAGTCGCTCGGGACTTCACGTTGGGCAAGAGATTCGCTATAAATGCAAGCTAACTAAGGAGCTAATGCAGTAGAGTACTCTCTGTAAAACCTAATTGGAATCCCATCAGGACCTGGCGATTTATTTATTTTCAACCCATTCAGCTGCTTCACAACCCCAGGGATGTCTATCACTATGTCCTCCATACGGGAATCTGTACGAGACTCAAACGGCGGTATGTTTGTACGATCCTCCTGCGTGAAAGATTTCTCGAATGCTAAATTTAAAATTTCAGCTTTCGTTTTGCTGTCTTCCGTTGCCAGGCCAGACTGATCAGTGAGTGACTGGATGGAAGCCTTCGACCCGCTTACCGATTTTACGTAAGACCAGAATTTCCTTGGGTTTTCAACAAGATCTTTTGCTAAGGTATGACGGAGGTAGTGGTTGTATGCTTCGCGCGTCGCTCTTTTTACAGCGGCACGAATCTCTACTAACTTTTGCCTGTCCTCATTCTCCCGATCTTTCTTGTACCGCGAGTGCAACTATCTTTGCTTCCTGAGCATTCTCCGAATTGCGCTGTTAAACCACGGTGGGTCTTTTCCGTCCGGAACCCACTTTTTCGGCACATACTTGTCCAATGTGTGATTTACAATGTGTTTAAAATTTGCCCATAATTCTTCCACGTCCATCGTACCGGAAGTAAATGAAGTCGATTCATTTACTAAGTGGGATGCTAACAGCTGCTTACCTGCTCTTTCTAGTAAGAATACTCTCCTAGCCTTCTTGATCGACTTTTTAACTTTCGTAACCATGGTCGTAATGGCAACATCATGATCACTAATCCCTGTCTCAACATTGACACCATCGATGAGGTCTGGTCTGTTCGTGGCTACCAGATCTAAAATATTTCCATAACGCGTTGACTGTCGATTTAGCTGCTCAAGACAGTTTTTAGATAATGTGTTCAAAAGTAATTCGCACGACGGCTTGTCTGTACCACCTGTAATGAATCCATAGGCATCCCAGTCTATACTACGTTGGTTGAAGTCGCCTCCGGCTAATATAGCATGATCCGCGTACTCCTGCGATACAGAGTGTAGAGTCCCTTTGAATGATTCTAGAACTGTCGCGGTGGAACCTGGTGGCCGGTAATAACACCCATCAATTTACTTTAATTCTCCTAGCCCTGTTAAACGTGTCCAGATAACTTCACAATCACACTCTACTTTGACTTCGGTAGACACAATATTTTTGTCAACTGAATGACGACTCCACCTCCTGCGGTGTCTAATCTAAAGTAGCTTCTCAGACTGTCTCGCAAGGGGTGAGTGCAGCCCCCTTGCCAATAGCGCTAGGCAGACCGGATGGTCACCCTTGCCCGCAGCTCGTGGTCGTGCGGTAGCGTTCTCGCTTCCCACGCCCGGGTTCCCGGGTTCGATTCCCGGCCGGGTCAGGGATTTTCTCTGCCTCGTGATGACTGGGTGTTGTGTGATGTCCTTAGGTTAGTTAGGTTTAAGTAGTTCTAAGTTCTAGGGGACTGATGACCACAGATGTTAAGTCCCATAGTGCTCAGAGCCATTTGAACCATTTTTTGATGGTCACCCATCCAATTCCTAGCCCAGCCCGATGGCGCTGAACTTCGGTGATCTGACGGAAATCGGTGTTACCACTGCGGCAAGGCCGTTGGCCTAAGCAAACTTCTGCTCAATCAAACATATTTATCGGAAAAGTACGGGGGGCATGAACAAGAGAGAGTAGTTACCCAAGCAAGAGTTGTGTCCTGTTTACTAACTTTTAAGTGTATTAAAATTATACATTAACTATGACTGTGCTTATGTTTTAGATTATGTTCGTTATAGTATCATTTGGTACCTACTACTCATTTCGCTGTAATCTTTAATAATGTATAAGAATTACAGAACATTGTTGCATTCCGAGCAGGGAGCAGTTATAAACGTGGTTCCAGCATCGATTCTCAGAAATGTGATCATCGTAGCTAATATCGATATCCCTCACTAACTCCACTTCACGCCACAGCAGCGGTAATCTCTACATCCTGTCACATCTGTTATCGGCATTTCGGTCGTCCATCCCACTCCAGATTGCGGAAGGCTGCCTCGGGCGTTATCGCGCGCACGCGGCTCCGTCACCGGGTGGGCTGGTCGGGCCACAGCAGCGTCGCGGCCACCAGTCCACGCCTGACGTGGCGCCCAGATGTCGCAACGGCTCGGCTTCTATTTATACAGGGCTGTCCCTCCGCCTGTAATCGCCTGATAAGCCTGTTGACTCAGCCAGTGGTCTGTCCGGCCGTGCTAGCCACCGCAGCTACCTGCCGGCGACCGAGGCATGAGCTGCCGCCACTATAAGTACTGTGCTGCAGGTGAGGACAGTTACGGGGAATTTGTTAGCAGTTGCAAATTGAACCACCTTCGGCTGTATGTTAGAATGACGACAAAGAAAATTTGTGCTGGACCGGGAACCGAACCCGGATTTACCTCTTTACGCGAGTAGTCGCCCAAACCTCCTCGCCTGTTCGTGCACGAATCACAGCCAAATCTAAGCTTCCGTATGCCGTCATCCTTGCGTCGCAACTTGTAAGTTGAGTATATTCCCGTCCAGAAAGGACACTTTATTGAGAATCGAGGACCTGGGAGAATAAATACGAAAGAGCAGTGCGTTATTAAGAAGTTATGATGCAATGTTTGTCCAAACATGCATATATGTCAGAAGGATTGGTTGGTTGGCTGGTTGGGGGAGGAACCAAACGCAAGATCATCGGTTCCTGTCCGAAGGAACAACGCGTGATACTTCTTAATAACACAGGCCCTGCTCTTTCGTGTCACAGTTAGAGGGGTTGTGCAAAATATGGAAATGCCAAAAAACACAACAGAATACCGTGTCGCCGGCCGCTGTGGCCGAGCGGTTCTAGGCGCTTCAGTCGGGATCCGCGCTGCTGCAGCGGTCGCAAGTTCGAATCCTGCCTCGGGCGTGGATGTCTGTGTGTCCTTAGTTTAGTTAGGTTTAAGTAGTTCTAAGTTCTAGGGGACTGATAACCTCAGATGTTAAGTTCCATAGTGCTTAGAGCCATTTGAACCAATACCGTGTCCAATATGTAGGGAAGCAGTTGGCGTCCGAAACAGCTTCCAGTCGTCTCGGAATGGATTGATATAGCGCCTGAATGATTTCTGAGGGAATGTCATAGCACTCTTCCTCGAAAACAAAGGCAATTTCAGGTATACATGATGGAGGTTCTAACAAACCTACCACACTAAAGGTCAAAATTTAATGATTGTGGTGTTGCTCACGCTGCTAAATACTGCATTTTCGGGCAACAACAAAGTTATTATGTGGCAGGTGTCATTAGAGCACAGTTAATAAAGTCATTTCATGTAATAATGAATAAACTAGGCACTCATCTTTTCGTGCTTCCCACGCTGGTCTCGTTGTGAAATCATGGCTCAATCGTCGAAAATCTAGGTGGTGATGATTCCAAGCTCGGATGAAAAGAGGCCTTGGTTTTATTCTGCTATATTCAAAAGTTTTGTAGATGCGCTTCACAAACCATTCTTGAAGATTAAACCTTTCAAAGTTAGCACAATAGTGATGTAAAAAAAATAATCAGCACTCTGAATTTAAGTTACACTTCCTTTTAATTGCTTTTATTGAAATATCACGTAACACACAAAACATTACTTCACAATACAAAACATACATGAAAACATCTTCCTCACTGTTAAAATTCACATTTTATAAGCTGACTACGTTATGCGTCTTTCCAACATGACGTCCAAGACTTCACCTTTTCAAGGTCCGACTCTATAACAACTAACTAGTAATAGCTTACGCGCCCAAAAATCAGAGTTACAAGTACGACAAAGATCATAGTGACAAAAGAAAGAATACACATAAGAATAATATCATTGCAATATAAACATATCGAAGTATCACAAATGAAATCAAATCTAAATGTTGTCTCAGAAACATATTAAGTAGTTAACAGAAACACAGTAGAATATCGCTGGTATCGAGAGGTTGAGTTGAGGTGCCGTAATGGTTACGTAATTCAAGTACCTTTACAAGGTGGATAGCGATCGTCACCATTCTCTCCCAAGAAGACCGCATAGGCTCAATAATACTGAGATCTTGTGGTGTAGTGTCCAGGGGAGATGCAACAATTCATCCTCGAGCCCAAAAATCAGTCATGGATGATGCGAGGTGTTTGAGTGGTGGCCCTATCGTCCTGGAAGATAATATCACCTTTAGGATACACTATGTGATCAAAAGTGTCAGGACACCTCCAAAAACATAATTTTTCATATTAGGCGCATTGTGCTGCCACCTATTTCCAGCGTCCTCAGTAGTCACTAGACATCGCGAGAGAACAGAATGGTCAGGTCAGGTGATTGGGTGTCACTTGTGTGAAACGTCTGTACACGAGATTTCCACACTCCTGAACATCCCTAGGTCCATTGTTTCCGATGTGATACTGAAGTATAAACGTGAAGGGACGCGTACAGCAGAATCGCGTATAGTCCGACCCCGTCTGTTGACTGAAAGAGACCGCCGACAGTTGAAGAAGGTCGTAATGTGTAATAGGCAAACATCTATCCAGACCATCACACAGGAATTCCAAACTGCATCAGGATCCACTGCAGGGAGGTGAGAAAACTTGGATTTCATGGTCGAGCGGCTGCTCATATCACGCCGGTAAACGCCAAACGACGCCTCGCTTTGTATAAGGAGCGCAGTCATTGGACGATTGAACAGTGGAAAAAAGGTGTGTGGAGTGAAAAATCACGGTACACAATGTGGCGATCCGATGGCAGGGTGTGGGTATGGCGAATGCCCGGTGTGGTGCCAACAGTAAAATTAGGAGGCGGTGGAGTTATGCTGTGTTGGGGTTTCCGTGCAGGAGGCTCGCAGCCCTTGTTATTGTGCGTGGCACTATCACAGTACAGGCCTACATTGATGTTTTAAGCACCTTCTTGTTTTCCTCTGTTGAAGAGAAATTTAGGGATGGCGATGGCATCTTTCAACACGATCGTGCACCTGTTCATAATGCGCTTCCTGTGGCGGAGTGGTTACACGACAATAACGCCCCTGTAATGGACTCGTCTGCACAGAGTCCTGACCTGAATGCTATAGGACACCTTTGGGATGTTTTGGAACGCCGACTTCGTGCCAGGCCTCACCGATCGACATCGATGCCTCTCCTCAGTGCATCATTCCGTGAAAAATGGGCTGCCATTCCCCAAGAAACCGTCCAGCGCCTGATTGAACGTATGCCTGCGAGAATGGAAGCTGTCATCAAGGCTAAGGAAGGGCCAACACCATATTGAATTCCAGCATTACCGATGGAGGGGGGCCACGAACTTGTAAGTCATTTTCAGCCAGGTGTCCGGATACTTTTGATCACACAGTGTAGGTTACAAATTATTCACACGAGCTGTTATTGATTTTCTCACACATATGTCTTGTGAAACAACCGCGAAGGCGGGAAGGAAATGTCATACGAATTAGAGTACATATTGAACCTTATCGACAGTCATTGGTCTCCACTTCCCACGCACCATTCGAAAATGCAAGAGGAAACGAGATGAATGATTGTGGTATCAGATGTACCTTTCGCCACACACGGTTAGGTGACTTCATCAGTGTATACACTTTCTCATTAAAAGAATCCGGATATCCCTACCTAATGATGAATTTACTGCTAGATGTCACAGGAGACTGACCCGCCAGTGTGGAAGGAGGCTTGCAGTGTTCTGTTGTGAGTGAGAAGGAGTAACATAGCAAGTGGTCGATTAGAAGTGCGCAGTGACTTTGAACATCAACTAGTCATTGGATTACATCCAATCAAATAATCAAAAAATGGTTCAAATGGCTCTAAGCACTATGGGAACATCTGAGGTCATCAGTCCCCTAGACTTAGAACTACTTAAACCTAACTAACCTAAGAACCTAAGGACATCACACACATCCATGCCCGAGGCAGGATCTGAACCTGCGACCGTAACAGCAGCGCGATTCTGGACTGAAGCGCCTAGAACCGCTCGGCCACAGCGGCCGGCAGCAAATAATCCATCCGCGACATTTCAATGGGTCTGTGGCTTCCCAGGTCGAGTGTTAGTGATGCGATTATGAAGTGGAAACAACAGCTAAACCAAGAACCTGCAGACCTCGTGACGTCAGGGATTGCGCAGTGTGGGTGTAAATAATCGCATGAAATCATCGGAAGGAATCACACTTGAGTTTCAAAGCACCAGCAGCTCAGTTAGCACAATGACTGTGCGTAGGGGAAAAAGAAACGGGGTTCAATGGTGGAGCAGCTCATGATAAGCCACACATTTCTGTAGTCTGTCCAAGCAACTCCTGATGTGATGTACGGAGCGATGCCACTGGACAGTGGATTAGTGGAAAAAAATTTTTGGAGGGATAAATCACGCTAAACACTGTGGCAATCTGATTGAAGGGTTTGAGTTTGGTGAATGTCTGGAAAATATTACCTGCCATCGACCGTAGTGCCAGCAGGCAAGTACAAAAGAAAAGGTTCCAAGATGTTACTCCAGGCTGTGTAAAATGAATATACGCAACGAAAAATAATAAACACTAAAATGAAGATTTGGCCCTGTTTGACTACCCCCTGAAGCAGATCTTAGGATCTCTTAATGGACTTTAACATATAAATTACAACCTAAACATAAATGAATGATTAAGGCAACTAATACTACTAAATGATAAACGTTGTTCCTGCTTATATATTTATTGGAGATTAAAAAAAAATAAAGTTTACATTACGTAAATAAAATTGCTAATCAGTTGCCCAACTCTGCCCGTTATTATGACTATGCGGTTCTAGGCGCTTCAGTCTGGAACTGCGTGACTGCAACGGTCGCAGGTTCGAATCCTGCCTCGGGCATGGATGTGTGTGGTGTCCCTAGGTTAGTTAGGTTTAAGTAGTTCTAAGTTCTAGGGGACTGATGACCACAGATGTTAAGTCCCATAGTGCTCGGAGTCATTTGAACCTTATTATGACTGCGCGATCTAATATCAATAACGCGGAATGACTGACATCATCTACTTATCAAACACTACTTTCAAAGATGATCTACGGTGGTGTGGAACCTCAGTGGAAATAAACTAACGTGATCACAGCTGTTTCGCTATTCTAGCCCTAATAAGCCGAAGCAATTTGCAATATCACCGTATGTACTGCGTCCGATGCGTCGAAGTGATGATTCTCGTACCCGTCTGCGACGATGGAAGAACTCCAGCCACAAATAAACTCTTTCAAACACTAGGACGGCAGAAGGTGGTCCTCTGACTAACATACTATAATACTGTCTTCTCCTCTCTGTGTTCTACAGACGAGAAACGCGAACTCCGAACCACAAGCACGGAGTTCAGATAACGTCTCAACGTAAGTATTGGCAGACGAAGTGCTCTCAGTTACTGAACGCTGCGTACAACGACGACTTCCAACCCGGAGGTGAAGTCCAGAATCGTATAGGTTCGCAACAGTACAGTTCCTAACTATTCTAAGTATAAACTCTACTGAGAGCAAAGACAGAAATTTCGTCTGTACCAACAAAAGCTGATATCGGGTGACCGTCACACATAGAGGCTCACAACGGAAGACCGCATCTCTCCAGCGCTGGCTTCCGAGCAAGGCTTGGCTCCCCACAATCGTAATTTCCAAAACGAATCATATTTCCAAAGCCATGGAATATTCTCCATCTCTACAGATTCTTCCGAACGCCGACCAACCACATTTTAGTCTTTTGTCGTCCAGTGGGGAAAGTTTGCAAGTAAAAACCTATATTCGTACAATGGTACGCTTCTGAGTAAAAATCCTTGGAAATAACCCAGCCTGCTTGGTTTCCGAGGTGCCGCTTCTTCGTTTCTCTACCTTGCGTCCAAGATTTTCAGCGTTTCCAAAGTATAAAAACCGTCCGGTCGCGACTCTATTGTGCTCCAACGCTTAGGTGCTACGACGTCTGTCTTGCCATTTCGCGTGTTTAAGCAGGACCAACACACCCGTGTGGGCCTTCCACCCAGGGCTTCAGTTCCGCCAGCCGTTTCATTTCCACTGGCGTTCCAACCTCTACTAGTACAGGCAATCATTCATTACGCCGTTTTTTATAATAAAGACACTCCGTCACCTTTCATGCAATAAGCGTTAACAATTATTTACAAGACTTACGTGACAATGTCAGTCTCCTTTATATATTCATGTACAGGGTGTTACAAAATGGTACGGCCAAACTTTCAGGAAACATTCCTCACACACAAATAAAGAAAAGATGTTATGTGGACATGTGTCCAAAAACGCTTAATTTCCATGTTAGAGCTCATTTTAGTTTCGTCAGTATGTACTGTACTTCCTCGATTCACCGCCAGTTGGCCCAATTGAAGGAAGATAATGTTGACTTCGGTGCTTGTGTTGACATGCGACTCATTGCTCTGCAGTACTAGCATCAAGCAGGCATTGTTGGTGACGTCTTGATTGGGCCCCACGTTTTTCCACCTACGCTCAATGGAGCACGTTATCATGATTCCATACGGGATACTCTACCTGTGCTGCTAGAACATGTGCCTTTACAAGTACGACACAACATGTGGTTCATGCACGATGGAGCTCCTGCACATTTCAGTCGAAGTGTTCGTACGCTTCTCAACAACAGATTCGGTGACCGATGGATTGGTAGAGGCGGACCAATTCCATGGCCTCCGCGCTCTCCTGACCTCAACCCTCTTGACTTTCATTTATGGGGGCATTTGAAAGCTCTTGTCTACGCAACTCCGGTACCAAATGTAGAGACTCTTCGTGCTCGTTTTGTGGACGGCTGTGATACAATACGCCATTCTCTAGGGCTGCATCAGCGCATCAGGGATTCCATGCGACGGAGGGTGGATGCATGCATCCTCGCTAACGGAGGACATTTTGAACATTTCCTGTAACAAAGTGTTTGAAGTCACGCTGGTACGTTCTGTTGCTGTGTGTTTCCATTCCATGATTAATGTGATTTGGAGAGAAGTAATAAAATGAGCTCTAACATGGAAAGTAAGCGTTTCCGGACACATGTCCACATAACATATTTTCTTTCTTTGTGTGCGAGGAATGTTTCCTGAAAGTTTGGCCGTGTTGTTGTGGTCCTCAGTCCTGAGACTGGTTTGATGCAGCTCTCCATGCTACTCTATCCTGTGCAAGCTTCTTCATCTCCCAGTACCTACTGCAACCTACATCCTTCTGAATCTGCTTAGTGTATTCATCTCTTGGTCTCCTCCTATGATTTTTACCCTCCACGCTGCCCTCCAATACTAAATTGGTGATCCCTTGATGCCTCAGAACATGTCCTACCAACCGATCCCTTCTTCTGGTCAAGTTGTGCCACAAACTTCTCTTCTCCCCAATCCTATTCAATACTTCCTCATTAGTTGTGTGATCTACCCATCTAATCTTCAGCATTCTTCTGTAGCACCACATTTCAAAAGCTTCTATTCTCTTCTTGTCCAAACTATTTACCGTCCATGTTTCACTTCCATACATGGCTACACTCCATACAAATACTTTCAGAAGTTTGGCCGTACCTTTTTGTACATCATATCATATACAGGGTGTTACAAAAAAGTTTGGCCGTACCTTTTTGTAACACCCTGTATATAATGTACAACCCATCACATGATACATGATTGTGTTTGTAGATTACGGCAAAGTATGTGGATGAGTGCTTCTAAGGTGCGAAATTATAGCCACCTTACAAGGTGTTAAAGAACGGGTGTTTTTCGCGGTTATGAGGTGCACGTTAGCAGTCCTCGACGTTTTGACTCCACAGTACGTCGCAGTTTCTGCAAAGAGTGTTCATTAGCGTTGCGCGTTGGTAGTGCTTGCACGCTTATGAAAACGCTAAATACGGAAGTATATTAACACATTTTAGAGCACTGAGTACTGTTTGCAGTAGAGGAGCAGTTTGGAGAAGATGACAGTTTATATCAGCCTGACAGTGACAAAGCAGCATCGGCGAGGCACTGGTCTGTGGACAATAACATTACTGAAATGGCTTGGGATGAGCTACAACATCGACTTCGCTTCAGATCGCAACGTCCTCTCGGTTTTTGAGGAGGAATGGGTTGTCATTTCTTCAAAGACATTCAGACATGTGATTGAAAGTGCCCCCCCCCCCCCCCTCCCTCTCCAGAATTCAAGTCGTCAGTAAGGAGAAGTGTGAATACAAAAAATGGTTCAAATGGCTCTGAGCACTATGGGACTTAACTGCTGAGGTCATCAGTCCCCTAGAACTTAGAACTACTTAAACCTAACTAACCTAAGGACATCACACACATCCATGCCCGAGGCAGGATTCAAACCTGCGACCGTAGCGGTCGGGCGGTTCCAGTCTGTAGCGCCTAGAACCGCTCGGCCACTCCGGCCGGCAGTGTGAATACAGCTCATATTGATGTCTAGTAGTAGTGTATGTACATGCCGATGCGCCTCTCGTAGCAGAATCTACACCACTCGTATCTGGATACACCAACGAAGTCTAGATACATTTCATTGCTGAACTTCTCAGACCATATTGTTTGTTAGTGAGCCAACACAGAAGACATTTCATACTACGAAAAGAGAGTACTACGCAATAACTGTTTATCAGATATTGACAGATCAGGATCCCTGGAATAAGCACATTCAAAATGTCGGCCAAGGAGATGGAACAGCATCCGAACAGAGGTACAAAGGGGAGAGCACGAAGGTGACATACAGGAAGACTATCCATGACACTGTTCCAGATTATGGGGGAAGATGGGCCTCAGGAGCAAATTGCCGGTCGCTGTGGCCGAGCGGTTCTAGGCGCTTCCGTCCGGAACCGCGCTGCTGCTACGGTCGCAGGTTCGAATCCTGCTCGGGCATGGATGTTTGCGATGTCCATAGGTTAGTTAGGTTTAAGTTGTTCTAAGTTCTAGGGGACTGATGACTTCAGATGTTAAGTCCCATAGAGCTCAGAGCCATTTGAACCATTTTTGAGCAAATTCCTGACATACTGACAGACACTCCTCTCTCTCCTCCTGAAACTTGATGCGGCTCGCGGTGTTCTCACCCTAAAGGCAGAAAACCACAAACGAACGCAAATTGTGGGTTAGCAACCCTGTTTATTGGGTGTATTGATAACATACTGGCGGAAAAGAAGTACAGAAAAATCTCTGTGAATTACCGAACTTAAAAATAAGTCAGTTTGCACGATGAAGTTAGCAGCTGAATTTAACCAGTAAATGCAGAGAAATATGTGTATTATGAGAGCCAGTCAAATGAAAACCGAAATCTTCCAATACGGAATCAACGTATGGTTCCATTCAAGTCACCACACCTGTTAAGACATTTATCACACTGCGAGACCTGCGAGACAAGCCAATCAGTTCCTGCTTCGTAGAATGCTGTCGGCAGCTGTCGGTTTCACAATTACAACCACTCGTGCACTTCCTCATCTAACTGGAACCGACGTCCACGCCTGTCTTTCTGCAGGTCGTAAAAAATGTGAAAGATCAGGCAGTGAAAGATCTGTGGTGTATGGAACATGTTGCAGTGTTTCTGAACCAAACTGCTGAAGCGTAGCTTCCGTCTGATTAGCAGGGTGGGGGTGGACATTATCGTGCAGCAGAATGATTCCACCTGATAGCATTCCAACAGCCCGAGGACAGATGGCGAAGCCAACAGTGGATCATTTCACATCTCTCTCGCCAAAGAAATCACACAGTTTCCGGAAAGGTCATGACACAATCCTTCTTCGAATGCAGGGACACTCCGCTCGCCTAGTACCTCGAGCACGGAAGCACACAGTCAATGCGCAGCGCTATTAACGCACTTTGCAGAAACTGTGACGCCCCATAAAGTCAAAACGCCCAGGAATGCTGTCGGACGGAATCGTCCTGTTGCACGATGACCCCCACTGCCACACTGCCAATCGGACGGAGACTACACTTCAGCAATTTGGCTGGGAAACATTGCAACACTCTCCATACACCCTATAAGAATTGGAACAACAGGGGTTCGAGCAGAAAGTACCGTTATCCAAGATGGCGGCGATGACGTCACAGACACTCCCCCTGTGACGTCATCCAAAATGGCGGATGTGACGTCACAGACACACTCCAAGTGACGTCATCCTAGATGGCGGCCGTGAGGTCGCAGGGGGTGTGTCTGTGACGTAATCGCTGCCATCATTGATAATGGTACTTTGTGCTCGTACCCCTGTTGTTCCAATACTCCCATACCTTTCACCGTGTGGTTTTCACATCATTGGTGACCTGAAAAAAGACATGCGCGAATGTCGGTTTCAGCCAAACAAGAAAGTGCAAGAGTGGGGTGCTGCTGTGGATCCGTCAGCGGCCGACCACGTTCTACGAAACACGAATTTATCATCTCGTCTCCCAATGGGATAAATGTCTTAATGAGTGTGGTGATTATATTTGAATGGAATCATTCCATGGTCCCACTGTAGCAGGTGAACGGTTTTCAGGTTATTGTTCCATACACTAATAGGCTGAAAAGATTCACAGTTCCAGCTTTATGTAGGCTGCCTATCTAACAGCTTCCAAGGACAATAAAAATTTGATTTTCTATATTTCCCGCAAGCATTGACTTAATTTAAAAATTTAAAATGCTGTCATTAAGTCCGGAAAAGCCGTAGTGACTTTCAACACATTTTACACGTAATTTCTATTGTCTCACTCTTTAGAGGCACAAAACGCGTGAGTGTTTTCAGCTTGTTACTAAATGCAAATAAGTAGAAGGCCGAGTTGATAGGAGCTGAAGGAGTCCATGTTGCAATAATATGCGGTACGGCACACAGTTAGAGAGAAGGGTTATTATTCAAGAAACACATTGTACAATGAAAATTACTTATCTTCAGTAGTTTGTAGGACTGCAGCTGCAGCTATGAACTGACAATCTCGAAACATGAAATACCATGAACTATTACAACATATTCTCAGGGACTAAGCCTGACGGGCCCTCCTCAGAGAATCAATACAAACATTACAGAACTGGCTGAGGGCCGATTATGAAAGTGCGTCTTCCTAGGTTGAAATCTAGCTAAGGAGTGAACGAGGCACACTCCAGTTCCGTCGAACTGCACAGCCCGCTAAGAGTGCGTGTGCTCGGCAGACGACGGGCTACCGACCTTGTGTTGGCGCGGCCTTGTGGTAGTATCTGTGGCAATGATACTACGATATCAAATCTTTTCGGAACATTTTTTCTCTAGCATCCCCAAAAAAAGTGAACCGAAGAAAAGTTTAGCCCTTACTACGTTTTAGCTGATCACGTAGTAAAACCTGCAACAGGCATGGCACTTTAGTTTAATACCTGTATACTACCAACTCTGTTTGCAATACGTTTTATAGACAGTGTACGCATGATGAGTGAACCTGCAAAATTATACCATTGAACGAAAAAAAAAAAAATGGAAATGTCGTGTGACTAGGGCCTCCCGTCGGGTAGACCGTTCGCCGGGTCTTTCGATTTGACGCCACTTCGGCGACTTGCGCGTCGATGGGGGATTAAATGAGGATGATTGGGACAACACAACACGCAGTCCCTGAGCGGAGAAAATCTCCGACCCACCCGGTAATCGCACCCTGGCTCTTAGGACAGACATTCTGTCGCGCTGACCACTTTTTTTTTTTTTAACAGTATCGTAAAATTTTATTTCTTGTAACGATGTACAAAGATAACAATGAGGTACAAAGTTTGTGAATTTCGTCTGTTGTTTCAATTTTTTCAAGTAGTAAATTTTCCTTTTACATTTTCGTTTTGTTGTTTGGCTTCATGTCAAGAGTTCATCGCATAGTTCCTCCGTGTTACTTGCCTGTATTCAGTTTTAGGCACGCAGTTCGCTACAATCAATTTTGTTAATTTTGTGCCGTGGCAGTAAATACAGTAAAAATAGTGGCAAATATACAATACATATTATTACAATCGAAGGTTATTATGTTTAGCAAAGGTTACATGAAGCTTGGAGCGAAGAGACACACCACATATTAATGTCACAAAAAAGGGTAAAAAGGAAGTAATTTTAAATGCGAGAGCACTAATTCACACATGAAGTAATAAAATTAAATATGAAGGACTACAGTGGTCCACGATTTTGATTTTCGTCGAATCGAGTTTCATGGCAGATGGGTTTGGCACGCTTTTGATTTTCGTCCAATCGAGTTTAATGGCAGAGATTGTATATTATCCCTTCCTTTCTGTGGTTATTAATTATTATTATTATTAAGTGAAACACAAGAAAGGGATTTTATATATATATATATATATTGATTTGTAGGTGGCCAAAGACAAATATTAAATTACGTTTCAAATGAGCGCCAGACTCCCACAAATTATTTCAAATGCTTTAGCGAAATGTAATGCAGGCGAAGTTCACTGACCAAGAATAAATTGTATCTTTGAAAGTATGCATTTTTTGACGAAATAAAATTAGTGAAGAGTGCACTTTAGTTAATTGAATATCTTGAAATAATTCTTTCTGCTGCGGCTGTGGTGACATGTTACACAAAAAAATAAATTTAAATACGCTGCGTAATGGCGGCCAATTCTTGCCAGTCAAAGATCACCGCTGCTCGCTTCGCAGATATTGAAAAAATATTAAGTAACTTCTTGCAATTATTAATTCAGGAGGAACTGTTTATATTGGTGCTTTAAGTAACACAATGCACTCACTTTTTGTAAATATATTTCCACTAAGCACAGAATACACACTTGAATTATTCGCTACGTACGAGGACAAATAGAACAAAAGCTACCGCTTTACAATAGCAAGCGTACCTTACATACAGCAGAAGAAATGATCTGACTCGAAGTGATTTTAAATATCTTTTTTCTCTTATATATAATGACAAAGAGAATAATGTTAGTTCCGAGAACGTTATGCACTGCGATCTCATCTAATATAAATAATGTCTTTTTATTACATTGCAATCGACATAGTCTTTCTTTGAAGCTAATTTAATTCATTTTCATAATCAATTTGTCATTTATGTCCATCTAATATTATTGAGAGTCCTTTTATTATTTACTTCATATGTATCGGCTTGATATATTTCAAAAGCGACACTATAAGTGTTTCAAATGGCTCTAAGCCCTATGGAACTTGACATCTGAGGTCGTCAGTCCCCTAGACTTAGAGCTACTTAAACCTAACTAACCTAAGGACGTCACACACATCCGTTCCTGAGGCAGGATTCGAACCTACGACCGTAGCAGCCGCGTGGCTTCGGACTGGAGCGCCTAGAATCGCTCGACCATCGCGGCCGGCTGGCAGTGGCACAGATTTGAGATTGGCACTACTGTGGGCATAAATCACTGTGTATCACTTTTTTATGCACAATCACTGGGGCACGTTGATTATTTTTGTGCACTTCACTAGGGCAATGTTGCTGCTATGTGGGCTGGGAGCAGTTGACGGGGCTGCGGCTGTGTTGGTGGGGGTGGGTGGGGGGGGGGGGGGGGGGGACGACTGCGGTCTGCGGCTGGCCGCTGTCGTCCCTCAGCTGTGTCTCCGTCTGCAGCGGACGGGGCGACAACCTCACGTGGAAGGGGGGGGAGGGGAGGATGCCTTTTCTGACGGCCGCTCCAGGGCTATCCGTAGGAAATTCATGAATTCTGTTTGATAGCTTTTGGACACCATGGGTTTTCTGTTTTCATCCCATAGGTATGTGAAGTATTCAGTTTTGTTTGTTTGTTTGAAGTCTGTAATTGAATGGGCTCTTTGGCCTAGGATCTATGAAGTTGCTGTATTCTTTCGTCTCGGAAAGGGTTTTATGTCTGGTGCGGTCAGCAGCTCGCTTCTTATCGTGCCGTTCTGTTTATTAGCGCTACCATTTCTTTACAAGTCTCCCATATTGTTGCTGCGTTGCCGCACTGGAAGCGGTGCTCTAATGTGACTCTTTGATCGCAGGCGTGGTATTTCTCCGACGGCCTTAACTTTACTGCATACTGCAGCCAGTCTGGCGTTGGTCGGTATTGTCTCGTTTATAACTTTATACCAGGTGGATTTTATCTTCGTGTGAAGTGCGTTTTCGTTCAAGTTCTTCCATACTTGTTTCCAATTTATGTCTGGTTTTTTGCTCTCTATCCTGTTTCTCTGTGCTTCCCCTCGTAGTCCTATGTATAACTTCTTTGTTGTCCTCGTGCGGCTGTCGACGACCGTTTCTAGTACATAGCCTCTCTGTAAGTAAAAATCTGTTACATACCGGGTGACCAAAAAGGCGATATAAATTTGAAAACTTAATAAACCACAGAATAATGTAGATAGAGAGGTAAAAATGGACACACATGCTTGGAATGACATGAGGTTTTATTAGAACCAAAATGCAGGATGGCGCTCCACCCCATATTGCTAGACGCGTGAAAAATCTCTTGCGCGCGTCGTTTGGTGATGATCGTGTGCTCAGCCGCCACTTTCGTCATGCTTGGCCTCCCAGGTCCCCAGACCTCAGTCCGTGCGATTATTGGCTTTGGGGTTACCTGAAGTCGCAAGTGTATCGTGATCGACCGACATCTCTAGGG
Organism: Schistocerca americana; assembly: GCF_021461395.2. Lineage (NCBI taxonomy): Eukaryota > Metazoa > Arthropoda > Insecta > Orthoptera > Acrididae > Schistocerca > Schistocerca americana. The sequence continues at coordinate 218,722,391 of NC_060119.1, read as the reverse complement.
ATGCTGAAAGACAACATCGACGCCAATGCCTCACCATAGCTCCGGACATGCTTTACAGTACTGTTCACATCATTATTCCTCGACTACAGCTACCGTTGACGAATGATGGTCTACATATTGAGCATTTCCTGTAAAGAACATGATCTTTGCTTTGTCTTACTTCGATATGCTAATTATTGCTATTCTGATCAGATGAAGCGCCATCTGTCGGACATTTTTTGAATTTTTGTATTTTTTTGGTTCTAATAAAACCCCATGTCATTCCAAGTATGTGTGTCAATTTGTATCTCTCTACCTACATTATTTCGTGACCTATTAAGTTTTCGTATTTATACTGACTTTTTGACCACCTGGTATTTTAGCTTGTACGGGATATCTGCGACGTTAACCGGCGCTTCCTGAGATCCTGGCCTGTACGCATTTACCATGCGAGATGTAATGTCGTCTGGGTAGTTCTCTGCGATAACACTCGTGCGATGTATCAGCAGCGCCGCGCTTTTACGTTGGAGGTCGACGAGGCCCTGTTCACCTTCGTCCACACCTAAAGTGCAAGTTGTCCTTTGCACACTGAAAATTTCGTATCGCCAGAGAAGATACTGGATTGCCCCTTCTATGGCGCGTGCTATTTCTTTTGGTGGACAGCAAATTTGGGCGAGAAACCAAACTTTCGATAGGAGCTGTTCATTTATCATCTTGGCTTTCTGGTATAGATAAACTTCTCTGCTGGCGTTTGTCCTCGCCAGCCCTCTTATGGTGTGCAGTAACGATCTCCAGTTTTGCGCGGCCATTTTTAGCGGACATGCATACAACTGGGACCCGAGACACTTGTGTGTGTCTACCACTTCGTACCAATCCCTTCTATCTACAAGTCTTTTGATTCCGATAGGTCGCAGAATCGTCTTCTGTGGATTTATTTTCGCTCCTGCCGCTTGCTCGAATCTTCGTAGGGTATCTTTTATCTTGCCGAGGTCTGCTTTATCGCTGACGAAGAAACATACGTCGTCCGCATAGGCCTTGCATTTTAGCGTCACTCCATGGAGAGTGAGTCCTTTGATGTCGTTTTGGACTTGCCTCAACATCGGGTCCAGCGCAATTGCGAACAAAGACATAGACAGTGGGCATCCTTGTGTTACTGATTTTTGTATGGGTATCCGTTTTGTGGCGTGGCTGTTGAAGCAGCACTTTTTAGGATGTTCTTTACGACTCGCAGGAAGCGATCCACGAGTTCGAACTTCTCCATAGTTTTGAACAGGAAGTCTTGTCTCAGTCTGTCGAAGGCCTTTTTGAAGTCTATCTACACGATCACCGCTTCTGTCCTGTTTACGGCCGATAGACTGATGGCCTCCTGTATTCTGCAACTGCTTCAAAAATAGTCCTCCTTGGTATCGAGCATGTTTGATGTGGACTTATGATCTTGGCCATTGCTAGTTTCATTTTGTCCTCAATGCATCGCGCGACTATCTTGTAGTCGGCGTTTAATAGCGTGATTGGTCTGTATTGGTCGATCTTGCGTGGTATTCCTTTTTTCGGGATAAGAATTAGGTTTCCTTTTGTGAACTCTTGTGGGAGTTCCGTCCCACCGATCACTTCATTGACAACATCCGCGATGGTGTCTCCGATTACATTCCAGAAGGCACGGCAAAATTCCGTCGGAATGCCATCCGCTCCTGGCGACTTTCCCGTTGCGCTAGATTTTACGATTCTACATTTTCTCTAACAGTTTTGCCGTCTCTTCGTCTGTCAGAACATCTGACAGGTTGCGGAGAAGGGCGTCTGCTTCGGCCTCGCTAGTCGCTTCACTTCTGTATAATTGGCAGAAATGATTGTGGATCTCTTCCAGAATTTGTGGTGTCTCATCTTATTGCCGTCTTCTTTCTGGAGTTCTTTTATCGGCCTCTGTTTCTTCTTTCGGGCGATTCTGCAGATGTGGTGGATTGTAGCGGGATCTTCTTCGATCGTCCACTTTGGTTGGCTTCTTCTTACTCTCTCTTGTGTGTCCCCTTTTTGCATATTTATGAGTTTTGTTTTTATTCTTCTTAATTTCGACAGGTAGTCGGCTTCAGTGGCTGCTGAAGAGTTGATTACGTCTCTCGTGCACTGCGTGTAGAAATCCGCTGTGCATTTTCTCCAAAAGGTCTTGTCCGCATATTTTATTATAGTTTTCCTGATCATTGCTTTAGCTATCGATCGTTGTTTCTGCTGTGTTTCTCATCTTTAGGCAATCTGCCCACATTTCAGTAATTTCTTTGCGAAGTCTGCTGTCCTTCAGATCTTTTGTATTCATTTTCCACTGTACTTTGCCACTTTCTTTCTTCTGTTGTGGCAAGCTTATTAGGCATATCTGGCAACTGTGGTCGGAGAATGCCATTGGTTTCAAAATGGTTCAAATGGCTCTGATCACTATGGGACTTAACATCTACGGTCATGTCCCCTAGAACTTAGAACTACTTAAACCTAACTAACCTAAGGACATCACACAACACCCAGTCATCACGAGGCAGAGAAAATCCCTGACCCCGCCGGGAAAAGCCATTGGTTTAATTTCCACACTACCTATTGCTGCTACTAGGGGGCGAGACACATATTTCTGTCCATCCCAGTCAGCAATTGTGACCGAGCGGTTCTAGGCGCTTCAGTCTGGAACCGCGCGAACGATGCGGTAGCAGGTTCGAATCCTGCCTCGGGCATGGATGTGTGTGATGTCCTGAGGTTAGTTAGGTTTAAGTAGTTCTAAGTTCTAGGGGACTGATGACCTCAGATATTAAGTCCCATAGTGCTCAGAGCCATTTGAACCATCTGTCCAGCCTATTTTTGCCGTTGTGGTGGAAAAATGTGAAGTCAGTTCTGTGTGGGTGTTTTTGTCTCCACAAATCCCTGAGCTCCATTTTTCTTGTCTCATCCCGCAGTACCGTTCAGATATTTGGAGTAGGTATCTGGTCCTATCGCGCCACAACACAGTTGAAGCCACCTCCAATAACTACGAGTGTGAGTCAAATGAAAACCTTAAAGTTGTAATAACAAATCGAAATTTCCCGCCGTTATCCTGTAAGTTGGTAAGCGTGCTACAAACAGCGTTCAGAACGGCCTGTTGGTGGCAGCATAGTGCAGATACCGTCGCAGTATCAATATAAAGATGGCCGCCCCACTTGCGACTTGCACCAGGGTGGTGGTGGTGGTTAGTGTTTAACGTCCCGTCGACAACGAGGTCATTAGAGACGGTGCACCAGGGAAGAACAGCGTTCTGTTATTCGGATTTTGCGTAGTGAATGTGTGAAACCTATTGAAATTCATCGACGAATGAAGGTTCAGTACGGTAATGCATGTTTGTCACAGCAGCAAGTCTACGAATGGAGTAGGAAGTTCGCAAATGGTGTGACTTCAGTGGAAGATGCTCCTCGTCCAGGTCAGGGACAATGAGTTGTGACTCCACAGAACATTGCAGCTGTTGAAGCCATAGTGAAGGAAAACCGCCGAGTGACACTGCATGACATTGCAGCATGTTTACAGATTAGTCTTGGGTCAGTACACCATATTGTGCATGATGTGCTCCAGTTTCACAAAGTGTCTGCAAGATGGATGCCACGGCAACTGACTCCTGAAATGAGAGAATGACGTGTTGGTGCTTGTAAAGAACTTCTTCGGTGCTTTGAACGATAAGGTGATGGCTTCCTTGCAAGAATCGTAACTGGGGACGAAACCTGGGTTCACTTCCACCAACCGGAAACGAAGAGAGCGAGCAAGGAATGGCGCCATTCCTGATCACCAAAACCAAAGAAGTTTCGAACAGAACCATCAGCAGGGAAGGTTACGCTGACTCTCTTTTTGGACGAAAAAGTCGTCATTTTGGAGCATTACATGCCTAGAGTGACTACTGTCACCAGTGCATCATACACAGATCTCCTAAAATATCATCTGCGGTCTGCAATCAAATCAAAGCGACGTGGATTGCTGTCAGCAGGTGTCCTTTTGCAACATGACAATACAAGGCCCCACACTGCCCGTACAACAAAATGGTTCAAATGGCTCTGAGCACTATGGGACTCAACTGCTGAGGTCATTAGTCCCCTAGAACTTAGAACTATTTAAACCTAACTAACCTAAGGACATCACAAACATCCATGCCCGAGGCAGGATTCGAACTTGCGACCGTAGCGGTCTTGCGGTTCCAGACTGCAGCGCCTTTAACCGCACGGCCACTTCGGCCGGCCCCGTACAACAGTTGCAACAATCACAGACCTGCATTTCGAATGCCTTCCTCATCCACCATACTAACCAGACCTTGCCCCAAGTGATTTTCATATGTTTGGACCACTCAAAGACGCAATGAGAGGAAAGAAGTTCCGTTCTGATGAAGAGGTACGCCATGCGGTGCATGAGTGGTTGCGCGGACTACCAAAAGAATTTTTATCTAAAGGAATTTATGCACTTTGTAAGCGCCGGAGGACTTGCATTGAGCGTGGGGGTGATTATATTGAAAAGTGATACAGCTTTATTCCACCTCTGCACAATAAATAATATTTAAAAAATATTTAAGGTTTTCATTTGACTCGCCCTCGTAATTTCTCGTTGTTTTCTCTGAGTAGGCCGCAGATTTCTTGCCTAAAGAAACGGGATCTCGCTTGTTTATTTTCTGTACCTGAGGAAGCGTATATGTTTACAAACAGAGTATTTTGAATTTTTGTTGCAATGCCACGGCTGTTAGGAAGTCGACGTGCCACACCAAATTCAATGTTGTCTCTGATAACGGTTGCTGTGACGCATTTTACCTCAGGGTCGATGTTTGTTATAACATTGTATCCGGCTACGTCCTCTATGTTTGTTGAGACGACTTCTTGCAGCAGTGCTCTGTCTGTCGCATTGTGGCGCAGGAAATCGGCTAGCTAGCTGAGTTTCACTGGTGAAGAAATCTTATTTACATTTATTGTAGCAACTGTGTACCTGTGACCAATTGTTGTAATCATTCTGAGTTGGAGTTGGTGTTCAAGGCGTGAGGGGACCTCCCAGGTCGGTTGGACTTTGTGATGTCCCCACTCCGCCGCGTGCTGGTGTTCTCGACGCCGTGGAGCCGTTAGTGCAACAGCTCGGTCGGTGGAGTCGAGACGCAATGCGCGATGATGGATGTCTCCATCGGTTAACGAGAGACAAGATCTGAAATAGCTCTTAAGAAACCGTTCCTCGCGTAATGATTAAAGCTTGATTGCGAGTCCGTACAGTTTCCTTATTAATGCGAACGGCGCACTCTGATTGTCTCTCATGGTTTGAAGTTGAATTATTATGTGCCCGGTTAACACTTTGGTGCAGTAATTGATGAATCTTCCCTCATGCGCATCGTCCACATCACCAAAAGCGAGGAAAAAGTTCAATTGCAGATCGTGTTGGTCGTTGTTTGTTCGTTGCTAAGTAAAATTGTCAGCTCTATATGACGCGAGATTCACAGATACTCTTTAACAATGTCTTAATTATCTTGCGTCGTAATATTATGTATGTCTATACCATCCTTGTCACAACTAACAGTCCACGAATTTATTTCCAAGTTAAATAGTCCCTGTTCATTAACTTTTGATGAGCAGTTGCCAAATATTCATAGAATGGTGGAGGCGACACATTGAATTTCCACTTTTGATGAACAATTGTATTGTTCCTTTTCGCTAAATACTTTATAAACATCACGCCACACGCACGCACGATTAATTAGCACTGGTAGTTCTGTTAGTTTCAAGTATCGTGAAAATTACGTCAGCTTTAACCCTCGGCGTAATTGTATCTTCTTCATGTATTAGTGTCAATGTCTCCTACTCGAGCCGGCCTCGGTGGCCGTGCGGTTCTAGGCGCTGCAGTCCGGAACCGCGGGACTGCTACGGTCGCAGGTTCGAATCCTGCCTCGGGCATGGATGTGTGTGATGTCCTTCGGTTAGTTAGGTTTAAGTAGTTCTAGGTTCTAGGGGACTAATGACCTCAGAAGTTAAGTCCCATAGTGCTCAGAGCCATTTGAACTATTTTTTGCAATTATTACTTAGATGTTTGGCAAATAACTAAAGATGTCCTTTCTTCCTTCTTCCTTTCTACCAAAACTTACTCTGTAATGCTTAATGTTGGTGTTTATCAAGACTTGCTGGTGCTATATCATCGCCAAAGTGTCCGTACCTGTCAGGATAACTTTTCCCTACTTTTCATCATGATGGTCTTTACTAATTGGGTTTTGGGTTTCATTAGGGTGTTACAACTTGCCGCTTCCGCCTTCCTCCTGTAAGCTCGAGGAGATGCTTTTCTTTCTTTCTTTCTCTCCTTCTGCTGTGTCTCGATGTCTACGTTTCATGGTTTTTGTTTGTTGCCATGTTCTTTTCCGTGGTCTGAGGGTGGGTTTTATTTAGAAGTCTCTCCACTTTTCCTCGTCGTAGCTTTCGTGCTGTGGTTTGCCTTCTCTTTGATGATGTGCTCTCGTATCATCTCCGGAGTGGTGTTTTTCTTTGCGGTTTCCGTCGCTGCTGCCTCGGCTAACCTCGGTTCGGTGGTCTGCTTCGCGGCAAGGCCTTGGGTTTGCGTGCGAGCCGGTTTCCGCGGCACCTCGGCCTCCTCCGAGCTCCCTTCGCTAATCTGCCTTTTGTTGAGGCTGGACGGTGCAGGTGTTTGTTCCGGGCCGGGGGTAGGGGTTGCGTCGTGACTTCGCTCACCATTGCTGTCTCCTCCTCCTCCTCCTCCTCATGCGGCTGCTGGCTAGCAGGGCAAGTGGCGTTTTCCACTTCCATCGCTTCCGTTTGATGGCTGCACCTCTCCTGCTTCCTCGATTCTGAGCGCCGCGAATTGAGCGTTCAGATTTGTTATTGCCCCTGCATATGTATTTTCTCTTGGCAGCTGAGCTGGTCGTCTACGTGGGCAGTTGTTCCGCAGCGTGGCAGATGGAGCACGTCTGCGGCTGTCCGCTATATGCCACGAAACCTTTGTGTCCACATACCGTGACGAAGGACGGGATGTGTTTTCGCAGGTCTATTTTCACGGACCGCACTCCAGAGTTTACTTGGATCCTGTACGCCCTTGACCATTTTTCTCTGGCTATCGCGGTTACGTGCCTGTATATCCTAAGAGTTTTCGCAATCTCCTCGTCTGGCACTTCAAAGCGCAGGTTGTATATCTTTATGTTTCTAACACCATATCCTGAGTGCTGTATCGAGATGTTGCTGATTTGTCCGTCCCTATGGCGGAATTAAAAAAAAAAATGGCTCTGAACACTATGCGACTTAACTTCTGAGGTCGTCAGTCTCCTCGAACTTAGAACTACTTAAACCTAACTAACCTAAGGACATCACACACATCCATGCCCGAGGCAGGATTCGAACCTGCGACCGTAGCGGTCGCGCAGTTCCTGATTGTAGCGCCTAGAACAGCTCGGCTGCCCCGGCCGGCTCGAAATTTCCATATACCATTACTTGTCCCCAGAATCCTCTCTATTTCCCCAGTGTTACCAATTTTTATGAACAACGAGTTCACTATGAAGCCCTATTGCAGTCCAGTAATGTTTTCCGGGGGAATTCTTACATCGTCTATTACCCAATTCATAATTTCAAAGGCAGTAGGTCTCTCAAAGTTTCGATTAAACGTGCATTGCACAGTCTCACTACGATTTACAGCAGCCGTGGTTTTCCAAAAGTTAATTACCAAAGACAGAAATCAAGAATTCCGTTGGCGGCCGGTGAAGGCTCAGAAAATGTTCATATGTGTGTGAAATCTGATGGACTTAACTGCTAAGGTCATCAGTCCCTAAGCTTACACACTACTTAACGTAAATTACCCTAAGGACAAACACACACACCCATGCCCGAGGGAGGACTCGAACCTCCGCCGGGACCAGCCGCACAGCCCATGACTGCAGCACCCGAGTCCGCTCGGCTAATCCTGCGCTGCGAAGGCTCAGAGGCCGGTAATCCTCGGCTGCCTGGGACGCACTATGTGCAGCGGCACACGTGTTCACAGGCGGGAAGCCAGCCAAGCTACAGGGGGCGGACATTGAACGGCACATAGTTCGGGAGATATAACATCTTTAAAGAGTGGAGCTCCATTCTTAGACAATGGGGGTTGGGTCGGCCTTACCGGTACAGTCTAAATGACGAAAGGGGAAAATATAAAAATATAAAAAGATGAAGCAGGGAAAATGGAATACCGATGTCTAAAAAATATAACTGACAGGGTGTAAAAACAGGAAAATCACGAATGTGTAGACGAGAAATCATGGTACAAAAGTATTCATGTCGCTGAGAAAGACAAATGGCAGCGTATATCTAAGTTAAAGAGGCGACTGGAGAAAAGTACAGCACCTGTATGAGTATTATACGTTCAGATGGCAAGACCATACTAAGCAAACAAAGGAAGGCTGGAAAGTGGAAGCAATACATAGTGTTCCCTTTAAGGAATTAAACTTGAACGAAATATTACGAAATATTAGAGACAAATTTGGACGAAATATTATAGAAACAGGAGAGGAAGTAAATGAACATGACATGGGGGATAAAATACTATGGGAGGAATTCGACAGAGCTCTGAAAGAATTAAGCTGAAACAAATCTCCTGAAGTAGATGACAACCCCTCATAATTATTGAGATCCTTGAGACAGCTAACCATAACATAGCTATTACAACTTACGCGTAACTAAGGGATGAGGTAGGTTTTTAGCTACTTCTTAAGTCACACAATTAAGTCGTTATACCATTAGAAAGTTATTTGTCATTGTCAATACTGCTTACATATTTTGGACTATTAAACAACAAATAATATCACCAGCCAGTTGACGCCTACTGCTGGATAAAAGAACCCTTTAGACTACCGAATGAATTATGGCTTTGTGTGACTTGCATCACGTTGCTTCTTCATGTTTTCTAATGTCGTTCACATACTCGTAACTTCCACTAGTGGGCTTTTCTTATCTCTTAGAATATATCGAAGAACTACCTCGGTTATCTAACCATCCGTACGGCTTCCTACGTTTACTAAACATTTCATTTCACTTCCAGTCACCAATTATGTCACACTGCAGTATGTTCTTCGATCGATTTATTTGCTTTCCTTTCTCTTTTAATAATTTCCGTCGTGCGTCTCCCCATTGCGCACTGCACAAACCTCATTTTTTTTTTAAAAAAAACGTAGTTCGCTTGAAAAGTCATCAGTAAAACGTGCTATACACTGTGATTGTAAACTTTCTGTTTTCAAATACGTTTAGTAAAGTGTCGTATTCGAGGGACGTAATAGCGCAACTGTAACTAACTTCTGCTTCAAAAACCCCTACAGTGAAACACACTTCGTGAACTTTCTTTTTCTGAAGAGAGGTTGAAGCACTGTACGCTGTACTCTCGACGTTGGTATGGCCGCTAAGTAGTCGCTAGTTAGTCATTGCCGAGGATTCTACTTAACAATAACTACCTACCGTCGAAACTGCAGGTACGTACTCGTTAGTCAATACGTACTGATGGCCTTATTTTTCGAGGGAAATTTGGACGGATTCGCTCCGCCTCTACTACCACCATCATCAATTCACATAAAATGAAGAACAAATAAAACTGAGAAAGACGTAAATACACCTTTTGAACGAAGCCACGACTTTGCCGAAAGATGCATGTCCTTGTGAGAATCATTTAAGAAACCGAATTTTTCTCAACGTTATGCAGTATTTAGAATTTTAGGGGTGATCAAAAAGTTCTGACGAACCGCACAAAGTTTCGTAGCTTTCTGTGAGAAAGACAATGACTCACACTTGTATGAACGCATCGCAACGAAGTTCAAGACGCTACATTGCGCATTAGCGGCTGTTGGCTTCGGAAGAGTATGATCTTGATATTGTTTCACTTACATAACAATGGTATGTAACGTATTTGATGATTAAAATTTGCGCCCCCGGGTGGGCTCGAACCACCAACCTTTCGGTTAACAGCCGAACGCGCTAGCCGATTGCGCCACGGAGGCGACGTGAACGGAGTGTTCTGTAGTGACGTTAAGAAGTAGTAGCACAGGCTTGGGTTCTTTTTGCACTTGTCCAGTAAATGTGTATACGGTACCACGTACACAATCATGATGTGGAATGGCGTATGACAGCTATCATATCTGCGCGGCACGGGCTGTTGCCATCCAAACGGCACACAGCAGCCGTAAAGTTGCCGGGCGCTCCCACTGCAGTGGACGGCTGCCATCCCGTTAGCACAGTCGCGTATGGAGTAGTGGCTTACAGTGACGCCATCGCACCTTCCACGCACGGCACAGCAGTCTTCGAGGCAACAACAGCGTGATTATCAGAAAATTCGGTCTGAGGTTGTTTGTCTTTCTTTTTGTTTTCGCAACTTCTTCGCGTAGGGCTACGTAAGGTTTGGTAAACATTGGTGATTAAATTCTTTAGTGGCTGAAAGGCCGGTTCTGTAGGACAAAACGCTAGAAAATACACAGAAAAGCGTGGATGTATGCAAGGAATTGGGTGAATCATTTCAGAACATAAGCGACAAGGGAAAAGGTGAACACGATAAGTAAGCTGTTCAGTCACTTAAATGGGGCAGTGGATATTGCTTCTCGACTGGCAACAGCATCACAGGGATATTTACGTGGGCGTCCTCGGCCACGCAAGGTGATTCTTCATATGTAACAGTTCAGGAATAATCAAGGAGAAATAAAACTGTGTTGTGTATTTAGAAACACTGAGTATTACATGGGCTATATATGACGTCGTGAATTAAAAACAACTCGTTTAAACTACAATGTTTATAAAATTACGAAAATGTGATGTTTTACTTTGTTTCTCGTAATCAGTTTTACGGAAAGCCTGTAAACAGCAAAAAACTCTGTTTGTCATACAGTTTGATTCTATTAGATAATCTAAAATCAACTACGAATTTAGAGACTTTTCCGACATCTACCGACCAGCACCAGGATCACACACAATTTAAAACATAGTAGTCTCCTAGTACGGATCATTACCCACCTGCCTGCTGACACAGATCTGATGCAACAGATTTACTGTTACTTCAAGAGTTCTAAAAGTTTCCATACGTATTATAGGAAATGATGTGAGAATGGAGGCAACGCCGGTATGTCCTACTGGGTGACTGTATGCAGACACTAGTACATTACTGCAAGATTGTGGTGATACCCGGTGGAAGTCTTTTCTCTTCATTAGCAATTGACAGATCGCTGATAACATCGCCGTAGAGTACCCGTAAGCTCCAAACACACACTTGCGATTCATAAGGATAAGGAAAATACTATATAGAAATAAGATTCACTACCTGTTAACAACATTAATAATCAACAAGATAAACCATATCTAGAGGGCAAGAACTTCATTGATTTACTTCAGTTTCTTGCTAAAATTACTGCTCATCGTATGGTTGTTCAGAATCACACACAAAACCAACAATTATATTACGCACACCATGATGCCAACATTGAAAACAAGATAACTGCAAATCTTTTGAAGTTACACCGCTGCTCCAAGTAACCCCATTTTACATTACTGTTTTATACATAGTATTCAAAAGAACAAAAACTCTATTTATCGTACAGTTTGAGCCTATTAGAAAATCTAAAATCAACCATGAAAGATCGGCACACGTAACGTCATTCAAATGGTTCAATTGGCTCTAAGCACTATCGGACTTAACATCTGAGGTCATCAGTCCCCTAAACTTAGAACTACTTAAACATAACTAACCTAAGGACATCACACACATCCATGCCCGAGGCAGGATTCGAACCTGCGACCGTAGCAACCGCGTGGTTCCGGACTGATGCGCCTAGAACCGCTCGACCACCGCGGCGTAACGTCATTGGCTAATGTATATACAAAGATGCAACTTCCTCACCAAATATGTAGAACACATCCCGTGATTTTTTTTTAACGGAATGAACCAAAATTCAACCACTGAACAATACGTATAACAAGCAGAAATATACTAAGTCATGCATACAATCACCTCAGTACATTTCGGTGTTTCCTTCGTTCTCACATCCTTTGTTATAACACGTGTGGAATTCTCCGGACTCCTGCAGTAATAGTGAATCTTTTGTTTTAGATCAGTGTCAGGAGGCACGGTGTTTGAAGTCTGTAAATTAATTATCAGTGCAGGGGAACACACTGTATAATGTTTTAAATGTTTTCGCATCCTGGTTCAGATCGGTAGATGTGGGTAAAATTCCCTAACTGTGAGAAATAAAGCAAAACTTCACATTTTCATCATTTTGATTGTCCTTTTATAAACGATTTTTTTCTTTCAAGCTTATCATGTCATGTATAGTCAGTGCAACACCAAACAGTTTAGTTTCTCCGTAAGTATTTCTGAATTATTAAATATAATGAATCAGCCTCCGTTGGCGAGGGGTCGCACAAAGTGGAAATATCCATGTAACGCTCTTGCCACCCGAGTGACATTATCCAGAGCCTTTAACCCTTAACTCACGAGGTGACTTTTTTCTACAACGTATGCTAAGAAGTAGGGGCTCTGGCACCCCTACGTTTAACTCGAGATTTAAGGCACAAATCATTTGGTTTCAAATTTGTTATGCAACATTTACTTTTACAATTACTTAAGTGTTGTTTAAATGATCCTTGTTTATTTTACTGCACTAAATAAAGTCTGCAGCATTTTACTATTTACCTCACAATATCACATAGTTTCGTGCGTTTTTTTTTTCCTAATAGTACACACAAATGGACTGTTAGATAACTGAATTTTACATTCTGAAAGATTGTACTATCTGTGTAGCAAGTAAATTTCCACATAAAACTAAATTCCAGGGTAAAAATTTGTACATAAAAATTCCACTCTATCGGTACAAACAGAAAGTCTGCAAAATTGACATTCATTGCTGGGATCTAAAATGTTCTCATCGCCACAAAGAACACATTTGATTTTACTGGTGAAACAGATAGATCCCTCGACAGCAAAAGATTATAGGGCTGGCAGTTTAAGGAGGGTAAGGAGAACATAGAAGCATTCCGTCACAACTGACCACAGAGGGCGAGTTCGAAAATCTTAACGCTGTCTGAGAGACCATACCTCGTGAGTTATGGTTTGAAGAGGTTCTGTCGTAACATTTTCAGAAATGTGTTTGGGTTGAATGGATTAGTAACAATTTTTTCAGAAATTATATATTTTCAAAAAATAGTCAGTTTACAGAAAAGCTGAAGTCAAAAAGAATCTATTATCATGTTCATATCATTTGCTGAAATTCCACCGCGTACTTGTCTAGCTGCCTGCACTCGTTAAAGTCCAATTATCGGTTATGTATGTTCCATCCCGGCCGTCTCTGTCAAGCAAAAAGTTATGCAAAACGACACACGATTCTACAATATTTATAGAAAAATCACGATCCAAGTTCAAAGATGTTAGAAAAATCTCCATTTATTGCTCAATATCAAACATAAATAAATGAATAAATTACTTTTAAATCATGTATTTCTTTATGCCTCTGATCCTGCAATAGTTAACTTACCTAGTAAAATGATGATGTGCCGAGTACAAATTATTAAGACTTTGCAGTATGCTGAAATAATATTTTTGTTTCATTTATCTGATAGCGAGAGGCAACATTTGTAGACGTACAGGCCGAATAATTTTCGTGAAGAACACGTTCTTGCGCTGTAAAGAATCCTTCAGTCACCGATGTAGTTCGTCGAATGTTGGATATACTCATTGCGAACGTAATGGAAGAACGCAGAATCGCTACGGAGCTCCAGAAAATGGGCGCCGAAACACACTCATTCGTTACCTTTTAAATAAAACTGCATGAATCCTCTGTATCCTGTTGCCTCTTTTTTCAAGCGACGATAAACTGCTATCATTTGTTCACGTACAATTCTGTTGGGACTGTTCTGAGAGACTGGGAGCGAAATCCGAGCCGCGCCGTTAACACATGCAACCGGATAAACCGGTGCCGTTGTCTCTTTACGCATCGGTTGAATTATTCATTCACTGTCCAGAGTGAAACCAGTCTGTGGAAGCAGTTGAATGAAAGCAGACGATGCTGTCCGACGAATTCACTTCTGAGTGGAAACATTCGATCGAGCGCTGCTAAATCATCGTAGTTGATTGCACTGTGTTATCGCCTGTCGTCATTATTATTGCCTTACCGATATTTGCTTTTTATTGAATAACTTTTAGTTCAGTTTTGCGTTCATTTTTAAAAGTCTGCGTTTACTTAATAGTGATCTTCATGTCTACAAAACAACGGAATTAACACAACGGCACATTATAAACAGACTAATTCAGTTGGAGATCTGATGTAGTCCAATGACAACATTGTTCGATAAGCGACTAAGTACAGGGCTAATCAAATATTTATAAAAACTCTCAACGATGTTATTTTTGAGGTATTCATTGCGTGATAGTTAGATGATTGGATAAATTTCTAATTTCTTGATTATCTCTCAACACACGCATTGACTTTTCTGTAACGTTCCCTACGAGGTGGAGTCTCCGGGACCTCTATGTTTAAACCGACATTTGAGGCACAAATAATTTGATATTTTTATGTTATATAATAGTTATTTTTTTAATTAGTTATGTGTTGTTTAAATGCTACTTGTTTCTTTTATTGCACTAAATAAAGCCTGCGGCATATTACTGTTTATCACATAAAAATGACATACGTTTGTGTGGTTTCTCAAATAGTACACATAAATGGACTGTTAGAGAACTGAATTTTACATTCTGAAAAACTATACTAGCTCTGTAGCAAGTAAATTTCCACATTATACTAAATACCAGGGTTTAAATTCACACATAAAAAACTCCACTCGATAGGTACAAAAATAAAGTCTGCAAAGCTGACATTCATTGCTGGGATCTAATTTTCCCTTTATCACCACTCAGAACCCATTTGACTTTAACTAACACTTTTAAGCATTTTATTGGAGCAACAGGCAGATTCCCATTACTTTTCTCCAGAAGTCCTTCCCATGGATAATGCTTTTGTTCGAAAGCAGAAGGGTGCTCACTGGCTATTGTGAATCGCATTTTTCATCTATTACTCGATCTACATCACTGACCCCTTCCTCCATCCATTTTCTAAGTAATTCATCAAAGTCGGGAAAGTTAAAACAGACACGTTCCTAACAATACATTTTGTACAGGGTTCGGCACGTAAAACCGACCCGTCGTACGCAGCAATAATGTACCAGTGCATGCGCCGCGTCAATTATAATGGAAAAAGCGAAGCAGTCGCGCACGAATTAACATTTCCTCTGATGTACGGACACTGCGCGGAATCTTGTTGTTGTGTAAGGCAGCTGCAGCCGCAGCCAGTGAAGCTTGTAGAAACCAGTCGAGAAAAAGGCCTCGTTGTGTAAAACCGGGTTAGTGTGAGTGTGTGATACTGCAGTATTCGTTACCCTTGCAGGCTGCGTTCATTCGCACTGGATCTTTTGTGAAAATAAAGAATTTCTTTCAGGAGAAATTTTCAGAACGTTCTGTGCTAGCAAAAAGCATTATACAGGAACTGATTGAAAAATGGCGGCGTACAGGATCCGAGAAAGAAATGGTTCAAATGGCTCTGAGCACTATGGGACTTAACAGCTACGGTCATCAGTCCCCTAGAACTTAGAACCACTTAAACCTAACTAACCTAAGGACATACAACAACACCCAGTCATCACGAGGCAGAGAGAATCCCTGACCCCGCCGGGAATCGAACCCGGGAACCCGGGCGCAGGAAGCGAGAACGCTACCGTACGACCACGAGCTGCGGACAAGATCCGTGAAAGATGAAATAGTGAAGGCAGCAGAGGTTCAAGTAGGTAAAAAGCCGAAAGCTAGTAGAAATTCTTGGGTAACGGAAGATATATTGAATGTAATTGATGAAAGTATAAAAATGCAGTAAATGAAGCAGGCCAAAAGGAATATAAACGTCTCAAAAATGATATCGACAGGAAGTGCAAAACTGCTAAGCAGGGATTGCTAGAGGACAAATGTAAGGATGTAGAGGCATATCTCACTAGGAGTAAGATAGATACTGCCTACAGGAAAATTAAAGAGACCTTTGGAGAAAAGAGAGCCACTTGCATGATTATCCAGAGCTCAGATGGAAAACCAGTTCTAAGCAAAGAAGGGGAGGCGGAAAGGTGGAAGGAGTATATGGAGGGTCTATACAAGGGAGATGTACTTGAGGGCAATGTTATGGAAATGGAAAAGGACGTAATTGAAGATGAAATGGGAGATGTGATACTGCGTGAAGAGTTTGACAGAGCACTGAAAGACCTAAGTCGAAACAAGGCCCCGGGAGTATACAATTTTCCATTACAACTACTGATAGCCTTAGGAGAGCCAGTTATGATAAAACTCTACCATCTAGTGAGTAAGATGTATGAGACAGGCGAAATACCCACAGACTTTAAGAAGAATATAACAACTCCAATCCCAAAGAAAGAAGGTGTTGGCAGGTGTAAGAATTACCGAGCTATCAGTTTAATAAGTCATGGCGGCAAAATACTTAAACGAATTCTTTGCAGACGAATGGAAAAACTGGTAGAAGCTGACCTTGGGGAAGATCAGTTTGGTTTCCGTAGAAATGTTGGAACACGTGAGGCAATACTGACCCTATGACTTACATTAGAAGATAGGTTAAGGAAAGGAAAACCTACGTTTCTGGCATATGTAGACTTAGAGAAAGCTTTTGACAAGGTTGACTGAAATACTCTCTTTCAAATTCTGAAGGTGGCAGGGGTCAAATACAGGGAGCGAAAGGCTATTTACAATTTGTACAGTAACCAGATGGCAGTTATAAGAATCGAGGGGCATGATAGGGAAGCAGCGGTTCGGAAGGGAGTGAGATAGTGTTGTTATTCAATATGTTTACTGAGGAAGCAGTAAAGGAAACAAAAGAAAAATTTGGAGAAGAAATAAAAACTGAGGTTTGCCGATGATATTGTAATTCTGTCAGAGACAGCAAAGGACCTGGAAGACCAGTTGAACGGAATGGACAGTGTCTTGAAAGGCAGATATAAAATGAACATCAATAAAGGCAAAACAAGGATAATGGAATGTAGTCTAATTAAATCAGGTGATGCTAATGGAGTTAGATTATGAAACAAGACACTTAAAGTAGTAGATGAGTTCTGCTATTTGGGGAGCAAAATAACTGATGATTGTCGAAGTAGAGAGGATATAAAATGTAGACTAGCAATGTCAAGAAAAATATTTGTATGGAGCGGTGCCATGCATGGATGTGAAACATGGACGATAAATAGTTTAGACAAGAAGAGAATAGAAGCTTTCGAAATGTGGTGCTACAGAAGAATGCTCAAGATTAGATGGGTAGATCACGTAACTAATGAGAAGGCACTGAATAGAATCGGGGAGAAAACGAATTTGTGGAACAACTTTACTAGAATAAGGGAGCTGTTAGTAGGCCATGTTCTGCGGCATCAATGGATCACCAATGTAGTGATGGAGGGAAGCGTGGAGGGTAAAAATCGTAGAGGGAGACCAAGAGATTAATACACTAAGCAGATTCAGAAGGATGTAGGTTGCAGTAGTTACTCGGAGTTGAAGAAGCTTCCACAAGATCGAGTAGCATGGAGAGCTGAATCAAAATAGTCTCTGGACTGAAGACCACAACAACAACATAGGATCGGTTCAAAATGTTCCCAGGAACAGACCACCACCTGTCTGCATATCTGAATTAAAGAGGCAGATGCAGAAGATAATGACGAGAAGCCCTCGCAAGTCAATTAGGAGAGTGAGCAAACAGGTTCATGTGACTGAGAGTAGTTGCAAACGTGGTTTAAGGTGACAGAAGTTAAAACTGTACCGCGTAAGTGTTGTCCGAGAACTGAAGGAGTTTGACTTACAGAAGAGAGTGCATTTCTGTTCATGACTGTTGAGAAATGTTGCCAGTGCTGTCTTGGACCCACTAGGGCTCATCATGAGTGACGAGGCGTGGATCCATCGGTCTGGGTACATAAACACCCAAAGCAACCGATAATGGTCGACAGAAAATCCACACGTGATCCACCAGGTCCCCTTCCATGACGAGAAGATTGGAGTTTGGTGTGCCATTTTCTCCACACGCTTTGTGGGTCCAATATTCTTTGAGACGACAATGAACAGTGACGTTTATTTGGGAATCCTGGACGAGTTTTTTCAAACTTGACAGAAGAGGAGCTTCAGTTATGTTACTTTCAGCAGGACGCTACAACATGTCACACATCAGCATCATTATTATCCCGTGTCCACGAAGTTTTTACACTAGAGAGGACAATCGGCAATGGCTTGTGACCTCTTCGGTCGCTAGGCTTGTTCGGTTGTGACTTTTACTTGTGGGACTGTTAAAGGGAAGAGTATACGTAACGAATCCACACACAAGCGAAGATCTCAAGACGAGCATCCAGGATGTCATCAACACCACCAAGATACAAGAACTGACAAAGGTATATATGAATCCCCTCAAGCATGCTCACATGTGTGCTAAAGTGGACGGCGGACGCTTTCAGCACCTACTGTGAAGGTGAGTATCATATTAAATACATTACATGTTATTTTATGTTCATGTTTTGACTCTACGTGCCGCACCCTATACTATACGGTTCCGCACTGAAGAAAACAGGTATATAGTTCACGAGGCGCGGTCCAGAGACCCTAACACCTGCCAGTAACACGTGTCAGCAACAAACAAACAAGTGACCTTCGAGAGTGACTGTGAAAATTTTCGCGCTGTCTACGAAACCACACCTCGTGAGTTAAGGCTTATTTATTGTAAACGTGCACAACAGATGCAATGAATTACAGAAAGAATCATTTTCGGTGGCAGCACTCATTATAATTTCTTACAGCGAGTGAGAAAGGATAGTGTTTCCACCTTACAATAATGGCATTTTTCGTTTTCCATCACATGAATTGAGCCACGTGATCGCCATCGATAACTACGTCACTGGAAAGAGTGATACATCAAGAAACATAATACTTGAAACAAACCATATTCAGTAATCAGAGCTCTAAAATAGTGTAACACCCCACCCGTCACTTTGCTGGTTTTGGCGTGTGTTCACCCCAACTAATTGACTAACAGATCAACAGAGAGAGCAAAACTGCCGCAATATCGGATAACGCAAAAGGTAATATGGCCATGTGACTCCTGACTGAACTAGGGTGGCAGTGTTGTCATTAATTTATTCAGAATTGATCACTTTTAATTAAAAAGGTGTGCACATTGATGTTATATTCAGCTATTGAACACCAGATGCAAATGTTGAACATAAAATTAATTAAGAAAGTGACTTTGGATTTCAACTACTTGATTGAAAACAGATGCAGTCGATTAGCACAAATTTATTTTAACTCCCGACCTTCAATCATCACATTACAAGACTCTCCTGCCAGGCTGTGGTAATAAATTGCGTTTTCGTGGAGTAAAGCGCGATAACTCAAAAGTAATTCCTATCGACTGACCCAGGCGTAATGCGAAGTATGAGAAGAATTCTACAATACACGGGCCATGAAACCCTCGTGGAAACTTTGCCGACGTGATCCAACAAATTAATCAGTGGCCGGAGCAGGCGCAATATCACCGAATACAGCGTGGCGGAGTGGCGTCGTTGTGTGGACGTCGGTCGACCTCGTGGTGCTGCAAGACTGCACTCGTCTATTCACTCCTAGCTATCTTGCTCAGTACATAGCTGAACCTATACTTTCTATCTCCAAGCTCAATCGTTGCATTTGCAAAGTCCTAAACTGCAGAGATGCTCACTCTTTCTCAGGCAAGCTGAGTAAAGCACGCCACATCCGCACTCTAGGCAAGCTGGGAATGGAAGACCTCCACGGAGACTTCTCACAGTCCGCTCTTCGCCTCAGTTTCCTCTCCAGCAAAATCACTTACGCCAATTGCAGCGCAAGTCATGTTAATTATGCATCGCTTCCCAGCGCCGACCAATGCCTGGTCTGGGAAGTGAACAAATTCCTACAAAATTTCCCTTCTTCTCAACTTCTGCTATGTAGCTCCTCCCAGGCCACCCATCAAGGTTAGCGTCTGCACAAACACCAAGTTTTCCGGAATTCTGATTCCCAGGAGAGTACTTCAAATTCCTCGGTCCTACGTTGCCATCGGAGGCCGGCGTATTTCATGCTGTCGCTCTTCACCTGATTTACTTCAGGCTCTGCGGACCGTGAATTAACCGTGAAGTTGCTATAGTCATGAACACGCATATTTTGACCTCTGTTGACCGCTCCACCGTAGCTTTGCGCGGCTTTCTCGCATGTTGCACTGAAAACGGGACGATGGAGATTTATCAACAGGCGTAAAGTTCTCCGTCTGTTTCCCCGGTACATCAGCATGGGGTCGGGGTCAACCACCCATGCTGTCAATCATCTTAAGGCGGCTGGAGGCCACGCCGCATTACCGCTTTCTCAGAGCTTGAGCCACCCTAAGCTGCCTATTGTCGCTCCCCTTCGCCACTCCCCAGCCGGCCACGGTCAGTTCTAAATACTTCCCTGGGGTAAACTAGCGTCCAGTAAATCGACTCGTTTCCACAAAGTTTTCATGTCATGTGAATTACTTTAAAACCATCACCCGACATTAATTATTCCACTACATCCATACTATACCCTCTGCAAGATGCATTGTGCCTTGTCAGTCATTTTGTTCAGCCCTACCGTTCGCTCAACGTGAGTTAGGTGATCTTCAATGACTTCATGTAAGGGGCATAGTTCTTGCCATCTTACAATAGAAAATAGAAGCAACGGCAGCAGATTTAGAATGAAATTTTCACTCTACAGCGGAGTGTGCGCTGATATGAAACTTCTTGGCAGATTAAAACTGTGTGCTGGACCGAGACTAGAACTCGGGACCTAGGTCTCGAGTTTGAGTCTCGGTCCGGCACACAGTTTTAATCTGCAAGGAAGTTTCAGCAACAGATTTGTTTGCATAATGTTTTTTCAGACGAATTTTCATTATCAACTACCGAAAATAAGAATCAAGACAGAACTATTAAATGTGGCAGCCTTATGTATCATCTTACCTTTTGTTGTCCCACTAACACACTTCACCAAACTCACTTACGAAACAATTAGCTAGTGCAGCTCTTCTTCTTCTGCTGACACATTTCTTACCCTTTCACACAAATTTGTGGCCGACTTAAATTCTTTGATAGTAAATGCGTCTTCGAGACGTTTTGAAGCAGTTGAAAACGTCGAAATAACATGATGTTCCCAATAATTTTTGGATACTTTCCTCCTTTTCAAAATCTTGCAACCCAACTTTCAGACCACTACTGCACATTCTCGAGCACCCAGCTGAAAAAAATAAATCTACCTACACGGCCACCTTGCAGCTACGTAGTGAATATCTTTCTAAGCAAATTTGTCGCTGGACAGTGTGTTTTTTCTCCACTATTTATATTGTCATTTAGTCGCAAGTCAAGTTGTTATCAGGTCATCTTTACATATCTTATTTCTTTAAACGTTAATTCATTATGTTATTCATTAAGCATCGTTTTTTTGACTCATTACAGGACACTCACACAGAATATATGTTCCTGATGTGGCGTTTCATGAATCTTATTCTAGTGTGAAGGTGTAAATTTTTGTATGTTATCAGCTGCTTCTTTCTGCACATAACCCTGTCATATTTTGCAGTTCTGGCTACTACGTCTTTCTTACTCTTCCTGTTTTGCTTTTGAACACGGTACAAACCTATTGAAGAGCCCCTCGTCCCTTCCCGCATGTCTACCTGCAGAAGTACCATTACTTTAGCACACGCTCCATCTCATTAAGCTTTCAGCGAACATTGCAGTATTATTGGTGAATTATGGTATGCTGTTTGTCTGTCCATGACAAACAACTACCAATCGCTTTGTTTCCCTCATTACTTTTTTAGGGCAAAATCTAAATGTAAATGGTAACAACGAGCAATAACTGCTTACATCTTACCTAATTTTACCATACAATTAGTGCTGACTATTCCAAACTGCTTCGTATAAGGAGAATGGATTAAGCTTCTATACCTCTCGTTTAGGAGTATCCAACCTTTTAGCTTATCTTGGCCACACTGGAAGAAGACGAGCAATTTTGGACTACACGGAATATACAGGGTGTCCCAAAAAGAATGACCGGTTTTAACTTGTAATAATATTGAGACAAATGTCAGTAGGTAACTGAAACGGCGCTAGATGTAGTCAGCATGGTCTAGAGTTTCAGAAGAACCCTCTAGATGTCGCTACGAGCGCAGTTTCCTCAATGCCAACGTGCCTCGACGTTGGATAGGGCGTCGCGAGACCAGGCTTTACACCCTTGGCCTCCTTGATCCTCTTACTTAACACCATGTGATTTCTTCCTGTGGGGATATGTTAAACAATGTGTTTCCGTTCCTCCCTTACCTCGTGACATTGATGAACTAAGAACCAGAATATCAGCTGCTGTAGCTTCAGTGACAGTGACACCTTACGCTCAGTTTGGGATGAATTCGGCTATCGGCTAGATGTCGTCCGTGCAGCCAATGGAGGACATATTGAACATTTATGATGGATTTTGATAAACTTCTATCTTTTTTGAGTAATTTAGTGTGCAATTTGTTGGTGTTAAGCCCTTCTTCCCAATAAACAATTCTATTTAAAATCAGATCATTCTTTTTGGGGCACCCTGTACTTAACACTGACAAGAACCGCCGAGAAGAGAAAAAAAAAGAGGTGGCAGGGGACTATCGAATATACATGTGGTTAACTCATGTCACCACGTGGGAGAGTTTCAAATTGTAGATGTTCAGTTTATTATAACTGTACTGATCGTAGGATGAAGACTCACTTCTTGGGCCGCACTGATACTTGCTTTGGACCGCATGCATACTGTGGGCCGCGGGTTGGACACCCCTGCTCTAGTTGACATCGCGGTTCTAGGCGCGCAGTCCGGAGCCGTGCGACTGCTACGGTCGCAGGTTCGAATCCTGCCTCGGGCATGGATGTGTGTGATGTCCATAGGTTAGTTAGGTTTAAGTAGTTCTAAGTTCTAGGGGACTGATAACCACAGCAGTTGAGTTCCATAGTGCTCAGAAACATTTGAACCATTTTCTAGTTGACATCACTCCACCTAGTAATGGAAAACGTTTCATTTCACTCCACATTACCGAAAGCTTTCTTCAAATATATGAATGCAATAAACTGCTGGTGAATCTTCCGAGACGTATGGTGGTGGTTGCAGAACGTTTTTGTTCCTAACGAATCGTTCAGAGGTGCCCTTTAATCAGCTGAATAATTCCTTTATTGTATAAAGCAATTAGCGGCCCGCCCGGTTTCGCACTGGTAGCACCGAATGTACAAACTTTCCTTGTGAATCAGTCTATCTATTAGTGAAAACTCTATCAAAATCCCTACAGTATATCTTGTAGCCTTTTTCATACAGACAGAAAAAGCGACGTCAGGCTTTACTTCAGTAATATGTATAGATGTCGTTTATTTTCAAGAAAGGAAACCTCGTCAGATATTGTCTCGTACGACGCATGGCTGCCTGCCAAAAACGAAAGCAAAGCTAGTCCTTCTGGCGAGCACAGCATTACTTACCATGACATCTTATGAAACCAGCACATACCACTCGTCGCCAGAGGCAGGCAGTTCATCAGGGAAGCAGTTTGGATGTGAACGAATGAAACCCATCGTCACTTCCCTGACAGCTGAATAAGATTTATCTCCCCGACACTACCTCGGCACTTCGATGTAGCTACTTTGTTTTTCTTCGCAAGAATACGTGTAAATATTTTTACAGCTCCCACACTAACAACAATCCGTAAGTGAAAACGTAGTAATCTTTCGTGTGGCTATATCACCACCCATCAGTATCACCTGCCAGAATCACATAAAACGTGAGTTGCAGTGGAGGCAATAGAATTTTTTATGCCCTCGTGTGAGTGAAAGTGATGTGCTCCCGCTTTAGAACTTATGTACTGGGTTGCCAACTGAGTCACAATTCTCCAATTGTCGCCTTCGCGTACAAATTTTGCGTTATCTTGACAGTTATGCCAATAGTTCATTATCTGCCCATGCACACGTTAAACACGGAGGCTCTCGACGACTCATACAGTATGTTTGCGTAGAGTCCAAGTCTATGGGCCCCCACGATTTATCTTCATCACTCGTAAAGTCGTTGATTTCTCCATACCTATAGTAGTTTGACCAAAGTCCACGTCCAGGATTCGAATAAAAGTCTCTTTCCTTGTGGTCTGCCATTTCCACAAACATTATTCAAAATTTACGGTGTAGTTAAACAGTGCACTTAACTTACTAAAATGCACAGTTCATTTACTTCTGCACTAGACAAATACATCATTATAATAGCAATACAAAATGGGGGAAAGGAAATGTGTAAAATTAATTACTAAAAACACCTGTTCATGCGTGCTAACTAGAACCTGAACTGTAAATCATACGTCACACACATACTCAACCGTTCGAGTAGAGCAAGATTTTTTAAACTAACCTACTTTGCATACTTCTATTTACTTTTTTTGTGGGATACTTGTTTACTCAATACACACCATTCATTGCAATGAAACTTGTTGCAAGGATAGTGTAGTCTGTAGTGCCCATCCTAGAACTTCTCGTAGGCTATTAGGCACAATTTGAAAATAACAGTAGGACTAAAAAAAGTATAGCATTAGGAACAGACATAACCTCCACTAATCGCAACCTAACCTTACTTTTGCATAGAAAGGAGAAAATTATGCTGCCATAAAACTATTCGACTAACTTCATTGTGAATTAATGGCCCTTGTAGATAACGAAGATATCAAAAATATGTTGTTTGAGCTACATTTACCCATTTTTGTTCTAAAATCAAGAATAGAAATAAAAAAAAAATAAGTTACGTAAATGTACGAATGTTTTCTCAGAGAAAATGTATTTTGTTTGAAGACCTGACACGTTCCGTGTGATAGAGAATAAGATCCACCAAATGTGAAAAAAAACTAAAAAAGTAACTAAAGATATATAGGAACATTAGATGATATAGCGTAAAAATTACTCAAACAGCGTAGAAAATAAGAAAATGACATTTTCAGAAGGGTGCAACTACCTGTCGAAACGAAACCTAATCCACTACGTATCGTACAGCACTACTGAAACATGACTGTGTTGTGTGTTGTTTTTTTTTTTTTTTTTTTTTTTTAAAAAAAAAGAAAAGGACATTAAATATTGCGTCTTGTAAGAAGAAATAATTTCACTTACTGGTTATTTATTACTCTGAATCCCGAGGTGTTTTAACTACCGAAATCCAAAGTGTTTTACGCATGAGAGTAACCCACTTTAACAGAACGCCATCGAAGAAAATATATGAGCGTCGATATGTATAGAGGACGTTTCCTTGGCTTTCACTTTCGTGATTGTTCAAAATGATTGTTTCCGTCAGAGGTGCTGCATATGTAAATTACAATACAATTGGTTTTCTAACGTTCCTCGGATTATTATGCTCATTTACTACACATTAAGTTGTGCTTAAAGGCTGACTGTCAGTTCGAAATAAGTAATAAAAGCACATATGGGGATCATTTAATCTTATTCATTACAAATTATGTTACTTCATGTCTGCAAGTGTGAAAGCTTCGATTGAAAAGCACAAAATTTCATTTTTGGTGCAAACCACGACACATTTCAGAAATTATTCCCATCATCAAATACTGCACTGTGGAATCCATATCTGCTTCTACAACAATATAACGTATGTGCATGTGGTGTTCTGATTTACGTGACACTTTTCATGTCCACCGGCATTTGTAGAAAATCTTATTTTTAACTGAAGCTTAAAAGTGAAACTCTTTACGCCAGTTGTGCATTAGTATCTGATCATAAACATACACCTAAAAATTTTTGGTGGCAGATGTCAAATACGACATAAAGATATTACAAGCACATTACAAAAAAGAGCGCACATGGTTTCTGGTGCAGACTAACGTTAAGGTATGTATTTATTGAAATTTCTGTTCTAATTGTGCTGTTATATAAACTGCATTTGACACGTTTACAAGTATACTACACAAGAAAAATATGAAAGAGGTAAGCTTGTCATTCTGGATTTTCTCACCTTATTTCCTGTAAGGAGCATACGTTTCTAATTGGTACATTAAACCAATGTCATGACTGTTTTTCACTAGTGAGTTATCTTAAGATCTATGCTTTAGAATTGGAGACAGACTCATATATTTGTGTGTGGCATCGAGCATTTTTGTGAAACGATTCTGCATGTAGCATTTATGTCTACAATGTTGAGTTTGGAACTGTGTCTGTTCCCTGTAGCAGCTTGAAGAAATTTTATGTATAAATATGTACTCCCACGAACCCGAGAACCGATCCGCCTTATAAACCGAGCTGTAAAGCAACTCACTGATAATGGAAAAAGCTATTTTCATGTTATGTAGCCTAAACATGATTATTGTCTGTGGAGAAATGTTACCTACATAGGAAAAGTTGATTATACCCTTCATTGTATCCCACGTTTCCACTGTAAATGGTGGTCGTTCTCTTTTATTTTGTATTTTATCCGTATTTGTCACCTACTGAACTGTGATATCATTCGCCAGCACCATTTTGTTCTGCTGTTCGTCTCTTGCTCTCAGTTATTTTCGTTCACGAGGACTTCGTTTGCTGTGTGTGCGGTGATTCTGCAGTTTTCTTTGACCTTTGGTGCAAATTTTAGTGTTGCTAGACGTTGAAATTTCTTGTATAAATGTACTGGCTCAACCGTCGTTTTTTTCCAAATATCTCAATGAAGAAATGTTTTACTCAAACATTTCGGGTTAAGGCATTCGTGAATGTTTCAATCGAAATTTACAAATTTCGTTCCCTAGTCACTTTATTACTGTCCACTTTCTGTTTTTGAGAAATTAATGTCTGCATCATCAGACATATTTATAAAGAAAATTATTCTAATGTAGGTATTCATTTTATATGTAGGATCTAGTGTGAAGGCTGTGTCATTTTTTATATTGCTTCCACTTTAATATATATAATTTATTATACTACAAAATATATTTCCTAAACTCAATGTAGTTTAAATTTATGAACAATCTAATGAAGCAAACCATTATTTTGCAGTACTAATATCTAATCTCCTAAGTTTATTTAAAATCAAACATACTGCTAACATTTTGTAGATACTTCAGTATGCTTAATGTCTAAGATCATGAGACGCTTTCACCCAAAAACAAGTAGTTAACTGTAGTAACACTAGTAAATTTTAATATTTCTTAGAAAAGACCGATGTTTCACTTTTTTATCACTTCCATACTTACATTAACTTCTGAAGTAATAATGTTAATTGTATCCAAAGCCAGCAGCGACACAATGAAAGTAACTTGGAATTAAAAGGAAGTGATACTAACTGGATCAGCAAGAGTTGCTGATGAAATAAATCTTTATTCACTACTAGTTTCCATCAACTGGTTATCATTAGATATCATAAAATCATGGGTGGTATCGGTCTTGCTGTGGCGTCAGACATAAAAGAATTCTGGTTAATTGACACAGTCGTCAGTGGTAAAATACAGTAACGCCGTAAACAGTAAAATACATTAACATAATTTATGATCTTAGTACACTGTCTACGTCCATGTTCCATCCTCTGCATGCTCAGTCTGAAGAAGACAGTGTGCTGATGTTATTTATTCATATTGATGCATTTTACTGCATTAATACATTTTACTACTGGTACAGTTTTGGTAACGCAGAATGGTATTTTTATTTTCCATTTGTCTCCACAGTACGAACGATACCAAACAGGTTAATGCAAATAATTTTAGGGCACCTCGTGATGACAGGCTGATCGAAACAAGTAGCGAATAAAGATTTATCTCATCAGCAGCTCTTGATGGATCTCAAACATGGCTTCTTTCAAATATTTACGAAGCAGTACAAAATTAAACTTAGAATCGTTTTAAAACTAGCTGTGCGTAATTTGCTGAGTATTTAATTTCGTCCTTAGGATGCTCTATTCTAAACAATATAGGTCATCACCTGTATTATTTTCACACGGAAAAAAATGTAATAAAACGCAGAGCAGTTCGAAAATCTACGCATTCACAAAAATATATACGCCGTTTCCATTTGGTTCTGGCAAAAAGAAGTCTAGAATGTCTTCTGCCCACCACCACATATCTATCAGCACATCCCACGCTTCCTCCCAGGCCAGGGTAATCTTTCCCTGTAACCAGGCGATACTCTCTTGTAGCCAGTTCTGCATCATCTGTCTTCGGCCGATGGGCTTCATTTCGAACGTGTCACAGCCGGAAGTGAAATCCGACTTCATGTACCGAGGCGGCGTCTCGTCCTCTTCCGAAATTCCGCCACCGGTCTGCGTCGCCTCCATCGCTACCAGCCGGTGGTGCCTCACAAGTTCTCCTTGGCCCCTAGCTGCTTACAGGTATAGCTGCAAGTTATCGAGCGGAGGTTCACGAACGAAATGAGGTCGCATTCCTACAGTCGGCTTATCCAAACTGGCGCTACACAGACCTCGTTACAGAGTGGTAAGTCAGCTTAGAGGTCCGACACCGAGATCACACAGGTGCCGAGCTGTTGAGTCAGTGAGTGTACGCTGAAGCGTTCCCGAAGTCAGGACGTCACAGAAGAACGTCCAGGCACACGCACGCACTACGTGACCGCTTGTTCAGGACTGGCAGTTGCGACAAAAGTAGTGGGTCGAAATCCACCCAGGAGGCACGACAGGCATTCCACCAATCCTGAGGCGTTGCCTTCTCTCTCGTACTGAGATTTTCAGTTGGAAGTTTCTCCAAGGAGTGACTTAGGAAGCAGTCGATAAGTTATTTATGATTCAAGTAAACAAGACCGCTGCGACTGTTATAATCCTACAACCGGTTTTGCAAGATGCTTCAAGTCAAAAGATTAAAGATTCTGTTTAAATCGGATAAACACATCCGCAAAATTTACAGGGTGTTACAAAAAGTTACGGCCAAACTTTCAGGAAACATTCCTCACACACAAAGAAAGAAAATATGTTATGTGGACATGTGTCCGGAAACGCTTACTTTCCATGTTAGAGCTCATTTTATTACTTCTCTTCAAATCACATTAATCATGGAATGGAAACACACAGCAATAGAACGTACCAGCGTGACTTCAAACACTTTGTTACAGGAAATGTTCAAAATGTCCTCCGTTAGCGAGGATACATGCATCCACCCTCCGTCGTATGGAATCCCCGATGCGCTGATGCAGCCCTGGAGAATGGCGTATTGTATCACAGCCGTCCACAATTCGAGTACGAAGAGTCTCTACATTTGGTACCGGGGCTGCGTAGACAAGAGCTTTCAAATGCCCCCATAAATGAAAGTCAGGAGGGTTGAGGTCAGGAGAGCATGGAGGCCATGGAATTGGTCCGCCTCTACCAATCCATCGGTCACCGAATCTGTTGTTGAGAAGCGTACGAATACTTCGACTGAAATGTGCAGGAGCTCCATCGTGCGTGAACCACATGTTGTGTCGTACTTGTAAAGGCATATGTTCTGGCAGCACAGGTAGAGTATCCCGCATGAAACCATGATAACGTGCTCCATTGAGCATAGGTGGAAGAACATGGGGCCCAATCAAGACATCACCAACAATGCCTGCCCAAACGTTCACAGAAAATCTGTGTTGATGACGTGATTGCACAGTTGTGTGCGGATTCTCGTCAGCCCACACATGTTGATTGTGAAAGTTTATAATTTGATCAGGTTGGAGTACATACTGACGAAACTAAAATGAGCTCTAATATGGAAATCAAGCGTTTCCGGACACATGTCCACATAACATCTTTTCTTTATTTGTGTGTGAGGAATGTTTCCTGAAAGTTTGGCCGTACCTTTTAGTAACACTCTTTATATCCAGATATGTAAAACTTCTGACTCACAGACGTGCGAGCGTCTATCCACAACTACATCTACCCTGCAAATCACATTTAAGTGCTTGGCAGAGGGTTCATCGAACCACCTTCACAATTCTCTATTATTCCAGTCTCGTATAGCGCGCGGGAAGAATGAACACCTATATCGTTCCATACGAGCTCTGATTTCCCCTATTTTATCTTGGTGATCGTTCCTCCCTATGTAAGTCGGTGTCAAAAAAATATTTTCTCATTCGGAGGGGAAAGTTGGTGATTGGAATTTCGTGAGAAGATTCCGTCGCAAGGAAAAACGACCTTCTTTTAATGATGTCCAACCCTAATCCTCTATCATTTCTGTGACACTCTCTCCCACATTTCTTTGAACTTTTTCGATGTACTCAGTCTATCCTATCTGGTAAGGGTCCCACACTGAGCAACAGTATTCTAAAAGCGGACGGACAAGCGTAGTGTAGGCAGTCTCCTTAGTAGGTCTGTTACATTTTCTAAGTGTCATGCCAATAAAACGCAGCTTTGGTTAGCCTTCCCCGCAACATTTTCTGTGTGTTCCTTCCAATTTAAATTGTTCGTAATTGTAATACCTAGGTATTTAGTTGAATTTACGGCTTTTAGATTAGACTGATTTATCGTATAACTGAAGTTTAACGCATTCCTTTTAGCACTCATGTGGATGACCTCAGACTTTTCGTTATTTAAGCCTAACTGCCACTTTTCGCACCATTGCGATATTTCTTCTAACTCGTTTTGCAGTTTGTTTTGATCATCTGATGACTTTATTAGCCGATAAACGACAGCGTCATCTGCAAACATCCGAAGACGGCTGCTCAGATTATCTGCCAAATCGTTTATATAGTTAAGGAACAGCAAAGAGCCCATAACACTACCTTGGGAAACGCAAGAAATCAGAAATAATAAAATGCAGTGACAGCTAAAGTCTTACCCAACCTCCATTGTAGACAGTCTGTTGCCTGCAACAGCAACGCTTCCTCCCCAGGCTGTCTACAACGGAGGTTGTGGATGGCCTTAGCTCCAATACAGTTTGTCATAGACGCTCGCACATTTGTGAGTCAGAAGTTTTAAATACCTGGGTATACATGTTGGGAATGGCTTTAGTACCTCTAATCTTTTGAGTCTGAAACACCTGAAGATGCAAATTTAATTTGCTAAACCGGTCGTGTTCTCCAATAAAGCATTCTAAGAGTCTTGTTTATTTAAATCATGGAGTATTTCGGCTGTGGTTGCCCTACACATAGTGTGTATAAGTTATTTAATTTAACTGCTGCTGCATGGAGACAAGCCACATTGATGATGGACAGTAATTTCTTTTAAGAACACCATGCGGTGCAGCTCGCTGGAACCTCTGTAACTCTGACTGAATTTTTTCCTGTATCGGTCCATCGTCCCATTCATTTTCTTATAATCGGGGTCGCATCAGGCGCCATTGTTCGATGGCGGTATCAATCAAACCCACACAACTGTCGTGATAGAAAACGTTATGTATGGCAAGAAAAATGAGAGGATAAAATATCGCAGCGGGAGTGGGGGGGGGGGGGGGGGGGGGAGGGGGGCCTCTAGCTTCCGACAAAGAATCAATTAATGAATAAACATGAGTAATGTTCGACCATTCACCCTGTAACAGTGCGCCTCCAACCTCTTCCACCTTGCCGCTGAAAAACATTCAAAACACAAGTCATATACGATGTTCGAAAATTCCCGTCACAAACTTCCAGGACTGGTAAGGCTGAGTGAGTACGTAATATTTTTAATAGGAACAGATGCCCGGAAACATACCGTTTCCGTTCTACGATCGTTTCAATTCTTCACTAGAAGAGTTATTATTGTTGTGGTCTTCATTCGAAGACTGGTTTGATGCAACTAACCACGCTACACAATCCTGGGCAAGCATCTTCGTCTTTGAATAACTCCTGCAACGCATAAAGATTTCATGTTTTGATTCCTTCCGCAATTTTTGCCTCCCCCCCCCCCCCACCCGCTCCCTTCCCTTCAAAATTAAATTGACAAAACCTCGATCTCTCAGAATGTGTCCTATCAATCGAACCTTTCATTTAGCCAGGTTATGCCACTAATTTTATTTCTCCGCAATACTGTTCAGTGCCTCTTCATTAATTACGTGATCTACCAATATAATCTTCTTGCCTGGCCTGCCGGTGTGGCCTAGCGGTTCTAGGCGCTACAGTCTGGAAACGCGCGACCGCTACGTCGCAGGTTCGAATCCTGCCTCGGGCATGGATGTGTGTGATGTCCAAAGGTTAGTAAAGTTTAAGTAGTTCTAAGGTCTAGGGGTCTGATGATCTCAGAAGTTAAGTCCCATAGTGTTCAGAGCCATTTGAACCTTCTTGCCTGACTTGTTTATCCCCATGTTTCACTTCCGCAAAGACTACACTCCAGAAGAATTTCTTAGGAAAAGACTTCCTTACTCTTAAATTCATGTCCGGTGTTAACAAATTTCTCTCCTTCAGAAACGCTTTCTTGCCACTGTCAGTCTACATTTTACATCCTCCCTACTTTAGTCATCATCAGTTATTCTGCTGCCCAAATAGCAACACTCATCTAATACTTTAAGTGTCTCGTCTCCTAATCGAATTCCCTTAGCATTGCTTGATTTAATTCGACTACATACCATTACTCTTGTTTTGCTTTTGTTCACGTTCATCTTATATAGTGCTTTCAAGTCTCTGTCCATTCAATTCAACTGCTCTTCCAAGTCCTTTACTACCTTTTCAAGAATTACAGTGTCATTCTCATTGGTTCCTTTACTGCTTGCTGGATATACATCGCAGCTAGGCTACAGTCCTGTTTCACTCCCTTCTCAACCTCAGTTTCCCTTCGTGACCTTCGACACTCACAACTGTCGTATGATTTCTGTAAAATACGTAAATAACTTATCGCTCCCTGTATTTTAACCGTGCTACCTTCAGGATTTGAAAGAACGTGTTCCGGTCAACATTGTCAAAAGCTGTCTGGAAGTCAACACGTGCTCTCTTACAAGGTAAGTTGTAGTGTCAGCATCGTTTCGAATGCTCCGTCGTATCTTTGGAATCTTAAGTTACCTTCCTCAAGGACGATTTCTTCCCATGTTTATAGTCTTCTGTAAATAATTCGAGTCAGTAATTTGCAACCATCGCTTATTAAACTGAGAGTTCTATCATATTCACACCTATCACGACCTTCTTTCTTTGGAAATGGAATTGATACATTTTTCTTTAAGGCTGAGCGTATTTCCCCTGTATCATACCTCTTGCACACCAGATGCTATAGTCCTGTCATCCTCTCACAAGGATATCATCAGTTCTCCAGAAAAATACAAATCCGAAATAGGATTATTTCAAGACAAAGTATTTCGAAAGTTAAGAGTGCAATTACTTTGCTCTTTTAATGAACTGAAGCATATAATCGTTTAAGCGAAACTAATTATAGGTATCAAGGTCTTTTGGCCGTGTGCTTGGACTGAGATTTTATTTAAAAAACTTTTTTTAAAAAAATCTGTAAAAGTAAACTAAACTGCGGTCCCGTATGGGGTAGGCCTGCTGGGAGTAGTGCACTGGACTACCGCTCACTAAACTTGTTACGCTATGAGTGAGAGGCAATACCGAATTTCAGTAAATATTAGTAGCGTTAGACAAAATTTCTTTAGACAAAGCGAAAACTGAAACACATAGTGAGAGCTGATAGCATAATCATAAAGAAAATGGCTGGTATGAAATGACACCAATAGTCTCATGCAATTTTACGTTGTAGCCGAAAGTGTACGTTACGTTACATCAGAGAAGTACGTGAAATTTTAGGTTATAATGTACAAAGAACCTCCCTGCTGAAGCAGTCGGTCGTAAGCTGCCAACAAGAGCGGGGAATCCTAGAGAACTGTGTCACGACGCTCGCCTATCTCTCCACGACAGACGTTTCTCAGAAACACGCGGGTGTCGCAGACGGAAGTGTGCGCGGGGCGAGAGCTGTGTCGCTGTTTGGTAAGCTACAACGCGTGGCTGTGCCTTCTGGTGAAACGAGAGCGATTCAGTACGCGTACACAGGTTCTTTCTGCTGTGAGTTCGTCACAATTTCCAAGAGCAAGCTGTTTCCGCCTGCCACTTGGACGTTCATTGCAGTCAGACCCAACGAGTGGGGGAGGGGGGGAGAGGGAGATGTGGGGTAGGCGGGTATAGGGAGGGCAAAATCCCCGGGGCCTAATCCCCATTCGGTCCCAAGACTCCCTCGGACCCCCAGGATGCTCAGTTGGCAAATCCAAGGCTGCTATTGTAAAATAAATGTTGTATCATATAATAAATAAAAGAACATTGCCCCAGCACCAGCATCTACATCTACATCTACATACATACAGAGTACGCCACTGCACGGTGCGTGGCAGTTGGTACCCTGTACCACAACTAGTCGTTGCCTTCCCTCTTCCACTGGCAGATAGAGCGAGGGAAAAACGACTATCTATACACCCCCGTACGAGCCCCAATTTCTCGTATCTTATCTTCGTGGTCTCTACCCGAAATGTATGTTGGCGGCAGTAGGATCGTTCTGCAGTCAGCTTCAAATGCCGGTTCTCTAAACTTTCTCAGTAGTGTCCTTCGAAATGAGTGTCTTCTACCCTCCAGGAATTCCCACTTGAGCTCTCGAAGCATATCCATAACACGTGCATGCTGATCGAACCTACCGGTAATAAATCTGTCAGCTCACCTCTGAATTGCTTCGACTTCTACTTTCAATCCGACCTGGTGCGGATCACAGACTCGAGTAGTACTCAAGAACAGGTCGCACTAGCGTCCTATATGCGACCTCCTTTACGGGTGAATTACACTTTCTACCGAAGAAAAAAAAAAAGAAAAAAGAAAAAAAGACTATGTCGCCCTACCACAATCCTCACATGTTCGTTCCATTTCATATCTTTTCGCAACGTTGCGCCCAGATATTTGAAATATGTGATTGTGTCAAGCAGGACACTACTAATGATGTATCCGAACACTATGTGTTTTTCCTACTCACCCACATTAACTTACATTTTTCTACATTAAGAGCCACCTGCCATTCATCACAGCAATCAGAAATTTTATCTAGGCCATCTTGTATCAACCTACAGTCACTTATCTTCGACACCTTCCCTTACATCACAGCATCATCAACGAACAACCACAGATTACTGCCCACCCTGTCTGATAGATCATCTATGTAAGTAGAAAGTAGCAACGGTCCTATCACAGTTCCCTGGGGCACTCACAACGTTACATCCGTGACTCCGATGAACACTCGCCGTCGAAGGCAACATACTGGATTCTATTACTTAAGAAGTCTTCGAGCTAGTGACATATCTGGAAACCTATTCCTCATCACGTAACTTCGGTAACAATCTGTTAAGTCCCATAGCGCTCAGAGCCATTTGGACCATTTGAAGCCGCTAACAATCTGTAGAGGGGTACCATGTCCAATGCTTTTCGGAAATCTAGAAATATGTAATCAGCCTAATCCCTTTCATCCACATTTCGGAATATATCATGTGAGAAAAGAGCAAGCTGGGTTGCGCATGAGCGGTGCTTTCTAAATCCGTGCTGATTGGTTGGCATGAACTTTTCGGTCCCTACGAAATTTATTATATTCGAACTCAGGGCATGCTCTAGAATTCTGTAGCAAACCCATGTTAAGGATATTGGTCTGTAATTTTGCTGGTGCGTTCTTTTTCCCTTCTTATATGCAGGAGTCAGAAGTCACCTGCGCTTTTTTCCAGTCGCTTGGTACTTTACGCTGATCGAGAGATTTGCGATAAATGCAAACTAAGTAAGGAGCCCATGACGTACTCTTTGTTAAATCAAATTAGGATTCCACCCGGACCTAGCGACTTATTTGTTTTCAGTTCTTTCAGTTGTTTCTCTACCCCAGGGGCGCTTATTATTACGTCATCCATACAGGGCTCTGTGTGATGTTCAAACGACGGTACGTTTGTACGATTCTCTTTCTTTCCACTTCAGTTCTTAAGCTTTATGGCTCGTACTGGCCAACTGCCTGTAATTCTGTTTCGTGTTTAATCTTGAATGCACAATATTTTCTTTAGACATCGTGCACTACAACAACCTTATGATGGAATCAAAAATGAGCATTCCTTAATTGTTTTTGGAAAACCTACCAAAACCTGCTCCCAACAAATGTACACGGCAGCAGCTGTGAAACTTCATTGTAAGTTGATAGGTTTGTGTTACGGCGTGAACTCAAGCGCCGGAACGCCAATCGTGAACGATAGAGAAGAGATGGTTGTGAGAAGACATCAGCCAATCGCACGCTGACCGACCCTCTCCAAGACGACAAAGCGACAGCAGCGGCCCCTGTGTGAAGAGGACAATAGGTGCCGCGAACGTCTGGTGACGGCCCAGTTGAATAGCATCTTGGAGATTAGGCACTTGGATAGAAGTGTCTACTCTAGTCACCTCGCTTGTACTCTCTAGGTAGCACAGACTTAGGGTTATCTGTACTGAAGAAGATTGCCTATTTTGTATGTCGCCCTTAGCTTGCGCCACATCTGTGTAATTGCAAAAGTTAAGTATTTTAATTATCTTATTGTAATGAAACTCATTAATACGACTATTTGAGTGTTCGTCTAGTGAACCGAATAAGCAGACTTCCTAGACACCACAGTTTGCCAGCAACATTCAAAGATAAGGTACTTCTGATTCCATAACAAGCTAATTTTAGACAAAAAAAACGAGTATACAAAAAATTTTGCATTCGGGAGGAAATACAGAACTAAATAATTGTTTGAATGTAGCTGTCTCCACAGAGTCATAAAAGTGAAGAAATGAAATGACAGGGGGTGCATTGCTGGTGCCAGGAAGTAAAGAGGTAATATTCTTCTTTAGTTTGACCATAGAACAGCCAAACTATATCGGAACTCTCATGTTAATTTTGACATCATTTCTTAGTCAAAGACGCTTGGCCTTCAGACGTTCAGCTCAGAAAATTGGAGATTCGAATTCCTCGGTACATTAAAGCTCTTGAGTCATTATGATCCAGTTCTCGCAAAAACGGTAGGAAGTTCAGAGGCATCCAAGACGCTGAAAGACGTATAAAAGTGCCTTACCTGTCAAGTGATATGCAGAATGAATTTATTTCTAGTTGTGCCCATCATGTCAGGGATGCCATCTTCTATAGTGCGCTTGTCATAGCCTTAAAAAAATGGCTCTGAGCGCAATGGGACTTAACTTCTGAGGTCATCAGTCCCCTGGAAATTAGAACTACTTAAACCTAATTAATCTAACAACATCACACACATCCATGCCAGAGGCAGGATTCGAACCTGCGACCGTAGCGGTCGCTCGGTTCCAGACTGTTTCGCCTAGAACCGCTCGGCCACTCCGGCCGGCTGTCATAGCCTTATTTGGAGTACTTGCAGGTGAGGGTTATCATGAAGCAGATACTTTCGTCGGAGTGATTCAACGTCCTTACAACTTGTTCAGTAACAGTTCGCAACGGTGGGAATTTCTGAAACAGTTTGTTGGAAGTTCTCTATATTCCATGTCCGACAAACACTGGAGTGTCAGGTTGGCGCTACAGTACCAATTTCAGCTCACTTGGATAAGAGTGACATTGCTATTGAACTTTCAGTAAGCTAAATTTCTCAGTTGAAACAGCTTAAGTTTTAGGGTTGTCGTAGATTATGTGAGATCATTCAACCGTTTAATTATGACATCAGCTTAACTGAACTCGTTGGTACTAATTGACTGCAGAAGCAAATTACTGCAAGTTCGAAATACTACCATAAATTTGGGAGATGATACTTTGAGAGCTTATTAAAAGACTTTAAGTAAATTCGTAAAAAAATGGGACGGCATCATCTCTGATATAAAGCAATTGCCAAAACAATTAATATCGATCATGAATTTCCGCAGGTGTCCACTAAAAGAGAAAATCATTTCATGATGAAACCAGGAATGTAGTGACAGGTGTGAATTCATAAGATTTATTCA
The DNA here is from genome assembly GCF_021461395.2 of Schistocerca americana. Lineage (NCBI taxonomy): Eukaryota > Metazoa > Arthropoda > Insecta > Orthoptera > Acrididae > Schistocerca > Schistocerca americana. Next base: position 218,684,583 of record NC_060119.1, on the reverse strand, counting down.
AGCAAATGTATTTTATATCATTATTGGCAATCTAGTGTCTAACTTGAAAATCGGATATGAGACAATGAAGATTTTAGGTGAAACACTTGAGTGTTATGTGGAAATACTCAAATATGACTAATAACCGGGTCGCTCAGGCGAGCAAGTTATTTATCAATGAATACCACAATGATGCCACAATAGACTTAAAAGAAGATATTAAATATTTGAAAACATTTCATACTTGAAACTTTCCACACATTATTTTAGAACCACTACGATTTACAAGATTAAAATTTTAAGCTTATTTCCGAATGTGTGTGTGTAGCTACACGCATTATTTACGCTCTTTTCAGTGACTGTAGCTGAAGCAGGAAGGTCATTCAGCAATCTGGCACATGTTTAAAGCTGTCTCAGATCAACTATGAGTCAACAAAATTTCACAGATTTTGGAATCTTTGCAACTGAATAGAAATTGACTTTTATGCTGTCACTCAAACATTTCCTGAACGAAAGGGTCGCAACGAGCCATTGACGTTGTTACGAGCAAGTAGGCTATAATAGGTATCTTACTCGTTGCACGATTCGTGGCGGTTTACATGTGAGTGCGCTGATATCTGTTTACCGAAATACGTGGGCACGCCAGAGAACGAGTGGGTACAGAACACAACATCGCATCGTCACTGGCATCACATATTTCATCAATGTACAAATCAGTCTAATACTTAGCCTTTGTTTTAAAGTGAAGTGACATTTCATCAATGTACAAAGCAGTGTAATATTTAGCCATTTGTTTTAAAGTGAAGTGAAAGGAAATTAAACCAGTTTAAAAAATAAAATGAAAATGAGCAAACATACGTTTTACAATAATTCGTTATTGAATAGTATCTGAAGCCGAACGTGGAAGTTTGTCAGTCGTAACAGTTTTCTCCCTTGCCGTGTAGGGCATGGTTGAGCTATCATCCAGTTCCCTAGCTGTGGTGGTCTTGAGCACCTGACAGCTGTCTTCGTCATTATTTTTCAGACCAGTTTATTACGATTCCTTCAGTCTCCTACTCCACGAAAGCGCCATGGTGCTAGTATTTTTTCTCGAAGTATTTCATCTTTGCACACTCACTCGAGATTCATCTGACTGCTGTGTCAGTTCTTCCAAAGCTGTAGTGGGAACTGGGGACATGGTTTACGACGATTTTTGTGTTTCTACATTCCTTGTAATTTTAATTGTAATAGAACATCAAGCGAGGTGTGTCAAAACAGCTACTACTGGTTTCCTGAAATACCTTGAGTTTCTCTCTACCAACGTGTTTAAATTTCGATCCAAAATGCACACTCCTGTACGCCTATGTGTTAAAGTTCGCCGATCTGGAAGCGTTCAGACCCATCAAGCGTATGTACACTGTCCACTCACCTCTCTTTCATCTTCACTGTCTCCTCTCTCTTTCTTCTCCCTCTCCTTTTATCTCCATGCATCCTCCTTCCCCTTTTACTGCCACTGTTTCTCACTGACTAACAGTATAATCTGCTGTTACATTCATCCTTCTCTCTTTCTCTTTCATTGCCACTTGCTCTCTCTCCCGCCATAATTGACTCCTCTCTCTTTCTCTCCCACTAGCACTGTCTCTGCTCTTCTCTTTCAGCATAATAAAGCGCGAACATGTTCGTATAGTTACATTTTTGGTGAGGAGGACACTGGCTCCCTATGTTCCTGTCATTCTTTTCAAGAGAGACATATTCGCCCTTTTCTGCTCCGGCAGGATCATTTTTCCAGATTCCCTTCTATAGGAGCGTATATAGCTTACGTAAAACGGAACCTAAAGGGCAGAAAAATTTTAAAGATTTATTTATGATCTTCGACACATATATATACTTCGACACAAATAAACAACAAATAAGTACGCAAAATCGTTTGCTTTACGTGTTTGTCAGTACTTTGCTCATCGGTAGCATTCCTCGAAAACAGCCTGCCTATGATTTGCACAGTAATAAGAGTTTAAATGTTATGAGAAATATTTAACTGAATTTGTAGCCTTTCCAGCTTCACAGTTTTTTGCGGTCATTTTAAGTTATTTTCAAGTATGTTAACACCCTCGTTCACCCAGTTTTTTGTTACCGCAGCACCGCTTTGGGCATATTTGTATAGGCGTGAAGCGCCTATTATACAGCGAGAGTGTATCATGAAGTTTTATTGGTGAAAAAATGCTGACTAAAAATGTAGTCTGGTGACCTCACATCCCTTGCGATGACCCCAGAACCATTACCATGTGTTCACTGCGTCACTTAAAACTAAATTTACACCGCATAACGCATATTACGTGTTTATTTTACTGCATGAATATGGGAAATCTGAAACTCTGGATCTTGGTAACGGATAATGATATCGGAAAAAGTTCCGGAGGTCCCCGAGAATATGATCTTAAGAACATATGGTAAAATATTCGACGATCTGCCATTAACAGAAATTGTAAAAGTGGTCATCCCCACAATTGACGCTTTGGTACCCAAAATCCATGGAAATTGGGGAATATCGTGATAACGGATACAGATTTTCGAAACCGGGAAATGGTTTTTCTAACGAAATGTCTAAATAAATTCCCCCTAAATTTTGATCCATTTGCTATGGTCAGTTGTTTAGATAATTGCGATCTACTGCAAAAACGACAGAAAATGATTTTTGCGGTTTTCTGCATAATGACGGTACCTTTGAACCTCTGTATATCGTTAACGGGTAACAAATTCGAAGTCGGTTTCGAAATTCCCCGAAAGTATCACTTACAGAACATATGGTAAAATTTTCGACGATCTGCAATGAATGGATATTGTAAAAGTGGCCTACCACATAACTGGTACTCTTCGAACCCAAAAACTGTGTTTTTTCGAGGTTTTCTCAAGAATCTCCCATCAACAAATGCTGGTTTTACGAGCCGCCCCTCCACCCTAGACGACACCTAAGGCAAAAGAACCAATCGATTTGCTCAATTTGCCTGGGCTGGAGAAAGTGTATAACCTTTAAATTTTGACCTTGTACTGTAGGATGTCTAGGTGGTCGCTTGGCCTGTAACGTTAAATTTTGACCCTGTACTGTAAGATAGCAAAATGATCGTTTGGTCGAGAGCTATCCAAAACAATGGACCTCTCTTTCTCTGTGATCATACTACACAAGATATGGCAGTCTGAAAATCGTATTTTTGCTTTTGGCTTTTTGGAAGATATTGGTAACGTGCACTGTCGTGCATGGAGTGATTGCGGTTGTGAAAATAAGTTCAGTGTTTAATAATAAACATATTTATTCTGTATTTCACCAAAAATAGTATTTTTCTGGTTCTCTAATATTTCTCGGATTGTGTGAAATCACGTCAAACCTTCTTTAAAGTAACAATAAAATTCGGTTGCTATATTTGGATACCGAACTCAATCACACATCTTGCCCTGGGCTCAGACCAGGCTCTCGCGGCCCTGGCTGCAGTCGTATCGTTCGGTGCCAAGAGGTCAGGGCCACTTAGTGTGTAGAGTTTCAGGCTTTACCGACCTGGTTTTCACTTCATACGTCGCACGGAATTTCTTTTTTAATCATCCTGCCGTGAATACTGGAAGTAGTGAGAAGTTACTGACAAAAATGCACACCACAATGTAGAAATTACTTTCCATTTTCTTATGTTTTATTAACACTAAATTCATTTCCGATAATTGGCTTCGTTGCGTGTATGAATATAAATACCGCAACACAGGTAGGTAAGCTACCCCAGCTAAAACAAATTCCACAAATTTGCCAAGTCGAAATGATTAGCATGATAAGTGACGGACGACGGCAATAATGAAAGTCGCCAATTACTGAACATAGTAGCACTCATTTTTAGCTACCAGGCACCGAACTTGACGATACTGAACACTAGACAAGCATTCGCTGAACACTAGTTAGAGACTCAGAACGGATGCAGAAGTTTATGAGACCAGTGCTCGACCCTGACTGACTGACATTGTAAGTAGGCTGTTTAGGTTCTTATATTGGTAACGCCACGTAGCGCTCTGAAAATCACTGGCTGTGCTGTGTGCAGTCTGTGGCTGGTTTGCATTGTTGTCTGCCATTGTAGTGTTGGGCAGCGGCAGCTGGATGCGAACAGCGCGTAGCGTTGCGCAGTTGGAGGTGAGCCGCCAGCAGTGGTGGATGTGGGGAGAGAGATGGCGGAGTTTTGAAATTTGTCATGAACTGCTATATTTATATATGATGATATCAAGGTAAATACATTGTTTGTTCTCTATTAATATCTTTCATTTGCTAACTATCCCTATCAGTAGTTAGTGCCTTCCATAGTTTGAAGCTTTTATTTAGCTGGCAGTAGTGGCGCTCGCTGTATTGCAGTAGCTTGAGCAGCGAAGATTTTTGTGAGGTAAGTGATTTGTGAAAGGTATAGTTTAATGTTAGTCAGGGCTATTCTTTTGTAGGGAATTTTGAAAGTCAGATTGCGTTGCGCTAACAAAATATTGTGTGTCAGTTTAAGCACAGTCTTGTATAAATTGTTCTAAGGGGACGTTTCAACATGATCCTGTACATTTTAACTAGCGACACTGATTATAGAACCTTACATGTCGAAAGCTTATGACAGACTGCATGAGGCTTTGTATACGACCCCTTACGCAAAGATGCGAGTGGTACATAAATGTCTAAATAGTCAAATACATGCCACATTTTATGTATTAACATGATGTTGGATTAATTAATACATTAACATTTTATTTTACTGAAAGCGTGCATTTTGGGAACAAAAAAAATCAGGGCTACTAAACTGTTATGTTTTGGAAATAATTACACTTTACGACTCTAGAATTCTGGAATACGAAAATTAAAAGACAAACGGTCGCAATACAGCGAGAGGCACGATAAAGTCATTTTGCAGCACGACAGCGCTTGACCCCAAGTTGCAAAAGAGGTCAAACCGTACTTGGAAACGTTAAAATGGGAAGTCCTACCCCACCCGCCGTATTCTCCACACATTTCTCCCTCTGGCTCTCACCTGTTCAGATCAATGGCGCATGGCTTGACTGATCAACACTTCCGATCTCATAAAGAAGTCACAAATTGGATCGATTCGTGGATCGCTTCGGAAGATGAACAATTTTTTCGACGCGGGATTCGTACACTGCCCGAAAGATGGGAGAAAGTAGTGGCCAGCGATGGAAAATACTTTGAATGATACATGTGCAACCAATTTGTTTCATTAAAGCAAAGTTGTACACCTTGTAGCATCAGACATCTTTTTCAACTTTCGGAAAGTTAAAGAAGTACCTGGTCGATCGATGCTGACGTGCTGAAGATTGGTGTTAACTGGCTCCTACAACTGGGCCCTGATTTCCTCTATGCCGATTTCGACAGACTGCTTTACCGAAGAAACTATGGTGACTAAGTGGGAGAGAAAAATATATCAGTGCCTTTTTTTTATTTTCTGAATGAAGTTTTCATTTGGAGGACGTATTACGTTACCTTTCTGAAGCACACTTCGTACTTGTTCAAATGAGCTCGTTCTCCAACTGTAGCGACTCGCTGTCGACAAAACATTAAATCCTAGCCTTTATTGCTTCGAACTGAGATCGCAGTTCACTTATAGTGGATCCACTGGTTACTTTGCAACAATCCTCTTTCCCCTCATATCAACAACGCGAAGTTTCCGAAACCCCTTCGATCCGCTAGTGTCCACCACCGACTCCTCAGTTGTACGAGTTCAGAGCTACTCTCTGAATTTGTTGAACGTTTCAGGCGCTTCGTATAATCACCGTTTGGAGTACAGAAGGCTTATTTCTCGTTCAAGGGCATTCGAACTGGTTCATCCCCCTCGGAAGCTAATAACAACCTTCTAGTCGGTTACCAACGAGCTCGGGGACTAATTTACTAACCTTCCGTGACAGAGTAACACGCTGAATCCTGGTTGGAGTACGGGCTAGCGTTGTAACTTCGGCACTTACCGATCCTCCTCTTCTACCTTCTCCCGCTTCTAGGTTCAACACTACGCTTAAATTAATGGATAATTCCTCGACAAATGGTGCACCTCGACTGCGGTTGGGAATGCCTTCTCAAAAAGCTACTGATGCTCAAGTCTGTGTCAATGAGACGATCTCTCATACAGTAACTAAAACACAAGTTGTCTTATTTAACATTTTCAGGTCAGAGGATTTCAGTCTTTTGAATTGGAGGTCATTGGCTGTCGGCGTACTGATATATTACCATATTAAGACGAATCGTTCTCAGTTGGGGAGAGATACGACGGCCTTACTGACCAAGGTACGTTTGGGAAGCACGAAGACAAGCAGTAAAAATTCTCGCTGCGTGCATTATCTTGCATAAATGTAAGCACAGGTGGCTTGCCGTGAACGGCAACAAAACGCGAAGGAGAATATAGTCGACGTACTGCTTTGTTGCAAGAGTGCCGCGGGTAGCAACGAAAGGAGTCCTGCTGTGAAATCCAATTACACCCCGGACCATCACTGCTGGCCAGTGTGGCCGAGCGGTTCTAGGTGCTTCAGTCTGGAGCCGCGCGACCTCTACGGTCGCAGCTTCGAATCCTGCCTTGGGCATGGATGTATGTGATGTCCTTAGGTTAGTTAGGTTTAAGTAGTTCTAAGTTCTAGGGGACTGATGACCTCAGATGTTGAGTCCCATAGTGCTCAGAGCCATTTGAACCATTTTTGAACCACACCATCACTCCTGGTTGTGCGGCCCTATGGCACTCGACAGTCCGGTTGGTATTCTACCGATGTCTGGAGCGACTCCAGACACGTCTTTGCTGGGCATAGGGGCTCACTTCGAAGTGAGTCAACACAATTCTACTCCAGCCAATGAGATTCTAGGCCGAAGAAGTGTCTGGAGAGGCTCTGAACTATGGTGGGATACCGACCTCACTATCGCCCGCCATACAGCCCGACAACCGGGAATGATGGTCTTGGATGCAATTGGATTTCATAGCAGGACCCCTTTGGTTGTCATCCACGACATCCTTATACCGCAGTGCTACGTGGAATATATTTTACAACCTGTCTTGTTGTCCTTCGTGGTAACCCATCCCAGTCTTACATTTCAGTAAGATAATGCCTACCTGAACACGGCGAGTGTTTCCACTACTTGTCTCCATGACTGTCAAACCATACTTTGGCCGGGTAAGTTACCGTACCTCTCTCCGGTTGAGTACATATGGAGATCTATGGACAAAGGCCCTCCAGTCAGCTCGAGATTCTGACGACCTACAGCGCCACTGGACAGAATTTGTCATGATATCCCTCAGGAGGACATCCAACAACTGTATCAGTCAATCTCAAGGCGAATAATTGCTTTTTAAGGGCCAGAGGATCAACATGTTATTGACTTAATTTTAAGCGTCTTCAATTCATATGAAGGTTTCGTTGGTGAGCCGTGCTCACTCCCAACTGTGGTTTCCTTGGCTGTGTTTGGTTTCCCGCCGTTGTTGCATTTATGCCGTGGTTCTTCCTCCTCCTTCTACGTGTGGCAGCAGCGATGTATATCGATATTTGAACCGTGTACCATCTTTGATCTTGTGTACATAGTTTCCGGCTAGGGGGTGTGCGAGCAGTCGGTCGGTTGGTGCGAACCAGGGAGGATATCTCCGTGCGGCGCAGTCGGTTGGGTCCGCTGGCGGTCCCTGCGCAGTGTCGGAGCGTGTGTGGAGCTGTCCGATCGCTACGAGCTTCGTGGCTCACCGACACAGGACGTCAAAATTGAGTGCTGTCTTAAGTACCCAAGCCACGTCCGTTCATGTTGTATCGTTTGTTTCGGTGGTTTGTTGTTGGGGAGCTTTCCCTGTTAGCAACACCCAGTGTTTGTAGTGGTGAAATCGAGCCGCCGTGTGGTGGTTCAAATGACTCTGAGCACTATGGGACTTACCATCTGAGGTCATCAGTCCCCTGCAACTTAGAACTACTTAAACCTAACTAACCTAAGAACATCACACACATCCATGCCTGAGGCAAGATTCGAACCTGTGACCGTAGCGTTCGTGCGGTTCCAGACTGAAGCGCCTAGAAGCGCTCGGCCACACCGGCCGGCCCGTGCAGTGGAATTAACTGTATTGGTTCACTACAATTCAAGTGCACCGCTGGAATTTTCTGCCTTGTGGCCGTTAGTGTTCTGGTTACCTGCCCTGGCATCTGACATAAATTCAGGCAGTGTTCTTTTAGGTGGAGTTAACTATATTGCCTTATTTCAAATCCAAGTGTACCAGCGGAATTATCTGCCTTGTGGCTGTTAGTGTTCCGGTTACCTGCCCTGGCCACTAACGTAATTTCAGGCAGTGTCCTTTCCTCACCTGTTGTCGCTGTCCAACACGGTGTGTAGCTTTGACATCTTAATATATATTTCATTGTGGATAATCACGTCCGTAACAGTTTGGTTTTTGAGTTTTCATGTACCTATCGGAGGCTAGCAAGTCGTTCGGTCGGTCGGTCCGTGACTGTCTCTTGGTTGGGTTACCGAGGGATCAAGTGTAGTTGGGCCCACCACCTGTCTCACTTACGTGAACGTTAATGTTTCGAGGGCAGGCCCATCCCCCGTTGGCTATACTGTCCTTTTCATGGATGTTTAATGGTCTGTTGGTAATCTATTATAGCCCAGGCTTTAAAGGGAAAAAAAATTCTATTGCGTTTTATGTAAATCAAGGGCCTGCAGCCGGTATAAGTAAGTTGGAATTCTGGCAAGTGGATATTTTGCTGAAAGTTACTGTTGTTGTGCTATCTTTTCATTTAGTGTGCTGTCATCCACTTAAAACCTCATGGTTTAAGGTATTTTGAATTTTTGGAAAATCAGTTGTGGGCCTTCAGGCACTTAAAGCCTCATTCTTAAAATTTCCCCTTAGGCGAAAACATTGCGGCCTTCTGCCTTAAAAGATTATGGTAACATATTTTAAAATTTTGAAATTTAATTATGGCCTTCAGCCGTTGGTATTGCACCTTGTTTATGTTTGTTCTATACACTTTTGCCTTGAGGCTTTCAGCCTAGCTGTCATATATACATATATATTTTAATTATTTTATTTGCAATTTTAACTGCGTGTTTTCAGTCACGTCAAATTTATCTTGTTCATTTTTAAGATTTCTTGTTTGGAGGCCTTCAGCCATGAAGGAATTGGATTTTGAAACTCGTAGTTATATAGGTTCGGCTATGTGCCGTTTTGGTTTAAATGTGTTATTAAATAACAATAAATTACAATTTTGAAGTGAAACTGACCGCCACCTTATTTGGCCCTTTCCACATTCCTAACCACCTGTTCTGCCCTGCTGTTTTAGTGGGTGTATCAGTTGGTAATAAGAATAAACAAGGCTCAAGGTCAGAGATGGAGGAGGAGAGTAGATGGACAGAGGAGGGGGTGCAGTGGACTTCGAGAGGGGAAGGGACAAGATGGACGGAGAGAAGGGGGAGAAGGAGGAGAAGAGAAATAGGGGGGCGGAGAAGATGAGAGGGTATGCTGATACAACAGCTCCATATTTAGCAGTTATATACAACCGCTCGCTCACAGAAAGATCCATACCCAAAGACTGGAAAATTGCTCGTCATACCAATACCCAAAAAGGGAAGTAGGAGTAATCCGTTGAATTGCAGGCCCATGCTACTAACGTCGATTTGCAGTAGTGTTTTGGAACATATACTGTATTCGAACATTATGAAGTACCTCGAAGAAAACGATTTACTGACACGTAGTGAGCACGGATTCAGAAAATATCGTTCTTGGGAAACACAACTAGCTCTTTATAACCATAAAGTAATGAGTGCTATCGACAGGGGATGTCAAATTGATTCCATATTTTTTAGATTTCCAGAAGGCTTTCGACACCGTTCCTCACAAGCGTCTTCTAACCAAACCGCGTACCTCTGGAATATCGCCTCAGTTGTGCGACTGGATTCGTGATTTCCTGTCACAATGGTCACAGTTCGTAGTAATAGACGGAAAGTCATCGAGTAAAACAGAAATAGTATTCGGCGTTCCCCAAAGAAGTGTTATAGGCCCTCTATTGTTCCTGATCTATATTAACGACATAGGAGACAATCTGAGTAGCGCTGTTAGATTATTTGCAGATGATGCTGTCATTTACCGTCTTGTGAAGCCATCAGATGACCAAAACAAATTGCAAAATCATTTAGATAAGATATCTGTGTGGTGCGAAAAGTGGCAATTGAGTCCTAAAAGAAATCCGCTAAATTTCGATTACACAGTAAGTCACACAAATCTGAAGGCTGTAAATTCAACTAAATACTTAGGGATTACAATTATAAATAGCCTAAATTGGAACGATCACATAGCTAATGTTGTGGGTAGAGCCAACCAAAGACTGCGATTCATTGGCAGAACACTCACATGGTGCAACAGGTCTACTAAAGAGACTGCTTGCACCACGCTTGTCCGCCCTTTTCTGGAATATTGCTGTGCAGTGTGGGATCCACATCAGATGGGACTGACGGATGACATCGAAAAAGTACAAAGAAGGGCAGCTCGTTTCGTATTATCGCGAAGTAGGGGAGATAGTGCGTTCGAGAGTAGAACGGTAGAGAGACAACTTGAAGGTGACTCATTGAACCCTGTGCCAGACACTTTATTGTGAATAGCTGAGTAATCACGTAGATGTAGATACGGGGGGAGGGGAGGAGGTTGCGATGGACAGAGAGAGGGGGGAAAACTAAAAAGAGAGGGAAGAGGAGGAGGTGGATAGTGAGTGGGGGGGGGGGAGAAGAAGATTGACACATACTCATATTTCCTTACTTAACTAGCACCTGAAGCATTGCCGAATTCGCTAGTAGTCTAGAAACACTACATAACCTGGGCACCGTTATTTACAGTACAGCATTCTGGATCTCGAGAATCAATGAAGCAAATTGTTTTACGCCGCCGATGTTTGCGGATTATGTAGCCTTTCGTAAATGCAGTTGGCATTTGGGGAAAGGAATGAAGATCATCTAGTGGGAAGATGACGCTACAGCTGTGACCATGAGAGCGCGTCGGATGGCTCCTCTGTAGAAACATTTCCCCCAGAATTCAGGCATCGGACCCCGAGTTTAGGGCGAACATGAATTTCGGTCTTGTTACTATCGCGTCACTAGCGGACGAAGCTTAGGCCTTATCGCCGCTGCATCTGCTCGCGCACAAGCGACATACTTTCCTCGTGACGCCTACTGTGAGAACGTAACTGTGCGTAGATGCCTCCCATTGCGCAAGAGGCGAGCGCACACACCGCTATGCAGTCTCTGGCACCCAAACCAGAACGGCCTTCGTCCTTCGCCTTAGTAAGTCGATAAGGCTGTAGACGACCCCCCTGGTCCGCGCGCGATAGCGGAGACCATGTTGTGTCACTGTCTGACGAAACCTGAACCGAGGTTTCGTGAGAAAAACGCGCCGTCCTTCCCCCTGGGATTCCGCAGCACGTTCGCACTTCCGGTATCAAGCGTTCTCGGAAAGTGTTAGCACTGTAGCGAGATTTATCGACGTGATCCGTCTGCTTCATCAGTTGCTCATAGCCGGCTGGTGTGGCCGTGTGGTTCTAGGCGCTTCAGTCTGGAACCGCGTGACCGCTACGGTCGCAGGTTCGAATCCTGCCTCGGGCATGGATGTGTGTGATGTCCTTAGGTTAGTTAGGTTTAAGTAGTTCGAAGTTCTAGGCGACTGGTGGCCTCAGATGGTAAGTCCCGTAGTGCTCAGAGCCATTTGAACCATTAGAGGAAGGGGACACGAAACGAAACTCACAGGTCGAATGTGTCTGTGATGCTATTTCAATGACTGAAGTATCGAATCAAATTTTCAAAGAACTTGGCAGTATGAGCTCACTTATCAGTATGAAATTGCAGCCTCTTTGACCTGCATATGTGCACTGCTTCTGTTTGAAAGGGTGTCATAACGCCATTGTATCCTCTCATGAAGAAAGTTGGCCGAAAATTGCTCTGACTGGGCTTTCATATTCTAAATATTGGCACTGGGACGGAATTGACATCCGAGCTAGTCCTACACATTTCCTGTCGGGGACGCATCTGGGATTGTTGTTGATCACAGGAGTACCTCAACATCACGTAGACAGTTTATTGATAGACGTGCTGTATTTGAAAGAAAATTGTCCTGTTGGATAATGGCACGATACCGTCGCATCATATGTAACACATGAGGACACAGAATGTTATTGAGACATTGCTGAACACAATCCAACGCCATCCATCAGCAATCCATGCTTCCAAATCACACCACCACTCCAAACGCAGCCTTTGTGTTCGATGTTGACGGCAGCCTTCGCATGGAAAGGCGATAATCCAGCTGCTGCCAGTCTCCGATCAGTGGTGCGGGATCACAAAGAATATTGGAGGGAGTTCGTTATATCTTCTTGGATGGCAGACAGTCCAGGAGTAGGTGTGAAAGGGTCACGATGCGCCTGCTGGACAATACGGCGATGCTCACTTGTGGTGGTCAGACGTGATAGGCCTGAACCTTGACGACGAGATCGAACGTTGAGCCACTGTCACACTCGAATGCCTAACAAAATTGCACAATTCGACCAGCCGGTCAAAAGTAAATGGAACGCCACATAGATATGGAGGTCATTAGAGACAGAGCACAAGCTCTTTCGTGCCGAAGTGTCTGTGGTTCAGAACGCTTCCCAAGGACGTGAAACAATGCTGTGGTCAACACCAAACTCCTGGCCTACACTTCTCAATCGTTGCCCTCCTCCAGTTTACCGATGATTCTTCCCCATGTGAAGTCTTTCAGATTTTGTCTCGAGGCCATTTAAGAACACCACTGCAGTGCACCGTAACTGCTGACTGATTTGCACACACTGTCTATTGGCTTTTCTTCAACTGATTCGTGTTGTGGGCCCAGCCCCATTTGGCGCTATTGTCACACTCACCTCACGCCATGTGACGTACAGTTTTCTGCGCGCATGCCCGCCCAGACGCGGGAGATTGCTGCGTAGCCAGTTGTACGCGCCAAGAGAAGCGGCGACATAGTATAGTTCGCAAACTTACGTTCAGGGGGCAGCGCGCAGTTTATGAAGTAAAGCCACCACGGCCGCATTAACCGTTTCGCTGCTACAGAGACGTGCTCCCCGCATTCCGCGCTGTGCGCGATCTGTCATCACTGCACTGCTCGCCTGTGCAGACACATGATGTTTCCACTGCTTTGACACACTTTATCATTCGATTTCACAAAAACTATTTAGCCCAAAAACTTGAATTTTTTACATCTTCTTGACTGATACCTTCCTCCCCCCCCCCCCCCCCCCCTGCCCGCATCTCTTGGTCGTGCGGTAGCGTTCTCGCTTCCCACGCCCGGGTTCCCGGGTTCGATTCCCGGCGGGGTCAGGGATTTTCTCTGCCTCGTGATGGCTGGGTATTGTGTGATGTCCTTAGGTTAGTTAGGTTTAAGTAGTTCTAAGTTCTAGGGGACTGATGACCATTGATGTTAAGTCCAGTAGTGCTCAGAGCCATTTCACCCCCCCCCCCCCCCCCCCCCGCTCCATAAATGATGTTCAACGCAGTTATTGTGCAGCATTAGATGTAGTAAACCATTGCACTAAATTTTGAAGAGTTTGCAGAGGTAAAAGTCCATAGCGTATACCTTCTGTATGGTCGATTTTAGTTGCCACTAGAAATTTCAAAAAATTACATTCAAACTAATAAAATTCACGAAGTAAGACACTTCGATATTGTTTTTAAATAAAGAAAATATTAAGCATCAAACAAGGAGTGAACTCAGAACCTTCTGCTTAGCAGCCATTCACTATAAACATTACACTAACGCAGGACTTTAGAATGTTACCCAAAATACCGATAAACACTGTTGGTATGACTATGAATTACTCACATTTCGTCGAAGTACAATCGGAAATAATCAATTACCGCTTTTCTTTATTGCGAAAAAGCGGGTAGTGAGAATGATAGAAACACCTTTCCTTGCTATCGCCCGAATTAGGAGGCTTATTGCTTGTTTGGTTTAATTAATTAATAGAATATGAAGCAATTGGTATAAAGAATGCTTTTTTCAAACTTTTTATAAAAGAAAGTCTGCTATCAAGACATGGCTTTTGTTCAATTACTTTATTTATGACTGAACGTTTCTAAAACTGAAGACACTCGTCCGTGCTCTGCACTGCCGTCGAGCTCTGGCAACGTCGTTCTCTGTTCATTGGCTCACTGTGTTTTGTGACGTCAGATGCGCAGAACGAACCTAAGCTCGGCCGCCGTCATAAATGACGCGCACTTTAGGAGACATCTGGCCACATGCACACACACTGTGGTCCATTTCCAGCGATTTGTTAATACACCTCTTCCTTATGTTTTGCAGAATTGTGTACTAAGCCGCCATTAATTAAATATGTTACAGATACTGCAAAAATATAATGACATTTCAAAAAGTCATTTATCAAACACTTCTAAAAAAACCGTAAACCAGAGCTTACGAGTACTCATATGATTCGCAATGACTTCTCGATAAGAAAGCGAAAATAAAAAAATACATGCGATGGCCGGGAATCGAACCCGGATCAACTGCTTGGAAGGCAACTATGCTGACCATTACACCACCATCGCCCGCGCAATCGCCGCCAGCAGCAGAAGATGCAGTCCCGGCGATCTCTCTCCTTCCACGGTGACGTCATAAGTGCTACGTCACGCTAGGAATTGTCCGTTTGTTTGGCACACAGCAAAGCTTCGTGTTTGTAGGCTAGAAGCGCGCACCGCGACAGGCTCTCAGCAACAATAGGCCAAGTTACTGACTGTAGCAGGGTCTAGTGTAGCAGGGGATACAACCCGTCGGCTTTGGACAATGACGTCACTAGTCGCCAGAGAGCAGTTTACAATTTTCGCTTTTGCTGTTATGTTTCAGTTTCGTTTTTTAACTGATTGCACAACCCGTCGGCTTTGAACAATGACGTCATTCCTTAGTCATAGATAGTAATGTCTTCACTTCGAGGCATAGATAATAAATGAGTTCTGTGTTCCGGATAAGCGCTATCATTGTACATTAAAATTCATTCATAATGATATTGAGGTAATTTGGAGTATTAGTTTGTTATTGTAGAACAATTTTTAATCTTATTTTCGTTTATAGAAATGGATTTGCCTGTTTGTGGGTATGTAAATTTCGTTACTGTCTATCTAGACGGGCTTCGGTTATTCCTCGATATTTCCGTGTGGTAAGCTCACTTTTCCATTTGCTTCTTTCACTGTATTTCACAATTTTGACATATTTCACAGTTTTATTCCACCAATATGTGTGTTTTCGTGTTGTGAAGAACGTAATAGAAATTTCTCAGCTGTCGATCTTCTTTCGTTTCCCAGCACTAGTATCAGTTCGACATTTTCGAATGTTTACTTGCTATATTACAGGCGAAACCCCCGACACAATTAAAATTTGTATCCCGTCCTTCACTTCGCCTTTACACTGACAACACAACTATAATTTGTATCCCGTCCTTCACTTCGCCTTTACACTGACACTATATATGTCAATTGGCGAGCAAGATACAAATGTTGCGTATAGCTATATAGCTCAAGTAACGAATGGGATACTATTAGCGTCCAAGGCAACACGAAAACAGTACCCCATAGTGAAGTACGGGATGCAAATTGTACATGTGTCGTCTTCTTGTCTCCGCCTTTCGTAGCGACACAGCTGAACCTAAGACAGCCATGCATAACACCCACCCACCTCCCCAGGAGTCGGAACTGCCGCACCCATTAGAAGATACAGATGCTTCAGTAGCTGATAAGTGTTTTTTGGCTTTAAAAAAAAAATCTCACGAGATAGAGTAAACTGATCCTACTTTATTAAGCAATCAATAAAAAAAACTAAACTAAAACGTAACAGCAAAAGCGAAAATAAGTGTTTTTTGGCTTTAAAAAAAAATCTCACGAGATAGAATAAACTGATCTTACTTTATTAAGCAATCAATAAAAAACTAAACTAAAACATAACAGCAAAAGCGAAAATGGTAAACTGTATCGGGTGTTTCATTTGCGGTTTAGTGAAGCAGGGGATACACAGTTCAAGTGAACAACAGGACAGCAATGCTAGTTGAAACTAAGAAATCGACTACGCTGAAGTTGTATCCCGTACTGCACTTAAGCAATACAGTTCGAAAGACTTTCGAGATACAACTGACATACGTGTAACGTGATGTATTCTTTGCTAGTAACATATTTCATTCATTTCTTTCCATTGTATTTTGCGGAGAAATACTAAGATACAAACACGCGATATCGTTAACGTGAAAATACTACTGGCCCTTATATATGTGTACAGTTTTTCTCTCTGGCATTCCTTTGTTTCTGAACATTCTTCTCAGCTCTTTCATCTTTGTAATACATGCTCTCTGGCGAATTCTGACGTCATTGTTCAAAGCCGACGGGTTGTATCGACACCCCCGGGATAACAAGGCCGTCCAGCAGTGTTAGTGACGTCACACTAAGCGGCCCATAGCCGACGCAGCAGTACACGGACACCTCCGTACAGACGCGCCTGATGCTAACGATCTTCTGGCCGTCATACAGAAAGGCGCGGACTATAATTCGAACCAAAGACCAAATTATATATATTCTTGTAAACAGCATAAAGGTTCATAACGAAATACCGATTACATATACGGGCAGGAATAAGTTTCATCGATTGAGGAACTTTGCCACTATTTTATAATTTTCAGAACACTATTCAGCTTTAAAACTCGCATACAGGTGGTGACAAATGCCAACTGACAGCAGGACTTAACATTTTCAAGCTGTTACACTGAAAGTAAATTATCTTAAACACTGTCATACATAGCAAAACCCTCACTACTTTCGTTTACAATAAGGTAACAAGAGTTCGCTTTATCTCATAAAACACATGACTATTGTGAATTTACTCATATGTTCATGGTGACAGCTCTTTTTAAGAATTTTTACAAGTGTATCCCCAGTAATAAGGAATGGAAACAAAAGATAGATATCAAATATTCTCCTTTTAACATAGACATCACTGAACACAAGATTCTGTCTTGCACTGTGATACTAAGGGACTGATCTTTCCTTTAGGAAAAGCCTCACAATTTGAAGTTCACTCTGCTATTGAAGATACACTTCTTGAAACAATATTAAAAATGTTATGAAATGTAAGGAAATGAAAAACAACCAAGTGCATTACATGTAAGAATGTGAGCAAAAGGCTGAGGCTCTCTTTACTTACCATTTTCAATCTCTCTACAGCTTATATCCTTTTCCACGTAGAAATCACCAACTGCAAGTCTCATTATTGCTGTCTGTTAGCAACAAAGTGCTTTTCTATTTAGAAAACCTGACAATTTGATGTTCATTCTGGTACTGAAGATAAACACTTTTCAGAGGAGTTCTAGAACCTATTCCTGCCCGTATATGTAATCGGTATTTCGTTATGAACCTTTATGCTGTTTACAAGAATATGTATGATTCGGTTTTTTGGTTCGAATTATAGTCCGCGCCTTTCTGTATGACGGACAGAAGATCGTTAGCATCAGGCGCGTCTGTACGGAGGTGTCCGTGGACTGCTGCGTCGGCTATGGGCCGCTTAGTGTGACGTCACTAACACTGCTGGACGGCCTTGTTATCCCGGGGGTGTCGGTTGTATCCCCTGCTAAACTAGACCCGCTACTTCACATAACAAGTTTATGTTCATTTACCACTGTGTGGAGGCGTTTTACGTTTCTACCGTAAACGCAGTAGCTTGGCTAGAACGACACTACTTTACGAGGAAGATACGTTTTTATACAGCTTAATTATTACAAAAAGTAATAACTGCAACTAGTCAATGATACTAACAGAATTCATTAAAAACTTATGGCGCGTCTGCGTTTATGATCCGAAAGGCTCACCATCACATACATAGGTGTTCGGGTTTCAAACTACGTTGGGCTTATAATGTGCATGTAACATGCAGTTTGTGGGCAATTTTTCGATGTGGGGAAAGTTGTTTCGGATGGTGATGCCCTACAACAAAAACACATGAAATTGAAAGGTACTGGTATTGTATTTTGACCTAACAGTGAACAAAAACGATGTAACCAACTTCCAAAGATAAAACCTAAGTTAAACTGTTTTTCTTACATCCAAAATCATATATTATTTTGTGGCACTGTACACTGCGTTTGAAATTATTCAGAGATACAATGCAGAGCACCAGACACACACCTTCGCATTTGTGCTACTCGAATGTGTAGAGACAAAGACAAAAGAGTGCTAAAGATTGTGTCTGCCACAGAATCACAATCCCGTATTCGAAAGTTTGCGTGTGAGTATGTTTGTTAGTCCTTCACGTTGACCTGGCTAGACGGATTTGGAAGAAATTCGGAATGGAATTAGTTTATACCTTGAATTAACACACAGGCTACTTTTTAAATGTGTAGTACAAGAGCCGGCCGGAGTGGCCGTGCGGTTCTGGGCGCTACAGTCTGGAACCGAGCGACCGCTACGGTCGCAGGTTCGAATCCTGCCTCGGGCATGGATGTGTGTGATGTCCTTAGGTTAGTTAGGTTTAATTAGTTCTAAGTTCTAGGCGACTGATAACCTCAGAAGTTAAGTCCCATAGTGCTCAGAGCCATTTGAACTATTTTTTGCAATTATTACTTAGATGTTTGGCAAATAACTGAAGATGGCCTTTCTTCCTTCTTCCTTTCTACCTAAACTTACTCTGTAATGCTTAATGTTGGTGTTTATCAAGACTTTATGGTGTTATATCATCGCCAATGTCTCCTACTCGAGCCGGCCTTGGTGGCCGTGCGGTTCTAGGCGCTGCAGTCCGGAACCGCGGGACTGCTACGGTCGCAGGTTCGAATCCTGCCTCGGGCATGGATGTGTGTGACGTCCTTAGGTTAGTTAGGTTTAAGTAGTTCTAAGTTCTAGGGGACTGATGACCTCAGAAGTTAAGTCCCGTAGTGCTCAGAGCCATTTGAACCATTCTCCTACTCGAGACTAAACGTGTGTTATAGTCTTTTGAAATTTTGTCCATTTCTTTCTATAAGTTCACTTACATGAATGTTGATGGGGGAGCGGTTCTAGGCACTACAGTCGGGAACCGCGCGACCGCTACGGTCGCAGGTTCGAATCCTGCCTCGGCCATGGATGTGTGTGAGGTCCTTAGGTTAGTTAGGTTTAATTAGTTCTAAGTTCTAGGCGGCTGATAACCTCAGAAGTTAAGTCGCATGGTGCTCAGAGCCATTTGAACCATTTTTTGTAGTACAAGAAATTTATTGATTAGAAGAAAATGACCCGAGGTGTAAAACACTAATTACTCTTACAAATATCCATTTATCTTTGACTTTTGAACTGCTTCGTATTTTAAAAAAATGCTTTTATTATTTAATTGTCCTACATAATACGATTCAACGCAATGAATACAATGCTTATATAGTCCTCAAAGTTTTCAAACCGTACTTCTAAACAACCCCGTTGCATTTTAGCCTCTGAGCTTCGGGCGTATCTTCTAGCTTCATAAACGTTTGAACACTCGCAACGACGGCGTCATTTAAATGTTGTACTACAGAGAGACGTCGTGCTTGAACATGCTGAACGTGGTGGGCTATCAGTGAGGCTGCATTTGATTATGACGTGAGAGCGTGTCCGCTGGAGGCACACAAGTGAGGCCAGATGACGACGTTGCAAATACAAATTACAAAATTTCACGCAGAAGCCGCTATACGGATCTGGATGAACTTTGGAATGGAGATAGCCTGTGCCTTGAATTAACACATAGGCTAACCTTTTATTCCGCTGGCTCTCCATGATATTTTCGATGCTGGGCATGTCGTACACAGTCGTGAAATCATTTACTCTCTTTCGTGGCACATTTTGTCATTCGCTGCTCGGTAGTTTAATTTCTTTTCTTTTTTTTTTTCCTTGAAGTGAACGAGTGAGTTGTGAGTAACATGTATTCTGTCAGCTTCTCCCATCGTCTCAAAAATAGGTGTCGAGCGGTTTGCTCGGCGCAAGTCACTCGCGCCTCCGTACCTGCAGGGGAGAACTTTTTTGATGGCACATACGCGTGCATAGTGAGTTTCTACATTAAAATTTTTTATAAATTACTGTCTAACCGTGGGGCGCAGCTAGCAAGTACTGAGATGTTACAACAAAAAATTCGCAAGACATAAATGTTTAAATAAGCATAAATTGTAATAAAAAGAAGCGAATGACATAGAGCAGTTCATCGTAAAATTTGTATGAAATTGGATATTCTTTTAAATATTGTGGGTGGCAAAAGAAAACAAAAATCAGTAGATACTATTACAACTTGCTGGCAATTTGTATTACGGGATTTATTCTACATCGTATTACAGTTAAGCAATGAGATACAATTTTACGCACATCCATATTATGACTATCGATAGTGTTAACGTTGTGGTAGCTTCTTCAATGTTTCAGTCCGTATGTCCGAAATACTCGTATTTTGGTGCATGCGTGGTGCCCTACACTGTATCTTAAAAGTTCAATTAAGTATTGCCTCCTGCATATGTTCTCTTACAGTAGTCTACATAGCCATAAACAAAACGTATGATTTCCGATGTAAAGGAAGCAAAATTAACTTATTGTTAATTCTTATCCCAGAAAATTGTTAACGTTTAGTTCATTTTTAGAACCAGTTACAGTAAGTAGAACTTTTTCTCACATCGGTTATGCACCGCCGCCACAACGACTACATGCTTCAGAAACAGTATTCCTGCACAGGAAAGACTGGACATCACATTAAAGTAACAAATAGTTTATGTAAAATAATTTTAATTTATAAATTTGTTTTACATAAGAAAATTACAATCTGTATAGACATCCTAAAACAAGTCTTCGTACACTGACGTACCAGCAAACTGAGATGGCGATTCCATTGACGCCCTTTGTGCTGACTGAGCCAGCTGTCCCTCGCAAGTGGCCACGGAAGCAGAAGAGCCATGTTCCACAAAGTGCGTTCCACTTACATTTCCCTGTGATATAGCCGCGTTTCCATGAGCAGTATCGTCTGTAATGTAGTTTTGCACCACACTTGTAAGTTGGAATTTAGCATTAAATCGCTTTTCTTCAGGTGTAGCCTTGGAATGAGGTAGCAAAGACAAGAGAAACAATCTGTCAGGATCTTCCTCCATGAATTTTGTTTTCTTTTGAACACTATCTGCAAGTATCCTAGACAATTTCTGCTGTTCAGAAAGTCTCTTTTTGGTAACGTTAGAACCTGAGACAGTATGAGACGGTTCTTGATAAGCGCTTGACCCTTCATTTGTCGTATTGTTTGTTTCTTAGTCAACAGGAGGTTTACTTTCACATACGGGGGCTAAAAACCAAAGTTGTTTGAAGAAATAGTACTGCTTTCTGCCATCTGCTGTACAACCACTCTTCGCTTTTCTCTGTTTTCGCAGCTCTCGGGTGTACAAATCTCTTACTTTTTTTCCACCGCTGGCCGTTGTGGCCGAGTGGTTCTAGGCGCTTCAGTCCGGAACCGCGCTGCTGCTTCGGATGCAGCTTCGAATCCTGCCTCGGGCATGGATGTGTGTGATGTCTTTAGGTTAGTTAGGTTTAAGTAGTTCTAAGTCTAGGGGACTGATGACCTCAGATGTTAAGTCCCATAGTGCTCAGAGCCATTTTTTTTCCATCTCTTCTGCAACTGTGTTGCTGAAATAAAAAGATTTGTTTTGTGATTTCAGATATCTAGCATCAGGAAGCACATTCACAGATGTACATTACACATATAAAAGTGGAGTTTCTTTTATCTCAAGTATAGCAAAGGACACTTGTCAAAATATTTGGAATGTTCTGAAAGAGTCTAAGTTTCCGATGCTTACTGGTTGAATACTGTAGAAAGTTTCAAGACAAATGCACATTTTGCGTACTGTATAGGGGCAGTAGCCTATATGGCAGGCACATGCGTCTGATTAAGCCCCGGCCGGTCGGGTGGCCGAGCGGTTCTAGGCGCTACAGTCTGGAACCGCGCGACCCCTACGGTCGCAGGTTCGAATCCTGCCTCGGGCATGGATGCGTGTGATGTCCTTAGGTTAGTTAGGTTTAATTAGTTCTAAGTTCTAGGGGACTTATGACCTCAGATGTTAAGTCCCATAGTGCTCAGAGCCATTTGAACCATTTTTGATTAAGTCCCAACATAGTGGATCACTTTACTTTAACTACAGACATATTTTCTCAGTTGTGTTATTAGCAGTTTGTGATGCAAATTATAATTTCTTTTCCATAGATGTCGGATCCGATAGTAAAAGATCAGATTCACAGATCTTTAAAAACCAGTACGTTCTTTAGTGAGATAACAGACAACGAACTGGACGTTCCTAGACCGAAACCAATATGTGCTGGAGGAGACACACTGCCATTTACATTCTTTGATGATGAAGCATTTGGTTTGACAGACCCTGTGGTTGAAATAGTCTGCCAAACGTCAGAAAGACATATAATGATCGTTTATCACGAGCGAGACGTTCGATAGAGACTGCATATGGAATACTCAGCAACAAATGGAGGGTATTCCATCGTCCACTCAATGTTTCAATTGATTTGGCCTCGGATGTAATAAAAGCAAACTGCATATTACATAATTTCGTTCGTCGCAGAGATAGGTATACATAAGAAGACACATTGAACATCGTTGGACTACGTGGAGTCGAGGAATCCGTCATACCGAGAACAAGTAACAAATCAGCCGCTGTTATGAGTGACAAATTTGCTGAATACTTCGCAAGTGAAGCCGGAGCGTTGTGTTGGCAAATGAACAAAATTTGATCTGGGGATTTCTAACATATCTACATAGTAATGCAGCATATTGTACAGATAATTCTAAATACAAACCTTTTTGATTTTTGAAATGTGTTCTTTGATTTGCAAATCCTGGAATAAACAGTTCACACCATTCTTCCCATGTTCTGCTTCCCACAGTCCTGTTGCTATATTCCCTGCATCTTGAGCAGTACGCATTTCTACCTGACAAATGAAACGCTCAGTATCAAAACTCATGGTGCTGTGAGAACGGCTGATACGCTAATGAAAGGCCCCATGTGAAAAGTAATAGGTACGAAATAGTCACTGCCAGCAGCGGGCAGCCGCTCGTGCACAAAAGGCCGCGCGGTTTCCGCTACCGCTGCCGTACGACTAACCACGTGTCTAAAGTTCCATCTATACTGAAGAGCCAAACGAAGAACTGGTCCACCCGCCTAATATCGTCTAGGGTCCCCGCAGAAGTGCCGCAACACGACGTGGCATGGACTCGACTAATGTCTGCTTGAAGTAGTGCTGGAGGGAATTGACATCATGAATGTTACAGGGCTGTACTTAAATCCGTAAGTAAGGGGGGCATCTCATTTGAACAGCACGTTTCAAGGCAGCCCATATATGCTCAATAATGGCCAGTGGAAGTGTGTAAACTCAGAAGAGTGTTCTTGGAGCCACTCTGTAGCAATTCTGGAGGTGTGCGGTGTCGCATTGTCCTGCTGAAATTTCCCAAGTCCTTCAGAACGCACAATGGGCATGAATGTATGCAGGTGGTCAGACAGGATGTTTACGTAAGTGTCACCTGTCAGAGTCATATCTACAAGTATCAGGAGTCCCATACCACTCCAACTGCACACGCCCCACACCATTTAGTCCCCTGCTGATATGCAGGGTCCATGGTTTCGTGAGGTTGTCTCCATACCCTCACACGTCCATCCGACCGATGTAAGCAGAGTCAAAAGACGGTTTGACGTGCTTGGCGAGGCGCAAAGCTTTGTGACGTGCAGTCATCAAGAGTACACGAGTCGGCCTTCAGCTCCGAAAGCCCATATCGATGATGTTTTGTTGAATGGTTCGCACGCTGACTCTTGTTGATGGTCCAGCATTGAAATCTGCAGAAATTTGCGGAAACGTTGTACTTCTTTCAGTTTAACGATTCTCTTCTGTCGTCGTTGGTCCTGTTCATGAAGGATTTTGTACTGGCCCCTGCGATGTCGGAGATTTGATGTTTCACCTGGTTCCTGATATTCAGGGTACACTGGTGACTTGGACGTACGGGAAAATCCCACTTCATCGCTGCCTCGGAGATGGTGTCCCCCATCGCTGGTGCGCCGACTGTTACACCACGTTCAAGCACTTAAATCTTGATAACCTGCCATTGTAGCAGTAGTAACCGATCTATCAACTACGTCAGACACTTATTATTATACAGGCCTTGCCGTCCGCAGCGCCGTATTCTGTCTGTTTACATGTCTCTGTGCTTGAATACGCATGTCTATACCAGTTTCTTTGGCGCTTCAGTGTATTTGTACTATGTAATGCTGACCCAGTGATCTCTATACTAACTGGATGGCGAACTTCGGCTGTCATAGCGTGCCGTCGTCCGTTAGCGCCGCCATATTGCAGTTAGGCAAGAAACTTTATGTGATATTTCAGTTAGAAAGGCGGCACTCGTTTTCGTTCGGAAGTATCTACATTCTTGACGATAATAAAACTAACTAAATCAACATTAAAGCAACGAACTACCAATTTTGTTTTACGCTCATGAACACTAAATTTTACTGTAATTTCGTAAATATAAAGTACCTAAAAGCGAAACAATATGTTTCCCAGGCGTAAGGAACAGTTTTATTCACAAATGTAATGCACTTATCAGTGGCGTCATCATCTTTGGCGTCGGCAAAAACGTAATGGGGTTTATTTAAACGTGAATTTGGATATCCACAACAGTATGCTTATTATTGTCAGGCACCGTATGAAATAACCAAAATTACGTGTGACACTGACACGAAAATTGTTCTCTTCTTTTTCTGAACTAATTCACATGTACCAACGTGGAAATTGTGATGAAATCAGTTAGTTTAAAGTGCATATTTAACTGAGAACTAACAAATATAAACAGTTCAGTCTATCTGGGTAATTTGCACCACTTTTTTCCGTCTTTTTGAAAGTACTGCACACACAATCTACATCACTACAGAGACCAAAATTTCACACTTATTGCTAAGATATGCTTGGCAATTAGGAAATATGTACTAGAGATGCTCTCTTGGAGCAAAATTTCAATTTTAATACTGGTACAAAATTACTCACTCATTCTGGGTAACTTTAGTCTTAAAAACATAGTATTTTTCCCATAGCTAATGTTCTGAGTAACTTTTCATCCCAAAAAAAGGAAATCAGGTGTTAATAAGAAGTAAAAACAGTGTTGATTCAGTTTCCAGATTTACTTTGAAATATCAAGATATTTGTATCAACCTGGCAGTGTTCAACTTAAATCACTGTCAGAAGCTTACTTCACAGTCAAAGCAATTAAAGAAAAATCACAAGCCTAAGAGCTTTTAGGGAGATGGAAAGACATTTGAATGAATCACAGAGGTAATAA
Source organism: Schistocerca americana (assembly GCF_021461395.2). Lineage (NCBI taxonomy): Eukaryota > Metazoa > Arthropoda > Insecta > Orthoptera > Acrididae > Schistocerca > Schistocerca americana. The sequence continues at coordinate 218,659,273 of NC_060119.1, read as the reverse complement.
AAACGTTACATGTGGTACAAAATAATACAAACAGGTGGAACACCAGCCATTTGAAACAAGAATAGCAATTGCTACAAAGATACCATGATTAGTTAAAAGTTACCCTGATTGTAATGTCCCAAGGAACACCTTCATTTGTCTATGTACTTTTTTATCATTTGTAAAACAATGAATACTGTAAACATTAAGCATGAGCAAGGGTATTGAAATGGGAACACAAAAACACATTGAAACACGAAATTTATTTTTGTCATTTCCACACATTTTTAACCAATGCTGCAATGTTACAGGCACAACACTACACATTACTGAATAAAATAATCTTATCGAGTTTTTGTCTTACACTAGTTGTATCGTGACCCATTTTCTCAACCGAAAACCTTTTCCCATATGTTTTCAGCCGCACCTGAATGTACCTGGATGCAATCTTACGTAAAAGCTGTGTCTCATGCAAATCTTCAATTCCGCATTCATTATGGAATTCATGGTTAAGTTTAGGGAATGAATAGTTCACAAATTTTTTAAGGACACACATGACAATCTTACTAATTAAGTGCTTTCGCCTCATGTCACCACTGACAACAAACATTTGTAACAATTTTTCTGAGTGCTTCACCACAGAGTATACAGCATTACTTGTTTCAATAAGCTTGACTCGGCTTACAAATTTTGTGAATGAGCTCTTTTCTGCAGTACTAAGAAGTGCATATGTTGCGTCATCACAAACAACATTTGGCCTAAGAATGTAGAGGCAGTCCTTACATGTAACTTGTTTTGAAATTGTGAGGGCAACATACCCTGCAATGTAGTACAAAACGTTCTGCTTGTATGTGGAAAACAGAGTACCCTCTTCAATAAGTGAGCACCATTTTTCTACTTCATCTACAAGAGGATACTTTTGTGATAGGAAATCATACAGTCCTACAGGTACCATTGAACACATGTTAAAATTTGCACAGTTTCCCCCAACAGTGTTAACATTAGTGCCTAAAAGTAACTTGCGCGTAGCACACTTCAACTGATATGAATTTGGGTTGTTATTCCAACGCCATCTAGATCTCACACATGAGAAGAAGAGTTCAATATGATCTTGGGAAAACTTATATGTCAATAAATATTGCAGAGAAGAATTTTCCCTAGTCATTATTTCCAGTGCAATGGCTTTAATCGAATGCATGTTCAAAATTATGCCAAAGGCAGAAGTATTTCTTGGGTGCTGCAGGAGAGAAACACCATTTACTTTTAAACTTCTTATATAAGATTCTGTCTGATTAAAAATATCAAGCCAATATGCCTGATTACTCAGTTTCAGGCTGATTTTATATCCTGAAGCTAGAGGATTTCTGGAGTTAAAGACATCAAAAATTCTGTCTATAAATCTCAAAAACTTCACTGTTGCCTCACTACCATTGAATCTGGGATTACCAGCTCTTCTCAAAAAATCTGTAGTATCTGCAACACTAGAACTGAGTGTTTGAACTGCTAAGCTGACATTCATCTTTTTATTAACATAATTAATATGTTGTCCTGACGTCTTGTTAGCAAATGTCATGCCTTCCTCAATTTGCAACTCATTTAGTTCTTTTAAGTACTGCCACTTAATATGGCCATTTGTAGACTCTATAACACCTACTTCTGCTAATGCATTTCGAGCAAGTTTCACTAAATTACCCATATCCAAAACGCAGTAAACATTGTTGTTTGAAACTGGGTGAAGGAACTGAGAAGAAAAAATTTTTTGATGAAAATTAATACTGCATCCCAATGAACGAAGAGTGCTTATATTTGTCCTTGTGCCATCACAAGTGACTGCCCAAATTCTGATGCCTGATTTGCTTAGCCTCTCCTGAGCAGAGTTTATTAAATTTGCCTGCACACTACCATCAAAGCCATTCACTAAAAAATACGCTACAGGACACTTAAATTTACCTTTTATGGACACAAGCATAAAAACTAGTGCCTCTGAAGCTTCTTTCACTTCTTTTGATTGTTCAATTTCTCTTCCAAAATCTACAAAACCTGTATACCTCTTAGTTTCCTGGTCCCACACTACCTGTTTTCTAATTGCCGTACTGTCTATTATGAGGCTAGAATCCCTAAATTCAGTCCTCACTTGATGGTTAAATTCAAAGTACCTGAACACATCACTTAAAAAGCCAGGATCACAAGTCACAGTCCCTGCCCAACGAGAAATCAGTGATTTGTCAGGCAGAGGCATTAATGTCTGTAAATATTCATACGCCTTAGGAGAGTAAAAATATACTGTCTTCGCAAAGATTTCAATGTCTGTTTTGTACCTGTTTCCCTTGGATAACACACTGTTATTCAACAAATTGCACACTAATTCCACCTGAGTCCCTGTTTGTTGATTCAGGAATTCATGTAGCTTCTCTGTTAGATGACCCTTCTCTTTCAGAGCACTTATGATGTCTTTGATTGAATAGTTTTTCTTCTCTCTTCTCCTAATTTTTTCCTGCAGGCTCTTGATTTTTCTTCTCAGTGCCTCCACAACATCTGGTAAAAAACTGCATGTGTCAGTGGCCTTGTCAATCATTTCTATTTGTGTTTGAGATCCACATTCCATAGATGTTTCACAACTCTGAGAAAACTGAAACAAGAATAGAATACAAGTAGTACCGGCATGAAACAAAGTTTGGCAAGTACTTATGAGAAAACATGTTTGTTTGAAAGCTAAAACAATGTTTATGTGAAGTGACTAACATGTTCAGTATAATCATGAGTTTCTGCAGTAGGCTGTTCAGTTGTTATTCTTATATGTCGCCTTGGTTGCTTTTCCTTGGGCATTAAATGCTTCGGAAACGCAAACTGTGATGGCACTGCATCAGGCTTGAGATGCCTTCTCGAAGTACCAGGCCTTACTAAATAATCTTCTTCCAAGAAGTGATCTGCACACAAGAAACTAGCCCTTGTAGGCGTGAAACCTTTGCGTTTAGTGGCAATGACCCACTGTTTCAGCAAATCGCATTTTTGCAGAGGAAACCTGTCCAAAACAGAAGAATGTATTGTATCATGCAAGGCAACGATCAAGATATTTACTAGATTGTTGTCATTTCTTGACATTCAATTATTACCTGTGGAAAGTTAAATTACTTTCCTTGTTCCACCGGTTCATACAGTTGTATGCAGAGCACGAAATAACCATTTTACACTCAACAACATACACTTCGTTAACACCAACAGAAACTGCTGCACACCCGAAATTTAATGGAGCTTTCACGAATACTTTACATCTGTCTTCAAGTGTCTGCCAGTTTCGTTTTTTCATCATCTCCGTGATGTTCGCCTATGAGTCAAGCAAATCTGTGACCATTCGTGCTGCCTTCTGTGTATAAGTTGAATATCCGTGGATAACATCTTAACACTTGGGCTGCTGATAAAATATCGATTTATCAATACATCGACATATATTTCGGTGGTATCGTGTATCGATATCGATATAGCAATAGCAGAGCAGATGTTTTTATTTTACATTACACTTTTTCGCAATTTTCGATAAAAATTTGAAATTATTCTTTCGAAATTGTGGTAGAACATAGTATTAACTTCACTGTGTGAAGGAGTCAACTTTTTTGAGCTCTCATCGCGTCTTTCTCTTTGACTGTGTGAAGCAAGTATAGGCGCCACAAAGAGGAGGTCCGAATGCACTTGAGGTGGGGGAGGAGAGGGGGGGGGGGTTGGGAGGAGTGGCGGTTTGAATGGAATAATAAGATTTCCGATTTGAAGAAATAGCACATCTGTTGTGTTAAGAAACAATTTTTAACCCAAGTAGTGCGCTGTTTCTGCACATCGGAATTCTTCGAAAACAGTTGCTGAAAATGATGAACAAAAATCTAAATGACAAGATTGGTCTTTGCGATGGACAGAGACGTGTGAGGGAAAATGCTGACGTAATCGACGCTCGGCGCTACCAACAGAAACTGCAACGTTTAACTTCACCACGCAGCTTTGACGCTACAACTGTTAGGTTGCTGGTGTTTGCAGAAATGAAAAAACAGAGACATCGACATGAAGTGTTCCGGACAAATCCGATATGTCACGAAACCTAACGACGGCCCCATCGGAGACTTTTTATTGTGCCACTTACATGCTGTACCCATGGCTAACAAAGTGGTTATCGCCAAGCGTGAACGTACATTGTTTTCCTTTCAATTCTTTCCTTTAGGGAGATAGGCAGGCTGCTAGCTTGTTGAGGTACAGAATATCTAATAATAAATCAATACTTAAATAGACAGTTCTAAAACCGACAGTATATTTTGCAATGTCTAGCCGATACTTTTATACGCCGGTATATCGATATTTATTTCGTCTATCAATCGACACTTTTTCGGTATTTTGATGACCGATGATGAAATTTTTTTAAATATCGATTTATCGGAGTCCCTATATTTTTAATAATATTAACAGCCCTACTTACCACAGCACCAGTTCGTTCGTGTTTTCATACAAGGCGTTCCTTCAGAATTGTATGACTTTTGGTGTGTCCCCGAGTCATAACAACAAATATCTACCTCACGACAATGCCTGACGTTCACTCGTATGTCGCTAGCTCGTAGATGCACTTACATTAAAATTCTCAATGCTTTTTTCCTAAAAAGTACGATCATTCAGGAAGTACGATTTTAGCCGGGCGTTCTAAGGCGCCTTGCCACGGTTCGCACGGCTCCCCGCCTAGGAGATTCTAGTCCTCTATTGCACATGGGTGTGTGTGTTCTCCTTAGCTTACGTTAGTTTATGTTAGATTAAGTAGTGTGTAAGCTTAGGGACCGATGACCTCAGCAGTTTGGTCCCATCGAACTTACCACAAATTTCCAGTACGATTTACTCGTTATGAATATCTACATCTTTTCTACGCAAGCCAGTTACCATGAGTTGTTGATGAGGTGGAGGGGGGAGGAGGGTGGCTAATTCTGGTACTATAACACTACTGGCCATTAAAATTGCTACACCAACAAGAAATACAGATAATAAACGGGTATTCATTGGACAAATATATTATACTAGAACTGATATGTGGTTATATTTTCACGCAATTTTGGTGCATAGCTCATTGAGAAATCAGTACCCAGAACAACCACCTCTGGCCGTAATAACGGCCTTCATACGCCTGGGCATTGAGTCAAACAGAGCTTGGATGGCGTGAACAGGTACAGCTGCCCATGCAGCTTCAACACGATACCACATTTCATCAAGAGTAGTGACTGGCGTATTGTGACGAGCCAGTTGCTAGGCCACCATTGACCAGACGTTTTCAATTCTTGAGAGATTTGGGGAATGTGCTGGCCAGGGCAGCAGTCGAATACTTTCTGTATCCAGAAAAGCCCGTAGAGGACCTGCAACATGCGGTCGTGCATTATCCTGCTGAAATGTAGGGTTTCGCAGGGATCGAATGAAAGGTAGAGCCACGGGTTGTAACACATCTGAAATGTAACGTCCACTGTTCAAAGTGCCGTCACCGCGAACAAGAGGTGACCGAGACGTGTAACCAATGGCACTCCGTACCATCACGCCGGGTGATACGCCAGTATGGCGATGATGGTTGGTTGGTTTGGGGAAGGAGACCAGACAGCGTGGTCATCGGTCTCATCGGATTAGGTAAGGATTGGGAAGGAAGACGGCCGTGCCCTTTCAGAGGAACCATCCCGGCATTTGCCTGGAGTGATTTAGGGAAATCACGGAAAACCTAAATCAGGATGGCCGGACGCGGGATTGAACCGTCGTCCTCCCGAATGCGAGTCCAGTGAATGGCGATGACGAATACGCGCTTCCAATCTGCATTCACCGCGATGTCGTCAAACACGGATACGACCATCATGATGCTGTAAACAGAACCTGGATTCATCCGAAAAAATGACGTTTTGCCTTTCGTGCACCCAGGTCCGTCGATGAGTACACCATCGCAGGCGCTCCTGTGATGCAGCGTCAAGAGTAACGGCAGCCATGGTCTTCGAGCCGATAGTCCATGCTGCTGCAAACGTCGTCGAACTGTTCGTGGAAATGGTTGTTGTCTTGCAAACGTCCCCATCTGTTGACTCAGGGATCGAGACGTGGCTGCACGATCCGTTACAGCCATGCGGATAAGATGCCTGTCATCTCGACTGCTAGTGATACCATGGCGTTGGGATCCAGCACGGCGTTCCGTATTACCCTCTTGAACCCACCGATTCCATATTCTGATTAACAGTCATTGGATGTTGACCAATGTGAGCAGTAATGTCGCGATATGATAAACCGCAATCGCGATAAGCTACAATCCGACCTTTATCAAAGTCGGAAACGCGATGGCACGTATTTTTCCTCCTTAGACGAGGCTTCACAACAACGTTTCACCAGCGAACGTCGGTCAACTGCTGTTTGTGTATGAGAAATCGGTTGGAAACTTTCCTTATGTCAGCACGTTGTAGGTGTCACCACCGACGCCAACCTTGTGTGAATGCTCTGTAAAGCTAATCATTTGCATACCACAGCATCTTCGTCCTGTCGGTTAAATTTCGCGTCTGTAGCACGTCATCTTCGTGGTGTAGCAATTTTAATGGCCAGCAGTGTATATGTAATTCCCATTTGCATTCAGCAGTTGCAAACCATTGCCTGGTTAGGTACTTATAATTACTTTAGCTGTAGCTGCCCTAGTTTTGTAGTTATCTGCATGACAGTAAAGGAGCGCTTGCCAGTGGCGCGGCGTCGTGTGATGGCCGTGAGCGATGCAGGGAAGTGATTGACCGCGATGCCGTGCGAAGCCAACGTTGGAGTTGCGGGTGCCAGATGACACTGCTACGGTCAGACTTCTTTTCGCGCGCGCGCAGTGGCCTGCTGGAGCAGCAGAGGGTGGGGTTGGAGCGTCAGCACGTCGCGCGCACGTCACGGGTCAGGAGGTCGCCGTCGCCGGCTGACTGGGCCGTATATGAGGCCCGGAGCGCAGCAGCAGGATCCAGTCGCCCCCTTACGTCAGCGGCGGCAGCCCGGCCTGCGGTCGGGAGTGTCTCTAGTGCGAGAGTGTGCGCGCGCACGTGTGCTGCAGCTGACAGCTCCCACCAGACGGCTCTCCGCTCAAGGCCAGCCGCGCCCGTCAAGGACGACAGCAATCCGAGAGTGGCAGCGCACAGCTCCCTCAGTAATTGCGGATCCACCAAATGACCTCGATGCTCGTCGATGACGGTCAGTGCTGACCACCATTCCAGAGCACCGCCACCGAGCAGTGGACAATGTCTCGGGGAGTTTAAACATTCGCAGAATCGCCGCAGAGAGCAGCGCGGTGTAGCCGGGAGTCGTGCTTACGCAAGAGACGGCTCTTCGAAACAGGTACGCTCCGAAGCTGAACAGCATTCAGCTCTGCGCCACCGAGACGGTCGCGGGAGCGGTTCCCTCGCAGCACAGGTGTGAAGCGCGGTAGGACAGAGACGGTTTCATCGCCACTGGGACAGCGGCTCGAGGATGGTGAGCGACGAGCGGACGCCCCTCCTCAGCCACGTGGTGCTGTTGGTTCCCAAGGAGCCCGGGGCGGCCACGGTGGTGGCGCCGGGTCCCATCCTACCCGTAGCTGCCATCGGCGGCGACGGGTGGTCCGGGCTCACCAACAGGGAGCTGCTGGCTATGGCGCAGGACCCGTTCTGGGTGCGGCTGCGGACGCTCACCTTCTGGGGTTTCTGGGTGTGCTGGTTGGTGCTTTTCGTGGCCGCCCTGTCCGTCGTCTTCACCAGTCCGCCGTGTGGCGAAGCGGACTGCGCCAACGCCACACTCACCACGACGCCGCCAGCCACCGATCTTCCCTCCACTGTGACACTCGAGGCCTGGACAACTATGGTCAGTATACCTGTCAGGTCTCGTGGACACTGAACGGACGAAATATTTTTTTTTTTTTTTTGGAGTTCCGTGACTCTTACATAGGATCAGTCTCTTGCCCGTCTGTCTGTCTGTCCAGCTGTTCAAAACCCTGTTATGTCACATATTAAGGTCAGCCGGCCGAGGTGGCCGAGCGGTTCTAGGCACTACAGTCTGGAACCGCACGACCGCTACGGTCGCAGATTTGAATCCTGCTTCGGTCATGGATGTGTGTGATGTCCTTAGGTTAGTTAGGTTTTAGTAGTTCTGAGTTCTAGGGGACTGATGGCCTCAGAGGTTAAGTCCCATAGTGCTCAGAGCCATTTTATTAAGGTCTACGATCCGCTGATGATGTAAAAAAGTGAAGCTTCTAAATCAGTACCATGAAAAGATAAGGCCATTTGTGTAACATGTTCTGATACAAACTCATTCAAAATGGCTCAAATGGCTCTGAGCGCTATGGGACTTAACAGCTGAGGCCATCAGTCCCCTAGAACTTAGGACTACTTAAACCTAACTAGCCTAAGGACATCACATACATCCATGCCCGGGGCAGGATTCGAACCTGCGACCGTGACTGACTGAAGCGCCTAGAACCGCTCGTTCACAGAGGCCGGCCAAACTCATTCATTAAAACCTGTAGGGTGCTTGGCGTTGATGTGGAATCACGATGAAAGATTTCACATTAGAGGTAAGGGAAAAAATTTTAAAAAAATGTTAATTTGTAATTATATTATACGAAAAAACTTTTCTTTTGCCGTTTGTTATCTGACTTCAAAGTTGAAATTAAAACATTCTTTAATGTCTTGGAATCCATGGAAACGATATCGTACCAGTATCAATTTCGATAAGAGGCAAATCCTCTAGTCTCGGAATTGATAAACTGTCTACATGCATAATTAAGTTTGGTCGGAACCCTCGGTGCGCGAGCCCTGCTCCCACCTGACAAATTTTATTTAAAAATAAGGTCGCATTTTTCCACTTCTTCCGTATTTATTTCATTGGTACATGACTAGTTTCTGCTGTTTTTGGCTACTTTCAAGTGATTTTGTACAAAAGAAAGCGTCCTACATTACCTCTATAGTAATGAAACGCAATGATAGAAACTTATTAGAAACGTAGTTACTTGCAGCAGACAAATACGCAATGCACAAACCGGTGTAAACTTTTGGATACGTTTCAAAGAGCACACAAAAGCGAACAATAACAATACTAGAGTCTTTGCATTACATCTCTTAATAACAAGCATACTTCCAAAAACAGTCTGAAAAGCTCCAAATTCTGTATTACACTAAGGAAGAGAAGGAAATGAACATTTTAAAAGAAATTTAAATTTTCAGTCATTTAAAAAGCCTAAACCTCTTTATGAACATGCAGATCTACAGAACAGAAATTTTCACCATAACTTTAGTCACATTATTTTAACTACCAATCAAAAATATTCTACACAGTAAATAAAATTTACAATATAGTGTTACGTCGCGACATATTTTAATATTTTTTATTTTACTTTTGCTATTATTTGGAGTCCAACTTTCCTTAAATACACAAATAGATATACATTAGTAGTTATTTGAAATTAATAGTCCATTTTTACCTTCAGTCTTTGTTCAGTGTAATATCTCTGTAAATTTATTAAAAAGTCGAGCAGTCAAACGAAGACATGCGAGCCAAAACGAATAGAACACGCAACTTTAAAGATGCTGCCATTCTAGTGCATGTGGAACATTTTTCTACTGCAGGTAACCATCCTTCTACGAGTACTAAGTTACATTCATATCGTTACGTTCCCATTCCTGGAGGTAATGTGGTGCACCTCTCTTTTATAAATATATTAATAGTTATTTAAAATTAATGGTCCATTTTACCATCAGTGTTTGTTCGGTGTAATATCTCTGTAAAATTATTTAAAAAATTGAGCTGTCCAACCAACAGGACACCAGACATGTGAACCAAAGGGAATAGAACAAGCAAATTTAAAGATGCTGCCGTTCTAGTGCATGTGGAACATTTTTCTACTGCAGGTAACCATCCTTCTACGAGTACTGAGGTATAGTCATATCGTTACGTTCCCATTCCTGGAGGTAATGTGGTGCACATCTCTCTTGTAAGGAAACTACATGAAAATAGCTTAAATTGTAAAATAAAACTGTACCAGTAAAACAAATACAGCAGAAGTGGAAAAAAGCCAGATTCTCTTAATAAATTTCCTCTAAACGAAGGAAAAGAATCGTTTTCTACTTGCATTCGACTTGAGCCCTACTATTTTTAGAGTTTACGTTCTGTTGATCATAATTTTAACCTGTCACTGTGCAATGCGACAATTCCGTTTTAAAATTATAATACAGCTTCACAGCGGTAGATCTGGCAACATGCTGACCATTTACATGATTTCTTAAGTTTGATTTTTTACTTCCATAAATTCATTGTCGTTTTCTTCTTATTTTAAACCCACATCACACTACTACACTTCCAGATTTCTTCTGTGTAGTCAAGCAGATATGACTCCAGTTTGTATTTGAAGTTCATTTTATTACACACACACACACACACACACACACACACACTGTACCACAAACACTGCTACAAATTTAGGATTCTTCCATGGAACAGGAGGAGTTGCCAAGCAGATATGATTTCAGTCTCCACTCGAATTTAATTAAATTATCAGTTGAAGTTTTTACATCACTGCCTAGGAAGACAAAGATTTTTACTGTCAAATATCTCACTCCTTTCTGTGGCGCACTAAGGCAGCTGTTCATCGAGTATGCCGTACTGTGTTTCGTTATCCAGGAAGTTTGCAGTCCAACTGCAAGACATTCCAGTAAGCACGTGTTATGTCTATTAGGCGACAGTTAAGAACTTTAGAGAAGGTTTTCTGGAAATCTAGGAACATGGCACCAGCCTGGGCTTTGCTATGTTCTGCCATGTGGTCCTCGTGAGTGAATAGTACAAGCTGTCAAAAAGAAATATCTTCCAACAGTTCTTAATTTTTCATTTAGCACTAGAGATGAGTGATGCTATAACAGTTTCCTGGTCACCGATTACTGGCTCTTGATCAATAAAATCTGAAATTTCGGACATTATGCTGCCAGAAGATCCAATACATTTTCCTTATAAGTTGGTTATCTAAGTAGTTGCTCAAGATAACTTTCACAAAATGTATTTGGTGCTAACTCATAAATATCTTTGTCCCTCCTTTCTGTTTCTTTAAGGTTAAACGTTAAGCGATATTATCAGTTTTACGATTCTCCTCTATTTACATTAGATATGATCGACAGCAATAATAATTATCGCTTTAACTTACTATTATAACTGGTAAAATTTACTTAGTTGCTTTCTCCACACGCATTTTTCGTAGTTTTCCTGCGAAATATATTACGTAATCAAATCAACATACTCGTCGGAGGATTGTGCATCTTCCAATATTGGTTTTCTGAATTTACCTTGAAGTTTTAGTTTTTATTAAGTTTAAAGTGTGTTAAATATGGTAAATTGTGTCAAACGTGGCGCAAACTACGCTACAAATCACACTATCATGACAACCTACAGTTATGACTGGTGGGGGCTCTATCACAATCTAACACTATTACCCATTCGTCGTAAACTGCCATTCTATTAGTCTGAATGAAGTCTTCCCTGGAAAGTCCAGAAGTGTTGTCAATATCTGCAAGGAGTAGATTCCCCACTTCTGGTTTTCTGCACAATCACACGCATATGCTGATCCCGTCGTACCAACAACTGCCGTACGTCTGAGCCATGCGCATATCGTTTGGAGTAACAGAGGGCTTTTATGCAATTAGCAGAGCTCCCATAAAGCGACACAAAGGGTGTTCTATGTTACTCTATCCTTTGCAAACTTCGGTTAATGTTCTAACTCCTGTTTGTGTCTCACATAGTCATAAATTATGTTAGGTATACAATCAGCGGATCTCTCAACTTTTCTGTTATATTTATGTATAAGTACACAATGTAATTCGTATTACGTTGAGACGTGTAGCATGTTAACATGATTTAACGTTATGGTGAAGTAACGAACATTTAAAAAACGTTTGACTTACACAATTTGTGACAACTTTATTTGACTTCTCGATGTTTTGGAAGTGTTCTGCAAAAAAGTTTACGAAAGCAGTAGATAATTACGTCTGAAAATTGTAATATACTGTTCGTGTTAAGAATTCAACAGTCTGCGTTGTACTGCCTCACGAAAAGCCTACAAGAACTTGGAACTGTGTTCCGTACCCAGACGCGGAATTATGATCTTCGTTCTCCGACTTTTGAATTCGAGCGGTGGGCATAGTATTTACGGGTGTGATTTATGGGAAAGGGCTTCGTACCACGCTGTGCAGCTTTTAGCTACCTGGAAGTAGTGTTTGATGACAGAAACGATTAATTAACAGTGATAAACTACACTTGTTTCCGCATTACCTGAAGTACCTTGATTTTCGTGTGACGTACGCGACTTTGAAATGTTATCCTGTTTTGCTTTTGTTAAGATTTCTGAAAGTTGCAAGAGACAGAGTTGGTGTATTGACTCCCAGCATCGTACACTGTTCAGCCCATAATCATCAAAACCACCTCGTCATAGACACAACAGCAGTGTCTAATGTTGCATTGCTCTGTATGGAATAACAGCAGGTCCTTTCTTTAAGTGTTAGTTCTCTGGCGAAAGTTATGATAGGTAGGAAAAGAGATCGGTCCTGTAATTCTTGTTGCACTGATTAAACATAACACTCCGATTTTTAGACAATACATATGGTCATGATGTAATTAACGATTTTCGGGACACCAACGTCGACTGTTCTGCGACTTCGTGCACTCTGATACAAGCAATCCAGAAAAAACCGCATTTCAGAATCCGCTTCTCCATCACTTATTTCTCTGCCTCGTGATGACTGGGTGTTGTGTGTGTCCTTAGGTTAGTTAGGTTTAAGTAGTTGTAGGGGACTGATGACCATAGATGTTGAGTCCCATAGTGCTCAGAGCCATTTGAACCATTCTGAATCCATCACTTACATACTGCAATAGCCTTGCCTTACTGACGTCTGAGTTGATCAATCGAAGCACTGCCGTTAAGGTATAAGGTTTCAGTTTTTATATCTACATCTATACCCCAGCTCTGCAAACTACTGTGCATGGAAGAGGATAGTTCCCAAAATACCGATTATTAGGGCTTCTTTCCGTTCCATTCACGTACTGAGGGTGGGAAAAATTGTTTAAATGCCTCTGTGGGTGCAGTAATTAATCTAATATTGTCTTCACGCTCTCATCGTGAGTGGTATGTAGGGGCTGTAGTATATTCCTAGAGTCATCATTTAAGGCCGGTTCTTTAAACTTTGTAAGTAGGCTTTCTCGAGATACTTAACGTCTATCGTCAAGTGTCTGCCAGTTCAGTTCTTTGAACATCTCTGTGACACTTTGCCGCGGTTCGAACAAACGTGTGACTGTTCGTGCTACTCTTCTCTGTATACATTCAATATCCCTCGCTACTCCTACTTGGTACTGTGAGCAGTATTTTAGGATGGATCCCATGAGTGATCTGTAAGTAATCCCATTTGCAGACTGACTGCATCTCCCTAGTATTCCAGTAATAAACCGAACTGTAAGTAACCCCATTTGCAGACTGACTGCACCTCCCTAGTATTCCAGTAATAAACCGAAGTCTCCGACCCGCTTTACTCAAACTGAACTCAGTTCTTTCCATAAATTAATTTACGCAAAAAATTCCTGATCAGTGGAGATCTTAAGCCACGTAACCAGACTGGCACATGCAGCAGAAACGTAGCAGTATAATTGAGTGTGTATAACGCAGAATAGTAACTACATGCTAGCACCTGGAGATGGCATCGTGCTGCCGAAACGCGTCATATCAAGTTTCCACTGAAAATAAAAAGTGATTCAAATAAAGAACATGTGAAAGTTTCAAAATTCGGTCATTAGTGTCTTTACTACAGAACGCCTCTTATTTCTACTGGAATAATCAGAAAGCTATATGTTTCTAAAGGTACTCCATATATTTAGGGACACTGCTGTGTGAAACTTCAGGACGAAAGTAACTTAACGCATAGCATGTCACTGACTAGTAAAGTAGCCCGATGCAACTTCTGCTCTACATTGAAAGGCTTGCTGCAGTATAGTACGGAAGGAAACTGAAAGAAATGCACAACGAGACGAACAGAAATGATACTTTTACTCGAAGACAATAATTATACTAAAATCATCGCGATGGACGATGGTGTCCTGATATTACAAAAGGGGAGACACGGTTCTTAATAGGGTGTTGAAACTTCTTAATATTTTTTTTTACTTGGACTGAAATAACTGGGAAGGTGAAACTTCTTAATTTAATTCTGAAACTGCTGAGTGAAATTGAATGCAAGTTCAAATTCAAATGGCTCTAAGCAGTATGGGACTTAACATCTGAGGTCATCAGTCTCCTAGACTTAGAACTACGTAAACCTAACTAAGGACATCACACACATCCATGCCCGAGGCAGGATTCGAACCTGTGACCGTAGCAGCCGCGTGGTTCCGGACTGAAGCGCCTAAAACCGCTCGGCCACAGCGGCTGGCCCGAATGCAAGTGAACTTGCTTAAACTGTTGAGTGAAACTTCATGTACTGTCACTTTGCTTGCCTTTATCATTTCATTTCTGATCTACAGAATTATTTCTGACAAATACAGCTCAAACGCAATCTGACTGCACAAATAACTAACACAAAAGAATGTCCCTGAATGAGAAGAAATCCTAACAATAACCTATACCTTTCGTAAGACACTTACCTCACAAAAAATCTTCATTACACGAACTACGGCGATACAGCAAGCACCAGTACAGCCAGCTAAATAAAAGATTCTAACTACTGTAGGCTCTAACTACTAATAGGCATGTGGTTAGCAAAGGAAAGATTTTGTTGCAGAGCAAACAATGTATTTAGCAAATTTTACCTTAATAATGTGACATCCAGTTCAAAAAAATATATAATCGTCCGTGACATCCAGTTCCAAAAAATTATATAATCATCAATAATTTTAAATCTCTATGACGGACGCTCCAGACAGTCCGCTCGCGCTAACACTTCAGGCCTCTTACCTCATCACTGCTGACTTACAACCTCCATCACTGCTAACTACACACTCCCAACTGTCGGTCAGACCAGCCACACAGAGTCTCTTACAGAGGGCGCACAGCGCTCTCAGAGTTATTAATGTAGTCGATCGTGCTGCCAACATGACACATATAAACAGGCTACTTACAGTGTATGATCACGGCAGTCCGTATTGTACAACTTGATCCCATGCTGGCCATGAGACTGGTAAGGAATTCCTGTGGAAGGGCGTTACATTTCTCCCACAGCGCGGATGACAACTGGTGGGTGGTCGGTGGCGCATGTAGAAGTGCTGAAATACGTCTGTTCAACGTATTCCACATATCTGTTGGTCCATCGTGGCCAGGGGACATCTGCTGGTAAGTACTTTTCAATGCCAATAAACTTCACCAACAGCCGTATCCTTTATGGTATTTTATTTTATTCTGAAAGCATCCAGTTTTGGCAATTCATCTTCAGGCTCCATACGCTTTTATCCAAATAAACCAACTTATCGTTTAGCGCCATGAAAAAAGCTTATGGGATCTGAAGAAGTCGAAATGAATTGCCGAAACTGGTTGCTTACAAAATGAAATAAAATATCTGAAAGTATACGGTTGTTGGTGAAGTTTGTTGACATTGAAAAGCATTCCACATATGTTAGATGGGATTCTAGCCATGGAAACGGACTGGTCAGTCCATTTGCCGAATATCATCTCGTTGCTATAGCTCCTCCACCAATACAGTACGCTGACCAATGAGTGTACCTTGTTAAAAGGTTTGGAGATTAGTACGTCCATGCAACACTATGATTCCCCTCAACGTAACGCGTTGACCACCAAAACGAACATGTGCGTGTTAAAAGATTTGGAGGTTAGTACGCCCATGTAACATTATGACTACCCTCAACGTAACACGTTGACCACCAAAACGAACACGTGCGTGTTAAAAGATCTGGAGATTAGTACGCCCATGCATCATTTTTGACTACCCTCAACGTACCAATTTGACTACCAAAACAAACATGTGCGACAGTGCTGGACGTATGCTCATA
The DNA here is from genome assembly GCF_021461395.2 of Schistocerca americana. NCBI lineage: Eukaryota > Metazoa > Arthropoda > Insecta > Orthoptera > Acrididae > Schistocerca > Schistocerca americana. The sequence goes on along the minus strand of NC_060119.1, from coordinate 218,643,295 downwards.
TGGTGAGAGGTAGGAATATACAGTGCTCCTAGAACATTGTCGAACAAGACAGTTTTGGTGGTCTAGGTGCTATAGTGTGGAGAGGTTAAAATGGCTCTGAACACTATGGGACTTAACTTATGAGGTCATCAGTCCCCTAGAACTTAGAACTACTTACACCTAACTAATCTAAGGACATCACATACATCCATGCCCGAGGCAGGATTCGAACATGTGGAGAGGTATAACGTTGCTTGAGCGTACTAACCTTAAAATATTTGAACACGCTACACTGATCGGACGGCGTTATTGTGACGCAATACTCCTTCCGCAAGTGCATCTTTTCAGGGATATATGAGGCCCTGACTTCATGTTTATGAATGACAATGTGCGACTGCATCGAACTGTATGGGTGGTGGAGCTCTTGGAACACGAGGATGTTCGGCGAAAGAACAGACCGGCCCGTTCCCCTACATGTCCTTAAGTTTGGGGCCAGCAGCTGACCGGGGTGGCCGAGCGGTTCTAGGCGCTACAGTCTGGAAACGCGCGACCTCTACGGTCGCAGATTCGAATCCTGCCTCGGGCATGGATGTGTGTGATGTCCTTAGGTTAGTTAGGTTTAAGTAGTTCTAAGTTCTAGGGGAATGTTGACCTCTGAAGTTAAGTCCCCAAGTGCTCCGAGCCAACCATTTTTGTGGCCAGCATGAGAACTCGTTGCAGAGGATGCATTACCGCCAGTACTTACCACGCATCCTATTAGGAGCCATGTCCCGCATTTTTAACGTCCAGCGGACCATCATGAATCACGGTGACTTCCAATGCAATTATGGTCTCTGAGGAAAACCGTTATTTTTGTTCGTGTCATTCCGTATTTCTTTCAGTTTCCTGTATTATACTGTAGTAAGTTTGTCTACGTATGGTCGAAGTTCCATCGAGCTATGGTACTAGAAAGTGACATTTCATACGGAATTTACTTTCGTCCTTAAGCTATACACACCAATTTACATAAATACACAGGGTTCCACTGAACTGTATGAAAAAAACGTAAATTAGTTACAAACTACGGCGTGCATACATTCTATTCAACATGTAAATGTCACTGCAGGTATTCGGGTTTAGGTTATGACAGGGTCGATATGATTGCCATTACTTGCGATGATGTGGCGCAGACGAGTAGCGAAATTCTGCATGTCCCGCTGAAGTATCGGAACATCGATGCTGTCGATGACTCCTGCATGGCTGTTTTGAGCTCAGCAGTATTTTTGGAGTTATCGCTGTACACATTGTCTTTAATATAGCCCCATAAAAAGGAGTCCCCTGTGTTCAGATCCGGGGACCATGGCGGTCAATCGATGTCCACGCCAGTGGCCTCTGGGTACCCCTAGAGCCAAATAGCGGTCCCCATAGTGCTCCTCCAGGACATCAAACACCCTCCTGCTGCGATGGAGTCGAGCTCCGCCTTGCATGAACCGCATCCTGTCGAAATGAGGATGAAATCATCTTCCAAAACCCTCATGTACCGTTCGGTAGTCACCGTGCCATAAAGGAATATCGCACCGATTATACCGTGACTCGGCATTGCGCACCACGCAGTCACCTGTTGAGGATGAAGAGATTTCTCGATCGCGAAATGCACATTCTCAATCCCCCAAATGTGGCAATTATATTTATTAACAAAACCATCCAAATGAAAGGGGGCTTCGTCGTTAAACCAAACGGTTCGTGCACGTACTAATTCCCATCATGCCCCGCTGCCAACTGTGCAATATGAACGGTCTCACGCAAACCGTTCAGAAGTTATGACGATTTTACTTCATACAGTTCGATAATTGTCACCCTGTATGAAGCCCCTTTAGCAGCATAAAGCTTTCTGATTCTTCCAGTAGAGGCAAGAAGCTTTCTGTAATAAGGCAATTAACGACTGAATTTTCAAACTTTTATTCGTTTTGTATTTGAATTACTATTTATTTTCAATAATAATTTGATGCCACACGTTCCGGCAGCACGATACCATTTTCAGATGCCCAAGAGTATTTATTATTTCGCGTAATATCCAGTGGTGTATATTGCGATTGTGCTGCTCGATGCGCCAGTCTGCTTACGTGGCGAAAAATCTCGACTGATCACAATTTTTTATGTAAATTAATTTGTATAATCCTGTAATTTGTGTGAGTTATACACTATGAGAGTAAGTTGTATTCTCACACTCCCTTGAGCCCTAGCGCCACAGTGTGCAACTACCGTGACGTAGTGTTGCTGTTGACGGAAGGAAGGAAGGATGGAAGATTTACGTCCCGTCGACAATTGGGTCATTAGAGACGGATCGCGAGCCCGGATTAGGGAAGGATTGGATAGGAAATCGGGCGTGCCCATTCAGAGGAATGGCCCCAGCACCAGGCTTAAGCGTTATAGGAAAAAGACGGTAAACCTAAATCCAGATGGTCGGACAATGATTTTAATAGCCCTCTTCCCGAATGCGAGTCCAGTGTCCTAACCACTGCGTCAGCTCGCTCGGTGCTGTTGACAGTATACGGTGGCCGTATTCATTGACGAGGGTTTATGACGCTCAAAGTTATTACATCCCCTGTGCCATCAGTTCAAAAATGGCTATGAGCACTATGGGACTCAACTTATAAGGTCATCATTCCCCTAAAACGTAGAACTACTTAAACCTAACTAACCTAAGGACATAACACACATCCATGACCGAGGCAGGATTCGAACCTGCGACCGTAGCGGTCTTGTTGGCTGTTTGTTTTGTGCGTACACTTCTGGCAACCATATCAGGCGAATTTTGGCCTGACAGCGATGTGTGACTTAGATACCATCCTCAGTCCCGTGTTGTGTGAACAGTAATCTTAAACTTCTGAAAGACTGTAGAACTCCAATTAATTACACATCCTTCGCCCATTTGATGTCCTATACGGGAGAGGATAACGCCACATCAATTTCTGCTCAGAACGTTGTAGAATTCTAATTTATAGAGTAACTACCGTTTCTTCCACATCTTGTTTGAGAGTGACAGTTCCACGCTCAGGAGTGACAAATTTTATTGAGGCTCTCCTTCACGATGTACTTTTGAGGGAGGTTATATGTGATAAATCGAAGGAAGCACATGAGAAGCTTACTTGTTCCATGTTAGCTTATTCGCTTCTGTTCGTTCTAAAATTACAGTTAAGCTCTTCGATGAATCAGTTTATTTATGTGCATATCGGTAGCTGTATTCGTGAGTTGTAGGTACTTAAACTACAACCTTCCATCCCTAACGTGCTGTATTTGTAAAGCAGAAGCATTGTGAATGTATGTCTGTAGAAGTATGCAGACCATGTGGGGAATGTTTCCTTTCATCATTTTGTTGTGACGATAAATACGTGCCAAATGTAAAACAATTAGAAGGAAATTAATCATGCACAAACAGGGACACAAATTTCCGTCAAATCCAGGTATTCGGTAGCTCTGTTGTTTGTTTTACTCCGAGAGTCACATGTCTTTCGTATTTATTAATATAGCCTACCAAAAATATGAACAATCAACAGGTCTTTACACAGCCTCAATCGAAGTTATAAATTCTGGTGGTAGAGTTTCCCCTCTAAAATACAAGTTTTACATACCGTACACCCAAACAATAGCGAAAACAGATGCAGGTGAAAGTATACGATAGCATAAGCAAAAACGGACCAGTAAACATCGATGTACAAACGATCCGCTTGCGAGGTGATTGCGAATGTGTAATCACGAGTTGCCACTGACACCGATGCTGTACAAGTTAGCGGGCATGTATTTGAAATTAAACTTTTTGGTTAAGTCTCCATCTAATGACACAGCATACAGGACTGGCATCATGTTGTCTTCTCAGTCGTGTCCCGATTCTGCATGCAGCATCACTATGGCTGTATCCATCCGTGGATATTATATTCGTCATCGTCATACGTGATGATGTGGAGTGCTGTTTAGTACGCAATACGCTCAGCTCTGGTTCGCGTAGTTGGAGATTTGGACAGCAGCACTACATTTCTAACGTGTTAAGGCTAGTGGTTGTGCCCTATCTTCGACATCTGCGTGATGTTATCTTCAGCAAGATAACGCAAGACCGAGAGTTTCCCTTTCTGTCATGACCTACCTCGGCACGGACGGTGTTTGACCGTTGGCCTAATCAGCCTATTCGTCAGATGCGCTCATTGAAAACATCTGATGTTAGGATGTCGCTAAGGCCGGTATTACACTATCATATTTCTTTGTCAAATATCTTTTTCCAAGATATTTGATGGTGTAATAGGGAACTTTGTCAAATGTCGTCCAATATTTGACGCTGCATTCTGTCGTCTGTAGTGTTTTTATAAACATTGTGGGTAAGTACAATTGGTGTGTGCCGACAACTACAAAATCAATAGAGACGTATGAAGCTGATGAGGCACTTTACAACGTGAGGCACGCTGAATACAAAAATAGATTACGACGATTGGAGACGTGGTCTAAACTAACCTAATCCTCTCCTGTAGCAAGGAATCGAAGTGTTACAGTGCTCCTGTCTTCTACAGATGTAGCAGTTCTTAAGTGAATATTGTGCTTTGTGATATGAGGATACACTTCATTGAGCACATACAGAAATGTAGGCTCATCCATTCTTAAGTAATTGATGTACGACTTGACGTCCTCCACTATAAGCTCACGTAACAAGCTTTGTTGAATGCTTTTATCGTGTCGTCGTAAAACCCACGGCTTCACCCAGGTATGTTTCCTTTTTTTCCCCCCGCTTCTCTTCCGCATATGCACACAGTGCATTTGTGGTACATGCAACTGCTGCGGTTAATAACAAGTTGTTGTCAGCCATCTTGAACTTTGACGAAAAATATGATGACAGTGTAATACCCCTTCTAGCGCTACGTCAAAGATCTTTGTCAAATATATTTGACGGAATATTTGATCACATCTTTGATCAAATCTTTGACAAAGAAATTTGATAGTGTAATACCGGCCTAAGGGTCTGGCACGCCATCATTCACCAGTCACTGCTCTTCATGGACGCTTATACAGAGCTGCAGCTACAAGCTGCATAGAACGATGTAACCATATACACGATGCTCAGAAACAGTCTGAAAAGCTTGTAAGGGTGTTGCAGGGTAGACTGTACTGTGAAATAACTGTTAACAAAAGAATTTGATATGTTGTGCTCTTTCCGATTTAATTTGCATTGAAGTTAGGTTATCTGGTCGTTGCGTGCACAAATCCAGGCAGTCTGCCACTGCTGGTGTTGCCAAATTTGTTCTTTGTTTGGTTAGTTTAAACCGAGAAAACGAAAAAAATAGAAAGAAGGAAACACGAGAAACCATTGGGCAGCAGGGAGTTCGATCCTTCTTAACGCCAGCGTCTAATTTTTGTAAAGCTGTCTTGTTTAGTTTGAGGAAACCAAACGGAGAACACTTTTGGCAACACTGTCTCTAGCAGGCTATTTGAATCTGCACACACAACGACCTGAATGGCTAACTTCACTGCTAATTAAATCAAATACAGCGCAACTTATCGAATTTTTTTGTTAACAATTATTCCTCAGCAGAGTCTACCCTGCAGCATCCTTACAAGCTTCGTCAGACAGTTTCTGACCGCTGACTTAGTTCGACTTGATGTTCAGTTGTGTTAGAGTCATTGTTGCAGCACTGTATACTCAATTTAACACCAAGCAAACACCAAATCACTTACAAATTTAATCACCGGCCGTTCCTGCTATTCTGTACATGCAAAATCAGGAAATTGCGTTATTTGCTAACCCTCCTGCTCTTCCAATTTTAATTGTCGGGAGAATGCTATCTAGACAGCCGTTAACTGGTTCATTCGTCCTGTAATGTGAACTCAAATTCAGCAAGTTTCTAGACAAAAAGACCAAAGACGCATTCCACGGAGTCGAGTCACTGGCATTCTCAAGTTGATACTGCTATCTAGTCCTTTTTTTTTTTAATGGAACACTTTATTTGTTTATTTATTTTTTCTTTAATCGTGCATTCTGAGCTCTGACAGCAATTTGCTTGTTTCCACAGGTGCCTCGCTGAGGGGATTCCCCTCCAGCGCTTTGTCCAGAGTTTCCCTCTGGTCGGGAGAACTGTTACTTGGACGGCGAGACTACTAACACCGACACGAGAGGATCCCGCGGGAAACGCCTCTCACGATGCGGCCAAACTGTGACCTACAGTGCCCACTAACTGCAAACCGTGGATAAGTGCAGTGCAGACATCCTGAATAACAGCTATGAACGACGACACGCTTCAGTCAGGTTGCCGAGGAAACGTTTAACGCCAAATGTTGTACAGCCCAGAGGGATTAAAAAGGAACGCGTAGCTGTCTTGTACACATCACCATGTTTGATCGTATAGCTAAGTCCCTTTATGGTTATTGAAAATAAATACGTTTGTGCTCTGTACATTACAGAACATTAGGCACGTCATGAAGTAAGTACATTCCTTGCAGTCCCAAGATGGTAAGATTTCTTTTGTATCAAAAATGTATTGTAATCCAAAGTTATACACTTTTATTTGCTGTGATACACTATAGATAATTTTTAACAGATCGGCGTAACTGTTTGTATGATTCTTTTCGATTGCGAAAAATGCCGAAGACGGTAGTATTTAAACGAATAAAACTAATACATATTTACAGTTTATAAAGAGACCCCTGTGTTGTTTCACGCAATAAAAGTTATAAGGTGAAACTTGGTCTTTTTATTTGCTCATTCATTGAACCTAACCATTTGGAAAACCTGCTTTTGTTATATTTAATCTTTTCTCATGTTTTCTCCTCAAAGCATAGTTAATTGGGACGTTTCATGTACACATATATGAATCAATAATTACCATGATCTTCTGAACCACAATGGACAGATTCAGAGTGATGATATTCATCCTGGGTAGTTAGTTGTGCTTTCACTCTTCGGGTATATAGCCTCAGTAGTTGTACTCCTCAGTTGGGTCTGAACGACTTCCAGCAGAGAATCACGCACCTTGTAGTTGTCGTCTTTACATCAGTAGCTGGATGTTGGGAAGCTGAGGAAGTGAATAATTTCTGTAGATTCTTGACATAAGGATACCTTGCCCTCACCATTTACTATGTTAATGACTTACATGGTAGGCAAATATTAATTAATTAATTTATTAATCTGACACAGCTATCAAATTATAATGTACAAACTTCAGAACTGTCTCAGCGCCAATCACATGTCACGAAGAGTAAATTAATAATGACGTTAGTGCATTTAGAGTACAAAGACACGGATATCACAAAGGTTCTCACCAGATAATCCTGTTAATCCCTGTCCTTACCTACTGCAAGACATCGTCACAAGTTACAAGTGTGAGAATTGTGCTTGGCACTTTGTCTGTCACACAGTATTTGTACCGACAATATAACTGAACATGAATTTGTGTCAATTGAGAACCATATGCCACTGGAAACGTCACAAAGAAAAGAACCCACACTGAGTGGCCAGACATCATGGCAAGACACTGGACATGATGTCGTTCGTCGGCTGCTGAAGACTTATTGTGATACTTCCCTTTCTTTGAATTAGAGGTATCCCTTCCTTAAATATATAAGTCAGAGAAAATATGTTCGTATATGTGAATAAATTATACACAACTGCAACCAGTCACTTTTTTCATTAATAATGCTTTATTACATTAACCGGTTTTCGAACCCTTTCAGGTTCATCTTCAGATGATTTCGGGAGAATCCGGGAAGTTACATTATTACTGGTAGTAGCATAATTCTGGGTGCTGGTTCTATGGCAGAAAGATGGGTCATACTTTAATGTATCGCCATGACTATAGATTATCTGTCGATATGGATGTGAATTTAGTTTTTACTTACTGCAACAGTATAGGCGTGACTGGGAGCAGTCGAAAAGTGGTGAGCACCCCACTGTTGGGAGGTGTTTTAAATCGTAGGTGCTGATATCAGAGCTAACGACCCAGTGACTATACGGAAGTGGGCAGTAATCAGACGACACTACCTGCTGAGGTGGAGGTAGGAGTTCCATGGAGCGTGTGGTGCATAAGAAAGAGCTCCAGGAAATCTCAGAACGCGAAGTGTCGAAGATAATAAATGTATTGTATTATCACGTTGAATATCAGATATGTTATGTATGTAGTATAGAGATGCAGTATACGAGATGGTAGCTGTCCTCATTTATCATGCACTGAGATGTAATTCTGAAGGTAATTTAAGGGTACAGGGTACTTTTCCGGTTCAATATTATGTTAAAATCAACACCGATTTCTTTCAGGCACTGTTTATAATCTACATGTTTTACACATTTTTTGTTAATATCAGGTAATGCAGCACACTTTCTAAACAAATTAGAAGTATTTTGAAGATTTTTGAACCTGCTTAGGGTTATTAAAAAAATTACAAAGAAATTGAGGCATTCTCTTTCCAAAATGCTTCCTAAAATTGAGGTACCATTTACTCCAATGTTATACATTTGAAGGAGACCAAATTTTACCAGATATGCATGACATGACGGCTGAGGTACTAGACCTATTTAATTCCATCTATTATGTATATTACAAGGATAAAAATATCACATTTTACGTTGTAATTTTTATAATTTTTTCCTAATAAAAATGTAGTTTTTCTACAATTTAGTTGATTCTGCAATAAAACTTAGGGATACTACATAAGTATGGATTATTGCAAGTTACAGAAAAAAATTAGAGCATTGCTTTATAAATTTCAGGAAATATTTGTACCTGAATTCTGAAAAATACAACTTGTGGGAAATTGCGAATGAAGACATGAGTGCAATTAAACTGTGCCTCAGAACACTCTGGAAGCACAGTCTTTACCCTACAGCATTTCTTCATCTTCAAGCTTCCTCTTGGTATTCCTTTCAGCACTTCTTGCTTCTTTGGTAACATGAAGAGCTAATGTTTCAGCTTCATGCACCTGCTGTCTGTCACACCCAAGCAATCGATCTTCCATATTAGAGCCACATATTATGCCTAAATTTCTCGGGACTTCTAACCTTCCTATCACTCCATCATAGAAACTACATCCAGTACACCAACTTTTAATGTATTTAGTCCTACAAAAACATTCTTAGGTAATCTTTCCCATATGCAATAGTTGAAACTTTCATTTGTATTCTGAGTGCCCCCATGAACACATTTACTAAGCAAAACAGAGTCACTTAGGTCTATAAAATTTGGTTTTATTTAATTCATAACAGACTCAGGAAGAGAAGGCTTATGATGCTGTATTTCACCACTTTCTTTTGATTTTTGGTAACCACACCAAAAATCTGCTCCTTCAGGGCAAAGTCTGTGAACAGGGTGGTCATCTGTGGACAACTTATGAAAGCAGGTGGCCCATACAGCTTTTGTCATTGCTGTAATATCATTCCGAGGTGCAGTTCGTCTAATGGCCGGTCCATAATAACTCTGAAGAAAGTCTATTTCAGTTTCTGTCAATCTGCCTCGGCCGGACAGAGATTTTCCATCAGGTAGCAACTTTCATTTCTCTTCGTAGCTTCCTCAGTCTAGCAACCATCCTCTTTCGCCGTGTCCACAACACTCCAAATTTGTTACCAAGGAATCACCATAAACATTGAAATCATTAATTTTATTGAAAGCTTTAGAGTTCTCATCGCCTAGGTACTTCTTATATCTAACGTTATAAACGGGCACCGACCTCTGAAATATTCTTAGAGCTCCATCACACTCCATACCTCCACCGTAACCACCATAATTCTTAGAACACTGATGTTCAGTATGTCATCAGTGTTAAAATGGCAGGTGTGGCAGTACTTAGATAAGCACTCAACATCAAGAACTTTTCCTTTCTCCAGAGAAGTGGCACTTACAACACCACTCACGGAACGATGTCCTCAACGTTGTCATGTCCCATCAAGTCAACAGCAGTGTCCCTGGTTCCTCTAATAATTACAGTTTCGTCTACTGCACGTTTCATAGATGCTTTACACACAACCGTCAAGGCACCTAAAAGTATTTTTATGTACCTGCTGAACCTACTGGCAAGAGGAGAAAGGTCCATCAAATCACAAAACGTTTGAGCAGCCTTTCTTCCTTTTCCTATTGCACACATTGCATACACTAACTTCCAATTCACATCATATGAATTATGCACAATGTTCGAAGTCATTTCCGAGGTAGATTTCTTGCAGGACCTACACAGAACAACTAATTTTGACGCTACACCCTTCCTGCTACTTTGTTGTTCAGTTATTTTCAGACTGCCTACATCATCACATCGTTTACGTTTTTCTACTTCCTGTATCAAAGAAGATAAGATGCCCACATCAGCAACAACAAATCCACTACAAACAGCATCATTGTTAACACAAAAATTTGAATCACCAGGAGGCGTGCCATGCGGGAGTTTCTTCCCTGAAGAACTGATACATAGATTACTTTCAACAGTGTGGCTTGCTTTGTTTGTGAACTGGTTACCACGGAATTTCCTTTTATTGAATTTCTTGATGCGTGGAACAGTTCGTATTTCTTGCACACTAAAGGATAAGTACTTCCACAAACATATGTAGCACTTGGGCAACAAACATTCAGTAACACGTGAAGAAACTGCTTCATCGAAACAGAAGTAAATACTAGCAAAGATAATCATTTACAGACACTAGAAACCTACACTGTTACCAACATATACAATGTATCATATATATAATCGCTGGAAACAGAAAGTTTACAGTTCTTTTCGAAATAATACTGGTTTCTGTAACAGAAATAAAGGGGGCGTAGCTTAGGTGACTGTAACTTTAAAATTTGGTACATATAGGTCATTTTTCATTTGAAACCCTATAATGCATATAGCAATGTAATCACGAAAGACTATAGAATTTAATAAAGTTATAAAAAATTTCGATTTTTCCACCATTTATAAGTACTCCTTAAGAAGGTAAATTGAATCTCATTTCTTATTTATATGGTTGAGTGAATGAGAAAGAGAAGCTAATGAGCCAAACTGGAGGAAGAAGGTACACGGATTCAGAGCACAGACTAGCTGGACCCTGATTAATAATACGTAACGGCGGCCGAATATTCAGTAAGCGACATTCATTGTATATAAAAGAGTGTTCAGATGGCAACTTATTTATGTGTTCGGTGGTTGAGGTGAAGTATAACAGACCACCATGCAGCCCAAGACAACCTGAAACACTTCTGCGTATGTGTTGCATTTGTCTACGCATAGCCCCGCTAAAAATGGGTTTCACTCCCCACATTCAATCGTCGGCTGACTCACAGTAGATAATCAGTCGTTCCGTATTGCTCCGCGAATGTGTCGTGACGTCAGTTCGTCGAAACACTTGCGATTGTCTTGTGCAACTGGTTACGCTGAAGATCGACACTAGATCCTGTTGGCCTCGAATTCTTTTATAAATTCCCACATTCTGTGACCCATACGTCTTGCACTGATTATGACCCCACTTTTAAAGTTTGTTACCTTTCGACGTGCTTATATTATGCTACACACTTGTTTGCAATAGAGCGCGAAGATATCATGTCTATACTCGCACTATACGTCACTTCTGACCGCAATTTTTGTGCATCATATCCGACCCATCATTAATGGCAAAATCCTTCCCATTGCTTTTAGCCTTATAGTAAGTCCCACTGAACAGAATTTTCTAGAGACGATACTCATGGATATTTGCAACCTGCACTGCGAAACAGACACTGCTGCGTCTCTTATCTCTTTTTCGCAAGACTTCAAAATATTGTTTACAGTGATGCCACTACAGATGAATCACTAGTTCGTTCTAGGAAGCGTGAAGAAGCAGTGGCGCTGCAGAGACTCATGGAATGTGCTTGAGAATATTTAGAAATACCAGAAAAATGAGAAAATATACACTCCTGGAAATTGAAATAAGAACACCGTGAATTCATTGTCCCAGGAAGGGGAAACTTTATTGACACATTCCTGGGGTCAGATACATCACATGATCACACTGACAGAACCACAGGCACGTAGACACAGGCAACAGAGCATGCACAATGTCGGCACTAGTACAGTGTATATCCACATTTCGGAGCAATGCAGGCTGCTATTCTCCCATGGAGACGATCGTAGAGATGCTGGATGTAGTCCTGTGGAACGGCTTGCCATGCCATTTCCACCTGGCGCCTCAGTTGGACCAGCGTTCGTGCTGGACGTGCAGACCGCGTGAGACGACGCTTCATCCAGTCCCAAACATGCTCAATGGGGGACAGATCCGGAGATCTTGCTGGCCAGGGTAGTTGACTTACACCTTCTAGAGCACGTTGGGTGGCACGGGATACATGCGGACGTGCATTGTCCTGTTGGAACAGCAAGTTCCCTTGCCGGTCTAGGAATGGTAGAACGATGGGTTCGATGACGGTTTGGATGTACCGTGCACTATTCAGTGTCCCCTCGACGATCACCAGTGGTGTACGGCCAGTGAAGGAGATCGCTCCCCACACCATGATGCCGGGTGTTGGCCCTGTGTGCCTCGGTCGTATGCAGTCCTGATTGTGGCGCTCACCTGCACGGCGCCAAACACGCATACGACCATCATTGGCACCAAGGCAGAAGCGACTCTCATTGCTGAAGACGACACGTCTCCATTCGTCCCTCCATTCACGCCTGTCGCGACACCACTGGAGGCGGGCTGCACGATGTTGGGGCGTGAGCGGAAGACGGCCTAACGGTGTGCGGGACCGTAGCCCAGCTTCATGGAGACGGTTGCGAATGGTCCTCGCCGATACCCCAGGAGCAACAGTGTCCCTAATTTGCTGGGAAGTGGCGGTGCGGTCCCCTACGGCACTGCGTAGGATCCTACGGTCTTGGCGTGCATCCGTGCGTCGCTGCGGTCCGGTCCCAGGTCGACGGGCACGTGCACCTTCCGCCGACCACTGGCGACAACATCGATGTACTGTGGAGACCTCACGCCCCACGTGTTGAGCAATTCGGCGGTACGTCCACCCGGCCTCCCGCATGCCCACTATACGCCCTCGCTCAAAGTCCGTCAACTGCACATACGGTTCACGTCCACGCTGTCGCGGCATGCTACCAGTGTTAAAGACTGCTATGGAGCTCAGTATGCCACGGCAAACTGGCTGACACTGACGGCGGCGGTGCACAAATGCTGCGCAGCTAGCGCCATTCGACGGCCAACACCGCGGTTCCTGGTGTGTCCGCTGTGCCGTGCGTGTGATCATTGCTTGTACAGCCCTCTCGCAGTGTCCGGAGCAAGTATGGTGGGTCTGACACACCGGTGTCAATGTGTTCTTTTTTCCATTTCCAGGAGTGTAGAATCAAATTCGACATCGTCGCTGTAGAAGATGGCGGCGATCCAGGAACTGATGAAGTAGTTCTTTCATTTACAGAACCATTGTATTTGATTCGCATATTTACTGTAATTTGCGATCCATGTGGGACAAAGAATCTTTTCAAGCGAAAAACATATGTTAGATGAACGCGGTGCACTTCAAGACCTGCGTACGCAATGTGGGGCAAAGCGTATACATTTTCTTACTGGCGTTTCGTCACATACCATACAGTCACATCCTTGTTACGTATACGGTACGGTGATGATTTTAAAAAGAGGACATAATAATAATACATCATGGTAACTGGCAACCGGTACAATTATTTTAGATTAGTAAGGGAGCAAAGGTAAGGCTCCGAGCACTATGGGACTTAACATCTGAGGTCATCAGTCCCCTAGAACTCAGAACTACTTAAACCTAACTAACCTAAGGACATCACACACATCCATGCCCGACGCAGGATTCGAACCGGCGACCGTAGCGGTCGCACGGTTCCAGACTGTAGCGCCTAGAACCGCTCGGCCAAAAGGTAAGGATTAGTATTAATACACTAATGGTTGTGAAGTGATATTGTTATGTAAACTTTTGGTTACATGACGATTTTCATTAACTGTTACAGAAGCTGTCTCTGTAAATATACTCAATTACATTCCTAGGTTACAATCTCTTAAAAAGTTCTACATAGGATGCAGACCGCTTGCAAGATCTGCATTTAAAACCACATGAATTATTTGACAAGTAAAAATAGTATAAGTAGGAAGTAAAATTTGTTTTTTTGTCAGTGGGCGGAACTGGAATTTTCTCTGTTGCACACATAATGTTCTACAACCCACATGACCTCATTTACAAGCGGATTCAAAAGTGCCATGCTAATTCTAACAGCGTCACGAGCGCATTTAATTTTGTAACGACACCTGATGGCAGTCTATGGAATGGTGCCATACATACTAACAATAATTACTACAAAAATTAATTTTCCTAAATCTCTCGAGGCAAATGCCGGGATGGTTCCTCTGCAACAGCACAGCCGACTTCCTTATCCACCCTTCCCTAATCCGATGGCACCGATGGATGACCTCGCTCTTTGGTCCTCTCCCCCAAATCAATCAGCCAAGCAAAAGTTAAAGTTCATGCCAAGGAATTGTGACGGTAACTTTTTTTTGTTTTTCTGGATAAATTGTGACACAGGAAGGAAACACTTGAGGTGTATTATTTTTTCCTCAACAACACACTGTCCGTGGCGGCGCCTACTGCCAGACAAAATCAAAACTGTCTAGACATTCAAGCAAAACAATCAGAAATAAATAGCGGGGGATTTATGCTAAGCAGTATAACGTTTGTACTCACGTTGTGAAAGACACCAGGGAATCGTTATAATTCTGTGGATACAACGTTTCCGAGTATCCCTCATTCAGCACACAACTGTTTCAAAGGTCCGAAACAATTTGTACAGAAATAAAGGTAACTTGGGAAACAAACCGAATGAATTATAATTACATTATCGGGTCCCTTATAACAAAATACTCGGAAAATATCCCTGAATGTTGGCGAAATTCTGTTGACGTAGTTCGTGTTCGCCCTTTGTAACGAGATATCCCAGGTTTCGATCACTATTGCAGTCGATATTTGTCAATGGCTGCGATGTTGAACATTAGGTGCAGGGTGCCGACAGCGCCATATCGAGTGCGTGGGTGAGAGACACGCATGCAGAGGACGCAGATACTAAAGAGACGTAAATACTAATTCGAAAACCAACCAGAAAGAAACGCAGTTGAAGAAATAGCTTTGAGTGAGTTCTCAAGCTGTTCTCATTGCGTCATTTCTACAGTATACTTCCGTTTAAATAGAAAGATAAACAAACGACTACTACGTAACAGACGAAAATCGCTAACATTGTTCATGCGACAACAGAGCGCTCGGTTGGTACTGTAGGCTCCTGCTCAGCTCACACACAAACTACAATCGAGTCCTTGCTGCCCCATACGATTGTGTAGGAGTTCAAGGTCGGGTACCATACGCGGAAGCAAATACGCCATTTGACCGAAGACTTCCGATTTCTGCAAACTAAAACATGTGCCTCTGTCACGTTCGAGGTGAAAGAGCTGATGAAGAGCATGGACAGGGTTTTGGATGTTTTGAAGTTTCTTTTAATGAGTGGGTTGACAGACGTTTATCGAAACATTGAATTAGCTTTGAGGAAATTTATGTTAAATCTAGCGACAGCCGTACCTTGTGAACTCAGTTTCAAAAAGTTAAAGTTGACATAAAACTTGACGCAGAGTATGGACGGAAGCGGACTGTCGAATTTAGCCATCTCAATAGACAGAACACGACAGAGCTGCTAAACTTGACTAAACGTCATAATCAATGACTTCCCTTGGCCCAAAGCAAGAAAATGCAAAGGGGGACTAGGATAAAAACAAAATTTCTGGAAATGGGTATTTTCTCAACTCTTAATTGCAGCCCTCTTTCTTTTAGGTACAATTAATGATTTAGGAGGAAAAACAAAAACGTTCTTCACTACATATCATACTAAAAGCAATGTCGGCCATCACTGTCTGCCATAAACGTTAAGGGGAAACGGAGGAAATTTTTATCTCTGTTCTGCGAATGCTATTTCATACTTTGAATTGGTACACTTTTCAAGATAACTATAAGTGTTAACGCAGTGAAATTTTTACTGAATGTATATAGCATGTATGCCTGCATTCAAAAGTAAAATACCTCTTATGAATTTGAAGAAAAAAATTTTTATTCTCACTAATAAAATTTCCTTTTTTCAATACGTTGGTTACTGTAAAACAGTTTCTGTTAAGTTTGCGAGTCTCAATTTACTTGTAATAACATATTACCATTCTGAGTACAAATTTCGCAAATTTCATATTTCCAACCCAATTATTTTAGAAAATAATGGCACCTGAAAGTCAAAAAATGTAATTTTGAGAAAAATCAATTTAAAGTTTAATGTTGCAATTTTAGTATAGTTACTGGTGAGAATTACTTACCACTAATATTTTCTTGCACCATACTGAGCATCATCTGAATCATACTGGTTTTCTTTTCTTCTCTTGATCCCTCTTCTTTTCTGTCTACCTTGTTATGGTCATTTTAAATTGGCAACTTCTGCTTTGTGGATTCTCTCTTAATCTTTTTGCACCAAGGATTTTGCAGTATTTCCACTAGATTTTATGGCCAATACTTCCAAAACATCCAGTTTTCTTGTTGCAGCGTCACTGAAGCATGAAACAGCATCGTAAACACCAAATTTGAGGGTTGTATTCTGAACAAATGCAGTTTTCGGTAACGAGTCCAAATGACAAAATTCACACATTCCATTAAATTTTGCGATTTCCCGTGAAGACATTTCTTCAACAAAGTATCTTTACAAAGATCTCTAAATATATCTTTAATTTCATTCATTACTGCTGCAATTAAAGTATATATGTGGTCATGTACTGCACTTCTCCTGTACTTGCGCCAAGTATCAGGATCATTCGGGCAAAGATAGTGCTGAGGATTTCCATTTGTGGAAAGCTTGTCGAAAAAGAAAGCACATACAGATTTTTTCATTTTTTCTAAATTTCCAACATTTCTTCTTATGACCAAGCCACAATAATTCTGTAATCCATTGTTTTCAACGTTTGTCAGGCGACCTTTACCATCTGTCGTTTTACCTTATTCCAGTACTGTTTTTGACATTTCTTTGAATAATCTTGTCAACATGGACCCTGTTCTGTTCTGGACATGCCCAATGCATTCTAATTTAGAAATAGAAGCAGGGAATAGCGTATTAGGAATAACAGAAACCTGTGCATTATCTCTGCATGGTGCAAAAAAAGAATTTGTCAGATGGCACAGAACGTCACGAAAACCATCATAACTCACTTTTTTTTTTTTTTCTTTATTGAATTTCAATTCCCCCCAAAGGGGGCGGGCTGGCAGCAGCTTAGGACGCCGCTCTGCAGCCTACAGATTTTCTGACAAAGAGCAGGAGAATAAATAATAATAGAAAACAGGCGATAAAATCGGGGACTTAGTGAGTAACAAGGTGAAAAGAAAATGGGGAAAGTAAAACAGGCAACAGAGGGATGATGAAGCGAATAAAAATACATACGGAGCAGACAGGGAAAACAATAGACAGTTAAAAAAAAAAAAACACGGCGACAGTCTGGATTCTGTTCGCAAAGTATATAAAATTCACACCCAGCGACAGCATGGTTTCTGTTCGCAACACAACACTGAATAGGCACTAGAACACAGCACAAAAAAGTCGGCAAAGGTGACACCACAGTCGAGAGCAGGTGGGGGGAAACTGGACAGGAGATGGGAAAACAAAAAGGGGGGAAAGGAGAGTAAAAGCGAAGGGGGGAGGGGGGGGAAACCGGGAAAGGAGCTGATGGAGGATGAGGACCCATAAGAGGGGTAGGGGGCAGACGCGACAGGGAGGGGGGTAGGCAGAGGAGGGGAATACAAAAGGACTGGGGGGGAGAAGGGAGGTAGGGAGAGCCGTAGTGGGGAGGAAACAGGACGGAAGGGGGGGGGGAAGAGGGAGCCCAGGGAAAGGACAGAGGAAAGGAGGGGGAGGGAGGATCAGAGTTGATAGGAAGGATAAATGGAGGGAGAGAGGGCATCATCCGGGAGGGGGAGCTGACGGAAGCCACCTTGGGAAAGGAGATGGAGGGTGTAGAGATGGAGGGTAGGGGGGACACAACGGTGAAGACGTGGCAGGGGGCAAGGCTGGGAGAGGAGAGGAGCAACCAGGGGGTGAGGGGGTTCAAGACGGCGGGAGGTGTAGAGGACGCGGATATGTTCGAGGAAGAGGAGCAGATGGGGGAAAGGAATGAGATCATAGAGGATCCGCGTGGGGGACGGGAGGCGGATACGGAAGGCGAGGCGGAGTGCATGACGCTCAAGGATCTGGAGGGACTGATAGAATTTGGGGGGGGCAGATATCCAGGCAGGACTGGCATAACAGAGGATGGGACGGATTAAGGATTTGTAGGTGTGGAGGATGGTGGAGGGGTGCAACCCCCATGTCCGGCCAGAGAGGAGTTTGAGGAGGCGGAGGCGGTTGTGGGCTTTGGATTGGATGGATCGGAGATGAGGGATCCAGGTGAGATGACGGTCAATGGTGAGGCCAAGGTAGGTGAGGGTGGGGGTGAGACGGACAGGACGTTCGCAGACAGTAAGGGAGAAATCCAGGAGCCGGAAGGAGCGAGTGGTACGACCTATCATAACTCACGAGTACATTGTCGTATTTATTTGAAACCAAAACTGTTTTACACAGAAAATAGCGGACATTTCAAATACATAAAAATATATAAATCAATTTTTGAGCCCGTTTGCCTTCCGTCTCTTAGAATGAAGATTTTTCAATTGTTTTAGAAAGATCAACTGATTTACTAGAATGATACATTTTATTTGTTGTGCGCAATTTTTTCATCAGTACGCTATCTGACCAGAAGTATCCGGGCCCCTCGCTATAACGCGGAATTGCCACTAGATGTCGTGATAGGCGAACCCGCCAGTGTAAAAGGAGTTAAGGAGTATTGCGTTGCCAGTAGAGAAGGAATAATTGCAGATTGGGTCGGTTAGGAGAGCTCAGTGACTTTGAAAGTAGGCTATCATTGGTTGTGACGTAAGTAACAAATAGCCACACACATCAGGACCTTTGCCTTTAGCGGTCAAGTGCTCTACCGTCTGTGCTACCCAAGCACGACTCACACCCCGTCCTCACAGCTTTACTTCCGCTAGTACCTCGTCCCCTACTTTCCAAACTTCACAGAAGCTCTCCTGCGAACCTCGCAGAACTAGCACTTCTGGAAGAAAGGATATTGCGGAGACATGGCTTAACCACAGCTTGGGGGACGTTTCCAGAATGAGGTTTTCAATCTGCAGCGGAGTGTGCGCTGATA
The DNA here is from genome assembly GCF_021461395.2 of Schistocerca americana. NCBI lineage: Eukaryota > Metazoa > Arthropoda > Insecta > Orthoptera > Acrididae > Schistocerca > Schistocerca americana. The sequence continues at coordinate 218,624,094 of NC_060119.1, read as the reverse complement.
TGAAACTTCCTGGCAGATTAAAACTGTGTGCCGGACCGAGACTCGAACTCGGGACCTTTGCCTTTCGCGGACATTTTGCGGGCAAGTGCTCCACCATCTGAGCTACCCATGCACGACACATGCACCCTCCTCACAGCTTTACTTCCGCTAGTACCTCGTCTCCTACTTTCCAAACTTCACAGAAGCTCTCCTGCGAACCTTGCAGAACTAGCACCCCTGACAGAAAGGATATTGCGGAGACGTGGCTTAGCCACAGCCTGGGGGATGTTTCCAAAATGAGATTTTCACTCTGCAGCGGAGTGTCCCGAGTTCAGCCTACACTCCGCTGCAGAGAGAAAATCTCATTGTAGTCACACACATTTCAGCCCTTTAAAGCCGCCCAAGTCGATTGTTCGCAATGTGACTGTGAAGTAGGAACGCGAAAGAACAACCAAAGCTAATCAAAGACCACGCAGAGAGGGTCCGTCGGAGTGTGGCTGTAAAAAATCTCATGACATCAGCTGAAGCAATCACTCGTGATTTCCAAAATACAACCAGCTGTCCAGTTAGCACAGTGGCTGTGCGTGGGGAGTTAAAGTGAATGGGATGCAATGGTCAAGCACCTCCTCATAAATAATTTTCTTTTTTTGGTCATCAGTCTACTGACTGGTTTGATGCGGCCCGCCACGTATTCCTTACCTGTGCTAACCTCTTCATCTCAGAGTAGCACTTGCAACCTACGTCCTCAATTATTTGCTTGACGTATTCCAGTCTCTGTCTTCCTCTACAGTTTTTGCCCTCTACAGCTCCCTCTAGTACCATGGAAATCATTCCCTCATGTCTTAGCAGATGTCCTATCATCCTGTCCCTTCTCCTTATCAGTGTTTTCCACATATTCCTTTCCTCTCCGATTCTGCGTAGAACCTCCTCATTCCTTACCTTATCAGACCACCTAATTTTCAACATTCGTCTATAGCACCACATCTCAAATGCTTCGATTCTCTTCTGTTCCGGTTTTCCCACAGTCCATGTTTCACTACCATACAATGCAGTACTCCAGACGTACATCCTCAGAAATTTCTTCCTCAAATTAAGGCCGGTATTTGATATTAGTAGACTTCTCTTGGCCAGAAATGCCTTTTTTGCCATAGCGAGTCTGCTTTTGATGTCCTCCTTGCTCCGTCCATCATTGGTTATTTTACTGCCTAGGTAGCAGAATTCCTTAACTTCATTGACTTCGTGACCATCAATCCTGATGTTACGTTTCTCGCTGTTCTCATTTCTACTACTTCTCATTACCTTCGTCTTTCTCCGATTTACTCTCAAACCATACTGTGTACTCATTAGACTGTTCATTCCGTTCAGCAGATCATTTAATTCTTCTTCACTTTCACTCAGGATAGCAATGTCATCAGCGAATCGTATCATTGATATCCTTTCACCTTGTATTTTAATTCCACTCCTGAACCTTTCTTTTATTTCCATCATTGATTCCTCGATGTACAGATTGAAGAGTAGGGGCGAAAGGCTACAACCTTGTCTTACACCCTTCTTAATACGAGCACTTCGTTCTTGATCATCCACTCTTATTATTCCCTCTTGGTTGTTGTACATATTGTATATAACCCGTCTCTCCCTATAGCTTACCACTACTTTTTTCGGAATCTCGAACAGTTTGCACCATTTTATATTGTCGAAGGCTTTTTCCAGGTCGACAAATCCTATGAAAGTGTCTTGATTTTTCTTTAGCCTTGCTTCCATTATTAGCCGTAACGTGAGAATTGCCTCTCTCGTCCCTTTACTTTTCCTAAACCCAAACTGATCGTCACCTAGCGCATTCTCAATTTTCTTTTCCATTCTTCTGTATATTATTCTTGTAAGCAGCTTCGATGCATGAGCTGTTAAGCTGATTGTGCGATAATTCTCGCACTTGTCAGCTCTTGCCGTCTTCGGAATTGTGTGGATGATGCTTTTCCGAAAGTCAGATGGTATGTTGCCAGACTCATATATTCTACACACCAACGTGAATAGTCGTTTTGTTGCCACTTCCCCCAATGATTTTAGAAATTCTGATGGAATGTTATCTATCCCTTCTGCCTTATTTGACCGTAAGTCCTCCAAAGCTCTTTTAAATTCCGATTCTAATACTGGATCCCCTATCTGTTCTAAATCGACTCCTGTTTCTTCTTCTATCACATCAGACAAATCTTCACCCTCGTAGAGGCTTTCAATGTATTCTTTCCACCTATCTGCTCTCTCCTCTGCATTTAACAGTGGAATTCCCGTTGCACTCTTAATGTTACCACCGTTGCTTTTAATGTCACCAAAGGTTGTTTTGACTTTCCTGTATGCTGAGTCTGTCCTTCCGACAATCATATCTTTTTCGATGTCTTCACATTTTTCCTTCAGCCATTTCGTCTTAGCTTCCCTGCACTTCCTATTTATTTCATTCCTCAGCGACTTGTATTTCTGTATTCCTAATTTTCCCGGAACATGTTTGTACTTCCTCCTTTCATCAATCAACTGAAGTATTTCTTCTGTTACGCATGGTTTCTTCGCAGCTACCTTCTTTGTACCTATGTTTTCCTTCCCAACTTCTGTGATGGCCCTTTTTAGAGATGTCCATTCCTCTTCAACTGTACTGCCTACTGCGCTATTCCTTATTGCTGTATCTATAGCGTTAGAGAACTTCAAACGTATCTCGTCATTCCTTAGTACTTCCGTATCCCACTTCTTTGCGTATTGATTCTTCCTCACTAATGTCTTGAACTTCAGCCTACTCTTCATCACTACTATATTGTGATCTGAGTCTATATCTGCTCCTGGGCACGCCTTACAATCCAGTATCTGATTTCGGAATCTCTGTCTGACCATGATGTAATCTAATTGAAATCTTCCCGTATCTCCCGGCCTTTTCCAAGTATACCTTCTCCTCTTGTGATTCTTGAACAGGGTATTCACTATTACTGGCTGAAACTTGTTACAGAACTCAATTAGTCTTTCTCCTCTTTCATTCCTTGTCTCAAGCCCATATTCTCCTGTAACCTTTTCTTCTACTCCTTCCCCTACAACTGCATTCCAGTCGCCCATGACTATTATATTTTCGTCCCCCTTTACATACTGCATTACCCTTTCAATATCCTCATACACTTTCTCTATCTGTTCATCTTCAGCTTGCGACGTCGGCATGTATACCTGAACTATCGTTGTCGGTGTTGGTCTGATGTCGATTCTGATTAGAACAACCCGGTCGCCGAACTGTTCACAGTAACACACCCTCTGCCCTACCTTCCTATTCATAACGAATCCTACACCTGTTATACCATTTTCTGCTGCTGTTGATATTACCCGATACTCATCTGCCCAGAAATCCTTGACTTCCTTCCACTTCACTTCACTGACCCCTACTATATCTAGATTGAGCCTTTGCATTTCCCTTTTCAGATTTTCTAGTTTCCCTACCACGTTCAAGATCCTGACATTCCACGCCCCGACTCGTAGAACATTATCCTTTCGTAGATTATTCAATCTTTTTCTCATGGTAACCTCCCCCTTGGCAGTCACCTCCCGGAGATCCGAATGGGGGACTATTCCGGAATCTTTTGCCAATGGAGAGATCATCATGACACTTCTTTAATTACAGGCCACATGTCCTGTGGATACACGTTAGTGTCTTTAATGCAGTGGTTTCCATTGCCATCTGCATCCTCATGTCGTTGATCATTGCTGATTCTTCCGCCTTTAGGTGCAATTTCCCACCCCTAGGACAAGAGAGTGCCCTGAACCTCTATCCGCTCCTCCGCCCTCTTTGACAAGGCCGTTGGCAGAATGAGGCTGACTTCTTATGCCGGAAGTCTTCGGCCGCCAATGCTGATTATTTATCAAAATTTAGGCAGTGGCAGGGATCGAACCCGAGACCGAAGACGTTTTGATTATGAATCAAAGACGCTACCCATATATATTTTTTTTTTTAATCTCATTTTGTTCGCTTCTGTTCGTTGCATCTGCTCGGGGCGGACGTCGTAAAACATCCTTTTATGTTCGTTGTTGGTCGATTGACTCAGTTTTTTTATTACAGAGGGCAGATAACCCCCTGACCGAACAGGCTGAGCTACCGTGCCGGCTCCCATAGACCACGGGAGTCCTCATAAATCATACATTTTTTTAACCAATGCTAAGTGACGCATGAGGTGGTGTAAACAGTGACGCCACTAGACAATGGATGACTGGAAACGAGGGATTTAGACTAACGAATCAGTGGTTATATCCTGTGGAAATCTGACGGAAGGGTTCAGATTGGCGAATGCCTGGAGAAGGTATACTGCCCACGCTGAAGCACGTTGGAGGTAGTGTTGCAGTACGCAGACGTCTTTCGTAGTAAGGGTGTGGCCCTCTTATTTCGCCTAGAAAACGCTAATTGTGGCAAGATATGAACACATTCCACAGCATCGTGAACTGCGTATAGTAGAAAAAGGCTTCGGAGACGATAATTGTATCAGCATGACAATGCTTCCGGTCATATAGCAGTATCTACGAGAGAATGGTTTGTGGATAGTAACATTCCTGAAACAGCCTAGCCTGTCCATATTCTCGATCTGAACCCAATGGAACACTTTTGGGATGAGTTAGAACGTCGACTCCGCTCAAGACCCCAATCTCCAACATCACCTCCTTCTCTGTTGGGGTTCTTGATGAAGAATGGACCACCAGTCCTCCACAGACATTCAGAGAACTTAGTGAAACTGTTCCGAGCAGAGTTCAAGCAGTCATAAAGACTAAGGGTGGACAAGCCCCGTATTAATATTCTCGAATAGGTGATGGAAATAAAAGAAAGGCACAGGTATTGAATTAAAATTCAAGGTGAAAGTATGTCAGTGATATGATTCGCTGATGAGATTGCTATACCTGAGCGTAAGTGAAGAAGAATTACATGATCTGCTGAATGGAATGAACAGTCTAATGGGGGTAGAATATGGACTGAGAGTTAATCTAAGAAACACGAAAGTAAAAAGAAGCAGCAGAAATGAGAACAACCAGAAACTTAACATCAGGATTGATGCTCACGAAGTAGATGAAGTTAAGAAATTATGCTACCTAGGCAGAAAAATGACCAATGACGGACGGAGCAAGGAGGACATCAAAAGCAGACTAGCTCTGGCAGAAAGGGCATTCCTGGCCAAGAGAAGTCAACTAGTATCAAACATAGGCCTTAATTTGAGGAAGAAATTTCTGAAAACGTTCCCAGCACAGTATTGTACGGTAGTGAAAAGTAGACCGTGGGAAAACCGGAACAAAAGAGAATCGAAGCATCATAGATGTGGTGCTACAGACAAATGTTGAAAAGTAAGTGGACTTATAGGGTAAGGAATGAGGAGATTCTGGACGGAATCGGAGAGGAAAGGTACATGTGGAAAACACTGACAAGGAGGAGGGACAGGACGACGGAACATCCGTTAAGAAATCAGGGAATGACTTCCATGTTACTAGAGGGAGCTGCAGAGGGCAAAATCTGTAGAGGAAGACAGAGCTTCGAGTACATCCAGCAAATAGCTGAGGACATAGATTGCAAGTGCTCGTGGCGGGCCGCATCAAACCAGTCATAAGACCGATGATAAAAAAAAAAATCTGTCGAGATACTTTTGACCAGATAGTGTACAGTCCATTTAAGTACTCAGAATGAGATTATCACTCTGCAGCGGAGTGTGCGCTTATATGAAACTTCCTTGCAGATTAAAACTGTGTGCCGGACCGAGACTCGAACTCGGGACCTTTGACTTTCGCGGGCAAGTGCTCTGCCTTCTGAGATACCCAAGCACGACTCACGCCCCATCCTCACAGCTTTACTTCTGCCAATACCTCGTCTCCTATCTTCCAAACTTTACAGAAGCTCTCCTGCGAACCTTGCAGAACTCGCACTCCTGAAAGAAAGGATATTACGGAGACATGGCTTAGCCACAGCCTGGGGGATGTTTCCAGAATGAGATTTTCACTCTGCAACGGTGTGTGCACTTATATGAAACTTCACAGAAGCTCTCCTGCGAACGCAGGTTCGCAGGAGAGCTTCTGTAAAGTTTGCAAAGTAGGAGACGAGGTACCGGCAGAAGTAAAGCTGTGAGGACGGGCCGTGAGTCGTGTTTTGGCAGCTCAGATGGCGTTAGGACGACGTTCAGACCCAATTCCGGCCATCCCAATTTAGATTTGCAGGCACGGTAGCTCAGCTTGTTCGGTCAGAGGGTTAGCTGCCCTCTGCAATGAAAAAGTGAGTTAACCGATCAACGACGAACTTATACGGGTGTCTTACGACGTACGCCCCGAGCAGATCCAGCGAACGAAAGCGAACAAAATGAGATTTTTTAAAAAAAAAAAAAAAAAAAAAAAAAAAAACATGTGGTAGAGCACTTGCCCGCGAAAGGCAAAGTTCGAGTCTCGGTCGGGCATACAGTTTTAATCTGACAGGAAGTTTAATTTAAGTAGTACTTTACTACAGTGCCTTACTTTTGTTAAGCCGACTTGCAAAATCTGCATTTAAAAATCTGGAAGGGGAGGGGCGAATTCGGCAGCTCTGACCATGGCGCAGCCTCGGCTTGGTGTGGCTGTGAACGCCAGTCCATGACGAAGCAAAGCAAGCCAGCATCCGTCCAGCAGAACTTCACTGGTGCACCATTGCGTCCATATACAGAGCACTACGGTCTTCATTCGCTGGAGAGTGGATCTATGCATAGCCACATTTACGAGCAGGCCATGTAGGCCGCAGTCTGAGAGCCTGCACCACAAAAATTTAAAGTATAAACGCGTTCGTTTTAATACTGCGGCGCGGGCCCTCTGAAATACATGAGAGACGCAGACGCAACAATTTTGTGCCAGCTTATTCAGCAGAATTTTTCAGCGGACAGCTAATGTGCATCAAGTCAGTATTCACCTCTTAACCCCCCGCCTGCCCGCCTGGACTCTCTTTCGTCAGATTCCCAGTTCCGACTTGTCAGCTCGTGGCACTTCATTGCCAAGGCTTTTAAATAGAATTCCGAACAAAATTTTGGCAGTTTTAAGAGAGTTATTTCGCAGAAATTTAATCCAAACCAGGACCCATGTTTGTCTTTTATTTCCTGTAGTCAGGCGCAAGTTCATGGACTGTTCAAGCTGCGGAATACCACTTTATTCGTTAACTCGATAGTGTGGCAAACGTACAAGATGTCTTAAAATCGATAGCGTCTTACAGATACTTTTACTGATTCGTGGCTTTACAGCAATGACACAATAGCGAGTGTTTTAGTGTGGAATAAAAAAGTCAAACAAACAAATGCGTATAAAAATAAATGAATGCATTTTATTGTAAAATATTTCGTGGTAATAATTGTAACAATTGGAAACAACTACAAAAATTTATGCTCACCAATATTACAGTACCATGGCGGCTGCACCCATAGCTGTAGCGCATTATCGAAATCATAGGCGAAAAAGAAAAAACAACGCAACGGCAAAGAAGAACTATGACTGAACTGTGAGATTTTTTCATGTTTTTCCTCGTAATTCATTACTGTAGACCTCGATAATATACAAATTAATCGTCACAAAAAAGAAGGAGAAATTTAAAACCAGAAGTGCTAATCGAAAGTTTTGAAGAAAAAAAAGTATTCAATTCACATTCAAGAGCCTGCCATTTCTGAGATTTCTGTATCAGCAGGTAAATCAAGCCTGATCTACTGCGTAAAACGTGTCTTTTTACAGCTCCAAGTAACTGATTTAAAGCTCAAACCGAATGCTTGAAAAAAATCAAACACTTGCAAACCCATTCTGGTCCCAAAAGGGTAACAAAAATACATTGGTCAGGTCAACCAGATGCTTACAAAAGACCTATTTCTAGGTTATAAGGAAATAAAAGAATGCAGTCTTATTCCACATGTTGTTGTAGTGGTCTTCAGTCCTGAGACTGGTTTGATGCAGCTCTCCATGCTACTCTATCCTGTGCAAGCTTCTTCATGTCCCAGTACCTACTGCAGCCTACATCTTTCTGAATCTGCATAGTGTATTCATCTCTTGGTCTCCCTCTACGATTTTTACCCTCCACGCTGCCCTCCAATACTAATTTGGTGACCCCTCGATGTCTTAGAACATGTCCTACCAACCGATCCCTTCTTCTAGTCTAGTTGTGCCACAAACTCCTCTTCTCCCCAATTCTATTCAATACCTCCTCATTAGTTATGTGATCTACCCATCTAATCTTCAGCATTCTTCTGTAGCACCACATTTCGAAAGCTTCTATTCTCATCTTGTGTAAACTATTTATCGTCGACGTTTCACTTCCATACATGGCTACACTCCATACAAATACTTTCAGAAACGACTTCCTGACACTTAAATCTACACTCGATATTAACAAATTTTTCTTCTTCAGAAACGCTTTCCTTGCCATTGCTAGTCTACATTTTATATCCTCTCTACTTCGATCATCATCGGTTATTTTGCTCCCCAAATAGCAAAACACCTTTACTATTTTAAGTGTCTCATTTCCTAATCTTATTCCCTCAGCATCACCCGACTTAATTCGACTACGTTCCATTATCCTCGTTTTGCTTTTGTTGATGTCCATCTTATATCCTCCTTTCAAGACACTATCCATTCCGTTCAACTGCTCTTCCAGGTCCTTTGCTGTCTCTGACAGAATTACAATGTCATCGTCGAACCTCAAAGTTTTTATTTCTTCTCCATGGATTTTAATACCTACTCCGAACTTTTCTTTTGTTTCCTTTATTGCTTGCTCAATATACAGATTGAATAACATCGGGGAGAGGCTACAACCCTGTCTCACTCTCTTCCAAATCACTGCTTCCCTTTCATACCCCTCGACTCTTCTAACTGCCACCTGCTTTCTGTACAAATTGTAAATAGCCTTTCGCTCCCTGCATTTTACCCCTGCCACCTTCAGAATTTGAAAGAGAGTATTCCAATCAACATTGTCAAAAGCTTTCTTTAAGTCTACAAAAGCTAGAAACATAGGTTTGCCTTTCCTTAATCTTTCTTCTAAGATAAGTCGTAAGGTCAGTATTGCCTCACGTGTTCCAACATTTCTACGGAATCCGAACTGGTCTTCCCCGAGGCCGGCTTCTACCAGTTTTTCCATTCGTCTGTAAAGAATTCGCGTTAGTATTTTGCAGCTGTGACTTATTAAACTGATAGTTCGGTAATTTTCACATCTGTCAACACCTGCTTTCTTTGGGATTGGAATTATTATATTCTTCTTCAAGTGTGAGGGAATTTCGCCTGTCTCATACATCTTGCTCACCAGATTGTAGAGTTTTGTCAGGACTGGCTCTCCCAAGGCTGTCAGTAGTTCTAAAGGAATGTTGTCTACTCCGGGAGCCTTGTTTCGTCTCAGGTCTTTCAGTGCTCTGTCAAACTCTTCACGCAGTATCTCCCATTTCATCTTCATCTACATCCTCCGCCTTTACCATAATATTGTCCTCAAGTACGTCGCCCTTGTATAGACCCTCTATATACTCCTTCCACCTTTCTGCTTTCCCTTCTTTGCTTAGAACTGGGTTTCCATCAAAGCTCTTGATATTCATGCAAGTGGTTCTCCTTTCTCCAAAGGTCTCTTTAACTTTCCTGTACGCAGTATCTATCTTACCCCTAGTGAGATAAGCCTCTACATCATTACATTTGTCCTCTAGCCATCCCTGCTTAGCCATTTTGCACTTCCTGTCGATATGATTTTTGAGACGTTTGTATTCCTTTTTGCCTGCTTCACTTACTGCATTTTTATATTTTCTCCTTTCATCAATTAAATTCAATATTTCTTCTGTTACCCAAGGATTTCTTCTAGCCCTCATCTTTTTAGCTATTTGATCCTCTGCTGCCTTCACTATTTCGTCCCTCAAAGCTACCCATTCTTTTTCTACTGTATTTCTTTCCCCCATTCCTGTCAATTGTTCCCTTATGCTCTCCCTGAAACTCTGTACAACCTCTGGTTCTTTCAGTTTATCCAGGTCCCATCTCCTTAAATTCCCACCTTTTTGCAGTTTCTTCAGTTTCCACATAGTTTGCACAATAAAATATCAAAGTTCGAAACGAGGCTCCGCACACTAGTATTTTGGTATGATATCTTGAGACAAACTTTTGAGACAGACTTTTTAGAAAAAAATTCTAGCGAAACCCTGCCGATTCCTACAATGGACATGAACAAAACTACTTCAGCACTGAGATCCCTTAGGAGTTTTGTAGAAGCAAATAGGGGATGCCTTTGAAAAATACCAGTTGAAAACTGTTGAGTTAGTTTTTTACACTGGCAGTGAGTACGGAAGTGAACAGCTGAAGCGCAAAATAAACGTACGTTTGTCTCCTCTCGACAGTGTCTGATGACCAGACGTCAATCTGACCCATTCAGAACAGTTTCCTTCCTGTCCTAGCTATCTTCAAATCAACATTGCGGCAGAGACATGAGACACATGAATTATTATTTAAAAACAGTCGCAGGTTGCACACTTTTCCTAATTATCTTAACAACGTTCTTGAGATGAAAAAGAACTTTGTGCAACCTACGATTGTTTTTTCTTTTGTTAAGTAACAACAGAGGGTTGCGATACCGCCATGAACAAAGATGGAATAGAATAATTTATATAAAGTACATCAGGTTACCTTCCATTCGGAAAGCTGTTGCACTCAGCGACTGTTATAATTTACAAGTTATATAAACTAGCTGATTCCCTTTTTGAGAACAGTTTGACTTGGACGATGAGCTAGAAAATGAACTCATTCAGTTCGAGGCGTTTTGCACAAGCCTCAAAAAGACCACTAATTAGAAGAGAGGTTGATGTATAAAGTTTTCCTTAATAAAAAAAGTGTGAGATCATTTTCCTAACGTCAAGGTCGCTCTAACAATGTAACGTCACTTATGGTCACAAACAACAGTGGGTAAAGGTCATTTTCAACGGTGAAATGGATCATAAATTGGTTTCGAATCTCCGTGTTAAAAGACAGGCTCAATGTTTTGGCATCACTTGCTATTGAAATTGATGTTTTAAGATAACGAAGTTAGAAAAGTACTGTGTTTAGCTTCACTAGTATAAAGTTTGGGTGCAAATCAGTTTGCTGATTATATTATTATTTCAAGGCTTATTATGTTTATCACGAGCATAAGAACAAAGCTGTCTCTTTCAACAACATTCTATTGCAGAAGACGGGTTGGTTCCTATCTGCATGGTGATTATAACTGAAGTGCAACAGAAGAAGAACGGCTACAAAACTTCACAATATTAAGGCTTATTGTTTGAGAAAGTGTTGTACTGAATTAAACGAAAGTATGATTTTGTTTTGCTGTTAGATTCCGGCCGGTCGGTGTGGCCGAGAGGTTCTAGGCGCTTCAGTCTGGAACCGCGCGCCGCTACGCTCGCAGGTTCGAATCCTGCCTCGGGCATGGATGTGTGTGATGTCCTTAGGTTAGTTAGGTTTAAGTAGTTCTAAGTTCTAGGGGACTGATGACCTCGGATGTTAAGTCCCATAGCGCTCAGAGCCATTTGAACCATTTTGTTAGCTTCCTCTCTTCACCTTGCATTTCCCTCAGAAACATATTCAAGTACGGTTATAGCATGTTATATGGAAATATAACTGTAATGATGGTGAAAACTTATACCAACTCTCTTCAGTTTTGTTATCTCATCAATTCATAAAACAATAAATTGCATAGCAAAATTTTTTGTAATTGAATAATGAACCATAAATTCTGTGTTACAGGCTTTTAATTCGAAAACTGATCTAGACCGTAAAATGCTATTTTTGCGGGTTGATTTTCACAAACATGTTCCGGGTAGGGGCCGCACCTAAGATGTGTTTGAAATCTTATGGGACTTAACTGCTAAAGTTATCAGTCCCTAAGCTTACACACTACTTAACCTAAATTATCCTAAGGACAAACACACACACCCATGCCCGAGGGAGGACTCGAACCTCCGCCAGGACCAGCCGCACAGTCCATGACTGCAGCGCCCGAGACCGCTCGGCTAATCCCGCGCGGGCCGCACCTAAGATTCACCCCGCGTGACTGTAGGTCCTAAATCCGGCCTGGGTCTATCCTTGTACTTTTTGTCGTGTGCGTAGCCTATAGTTTTTTGGGGAAAGCAGACCTACAGGAGTTCTACATAGGACGTACGACAATTAGTACTGACCGCTTGGGGCGTCAAGCTGAGAGGGCACCAAGGTGCGAGATTTGTATACAACACATATCACAATTAGTAGTGACAAACACACGCGGTTGTAAATGTACGAGGGAAAAGAGCGTTGGGTAGGGGAGGTGGGGGGGCGGGGGCGCCAATCGGAAGTCGTTTGTGCGGAAACAAAACATGCTCACGGATTCACGGACCGACCCTAGGTGTAAGACGCTGAAGGAAAATCGCCGCGTGCTCTGCGAACTGCCAATGCCGCCTGTTCCGTGCCTATGCCTTCCAGCGTATGACGTAACGTAGCAATACTGGCGGGCTATGCTTGGAGGCTCGGCTCGGGTTCCAAGGGAAGCGGTGAGTCAGCACGCGGCAGTCTTGTCCGCTGAACAGGAGATGGGAAGTGGACCTCGTGTGCCGTCGCCCCTGCTGTTGGCAGCTCCCCTGGGTAGCAACGCTGTGTTATCGCCAGAGTCCACTACGCTATCTGTCCAGGGTACACCAGCCGAGGTACTCAAACACTACGGCTGACACGTGAGCACGTCGCACCATCACCTTGTTTGTCGAAGTACACCTCGTGCCCTCCTACGTAACGTTAAGTCCACAGTTGTCTGTAGATTAACATTGAGGGTACAATAGCCGGTTAACGAATAACCACATTATTCACCCACACATAGCAACTGCCGTAATGGTAGGACGTTATTTCAATTTGTTGTCTACTTCTTCGGACATCCAAGGATTTAGGACAGGAGGCGGGCACAAAGAGTTTTGTGTCGTTTTACCAGACATAGTTTTTAGCAGCTGGCGAGACAATCCACTAGTGAGGGAAACGTATTCGAAGTGCTGGCGACAAACAAATCCGAACTTTCAGATTCAGTCAACGTGAAGGTAGGAATCAGAGACCGCAAGGTTATTACAAGGTGTCGCTTAGGGTCACATCAATACGGAGTGACACTGATCTCCAACGACAATTCTGGAGGTTGTTCAGGGAAATATTCTGAGTATTTTGGTGTAATAGTATATTGTTGCTTAACGATTCACACAGTGACCAGTTTTTATTTTAATTCAGGTGTTAAAGCCGCTATAGTAGCTGTAGCCGTATTTGTTCATGTCACTTATAAACCCACACAACTGGTCTCGCAACTTCTAAGTTGTATCTTCTGGTGCAAATATAATTGCTATGTCATACGTTACAGAGTGCCGGAGAGTAGCAATTGGTTAGATATGAGGGGTATTTTGTCGCTTGACATATGCCGACTAGATCATATTTTAACCGGAAAGTGTACAGTTGGCGACTTAACATGGACGTGACACTCATTATTGCCGACTGTCTTTTTATCAATTGATGATGGTTTTTTATCAGCTGAGGAGGGCTGAAAACTTTACCTAGGAGCGCCAATTGCTGCTCTGCGGCGTTCTGTAACCTATGACATAGCGCTTATACGGGGTGGTCCATTGATAGTGATCGGGCCAAACACCACACAAAATAAGCATCAAACGAAAAAACTACAAAGACCAAAACTCGTCTCGCTAGATGGCGCTGCCATAGGTCAAACGGATATCAACTGCGTTTTTTTAAATAGGAACCCCCATTTTTATTGCATATTCGTGTAGTACGTAAAGAAATACGAATGTTTCAGTTGGACCACGTTTTTCGCTTTGTGATAGATGGCGCGGCATTACTCACAAACGTATAAGTACGTGGAATCACGTAACAATCCGCCAGTGCGGACGGTATTTGCTTCGTGATACATTACCCGCGTTAAAATGGACAGTTTACCAATTGCGGAAAAGGTCCATATCGTGTTGATGTATGGTCATTGTGATGAAAATGCCCAATGGGCGTGTGCTATGTATACTGTCGGTATCCTCGACGACATCATCCACGTGTCCGGGCCGTTGGCCGGATAGTTACGTTATTTCAGGAAACAGGAAGTGTTCAGCCACATGTGAAACGTCAACCACGACCTGCAACAAATGGTGATGCCCACGTAGGTGTTTTAGCTGCTGTGGCGGCTAATCCGCATATCAGTAGAAGACAAATTGAGCGATAATCGGGAATCTCAAAAACGTCGGTGTTGAGAATGCTACATCAACATCGATTGCACCCCTACCATATTTCTATGCACTAGGAATTGCAAGGCGACGACTTTGAACGTCGTGTACAGTTCTGCCACTGGGCACAAGAGAAATTACGGGACGATGATAGATTTTTTGCATGGGCAACGGAAAATCCACGATGGCTGCGACAAGTGCAGCATCAGCGACCTTGGCGGGTTAATGTATGGTGCGGCATTATGGGAAGAAGGATAACTGGCCCCAATTTTTTCGATGGCACTCCAAATGGTGCAATGTATGCTGATTTCCTACGTAATGTTCTACCGATATTACTACAAGATGTTTCACTGCATGACAGAATGGGGATGTACTTCCAACATAATCGTTGTCTGGCACATAGCTCGGGTGCGGTTGAAGCGGTAATGAATAGCATATGTCATGACAGGTGGATTGGTCGTCAGCCGCGCGGGATTAGCCGAGCGGTCTAAAGCACTGCAGTCATGGACTGTGCGGCTGGTCGCGGCGGAGGTACGAGTCCTCCCTCGGGCATGGGTGTGTGTGTTTGTCATTAGGATAATTTAGATTAAGTAGTGTGTAAGGTTAGGGACTGATGACCTTAGCAGATTAGTCCCATAATATTTCACACACATTTGAACATTTTTTGATTGGTCGTCGAAGCACCATACCACGGCCCGCACGTTCACCGGATCTGACGTCCCCAGATTTCTTTCTGTGGGGAAAGTTGAAGAATATTTGCTATCGTGATCCACCGACAACGCCTGACAACATGCGTCAACGCATTATCAATGCATGTGCGAACATCACGGAAGGCGAACTACTCGCTGTTGAGAGAAATGTCGTTACACGTATTGCCAGATGCATTGAGGTTGACGGACATCATTTTGAGCATTTATTGCATTAATGTGGTATTTGCAGGTTATCACACTGTAACGGCATGCGTTCTCAGAAATGATAGTTTCATAAATGTACATGTATCACATTGGAACAACCGGAATAAAATGTTCAAACGTACTTACGTTTTGTATTTTAATTTAAAAAACCTACCTGTTAACAACTGTTCGTCTAAAATTGTGAGCCATATGCTTGTAACTATTACAGCGCCATCTATCACAAAGCGAAAAAAGTGGTCCAACTAAAACATTCATATTTCTTTACGTAGTACACGAATATGTAATAAAAATGGGGGTTCCTATTTTCAAAAAACGCAGTTGACATCCGTTTGACCTATGGCCTCGCCATCTAGCGTGCCAACCATAGCGCCATCTGGTTTCCCCCTTCAAGCTAGGCAAGTTTCGTCTTTGTAGTTTTTTCGTTTGACGCTTATTTCGTGAGATATTTGGCCGGGTCACGATCAATGGACCACAGTGTTGAAGCACCAGAAGACGCAGCTTAAAAGTTGCGAAACCGGTTGTGTGAGTTTAAAGGTGATGTGAACAAATACAGCTACTACGGACCATTGGATACTTCATTCAGTTTCATTTCAATACTTTTAACCCTGGTACTTCAACAAAACGTTCACTGTATGATTTGTCAAGCAATCACGTGTAACTGTTTTATCTGTGGTAGCGCCAGTTTTAGAGTTATTGGCGTAAGGCACCTGTGGTCTCCGTTGGCTAGTTCCAAAACATTAAGTAATGTTTTCAGTCTGTTATCCCAGTTAAATTACCAATGTTTTGTGAAAATACTTGTAATTGCAATCACTAAAACGTACTACAACAAACATGCAGTAATAATTGAACAATTCGTAGACGAAACACGTAAACTTGGGGGTCGCCATCACTGCCGGAACAGCTCACCATGTGTCCATGGTTCAAATGGCTCTGAGCACTATGGGACTTAACATCTGAGGTCATCAGTCTCCTATACTTAGAACTACTTAAACCTAACTAACCTAGGGACATCACACACATCCATGCCCGAGGCAGGATTCAAACCTGCGACCGTAGCAGCAGCGCGGTTCCGGACTGAAGGGCCTAGAACCGCTCGGCCACAGCGGCCGGCCCATGCGTCCATGTGCCGCTCTTAAGTGAAGCCATACACAAGGTGCATGTCGGCCAACCCTTCATCAGTAATCCTATCCGTACTGCTATGTACCACTGTTGACATTGAAGTAACACTGACGAAAAAACAAAAGCGATATGACACCGCGCTGTACTCAAGACAAGCATGAGGGCGAAGAGACAGGTGGGCGTTCCTTGCAACTTCGATTACCGTCAGTATATGGAACAAGTTTGCTTATGTACAAGACACACCGCTCATACCGTCAATGTTTGCACTCTTCTGCAAATAATTTCAGTGCATTACAAAGGTATTAGGTTGGTGGATAAGTCTGTAGCGTTTTTTTCTTGTTGCGTGTTGGTATTTCGGTTGCTATGGGTTTATTTATCGATTGTCATTTTTTTATTTCTAGTTCACTGTGGCTATCTAAGTTTACATATTGTAATTTTCTCACCTGCAGGTAGAGAGTGGAGTTGTGGACGCAATAAAATGGAGTGCCAACAGGAGAAATCTGAACATCTCCAACATATTCCTTTGTTTGAGTTCAGTATAGAGGAGTGACAGCAGGAAGGCGGCCAGAATCATTTGTGCCGTGTATGGGATAACGGCATTGGACACAGTGTGACAAGAAAATGGTTCTCTCATCTCCAGGAGAACTGTTTTGACATTACTAACTGCCCATGATCAGGTAGACTTTTGGGGTTTGTTGAAGGTCGTTTAAACGCATTAATCCACAAAGATCAACGTCAGTGTACTCGAGAGATGGCAAATGTGACGAACTGATAGTTTCACCACCGTGAGATATTTGTATTCAATGCGGAATGTTCATAAATCAGATGTATAGGTACTGCATGCTCTAATCGTAAGCCAACATCACAAAAATAAGCATGTAGTCGTACGTACATCTCTTCTTGCTCATCATTAATTGGCTCCTGAACAACACCGACCATTCCTATCCTGTGTCGTTACTGGTCACCAGAAATGCTGTCTTTACGCTAACGTAAGGAAAAAAAATGAATGGTTGAGCCCGAACGGAGCAGCAATTCCTCATACAAAGACCTTCGCGCATCCACAATAGATAATGTTATGCTTCTGGTGGAACAGCGACAATGCAGTGTACTACGTATTGCTTTCCCGAGATGTAACCATCACTGCTGACATCTATTGTTAACCACTGAAACGTCTTGCAAACGCAGACCAAGAACAACGACCACGAATACTGCGTGAAGTGACGCTACTCCACTATAACTCGGGCCCGCATTCTGTTAGACTGACAAAAAACACTACACAGGTGTTGAGTTGGCAAGTCATTCCACACCCACCTTATTCACCTGATCTTCCGCCCTCAGATTTTCACCTTTTGCGATCGCTATGAAACAGCCTTCAAGGAACTTCCTTTCCGGATGAAAATGCGCTCCGAACAATGCTCGACGAGTTCTCCGCGTGAAAATCACGTGATTTCTGCAGTTGCGGGATCGGTTAGTTACCCCAGGGTTGGCAGACTGCTGTGAATAGTGAAGGAGAATATATTATTGATGACTAAAGTCTCTGTTATATCTGTGTGTTGTGTTTATTAAACTTACGGAAAAACGCTACGAACTTATGCACCAACCCAACAAATGGGAGTAACAAATCAAACGACATGCAATTATTCTGTAACAAACCACCTGGATCCACAGGTGCCTTATATGAAAACACACAGCAGTACCCTTTATCAACCTTCGAATTCTTATCAATGGACTTCGCGTTAACCTTTTATATATACTCTGTTCACCGTAAGTCCAACACGGATCACGCGTTTGTTATCCGCTCATTGGAGTCTCTTCTCCGGAACATACAGTTCGCGCCGCCTTGTATAGTCTGGTACATATGATTGTTACGGTACGTTTATGAAGCAGTGTCGCATTTCGTGCGTCGCATGAGCGGCTGATTCATTTGGCATGCAGCTGCAATAATTGTTCTTCCCACCGCTGTCATCCGTACCATGCGAAGATTAGGCTAACGCTGTAACGTTACTGTATAAATGTAAATGTCGTGTGACTAGGGCCTCGCGTCGGGTAGACCGTTCGGCGGCTGCAAGTCTTTCGATTTGACACCACTTCGGCGACTTCCGCGTCGATGGCGATGAAATGATGATGGTTAGGACAACACAACACCCAGTCCCTGAGCGTTGAAAATATCCGACCCAGCCGGGAATCGAACCCGGGCCCTTAGGATTGACATTCTGTCACGCTGATCACCGGGGGCGGACACGCCAATGTATAATAATAAATGAAAAAACTACGCAATGTCCTTTGCAAGGTATAAGGTGGAGGGCGAAAGCTACAACAGTGGGAGAGCAGCCGAAAAAAAAGCTGTCACAAGCATGATATTTTATCTGCCTGAGGTGTAGTTGATGGAAACGGGCCAAAATTTCACCAGATACTGAAGCCAGAGAATGTAATGCAGTCAGCCATTTGGAAGTCTCAAATCCTTCCATGCGTGAATCCCAGGAATCGAGTTCACAAGTGGCGCTGTTATCTGCTACACTGACGCAGAGACAATCGTCAACAGTACCCAAGAAGCCATCGAACTACCTCACTTGCACCTTCGACCGCACAACGTTTTCCACACAGTCGTCGCATTTTCCGAACACACATGATCGTTATCTTATTAGATTAAAAGGAACAGACAGCTTACTTGTGTACATAATATCCGCCACACAATTATCTGGTGAACTCTTTAAGTTATTTAGGAAATCTGTTCTATCAGTATCGCCTGATCTTTCTTTTTTCCAACTACTTCTTGAAGACACTAAGCACAAGCGATTTATAGCTGCTTTTTAACTGTTTTTCGCCCCTATGTCTCATTACCGAACATGTAGCAATTTTTCAGATTTTCAGAGCGAAAATGGAGGACACGGCCAAATAAAGACGGCTGGTAGACAAGAGAAAGCAACTTATTAACAAAGAAGTAAATTCCCTGAATGACTACGCGATTGTTGTGAATATTTTGTGAATAAAACCATCTAGATCAATTAATACATATCTTACATTGTAACGTCCTTTAGGCTACTGCTATAATTAGATCTATAATTAAGATTAAAGGAACTTAACAAGAAGAAATGTTTGTTTTACTTATATTATCAGCCTAAAAAAAGAGGAAAAAATCAAAATTTAAAAAAGAAAAAAAATTAAAAAGTTCAGCCATTAAGACTTGTAATTTGTAAAACAAACTACAGTGTTAATATGAGTGCTTATGCCTAATCGGGTCCTCAAAGAAGGGAAGGAACGAATATCAGGCATTAACATCCCATCGACATCAATGTCATTAGTGATGGGACAATACCTCGAAATTATTACAGGATGGGGAGCGAAGGCAGCTGTACCGTTTCAAAGGAACCAACACAGGATTTTCCTGGAGTGATGTAGGGAAATGATGGAAACTGTAACGTTCTCTGGCAGCACGCATCCAAAGTGAAAGTTAAAAGAACATTTCGATGTATAATGCGCACTCTAACAAATAATTTATATGTATTTCTGTTAATTGAATTTCAAAAGGACTTTTAATTTTGTGAGGAAAAAGATAATTATGAATTTTGCTATTATAAATGATTATTCAAAGAGTGTGAAATACTATCTGTGGTGGAGGAATGAAAACCGCCACAAAGGAAACGATACGTAATCAAGAACGACAAAGGCTGGAGAAGAATTAGTTAATATGTAAGTAGGCCATATATTGTAATAGAACCGCTTGTCTTCTACACAGACTAAATGGGAGAGGAACCCGTGGCGTTGCTTTAGGCTCTTAGGTAGTTTTCATTTGTCATAAGTCGCTGATCGATGCCATTTGTAGCTGGGATTGTAAAAGGTGTGTAAAGATTTTAATTGTTTCTGTTAAAATATATTTATCTACTAAAATCTGTTTGTCACAATGACTGCAAAGTTCGCACCGGACATTACCCATTTTATTTAAGAAATTTCAGTGTGTTATTGGATATCGCTGGCGGTGCGGAGCTGCGCCGCGAGCGAGCAGTCTGCAGTAGCGGCATATTTAAATATACGGTCGCAGTAACGACCACATCTTAAAAAGGGTACAGGTAGAGGTGAAAGAAAATAATAACGTGTTTCTTTTCACAGCATTCCAGACGCAGAATAAAAGGATATAGTAGATTTTATATTGTGCATTCACAGGTGGATACAAGCTACAGCTTTTGTAAATTGTCATTCAAAAAGTGATAAATTCTGAACATATCGTAAAGTGGATAATTTTTCAGGAGAGCTTAGGAATATAAAAAAAAATCATATAGTAAAGATAGTCTTATGCTTCCAACCTAGTCGGGGTACATCCAGTAAACGAAAATCCACTGCAACGTGAAAATGTTTGCTGAGTTCGATGGACAATAATATTTTCATTCTTGCACAAACAGCTTTAGTACTTGAATAAAAGTAAAACTTGAATAATTATTTTGGGAATATTCAAAGAAATTCATTTTCATTAATCTGCAGCAGAATATTTCATACATAAAGTAATAATCATAGATGAAAAATTTATTGCAACCTTTCATTTCTCATGTCCATCCATGTATATGTTAACTTCAATCTCAACGGGCTCCCATTCAAATTAAACGCAAAAGCAAAGAAAGTTTAAAACCAGACGGTCAACTCCGGAATAATTAAAACAGACAGAATCGCATTAAAAAACCTAAACCCTTATGGTTGTACATGGGTTTGAACCCTCATCCTTCTGAATGTGAGTGCGGTGTGCTAAGCTGCTAACCACTGTGACATCTGTCAGACGGAGCTTCAACTGTCAATTTAATTGAAATAATTTTCAGAGATGTGAATACTAGCAGAGAGGTGGCGCTAGTCAGAGGGCAGGGTCAAAGACCACTTGCTGTCAAATTTAGGTGGACTCCACAAGCACTAACTGCCGGCATCTGTAAAGCTAATTTTATGAATGTGCAACTACCCTCATTTAAGTCATGTACTATGATTTGACTCTGAACGTTTGTAATTTGAAGACTGTCTGTAATTTCATAAGTGAAGTAACATCCTCCTCTCGGCTAGTAACACATCTGACAATTATGTTTTCAAGTTCATAGTTGACTTCCCGATTACGAGGGGCGTTTGAAAAGTCAGTGCAAAGACCGAGAGATGGCACCACTGGCGCGTATCGAGTTCATTTTTAGTTAGTAGCATCTTTGGAAAGATTCACACCAAGTTTCACCCCTATTGGTCTATTTCTTTGTGTTTGGCATTCGTGTGAATCGAGGAAGTAGAGTGATTGTCAAAAAATGGATGAAAAAGAATATCGTGTGGTGATTAAACATTACTTTATAAAACGCAAAACGCCTCAGGAGACTAAAGAGAAGCTTGATAAACATTACGGTGACTCTGCACCTTCGATTAGAACAGTTTATAAGTGGTTTCAAAATTTTCGGAGTGGCCATATGGGCACAAGTGATGCTGAACGTTCTGTACGCCCGATGGAGGTTACGACTCCAGAAATCATTGATAAAATCCATGATATGGTGATGGATGACAGAAGAGTTAAGGTGCGTGAGATTGCTAGTGCTGTGGGCATCTCGAATGAACGGGTACAAAATATTTTGCGCAAACATTTGGACATGATGGGTTCCACGATTGCTCACGATCGACCAAAAAGGAAGTGTTGCAAGGATTGTTTGCAGCTGTTCAGGAAGAATCCGCAGGACTTTAAGCGTCATCTCGTCACTGTGGATGAAACATGGGTACACTATTATACTCCTGAGACCAAACAACAATCTAAACAATGGGTTACCAAGGGAGAATCTGCACCAAAAACAGCGCAAACCATTCCTTCGGGCGGAAAGGTTATGGCGACTGTCTTTTGGGATTCGCAAGGGATAATCCTCATCGACAATCTGGAAAAGGGTCAAACTATTACAGGTGAATATTATTCATCGTTATTGGACCGTTTGAAAACCTAGCTGCAAGAAAAACCCCGGCGATTGAGCCGCAAGAAAGTCCTTTTCCATCATGGCAATGCACCAGCACCCACCGCAGCAGTTGTGGTCGCAAAATTAATGGAAATAGGATTCCAACTCGTTTCACATCCCCCCTATTCTCCAGACTTGGCTCCCTCGGACTGCTATTTGTTCCCCAACTTGAAGAAATGGCTGGCGGGCAAAGATTTTATTCAAACGAGGAGGTGATTACAGTAACTAACAGCTATTTTCGGACTTGGACAATTCCTATTATTCGGAAGGGATCAACAAATTAGAACGATAATGGTTACACTTCACATGATATTCCAATATAAATACAGCACTGCGTGAAATTGGAAAAATTTCCAATGAAAATTGGAGGTCGCTGTGTTTCGTGTTTGGCGCATACTATACCATATGTCTCTGCAAACGAAATTAAGCTAAGATATTGAATTTTTCGTTAGACTTGGGAGGAGGACCCTGTCTGTCTCCTATTTCGAGAAAATGGAATTTATGTAGCACTTTCACTTCCGACTGCAAACGTACAAGAATGAAGAATTCAAAGCATCCCTCTTATATCCCAAACCGTTTGAGACATGTGTATGGCATTTTGGCAAGTGGCAGCATGCAAACAGGAGAGTATTTTGCTATATGCTTAACGTATGGAACTTCATGGTTTTTATTTTTTTCAGTCCAGTACTGTAATTTCTTAAGAGCTTTCAACAGTTACTGAAAGTAGAGTTTGTTAGTATGAGCATTAACATGAAATTTCTTCTGTTATGTTACTGCAAAACGAAACAAGACGGTTTCATTTAAACTATTAACGTCTCTGGTCGCCAGTTGCTTGTTTAATATGACACTGTCTCTGGCTTACATCGCAATAGCCGCTGCTTAGCGAGTTTCTCCAAATTATACTGTGTTTTGCCAAAAGAAGCAAAATTAAACCTGTCAACCAGAGAAATGTATCTGTTACTCATAACCGATGATGCTTCTTCGAATCAGAAAAACTTAACAGTTTAGACAAAAATAACTCGCCAGTTCTGTTGCGATTTTAACAGAATCCCATAACCCATTATATTTTTAATAGTGAACGACTGGAAATTTTACCAAAAGATTTTCTCCCTGTTCTTCATGTGAGGAATATGAAAATAACTTGCAGCAGATAGTGTACCGTCATTTTATTCCATATCCATATCTTCTTCACGTTAATTGCCTTTTTATACGTTAAAGATAGATTATATGTATTTATAATCTATTTTAACCTCAGTAAGTAGTCTCAAGTCTCTCTTATAACGACTTTCAAGTTTTTGTTGCCTCGTCATCTGCAGATACATAGGCACCAAATTTCTCATTTAAAATAGAACAATATTTGGCGCAGAGTAGAACTGACCGAGTAAAACTCATTCGTAACTCTGAAGCTGCGAACACAGTGATCACTTGCAGAACCTTGCTAACCATTCGTCAAAGTTAATATCACTGATGATTTACAAGATATTTGCAGTAAGAAGATTCACTCCCTATCTTTTCACAGGGATAGGAGGGGAAAGATGGTGCGCTATTTATTGTACTTTTTCGTACGTCAAATATAAATGAGGTGTAGAAAAAAAATGCTTTGGGTAGTTTCAGTTCCAGCTATTCGTTATTAAAGATACGCTGGGTTAAAGGATACCTCTGAAAAAGAAAAGAGATTGTCGCTTTATTTTCATCTGAGTTGTTTTTTTCTTGAGAGAAGTGTCATCAGTGATGAGCTTTGAAAACGCATGTAACTATCTAACTGTCAGATTAAATTTTGCTTTTTTGCCAAAATAGAGTATATATTACAGAAACTCATCTCGCAATAGCTGTTGCTACAGGAGTTTTGTGTATCTTATTAAACAGGCAATAGAGTGTCACAGAGGTCAATATCGTACGGAAATCTCATTGCGTCCGTTTGCTGTAACAGAAGAGAAAAAGTTTCACTTTTATTTTCATACTAGCGAATCCTTTTTTCACTAGCTATCAATGACTTTTTTAAAAAATTACAGTACTGGACTGAAGAAAAGGTAAGTAGAAACTGTAGCTTCGGCTATATCGCCATAGATAAGGAAGTTTCGTATGTTGACCATGTGGCAAAATATTCTCCTCATTGTGTGCTATATTTGCCAAAATCTCGTTTCGATATCTCGAACGGTTTAGGAGATATATGTTACGCATAATTTATTCTCGTATGCATGTGGTTGGAAGTGAATGTGCTACATAAATTCCATATTCTCGAAACAGGAAACAGATAGAGACCTCCTCCCAAGTCTAAAGAAAAATTCAATATCAGCTAAATTTCATTCTCATGCACCAAACGCAAGACCATAGATACCCAAATTTATCGATGCAAACTTTTTCGAATTTGACAATCTGCCTGTTGGCCTCTGTCTCGGTTTCTTCATGATTTTTCTGACGTTTCGCCAGCACGAGCAGTTGACGTCGTCAATGTTTCACTCTCCATTGCTGGTGCTAGACTGGAGCCGAGCTCGCAGCCGCAGGCTATACCACTGACACATGCATAAAGGACTCAGGACATTTCATTGGGGACAGGAATGGTATCAGATAGTGCTTTGGAAATAATGATGGCCGCATTTTGGTTCGCTGCAGACAGGGGGAGCGGCATCACAGTGACTGCATCTGCACAAGACATATAGCGCCAGCTCAAGGCCTTATGATGTAGAATGCTATTGGGTATAACCATAAATCACAGTTGGTGCGTGTCCAGAGCGCTGTGATCAATGTGACCTACGTGAATGAAATCCTGCGCCCCGTGGTCATACCCTTTATGCACAACACCCCAGGCGTCGTTTTGCAGCAAGTGAGTGTACGACCACATCTTGGTGCACCAGCACGTGCCTTCTTGGTGCCACAGGATGTCAGTCTTTTGCCCTTTCCTGCCTGGTTACCAGACGTGTCGCTAACCAAAAATGTGTGGGATGTGGCGGAACTACGGGTGCAGCGCTGTAACCCAGTGCCAACCACCACAGATCAGAGGTGGGCGAACTGAAACACGTAACTGTTTCGAAACAAATGAAACAGTACAATGTAATGTTCCGATACGCTGTTTCGAAACAGTGAAACAGTTTGTGTTTTGTAATCTAATAAACCTACACATTTTATCATCTTGAATGTCTACTGTACATAAGTATGTCCATATAAGCACAAATGAGGTGCGAGAGCGCTAATCATGTTGCAGAAAGTATGAAACTATCACTTAGGCGTCTTGTCAGTTTCGTATTTCCTGCAGCAAAGGCGCTGCTTTCGTGTCGCGTGACTTTCATACTTTTCAATTGGCTGAGGACAGCCATAGCTGAAGACAGAAGAACCACCACGAACGGAACTGGAGGTGGGAGCAAACTGCAGAAACAACGGATATTCTAATGGGAGTCCCACATTCCGTTAGTATGGGTAATATACCCATCCTGATAATTTCCATCTACACAAAGGGAATCATTGTCGATAATAGGCACAGTGACTATAGACTCACAAATAACGCAAAATGATTCGAATAAATAACAAAATATAACAGAAAATTTTTTTGTCTTTCAAGGTGTTTCGAACCGTTACTATAAATTCACCATGCCTCCCAGCCCTTCCCATACACTATTACACTATCAGTGATTTGTCAAACAGATTGCTTGCAATTATACCTACATCAGATTTATGTATATGTCTAATAACTGTCACTCTACGCCTTTTTTTATTCAAAATGTTGTAGGCTTACTTGCGTTTCTTAACATGATTACTGTACATGAACAGGCAAGCGTATGTTATAAAAAAAGTGTAATTTAACTGAATGATTTTCACATATTTATTATTTTGAATGTGAATAGTATGCGTTGTTTAATTGTTTGGTTAGTGTTTATAAAGCAGATGTTACGCCATTTCGAAACAGGACAGTCAGCTAGAAATGAAGCTTTATTTTCGGATATCTTAAGCTTCATGCTATTGCTTGTCAAAAAGATTTCGACACTCTTGAAAAAGTTTCATGAAGTGGTATGTTGTGTTTCAGTACCTGTGCCGAGCCCGAATCTCGTCCGACACAGAGTGGAATGAAACATCACTGTTTCGATACAGTTAGTCCGTTCCAGGCACAGGTGGACTCAAACAGCATTATTTTGAAACAACGATACAGTTTCTGTGTCTGGCTCGAGATCGAATCTGGTCCGAGACAGGGGTGGAATGAAACACCACTGTTTCGAAACAGTGAACCACAACCGTTTCGAAACACTGAAACAGTTCCACGTATCGATACACTGTATCGAAACATAGAAACAGTGGCCAAGTCTACCACAGATGAACTTTGGAACTAGGTACATGCAGCATGGATGTCTATACCAAATGACGCCATTCGCGCCTTATATGTGTCGGTGCCGTCACGCATGGAACATGTTATCAGGGCCTGTGGTGGACCCTGTGCCTACTATGCAACAGGTGAAATGCTGAAACGAGGTAACTGAAATGCTAATCATTTCTGCAGTACATGTCCTGTGCATATGAACGCCCTATGGCCAGTCGTTCAAGGTGTTCTGTTGTTTCTGAACATGAGTGTATAATGTGAGCAGATGTACCTCACTCGACAAAAGTTAGGTATCGTGTTGCTTTCGCTATGGATAAACTAGGGATGGGAAAAACCGACCGGCTAAAACCGATACCAGTGTTTTAGTTCTGAATAACGGGTGGTATTGTTTGCTCTCGCTTATAACAGGTGTTTTTTTATTTTCTTAAAAGCGAAATATCCATTAGCCATAGCAGCAGAACTAAAATTTTCCGTTTTTAAAGAAACCTTTTTTACAGAAGTAGTAACTTTTGTGCGTAAAATTTGCATTGTTTTGATAACTACACTATTACAGATAATGGGAAAAGCGATTAGCACTATTTTAATAGCGATGCCGACAGAAGAGAGCAACAAGCACACGACTATGACTTGGCCACTGTTTCTATGTTTCGATACAGTGTATCGATACTTGGAACTGTTTCAGTGTTTCGGAACGGCTATGGTTCACTGTTTCGAAACAGTGGTGTTTCATTCCGCCCTTGTCTCGGATCTCGAGCCAGACACAGAAACTGTATCGTTGTTTCAAAATAAGACTGTTTCAGTCCACCTGCGCCTGGAACGGACTAATTGTATCGAAACAGTGATGTTTCATTTCGCTCTGTGTCGGACGAGATTCGGGCTCGGCACAGGTACTGAAACACAACATACCACTTCATGAAACACTTTCAAGAGTGTCGAAATCTTTTGACAAGCAATAGCATGAAGCTTAAGATATCCGAAAATAAAGCTTCGTTTCTAGCTGACTGTCCTATTCCGAAATGGCGTAACATCTGCTTTATAAACACTAACCAAACAATAAAACAAAGCATACTATTCAAATTCAAAATAATAAATATGTGAAAATCATTCCGTTAAATTACACTTTTTTTATAACATACGCTTCTCTGTTCATGTACAGTAATCTTATTAAGAAACGCAAGTAAGACTACAACATTTTAAATAAAAAAAGGCGTAGAGTGACAGTTATTAGACATGTATATAAATTTGATGTAGGTATAATTGCAAGCAATCTGTTTGACATATCACTGATAGTGTAAAAGTGAACGGGAAGCATCGTAAATTCATAGTAACGGTTCGAAACACCTTGAAACACAATTTTTTTCTGTTATATTTTGTTATTTATGCGAATTATTTGGCGTTATTTGTGAGTCTATAGTCACTGTGTCTATTATCCACAATGATTCCCTTTGTGTGCATGGAAATTAGCAGGATGGGTATATTAGCCATACTAATGGAATGTGGGAATCCCAGTAGCATATCTGTTGTTTCTGCAGTTTGCTCCCACCTCCAGTTCCGTTCGTGGTGGTTCTTCTGTCTTCAGCTAAGGCTTTCCTCAGCCAATTGAAAAGTATGAAAGTCACATGACACAAAAGCAGCGCATTTGCTGCAGGAAATACGAAACTGCCAAGACGCCTAAGTGATTGTTTCATACTTTCTGCGATATGATTAGCGCTCTCGCACCTCATTTGTGTTTATGTGGACATACTTATACAGTAGATATTCAAGATGATAAAATGTGTAGGTTTATTAGATTACAAAACAAACTGTTTCACTGTTTCGAAACACCGTATCGAAACATTACATTGTACTGTTTCATTTGTTTCGAAACATTTACGTGTTTCAGTTTGCCCATCTCTACACACGACATACGAATTGGTACAGCATTGTTGAGACAATAATGTCGGTGTTGCTGTGTGTCGTAGTTCACGGCACGCGTGTACATGCAATGCGGAAGACTTGTCCCCTAGTCTGTAAGTTACACAGTTTCTCGCTGTCGTCGCCCGATATCCGTTGTATTTTTAGGAAGTAACGTAGCAATGAAGTCTAGTGCTACATTTGCTTTAAAAGACTAGAAATTTGTCTCCCATTTCTATGAACCAATAAAAGATGAAGAAAATTATGTTAACAGTAATAAATTGAAAATTTAGCAACATTTCATTCATAATACACAATGAAAATAGATAGTAGCACATCTACTGCCTGTATTTACATAATATGTCTTTAGATGCTTGTAGCTCTTGAAGACGGACAATTTAACACGAAAAACAGATTTCTTCAACCTCATTTTTCACCCAAATCGTGGTACGATCCCCGATTACACACTGATTTTTGAGTAGAGTTTCAAAAACTTGGAATCAGTAGGCGAATACTGGTGATCTTTTGTAGTATTCAACCACTTATAACTTTCAGACAAAATTAGCGAACGATGGACGGATTAAGTTCTCTTTTTTTTTTTTTGCCTATTAAAGTAAATATATTGATTCTATGTATCTCGAAACTCAGAGCGTTAAACTTTTCAGTCTTTGTTCGATTTAAACGTGTATTGCAGGTAGTAATAGGAACAAAAAACCGAAAATCGATGATTTCAGAAACCGGTTTCACTTAGTGTTTTCAACAGTCAAATTAAACGGACGTTGGAAAAACCGAAAAAGAGTTGTTTCAGTGATGACGGCCATCCCTAGCATAAACTTCGGGGAAAATTGTAATTTTTTCCTCATTTTGTTACTTTTAAATTCTTAAGAAGCGTGAAGTTTAAAGTCTTTGAGTCTTACCAAAATTACGTAAAAATCATTAAATCTGCGTACAGTATGAAATTCTGTCGTGTGTCTAACAAGAGAGACGGCCTCAGATATGGCCAACCGATTCGGGTCATATTTTACTTGTCACTTGTGCACAATCTAAAATTTAAAACTCTTTGGGTATATTGGCTGAACACCCTTCCACCCCCACCCCCTCCCCCCCCCCCCCCACCCACGCCCCTTCCGACACCCATTCAACCCCAAGATCACCAGTTTTCGAGAAAACCACCTCTGAAGTTCATGACGCGAAATCGACTCAAAACTGAGCATTTTTCATCTTCACATTGGGTCAACAAACTGATATTTTTCAAAGAAAGAAACTTTTTCAACTTCCACTCATATACCCATGGTGTGCACGCTGTTCGTTGAAACCGCCGCTAGCACAGCGATCAAGGCATCTGACTGACAGCGGGTAATCAGAGTACGATTCCCATATGTCTTTTGCAGTTTTTTTTCATTTTTATTATTTTTCGCATCGAAATTGGTAGGAACGGGAGTGTTAAGAAGGGTAGCAAATCAATAAGGAATAAAAACAAGGTACGCAAATAAGTTTCTTAAACGATTTGGTATGGCAAGGAATTAAATCTTTAAGCCTCGCCGGTTGAAAACATTTCGAGTAAAACTGATGCAAAGACTGAGAATTCGACTCACATTATAGCAGAAGGGAACGAATCACTGTTCCCGATGTTAGTACACAAAACATTGCAGTCGTACACGGCACAATATTCCATCACAGTGTCTAGAAAATTGTCGCCTACAGTTTTCTTGCGCTTGTAAGAAACTAACAATTAATTTAGTCAGAAGGGTATAGAAGAGGTTAATCGTTTAAACGACTCAGTGCAGAATCCAGCAAATTCTGCTCCAATACAGCAAATTGGTGAATTCAATTTATAAATCATATATTTGGAACATTTTAAAACCTTACGTTGTTGATAACAAGTTTTTTATCTGATATTAGATTCCAAGGGTGAACAAACTAAGACCGTCATGTATAATAGCGCATTTATAAATGAAAAAAAAAATCAGCCGACTTGCACTGTAGAAGCAATATCGACAACCTGCACGCCTGTGTTTTTTTTTTTTTCAGCAAGTTAAAAACTTTATTTCGAGGGTTCAAAATTACAATCATATTCTGGAAACCTAACGGGAACTGTACAACCGTGCGGATGCAATTATTATTCACAGCATAATACATTATTAAATTCCAGCACCGATTTATCAGGCAATGTCATCGTATTCGTGGTATGCATCAAAATTAATTCTGAAAAAGAAGCAGGCTGTTTTTAAATGTCCGTTTTCGCTGGATCTAAGAAAGACCGTTGTAGCTGTGCGCTTATTGCATTCATTAGACGTTCTTGGTGCGGTAAATTTGGTTCGAATGTTTATATGACAAGTGCCATCCACCTTGTTGTTCGAAGGATATAGAACACACGAAACAGTGTTACTGAAAGTGCCATTGTAAAACGACAGGGATTAAATACACTCCTGGAAATGGAAAAAAGAACACATTGACACCGGTGTGTCAGACCCACCATACTTGCTCCGGACACTGCGAGAGGGCTGTACAAGCAATGATCACACGCACGGCACAGCGGACACACCAGGAACCGCGGTGTTGGCCGTCGAATGGCGCTAGCTGCGCAGCATTTGTGCACCGCCGCCGTCAGTGTCAGCCAGTTTGCCGTGGCATACGGAGCTCCATCGCAGTCTTTAACACTGGTAGCATGCCGCGACAGCGTGGACGTGAACCGTATGTGCAGTTGACGGACTTTGAGCGAGGGCGTATAGTGGGCATGCGGGAGGCCGGGTGGACGTACCGCCGAATTGCTCAACACGTGGGGCGTGAGGTCTCCACAGTACATCGATGTTGTCGCCAGTGGTCGGCGGAAGGTGCACGTGCCCGTCGATCTGGGACCGGACCGCAGCGACGCACGGATGCACGCCAAGACCGTAGGATCCTACGCAGTGCCGTAGAGGCCGCACCGCCACTTCCCAGCAAATTAGGGACACTGTTGCTCCTGGGGTATCGGCGAGGACCATTCGCAAACGTCTCCATGAAGCTGGGCTACGGTCCCGCACACCGTTAGGCCGTCTTCCGCTCACGCCCCAACATCGTGCAGCCCGCCTCCAGTGGTGTCGCGACAGGCGTGAATGGAGGGATGAATGGAGACGTGTCGTCTTCAGCGATGAGAGTCGCTTCTGCCTTGGTGCCAATGATGGTCGTATGCGTGTTTGGCGCCGTGCAGGTGAGCGCCACAATCAGGACTGCATACGACCGAGGCACACAGGGCCAACACCCGGCGTCATGGTGTGGGGAGCGATCTCCTACACTGGCCGTACACCACTGGTGGTCGTCGAGGGGACACTGAATAGTGCACGGTACATCCAAACCGTCATCGAACCCATCGTTCTACCATTCCTAGACCGGCAAGGGAACTTGCTGTTCCAACAGGACAATGCACGTCCGCATGTATCCCGTGCCACCCAACGTGCTCTAGAAGGTGTAAGTCAACTACCCTGGCCAGCAAGATCTCCGGATCTGTCCCCCATTGAGCATGTTTGGGACTGGATGAAGCGTCGTCTCACGCAGTCTGCACGTCCAGCACGAACGCTGGTCCAACTGAGGCGCCAGGTGGAAATGGCATGGCAAGCCGTTCCACAGGACTACATCCAGCATCTCTACGATCGTCTCCATGGGAGAATAGCAGCCTGCATTGCTGCGAAAGGTGGATATACACTGTACTAGTGCCGACATTGTGCATGCTCTGTTGCCTGTGTCTATGCGCCTGTGGTTCTGTCAGTGTGATCATGTGATGTATCTGACCCCAGGAATGTGTCAATAAAGTTTCCCCTTCCTGGTACAATGAATTCACGGTGTTCTTATTTCAATTTCCAGGAGTGTATAAAGCCTTTACTAATCCAAATCGTTTCAGAAATTTATTTGCATACCTTGCTATTATTCCATACTGATTTACTTACCTCATTAACTCTACTATTCCTGCCAATTTCGAAACGGTAAAAAAAATCTGATAAAGAACTGCAGAATACGTTTGGGAATTGAAGTATAATTTCAAGGCCCACTAACAGTTATTCAGCATATTCCATCAGGAACACTAGCAACAATCACTTTGACTCCAGCGTATACTGATCATACCTAATTTCAATAACTTCATACATGAGATGTATTTGAAGCAGTTCCTTCACATTGCTAATCGCTTGTTGATTCCATAGATACCACACAACCCCTCTTTTTTTCAGGTTCATGTAAGAAGTCCGTATCTCGAACACAGAAACCAATTGCATTTAGTTCCCCATATTTGCCTGGCATGAACAGAGGATCTATAACGACTAAAGATCCTGTCAGGATAATAGCTTTTATTTGGCACCTAGTCCTTCGGCTGATTTCAGAATTGTGTCAGTTGCCGATGAGAGACGGTATGGTGCAATATTAAAATACAGTTAACGACTGTTTTGAAAAGTAACGCTCATTCAACCAATGATACGCAATTAAAGAACATTTTTTACACAATCAACTGTAACCTAAACGCATCAGGTGAATTATTATTAATAAAATATTAATCAGAATATTGAGTTCTCCATAACTTTGGAAGGGTTATGGACTCGCAAAATCTAAAACCAGTTTTGCAATCAATACAGTATTTCCTTTAAGATGGGACACTTTCCAAATCAGTTTGCCGTCATTTTAAATTTCGCCAAAAACGTATATATTTTAATTTGCTAAGATGGCAGAACAACTCGTGGAAGGAATAGAGTACTCAAATATTGTTGCTGCCACTTTAATATACCTTACGATTACTGTAATAAACACAGCAAAAACTTGAGGAGCTATTTTGCGCGTCTGTATTGGTAACAAGTTTGGTTAAATCAGTTGACTGATCAAAGTTGTGTCGTTTTTTGGGTAAGGAGACCAGATATGGTTCAAATGGCTCTGAGAACTATGGGACTGAACAGCTGAGGTCATCAGTCCCCTAGAACTTAGAACTACTTAAACCTAACTAACCGAAGGACATCACCCACATCCATGCCCGAGGCAAGATTCGAACCCCCGACCGTAGCGGTCGCGAGGTTCCGAGATCAGATAGCGAGGTCATCGGTCTCAAAGGATTAGGAAAGGACGAGGAAGGCAGTCGGCCGTGCGCTTTCAAAGGAACCATCCCGGCATTTGCCTGGAGCAATTTAGGGAAATCACGGAAACCTAAATCAGGATGGCCGGACGTGGGATTGAACCGTCGTTCTCCCGAATGCGAGTCCATAGTGCTAGCCACTGCGCCACCTCGATTAGTGACTGATCGGAAATTCCCGTACTGTAATGGTGTAGAAATGAACAAGGGTGACGAATTTCGTGTAATTGAGGAGTTCGTTGGAAGTTACATCTTCTTGAGAATAAAGTTATCTTTATTTGGTATCAATGTCAGTTGGGATCATGTTTTGATGTTCTGTTAATCTTACTGAGGTTTTCCTTTCCTGCTTTGTGCGACTACGAGAGTAGTTAAGGTGAAGATGGCGTCATCACCAGCTAAGCAAACAGACCGTGCCTTACCTGCTCCAAGGCACATCCACGACCCGAACATCCGTCGGACAATAACGTGCACTAAATTGATGCTATTTATAGACACAATCCAATTCAGAGCCACTGCACGGCAGGAGAAGAATAAACTGTGTGTATATCTTCAAGTTGTTCGACTAATCCTTCAATAGAGTTGCTAATTAACGAATAACAAAGGAGTGTCCGACGGAAATTCAGCGACGTTTGCTAAATACAAAAGTGTTTTAACAGTCGTGCACTTTAGAAAACTAACGCATGGTGTCCGACATAAAACCGGTACGCCTCGCGTCCGAGATTCAAGTAACAATGAAATACTTAAAAATGATATATATAATAATAAGTTAAAAAACGTGTAGTACCCTGTTTATAAGAGATGCTGAAACTGATGGCCATGCGCATCCATGCAACTTCACAAGCAATTCGACTAGAGATCATTAACCGGTACCTGAGGCGTATCGGTTTCTTGTGGGACACCCTGTGTCAATTTCAATAGTGCTAGCAATCAAGCAGCATACTACACGTATAAATTATACGTTATTTTTGTGACTTCAGATCCCCTAAATTTGTGGGGATGCCTATAAATAGATTTTTGAGAGATGCCAAAGGCGGTTCACGGTTAGTTAACGGTAGGGTAGGTCTTGTGACCTACAATCCGTGTATTTTTGCTATTATCTACGGCCGGCCGAAGTGGCCGTGCGGTTAAAGGCGCTGCAGCCTGGAACCGCAAGACCGCTACGGTCGCAGGTTCGAATCCTGCCTCGGGCATGGATGTTTGTGATGTCCTTAGGTTAGTTAGGTTTAACTAGTTCTAAGTTCTAGGGGACTAATGACCTCAGCAGTTGAGTCCCATAGTGCTCAGAACCATTTGAAACATTTGATTGTCGATGACATCCTTAATATGGATTGTTGCGCAATTTAATTTAATTTATGGGGCCACAGAGTTTAATTGTTCGTGGTCCTAAAGTTGTAGGGAACTTCATAGAATCGAACACGGTTTCTCTGCTCCCCAGCCGGATGCCTTTGTCGTTAAGCCAGCTGCATTTTCTTTGGAATGCGCTTATCTTATGGCTCCATAAGCGGCAGTCAAAACAGTTTCTCTCCTCGGTTTCTAGGAAACTATGCCTTTGCAGTCCCCCGTAAATGAAGATGAAAAATGCTCAGTCATGAGTTGTCTATCGATCTCATCAATTTTGAGTCGACTGCGGATCATGAATTTTAGGGGATTGTTTTCTAAAAACGCGGGATTTTTTTTTTTTTGGGCGGGGGAGCCAAAATATCTGAATAGTCTTTCATTTTAGTTTGTACAAAAGTGACCTGTCAAATATGAGGCCAACGGTTGGCCGTATCTGACATCATCCCCTTGTGGGCGTGTCAAAAATCCGCCTTCGTTTCAACTGTGGTAGATGTTATGTTTGCTCTTGAAATAAGCGAGATTTTCGCGTCCGGACGAGTTTCCTACTTGAGAACTGGCAGGCATAATATTTTACGCAGCGGAAGTGACAACACAGCAGGAAATGACATCGCCAGTACAGCACCTATTGGCCTATTTCTGGCGGGCTGCATAGCTCGCTAGGTGTCAAATGCGAACTAATTCAGGCCTGGCTATAAATCAGTGACATTTACTTGCTGGTGCCCGTGAGAAGTCTCGTGCATTCTGAGAATACGTGCATAACTGAATATATTCCTGTATGCAACGAGGTTTTTTTCAAGGTGACAGCATTAATTTCCACTAGTACTTAATGTTATACGTAAGAGGAAGACTCCACTGCAAACCCAGAGCTCTTCGTTCCACATGACAAGAACTTATTTGTGAGGCTTTTCTTGGTAGCTTTTGTTAAAGCTGCATTTATTCCTTGTCTCTCAGGATACTGGAAGTGAATGTCCCATCACCATTAGGATGTGTCTTCGAATTTGTCCTGATCCCGTCCTTTACACGTTGGCTGGCCCCCCACCACCACCACTGTACCGCACTGACATCTGGACGGCTGAGATGCTTGGCATTACAATGGAACGCCCAGCGAGCCTCGCGCATGCCAACTTTGTAGTAGTGCTATCTCTGTGGCTCGGCGCTAGCGAACTCTTTGTCGGCGCTTCTGTTCTTCGGCCTGTTACACGGTCGTAACTGCCTGACCTTCACCGCCTGTAGTCAATATACGATTGGCAACCCGATGTTACGAAATCGCTCGCTCAAGGTGGCCTCTTTGCATCGCCGAGAATATCAAAAACATTGGGTAAGTGTTTGTAGGCTGTGTAGGTTAGAATCTTATCTGATGATAGGGAAGCACTAACGTTTTAGCCGTTACTACTCTTCCATTCATTATGGATTGTCTATTGAGAACTATAACTGTTGATCTGAATATAAGACGTTTCATGCGATAAATGTCTTACATCGCTTGTGAATTTATTGAACGGCACCAAATTCAACCTCTTCGCTGCAATTTATATCTCTATTTCGTGTGCAGAATGTGTTTCACAAAAGACTGGAATTATGCAAAAATTTTAATAGTAATGTGAACATAGCGGTAGAAATAAAAGTGCGAATCACATCAAGCTAGTTACGTAAACCTGCAGATGTTAATGAATGCAAATCTTTCACAAGAATGTAAGGAAACCATAGTATAGAAAACAATTCAGGCACTAGATATTTCAAACCTCTACGTCAGCTTAGTGGATGTACAGAAAATCCTACTCGTTCGCAAGAAATAATTGGACTAGTATGCATCCTTGCATATACCGTGCTGTATACAATAAAAATACAGGGCTATTACAAATGATTGAAGCTATTTCATAAATTCACTGTGACATATGGTCACGACACACTACAGATACGTAGAAAAACTCATTAAGTTTTGTTCGGCTGAAGCCGCACTTCAGGTTTCTGCCGCCAGAGCGTTCGAGAGCGCACTGAGACAAAATGGTGACAGGAGCCGAGAAAGCGTATGTCGTGCCTGAAATGCACTCACATCAGTCAGTCATAACAGTGCAACGACACTTCAGGACGAAGTTCAACAAAGATCCACCAACTGCTAACTCCATTCGGCGATGGTATGCGCAGTTTAAAGCTTCTGGGAGCCTCTGTAAGAGGAAATCAACGGGTCGGCCTGCAGTGAGCGAAGAAACGGTTGAACGCGTGCGGACAAGTTTCACGCGTAGCCCGCGGAAGTCGACGAATAAAGCAAGCAGGGAGCTAAACGTACCACAGCCGACGGTTTGGAAAATCTTACGGAAAAGGCTAAAGCAGAAGCCTTACCGTTTACAATTGCTACAAACCGATGGATCGGTCGTGGTGGAGATCATGATCAGCAATTCATGTCATGGCCTCCACACTCTCCCGACTTAACCCCATGCGATTTCTTTCTGTGGGTTTATGTGAAAGGTTCAGTGTTTAAATCTCCTCTACCAAGAAACGTGCCAGAACTGCGAGCTCGCATCAACGATGCTTTCGAACTCATTGATGGGGACATGCTGCGCCGAGTGTGGGAGGAACTTGATTATCGGCTTGATGTCTGCCGAATCACTAAAGGGGCACACATCGAACATTTGTGAATGCCTAAAAAAACTTTTTGAGTTTTTGTATGTGTGTGCAAAACATTGTGAAAATATCTCAAATAATAAAGTTATTGTAGAGCTGTGAAATCGCTTCAATCATTTGTAATAACCCTGTATAAGTGGAGTATCATACCATCAATTCATTTTAGAGTAAATACATCTCATGCTCATGAAGTACTTTTAGTTTTGCCAATTACTTTATGGGACATAGTTTGTGCAGTGAAGAACAAGTGTAACTCGTGTCCTCTGTTTATATTATTTACTTTATGTCGTCCTCTTTCTCAGCATATGCGTGGTGGTTTATACAGGGAGTTTCATAATTAACAGAGAAAACTGACGCTGCTGAATGTATACGATAATAGAAGATGAATGTCCTGGTAAACATGAATCCACGAGCGAACCATCTGTGCGATAATTACGAATGCATGTTTGTGAACAGCCACTTGTTCCAGTAAGGAAGATTGTCCTGGCTAGTACTAACGTATCTGAAAGGTAAACCTCCTGATTACGATCATATTTAATAAGGCTCATGCTGTGCATGAATCACCACATCAGCAACGTTTCTCACTGGAAGTATGATTAGATGTACCAGTGGATGCTAACGTTGAATCACGCATTCTTCCGAGAAACCTGGATGGACGAGTGTGCCTTCGATTTTTACAGTGTAATTTTCCAGTAGTTCTTGATGGTGTACAGCTTGTGAAACGTTGGGGCATGTGTAACGTGCATCAGTAAGGTTTCTTACTGGTACTGTAAGAGAACATCTCAATGCCCCAATATGACAAAGATGGATTGCTAGAGTAGGGTCTTTATCATGTCCTCCAAGAATTGATAATCGTCGTGAGTTTTCTGTCAGGTGTCATCTCAATAGTAAAATGTATTGCACTCCGGCTGACGTAATTGGAGCAGAATTGTCAAGTATTACAGGCTAACCCGGGACTGTTTTTAAGAATTCGTAATTCACCACCGAGACGAATGCAGCATTACATCCATATATGGGGAGTACACGTAGAATACTTCGTTTAACAAGTGCAAATGTAATATACAACGTACTGCAGTACTGTTGTATTTATTGCTAAATTATGGCTTGGGTCAAATTTGAACCCAGTTAGATGGGAACTTATTAGACAAATTTCCTTTCCACATCATTTGTAGTAATTAGTACAATATTTCACACTTGAGTCATCTGGAGCTCGTAACCACACATTCACGGTTGTCGAACAGATCGTTTGCAGACCAGTGTTTACCAACACGCTTTTGTGTCTGTTATCGTATATTTGCAGCCGCGTCAGTTTTTGCCGATGATTGTGATACACCTGTATGGTACTTTACGACGCAGTAGTGGAATTTTCCGTACATCGACGTTTGACTTGGAGTTGTGCAGAGTCTGGTACCAGCAAAGTCTTGCGTTTTTGCGTTATATTCTACACCTACGTCTACAAGATTACTCTGCAATTCACAATTAAGTGCCTGGCGAAGGGTTCACATTCACGCTATTTCTCAACTGTTCCACTCTCGAACGGGGCACAGGAAAAACGAGCATTCAAATATTTCTGCGCGAGCTCTGATTTTTCTTATTTTACTACGATGATCATTTCTCTCTATGTAGGTTGGCACCAGCAGGATACACTACTGGCCATTAAAATTACTACAGCACGAAGATGACGTGCTACAGACGCGAAATTTAACCAACAGGTAGAAGATGCTGTGATATGCAAATGATTAGCTTTTCAGAGCATTCACATGAGGTTGGCGCCGGTGGCGACACCTACAACGTGCTAACATGAGGAAAGTTTCCAGCCGATTTCTCATACACAACCAGCAGTTGACCGGCGTTGCCTGGTGAAACGTTGTTGTGATGCCTCGTGTAAGGAGGAGAAATGCGTACCATCACGTTGCCGACTTTGATAAAGGTCGGATTGTAGCCTATCGCGATTGCGATTTATCGTATCGCGACACTGCTGCTCGCGTTGGTCGAGATCCAATCACTGTTAGCAGAATATGGAATCGGTGGGTCCAGGAGTCAATAGATGGGGACGTTTGCAAGACAAAAACCATCTGCACGAACAGTTCGACGACGTTTGTAGCAGCATGGACTATCAGCTCGGAGACCATGGCTGCGGTTGCCCTTGACGCTGCATCACAGACAGGAGCGCCTGCGATGGTGTACTCAACGACGAACCTGGGTGCACGAATGGCAAAACGTCATTTTTTCGGATGAATCCAGGTTCTGTTTACAGCATCATGATGGTCGCATACGTGTTTGGCGGCATCGCACATTGGAAGCGTGTATTCGTCATCGACATACTGGCGTATCACCCGGCTTTATGGTATGGGGTGCCATTGGTTACACGTCTCAGTCACCTCTTGTTTGCATTGACGGCACTTTGAACAGTCGACTTTACATTTCAGATATGTTACGACCCGTGGCTCTACCCTTCATTCGATCCCTGCGAAAACCTACATTTGAGCAGGATAATGCACGACCGCATGTTGCAGGTCCTGTACGGGCCTTTCTGGATACAGAAAATATTTGACTGCTGCCGTGGCAAGCACATTCTCCAGATCTCTCAGCAATTGAAAACGTCTGGTCAATGGTGGCCCAGCAACTGGCTCGTCACAATACGCCAGTCACTACTCCTGATGAACTGTGGTATCATGTTGAAGCTGCATGTACAGCTGTACCTGTACACGCCATCCAAGTTCTGTTTGACTCAATGTCTAGGCGTATCAAGGCCGTTATTACGGCCAGAGGTGGTTGTTCTAGGTACTGATTTCTGAGGATCTATGCACCCAAATTGCGTGAAAATGTAATCACATGTCAGTTCTAGTATAATATATTTGTCCAATGAATACCCTTTTATCATCTGCATTTCTTCTTGGTGTAGCAATTTTAATGGCCAGTAGTGTATTTTCACAACCGAAGGAGGAAGTTGATGATTCAGATTTTACGAGAAGATCCTGTTACAGCGATAAACGCCTTTTTTTTTAATGATTGACATCCCAATTCGTGTATCATAACCGTGGCACTCTCTGTCCTATTTCGCGACGATACAGAACGCACTGCTCTTCTTTGAACTTTTCCTCCATCAGTCCCATGTGATGCAGATCCCACACCACACAGCAACACTCCAGAACAGGGCGGACAAGCGTGGTGTAAGCAGTCTCTTTAGTAGACGTGCTGCACTTTCTAAGGGTTCTGCCAACAAAGCGCAATCTGCGGGTTACTTTCCCCACAACATTATATACGCTATCGTTCCAACGTATGTTATTCTTAACTGTAATCCATAAGTATTTAGGTTTGTTTGATTTATCGTCCAAGCGATTTCTTATAGTACTCAGGTGGATGATTACAGTCTTTTCATTATTTAGAGTCAGTCGCCACTTTCCTCACCATACAGATATCTCGTCTAAACATTTTGAAATTGGTTTTGATCATCAGATGACTTCATAAGATGGTAAATGACTGCATCGTTTGCGAATAACGTAAGAGGAGGAACACCGAAAATGTAGACAAAATACCTTCTGCACTATCCAAAATATTTCACTGTTTAATATGCGTTGATAACTTGTACTGTTCTGTTAATATTGAATCTGTAAGCTTTATTACAGAAACTGTATTAATATGTAATGGACGTAATAGTGTGTTTATTTCTGCATGTATATAATTGATTATAATTATAATGTAACTTGCTGGCTAATAGCCAAGGGAACATTTAAACGTACCGATAGCAGCGACGAAATGGCGGTAGGCATGTCGTTGTTTACCTTGCCGCGAGCAGAGAGGAGGCAGAGCAGCGGCAGTCTTGAAAGAATGTGGAAGTGTTTGACGCGGGGTGCAGTTATGCTCGCGCCAGTGTAGGCGCGCCTACTTTGTTAACCCGCGAGAATTGAGAGCGCGGTTGGAGTGGACAGGTGGAGGAAGCTGCAATTCTATTGCCCGTCCCATAGTTATCCGTGTATCTGGAGAAGACTCGTGGTCCTCAACCAGCAGCAGCAACAGCAAAAGCTCAGCAGTGTCGTCGGCTAGATTCGCCGTCGTCCCCATAGCTACAACATCATACGAATGTTAACTGAGTATAACTAACATTGTACCGGCATTATCCAGTAGCATTTCTTTAAGATACTTTAATGACTCACTTTCTTAAATAATAACATATAATAGATAAAACTTGTAGTTCACCAGTGTTGTCATTGTCCTCAGACATTACTACCAAGCATGGTGCCTTTCCTTTCCATGCAATCACAGAGTGTCGTAAGAATATGAAAATTGATTAACTATTTACTGCCAGTTTTGTTTGTTTCCTAATGGCCAATTTCAGTCTAAATTTTGCTGCCTTAGCAACTGCTCATTCTTGTACTCAATAACAGAGGTTTAACTAATTTGTAAATTTGAGTATTAATTTCACTCAGTTAAAGTAACGTAAAATTTCACTGGTAAAACTAATAACTAAAGATACAGCACAAATTAAGAGTGCACAATTTCATTTATTCTGTATTTAGTTTAGCGAGTGACTTCTGTTGGCTTGGTACGGACTTTATTGTTCTTATGTTAAAATTAAAATCGGTTGCTCATTTGCTTGAAGTAAATTCAATTGAGTCTTTCAATAATTAAAAGTAAATTGTTTGCCTTTTTCCAAATTTTGTGTTACGTTATGCTGAGATTACTGAAAGTCATTTTTCACGCAACCAAGTGTCAGCTACAGCCGGTCATTTATTTAACCAGCAACTTCATTTAATTTGTGTGTCAAATTTTAGTACTTAAGAATAAGTAACTGCAAACTCAGTGCTTTCTGATTCATTTATTTTCTCGTGGAATGTTGTGTTGTGGAAATGCGTGACGACTTTCTGTTGCCACTTCAGTGATTATTTGCTTAATTTTATTTGCCATTACCTTTTTTAGGATTTTGGATATTCATTGCCGTAGTCGGCTGGCGTCCAGTTAATTATCCTTTTCTTTGCTAATCAGTATTTTTTGTTTTAAATATTACGTGGTGCCCTTTTCCTTCCTGTGTGGTTCGCTAGCAGTTGCACTACATTTCACCATTTCAAAATTATAGGTATTTAAATTAGATTTAGAAAATATTCTTCCTTCAGAAGGATCTGTTGTACACTTTCCTCCTACTATTCGGCATTATTTTCGTTTGGCAACGATAGCCTTACTCACTTTAAATATCATTAGGCATACGTGATCACGGTAATTTACATCGCAAGCCAAGAGGTCAATTGGGAAGGAAGAGGGTACAAAAACTGTTCAAACTGTCTTCTACGTCGTTTATGTAGATCAGGAAAATCAGAGGGCCTGTAACACTGCCTTGGGGAACGCCAGGTTTCACTTCTGTTTTACTCGATGACTTTGGTTCAGATGCCTCTGAGCAATATGGGACTTAACTTCTGAGGTCATCAGTCCCCTAGAACTTAGAACTACTTAAATCTAACTAGCCTAAGGACATCACACACATCCATGCCAGAGGCAGGACTTGAACCTGCGACGTAGCGGTCGCGCGGTTCCAGACTGTAACACCTAGAACCGCTCGGCCACTCCGGCCGGCTCGATGAATTTCAGCCAGTTAGCGCGAACTGTGACCTTTCTGACAGGAAATCATGAATCCAGACGCACAACTGAGGCGATACCCTATAAGCAAGTAATTGGATTAAAAGTCGCTTCCTAGGAACGGTGTTAAAAGGCCTTCTGGAATGCCAAAAACATTAAAACAATTTGATATCCCCTGTCGGTAGAACGCATTACTTTGTGAGAATAAAGAGCTAGTTGTATTTCACAAGAACGATATTTTCTGAATCTGTAATGGCTATTTGTCAAGTGCAAGACTTTTGCAGCCATCAATACCTGTAAGACTATGTGGCTTATCTAAAGTGTTCACATTTGCCTACGTCGGTTAAAAGAAAGATGTGAAAGAATGTGATGTTCGAATCAGTATTATTTTAAAGAATATGAAATGTTTTAGACACTATGCCTGAAGTGAAAGACACTTCTGTGCTGTAGCCCTTTGACCACGAAAGTGTAACGTAGGAAGCCGAACTCTGGCCTTTACGTGCTCACGTGTTGCGAGTAGTTTGTCACTTGGAAGTGTTCCAAGTGACATAACACTTGTGTGAATGTGGAGGAACATGGAGAAAGTTGTGGAAAACACCATACAGTACAGAACGAATTCTTTGCCTTCAGATACTTGCGAAATTACATGTCATACCCAATACTCAATTTACCCTGTTAATACCGATCCTCTACCTCTTTCTACTCTACTTCATGTTCCTAACCGTTACTTGTCACCTGTTTCACCATTTTCGTGAAGATTTCTGAACAGTTTACCTTGCGGCATCTTCAAGAGCTAGCTGGTAAGCATACTGCCTGCGAATGCTTTGTACACCTGCCGGTAATATAACATGTGGTGTGCCAATTAACTTACGTAATCACCTGATACTGCTGCAAGCACCACTGCCAGCGCTTCGTATTGTGTTGCTTTGAAAGACCCATTTGTGTGTCATGCCATGGAAACTTTGCGGGAACTGCCGTTGGATACACCGCATACACCAACCTGGCACATAAACATATGTAGCTGTAACTCTAACTGGCGCCTCGTTTGTTGGGATACTGACAGTGGAGAACGCAGCTCCGTCCCGTTTTATATTAGAACCTGTGTGTGCCTCATTGTATTATATCCTCGCACGATATCGCACCCAGCGAGAGGTTTGAACCCCTCT
Organism: Schistocerca americana; assembly: GCF_021461395.2. Lineage (NCBI taxonomy): Eukaryota > Metazoa > Arthropoda > Insecta > Orthoptera > Acrididae > Schistocerca > Schistocerca americana. Next base: position 218,579,951 of record NC_060119.1, on the reverse strand, counting down.
TTCTGAGGCTCTGCAGGGTCCGACCAGCATATCCTCTCAATGTCCATCTCGTCTTTCCGTTCTATTTCCTCCGGCCGTTGAGGCCGAGCGGTTCTAGGCGCTTCAGTCTGGAGCCGCGAGACAGCTACGGTCGCAGGTTCGAATCCTGCCTCGGGCATGGATGTGTGTGATTTCCTTAGGTTAGTTAGTTTAAGTAGTTCTAAGTTCTAGGGGACTGATGACCTCAGATGTCCCATAGTGCTCAGAGCCATTTGAACCATTTTTTTGCTATGTCCATCTTACCTTCCCCCCTATCCCAGGCCATCTTCTCCCCTTTCTCTGCCTTTCTCTGTCCATCTCCGCCTCCCCTCTCTCTGTGCTGTACAGTGTTATACCCTGAAGCGTCAAAGAAACTGGTATAGGCATGCGTATTCAGATACAGTGATACGTAAACAGGCAGAATATGGCGCTGCGGTCGGCAATGCCTCTATAAGACAAAAAGTGTATGGCGCAGTTGTTAGATCGGTTACTGATGCTACAGTGGCAGGTTATCAAGATTTAAGTGGGTTTGAACGTGGTGTTATAGTCGGCGCACTAGCGATGAGACACAGCATCTCTGAGTTAGCGATGAAGTGGGGATTTTCCCGTACGACGATTTCACGAGTATACCGTGAATATAACGAATCCGGTAAAAAATCAAATCTCCGACATCGCTAGCCGGCCGCTGTGGCCCAGCGGTTCTAGACGCTTCAGTCCGGAACCGCGCTGCTGCAACGGTCGCAGGTCCGAATCCTGCCTCAGGCATGGATGTGTGTGATGTCCTTAGGTTAGTTAGGTTTAAGAACTTCTAAGTCTAGGGACTGATGACTTCAGATGTTACTTCCCATAGTGCTTAGAGCCATTTGAGCCATTTGAATCCGACATCGCTGCGGTGGGAAGAAGATCCTGCAAAGAGCGAGACCAACGACGACTGAAGAGAGTCGTTCAACGTGACAGAAGTGTAACCCTTTCGCAAATTGCTGCAGATTTCAATGCTGGCCATCAGTGTGCGAACCATTCAATGAATCATCATCGATATGGGATTTCGGACCCAGAGGTCCACTTGTGTATCCTTGTTGACTGCACGACACAAAGCTTTACGCCTCGCCTGGACCTGTCAACACCGACACTGGACTGTTGATAACTGGAAACATGCTGCATGGTTGGATGAGTCTCGTTTCAAATTGCATCGAGCGGATGAACATGTACAGGTGCAGAGACAGCCTCATGAATCTGTGGACCCTCCGTGTCAGCAGCAGTGTGTTCAAGCTGGCGGAGGCTCTGTAATGGAATGGGGCATGTAGAGTTGAAGTGATATGGGACCCCTGTTACGTCTAGATACGACTCTGAGAGGTGGGCGTGTACGTAAGCATCCTGTCTGATCACCTGCATCCATTCATGACCATTGTGCGTTCCGACCGACTTGGGCAATTCCAGCAGGATTATGCGGTACCCCCACACATCCAGAATTGCTACAGCGTGACTCCAGGAACACTCTTCTTAGTTTAAACACTTCCGCCGGCCATCAAACTACCCATACTTGAACATTATTGAGCATATCTGGGATGCCTTGCAACGTGCTGTTCAGAAGATGTCCAACCCCTAGTACTCTTACGGATTTATGGATAGTCCTACAGCATTCATGGTGTCAGTTCCCTCGAGCACTACTTCGGACATTAGTCGATTCCATGCCACGTAGTGTTGCGGCACTTCTGCGTGCACGTGGGGGCCTACACGTTATTAGGCAGGTGTACCAGTTTCTTTGCCTTTTCAGTGCAATATTGTAGGTACATTCAGCTGAATATATGGATGCTCTCTGCTAAATGTGTTGCGAAAAGAGTTAGTACCTGAGAAGTAATAAATGTAAACGTCATACACGATGCAGAAGTTTTCCTCGTATCTCAATGTTAATCACATCGTATCTCCTGAACTATGTGCTGAACAATGATAAAATTGTGCACGTATATTCAGTGCTACTCGTGAACATTTTGATGGTACATTCAGTGGTATATATTAATACTGTCTGTAAAATACGCCGCGAATGCAGTTAGTAGAAAAGAAGTAATAAATTAAAACGTGTACCTGACACGGCAGTTTTACTGCATGAACAACGAAAATGTAGTAAGTGATAAACTTCCGTTCAAATTATGTGGGAGCTGTCACCGCTAGAAAGTTTCGTAAAGGTTTGAAATTATGTGTAAAGTTTGTTGCAGGTTACCAAATGCTCTCGTTCTCAGATAATGGATGAATGAAGTATGGATATTCGCGCTTCATGGTCTACGCTTCGTTTTTATGGATATTCGCGCTTCATGGTCTACGCTTCGTTTTCATCCCCACCCTTACCCCTTCGGTAGACAGGTGGTTCTTACCCCGACATGATTCTTTCCAGACAGTAAGTGATATTGTGGCATTTTTGTCACATCCCTGTCCACGTTCATTAAATTTTTTTTTGCTTTGTTTTAATGCACAGCATATGAAGATTTTGTTACGGGAGGCTAACACGAAAAGGTATGATCAAAAGGCAAACTCATCGAACGACGCGCCAGATCCTCAGAGAGAATGACAACGGCCTGGTGAAGGATAGCCGTGTCGTACTAGAGAGAGAGAGAGAGAGAGAGAGAGAGAGAGAGAGAGAGAGAGAGAGGGGGGGGGGGGGAGGGGGGGTTTCACCTAACAGGCTGGGACCAAGAAGCGCATCTCTTATTGTTTTTATTTACTGTTTAAATGGTAATATACAGACCCAACCGTGCTGATAACATTACTTGCAGTGACACCTTGTTAATAATTATTTCAAAGTCGCTCAACTCATCGGGAAAGGCTAATTATAAATTTTAGTTACTGTTAGCGCTTGTTGATGGAAAGGATGGATCAGTCACAAGTGCACCCTGAAAGGACCGGTGCCAAAGTGCTAAGATAGCTCACTACTAGTCTACGATCGGTTCCCGAGGAGGTAATACTCCTACATGAACCCGTGCATAAAATCTGATCTTGTCTAAAGACGGAACAGTTTGTTGAAAAATTGCCTCGGATGACGATACTGTGTCCGCTTGTAATAATCCCATGTGAATTCTAAGATCGAGTGAAGATTTTTACTGTGTCTTTTGTGGTGATCTAGAAATGATTATCATCCAGAAATTTTGTCATGAATAATTATAGACTGGCTCTCAGAATCTGTTTCTTGATTTTTTGCTTCCATAAACAGAAATAAAATCCAGTGGCACCCCAATACTCCGTAATTTCAATTTTAATAGCACTGAACTCTTTGCTGTTTGTCACTTCGTTATGCACTATTTATTGCAGGCTCGTCAGAAAACCAAATGGGAGGAAACGAAATGGGATGGCTGCAACATCTTTACAAGACGAGAAGTAAGCAAGTTTCCCCCAGTTATGCTAGGGATAGTGAGCGCGGGCATTATGTACTGAAATCCACTGTGTTTGTTAATTCTGGCATATATTTTTCGTGGGAAGTATTATATTCAGGAACCAACTGTGTAGTGTTTGAGGGTAACATCTGCATCTACTGGGAATTATGCTTGACGTGCCCTCATGAATACTTTACAATATGAGTACCAAGTTTGGTTAAAATCGGTCCATTGGTTTCGAAGGATATGTGAAACATTCATACATAGATACATGCATTTTTGTAATATGTACGAATCTCTTTTCTTTTTTGATGAAACAGTCTAGCTACGATGAAGTAAAAGATCCCATAAAAATCCGTCTAGTAATTTTGGAGGTTAGCGTATTCAGACAAACAAGAAAGTTTTAGGAAAATTCATGATATCTTTTCTCCGTGGTCCGATTTTGATGAAATAAGAGCCATACGGTGCCCCAAACTACACTCAAGTTACCTGCGAGAACACCTTTAGAATTCTTCTTCTAGTAGTTTTGGAGATTAGCGTTTTCAAAGACAAACAGAGACAGGACTGTTTTACAGATTTATTATTAATATAGATAGGTGAATGCATCACCTGCATGAAGTCTGTCATTTGCCATGTCATTAGTACGGGACAGGAGCGGTAACGATCCCAACGCACTTCACTCGGTGAAACCTGAAGTTTCTTCTGTCGATGCCTCTCCTTGCTAGATATTATGCCGCTCCCTGCCTATCAAGAAATCCAAGATCCTGTTTGTTATCTGTCTTTACCTGCGATCCTTAACTCTCTTGCTTCTGCGAAGGCTGATCTCTAGGGACTGTTCCCTCACACCTTCAGACTTGTCCATCACGGCATCTTTTCTGTTGGTTGTCTTCTCTGGCACAGGTATGAAACACACGTAAGAAAGACTAATGCTAGTCGGCTAGAAACAATAAGCTTAGCTTGTGTGTCCACCTAGTGTCCTCGTCGCTTTACGACGCTGAACCCAAGTTGCGTTCTCAAATACTGCCATGACAACCAGCCGCCGTTTGCAACAGTGCGTTGACAACCATGGTCGCCGTCATCTCCAGTGCATTATAACAACTAAAAAATGGGCACAGTGCAACAAAACATTCGTGAATTCAGTGATAAACAACAACTACTACAACGCGGCTGGTGTTGTGCTTTGATAAGAAAGCTTGGTTGCTGTAGAAAACGGCTGTGAAATAGTCCAATACATCACATTAGGTTCATAGCAAAGGTCGTTATTGAGAAACACCCCAGAACGAGAATATCGTCTATGGAAGACCACAGATTTGTTGAGAAGTTTATTAAACAATCGTTTCCACGTAACTATAATAACTTGAGTGGAATAAAAAATGTTCTTAAAGTGGATGCTGGATTCTAAGTGATATAGCTATGAATACACTAAGTGGTTTACTGATTATATAGACCAATATGAAAACCCATCAGCTTTTTCATTAAACTTTGTTCGACAGTCAGGAGCACACACTTCTCTCTACAGAACAGAAAACCATGTGATGTTTCCCACCGTTCTAAATGATCCTTCATCTCCCAAGAAAGATGGGAAAACTGGCCCATCAGGAGGCTTCTTTATCCCCCTATAAGCTATCTTTCTACCATTTTCTCCTTAATTATTGCTGCTTTCATGATTTAATTGTCGTACTTAACGATATTTTCCGATTTCAGCATGTGAGAACCGCATCGCATCTTTGCTTTATAGTTGTTTCTGTTTACTACATGACAATGTTGTTACTAATAATTTACAAGTTGCTAGTAATTTTAACAGTTACTTTCTAAATGTAGTAACGAAAATAGGATTAGGTAGCTCCGCTGCAGAAGCAAAAGAATGTATTAAAAGTGTCAATCCACGAAACTTCAAGTAACTAGAAGTAGCACCAACATCCTTCATTGAAATTAACAAAATTATAAAAATTCTGAGAAAACAAAGCGCATATGGTGTTGACGGGACTTCAAACAGGGTTTTGAAAAGCTGCTGCAGCTTAATAAGTACTGCATCACTGGCACAGGGAATTTTTCCAGACAGATTAAAATATGCAATTCTTGAAAATGTTGATAAGAAAATTGAGAAGAAAACTTAAATAATTATTGTCCAGTTTAGTTAATGAAATCTTTTTTCAGAATATTCGAAAAAACAATATCCTCAAGAGTAGTCTCACATTTAAGTAGAAACAATTTACTAAGCATATCATGGTTTGGATTCCGGAAGGGTTGCTCAAATGAGAATGCTATTTATACATTCATCTACCAATTATTACAATCCTTAAATAGTAAAATATCTCCAGCTGGTATTTTTTCCGATCGTTCTAAGACATTTGATTGTGTATATCACGTTGCTCTCCTATGGAACTGATAGTTTCACACACAAGTGGTTTGAATCATATGTAACAAGCGTAACGTAAATAGTTGATCTGAATAGGTTAAGCAATGTTGGAAAGGTAGCAAATTTCAGTGATTGGAAAGAAATCACAAAGAGGTTCCCAGAGTGTTCTGTTTTGGGTCCACTTCTATTCCTTATATATCTGAATGACCTTCCATGTAACGTTCAACAAGCAGAAGTGCTACTTTAAGCAGACGACACTAGTGTTATAGTAAATCCCGTTAGAGAGAAAGCATCAAAAGAGATTGGTAATAAGGTTTTCATCGAATTATTAAGTCGTTCTCTAAAAGTGGACTTTCTTCTAATTTTGAGAAAACACTCTGTATTCAGTTCTGTACGACGAATAAGGTCATACCAACAATTCATATAGCACATGGAGAGGAGTCAAAAAGTAGGACAGAAAGCTTCAAATTATTTGGGTGTACAAATCGGTGAATACTTGAACTGGAAGAAGCATATTACTGTGATCGTCAAACAATTAGGTTTTGCTGCCTTTGCTCTTTATGTAATTGCTAGTCTTGGAAACAAACAAATTATCCTTCTGACATATTGGCATATTTCCACTAATTACCGTCTTATAGAATAATTTTCTTGGGTAACTGAGCAATTAGATAGAAAGTATTGATTGCACAAAAGCGAGCAGTAAGAATAATATGTGGTGTTTGCCCGCGGCCATCATGGAGGTACCTCTTCAAGTAGTTAGGATTTGAACTGCGCGGTATCACAATACATAAATTAGCTAATGAAATTCGTCACGAATAATCCATCACAATTTGAGAAGAATATCGACGTCCACAGGGGCGGTGGAAAGGAGGGGAGGGGGGCTAGGGGGCTATAGCCCCCTCCCACCGCAATGGAATATCATATTACACTGGATGAAATGACTTCAGAAATCAGCGAATGTATTACTTCAACAGATTCAATCTTTTTTTTAATAATTATGTAGCAATATAGGTTGCAATGTATTTCCAACACATTTTAACAAAAGAATAGGAGCGGCAAATAGCTTACTATATAAACCAATAAGTATCATTTAAATTAAAATGTACGTCTTATTATTTATTAATACATTGGATGTATATTAATGCACGAATACCACTTACAATAATCAAGAAAGCTAAATACGCCGATTATACCTACCAACACTTAAATTGCTGACCCCACACAAAGACTTCGAAATCGCCAGACATCTGGGTCAAATTGTATTATTTTTCCTGGCACACACATCCTGTAGACACATTATTACCCTGAACTCCAAACAGTTACAAAAAACTACTTTAAGCAGCACCAAATTTTACTAATTTGTCGATGGAGGACCCCAACTATTAAAGCTGTCTGCGGCTAAGGTATGACTTCAATATGAAGTAACAAAAATTTTTGATCATTTGCCCAGTAGCATAAATTAGTTGAAGGTAGCAAAACAAGTTTTAAATCTAACCCATAATCGTTGACCCTGGACAACTCCTCTCATCCCATGGACTAATTTCTATTTAAAAACTGGTAGCCTATAAAAGACCTAGTTTATAAGCGTCGTTTCTTGAGCACTTTAAAAGTTGTTTTTTCACTAATGTTAAAAGCAAACAGTCCTGTAAACTGACTCGTTCCACATCATTCGATAAAACATAGTTCAAATGGTCTATGTAACATGTAAGTAACTAACGACAGCGATATTCATATGGGGTCTCCAGCCGATACATAACGTCATCTACCGGCTGGACGCCCGATATGAATATCATCAATTACTAAGCCACAACCAACAACAGGTTACTACCATATACTCTAGTCTGGCCGTAGAAGTCAGTAACATTTCTCGTGATTCGGGATATGGAGCTGGCATGCTCACTCTCGCTACAGGGCCATTACCTACTGGAAAGCGGCTGCCGTTCTCAGGCCAGCGTTTGGAGCACACGGTCGTTGCTCCACTGTAAAAGTCTCCGAACTCCATTATGAGAAAATGGAATTTCCAGTACGTCAGTTATTACATGACACGCAAAAGTACACTGCCATACTGTCCAGAACCACTATCGTTGTGTGGTGCATGAGCCACCATGCAACACCGTACGTCACAGTGCTCAGAAATTTGCATGGGCGCTGTAAGATCGTTACTGGACGCTCGAAGCATGGAGAAACGCTGCCTTGACTGATCCTTCGCGGTTCACACTTGTACACGCCGATGGCAGTAGATGAGTCTGTCGAAAAGCGTTTGAGGCGAGGCTTTCCAATAGTCAACAGCGCTGCACTCGACCATGTGGCGGAGTTCCCGTGTGGGGTATGTTTACTGGTGATGGAACGGTGCCCTAATACGTTTTTGTCTCTCTGGCAAGCGATGGCGTGCAGACTTCCGTTCACCGACAGAACTCAGCTGACGTTCCCTTTAATTCCAATTTAGGGGCGTAATCCTCTTACTCATCCCAGATAAATCACTCTGCACGTACATCCCATTACTAAACATGTTCCGTGGAACCCGTCAGTAAGGAGAACGAGGCGAGATGCATTATAACACAGGGAAATGGAGCTTAAGTACTGCATCGGTAATTAACTATCGTTATACTCCTATGAGCAATTTGTGGCTATTGAAGTTCAGATTAAAATAAGAAAAATGACACTACCGTGAAAACACCGCTGAATTCTCAGTTAAATTATAGAGTTTTTGTTTACCTCCTATTGCTAACCTAATGTCTACCCAACCACATCGAAATTTATTGAACTGTGGTTATTTTCGTGCCGCAAGAACAGAAGCGTATTTATTTGAGCATTTCCACTTTTTTTTGTCATCAGTCTTCAACTGGTCTGACGTTGCCCGCCACTAATCCCTCTCCTGTAGCAGAGTACCACTTGCAACCTACATCCTCAATTATTTGCTGGATGTATTCCAATCTCTGTCTTCCTCTACAGTTTTTGCCCTCTACAGTTCCCTCTAGTACTATGGAAGTCATTCCCTATGTCTTAACACAGGTCCTATTATTCTGTCCCTTCTTCTTGTCAGTGTTTTCCACATATTCCTTTCCTCTCCGATTCTGCGCAGAACCTCCTAATTCATTACCTTATCAATCTACCTAATTTTCAACATTCGTCTGTAGCACCACATCTCAAATGCTTCGATTCTCTTCTGTTCCGGTTTCCCCAAAGTGCATGTTTCACTACCACGCAGTACTGTGCTCCAAACGTATATTCTCAGAAATTTCTTCCGCAAATTAAGGCCTATGTTTGATACTAGTAGACTTGGCCAGGAAAACCCTTTTTGCCAGTGTTAGTCTGCTTTTGATATCCTCCCAGCTTTTGCTGTCTAGGTAGCATAATTCCTTAACTTTATCTACTTCGTGAGCATCAATCTTAATGTTAAGTTTCTCGCTCTTCTCATTTCTGCTACTTAGTTTTTTCGTCTTTCTTCGATTTACTCTCAGTCCATATGCTGTACTCATTAGACTGTTCATTCCATTCAGAAAATCCTGCAATTCTTCTGCACTTTCACTCAAGATAGGATCATCAGCGAATCGTGTCATTGATATCCTTTTACCTTGAATGTAATCCCACTCCTGAACCTTTCTTTTATTTCCAACATTGCTTCTTCGATATACAGATTAAACAGTAGGGATAAAAGTCTATATCCCCTGTCTTACCCTTTTTAATTCGAGCACCTCGTTCTTGATCGTCCATTCGTATTATTCCCTTTCTGCTCTTGTACACATCGTATATTATCCGCCTATCCCTATAACGTACCTCTATTTTTTTCAGAATTCCGAACACCTTGTACCATTTTATGTTATCGAACGCTTTTTGCAGGTCGATAAATCCATGAACGTGTCTTGGTTTTCCTTTAGCCTTGCTTCCATTATCAACCCCAATGTCAGAATTGCCTTTCTGGTGCCTTTACCTTTTCTAAAGCCAAACTGATCGACATCTGACACATCCTCAATTTTCTTTTCGATTCTTCTTTATATTATTCTTGTGAGCAACTTGTATGCATGAGCTGTTAAGCTGATTGCGCGATAATTGCCGCAACTGACAGCTCTTGGGGCTGCTAATAGCAATGTTCAATTCTTGAATCTAGATAACCAGAAAATTCTCTGCATACAGCTTTGTGTCAGATGGAATTTCAGGAGAACCTTTGCACGAGACCACAAACCTATCTTTGGAGTCTTGAGAGACTGGGTGAGTGCATGTGGAACATATTTATAGGTTTTATATAACGACTACAAAGCAAGATAAACTGAGCTTTCTGATTATTTTTTCCACGCAGTTCTTCTAGTGTTATTCAACTTCGTCATAAGGAATTGCATATTTAGTGTCACTTTATGAGCATTCGTATTTGTTTCTAGCAGACCATTTTTATTCGCCTGAAAGTGCGTAGCGTGAGCTTCTGTAAGTTCAAGACTGAAAATGTTTTCTGTGTACCATTTACACACTTGTAAGGTATGACAATCGTTTTTCGAGAGAACCGATCTCGAACCTTCGCCAAGTTGTCCCCTTTAGTTATTGTTTCACTAAAACACAATTGCTGAAATAGTGTTCCCATCCAGTCCACATTGGATCCCTTGCCTCATACTAGTCCACCACAATGCCTCTTCTATGCTTGACGTTGCCGAAACTGCCTGGATCCTAAATTCAGACTCTATTTCTTTCTTACACTACTGGTGGCTGGAATATTGCAGGTAGGATTTCTTAGTATTATTTGGTCATCATGTCAGCTATCCATCAAGTACACCGCAAAATTTCAGATGTTTTTCACGTGTAAATACTCAGGATATTTCGTATAAAGAACGTATGGTGCCCAACGGCTCGTTTCAGCGAAATATTGTACGATTTATGCGGTTTGTAACCCCAGTTACCTTTGTTTCTGTGAAAATACCTGCACAGAAGTGAAACAGCCTCCAATACACACACGGAAATATCTGGCTTCTCAAAGCCGCCCAGGAACAGATGCAAAAGTACTATTTGTGGTTGCTGGTGTTGGGGGAAAACCTCAGCATAGGGTCGTCGTGCCGCTCTCCCACTGCACTCACAAGGGAACCTCCCCATCGCACCCCCCTCAGATTTAGTTATAAGTCGGCACAGTGGATAGGCCTTGAAAAACTGAACACAGATCAATCGAGAAAACAGGAAGAAGTTGTGTAGAACTATGAAAAAATAAGCAAAACATACAAACTGAGTAGTCCATGTGCAAGACAGGCAACATCAAGGGGAATGTGAGCTCAGGAGCGCCGTGGTCCCGTGGTTAGCGTGAGCAGCTACCGAACGAGATGTCCTTGGTTCAAGTCTTATCTCGGGCGAAAAGTTTACATTCTTTATTTTCGCAAAGTTATGATCTGTCCGTTCGTTCATTGACGTCTCTGTTCACTGTAATAAGTTTAGTGTCTGTGTTTTGCGACCGCACCGCACCACAAAATTGCGATTAGTAGACGAAAGGACGTGCCTCTCCAATGGGAACCGAAAACATTTGATCGCAAGGTCATAGGTCAACCGATTCCTCCACAGGAAAACGCGTCTGATATATTCTATACGACACTGGTGACGGCATGTGCGTCACATGACAGGAATATGTTGCCGACCCACCTAACTTGTACACTTGGCGAATGGGTAAAAAGATTCTTCTACCTTGCCCGATTTAGGTTTCTTGTGGATGTGATAATCACTCCCAAAAAAGTGATGAAAACAGAAGAGTTTGTCACATAAACCGAAAATAAAAAATTAAAGTTTTCACTCGAGGGAAGACTTGAACCGAGGACCTCTCAGTCCGCAGCTGCTCACGCTAACCGCGGGACCACGTCGCTCCTGATCTCGAGCTGTCCTAGTTGTTGCCTATCTTGCGCATGGACTACTCAGTTTGTATAATTTGCTTATTTTTTCATAGTTCCACAATACTTCTTCCTGTTCTCTCGTTTGGTATGTGTTCAGTTTTTCAAGGCCTATCCACTGTGCCAACTTATAACTAAATCTGAGGGAGGTGCGATGGGGAGGTTCCCTTGTCAGTGAACCCGCATACAAGACGTATATCGGCCACGTTCTTCGCCAATAATCCTATCCAAAGTGCAGTGTATCAGCGGTGAGGTACAAGTACCCATGGCCGGTTCAAGGAATTTTTCCACAGAAACGACGTGTCATTTGTGGTGAAAATTTTGGTGGCCCAGATGTTATAGTGTATGGAGTCATAATGTTGCTCAGGCGTACTGGCCTGCAAATCTTTGAACACGGTACACTCACTGGTCAACGTAATTTTGAAAATGTACTCTTCCGTCATTTATTTTTATGGATGACAATGTGCAACCGCGTCGAAGCATACAGGAGGAGGAGTTGTTGAAGCGAGACCCCACGACTGGTTTCATGAGACGATGGTGAATTCTCGCATCTGCCCTGGCTCCCACAGTCACCAGAACTCAATATTATTGAGCTTTTTTGATCTATTTTGAAGAGAAGGGTGCATGATCGCTATGCAACTCCACTGTCGTTACCTGAACTACCCACTGATTTGGAAGAAGAATAGTATTAGGCTCCGCTGATACCAAACAATACCTGTATTTATTCATTGCCGGCCGGAGTGGCCGAGCGGTTCCAGGTGCTTCAGTTTGGACCGCGCGGCCGCTACGGTCGCAGGTTCGAATCCTGCCTCGGGCATGGATGTGTGTGATGTCCTTAGGTTAGTTAGGTTTAAGTGGTTCTAAGTTCTAGGGGACTGATGACCTCGGATGTTAAGTCCCATAGTGCTCAGAGCCATTTGAACCATTTATTCATTCCGAGATGACTGGAAGCTGTTTTGAACGCCAGCGGGTTTGTTATACTCTATTAGGCTTAGGCATGGAAATGTACTGTGTGTTTCGTATTTTCATACTTTTGTCTAACCGTGTTCCTTAACTGCACAGGATGTCCTAATGTGGCATAACAAATTTCCGTGCGTGTTGTATTCTCATAAGACGCTATTCACTTACAATTAGTTATGGGTTTCGTGAAGGTGATTTTTTTCGATTCCAGCGCTCCGAAGCACATGACGTGTTCTCAGTAAAAAACTGATAAACCTGTCTTGCTAGATGCAAGTTCCTTCACCTCGCATCTGACCTACTTCATTGCTTAGTTGCAGTAGATTAGCTGTATATTGGTTTCACTGAGTACGTCTCCTTCAGTGAAATTAAATCCCAGCATTCTTTCGAATGCACCCATTGGACAATGTGAGCCCAGACAGTTTCATGTGCCACTGCCGTTTACAATGGGGCATCTAGTCTACTGTTTGCCGTGTATCCGGAAGTTGTCATTGTGATTGGCTTCCGCTACAGCTGTTATTGAATGTTCTGCTTGACTAGGCCCTTTGCCACGCAAGTCGAGTGAACCAATATTTGCCGCTATCAGCTGCCCTATCAGTGTCAGACTAGCTCTCTCGGCTATTAATGGTTCAATTGATCACCGTGCTGCTGAAAACTATGATATTGTTCGTTTGAAGAGTAACCAATAGGATATAATTAATAACACTGAAGAATTATTCGCCTAGTCAGTAAAGGATAGATCAAAATTCATTACAAAAGAGTTATTCTACAGCTATATTCAGTCTAAATATCGCTGCGCATTTACTGTATAGGTTTTACAACTTTAAATTTCAGACAACATTTTTTGAATACTGTTACGTTTGTTATTTACCTGATCGTATTTAAAGAAATTAAAATATAAAAATTTGGAATCTGTCGAGTAAACTAAATCATTTCTATCCTCGCATTTGTGATGCTCTAAATGTACTCGGAGACCTAGCACACGGGGTTTTTATGCTTTGAAGACGCATTACTGGGCTAATCCAATGTATCCATGCTGTTACCAAGAAGGCCACAAAGTTAAAATAAATTTACCAATAGTTATAGAAGCGGAGCCCCGTACGGCGACATGGAGTGAGAGAGACAGAGGCAGAGAGTGAGAGTGAGAGTGAGAGAGAGAGAGAGAGAGAGAGAGAGAGAGAGAGAGAGAGAGTTAGAGCTACTGAACATTATACTGCTTCATTTTCTTGTCATAAAGGTCGTGACGAAGTAATGATTTACATAGAACGTACACGAAAAGCTGCTTTTCTCACATTTCGTAACATTTATTTACAAAGTGAAGCACAAGATTGTAACAATAAGCCAATCGTTATGTGAAACCAAAACGAAAGACGCTCCTAACGTGCCTACGACGTCGAAGAAATTCTTGAAAGAACCCCAGCCCAGCTAACGCCGAGAGAATTCAGCCACGCCCTGTTTGAGTATTCTATCAATCTCTTTTATGGAAGGCATAAAAATCCTAATTAAAGATGGCTGCACACTGCTTTGCGTTCTTTTCGTCTCGAGTGTCAGTTCAATACATTAAACGATGATGAAGATTACCGGTTTAAAGAAACTGAACATCCATGGTCATCAGTCTCATCTGTCTAAGTCTCGAGTAATTCCATGGACAAATGTGACAACGTTTTCTAATTTTTTGCGTACCCTGTATGTATGGCGGGACGTTGGTACGAGCCCGGTATTATGGGACATGGGAAAACGCCTAAAAATCGCTTCCATGCTGGCCGGCTCACCAGTCCTCGTTGTTAATCCTCGAGATGAAATCGATGCGGGTCACGATTGCCTCTGTCTCGAATGCGCTCGGTTATTCGGACGAGTGGCGTTATCTGCTTGTCAATCAAAGATTAATTGTTAAAGAGTTCTCTAGTTCCCGTTCGCAATCTTAGGAGGCTGAATAACATTAAAAACACATTAAAACATTTCTGTGTGGTTGCGACACAAACCAGTATCACTTTTCGACAAATATGGAGCACTCTCCATTCACGTTTACCGACGGCCAGAATTTTCGCAGAAAAAAATTTGTTTAGAAGTCTGAGCTAACAACTCGTGCAGCAGGTGTCGATTGTCTTCATCAGGATGAAACTAATTTTGTTCATTGCTTCTTTGAAGGCCTCGGATGTAGGGAAAGGTGGGTACGAAAAACTCGAAGTTCAAACCCATATGTTTTGGGGCCCTGCATTCTCATGCTGCAATAGAACACCTGCCGGCCGTTCCCGTCGGAGGTCGAGTCCTCCCTCGGGCATGGGTGTGTGTGTTGTTCTTAGCGTAAGTTAGTTTAAGTAGTGTGTAAGTCTAGGGGCCGACTACCTGAGCAGTTTGGTCCCTTAGAAATTCACACGCATTTGAACAGAACACCTGCGCACAGGAACTCACACGAGTAAAATTTTAATTGTAGACCGAAGCTGATTCTTAGTAGGTCAGAGTATAATTTTATAGGTTTCAATAAATCGATAACAAAAAAGCTCCTAGACATTTTACAGCAGACCGCAATAAGCAGATATACATGCAACCCAGCATTTATGAAGCACCTTATCTTGCTTTGAGAGACAATATCATTTTTACATTTTACATCTCGATAGCTCACAAAGGAAATATCTGAGACACGGCCAACAGATTCAGCTGACATTTGACAGCTCGCTGGTATACAGTCTACAATGAAAGGCTCGAAGATACGTTGACTCAAAAGCCTCCCGTTTTTGAGAGAACTGCTTCTAAATTTCATGACGCGCAGTCGACTCATAATTGATGGGATCGATAGGTAATTGGGAATTGAACATTTTTCGTCAATAAACGTGAGGTCCGCCAGCGCATATGTTTCTAGGAATCAACAAAAGAAACTTTTTCGACTTATATGCCCATAAGGTAACTCTTGTTACACGGAAGTGGGGTCTGCTTTCAGCAGGTGAGCGGCGGGGACGTCTTGTTTACGTCCTGTCCGCAGAGTCGCGAACGCGCGTAGTTTGTTTACTTTCTCGCCGCAGCTAATACTCGCGCCCGTTGACAGTGAGTCGCTATGGCTCATTCGTACAGAAAAGCTACCATCTAGATCAGCTCCCAGCCCGACCACGCAAGCCCACGAGCCTTTCAAATCGAGATTCATCCGTGACGAAGGTCAAATACGACCACAGGACATCATCGGTATCCACCTATCCATCACAAGTAACGTCGTTTACATCAAGATGATCAATGATCAGTTATGTCACGCTGTTGTGAGCAGATGTGCGAACACTCGCAAGTTCAAACACTCCGATGGTCACATCGGGGTGGTTACCGTTGACCATGCACGACTAGGATTACGCACACTAAGAGTCTTCGAACTCCCGTTCGAAGTGCCACCGGACGTAGTTACCTCAGCTTTCCGCTCGTTCGGGACGCTAATTAGCCACGTGGCGGAAAAATGGAACACCTTCGAGTCATACCAAGTTCTCAACGGCATCCGACAATTGAAAGCTGAATTTAAGAAACACGTACCATCCTACTTAGTCATAGGTGGATGTTGAGCAATCGTTATGTACGACGAACAGCCTCGTACTTGTTATGGTTGCGGCCAGGAGGGTCATGTACGCTTGGCTGTATTTAACGTCTGGTTACGCAAATTCCATTAGATGACGCGCCGCCACCTCCTACGCTCACGGCCCTCTCCCTCAATTACGCAGGGGTGACACGATCGACCGTCATGGCAGACGAAACACCATCTGGGACACTGGGAGTGTTAGAATGTACACCCGTCGCATGTCCTGGATTGACCACCAACGTTACGGGGTTCACAGAGATTGCAGAAAGCCGCCCATCGACTCCACAAGAAGATTCGAACGAAAGAATGGACCTCGACGCTAGGGTTGTATCGACCTCTGCTTTGCTCCCTGAGGGGGATGCGATGCGGGAACCACACACTTTTTCGGACACAGAAACCCACGTCCGCAAACAAAGGCACCGAGGAAACATAAAAAGCGACGTCACACGCTCTCAGACGATTGCCTCCAGAGGACGTCTTCTCCAGCTGACGACCGGACGGCCGACGAGATGAGAAAAATGGATGACACAGGACTGCCGTCACCTGTCACTTTCTCTGATTTCGACGTACCCGTTTCCGCTCTCTCGGGCAAACAGATCACAAGCACAGAACCCGCCACTGGTGCGCAACCAGAAACAACTGCGGATTCACCCTTTGTCACTCAGCTCACAAGTGTTCCACCGCAGCCACTGTTAACTTACGGCCCTTGGGCGGACGACATTGAAGGCGTTTCTACTACCGCTGTGATGGATACGGAGAGGGGTCTCTCCTGCCACACCTCGGCCCTCCCGAGTAGCAACAGATGACGGCGCGGACGCGGCCTGCAGATTACAGGCGACGCTGACGGCGGCCCACATTGGAGATATACAGACCTATCGCTTAGTGACCATCAACATTAACATCATTCGGACACGCATGAAGTTGTCCCTGCTCCAAGACGTGCTCAGTGCAGCAGATGTTGACATTGTCTTTCTCCAAGAAGTCTTCGTCGCCGATTTCCCGGGTGTGTATCATTACACGGCTCATGTGTCCCACGCCTCGCCAGCTAACAGTGGAGTCGAAGTTCTTCTCAGGGAGGGCTTCGACGCGGACGAAGTACGGTATCTCCCCGAGACTAGAGGAATGGCCGTAACGGTGCTAGGCGTCCAGTTTATAAATGTGTGAATCGAACGAATCGCCGTCGCGACCGATCAAATGGTTCAAATGGCTCTAAGCACTACGCGACTTAACATCTGAGGTCATCAGTCCCCTAGACTTAGAACTACTTAAACCTAACTAACCTAAGGATATCACACACGTCCATACCCGATGCAGGATTCGAACCTGCGACCGTAGCAGCCGCGCGGTTCCGGACTGAAGCGCCTAGAACCGCTCGGCCACAGCGGCCAGCCGCGACCAATCGCTCTTCTTCGCAGAGTAGCACCGCCTTTTCAGGGCAGCCACGATGACTTGGTATTAGGGGATGATTTCAATAGCAGCCAAGCACCTAACTATCAGCTGCCACGCCATTCACCGAACCCTGAACTTGGGACACTCATCAGCGATCTCCAGCTGGTAGATACACGGGAACATGTTCATGGAAATCGACCGCGATACACTCATTTCACGAGTCACTCGTCTAGTCGCAATGATAGGATTTATAGCTCCCGTTCTCTCGTAGCAACAGTGAGCGACGCGGGGTTGTGGCCAGTAGCCTTTTCTGATCACGAGGCCTATATATGTTCCGTCACCCTTCGTCGCCAACGGGTGTGGCGCAGTCGACATCCCTGAAAATTAAACCTTGCTCATCTCTCTTCTCCGAATTGTCGACGCTCCATCGAGGACATATGGAGTTCATGTGTCCGCCGCCTCCCGATGTATCCTACATCGATCAGTTGGTAGTTAAACTGCGCCAGGCTGGCCCCACGGAGAACCTTTATTACATATGGTCGTGAGACCGCTGCTTGGAGACGGCAGATCCTCGATTTTTATTTCACCGTCCTTCGCGAATTTGGCTCCTTGTCATGCACACCGGAACGACCGATGACAGTACAGCGTGCGAAGGCGCAGATCATAGCCCATTTGTGCCGACACCTCGAAGGGACGATCATCCGAGCGCGAACACATTACAGACTCGCAACGTCATTCTAAAACGTAAACAGCGAAGACGGGCGCTGATACAGACCATCACCACTGCTAATGGCCGTCACCACGCCACACAATGCGATATTGATGCAGCCTTCTTCGACGATTACGCACGACTTCATTCTGCTCAACGTTCCGACCCGACGACGGTGACAAGAGTCTCATTACTGGTTTATGACATTGTCCCACAGGAGTTACAACCTGAATTATTGAACGACATTACGGAAAACGATGTTCTCGACGCCGTAGGCAAAACACCGTCGAAGTCTCTCGGCGCTGACGGGCTCCCTGTGGAGTTTATAGAACATTACAGTGTTTACTGGCTCCCAAGTTGACAGATATCTGTCAGGAGCTTATGTTCCCCGCGGGCTTCGTATAAGGAACTAATTACACCAGTTCACAAACCCAAAAGTGGGGCTCTAATACATGATTACCGCTCGCTAACACTCGTCAATTGTGACTGAAGTTATTCACCAGACTATTAGCAAATCGTATACGACCGACCCTGCCTCACGTTGAAACGTCCCCTTAGAATAATTATGAATGACTGTGCTAGTAAACTTCTACGTTATTTGATACAAAGACAGCTGAATAAAACTGAACGTACTCAGACAGTTCTCTCTTTACTTATTGTCATCATCACTAAACTTAGCGCAACGCCCTCTGACTTTCAATAATCCCTACAAAGAATGGCCCTGACTAACAATGACCTATACCTTTCATGAATCACTTACCTCACAGTAATCTTCGTTACTCAAACTACTGCAATACAGCGAGTGCCAACACTGCCAGCTAAATAAAAGATTCTAACTACTGAAGGCACTAACTACTGATAGGCATAGTTAGCAAATGAAAGATTTTGATAGAAAACAGACAATGTATTTACCTTAATAGTGTTCATTATATATATATATATATATATATATATATATATATATATATATATATATATATATATATATACGAGGGGCGTTCAGAAAGTAAGCTCCGATCGGTCGCGAAATGGAAACGACTATGAAAATCCGATAAAGCTTTGCACAGATGTGTTGGGTAGTGTCTCTAGTATAACCCCAGTTAGCATCACGTCGCCCTTCTCATTTCTGAGCTCGCAGTGAGTGCGTAAAGATGTCTAGAAAATAGTGTCTGCCGCCAAGTACGAGGGCCTGGTGAGAAATTTCGCCTGAAGCTATGCAGCTAACATTACATAACTGTCGTGCTGTTTCGTCTTCACGACAATTCTCAGCCGCATTCTGCAGGGGCAATGAAGATGCTCCTGCATCGTTTTCAAATGGAAATGTTAGTTTACCCACAATACAGTCCGCAATTGTCTCCCCCTGAGTTTCATCTCTGGTCACATGAACCGCTGTCTTTGAAGACAACATTTTGACACAGACAACGAGGTGTAGGCCAGCGTGGAGAATTGGCGGAAAGCACTGGCGGCTGCCTTCTATGACGAGGCTATTGAAAAGTTGGTACAACGCTATGACAAAAGTCTAAGTCAGAACGGCGACTACGTAGAGAAGTAGCTGAAAGGTGTAGCTAATTGTTACAAGTAAAACATTTCTGATGTTCACTGTGGTTTCAATTTGGCAACCAATCGGAGCTTACTTTCTGAACAGGCCTCGTATATATATATATATATATATATATATATATATATAGGGGTCAAGGTGGTTGGTAGAGGTAGCACCTTTGCTTGGGGTTGACTCAGTCCTCACCACCCCAGGGATGAGCTGAGGAGGTATGCAAGACCTTTGCCTCTGAGGAAGCTACGTCCAAGACCGTCCGTGCGTGGTGAAGAGCCACATCCTACACGAGGTGACCCTGTTAACGCAGAACACGGCGGATCTATAGGAGAAAACCTTGAAAAAAAATCTCACATTCCAAATCCTCAATGCGTCTGTACTCGAGTCGAGCGGCAGCGAGGTCAGCGTCTGTCCATCTAGTAGGTGCGGCTGTATTATATGCTCCAGGAACTGACAATCCCTGGTTCTAAACACCCAGTGGAAACACTGGACCAAAACTTACAAGCTATCATGATTCGTGAGAGTAATGACAGAATTACCCCAGGTGGTAACCAATCCACTCGTCGACAGACGACAACTGGGTTTTCGGATTCTGGGGAACCCGGGCCATCACGATCAGAGTTCTCAAGCAAACGTCGTCCCAAGGTTCCCATGTACACTGGTACCTTTAACATTCAGACCCTAATTCAACCTGGAAAATTACACAACTTAGTAACAGAGCTAGACCAACAAAAAATTAAGATAGCGTTACAAGAAACTAGATTCACGGATGAAAATACAATAGACTATGGAAACTATCGCATCTTCAAGAGCAAGACTGACAAACGAATTGCCAATGGTACGCCACTCCTGGGTATGGCATTTGCGGTGCACAGAAATATATTAGGCTCAATTAGAGAGGTCTCTTCCATAAATAATCGCCTCATGACCATGCGTATCCAGTGCCAACAAGAAACACACATTGATAAATGTTCATGCACCCACAAACATAGACAACAAAAAACGCCAACTACAAACTGAAAAATTCTGGACTAAACTTGGAGATGTCCCCGGGATGATATCAAAATCTTAATGGGAGATTTCAATGCACAAATTGGCAGAGAGAAAGAACACCAAGAAACTGTAGGAAAATATCCAGCACACAGATTCACCAACAGAAACGGACTGAGATTTATTGAACTATGCCAACAAAATAATCTAAAAATAATGTCTACATCTTTGAGAAAAAAACCTAGAAAACAAAAGACCTGGAGGTCCCCCATACAAGAGATCGGCGAATATCAGATTGACCACATTACCATCTCCTATTTCGTACAGAAAGAGATCCATGATGTCCAAGTCCGCAGAGGGGCGAACATTGACTCAGACCACTACTTAACACGCATTAAAGTGAAATTCACCCCAAAAAAAATTCTATCTGAAGAAAACACACATGATGAAATTTGACACACGAACAATCAAAGAAACCAATCTGAAGGAGAAGTGGGAAAAGGAACCAGCTGACTCTTGGGAAAAATTTCGAACAAAAATTACAAAGAAGGCAAAAGAACTGATCCCATTGAAAAAGAACACAAAACACCCCTGGTGGGACTCTGGATGTGAAAAAGCGCTGGAAGAAAGAAAGAAAGCCTTTCTGAAGTATAACAGTAAAAAATCCCCAGAATATCTAGATCACTTCCACAACACCAGAAGACAAGTGGCAAAAACAATCAGACAAGTCAAGAGGAAGTACCTCAAGGAACAGTGTGAGTCTATTGAAGAAAATTTCCGTAACTATAATGTACGAGACTTCTGTAAGACCTTTGCTGGGAGAATCAATGGATACGGCTCACGAAATCTATGTTTCAGTAAAGCAGATGGAAAACTAGCGCTCACAAATCGGGAAAATTGTGAGGATCTGGCAAGATACTTTTCCGGACTCCTCAATTGCCCTGAACCTTCTTCAAGATTCCCTCAAGAAACTGCTATCTACACAAATCCAGAATCCCCACCACCTACACTAGAGGACATCCAAAGACATATTCATAGACTGAAAAACAACAAGGCATCCGGAGAAGATAATATCACTGCAGAACTACTTAAAAATCTTGGACCAAATTCCCTCAAAGAACTCACTTAAATCATCACAGACATTTTGCAGACAGAGAAACTACCAGAAGATTGGAAATGCGCCCTAATTCATCCACTGCATAAAAAGGGAGACATGGCAGATATAAACAACTATCGAGGAATCTCCCTTCTCCAAGTCACTTATAAAATCCTCTCAGCTTGTCTTCTTCAACGAACACAAGAACAACTCGAACACAGTATTGGTGAATACCAAGCTGGCTTTCGCCCTCACCGATGCTGTGCAGAACAAATTTTCAATTTGAAGACAACACTAAAATACAAAGCAGTCAGAAACAGTCCGATCATTTGTTCCTTTGTTGATTTCGCAAAAGGCTTATGATTCAATCGATAGGCAATCTCTCTTTATTATCCTTGAGGAGCTAGGACTCGATCCGAAAACCCTAAACCTTATCAAAGAAACGCTCACAAACACAACTTCTAAGATAAAATTCCTGGGTGAAATATCAGAGCCCTTCCTGATCAAAACCGGCGTCAGACAAGGTGACGGCTTGTCTCCACTCCTCTTCAACCTTGTCTTAGACAAAGTCATCCGAGAATGGGAAAAAGAACTGAAGAATCAAAATTACTGGAAGCCTATAGAACTAGGAAGTTCTAAAGATGGTATTAAAATTTCATGCTTGGCATTTGCAGATGACGTGGCCATTCTAGCAGAAAACGAGACCACAGCAATTAAACAGATAGACATTCTCAAAGAATGCGCCGAAAAAGTTGGGCTACAAATTTCCTTCCAAAAAACCAAATTCATCTGCTCAAAATTTGAAACTCAAAAACTGACTACAAAATATGGACAAATTGAGAGAGTTCCATTCTTTAAATACTTAGGCGAGGTCCTAGAACCCACAGGGGGAGAGAAAACTGCACAAAAAGTTCGACTGCAAAAACTGAAAAGAGCATACTGGAAAACCCACAACATCTACAATAAAAAGTGTCTCTCCATTCACTCAAAAATACGACACTACAATACAGTAATCATGCCCGAAGCACTATATGGCAGCGAAACACTCACACTCCATAGAAAAGGCGACCTGGAAGGCATCCTGAAAGAGGAACGCAAAATTATCAGAAAGATTCTTGGCCCAAAAAGAACGGAAGATGGATACAGGTTACAGTCTCGGAAAACTACAGAAAAATTATCTAACCTCGCCGCAGACATCCGGAAAAGAAGACTAAAATTTTACGGTCATATCCACAGACTCCCAACACCCAGACTCTCCCACAAAATTTTAATATACATTGAAAAATTGAAAACCATACCCTGGATAGAAGAAACCAAAACAGATCTAGCAAATGCACAAATAAATTCTTCAGAAGTTATAAACAGAAATGTATACAGGCAAAAAATCAATAGTTGGAAAGTACAACCCGAGAATGAAGTTTGCAAGAGACGGGGGACAAAATGGACAGAGGAAAGACAGAGAATTCATGGGGAAAGAATGAGAGAAGTTTGGAGAATTAAAAAATTGAATCGGAAAAGCTTTGCGTGATCCGTATGGGTCCAATCGCACATAATAATAATAATAATAATATATATATATATATATATATATATATATATATATATATATATATATATAAAATGACATCCATCTTTACAAATTTCCTTTTCCTGGCGGACACACGTCCAGATCGTCCGCTTATAGCAACCTCTCAAAACTCTGGCATCTCTCTCTCCACATCCACCACTGCTGGCGGCTCACCTCAAACTGCCCAACGCTACGGCCTACGCCCTGTTCACATCCAACTGCCCAACACTACAATAGCGAATATTCCAACAATGCCAACCAGCCACAGACTGTACACAGCACAGTCAGTGATTTTCACACAGAGCGCTACGTGGCGTTACCAACATAAAAACCTAAACAGGCTTCCCTAGGGGGTATCAATAACGTCCACACAGAACAAACTAGCCCTAGTAAGGACACGCTGCATCCCGGGAGCGCTGGCATCACTAGAGTTTAGCCAAGGTTTCGGTCGACTGGATCACGTCCGTTCTCCAACACGAGCAGTACCCACAGCAATTCACAAAGGTCGTGTTGCGCCTCCTCAGAGGGGCGACCTCCGAGGTGCCCGTTAACACGCGTCTCACGCAGTCCCACCCGATTTTCAGATCGGTGCGTCAAGGCTGCCACCTGTCGACCTTACTCTACACACTGGCACTGGAACCGCTCCTCTGTGGCCTCCTTAAACGCCTGACCGGACTCACCTTCCGTGAAGCGCATTTCGCTGTGCAGCATACGCAGACGACTTGGGTCTCGTGCTCCGCAATCGCAACGCACTAGAATGGATTGCCACGTATGGTGTGGCTTCCGGCAGCTGTCTCATCGACACCAAATCGGTCGCCATGCCCATAGAAGACGGGTTGACTCCAGCGTGTGTCGACCCCCTACAGCTTAGTGACACTCTCAAATGTCTCGGAATAGAGTTTCACGACGACATACGGCGCACTGTGGTCCTTAGCTACCGCCGCTTATTACAACAAATTCGGGTCCAGATCTCCAACCTTCATCTGCGGACCCTCGACATTCTTCAAAGGACACACTTCGTCAATGTTTACCTCGCATCGCACCTTCCACAAATAGCGCATCTCCTTCCAATACCGTTAATGATGGCTCGACGTCTATTAGCGGCATTCGGAGCCTACATCAGTACAGGCATGCTCTTAACAGTCAGTTGTGAGTCACCCAGAAAGGGGAGGTCTTGGCCTACTCCATGTACACGACAGAGCGGTGTCCCTGTTTGTCAGCTCGCACATCAAGCTGTGGCGCCATCAATCGGAGTTTTTGACAGGTTTGCTACTGGAGTCCTTAGCTCCATCCTCCCTTATGCCCCCACTGAGGACGCAAAACATACAGCCACACTTCTGCTACTTCGGGCACTTTTACGTTGAACACTGTTATTTCCGCATCGCAGTACCACCCTCGAAACAGGCGTGGGCGCGGGATATACGAAAGGTAATTATAACTATAATTCGGTAAGCTACTAACTCTGTTCCACAATCACTGTGTACTAAAGCTACGATCTCTGATCTAGCAGAGCCATATATCGCGCCCTACAGCAGAGGCGCCCACCAAACATCGTGGAGGCCAAAAACCCTCAGCTTAGAAGGAAGGTGGTGTGGCAGACGATACACTGGATACGGACGTCCGATCCACATGGTACATCACAGTCAATGGCAAACAGATCGCCCGATCACGCCTCCACAAGATAAATATGGCGGAGGCGCCTCTATGTGCTGACTGCCGAGTACCGGACACGGACGAGCACCATCTCACATGTTGTGCGGCGGAAGACGTATGGCGCTTGGTGCAACAAATTTTGTCGCATTTTCTACGACTGACTCCGGAACACATCACATATTGGCTTCTACTATTTCCGGATGAACAGTATTTCCAGAGCACCAAAACCAACGCAGTCACGTGGTTCCGTGGGCATGCGGTACAATACTTATTTCACGAGGGAACTAAAGATGTATTGGGCGTTTGGAACTACCTACAAGAACGTCAGTGCAGGGTTGTACGAAACCCAGAATATGGATAGTATTTTTCTAATTACTTAAGGAGTGCCGTACACGATCCTCCACATAGCTGGATCATGAACGGGTAGGAGAAGATACCCATTGACTGAGTTGACAAGAACATGCCCGATTATAGGTGGAATAACATAATACATGCGTAAAGATATACCTGGATGATGAACTGTAAGGAGAGTAGCGACACACCCTTATGCATCGCATACAAAGCACATTTTATCGTTTCCCCATACATATACCTCGGTGTTGTAAAGTACCGAGAGATTTGTTTTGTTTACTCAGAGCACGATGCGGTGCTAGGTACATTTATTTTCAGTGTGGTGTAAAGTAAATACAGATTACAAATACACTCCTGGAAATGGAAAAAAGAACACATTGACACTGGTGTGTCAGACCCACCATACTTGCTCCGGACACTGCGAGAGGGCTGTACAAGCAATGATCACACGCACGGCACAGCGGACACACCAGGAACCGCGGTGTTGACCGTCGAATGGCGCTAGCTGCGCAGCATTTGTGCACCGCCGCCGTCAGTGTCAGCCAGTTTGCCGTGGCATACGGAGCTCCATCGCAGTCTTTAACACTGGTAGCATGCCGCGACAGCGTGGACGTGAACCGTATGTGCAGTTGACGGACTTTGAGCGAGGGCGTATAGTGGGCATGCGGGAGGCCGGGTGGACGTACCGCCGAATTGCTCAACACGTGGGGCGTGAGGTCTCCACAGTACATCGATGTTGTCGCCAGTGGTCGGCGGAAGGTGCACGTCCCCGTCGACCTGGGACCGGACCGCAGCGACGCACGGATGCACGCCAAGACCGTAGGATCCTACGCAGTGCCGTAGGGGACCGCACCGCCACTTCCCAGCAAATTAGGGACACTGTTGCTCCTGGGGTATCGGCGAGGACCATTCGCAACCGTCTCCATGAAGCTGGGCTACGGTCCCGCACACCGTTAGGCCGTCTTCCGCCCACGCCCCAACATCGTGCAGCCCACCTCCAGTGGTGTCGCGACAGGCGTGAATGGAGGGACGAATGGAGACGTGTCGTCTTCAGCGATGAGAGTCGCTTCTGCCTCCTTGGTGCCAATGATGGTCGTATGCGTGTTTGGCGCCGTGCAGGTGAGCGCCACAATCAGGACTGCATACGACCGAGGCACACAGGGCCAACACCCGGCATCATGGTGTGGGGAGCGATCTCCTACACTGGCCGTACACCACTGGTGATCGTCGAGGGGACACTGAATAGTGCACGGTACATCCCAACCGTCATCGAACCCATCGTTCTACCATTCCTAGACCGGCAAGGGAACTTGCTGTTCCAACAGGACAATGCACGTCCGCATGTATCCCGTGCCACCCAACGTGCTCTAGAAGGTGTAAGTCAACTACCCAGGCCAGCAAGATCTCCGGATCTGTCCCCCATTGAGCATCTTTGGGACTGGATGAAGCGTCGTCTCACGCGGTCTGCACGTCCAGCACGAACGCTGGTCCAACTGAGGCGCCAGGTGGAAATGGCATGGCAAGCCGTTCCACAGGACTACATCCAGCATCTCTACGATCGTCTCCATGGGAGAATAGCAGCCTGCATTGCTGCGAAAGGTGGATATACACTGTACTAGTGCCGACATTGTGCATGCTCTGTTGCCTGTGTCTATGTGCCTGTGGTTCTGTCAGTGTGATCATGTGATGTATCTGACCCCAGGAATGTGTCAATAAAGTTTCCCCTTCCTGGGACAATGAATTCATGGTGTTCTTATTTCAATTTCCAGGAGTGTATATTAAAAAATGATGTAACACCCCACCTGTCACTTATCTGGTTTTGGTGTGTGTTCACCCCAGGTAATTGACTAACAGATCAACAGAGAGTGCAAAACTACCGGAATGTTGGATAATGCAAAGAAAGTAATAAGGCCCTGTGACTCCTGATTGAACTGCGGTGGCAGTGTTAACATTAATTGGTTCAGAACTGATCCCTTTTAGTTAAAAAAAGGTGCACATTGATATGATTTTCAGCTATTGAACACCAGATGCAAATGTTGAACATAAAATTAATTAAGAAAGTGACTTGGGATTTCAACTACTTGATTGAAAACAGATGCAGTCGATTAGCACAAATTTATTTTAACTCCTGACCTTCAATCATCCCATTACAAGGCTCTCCTATCAGGCAGTGGTAACAAATTGCGTTTGCGTGGAGTAAAGCATGATAACTCAAAAGTAATTCCTATCGACTGACAGAGGCGTAATGCGAAGTGCGAGAAGAATTCTACAATACACGGCCCATGAAACCCTTGTGGAAACTTTGCTGACGTGATCCAACAAATTAATCAGTGGCCAGAGCGGGCGCAATATCACCGAATACAACGTGGCGGAGCAGCGTCGTTGTGTGGATGTCGGCTGACCTCGTGGTGCTGCAAGGCTGCACTTCTCTATTCACACCTAGCTATCTCGCTCAGTACATAGCTTAACCTAAACTTCCTATCTCCAAGCTCAATCATTCAATTTGCTAAGCCCTAAACTGCAGAAATGCTCACTCTTTCTCAGGCAAGCTGAATAAAGAACGCCACATCCGCACTCTAGGCAAGCTGGGAACGGAAGACCACTACGGAGACTTCTCACAGTCCGCTCTTCGCCTCGGTTTCCCCTCCAGCAAAATCACTTACGCCAATTGCAGCGCAAGTCGCGTCAATTATGCGTCGCTTCCCAGTGCCGACCAATGCCTGCTCTGGGAAGTGAACAAATTCCCACAAAATTTCCCTTCCTCTCAACTTCTGCTATTTAGCTCCTCCCAGGCCACCCATCAAGGTTAGTGTCTGCACAAACACCAAGTTTTGCGGAATTCTGACTCCCAGGAGAGTACTTCAAATTCCTTGGTCCTACGTTCCCATCGGAGGCCGGCGTATTTCATTCTGTCGCTCTTCACCTGATTTACTTCAGACTCTGCGGACCGTGAATTCAGCGTGAAGTTGCTATAGTCACGAACACGCATATTTTGACCTCTGTTGACCGCTCCACCGTAGCTTTGCACGGCTTTCTCGCATGTTTCGCTGAAAGTGGGACGACGGCCATTTATCAACAGGCGTACAAGTTTTCCGTCTGCTTCCCGGTACACCAGCATGGCGTCAACCACCCCCTCACTGTCACTCAGCATAAGGCAGCTGGAGGCCGCTCCCCGTTATCGCTTTCTCAGAGCTTGAGCCGCCCTAAGCTGCCTATTGTAGCTTCCCTTCGCCACTCCCCCGCTGGCCGGCCACGTTCACTCTGTTTACTTCCCTGGGATAAACTAGCCTCCAGTAAATCGATGTGTTTCCACAAAGTTTTTCATGTCATGTAAATTACTTTAAAACCATCACCCGACATTAATTATTCCAATACGTCCATACTATACCCTCTACAAGATGCATTGTCTTGTCAGTCATTTTTGTTCAGCCCTACTGTTCGCTCAACATGAGTTAGGTGATCTTTAATGACTTCATGTAAGGGGCATAGTTCTTGCCATCTTACAATAAATTATAAAAAATTCCCACAGTTGATTTCCCCTCACCATCCCTGATACCTTGACTGGCGTGGGCGACACTGTGGCCAGGCCTTGGGTTATGACCCCTGCCCACTCTGTCCTCCCTGTCCTCCTTTCCATGCCTCCCCTCCGTGGGAAAAAAACAAAAAAGCGCCACTGGCTTAGCGACCAATACGTGTAGCTGCTAAAAAGAGGATTTTTATTCGATTGCTAGTTACATTACGAAGTTAATCTTAATTTGTATTTTTCTTTCATTTCGAAACTGGTGCACATAGGAAGGTTAATAAGGTAAGTAAAGCAATAAGAAATAATAGTAAGGTAGGCAAATAAATTTCTCAATCGATTTGGATTACTGAAGAATTAAAAATTTAATCCTGGTCGCCTTACAACAGCTCTTTCACTCACTGTGTTATGTGTCCTCAATTACCTTCGAATACCTACATGGATTGTACTTGTCATATACATATTCGGATCAAATATACTCAACTTTCGCGCAACTACATCGGTCATTCCGGAGCCTCGGATAAACCCATCTTGATTTACATTTGTAAGGTGGCAGCTAGAATGAATGTTAATTGTCAGGAGCGGGCACAAAATATCCGATTGGCTGAAATAAACTCGGAAGGAGTAGAAGTGGCGAGATTACGGCGCAGTTTGAAGTTACACCCTTTGCTTTTGAGATGAAAGGAATGCTCCCATTGGTCGAAAGCGAAGCACGATGCGACGCTGGTCGGGGGGACAGTTTGCTACAAAGACAGAATACCGAAACCTTCAAGGACTCTCCTCTGAACCAGCGTCAAGTGTAGAACAGAGCGCGTCACGCACTGCACGATGCCAAAAGAGGAATTCTGTGTGAACACTGCGTTCACTTTGGCTGACGTCCAGTTAGAAATTAGCTGAATAATCGTTGAGATCCGATAGTGGAGAAACGAAACAGCCATGTAGTTAATTGTTCTTACGAGAACTGAGAGGGCATTGAAGTATACACGCTGCTCCATCTATGTGCGTGTATATCGCCACATTTTCCAGACTAGGAATGAGTGCATGTTTTCTCGCCTAAAAAGAAACACAGGGCTGTTTCAGTTGATAAAATCAATCTAGATTTTGATTAGCTTTTTATAGGATTTTCAGAGGGTCCGCTCAGAAATGAAGCTGTGTATTGAGAACCGTACAGAAAGCAGTAATGAGGCGATGGAATCGGTAGTATCATCTGACGTAGTGGTGGAAAAAAATCCAGATGTAACCAAGCTCGTTATGCTATCTTCCTTGTCAGCTGCGGAAACCCAAAAAAGTCATGAAATTCCACTTGTATGTCCACAAGGTGTTGCATCAGTATTTCCCAATCTGGAACAGAAACAAATGGTACAAGCTCAGCTGAAACAGGTGAACGAAGCAGACAACGTGCGTTCGCAGCAGACAGTGGTGCAAGAAGCGGTAACTGCGCGCGTACCAACAGAGCGGCAGCCGACCCATCAAACCGTTCGCGAATGACGCGACAACAGAGCAGTTTACTGCGCCACACGTACCAAATTCTCAATTTAGAAGTTACAGTACAACAGGCTAGATTATCACTGGTCGATATGAAGCAAGTAAAAAGATCAAACACAGATCCAGTAAAGGGAAATTTGAATGTATCTTTCAGTCCGATAAACGAGGAACGTTACGGTGTAGATAATTGCACACCATCGCGTAGTTGCGATGCTACGTAGATGGGACTCAAATATGTCGTCTCAGGATCCAAATGTGGTAGTACAAATAAAGGAAAATATGATGCAAATGAAGGGAACGGAAAGTGTTGTGAAAACACAAACACCATATAGTGCAAAAGAGAAATTTGACAATGATAATTTTTTGACATTACAAAGAAAACGGGAACGGCTTACACTCCCGCACGTTTCTGTATCAATTCCAAATCGGTTTACCAGAACATTGGCCACTTCGACATAAACTTGATTTCATTTGTGGTCAAATGGAAGGCGCAATAGCGGTAACGATGCAAGAAGTCGCTGTGAACTGTTAGTCGTTTGAACAATTCAAGTCTGCATTCTTGGAGCGATACTGGTCCGCGGAAACCCAAAATATGAGTTGTTACAGAAGACGTCATTTTAAAATTCGTGAGAAAAGAAGCTATTTAGACTTTTCGAAGAAATGACGAAAAATAACCAGTGTTTAGGCAATCCAATGGATAACTGATAGGTATGTGCACAAGAAGTTACCCTTGCGTTATCAGCAATCGTTGGTTGGCAGAGCTGGAGATAATATTCAGGCATTTAAAGGGATGTTAAGAGAACTTGAATTCATCTTCAGTAAAGATGACGCGAAAAAAGAACGTACAATGAGAGAAACTAATGGTAGGGGGAATAATAGCAACCGATTGGGTTTTAATAATGCTTAAAATGACAATGGTAATGTTGGGAAAGGTAATCATTTTGGAAACAATAGTAATCGCCCATGGAATAATAATAGCTATGGTGTTGTCAACTCACGAAGGTCGAACAATAATTATGGTTTTGGTGAGCCACAGTATTACAATAATGGCTTTGGTTCCAGAAATTATGGTGGCAACTATAATTCACGATATGATCACCGTGCAAACGAAGCAAGAAGGTTTAGAGGTTCTCCACCACAAAATTCAAATTATTCGGGTGAAACTGGAATGCCTAGAATGCAGAAAGGTTGGAACAATTAACCTTCAGCGCGACAACGTATCCCAGATGAACCGGTACAGGAAGTCGAGTTGAGGCCACTAAACCCCGATAAGAAACAGAATTGACGAGATGAACGGTATGAAGACCAGTCACAAGAGATTCAATTCCCAAATGAAGTTGATTTTATAATTCAATGTGTAAATAGAATTATCTTTGATCAACAAGGTTCTGCAATAGGTTTAGCGGTTGATCCGAGACAAATCCAAGCATGTCGAGAGACAACTGACTGTGAATCGTCCTATGATGAGGAACAAGAGTTGTCAACAGTTAATGTATGCAGGTGTACAAAAGCTGATGATGACCAAATTGTTGAAGGTTTAGTTCATTTATACGAAACTGCGAGAGAAAAAGCAGGCACTGAGCAATCTGAAGGCTGTGGCATTAAATAGAAAGGAAACAAAACAGCAACCTCACTAGCATTTGCACTAGGACAAAGAGTACTTGTGAAAACCCACTATCTCTCTAACAATAAAAAAACATCAGAGCCATGAATTCTTTTCGGTATGTAAAGGCGCTATGGAAGTAAGCAAGGCGGTTCATAACAATGCAGTCGAACTGATTAACCCATAACAGGAAAATCATTGGGCTTGCACCATGTGAGTCACTTGAAAGTGTATACAGGGTAAAACAGTTAATATTGACTCCCCAAGAAAAATTAGATGTATCAGATATCAAGATTCCAAATAGAGTAAAATGTAGAAGTCAAAGACTAGGAAAGCTAAGAAAATGCATACAAATTGTGGTGTCACCGCTAGACACCACACTTGCTAGGTGGTAGCTTTAAATCGGCCGCGGTCCCTTAGTACATGTCAGACCTGCGTGTCGCCACTGTGTGATCGCAGACCGAGCGCCACCACAAGGCAGGTCTCGAGATACGGAATAGAACTCGCCCCAGTTGTACGACGACTTTGCTAGCGACTACACTGACGAAGCCTTTCTCTCATTTGCCGAGAGACAGTTAGAATAGCCTTCAGCTAAGTCAATGGCTACAACCTAGCAAGGCGCCATTAACCATTTTAAGATAGAGTCTCACTTGTATCATCAAGGAATGCTGTATTCAAATGAAGGATTAAAAGTTAAGTATTATAGCAGCTACATACTTTTCTTGCTACCATTCATTACATATCCTGTTTCAGACCTCTATCTAGCCTACGTGAGATTACGCGTGCCTTTCGGCTACTTCAGTGTGGCGTAGCTGTCTTGTTACGCCACAACGGTTGCCGACGAGTCAACGGAAAGGGTCTTGTTCTTTCTAATTGCTTACATTTACTTCTTATGGCTTCGCCAGATGTACTGTCCGAATTTTATCGCTTGCAGAATCAGCAGACGCAGACGTTATTGGATGCCCTGGGACAGCTCGTCCAGGGTCAACGTGCACTGCAACACGATGCGGCAGCCGCCGCTTCACCGCTACCGCAGCCACAACATGCAGTTGCACCGCCGTTTTGCAGTATTGACGCGGCGCAAGAGACATGGACTGAGTGGTCACGCCAGTTTGGATTTCGTCTCGCCGCCTACAGAATTCAAGGTAACGAGCGGCAGCCTCACTTATTGTCTTGTGTCAGCGTGCAAACGTACCGTGTGATAGTGAAATTGTTTCCCCGACGCGACGTAGCGACTCTGTCCTACGAAGAAATTTTGTCGGCATTGGACGCCTATTTCAAAGAAACAGTTAATGTAGTTGCAAAAAGGTATACTTTCTTTCGTACCAAACGTGCGGCCGGTCAAACTAATAGGGAGTGGGTTGCAACATTGCAAGGCCTTACAAGGGATTGTGCTTTTGAGTGTGAATGTGGACTCCCTTATTCAGATACAATGGTATGTGATGCAATAGCACAGAACGTTTCTGATGTTCGCATACGGGAACAGATTTTGAAACTAGTTAATCCCTCCCTTCAACAAGTGATAGACATATTGGATAGACAAGACACACTTGACTTTGCTCAGGAATCATTTGCAACTTCGCCAGCCGTGTGTAACATTAACCGGCTCGCTGGGCGCGCTGCACGGCCCGGTAAACTGCCCTCGCGCACGTCCGCACAGCTGCCGCCACGCTCTAAACCAGGTGTGCCGCGCCAGCATACAAATGCAGTGAAATCATGCCCGCAGTGTGCTACTAGACATTCGCGTGAACATTGCCCGTCACCCCAAGCTATTTGCTTTTTCTGTAATAAGAAAGGACATGTTCAAAGTGTTTGCCAGAAAAAGCTCAGATCAGACAATCACAACCATTCCAGGCCCTTTACTTCGCGCCGGAATCGAACCAAGGACACTCAGGCTCGTGGACCTTCGCCCATGGACATTCATGTAGTTAATTCCACTTCGTCCAGTGCCACTTTCTCTAACAGTGGCTGTGTTCGTCCCACAAAAAGTGTGCGTCGACATCGCCGGAAATCACGTCAATTAGCAAGTGATGCTGTACCTGTATCAGTTCAAATTGCACGAGACAGTCGCTCTTGTCGTCAGCAGGACAATAAACTTTTTGTAGATTTGGACTTTAATGGCAAGGTCATACCATTCCAGCTCGATACCGGAGCTGCAGTTTCATTGCTCAATCACGACACGTACAAACAACTGGGCAAACCTCCATTGCGTGCCGCAACTGTTAAGCTCACTACATATTCAGGACAGCAGATCCCTGTGTTAGGACAGTGCACTCTTCTTGCGACATACAAGGGACAAACAAAACTTGTGTCATTTTACGTTCTTCGTTCTTCTAGTGCAGTGAACTTGTTTGGTTTAGGTTAATTTCAATTGTTTAACTTGTCTATAGTAAATCAGGTCCTATCAGTGAATCAGACAGTGCCTTCAGACAGTGTTTCTCGTCTATGTGAAGAATTTGCAGACATTTTTGCACCGGGCCTGGGTTGCGCTAAAAACTATGAAGCACATTTGGAACTGAAAGTAAACGCGCAACCGAAATTTTTCAGAGCGCGCAATGTTCCTCACACATTGCGTGATGAGGTCGCAAGAACATTACACGATTTAGAATCACAAGGTGTGCGCAATGCCTCTTCCCTTTCAGCTCCGCTTCATCGCTTACGCCGTACAGGTGTTCCGTTTCTCTGGACGACGGAATGCGAACGCGCCTTTCGCCAGTTGAAATCGGCGTTGCTTTCAAATACTTGCCTTACGCCATTTGATCCCCAGAAACCTCTTTTGTTGATGGTAGATGCATCGGATTTCGGGATCGGTGCTGTGCTTGCGCACAAAGATGGATCGCATGATCGCCCTATTGCCTTTGCGTCAAAATTGCTCTCATCTGCGCAAAGAAATTATTCACAGATAGAGAAAGAAGCTTTGGCTCTCGTGTTTGGTGTTACTAAGTTCCATGATTTCTTGTATGGTCGTCACTTTACCATCATCACAGACCACAAACCTTTGACGTCGCTTTTTCATCCGAATAAGCCTGTGCCTCCGGGTACAGCGCAGAAATTCATTCGCTGGTCTACTTTCCTCTCGCAGTACCACTACGATATCTTGTATCGGTCGACTGCTAAGCACGGAAACGCCGATGCGTTGTCCCGTTTGCCTGTTGCTGAGGATAGGGCATTCGATTCTTCCGAACTTGCTTGCATGTTCATTGATGCGGAAACCGATGAAGTGGTCGACTCGTTCCCGATTGATTTTCGTCGTGTAGCTACAGCCACAGCTGCTGACCCTGTCCTTGCTCCCGTTTTGCGTTTTGTTGCTACGCAATGGCCTTTGTCAAAGTCTCGGATCGAGGATCCGTTGGTTCGCCGATTTTTTGCTCACAAGGAGAGACTTTTTGTTCGACGTGGTGTTTTGTTGTTGCGTTCTGATAATGATCAGTCCAGAGTCGTGGTCCCACGTTCGTTACAGTCCTGTTTTACGGCTTCTTCACCAAGGACATTGGGGTATAGTGCGAACGAAACAACTTGCTCGTCAGGACTGTACTTGGTTCGGAATCGATGCTGCGATTACGAAAATGTGTTCTTCTTGCATGGCGTGTGCCGAATAACAATCCGCACCGCCGCGGAAAGTCTTTGTATGGCCGACAGCCACTTCCCCTTGGCAACGCTTGCACATCGATTTAGCTGGTCCATTCTGGAATGCTCGATGGTTGGTTGTGGTAGATGCCTTCAGTAATTTTCCTTTTGTTGTCCGAATGTCTTCCACGACCTCCTCCGCCACCATCCAAGCGTTGTCTGCTATCTTTTGCATTGAAGGTCTTCCGCAGACTATTGTTTCCGACAATGGCCCACAATTCATGTCCGCAGCATTTCAGTCATTCTGCCAGGCCAATGGTATTCAACATCTGACATCCGCGCCGTTTTCGCCTCAATCAAACGATGCCGCTGAACGATTGGTCCGGACTTTCAAGTCACAGATGTTGAAGTTGAAAGAGTCGCATTCTCGGGAGGACGCGTTGTTGCTCTTTTTGTCATCGTATCGCTCTCAGCCCCGAGATGGTCGCTCGCCGGCTGAGTTGCTCCACGGTCGTCCTCATCGAACCTTGATGTCTTTGCTGCATCCGCCGCATCAGGTTCCTGTGCAGCGGCAGACTCTTGCTTTTGCTCCAGGCGACGTTGTATTCTATCGCAACTTTCGCGGTTCACGGCGTTGGCTCGCAGGGCGCATTCTTCGCTGCCTCGGCCGCGCGATGTATTTGGTTTTGGGGGCCTCTGGTGAGGTGCGTCGGCATCTCAATCAGCTGCGCCTCTGTCGTCGCACGGGTTCTGCCGCTCCCCGTCTGCTTTCAGCGACGGTGCCGTCCGGTCAGCGCCCTGGGGACCCATCTACTGGCTCGCCTCATCCCCAGGTGTTACCAACGATGCCTTCCATTTTGCCCCATGGCGACGCAGCCGCCGCCGCCGCCGCCTGTTCTCCCGCCGGCGCCGCCCGCATTCGACGCTTCGCTGCAGCCGCCAAGCGCCTCCCTGGGTCACGCGCCGCCGATCGCTTCCCGTGACCAGCTGTCCTCCGCCAAGGAACTCTTGCCCGCTCCGGACCACATGGCGTCTTCGCGCGTCGGGTACCCCGACGCAATGGAGGTCGACCCTTCGGCCCCTCCTGTCTCTTTCCGGGCGCATACACCGCATGTTGACGTGCACCCTGGACTAGGTTTTCAGGCGTTTCCTAGATCCCCTCGGACCGAATGGCCGGGTGCGGGTGGCACAGCCTCGCCTGTTGTTAGGCTCCCCACCTCATCGCATACGTCAACATGGGGTCCTCCCCAAGGCGGGCGGAAGCCTTATAACACGACCGTTCGCCGATTTGCGGGGGAGGAATGTGGTGTCACCGCTAGACACCACACTTGCTAGGTGGTAGCTTTAAATCGGCCGCGGTTGGTTGGTTGGTTGGTTTTGGGGAACGAGACCAGACAGCGTGGTCATCGGTCTCATCGGATTAGGGAAGGATGGGGACGGAAGTCGGCCGTGCCCTTTCAGAGGAACCATCCCGGCATTTGCCTGGAGCGATTTAGGGAAATCACGGAAAACCTAAATCAGGATGGCCGGACGCGGGATTGAACCGTCGTCCTCCCGAATGCGAGTGCAGTGTCTAACCACTGCGCCACCCCGCTCGGTCGGCCGCGGTCCCTTAGTACATGTCGGACCCGCGTGTCGCCACTGTGTGATCGCAGACCGAGCGCCACCACAAGGCAGGTCTCGAGATACGGAATAGAACTCGCCCCAGTTGTACGACGACTTTGCTAGCGACTACACTGACGAAGCCTTTCTCTCATTTGCCGAGAGACAGTTAGAATAGCCTTCAGCTAAGTCAATGGCTACGACCTAGCAAGGCGCCATTAACCATTTTAAGATAGAGTCTCACTTGTATCATCAAGGAATGCTGTATTCAAATGAAGGATTAAAAGTTAAGTATTATAGCAGCTACGTACTTTTCTTGCTACCATTCATTACGTATCCTGTTTCAGACCTCTATCTAGCCTACGTGAGATTACGCGTGCCTTTCGGCTACTTCAGTGTGGCGTAGCTGTCTTGTTACGCCACAACACAAATAAAAAAATTTTTATTTGTACTTATCTCATTAAAATAAATTGGTTAATTTTCTCAGTATATCGCAAAGATAGTTGCGAAGGAAGAGCAACAAAGTAAGAACTAATCATTCTGAAGGGGATAGCGGAGAAACGAAACAGCCACGTAGTTAATTGGTCTTGTGAGAAATGAGAGGGCATTGAAGTATACACGCTGCTCCATCTATACACGTGTATATCGCCATATTTTCCAGACTAGGAATGAGTGCATGTTTTCTCGCCTAACGTGAAACATAGGGCAGTTTCAGTTGATAAAATCAGTCTACATTTTGATTAGCCTTTTACAGGATTTTCAGAGGGCGAGAGCAGCCGTGCAGCCGACAACACGTCGCAGCTAAAGGTAAATGCCTCTGGCAAAGGCGTAAAATTATTGGATCACCAGCTTGTGGTCACTGTGAACACGAGCAAGCTTGAGTTATCTTTTGTATATCTTGTCTCAAAAACTAACCATCCTCTGTAGACTTGACTGTCATCGTAAATAGCACCGAACTTAGATCCAGAATTGGATGATTTGACGTAATATTGGCCAACTCAGACAGTATTACACTGTCTAGATGTAGAGAACCTTCTATTTAAATTTGATATTATTGTGTTCAGTGTTATTTCTGTTAATATGGTCGTAATACGTTATCTTGACAATTGTCCTGACGTTTTCGTATTACAATCTCTGTAAACCAGGGTGCCTCAATGATAACAATACAGAAATTAAACCGATTTTGTACAGCTAAACGCCGATGGGCTCTGCCAATGAATAAGGGTCCACTCCTACCCCCAGTAATTTATTCTAGTGACGCTAATGCACTCACAGGGTGGTTTTGCTGATGTCTGACAAATGTGAAAAGAGTGTCTGACATTTTACAAGTATTTATTTTTCGGAAATTAATTTTTATGCTTACTACAGGTACAATAACACTGACTGAAAAGTTGGTGCTGAGAGTCAGTTACGAATCGTTGTTGCATCCGCTCGATTGCGCAATTCCCACTGGGTTTGTAGAAGTAGACTGCAATTTTTAATCTTCGCAATAAAGTTTTTAACGGTAGGAATAAACGTGAGGGGCACACGGGTGAGCAGTTTGGTAGTGTTACGTCTCTACCGTGCAACTCGACTGATCCTCGCCATCTATAAACATGCTGTCATACATCACGGTATTTGTTTTTCCACCCCAGGAATCCAATACCAGACAAAACTTGTTATTGGCAACGTATAGTTTTAAAATATGCTCAATACGTGTTTTGTAAATAAAGTTCTTAAATTTCCCGGGTCTGGTCTTTTTAACGAGTCTGTTAAACGATTGAGCTTTTCTGTACCACGAGAATCAAATTAATCATTAGTTTCTTATAAGGATGGGGAAACGTTTGGCAATAGTTTTATAGACGCCGTAATGGAATATCGCACAGCGGACGAACGAGTTACTTTATGTAGAATGTCATCTGCGACAAGGGTTCGTTTTTCTTCCCTTTGCGATCACGTGGATCGAATGCTTGCCTCGCAGCAGTCTTACTCGAAATTGTTTTCGTACACCGAGACTTAAAATTTTAAATCTTTACTAGTCCAAGTCGTTTCAGAAATTTATTTTCGTACCTTGTCATTATTCCTCGTTGATTTACTTACCTTCTTAACCTCCTACTCTTATTAGGATTTGACCCAGGAAAAAAACAAATAAAAAAGATCTGCAGAATGCATCTGGAAATCGAACAGGAGTTCTCTGCTTCCCCGCCTAGATCACTACACCCCCGGCGCTCTTGCTTAACATGGCTTCACTTACGGGTATACAAACGGCAGATTTCTTTCCTCGATTTCTAGGAAAATAGGCGTTTGCGTGCCCTATATAAGTTCGTGAAAAATGCTAAATTTTCAGTAACCTATCGATCCCGTCAATTATGAGTCGATTGCACATCGAGAACTTTAGAGGTGGTTTCTCAAAAATTGGAGGTTGTAGAGCCAAAATATCTGAATAGTCTTTAATTTTAGTTTGGGCACAAACGACTTGCCAAATAAAAGCTGAATCGGTTGCGACTGGGATTACTTCGGTTATCGCATTAAACAATGGCAACGAACCCATTTAAAAAAATTGTAAAGTTGTAGGCTACGAATCCTAACGTCACCGT
The DNA here is from genome assembly GCF_021461395.2 of Schistocerca americana. Lineage (NCBI taxonomy): Eukaryota > Metazoa > Arthropoda > Insecta > Orthoptera > Acrididae > Schistocerca > Schistocerca americana. Next base: position 218,540,190 of record NC_060119.1, on the reverse strand, counting down.
TTCGATATTCGGCCAGTTCCATGATTATTTGTCACGTATCATTTCTTTTATCTCTGACAGTGTTTGTTAATGTGAATAATGCTGAGCTCCATCACTGTTAGTAGTCCACGTTAAACTCTGTGTCTTCCTATATCTGTTTGCGCAAGTCAGTTCGAAAGTCGGAGGAACGCAATGGAATATCACCCCCAGTCGGACTATGCCTAGCAAAGCACTGTGGTGTTCACGCCAACCTTCAGGTTGATGACAGTTCCAGTTTTTATATTTTACCTGCACACAAGAAGCGACCTTACGGTGTGCGACGGAGCATACTTTTGTTACCGCTATCTTTTCACCGCATCCCTGTTTCACGGGCGAATGGCGAGGGAGAACGATTGTCGACAAATCTCCGTATGAACTCATATGTTCTAGCCAATGTTATTTCGCGTGTGGACTAGGTCGACTACTATTTAGATGTTTGTCATGCAGCATGAGACACAAGGATATCTATAACTGAAGTTTCCAAGCTTTAAAACTTCCGTTTTCGTCTGTGGATGGATTACAGTTTTTCAGTTTAGAGTTCATGAAACAATATTTGATTGTATTGAGCCCATTTTGTTGAATAGCACTACAAAAAGTGACTGTGCTCAGTAGGGGTAAACTGCAGGAAACGGTCCCTGAGACGAAAGAGAACAAAAATAGTCTTGTGGACATATATCTGGAATTGCGTTCCTAGGTTGGTACACCTACTTGAAAGTGGATAAAAAAGATCTTTGATAGGGCGGGTTTCAGTGATTCAGAGCACACGTGCGAACTCACCAGTCAAGTATGAATGTTCTGTTTGTACTAGTGTTTTGGCTCCACACACGTCAGAGCGTTAGAGTTGTCCATGACGGTGACTGCTTCGTGGGACCAGACATCCTTCCAGAAAGCCTCGTAGGCGCCTTCCTGCAGGTGAGCCTGTTTGCCCGCTGGAAGACGTGCCTTTGGTGGTCCTAAGGGTCATATGGCTGCTACATGATGGTTCCACAGCTCACTTTCGCAGTTCTGTGCGGAGGCATCCCAAAAACACCTACGCCAGCTGATGGTTCGAATGAGAGGGTCCAGTCGCAAGATTCGCCCGGACGCCGGACCACCCTTTAGATGTCTGTCTGTGGGGAAAGACGTGTATGTGGACCCCATACTGCACGTGCAGAGACTAGAACAAAGTAATAATGGTGCCTGTGAAGCCATTCGATTACACGATGGCACATCTGAACATGTGTGTCGGTCGCTACTGCACCGTGTTCACGCATGCTTAGGGGCCTGTGGGTGTCGTCAGGAGTGCCCCAGCGAAGTGTGATAGTACCGCTTGTACACTACTGGCCATTAAAATAGCTACACCACGAAGATGACGTGCTACAGACTCGAAATTTAACCGACAGGAAGAAGATGCTGTGATATGCAAATGATTAGCTTTTCAGAGCATTCACACAAGGTTGGCGCCGGTGGCGACACCTACAACGTGCTGACACGAGGAAAGTTTCCAACCGATTTCTCATACACAAACAGCAGTTGACCGGCGTTGCCTGGTGAAACGTTGTTGTGATGCCTCGTGTAAGGAGGAGAAGTGCGTACCATCATGTTTCCGACTTTGGACTTTGATAAAGGTCGGATTCTAGCCTATCGCGATTGCGGATTATCGTATCGCGACATTGCTGCCCGTGTTGGTAGAGATGCAATGACTGTTAGCAGAAAATGGAATCGGTGGGTTCAGGAGGGTACTACGGAACGCCGTACTGGATCCCAACGCCCTCGTATCACTAGCAGTCGAGATGACAGGCATCTTATCCGCATGGCTGTAACAGATCGTGCAGCTACGTCTCGATCCCTGAGTCAAGAGATGGGGACGTTTGCAAGACAACAACCATCTGCACGAACAGTTCGACGACGTTTGCAGCAGCATGGACTATCAGCTCGGAGACCATGGCTGCATCACAGACAGGAGCGCCTACGATGGTGTACTCAGCGACGAACCTGGGTGCACGAATGGCAAAACGTCATCTTTTCGGATGAATCCAGGTTCTGTTTACAGCATCATGATGGTCGCATCCGTGTTTGTCGACATCGCGGTGAACGCACATTGGAAGCGTGTATTCGTCATCGCCATATTGGCGTATCACCCGGCGTGCTGGTATGGGGCGCCATTGGTTACACGTCTCGGTCACCTCTTGTTCCCATTGACGGCACTTTGAACAGTGGACGTTACATTTCAGATATGTTACGACCACTGGCTCTACCCTTCATTCGATCCCTGCGAAACCCTACATTTCAGCGGGATAATGCACGACCGCATGTTGCAGGTCCTGTACGGGCCTTTCTGGATACAGAAAATGTTCGACTGCTGCCCTGGCCAGCACATTCTCCAGATCTCTCACCAACTGAAACCGTCTGGTCAATGGTGGCCGAGCAACTGGCTCGTCACAATACGCCAGTCACTACTCTTGATGAACTGTGGTATCGTGTTGAAGTTGCATGGGCAGCTGTACCTGTACACGCCATCCAAGCTCTGTTTGACTCAGACGGCCAGACGTGGTTGTTCTGGGTACTGATTTATCAGGATCTATGCACCCAAATTGAGTGAAAATGTAATCGCATGTCAGTTCTAATATAATATATTTGTCCAATGAATACCCGTATATCATCTGCATTTCTTCTTGGTGTAGCAATTTTAATGGCCAGTAGTGTATTTTCTATGTAGACTACATAAATAATCTAGCGTACAGGGTGAGTAGCAATCTGCGGCAGTCTACTGATGATGCTGTGGTGTACGAGAAGGAGTCGTTGTCGAGTGACTGTGCGAGGATACAGACGAATGGCAGCTGGATCTAAATGTACAAAAGCGTAATGTAACGCATTCGAGTAGGGAAATCAAACCCGTAAAGTTCGAATAAAGGATTTCGGTTTATTTGGAGAATTTTAGGAAAGTGTGGTTCACCTGTAAAGAAGACAGCACATGGGATACTAGTGCGACCTTTTCTTGAGCACTGCTCGAGTGTTTGGTATCCGCACTAGGTCGCATTAAAGGAAGGCATCGAAGCAGTTCAGAAACGGGCTGCTGGTTTTGTCGGTAGGTTCGAGCAACACGCATGTATCATGGAGATGCTTCGGGAACTCATATGGAAATCACTGGAGAGAAGGCGACGTTCTTTTCGCGAGGCACTATTGAGAAACTTAAGACAACCGGCGTTTGAAGCTGACTGAAGAACGATTGTACCGCCGCCAACGAACATTTCGCCTAAGAACCACCAATATAAGAGAAATTGGGGCTTGTACAGAGGCATATAGAGAGCTGTTTTTCCCTGGCTCTATTTTCGAGCGGAAGAAAAGAAATTGAGCAGTAGTGGTAGAAGCTGCCCTCCGTCACGCACCGTACAGTGGCTTGCGGAGTGTCTGTGTGGATGTCTAACGCTGTTCTTGTCACAGCATGTCGCGCACTGCGTTGTACTGTACAGGTATGATGGTTTAATATATACCCAGTAGTAAAGACGTCATCCATTTCTGCCCTCATGACTAGCTGAACTTACCTACGCTTTATCGTTTAGGGACCGTTCTCTGCAGTTTGTTCACATTTAGCAAAATCGCCCTATATATTTTCCATATTGTTGACTTACAGCTGTCTCATACGAATTTGTTTCAGTAGATGGTAGTGCTTACTTTGGTGCACACCAAATCGCATTAAGAGGGTCGGAAACAAAAATTAGCAGTATTCCGTACCACGGGATGTACACAAACCGTGTTTCTTGGCAACTATGTAAAGCAGTCACAACTAGATGATGGAACACAAGAGCGATTTCTTTACGAGGCACGATTATTTTAGTTCTCCAGCCGCAGTGACCGAGCGGTTCTAGGCGCTTCAGTCCGGAACCGCGCTGCCGTCGCAGGTTCGAATCCTGCCTCGGGCATGCATGTGTGTGATGTCTTTAGGTTAGTTAGGTTTAAGCAGTTTTAAGTCTAGGGGACTGATGACCTCAGATGTTAAGTCCCTTAGTGCTTAGAGCCATTTGCACCATATTTCAGTCCTTCTATAGACCTGAGAACCAAGTCATACTTCCATCCATAACGGAAACGTTTAACGTGGAATCTTAACAGTGATGCAACGCGGTGTTTTTCGCAAACACAAATTATTCTGGATGCAAAAGTCATGTTGACTGCCAGAAATATACCACAGGACCAACGGGGAGTGGAGGCCAGTGCCACTGGAATCTTGCACCAGCGCTTGATCCCGTTCCCTCGAAACCTATAAACCATGTTACATTTTAGAGACTCAAATATCAGCAAGAAATATATTCTTTATTTTGGCAGTGGGTTATTAAGTGTCAAGCATGGCGGCGCCACGTATAGAGCACTGGACTCGCATCCGAGAAGGACAGTGTTCGAATCCCATCTGGACCATCCAGAATTAGTTTTTTAGCGATTTCTCTCAACCGGTTAAGGTGAATGCTGGGATGCATCCTTGGACTCGAAATCAGAGATGGTTCTCCAAGCAAAATAATGAAACGAAGGTTTGTACCTAAGCAGCGCCTCACTTTTCTGCCATAAAAGTAATCAAGTGATCCCCCAGGAATGTTCACTTAAGTCACTTGAGGTGACGGAAATACATAAAAAATAAAAATATGAATGATAATGCCGTAAGAATGAGACAAATTAACGAAGTCTCGTTACACCTTCCCTTCCAGCGTAGAACACGGCTGACCATGACAGCCAAGAGTTAAGTCACACACGAGCGCAGAAGATGAAATCTTCATCATTAGCAACAATGAGGTCGGCAGTATGTTTCCGCTTGTATTGTCTTCAAAGAACAGCTAAAGATGATTACTCGTATGTAATGGCGCTATGAACCTTGTCGCCTCCGTGGCGCAATCGGTTAGCGCGTTCGGCTGTTAACCGAAAGGTTGGTGGTTCGAGCCCACCCGGGGGCGGAAATTTTATTTCTGTGCAGGTAGAAGTAGCTGATAGTTTCGTATGTAAAGCAGGTGAACACTTCGATCAAGACTTGGGTTCACCTACGAATCTGTCTTAAAATTTCCTTGTGCAGAATGATCAAGTATTAGCTGGTACAGACAAACCTATATTCAGCATAATAATCAACAGTTTTTTTGTTCCTTTCACAGTACCAAGTTTCTTTTTCATGCAGTTTCCATGTGGCTTCTTTTGGATTTGTTGACACTAAAACCATTTATTATAACAGTAACCTCGAAAGCCTAAAAGTAATATTCAGGAAAGGCAACAGGAGTAAGCCACTAAATTACAGGTCCATATAATTAAAGTCGATATGCAGCAGGATTTTGAACATATATTGTATTCGAACATTATGAGTTACCTGGAAGAGAACGATCCATTGACACACACTCAACACGGATTTAGAAAACATCATCCCTGTGAAACAAAATAAGGTCTTTACTAACACAAAGTGTTGTGTGCTATTGACAAGGAATTTCAAATTGATTCCGTATTTGTAGATTTTCAGAAAGCTTTTGGCACTGTACCTCATAAGCGGCTTGTAATGAAAGAGCGTACTTACGGAATATCGTCTCACTTTTGCGACTTGATTCGTGATTTCCTGTGATAGAGGCCACAGTTCGTAATAATTGATGGAAAGTCAAACAGAAGTGATTTCTGGCGTTCTCCAACGTAGTGTTATAGACCCTTTGCTGTTCCTTATCTATATAAATGGTATAGGAGACTATGAGCAACCGTCTCAGCTTGTTTGCTGATGGTGCTGTCATTTATATTCTAGTAAAATCTCAAGATCAAAACAAATTCCAAAAAGAAGGGTTAGGTGATCCACATGAGTGCTAAAAGGAATCCGTTAAACTTGGGTTACACGATGAATCAATCAAATCTAAAGGGCGTTAATTCAACTAAATGCTTAGGAACTACAATTACGATCAATTAAATTGGAAAGAACACACAGAAAATGTTGTGGGAAAGGCGAACCAAGGCTGCGATTTATTGGCAGTACACTGGAAGATGCAAAAGATGTATTAAGGAGAGACTGCCTAGCAACAGATCTATTAAGGAGACTGCCTTAGATAGGCTAGTCCCTCCTGTTTTGGAATACTGTTGCAGGCGCGGAATCTTTACCATATAAGATTAACGGAGTATATAGAGAAAGTTCACAGAAGAGCAGCACGTTTTGTACCTCACGGACATGATACGGGATTTGATTCGGACATAATTAAAACAAAGGCGTTTCTCGTTGCGGTGGGATCTTCTCACGAAATTTCGATTACCAACTTTCTCCTCCGAATGGGAAAATATTTTGTTGACGTCGTCCTATATAGAGAGAAGCGATCATCATAATGAAATAGCGAAAACAGAGCTCACACGGAAAGATGTATAGCTGTTCGTTTTCCCGCGCACTGTTCGAAAGTGGAATAAGAGAGAATTATTTTGAAAGTGGTTCGATGAACCTTCTGCAAAGCACTTATTGGTGATCTGCAGAGCAGCCAGTAGATGTAGATTTAGATGTAATTTTCATAATCTTAGCTATAGTGCGTTTGTGTTCAGGTGCGTTGTCTATCATCCACAATATAATAAAGCCATCCACAGTCAAATGTTGACGACTCTAACAACCACACGCCTTAACTATGGTCAGATTAAACTACTTCTTGAAATTCTAAGTTGGATCAACATGGACTACCGTACTTAGGTTGAGCACCCAGGGGTAGGACATCTTATGCTTCCTCATTCGGAAAGAATGAAATGTCTTCTTTCCAAAGTTGTAAGTTGAAACACAGTGTTTGGCATCTTTAGCATTAATCATCACTTCTCTAATGACGTCGTTATCGACGGCATTAAGACTTAACCTTCCTTCTTGTCTGTAATCGCCTTAATCCCTATGCCTGCACCAAGCAGTCACGTGAACCTTATCGCGCAGCGAACTTGCTGCCGTTCACTGAATATTGTCGGCACTGCATTCATGACTGACAACTTTCCAAAACAGGGCAATGTCCACACAAGGGAACTCATAAAATGTCCGACACTCAGGGTACAGTGAACGCCACACCAACGAATTAATCCAAACTCGTTCGTCCCTTACTCTGAACTTAAAACAATTCTGCCCTACGGGTAGTGGACAAAACAGACACAAATACGTAAGTCAGTCTAGACAGGGGGATACAGAAACAAGTGTAGCACCAGAAATCTCCATGCTCACCAACGTGACACACTGCTTTGCATACCAGTATTGCAAAACAAATATAAGAAGAAATGCTATCTTGTTGTCAAAAGTTAACATACTGAGAACAGTCGCAGCACTCCAGTTGAATCTCTCATTTCTAAAAGGGGACAACTCACTATTGATAAATTATTCAGGAGGAAGAAGAAAGACCTTATTTAGCAATTCAGTACTGAATTCCAACCTTCTGTGTGAAATCATTCATTTTCTGAAATGCATAAGGTTAATATGGCCACGTTTGAAAAATATCTATAGCTGCTATTATGATTTTATCACTTGGAGTTACCCATTATAGCAATAAATGAGAAATCAAAAATATTTTAAAGCACTTCTTTAAATTACATGAAAGTAAGAACTTAAATTTAAGAAATGACAGTATCTCGAGTGCAATAATTATAATGTAAAGTATCTATGTATGTCTTGAGCGTACTATCACACAGAGAAATGACCGTACATAATCATGATATGAAGTACGTTTAACTAAAAACCAAATAACTTATTGTTTCTCAATGCTTTTGAACCTAAAACACTGATCATGTTTTATAAATCTAAGTGTTCACAAAATTGCGCTAAACTCACACAAAAATGAGTACAAAACATGTTACAAATGTTGGTTGGCCCCTTGTTTACAAAACTGTATTAAATTTATACAAAAATGAATGCAAATTATGTTACAAAAATTATTGGTTCTAGTCATTTTTCAGTCATCTTCATCCACTTCTGTTGTAATCTATGAAGCTTATTATAAAATCCTTAATACTTTCGATCTGTAATATATTTCAGTAGTTCCTCAGTACCATCTTCCTTTTTACTGTTTATGGGAACTTTCCCATCATATCCTTCAGTTTTAGGATGCCAAACGTTCTTGTTGGGATAATACGTAATGGCTCTCACTTATGTAAGGGTATGGGATTCGAGTCCTTCCATATAAGACTTGTTGTTGATGTAGTTGCGGTCTTCAGCCCAGAGACTGGTTTGATGCAGCTTTCCATGCTACTCTATCCTGTGCAAGCTTCTTCATTTCCAAGTACCTACTCCAACCTACAACCTTCTGAATCTGCTTAGTGTATTCATCTCTTGGTCCCCATCTATTATTTTTACCATCCACGCTGCCCTCCAATATTAAATTTATGATCCCTTGATGCCACAGAATATGCCATACCAACCGGTCCCTTCTCCTAGTCAAGTTGTGCCACAGACTCCTCTCCAATTCGATTCAGTACCTCCTAATTGTTTCCTGATCGACCCATCTAATCTTCAACATTTTTCTGTAGTACTACATTTCGAAAGCTGCTATTCTGTTCTTGTCTAAACTACTTATCGTCCATGTTTTACTTCCATATATGGCTATATGGCCCATACAATAGCTTTCAGAAAAGTCTTTACTCAATGTTAGCAAACTTCTCTTCTTCAGAAACGCTTTCCTTTCCAGTGCCAGTCTACATTTTATATCCTCTCTACTTCGACCATCATCAGTTATTTTGTTCTCCGAATAGCAAAACATCCACTACTTTAAGTGTCTCATTTCCTAATCTAATTCCCTCAGCATCACCCGATTTAATTCGACTACATTCCATTATCCTCATTTTGCTTTTGTTGATGTTCACCTTATATCCTCCATTCAAGACACTTGTCCATTCCGTTCAACTGCTCTTCCAGGTCCTCTGCTGTCTGACAGAATTACAATGTCATCGGCAAATCTCAAAGTTTTTGTTTCTTCTCTATGGATTTTAATTCCTACTCCAAATGTTTCTTTTGTTTCCTTTACTGCTTGCTCAATATATAGATTGGGTAGGCTAAAACCCCGTCTCACTCCCTTCCCAACCACTGCTTCCCTTTCATGCCCCTCGACTCTTATAACTGCCATCTGGTTTCTGTACACATAGTAAATAGCCTTTCTCTACCTGTATTTTACCCCTGCCACCTTCAGAATTTGAAAGAGAGTATTCCAGTCAACATTGTCAAAAGAATTCTCTAAGTCTGCAAATGCTAGAAACGAAGGTTTGCCTTTCCTTAATCTACCTTCTAAGATAAGTCGTAGGGTCAGTATTACTTCACGTGTTCCAACATATCTATGGAACCCTAACTGATCTTCCGCGAGGTCGGCTTCTACAAATTTTTCCATTCGCCTGTAAGGAATTCGTGTTAATATTTTGCAGCCGTGACTTATTAAACTGATCTGTAATTTTCACACCTGTCAACGCCTGCTCTCTTTGGAATTGGAATTAGTATGTTCTTTTTGAAGTCTTAGGGTATTTCGCCTATCTCATATATTTTGCTCACCAGATGGTAGAGTTTTGTCATGGCTGGCTCTCCCAAGTCTATCAGTAGTTCTAATGGAATGTTGACTACTCCTGGGGCCTTGTTTCGACTTAGGTCTTTCAGTGCTCTGTCAAACTCTTCACGCAGTATCATATCTCCCATTTCATCTTCACCTACGTCCTCCTCCATCTCCGTAATATTGCCCTCAAGTATATCGCCCTTGTATAGACTCTCTATATACTCTTTCCACCTTTCTGCCTGCTTAGAACTGGTTATCCATCTGAGCTCTTGATATTCATACAAGCGATTCTCTTTTCCCCAAAGCCCTCTTTAATTTTCCTGTAGGCAGTATCTGTCTTACCCCTAGTGATATATGCCTCTACATTCTTACATTTGTCCACTATCCATCTGTGATTAGCGATTTTGCACTTCCTGTCGATCTCATTTTTGAGACGTTTGCATTCCTTTTTGCCCTGTTCATTTACGGTCATAAGTGACATATAGTGATCTGGGATAAGTACTTGGTCACACATTCCTAATTTTCCTTTCACGGCGCCTAAGTCGTGTTCAGATGACAGATAAGAGTTTTCTCTAATGGAGAAATAGTGGTAGATTTTGTCAAATTTGCCGCTGTCTGTTTAGAGCAATAGCATTCTTATAAACGTATGATTTCGATATTGTCCTCCAAGTGCATTGCTGAAGAAGCGGAGTTCGCTTGTGTGGACACAGACAACGTAATGTCTTCCTTACCCTAGTCTTCATGATGACAGCAAAACGTACTTTAATTTGTTTTCATGTTGAGTATCTCAAAATTAAAAGCGCCTAGCATACTTAGAAAGAATGTAGCTTTCCTTTCTTTCGTATTTTTATGTTTTCATCACTAATTCAAATTTCAAACTCTGACCTGGTCATCTTAACATCATATGTGGAACAGTTACCGGTAATCAAACCTTTTAACAAATATTACCGATTGGTCCACCATTATTCTAGACCTACCATTAGTTTATTTCTAAAACGTGGTAAATCCTGGAGTTGTCCCCGATTAGAATCAACCGCAGAATTAAATCCGTTCACTACAAGCAGCGAGGCAATGGCGACCACCCATTTTAATTCCAATCGATGCATCTGTGTCTCAGGAAACAGAAATTGACAAAATCCGTATTTTCAAATTTTCCCCTTTTAGTAATAAGCGATTCAGTTAAAAGATTTTTAATTTAAGCAGCAAAAGGCCACAAGTATGGTTTAAAATATTTATTTTAATCGATTCATTACCGGTTTCATGTTTGTTACAAATCCTTCTTTAGGTGGCCCTTACAGATGTCCTAGCTTTCCTGCGGGGGCCTCGTTCTTTACCCTTTACTGGTTTTGTGCACAAAAATAAACAAAGTTTTTCTTTCACTATTCCATAAACTTAGGACAGATTTTTTTTCTTTTTGCCTTCACACAAACATTTATGAATAAATTTTGAAATTAAAAAAATATGAACTGTCGCGAAAACTTACTTGCTGTATATTTGTTTGTGGTGAATTCGTCATGTATTCTTGTTCTGCATGTTAAAGTTAACCTAATTTTGCACATGCCCTATGTAAGTGCTTCAGAACTCACTATTCTATGTTTTATGGCAGCACACACGCTCAACATTCACAAAAATGTGGCTCAGCTTCACTTGGGTAATAAAAAACTATGGTTTCATAGATGTTAGAATAGTAATGATTTTACAGGGTGCCCGGCGAAGGAATTCCTGATTTCAAAATTAATTATCTCGAAAATCAAGATCGATATTCGGGTGCAGCAAACGGTATGTTAATTGTGGCAGATGTAAGAAATTTATACAGAAGTTTCGAAATAGTTCAAAAAACTGTTAACAGATGGCGCTGTAATGGCGACAAACAGTAACTATAAGCAGTGCGCCACAACTCGGAACGATCAATTTCACCACTGAAACTTGAAAGAAGGTTAGGGCAGCGGACGAAGAGGTAGAAATCCGGTATTCCATTAAATAATGTGTTTTTGTGGCACTGGAATACCACAGGTTAGAACACAGTCTTTCGGCAATAAGGCGCAGTTTTCAACTTCGACATAATGTACCAAAAGGACCCGATGCAAAAACTATTCTCGAGTTTCTCGTCATATGGGCAGGCAGCGTGCCTGATGATGTAGCGGGGAATGTTGGCCGCAAGCAAACTATAGTTGCCCCTGACAATGTCGCCACGATTTTTGGAATTATTCAGCAAAATCCTAGGAAATCTGTCCCAATAATTGAAGCAGAGACTGGTTTGAAGTGTTGCAGCACGCAGAAAATAATGACACAGGGTCGGCGTACACTTCATTCCATTCAAAATCCAAAGCCTTCAGGGCACACCTGTACCAGCTGTGCGAAAGCTGTCGCACAGGTGTGTCAGGTATAATATAAATATAATAACATATATCTACATATATGTAGATGTAATTATATTTGTATTAGATCAACGTTTAAGTGCAAAGTCTGATTATTAAACATGTCATTGGCTGACACTTGCTAAAACAGAAGGTAGTAACAATTTGTGTAGTACTGCATATCAGTTATTATTCTGTTTACTCGAGTGACGGTTCTTTAGCTCTACATCTCATCTACATTTACATCTACGTGATTACTTTGCTATTCACAATAAAGTGCCTGGCAGAGGGTTCAATGAACCACCTTCAAGCTGTCTCTCTACCGTTCCACTCTCGAAAGGCACGCGGGAAAAACGACCACTTAAATTTTTCTGTGCGAGCCCTGATTTCTCTTACTTTATCGTGATGATCATTTCTCCCTATGTAGGCGGGTGTCAACAGAATGTTTTCGAAATCGGAGGAGAAAACTGGTGACTGAAATTTCATGAGAAGATCCCGTTGCGACGAAAAACGCCTTTGTTTTAATGACTGCCACTCCAGTTCACGTATCATGACTGTGACACTGTCTCCCCTATTTCGCGATAATACTAAACGATCTGCCCCTCTTCGTACTTTTTCGATGTCATCCGTCAGTCCCACCTGACGAGGATCCCATACCGCACAGCAATACTCCAGAATAGGGCGGACAAGCATAGTGTAAGTAGTCTCTTTCGTAGATCTGTTGCACCTTCTAAGTGTTCTGCCAATGAATCGCAGTCTTTGGTTTGCTCTGCCCACAATATTATCTATGTGATAGTTCCAATTTAGTTTATTTGCAATTGTAAACCCTAAGTATTTAGTTGAATTTACAGCCTTCAGATTTGTGTGACTTATCGCGTAATCAAAATTTAGCTGATTTATTTTAGTACTCATGTGAATACCTTCACACTTTCCGTTATTCAGGGTCAATTGCCACTTTTCGCACCATACAGATATCTTATCTAAATCATTTTGCAACTCATTTTGTTCATCTGATGACTTTACAAGACGGTAAATGACAGCGTCATCTGCAAACAATCTAAGACGGTGACTCAGATTGTCTCCTAAGTCGTTAACACAGATCAGGAACAATAGAGGGCCTGTAACACTTTCTTGGGGAACGCCGGATATTACTACGAACTGTGACCTTTCTGACAGAAAATCACAAATCCAGTCGCACAACTGAGGCGATACTCCGTAGGCACGCAGTTTGGTTAGAAGACGCTTGTGGGGTGTGATACACACTGAAGTGCTTCTTTACAGAGAATACCTGAGTAGAATTTCTGTTCCTGTCTAGAGAGCAAACAGAAATCTTGATTCGTGTTGTCTTGTAGAGAGGTAATTTGAGCGCTGGGAGTTTGCAGACAGCATATTGCATCCACTGAGTGACCAAGGCTACAGAGAGCAGATCATCGGCGCTGCGCAACTACTAGGTGATATGCGCACTGCGGTTCGGTGGATAGGGGAACACAGGAAATGTATTGAGTTCCATTTGGTTGTTCACTGAGTGGATACTTGGGTATCATCATTTGTTGCAGGTCGTGGATGACGTTTCACATGTGGCTGAACACTTCTTGTTTCCTTAAATAACGTAACTGTCCGGCGAACGGTCCGGACACTTGGATGATGTCGTCCAGGATACCGAGCATCATACATAGCACACGCCCGTTGGGCATTTTGATCACGATAGCCATACATCAACACGATATTGACCTTTTCCGCAATTGATAAATGGTCCATTTTAACACGGCTAATGTATCACGAAGTAAATACCGTCCGCACTGGCGAAATATTGCGTGATACCACGTACTTACACGTTTGTGACTCTTACAGCGCCATCTACCACAAAGCGAAAAAAGTGGTCCAACTAAAACATTCATATTTCTTTACGTAGTACACGAAAATGTAATGAAAAATGGGGGTTCCTATTTTTAAAAAACGCAGTTGATATCCGTTTGACCTATGACAGCGCCATCTAGCGGGCTAACCATAGCGCCATCTGGTTTCCCCCTTCAAGCTAGACGAGTTTCGTTCTTTGTAGATTTTCGTTTGATGCTTATTTCGTGAGGTACTTGGTCCGGTCACTATCAATGGACCACCCTATATTTTACTAACTGTCAATTTGTAATGTAAGAAATAAGCTGTACTGTTTTTATATATCAGAATATGAATACCATGTAAATGTGAATTTTACAATAAAGGTATAGGAAGTTTATATTGCATTAATTCAAAATGCCTAAATTTTTTTTAAATGAGACACCATATGAAGTGTGCTATGGCCGTCTTGCACTATGGCAATATTTTTTGGATTAAAAGAAGAGGTCTCTCGGAAGTTACTTAGGAAGGAGATGTTGGATCTCTGTTTGCTCATTCCGAATTGGATGAGGGAACATGTTCCTATGTATGTAGATCTCAGTGTCCTCTATAAGATTCACTGTGCCATCCTTATGGGTAAGACGTAAAATTTGTATTTCATGCACTGTTCAAATGGCTCTGAGCACTATGGGACTTAACATCTGAGGTCATCAGTCCCCTAGAACTTAGCACTACTTAAACCTAACTAACCTAAGGACATCACACACATCCATGCCCGAGGCAGGATTCGAACCTGCGGCCGTAGCAGTCGCGCGGTTCCGGACTGAAGTGCCTAGAACCGCTCGGCCACCGCGGCCGGCTCATGCACTGTATGATTGTTTTATGTGAGATGGTTGGCAATGGCTGAATTGCTTTAGTTAGTCGTTCGTAGGGTGTCAAGGTGTTCTTTAAACCTTGTTTCAGAAACGGAGCCGTTTGTCCACTGTGAAACTTAGGTCAGTTATTATAGTTCAATTTATAAAGTCGAGATCTTTTTTTGAGGATGGTAACGTGTGGAAAAGCTGATTTTGACGTTCTTCTTTGTGACTAGGTTGAAAATTTTATGTGAAAATGGGGCCCTGTACGGAATGACAGTATACTTCGTTGATTTTGTGTCTTTCACAGCTGCTTTAGATGTCGTTTGGTGGAGAGACCTGCTGCTAACAGTTTTTGCCGTTATTTTCTGAGAGAGCTTATCTCTTATTGAATCTTCATTCTTTTTGCTGTTCGGTGCTGTTGAGGGGCACTTTATGTGTATGTTGAAGCTTTGACCTTGAACTGAGATGGCTAAAACGGCGATGCGGCTGTCCATGGCAGAGTATCATCAGCTGCAAGACACGCTTGGGAGGTGGCAGCAGTGTGGAGACGAACGTTGTCTCGTTGACAAAGGGCATTGGCGCGAGCGTTCACTAACGGAAGAGCACCGGCTGCAGGACCTCCTCCACGTGCCGTACGGCTGACACCGAGCCCGTTAGGAACACTAACGGTAACGGGCACCACAGGTCATCGCTCCACACCATCGCACGAGGCTGGCGGGATTGTCGTGTATTGAGACCACAAGCCGCTTTTGGTGACACTACTGTGCCTCTAGACAGAAACCGCTGCTCATCGCTTTCAATGGAGAAGAGAGGCGCGTCACTGAGGATGAACTGTTGCTGGTACGCAGGGCCCCTTCCAGGCATGACGCTGCATGGGTGTGAGTGGCAGTAGGATGGTTGATCTTTTTAAAAATATCGGAGATTCGCCGGCCGCTATGCCCGAGCGGTACTAGGCGCTTCAGTCCGGAACCGCGCGACTACTACGATCGCAGGTACGAATTCTGCCTCGGGTATGGATGTGTGTGATGTCCTTCGGTTAGTTAAGTTTAAGTAGTTCTAAGTTCTAGGCGACTGATGACCTCAGATGTCAAGTCCCGTGGTGCTCAGAGGCATTTGAACCATATCAGAGATTCGAAATTTCGATGTTTAAAAACTGTCACTATCGGCGCTCGACTTATCGGAAAAACATCGAATTATGGATATATAGACGAATAAACATCGATGTAGAGGGATGTAAAAATATCGGCTGCACATCGGAAATATACTGCCGGTTTTTGAGCTGTATATTTAAGTATTGATTTATTATTAGATATTCTGTACATTAACAAGATAGTAGCCTGCTTCTCCCCCCCCCCCCTCCCCCCGCCCCTTAGAGCAAGAATTGGACGGAAAACGATTGTGGCGTACGGTAGGATTGCAGTATTTTACAAATCGTGGGCATGACTACAACAAAACCAGTAACTTACTATTAGTGTAACATGAGGTTTCATTTAACCGCTGCCTCTCCCGGCTAAAGATAGTTTGTAAGTAGGCTGTTTAGGTTCCTATATTGGTAACGCCACCGTCACGTAGCGCTCTGTATGAAAATAACTGGCTGTGCTGTGTGCAGTCTGTGGCTGGGTGGCATTGTTGGAATTTGCTATTGTAGTGTTGGGCAGTTGGCTGTTAACAGCGCGTAGCGTTGCGCAGTTGGAGGTGAGCCGCCAGCAGTGGTGGATGTGGGGAGAGAGATGGCGGAGTTTTGAGAGCGGGTGATCTGGACAGAGACAGTAAATTTGTAAGACTGGATGTCATGAACTGATCTATATATATTATGACTTTTGAACACTATTAAGGTAAATACATTGCTTGGTCTCTATCAAAATGTTTCATTTGCTAGCTATGCCTATCAGTAGTTAGTGCCTTCAGTAGTTTGAATCTTTTATATAGCTGGCAGCATTGGCGCTCGCTGTATTGCAGTAGTTCGAGTAACAAAGATTTTTGTGAGGTAAGAATTCATGAAAGGTATAGGTTGTTGTTAGTCAGGGCCATTCTTTTGTAGGGATTACTGAAAGTCAGACTGCGTTGCGCTAAAAATATTGTGTGTCAGTTTAGTGAAAGTCTGAGAACGTTCAGTTCTGCTTAGCTGTTTGAAAATCAAATAACATAAGATGTTTATCAGCATAGTCATTCATAAATTTTTCTAAGGCTACGTTACAAGTTATTCTGTTAAAGAAATCTCGACCTGGGAAAGTGTACCAATGTTGTCTGTCAAGCAGTGTGAATGGCCCTAAATTTTTGCACAAGAGTGATCTCATACAATTTAAGGAACTATTATTGAAGGTGAGAACACTTTTCCTTAAACAAAATGAACTATTCTTACACTCAATACCACACGCGTACAACACTAATGTATTCTTTCCTGTCAAAAATATTTCATAAAAATGTTCTTACGTAATAATCAGGGTTCATACATTCGCAGAGAACAATTGTATCACGAAGATGAAGTTTGCACCATATTTAAAGATTTTTCGCAATCCAAGTAGAATTTATTATTTCTGAGTGGGTTCTGGGCCACCAATACACAATTATTATCGTAAAATTGTCCATCAAGATTCATGTCTTCTTAGTAGTTTAATTTAAAACTGCCGCTGTAATATTTCACTAAGATGGCAGCCAACATAACACAATCACTCATCGAATCTGGTTCAGGCATTGTTTTACTATCAACAAATAATATATATTAAATCTTTACTGTACCTTTACTATATACATTAACATTTAAAAATATTTTTCTATGTTAATCACTTACTATTCAGCATTTACCAGTAATCCCTGCTGTAACTCAATAGCGCTAATGGCTGCGCCCCTTTGTAGCTGATCAGAAAACTTAACATTTATATACGATGAGAATCCAGTGAAATAAAACTCCAACAAGAAGATTAATTTCAATGACAGATAAGCTCTATTATTCAAATATTAAATTAGCAACAAAATACAGTTTTTACCGACCTCAGTGGTACAAGACATCAGTCACGTCCAATCATTACAACAAAAATGGTTCAAATGGCTCTGAGCACTATGGGACGTAACATGTGAGGTGATCAGTCCCCTAGAACTTAGAACTACTTAAACCTAAATAACCTAAGGACATCACACACATCCATGCCCGAGGCAGGATTCGAACCTGCGACCGTAGCAGTCGCACGGTTCCAAACTGAAGCGCCTAGAACCGCTCATCATTACAACAGTTCGAACAAGAAGAGGGATTATTCTAGAAGACTCATAGATAACAAAAGATGGAGATTTCCATTACCTTTTTCCATGAGTATTGTCTGATATATAATTATTCACAGAAAATTAAATTATGTCTCTGACAACAATTACTTATTATTTTACTATCGATGAAGTTCTTTTTGTTATTACCACCATCTGAATGTTGTCCGCCGTGGTAGCTGAGTACTCAGCGCGACAAAATGGCAATCCTAAGGCCCCGGGTTCGATTCCCGGCTGGGTCGGAGATTTTCACCGCTCAGGGACTGGCTGTTGTGTTGTCCTAATCATCATTTCATCCCCATTGACCCGGCGAACGGTCTACCCGACGGGAGGCCCTAGTCACACGGCATTTGCATTTACATCTGAATCTTCATTCACATTCCCCACGCAGTGATTTCGTGATTATTGTTCTGAATAAAATATAGTCGTGGATTTTACGCGATGCACGTTCACGCTTGGCGATAACCACCTTGCTAGTAATGGTAACAGTGGCACAATAAAATGTGTCCTATGGGTCCGCCGTTCGGTATCGTCACATACTGAATTTGTCCGGAACACTTCATGTCGACTTACCTGTTTTTCCATTTCTGCAAACGCGTGCGACCTAGCAACTGCAGGGTCAAAACTGCATGGTGGAGTTAAACGTTGCAGTTTCTGTTGGTAACGTCGAGCGCCGATTACGTCAGCATTTCCTCTCACACGTTTCCGCCCACCGCTAAGACCAGGCTTGTCAGTTAGACCTTTGTTCATCAGTTTTTGCAGCTGTTTTTGAAGAATGCCGATGTGAAGAAATAGCACGCTAGTTGCATTAAAAATTGTTTTTTTTCGTGTTAACGCAACTGGTGTACTATTTCTTTACATCGGAAAATATCTTGTTATTCCATTCACACCGCCACCCCCCTCTGCAATCGGACTTCTTTGTGCCACCTGTATTTCCTTCACACAGGCAAAGAGAAAAACTGGACGAGATGAAAGCTCAGAAAGTAGCAAGACTTCTTCACAAAGTGAAAGTAAAATTATGTTCTACTACAATTTCAAAAAAGCCAGTTCAAATAGAGGTTTGGTACTTAAATAGTGGCAACTATTTATTCACAACCGATACAAAAGACCTACTTGTTTACACCTGTTACTGTCCTTCACGGTAGCATCCGTGGTCTAGAGGACAGCCGACACGGTAGCTCAGCGTGTTCGGTCAGAGGGTTAGCTGCCCTCTGTAACAAAAAAAAAACTGAGTTAATAGATCAACAACGAACTTAAAAGGGTATCTTACGACGTCCGCCCCGATCGGATTCAACGAACAAATACGAACAAAATGAGATATATATATATATATAAAAAAGGGTAGCGTCTTTGATTCATAATCAAAACGTCTTCGGTCCCGGGTTCGATCCCCGCCACTGCCTAAATTTTGAATCAGCATTGGCGGCCGAAGACTTCCGGCATAAGAAGTCAGCCTCATTCTGCCAACGGCCTTGTCAAAGAGGGCGGAGGAGCAGATAGAGGTTCAGGGCACTCTCTTGTCCTAGCGGTGGAAAATTGCTCCTAAAGGGGGAAGAATCAGCAATGATCAACGACATGAGGATGCAGAAGGCAATGGAAACCACTGCATTAAAGACACGTAACGTGTATCCACTGGACATGTGGCCTGTAATTGGAGAAGTGTCTTGATGATCTCTCCATTGGCAAAAGATTCCGGAATAGTCCCCCATTCCGATCTCCGGGAGGGGACTGCGCCAAGGGGGAGGTTACCACGAGAAAAAGATTGAATAATCAACGAAAGGATAACGTTATACGAGTCGGGGCGTGGAATGTCAGAAGCTTGAAAGTGGTAGGGAAACTAGAAAATCTGAAAAGGGAAATGCAAAGGCTCAATCTAGATATAGTAGGGGTTAGTGAAGTGAAGTGGAAGGAAGACAAGGATTTCTGGTCAGATGAGTATCGGGTAATATCAACAGCAGCAGAAAATGGTATAACAGGTGTAGGATTCGTTATGAATAGGAAGGTAGGGCAGAGGGTGTGTTACTGTGAACAGTTCAGTGACCGGCTTGTTCTAATCAGAATCGACAGCAGACCAGCACCGACAACGACAGTTCAGGTATACATGCCGACGTCGCAAGCTGAAGATGAACAGATAGAGAAAGTGTGTGAGAATATTGAAAGGGTAATGCAGTATATAAAGGAGGACGAAAATCTAATAGTCATGGGCGACTGGAATGCAGTTGTAGGGGGAGGAGTTAAAGAAAAGGTTACAGGAGAATATGGGCTTGGGACAAGGAATGAAAGATGAGAAAGACTAATTGAGTTCTGTAACAAGTTTCAGCTAGTAACAGCGAATACCCTGTTCAAGAATCACAAGAGGAGGAGGTATACTTGGAAAAGGCCGGGAGATACGGGAAGATTTCAATTAGATTACATCATGGTCAGACAGAGATTCCGAAATCAGATACTGGATTGTAAGGCGTACCCAGGAGCAGATATAGACTCAGATCACAATATAGTAGTGATGAAGAGTAGGCTGAAGTTCAAGACATTAGTCAGGAAGAATCAATACGCAAAGAAGTGGGATACGGAAGTACTAAGGAATGACGAGATACGTTTGAAGTTCTCTAACGCTATAGATACAGCAATAAGGAAAAGCGCAGTAGGCAGTACAGTTGAAGAGGAATGGACATCTCTAGAAAGGGCCATCACAGAAGTTGGGAAGGAAAGCATAGGTACAAAGAAGGTAGCTGCGAAGAAACCATGGGTAACAGAAGACATACTTCAGTTGATTGATGAAAGGAGGAAGTACAAACATGTTCCGGAAAAATCAGGAATACAGAAATACAAGTCGCTGAGGAATGAAGTAAATAGGAAGTCCAGGGAAGCTAAGACGAAATGGCTGCAGGAAAAATGTGAAGACATCGAAAAAGATATGATTGTCGGAAGGACAGACTCAGCATACAGGAAAGTCAAAACAACCTTTGGTGACATTAAAAGCAACGGTGGTAACATTAAGAGTGCAACGGGAATTCCACTGTTAAATGGAGAGGAGAGAGCAGATAGGTGGAAAGAATACATTGAAAGCCTCTGTGAGGGTGAAGATTTGTCTGATGTGATAGAAGAAGAAACAGGAGTCGATTTAGAAGAGATAGGGGATCCAGTATTAGAATCGGAATTTAAAAGAGCTTTGGAGGACTTACGGTCAAATAAGGCAGAAGGGATAGATAACATTCCATCAGAATTTCTAAAATCGTTGGGGGAAGTGGCAACAAAACGACTATTCACGTTGGTGTGTAGAATATATGAGTCTGGCGATATACCCTCTGACTTTCTGAAAAGCATCATCCACACAATTCCGAAGACGGCAAGAGCTGACAAGTGCGAGAATTATCGCACAATCAGCTTAACAGCTCATGCATCGAAGCTGCTTACAAGAATAATATACAGAAGAATGGAAAAGAAAATTGAGAATGCGCTAGGTGGCGATCAGTTTGGCTTTAGGAAATGTAAAGGGACGAGAGAGGCAATTCTGATGTTACGGCTAATAATGGAAGCAAGGCTAAAGAAAAATCAAGACACTTTCGTAGGATTTGTCGACCTGGAAAAAGCGTTCGACAATATAAAATGGTGCAAGCTGTTCGAGATTCTGAAAAAAGTAGGGGTAAGCTATAGGGAGAGACGGGTCATATACAATATGTACAACAACCAAGAGGGAATAATAAGAGTGGACGATCAAGAACGAAGTGCTCGTATTACGAAGGGTGTAAGACAAGGCTGTAGCCTTTCGCCCCTACTGTTCAATTCGGACATCGAGGAAGCAATGATGGAAATAAAAGAAAGGTTCAGGAGTGGAATTAAAATACAAGGTGAAAGGATATCAATGATACGATTCGCTGATGACATTGCTATCCTGAGTGAAAGTGAAGAAGAATTAAATGATCTGCTGAACGGAATGAACAGTCTAATGAGTACACAGTATGGTTTGAGAGTAAATCGGAGAAAGATGAAGGTAATGAGAAGTAGTAGAAATGAGAACAGCGAGAAACTTACCATCAGGACTGATGGTCACGAAGTCAATGAAGTTAAGGAATTCTGCTACCTAGGCAGTAAAATAACCAATGACGGACGGAGCAAGGAGGACATCAAAAGCAGACTCGCTAAGGCAAAAAAGACATTCCTCGCCAAGAGAAGTCTACTAATATCAAATACCGGCCTTAATTTGAGGAAGAAATTTCTGAGGATGTAAGGTCTGGAGTACAGCATTGTATGGTAGTGAAACATGGACTGTGGGAAAACCGGAACAGAAGAGAATCGAAGCATTTGAGATGTGGTGCTATAGACGAATGTTGAAAATTAGGTGGACTGATAAGGTAAGGAATGAGGAGGTTCTATGCAGAATCGGAGAGGAAAGGAATATGTGGAAAACACTGATAAGGAGAAGGGACAGGATGATAGGACATCTGCTAAGACATGAGGGAATGACTTCCATGGTACTAGAGGGAACTGTAGAGGGCAAAAACTGTAGAGGAAGACAGAGATTGGAATACGTCAAGCAAATAATTGAGGGCGTAGGGTGCAAGTGCTACTCTGAGATGAAGAGGTTAGCACAGGAAAGGAATTCGTGGCGGGCCGCATCAAACCAGTCAGTAGACTGATGACAAAAAAAAAAAAAAAAAAAAACTGCCCTTCAGAGTGGTCACCAGCGTTGTGTAGAACCCGTTGCCAGCTATGTTGAAGGCGTAGTATACCTTTAGCAGAGCCTGTTCTGTTGTTTGTGAGAATGGAGCTGTCTAAAGTTATGCTGATTATCGTGTATGAGGGAGATGGTGTTATCGTAACGCATTACGTTCCTCCATGGCAGACCGTCATGTACAGTATTAGTGTTCGTTTTTGGAGCAACACCTACGGCCAGCTTTCTGAAAGAAGCGGCGACACTTTCTGCGCGACCCACTCGTCATTTTGCACGGCAATGCGCGGGAGCATACAGCGCAAGCTGTGGCTGATCTGTTCGGTTGATGGGACTGGATTTACGTCCTTGTGACTTTGATTTGATTACGAAGATGAAGGAACGACTTCGCGGCATTGGCTTCAGAACTGTTCCAGAGATTCGACAGGCAGTAGATTGCTCATTTCGCACCATCAACAGTACAGGCTCTGCTAAAGGTATACTACGCCTTCCACATCGTTGGCAACGGGTTCTACACAACGCTGGTGACTACTATGAAGGACAGTAACAGGTGCAAACATGTAACTCTTTTGTATCGGTTGTGAATAAATAGTTGCCACTATTTAAGTTCCAACCCTCGTATTTACCGAAAACTGCGAAAAAATATAAGAAACATTGCCATTTCAAAAAATGGTTCAAATGGCTCTGAGCACTATGGGACTTAACATCTGTGGTCATCAGCCCCCTAGAACTTAGAACTACTTAAACCTAACTAACCTAAGGACATCACACACATCCATGCCCGAGGCAGGATTCGAACCTGCGACCGTAGCGGTCACGCGGTTCCAGACTGAAGCGCCTAGAACCGCACGGCCACACCAGCCGGCTCATTGCCATTTCGATGCCGATATATCGCTGTATATGTTTGCCGTTTGATAGATCGATACTTTCAGTAAGACATCGATATAACAACATATCGATAGCTTATCAACAGGTCTAAGTGGTAAGAGCCATAACGATCGGTGTGCGGCGAGTTCTGCGTCGTGCAACCGCTTACCTCTTACCGCACCTCTTACGGACGGCCCGTGGAATATCACATACCATTTCCGTTAGATCTGTTAAGCGCGTGGCGAATAGTCCTCCCTCCTTGTGGTGCGTGTTGAACGTACATATCGTCCATGTTGTGCATGCGTGGCTTCCAGAGTCCTTCGCCAGCAACAGTGTGCAATGGTAGTGCCGAGCGGTGTGACGCGCGTTATGACGATAGGACCACCAAGCCTCCCGCAGTCCGACGATGCGGCCCCTCTCGTACTCGTCAACTGGTTAACCCGCTGTCGAACATATTGTTTGGGTACAGTGCACGTTCAGGTGATGGTCTAGAGACGCTACTTGCACTGTCCGGCATGGCCTTTGGGGCCCTCTTTAAATTAATAGCCCCTCCCACGTTCCGTGAGTGCGTGGCCGACAGTGCAAAAGTATGTTGAATGTGAGCCGTGTCGCGAATCGATCCATATCGCCACTCTATCGTGGGCGCTTATCTTTGCCAACAGTGCGTCCAAGGGCGGCTTCTAACAAGTCTCTGGCGAGATCGATCTCTCAGGCAGACAGCAGAGGAGACAGGTCGTGCCGCGCGGAGTGGCCGCGCGGTTTAAGGCACCATGTCACGGATTGCGCTGCCCCTCCCGCCGGAGGTTCGAGCCCTCCCTCGGGCATGAGCGTGTGTGTGTTGTTCGTAGTATAAGTTGGTTTAAGAAGTCTAGGGACCGATGGCCTCAGGTGTTTGGTCACTTACGAATTCACACACATTTGAGACATCTGGATGCTGGAAATCTCGTGGGGGGGGGGGGGGGGGGAGGGGGGGGGGAGGGAAGGGGAGGGGGTTGCGGAGCATCTGGCGATCCAGGGTTGGTGGCTGTGCTCTACACGGAAAGCATGTGGGCTAGAGATGGGTCGAACTCGTTCATTCCAGTGAACTACTTCATTCATTTCACTCTTTGCCGTGAAGCGTTCAAATGAAGTAGTTCATTCGTGAAGTACGGAAGCCTGGCGAAGTTGCCCAGTTCGCCGCTCAGCCGCTGCTACGCTCGCTTCGCCTCGCTCGTACAATAAAGCTTCGTAATACTTCATAATTTTACCAACAGATGGCCGAACTATGCAGTAACGCGTAAGCAACGTTTTACGCTCTTACAGCGTCTGAGTTAACTTAAATAGAGCATGGTCGAAGGGGACAAAGGAAAGAAAAACAGAGAAGCCAGTCACATATAAGGAAGGTATTACATTTAATCTTGCTCGAAATTTTCTCATGAAGCGTCCAAAAAAGTCTATCTGCCAAATTAAATATTATTTTTTGTATTCATGAACTGAAAAATAGGGCTACCAACGAAATGCAGTCCAATTTTATGTTCCTTGTAAAATTTAATCCAAAATAGAATGAGTATGTTTACCACTCTCACAGTCTATATACCTACGTTAAGTAATTATTCAGAAGTTTTCCTGTAGATTTTATTTTTGTTGAGAATAATAACCCTCCAGATTCAAAACGTAAACTGTCACCTGTAGTCATTGGTACGATTTCAGGTAAAATCCCTCTTTCAGTGTTATTAACAAACCTTTTATTTTCATGTTGGCTGTGCGTGCTCACACAGCCAGCCCCTTCGTTTATATCTTTAATATTCATTTGTCTGCAAGCGCTGCCAACGGTAGGCTACCCGTAGACGCGAAGTATAACTGCACAAATAGTCACGACTAATGTCAGCACTGCGCGTAGCAGCTGACGCTGCCTTCCCCTCACCCCTCACCCCCCAACCGCTTGTAAACCTATCTTTCCCCACAAACCCAGCGCGATTCATCAACAGGCAGCAGTGAAGGGAGAATGATTGACGTAGCGCCGATGTAGTGGGAGAGGGAGAGGGGAAGAGAGGGAGTGAACTAGAAAAAAGTGTAGAGTGTGCTATCTGTGAAGAGTTTGAAGTACCAGTTCATTGAAATTGAGTGGTTAGTTCACACTTCACTGAAGTGAAGCGTTCATTTGAACGACTCATTCACGAGCTCCCCATCACTAATGTGGGCCGCTTTCGACAGTAGTATCGCAGGAAGAGGGGCTATTTCCGTTGCGGTCTAACGACTAGTGCAGCAAACCGCCGTCTGTTATACTGTACACGCCGTCACGGCACCTCAAGTTGCATGTTTACGTCTCCTTTGATACCCGGTGAGAAGCTTGAAGACGTTGTTTATGTTTAGCAGTGCAGCAGCGCTTTTGTAACTACAATTGCGACACGTTATACCAGCCGAGTGTCTTGCAAGTTGCGCCGATTTGTGTAATGCTCGTTAACTGGGCGGACCTCCGAGGGAAGACGATACCTGCTAATTATTATCTTGTTATTTAAATATTTGATTTTTTTTACCAAGTTCAGCCTCTCGTGGCAAAATATCCGTCTAATTACATGCTTGCTGTTTATTGCGTTGGTGTTTTGGTGACACAAGTGGATAAGGGGACACAATCTGAAATTCAGCAAATTTTTCCCTCTTGAACAGCATTTTAACGCTCCATCTGAGTCCTTCCGGCCCAGCCGGGGCTCTGTTAAATGGAATTGCCTTTTTAAGACTGGTATTGCGGGTCCTGCAACTAAAAGGAATCATACTTCTTTTAAATGAAGAACAATTATACTGACTTAGTGTAGCTCTCTGTTATAGCACACGGTACCGGAAATTCTCTTTTACTTGTATTTCTTAGATTGTGAAACACATTGGTACTGAAGGAAAGAATGCAGAAAATCTCTAAATCTATCCCCAGAGTGTAAGGTTCAGACATTTGTTGCCACGCTCTATTGCGCGTGGTAATTTTATTGTGTTTGTAATAATAATCTTGTGTATGTTTTAGAACCAATTGATTTGGGCTACTGGGCCGCTTTCTTGCGGAATGCCACGGGTTCTGCCGCCCTGTGCGAACCTCTTGCAATACCAAAAGGTTGCTGCCAGTATTTTTTTAAAATTTCACCTTCAAATGTCTCATTACAATTGTTCACGCATAAGTTTCCCTTCAAATTTCTTATTACATTTGTTGTATACGTCTTCTTTTCTTAAAGCATTCTTTAAACTGATTTCAATGCCATTGGATGTTCCCAGTTGAAGTTCAGTTGGGTGTTTCTGTGAGTTTTTGTACATTATTTCGCCCGCATCTCGTGGTCGTGCGGTAGCGTTCTCGCTTCCCACGCCCGGGTTCCCGGGTTCGTGATGGCTCGTGATGGCTGGGTGTTGTGTGATGTCCTTAGATTAGTTAGGTATAAGTAGTTCTAGGGGACTGATGACCATAGATGTTAAGTCCCATAGTGCTCAGAGCCATTTTTTTGTACATTATTTCACGCACTGCTAAAAGGTTATAAGAGCGGCTCGATGTTATTTAAAGCCTATACCGTTAAAATTACGTAATTTTACTCTCAAATGCTCATTGATGTAAAAATTTCAGCACACCTAAATATTTCCTTGAGTGGTTTTAATTTGAAAATTGGTAACTACATCCTTTGGTTTTGGGAGCCACCCTTTTAAGTTTGCTGATTTGTCTGGGATTTTGTAATATTAATACGCTGTAATTAATACGCTGCCTTTATGAATGATATTTAATTCCAATTTTTTCTCTGCCTCGTGATGGCTGGGTGTTGTGTGATGTCCTTAGGTTAGTTAGGTTTAAGTAGTTCTAAGTTCTAGGGGACTGATGACCACAGTAGTTAAGTCCCATAGTGCTCAGAGCCAGCCATCCACGCAACTGCAGGTACTTGTAAGAAAAGAAAATAGTGCTGAAGGCTAGAACCAGTTCCGAAAATATAGCTCATAACATAGTTACCGGGGAAATAAAGCAAGACCATATGTATAATCTAGAATAAACTAGGCACGCCATTTTCTTACGTACATAGAATTAATCACGGAAGTTGCAAAACTAGGCCCTGCCTCCTCCGGCCACCAGAGGACACTGACTGTCCATGTAAATAATAGCTATCAGATGGACGCTGTGTCGCAATGTACACGTGACCACGTGTGCTGGCTCACTCCCTTTTATTAAAAGTATGATACTGAAAATTCTTTCTCATTTATAGTTAACTGTACAGGCAATGTCAAAATATGATGATACTTTAAGTCCAAGAGACTGTTAAACATGTTGTGTAAACTACCTTTCTTGTATCTAAAAATTAGACTCAAAAGCTGCGCCTGTTCTTTTCTATGAAGGATTATAAGACTTGTGATACTATGTCCCTCTTCCCGTAGGAGCAAGTTTAATGCAGACCTGGACATTGTTAAATTAAGATGTTCCTGGAATCTTTCACTGAAGGTTGGTTGGTTTTGGGGGAGGAGACCAGACAGCGTGGTCATCGGTCTCATCGGATTAGGGAAGGATGGGGGAGGAAGTCGGCCGTGCCCTTTCAGAGGAACCATCCCGGCATTTGCCTGGAGTGATTTAGGGAAATCACGGAAAACCTAAATCAGGATGGCCGGACGCGGGATTGAACCGTCGTCCTCCCGAATGCGAGTCCAGTGTCTAACCACTGCGCCACCTCGCTCGGTTTTCACTGAAGGACTTACCAGTTTACCATGCGCATTATTTTGGCCGATCGTCGTACTTGATAAATACGAAATCGGTTTTAGCCATCAGCACTGTTTTCTTTTCTTATAGATACTTAGAACTGCATGAATGGTCAGTATATCGAATCGATCTACCCGGCAACATTATTAGAGGATATTACATGGAGGACCTTCTCAATTATCCATCGTTCGTATAGCTTTTTAATTATTGGCAATATTGTCAGAATGGCAGTACCTTGACTAAGAACATTAGGTTCACCTATCACGGATTAATGCAATTATTCTTGCGAATATATGTCTCCAGATACTCATATATAATAGCACTAAGCTGTAATACAGTTTATAATTATGTTTCAGTTCTTAAATATGTAACTTACGCGTGAATATGCGGCTGTCAGCCGTGAAACCGGTAGAGTTAAACTGTCTCGGGTGATCAGTCGAGAGGTGGCGTCGTCTTGTCGCAACGTTTCAATGCGTTTCGTAGAAATCATCTTCCAGTGAAAACTTCGCTTGAAGATGATGGGTACGAAACTCATCGAAACATCTCGACAAGATGACGCCACCATTCAGCTGATCACCAGAGAAGATTTGAACACTGGAATACGCCGAGAAAGCCTCCAATCGCGTATACAGGTAGTATTGTCAATTGAAGACAAGTTTTCCCAGCTGTCAGTGGTGTTTTAATTCATCATGAGCTTAAGCAGTTGCGGGGGCCTCGCATATAAAATACTCGCAGTTAGCGCAAAAGAAATCGTTGGCATTACGGAGGGTGTGATGATGATATTTGGTTTGTGGGGCGCTCAACTGCGCGGTAATCAGCGCCCGTACGAAGTCCCAATTTTTACACAGTCCACATTTTTCACAGTCCAATCTAGCCGCTGTCACGAATGATGATGAAGATGATGAAATGATGAGGACAATACAAACACCCAGTCCCCGGGCAGAGAAAATTCCCAACCCGGCGGGGAATCGAACCCGGGACCCCGTGATCCAGACGCGGCAACGCTAGTCATGCTGAGAATGTGCAGCCGACGCACTCAGTTTGCAACAAATCGTCAAGTACTTCCGGGGGCAGCTCTTTTTATGAGGATCAGTGAATTACAACAGTAAGCAGAAACGTTACCAGACTTTAATCAGTGTGAAAACAAACGGCGATGTTTAGATGAAACAAAGAGGAAAATTAAATTAGAATTAAATGCCTAACAAACGTGATGAGCTATTTGTAATTGTTATTGCTGGATTAAATCACAGCGTCTTGGAGATAGTGCCATCACACATCGCTAGACCGTGGGCGGATCCACATATCGAGCAGAATTTGTCGAGTTGTGACGTAACTGTTGGAACAGTTGGAGGCGTGGTTAAAGAGAGAAGCAGCGGTTAGAGAAGCGCGTTATAACGCGCACGTCTGTCGCCTCCGTGGCGCAATCGGCTAGCGCGTTCGGCTGTTAACCGAAAGGTTGGTGGTTCGATCCCACCCGGGGGCGGAAATTTTATTCCTGAGCGAAAGGAAATGATGACGCCAACGCATTGCACACGTACAGGCAAAATGAAAGGAAATAATCGTGAGCCACGTGTTCGAGTCATCGTGCAAAGTTGTGTATACTCACTTATCATGCCCAATTGTTTTGTCTTATCAACAGCTCTTTTACTGCGCCAATGTCCATTTCGATTGCAGTACACCATAAACGCTTATCACGTATTTGCTGATTCCTTTTGCGTGTCAGCTAAATATGCGTTTATGGTTTGTTAACATCGTAATTGACAATGTGGTTCTCAATGTGCTTGGAACTGAATTGCTTCGGTGACGGTCGAAACCGATAATTACTTGCTGAAATAATGTGATTCCGCGAGACAATGAACCTTTCGTATAAGCGAGCTCATATAGAGAGGAAGAAGCACCGAAATAGTTTTTGAGTACCATGTTAATATTTTGGATTCCAGTTTTGGGAGAAATTCTGACAATTACTCATTTTGACGGTGCTTCTCTATGTGAAAGATTGTATGTACTCTAGGCAAACAATGTTATGCATATAAGCTTTGAAACTTCTATATTTAAATGAGTGTGTCTGTACTTAAATTGCAGAATGACTGAGAAGATGAAACTTCTACGTTATTTGATTCCGAAACAGTTGAGTGAAACTGAACGTACTGAGCCTACTTTCTCTTTACTTTTTCTCATCATGTCAACACTGACCCACAATATTCTAGCCTAGCGCAACGCAATCTAAAAAAAAAAAAAAAAAAAAAGTTACAACCTGACTTCAAATAATTAATACAAAAGAATGGCCCCGAATAAGAAGCAATCCTGACAATAACCCATACATTTCATTAAGCACTTACCTCACAAAAATCTTCATTACGCGAACTACTGCAATACAGCGAGCGTCGGTACTGCCAGCTAAATAAAAGATTCTAACTACTAAAGCCACTAACCGCTAATAGGCATGTGGTTATCAAAGGAAAGATTTTGTTGCAAACCAAATAATGTATTTTTTATGTTAATAATCTGAAGTCCAGTTCAAACACGAATATAAATTGTTATTGACAACTAGTACAAAGGTAAATCATGAGTAATTTTCAATCTCCAAGTCGGATACTTCCAGATTGTTAGCCTACGCTAATACTTCAGACGTCTACCCTCCATCAATGCTAACTTCTCACATTTAACATCCACCACTGCTGGCTGTTCACCTCCAACTGCCCAACAGTACTTCCATCACTGTTGACGACTAACTTCCAACTGCCCTACACTACTGGCGATTAACTTCCAACAACGCCTCCGACCAACCACAGAGTCTGTTAGAAAGAAAGCGCAGACACAGATCCAATGCAAAGCGCTACACAGCTCTGCCAACACAGAAGCAGCCCACTTACAGCTTGAACGCTTGATACATATTAGGTTGCAAAAAATAGGGCTAACAGGAATAACAATAAAGAGATCCTATGTGGCAGCCCTCTAAGTTATCAACAGCAAGAACGTAGTTTCGACGGCATAGAATTTGATATAACGATGTTTCGGGTTTCTTAAGGCATTTATGGACGTCAGTCTAGAATTGCCGTTAGATTGAATACAGAATTATGGACATAGATACTAAATACAATAATTGCTAACAAAGTAGAATGATTGCAATGTGAAGTTGCTTTCAAGCACGCTTTGCCTATTTTCCAACCTTCTTTCGTAATACTAGCCCTGACCAAAATTATTGTTGTTGTTGTGGTCTTCAGTCCTGAGACTGGTTTGATGCAGCTCTCCGAGCTACTCTATCCTGTGCAAGCTTCTTCATCTCCCAGTACCTACTGCAACCTACATCCTTCTGAATCTGCTTAGTGTATTCATCTCTTGCTCTCCCTGTACGAATTTTACCCTCTACGCTGCCCTCCAATACTAAATTGGTGATCCCTTGATGCCTCAGAACATGTCCTACCAACCGATCCCTTCTTCTGGTCAAGTTGTGCCACAAACTTCTCTTCTCCCCAATCCTATTCAATACTTCCTCATTAGTTATGTGATCTACCCATCTAATCTTCAGCATTCTTCTGTAGCACCACATTTCAAAAGCTTCTATTCTCTTCTTGTCCAAACTATTTATCGTCCATGTTTCACTTCCATACATGGCTACACTCCATACAAATACTTTCAGAAACGACTTCCTGACACTTAAATCTATACTCGATGTTAACAAATTTCTCTTCTTCAGAAACGCTTTCCTTGCCATTGCCAGTCTACATTTTATATCCTCTCTACTTCGACCATCATCAGTTATTTTGCTCCCCAAATAGCAAAACTCCTTTACTACTTTAAGTGTCTCATTTCCTAATCTAATTCCCTCAGCATCACCCGACTTAATTCGACTACATTCCATTATCCTCGTTTTGCTTTTGTTGATGTTCATCTTATTATTAGCGCAACGTATGAACGTTTCAGCGACATTTTCCTTCTTCACGGAACGAGCTAAGTACTCATTCATAGTTTGCTGCTGCTATTGGATCCACTTTGTGTAGTGTCACGCTCTCCTTCTCTGGGCCGGCCGATGTGGCCGAGCGGTTCTAGGCGCTTCAGTCTGGAACCGTGCGACCGCTACGGTCGCAGGTTCGAATCCTGCGTCGGGCATGGATGTGTGTGATGTCCTCTGGTTAGTTAGGTTTAAGTAGTTCTAAGTTCTAGGGGACTGATGACCTCTGATGTTAAGTCCCATAGTGCTCAGAGCCATTTGAACCATTTTTTCCTTCTCGGGACGCTGTCCTTGGGTGATGTATTTAAATTCAGCAGCTCGGTGAATTATTGACTCTAGCACATATTCGTAATGCTTCAAAAAATGGTTCACATGGCTCTGAGCACTATGGGACTCAACTGCTGTGGTCATCAGTGCCCTAGAACTTAGAACTACTTAAACCTAACTAACCTAAGGACATCACACACATCCATGCCCGAGGCAGCATTCGAACCTGCGACCGTAGCAGTCGCACGGTTCCTGACTGCGCGCCTAGAACCGCGAGAGTAATGCTTCATGTCATGAAGTAACTGATGTCAGTCTGATACCCACTTGTCGACTGTAGTGGCCGCGCCGAGTGGCACGGTTTGAGGCGCCATGCCACGAACTCCGCGGCCCCTCGCGCCGGAGGTTCGAGTCGAGGTGTGTGTGTGTGTGTGTGTGTGTGTGTGTGTGTGTGTGTGTGTGTGTGTGTGTGTGTGTGTGCGTGCGTGTGTGCGTGTGTGTGTGTTGTTCTTAACATAAGTTAGTTTAAGTAGTGTGTAAGTCTAGGGACCGATGACCTCAGTAGTTTGGTCCCTTAGGAATTCACACACATTCGAAAATTTGTCGCTTGTACTACCGAATATCATAACTGACCCGCCGTAACCGACATAATTCTGCACTTATTTAATTAAATATTGTTAGTTAATTGGTTCCTCCTGACCTCAAAGTGGACAGAAAAGTCCATATCAAGTAATGGTAGGTGCGTTTTCCACAGAAGTTCTATTCCAGTTGTTTCTCCTTCAAAAAGTAGCTATACATGGAGGTGACAAGTCATGTGATAGCGATGCGCACTGTACAGTTACCGGTAGTATGGCGTACACAAGGTATAAAAGGGCAGTGCATTTGCAGAGCTATCATTTGTACTCAGTTGATTCATGCTGAACGGTGTCCGATTTGATTATGGCCCCGCAACTTTGAACGCAAAATGATAGTTGGAGCTAGACGCATGGGACATGCCATTTCGGAAATCATTGAGAAATTCAATAGTCCGAGATCCACAGTGGTAAGAGCGTACCGAGAAAACCAAATTCAGGTATTACCTCTCATCAGGGAACCCTTGTATCCTTCGGCCTTCACTTAACGACCGAGAGCAGCGGCGTTTGCGTAGACTTGTCAGTGCCAACAGACAAGAAAGATTGCTTAAAATGAGCGCATAAATCAATATAGGACATGCGACGAGCGTATCCATTAGGACAGTTCGACGAAATTTGGAATTAATGGGCTGTGCTAGCAGACGACCGACGCGTGTGCCTTTGCTAAGAGCGCGACATCGCCTGCAGCGCCTCTCCTTGGCTCGTGACCATATCGGTTGGACGCTAGACAACTGGAAAACCGTGGCCTGGTCAGATGAGTCCCGATTTCAGTTGGTAAGAGCTGATGTAGGGGCTAGTGTGAGGCAGATCCCACGAAATCATGGACCCAGTTTATCGACAAGACACTGTGCAACCTCCATGATGATGTAGGCTGTGTTCAAGTGGAATTGGTTGGGCCCTCTCGTCCTATTGAACCGATCATTGACTGGAATGGTTATGTTCGATTACTTGGCGCCCGGTTGCATCCATTTCTTGATTTCATGTTTCCAAACAACGATGGAATTTTTATGAATGGCGATGAACAATCGACAACACTTACTGGCCGAGGAACGATGTGTGGCCTCTATATGTTCCCTCACTCTCTAGAGCTAACCATTCACAGGTGCATAATATCCCTTGACAAACATTAATAGCAGCTGAAAATTAAATTAAAACTGGTCACCGCTGATAAATTAGAAATGACAAAGAAAACCACCGTGTACACTGGAATTATTGTGTTCACTCACAGATTGTTACTATTAAAGCAAAAAAATCAACAAAGATATTCGTGATGATGCTGACTAGAACACTGTCACATTCTGTACATCTGATAGCCTCAAAACACTTAGCCAATGTGACAAAATTTATGTTGATGGAACTTCCAAATATTGTACAGAGTTATTTGTCAGCTATTTACGAGCCACGAGCCTGTTAATGGACATTATATTACAACAGTTTTTATTTGTTGAACGATAAGAAAACTTCATCTTATCAGCATGTCTTCTCAACAGTTGTTGGTAAATATGATAACCTAAATCTGAAATTATCTCAATCAACAGTGTATTCAAACACAAAGGAAAGCATTTGTAATGTTGGAACTGAAAAGTGAGCTGATGTAAGAACCCAAGGATTATATTTCATCTAACACAGAGCTGGTGGCGAAAAATGCAAATATTGGGATTTCCAGATGATTATGTTTCTGAAATGAAATGGAGAAGTTTCTTTCTGATATATTTGCCAATGCTGGATCCTGATGTGGTTAATGACTGTCTTGTTGAGGACTTAATGTCAGCGATGGCTGTATCTGAAAAACTAAAAATGTTTTGCGACAGTGGATACCTACATAGACGAAAACGCTCTCTTTCTTCCATACGTGTGGGCAGAACTGAGTTGTAATAGACAAAGAACCACCAATGCTTGCGAAGGTATACCAAACGAGTATGGTGTTCAACAACACTTCTGCAGCTCTGACATACACAGATTTCTTGAGTTACTGAAGCAAATTTCACTCGGCGCCGAATATGAATTCAATTCCTCAAAAAACAATAAAAGAAAATGGTTCAAATGGCTCTGAGCACTATGGGACTTAACATCCATGGTCATCAGTCCCCTAGAACTTAGAACTACTTAAACCTAACTAACCTAAGGACAGCAGAGAACACCCAGTCATCATGAGTCAGAGAAAATCCCCGACCCCGTCGGGAATCGAACCCGGGAACCCGGGCGTGGGAAGCGAGAACGCTACCACACGACCACGAGCTGCGGACAAACAATAAAAGAAAGAAAAGTCTTGTCTCGCTGTAAAATTCATGATGCAGCAAGTGGCGAGTTTCCAAGCTGGAAAATTACAAGAATGCAATTGTGAAATTAATTTCCCATAAAATAAGATCTGGAAGTTAAAGGTAAAATGAAAAGTATTGCCCCTTTTAAAGACGGTCATACGTAATAAGCTAATATGACAATTTAACTTAACTTTTAAACAAAAATTAATTATTATTGCGGAAAAGGACTGGCGTTGTTTCCTGTCACTCGAAAAGAATGACCTTCTCCATGCCAACCGCTGTGGGCTCGGAAAACATCGATGGCGCTAAACCCAACTAGCACTTTCTTCATATAGAACCCTGCGAGCCATTGATTAACGTAACCAGGTAGCGGCAGTATTTCTTGACTTGAAAAATTATTTGTCTCAGTAACATCACCAGATATTAACAGAAGTACGATCGTCTGAATTAACAAACAAAACTTATGACTGGATAGTCGATACAGAGTAGGGAGATGCAGCATGTTATCCTGGACGTAAAATCATAGAAAGATTAAGTACCTACCGGCCGCGGTGGTCTAGCGGTTCTAGGCGCTCAGTCCGGAACCGCACGACTGCTACGGTCGCAGGTTCGAATCCCGCCTCGGGCATGGATGTGTGTGATGTCCTTAGGTTAGTCAGGTTTAAGTAGTTCTAAGTTCTAGGGGACTGATGACCACAGATGTTAAGTCCCATAGTGCTCAGAGCCATTTGAACCATTTTTGATTAAGTAACTTCAGGCCTACCCCAGTGAACTGTGTTGGGATACTTGCTGTGTATGTTGTATAGTAACCTCGCACGGAATACGAGTGTAACCGCAGACTTGTTGCTGATGATGCAGTTACCTGTAACTAAACACTATCTAAAAAATAGTGCAAATATTCAGAGAGGTCTACACGAGTGGTTGCATGGTCGGTAATGTTAATAAATGTAGAATTGACGAACTCATAAACGCAGAGAATTACACTGCGCAGAAGAAATAAGAGGTTAATTTTTTGAAACCCCATCATTTTCTCCCTTTGTGATGCGTAAGTTTATAAATTGGCTCAAAGGTGGCTACAACTTTCCTCTGCAATGATGCAGAAGCAAAGCGCTGCAACGTTGCCCTCGGGCTCGGTGGCTCCTCAAACAGCAAGGTATGGACACATGCGGAAAGAAAATGACCAGAGCTAAAAGTTCGTGTTAAGTGTAAGGTGGATTAATATGTTGCATTAGAATCAAAAAATGGTTCAAATGGCTCTGAGCACTATGGAACTTAACATCTAAGGTTATCAGTCCCCTAGAACTTAGAATTACTTAAACCGAACTAACCTAAGGACATCACACACATCCATGCCCGAGGCAGGATTCGAACCTGCGACCGTGGCGGTCGCGTGGCTCCAGACTGAAGCGCCTAGAATCACTCGGCCACACCGGCCGGCGCATTAGAATCAAACTTCACCACAATTCTGTCCACCGGCACTGTGGACATGTTACACGATGGTTACATCGTCTCACACACCTTACCTACATCTCACCCCTTCATTCTCTGCGATGCAGAACTGCGAAGCCAAGAGTTGAAATCAAGCGGGTATCTTATAGGTGGCCGAGGAGAAGATTTCAGACACACCGCCGTCCGGGAATGAAACGACAAGCCCTAGGAGGGGGTGCCAATGAAATTAGCCCTTGCCCTGGGGACTTCATTAACACACATTTCGCTGTAAGACACGACAGTTTGCAGTCAGATGTGCAACGGAACGACGTTCTTGACAATCTTTGACGCTGTTAACACTTCATCCCTTCTCTAAGGACAACGAGGGGCTGCAACTCAATAGAACGCTATCTGTCCCCTTTTATAGTGAGTGTGCTCAGGTGTACAGCGTGGAACCACTAGGGACCGCTGAAATTCAAAGAAATCTGAACGTCATTCGAATCAGCCATCCTGTTTCAAAGACTCCTGTGGCGGGCACGTGCGGCATTGACACATGCGTGAATAAAACGGCAAAGAGTCTCTCTACAAGAAAGAACAGACACCATATCCATATAAGGAAAACCTGTGTTGTCAACACAAATGTTTACCGGCGGCCACAACACAACAGCAGCTCTCCAACAGCGCCCGTTAGGGACCGCTGCCCGTTCGTGGAGCCTGCAGAACAGCTTCACCGGCGGTCGCAGCTAGCCCAGGAACTACTTTGTTACGCTAGGCACGTGGTCGCAAATAGTTCCGGTAGATACATCCGCCAAACGGGCTTTATAAGGCGGCGCACTGCAGGCAAAGGGCAGTTCGACGCACCGCTTGGAGGAATACCGAGCTGTCACCCCGGCAACCACGGCCATACGCCTCTTCTAGCTGGCCGATTCTTGCAGATGGACTTGGTATACTCGACGAACAACTTGGCATTGTAGAATCGATTGATTGTGATGTCTCCCCGTGAAAAGTCGGATCTTTTCTATTATTATTTGTTTTGCATATTTGTCACGATCCGCAGGTGTGATCGAGTATGTTGTTCTTTTGGGAGATTGTACTATTGTTTCGTTTTGGTGAACCCAATAAACTGTTTCAGACTTGTGTTTTCCGCAGTTGTATTCTGTTAGCACAGATACTTCAGTTGCAAAGTAATACTGTAATTAAGATATTTTCATTTTGTCATCACATTTATCTTTGTTTCTGTGAACGTAATTCAACAACAGTGAAAAAACCTAGATAACCGTTCACTATAAAGCAGGGGGATCCAGTTTCTCGTAGGAGCCTATGTATAGGTAGATAAGTATTGTGTCCGCAGCTCGTGGTCGTGCGGTAGCGTTCTCGCTTCCCGCGCCCGGGTTCCCGGGTTCGATTCCCGGCGGGGTCAGGGAATTTCTCTGCCTCGTGATGACTGGGTGTTGTGTGCTGTCCTTAGGTTAGTTAGGTTTAAGTAGTTCAAAGTTCTAGGGGACTGATGACCGTAGATGTTAAGTCCCGTAGTGCTCAGAGCCATTTGAACCATTTTTGATAAGTAGTGTGACGTGCTTTCCGTCATTGCGAGAATATCTCAGTATAGTGTTGCACTGCTCTTCCTTTGAATTCAGTGAAGCCATAAACGAGGTACATACCTATGAACTCTTAATCAGTAAGCCTATCCATACCTTATTTTTGTTCCCATCCGCATTTTGTGCTCTCGCATTTCATGGAGTTCACCGGAATTTTTATTGACATCTGCTAAAATGCACTGTTTTTAGTACTTCTTAATAATGTGTGAACGCAGTTGTGTAGCTGCTGTCGCATTTTTAACATTTACAAGGAAGAATGCTCCAGTTTCCAACACCACAAAGCATACTCACCTACACATACGTCCATTCTCTGCAAGACACTGTGAAATGCATGGCACTCATAGGCAAAAAGCAACACTTTTCAAAGCAGAATTACATAGTCATTCCATGACAAGATGTGATAAAGGTGAATACCAATACTGCCAAAACGTGCTACAATGGAGCTCTCCATTAAAGGCGAGAAAGCACGGAAAATGGATGCAAACAAAAATAAAGTAGAATAAAAGCAATATGCTTCACGCGCATTTGAATCGTGCTGTTCACATACAGATTCGCAAGCAGTAACAGAGAGACAAAAGTTCACTGAATACTGTGATGAAACTTCTGTTCAATTGAGACAAAACGAAATATAGAATCATTTACACCACCGAATATTGCGGGTACGAGGAGAACTCAGTCGTAATACGAGCAACATATCAACAGCGCAATTCAGAGTGCAGTACACACGAGGAGTCGTAATCAGAAACACAAATTGCTGAAACCAGCTTCTCTTAATCACGAAACGAAAACAAACATGGTAGACTAAAAAGAAGAAAACGAGATGATGGGTAGACTTGCAACGCTCCAAGTGGCCTGGTAGAGAAACGACGTCATGTTACAGGAAGTCCGTACAAGAGTTTCACCCCCGTGGTAGCGAGCATACCGACAAAACAAATATCAGAAACAGTTGATCACAGAAGTCAACAGTACAGAGATGTGTAGTATAGTACTTCACTTAATAGATTTTACACATTCTTTGACAATATCAGTACAACATCACAACTATTGTTATGATTGTTCTAAGTAAATTATAAAAATTACAAAATAAATCATTATTTAAAAAATACAAAGAATGTGAACCAGAAATCGAACTAACAAGTACATTTGACAAAATAAGTACAAAAGAACCATCGCTACTATGACAGTTCCAAGTCTGTTGTAATATTATAAAACAAACTTGTACTGCATACGTCATGTTTTTTTCTCCTTCCTTGTGATTTGGGGACCATAAGTGTAACACCACGCGACTTCGTGTCAGGCTGGCACAAATACATATGCCCTTGGGTACAATAATATCTATTTCTAAATAAACTGACCAATATCTAACCACATTTGAGCCATAAAAATCAGATGTCAAATATGTCAAAAATACAAACAATGTCTTGGGTGAACGATAAAATTTTAAAATAATACGAACCTTGAGAATGCTATTCAAAAATAATAGACGTATTTTCGTTGATACAGATACCGAGAAGGTGGTGTTATATCGAAACCTGTGCACATACTAAAGAAAAATTAACACAGCTTTGTGTCACACATTTTCTCAAGTGCATTATAGCCGTTGTAAGTCTGAAACCTTCAATAAAAAAAAAAAAAAAAAAAAAAAAAAAAGCTCTCTAACGAGCCGCTGGTGACTGTGGGTTCTTTGTACCAAAATACTCAGAACGTATTCCTGAACAGCGTATGAAAGATTGTCGGTGCAATTCTAGTTCACCCTGTGTATACACCGGTAGCCATTGTATAGCGATTTTGCGTCCTGTTCCATTTGCCTACCGAGCGAGGGGAAAAATGACTGTGTATATGCCTACATAAGCACCCTGATCTCCCAATATTATCCTGAACACACTTACTGAATGAATGTGCTGTGTAAGTCTAACATCCCCATATTATCATGTTACCTTCCTTTATAAACGTGGGTGGACTCAGAGACTGTGATATGATTTATAAAATATAGAGATGATAGAGCACAGCAATCAGTCATCCTTTTTTTTTGTAGCTTTTATTTGGTAAATCCAGATGTCGGCAGTTCTTTGAGCATTCAAAGAACTGTGACTGACGCCCGAACAACAGGGAACTGACATCCACTGAGACTGGAAAATAGTGCATCGATAAGCCGAAATATGGATTTGCCAACTAATACCTGCAAAAAAAGGACGACTGATTTCTATGCTCTACCATTTATAAATCCCCATATTATGTGTCTTCTATTTATTTCTCTCCTATGACAGGTATTTTTCAAACTAATTGTTAATCTTCACGAAAATTTTGATATTTCGGAGTAACTGTAGTGTTCAACGTTAAAAGAAACTGTAGTTGTAGGACGCCTTTCGTTTAGGAAACAGTGTGTGCTACAGATTATTGGGCAGATCAAAATTAAAAACATAAAAAAACAAAACAAAAAATCTAAACCTGGAATAGAACATCTCCTCGTCCTAAAGCCAAATTCTACCCTCTGGACTAACTGGACAGCACATTTACACACTATGGAATCGTGAAACTTGTCATTCAGGAGATTACAGCGTTGCAGAATTGCTAGTCGATTTCCTACAGAAAAAATGCACGGGGCACAATTACGTGCAAAGAATCGCACTTTGGCGTCCGAGTGCGCTTTCTGTGCTAACGTCCCGTTCTCCTAACAGGTTCCGTTGCGAATGCCTACAGTACACCGCAACTATATGTTCCACGCATTTGTTGTCTTTTTTTATTCAATAGACTACTTGAGTACCTGACGTTTCCCGGGTATATATTTATTCCAATCTTCTATTAGTCCATCTCCTCTCCCCCCCCCCTCCCCCACTGCCTTTCTCCTCCACTCCCTCTACGTTCATCTCCTCTACACCCTTTCTTTGTCCACCTCTTCCACCTGCCACTATCTGCCCATCACCTCCTGCTCCTCTGCTCCTCACCCATCTAATTCCACCTCCTCCTCCAGCCTCTCTTTTATTCCATCTCCTCCACACCTCTCTCTGTCCGTTTCCTCCTCCCTCATCTCTCTGCACACCTCTTTCTCTTCCCTGTCTGCCCATCTCCTCCTCTTTCCTTTCTCTGTCCATCTGCTTCCCTCCCCTCTCTCTCTCTCTCTCTCTCTGTCCACCTCCACCTCTTCCCTATCTCTGTCCAAGCCCTCTTCCTCTCCCCCCCTCTCTCTCTCCCCCTCTGTTTATCTTCTCCTCCCCCTACACTGTCCTCCCTCCTCTTTCTGTCCTCTATCCATCTCCTGCCCTCTCCACTGTCGGTCGGTTTTCTCGTCTTCTCTTTCTCTGTCCATTTTCTCCTCCCCCTCTCACTGTCCATCCCCTTTTCCTCCACCTTCTCTCTCCTAGGTGTCATCCCCACCCCAATAGGACTGGTGGCTCTTACCACCATAGTATTTCTTTCCAGATCTACACTCCTGGAAATGGAAAAAAGAACACATTGACACCGGTGTGTCAGACCCACCATACTTGCTCCGGACACTGCGAGAGGGCTGTACAAGCAATGATCACACGCACGGCACAGCGGACACACCAGGAACCGCGGTGTTGGCCGTCGGATGGCGCTAGCTGCGCAGCATTTGTGCACCGCCGCCGTCAGTGTCAGCCAGTTTGCCGTGGCATACGGAGCTCCATCGCAGTCTTTAACACTGGTAGCATGCCGCGACAGCGTGGACGTGAACCGTATGTGCAGTTGACGGACTTTGAGCGAGGGCGTATAGTGGGCATGCGGGAGGCCGGGTGGACGTACCGCCGAATTGCTCAACACGTGGGGCGTGAGGTCTCCACAGTACATCGATGTTGTCGCCAGTGGTCGGCGGAAGGTGCACGTGCCCGTCGACCTGGGACCGGACCGCAACGACGCGCGGATGCACGCCAAGACCGTAGGATCCTACGCAGTGCCGTAGGGGACCGCACCGCCACTTCCCAGCAAATTAGGGACACTGTTGCTCCTGGGGTATCGGCGAGGACCATTCGCAACCGTCTCCATGAAGCTGGGCTACGGTCCCGCACACCGTTAGGCCGTCTTCCGCTCACGCCCCAACATCGTGCAGCCCGCCTCCAGTGGTGTCGCGACATGCGTGAATGGAGGGACGAATGGAGACGTGTCGTCTTCAGCGATGAGAGTCGCTTCTGCCTTGGTGCCAATGATGGTCGTATGCGTGTTTGGCGCCGTGCAGGTGAGCGCCACAATCAGGACTGCATACGACCGAGGCACACAGGGCCAACACCCGGCATCATGGTGTGGGGAGCGATCTCCTACACTGGCCGTACACCACTGGTGATCGTCGAGGGGACACTGAATAGTGCACGGTACATCCAAACCGTCATCGAACCCATCGCTCTACCATTCCTAGACCGGCAAGGGAACTTGCTGTTCCAACAGGACAATGCACGTCCGCATGTATCCCGTGCCACCCAACGTGCTCTAGAAGGTGTAAGTCAACTACCCTGGCCAGCAAGATATCCGCATCTGTCCCCCATTGAGCATGTTTGGGACTGGATGAAGCGTCGTCTCACGCGGTCTGCACGTCCAGCACGAACGCTGGTCCAACTGAGGCGCCAGGTGGAAATGGCATGGCAAGCCGTTCCACAGGACTACATCCAGCATCTCTACGATCGTCTCCATGGGAGAATAGCAGCCTGCATTGCTGCGAAAGGTGGATATACACTGTACTAGTGCCGACATTGTGCATGCTCTGTTGCCTGTGTCTATGTGCCTGTGGTTCTGTCAGTGTGATCATGTGATGTATCTGACCCCAGGAATGTGTCAATAAAGTTTCCCCTTCCTGGGACAATGAATTCACGGTGTTCTTATTTCAATTTCCAGGAGTGTAACTTACATGAGGACCCAGTTTGGATGAAATCTGTACAGAAGATTATGATGAGCTTTTTACCTGTGGCTTTGTCTACATACTTACACTCAGATACATTTCGCATATATTAACATATTTCACACGTATCTGTGCATGTATTTCACCTGTATCTGTAGCGAATTTCGCCTTGTAGTTTCATTTTCACCTAGCTCATTACTTATGGGGTCATACCGGAGATATGTCTAGTGCAATGACGCAATTTTTCAGGTACATCCAGTGGTATATCTAGCTACTGTCCGCGAAATGTGTTGTGAACAGAGAAAGTAGTAAAGAAATAATAAGTAAGGAAGTCATGCATGATCTTAGTGCTTATGACCCCATATCTCCTGAACTGTGTTCGTACAACGACATAGCACTGCTCTTACATTCAGTGGTTATTGTGAATACTGTCTGCAAAATGTGTAGCGAACGCAGTTAGTAGCAAAGAAATATTAAATTAAAACGTCATGCTTCGTACGGCAGTTTTACTGCACGAATAACGAAAATGTAGTATGCGATATTTTCTTCCCATTCATCATTTCGTAGGGGTTGTTAGCGAGGGAAAGTTTCGTAAAGGTTTGAAATTATGCGTAACGTTTGTTGCAAGTCACTAAAGAGAACATTTCCAAGTGTCAGTAAACGAAGCTACGAAAATCTCTCAGCTACCTACCTACACTATGTGATCAAAAGTATCCGGACACCTCTAAAAACATAAGTTTTTCATATAAGGTGCATTTTGCTACCACCTACTGCCAGGTACTCCATATCAGCGACCTCAGTTGTCATTAGACATCGTGAGAGAGCAGAATGGGGCGTTCCGCGGAACTCGCGCACTTCCAACATAGTCAGGTGGCTGGGTGTCACTTGTGTCATACGTCTGTGCCGTCCGGTGTGGCCGTGCGGTTCTAGGCGCATCAGTCTGGAACCGCGTGACCGCTACGGTCGCAGGTTTGAATCCTGCCTCGGGCATGGATGTGTGTGGTGTCCTTAGGTTAGTTAGGTTTAAGTAGTTCTAAGTTCTAGGGGACTGATGACCACAGATGTTGAGTCCCATAGTGCTCACAGCCATTTTTTTCATACGTCTGTACGAGAGATTTCAGCTCTCCTAAACATCCGTAGGCCCACCGTTTCCAATGTGATAGTGAAGTGGAAATGTGAAGTGACACGTACAGCAGAAAAGCGTACAGACTGACAGAGACTGCCGACAGTTGATGAGGGTCGTAATGTGTAATAGGCAGACGTCTATCCAGACCATCACACCGGAATTCCAAACTGCATCAGGATCCACTGCAAGTACTATGACAGTTG
This sequence comes from Schistocerca americana, assembly GCF_021461395.2. NCBI lineage: Eukaryota > Metazoa > Arthropoda > Insecta > Orthoptera > Acrididae > Schistocerca > Schistocerca americana. Next base: position 218,495,876 of record NC_060119.1, on the reverse strand, counting down.
GGCGGGAGTTGCGAAAACTTGTATTTCATGGTCGAGCGGCTGCTCATAAGCCACATTCACGCTGGTAAATGCCAAACGACGCCTCGATTGAGGTAAGGAGCGTAAACATTGGGCGATTGAACAGTGGGAAAACGTTGTGTGGAGTGACGAATCACGGTATACAGTGTGGCGATTCGATGGCAGGGTGTGGATATGGCGAATGCCCGGTGAACGTCATTTGCCAGTGTGTGTAGTGCCAACAGTAAAATTCGGAGGCGGTGGTGTTATGGTGTGGTCGTGTTTCTCGAGGAGGGCGCTTGGACGCCTTGTTGTTTTGCGTGGCACTATCACAGCACAGGTCTACACATATGTTTTAAACACCTTCTTGCTTCCCACTGTTGAAGAGCAATTCGGGGACGGCGATTGCATTTCTCAACACCATCGAGCACCTGTTCATAATGCACAGCTTATGGCGGAGTGGTTACACGACAATAACATCCCTGTAATGGACTGACCTGCACAGAGTCGTGACCTGAATCCTATAGAGCACCTTTGGGATGTTTTGGAACGCCGTCTTCGTGCCAGACCTCACCGACTGACATCGATACCTCTCTTCTGTGCAGTACTCTGTGAAGAATGGGGTGCCACTCTCCAAGAAACCTTTCAGCACCTGACTGAACGTATGCTTACGAGAGTGCAAGCTGTCATCAAGGCTAAGGGGTGGGCCAACACCGTATTGAATTCCAGCATCACCGATGGAGGGCCCCACGAACTTGTAATTCATTTTTAGCCAGGTGTCCGGATCCTTTTGATCACGTCGTGTATGTAGCCGTATAGATCATGCGGGTAAAAAGAGACAAATAATAACTGTCGTGTACGGTGCATGCGTTATTCATCCCACGCTTCCTTCGGAAGTGGAACAGAAACAAATGTTAGTACGGGTATATGATACAATGAAACGTACTCTCTCCCGCACAACTCACAATACATAAATGTAAGTTGAAGTAACCATCGGTATATTACATTTCACTTTAGTCGTAGTATCAGTAAAACCTGATAGACAACGATGATTTCTCACGCCCCTTACGCGTTACATTATCGTGCTTTGTCACCATTTTGGTAATCTACTTTTCTGGCTTTTGTTTGAACACTCCCCGGCATCCGTTAACGTATTAATAAAATTTCCGCGCCACGGAGGCCGCTAGTGTTTCCTCCTCCTCACAGTGTTTGCTCCGTACCCATTCTCTTTGGGTAACTCACTGACCCGGATGCCTCCCTGTTTGAGTCCCTGGCCGCGGAGAGGGGGAAGGTGGTAGCGTAGCTAGGTAGAGCGGCGGGAGGGGCAGGGAAGGGGTCTCGCTGGGAGACCACGTAGAGCCGTGGGGTCAGTGACGGTGAATTATGTGAAAGAATGTCACTTGCTAATCCATGCACGCTTCACGCGTAAACATTTTTTCTTAATTGAAGCACAAATTAGAGAATGTGAAATTCAGAGTGGATTTTGTTATGTGAGATCATCTTTGAAAAATCTGTCTATTCTTAAAGAACACACAAAAAATAAGCAATGGATATGCAAAAGAGCTACAGAACTCATCTACCTGAAAAAAATTCTGTTAGATTTTTAAACAAATGAAGCTGAATGGTAAACAATCAAAAACATTACTGCCATGAGAACTGTATAAAGATAACGAGAGCATAACTGAGACACGAACACTATTTTTAGTCCACTTCCCTACAACGTCGTTGTCTTTCACCATTACCAGTCCAAATTTATTTTAGTGAAGCTTTGTTTGCTGAGGTCTAGGTTGTGCAGGCTGCAAGACGCAGAAGGTACTGAATGTATTATATGAAACTTGTAGAGGAGTACACAGTTTGTGGTCTGGAAGTAAAACTCAGAAAATCCAAAAATGTTTACTACAAAGTGAACAGATATTAAAAAAATATGTGTTTCATAAAGTACGACAAGCAAAAGCCAAAGCAAGGCAGATAATCTGTAGCTTGGGAAATTCTGTGCGGAGTAAGACGAAGATCCATATGTCCAAGCCATTTATGGCGAGTCAGTACAAAAATTTAAATCAAGTACAAGCAGTGTACAGTACGACTTTTGGAGACAACAATGAGGGATGATTTTACTAAATAAAATTAGGACGGCTGAAATTTGAAGAAGGGCTGCTGGAATTAGGCGGAGGATGAGTAACTCATCGGAAGTGATATTTTCACAAATGAATCCCTTTAAATACAAAGAAACCAGGTAGACGAAAGAAAGATGAATTGAGGGAATAAAATTCGTTATGGCAAGGAGCTTTTTTTTCTACAGGGGGGAGGGGGGGGGGAAGAGGGGTGCAGCAGTTGCCCTCCCCAGTTCAACGTACGCCCTTGACCATGAGAGCCAGCTGACATGCGCACATAATACTATTCTTAATACTTGTTCAACTATGCATTTTATTGGTGTATCGCCCGTTGGCTTTTGTCTCGGAACCTTGGACTGATGTACCGGGTGATCAAAAAGTCAACATAAATTTGAAAACTGAATAAATCACGGAATAATGTAGATAGAGGGGTACAAATTGACACACATGCTTGGAATGACATGGGGTTTTATTAGAACCAAAAAAATACAAACGTTCAAAAAATGACCGACAGATCTGATCAGAATAGCAATAATTAGCATAACAAAGTAAGACAAAGCAAAGATGATCTTCTTTACAGGAAATGCTCAATATGTGCACCATCATTCCTCAACAATAGCTGTAGTCGAATGCTCAACATGTCCACCATCATTCCTCAACAATAGCTGTAGTCGAATGCTCAATATGTCCACCATCATTCCTCAACAATAGCTGTAGTCGAGGAACAATGTGAACACCACTGTAAAGCATGTCCGGAGTTATGGTGAGGCATTGGCGTCGGATGTTGTCTTTCAGCATCCCTAGAGATGTCGGTCGATCACGATACACTTGCGACTTCAGGTAACCCCAATGCCAATAATCGCACTGACTGAGGTCTGGGGACCTGGGAGGCCAAGCATGACGAAAGTGGCGGCTGAGCACACAATCATCACCAAACGACGCGCACAAGAGATCTTTCACGCGTCTAGTAATACTTTTTTTGTTCTAATAAAACCCCATGTCATTCCAAGCATGTTTGTCAATTTTTACCTCTCTATCTACATTATTCCGTTGTTTATGAAGTTTTCGAATTTATACTGACATTTTGATCACCCAGTATATTTAATTTTTTTTTTTTTTTGTTTTTTTTACGTTTTGCTGGACGGGTTGCTGGCATTGTCAAAGACTGGAGTCGAGCCCGCGGATGGAGATTATACTCAGAATAAATAAATGAATAAAATAACGCACCATGAAGGAATTATCCGAATAGGACGGAAATCGGTAGATGTGATATACATGTACAGACAAACAAATGATAACAGTTTCAGAATGATTTGATGTATTATTCAAGAGAAGGAGCTTCACAAATTTAGCGAGTCAATAACGTGTACTTCGACCTCTGGCCCTTATGCAAGCAATTATTCGGCTTGGCTTGTGCAAAATTCCTCCCAATTGGCGCTTTAGATCGTCAAAATTCCGAAATGGTTGGAGGGCCCTTCTCGTACTGCTCCAAACGTTCTCAGCTGGGGAGAAATTCGGCCATTTTGGTGGCCAAGGCAGGATTTGACAAGCACAAATATTCTTGGTGTTTGGCGGACATTATCTTGCTGAAGATAATGGCTTGGCATGAATGACAACAAAAGGGAGCGTCGGATATTGACGACGTACGGCTGTGCTATAGGGTTGCCGCGAATGACAACCAAAGGGGTCCTGCTACCAAAAGAAATGGCACCCGACACTACCAAACCACCACTCCCGGTTGTCGGGCCTATGGCGCGAGACAGTCAGGTTACTGTCTCACCGCAGCCCGGAACGTCTCCAGAGGCACGTCTTCGCCTCTCATCGGGGCCCAATTCGAAGCGGGAATCGCTAAAGACATAAAATCAAAGAGATTCCAGGCGGAAGGCGTGTTTGTAGACGCCTCAGAGGGCGGTGGATACAAACATGACTATCGCCCGCCAAATGGCCTAACAGCCTGGAGTGATGGTCTGGGGTGCCGTTTGTTTTCATAGCAGGACTCCTTTGGTTGTCATCCGCGCCACCATTACAGCACAGCGGTACGTCGACGACATTCTATGTCACATTACAGAATAAATAAAACGGAAACCCACTGATGATGGCACAGTGGTGCGGAAACAAGTTTGAGTACTGAGAAAACAAGGTCAACACAAGGAGCTGCAAATCCAAATGATGAATATTCTATGTCCCGTTTTTTTGCCCTTCATGGAAAGCCATCCTGGGCTTACATTTCAGCAAGACAATGCCCGCCTGCACACGGAGAGAGTTTCTACTGGATTCCCGTGCTGCAGCGATCTACCGGCGTAGGTGACAAGGGGAGAAACATTGCGATAATGATCAGGGTAATTGATCGGTACGGCGATTAAGCCGTATGCCTGTTGTCAACACTAAGTAAGATGGCAAAATTATTTCCCTCCTTGCCGTTCCTCACCTTCCGCCCCTTGTAGTAATCGTCGCTCAAGCTTCTACACCCCAACCCCCGTTTCAAGGGCCGTTAAAAAGTGAACAGGTTATAGTGGTAAGCGCAAATTTTTAAAAATGTCAAGCGGTCGCGGTGACAAGAAACCTGGGAACCCCTGCTACAGAAAATATCTTGGATTATTTGGAAGAGCGGGTGAAATTTAGCAGCCAATATGTACGAGTACATCTACATGATTACTCTGTATTTCCCAATTAAGCGCTCAGCAGCGGGTTCACCAAACAACCTTCAAGCTACTTCTCTGCCGTGCCGGAAAAACTAATACTTAAACCTTTCTGTGCGAGCTCTGATTCCTCTTATTTTATTATCATGATCATTTCTCCCCATTTACGTAGGCGCCGACAAAATGCTTTTATACTCTGACAAGAAAGGTGATGATAAAAATTTGCCGGCCGCGGTGGCCAAGCGGTTCTAGGCGATTCAGTCCGGAACCGCGCGACTGCTACGGTTGCAGGTTCGAATCCTGCCTCGGGCATGGATGTGTGTGATGTCCTTAGGTTAGTTAGGTTTAAATAGTTCTAAGTTCCAGGGTACTGATGACCACAGATGTTAAGTCCCATAGTGCTCAGAGTCATTTGAACGATTTTTTTTTTTTATAAAAATTTCGTGAGGTCTTCCTGCCGCGAAAAACGCCTTTGTTTCAATGACTCCCACTCCTAATTTGTGTATCATATCAGCAGCACTCTCTCCCCTATTACGCGGTAATACAGAACGCGCTGCACTTCTTAGAACTTTTTGGATTCCCCTCAATCTTGATGCGGATCTCACACCACGCATCATTATTCCACAAGTGGGTGGACAAGTATAGTGAAAATATTCTGTTTAACAGTCCTGCTACAGTTTGTAAGTGTTCTCTCAATAAATCGCAGAATTTGGTTTGCTTTCCCCACATCATCTTCTATGTGACTGTTGCAATTTAAGTTATTCGTAATTGTAATCGCTGGGTATTTAGCTGAGTTTACAGCCTTTAGATTTGAGTGATTTATCTTGTAACCAAAATGTAGAGGTTTTTTTTAGTACTGGTGAGGATAGTTTCACACTTGTCATTATTTAGAGTGAATTGCCGCTTTTCGCACTTTACTGATATCTTGTCTAACTCTTTTGGCAATACGTTTTGATCATCTGATTACTTCACAAGACAGTATATGGCAGTATCATCTGCAAACATCTAAGTGGTTTGGCCAGATTGTCTCCTAAACCGTTTATGTAAATCAGGAGCGACAGAGGACCTGTAATACTTGCATACTTCTGTTCTATTCGATGACTGTCCATCAATTACTACAAACTCCTCGGAGTGTTGCAGCTGTAACAGATTTAATCACCAGTGAATGGCTTCCTATTGGATATGGCATACTTGAAGAAACTTGTAGATTCTCTTTTTCTTAGGACTGAGGCCATCCTCAAAGCAACAAGCCGTGTACTCGCATTACACTACTGGCCAATAAAATTGCTACACCAAGAAGAAATGCAGATGATAAACGGGTATTCATTCACTGGACAAATATATTATACTAGAACTGACATGTGATCACATTTCCACGCAATTTGGGTGCATAGATCCCGAGAAATCAGTACCCAGAACAACCACCTCTGGCCGTGATAACGGCCTTGATACGCCTGGGGATTGAGTCAAACAGAGCTTGGATGGCGTGTACAGGTATAGTTGCCCATGCAGCTTCAACACGATACCACAGTTCATCAAGAGTAGTGACTACCGTATCGTGACGACCCAGTTGCTCGGCCACCATTGACTAGACGTTTTCAGTTGGTGAGAGATCTGGAGAATGTGCTGGCCAGGGCAGCAATCGAACATTTTCTGTATCCAGAAAGGCCCGTACATGACCTACAACAAGCGGTCGTGCATTATCCTGCTGAAATGTAGAGTTTCGCAGGGATCGAATGAAGGGTAGAGCCACGGGTCATAACACATCTGAAATGTAACGTCCACTGTTCGAAGTGCTGTCAATGCGAACAAGAGGTGACCGAGACGTGTAACCAACGGCACCCATACCATCACGCTGGGTGATGCCCAGTATGGCGATGATTAATACACGCTTCCAATGTGCGTTCGCAGCGATGTCGCCAAACACGGATGCAACCATCATGATCCTGTAAACAGAACCTGGATTCATCCGAAAGAAGTTTTGCCATTCGTGCACCCAGGTTCGTCGTTGGGTACACCATCACAGGTGCTCCTGCCTTGGTCTCCGAGCTGATAGTCCATGCGGCTACAAATGTCGTCGAACTGTTCGAGTAGATGGTTGCTGTCTTGCAAACGTTCCCATCTGTTGACTCAGGGATCGACTGCACGATCCATTACAGCCATGCGGATAAGATGCCTGTCATCTCGACTGCTAGTGATACGAGGCCGTTGGGATACAGCACGGCGTTCCGTATTACCCTCCTGAACCCACCGATTCCAATTGGATCTCGAGCAACGGGAGCAGCAATGTCGCGATACGATAAATCGCAATCGCGATAGGCTACAATCCGACCTTTATCAGAGGCGGAAACGTGATGGTACGCATTTCTCCTCCTTACAATAGGCATCACAACAACGCTTCATCAGGCAACGCCGATCAACTGCTGTTTGTGTATGAGAAATCGGTTGGAAACTTTCCTCATGTCAGCACGCTGTAGGTGTCGCCACCGGCGCCAACCTTGTGTGAATGCTCTGAAAAGCTAATCATTTGCATATCACAGCATCTTCGTCCTGCCGGTTAAATTTCGCGTCTGTAGCACGTCATCTTCGTGGTGTAGCTATTTTTATGGCTAGTAGTGTAGTTTGCTTTCTCGTGAATGTGAATATGTTTTCGTCTGCTGTGGTTTTTTTTCATCAGTTACAACATGCTGAAATTTTGCAACATCCAACAGTGTGGAAGCAAGAACAACTTGAGTCGTAGGGACGGTGCAGTGCACCACGCCGCTTGCAAATGCGCCATTTGACTACTGCCTGCGGGGCGGCGTGCTCGATTTATTGCGTGCGCCGCGGCGGTGACGTCACTCGCGAGGCGCGGCGCAGCTGAGCCGGCGACCCCCGCGACCTGCTGAATAATTCACAGCTCGTTGGGGCGGTCTAGGCGCGCTATCTGCGGCGGCACGCCGCATGTTATGTAAACGGCCCGCCGGCTCTTCCGCCGAGATACCAGCCGCCTCGCAGTAAAGCACGCCGACACTCAAGCTGCTTCTTCCGGCCCCCACAGCCCGCACCACGATCGCTACGGCAGTCCGTAAGGAGGCTCCTCAGGTGTTACGCAGGGAAGTGCTGATAACGTTGCACGACTACCACGTTCCGTCAGAGAAGCAACTATCTCTCTTTGCAGATTTCTGTGCGCTGCTTTGTACTAGACACCCAGTTCGACACCGAACTCGGTCAAAACGTGGAACACCTAGGAATGCCACAACGAATCTTCTGCTGTGAAGGGGAGTGTACACTGTTTTCAAACTCCCTGGCGAATTAAAACTAGGTGCCTTGCCGGGTCTCGAACCCAAAACCTCGTTTTTCAAGATAGCCACGCGGGGTGGCGTCTTGCCACGGGTCGCGCGGCTGCCCCCTCGGAAGTTCAAGTCCTGCCTCGCGCATAGGTGTGTTTGTTGTCCTTAGGGTAACTTAGTTTAAGCTTGGTTAAATACTGTGTACGCGTAGGGACCGATGACCTCAGCAGTTTGGTCCCATAAATCCTTACCACACATTTCCAAAAAATTTTCATGACAGTGCTCTTACAAGTGAGATAGCTTGCATGAAGACTGGAAAAGCCAGCCGGTGTGACCGAGCGGTTCTAGGCGCTTCAGTTTGGAACCGCGCGACCGCTCCGGTCGCAGGTTCGAATCCTGCCTCGGTCATGGAGCGCGAGAAATCCGGGCTCGAGACTCAGTCCAGCAGAAATTTTCATTGTCACCAATACATTTTACACCAGAGATCTGACCATATTCTCAATTGCCAATACATTTCTTGTATTCTTGCAATAAAAGCTGACCACCATTTCTGTGTTACTAAACCGCTATCGTCGAACCCACTACCAGTTGAAGGTTTCCAATCCAACAGCTTCTAGGGGCAACAAAAATTTAATTTCCAGTATTCTGGGACATTATCGGAGGGAAAGTGACGGAGATGGTCAATGAGATCTTTAAAGGAGCAGAGATACCGGCCACGCTCATGGATGGGACGATCATAGTGATACCAAAACTGAAAAAAGTCCGTCGCATTGAAGACTACCGTCCCGTCACGCTCCTAAATGCCAGTTATAAGTTAATAGCCAAATGCCTTGCAAACAGCATGAAAACTGCAATGACCAAAGCGATAAGCCCGGTGCCGGGTAGGAGCATATTTAGCGCTCCCTCCACGTACAGAGACACGGTAGCACACGCAGCGACCAACAGAAGTACAGCAGCCATAATATCCGTAGACTTTCACAAGGCTTTCGATAGGATCGATCACAGCTACTTGATGAAGACGCTATACCAGACTAGGCTTCGGACCACAATTCAACCACATTGTCGACAAACTACTGAAGAATGCCAAATCCAGAATAGCCATAAACGGCTGGACAACCAAATACATAGCGTTAAACAGGTCAGTGAGGCAAGGCTGCCCCTGTCAATGACCCTTTTTGCAGTAGCACTAGACCCGCTATTGAAGAAGATCGCCAATAGCATTGCAGGCTACACGGTGGAAGATAAAACAGTGGCCTGCATAGCCTACGCAGATGACATGGGAATCTTCATCAAACAACATGAAGAAATAACAACGGTAGAACAAATACTACAGACTTTCGAAGAAGCGTCAGAAGCAAAAATAAACAAGAAGAAAACAGTGCTACTGCCAATTGGGAATAAGCAAATAAACGCAGCAAATGAGTGGTATGAAGTAGTCGAAAACCATAAAGTACTCGGCATCTTCATGCAGCCTTGCCCACAGAAAATGGCTACATACAACTGGAGAAACGCACTACATATAATACGAGGCCACACGAGAATAGACTCAAACAGAAAACTAACCATCCATCAAAGAGCAGACCTCATAAATACAACGATCCTATCGAAAGCCTATTACCTGGCACAGATCCTGACCATACCCAAGGAAATAGCTAAGGCAATAACGGGAGCAGCATACTACCTCCTGTGGCGCAAAGAAATCTTCAAAGTGGCGCAGGAAACATGTGCGCTACCGGTGGAAGAAGGAGGACTCGGTCCTGTGGAAGTAAAAACGAAATGTGCAGCGCTTCTGCTAAAAAGGACAGCATCACGGCAGCAATGTTAATAAAAATGCAACCTGCATCGGAAGAACCGCCAATAGACACGAGCCACATCCCGTATAAGATTTGCCACGTAAAACAATACTACATAGACAATAGCTATGCAGTGACAACCGTGACAGATCCCAGTCACAGATCAGCGAAGAAAATATACAGGGCTCTGAGCGGAAGGCCTGCCAGAAACAAAATCGAAAACAAGTTTCCAAATTTCAATTGGGCACAAATATGGAAGAACATCACGGAAAGCACGCTACCAAAGCATGTGAAACCGAGCTGGTACCGAATAGTAAACAGGGCGGTACCAACAAACCAAAAATTAGCCCAGGTAAAGCTGAGAGAATCAGACGAATGTGAAGCATGCAACGCTGTCGACACATTAGATCACCGCTTCACATGTAAAAACGGGGTCAGCATATGGGAAATGTGCCAGAAAATGGTGGCAAAAATAAACAGAACAGACCAGCGGGCTATAACAACCACAGCCATCACTGCGCCCGACACCAAGCGATTTTCCGGGCCGAAACTAGCAACCCTGTGGATCCTCGGCATGACAGGCCACGCCATCGTGACGAAGCGGCAGACAGACCACGTCGACTTCCTGATGGACCTCTGGGAGGAACACACGGAAGCCCAGCAGCACAGGCGCTACTACGATGACTTCCAGAACTTCCTCTGGATACCCCTGCAGGCAGCCATCGACGACGTCTTACCCGGTGGCACGTGACCACTAGCGAGACTTCCCACAGCATCACAGAAACCTCCACAGTGCAGTGCAGTGATCAAAGTGAAAATAGTATAAAGACAAAAAGAAAGTGAAAGTAAATGTGTTTCAAGCGATGCAGCAAGAAGAAAAGGAAAGTGTTTTGTCTGCGTATACACCCTAGGGCAGGGCTTAACAACTGGCCGGTTTTGAGCGCGAGTCCTCGCGTCTGCTCAGGCACGTGCTAGGGAGCAGGTGCAAGGTCGCGGAGTAAGGAGGGAGGGGAGGGAGGGGAAATGCGCGCGCACGTTTGAATGTGATCTCGCGTTCTTAGCAGATTTAACTAGCCATTTGAATGCTTTGAACATTTTACTACAAGGTATAGATCTGCTAATTACTCATTTGATAGATCGAATACGAGCTTTTAAAATGAAATTGACACTTTGGATGAGTCAGCTGGAAACAGGAAACCTAGCTCATTTTCCTAAATTATCATCCATGCAAGATGTTCACAAAGACTGTGAACGTTATTCACATAGTTTAGTTGATCAGCGCTTTCAAGATCTGACAGCACTAGACAGTGATTTTGATCTGTTCTCTTCATATTCAGCGAATATTTAAGAGATTCGTCCTGAGCTGCAGCAAGAAATTATTGACCTGCAGTGTGACAGAGAATACAGAGACAAATTTCAGAACAAGAAAAACATTTTGGAATTCTACAGACACTTCCCTCAGGATAGATTTCCTCGTTTGCACAAACTGGCGGCTACAGTAATATCAATGTTCGGTTCCACGTATGTTTGTGAACAACTGTTCTCTGCAATGAAATGTAACAAGACGTGCCTGAGAAACGCATTGTCTGATCGAAATTTAAACTGCACGCTGCGCCTAAAATGCACAAGAACAATTACTCCGAACATTGACGCAATTAGTAAAGGGCAAAAAGTACAAGATAACCGAGAATCCCACACTTCAGTGACACCTTTTATTGTGTAACAGTTCACAAATTAATGCGAATGTAGAGGCATACACTATGCTAATAAAATTATGTGGCATGTATACAGTCTCCTTTATTTGTTTCATTTGTCGCAGTAATAATTCGTGAGGGATATCCCTGCAGGTGGCCGCTGATTTACATGGACTGGCGGCAGCTGTTGTGTTCCCCACGTGACTTTCCCCACTCTCCGCTCTGGTCCGGTAGTGGGGGTAGCGTGCTCGCGCTGCTCCTTGCGCCTTGCTGCTAACAGCTTGCTCCGCGAGCACGTGTTGTGAAGCCCTGCCCTAGGGTTTAGTGCTCAGTAAAACAACCTCAAACACACCACGGAAATAACAGGTACAGATTAAAGTCTTCTCCTTTAAAAAAAAAAAAAAAAAAAAAAAAAAAAATCCCCTCCTATGTGCCACAAAGTTATATGTTCTAAAAAACACTTTCGCTCATCTCTACTTTCACCTTTCGTCCTTCAACTGTCAGATCTTCTTCCATGTAAATAATATGTGATTTATGCTTAAAGGCCGAACTTAAACTTTACCTCATTTTGTTTCTACCATGTTTTCATACCGTAAATGCAAATGTGTAACTCAAATAGATGTAAGGTAATGTTCAAAAATGGTTCAAATGGCTCTGAGCACTATGGGACTTAACTTCTGAGATCATCAGTCCCCTAGAACTTAGAACTACTTAAACCTAACTAACCTAAGGACATCACGCACATCCATACCCGAGGCAGGATTCGAACCTGCGACCGTAGTGGTCGCGCGGTTCCAGACTGTAGCGCCTAGAACCGCTCGGCCACCACGGCCGGCTATAATGTAATGTGATTAGCATGTAAATAACCTAGGCTCATTTTAGAATGTAACTTTGCAAGTGAACTAAAACTATGACAACAGAGAAATGCCAGTCGCGTCATTATTGCCACAACAAACTTGGACAAAACTAAACAGCAATGAAAACGGAACACAAGGATTACGCTCAGTAACGAATATAGGAAAAACATAACGATATGCTTAAAAACGAAAAGACTGAAATGAGACTTAGCAAATGGACATCGTGTCCTACCTACTTAAAAATAAAAGAAAACAAATACCATATTAAGAATAACACAAAGCAATATGAAATCTTGTAAATCATAATTTTGGTAACGAAAAAAAAAACACGCAAGTCACCGAAGTGCCGTCTTTTTAGACTTGCAATACAGCGGCCGCACACCCCGAAGGGGATATCCCGTTCAATGAATGCCATACCATGATTTTATTTTTAGCAGGTGCGTTCGGCTGTTATTTACAGAGTATCTTCAGTCGAATTTCTTGAAATAGGGATACTTAATATGTGTGTATATTTTGACTTTTTTAGGTTAAAACAGTGTTTCTTTATAAAGTTCGCGTGCAGTTTTCTTGTGGTGCTTCTGACTTTTGTTTTATATATTCTGCAAATCATGGCTTGTTCCTTGGTCGTTAGCGAGCGCTGAGACAGAAAGAAACTTGGTTATACATTCACTCTTGGCAATTTTTTACCTAGAACCTTTCAACTGAAACAGATCTGCAGTTAAACGCTGTGCACAGAGTTTATGGACATTCATTTCTTTCCCGTGTGTGTCTGTGTGTTGTACGGAGAGAGATAGAGATAGAGAGAGAGAGAGAGAGACACGTAAGACTGAGGGGGAGGGCAGGGAGAAAAATGAGTTTGATGGGGAAGGGAGATTCAAGGGGGGGGGGGGGGGCGGGGAGAATGTTACTCGCAGACAGTACTTACCGCGACAACGGTGCTGCTTCGGGGTTCAAGCGTCCGATGCCAAGTAATTTAAATTAGACTTATTTATGGAAGGGGAGGAAACAGAGAATGAACAAAGCTAGCAGAGCTGGTTACGGCATTTTACTCGCATTCGAGATGAACCTGTTACACATCCCCGTCCAGCCCTACACATCTACGTTTATTTGGTTTCCTTAAATAGCTTAATGCGAGTGCTGTGACAGTTCCTCTGAAAATGATGAGTCCGTTTCCTTCTGCACCACTGCCCTGTGCGAGATTTAGCTCTACTGGAAGATCCAGTTTGCAGACAATGAGGATTAAGGACTGGCGGTTTAAAAGATAGGCGGGACAAGGACATGAAAAAGACAGAGAGAAGAAACTTCAATCTTTAGGTGCGTATTTTTTTAATATATTGTGCACAAAATTGGCACACTGAAACTACTACTCTTACAAGCAAAACATAGGCTGTTAGTTGGGGAAGATATCATAAGACAAATGTCGCAAAACAACCTCGACCTTTCAATGCGTCGCATTGCGTACTTTCCTACAGCAGGCACTGTCATGGCTGCAAAGCGCGTAGCTAGCGGAATTCGTGCCTATTTCCCAATTTGTTGGAACGTAATAGACTGGAGATAGGACAAGAATTGTGAAGTCCATACCGCTTACTGCAAGGAAATCCGATGGTATGTGCATCTTTGCACATGTGGAGTACAATCAGAAATTGAAATATTTTTCGAAAAATTAAATGCAATTTTTCATTTTTCTTTCTGATGTCAGTGACTCATAAACTCACGTACAAAAATGCGCAACAGAAAAAAGAGCTAAATAAAAAATAACACATTGCAATAAAGAATTGTATGCTTTGCGTTTCCTACGCATACTACTTAAAATTTAAAACTTAGAATGAACCGATGTTTACGCTTGTTAGTGTAGTTACTTACAGTGCTTAATTTCTAAAAACTATGGTGGCGGATCGCATACTTTTCAATTATACAACCCCCGCCCTTCCAGCCATAAATTTGTGTTAAGACTTACGATGAGAAATCATTTTTCATAAAATACGGCTCTGAGATTCAGGTTTCTAGAACCTGATTTCTTTTAATGAAAACAGTAAGACCACGAGATTTAATTAAAACAACAGGTGCTACCGTCTGCCCCGTAGCAGTGCCACTTCGCATCCTAGTTTTTTTAAATATAATTTATTGGTCTTTGGCATTAACTGTTTGGCCAGAGAAGTGAGTGACTAAAGATTTGGTATGCAATATCACATGTACAGCATAACATTAGAAATTGCATTAATTCCAGGTAAACTTCATGGTACAGTCGGTACATTCACGCACACAACTCCTTATGCTGGGACCTTTGAGACTGACTTAACAACGTGATATCCGCTTCTTCCAGAAACTGGGCAACACCACCATAGTCCGTTGTGGTCATCTGTCGAAAGACGTCCGTCACAGATGTAGGTTGAGGAATTCCTGCTCTGATCAAGGCCTTAAGAAACTTGCGGCGTTGTCTGTCATAGCGTGAACATCCTAGTATCACATGGTTAGGGTCTGCAATTGGGTGGTCTTCGGAATATGAGGATCGTTGAACTTTCATCCTATAAATATGTGACGCGTAACAGCCGTGATCCAGGCGGATGCGCGTATGGTAGTTGTATGACGTCTAGATAGCTTATTTGGGGGAACCAGGCTTTTAGCGGAATGCTCGACTGTACTGTGGCACAATGTCTTCCTTTGGACTGTTGTGAGATCTCCCATGTATGTGAACATTCTTGATGAACCTTGTTCTTGACGCCAGCAACGTAATCGGTATGTGGAAGACAGGTGTAGTAAGGTTGGCCATCAGTCACACTTTGTTTTGCCAGGTGGTCCGCCATCTCGTTACGTGAGATACCAGAATGTCCTTTGATCCATAATAACTGGACGCGTTTATGTTGACTTGCATACCGAGGGAGAAAGTAATGACATAGAGTACATGACGGTTAGTGTTGGGAGCCCCATTACTGCTTTTCCAGGTTTTTCAGTGCATTCCGGCCGGCCGGTGTGACCGTGCGGTTAAAGGCACTTCAGTCTGGAAACGCGTGACCGCTACGGTCGCAGGATCGAATCCTGCTTCGGGCATGGATGTGTGTGATGTCCTTAGGTTAGTTAGGTTTAATTAGTTCTAAGTTCTAGGCGACTGATGACCTCAGAAGTTAAGTCGCATAGTGCTCAGAGCCATTTGAATCAGTGCATTCCTCGAACCCATGAAAATAAGGATGCCGTTGAGCTGGTTTGCCGGATATTGAAGGACTTCCCTTCACTTCCATCGGCAGTGAAGATGCTGGTTTCCATCGGTAGCTCAAACATAGTCCATGGATCTCCGCAGATGTAAGCAAAGCCGTTGTCCTCTTTTGTTTTGGTGCGGTCGGTGAATATTTTGACCGGTGAGGGTCATGTTGATACAATCAAATGGGAAACGCCGAGCGGTTCTAGGCGCTTCAGTCCACAACCGTACTGCTGCTACTGTCGCAGGTTCGAATCCTGCCTCGGGCATGGATGTGTGTGATGTCTTTAGGTTAGCTAGGTTTAAGTAGTTCTAAGTCTAGGGGACTGACGACCTCAGATGTTAAGACCCATAGTGCTTAGAGCCATTTGAAGTAGTGAAAGTTCGCTGCTGTTCGATACATACTAGGACAAGTCGGTTATCTTCGTGACTATAACGTCATGCTTTAAAATGCTGCCAGCCGCAACGTTCTTCAAACAGTTGCGTTGCAGCTGTTCGGTGAAGTGGAAACTTTGGGTGTAAACTTGGATTCCTATATTTTTTGGTTGAAATATTTCATTAACAAACTTTTATTCTATTTACACAGTACCTCGCCCCACGCCCCTGCGCATCGCATCACTCCTGTTACCTATTGTCAGGTTCATCCGTGCTGCGCAGGGGCAAACTATGTTTACGTTGCGATTCAACACAGGTGCACTATTTTAAACCTCCGGTACCGACTTGTACCAGCGAGTTAAAACAAAAATCCTGAGAGTTGACGGAACGCCGTTCCGACGCGTTCCGGCCGAAATTAAGCCTTGTTAATATACAGGCTTCATTCAACTGTTTGTATTTATTGCGTTTCGAAAGAAGTACATTTGATGTAAACTACTTACCAGTCGTATTTGCACTGACTCCACGAACTGAGCACGACGACCGCCGTTGTACACTCACGTAAAGACCACCTACTTCCCGCGATTTGTTTCTAACTACAAACGAAAGCACGAGACGAAGAAGTGGGCGTTGCTAGGGACGGGCTGGGGAAGAAGGCTATCAACAGTGTTTTAACCTTGGAGTTTTGCAGAGGACTTTTTTTGGTCGCGAGGAAGACGGTGAACACAATGACATCGATTGCCGTTTTGATTCCGGATCTAACTGGTAGCACCAGGTACCATCTCCCATGGCGAAGCAATGGATCTTGGTCACACATGGAAATGAAATCACCAGAAGTTTCCATCCGTTTTGGTTTCTGCTCGTCTGTGAGCTTGTGCGGCACAAAACGGGAGCAGATCTTCCCCTTACACTCATGTAAAGATCACCTACTTCCCGCGATTTGTTTCTAACTACAAACGAAAGCACGAGACGAAGAAGTGGGCGTTGCTAGGGACGGGCTGGGGAAGAAGGCTATCAACAGTGTTTTAACCTTGGAGTTTTGCAGAGGACTTTTTTTGGTCGCGAGGAAGACGGTGAACACAATGACATCGATTGCCGTTTTGATTCCGGATCTAACTGGTAGCACCAGGTACCATCTCCCATGGCGAAGCAATGGATCTTGGTCACACATGGAAATGAAATCACCAGAAGTTTCCATCCGTTTTGGTTTCTGCTCGTCTGTGAGCTTGTGCGGCACAAATCGGGAGCAGATCTTCCCCTTACACTCACGTAAAGATCACCTACTTCCCGCGATTTGTTTCTAACTACAAACGAAAGCACGAGACGAAGAAGTGGGCGTTTCTAGGGACGGGCTGGGGAAGAAGGCTATCAACAGTGCTTTAACCTTGGAGTTTTGCAGAGGACTTTTTTTGGTCGCGGGGAAGACGGTGAACACAATGACATCGATTGCCGTTTTGATTCCGGATCTAACTGGTAGCACCAGGTACCATCTCCCATGGCGAAGCAATGAATCCTGGTTACACATGGAGATGAAATCACCAGAAGTTTCCATCCGTTTTGCTTTCTGCTCGTCTGTGAGCTTGTGCGGCACAAATCGGGAGCAGATCTTCCCCTTACCCAAATAATCGTGGACGATGGTGTGCACCGTGTCCTTGCTAATGCCCAATTCCTTCGCAATCTATCCGAGAGTCCGTCGCCGATCTTGTGCCAGCATCTGTCGCACTTTGTCGATCTCTGCTGGGGTTCTGCTTGTCGATGGCCCGCCTGAACGTGGCTCATCCTCAGTTGTTTCCTTCCCTTCACAGAAGCGTTTAAACCATTCGTAAACTCATTTTCTGCTCACGGCTTCCCCTTGTACACCTGCACCAACATTCCATGTGTCTCCGTTGCACTCTTCCCCAATTTGTAGCAGAACGTGATGTTTACACGTTGCTCCATTGGACTGTTGACACTTCCTCTCACACTGACTACGTTCAACTCGTCGCAGTCCGTTTACACAGCCAGTCACATGCAGTGCATGCCGTGTATCGATTCTCCGCAAGTCTCTGGAGACTCGTGCTCATGCATGTCACACATGCGCCAAGTTGCCGTTCAGATATGACACCATTCACCGAACTTTTTAGACACACCACGTAGACATTCAGACTTTCTTCTTGTCGCCATCGACTGTTTCAGAAAATCGTTTCTAATATTTCACGTGTTCCACTGTTCTTGAAACGGATACGCTTTCTATTTCGTGTTGTCGGGAGTGCCCAAAAGTCGGGACTGATCACGACTCCCCTAAAAATCTGGGATCTCGCGGAAATCGGAACAGCTGGCAACACTATTCAATACCTTCTCTTAGCGATCTCGTCGACACGATGTTAAATTCAATATTTCTTTTTTTTATCATTTACGTAAGACGTTCGAAGAACTAATGAACAATACCTGCCGCTCCAGTCTTGTTACGCGGTGCAGAACTTTGTGAACATTTGACGAACTAGTGCATGTTTCTCTAATATCTCAAACGATCTGATCGTTCAGCTTGAAGCCGGAGCGCTAGCCGACAGCTGTTGCTCTTACCCAGTTCAGCCTATCGATTTCCCACAGCCATTTCGATGAATGTCGGTCGGTTTCCCATCTGCAGCTCAAAAGTAGAACACACAACCTGACGAATGACACATAATAAATTTCGGAAGAACGAAGGTAATATCTCCCGCCTGCTGCCCAAATGTAGATTTCTAGTGCTTTTCCTAAATCAGTTTAGGCGAATCCTGGTGTAATCCCCTCCTCCACCTATGAAAATCGACGATGTGCTACACTGCTCGCCATTTTCTCTCAACCTAATCGAGCGAGGCAGCGCAATGGTTAACTCTCTGGAATCACGTTAGGCAGGAAAACGATTCAAATCCCCGTTCGGCCATCCAGGATTGCGTGTGCCGTGATTGCCCTACAACGCTACAGTAAAATGGTGGAATGGTTCCTTTGAACAGGGGACGGCCGATTTCCTTCTCCATCTTTTCGTAAGCTGACCTTGTGCTCCGTCTGTAATGATCTCACTGTCGACGGGACGTTAAATTCTGATCTATCATCTTCTTCTTTCTCTCCAGCACCATTTCATGCTTCTTGTTGTTTTTGTTGTTGTTGTTGTGGTCTTCACTCCAGAGACTGGTTTGATGCAGCTCTCCATGCCACTCTATCCTGTGCAAGCTTCTTCATCGCCCAGTACCTACTGCAACCTACATCCTTCTGAATCTGTTTAGCGTATTTATCTCTTGGTCTCCCTCTACGATTTTTACTCTCCACGCTTCCCTGCAATACTAAATTGGTGATCCCTTGATGCATCAGAATATGCCCTACCAACCTATCCCTTCTTCTATTCAAGTTGTGCCACAAATTTCTCTTCTCTCCATTTCTATTCAATACCTCCTCATTACTTATGTGATCTACCCATCTAATATTCAGCATTCTTCTGTAGCATCACATTTCGAAAGCTGCTATTCTCTTCTTCTCGAAACTACTTATCGTTTCACTTCCATCAGAATTTCTAAAACCATTGGGGGAAGTGGCAACAAAACGACTATTCACGTTGGTGTGTAGAATATACGAGTCTGGCGATATACCATCTGACTTTCGGAAAAGCATCATCCACACAATTCCGTAGACGGCAAGAGCTGACAAGTGCGAGAATTATCGCACAATCAGCTTAACAGCTCATGCATCGAAGCTGCTTACAAGAATAATATACAGAAGAATGGAAAAGAAAATTGAGAATGCGCTAGGTGACGATCAGTTTGGCTTTAGGAAAAGTAAAAGGACGAGAGAGGCAATTCTGACGTCACGGCTAATAATGGAAGCAAGGCTAAAGAAAAATCAAGACACTTTCATAGGATTTGTCGACCTGGAAAAAGCGTTCGACAATATAAAATGGTGAAAGCTGTTCGAGATTCTGAAAAAAGTAGGGTAAGCTATAGGGAGAGACGGGTCATATACAATATATACAACAACCAAGAGGGAATAGTAAGAGTGGACGCTCAAGAACGAAGTGCTCGTATTAAGAAGGGTGTAAGACAAGGCTGTAGCATTTCGCCCCTACTCTTCAATCTGTACATCGAGGAAGCAATGATGGAAATAAAAGAAAGGTTCAGGAGTGGAATTAAAATACAAGGTGAAAGGATATCAATGATACGATTCGCTGATGACATTGTTATCCTGGGTGAAAGTGAAGAAGAATTAAATGATCTGCTGAACGGAATGAACAGACTAATGAGTACACAGTATGGTTTGAGAGTAAATCGGAGAAAGACGAAGGTAATGAGAAGTAGTAGAAATGAGAACAGCGAGAAACTTAACATCAGGATTGATGGTCACGAAGGCAATGAAGTTAAGGAATTCTGCTACCTAGGCAGTAAAATAACCAATGACGGACAGAGCAAGGAGGACATTAAAAGCAGACTCGCTATGGAAAAAAAGGCATTTCTGGCCAAGAGAAGTCTACTAATATCAAATACCGGCCTTAATTTGAGGAAGAAATTTCTGAGGATGTACGTCTGGAGTACAGCATTGTATGGTAGTGAAACATGGACTGTGGGAAAACCGAAACAGAAGAGAATCGAAGCATTTGAGATGTGGTGCTATAGACGAATGTTGAAAATTAGGTGGACTGATAAGGTAAGGAATGAGGAGGTTCTATGCAGAATCGGAGAGGAAAGGAATATGTAGAAAATACTGATAAGGAGAAGGGACAGGATGATAGGACATCTGCTAAGACATGAGGGAATGACTTCCATGGTACTAGATGGAGCTGTAGAGGGCAAAAACTGTAGAGAAAGACAGAGATTGGAATACGTCAATCAAATAATTGAGGACGTAGGTTGCAAGTGCTACTCTGAGATGAAGAGGTTAGCACAGGAAAGGAATTCGTGGCGGGCCACATCAAACGACAAAAAAAAAAAAAAAAAAAAAAAAAAAAGTACACTCCATGCAAATACTTTCAGAAACGACTTCCTGACACTTAAATCAATATTCAATGTTAACAAATTTCTCTTCTTCAGAAACGCTTTCCTTGCCATTGCCAGTCTACATTTTATATCCTCTCTACTTCGACCATCATCAGTTATTTTGCTTCCCAAATGGCAAAACTCATTTCCTACTTTAAGCGTCTCATTATCTAATCTAATTCCCGTAGCATCACCCGATTATTATCCTCGTTTTGATTTGTTGAAGTTCGTCTTATATCCTCCTTTCAAAACATTGTCCATTCCGTTCAGCTGCTCTTCCAGGTCCTTTGCTGTCTCTGACAGAATTACAATATCATCGGCAAACCTCAAAGTTTTTATTTCTTCTCCATGGATTTTAATACCTACTCCGAATTTTCCGTTTGTTTCCTTCACTGCTTGCTCAATATACAGATTGAATAACATCGGGGAGAGACAACAACCCTGTCTCTCCCTTCCCTTTCATGTCCCTCGACTCTTATAACTGCCACCTGCTTTCTGAACAAATTGTAAATAGCCTTTCGCTCCCTGTATTTTACCCCTGCCACCTTTAGAATTCGAAAGATAGTATTCCAGTCAACATTGTCGAAAGCTTTCTCTAAGTCTACAAATGCTAGAAACGCAGGTTGGCCTTTCCTTTATATATTTTCTAAAATAAGTCCTGTGGTCAGTATTGCCTCACGTGTTCCAACATTTCTACGGAATCCAAACTGATCTTCCTCGAGGTCGGCTTCTACCAGTGTTTCCATTCGTCTGTAAAGAATTTGTGTTAATATTTTGCAGCCGTGTTTTATTAAACTGATAGTTCGGTAATTTTCAGATCTGTCAACACCTGCTTTCTTTGGGATTGGAATTATTATATTCTTCTTAAAGTCTGAGGGTATTTCGCCTGTCTCATTCATCTTGCTCACTAGATCTGGCTCTCCCAAGGCTGTCAGTAGTTCTAATGGAATGTTGTCTGCTCCCGGGACCTTGTTTCGACTTAGGTCTTTTAGTGCTCTGTCAAACTCTTCACGCAGTACCATAGCTCCTATTTCATCTTCATCTACATCCTCTTCCATTTCCATAATATTGTCCTCAAGTACATCCCCCTTGTATAGACCCTCTATATACTCCTTCCACCTTTGTGCTTTCCCTTCTTTGCTTAGAACTGGGTTTCCATCTGAGCTCTTGATATTCATACAAGTGGTTCTCTTATCTCCAAAGGTGTCTAATTTTCTTGTAGGCAGTATCTATCTTACCCCTAGTGAGAGAAGCCTCTACATCCTTACATTTGTCCTCTAGCCATCCCTGGTTAGCCATTTTGCACTTCCTGCCGATCTCATTTTTGAGACGTTTGTATTCCTTTTTGCCTGATTCATTTACTGCATTTTTATATTTTCTCCTTTCATCAATTAAATTCAATATCTCTTCTGCTATCCAAGGATTTCTATTAGCCCTCGTCTTTTTACCTACTTGATCCTCTGCAGCCTTCACTATTTCATCTCTCAAAGCTACCCATTCTTCTTCTACTGTATTTCTTTCCCTCATTCCTGTCAATTGTTCCCTTATGCTCTCCATGAAACTCTGTACAACCTCTGGTTCTTTCAGTTTATCCAGGTCCCATCTATTTAAATTCCCCACCTTTTTGCGGTTTCTTCAGTTTTAATCTACAGTTCCGCATCTGCCCCTGGAAATGTCGTACAATTTAAAACCTGGTTCCTGAATCTCTGTCTCACCATTATATAATCCATCTGATACCTTCCAATATTCCAGGCTTCTTCCATATCTACAACCTTCTTTCATGATTCTTAAACCAAGTGTTAGCTATGATTAAGTTATGCTCTGTGAAAAATTATTCCAGGCGGCTTCCTCTTTCATTCTTTACTTCCATTCCATATTCACCTATTACTTTTCCTTCTCTTACTTTTCCTACTATCGAGTTCCAGTCACCCATGACTATTACATTTTCGTCTCCCTTCACTATCTGAATAATTTCTTTTATCTCATCATACCTTTCCTCAATTTCTTCGTCATCTGCGGAGCTAGTTGGCGTATAAACTTGTACTGCTGTGGGAGGCAGGCGTGGGCTTCGTATATATCTTGGCCACAATAGTTCGTTCACTACGCTGTTTGTAGTAGCTTACCCGCATTCCTATTTTCCTATTTATGATTAAACCTACTCCTGCATTACCCCTATTTGATTTTGTATTTATAACCCTGTATTCACCTGACCAAAAGTCTTGTTCCTCCTGCCACCGAACTTCACTAATTCCCACTATATCTAACGTTAACTTATCCATTTCCCTTTTTAAATTTTTTAACCTACCTGCCCGATTAAGGGATCTGACATTCCACTCTCCGATCCGTAGAACGCCAGTTTTCTTTCTCCTGATAACGACGTCCTCTTGAGTAGTCCCCGCCCGGAGATCCGAATGGGGGGCTATTTTACTCCGGAATATTTTACCCAGGAGGACGCCATCATCATTTAACGATATAGTAAAACTGCATGCCCCCGGGAAAAATTACGGCTGCGGTTTTCCCTTGCAGTCAGCCGTTCGCAGTACCAGCACAGCAAGGCCGTATTGGTTACTGTTACAAGGCCAGATCAGTCAATCATCCAGACTGTTGCCCCTGCAACTATTGAATAGGCTGCTGCCCCTCTTCATGAACCATACATTTGTCTGGCCTCTCAACAGATACCACTCCGTTGTGGTTGCACCTACGGTACGGCTATCTGTATCGCTGAGGCACGCAAGCTTCCCAAAGAAAGGCAAGGTCCATGGTTCATGGGGGGGAACATATGGGATACAGGTCACAAAATGCATGGAATAGACAGACCGTCAGTATCCTCCCCACTCTATCACAGCAAAAATGTCGAGCTGCTAGAAGAGCTGGACGTTTATTCACACAAACTTAAGCATCTAGCAATTTTCTGAATCAGACGACCGAGTTCTATAGACAATACTTTTTCAGTAAGCTTTCAGTTGCGTTTCTGCTAAACACTTAACCATTTTGGATAAAGAGAAATTTCTTCAATTTTCATTCATACGCTCATTGAAATTAACAGGAAAGAACAGAGGTTGAACAAAAATATGGCAACACCACGAGAAATGCTTGCTTGGAGATAAATGCAAAGCCTGTAGATTGCATTGTGCTGTTTGGCCACGAAAGGCACCTGTTCAATGTACTCAACACGTTGCGTCAGTCGTGCTCACAAGGGAACCTCCCCATCGCACCCCCCTCAGATTTAGTTATAAAGTGACACAGTGGATAGGCTTTGAAAAACTGAACACAGATCAATCGAGAAAACAGGAAGAAGTTGTGTGGAACTATGAAAAAATAAGCAAAATATACAAACTGAGTGGTCCATGTGCAGGGTAGGTAACATCCTGGACAATACTAGCTGATGAGCACCGTGGTCTCGTGGTTAGAATGCGCAACTACAAAGCGAAAGGTTCTTGGTTCGAGTCCTCCCTCTAGATAAAATTTTACTTTCTTTATTTTCGCAAAGTTACGATCTGTCCGTTCATTCATTGACGTCTCTGTTCACTGTAATAAGTTTAGCGTCTATGTTTTGTGACCGCAGCGCAAAACCGTGCGATTAGTAGACGAAAGGACGTGCCTCTCCAATAGGAACCGAAAACATTTGATCGCAAGGTCATAGGTCAACCGATTCCTCCACAGGAAAACACGTCTGATATATTCTTTACGACACTGATGACGGCATGTGCGTCACATGACAGGAATATGTTGTCGACCCACCTAACTTGCACACTTGGCGAATGGGTAAAAAGATTCTTCTACCTTGCCCGATTTAGGTTTTCTTGTGGATGTGATAATCACTCCCAAAAAAGTGATGAAAACATAAGAGTTTGTCACATATACTGCAACAAATGAATGCAACAGTTTCACAGTCGCAGAGTTTTCCCTGTGCTCTGTCAAAACATACGTTTTTTTTACGTTTTCAAATGTTTCCGTGCGTAGACTGTCAAATTTTGTATATGTCCAAGCAAATCTGAACATGTCCTGGAATTTTGGAGAGCGAAGTTGATTATGTGTGAGTGCCTGAACTTTGATAATTATCTGATATAAAAAATTAAACTTTTCACTCGAGAGAAGATTTGAATCGAGGACCTCTCGTTCCGCAGCTGCTCACGCAACCCATGTGACCACAGCGCTCGTAAGCTGACACGCTCCTTGATGTTGCCTACATTGCGCATGGACTACTCAGTTTGTATATATTGCTTATTTTTTTCGTAGTTCCACACAATTTCTTCCTGTTTTCTCGATTGATCTGTGTTCAGTTTTTCAAGGCCTATCCCTGTGCCAACTTGTAACTAAATCTGAAGGGGGTGCGATGGGAAGGTTCCTTTGACAGAACAGCGTCCTGCGTAGTTGTGATTGCGTTATGTCGGAGCTCAGTGCATTCCATCGTGAGCAAGTTGTTGGTGTTCAGTAATCAATGTAGCCGAAGTGTTTGGTGTTCCATGAGGAACAGTATCGAAGATTTATACCGTATACAA
Organism: Schistocerca americana; assembly: GCF_021461395.2. Classification (NCBI taxonomy): domain Eukaryota; kingdom Metazoa; phylum Arthropoda; class Insecta; order Orthoptera; family Acrididae; genus Schistocerca; species Schistocerca americana. The sequence continues at coordinate 218,470,467 of NC_060119.1, read as the reverse complement.
GGAAAGTGGAGAAACATCAACCTGTAAGACACAACGCCGTCGGAAGTGTGTCGTGAGTGATCGTGTCGGCGTGGTGAAAAATAAGAGCTGCGAAAGTCACTGCTGAACTGAATGACGCACTCGCGAACGGTACAAAGGGAGCTCCGTAAGGAGAGAATTGCAAGGCGATCTGGAATTACGAAACCACTTATCAGTGATGCAGACCTCTATGGAAAACGCGGTATGGAAGCCATAATACCTAGACTGCAGAGCAGTGCAAGAATATCATTTGGTCGGATAAGTTTTATTTCACACAGTTTCCAAATTCTGGTTGGGTTTACTTCCGGTTCGGTGACGATTCGGCGTTCGGTGATGATCTGGACAGCCATATCGTGGTATTTCATGAGTGAGACTTGGCAGTCAGGGGAAGACAGGATTCGGTAACGATTGCGGACGGGGTCGTAATCAGTTACTATTGGTTGCCTTCTATAGTTATACACATTTATTTCAAAACAGTAATTCCAGGCTCAACAATAAATAAAAGAAACACACGTTATTAAAGAAAGAATGAACAACTGTGTAAAATAATGTTTTCAGGGCGTTACAGTTTAGCAATCACCATAAAATACAGATACAACGGCCGATGCTTTAAAAACAAGCCACTGTGCTCACGGCTGAAGGCCTTATACGCCAAGAATGGCAATAAATTAAGAATGTTTAAGAACTCGTTGCAGTTTACAAATTACAAATAATAAAATATTACAGGTAAGCAGCCACAAACACAGCAGAAGGCATCATAACCTTTAATGTAGGCATTACAAGGTATTATAATAAATAACATAATAATAACACACAAGGACCAATCACAGACGGTGCTCCAGGAATCGACCTCTGAGAACAAACACTTTCGCGAGCGAAGAGATAGGCAGCCAAGAGTTGCATTCACTTCACAAGATGGTACCTCAGACTAGTGGCAGTCTAACGAATGACTAATGATAATCTGGCTGAAGCTACCTGACATCCGACAAACCAAATGCAATGATGGAGCAATACGCCAAAGCCGGAACCGGCGGTCTGCACTACGTCCCCAGAATACAGTGTTCAGAGCGCCCGGAACGAGAAAGGAATCGCTACCACCAGAGTAGAAAAAATCACCAACCGGCCTACAAACAGTTACAACATATCGATAACAGCCGCTGCTGCCACTAGCGGACAGGCAACGCTTGCTAAACGAGTGGCGCCAGTCAAAACGAGAGGAAGACAAACAATCACAACCATGCCAACTAAAAGACACGGTCTGTCCGCCAACAGAGGGCGGAAACCTTCAAGCAGCACCAATGCGAGTCGCAGCACGGTTCAATGGGCCCCATGCTTACGCTGCAAGGATTATTTGACCGTTTCGGTTGATCATATCCACCCTGTTCAAAAATGGCTCTGAGCACTATGGGACTCAACTGCTGAGGTCATTAGTCCCCTAGAACTTAGAACTAGTTAAACCTAACTAACCTAAGGACATCACAAACATCCATGCCCGAGGCAGGATTCGAACCTGCGACCGTAGCGGTCTTGCGGTTCCAGACTGCAGCGCCTTTAACCGCACGGCCACTTCGGCCGGCTATCCATCCTGTGGTACATTGTTTTTACCGAGTGGTGGCAATGTGTTCCAAGACGACAGATCCCTTGTTCACACAGCTCGCATCGTCCAGCACTGTTTTCTTGAGCACCAGGATGAAATATCGCATCTGCCCTGGACACCAGTCACCAGGTCTCATTATTATCGAGCCTTCCTGGTCTGCTTAGGTGAGAAGGATACGAGATCACTATAGACCTTTATCATTAGTACCTGAACTTGGCACTATTTTTCAATATAGGACTTGTATTTAACCGTATCGAAACAACTGGGATATGTTTTGAATGCCAACAGTTTTCCTGCGGCATATTAGGCATGTCAATGTGCAGTGTTTTGATGTTTCTGTATTTTTGTGCAGCCCCTGTTTGTACACTAGCACCCAGCAAATACCTCCACAAGCTTATTCCTTTAAATATAGGGAGCAGTTTTATTGCAGCAACTTTTTACACAAACTGTCGTGTTTTATTCGTATACATGTATATTATACATTTTGCAGCGTCCTCAAGTGTTGTAATATTACCGGTTTCCTTTGTACGATTTTCTGTGTCTCTGGAGTTTATGCCGCTACCCTGGTATAAAAGGTAATATTCCGTTTTTACAGTATATTATTTTTGTGTATTGTAGATCTCATTTCTTAACACAATATTCAAGGAACCGTTTCATAATAATGGTCCTGACGCTGTAAGAAACCAAGCAGTTGATGGATCCGAACTGGCTTAGACCATTAATTTCTTTATGAAGATGGTATCTGTTCTCTCGGACATATCCGAAAGAACAGATACCATCTTCATATAGTTAAGGCTAATCGGCCATTGACCTCCTTCTTCTGTGCTGGATGCACAAGCATTGCCCGAACTCTTACAGGGCTCGGTAAGATTGTCTGCCGCGAGTAATGAGTGTAATGGGCAGGGACACTACGAATGTAGTGTGTGGACGTTAAGCCGGCACGGTAGCTTAGCGTGTTCGGTCAGACAGCTGGTTGGCCTTTGTAATAAAAAAACTGAGTGGATCAACATACGAACTTGATCGGATGCCATGTGACGTCCGCAACGACCAAACACTACGATCAAAAACGAACAAAAATGCAAAAAAAAGATGGATAGAGCGTCTGCCGTGTAAGCAGGAGATACCGGATTCGAGTCCAGGTCGGAGCACACATTTTCAACTGTCCCTGTTGATGTATACCAACGCCTGTCAACAGCTTAGGATCTTGATTTAATTATCATTTCATTAATTTCTTTTGTGACTGAAGGTGATACTTATTGATATGTTCGCTGTGTTTTGTAGTTTACTGTGTACGGACAATAATCCGAGAACGATGCAATGGCTGACTGGTCGTTAATATACTGAAAACACGAGTGATCCTGTCACGGTTTCTCCCAACAATACTTTCCTTTTTGATGCCCTATCGACTTGATCAGTGAACAGAAAAACCAAGACGTAAAACTTTCAGACCAGTACTTCTCAAAATCAAAACAGTTAACAGTAGAAGACAAAAGACGATGTGCTTCAGCAAACCAGAAACAGGGACAAATCGAAAATTGCAACTACTTAATATTACTCTGCTGGTGGAAACCAACACACTGCAGCAAGCGAGTACAACGCCAATTATCTGAAACTCTTGAATTAATGTTCCTTCAGATACTTGCCTCAGTACCATAGAATATTCATTAGAGAATATATGATCACAGTCTGTATACAAACCATTCAGCCAATGCGGATATCGTATCATGCAGCACAAGCGGAAAAGACTGCATATTAACTTCTGATTCACAATCGTTCATTGTTAATGATCTTTTTGGTCTTGATATAAGACCGTATGCAACGACTCTCATCAGTTAAAACCGTTAAGATAGTTAACACTGTTAAGATATACAAAAGTGGTGGAAGAAGTGTCCAATTCGTAGTAAACAAAACCAAGAGAGAGGTGCTGAAGCATGAGAAATGATTCGTTACCTGAAACGACCTTTTTTTTTTTAAGTTCTCGAATCATTTAAATGCCCAAGGTCATTTTGTCTCGTCGGCGTAGCGCAGCAAGACAAATGTTACGACACCAATACCGTTAATTTTTTTCGGATTTCCAGCCGCATTTCTTCGCAACACGTCTCCCGGTGCAGACCCAAGACAATATAATTCCAGCAAGTAACCGCGGAAACCTTCGTCTGCATACAAGGCGTTAACGCGCTCGGGAACAGTTATTCACACACTTCTACTTGAGGGTGTGCCAACACTCAGAAGTTACCGCTATATCTGCAAAAGTGAGTCATGGAGGTGCGTCATGACGACAGCCACGACACCATCAACAGCAACGATTGCACCTTGTGAACTGCGGTACTAAGCCACAGCTATACAGAGGTAGAGGGCGATATTCAGATGGTAGCTACTGTAAGGGAATGCTATGGTTTGGAGCATATGGATCTTACTGAGATAACTGCCTTTTTGGCAAGCAACGACAGTCAGTTGTAATTAGATTTCATTAATCGCCACTTCGGCGACTAGCCGTAGTAACCAATCATTATGGAAGATGCTTCTTCAGCGAGATTTCACTTTCTTTTGATAACGTTGTAAAATACACATAGCAAGTAAATCGTATAAAATATTTTTATTTAAAGGCAATTTAAAGACAATACAATACCTGGCGTACATAATGATATATAAAAAATAAAAATAACTGATGTATAAAAATAACTGTAATTAATTTATATCTTCAAAACTCACAGTCTTAGAGTATTGACGTAAAGAAATTTAACATCATAGTGATAATTAGTGATTTTATGTAGCTGTAACTTTCCTTTCATAATTACATCCAGTTGTAGGTCACGTTTACTGGTAGAGATAATCATCAGCGACTTCAAATGCTCATCACTTAATTTTGATCTGTAAATACTTTTTCCATGTTTCATTTTGGAGAAAGTTTTTTCACACAAATAAGTAGTGCTAAAAGCGAAAAAAAAAGCCACGGGCAAATTTATGTAAATCTGGAAACTGTGTGGATGGAAGACACTTATAAAATTCCAGTAATGTTGACTTTGAATTTTTTTCTTTAAAAAAGTCGCTACATTGCAAATCAATAATTTCAAACTGAAGTTCTGCGGGTAACGCTTCTATATCGACGTCAAAGGGATTTTGAAATATCTTGATATCGTTTGAATTTGCATCGATGTCTGAAAAACGTGATTCAAAATCAATTTTTAAAGCGCCCAAAGCTTCAATTCCGAAAGCTACAGGAAACTGAATCTCACTTTGCTGACTCAATTTTTGGCATGTATTAAAATACGTGGAGCATACTTTGTTGAACTGAGATTGAAACAAAACAATCTTTTGTCGGAAGGACTTAACATGCGTGTATAAATCAGGCAGAAGCTGGTTTTCACCTTGGAATTTTAAATTCATTTTCGTATGTTTAGTTAAGTTTGTACAAAATGCAAGCTACCATAACCACTCACCGTTCCGTAACTCAGCCAGAGGGCGATTCCTTTCGTTCAAAAAAATTTCATTTACTGTTCGGAGTTCAAAAAAAGGGTCAGAGCTTTACCGCAGCTAAGCCTGAGCACTACAGTGTAATATGGCAAGTCGCTTTCCTCAATATCTTCAAGAAACTCGCGGAACTGGCGATGATTGAGTGCATGGAATCTGATATAATTAACAACTGAAATAACTGGCTTTAAAACTTCTGACATATCTAAATGTTTTCCATACAAAGACTTTTGGTGAATAATACAATGCACTAGTAACAGTTTTGAGCCACCATCATTTTCTATAGCTTTAGAAAGAAGAGCAACAACATCTTTATTTTTCCCACACATGTTTTGCCACCATCAGTTGTAATACATTTTAATTTCTTCCACTGAAGATTGTTTTTCTGAACTGCCCTTTCAACTCTTTTAAAAATATCTTCGCCATTGGTCGTCCCGTGAATACTGCAAACATCAAGGAGCTCTTCATACACTTCATAATTTTTGTCAATCCTTCGAATAAAAAGTAGTACTTGAACAGTATCTGATACATCTGTTGACTAATCCACGGCCAAAAGAGAACCAGTTTAAGTCCTGATTTTTGCCACGCAGTCGTGCTGATATATTTTGTGCAATGTCATCTATTCTTCGAGCCACAGTGTTTGCCGACAAACTTATATTTTTAAATAAATTAACTTTTTCTGGACACATTTCTTCTGCTGTTGAAATAATGCAGTTCTTAATTAATTCACCGTCGGTAAATGGCTTACACTGTTTCGCTACTAAATGCGCCACACGAAAACTAGTACGAGTTTCTGCATGTTGTTCAGCATTTACTTTCTTAAACAGCGACTGCTGGGTTTTTAGCTGGCGTTTCAGACACTCATACATTACTAATCGTTCGCATCCTGTAAACTTGGAGTAATTCAGAGAGTGCTTAGTCTCATAATGTTGTATTATATTGTATTCTTTGAAGACTGATATTACTTCATTGCAAATAATACACATTGGTTTATTGCTTGACTCCACCACGAAATACTGACATCCCCACTGCTCTTTAAAAATTCTACATTCACTGTCAACCTTTCGTTTCTTTTCCGTATTTGTACAGAACTTCACAAAAGATTGTAACCTGAAAATAAAATTGTGCTATTTAATACTAATAAAACTAGGGAGTAGTCTGCCTTAACAAAATGCAATGAATTAATTTTTAAGGTACTTTAATTACCAAATTAAATACTCTCAACTACACTGTTGTTCCACTAAAAAATACAGTGAAAAAATACTCAAGTCGTGCTATACGTATTTCGATTTTCTCGCGACATAGACACAATCACGCAACAGAACTATCAAATACATGGTCTGGCTCTGCTACTCGCTACAAGATTACGTAACTAAACTTATTGTTGCGCCGCTTGAAATAACAATGCGTTGACATACTCTGCCTCTGTTACGTCTTGCAGTAATAGTGTTGCTAACAATGATTTTGAGATTTCGTTAACTTTGCAGGACGTTTTCGTGAAGAATGTGCAGTGACATACTTTTTTGTCGGTGAAATTCGTCAGAATAAAATACGCCAGAATTTCGATCAGGCACGTCCACCAATCGAAATTATGTAATTAAATAAAAATCGTAGTTCGTTTCAGTGCTAGCTATTCCCACAACTTTAGATTTTTGCGATGTCATCTTTCCTTTAGCCATACATTGCGGTGATCATGGAGTGCTAGGGTGCTTTAATCCCACTAGGTAGATCTTGGCCCTTAAGACTTCGTGGAGGAGTCAATGTGGCCCGCGGACTAAAAAGTTTGGAGACCCCTTATCTAGACACATAGTTGACGACATCTGGAGGTTTGGTTCTTGCCGTGGTTCGTGTTCGGTTAGCCAAATGGTAAGGTGACTGCTCCCGATAAGCGAGAAACCCGGGTTGGAGTCCTGGGCCTGCACAAATTCTCATTGTCACCATTCCATTATACAGCTGATGGTTATTGACATTCACAACTGCAGATACATTTAATGTAGTAAAATAAACCGCCATAATGTAAGAATTTGGGCGTCACATAATCATTACGGCGTCTGTGAATGAAAGAGACTCATCGAAACTGAATGTGTTCTGTGACGTTTCTGTTAGCAGAGTTTATGGACCTATTTTTTTTTTTGCGGAGAAAGATGTGACAGGAATGCCATGTCTGGACACTCTGCAAAATTATTTGTTTCTTCAACTTCACGAAGATTCCAATGATTTAATTTTTGTGGGTGACGACGTCCCACATCACTTTCACCTTGAGGTGCGGCGTTATCAAAACAACACTGTCCCATACAGATGGATTGGAAGATGTGGACCAGATCTTGTTCATTGCTTTTGGTGTCCCTGGTTACCAGAACTCACACCTTGCGACTTTTGTTTCTGTGGAGGTACATAAAAGACAGCGTCTTTGTCCCACATGGGGCAACTACTCTTGAAGAGCTGAGAAACTGGATTGTAAACAAGGACCTGTTGGTTCATTGTTAGAATGAAAGGGGCTACCTTTTCAGACTTCAAGAAGAATATAATAATTCCAATCCCAAAGAAAGCAGCTGTTGACAAATGTGAAAATTACCGAACTATCAGTTTAATAAGTCACAGCTGCAAAATACTAAAGCGGATTCTTTACAGACGAATGGAAAAACTAGTAGAAGCCGACCTCGGGGAAGATCAGTTTGGATTCCGTAGAAATGCTGGGACACGTGAGGCAATACTGACCCCTACGACTTATCTTAGAAGCTAGATTAAGGAAAGGCAAACCTACGTTTCTAGCATTTGTAGACTTAAAGAAAGCTTTTGACAATGTTGACTGGAATACGCTCTTTCAAATTCTGAAGGTGGCAGGGGCAACCTACAGGGAGCGAAACGCTATTTACAATTTGTACTGAAACCAGATGGCAGTTATTAGAGTCGAGGGGCATGAAAGGGAAGCAGTGGTTGGGAAGGGAGTGAGACAGGGTTGTAGCCTCTCCCCGATGTTATTCAATCTGTATATTGAGCAAGCAGTGAAGGAAACAAAAGAAAAATTCGGAGTATGTATTAAAATCCATGGAGAAGAAATAAAAACTTTGAGGTTCGCCGATGACCATGTAATTCTGTCAGAGACAGCAAAGGACTTGGAAGAGCAGTTGAATGGAATGGATAGTGTCTTGAAAGGAGGGTATAAGATGAACATCAACAAAAGCAAAACGAGGATAATGGAATGTAGTCGAATGCTGAGGGAATTAGATTAGGAAATGAGACACTTAAAGTAGTAAAGGAATTTTGCTATTTGGAGAGCAAAATAACTGATGATGGTCGAAGTAGAGAGGATATAAAATGTAGACTGGCAATGGCAAGGAAAGCGTTTCTGAAGAAGATAAATTTGTTAACATCGAGTATAGATTTAAGTGTCAGGAAGTCGTTTCTGAAAGTATTTGTGTGGAGTGTAGCCATGTATGGAAGTGAAACATGGACGATAACTAGTTTGGACAAGAAGAGAATAGAAGCTTTTGAAATGTGGTGCTACAGAAGAATGCTGAAGATTAGATGGGTAGATCACATAACTAATGAGGAAGTATTGAATAGGATTGGGGAGAAGAGAAGTTTGTGGCACAGCTTGGCTAGAAGAAGGGATCGGTTGATAGGACATGTGTTGAGGCATCAAGGGATCACCAATTTAGTATTGGAGGGCAGCGTGGAGGGCAAAAATCGTAGAGGAAGACCAAGAGATGAATACACTAAGCAGATTTAGAAGGATGTAGGTTGCAGTAGGTACTGGGAGATAAAGAAGCTTGCACAGGATAGAGTAGCATGAAGAGCTGCATCAAACCAGTCTCAGGACTGAAGACCACAACAACAACAACAACAACCTTTTCAGTGTTCTCGAGCGACACATGGTATTAATATTGAGTGTACAGAATAGAGCCCGTGCGAATATGAAACTTTGAATCTTCCTCTATCTAGTGACATGCACAATGTGTTTCGATCTTTCATAGTTTATCTGTAATAGGAAACTAAAATCTCTTCTTTCTTTTTGAATCACCCTCTTCTTCGCGTTATTATTGATGGAATTTAAAATTTTTAAATACTGTTATTATCTGGTTATGAAGAGGTATAATCTTATGTTCAAAGTGTGACACAACAAGGATAAGAGTCAGGAGCTGTGTGTGTGTTACGAGGCAGCGTAAAGGATGGCGCACAATTACCCGGACTTCATTAATCCCGTATTTGAGAATGAAACCACTTAACGGCTTCCAACAAACTTTACACATTTGTCAAATCTTTATGAAACGTTTCACCGCCTGATACCCCCACAAAATAAAGCAAAAACGTTTGGAGCTCACTAGAACTCCAGCATAAGATATGACTTTTTAATTTGTTACTGCTTTGTTAACAACCATACTCGCAACACAGTCTTCAGTCAGTATTCACATATACCACTGCAAAATCATATCATTGTACGATCGCGAAAACATTCTATTGACACCCACCTACATAGGGAGAAATGATCATCACGATAAAATAAGAGAAATCAGGGCTCGCACAGAAAAATTTAATTGCTCATTTATTGTGAATAGCAATGTAATCACGTAGATTTAGATGCAGATGTAAACGTAGTTCAGGAGACGTGCATCATAAACATTGAGACGCGTGGAAAACTTTCTTTCGTTTATGACTGAGTACATACTACGCAGACTATATTCATGCAGTGTTTCATAATGACAGCACTTAACGGCTTTCAACATATTAAACCATAATTTTCACGCATACATGCTTAACTTCAAATTCATTAATTCAGTAGTAAGGTCATCAGACGTCTGAAACTATTTTATACATAGGAGTTCGATTCTTTAAAGAATCGGCGGTTTCCTAGTTTAAGCCTAACACGTTATGTGTCCTGATTTTTTAACCATTAACTGAAAAACAAACCAACGCAAGACACTAAAATTAAAATTATAAATGGAATTTGACTCTTTACAACCCACTACACATCGCAAGGAGGTATTACTGTTTACAGATATAGATCTTTGGAAGAACTAGCCATGACTGTACTATCCCACCTTCAGTGTAAGATATATGAAATACATTCTGATTGGAACAAGAATGTAATAATTTTAGTTCCAAAGAAAGCAGGGGTTGACAGAAGCCAATACTCCATAACAGTCAGTTAAATAAGTTGTGGCTGCAAAATACTGAGAAGAATGGGAGAAAGGGAACAAGCCAACGTCGAAGAAGATCAGTTTTTGTTTTGAAGAAATGTAGGAGAATGACTTATCTTAGAAGACAGGTAAAAAAAGACAAATCTACACTTATAGCATTTGTAGATTGAGAGAAAGCAATTGGTAGGTTTCACAAGAATACACTCTTTCAAATTCTGAAGGTAGCAAGGATAAACTACAGGAAGAGAAAGATTATTTATGGCTCGTACAGAAACCAAACGGTGATTCTAATAGTCGAACGACAAAGCAGTGGTTGAGAAGGAACTGAGACAAGAATGCAGCCTATCCTGGATGTTATGTACATCCAGGACGTTATGTACATCTAGCAAGCAGTAAAGGAAACCAAGGAGAAATTTGGAAAGGAGTTAAATTTCAGGGAGAAGAAATAAAAACTTTTTGTGGTTTCCGATGGCACTGCAGTTCTACCAGGCACGGTAAAGGACTTGTAAGAGCACTTGGGGAGCGTCATAGATAGTGTCTTAAAAAAGGACGAAAACTCGCGAAAGTAAAACAAGGGTAACGGAATGTAGACGAATTTAAATGAGCCGACGCTGAGGTTATTAGAATAGGAAGTGAGACACTTTCAGTAGTAGAACAGTTTTGCTATTTGGGTAGTAAACAACTGATCGTGTCCGAGCTAGACAGAACATAAAATGTATATTGGCATAGCAAGAAAAATATTTCTGAATAAGAGGGAATTGGAGGCACCTAATATAAATTTAAGGGTTATAAAATCTTTGTTGAAGATATTTGTGTGCAGCCTTGCATGAAAGTAAAACTTGGACGATAACCAATTCAGACGAGAAGAGAATAGAAGCATTTGAAGTGTAGTTCCGCAGAAGAATGCTACCGGTTATGTTGTCTAAGACAGTGCTTAATTTCTAAAATTTAAATTTGTCATATAACTGATAACGAGATTCATTTTTACAAAATACTGTTCTAAAATTCAGGTTTCTAAAACATAATTTCTTATAATAAAAACAATAAAACCACAAGGTTTAATACAGCAGTGTTCCCTAGTCCTGCTCGGTACATATCGACAAAATTCCGTAGCCTTCGTTATTTCTTTTCAACTGCTCTCAGCCACAGCGTTGAAGCAGTTGCATTGTACCTGCTCAGTGACGTGGAAGTTTTGCGGGTGCAGTTGTATTCCAGTGTTTTAGAAAAGCTCACCATTAATTTTTTGGTAACTGAAATTTTCTGATTGATATGTTAACTAACATGTCATTCTACTTACACAGCATCTCGCTCCACACCGCTGCAAGTCGGTGAATTATACTTGCTTTGCGGCTGCTCTGCTGAGAAAGCAGAGAATTTTGCACAGTCGTTTTAAACGTAGTCACTGCCCCGCAGACAAACAGAAATTATGCGAAATGAAAGCAGCTGTCAAAAGGTCAATCAGAGATTCTTTTAACGAATTTGAAAGCAATATTTTATCTGCAGATTCTAAAAATAGCCCCAAAATATTTTGGTCGTACGTAAAATTTATGAACGCTACAAATAATTCAGTACCTTCTCTTGCTGACAGTACGGGTAATGTAACGGATGATGATAAACAGAAGGCCGAAATTCTAAACCTAGCTGTCAGAAACTCTTTTACGGTAGAGGATTGCAGCACCATTCCCCATTAACGAACAAACGCAAGGATGGCTGACATAGTGTTTAGTGTACGTGGAATTGTAAAACAATTAAGATCCTTAGACGCCAAGAAGGCATCTGGCCCAGACGGTATCCCCGTAAGATTTTGTGTTGACTATGCTACAAATATAGCACCATTCTTATCCATCATCTATCAGAGACCATTGGAACAGCGGAAAGTTGCACGGGACTGGAAGAAGACCCAGATCACAGCAATCTACAAAAAGGGTAGAAAGTCGGATACACATAATTACCGGTCAATTTCACTGACATCGATCTGTTGTAGAATCATGGAACATATTTTGTGTTCAGACATAATGACCTTTCTAGATTCTGAGAAGCTCATCTGCAGAAACCAGCACGGTTTAGGAAACAGCGGTCATGGGAGACACAGCTGGCCCTCTTTGTGCATGATATACAACAGGCTCTAGATACCGGCCCCCAGGTTGATGCCATATTCCTCGACTTTCGAAAGACGTTCGACTCAGTTCCGTACTGTCCCTTGCTCCAAAAAGTGAGCGCTTACAGTCTGTATGATGACATATGCAGTTGGATAGGAAGTTTTCTAACAGACAGAGACCAGTATGTCGTCCTGAATGGGGAGACTTCAACAGAAACAAGCGTAACATCAGGTGCGCCCCAGGACAGCGTATAGGTCCGCTGCTTTTCACGGTTTACATAAACGATGTGGTTGATGTTATTGACAGCGGCATTAGACTGTTTGCCGATGATGCTGTAGTCGACGGGAAAGTAGTATCACACGAAAGTTGTGAACAAATCAATGAGGATTTGAAGAAAATAAATGCGTGGTGTAATGGCTGGCAGTTCTCTCTCAATATTAGTAAGTGCAACCTACTGCGTATAACAAGGCGAAAATCCCCATTAATGTACGAGTACAAAATAAATGCCCAGTCTTTGGAAGCGGTAACATCCGTCACATATCTGGGTGTGACTATTCGAAATGATCCCAAATGGAACGATCAGATTACACAAGCAACGGGTAAGGCGAACTCTAGATTGCGGTTTACTGGTAGAATCTTGAAGCGATGCAGTCCTTCAACTAAGGAAATTGCTTACAATACTTTACTTCGTCCAGTGTTGGAGTATTGTTCGTTGTGTGGGACTCTTACCAGTTGGGTCTGATTCAAGAGGATGTCCAAAGAAGCGCGTAAGATTCGTGACTGGCACATTTAGGCATCGCGAGAGCGTCACAAATCTCACAGAAAGTTTGAAGTGGGACACACTTGCAGATAGACGACGCGCTAGACGGAAGGGGCTGCTCACTAAATTCCAAAATCCGATCTTCTAAATTCCAAAATCCGATCTTCGCCATGTAGAGCAGATATTATTACCACCAACTTTCAAATCGCCCAGTGACCACCATTCAAAGATAATGGAAATTAGAGCTCGTACTGAGGCGTTCAGACAGTCGTTTTTCCCTCGTGCGATCCGCGAGTGGAACAGAGGAGGGGCCAGGGGGGAGGGGGGGGGGGGGGGGAATATGACTTAGGCGCGCGTAGTGCCCTCCGCCACACACTGCTTGGTGGCTAGCGGAGTATGTATGTAGATATGTAGAATATATGTGTATTATTTTAAATCTCCGGTGCCGGAATGCCGTTCTGACCGAAATAAAGCAAGAGAGGGGAAGAAAACCAATGTGCACTCCGTGTGCATACCGGGGGGAGTCATTCCAGATGTGGAAAGGGTCCTTCCGGATGCCGTGAAGGGTACAGGGTGCACCCATCTGCAGGTGGTCGCTCATGTCGGCACCAATGATGTGTGTCGCTATGGATCGGAGGAAATCCTCTCTGGCTTCCGGCGGCTATCTGATTTGGTGAAGACTGCCAGTCTCGCTAGCGGGATGAAAGCAGAGCTCACCATCTGCAGCATCGTCGACAGGACTGAATGCGGACCTTTGGTACAGAGCCGAGTGGAGGGTCTGAATCAGAGGCTGAGACGGTTCTGCGACCGTGTAGGCTGCAGATTCCTCGACTTGCGCCATAGGTTGGTGGTGTTTCAGGTTCCGCTGGATAGGTCAGGAGTCCTTTACACACAGCAAGCGGCTACACGGGTAGCAGGGGTTGTGTGGCGTGGACTGGGCGGTTTTTTAGGTTAGATGGCCTCGGGCAAGTACAGAAAGGGCAGCAGCCTCAAAGGGTGCGGGGCAAAGTCAGGACATGCGGGGGCCAAGCAGCAATCAGTATTGTAATTGTAAACTGTCGAAGCTGCATTGGTTAAATACCGGAACTTCAAGCGCTGATAGAAAGCACCGGAGCTGAAATCGTGATCGGTACAGAAAGCTGGCTGAAGCCAGAGATAAATTCTGCCGAAATTTTTACAAAGGCTCAGACGGTGTTTAGAAAGATAGACTGCATGCAACCGGTGGTGGCGTGTTTGTCGCTGTTAGTAGTAGTTTATCCTGTAGTGAAGTAGAAGTGGATAGTTCCTGTGAATTATTATGGGTGGAGGTTACACTCAACAACCGAGCTAGGTTAATAGTTGGCTCCTTTTACCGACCTCCCGACTCAGCAGCATTAGTGGCAGAACAACTGAGAGAAAATTTGGAATACATTTCACATAAATTTTCTCAGCATGTTATAGTCTTAGGTGGAGATTTCAATTTACCAGATATAGACTGGGACACTCAAATGATTAGGACGGGTGGTAGGACAGAGCATCGAGTGACATTATACTGAGTGCACTATCCGAAAATTACCTCGAGCAATTAAACAGAGAACCGACTCGTGGAGATAACATCTTGGACCTACAGATAACAAACAGACCCGAACTTTTCGACTCTGTAAGTGCAGAACAGGGAATCAGTGATCACAAGGCCGTTGCAGCATCCCTGTATATGGAAGTTAATAGGAATATAAAAAAAGGGAGGAAGGTTTATCTGTTTAGCAAGAGTAATAGAAGGCAGATTTCAGACTACCTAACAGATCAAACCGAAAATTTCTGTTCCGACACTGACAATGTTGAGTGTTTATGGGAAAAGTTCAAGGCAATCGTAAAATGTGTTTTAGACAGGTACGTGCTGAGTAAAACTGTGAGGGACGGGAAAAACCCACCGTGGTTCAACAACAAAGATAGGAAACTACTGCGAAAGCAAAGAGAGCTTCACTCCAAGTGTAAACGCAGCCAAAACCTCTCAGACAAACAGAAGCTAAACGATGTCAAAGTTAGCGTAAGGAGGGCTACCCGTGAAGCGTTCAGTGAATTCAAAAGTAAAATTCTATGTACCGACTTGACAGAAAATCCTAGGAAGTTCTGGTCTTACGTTAAATCAGTAAGTGGCTCGGAACAGCATATCCAGACACTCTGGGATGATGATGGCATTGAAACAGAGGATGACACGCATAAAGCTGAAATACTAAACACCTTTTACCAAAGCTGTTTCACAGGGGAAGACCGCACTGCAGTTCCTTCTCTAAATCCTCGCACAAACGAAAAAATGGCTGACATCGAAATAAGTGTCCAAGGAATAGAAAAGCAACTGGAATCACTCTACAGAGGAAAGTCCACTGGACCTGACGGGATACCAATTCGATTCTACACAGAGTACGTGAAAGAACTTGCTCCCCTTCTAACAGCCGTATACCGCAAGTCTCTAGAGGAACGGAAGGTTCGAAATGATTTGAAAAGAGCACAGGTAGCCCCAGTCTTCAAGAAGGGTCGTCGAGCAGATGCGCAAAACTATAGACCTATTTCTCTGACGTCGATCTGTTGTAGAATTTTAGAACATGTTTTTTGCTCGCGTATCATGTCGTTTTTGGAAACCCAGAATCTACTCTGTAGGAATCAACATGGATTCCGGAAACAGCGATCGTGTGAGACCCAACTCGCTTTATTTGTTGATGAGATCCAGAAAATATTAGATATAGGCTCCCAGGTAGATGCTATTTTCCTTGACTTCCGGAAGGCGTTCGTTACAGTTCCGCACTGTCGCCTGATAAAGAAAGAGCCTACGGAATATCAGACCAGCTGTGTGACTATGGCCATGTTGAAAGGGAGCAGGCAAGCTTCTCAGCCTGTGAGCTCCTACTGTTAATATTGTTCTTTGCCTCTAAATAAAGCTGTAACTTGATATTTCGAGGGTGCTTTTCTGCTTATAATTGTAAATCTGTTTTGCAAAAGCTTTAGGAATAAATTCACATTTGTTAAAAGTAATTTTTCATCAGTTACTTCCTGGCAACTGCTTCCACGGTCACCTAGTGTGATTAAATGTGTCAAGGTTCTTGAAATTACGGTTCAGTGTCACCAGTAGTTCCAGTGATAATGACAAGCAACATGTTGACTGGAAGGGCCATCATTGACTATTGCAGATTCTAACTGTGGATAGACAAGCCATTGTGCAACATATCAATTGCCGATACAGAGCTGGACTGTAAGTCGGTGGAACGGACATACCTCCACTGTACGAGGAACAAAATCCACTGCCCCACCTGAGCATCTCTGATACAGTGGTTGGTTATAGTTCGATAGAAAGAATAAATCATTATATTTTATCAAGGAGCAAAGTTATGTACAAAATGCCAAAAGAGATCAAAAACTTAAAGGAAATGTATAACACTCATCATGTCTTAAAGTATATTTACTAACAAATAGTGTTAGTTTAAGATTTCATGCGATAAAAATTATTACAAATGAATAACCAGACTGATGATTGGAGTATGTTGGTAAACAAACCACACAATAGTTGTCCAGTTTGTAAATTATCCCATGTAATTTGAAAACCAAGTTGTAGTATCAGAGGAACCTTGTAATTCATTTCATTTGTTTGAATCATATTCTTCCAGTTGCTTTAATCTTCATCTGTGTAATTTGGTGATAAATAATGTATATATGTCTGTATAATGTATTTCTTATGTATATCCTGTTTTTTTCCATTATTGTTATCTTATATACTTCTGCTTTGAATAATGCATGTAGCTATATAGGGCCTATGATGAGAACACCATTACAAAGAAATCTATCTACAGACAAATGAATAAATAAAAAATAAATAAATAATTTCAGATACACTATTTACAATAGTGTGTGTGTGGTTGACCAGCTAATGCTGTGGATACCTTCACCACATCTATAAAGATGGGTATTATGACTGTTGAAAATGGAATCTGTGCCAACTGGAGCTCTGAAAGGCATATAAGTGGTTGCAGTACCTTCTCTCTGAATGTGAACGTATTTCTCTGGCCACTAACTGAAATGTGAAGTCCTGCATGCCCATTTAACCTGTCTCACTTCACCAGGAACAAACCACCATCAAACTGCTCTCTTTAAATTGATGGACTTGTGCTTACACAATCACTTTCCTTTCACACGCATATGTGTCAAAAAAATCTTGTGGAATTTCAAGTGGGATTCATTTTCAAGATCACATTCCACCATACACTCATGGTCCAGACTCAGTAACAACAGGGCCTGATAGTGCACTGCCAAAAATGGGACACACATTGCTGTACATCTGCCATAGATTCTGAGTCCTTGATATTCTGTTTGTGATGAAACTGAGGTAGCTATAACCTCTGCAGACAAGTGACTTACAAATCATGTTGGGCTTAATTGTGCAGTTGAGTCCAGATGTCAACATGTTGTGGAGTCGATCTTGTACTGGCCTACAATGAAAATGTCCTATGCATCTGAACCATCTCCAAAGCACTGAAGTGACACTTCATAGTACCTTCGGTGCTGACAAGACTTGGATCTGTGGGTGACCTGCTTCAAGCCACCTGAGAATTTTATCCTAAATGGGATCCAAAGGACACCTTAGCAGTATTAAATTGTTAGCTTCACATAGACGCTTCCCTCTTTTCAAAACAAAAGTGCAAACCTGACAATAACCTGGCAAATGCAGTACCATTTGCTGCATCAAAGCTATTCATTAATTAACCTGCTATTGGCTGTGCAAAATAAACAAATTCTTGTAAGGCTGTTCAAAATAAACAAATTCTTGTAAGATCATGGCACTTGCTTGTTTGGAAAAGAGGACTTCGAAGTTCATGTTGCATTAGTCAGTTGTCTGTTTCATTTGTCAGCAACTGAAATGGACAGTGTTATTATGTCTTCTACCAGTTGCAAGGCATGTTTTGCCATTCTATTCCTGCAATCAGAAGCAGTCAGTGCCCCAGAAGTTCATCATCGATTGTGTAGTATGTATGAGGATGGTGTTATGAGTGATGGTGTTGTGATGGAGTGGTGCAGAAAATTCAAAGCCTGTTGCACTAATGTGCATAAGGACAGTGATTGAGGAAGACATTTAGATGTGACTGATGAACTTTTGCAACAAGTTGACAAAATTGTGTTTGTAACACGAGGACTTCCCTATTTAACACTGTCAAAGAGAGGTTAGGTTATGAGAAGTTTTGTGTATGGTAAGTACCAAAACATCTAACCAGTGTTCGCAAACCTGAAATAAAAGGTTCAACATTGACATTCCTTTATTGCTAACATGAAGAGGGCGAGGAATTTCTGAACATAATCGTGACTGGAGATGAAACATGACTGCAGCATGTGAACTCTGAGACGAGGAATGCATCCATAGAGTGTATGCATACTCATTCTCCCAATAAGCCCAAAAGAATTCATGCAGACACTGTCAACCCACAAAATGATTGTTATAGTATTTTGGGATTGCAAAAGAGTTGTAACAATAGATTTTATGATATCACAGGTTTACTATGAGACCTGTACAAAACTCAGTAGGTCAAATCCAAAACAAACAGCAAGAGATGATTACTGAAAGAATGATTTCCCTCAAAACAATCCATGACCTCATGCTATGAGTCAAATTGAGAAAAAACTCAGACTTTATGGCTTTGAGATTTCTTAGCATACTCTCTATATTCTGGACTTGGCACAAAGCAACTTTTATCTCTTCCCCAAGATGAAGGCTTGGCATCTAATCAGCACTTCACAACTGGCGAAGAGCTCAAATATGGTATCAACAACTGGTAGTAGCACCACGCACCACCCTTCTTTGAAGAACAGATAAAGAAGCTGGTGCCATGGCACTGTTTGAATTTTGGTGGCAAGTGTGTGGAGAAGTAATGTCAACATGTAAATAGAGATTGTGTACAAAATATTATTTTTTGTTCTTTTTTTTCATAGCCAATTATAGGTTAATTTATGAATAGCCCTCATATGGCATCTGCGTGCATATTTGAAGCAGTCAGTAGGCCTACACCTTTCAATACAGGTAGAACAACTCTGGTTTGTGGGGAAATGTTGACAGTCATTGCCATTTTCATATTACCTTTTCTTTTTTCATTTTATCAAGCATACTTAAATATTAACGATGCTAGTGTACTTCTGCTGCTACCATACAATGGGTTCCAGTTTCATTTTATTTTATTCTAACCTTCACTATTCAGAGATGAAATCTTAAGTGATAAAGTACCTCTACAGCATAAATGATGTGTTCTGACAAGGGCTTTGTCCTCAAATATGATAATATCACATTTATCACTTCAAGCTTAGATCTTGTGTGGTTTGAAAGAGACAGGACTAATAACATCATCACACCCTCCTGTCAGCAAACTCATCTGCCAATTTGAGTGGTACTGAACCAGTCCTATGCATTTTGGAATACAGAATATGGTGCATATTTCTTGCACTGCCATCACTAATGGCTGAAATCTATTCTCATATGCTTTACATCGATTCCATGATGCAATGAAAAAGAACAATACTGATAGAATAGCCCATTAATCACCTTCATTCTGATGTCTTCACTAATTTCATATTAATCTGTAAATAATGGGCAAAACTAAGTAACAAAGACATAAAATCAGGCATAATATGTACTATCCTAACTATATAGACATGAGAGGGATTTGTCGCCCCCTGTTGAACATATCTACATCTTCATCAATGTCTACATCTGTACTCTGCAAATCACCATGAGGTGCATGGCAGAGGGTATGTCCTATTGTACCAGTCATTATCATTTCTTCCTGCTCCATTCACGTATGGAGCACAGGAAGAACGATTGTCTGAATGCCTCTATGTGAGCAGTAATTATTCTAAGCTTATCCTCACAATCCCTATGTGAGCGATACATAGGTAGTTGTAGTATATTTCTAGAGTAGTCATTAAAGCCAGTTCATGAAACTTTGTTCATAGACTTTCTCAGGCTAGTCTACATCTATCTTCAAGAGTTTTCCAGTTCAGTTCCTGCAGTATCTCTATGACACTCCCCCACAGATCAAACAAACCCTGTTGGTCCTATCTGGTATGGGTCCCGTATGCTTGAGCAGTACTCTAGAGGTGGTCATATGAGAGATTTGTAAGCACTCTCCTTTGTCGACTGATTGCACTTTCCCAGTATTCTACCAATAAACTGAAGCCTACTACCTGCTTTACCCACAACTGAGCCTATGTGATCATTCTATTTCATATTCCTACAAAGTGTTACATCCAAGTATTTGTATGGGTTGGTAGATTCCAACAGTGACTCATTGATATTATAGTCATAGGATACTATGTTTTTTCATTCTGTGAAGTGTGAAATTGTACATTTTACATTTTTACTGCTGTGTAGTGGACAATCAATGTCTATATCCAGCTTATTAAAAAGTGTCATAGCTTTTCAGTTCACTCTTGTCTGAGTCAAAGGTAGCATTACTAATCGAGGTCATAGATCATCTTCTTTCTAGTGTTTAATTTACAAAAATTGCTATTGTAATGAAGTGAAGTGTTGGGTGCAAATTTCCTCACATCTATTTAAACGTGGTATAACCCAGCAAGATGTATATGTGGATCCCACAAGTAATTTTAATTAGTTTCTCTTTTGTAGTGAATATTGTCTGCCTAAATGACAGGTTGCTCCTAATAACATCCTCAAAATATCAAGAAAAGGAAATTGGAAAATGAATTAAGTAATAGTCTAAACTGTACTTCCTTTTCTTTATTTTGGTGGTGAATGGTTATGGTAATCGTAACTTTTAACTGGTCACCACCATCAGAAGGAAAATAAATTGTGATTATTAGACTGTTACTTTTTATTCTTACATAAAGTAAAATTTTGGAATTAAATTGCCAAAATTTCTAATCTTTGTATATTGCTGAAATTGATGGTTATTCTTTAGATAAAAATAGCTGAAAATAAAATAATCAGTTTAGAAGTTTCATAATATGATTTCCCATTTTTCATTATCATTGACTCTTTAATTTTATTTCTTCATTACTACTTTCAGTGGTTTTACATCTTTTGTGGTGCAAAAATTAAGTAATAATCATATAAATAATGCTTTCAGACATAAAAATGTTATTGAAAAGCACCATTAACCTATTTATGAATACAATTCCACTTTTTTAAGTGTATAACGCCTACAGTTTTGTGCAAATATTAATCTCTCTCCATGTTGTGTGTACATCCCTCAGGGTTCATACACAAGTGCTAAAAGAAAGAAATGGGACTACTCTCACTGCTAAGAAAGCATTTATAGTGGCATGTAAATGCCCAACTGTTTTTCAGCCTTGGATTATGTCCATACATTGCGACAACTTTAAGCAAAATTGATCAACTAAGTGGCGCTGGATGAGCAGTTAACTATTGATATATTGTTGCACACGGATGAGAAATGTGTGTACAGGGTCTGACACAATAGAGGCAGACCTGTTACTGGAGATTTGTGTACTTATCCTATAATACACCACTGGTTGTGATCACTTGCAGAGTAAGATATATTTTAATTTACAAATATATGCAGTAATTCCTCCTGCTGCTATAAAAAATTCTGCTCATCATTTTTCTTGAGATTGCATATAAGCACCACCAGTTTTGCTTACAAGTGGTACCCAGTATGGTTCTGCTGATGTATTGAAACTAAATTGAGTCCCTTTGTTTAGGCTTGTTACAACATTAGGACACAAATAAAAGTCAGAGAAACAGTTGTGCTTAACAGGCACAAAAAACTCAAGTGTGAGAAAAAGAGAATTGCTTAGATTTAGGAGAAAACAATAACGCACCAACCACCCACCCCTCCCTCCCTGAGAAAGTAATATTCACAAATACATTTGGAGCTACAGAAGAGTTACGCACCAGGTCAAAAAAGAGAGACCAATAATAAGTTGATAACAGAATCGGCATACAAAAGCCAGGTAGTCTGGGAGGTAATAAAGAAGAAAGCAAGTAAGCAAGACAACAAGAGCGTTACTGGTTCCATACATATTACAAATTCATGAAATCTATTCACAGTTGCAAATATGGGTAATGAATGACGAAAATTTGTGCCAGACTGGGATTCAAACACAGATTTCCTGCCTTATATGAACAGTTACCTTAACTGTTTGGCTATCTGTGCATGACTCACAGCCAGACACAAACTTCAATATGTCATCATTACTGCATCACAACCTGTACTCATACACACATTATGTAATTCCCATACAGGGGAAGACATTTTAATTGAAAGTCACTGTCCAGTACTGGCAGTGCCTGTGTTGTTAAAAAGAACAATTCAATGTTCCTTCTGACATTTTTGCTTGTTATTTAGGACTATAATCCATTTTAGGCATTATGAGTTTATTCTTGCTTGTCAAAAACATGTGGCCTTTTTTTCCTCATATGTTATGATTTCTGATGGGGTAGTTAGGAGGGAACTGAAGAGCACAGCTTAAGCCTTCAAGTACCATTGGTTTCTGTCTGAAACCACAAATTTATTATGTTTTTACTTTTAAGTAATAGGGCCTTTTGTTTGAAAGACCAATATTATTGGAAGACAGAGACACCTAATGGTAATAATGAGGCACTTCCACAAATGGAGTGCATTGTTGTAGGAGTCACCTAACAACTTTGAAAATAAATCTTCTAGGAAATTGTAACTGTCGTATCACTTATCAATACAACACTATAGGCGTATCACAGTTGGCAGTGAAATTGCAAGGTTCCATCCAATGCCAACAGCAGTTGTGCAGGATCCAGTAGACCCAATGGAGCATGTCAGCTGAACCACCCTCCACAGCTCCATACTTCGAGTGCCCTCTGCCGCCGCAATATAGGACCGCTAGTGGCAGCAACTCAGCACACTCACGCTCAGAGCTACATCGCTACCAGAAGCTATGCAGACATCAGTCACCACTCCTTCACCATATTGTTGTTGCTGTTGTAATAGCTGGACTGTAATTCTTGTTGAACATTTGTAGTGAGTCCTTGTATGTTTGGAGAAATACAAGTTAAGTAGATCTTCTATTAGCTGTGTTGACTTGCTGGCTTACCATTTCTGTTCGTGTCCAGTTTTCCTAAGATGACTGTTGCCACATCACTTTGTAGCCCTCCTCTCCTTACCATTGTGTTTGAAGTTGCACACAGCATTTCGCGGTGAGTTGTGGGACCTACATGTACCAGTTAAGTCTTCTAGTTGCCTTCTTTCTGTTCTGTTATCTTTATGTTTGGTTTTTGCTGTTCTTGCTTACCCTGTGTTTGCCTTGCTTGCACTCTTTCTGTTCTAGGTTCTGTAGCTGCTGCCTTTGCACCCCTTTCTGCTTTCTCTGTGCTTAATTGTATTGCTGTTTTTGCTTTTTTCTGCTTGTGTTTGTGTATGCTTTAACTGTCTTGCTCTTTTGTGAGTTGCTTGGTTACTATGGCTACCCCTGCTGTGCCACCTGCAGTTGACCTAACTCCATGTATTAAGTTTCAGATCCATCAAATGGTGCAACTGCTTGAACTGATGAAGCGCTTCATGATGATACAGATGACTTCACACAAGATGATGGAGCCAATGGCAGTACCACCACCTGCACTGCCTGTGTATGTGCCACAATTTTATGAGTTTGATGAGGTGAAGAAAGAATAAACAGAGTACCTCACAAAGTTCAATGTGCATATTGTAGTGCATAACATACTAGGTGCTAACAAACATTATGATTTCTTGGCCATCGTGGAAGTGACTGTGTTTTACTTGTGTAACAAATCATTTCCCATGTCTTGCACTGAACTAGTAGACTGTGAGATGCTATTGTAAAGTATTGTGAGGATAGGGTTTAAGTGGTAGCTGCCCATTACAAATGATTTAGGTTGTCTAAGCAACAAGAACATATGTACTGTCAGTAAATGACTGAATTGCAAGAGCTTACTAGACAGTGTTTATTAAAATGTGAATGTGGCAATTACTATAGGGTACAATGATTTGTGGTGCCATCATGTACAGTGTACCTGACTCTTGAACTTGGGAACAGATTCTTAAATACTGGGACCTTTTGTGGCAACAGGTTTTTCTGATTCTAGACTATCAGGATTCCTGGGAAAGTGCAGCAGACAATTTTGAGGTAGTGCCCGTTATTCTGTTAATAAATGTGACAAAGAGGCCTTGCAGCAGTGCTCGCATCAACACTGATGCATCCGGCACAAGATGTGAAGTGCTGCCCTCACTGTAATGTGACACATAATCGCTGATCTTGCCTCTCATGTAGCAACTTACTTTTTATGTGGCAAATGGGGACATGTTCAGTCTGTTTGCTTACAGAAGCATAAGGCACCCCCTTCATCTAAATCTAAGTCACAAGCAGTGTTTAATATGTTTTCAAAACCCCACAGTGTCATCAGTTCGAAACAACAGTGTAATACCCATTCAGGAAAGCTCCCAATTTATCTGCAGTGCAACATGAGGACAACAAACTTTTTGTTTCTCTTACTATTGTTGGACTGTCAGTCCAGTTGCTACTTGACACTGGAGCTTCAGTGACTTTGCTCAGCCGTAGCACTTACAAATTACTTGGCAAAGCTAAGTTGTGCACATCGCGCCATATGCTGATGGCATAAAATAGCCAAGACATTCCTGTCTTAGGCACTTGTAGACACCATGCAACTTTCCAAAATGTGACAAAGACAGTGACATTCACGGTGATTTCTTCCTGAGACAGTATTAATATTTTTTATCAAGACTCATTTGATTTATTTAGGTTAAGCATTCAGGGCAAATTACTTTCTGTTACTTTCTTTGATCCTCAGGACAGTGTTGCTAAGTTATGTACAGAATTGCAGGATTTGTTTCCTGGGGGTCTAGGCAAGTCCAATAATTTTGTTGCCCATGTCACAATGAAGGGCAATGCACAGCCACATCTTGTTATAGCTCATTCTGTCCCTCAAGCTCTTCGAGAACAGGTGGCTCAGGAACTTACTACTTTGCAGGACAGTAGGGTTGTAGCACCAATTACTGCCAGTCAGTGGGCATCCCCGCACCTGCCATATTTCAATGTTTACTGGAGCAGCTGACTACTAAAGTTCCTTTTTGCTCAAATTATTTAGGTAACATTATTGTTTCAGACCACACTTCTGAAGACAATGGTAGCAACCTTCTCACACTGTTTCAAAAGTTGTCTGCAGTTGGTCTCAAATGTAACAGACAAACATATATTTTTTCAGGCTGAACTTGAGTGCTTGCCACATGTCATTAATAGCCAGAGTATTCACCCATTGAGACCACATTTGCTTGCTAACCATGACCTTCCACCCCCACACAATGTATGGCAATTGCAGTACGTGTTACGGAAGCTCATGTCCTACATCCAGATTATACCTAACGCTGCTCAAATCGTGACTCCCTTGCATCGCTTGCGCAGGATGCATGTTCCTTTTGTTTGGTTGCAAGAGTGCCAGCGTGCTTTCCAGATGTTGAAAGATGCTTTCCTTAGTGATCAATGCCTTGGCCATTTTGATCCAGCCAAAACTGTGGTCTTGGCTGTAGATGCTTCCTCTTATGGCGTTCGTGCAGTTTTGTTGCATAAATTTGGAGCTGTTGACAGACCAGTTACCTTTGCTTCGAAGTTGCTGAACATAGCTCAGTATAATTATTTGCAAATTGGAAAGAAGGCTCATGCCATTGTCTGTGGTTTCACTAAATTTCACCAGTATCTTTTTAGCAGAAAATTTTACTTGATGACTGACCATAAGCCTCTACAACCTTTGTTTAGCACTTTTCAGTCAATCCCAACTCACACAGAACAGAAGCTGCAACAATGGGCTCTTGTTTTGTCAAATTACTGATATGAGAGTGTGTATCAGCCTGAGCTACCAAGTGTGCCAATACAGATGCTCTTTCTTGCCTCCCTACTGGAACAGTTTCAACATTCAATGGGTCCTCTGCTTCTTGTTGCTACATTGACGCACAAGACATAGATATTTTGAGTAGTTTCCCATTTAATCACCAGAAAATTGCCCAGGCCACAGCAGTGGATCCTGATTTACAGATTCTGTTGCACTACATTTGCACTTGTTGGCTACATTTGTTCCTGTGATTCGCCGATATTTTATTTGTCGGCACGCCTTCGCATTTCTCTAAGGTGTCATTTTGCTTCACTCCAATAATGACCAGCGATGTGCTGTGGTCCACAGGCTTTCCAGCATGATGTGCTTTGTTTGCTACATCACATCACTGGGGTTCATTTGCGCCAAGCAGTTGGTGCAATATCATTGTACTTGGCGCGGTCTTGATACACAAACTGAACAGTTGACTTCTCAGTGCCAAGACTGTGCTGAACAGTCAGCTCCATCTCAGGAGTTCTTTGAATGGCCTCAACCTCAAGCACCTTGGCAACGTTTGCATTTCGATTTGTGGACCCTTACTGGAATACACATTAGCTCATCATCATTGACTTTTACAGCAAATTTCCTTTTGTGGCTCCTATAGTATATGGCTCGTTCCACAAGCCAGTCCTTGTCATTAGCCTTTTGCCTTGAAGATATCCCTGAAGTGATCATGACTGACAATGGACCTCAGTTTGTTGCTGCCATCTTTGAGTAGTATTGCACCACCTCTGGCATCAAATACAATATGAATGCACTATTCTGCCCACAATCCAGTGCCAATGCTGAACGCTTTGTACAGACATTTAACCAACAGATGGACAAACTACATGCATCCCGCACACAGTATCAAGCTCTATGACTCTTCTTCATTTCCTAGACATGTGATGGACTGTCACCAGTGGAGATGTTACATGGACGGTGCCACCGCACCTCGCTTTAGTTGCTTCACCCACCACGGTGGGTGGTGCCCATTCCGCCCAGTTGGGCAAAGTATCAACCTAATGATGTGATATTTTACAGATTGTATGGCAGTTGGAGGCACTTGGAGTGAGGCATCATTGTACGATATGTTCTATTTATCTTCTGCAGAGACTGAGAGGATTGCTGAGATGCCACCAGAATCAACTTTGTCCTTGTGATTTGCATGATCCTGCCACAGGCTTTGTGCTTTCAGATTCTGTGCCTGCCTGGATGCAGCTCTCCTTGCTACCTCTGCCTCCTGCAGGCCCCACACCATCAGCATCTGTCCTGGAGCTTACAGAAGTCGACCCCCTCCATCGCCGTTAGACTGCCACTAGCATCTGGGGATGGGCCCCTTTTCTTAGTGGCTGCCCCACGTGTCATCTCGGCTTGCTATGCGGTCATCAAAATGGCTCTGTCTTTCTTTGCTACTCTGCCTCTGGACGTCGGTGTGTGCCTTCTGCATGAGTTTTCGGGTGGCGCTCCCAGGTGGGCTTAGGGTGTATGCCAGATCATTTGCAGGAACTCAGCATAAGCTTCACTTTCGGCTGCCATCTCCTCATTACCACCTGCAATCAGCACTCCCCCCATTGTTGTTTGGCTCATCTATAGTACACGATGACGATGAGGAGGTTTGGGGAGGGGAGAGGGAGGGATGTGGAATCACAAGTCAATACTACCCTATAAGCATATCTAGTCCAGTGGACCAATTGGAGCATGTCTGCTGAACCACACCTCCAGCAGCTCCATACTTTGAATGCCCTCTGCCACCACAATATAGAACTGCTGGTGGCTGCAATTCAGCACACTCGTGCTCAGAGTCACATCACTACCTCAAGCTATGCAGACATCACCTAGTCACCACTCTGTCACCCTATTGTTGTTGCTTTTGTAATAGATGGACTCTATTCTTGTTGCATCAATTGTAATGAGTCTTTGTACATTTGGAGGAATACAGATTAGGCAAATGTTCTGTTTGCTATGTTAACTTCCTTGCTAATCATTTCTGCTCTTGTCCAGCTTTCCTATGAGAACAGTTGATGCGCCAATCTGTAGCCCACCTTCCACTACTATTGTGTATGATGTTGTACATGACAGTGGTGTGTGTGTTTTATTTATACTGATCAAACTGAGGAGATTATTGACAGTGAAAGTAAGTATATCTTAAATTATTTTAATGTAAATTTGAGTTTGTACTAATGCTGTTGTGAGTAGTTTCAAAATGAAACCACTGGATGTGGTGTCCATCTGAAAGTACAAACATCTCATGTATGGCCAATGATCTCCTCAGTACATATGCACACAGGGTCAAACTCGTATGGGAATCAGTTAAATGCCCCAAGTAATGAGGTTAATGAGCAAGGGACACTACATTAGTAGTGTGTGGATAAGTTGAGAATTTGTGTCTGGTGGGAGATATGCTAGGGTAGTCCATGCAGTTATAATGACCACTGTATCCAGATGGTGCACTGATCAGTGCATCCACTTAGTAAGAAGGAGACCTGATTTGGAATCCTGATCCGGCACAAATTTTCAACTTTCCCTGTTGATTTAAATCAATGCCTACTCACAGCCAGGGTCTGTAATTCATTTGTATCTTAGTTATATTCTTGCTCATTAGAATTATTGTGTTCCTTTTTTCCACTGATATATGGGAGAAGTTAGTGACACTTGCAACTTATTGGGTCAACTGATATCAATTGTTGTGCTCATGTCAACTGACACATCTTTTTGATGTCATTTCTGCACAAGATTCAACTGCGCTAACTTCTCCCATCTATTCAAAAGTGTTAATTATTGCTTTGTTCATAAACATGACATGATGACAGAGACATGTCTTTCAATGGAGTTTGCATCATGTTTGAATCCACTTATTTTGATCGTGAGATACAGTAGCAGAGCATGATAGATTTGCTTATGGATAGTTCCATGCCAAGTGGTTTACACTGTAAAGGTTCCCATATGGCCATCATGGATTTTGCACGAACATTCACACATATTACCAATAAGTTTTGGTAAAGTTTTATGATCATTAATCTGATACTTGCAGAGATACAGCAGCAGTTATTTGTCATAGCGCAGCTTTTGACAGTGCAGCCTTGAGTTTTTGGCAATTTTGACATGTACACAATGTGATCACAAGTATATGGACACCTGGCTGAAAATGACTTACAAGTTTGTGGTGCCCTCCATTGGTAATGCTGGAATTAAATGTGTGTGTTGGCCCACCCTTAGCCTTGATGACAGCTTCCACTCTCGTAGGCATACGTTCAATAAGGTGCTAGAGGGTTTCTTGGGGAATGGCACCCCATTCTTTACAGAGTGGTGCACTGAGGAGAGGTACCGATGTCGGTCGGTGAGGCTTGGCATGGAGTCGGTATTCCATAGCATCCCAAAGGTATTCTATAGGACACAGGTCAGGAGTCTGTGCATGCCAGTCCATTACAGGGGTGTTATTGTCATGTAACCACTCCGCCACAGGACGTGCATTATGAACACGAGCTCGATATGTTGAAAGATGCAACCGCCATCTCCGAATTTCTCTTCAACTGTTGTAAGCAAAAAGGTGCTTAAGACATCAATGTAGGTCTGTGCTGTGATAATGCAATGCAAAACAACAAGGGGTGCAAGTCCCCTCCATGAAAAACACGACCACACTATAACGCCACTGCCTCTGAATTTTACTGTTGGCACTACACATGCTGGCAGATGATGCTCACTGGACATTTGCCATACCCACACCCTGCCATCAGATAGCCACATTGTGTACCACAATTTGTAACTCAACACAATATTTTTCCACTGTTCAATCGTCCAGTGTTTACACTCCTTACACCAAGCGAGGCGTCGTTTGGCATTTACCAGCATGATATGTGGCTTGTGAGCAGCTGCTAGACCATGAAATCCAAGTTTTCTCATCTCCCACCTAACTTGCAGTGGATCCTGATGCAGTTTGAAATTACTGTGTGATGGTCTGGATAGATGTCTGCCTATTACACATTACGACCCTCTTCAACTGTCGGCGGCCTCTGTCAGTCAACAGACAAGGTTGGCCTGAATGCTTTTATGCTGTATGTGTCCCTTCAAATTTCCAGTGCACTATCACATCAGAAACAGTGGACCTATGGATGTTTAGGAGTGTGGAAATGTTGTGTATATACGTATGACACAAGTGACACCCAATCACCTGGCCACGTTCGAAGTCCGTGAGTTCCATGGACTGCCCCATTCTGCTCTCTCATCATGTCTAATAACTACTGAGGTCACTGATATGGAGTACCTGGCAGTAGGTAGTAGCACAATGCACCTAATATGAAAAACGTTTGTTTTTGGGGGGTGACGGGATACTTTTGGTCACATAGTGTATCTCTGGCAACATTTACTTGGAGGAAATGAAATTAGGCCAACTAGTACTTATTTTTTCTCTTATGTGAAGTAATAAAAAAAGATTTTTTGAGCAATTTTTATATGGATAATTTGCAGGAAAAGGGACAAAGAAGTAGTCCCTTGAAAAAATGTGTATTTTCACTTTTATATCTCCAAAAGTAAATGGCAAAAAATCTGAAACTTTGGATTTACCAACAAGAGGTTTTAAAACATAAAATGTCATTCTCTTACTGCTTTCTAGTAGTTTACAAATCAAGGGCAAAGTTGACGATTTTTGTAAGAAGGCCAAAAACTATTACTTTTAGCTCCCTTTTACAGAAAGGTATTTTCTGCAGGCTCTTCCAAACAATTTTCTTTAGAAAGACCATGTACCAAACCACCAAAGAAATAGGTTTGGTTTAGCAGTATGATCATGTAAGGCCCTAAAAAGCTGCAACAAAGTGCAGGTGTAGTGAAAATGCACCCATTTTCCACTGGTACTTAAATCTGATATCTTTTATTGTGTCTTATCACTATTTAGCACACTCTGGAGAAGATAAAATCCATAATTGTCTGGCTTATAGGTACCAAGGTTATTATTTGAGTCTATTCTTTATTATTGGATTCCTGCATTTAACCCTTCAGTTCAGTCACCAAATGTGTGCAGTCACCACAGTTTCTGCATCGCTTACTTTCACTGGCTTCTTCAGTTTGCTGTTCTACACCAATAGCATTTGCAATTGAGCCTTTTGAATTTTCTACTTCACATACTGAGGTTTATCTGTGGTACTTACTGTTCATTTCAGGTGTGAAATACCAATTGATGATAAGTTATTGTTGAACTCTTATTTGCTGTTGAGTCCTCAAAAGACCCTCATAATGATGCATGTAAGATTTTCTCCACATATTTATTTAATGCACTCTTGCAAGGTGGACAAATTTTCTGACCTCATTTTATTTTATGAACAAGCTTCTTCCTTGGCAGATCACAAGCATTATCTGCTGTTTCAGTAGTAACAGGCTGAATTCCTCTCTTTACATCATGATATTTTATCCTAATGGATTAGAGATTTTTTTATGTAAACTTTCCTACTGAGATGGCGACACCACTTAATCATACAGACAAACTCGAGATGTATTGTCAAGCTTTGCTTCAGGGCATCAGACTAGTAAGCCTGGCAACACCTCCATTACCATCAAAAATTTGACAGGGCAGTTTTCGTAGCCATTTGCAGCACGCAAGAAGTAGTGAAGTTCGCTGGGAGTGTTGCATCTGTAAACTTCATGAAACAGTTAATACACGGCTCTAAAAATGTGCATACCAGGTATAGTAAAGCAGGAGCAGAGAAAAGGGCAGCTGACAAGTCCTCAAAAGAGAGTGAGAGAAAGAGGAAGAAGACTAGAGAAAGCTAAGAGAGCTACAGTGTAATAAAATGGAACATGACTGTTACTGTACTTTATGTTAGAGTAAGGCCCTCTTCACATGGCGCCACAGAGAAGTACTTTTCACTGGCACTTCCACTGGTAAAGCATTGGTTTAAATGGGAGCCTTCAGACATGCAGTGCCAACATGCTTCAGTGGTGCTCAGTGGTGGACTACCAGCACCAGTGGTGCAGAAACACCACTGGACCACAGCTGGTGAAACATTGCTTCCAGTAACAACCTCCACATGATACCACTTGACAGCAATGATAACCAGCCAAGCACCAGGTAACACTGCATGTTAACATTAGGCTCACAACATATTGTGATTGCTGCTCACTGTTATTTGTACTAGGGTCATGTAGGACATAAAGTTGGCTATAGATGGAAGTCAGTGCTACCCATATTTAATCTGTGAAGCTGAAAAACATCCATCGATGTAAGGAATTTTCAAATAAATAATCAAATATTCAAATAAATGCAAAAATTCAAATAAAAATGGATACAAATATACAAATAAACTGCAGAAAATTAATGTTTTCACTGGATGTTCAAGGCAAACGTTGTTCAGAGAAGACAACAATTGGTGAGGACCTCTCACATTTTTTCCCACTTTTGTTGGCTATGTTGACATGTCATGTTACAGGTAATCAGAGTGTCTTCAAATCTGTATCAGTCTCAATCACGAACAAAATTGTGCAGTGCATAGCAAGTTTTATATCTTCTGCAAGCTCTGGAGATACATCTACATCTACATTAATACTCCGCAAGCCACCCACGGTGTGTGGCGGAGGGCACTTTATGTGCCACTGTCATTACCTCCCTTTCCTGTTCCAGTCACGTATGGTTCGTGGGAAGAACGACTGCCAGAAAGCCTCCGTGCGTGCTCGAATCTCTCTAATTTTACATTCATGATCTCCTCGGGAGGTATAAGTAGGGGGAAGCAATATATTCGATACCTCATCCAGAAACGCACCTTCTCGAAACCTGGACAGCAAGCTACACCGCGATGCAGAGCGCCTCTCTTGCAGAGTCTGCCACTTGAGTTTGCTAAACATCTCCATAACACTATCATGCTTACCAAATAACCCTGTGACAAAGCACGCTGCTCTTCTTTGGATCTTCTGTATCTCCTCTGTCAACCTGACTTGGTACGGATCCCACACTGATGAGCAATACTCAAGCATAGGTCAAACGAGTGTTTTGTAAGCCACCTCCTTTGTTGACGGACTACATTTTCTAAGGACTCTCCCAACTAATCTCAACCTGGCACCCGCCTTACCAACAATTAATTTTACATGATCATTCCACTTCAAATCATTCTGTACACATACACCCAGATATTTTACAGAAGTAACTGCTACCAGTGTTTGTTCCGCTATCACATAATCATACAATAAAGGATGCTTCTTTCTATGTATTCGCAATACATTACATTTGTCTATGTTAAGGGTCAGTTGTCACTCCCTGCACCAAGTGCCTCTCCGCTGCAGATCTTCCTGCATTTCGATGCAATTTTCCAATGATGTAACTTCTCTGTATACTACAGCATCATCCACAAAAAGCCGCATGGAACTTCTGACACTATCTGCTAGGTTATTTATAAATATTGTGAAAAGCAATGGTCCCATAACACTCCCCTGTGGCATGCCAGAGGTTACTTTAACATCTGTAGACGTCTCTCCATTGAGAACAACATGCTGTGTTCTGTTTGCTAAAAACTCTTCAATCCAGCCACACAGCTGGTCTGATATTCTGTAGGCTCTTACTTTGTTTATTAGGTGACAGTGTGGAACTGTATCGAACGCCTTCCAGAAGTCGAGGAAGATGGCATCTACCTGGGAGCCTGTCTCTAATATTTTATGGGTCTCATGAACAAAGCGGGTTGGGTCTCACACGATCGCTGCTTCCGGAATCCATGTTGATTCCTACAGAGTAGATTCTGGGTTTCCAGAAATGACATGATACGCGAGCAAAAAACATGTTCTAAAATTCTACAACAGATTGACGTCAGAGATATAGGCCTATAGTTTTGCACATCTGCTCGACGACCCTTCTTGAAGACTGGGACTACCTGTGCTCTTTTCCAACCATTTGGAACCTTCCGTTCCTCTAGAGACTTGCATTACACGGCTGTTAGAAGGGGGGCAAGTTCTTTCGCGTACTCTGTGTAGAATCGAATTGGTATCCCGTCAGGTCCAGTGGACTTTCCTCTGTTGAGTGATTTCAGTTGCTTTTCTATTCCTTGGACACTTATTTCGATGTCAGCCATTTTTTCGTTCGTATGAAGATTTAGAGAAGGAACTGCAGTGCGGTCTTCCTCTGTGAAACAGCTTTGGAAAAAGGTGCTTAGTATATCAGCTTTATGTGTGTCATCCTCTGTTTCAATGCCATTATCATCCCATAGTGTTTGGATATGCTGTTTCAATCCACTTACTGATTTAACGTAAGACAAAAACTTCCTAGGATTTTCTGTCAAGTCGGTACATAGAATTTTACTTTCGAATTCACTGAACGTTTAATGCATAGCCCTCCTTACGTTAACTTTGACATCGTTTAGCTTCTGTTTGTCTGAGAGGTTTTGGCTGCGTTTAAATATGCAGTGAAGCGCTCTTTGCTTTCGCAGTAGTTTCCCAACTTTGGTGTTGAACCACGGTGAGTTTTTCGCATCCCTTAAAGTTTTACTCAGCACGTACCTGTCTAAAACGCATTTTATGATTGCCTTGCACTTTTTCCATAAACACTCAACATTGTTAGTTTCGGAACAGAAATTTTCGTTTTGATCTGTTAGGTAGTCTGAAATCTGCCTCCTATTACTCTTGCTAAACAGATAAACCTTCCTCCCTTTTTTATAATCCTATTTACTTCCATATTCAGGGATGTTCTAACGGCCTTATGGTTACTGATTCCCTGTTCTGCGCTTACAGAGTCGAAAAGTTTGGGTCTGTTTGTTATCATTCAGAGGTCAATCAAAAATCCTGCCCTCTTTAGCAATAATGCCAAAAGTACATTCAACATACATACCTTCTAGCTCTATTGGGATTGCAATCTGGAAACTCTTTGAAAAGAAATTGTTTCCATATTAATGCAGTAAGAAAGATCACATACCAAAACATTAGATCACCAATGATTACAAGAGAAAAGAAATCACAGCCTTAATACTGCTGCGTACTTTGAGGAAATCTAATTTTACTGTCAGTTACCTTCTTATGAAGCAATGAATTCTTGAATGTGGGTCAATCAGGTGATCTTCTATTTGCTCCTGTGTCAATGAATACAAGTCTGTGGTGGAAATCATACATGGTCAGCAGCAGTATGAAGAGAAAGATTTTTTTGTGGTAATAAGTGATCCACAGTCAGCTGGCTTGATGACACATATATGTTTACCATTTGTAGCTGCCACACTGTTGGGTTAATGGGCTTCCTTTTTGGTAAACCTTTAACCGTTTTTCCTTTGAGATATACTGGTGCCCAGGATTTACTTTTAAATTGCCTCTTTTTGATTTGCTCAGTCAGTAAGAGAAGTAAAAGAGGGTCCCCTACTCATCAGACTCCATGACAGAGCTGAAGCCCAGCAACATGGCAACAGCAGCAGACCCAAGCAGCTAGCGCAATGGCAAAACAGCTGCTTTTCTTTCCAGTAGTGCTGCACAGTGCAGCACCACATTTAGGCTTGGCACACTGCAGAGAAACATGTCTCAGTGGCTTCATGTGAAATGGCCCTAGAGAGCATGACATGTCTACATACACACTAATGTTTGTGGACACATACATGCACAATATTTCCATTTTATCCCAGAATTTGGAAAGATTGTTTGGGTGAATGAATAAATCTCACAAGTAGCTCTTAGTAATGTGTGCAGTCTGTCTATTTGTAAAGTATACATGAAATTATTTTGTGGGGGCAATAAGTTGGCAGACCATGTGCCCATTATGTTCCTCAATGTGGTGGAAAGTGTTTTGTATATTGTTAAGCATTACGTCTCAAATATGTGGTTCATTGCACAGTGCAATATACTATTTGTTGTGGAGATGGCAGCTGTGGTCTTCATTAATATTTTCACAGCATGTACTTTGTATACATGGTCTTTCATGTGTATACAGACACACATGAATACAAATCAGTACATGAAAGAAAACTGATGGTCTTCTAGATATGAATATGAGGATTTTATGCCTGCAATGTTTGATTCAGCTTTTATCAACATGGACCCCATGAACTTTTGTTTTTCCCTGTAATTGATTAAGATAAAAGTATCAGATTGACTGTGGCTGAAGTGTATCACTATAAAGTCATTTGATAATATGGAAACATCAGCACTGATCAAACCTCCCAGGATTCTCTTTGTAACTTCTCTTCATGGAGATGATGTAGCTTCCTTATGTGAATTATACAATCTGCAGACTGTAATTATGGGCCCTTTTCCTCAAATAAAAAATATTGGGCCATTAACTATTAACTTTATAAAAACAATTCTAATAAAGTAGACTGAGGTGACAGAAGTCATAGGATAGCAATATGCATGTATACAGATGGTGGTACACATCAATTACACAAGGTAAAAAAGTGCAGTGCATTGGCAGAATTGCCGTTTGTACTCAGGAGATTCATGTGAAAGGGCTTCCAACAAGATTATGCGTGCAAGACAGCAGTTAACAGATTCTGAATGCCAAATGTTAGTTGGAGCTAGACACATGGGACATTCCATTTTGGAAATTGTTAAAGAATTCAATATTCTGAGATCCACAATGTCAAGAATGTGCTGAGAATACCACATTTCAAGCATTACCTCTCAGATGGACAATGCATTGGCTGATGGCCTTCACCTAACAATCGAAAGTAGCAGCACTTGTGTAGAGTTGTCAGTACTAAGAGTCAAGCAATACTGCATGAAATACACTCCTGGAAATGGAAAAAGAACACATTGACACCGGTGTGTCAGACCCACCATACTTGCTCCGGACACTACGAGAGGGCTGTACAAGCAATGATCACACACACGGCACAGCGGACACACCAGGAACCGCGGTGTTGGCCGTCGAATGGCGCTAGCTGCGCAGCATTTGTGCACCGCCGCAGTCAGTGTCAGCCAGTTTGCCGTGGCATACGGAGCTCCATCGCAGTCTTTAACACTGGTAGCATGCCGCGACAGCGTGGACGTGAACCGTATGTGCAGTTGACGGACTTTGAGCGAGGGCGTATAGTGGGCATGCGGGAGGCCGGGTGGACGTACCGCCGAATTGCTCAACACGTGGGGCGTGAGGTCTCCACAGTACATCGATGTTGTCGCCAGTGGTCGGCGGAAGGTGCATGTGCCCGTCGACCTGGGACCGGACCGCAGCGACGCACAGATGCACGCCAAGACCGTAGGATCCTACACAGTGCCGTAGGGGACCGCACCGCCACTTCCCAGCAAATTAGGGACACTGTTGCTCCTGGGGCATCGGCGAGGACCATTCGCAACCGTCTCCATGAAGCTGAGCTACGGTCCCGCACACCGTTAGGCCGTCTTCCGCTCACGCCCCAACATCGTGCAGCCCGCCTCCAGTGGTGTCGCGACAGGCGTGAATGGAGGGACGAATGGAGACGTGTCGTCTTCAGCGATGAGAGTCGCTTCTGCCTTGCTGCCAATGATGGTCGTATGCGTGTTTGGCTCCGTGCAGGTGAGCGCCACAATCAGGACTGCATACGACCGAGGCACACAGGGCCAACACCCGGCATCATGGTGTGGGGAGCGATCTCCTACACTGGCCGTACACCACTGGTGATCGTCGAGGGGACACTGAATAGTGCACGGTACATCCAAACCGTCATCGAACCCATCGTTCTACCATTCCTAGACTGGCAAGGGAACTTGCTGTTCCAACAGGACAATGCACGTCCGCATGTATCCCGTGCCACCCAACGTGCTCTAGAAGGTGTAAGTCAACTACCCTGGCCAGCAAGATCTCCGGATCTGTCCCCCATTGAGCATGTTTGGGACTGGATGAAGCGTCGTCTCACGCAGTCTGCACGTCCAGCACGAACGCTGGTCCAACTGAGGCGCCAGGTGGAAATGGCACGGCAAGCCGTTCCACAGGACTACATCCAGCATCTCTATGATTGTCTCCATGGGAGAATAGCAGCCTGCATTGCTGCGAAAGGTGGATATACACTGTACTAGTGCCGACATTGTGCATGCTCTGTTGCCTGTGTCTATGTGCCTGTGGTTCTGTCAGTGTGATCATGTGATGTATCTGACCCCAGGGATGTGTCAATAAAGTTTCCCCTTCCTGGGACAATGAATTCACGGTGTTCTTATTTCAATTTCCAGGAGTGTAACTGCAGAAATCAATGTGGGTTGTACGACAAATGTGTCTGTTACAACAGTGTGGCGAAATTTTATGTTAATGGGCTATGGCAGCAGACGACTGAAGTGAGTGCCTCAGCTAACAGTTCAACATCACTTGCAGTGCGTCTCTTGAGCTCGTGAACATGTCTGTTGGACCCTAGATGGCTGGAGAAGTGTGGCCTGGTGAGGTGAGTGTTGATTTCAGGTGTAAGAGCTGATGGTAGGGTTTGAGTGTAGTGCAGACTCTATGAAACCATGGACACAAGTGGTGGTGACTCCATAATTATGAGGGCTGTGTTTACATGCAATGGACTGGGACGTCTGGTCCAACTGAACCAATGTTTTACGTGGAGTGGACTGGGCCCTCTGGTCCAACTTAACCAACAGAAACAGTTGTGTTCGGCTACTTGGAGACTGTTTGAAACATTCATGGACTTCATGTTCCTAAACAATGATGGAATTTTTATGGGTGATAATGCACCAGTCACAGGGCCACAATTGTTCGTAGTTGGTTTGAAGAGCATTCTGGACAATTTGAGTGAGTGATATGGCCACCCAATTGCTCGAAATGAATCACGTTGAACATTTGTGAGACAAACTGAGAGATCAGTTCTTGCACAAGATCCTGCACCATCAACACTTTCACAAATATGGATGGCTATAGAGGGAGCATGGGCCAAAATTTCTGCAGGGGACTTCCAATGAATTGTTGAGTCCCTGCCATGTCGAGTAGTTGCACTATGCCAGGAAAAAGGTTGTCTGACATGATATTAGTAGGTATCCCATGACTTTTGCCACCTCAGTGTATTATGACTGACATTATCAACTGTGTTGTGTAGGTCATAGGACATTGAAGCTGGTTCTATAAACTCATTTTAAAATTTTACTGTGCGACCTGTAATGACCTCCCCCTGTAGAGAAAGCCCTCTGAAATTCCAACTCTTATGACATTCAGCTATTGTGTTAAGTAGTGACAACAATTGTGTTCCTAAATTAAGTTCTTAAAAATTTTAGCGCATTGTGTATGTAGAGAAAATGACAAGTAATTATAGACAAACTTGAAAGGGCCCTCTGAATAATGGCCAAATAGAGCCCCTAATGCAAGAGAAAGAGCAATGATAGTGTTATATTCTGCACCAGAGAGGATTTTTAGGTTGGATGTATGTATGCCATTTGGTTTCCACATTCATGTTACAGAAATCTAGTTAACCTATGAAGAACACTGCAGGTGCCACATGTGCTGATGGGCATGGCTATGGGAAGTTATAGATGGATTGGGGGGGGGGGGGGTGATGGTGGGTGGATGGACGGAGAAAGGAGGGCATGAGGGGATGTATATGGAGAGTATATCTGTATATGTCTGAGACCTCCTTCCGAGCCCTGGACTACTTTTAACAACATTTTATACAGAAACAGCAGGCTTCATGAGTTTCTGCACTGTGTGGTTCACAACTTCCTAGCTCCAAAAGGAGCAGAGACACTGGCATAAACTTGTTCACTTCAGCAATTGGCATACAGGCTGCCTTGCACAACAGGCATGTAGTGTGTGAACAGTATTGGCTTGCCAAATCAATTTATTTTGCATGACAGCCTACGTCTCAGGAACAATAAATGGTTTTCCAGGCCTGGACATGTAGGCTGCCCTGCATAACAGGGATATTGTGTTGCAGTAGTATTGGTCTGCTTTATCGACCACCTTTGCATGGCCCGTACGTCAGGGCAAATAAATGACTTTCAAGCGCCTGTGTGACATGCTTGTTATACAAGTATTGCTGGTGCCACACATTCTGATGAGCATGGCTGGGGACAGGTTGAGATGGATAGAAGAGGGGATGGACAGAGTGAGAAAGAGAGAAAATGGAGAGAGAGAGAGAGAGAGAGAGAGAGAGAGAGAGAGAGAGAGAGAGAGAGAGAGAGAGAGGAGGAGGACAGGAGATACATTAGGCAGATAGGAAGTGTAGAAGGCTGGTGTGAAGGTGGAAAAGGGAGAGGGGGAAGGGGGGATGGAAAGAGAGTGGAGGAGAGGATATGGTCAGTGGGAAGGGGGAGGAAGATGATGTCAAAGAGAAATCAACAGAGATGAAAGGGGGTAGGACATGAAGAAACAGCTGCAACAGCAGAAGACGTGCTTTGTTGGTGCTGCACATTTTAGCGATTTTGATCAAGATAAACTCATGCTGACGTGTTCTTGTTCAGCGTGCCTGCGTAGAAGTGTGCACAGAATCAGCTAAATGAAAAATCCATGCAATACACATTTATATATAAAAGCCAACTTTGGAATTTTGCTTTGTGTGAGACCACATGTATAAGATCGTGTGCTGCTTTAAAGTTGTAGATTTGCATATTTTACTGTTCATATCATTTACACGTACATTTTCATTGATTGTATCAGTACCATTTGTATTGTGATATATTGTGAAATTTCGAACATTTGCGAGTGCCATGTTAAACTTGTATTGTTATTGTCAATTGAAGGCTTAAACTTAATTTTGCTCTATTAAAATTTGTGAGAACAATAGGCCAGTCGTCATTCAAAACAATCATTCTCTAATTTCATTGTACAATTACATGAGAAATAGGTTATTTTGAGAATTTTTGGATGTTTACAAATCTATATTTTTGTATGCGACCAGTAAAAGTGTTTGGATATGTAAATTAGTTTGTAGCAAATCAGCGTTTATGGTTCACAGTTCAGCCAAAGAATACAGGAACCCTGAATTTCATTATCAATGCAAATAAACACACATTTTTGAGAATTTTTGGAAGTTACCATTGTCCATTGCATAATCTATGAGCAATTTGTAGCAAATCGGCATTTTTGATTTAGTCACTGTAGCAGATTGTGTACGACACATACTGTCTTACATCTTGTTTTCCCTTAAAGAGGAGTAGCCCTATATATATATTTGCATTTATTGTAAATTAACTTTGTTTTTGAGGTTACTAGCAACCATAATTAACATCAAAAAGTTTTAGAAACGAGTAATTTTTAACACAGACTTTTGTGTTGCTTTAACAGAAATCTCTTTTTGTGTATATCCTTCAGTTATTATAGGGAATGAACAACTTTTTAACACAACAGGTTAAAAAATAATCAGTGGGCTTAATTTAAAGTTATTGGTTCACTGCCTTGTAATACATTGCACCAGCCAAAATGCAGCCCTGGTGTGGATGCTGTTCTAGAACAGGGGATGAGGTGACTGACACTTGTAGGCAGCTATAAATCACACCGACTACAGTCAAATGATTGGCAGCTGCTGTGGATCAGTGTGCTGGGACAGCTCCTGAGAGTCATGTACCTGTGATACAGGATCTGTCATTATTCTTCAACTTAACTGCAAGTGGCATGTCAGAGGTAGATCTAGGCATCCTGTACAGGGTGGATGGGGACCAAGGAGGACTCAGGGTGTTGTACTGACCCCCTAACAAACAAGTTTGAGATGCTGTCTTTCACTGAAACTGACCCAGTGGGACTCACATCACCTGTTGTGGGGAAACCTGTTTTGCCCAGTGTCAGGAGGCAAACACAAAAGGATAGGGGTCTAATAATTGTCAGTAGTTCGAGCATATGGCGAATGATGGTACTCCTTAGGAAAATGGCAGCAAGGAGTAGGAAAGGACATTAGGTGAACTCATTGTGTATGCCTTGGCCCCCAGCTAGCACTCAAGCTTATTTCAAGGTGGATATTGAGGTTAGGTTCAGTTGAAAATTCAAGATTGAAAAATCAGCGTGTTACACAGCTTATTTCCAGGTGGATATTGAGTTTAGGTTCAGTTGAAAATTCGAGATTGAAAAATCAACCTGTTACACAGTTTACATCAATCTGTAAAAATTTAGCTTGAATTAAAATAATTTTCCCAAGCTTGAAATAAACTGTAATTTCCCTGGAAGGCTGTACAGCAGATGCGCGCGCAGCATAGCTTCCATAGATGTCCACGGGAAGCGCCATATGCGTTTATAAGCCTTGCACTGACTCTGCTAGGTTTACTGCCATTTTACCTTTGTGATGCGCGTTAATGATTGTTGACTGTTGTGAAGTTTGTTTTATACTCGAAACTAGTTCGGTAAGTGTGTGGTGTCTCCTGCCTTACTGCTACACCGGGTCTGAAGAGGATATATAGTGTATTACAGGTACGTTGGTGCATTTTTCTCTGGTGGTACGTTAATATTAGAAATGTTAAATATTATTACATAATGTAAAGAAATATCATATTCTTTTACGCAGAAAAATTGAGCCTGGATGAAAGTGAAATGGATTATCAGCTAAGAATACATATTACAAGATGTTCAGCAAAAAGAGGTCATTTTAAACTAGCTCTCTAGTACGTGGCACCAATAAATTAAAACTTAATGTTATTTTACCTTTTTAAAATGTCGCCTTTTTTTGTTCTTTTACATTTCAGTTCCACTGAACTGGTAATTTCTGAAATTCATTTTGATTTCATCTTTTATTTCATTTTGATTCCGTTTCACTCGCCAAAAAATAATTGTGGGTAGAATAAAACGTCTACATTTTTCTAAACGGTAGTTTCCTTATAAGCTTACAGTATGAGGTGTATATGACTTCAAGTAATTGTTTCTTTATAATTCAAATTCAGATTAAATGGCCCTGAAACTGTTAGAAATAGTGATGTGTGGCTTCTTCATGAAGTCATCGCAAAATTACCCATATGTCATCTTTACTTTAAAAGTTTCAAACAAAAAGTTATTTCAAATTACTTTAAAACTCTTTGGAATGAAGTCACCAGAATCAGCTGCTTACTCAGTGACGTTTATACTAGTTAATGATTCTTACTACATCAGTGAGTTTGAAGTTATTTTGCTAATCTGGGGCATAAATTATATTTAGGTTGATCAGTTTCAACTTTTTACATTTTTTATGTTTATGTATGGCTAACATTTTCTTTTACCTGTTACAGGATCATTATACCGGCAGAAGTCAGCAATATTTGATCCTGCTCTGGTCTGTGTGCTGGGGCCGGAGGTGCTTCAGAATAATTAAATTTTAAAATAAAACAATTTTAAACACTTTGAAAATAAAAAATTTTAAACATACGTGTCTTGATAATTTTTTTCACACCATTTCCATTCTGATATTTATTTAATTAATTAGGTTCAATAAATTCAGATTAATAATTATATAGCTTAAAACAAGCTGTAAATATCAGGCTGTATTCCACGTGTGTAAATACAGCTGGAGCCAAACTTGATAAGTCAAGCTTGAAATATAGCTTGAACTCTGCCAACTTTGATGTTTGTTTCAAGCTTGAATCCAGCTAACAGGCCTGAATATTCCAGCTTTGATCAAGCTTATATACTTGAACTTTACATCTGGAAACAAGTTTGAAACCAGCTTACTGTGCTATCCGGGGGGGCCTCATTCAACATTCTGAAGAGGCTATTCTGGCAGCCATTGAGGGAACTGGATGCAACCAACTACAGATGGTAGCACACGGTGGGACAAATGATACCTACTGTCTGGGCTCTGAGGTCATTTCAGCGACTGTCAGAGAAGGTTCAGAAACCAGCCTTGAGCAAGGAGTTTCAAAGAACCCCACATTTTGCAGAATTGTCCCCAGAACTGATCATGGCTATTTGGTTTGAATCTAGTGGAAGGACTGAACAAGAGGCTTTGAAGGTTCTATGACAAGCTAAGCTGTGGCTTCCTGGACTTGGACCATAGGGTTGAGAACTGTAAATTCTTCCTAAATGGGTCAGAGGCCATTGCTCAGCTAACTGACAGTGTGTGGGGTGATTGCATTAGGCAACCTTCCATCCAATCCAGATCTCGGCAGCTGCATGGAATCCAGAAATATCAGTGTAAGATTGAAAGAAATGCCTCCCACTAACAAGAGTATGAAAATCCTAATGGTAAACTGCCACAGTATTTGCAACAAAGTGCCAAAGTTTGAAGTGCTCATGAAAAGCAGTGAAGCTCACATAATAATAGTTTCAGTAAGCAAGTTAAAACCTGAAATTGATAGTGGTGAGATTTTTGGGGAAAATGGTAAAAAAAAATGTATATCAAAAGGACAGGCAAATGGAAAATGGAGGTGGTGTATTTGTTGCAGCAGACAAGAAACTCAGATCCACCAAGATAGAAATTGAAGCTGCATATGAGACTGTTTGAGTCAGGGGTGGGAATAGAACGATAATTGGATCCTTATATCACCCACCAGACTTATCTCCTGATGTAAACAAACACTTTAGAGAAAACCTTAGTTCATGTGTATGTAAGTTCCACAATCATACTGTAATCACTGGGGAATTTAATCATCCAACATTTCACTGGGAAAATTACAGTTTTGTTAGTGGCAGGCATGATATCCTGTCAAGCTTTGTTAAATGCTTTCTCTGAAAACTATCTAGAACAGATAGTTAGAGACCCCACTAATGGCAACAAATAGACCTGACCTCTTTGGGGACATCCACATCGAAACTGGTGTGAGTGACCATGAGACAGTTGTGGCAAGAATGATTACCAAAGTATAAAGGACAACTAAAAAAAAAAAAAAAAATAGAAGGATATATATGTTCAGTAAACTAGATAAAAAATGAAGCTCCAGGACCTGATAGAATTCCTGTCAGATTCTATATTGCATCTTTAGCTGAGTTAGCCCCTCTTCTAACCACAGTCTATTGTGGATTCCTCAGACAAAAAACCATGCCTGGTTCTTGGAAAAAGGCACAAGTCACATCTGTCTACAAGAAGGTTAGTAGAAGTGATCCACAAAACTGCTGTCTAATACCCTCGACACTGATCAGTTGTAGAACATATTCTGAGCTCAAACATAATGAGGTATGTTGAACAGAATGATCTCCTCATGGCCAAACAGGATGGAT
The DNA here is from genome assembly GCF_021461395.2 of Schistocerca americana. Lineage (NCBI taxonomy): Eukaryota > Metazoa > Arthropoda > Insecta > Orthoptera > Acrididae > Schistocerca > Schistocerca americana. The sequence continues at coordinate 218,425,588 of NC_060119.1, read as the reverse complement.
TTAGAAAACATTGATCATGTGAAACCCAACTTGCACTTTTCTGACATGACATACGGAAAGCTTTGGATCGAGGGAATCAAGTAGGTGCGGTATTTCTTGATTTCCTAAAAACAATTGACTCAGTACTATACCTAAGGTTATTATAAAACATATAATCATATGGAGTATCAAGTGAGATTTGTGACTGGACTGGGACTTTTTGGTAGGCAGGACACAACATGTTATCCTGGATGGAGTGTCATCGTCAGATGTAGAAGTAACTTCGGGTGAGGCCCAGGGAAGTGCATTGCGATCCTTGCTCTTCATGTTGTATGTTAATGACCTTGTAGCCAATATTAATAGTAAAATCAGGACTGCATAGAGATTCAATCAGATCTTGATAAAATTTCAATGTGCTGCAGAGTTTGGCAACTTGCTCTAAATATTCAGAAATGAAAAAATGTAATATCCTATGACTGTAATATCAATGACTCACTGTTGGAATTGGGCAACTCATATGGATAGCTAAATGTAACACTTTGTAGGAATATGAAATATTTGTAGGTTCAGTCACAGGTAAAGCAGGTGGTGGGCTTCAGTTTGTTGGTGGAATACTGGGGAAGTGCAGTCAATCTACAAAGGAAATTGTGTACAAAGCACTCGTGCGTCCTGTTCTAGAATATTGCTCAAGTGTTGGGACCCATACCAGGTAAGACTAATACAAGATATTGAACATTTACAGAGAAGAGCTGCACGAATGATCACAGGTTTGTTTAATCCATGGGAGAGTGTCACAAAGAGACTGAAATAACTGAAGATAGACTTAAACTATCCTAAGAAAGTCTATTAACAAAGTTTCAGGAACCAGTTTTAAATGATTACTCTAGGAACATACAACAATCCTCTACATATCGTGCAAATAAGGACTGTGAGAATAAGATTAGAATAATTACTGTATGCAAAGAGGAATTCAAACAGCCATTCTTCCCAAGCTTCATACATGAATGAAACAGGAAGAAACCCTAATAACTGGTACAATGGGATGTACCCTCTGCCATGCATCTCAAGGTTGTTTGCAGAGTAGAGATGTAGATGTAGACGTAATGAGTGGGGAGGAGGAGATGGGTAGATAGAGGTGGGAGAATGAGGTGGACACAGAAAAGGAAGGGGGAGATATGCTCAATAGATGTGTAGAATACATATGTAGGCAAAGCCGTGGGGAAGAGATATATACATTAGACAGAATGTATGTATGAGATCAATTTCAACCAAAATTGACACCAAACAGCAACATCATAAGTTCAGTACTGTGGGGTTTATTACCATCTAGTTAAAATTGCAGTGGAAATTTGAGCAAAAAACATGTTTATTTAGCCCCAGTCATATAGGATGCCCTGCACGACACGTTTTCCAAGGGGGTAGTATTGGCCTACCTTATCAACTTGCTTTGTGGGTCATCTTATGCAACAGGTGAAAGGAATGGTTTTCCAAGCCCATGGCTGGGGAGAAGGTCAAGATGAATAAGGAAGGGATGGAACATGGGAGGAGGGGGATGGATAGGGACAGACTCATGCAGGAGTGGAAGGACAGAAAGAGGAGTCAGGAGTGATGGACAGAGAGAGGAGGAAAGAGGGAATGGGCAGAGAGAGAGAGAAGGGAATGGAAGAGTTTGACGGAGAGAGAGAGAGAGAGAGAGAGAGAGAGAGAGAGAGAGAGAGAGAGAGAGAGAGACAGAGAGAGGATGACCAGGAGAAAAGGGAAGATGAGAAAGTGGTGGAGGAGACGGACAGAGAGTGATGGGGGAGGAGAAGTAGGTGTACAGAGAGAGAGGTGGGAGTAGATGGGCAGAGAGGAAGGGCACAGAGGAAATGGGGAGACAAGAGATGGATCAGAGGGGGGAAAAGAGATAGGCAGAGGGAGAAGATGGAAATGGAAAAGACAGAGGAGCAGGAGGAGATGGAAAGAAGGATGGAGCAGGAGGAGATGGATAGAGAGAGGGTGAAAGAGTAGATGGGTAGGGAGTGAGAGGTAGGAGCAGATGGATAGGAAGGAGGGCAGGAGGAGTTAGGTAGCAAGACAAGCGAGAGCAGGAAGAGATAGAGAGGAGAGAGGAGGGGATGCACAGAGACAAAGTGAGGAGTAGGATAGACAGGGGAGGAGTAGATGGACAGAGAGAGAGAGAGAGAGAGAGAGTGGAGGAGGAGATGAGCAGGGAGAGGGGATAGGAGGTATGGACAGGAGGAGGGGAGGAGGAAATAGGGTGGGAGGAGGCAAGTGGATGATAGCTAGAGAGAGGATGTGAAAGAAATGGACTGAGAAATGAAGAGAAGAGTATGGACAGTGAGAAGGGGAAGGGGAAAATGGGCAGTGGAGGGAGGGGAAGAGGCGATGGACAGAGGGGGAGGGGAGGAGGAGATGGGGTAACAGAATTGGGAGGAAGGGACTTGTGCACTGCATGTGACATGCAAGTATTTGGAGGAAGCCATATGTATTCGATGTTAGTATGTGTATTTGGCCTGTGTGTGTGTGTGTGTGTGTGTGTGTGTGTGTGTGTGTGTGTGTGTGTGTGCATGAACCATTTAGTGCAGCTCACATCTTTTATGTGAGCATAATTTCTCCATGAACACCTACCACATTGCAAAATTTGGCTTCTCTAGTACTGGAACATTTCTTGTCTTTTCAGTAGAAAAACCGTTTACTGACTCATCTCAATCTCACATTCAGTGCTGATGCCAACTGTCTGACTCAAATAATAGGCAGGCACAATCAGTTGGCTGGAGTTGCACAAATTTGGACTTTCTGCCATAGTCCTGGGATCCTTGTGGTTATCACCTTTGTGACTAACATCTTACATGTCAGTAGTTTAAACTTTTGAACCTGGTAGAGACAAAGATTCTTGGTCGTGAGCTTTTTGTCCAGTGTATGTTCATTCTTATTTCCATAAGAACACTACATTTGTACATGAAAGCTTTCTTCGGACATTAATTGAAGCTTTTTTTGGTGTAATTCATTACTACCATTGTACTACTTCATTAGAGTCATCAGCAAACATTACTGTCCTTTAAAGTCACCACACACACACACACACACACACACACACACACAAACCACACTGACATCCAAACATCCACATTCATGGTAACAGAATAAGAACAAGAAGGGAACCAGTACAGATATTTGTGGGCCCCCAAATATTATGCTCCCCCACTAAATGTTATTTTCATATCTGTGACACAGTCCGTCAGTGTTGTTTTGTCATTTTAGTTTGATAAGCAGAATTTTTGTGATCCATAGAACAAGTTTATCAAGAACTTTTACAGAATTCTATGTGAGATTATTACCAGGTAAATACTGTTTTAAGCCACGTCTGATTGATGTACTTAGCATTACACAGTGGTGTGATATGTAACACTGTATACTGTGAATGCTTTTAGTAAGAGTCCTCTGCTAATAATTGCCAGCTACATCCAGCCTGACCAAGCCAGTGTCCAGCCTACCCCAATCCCACTTTTTAGGTTAAGTTCTTTTGAAAGACAGAGCTATAGTTAATATTATTACTGCTGAAACAACTAACACTAAAGCAGGAAAAGAATAGCCTTACAGTACATCCAGTCAAAACCTTATAGACCTCACCAATGAAGAGGATGATCTGACAATTTAAATATAAGAAAAATAATGGTGATGCAAGATCCTTCCTGAGAATCTTTAAGAAACTCATTGAGTGAAGCAATGATAAGTGTATAGTTGCCAATAAGTCTTTATTAGAAGTTGCCTAAGCCCAAGAATCACGTTAACCTGTGTATTGTAGAAAGCTTTTGAAACACAGTAGTCGCTCTTATGCCTTTCTGAGCCAAGGGAATTCCTTACTCTCTAACTGAGTAGCATAGAAACTGTTCTTCTGGTGCTGCAAAGATGTGTCTGGATGGCTTAAAGACCAAACTATGTCCACATAGGTGTACCTGAAGGTGGTCCAGATGTTCTCCCTTTCCATGTGACATAATGAGAATGTTGTCAATGTTCCAACCACACAATGACGTTCACTTATTACATCATCCATGAATTGCTGACAGGTTTGTGCTGCGTTACAAAGTCCAGATGACATTTGGATAAATTAACATAATCCAAAACCCAAATAGAGTGCAGATTACAGTTTTTGAAATATCCTCAGTGTGACTGGTATGTAATATGGGTGAGGACAAGTGTTGAAAATATCTGATTATTGCAGACAGTAGTGGTGAAGTCACTATTGGGGGGGGGGGGGGGGTTGGATATTATCTGCTAATGTCTTAGTTGTTTGTAACCAACAAATGGAAACCAACTGCTATCCTGCCCTGGCCCAGTTAGGGGATGGCCATTAATTACATGATGGTTTTTTTTTTTTTTTTTTTTTTTTTTTTTTTTTTTTTTTTTTTGGACCCCCCCCCCCCCCCACCCTCCCCCATTGGCGAGATGTGGTGGGAACACCTCTTCCACTCCTCTCACGTGAGGTTGAAATTAAAATACACAATATAAATGAGTTTTTAAAAATTTGCTTCAAACATTGATTAAAACACTAAAAAACCATGTTTTATTTATAAAGTGTATTAAACAGTGTTTTTAACACATAATTAAAAGCACTTTATTTTAGACATGCCAACCTTGAGTGGTATTTGAACGGGCAGATGGATAAAGACTCACAAAAATAGTTTCAACCACTTTGATGGTTCCATAAAAAATTGACCTTTTATTGGTATGTTATATACATTAAGTGACACTGAACTATTACTTACTTTGGAGATGAAAGACAACGTTGTATCTTCATTTGGACCATATGGTCATATAGCTTCTCAGTCTTAATTTATCTGATCACTGAGGGAATTCCTGTTCATGAACTTCAGCTTAGCTTCCTTCCACAAATGGTTACCTTCTTGTCCATACTTTTGTTTTGACTTGTTAGCATACTGCTTAACACAGCCGTTGTAAGAGTTTTTGTACAAATTCATGTTCAACACAATATCATTGGCTTTATATGTGTTGCAGAACTTCATGACTGACTCACTGACTTACATGCAGTGATTTCAGCCAGAGTAGCAGAGAACTCCCTGAATGAAGTCTAACACCTGTGTGGCTCTTGTTTTGAAACGGGGAATGCCAGGCATGCATCTGTATAAAGCATTCAATTCAATTCAGTTCAGAGAGACCTTAAAGACTGGTGGGCATTTTAATATTGTCTATGCTTGCAATTAATTATATTAAAGAACATTCTATCCATTATAATAATGCAAATTCTGTGAATTAATGAGGTGACATGAGATTCTCATTTCCTCTCCCCCTCTTCAAATGAGATTTGGTGAGATTTCGCCAGACACCTGCCTCTATTTTGAGCTCATATAGTTAATGGATGTTCCTTACTTCACTACTGACATCAGATATCCCTTAGTTCACTGCTGATATCAGATATGTTAGTGGAATGCAGTTGCTGTTTCCCACAGTGTGACATTACAAAACAATTAGACTGCAAAGATCTTGGCAGCACACAGGAGAAGGGCTGTGAACTGAAGTTCCTCCTTGTTTCTTTATCCCAATTGCAACTTAGGCATATCAACAAACTACACACAAACAAGAGGCATACTTAATGCATCAACACCAAATACATTCATGTTTGTTATTCCTGTGTTCCAGCATCATGCCATCTCCTCACTTCAGAGTTTGTCACATCTAGGAGTTGAAGCAACGTATGTCTAGTGAACAGAAAATTCATTTGGCCTAAGATTCAAAAGGACTGCAAGTATTTTGTCCAGCAATGTGACCCAAGCCATTGGAATAAAATTAGTCCCAGCTTGGCACATAGGTGATGTTGCACCACTACCAACTTCAGAGGGCTGCACATAATGCTTGATGGCAACTGATTTCTTTTCACACTGGTCAGAAGCTTTCTTGATGAAAAGTGCCACAGTTCAGAACACAGCCAAAACATCCTTTCAGGGATAGACAGTACAGTTTGGTGTACTGCTGCTATAAACCTACCAATCAAGGTCAACAATTTGAGTTTCATCTATTCAATACACTCTCACACTCCTAGGAATTCACAGAATTCAGACATCAGCCTGATGGCCTTCAGAAAACTGGCTGGTAGAGCACTTAATCATCAGATAAAGGCCTCCCTCTGAACACTGCTTGGAATGCAAACCACCTTTAAGGCTGACCTGAATAAAACTACTGCACAGCAGCTCTAAGATGTATATCGCATCTACCACAAAAATTTTTTATACCGCTTTCAAAAGTGATGAAGTATCTGATAATGTCCAGACTTACGCTTACAAACCCAGATGGTTCAGTGTACAGCACCCAAGAAACATGCCGCCTAATATTAATTTGTTTCTCAAAATGGTGATCAAGTAAGCGTGTTAACATGCATCATATACCATCCAAAAGCCATTAGAGTGGCCAAATAGTTGCTCTATGATAACCTTACACACCTTAAAAAGAGATTGCTCATCAACATATGCAGTTTGCCTACCATAGACTCAGTGAATATGTTAAAATTAGCTTTTATTGCAGAGGAATTGCATGCACAGTGGACTAATGAGGACAGGTAACACATACCATCTTGGTCTGATTCTGTGAAGATGCTAGTGCCACAAATCTTTTCTGGACCAGAGTCTTCTACTGATATTTTGACCCTAAATACCATTAACACTTAGGAAGGAATAGGATGACATTCCTTAGTTTCTATAACGAGCACTGGCTATCAAATTTTATGTGAATGAAATTATTGTTTTTGTTGTTGTTTCAAGCCCAGAGACTGGTTTGATTCAACACTTCACCCTAATCTATCCTGTGTAAACCTCTTCATGTCTGAATAACTAATGAAACCTACATCCATCTGAGCCTACTTACTATATTCAAGTGCAGGTCACCCTCTACAGTTTTTAGCTGCCATACTTCCCTTCACCACCAAATTGACTAATCCTTGAAACACCTGGCTGTGTCCCATCCACTGATCCCTTCTTTTCATCTAATTGTGCCATAAACTTCTTTTTTCCCTAATTCAGTTCAGTACTTCTGCATTAGTTAATCAACATACCCATCTAACCTTCAACATTCTTCTGTAGTACCACATTTCAAAATTTCTACTCTCTTCTTGCCTCAACTACTTATTGTCCATGTTTCACTTATGTACCAGATTAAAATCTTGATAAATAACTTCAGAAGAGGTTTCCTAACACTTACATTTATGTTCGATGTTAACAAATTCCTCTTTTCTCAGAAATGATTTCATGTTATGTTTTATATCTTCTCCAATTTTGCAACTGTCAATTATTTTGCTACCCAAAGAAGAAAACTCATCTACTGCATTTAGTGTCTCATTTCCCACTTTAATTGCTTCAGCATGATCTGATTTGAGTATGATCCATTACACTTGTTTTGCTTCTGTTGATCTTCATATTATAACTTCATTTCAAGACATTATCCAGTTGGAAACTGGAAATTTGTGGTAAGAACTTATGGGACCAAACTGATAAGGTTATTGATCCCTAAGCTTACACACTATTTAATCTAGTTTAAACTAACTTACACCAAGGACAACATACACACGCATGCCCAAGGGAATGTAGTAACCAAAACCAACCGCGGGAACGCCTTGGGCTGCGAGATTGGAGCCGCCAGGCGGGGAAGCCGCCAGTGGTGGAGCACGCACCACCGGGTAAACACAAGGACGAGTCGGACGACAGACCAATGACAACTGACAACAACCGACTATGACCGACACAACAAGGAAGAGATAAACAATGGAGGCTTGTAGAAACCACAACACCAAACACCAACAGTAAATCCACTTGGAACCAGAGCCAGGCAAATGCCAACAACGAGTAACGACCAGAATGCACTACCACCGAGATAGAGGCGCAATCCAGAGCGAGTACCAGACTGACTGGACTAGGGCAGAGCGGGGCCCTATATACGAAACCGGAGGAAGTGGCTATTGGCCGTGGTCTGCACGTGGTGTAGTGGTGGCGCCCTCGCTGCGCGAGAGCCGCTGCGTGGAAGAGCCACCGCGGACGCGGAGCCCTCTGTGGGCTGACCACGTCCATTTGCTCTGGCGCGTGTTCGACTTCCACGGCGGGAGGTACTAGAGGGAGGACTCGAACCTCCGATGGAGGGAGCTGCACAGACCATGACAAGACGCCTCAGACCGTGCGGCCACCCCGCGCAGCCTTTATCCACCCCATTTAACTGCTCTTCCTTTGGCATCTGACAGAATTGCAATGGTGGAGATGCTGAGTCGCGATAGGCACATTAAAAAGATTCACACAAGTAAAGCTTTCGGCCATTAAGGCCTTTGTGAGCAGTAGACACACATACACACAGGCGCACACATACACACACATAAACGCAACTTGCACACACCTATCGCGACTCAGCATCTCCCCTATATGGTGAGTAGCAACTTTCCTTCTCTGGTATTGTTACATTCCATCCTGGATTTTCCATTGTTAGAATTACAATGGTGTTGGGCAACATCCAACTTTCATATCAGTGCGTACTCCGCCACAGAAAAAATTCTTTCTGGAAATAATCCTCCAGGCTGTGGCTAAGCAATGTCTCCAAAAATATGCTTTCTTCCAGGAATGCTACAAAGGAGAACTTCCGTGAAGTATGGAAGGTGGAAGATGAGATGCTGGTGGCAGTAAAGTTGTGAGGATGGCTCATAAAATGTGCTTGGGTACCTCAGTTGGTAAAACACTTGCCCACAAAAGGCAAATGTATCCGCTTTGAGCCTCTGCCCTAGTGCAGAGTGAGGATTCATGCTGGAACCAAAGTTTTTATTTCTTCTGCCTGAACTTTAACTCCATTTCCAAATTTCTCTTTTTTTCCTTTACCATTTATTCTGTGTATAGATTGAATAACATTAGGGACTGGGTAAAACCTTCTAAATTTGAAAGAGTGCTTTTCAGCCACCATTGCCAAAAGCTTTACTGTAGGTTTGTCTTCCTGCAGCGTATTGGGATAAGCATTAGGTTCAGTATTGACTTGTTTCTACATTTGTGCTGTTGATATAGCATTAAATTCAATTCAGGAAAAACTTGAAAACCTGTGGAGATATAAAGTACTAAGCTTTAGTTCTCAATTAGTAAGTGACATACAACAGTTAGTGCCTTTTCTTCTTTGGCTATGAATGTTACTTTTAATTGTAATTTATAGACTCAACTAATCTTGTAAGCCTAACAAGGGAAAATGGAATATCAGAAGATATATAACACTGATAAAAACACCTCTTGGACATTATTGAAACTGAACTGTTACCTGCAGGTGAATGAAAACTAATATTGAACTATTGTAGGATAAGGTTGCATATATAAAAACTGACATCAAGTTGCAGCCCCTGTAGGTTAGTGTCCCTGTGTTGAGCAGCTCTTTAAATGCTATGCAACAATAATGATTCTAGGGAAAAAAAGATAAAAAAGGAAACTAAGATAAATATTCTATCATGTAAAAGATAGCAGTAGGAATATCTTAAGTTTCAGTACACAGTTTGAGAGATTATTAGAATAACAAAGAAATATATCAGATAGTACCCCCCTCCCCTTATTCACTCCATTCAACTGCAGTTCCTTTGCTGCCTGACGCAATTACAATTGCATTGGCCAGAAACATCCCTCTCATTACCCAGGCCTCATATGCATCGGTGCATTGTTCCACCAAGCTTCACCCTCTCAGGTCAAATCCTGTAATGAGATCACTTCTCACTGATATCCTTTCCCCACCACCCACTAACACTTTCCATGGTCTTTTAACCTCTACAGCATCCTTATCAAACCATTCCAAGATTATTATCACTGTGCCAGGATTTCTGTCCCTACAATTTTGGAGAACAATACCCATTGATCCACTAACACACACTTTCTGATGTGAACACCTTTATTATTCACAGTTGTATATATGTACCCACATATGCAGAGCATATGGTGAACAGACATCAGACAAAGAACCAATAGATTACTATCATCCATACCAGTACATCCAGCATGCTACATAAGTTCACAATCCATCTTCAATTTAAGTGTGCGTTCACCGCACAATCATTCCAGCTTGAAACCTGCACAGACCCATCCACCCAGTCACTAGCACTTACTCTAGCCAGACAAGTGTTAAATGTTAGATCAAACGTAGAGCAACATGCGAAATTATGACTTGTGTTCCCTACATTGCCTTTATATAGCGATGACCACCACTGAACTGGCTGTCTGCATGACTGGACACAGGACTGTCCACCTTGGGTACTTGTAGTATCCATCTGCTGAATACATAAGCATCTCCAGAAATGAGAGGGGACAAAATTCTAAAATTGCCATTTTGTATGCAACCAATCCATAGAGTTTCAAAAGGAGTCTTGTCCTGAGCACTAATTTTAACTGGAAATATACAAAAGTAATTATATTTCAAAATACTGATAATTATCCACTTCGTTCTTTTAAGACAGATTATTTTGATACTGAAACGGTATGTATATTTCTGTAGCAAATGTAATCTTTTGACCTGTTGTTGTTGTTGTTGTGCTCTTCAGTCCTGAGACTGGTTTGATGCAGCTCTCCACACTACTCTATCCTGTGCAAGCTTCTTCATCTCCCAGTACCTACTGCAACCTACATCCTTCTGAATCTGCTTAGTGTATTCATCTCTTGGTCTCCCTCTACGATTTTTACCCTCCACGCTGCCCTCCAATACTAAATTTGTGATCCCTTGATGCCTCAGAACATGTCCTACCAACCGATCCCTTCTTCTAGTCAAGTTGTGCCACAAACTCCTCTTCTCCCCAATCCTATTCAGTACCTCCTCATTAGTTATGTGATCTACCCATCTAATCTTCAGCATTCTTCTGTAGCATCACATTTCGAAAGCTTCTATTCTCTTCTTGTCCAAACTATTTATCATCCATGTTTCACTCCCATACACTCCATACATATACTTTCAGAAACGACTTCCTGACACTTAAATCTATACCCGATGTTAACAAATTTCTCTTCTTCAGAAACGCTTTCCTTGTCATTGCCAGTCTGCATTTCATATCCTCTCTACTTCGACCATCATCAGTTATTTTGCTCCCCAAATAGCAAGACTCCTTTACTACTTTAAGTGTCTCATTTCCTAATCTAATTCCCTCAGCATCACCCGACTTAATTTGACTACATTCCATTATCCTCATTTTGCTTTTGTTGATGTTCATCTTATATCCTCCTTTTAAGACACTGTCCATTCCATTCAAACGCTCTTCCAAGTCCTTTGCTGTCTCTGACCTGATTAATACAAATATGAAATCTACCCTTTTATTCAGCTAATTGTAATTATATAATCATTTGATTATATCAAGGTAACCAATGAGCTATATATAGGTAGATTATTGATTTCAAATACTGTAAGGCTTACACTGAAATTAAAAATTGTAAATGTAAAAATTTAGGACAAATGGGAAAGTTCTTTTGAATATCAATAGAAATAATCAACAAAAATACAATTTAAATGTCTCACAAAGTGGAGAAACAAGGATTCCATACATACATATAAAATGTATGTATGTAGGTATGTTCTACATCTCCTCCCAAACCAATGCACCAGTTTCAACCAAATTTTGTGCATGTATCACTTACTGTCTGGAAGGGATTTCTCTGGGATAAGAAGCATCTATCTATCAGAGTGGTAGAGGTGGGGGTGAAAAAGAAGTGTAGCCCAGAGTGCATGAATACCCTGAATTTATTCATCCACTATTTGAGAATGAGAGCACTTAGTGACTTATAACAAACTTTACACATAATTTCAAACCTTTAAGAAACTTTTTCCATTTGAAAAGTCCCACAAAATGATGAACGGGAAAAAGTTTATCTCTTACTACACTTTTGCTGCTCATGCACTAAAACTGCTGCATCAGACATGATGTTTTAATTCATTACTTCTGTACTACTTACAGTATTTGCAACATATTTTGCAGACACTACTAATATATATCACTAAATATACCTGCAAAAATTGTATGGCAGATAGTTAAGAAGATATGATGTGACAAAAATTGAACTATGTGAAAACAAAACTGCAGAGCAAAATTCACTAGAGATATAGGTGGACTATGTATACAAATTTGTGTGAAATATGTTAAATATGTCTGAAATATATGTGACATGTGCATAAGCTGGCACAGGAGGCATTGGACAGAGAGAGAGAGAGAGAAGGGGAGGTGGTGATCAACTTAGAGAAGGGAGGAGGAGATGGACAGAGTGGAAAGGAGCAGATGGACACAGGGGCAGAACAGATGGCCAGGAAAAGGAAAGAGGAGGAGATGAACAGAAAGAAGAAGAGGAGATTTACAGAGAGGGGTGTTGGGTCAAAGAGGAGATGGACAGAGGGAAGGGGGAGGTGGGAGGAGGAGATGAACAGGTAGATAGGGAGGAGCAAATAGACTAACAGAAGACTGGAAAAAAATGCATATCTGCACAGAGCTGGGTACTCAGCTAATAAACTTTTAAAAAACCTTATTCCACTCTGATGACATCTGTAACAATTTGCTTGCTTACAAAACCTTCACATTTCATCATAGTAATTTTTTGCATTACTTTCACACTTTAATTCTGACTGTCATAACGGAAGTGTATAAAATGTATTTTGAAAGCTATATCTTTTGGGTTGGTTGGAAAAAATGTAACCCAGGATCGGCATTCAACTAGAAGAATTTCGGAAGTCTCCCAAAATCACTGTCAAATTACCTGATTAACTCACTTGCTGAAACCTAGGAGTGAACCAAGGCTGTCCTCATCTCTTCAGTATGGCACATTATTGTACAGCACAATTCACAACTCTGTGACTGTTTTGGCATTGCATTGCATCCAATGGAATTAGAGAAGGTCTGAATCCCTGGAGAGAAGACTTCTTTTCCACCTTGAAATTTTACAATTGTTTTCCTTTCCTTACCACAGAAAATGGTAATTTCTTTTATCAAATGTTATGTTTAGCCCCAAAGATGAAGTATGAAAGTTGGGGCACACGTTTTCGTCCCCATTGATATTTATCAATGCCTGTAAGCAGCTAAAGGTCTGGATTTCATTGTAATTTCATTCCTCGAGAGCTGCAAGATCACCAATGGTATCTGTTCTTTTGGACATGTCTGAAAGAACAGATATCATCTTCATATAGATAATGCATACTGGCCAATTATCTTCTTCAGTGTGGATGCACTCATGTTGCCCGAACTTTTATGGGAATCAGTAGATTGACTGCCACGAGTAATGAGTATAGTGGGCAGGGGCACCACAATTGTAGTGTGGGGACAGAAAATTGGAAGTGTGGGTCTCACAGGGAGCATGTTACAGATAAGTCCCTGCAGTTGCACTATCCTCTGTGTCTTTGGTGGCTCAGTCAGATAGAGCATCTGCCATGTAAGCAGGAGATCCCGAGTTCAAGTCCTGGTAGGGCACACATTTTCAACTGTCCCTGTTGATATTTATCAATCAATGCTAAAGATCTGGATTTCATTGTAATTTCATTATAATTTATCATGCAAATGGATTTGGAACATAAAACTATGTAACTAACTATTGCCCATGACCTCCCATTTTACAACCAAGATGCTGCTCACTTCCTTCACTGTCTTTCCACAGTTCCTGTCCTATTACCCCAGCTGCCTTGTTGGTCACTGTGGCTGTGATGTTATTGTACACAAACATCACATATGCACACCACCACCTCTTTCCTAATCCTTTGGCCAACTGCATACTGATCCATAAAATTATTTCACTTTTGAAGGTCAAATCTGCAAACATACACTTAGTACTGCTATGGGTACTAACATGGTACCATCCCACACTACTTATTTATGGATTGGCCGAAGGAATCCATCCTATCCAGTCAACACCAAAAATCTGTCATCTTGTTGACATTTATGTTGACATTTTCATGATCTGGATTCATGGCAAAGACAACCTTGGCTCTATTCTCCATAACCTCAACACCTACTCCCAAATCCACTTCACCTGTCCCTTTTCAGCTCAACAAGCCACCTTCCTAGATGTTGATCTCCACCTGTTACCAGGCTTCAAGTGTACCGGTCACCACAATACGTCCACTTTGTCAAAAAGCCTCTTCCTCACAGTCTCTTCACCATGGATGCCACACCTATAGTGGAAAGTGCAAGTTGTCAAAGTATACCGATAACTTCACCAGAGCCTTTATTGACAGATAGAATCGAATCTAGCTCATCCATAAACAGATTCCCCATGTCATCTCATCCTGTGACACCAGTAAACCTGTCAGCAAGCCAATGAGCAGCACTCTTTATTACCCAGTATCACCCTGGCCTTGAAAGCTCAACTTCATCCTTCACTAAGGCTTCAACTACCTCTTTTCGTGCCCTGAGATGAGGGGTATCCTACAGAAAATCCTACCCACATAACCCAAAGTAGTGTTCCATTGCTCACCCAACCTACAGAATATCCTTGTCCATTTCTATTCCAGTCCTGCTCCCAAACCTGCACACCATGAGACATTCCCTTGTGGATGACCAAGGTACAAGTTCTATCCCATACACCCACCCACCACCTCCTACCACAGTCCAGTCACAGGCCTTTCATATCCTATAAAAGGCAGATCTGTACATGAAAGCAGACATGCTATATGTATCCCATGCTGCACTTAATGTGCAGCATTGTAAGTAGATGTGACAGGTAACCAACCGTCTACTCATATGAACTGCTACTACCAAAATGTGGCCTATCACTAGCTATACTGTACATTTGCTGAACATACTGCATTTCACAACACAAATTGCTTTAAAATTTGCTTCACTATGTATGCAGTTTGGATATTCCCTTCCAGTATAAATTTCTCCTAATTATACAGGACGGAATTGTCTCTCCAGCACATCCTGCAGTCTCATAGTCCCCAGCCTAAACCTCTGCTAACCTCTTCTCCACTGCTTTGCTTTAACTTCTCCCTTTTCCCTTCTGTCATTGTCCCCACCACTCTTTTGCATACCTCTCATGTACTGCCTTCTCTCACAACTTAACCCCCCTCCCCCCCCCCCCCAAAAAAAAAAAAAAACTGGGCATTCTTTCTCTCCCTGTCATTCTCCCTTTCCCCCCATTTCTACCCATCTCCCCTTCTGCCTCCAGCTTCCTCCATTCCCTCCCTCCCTCTTTCCATATCTCTTATATGCTCTATCACCTCAGAATGTCTTCTGCCTTGTTGTGGAGCCACTGAGTCATCTGTCTCTCCTACTTCTACCTTGCTGTACCCTGCTGTTCCCTCCTTGCCTTGTGCATCCTTCCTTACTCCTACCCCCTCCATCAGTCCAAGTAACTGCTCTCAGTAATTGATAATCAATATTCAGTGTCACCAGAAGGAGGCTGTGTGCTTTTGGGTCTCTGTATGGTTGTGTGTGTGCACATTCTACCAGACAAAGAGTTGTAAACTAGAGAACACTTTTTCCTGTTATGTGTGTTGACATGCACTATCAGTGCGACTGAAGGTGTTCACACAGTGGTTAGTGCACTGGACTCACATTTGCGAGGACAGAAGTTCAAACCTACATCTGGTGATTTCAGATTTAGAGTTTTCAAGATTTCGCGAAACTGCCCCAGGCAAATGCACAGCCAATTTCCTTCCCTGAGCTTGTGTTCAGGCAAATTGTATTAAAAATGTCTCTTTGTAGGTAATTAGTGTTGAAGAAACTTAATAATGTGCGTCATATGTCTGTTCTACATGCCATCTTTGGCAGACACAAATCTTCATACAGTCATGCACATTATATCTAAAAACAAAGATGATGTGACTTACCGAACGAAAGTGCTGGCAGCTCGATAGACACACAAACAAACACAAACATACGCACAAAATTCTAGCTTTCGCAATGAACGGTTGATTTGTCAGGAAAGAGGGAAGGAGAGGAAAAGATGAAAGGAAGTGGGTTTTAAGGGAGAGGGTAAGGAGTCATTCCAATCCCGGGAGCGGAAAGACTTACCTTAGGGGGAAAAAAGGACGGGTATACACTCGCACACACACACACACACACACACACATATCCATCCACACATATACAGACACAAGCAGACATATTTAAAGACAAAGAGTTTGGGCAGAGATGTCAGTCGAGGCGGAAGTGCAGAGGCAAAGATGATGTTGAATGACAGGTGAGGTATGAGTGGCGGCAACTTGAAATTAGCGGTGATTGAGGCCTGGTGGGTAACGGGAAGAGAGGATATATTGAAGAGTAAGTTCCCATCTCCGGAGTTCGGATAGGTTGGTGTTGGTGGGAAGTATCCAGATAACCCGGACGGTGTAACACTGTGCCAAGATGCGCTGGCCGTGCACCAAGGCATGTTTAGCCACAGGGTGATCCTCATTACCAACAAACACTGTCTGCCTGTGTCCATTCATGCGAATGGTCAGTTTGTTGCTGATCATTCCCACATAGAATGCATCACATTGTAGGCAGGTCAGTTGGTAAATCACGTGGGTGCTTTCACATGTGGCCCTGCCTTTGATCGTGTACACCTTCCGGGTTACAGGACTGGAGTAGGTGGTGGTGGGAGGGTGCATGGGACAGGTTTTACACCGGGGGCGGTTACAAGGATAGGAGCCAGAGGGTAGGGAAGGTGGTTTGGGGATCAGGCCTCAATCTCTGCTAATTTCAAGTTGCCACCACTCATACCTCACCTGTCATTCAACATCATCTTTGCCTCTGCACTTCCGCCTCGACTGACATCTCTGCCCAAACTCTTTGTCTTTAAATATGTCTGCTTGTGTCTGTATACGTGTGGATGGATATGTGTGTGTGTGTGTGTGTGTGTGTGTGTGTGTGTGTGTGTGTGTGTGTGTGTGCGAGTGTATACCCGTCCTTTTTCCCCCTAAGGTAAGTCTTTCCGCTCCCGGGATTGGAATGACTCCTTACCCTCTCCCTTAAAACCCACTTCCTTTCGTCTTTTCCTCTCCTTCCCTCTTTCCTGACGAAGCAACCGTTCGTTGCGAAAGCTAGAATTTTGTGCGTATGTTTGTGTTTGTTTGTGTGTCTATCGACCTGCCAGCGCTTTCGTTCGGTAAGTCACATCATCTTTGTTTTTAGATATATTTTTCCCACGTGGAATGTTTCCCTCTATTATATTGAAGTCATGCACATTATGTAGACTTCAAAGTGTTACATTGCATGTTAGAGTTCCTAGCAAGAAGCTGGAAGAAATATATTAAGAGGGACATAAAATTTACATTTGATGAAAAGGGAACTGGTGATGAAATGTCAATGTATTCTGAAATACCAACTAACTAATAGCAGAGAAGCTGGGTCACCGATATGGCTGATACAATGTGGCTTGTAAGTGGTGTGTGCATGTGGTTTGCAAGGCAAAAAGAGAAACACAGGAAAGGAGAGGATGCAGGGTGGACACTGAGTATAGTAACACATTAGAAAATAGTAACAAAGGAAAACAGCACTATGTTACAGGATGGCAGATAAACTGTAAAGGAAAATCAAACAATGGAACATCCTAGGTGGAATGAAACAGTATTATGAAAAGAATAATTCCTACTCACCATATGGTTGAGGTGCTGAATCACATATAGGTACAACAAAAAGACTGTCAGAAAGTGAGCTTTTGGCCCACAAGACTTCCATCAAAAATACACAACACACACACACACACACACACACACACACACACACACACACACATGGCCACAGTATATGGCTCCTAAAGCCAGACTGTGAGTAGCAGTGCATGATGGGAGAGGCAACCAGGTGGTGGGTATAAGGAGGACACTGGGGCGGGGACAGAGAGGGATAGCAGTGTAGAGTTGGGGGATGGTAAAGTGAGATTTGTGGGAGCATACAAGGAGGAGGTGGAGAGAAGTCTGTGCAGCTACGTGCAGTTTAGATGGCCAGTGGAGTGGGGCAAGATAGTGGAAAAGGAGAGAAGAAAAAAAGACTGAGGGTGCTTAGGTGGAATTGAGGCCTGCGTAGTGCTGGAATGGGAGCAGGGATGAGGTCGGATGGGAAAGGACAATGACTAACGAAGGTTAAGGCCAGGAGGTTTTTGGGAACATAGGATATATTGCAGGAGGAGTTCCCAATTCATTAAAAGCTGATGGTCATGGGAAGGATCCAGATGACACAGGCTGTGAAGCAGTCACTGAAATAAAGAATGTCATGTTGGGGTGCGTGCTAAGAAATGGGTTGGTCCAGATGTTTCTTGGGAACTGTTTCTCTGTGAACATTCATGTGGACAGAAAGCTTCTTGGTTGCCATGTGCACATAGAATGCAGCACGGTGGTTCCACCACTCCTCCATTCAACTGTAACATCCCCCCCCCCCCTCCTGCCACTGCCCCCAAACCACCCCTGTCAACTTTCCAGAAATTCCACAAATCCCTCAACATGCAAACTAATCTTACATCCACAGAAAGAACTGCAATCCACCAAAAAACTGATCCTGACCTTGTAATCCTACACTACGTGACCAAAAGTATCTGGACACCTGGCTGAAAATGACTTACAAGTTCGTGGAGCCCTCCATCGGTAATGCTGGAATTTGATATGGTGTTGGCCCACCCTTAGCCTTCATGACAGCTTCCACTTTTGTGGACATACGTTTAATCAGGTGCTGGAGCACTTCTTGTGGAGTGGCAGCCCATTCTTCACAGAGTGCTGCACTGAGGAAAGGTATCGTTGTCGGTTGGTTAGGCCCGCCACGAAGTCGGCGTTCCAAAACATCTCAAAGTGTTCTACAGGATTCAGGTCAGGACGCTGTGCAGGCCAGTCCATTACAGGGATGTTATTGTGTAACCACTCCGCTACGGGCAGTGGCGGATTTACATATAGGCCAACTTGGCACGGGCCTAGGGGCGGCACCTTAAGGGAGGCGGCATTATTTGCTCTTTACTCATTTTAACCTTTTACGTTTTAAAATAACTGCGCTTACAAACAACAATAATTTTTAATATTGTTAAACAACTTGCTAGTTTAAATACGCCTTAAGAACGAAATTCGTCAATACAAGCTTGGAAATATACATATGGTAGTTTACTTGCTCACTGAATGGAGGAAATTTAATGTTGGGTTTCTGTCTGGTATCATCTTCATGATTGTTCAAAATATTTTGAAGTAAGCTGTCAGGACGGCAATGTACAATACAGTGTTTGAAACGTTATTATTCCGAGAATTTTGTCAGCTTCTACTTAGCCCTACCATATTTTCCCCGTGAAAATATCGGGACCCCTGAAAAGCAGTGATAAACTAATGAGAAGCTTCTTAAATACTGTACCATGTGTGGGCCTCAGTATGTAAAACCCGACTCTACTTAAATTACTTGTAGAAATTGCGGGGACGTATCAAGTCAACCCTCCATTCCTGTAATTATTGTGAAAGCTATGTGGTCTTCAATATCTGAGCATTGATTTAATGACACCCATTTAACAAAACATATTGATAACCGAATATTCAGAGCATATTTGGTCCCAGCTAAAATTCTGGTGACGCGGGAAACAAGCCAAAAAAGGGACTGTCCCATTTTCTTTACGACATGAATTCCAGCAGGCAGGTGTGCTCCTACTGTTCGCTGACAACAGAGAAACAGGCGACAATGAAATTAAATTATTCTGCATTGTCGTTCTTTCATACCACAGTTACGTCGAGTAATCCGAGTTGGTCAGTTCATTGCTCCGTGCTTAAAGGAAAAATCTTTGTGATCGTGTGCAGTGTTTAAAGTAAAAAGCTTTGTGCTCATGTGCGGTGTAATACGATTGGAACTGGGTGCAGTTTTTCTTTCTTTCGTTTTACACATTTTTTTCCTTTGTTTTGAATATTGGTTGACAATTTTGTAAGTGCCTTAACATGACAGTTGAAAAAAAGCAAACGTGCAAAATTAAGTGGGGCGGCATTTCGGAAATTATCGAAGGAAAGGTGAGAACTAGAAGCCAATGTTCTAAAAACGCTAGGCAGAGTAGATAAATTTTTCGCAAAAAATGTTGCTGGTTCGACTTCGAGTTCAAGTAGTGCGGATGATATTTCTGTTGTTGTAAAAGAAGTAAATACAGACAAAACGAAAGTTAGAAATGAAGAAAAGCAAATTGTTCCTGATTTCGAGTTTCACGAAAAACTAAGTGTCGAGTCAGACATTACAGAAAGAAATAGCCTTGTTAGTAGAGATGGGCAAACCGAAACACGTAACTTTCGAAACAAATGAAACAGTACAATGTAATGTTCCGATACGTTGTTTCGAAACAGTGGAACAGTTTGTGTTTTGTATTCTAATAAACCTACACATTTTATCATCTTGAATGTCTAATGTATAAGTATGTCCATATAAACACAAATGAGGTGCGAGAGCGCTAATCATGTCGCAGAAAGTATGAAACTATCACTTAGGCGTCTTGGCAGTTTCGTATTTCCTGCAGCAAATGCGCTGCTTTCGTGTCGCGTGACTTTCATACTTCTCAATTGGCTGAGGACAGCCATAGCTGAAGACAGAAGAACCACCACGAACGGAACTGGAGGTGGGAGCAAACTGCAGAAACACACATTCCGTTAGTATGGGTAATATACCCATCCTGCTATTTTCCATTTACACAAGGGGAATCATTGTGGATAATAGGCACGCCAAATAATTGGAATAAATAACAAAATATAACAGAAAATTTTTTGTCTTCCAAGGTGTTTCGAACCGCTACTATAAATTCACCATGCTTCCCAGCCATTCCCGTACACCATTACACCATCAGTGATTTGTCAAACAGATTGCTTGCAATTATACCTACATCAAATTTATGTACATGTCTAATAACTGTCACTCTACGCCTTTTTTTATTCAAAATGTTGTAGGCTTACTTGCGTTTCTTAATATGATTACTGTACATGAAAAGAGAAGCGTATGTTATAAAAAAAGTGTAATTTAACTGAATGATTTTCACATATTTATTATTTTGAATGTGAATAGTATACGTTGTTTTATAGTTTGGTTAGTGTTTATAAAGCAGATCTTACGCCATTTCGAAACAGGACAGTCAGCTAGAAACGAAGCTTTATTTTCGGATATCTTAAGCTTCATGCTATTGCTTGTCAAAAAGATTTCGGCACTCTTGAAAGAGTTTCATGAAGTGGTATGTTGTGTTTCAGTACCTGTGCCGAGCTCGAATCTCGTCCGACACAGAGTGGAATGAAACATCACTGTTTCGATACAATTAGTCCGTTCCAGGCATAGGTGGACTGAAACAGCCTTATTTTGAAACAACGATACAGTTTCTGTGTCTGGCTCGAGATCGAATCTGGTCAACACCGACTCAAAGGAAGGCCCCGGCGCTCGTTGGTGACGTCACGTCAGGTAGGCACGGCGAACGCCAGGTCTGTTGCAGGCAGAAACGCTTGGGCGTGCTTATCACTATAAATCTCTTATTTTTGGACAAACTGTTTGGTATTGTTTTGGTTTCTGCAGTTTTATTTAGATGAAATATTTTCTTACTATCGTAAAGCTACAAATGAAGATCATAGTTATGTATTAATGAATCCTGTCGAAACAAACGTAGATCAATATGAGAAGACGCTTTGCCCCATTGCACGCTTCAGAAATTTTACATTCAAGTAACTATATTTACTTGATCCATTTTGCTATCGAAACTTACCCCAACCCCCTTACAATGAACTCGTTTCTTTTATTTATTTTCGTTTGACATCGTCACTGGAAATGTGAACTAATTTACATGTGTAAATGTTCAACTGTTGCCAGTCATTAGATTACAGTCGTTTTCAACTAAAGGAATTCTAAACAGGAAACAAAATAGCTTCATACATCAAAATACTGCTGAGCTTAACATGCACATTAGAAAAGATAAATATTCCTGTCTTGCAACTGAAAGGAGAAACTTTATAAGTTAAAAAATTTTATTTGATAAAACACGTATCTCTCTTTTGCCTCTTCTTCTGTCTCCCATCCCCTCCCCCAACGTGTACAATCGCAAGATATTTCATTAACATTCAGTGTTCCTCACCCCATAGTCAACCACGATACCTAAAGAAGAGCACCAATATGTTCACAGTTTCTTGTAAAAGCAACCCAGTACAAACGTAACTTCCTCAGATTTACAAATAAGGTAAAGAAGCACGAATTCTGTTGCTGCTGGACCATTAAGTTGTTTTTATACGTCAATCCTTAAAACAGGTGGAAATTTAAGTTCAGGAGTACACTATTTGTTAAGAAGTGTAATGAATTGCACAATTAATTGATTGCAGAAATCTCCCAGAACAATGTGTGTTGGTCAACTACCGCCAATAGTTTCACATTTTCCTGTGCCTGCAACAGACCTGGCTTTCGCCGTGCCTACCTCGAGGCCAACGAGAAAGAAGTTGGCCTCGTGCCTACCTGACGTGACGTCACCAACAAGCGCCGAGGCCTTCCTTTGAGTCAGTGTTGAAATGGTCCGAGACAGGGGCGGAATGAAACACCACTGTTTCGAAACAGTGAACCACAACCGTTACGAAACACTGAAACAGTTCCACGTATCGATACACTGTATCGGAACATAGAAACAGTGGCCAAGTCTACTTGTTAGTGATGATCCTGCAGAATCGTGTGTCAATGAATCAATAAACGACATTCTCTTACAACGTGGCATTAATCAGAATTGTAACGGTGATTTTTCTAATTCAAGAAGATCAATAGGCGATAAAACCAGATATTTGACCTAAAATGTATTTTATCGTAAACTTTTAAATGGTGAATCAACTTTGCGTGATTTTCTAGTACACTCCTGTAGCACCGATGCTGCTTTTTGTGCACAATGTAAATTGTTCGGAAATACGGCCGCGGTTGCTACTAATGGTATTGCTGATTGAAAAAATATTTCTAATATTTTATCTCATCACGAGAATCTACTTGAACACAAAAAATCTGAGTTATCACTCTTAACAAGAAAAAAGTCACTTCGAACAATAGATAACCATTTCGACTCATATGTTGAGACATAAAAAATTTAATGGTGCAGTGTGTTGAAAAGGGTCTTTGCAGTAGTTAAGAAGCTAAGTCGTGGACTTCCCCTACGTGGACACGTTGAAAGATTCCATTCATTAGACAATGGTCAATTTATGATGTCTCTGGAAATTATACCCAAGTTTGATCCCTTTCTCGCAGAGCACATTGTACGACATGGAAATCCAGGGCAGGGACATACAAGTTATCTTTCTTCAACAATCTGTGATCAAATAATAGAGCCTTCTGAACGAATAAAAAGAATTACCATAAGTGAAATAAAACAGGCCAAATATTTCTCTACAATAGTAGATTCTACTGCGGATATTTCACATATTGATCAATTAGCTTTCATATTAAGATACGTGAACAAGATTGGAGAACCTGTTGAACGTTTCCTTCTGTTTTTACCAAACCCGGCACACAAATCCGTAAATGTAGCTGAGGCCGTACTAAAAGTCCTGTCTACAAATTCCATTGATATTACTGACTATAGAGACCACTCATATGACAACGCAAGCAATGTGGCAGGAACCTACACTCGTTTGCAGGCACACACTGAAGAACTAAATCTAAAAGCGCATTATGTGCCTTGTGCAGTAAGCTGTTGTCGGGAAGCATGTTCATTTTTCAATGTAGTGCAAAACCTTTATAATTTTATCTCTGCTTCTACACAGTGCTGGCATTAACTTCTGTCTTCCATGAAACCAGAAAGCAAAACAGTAAAGAGTTATTCAAAAACGCGTTGGTCAGCTAGAGAGGAAGCGTGTGTAAGTCTATATATGAAAACTGGGAGGGCGTTATCAATGTCCTCACACATATTGCTGATAAGATATTGAGGTCGCTGATATAGTGTACCTGACAGTAGGTGGCAGCACAATGCACCTAATATGAAAAAGTATGGTTTTGAGGGTGTCCGAATACTTTTGATCACATAGTGTACTTGCTGACAAAGGCTTCAAAACTGTTCTTTGAACTGCAAGGAGTACCTGGCAGAAGGACTCCACCAGCTGTCAGATTCATCCAGCTACAAACCTTGGCCCAGTGACCCCATTCCAGAAATCCAGCAGGATCTCCAGTCTCTCCTCAAATCCTTAGGCTCATCCCAGAACCTCTCCCTACAGTCTGTTTCTCTCCTCATCCTACCACTCACCACTTACCTACCCTCTACATGCTTCCTAAAGTGAAGCCAACCACCCAGGATTCTCCATTGCAGCCAGTTACTGTGCCCCCACTAAGAAAATGTCTGCTCTTGTAGACCAACACCATCAGCCTATTATCCACAACCTACGCTCTTATATAAAAGATACCAACCATTTCCTCCACTGACTCTCCACAGTTGCTGTTCCCTGCTCATCACTATTAATGCCACTTCCCTTTACATCGGCATGCCTAATACCCATGTCACTACTGCTATTGAACTCTACTTTTCTCAAAACACAACAGATTCCAAACCAATATCTGTTGCCAATACCAACTATACTCTCACCCATGATTGTTTCGCCTTTGAATGAATTAGCTACAAACAAATCTGGGGACAGCTATGGACACCCGCATGGCACCATTCTATGCTGGCCTATCAAAGGGTTATTTAGAGGAATCCTTTCTAAACACGCACTATCCCAAACCCTTCAGCTCATTCAGATTCACTGAAGACATCTTCGTGCTGTGGATCAAGGGTGAGGATACTCTGTCCACATTCCTCCAGAACCTGAGCGCCTTCTCCCCTGTTCACTTCGCTTGGTCATACTCAACCAAACCAGTCACTTTCCTCAATGTTGACCTCCACTTCAAAGCTGGCCACAACAGTACCTATGTCTAACCACCAGCAGTACCTCCAATTCTACAGCTGCCTCCATTCCATACTGACAAGTCCCTTTAATACACTCTAGCCACCCATGGCTGGCAACAGCTTTAGTGATGAGCAGTCTCCCTCAAAATATTCTGAGGGTTTCACTGAGGCTGTCACAGACAGTGATTACGCCCCCAACATTGCACAAAATCATATCTCCTGTGCCTTATCTCTCCATTCACCAATCACCTCTCAAAGTCCCTCGTCTGGCCACAGAGGAGCATTCCCCTCATGACTCAGTACTAGCCAGGATTGGAGCAACTGAATCATATTCTCTGCCAGGGTTTCAACTGCCTCTCATCTTACCATGAAATGAGGAATGTTCTGCCCAGTAGTCTTCCCAGTGTTCTCACAATGCATTCCACCACCAACTGAACCTACACAATACCCTTGTCCATCCTCACACAGCCCCTGCTCCCAGCCCCTCGTGCCATGGCTCATACCCCTGTAATAGACCTAAATTCAAGACCTGTACCATACAACCTCCATCCTGGGCGTAAGCATCACCTATCCTATCAAAGACTGGGCTACCTGAGAAACCAGTCATGTGATATACAGGCTAGGCTGCAACTACTGTGCTGTCTTCTATGTGGGCATGAAAACCAACAACCAGTCTGCTCACATGGATTACCACTGACAAACTGTGGCAAAGAAACAACTGGACCACCCCATTGCTGAGCAAGTCACCCAACACAATGTTTTTCAACTCAATGACTGCTTCACAGGATGTGCCATCTGGATCCTTACAATCAACATCAGATTTTCTGAATTGTGTGAGTGGGAAGTCTCCCTGCAATATATCCCATGTTTCCATAACCCTCCTGGCCTCAGCCTCCATCAGTCATTGTCCTTACCCATCTAGTCCCTTCCTTATTCCCATTCCAGCACTGCACAGCCCTCTATTCCACCAACTCATCCTCAGTCTTTTTACTTTTCTCCTTTTCTTGTATGCCACCTTCCCCTCCTCCCCCTTCCCCTCCCCACCATCCTCTGCACATAGATGCCCTACCCTCTCTCCACCTCATCCCTGTGTGCTTCACAAGCAGCACTCTACTGTCCCCCACCCCCACCCTGCTATCCCTCCCCACCCCACTCCAGTCTCCTCCTTAAACTCATCACCCAGTTACCTCTCCCATTACACTCTGCTGCTCCCAGTCTGGCTTCAGGAGCCAAAGACTGTGGTCAAGTGTGGCCATGTATGTGTCAGTTGCATTTGTATGTGTGTGTGTGTGTGTGTGTGTGTGTGTGTGTGTGTTGTCTATTTTCAACGAAGGCTTTGCTGGCCAAAAGCTCTTTTTGTTGTTCCTATCTGTGACACAGCATCTCCGCTATATGGTGAGTAGCAACTGTTCTTTTCATAATACTGTTTCTTCCATCCTGGATGTTCCACTGTTTGATTTTCCCTGACAGCTTATCTTCCATCCTGTAATCCAGTGCTGTTTTCCTCTGTTACTATTTTCTAATGCATTGCTATATTCAGTGTCCTCACTACTTCCTCCTCTTTCCTGTTTTTACCTTATAGACCACACTGCATGCTATACTTAAGAGGCACACTGTGTCAACCATATTGGCCATGCTTAACAGATGGCTATAAGACTGTGCTGATTGTTGGTGCAACATCTCATATCCCACATTATTCCTGCCAATATTACTAATCCAATACCTTCAAACTGATCACTCTTTCTGCATCACTCTCACGTATTTTCAGGCGTTATTTCCCCATACCTTTTCTGTGCTACATGAACTTGTGCCTCACCCTACCACTTCACACCATATAACTTCACCTAATCTAATCACATCTGCTGTCCTCCTCCTTCAAACTTAATTTCAATATTTTTATTTATTTTTTCTTTTGTCTCATTGTGTCTTCGTTCCAGTTTCATTTGGTTTTTGCCTTTCACTATTGGCCTACTCTCTCTGATTTCATCTTGTTTCCCATTACTTCATCCGTTTCATCTATTTCGTGATATTTTTTGGATGTTTGGGTGTATTTTTTCGAATTTTTCGGATGTAATTCCACATTCTTTATGTATTTTTATGCGTTTTTATCCATCACCATCGATCCTTGTTCCTTCCATCTGTGTCACCACAGAAAATTTCCTTATCCCTAGTTAGAACCCAGTCCCACGCACTGTTCTTGCATTATTGCTTGGCTCATGGAACCACCAAATGAGCTTAGCATCAAATTACACATCTCCGGCTGCCACCCTTCCTCCACAATGACCTCTATCTGTTCATTTTCCACCAATCCTTAACGCTTATCAACAAGGTTCTACAAAACTATATCAGTCAGGTGCAGACCTTCTTGCAATACCTTCTCCACATTCACAAAATTGTCCTGCTATGTAATCCCAAATTCCTGAATCCCATATCACACATTGAAACTCTTGCCCTCCAGGAAATAGAGCAACATGCACATCACCTCAGAAAACTCTACAGCCTATTCACTTCCTACTCTCACTTGGACTACCACTATCCACCACCTCTACAAGAAACTGCAAACTTCCCCCACAGTCCCTCATAGCTGATAAACTCTGTCTCACAGACCTACTACATTTATCCACCCTAAAAAACTCTCTCCCACCAACATACAGAGTCCAGAACCGAAACAGACCCAAAACACAGTCATGAACCTTTTCTCCAAAAGCTGTAGCCCTGCAGAAGTATCAGTCCTTTCCAAAGGCCTCACCTTTCGGCCCAGTCCCCATTCAGTCATGCAGGACTTGTTAAAGACCCTCTCTCCACCTTACCAATCAGACTCAACCAAAGACCAATGTTGAACATTGCCTGACTCAGTTCACTTCTCCTCCCAACCATGATCCACCCCACTGCTCCCAAATCACTTCCTGTTAACTTTCCAGAATTTCTTAACCTTGAACTGTCCACACAATAATTCCTCAAATCCGTCAGCATACAAACTTATCTCACATCCACAGGAAAAACCACAATCCACCACCTAAAATCTGATCACAACCTTATAATGCTACCTGCTAATAAAGGCTTCACCACTTTTGTTTTGAACAGCACTTATTACCTGGCAGAGAGACTCCACCAGCTGTCAGATTCACACTTCCTGTTCCTTCACCACATCGTGCACTGCTCATTTCTATTGATGTCATCTCTCTTTGCACTAACAGCCCTAATATGCAGTGCCTTACCACTATTGACACTACCTTTCCCAATGCCCAACAGATACCAAACCAACAACCTCCTACCTAGTTGCCATTACTAACTGTATCCTCACCCACAGTTACACTTCTTGTTTGAAGGCATCACCTACAAACAATTCCAGTGTATGGTTATGTGCATTCAGATGGCACCATCCTATGCCAGCCTATCACAGACCACCTAGAGGAATCCTTCCTAAACACCCAGAATCCCAAACCCCTCACCTGTTTCAGATTCATTGCTGACATCTTCATGATCTGGGTCAAGGGTGAGGATATCCTATTCACATTCCTCCAGAACCTCAACACCTTCTCTCCTATTTGCTTCACTTGGTCCTACTCAACCGAACAGCCCACCTTCCTCAATATTGACCTGCACCTCAGTAACTCTGTCCATGCCAAACCTACCAACCACAAGCAATACCTCCACTTTGACAGCTGCCATCCATTACATACCTGAAGTCCCTTCCATACAACCTAGTCACTCACAGCTAATGCTTCTGTAGTGATGAGCGGTCTCTCTTGAAATATACTGAGGGTCTCAGGCCTTCAGAGACAATAATTACCCTCTGTACAAAAACAGATCTCCTGTGTCTTATCTCTCCAGTTACCCATCACCTCTAATGTCCCACTGCCCAGTCACAGAGGAGCACTCCCATCATGACTCAGTACTACCCAGGTCTGGAACAGCTGAATCACATTCTCTGCTAGGGTTTCAACTACCACTTGTCATGCCTTGAAATGAGGAATGACCTACCTGCTGTTCTTCCCATCCCTCCCACAGTGGTATTCCACCACTCACTGACCCTACACAGTATCCTCATCCATCCCTACATAACCCCTACTTTGAACACCTTGTGTCATGGCTCATATCCCTCTAATAGACCTAGATGCAAGAACAGTCCCACCACCTATTCCAACCCAGTCACAAGCATCACCTATCCCATGAAAGGCAGGGCTACCTGTGAAACCAGTCATATGATCTATGGGCTGTGCTGCAACCACTGTGTTGCATTCTATGTGTGCATGGCAACCAATAAGCCTTCTGTCCACAAGAATGTTCACCGCCAAACTGTCCCCAAGCAACAGCTGGAGCATCCCATTTCTTAACAAGCTGCCAACATGACATTCTTCATTTCAGTGACTGCTTCACAGCCTGTGCCATCTGAGTCCTTCCCATCAGCATCAGCTTTTCTGAATTCCATGGGTGGGAACTCTCCCTGTGATATATCCTATGTCCCTGTAACCGTCCTGGCCTCAGTCTTTGTTAGTCATTGTCCTTATCCATCTACCCCTTCCCTGTTCCCATTTCAGCACCACACAGCCCTCTACTCCACCAATACATCATCAGCTTTTTAACATCTCTCTTCTCCCACTACACCCCGTCCCCCTCTCCACAGGCTGTCTAACCTGCAACTAGCTGTCCAACAATCTCTCCACCTCACTGCCGTATGTGCCACAAGCAGCACTTTACCATGCCCCACCCCTACCCTGGTATGTCTCCCCTCCCCGTCCCAGTGTCCTCCTTACCCCCACACTGGTTGCCTCTCCCATCTTCAGTTGCTGCTCGTAGTCTGGCTTCAGCAGCCAGAGACCATGGTCATGTGTGTGAGAGTTGCATTTGTGTGAATATTTGTCTGTATGTTGTCTGTTCTCAAGAAAGTTCTTTCCGTTGTTTCTGTCTGTGGCTCAGAATCACCACTATACGGTGTGAAGCAACTATCATTTCATAATATTGTTACAATCCATCCTGACATTTCCATTGTTTGATTTTAACTGACTGCTTATCTTCCATGCTGTAACACAGTGGTGTTTTCCATTGTTACTGTTTTCTAATGCATTACTATACTCACTGCCTGTCCTAATTTCTCTTCTTTCCTCTGTTTCACTTGTTGCCTTAAAAACCACACTTAATGCTATACTTACTGTGCACACTGTACCAAATGTTTTGACTCTGCGCAATAGATGGCTTCAAGACCACTCTGATTGTTGGTCTTCCACATTACTCCCGCCAATATAATTTATCTTATACCTTCAGACTGATCATTTTTCCTGCATCATGTTTGCATATCTTTGGGTGTTATGTCCCATACATTTCCTGTGACACACAGACTTGTATTTCATCCTACCAACTACTCACCCTCCCTCCCCCCCCCCCCCCCCCAATCCTCCTTCTGTCTATTTTAGTTCACACCTACTAACTTCACCTAATCTAGTCACTTGTGCTGCCGTCCTTCTTCACACTTATCCACCCACAGATGTGCAGCCCATATTACAATATTTTTTCTTTATTTTTTCTTTAATCTCATTGTGTCTTCATGCCAGTTCCAGTTAGTTTTTGCATTTCACTAATGGCCTACTCCCTCAGATATCATCCTGTTTCCCCATATTTCATCCGTTCCATCCTTTTCTTGATTGTTCTCATGTGTTTGGGTGTATTTTTTCGAATTTTTTCGGACAGAATTTCACGTTCTTTACATATTTTTTGTGTTTTCATCCACCGGCAAGAATCCTTACTTCTTCCGTCTACGTTGGTACAGAGAAGTTCCCTTATCCCTAACCAGAACTCAGTCCTACACAATGTTCCTGCATTATTGCTTTGCTCATGGAATCCCCCCAAATGGTCTTACCATCAAATTACACATTGCCTGCTGCCATCCTTTCTTCCACGGTGATCTCTTATCTGCTCAGATTCTCCCAATCCTTAACTCTCACCAACATAGTCCTGCAAAACCATGACAATCAAGTGCAGACCTCCTTGCAATACCTTCTCTCCATCTGCAAAATTCTCCTGCTATGCAGTCTGAAATTCCTGGATCACATATTACACATTGAAACCCTTACTCTCCACCCTGTTCACTTCCTACTCCCACCTTGGACCATCCCTGTCTACCATCTCTTCAAAAACCTCAAAATCTCCTCCACACCCCCACTTAGTTGACAAACCCTGTCGTGCAGACCTTCTACATTTATCCACCCTGAAAACTCCCTTCCACCACCATACAGAATCCAGAGCCTAAACAGACCCAAAACATAGTCATGAACCTTTGCTCCAAAATCCTAAGTCCCACAGAAGAATCACTCCTTAAAACAGCCTCACCTTTTGTCCCACTTCCAAAATCTAACAAGCAGGACTTGTTAAATACCTTCTCTCCTTCTCCCAGTCCTTACAGTGGAAACTCTTTTTTGCCACCAAACCTACCAATCAGACACAAACAAAGACCAATGTTGAACCCTGCTTGACACAGTTCACTCCTCCATCCAACTGTGATCCATCCCCACTTCCACCAAATCACCCCTTGTTTATGTTTTTTCTGAGCCCAAATTTTCTTCATGTGTTCACTGTGTTGTTTCTTTCGCTCCGCTGTCCATTTGCATCCTGGTCTCTTCTGTGTTGTGGTGTCAAATTTATGTTTTTTGATGATGTTCCTGAATTCAGTTCTATTTTCCGCATCGTTTACTGTTATGTGTGATTGTCTGAGGTCCTCTTCAACTTCCTTTATCCATTTTGTTTTTCCCCTGCCTGAGTTGATGACTTTAAGAATTCGCTTTGAAATACAGTTTTCATTCATCCTGTGGATATGTCCATAGAACTGCATTCTTCTTTTTCTTATTGTATCTGTAATCTTGCCTGTGTATTTATATAATTCCAGATTCCTTGCTCTTGTATCGGGCCAAAAATTTTCCTGAGAATTTTCCTTTCTTGTTTCTCTATTTCTTTGATTTTTGTTTGCCCACCTATTTGTGTTGTTTCATGCGTTAATGGATATGGACTTTTGTTATAATAGTTCCATGTGAGTTTATATGCTTTCTGTAGTTTTTTTATTCTTTCCTCATTGGACTTTAGGTTGATCCCTGATGGGTGAATGATTTCTCCCAGGTACTTAAAAAGTGGTACTAGTACGATTTTCCCATGGGTTGTCACAATAGGCATTTTGTCTTGTGGCACTCTTTCTATGTAATGGTTTTTCTCATATGAGATTTGCAGGCCGGTTCTTTGTGCAATTTTGTGTAACTTCTCTATGGCATTTGTGGCTTCTTTTCTATTATTTGTGAGGATTGCAAGGTCATCCGCAAAAGCTAAACACTTCACATTGAATCTATTATCTTTTCTAATGCCAATTTGGATTCCTTTGACTTTTTTCCCATATCCTGATAAATTTTTCAAGAATGATATTAAAGAGTAATGGTGAAAGTCCGTAATCCTGTCGCACTCCAGTTTGGATTTCAAATGGTTCTGAGATATCCCCCATAAATTTAACCGTCTGCTTGTGTCTGTATATGTGTGGATGGATATGTGTGTGTGTGCGAGTGTATACCCGTCCTTTTTCCCCCTAAGGTAAGTCTTTCCGCTCCCGGGATTGGAATGACTCCTTACCCTCTCCCTTAAAACCCACATCCTTTTGTCTAACCTTGGAGACTGTGTCAGTTAATGTTTCCCAAAAGATTGCTCTTGTATTTCTGTCAATGCTGAATTCTTCCAGCGTCTTGCAGAGCGCTACTCTGTCTATTGAGTCGTAGGCCTTTTTAAAATCTACAAAAGTGACCACTGTGTTTTGGGTGTTTCTCATCTGGAGAATCATTTTCAGATTCCAGATCTGCTCTATGCGTGATCGTCCCTTGTGAAAACCAGCCTGGTTTTCTCCTATTTGTGGGTCAGCTTGTCCTAGTCTATTCGTGAGAACTTTTGATAGGATTTTATATGTGACCGGTACGAGTGAGATACCCTTGTAATTATTTGGTTCAGTTTTGTCCCCTTTTTTGTGGAGTGGATGGATGAGTGCGCATTTCCATTCAGAAGGGATCTGTTCTGTTTCACAAATGTTTAATATGATTTTGTGAATTTTTCCTGTTAATCTTTCATCATTTAATTTCCATAGTTCTGCAATAATTCCATCTTCTCCTGGGGCTCTATTGTTTTTCAGTGTCTTGATAATTTCTACTATTTTGTTGATGGTTGGCGGTTTAGTGTCAGGATTTGGTGTAGATGTCTGGTAGTGAATATCCTCTGTTTGTTGGTCTTTTGCAGTTGAGAAGTTTGTTGAAATAGTCTGCGAGGATTTGGCAGTTATTCTTCATGTTAGTTTCTAGTGAACCATCTGATTTCTTGAAGAAAAGATTGGATGAAATATGTTCTTTAAACATCTTATAAAAATTCCTGGTGTTGTTCTTCTTAAAGTCTTGTTCTATCTCATCTAGTCACCGTTTGTCATAATTTCTTTTTTCCCTCCGAATAGTTTTCGATGTTTGTTTTCAGATTACTAGAAATTGTTGCCATTTTTCTGATGTTTTGTGACTATTGAAGTTTTTCCAGTCATTGGTCCTTTCTTCTATTGCTTGGTCACATATTATATTCCACCACCTGTGTTTTCTCCTTCTCAGGGGTTGACCCAATTTCGTCGTGGATTTGAGGACGTCCACAAGTTCTGTCCAGTTTGTGGTGTTTGTCTGACTAATTTCCTGTAAGATGTATTCCTTGTTGAGTTTAATGTGTTTGGGGTCTTGCCTCAGCACTTTGTTTGGTTTTGGCTTTTTTATATTGGGTTGTAATCTGGTCTTTATCTGTAGAAGATGGTGGTCTGAGTCAAAAAATATCTTCTCATTTTCACACTCAGAATTTCTGCTGTGTAACTCTCGGAGATGGCCACATGGTCTATCTGGAATTCACCTAACATTCTGTTGGGCGACTTCCAAGTACACAATTTCTTGTTGCGACACCTACAACGTGCTGACATGAGGAAAGGTTCCAACCGATTTCTCATACACAAACAGCAGTTGACCGGCATTGCCTGGTGAAACGTTGTTGTGATGCCTCGTGTGAGGAAGAGAAATGCATACCATCACATTTCCAACTTTGATAAAGGTTGGATTGTAACCTATCGCAATTGTGGTTTATTGTATTGCGACATTACTGCTCATGTTGGTCAAGATCCAATGACTGTTAGCAGAATATGGAATCAGTGGGTTCAGGAGGGTAATACGGAACGCCGTGCTCGATCCCAATGGTGTCGTATCACTAGCAGTTGAGATGACAGGCATCTTATCCGCATGGCTGTAATGGATCGTGCAGCCACGTCTCGATCCCTGACTCAACAGATGGGGACGTTTGCAAGACAACAACCTTCTGCACGAATAGTTAGACGACGTTTGCAGCAGCATGGACTATCAGCTCGGAGACCATGGCTGCGGTTACCCTTGACGCTGCATCACAGACAGGAGCATTTGCGGTGGTGTACTTGACGACGAACCTGGGTGCATGAATGGCAAAACGTCATTTCTTTGGATGAATCCAGGTTCTGTTTACAGCATCATGATGGTCGCATCCGTGTTTGCCTACATCGCGGTGAACACACATTGGAATCGTGTATTCGTCATCGCCATACTGGCGTATCACCCGGCGTGGTGGTATGGGGTGCTATTGGTTACACGTCTCGGTCACCTGTTTTTCGCATTGATGGCACTTTGAACAGTGGACGTTACATTTAAGATGTGCTATGACCCGTGGCTCTACCCTTCATTTGGTCCTTGCGAAACCCTACATTTCAGCAGGATAATGCATGACCGCATGTTGCAGGTCCTGTATGGGCCTTTCTGGATACAGAAAATGTTCGACTGCTACCCTGTCCAGCACATTCTCCAGATCTCTCACCAATTGAAAACGTCTGGTCAATGGTGGCAGAGCAACTGGCTCGTCACAATACGCCAGTCACTACTCTTGATGAACTGTGGTATCGTGTTGAAGCTGCATGGGCAGCTGTACCTGCACATGCCATCCAAGCTCTGCTTGACTCAAGCCCAGGCGTAAACAGCCGTTATTATGGCCAGAGGTGGTTGTTCTGGGTACTGATTTCTCAGGATCTATGCACCCAAATTGTGTGAAAATGTAATCACATGTCAGTTCTGGTACAATATATTTGTTGAATGAATACCCGTTTATCATCTGCATTTCTTCTTGGTGTAGCAATTTTAATGGCCAGTAGTGTATTATAATGACAAGGAAAGTTAATAAAATAATAAATATTTGAATGAAGAAATGGATATAGTTTTTGAGACTCTTTAATAACTTGTTTTCTGTACAGAGCCAGCAATTTGTGGATTTTTTTGTGTATTTCAATAGCTGTACTGCAATATTTTCTAGTGCATCCCGCTTTATAACTCTGTTCTTAAAATCTGCATTTTTCATCTCTCACAATACAGGAAAGCACTCCACTTTCTGAATAGACAATTGCATTCTTTCACTAGTCCAAATATATTTCTCTCTTTCTGACACTGATGTTTTTGTACCAGTATTGAATGCACAAGACTTCAAGTTGCAAAAAAATGGTTTCCACTAACTTGTGGAAGTTGATGAAATCTGTGGATGCCAACTGAGGGGAGGGGGGGGGCGGGAGGGGGGGGGCGGGGGAGGGAGGACCTGCAGAAGTATACTTGCTAGTTGACACAAGCCTTTACAGCACACAGATCTATTTTGTTTTTCAGTAAATATCATTTTGGTCAAGTAAGATTTATAGTTGCAGGAAAAGATACCTGTTACAGTTACCATGTTAAACATAGCTTGAGCAAGCAAATATAACTTGTAGGAGTCTAATGGCATTTTATTATCAATACTATTCACTACAGCAGCATCATATTGTTATTGTATATTTTGAATCTACTACATTCCGAAGGGATCTCCTTATGGTGGCATGTGTGACATGCTGAATGAATCTACTCCACACATTAACTCACTTCTTGGAGAAAAAATTGAACCACAATATCTTTAACATTATTGGAAGAACATTACACTGTTCACAAATTATTCCAAATTTGTAATGATCTGTAGATTATTTCTTTTCATTGCTGTTTGTTTGATTTTACTTGATTTTTTGCATTTTGTATGTTCTTAGCTGTTTAATAGTCCCTTTCAATATAGTATGCCTTGATGGCTTGACTTTTGTCCTCCAATTCATTGTCTACTGTCTGTCTAATCCTCTTCTGGTTTCTGACTTCACTGCCTGATGAATATTGAACTGAACCTCCCCTTTCTGTGGATTGTTCTTAGTTGGTACCCAATTTTAGCAGTTAACTGATGTCTTTTCTTTCTTTTTCTTTTAAATTCATCTTAAATAGAATCCTTGCACATGTGTAACTTAAATTTGTTGTATTAATTTGGGGCAAATTACGAAGATTATTATCCAGTGTAAGACATCTAGACAGTCAGTACAGTAAAACTCAAATCAGTTGTATTATACGTTTCAAATGTACTGTTTAGGGTACGTACATGTATTGTTACGTAATAAACTAAAGTCCCCCACTGTATTTTTCTGTCTGTAAGTGAAGTCCAATCTCAGAAGTTACTTTAGTGATTTTGGTATGGTTTTCACTAATTGACAGATGGCTTCAAGTAGAGGGTTTGTGGCTATAATTTATTACCTCTCTGCCAGGCAAGTCATTGGGTCCTATACTAATGAGCCAAAACATTACGAACACCTGCTCAATAGTGTGTTTGCCTGTCTTTGCATTGAAATACATCACTGATTCTGAATATCATGAATCCTACAGTTTGTTGGAAGGTTTGTGGAGGTATGTGACATTAGATGTCTATGTACTGGTCATGTAATTCACATAAATAATGACCCACTAATTTTTTTGTGTAGGCAGTGATGGCACCCAATAGTTAACACTCAGATGGGTTGTGTAGAATTTACATCAGGCGAATTTGGTCACCAAGACATCAACATAAATTCACTATAATGCTCCTCAAACCACTGTAGCATGGTTCTGCCTCTGAGACCTCTGAGACATGGACAGTTATGCTGCTGAAATATGACAGTGCCGTCATGGAAGACATTAAGCAGGAAAGAATGCAGGTGGTTTGGAGCTGTCAGCATGTCTTCAATTTTACCACAGGTGGCCTCCAACGTTGCAGTGGGCTGTTGTCTTAGCATTGGGGATCATCGGTTAGATACTTAGTGCTATCTATGTAAAGTAGGGGCAGGTCACTAGTTATCTTTGAACCTTAAGACATTTGGACATAAGAGATTAATTAACTTGCTGAGTGTTTACATAGTAATGGCTAAAATAGAACTAATGATATGCAAATGAGAAAACAAACGTTGGGTCTTTGGTTTTCACCAATTTTAAAGGGATTCCTTTACCAAACAGAAGTAAAGGAAAGATAGGTGGGGTTTCGAAGTGATGAAAAAGATTACATCAAAATCTAGATGTGAAGAGGCACTCTGTGAGGGATGGAGGGAATAATGGAGTGAAAGCCTAGTTTAAACTTCAGGTGCTAAAAGTGAGACATTTGACATTTTTGGTCTCATTGAAATTATTACATCACCTTTTTTAGTTGGTTGATAAACAAAGATATTATGTGCAGATACATTTAACAAATGATGTGAAATAAGATGAGTCTAGAGTTTGAATCTAGTATTTATAATGAAAAATTAATTTAACAAAGAGGAAAATGGAAACTGAGTCTGATCATTTAATACCAGGTTGGCATTCTGTGTCAAGAGTTTACTCATTTCCAGTATGGTCATCTTTCTGTTTTTCTTGACAGAATGTCAAACTTCTAATTCTACATCATGATAGTATACCACAAAAAAATAAAATGTACAAAATTACATCACTTCTGTACACTGGCCAACAGCAATCACTCAGTAGTTACAAAGCCTGGTGCATTCCCTATGTCAGCAACATTTCAGACAACCCTGCAGAAAGGTTAAAGTCCGCAACAACGGATTTGCATTTTATAATACCAATAGCATGTCAACATTTTTGTTCAACATTAGGCCTGAACATAAATTGCAGCCCTTGGCACAGAGTGGTGTATATACAATCACTTGCAAGCAATGTGAAGAAGTGTACATTGGCCAGTTGAGCGGAGTTGTGGCAGTCAGGCTAAGTAAACATGAGAGAAGCTGGAGATTAAGGATGCAAGTATATTCAGGAACACATGTAAATGAAAAATTCAACAAATTCATGAATATATTCAAGTTAAAATTTGAGGAAACATTTCCTAAAGTACTACTTTCTGTTGGGGGATCTAGTAGGAAGACTTGGGTAACAAAAGGTATCAGGAAGTCCTCTGAAACACTCAAATATCTGAGATCTATCAAAAATGATAAGAGTGACCCAGCCTATCTACAGTTTTTTCTCAGGTGCGAGAGGACATACAGAAAACTGTTGCAGGAAGCAAAGAGAATCCAAAATGAAAGGACCATACAGAACTCAAACAATAAAAGCAGGGCCATTTGGAATATAGTAAAACAATAAACTGATAACTCAAAATCAAAGCAGATGGACATTTTTTTTTTCAGAATGAGATTTTCACTCTGCAGCGGAGTGTGCGCTGATATGAAACTTCCTGGCAGATTAAAACTGTGTGCCCGACCGAGACTCGAACTCGGGACCTTTGCCTTTCGCGGGCAAGTGCTCTACCATCTGAGCTACCGAAGCACGACTCACGCCCGGTCCTCACAGCTTTACTTCTGCCAGTATCTCGTCTCCTACCTTCCAAACTTTACAGAAGCTCTCCTGCGAACCATGCAGAACTAGCACTCCTGAAAGAAAGGATATTGCGGAGACATGGCTTAGCCACAGCCTGGGGGATGTTTCAGCCCCCATCAATCCTGATGTTAAGTTTCTCGCTGTTCTCATTTCTACTACTTCTCATTACCTTCGTCTTTCTCCGATCTACTCTCAAACCATACTGTGTACTCATTAGACTGTTCATTCCGTTCAGCAGATCATTTAATTCTTCTTCACTTTCACTCAGGATAGCAATGTCATCAGCGAATCATATCATTGATATCCTTTCACCTTGTATTTTAATTCCACTCCTGAACTTTTCTTTTATTTCCATCATTGCTTCCTCGATGTACAGATTGAAGAGAAGGGGCGAAATGCTACAGCCTTGTCTTACACCCTTCTTAATACGAGCACTACATTCTTGATCGTCCACTCTTATTATTCCCTCTTGGTCATTGTACGTATTGTATATGACCTGTCTCTCCCTATAGCTTACCCCTACTTTTTTCAGAATCTCGAACAGCTTGCACCATTTTATATTGTCGAACGCTTTTTCCAGGTCGACAAATCCTATGAAAGTGTCTTGATTTTTCTTTAGCCTTGCTTCCATTATTAGCCGTAACGTCAGAATTGCCTCTCTCGTCCCTTTACGTTTCCTAAAGCCAAACTGATCGTCACCTAGAGCATTCTCAATTTTCTTTTCCATTCTTCTGTATATTATTCTTGTAAGCAGCTTCGATGCATGAGCTGTTAAGCTGATTGTGCGATATTTCTCGCACTTGTCAGCTCTTGCCGTCTTCGTAATTGTGTGGATGATGCTTTTCCGAAAGTCAGATGGTATATCGCCAGACTCATATATTCTACACACCAACGTGAATAGTCGTTTTGTTGCCACTTCCCCCAATGATTTTAGAAATTCTGATGGAATGTTATCTATCCCTTCTGCCTTATTTGACCGTAAGTCCTCCAAAGCTCTTTTAAATTCCGATTCTGATACTGGATCCCCTATCTCTTCTAAATCGACTCCTGTTTCTTCTTCTATCACATCAGACAAATCTTCACCCTCATAGAGGCTTTCAATGTATTCTTTCCACCTGTCTGCTCTCTCCTCTGCATTTAACAGTGGAATTCCCGTTGCACTCTTAATGTTACCACCGTTGCTTTTAATGTCACCAAAGGTTGTTTTGACTTTCCTGTATGCTGAGTCTGTCCTTCCGACAATCATATCTTTTTCGATGTCTTCACATTTTTCCTGCAGCCATTTCATCTTAGCTTCCATGCACTTCCTATTTATTTCATTCCTCAGTGACTTTTATTTCTGTATTCCTGATTTTCCTGGAACATGTTTGTACTTCCTCCTTTCATCAATCAACTGAAGTATGTCTTCTGTTACCCATGGTATCTTCGCAGCTACCTTCTTTGTACCTATGTTTTCCTTCCCAACTTCTGTGATGGCCCTTTTTAGAGATGTCCATTCCTCTTCAACTGTGCTGCCTACTGCGCTATTCCTTATTGCTGTATTTATAGCGTTAGAGAACTTCAAACGTATCTCGTCATTCCTTAGTACTTCCATATCCCACTTCTTTGCATATTGATTCTTGCTGACTAATGTGTTCAACTTCAGCCTACTCTTCATCACTACTATATTGTGATCTGAGTCTATATCTGCTCCTGGGTATGCCTTACAATCCAGTATCTGATTTCGGAATCTCTGTCTGACCATGATGTAATCTAATTGAAATCTTCCCGTATCTCCTGGCCTTTTCCAAGTATACCTCCTCCTCTTGTGATTCTTGAACAGGGTATTCGCTATTACTAGCTGAAACTTGTTACAGAACTCAATTAGTCTTTCTCCTCTTTCGTTCCTTGTCCCAAGCCCATATTCTCCTGTAACCTTTTTTTCTACTCCTTCCCCTACAACTGCATTCCAGTCGCCCATGACTATTAGATTTTCGTCCCCCTTTACGTACTGCATTACCCTTTCAATATCCTCATACACTTTCTCTATCTGTTCATCTTCAGCTTGCGACGTCGGCATGTATACCTGAACTATCGTTGTCGGTGTTGGTCTGCTGTCGATTCTGATTAGAACAAGCCGGTCGCTGAACTGTTCACAGTAACACACCCTCTGCCCTACCTTCCTATTCATAACGAATCCTGCACCTGTTATACCATTTTCTGCTGCTGTTGATATTACCCGATACTCATCTGACCATAAATCCTTGTCTTCCTTCCACTTCACTTCACTGACCCCTACTATATCTAGATTGAGCCTTTGCATTTCCATTTTCAGATTTTCTAGTTTCCCTACCACGTTCAAGCTTCTGACATTCCACGCCCCGACTCGTAGAACGTTATCCTTTCGTTGATTATTCAATCTTTTTCTCATGGTAACCTTCCCCTTGGCAGTCCCCTCCCGGAGATCCGAATGGGGGACTATTCCGGAATCTTTTGCCAATGGAGAGATCATCATGACACTTCTTCAATTACAGACCACATGTCCTGTGGATACACGTTACGTGTCTTTAATGCAGTGGTTTCCATTGACTTCTGCATCCTCATGTCGTTGATCTTTGCTGATTCTTCCGCCTTTAGGGGTAATTTCCCACCCCTAGGACAAGAGAGTGCCCTGAACCTCTATCCGCTCTTCCGCCCTCTTTGACAAGGCCGTTGGCAGAATGAGACTGACTTCTTATGCCGGAAGTCTTCGGCCGCCAATGCTGATTATTTATGAAAATTTAGGCAGTGGCAGGGATCGAACCTGGGACCGAAGACGTATTGATCATGAATCAAAGACACTACCCCTAGACCACGGGTACTCATCCAGATGGGCATAAAAAATTATAAATAAAGGTAATTTGATAGATAATCCTAAGGGCCTGGCAAACTTTATAAACAACTACTTTAGTAATATAGCAATAAAACTGTAAGAAAAGCTTCCTAAAAACACAACACATTATGGCAAAGAACTATGTATCTCACACAATACTACTACTACCCACCAATGGAGATGAAATCAGTAGCATTGTACATAAATTCAAGA
Source organism: Schistocerca americana (assembly GCF_021461395.2). Classification (NCBI taxonomy): domain Eukaryota; kingdom Metazoa; phylum Arthropoda; class Insecta; order Orthoptera; family Acrididae; genus Schistocerca; species Schistocerca americana. The sequence continues at coordinate 218,384,060 of NC_060119.1, read as the reverse complement.
GTAAATCATCCACAGGTCTAGATGAAGTTGCAATGTGTATACTAAAAGACTGCATTAGGAGTATAAAAGAACCCTTAGCAGACATTATAAATGAGTCATTCTCATCAGGTTGCTTCCCTAATTATCTAAAGCACGCAAAAATTCTTCCCATACACAAAAAAGGTGATACAGAAAATATAAAGAATTACAGACCAGTTTCATTGTTGTCTTCTTTTTCAAAAATAATGGATACTATTATGAAAAACAGACTTATGGACTACTTAAATAAATACTAACTCCTATGCAAAGAACAGTTTGGTTTCAGGACTGGAAAGGGAACAGAAGCAGCTATAGAAAAATTTACAAGAGTAGTTCTAGAAGCCGTAGATAAAGGAGAACAAGTAACAGGCATTTTCCTAGATCTCAGCAAAGCATTTGATACGGTTGACCATGAAATACTACTAGGTAAACTTGAAATACTAGGAATCAGGGGGGTTGTAAATAAATGGTTTAGATCTTACCTTGCAGACAGAGTGCAGAGGGTGGAGGTATCTCAAATTTCAAGTAGCTCAAATTATTTAGTGAAACATCTTTCAGATGAAGAATATTTGAACATTGGAGTACCTCAAGGGAGTGTGTTTGGCCCAATACTATTTCTTATTTATATTAATGACTTCCCACAGCGGGTAACGCAAGGAGAAACAGTGTTGTTTGCTGATGACAGCAGGACACCAGAAATGTTAAATGTAAAAGCTGAAAAGGCACTTATAGAAGTTCACGACTGGTCAAATAACAACAGAGTAACCCTTAGTGTGAAGAAGACTAATGACATAAACTTCTATATAAAGAAAAAACCAAATACGACAAAACTTAAAGATCAAAATGAAACTGTAGAGTGTGTAGTCAGCACAAAATTTTTGGGTATGTATGTTGATCAACAATTAAAATGGGATGAACATATTAGGATGCTTGGGAAAAAAATTAGCACAGCATGCTATGCCTTACGAATATTAGTCACTGTGTGCAATAGTTCATGCCAGAGAATGACATACTTTGCACACATACATTCTATAATAAGTTATGGCATAATATTCTGGGGTGCAAATGCCCAAAATGTGAAATATGTGTTCAGATTCCAAAAACGAGCTATCAAAATAATGAGCAAGAGTCACAAAAGAGCACACTGCAGTGAGCTATTTAAAAAGTGGGGTATTCTGACAATCCCAAGTTAATATATCTGGCAAACTACAGTTTTTATTCACAAAAATAATGAGCAATACTTAGCAAACAGCTGCATACATGATCACCAAACCAGAAACAGTAATTGCTTGTACCTAGACAGAATGAATAAAACTAAAACCCAAATCACTATGTTTTACCAAGGTGTCAAGATATACAATAAATTGCCAAAAGAAATCAAAAGCATAAAGGAATTCTGTAAATTTAAAGCATTCCTTAAAGAATATTTATTAAAAAATAGTTTTTACTCTATTAGAGAATTCATGCAGCATAAAATTGGCATAAATAAATAATCAGGTTAAAAAATTATAAAGTGGACATTATAGATTGTAATTTACCCATACAAGTATTAGAGGAGTCTTGTGATATATTTCTTTTGATTGAAGCAGGTTCTTCTGCATTATGTAATCCAATGATAAATTGTGTGTGTAATATACATATATATATATATTATGAATTTATTATATATAGCTTGTATTTCATTACCTTATATGACAAAATAATGTACACATGTATGTATAGTGATGACATCCATACAGAGAAATTTGTTTGCAGATGAATAAATAAATAAATAAATAAATAAATCTTTGCTGATCATTTTTAGCAGAAAACCATTCATATGTTGTAGAATGTAAAGTTTTACAATCTGTCAGGAAAAACATGATGCACAAATGCTTATCTCATATTAAGCGATCAGACTCAGTTTCAATTTTCCTGTTTGTTAAATTAAGTTTTTGTTACAAGTATCAGATTCAGACTGTAAATTCATCTTATTTCTTGTCACTTGTTAAATTTATCTCCACATAAAAATTTTGTTTACTCCCATTTTTTAGGTAATGCCATTATTTCTGTGTGACCGAAAAGAAATGTAATTTTTCTTACATAAACACTCTGTCATTTTTGTGTCTTTAGTACAAGTAATATGCATGTAAGTTGCACGTGATGTTTATCTGTGTTTGAGACATCCAGTTGTCACCTGACAATGGTCTGAGAAGCCAGAAACTGAAATCAGGTAAATTACTGGTTTATACCCTCTTACTAGGAAAACAGAATTCATTCTTCTAGATAGATACTAATCAGAATCAAAAGTTAATGGAAGAACTTTGTGCTCATTGGCTGAAAACTTTTCATAAATTAATGAATCCATTGTCACATGGAAGCAAAGTTTTTGCATTTGACTTCTAAAAAGTCCAGCCTCTGCCGAAAAAGAATACTAGAGAAGTGTATTATGTCTGATGAATAGCATTTGATAGCTTCTGTGTAACAAATATAGAAACTACAGACCCTGTCTTCTAAGTATGGAACTGTAGCATGTCATTCTGTCCCTGCAAGTACAAATGTACAGTGGTGCATAAACATTACATGTGACTAGTATTAGTCATTATAGTTACACTTTGATGTTAGTGATATAGACGATTCCATGTCTCTCTTAATAGTTGAGTGCTCTGCCTTCTATGCTTGCACGCTATCCTGTATAGATGTGTTTTATGTGAAAATAAATGTTCAGTCCTACCAGATACCACATTATTTCGTGACCCCCAGTGACAACACGACCATATCGGATTCAGTGTTCCACACTGCATCATAATGTGAACGTTCCTTACTTCTGCATCAGCCAAGTTGTGCTTCTTCTCACACGAAAATGGACTATCCACCAGTCACCGCAGAGGAAGCTACAAGCAGCACAGTTAACAGGGTTACTGTGAAACCCCACCATTCTAGTAACATACCTTGGTGTTGTGGTTTGCGCAGCTTGAAAGTCAGTTCGTCCTTGCACAGATATCAGCAGATGAAACAATGTATAGCTATGTAGTCACAGCACTAACGCTTAGCTACTGAGGTACAAGATATCCTTGCTGCACCACCTAATGCCAAATGGTATGTGTCAATTAAGAACATGCTAGTGACGTGCTTATCACAATTGGAAGCCAAGTGACTTGAGAAGCTTTTATGGACTGAGGAGTTTGGTGATCAAACCCTGTCACAATTTTTACACTGTCTCTGCACACTGGCAAGCAAGATAGTAAGCAGTGACTTGCTGTGCAATATTTGGTTGTCCCAATCACCCTCTGATACTCAAAAAATTCTGATAGTGTGTGCAGGTGATTTGAAAGCACTAGCACAAACAGCAGACAGGATTGTCGAGATGTATCCTGTGACAAACGTGTCAACACTGACACCACAGCAAGAGATAACATCTGCAGTCACATTAGCACCACTCAAGTCACAATTAGTGGAGCTTACCATGCAAGTAGCCGCATTACAAATGACACACACAAGTCGTCAACCACGCCGCTGATCATCAAAAAGCCGTAAACACTCACCATTGGCACAAAATTTGTATTGGTACCACAAGAAATTTGGCAACAATGCATGAAAGTGTACACCACCACGCAAGTGGAAACAAGAAGCAGAAAACGTAGCAGCAACAACTACTCATACCAGTAGTGCATGTCAACTTTTCGTCACAGACTGCAGCATGAAAGTGCAATACCTGGTGGACACAAAGGCAGAAGTGCCCCTGTACCTGGTAACTCATGTACCACACCAGAGCTGCAACAATTCTTGTGTGCTTCCCGCTAAAATCTCTAAGATTAAAACATATGGTCAGGTCACATTGTTGTTTAACCTCGGACTATGCTGCACATTCGAGTGGCGCTTCACAATAGCAGATATATCACAGCCTATCATAGGAGCTGATTTTTTTATCCTTTTATGATCTGAAACCTGACCTCTGATGCAAGCAGCTGATCGATTCCACTACAAACTTGTATAGTCCGGAAAACGTTTGTTGCATCACTCTGATGACCATACATACTTTAGCAGGGGATACACCATTCACATGATTACTAAAAGAATTTCCCAAAATCATGCAACAGTTGCATACTCTCCCACCAGTTAAACACACAATGGTACATCACATTTTGACCATGCCAGGCTTGCCATCTCATGCTAGGCCTAGACGTTTGGTGCCAGAGAACTTGTGAGTGGTGAAGCAGGAATTCCACAGCATGCTGTCATTGGGAATTTGCAGAGTTTTGAGTAGCAGTTGGGCAGCCCCAATTCATGTGGTACCAAAAAAGAAGAACAGATGGCATCTATGTGGCGATTACCAACAGCTCAATGCAAGGACCATCCCAGATTGGTATGCTGTGCCACATACAGAAGACTTCTCTGCAAACGCTCATGGTAAGACTATATTTTCCACCGTTGATCTAGTCCAGGCATATTATCAGATTCCTGTTGCTGTAGAAGATATCCCCAAGACAGCAGTGACAACACCTTTCGGTCTATTCGAGTTCACTAGGATGCCTTTGGTCTGTAAAGCACAGCACAGAAGTTTCAGCATTTCATGGATGAGATCACTAGGGACTTAGACTTCTGATATATTTACATAGATGTTACTTTGGTGATCTCTGTAATGAAAGAAGAACATTTGCATCATCTGGCTCAGATATTTAATCGTTTATGCACACAAGGCTTAGTAATTAATCCTTCAAAGTGTACTTTTGGAGCAAGGGAAGTGCAATTCCTGGGTTACATGGTAGATGCACATGGTATTCAACCACTGCAAGATTAAGCAGAAACTATAAACAAGTACCCTCATCCCATTACAATCAGAGCTGTGCTGGTTTTTAGGGGACATAAATTTTTACCAAAGATTTGTATACAATTATGCATTGATAACAACGACCCTGAATGAATTTCTTGAGGGCACACCAAAGCCAAATGACGAGTTGCATTGGACAAGTGAAGCAGATGATGCTTTTCAAGCCATAGAAACAGCAGTTGCAGAGGCTGCACAATTAGCACACCCTATGGCACAGGCTCCACTTGCACTTATGGTTGATGCCTCGTCTACAGCTTTTGGTGTTGCACTACAACAACAATTCAAGCATTGTTGGCAGCCCATAGCAGTCTTCAGCCGGAAGTTGTCACCTTCACAGCAATGTTGGGCAACCTATCACCATGAACTGTATGCAGCTTATGCTGCAGTCAAGAAATTCAGACATTTATTAGAGGGCCGACAGTTCACTACTTATACAGATCACAAGCCGCTATTGTGCATCTACACTGTAAAACCAGAGAAAACATTGTTGAGGCCACTACACCATTTAGATTACATTAGCCAATTCATCACCTGCATTGCTTATATACAAGGGAAGCTGAACATACCAGTGGATGCTGTGAATGTGGAGGCTGTGAATGTGACAGCAGACACATGATCACATGTTGAAGCTGTAGCAGCTCCCATTGATTTTGGTGCCCTCGCACAGGCCCAGCAATGTGATAATGAGTTAAAAGATTTGTTGAAACAACCAGGATGACTGAAGTTACAATGTGTCATGATGCCTGAAGCAAATGTTGAATTGTATTGTGACCTATCTGGAGTGAAAGCACGTCCATTTGTCCCGCAACACTTTCGAGGATAAACAATTGCATCAGTACACAATCTGGCACATCTAGGTGTACAAGCCACTATTAGATTGGTAAAACAAAGGTTTGTCTGGCCTGGAATGTGCAGACTGCAAAACATTTGTCAAGAAATGGATTGCATGTCAGAGAAACAAGATTACACAACATGTCAGAGCACTGCTAGGTGCATTTCTGCCACTGAATCAATGTGTTGAACATGTGCACATCAATATTGTAGGCCCACTCACAGTCTCAGAAGGCCATAATTATTGCCTTACAATTGTGGACTGATTTACTAGGTGGCCTGAAGCATTCCCTGTGAAGGATATCACAGCTGAAACCATGGCGCAGATATTTATTCGTGGTTGGATCTCCCATTTCGGCATACTAGTACAGACTACCACAGACCAGGGATGACAATTTGAAGCCTACCGTTTCAGAGCATTAGCTAGATTATTAGGCATGAAGCATATACGCAGCTCAGCCTGGTATCCTGCAGTTGAATGCCTGCATCGCCAACTGAAAGCACCTGTACAATGTCTCACGATGCAGAATTGGATGGAGGCACTACCTGTTGTATTTCTCAGACAATTGGCATCATTCAAAATTGATCTAAAAGCTACAGCAGCAGAGCTATGAAATGGGCAAATGCTATGTGTGCCAGGAGAATTATTGCACTGCATGGCAGATGATACAGTTGATGCATCAGACTTTGCTCCTAGATTATGAGAGCACATACATCTTCGTAGACCAATGGTGCCCAGAAGTCAGGCTCGGAGACACTCATTTGTGTTCACAGATCATGAGAGCTGCACACACGTTTTCTTGTGCAATGATGTCATTCGCAAGCCATTACAGACACCATATGACAGACCATACCCGGTGATTAGCAGAGGTTCCAAAGATTGGAAGCTTAAGAATTATAAAGGCATGGGAAAAAATAGATCGTATCAGTGAAGTAAAAAAGAGTAATTTTGAAAAAGTCAGAGTTGAAGGGCATCAGTGATCAGGATTCGAAAATTTAAACAGAACTTCAGTATTATTCTGATGACCCTTGTAAATCATTCACAACATTGGCTAAATGAGGACATAAGATGCTCTCTGCCACTGAAAGACGTATAACAACATTATTGAGCAATGTAAAGGAAGAGAAAAGGAAAGATGTGAACAGATTTCTCAGCATATAGCAACTGATTTTTTTCCATGGGCTGTAGGGTTTCCATGCAGTAGATTCACATCTGAACATATTGATTGTGATTGTTTATATGAAGGACCTGGAGTGAACAAAATGCAGTAAATTTATTGTACACAATAGTACTCAGTCTGTAACAAATTATTGTGTTGAACCAGCTATAAAGTAATTTAAGGCTCCATAACTTTCCTTGAACTAAATACTAATCTTGTGTTGTTCTAAGTGATATATTAACATGAAGAGATTGAATGTCAAATGAAAATTAACATTTTCAGTTATTAAAGTTAGCATGAATTAATGAAAATGACAGATCAGAAAGTATATTGACCAAAACGTAAATGGATTTTCTAACCTCCCTACTAAAATTTTGATCTGTTGCAATGTGAAATATGTAGTGTTGGCAGAAGAGCCAACACCGTGTTGCTAGAGGAGGCCGAAATACACGCGTTTAAGCTCACGCAGGTTGGCGTGAGGTCTGGAACAGTTAAGGGAATTTTTAGTAGCAAATAAAGTACGTAGTTGATGTAATACTTAACTTTAATCCATAATTGTAGAACATCGCTCTTGATTGTACATGCTTCATAAAATAATATCAAATGCTATGGCGCCTTGCTAGGTTGTAGCAAATGACGTAGCTGAAGGCTATGCTACTATCGTCTCGGCAAATGAGAGCGTAATTGTCAGTGAACCTTTCCTAGCAAAGTCTGCTGTACAACTGGGGGGAGTACTGTGAAGTCTCTCTAGACCTGCCGTGTGGTGGTGCTCGGTCTGCAATCACTGACAGTGGCGACACGCGGGTCCGACGTATTCTAACGGACCGCGGCTGATTTAAAGGCTACCACCTAGCAAGTGTGGTGTCTGGCGGTGACACCACATAATCAAATTTAGTACCTCAACAGAGAAATAATTGTGAAAACAGCATTATATTTTATGGAATAGTTTAGCACATATCAGTGTTTGCTTCTTCTGCAAAATTTGAAGCAATAGACACTATATCTTTTGTTTAGTTGCTCCTCATATGTTATTTTAAGTTTGACATGCATATTTTATTCTGAAGAATTTATTGCAGTTATTACTACTCATTTTCCTTTATTATCCACTGTCTACATCAACATGATTTTTCCCTCTTTCTTGTACTGTTCTGAGTAACAAAGTGAGACACTGAACTCTTCTAGTAGTAAAGGGTTTCAAATGCCCTCTCTGTTTACCAGATTTGGATTTTCTGTGGTGTCCCTTTGCTGGTAACTCCTGGGCTGGCTCCATTGACATTATTGCTGCTCCCTTCTGTATCTGAGTTAGAGGTCACTCTCAGGAGTGCTCAATGACCATTACCTCAGTTGGAGATGAAACTCTAATCTCTCATCTTGCTTTTTGTCCAGCTACTAGTAGAAAGACAACAGGAAAGTGGATGTAGACGTAGAAAGCCCCTGTTCTCAAAACTGTTTCATGAAATTGTAGAACAAATATTGCCCACAATGATACATTTAATCTGTCAGATTAGAGATGGGATATCAGTCATCTGGACGTAGGAGAGGCAATTATTGAAATGCAAGGTATGGACAGAGACCCAGCATTTTCTGGATTGCACAGGCCTATTTGGCAGTTAAATCCATTCATTGCATATGGCTAATGTATAAAACAGAGTATGGTTGACTGATGATGCTGTGAATCAGGATATCATAACAGCAGATAATAATGATGACAAGTATGTTGTAGTCATCATGACAGAAGCTGCTGGAGCATTTGATGATCTCTAGTGCCCCTCTTTGTTCTCAGTGTTTAGGAAAATAATTTTGCCAGAATGCTTATACAAATTCTTCAGATATTATTCTCACGGTAGGTTAATAAGATGATCATATCCTGGAATAACATGTCAACAGATGAAATTTTTATCAGTCTTCATCAGGTCGTGTATTCTTGCTGAATATGTCTAAGAATACCCAATGGTCTCTGGTATTCTCATACACAAGGCCAATATACTGATGGCAGTTACTGGAAATTCCAGAACTCAAATAGAGAGAAAATGTATTGCAGAAATATCCATGGTACAGCTACAATGTCAATGAGTCAAATTGACACCTGCGACGAGCAAGTCTTTTTACATCTTGCCGGAAGGAAAAGTTTCTGAGAACAAATAACGCTATGAAGAAAGTCAATATAGGGATAGTTCAGCAGTCATTGGAATATGCCTGACTAACTTACAAATTTCTCCTTCAGGAAGAAACACATAGTTCTAAAAGCTAGGATTAACGTTTGTTCACTTTTAAAATGTGCTTGTCACAGTGCTAAATTTTGGCTCCTGAAGGCAAGAACTGGCCAGCCACTCACTATACAGCTTTATAATATTGTAGTTTGCTCAAAAGACTTCTTCTTTTGGTACATTTAAGCTGTGATAGATGCTATAGAGAAACTGAGACACCCAAATGCTTCAGTTTTTTAGGTGACAAAAGGTGGTCTGTGAAAGAGGTTTCATTTTTGTGGTTCTGTAAACTTTCCCTGTATAGTAATTGATGATACTCATATTGAATCTCCAGCTGATCATAACATTATCTTGGCGCAATATTTAGGCGGTCCACCTGGCTGCCATCTTCAGGTGAGTAAGCCATCACACTAAGTCACAAGAACTCAAATCAAACATGCAGCTGTGGCTCTTATATACACTGCCTGTAGGTCCACTGAGCATGTACTAATATAACTGCCCTTTAGCACAAAGCGCAACAGCATGCCAGTGGTGAAAGCTTGTGGAAATCATAAACTGATATCAATAACTTTTGGCACCTTTTGATGACCGAAACAAAGGCTATTGTTTTTCAATGTCAAACAAAACAGGGTTCCAACTCTTGTTTAAATGATAGCTCTTAACCCTGTTTATAATATTGTCAGATATCCAGATTTCAATAGCTTCTTCAACTACACAGTCCCAATAACACGATGCAGGGGCAACCACTTGGTCTCATTATACAGCATTTTATGTCCTTCAGTAGGACAATGTTCTGGAATCACAGATTTTGCGGGTCAAAATAAACGCATGTGGTGATGGTGCTCCACACATCCTGGAGACCATATGAATCATTTGTCCAATACAGGTTTTCTCACAATGGCAGGGAAGTTTGTAGACACAAGGCTTCCTCAAACCCTAAACATGCTTCACTGAGCCTAGCAGTACTCTAGTTGTATCTGGCAGATGGGATAGACTTTTAATATCAATCTCTATTAAAATTCTTCCTATTTTTGAAGATAGGCTCCCTGCAAAAGGTAGAAGTGCCACTGATTTGCTTGTATCCTCTGTTGATTCCCTTGAAGGTCCAGTCTATAGGACATGACAGAGCTGATTGTCAGTATAACCATTCTGCTTGAACATTACTTTTAGATGATCCAGTTCTTGTCTCAAGCTATCTGCGTCTGAGATGGCATAAGCTCATTTTCAAAATGTACTTAGGACCCCTTTGTGTCTGTACAATGGAGGACAACTTGACACATGGAGATATCGGTCTTTATGTGTGGGCTTATGGTAAACACTCTGTCCTAATGTCCCATCATCCCTCCTGTAGACCGAGATATCTAAAAACAGAAGTTTTCCATCCTTTTAAACTTTTATCATGAACTTAATATTGGGATGCATACAATTAAAACAATCTAGGAAGCGATCCAGAGCATCCCTATTATATGGCCATACCATAAACACATTGTTAACACATCTCCAAGAACACGTTGGTTTTAAGAATGCCGTGTCCTCAAAATCTTCCATACACAAATCGGCGACTGTCGGGGATAATGGACTCCCCCATAGCCAGTTCTTCAGTTTGTTCAAAGTATTTGTCACTGAATAACAAAAGACACTGATGTCAACACATAGTGACAAAGCACAGTTGTTTCTTTATCCAATTTTTCACCAATGAACTGCAAAGAATCTTCAAGAGGAACTCTGGTAAGAAGAGACACAACATCAAAACTAATGATCAAATCCATGCAACTGAGACACAAAGACTTCAAATGCTGAATAAAAACCAGAGAATTGGAAATATCATGTTTGCTTTTTTTCAAAATGGGAACTGAGAATGGATGCTAAATACTTGGCCAAGTTGTAAGTAGGAGTACCCACATTGCTAACAATAGGCTGATGAGAAACCTCTTGCATGTGTACCTTAGTCAAACTGTATAATCTAAGCGGGGCTGCAGGTTGAAGATTTTTAAGAACATCTTTTTCAAAAGTGAAAGGGCCTTGCGTTTTACATTTTCGGTTGGATTGTTCTGTAATCTTCAATACGCAGAGTCTGCAAGAAAAAGATTTACGCTACTGGCCATTAAAATTGCTACACCACAAAGATGACATGCTACTGGTGCGAAATTTAACTGACAGGAATAAGATGCTATGATATGCAAATGATTAGCTTTTCAGAGCATTCACACAAGGTTGGCACCTTTGTCGACACCTACAACGTGCTGTCATGAGGAAAGTTTCCAATTGATTTCTCATACACAAGCAGCAATTGACCGGCATTGCCTGGTGAAACATTGTTGTGATGCCTCGTGTGAGGAGGAGAAATGCGTACCATCACATTTCCGACTTTGATCAAATTACACAAGTAATGAGTAAGGCGAACTCTAGATTGCGGTTTATTGGTAGAATCCTGAAGCAATGCAGTCCTTCAACAAAGGAAATAGCTTACAATACGTTAGTTCGTCCAGTCTTAGAGTATTGTTCGTCTGTATGGGACCCTTACCAGTTGGGTCTCATTCAAGAAATTGAGAAGGTCCAAGGAAGAGTGGCAAGATTCGTGACTGGTACATTTAGCCATTGCGAGAGCGTTACAAATCTCGTAGAATGTTTGAAGTGAGACACACTTGCAGATAGACAGCGCGCCAAACAGAAGGGGTCTGCTCACTAAGTTCCGAAATCCAATCTTCACCGAGGATGTAGAGCATATATTATTACCACCAACTTTCAAATCGTGTAATGATCATCATTCAAAGATAAGGGAAATAAGAGCTCATACTCAGGTGTTCAGGCAGTTGTTTTTTCCCTCGTGTGATCCGGGAGTGGAACAGAGGGGGGGGGGGGGGGAGGAATATGACTTTGGCGTGAATTGTGCCCTCCGCCACACACCGCTTGGTGGCTAGCGGAGTATATATGTAGATGTAGATGTAGATGATAAAGGTTGGATTGTAGCCTATCGCGATTGCGGCTTATCGTATTGTGACATTACTACTCGCGTTGGTCAAGATCCAATGACTGTTAGCAGAATATGGAATCGGTGGGTTCATGAGGGTAATACGGAACACCGTGCTGGATCCCAACGGCCTCATATCACTAGCAGTCGAGATGACAGGCATCCTATCTGCATGACTGTAACGGATCGTGCAGCCACGTCTCGATCCCTGAGTCAACAGATGGGGATGTTTGCAAGACAACAACCATCTGCACGAACAGTTCAACAGCATTTGCAGCAGCATGGACTATCAGTTCGGAGACCATGGCTGCGGTTACCCTTGACGCTGCATCATAGACAGGAGGCCATGCGATGGTGTACTCAATGATGACCCTGTGTGCACGAATGGCAAAACATCATAACATCATTTTTTTCAGATGCATCCAGGTTTTGTTTACAGCATCATGATGGTCACATCCGTGTTTGGTGACATCGCGGTGAACGCACATTTGAAGCGATCGCCATTCTGGCTTATCACCCTGCATGATGGTATGGGGTGCCATTGGTTACATGTCTCAGTCACCTCTTGTTCGCATTGACACCACTTTGAACACTGAATGTTACATTTCAGATGTGTTAGGACCCGTGGCTCTACCCTTCATTCGATCCCTGTGAAACCCTACATTTCAGCAGGATAATGCACGACCACAGGTTACAAGTCCTGTATGGGCCTTTCTAGATACAGAAAATGTTCGACTGCTGCCCTGGCCAGCACATTCTCCAGATCTCTCACCAACTGAAAATGTCTGGTCAATGGTGGCAGAGCAACTGGCTCGTCACAATACGCCAGTCACTACTCTTGAAGAACTGTGGTACCGTGTTGGAGCTGCATGGGCAGCTGTACCTGCACATGCCATCCAAGCTCTGCTTGACTCAAGCCCAGGTGTAAACAGCCGTTATTATGGCCAGAGGTGGTTGTTCTGGGTACTGATTTCTCAGGATCTATGCACCCAAATTGTGTGAAAATGTAATCACAAGTAAGTTCCAGTATAACATATTTGTCCAATGAATACCTGTTTATCATCTGCACTTCTTCTTGAAGTAGCAATTTTAATGGCCAGTAGTGTATTTTACCAAAACAATTGTCCCTTGAAAGAAGAACTATTGCATTGCCCTTTTCCGCCGGAAGAACTACTAAATCCTGGTCTTCTCTGAATGACCGGATCACATCTCTTTCAAGTGAGGAGATGTTACTTCAGGGGGCTGGAGATGGTTTACTCACATGGTGGCCAGGTGGTTCACCAAAATATTGTGTAAGGATGATGTTTATTTTCTGGCTGGAGACCCAATATGAATATCAGGTTCCCCATTTTCACTTTTATTTTTTTCTTTTCTTTATTTGCTACTTATTCACAGTGTTTTTTTATATCTACAACTTACATAGTAATAAATATATGGAGGAGTGAAAGCAGTGATGCTGTCTCTCTCTCTCTCTCTCTCTCTCTCTCTCTCTCTCTCTCAACTCAAACACACACACGCACACACACACACACACAGAAAGCTGCATTGTCTGGGCCAACTACATTGTATCAGCACTGCAGCATTGATACAATGAAACTCGTCAGAACAGCGTAGTGATGTACGTGTTCTTTATCAGCTCGCTCTGAAGATGGAGATCATCAAAACATTTAAGTCTTGTGCATGGACTAATCAACTGCTCGAAGCCTCAAATATAAGGTGACTTCTTACCTTTACTTCTTCCTTATTCCAATCATGATTTTCCATTATCATATTTGCATAGTAATAACCTGATTTTGGTATTGGGTACTCTGTAGTAAACTATGTACATAATAACAAATTTCCTGAAATTATTTTGATTAAAAATAATAATTGCCAATGTGTTCATTGCAGTACCTTCCAACTGTGATTTTAAAAGGAGCGTCTTATAAACATAAATAATAATTGAATTGGTGTTTGTTCTGCACTTTGAAGCTTTCCCATATTTGGAACTTCACTTTCTTCATTTGCCTAGACATATTACTGAACTACCCTTTTTTTTTAAGGAAGTGTTTTAAAACTTACAGAAGTGTCTGTTAGGCCTGTGAAGTAGATCTTGATGCCCTGTTTTTTTCCACATTCTATTCATTCTGGAGATATTCATCATCCACAAATGCTTTTATGATTTATACATCTATCTGTAGCATAATGGAAAGTACTTGCAGAATATGAATACCAGGAGTAAGGGTAACAACTCACTATACTGTTGAGTGGTCAGTAGGCACATAAACAAGAATGAAAATGTTGCTAAGCTTCTGGATGACATTCTTTATTAGGATTAACTATGGAATATACATACACACACACATACATACGCTTATATGGCTACTTTATCCCAGCTGAGCTGTAGTGCCAATACAGTGTAGTCCGATGGGGCAATGTAGCTGTTAAGATGTACGTGCTTCTGCAGTTATCTCTGAATAACGACATTGTATAAAAGCTTACAAATGTTTTCAAACTTGTTTATGCACCAATAACCCACTCTATGTTTTGACTATATGGTGAGTTGTTACTTTTACTCCTTCCATTATTTATATGTATCCTTCAGTTTTTTCTTTTGCAGCTTGGTACAATACGCTGTTTTAACTGGTATTTCAGAGTAATTTATCTGTTTATAATTTTTTGCTATATTCTGTTGAAGAGAGGAAGAGTGTGGACTTACGGACCGGACTATTTACCGGCCAAAATGTACAACATATACAAAATCATTGCCTTTATAGCTTATGGGACAAACATGTCTACGCTGTCACAACAGCTCAACACTGCTATACTACAGTTCTGGACTGCAAGAAGAACATCTGCTATGCTGTCTTTTCACATGACAGCATTGCAATAATTACAAAACATTCGATTTCATTTCACAATTTCTCATGATTTATTTTGAGATACTTGTAACACAATGAAAAGCCTTGTTATGATTGATAACACCTCTAGTCACTGTGAACTGAACTTCTAATAAAAACCGATAAGTAGCAAGACAACTGGAAATAATTCACTCACTGAACTTGGTCATATATAACCTATGCAACACAACACTGTACTTTTCCATACTGTATACAGAAATATAAACACACCTTCCAAAGTGTTACACTCTTTCTCTCTTTTTGTGTCTACAGTTACAATAAAAAATACTGAAAATAAATACAAAGTGGTGAAACACTGTTTGTGGACTGTGGAAGGAAAAATCAGGAATATCAAGGGCAAAAGTGTAGTTCAGACAATACATCTGTCTTATTTTTCATTTACACATTTATTCCCTCCCTTTGGACCCTATACAATTTATATCTCTATGCATTTATATACTTATTGGCTAATCTCTTACTGATAAATCATGTACATTCACAAATGCATGACCTGAATGCTGAAGTTCATTTAAATTGCATACAACAGAGTATGGTAACAAATTGCACCTGACTAGTATCACTAACAGTATTTTAGAATAAGTGTAACAGAAACTTTTTTTGCATTTCATTGATTCAGCAGATGTTATTTTAATTACATATTGTAAATTAAACATATTAAACATGCTACAGAATACAAATTGTTTACTTAAACACTACAAGCTTATTAAATGAAGCTGCTATGACTGACAATGCACAAAAGAGGTCTTTCTTTAGCAGAAATATTTTGTGTGTCATTTTATATTTAATGAATAGCCTATGGCTGTATTAATGTGTATTCACTTGGTGGACTGCACTTCTTGAAGTAATTATTGTAGCCTGATTTCATGTAACAATGAATAGCAAAAATGTGCTGTTCGGATCCTACTTTATTGAGATAGCGTCACAAATTTGTATATTATACTGTTGACATACTCATTGATGTCCATTTTCCTGCTGTCATGATCAGAAACATAGTCCTCCCCCCCCCCCCCCCCCCCTCAAATGAACCCTGGGCATTATGAATACCGCTGGTTACATACGATGAATTGAAGGATTGCTGACTGGGATACTTTTAAGGGAATGTGTTACTGCACATAAATTAATTTGAGCAATAGAGTGCAGAAAGGAAAACCTATAGCAGTAATGTCACCTGGAACTAAAATGGTCTTCTGTCGCAAAGAATTTTCTGAACACCAAAAAGAATGAAATAACTGTACATAAAATATCAACGCAGGGTATTGTAATAAGCATTACAACTGGTAATTTGGGACTGTACAACTTTTTCCATGTCAGCCATCTTTTATAATGAAGTCTTGCAAAACTTTTGTAAAGACTCCACCAGATCATGATACATAAACGAAAATTGCTCTCACTTTTGTTAAAAATAAATGACATGTTTAATATGATTTTATTTCAAGATGTTAAGTTTCTCAGAAACTGTGGAATATATTTCAGAAAAAACTGAGTTGTCAGTTGATGGCTGAATTTCATTCTGAGACATACTTAATGATTGGCCACATTAATAAATGCCAGCTTTCATTTGAAGTGACCTTTTTCTGATAATGAACTTAAAGGAGGGAACAGAAAGGACAGCTGCATCCTTTTTTTTTTTTTATGGACAGGCAAAATTCGAGTACTTCATCAACTTCATTAAATGTGTTGATATTTTTTGTTATTATTAATGATATCATCTGTAGGGAAAGACAGTTTTTATGTAAATTGATTATGAAAGTCCTTATTGTGAACTTAAATCTTAAGAACAATTGCGTATCTTTTCATGCTGAAGGGAAAATCAAACTGGTCCCTCCCTCACCAGAAGTTATACATTATATTTGCTTAAATAAAATTTTACAATATTATTTAATAGATAAAACTGTAGGAACCAATGAATTGCCGCAGAGAAGAGTGAAGTCTTGTGGAGAAAAAGTATATAAAGAACTTTTTTAAAAAAGTGCAGAACCAACCCCCCCCCCCCCCCCCCCCACACACACACACACGCACACACACAGCTGAGATCTTTTAGTGGTTTTCAGATACAGCAGCACATCTGTCATTTTCATTATATGAGCACAATTCTGTTGTAGCACTGACCCATGCCCTTGAAATTATAACATTATTTTAATTCAAAACATTCTTCTAAATCAGAATAATATTGTTCATAACTTTAGCATCCCCTCATTTCTGCAACCACAAAGTGACATGATGTACTTCTTTATCTACTGTTGCCTTAACTGAGATTATAAAAATTAAACTTATCATTGCTTTTAGTGTCTATGTTGTTACAAAGTATGTGAGAAAATCAATTATGGTAATTTGTGGTCACATTACGAATAACAAAAAGAGTCATTCTGTCTATGGAAAATGTGGGAATAAACCTGTATGTTTCCTTTTTATTTTACCTATTTCAATAATAGTCTTGTTATTGACTGAACACAGTATCAGACTATGAAGGTAGCCTACTAACTTAGTATTTATGTCAAAGATCATGGCTGTGTTGTACAGCGAAAGAGACATGACTATGAGTCTAAAACTGCAGATATTTAGCACAACAGCTTTATGTCATCACTCTGTTGTTGGCTTTAAATCACTTTTTAGTTTCAATTGGCGTACTATCTAGTACAGGGCGTAGGGTGGGGGCAAGAGAGAGAGAGAGAGAGAGAGAGAGAGAGACTGTTGTAGCTTCACCTTCAATATCAACTGCAAATTCACATTAAAATTTGTGAGCTTCTGAGAAGGTCACTTTAGTATTAACTTTAAAAAAAGTGTCTGACTGGTAGTTCAGTATTATTAATGTATCAGATGGTTTCTTTTGATGTAACTATTATTATGGTCTAGCTTATAGCATTTTTAATGTGATAATATTTTAGTACAGATAACAATTATGGTAAAAAAGTATCTGTAAATGGTTAACATGACTATAAACTGAAATTTATAATATTATCTAAAATCAAAAGATACTATCAAAAAAATATAATGCCAAATCAAACCAATAGAGGCACTGAAAAACAGTGTAAGAAACTACAAATCAGAAATGTATTAAATACTTTATGTAATATGCATCTAATTTTCCTTTACAGTTCATGAGACACCCTGCTTGTCAAAAATGATGCTAACATTGACTGAAAATTGTGTTTGAAAGAGATTTCTGTTTTAAGATACAGCATCTAATAAACTCTATGTTGTGATCGATATATTTTTTATTTACAGCACAAGTAGCTTATTATGGTTGACACATTACATAAAAATCTGAGGTATAAAAAACCAATTTCTGCAGAATATTTGCTGGATACATACATCTAGTTCTCTAATATACCCAGAAGAAAAATTATCATGAAGACTGGCCAGACATATTAATCAACATAAATATGTTAATTTTAAATTGCTATTTCACTCATCATAAACACAGGTAGTTTCTTTAAATCCAATGTAAGCAATTTCTCTGTATACGAAGAGAATAAAAGTTCTGTCAGATAGTACAAAAGATAACATTTCTATGGCTATCTTTCCTCTTACATGATTCATTTTTTATATAGCTTTGAGGCAGCCTTTATCAAACTGCGCTACTGATTCACACTTTCTTCTGATGTATTGTACAATCTCTAAGGAAATTCTTATATTTTTAAATATCATAAATGTCATTGAATATCATAGCAGCTTCAATAAAAATATGAAGTGATACTCTCAGATATATGCACTTTGTGCTTGTTACATAAAACAGATTAATAATATGGCAAGGGGATTACCAATGAACTGCAGCATGTCTTCAACAATCAGCCAAATTTAATGTGTAATGTTCTGGCTAAGGCTACGAAGTATCTTTTCATGCTAAAGGTAAAATCAAACTATCCCATCTCTCCATCAAAAGATATGCGGTAATACATTTTCAATTTGCTTAAATAAAATATTGCAATATTATTTCACACACACAACCACACATGGATACACCCACACACACATACATACACTGTTGAACAGTGATATGCCAAACCTTCAATAACAACTTAAAAACCCATAAATATAATATATAAGTAGTAATACATAGTAATAATTACATTTATCGCATAGGAAATTCTTCAAAAATCCTCACTTTCACAAAAGGATTTGTTTTTCATTGTAAATTCTTGTTTTTTAATATATATCAAACTTTGCTTTATTAACAATTACTTGTTAAAATTTAAGAATGTCACTTTGTAAAGGGGCACAGATCATGATATGTTTAGAAAGTGGTGTTTTTTTTTTTTAACCTATGTTCTAAAGCAGGTTAATTAAAGAAGGCGAGAATGGCTAGTTTCCCATTTACAATATATATTTTATCACATGTTTCCTGCTGTATCTAATTCTTGACATATCTTTTGGAAACACTCAACATTCTACAGCTTGGGGCTCAAAGTGTTTTCATCAGCACAGGCACTCTTGTAAAGTCAACAAAGGGATTTCTCAAAAATTCAGCTTACTGAATCATCACTCTATCATAACTCATCATACAAACTGAACACTATATTCTCTTTACAGAACAGATTCAAACAAAAACTTTTGCAAATGTGGCTAACAAAACATCTGATCTCTGTAGGTTGGGGTCTTTCAAACAACAAAAGTACAGCAGTAGGACAGCATGTAGAACATCAACAAACGGGAAATATTAAACATAAAGTAGAAGTTATTTGAAAGCTTATGAGAACACATGAAAAACTAACAACAGATATAAAGCAAAATACTTTTAAAGAGAATTTGGAATGTTCAGTTCAGCAAATTCTTTCTACAGAAGTTTATGTACAATGAAAAGTACTGTGTACATACAACAATGTGCAAAGCTCTGAGAAAGTTTGGAGACAACTAAAACGAACAGCTGAATGTGTTTGAGATGAAGAAGAGCTTAAAAAGTTAGAAGGATTACAGTTATATTAACACATCATAAGAAACAAAAATCTTTATTAAAGGCACAAATGGAAAGGAAATGCAGACAGTATCACAGTTTATATAGGAGACATTAAGAAAAGCAATGTAGCTGGACATACAAATCATGTCTTGCAGAAATGCAAAACCTTATCCAGCAGCATTATGCTAAAGTCACTGACAGCTCAGATCGTCATAGATTACTTGCAATCACAAAAATCCTGATGATTTTTCCTCTATGGACATGTATAATGAGTCACATATATGTCTCTAAGTGAGTGCCATATCTGAATGCTATGGTTCACTCTATAACATGTAAATATCTGTATGCAGAAGGACTTACTTTTTGAAATAAGCCACTTTAACTCTTATGTAGTCTGTGACTGACAATAATGTTAGTGGTAATCATTGAGATGTTACTTGCAGTATATGCTAGAATGCAGGTTCTTAAAACATTGAATCAATGTTTCATAATGCTGTCAATTATAACACAGAGTTATGTGATTAAAGGTGGCAGAGCAATGCCCTCAGTCTCCATACATAAACAACACAGCTGATACTACAGAAAGTTATAGTTATCTATATGTGTGATCCATGTGATATTTAATTGTGTGGATGCATAAAAGAAAAGAAATTTGTTCTGATTGTATTATAGAGGAGGATGTTACCTCCAATTCAATGTCTTTCCTGTAACGAAATGAAAACAGTTTAATACAGCAGGTGCTCTGTCACATAGCTTATTCATGTCTCAATATGAGAGATGTCTGTCTGCAGTCACCTTCTCTATACTGGTACAAATAATCAGTATATATGATACAGAATGTGATAGGATATGTAGAAGACATACAAGACATTTGTGCTGTAAGTCATATAACACATAATAAATGATACAAAGGAGGTTATTATTTTCATGATCAATAAAGAAAGCATAAATTTGAAACTGGTGATGAGTTAAGATAAATGGTCTTAGTGTCAATCACATTGTGTTCATTTGAAGATGAACCTTTCACTCATTACTGAGTAGTAGGTTACATATTAATTGTACCATAAATGTACATAATTTATTTTTGCATTTTACGCTTGTCTAACAATGAACACCAAAGCTTCAACATCTGTAAAGACAATGGAATGTAATAAATAATTTATACTTAGAGATTTAAAAAATTCTATTTAAATTATTTCAGTATGAAAAATCTATTCATGATATAAATGATTGGTCAGCCTTTGAGAAAGCATTTTCACAGCACAATAAGGAATGAAGTAGCTTTAAGCAAGCTAGAAGTATCATTGCAATATCTATATTTTATGAAGGACATACATACGTACATACATTTATATAATGCTGCTTACAAATATCTTGTTGCCTCGCAAAGCTCGAGCAGAATAAGGCAATATTCATGAGAGGCTCCTGACCTGGCGGTACAGGCAGCTTTGTAGTATTTTTTTTTTTTTTTTACATATAGCCCTGATTATTTAAAGTTACGCTCTCAACATTCATGCACTTACATTCATCTAACACAACAGAAAGAGGTTGGCAGAATATAATGTGTACAATAAGTCATGCAGCAGTGATATGCAAATGTTTGAGTGCTATAGAGACTATGTTATTACAAATTTTCTATTCTACTAAGTGAAGTTAGCACAAAAAACATATTTTTGTAATCAGTTTGCTCTTTCTTTATCATTTCAAAGGAAGTTTATCCCCATTGACATCTCTAAAGAAGTTTTAAAAAAAAAGTAACATGCTTTAGTAAAGCAATTTATATTTCATTTACAGGCAAACAGAAGAGTCTTCATGGACAATGTCAAACTGAAGGGAATTTGTGACATCAGAAACATGACACACATGTGACCAGATAAACTGAGTAGACAAAATTCCATTGAATGATAACTGTTTATCAATTACCTCTGATTTCAAAAAGAAGCATTAGGCAGTGATTGTGCATGCACAAACACAAATGTATGTGGGTTAATAAACTGGGTGAAAGCTCTATAAAATATGTATTCTGTGCAGTACAAGCACACATATATCCGATTTTGCATCTGTTGCGTAAATGATATGCTATTTGTAGTCTCTTTGTTTTCATTTTCCTTATACACTAAACACTTGATTTCATTTTTAAAATATTTTCTTAGTTTTCTAAATTTCACTGAGTGTTAAGAAATGTTTTTGGGAATTTCCATGAATTTAGGTGGAATTTTAATAGATTTCAATTATTCTATGAAATGATAAAACTACCATGAGCATCTATTTAAGATGATAATATTGACCTATGCCAAATTATGACATCTATGCCTTATTTGCTTTCCTCAATATTTAAAAAAATACACTATAGATGACAGTATAAAAACTGGTCTGCACTGAATTTATTGCAGACTTTAATAAATTATTCCAAAAGATATACATCACAGCGCTTGACTTACTGTACTTCCTTTAGTACATGCAAAAATATTCCATAAAAATGATAATGTCAACTCCTACAGATTCACTGATTATGTCAGTATCACTAAGATCATAACAGATAATGGAGTAGTGAACAAGAAACAAACTTTTTTTTTTAGTTTTACATCCTTTGAGCCCCATTATAATAGCTGTTCTTTTTTTTTATTTCTATATTTTCTTTCACATTTAATTATTACGAGCACTTACTCACATTAAAACACTACTGCAGTATTAAAACAAACAGATGTACAAGAAATATGACAGTCAAAAGGTTCGGATTGCATAACAGGTATTTTAAGCTGATATGTTTATTCCGCACTCCACAGGGTGCCACCGTCTCCTCAGACCCTCCCTCCTAGCATCCCCTTGTAGCATTGAGCTGCGTTTTGTCTCTCTAAAGACGTATAATGGACGGAAAAGTTTTCAGAGTGGATCTGCCACACTGTGTAGACAGCTCATAGCACACACATGCAGATCAACAACAAGTATCTTACACTACTGATAAAATTAAAAATCTGTTACATCATACTCTAAGCAATTTCCACATCATGATACATTTGTACAAAGAAACTTTAATTGTTTCATCTTTTAATGAGAGCAAAAATTGAAAGCTAGCAGCACTGAGGATTTACATATTTATTTTCAAATATCAAGCATTACTGAATTCACATCAAATTATTCTTCTTCTTTAAGATAGTGTCACTACATTTATCTGAAGGAAAGTGTACCAAACAAACTCTGAATCTAGTACACATAATATAAATCCTCAGATAGCTACTTTAATTAACTGCATAAATTAAGAGTTACTTAATCTACATTGTACACAGATATACACAAGAACACTTATTTCTGTGTCTACACAATGCAGACAGATCTAATAAATCTGCTTACAAAATTAGCTAGTTTCTGGAGGAATCATTTGGTTGTTAGCATTTAGCATCTCATATATATTGTAGTTGTGTGTTCATACTAAGGTACTGAATAGGTGTTACATAAGTATGGATATTTTTTCCAATTTCCAATTGCTCGAAAAATACATTCGAAGCATTAATAAACTCACACTGTGTAAGGCTGAGTGTTGTTATTAAACTCTGAGATGTTAGTAGCAATGTTACTCCTCCAGTCACTAGCTGTACCAAAATGTTAGTTTCTTTTCATATCACATCAATCCTTACACATAAAGCAACTACATTTAAGATTCTATAAATCTGTCATTTCTTTCAAAGAGATATTTAACAAACGGAAATTATATTCCCAGCTGCAACATAACACCAGGCTAGTTATGTGGCATTGTAATGCTGCCTCTTTGGATTGTCCTGGCTACTAAAGCAGTCAGTCTCTACTTTGGTTCATACACATTAGCTATATACACTTGTATACAGTCAAAAAATCCCAGACTTGCTCAATCCTCAGCAGTTTTACCTTAAAAACTTGACCACTTATTAATAAATAACTGTTCCATTACTAACTAAAAACATTATTGATAAAATGCGCAGCATTTCTCTCTTTACTGATTTGTTAGATTCAACACTTCTAAATTGCTTACATAAACTAACTAGAAACTACAGACAGGTGGTCATGTAGTCACTGGAATATTATATGATTACACTCATTAAAAGTAACTAGATGAGATGATATATGCATATTTGTATATACAAATAATTAAACTACCATATGTTTATATAAAGTACATTTCGTACAGTTTACCCATCAGACCAGGTAAATCAGCTAATGCTCAAAGGATATGAAGTTCAAACTACAATCTTTTGAAATTTAACTCTATGAGTAATTGTGCTGATAGGAGGAGAAGAGAAAAGATTCTTATTATTTGATATGAATGCATGATATTCTTTTGCTTCACTCGCAGACTGAGTTTACTTGTATTCTCTCTCTCTTTTCCTTCTATCAAAGGAAATAGAGTATAGCATACACATTTTTGGTTTATTGCTATGAATAAGAAATACATTAAATGTCTGATCCAATTCTCTTTTCCTCTAGAAAAACAAATATAGCTTTTCTAACACTGAGTTTCTTTTCAACCAGACTAATTTTATTAATCCTACGTATAGTGATAGTAGCCTACAGCATGTAAACTCTATCTGCACATAAACAGCCAGACACATGGCATGCTACTGCACAATATGTTATGTTCAAGATTTAGTATTTTCTAAAAGAGGTATTTACACCATCCATAAGAAAAATTAAATGAATACATTTAATTTACCTACATTTTTTTTTTTCAAATAAGTTATCTAAAACATAACTTTCAGGGCACCTTTGGTATCAAGCATTGTCTGCTATTCATCAAGGTCTCTTGAAATATGCCATATACAAGTAAATTATAATCCTTCATAATTATCTAATCCCCTGATAAGTAAATAGCAATTTTCTCTGTATTTCCTACACTGCCTTTCAAGCTCTAATCTCAGTTTTTAACATTAGTGATTCATTAATCAACAGCACAGCATACCTATTGCTGAAAAACTTCAATGAATTCTCATATCTCATGCTCATAAAGAACTACATGATATACTGTGCTATCTGAATGACAAAGCAGAAGTGCAACAAACTGCTATATTTATAATTTTTTTTGTTTACAATTTCCTAAAGATGTCAAATTACTCACATTCATTTTTTTTTTCAAGCTAGTTGACAGCAAGAGTAATATAGTTCTGTCAACTATGAAATTTATCAAAAAAGCACTCCGGTATACTTAAAAATGTTAATTGTTTCAAAATTATTTTCTCCTTTTTCTTTAAAAATAAATGTGTTACTCTGAAAGGAAATGTATATGAACTAAGTCTGAAGCTTACTGAATGAACTATTTAATGAATTTCACAAATAAAAGAGCTGCAAGCACCAGATGTATGTATAATATAAATCAAGATTTTTCTGAACCATTTAATTTGAACAAATAATAACAATAGTAATGATAATAAGACACTTTCGTTTTCAAGTGTAAGATTGGAGGTATACAGGCATTTATTAAGAGGCCTTGATTTTATCATACTACCATTCTCGTTAACAATATTTTTTCATTTATTAACATTATTTATTATTAATTTATCATTACTGTGGTTAATATTCTTATTGATGAATCAAAAGAAGAATAAAATAACAAAATTTTAAGATTTTAACAGATTGACCTATGGCAATGGCACAGTGTGCGCCATTTTATGTATTCATATTTAATCAAGATGCCTCGCTGTCTTCAAGAATTCAGGCCTATGAGGGCATAGCAACACCAGAGCCAGGTTGCTGATGCTCATGTCAGGTGCTCAGCTGGAGGTAAGGATAATTAAGATTGTCCATTTTCTTCTCCCTTGGGTCCCTAGAAAGAAAAAGCAATCAAGATTGGAAACTTAAAATGATAACAAATTAGAACTATCATATCACACAAATGGAATGCCATTTTGAAATGATTCTGATAGTGAGTGTGCACTTAACAATTTTCAAATAATACATGTAGCAACTTGCAGAACAATGTTTTGTGGTGTATTACCATAGTACAATGATGAAAACAGCACTACTGTGAAGATGCATTTAATTTATATTCTTTTAAGAAACATTGGGAAAATGTCAATGAAATAGTAGTAAAATTATTTACAATTTGATATAAATACAAAGCTGCACAGTGGATAATGTGACCATAAATCCATAGTAACTTAGTGCTCTCTCTGAATAACGGAGGTAAGAATTACTTCTGATAAACAAAGTAGGCACTGAATTTATGTAACACATTAATACAGTAATGAAAATGATCACCATCTAAATAATTTGAATTTATTTTGCAACAGAAATAGATAATTGTTTGCTAATTTATTTCAGTCACTTTTGTCTCAGCTCATTTCTTGATAAGCAGTAGCAGGCAGCATCTATTATTTCTAAACTTTATTTCCTTTTCTGATTTAAATGCAATTCTATGTCACTGAGGCATATTTTATGTATAATTTATTTTTATGGTAACATATTCAGAGTACTTTTGAACATGTCTTCGTTTCAGCCTCAATAGTGGAAAGTCATAATCTGTTGCCTCCAATATGAATGTCAGTGCAACAGAAAACACCCAGTTTTGCTGAAATTTGAGTTGGAATAATAATGTATCATGAGGAGGAGGAGGAGGAGATTAGTGTTTAACATCCCATCGACATCGAGGTCACTAGAGACGGAGCGCAAGCTCGGGTGAGGGAAGGATGGGGAAGGAAATCGGCAGTGCCGTTTCAAAGGAACCATCCCAGCATTTGCCTGAAGCGATTTAGGGAAATCACGGAAGACCTAAATCAGGATGGCTAATCAGGATGGCTTGCCACGGGATTGAACCGTTGTTCTCCCGAATGCGAGTCCACTGCACCACCTCACTCGGTAATGTATCGTGAAAACAGAACATTATGTGCATTTTACCCCTGATGAGCAACATGTTAATTTATGTCTAAAGCTGACCAAATAAACGCAAGATGAAAACAACTAAATGTTGTGCTGCTAGATGAGACAATGAAATATTTGGCAGTATTTTATGTTCTCATGAAACACTTTGATAAGGCACAATGCAATGTTCAAAATAACTAAATCAACAACTGGAAACTAATCCTGTCTGCAGAATGCTGACGCTAATTTGTGTATATAAACTAACTTTTCTGCTCCTTCAGCTACTTTCAGCTACTCATCTACTATTGTATACCTTGGTAATGTCACTCATCTTCCAAATCATTTTCTCCTTTTTTCTGTTTCTTGAGTTTCATCAACATCCCACAAATTTGACTTTTATCTTTTATGTATGTCTGATTCAACATGGTCTTGGAGCAGGGATATTTCTACCTATATTGCTTGGAAAATGTTAAATGGGTGTTCACTTGGAAGAAAGAAATAGCATAGAAAACTCAGTTGAAGAAATGCAGGTAGTGTTCCAGTATTGAGGTAGGAGATTTAATTATGGCAGCAATTAGCATTTGCAGAGTATGTAAAGACACATCCATTCATTAAGGTGTAAGTAACTGCAGTGCATGTAGGAAGAATTGGAAGATTACATTACTACTTAGAGATAATGTTAGAGAAGGTAACAACTTGAAAAGGTTCCAAATTACTTAAAAACTGAATGTGACAGATAGTTGTAGTCACAACTCATGGGCAGAAAAAAAAGAACTTCTTTACTGCACAATGACCCCTTACCAAATGGTGTATAAGAGTGGTGTGTTAAATTCATTTATTGAATGTAAGTGACTGTAAATTATGTGTGTATAGTGCAGTGTCATATTTGTGCAGTATGATGGTGGTGGTGATGATGATGATGATGATGATGATGAGACAAGGTGGTACGAGTGCACTGCCATGAATGATTACCCCACTGCCAATGAGAAGCAAGCATCCCCTCTCTGGAGCTACAGCAGCGGGTGTACTTATGTTCGAACATTCATGCACTGAGCCCATTTTGTGTGTTTGCCAGTTGAATAACATTTAGAGACTTTCATAGTGGCCAGGTCTCATGATCTACTGACTAGTTATTGTATTGAAGACTGACTGATTTGCAAATCTGTGGTATCTGTATATGTTTCAACTTTCAAAGCTACTGTTGGCAACTGATGCTACAATTACAGAACAAAGTTATGTATTATTTTTACTACTTGATATTAGATGTAGAATAAAAAAAAAACATCTGAATTTGCAGTTCATGAACAGCATCTGTTCCTCACTCCTGTATTCATTAAAGAACCACACAGCATGCAATGAAGTTATAAAAACCATCAACAATGCCACATGCCCACACTTCAGGTGATGCTACAGAGTTTAATCCAGGACAAGTATGGTGATAAGGAACATTATACCAATTCCCCTCCTCCCCTTGCCAACTGAAAATTGATGATGAAAATTTCTTTCACATTTCTATACAATTCTGAAATTCAGCTAAGACAATGACATGGTAAGAGCTGACGCACTATCTGTCACTAGTGTCACTACCCTGTTTATCAATTTAATTTTTCTGTTTCCTCACTTACTTGGTCCTCTCATAGCAGGAGGCCAGTTTTTCAAAAGATTCATTAATGCATGTGGTCTCTTTCATTCACAGCTCTTGCATATATGATAGGCAAGTACCTCATCCCTTACACTTGCCTTCTTTTATCTACTCGGACAGTCTCCTGTCACGGGCTGATACTCCTAAAATATTTCACTGAAAACAAGTCCACAAAATTATTCTTTGGCAGATTCTGGGGTATATATCATACCATAACTGATAAGCTTCAGTCATGTCAATGGTTGCCATGGTACAGTTTATGATAAATCACTTTGCTGAAACATGATGAAACCAGTAGTACTGTTAAAGTACACGTCCACTGTTGTCTCTAGGAACTGGGTTGACTAGTGTAATCTCAACACAGAAGAGGTGTGAGGTGCGGGGAGGAAGGAAGGTGAGGATGGTGGAAAATGCTGAGTGCTGCCTGTGTGCAAAGAAGTGATGGGGACAAGATGGAAGGCTGTTAGGTGCAGCATCTGGATGCAAGTGCACAGGATAAGCCATAGAGACAGCCAAAGGTTGAGGCCAGGCCTGTTACACGGACAGAGCATGTGTTGCAGGGGGAAACCCTCCCTCTCTGAAATTCAGAAAAGGTAGAGGTGATGAGAAGAATCCAGATAGAATGGGCTGTGAAAAAAATCATGGAAGTCAAGCATAGCATGTTGCTTGACATCTGGGTTGTCTGTTCTCTCTTGGTTACAGTTGGGCAGTGGCCAAGGGCAGCTGGACCACCCACTTGCTGAGCATGCTGTGCAAAACAGTGTGCTTGACTCCAGTGATTGCTTCACAGTTGCTTGACATCTGGGTTGTCTGTTCTCTCTTGGTTACAGTTGGGCAGTGGCCAAGGGCAGCTGGACCATCCACTTGCTGAGCACGCTGTGCAAAACAGTGTGCTTGACTCCAGTGATTGCTTCACAGCTGCTGCCCTCTGGGTTCTTCCCATGACCACTGCATTTTCTCAACTGCGCCAGTGGAAAATCTCTTTTGTTCCTGTGACTCTCTTGGCCTCAAGCTTCTCTAGCGTTGTCATCCCATGTGCCTTTATCTCCTTATCTGTTTCCCTTCCAGCCTCAATAGCGCCTTTGGCCCAGCCCCCAGCTCACCTTCCCAGCACAGATTCCAGATGCTGCACCTGGGAGCCCACAATCCATTTCCTGCCAAGCCTCTGCACAGTCACACAGGCAGCACTACACAGCATTTCCCTTCACCACTACGCTGTTATCCCACCCCCATCCCCACACCATGCCTTCTCTTTACTCCTTCAACCCCACTACCCACACAGCTGAGATCGCTCCTCACCCTGGAAATAACAGTGGCCGTGTGTGTGTGTGTGTGTGTGTGTGTGTGTGTGTGTGTGTATATGTGTGTGTGTGTGTGTTAGAATTTTGTTCAACAGCTAACAATATTCAACAGTCTTCATCTAAGGGTGCCTAGTTGCTGCTCAGAGCTTCCTGTATGTGGTGATTAGCAATCTGTCCAATTCATACTGAGTTTTTCACTCTCTAGCAGAGTGTGCCTCAATATGAAACTTCCTGGTGGATTAAAACTGTGTGTCGGACCATGACATGAACCTGGAATGCTGAGGTTTGAATCTTGGTCCAGCACACAGTTTCAAGCTGCCAGAAAGATTCTTATTGTTACTGTTATATTTGTTTGATTTTTCGTGTAAGGAAGACAATCTTTTTTCTCTCTGTGAATAATACTGACCATTCCAGAACTTATTCATCTTTGTGGATTTGAATGTCACCAAAGCTAATATCATCAGGAATCAGAGTAAATCTTCCAAAAGCTCCTATCAGTGATGTTTTCACTGTAACACATAGGTAAATTGGAAATGTTATATTCCATTTTAAAATGGACATAAATAGGGCTGTTGTTTCTATCATAAAATATGTGTCAGTATCATGGATTCGTAGCTAAAATAAATTATACATCTGATCCTGGAGTTTTCTGCCAACTGTCACTGTAATATAGGTGCTGTTATATACTCCCAATTCCATGATTTCATGCTTACTCCCCTTTTCATCTTTGGTAATGTAGTTGCTATAACAAATCAGAATTACTGCTAATTGATAAGAACAAGTAAATATTGTGTGGCTTCTTTAAAATATTCCACAGACATGAAAACACACAAAAAATAAGAAAACAATGTTTCATAAATATATGCAGTAACTAAAATGTGTGTAGACAAAATATGAGATATAGTATAATATAACATATAATTTCATATACTTACAAATATGGTATATTTATGGTTAATTAATTACCCAACATGACACAAACATCCCAAATACTACTGCAAAGATAGGAGGCAATGCCAGGGAAATATACTAAAAGAATCATGTACATACTGTTAGGAATGGGAGTGTAGTTGTTAATGATATTAGTGAGCAAGCAGTTTTATGGACTTTTCAGAAACACATACAGCAACTGTTTTATTACTGATCACATCTGGTTTACTGCATCCAATACAAGGAAGAAAATCAAATTCTGCAGAAAAAGTGTTATACAAGCAGCATGTCACCATACATGCCAGTGAAGGGTCTAAGAGTAAATGTAGCTGTAATGGAATTCAAAACATGTTTCAAGAAATGATGCACATGTGTGATTTGAAATCCAGCTATGGGAACTACATTAAATGCATAAGTGGGTATTTATTTGGTGCTCTAATTATAAATGCAATGTGCAGAGCATCACTCTACAGTAATTAATTTACTAGAAGGCAACATATCTGTATAATAAAAAAAAGTAATGGTCAGGGTTTTTTCCAACAACTATAAATGTAAGTCACCCAAAAATTCACTTTCTTCTCCATCATGCTTGCAGAGTGTGATAGGAACCTGTGTGAAATAAGTAGTATCCATAATATAAGTAATACATAAATAAAAAATCATTTTTCCTCACATGGCAGAATGAAAGGTATACAGAAAATGTGTGCCATCAAAGATGAAGATTATAATAACTGTCACAAACACAGACAATCAGATTCTTGACCTTTTAAAGCCAAACAGAGTTGGGGAAAAACAATAGAATCCAAAGGGTAATGAGTGCAGATGATTCAGAACTGGATGGCAACGGATGTACTGAATAGAGGAGAGAAATCAAATAGCAAATACATAGGACATTTGTCTTTCCTTCTGTTTGGACTGTAACTGCTTCTGGTGCAGCTAGCTGACTGCTGCTGAATCACAGCGACCTGCCCATTCACCATTCTGACACTTTACTTTCTTTCCTTTATTTCCTCTTCAGCCCAAAAATATGCATTTTTTGGTTTGTAAATGATTATTTGTGTATCTATCAAGATGTCACACTCTTTGCTTTCTGTGACCCCTTTTGTGTTGGAACGTTTCAGTTGTAATTTCCCTGTTTATGTTTCAGCATCAGTGTTAAGTGTTTAAAAAAAATATCTTTAGAACTAGTTTATATCTCATTTCTCTTCAGCTCTTCCTGTTCTGATCTAAGTTTGTGAGCACCCAGCCTACCAACCTCTGCCATTTTGCTTTTGGCGTACTCGATACGAATGGCTCCCCGGTCAGAGGAGAGCAAGAAGGAGCCCTGCAGGTTGGCCATGGCTTGGGCAGCGCAGCGCACATCTTGAAACTCGACGAAAGCGACGGGGGACCCTCCCTTGGTGTGCATGCGGAGGCGACAGAAGCCGGGGAAGCTGTGCACACAGATAAGAATGTGCCATGTTAGGAAGAGGATGGGGACACATGCCCAAACATCTGAAAGTTCCCAATTGAACGTTATCCACAGGAATAATGTTAGGACACCCTTAAAGGTATTGATTTTTAGTTTTGCGTTGCAGTTTGTAAATCATTTAATTTATGTTGCTGTTACACAAAACAGTGCTAAGCCACCACACCAAACCCAAAAGTGCATGCAGAGTAGCTTACAAGGAGGAATTAAAGATTAAATAAGTTAATAATTTACAGTAACAGGGAAAACTATGTGACAGATTTTATTCTGTTTATTTCACATGATGCCATGAAGCGAGGCATGAGTTTCCAATTTTGTATTTCATGAATCAGAATTATATTAAGAAAGATTTGGGGTGTTCCAGCGTCTTAAATCAAAATTTAAAGTGTAATACTCAGTTTCACTGTGGTTTTTTTTTTTTTTTTTTTTTTTTTTTTTTTTTTTTTTTTTTTTTTTTCCCAGAATGAAAGAGGAACAGGACAAAGAAATTGACCTCTTAATTTTTAAATTTCTTTTTTTGTATTTTTAAGCAGGTGTGAAATGTTAGTCCACCTATATGAACAAATAATTCGGCAAAATATGGGCACTGTTCTGCAGATTTCTAATTTTGATATAATTGCGTTTGTTTGCAACAGAAATATGATAGAGCCCCAGCAAATTTGTAGTGAAACATACATTAATTTCCTGCATTTGATGAGGACTAAGGTGTGCTTTCAGATGTTTAGGACGAACTAGTACAACAACAGTGACCAACACACATGCCCAACGATACTACTCTACAGGACGCAGCTGTACAGTATAGTGTGGAACAAAGTTGGCAACCACATGCAAGTGCATCTCCTCTTGTTGTAACTATTCTATTTAGTACTAAAACTGTCATTTTGTGAATAAGAGATGCAGTAAAATACACTAGTTCATTCAATCTGCTGCAAAGTGAATACACAGGTACAACTCACAATATGTATGCAAGCGCGAGCACACATGGGTGTTCACACACACACACACACACACACACACACACACACACACCTTAATGTGGCATTTATGGATATTTACATATGTTGTAAGGCTACTACTAAATAGTTTTAACATTATTTTTAAATGCACTGAAAATATTTGCTACCCACTTAAAAATACATTCTATGCTTGGTGTGTTTTCTCCTCTAATATATATATTTTTTCGTTTTACAATTGCCCTTTATTTATAATTTAAACAGGCAACATTCCTTAACGACAGAAGAAGTTAAACAAAACTGAATGGGAAAATTAAGTAAATATGTGGACTACGATAGTTACAGAATCATGAATTATTTAGTGTTGTGTAGCGATTAATTAGTTGCATCATATATCCTAGATAAAAGCCATAATAGTAATTTTGCCTCCCACAAAAACTTCATGTCATATTGCTATACAATTAAAATGCACACTTAAAACTTGATTAGATAGCTTCACAACAGGAATATTTTGCAAGTACTCATAATACCAACACATTTAGCACATGTGTAATGTTTTTGCAGGTATGCTGCCAGATTGTTGTGTCTTCTTGGCACAATATTTTGATGTCAACAATGCAGCTTGTTGTGCTCCAGGTGTTCTCTGACATACTGAAATATCAGGGGTACATTATACATAATCAATGCTGTCAAACCATGAGATCTTACACATCTGGAACACACTGAGTGTTGCTTTTTCTCATCTCACGATTGCCCCTCTTCATGATGTACATCATGTAATTACTGTTCATTGCACTTCTTTGCTTTTCAGTCTTTGTCAGATACCCTTTTGCACAAGAAAAACATAATTAAATGCACTTTTAATGTACATCAGAAGAGTTCACTATTCCCCTAATAAAAACTAGTGAACACTGAGCAGTCAATATTGTCTTCCAGTACTACAATACAGTCAAGCTGCAACACTGGTAGACAATAGATTGTGCTAGACTTTGGAAGTTATTAACATTTCCTACACACTAGTCTCTTGCTCAGGGCCTCTACTATTTGGTGAGAAATGGTTTATCCTCATAGGTAATAGTTATAATTACATTTCATTCTGGATTTTACTTTGATTGTACTGTGGTGTCATGGCACTTTACTTTGCCTTTACAAATACAAATGTAACTTTATTATTCATATATCACATTAATATCTCATCAGACTTTGTCCTCATTTTGTGAACAAGTTGCGGGTCAAAAAGTGAAGGATTTTAGAGGATACATGACCTTCAAGTGCAGCCATGAGGTTTGTTGGCTATGGGAAACAATTTTATGAGCTTGACTTTGATGGTAGTCTCAGAAGTTTTACTTTTGGAAACCCTGAAGTACCGGAATGAGTAAAATAAACTGCTTTGGAATAATGAGTCATATACTCTAGTTCTTACAACTTCGAGCCAATTATGAGAACATAAATTTCTTTTGAAAGTTTCCAGTACGAATGGTGTCTGAAACAAAGCACTTTTACATTATACTATCATTTCTTTAGCCCAGTTTATATGTCACTAGCTATTACTTCTGTCACATTCGGAGGATGAAGTGTAGTAAATGAAGAAAACATCCTCTTAAAAAAAATTTGCTGTGGGAATATGGATACCCTAAGGATATCAGAAACTTTTCATTTCCAAATCCTGAAATGCTTCAAAATGTTACTGGTTAGAAAAGATGAATGAAACTATGGGCTTAAGTTTTTATAATTCAGTGCCCTTAGTGCTTTCGTAGAAAAGGAGGTTCTGGTACTGTGACCTCCTGGGAGTAATTTTCCTTTTTTGTAAATTTTCATGTCTTAAAAATTTTATTTAAGTGCTTTTTTTTAATCAGAGGTGCTGGTATGGTGTACCAGCAGGAACTCTCACATATCAGGCACTGACTGTGATCATGGCAAAAAGTGAAGATAGTAGGGCAGCCTATCTCATGTAATAATGTTCCAGGTAGATGGCATTACTTGGCAAAAACAGTAATACTTACTGAATAATGTACGGAAATAAGAAGCTTGTGGAACTGAAGAAAACAATCAAAGTGACTATCTTTCTTATTAAATCAAAGAGAATTATGCAGAAACAACACATTAATGAGTACAGTGTGACTGGCAGTGGTTTAGTGCATCCATCAACTGTGAACAGTGTGGTTGATTGGAAAAGAGGTATATATATATATATATAAAAAAAGCAAACAAGCAGGTTACACAGAATATTAGATGTTCACCTGGATAATTTTATAACAATAAGCATCATCTAATCAAAAGTGTATGGACACCCCTGTGTGGTACTGACCACTAGATGTGACGAGAGGCAGACCAACCAATATGAAAGGAGGCAAGAAGTATTGTGTTGTCAGTACAGAAGCAGCAGCAGAAGAATAGGTCAGCCAGGAGAGCTCAGTGAATTCAAATGTGGACCAGTCACTGGATGTCACCTCAACAACAAATACGCGAGGAACATTTCAATCCTTATAAAGCTGCCCAAGTCAACTATTGGTGATGTGACTGTGCAGTGGAAACAAAGAAAGAAACACAGCTAAACTAGGACCAGGCAGATCTTACATACTGATGGAAAGGAACTGTCAAGCATTGGCAAGGGTGGATGTAAAATACTGCAGGAAATCAGTGAAAGGAATCTCTCATGAGCTCCAAAGTGCTACCAGCTGAGTTCCAAAGTACTATCAACTGTCCAGCTAGCACAGTGACTGTGTGCAGAGAGTGAAAAAGAATGAGGTACTATGGTTAAGCACCTCCTCATAAGCCAAGTATTTCTGCAGCCAGTGCTAAGTGACACTTGAGTTGATGTCAAGAATGTGGACAGCAGAATACTCTAAACAAATGGTTTGGAGTAAAAAGTCATTCTGTTCCCCTGCCGCAATGCGATGGAAGGGTTTGTGTTTGGCAAATGCCTGGAGTTTCTTACCTGCCATCATGTGTAGTACCAACAGCGAAGTATGGAGGAGTTGGTGTCACAGTATGGGGGAATTTTTGTGATTAGTGTGTGGTTTGGTTATTATGCTTACGTAAATGCAGGAGAATATAAGTACATTTTACAGCAATATGTACTGCACACAGTGAGGAACAGTTCAGAGCCTATGATTTTATTAACATGAGAATGCACCGTGTTACGTAGCAGCATCTGGGAGTAGAACGAAATGATGGAACTGGAAATCATTTTGAAGTCAGATCTTGTTACACTCGGATTAAAAAAAAAAAAACACTTGTGATATTACCATGTATGGTACATTTGAAGAACATAATTGATTTGCCACACACAGAGGTTCACATTCATGTGATGGTAATTTATATTTATTACTTTCTATCTCTCACTGAAATTAGACTTTAGTGTATCCTTTAGTAATAATACTTGAGGTCCAATTTACATACTCAAGAGATTATATGAGAGCAATTTGGAAAGTAGTGTCCATTTGGCTGTAAATAATAAACTTGCATGGAAAAAAATAATTTTGTATACCTTGAAATTAGAGCTATTTGCTACTTTTCAACACAGTCACCATTTAAATTTAAGTGTTTGTTCAGAGCGTTTAACTAATTTACTCCTCCTAAATAAAACTTGCCCACATGGATGCCAACCTTTCATGACATTTTGAAGTTTGTCATCATTATTGAAGTGCTGCAATGCGAGCCACTTCTTCATGTGAGTGAAAAGATGGAAAATCAATGGTGCCAAGACTGGGTTGTATGTCAGCTTTCTTAACGAAATCAGTACTCACAACAGAAGTCCTACTACTCCTCTCTTCATCATGAAAGTTTGTTCTGCACTTTTAAAAAATCAGACAAATTGCCGCATAGCACCTTCACTATTAACATTTGGACCATATACAGTACACAACTGATGATGAATGTCTGCTTCTGAAATGCTTTCATATTTTATGGGATTTTTTATTACAGCATACACGTTTTGATGTAATAAGAAGAACAAGTTTACGCGTTCAGAGCTGGAAACTTAATGAATCAGAGTACATGCATATATGACAATGCCAGCACTGTGCACATGAACACTAGTTCCATGCTAGAACAGCTGTTACTGTCTGAACCACCCTCATATACCATCTGCATCTATTTTGTAGTACACATTACATTACAGCAGTTTAGGTCAACAGCATATATGTCCACTTTTACTTGGCCAATTTTACTCCAATGATACTGATATTTTGTAAGTGGATGGATAAAAAATTTACTCACAAAGTAGCAACAGGAGAATACACATACACACACACACACACACACACACACACACACACACACACACACACACACACATGTTTAACTTTTACAAGTTTTTGGAGCCAGTGGCTCATTCTTTTGGCAGAAGAGTTGAAGGGGAAGGAAGAGGGGTGAAGGAAAAGGACTGGAGAGGTTTAGGAAGAGGGATGCCGTTCAGAAGAGTCACCCAGAGCCCCAGATCATGGGACTTTTCTGAAATGTACCCCTTTTCCTAAACCTTTCCAGTTCTTTTTCTTCACAACCTCTCCCTTCCCCTTCAACTCTGCTGCCAGAAGAAGGAGCTGCTGGCTCCAAATGCTTGTAAAAATTAAACATTGTTGTGTGTGTGTGTTCTCCTGCCACCACTTGGGTGAGTAGGTTTTTTATCTATCCCTTTACATGATATTTTCTAAGGACTAAGAAAGTTTTGAGAAAGCTCAAGATTAAGTGAATCAAAAAGTGTGTCATTAATATGGAAAATGATAATTTTCCAGACAAGAGGAGTCTGTGTCACTCATTTCAATATGGAAATCATTAGAATTGGAGAAAATAATGTTTGTAGCATTAATATTTCTAATACAGATGAACACTGTTCATTCTGTGAACCTCAGTGGGAACATAAGCAAAATAGAACTAGCTTAACATAATCTGGTTGTCTCAACAATGATGAGCATGGTTTACTTTATTTTATACAAAACCATGTACTAATTTAAATAATAACCACAGAGATAAGGCATAAAGTCCTCACATGTAGGTGAATTACATGTGGAAATGTAGGTTGTCCAGACAAAAAGAGAAACTTGAGTTAACCATCTGTTGAGTGCAACCAACCTGACTGGTACGGCCGACATAGCACAGCCTCCGAAAGAAATAGTAGTATGAATAGGTTATCAATATGCAACAATAAAGAAGCATGGTCTAAGCTCAATCGAAATAATTATGATCTTTGTGCATTTGTATAAAAAGACTGTGCGTTTTTTGTTTCATTGTCTTCTCGATTCTGAATGTTCTAGCTGACAGATGCTTATTGTTCACAGTCTGTAATTCATACAGTTACCTATAGCAATATTAGAATTTGTTTGAATATATACGAAACTACTGGTTATAAAATGTGTTTTTGTCAGTAGCGAGTACCTTTCCTGAATGTGATTTAGTTACATAATAATTATATGTTGCCCCGGCCATTTTTGTGTAGGCTCATTGTTGTGGTGATGCCATTAATGATAAAAATTATATAAGCTCTTTTAATACTCATTTCATGCTAAAAGTATTAAAAAGAATAATCTCCATAAATGGAAAACGACATCTTGTAATATTTTTCATATTAGGCCAGAGATACAGTTTCTTTATTAACAATAATTTCTATAAATGCTTATGCTGCCACTGCACATAGGCAGATATCCTGGAGCATCAAGCCTCACAGAAAAAAAACCCACTGTGTTTAATGGATTATCACGTAATATTAAATGAAAGATTTTTAATCCACTATGAGTAAGACGGATGTTTTCACATTGGGACGCATGTGATATTTCTGGCGATAGCACCCTGAGAAAATTCAGCCATGGCTTTTAACAAACATAAAAGAGTTTTTTCAAAACCATTTCATACAATAGGAATAACGGCACAGTTATCGTTGTGTGAATTAACAGCATTCTCAAAAAGTTGCGCAACCAACCTGACTGGCACAGCTGACATGTCTTTGTTCTTCTCTCAAGAATTTCTGGGGTTTGCCTAACCCATGCCATTTCAAAAGTAAATGAAATTTAGCGATGTGTAACAGCAAAGAAGACCCACTGGAGACTGGGTTTGGGAAAAAAGAGTGACAGTGATTCTCAAGATGAGTCAGAAGAATGTGAAGGGGATTCTGCAACAGAGTAACCTGATGAGGAGGCTCATGAAGATGAAGAAGAAAAGAACAACAAAACAAGAAACTTTTATGTGGGAAAAGATGTTCAGACCAGTGATCTCACATCATCACTAATGTTCCTGGTTAAGTGTGGTCAAACCCAATCTTTGACATTCATGGAAAATTCTCAGAAAAATTACTGTATGGTGGTAATGTCGCTATAGATAAAATGCTTTTGGATTTTTGAAGTAGATGTGTGTTTCCTCAAAACCAACAAAATTTTACTCTCACTGATGTGCGATAGCTGATACAGCTAATTGGGAGTTTTATATTCGATGGTAGCAAACATGTTCTTTCTGTGCCAGCAGCAAGCTAAGAGGAGTAATAAAGTTAATGGCTAAGCCTGCGTCTGGATCTGGTCACAATATTACTACTGATAAGTGACTTTCTGATGTTGGTTCTGAAGATAATTTGAAGACAAAGAAAGTGTTGTATGTTTAAATGTTAGAAAAAATAAAAAAGCAATTGCTCTTCAGATTTTGTTTATGTAAATGGGAAGAAACAATCTGGCAGTATGTTTGGGTGTAATGATGAGAAGGGTTTGGTTTCCAACATGCTGTCTGTGAGAAAAAAAAAAATGTGGTTGTTGTATCTTCAGTTCATGATGACGACGACGACAACGATGATGATGATGATGATGACATTGATCCCAAATTTGGAAGGAAAAAGAAACTATGTATAGTTACTTTCTATAACTCAACAAAAGGTGATGTTGAAACTACAGATCAAATGTGTGGTACTTACAGTATGAGCCAAAACACAAAGTGCTGGCCAATGTTGATATTGGGTGGTACTGGTTCCCAGGGTAGCAATCAACTGGGAAACTGATTAGAGCAGAGTATCAAAAATGTCAGATCATCAACTTATTCTCAGACAGCTATACTGAAGAAATATGAAAACTACTATTATTCTTTCCAGGCTGCCAGGCAGCCCAAAAAATATTTCTGTATATTGAAGATCAAGATAAAGCACCACTTCTCCTTTGTATCAAAAATGGATCACAGAAGGATGTCAGAATGTGATTTGCATGTCACATGCAAATACACTTTTCCAACAATACATCTCTTTATGTCAATGCATTTATTCCACTGATTCTGCATGAATGAGAGTGATCTCAGTTGGTATATAAGTAACTTAAAATTGCAGTTTTTTATTTAATTTTACTGTTTAATACAGGTTATGCCCTGAAAATGGATTTTTAGTGCATCTCCTTTCATATGTCCTCTTTCTATCTCCATCAAACTCAATAATTATGTTTATTATGTTTGTGACAGTAAAATTGAGATACTATGATAAAACATGATTGTCTAATCTGTGCCCATCAGGTACATAGGACGCAAAATCAGGAAGTGTTGTGCCCAACAAAAAATGAAAAAAAAAAAAAAAATGGACACACACGAAATTATGATAGAGAAATATGAAGTTACAACACTAAGCTCCCAGCTGCACAATTTTCTGTAGAGCCACCAATGCAGAAAAATGTCTTCATCATTTATTGAATTGTAAAATACATAGTTACTGATTATTATTGTCTCAGTTGAGTCAAGTTCATTACTGAACACATTCTGTTTTACAAGTGGTTAACCTATCATACAGGTAAGAGTACTTTTATGGAGAAAAACATGAAATAAATATTGGGCTAATTATGAACCACATCACACTTGGCAATTAGCATCATTAATCTGGTTTTTGTGATCTTCCCCATTATTTTATAAGGAAAATTTTATGTGGGTTTCAGCAGCTGGAAGTATTTTTCCGAGAGTTCCACAGTTACACTTTATTTTCTTTTTTGTTTGTTCCTCCACTACTTGTTTTGGGTATGCAGGCCCATTCTCAAGATTTCATTCTTGTTCAAATTGGCTTTGATTTGAAGCTGCAATGTGTCACCTTGCCTGCCTACTAATAAAACTCAATACACATATTTCTAAAATTATAATTACGCATTGCATTAATAAACATTTTTATTACATTAACACTAGACATAAATACACGTTATAAAATATTCTATACAACTTGTCTAAACATATTTTCAATCGGTTACATGTATGATCCTTTCCAGTTTTTTCCCTTTTGTTTCAATTGAATTACATTCAATGAATTAATAGCATTAAGAATTTTTATTATCC
Source organism: Schistocerca americana (assembly GCF_021461395.2). Taxonomy (NCBI): domain Eukaryota; kingdom Metazoa; phylum Arthropoda; class Insecta; order Orthoptera; family Acrididae; genus Schistocerca; species Schistocerca americana. The sequence continues at coordinate 218,342,876 of NC_060119.1, read as the reverse complement.
ATTTAAATTTTTCTAGTAAATTGATTTTGAAAAATAAAATTGTAAATACACTGTGCAACACAATTAAAAAGTAACTTTTTCAAAACCCTGTAATCATTTCCCATTGTAATGCAGACGTTTGAAATTTGGCTCAAAGGTCCTACAACAAGGTATGCTGCTCTGAGATGTCACCCTCAGGCTTGATGACACTTCAAACAGAAAGGTTACGAAACATATGGAACAGAACTCAGAAAGTAATGTGAGGTGCAAGGTGGGTTAATGATGTCACATTGGCACTAAAATTCACCACAATGCTGCACAATGGCACCATGGACATGTTATACTATGGGAAGGTCATCATACCCCCTCTTACCCACATTTCATCCCTCCTTTTCACGCCTCTGCGAAGGACGTCAGAATTCCGACGCCCAGTTGTCTCGTGGATGACTGATGAAGACATTTGTGGCACACTGCCACTAGTGTCAACATGTAAAGGCCTTTAGGGATGGAGTAAATGGTGTCAATGAAATCACTCTTTCCACAGGGCATTGGTTTTCCTATGTTTCATGATTACAAATGACAAATCTCAGGGCAGAGAGCAACTGAATGATGACCTTGACAGTTTTTGACACTTTTGATACCTGCCGAGATGATTCAGCTCTTCTCTAAAAGAACATTGTGGGCCTGTAACCCTACTGAAAGTGATTGCACTCCTGTTTATTTTGGCACAATTGCGAATTTTGCTCTAGTATACAGGGCAGAGGAACTAAGGACAATGCAACAAAATTTGAGCATGATCTGAAGCAACAAAGGGTGTTTATGCTTTGTCAGCCTCCTCTTTCGCATTCTCCTGTAGTGTGTGTGACAATGACACATGCAGGAATAAAATGGCAAATGGTCCGATTAAAACCACCCATTTTGGCAACACTCTTGACACCACACACGCATATTTGTTGAGCACTTTAAAAATGTATGTACATAAAGACAGCCAGTCACTGATTACTAGATGCTGGTATGACAGGCAATTATATTGACAAACCTGAACTGAATGGTACAATCTCATTGAACTAGTGCCCCCTGGCCACTTGCAAAAACTAAGGTGTCTCAAAAGGAACGTCTGTCACACCAGTGCCTAATAATTGGTGACTGGCTGTCTCTGTATAGGTACATTTTTAAAGCCCTCAACAAAGGTGTGCAGGTGACACTGAAGATGTTGCTGAGCCAGGGGGGCCTAGAGGGACTCTTTTATATGTTATTCATGCACATATCAGTGACGCATACACTTTCATCAGGCCACAGGAGGGCACAAAACAAGACGGCTGAGAAAGCATAAACAATCTTTGCTGTTTGGATCACATTTAAATTTTGTCGAATGCTGTTCAGTGCTCACAAATGCTTTCACCCTGTATATCAGAGCAAGAATAGCAGTTGTGCTCTACTCCAAAGGTGTGTGATCATGTTCAGTGCGGTTCCAGACCTCAGAGAAGGGTTGAACTCAGCAGTGTCAAAGGTTGTCAAGAATGTCGTACTGTTGCTCATCACACTTTGGACTGTTGTTTTTTACTGCAAAGTATGTAGCAGTCAACTCCCCAAACGAAAGAGTGGTTTCATTGACGCCCTTGATGACAATCCCAGAGGTGTTTTCAAGCTCTGGCTTTGTTTTTTTGCATATGTTAGCACTTTGCTGTTTGAAGGATCTCTGAGCCTGAGGGTGACTTCACAGGGTACCTCACATTTGCAACATTAATGAGGTAGGAAGCAGGCTGGTTCGAGCCGAATTTCAAAATTCTGCATTACAATGGGAAAAAATTATGGAATTTCAAAAAAGAAACCCTATAATTGTGTTGCGCAATGTTGTACAAATTTGTTGCCAAAAAGTTTATCAAATTACTGGTTGGGAAAAGAATGAGATAGTCTGGATGTAGATTTAAATTTTAAGTTAAAAATTAAGCCAGATATTGTTAGAACTACACCATACAAACACAAATAAAGAATTGTTTTCTTATGCTAGCTTAGCTATGTGATGATGAGGTACTCTTAACGTTCTACATGATATAGTCATTTAGCAATCTAAATTTGTAGACAGGGATGATTTGTGGAGCAGTCAATGCTGTTATACATTTACTGAAAAAATGTGAAGTACATGTCCCAACCAAATAAAAATTATACAAGTAATGTCCTTTCCCACTTAGTAACTCATAGATGCTTATAACACAGATTGCTTCAAACATCAAACACTTGTCCCTACTTTTCACATTTTACCTCAGAACACTGTGGAGCACTTCACAATGGTTGGCAGAGTTCAGATGTAGAAGTAAACTGATCCCTATTGCCATTAGTGCAGAAGCTTACACTGCCTAGGAAAGAGCGTTAGTATGCATTTTTATTATTAGTTACAGTAACATCCAACCCAGCAAGAATTTTCTGGAACTCTAAAAATGGAGAAAAATGGAGACTTGCTCTTGATCATAGTCTCTCAGCTAGCAGCTGACAGAACAATGAGGTAATTGAAGATGGAGAACAAGTTCAGACTGGGGAAAGATGTTTCAATGGAACCATCCCAGTGTTCACTTTAAGAGATTTATCGATGTCTTGACAGTGTTTCTAACTGCTGCTCTTCTGAATATGAATCCAGTGTTGTACCACTGTGCTACATCACTTGCTCAGATCCGTGACTGAGGAACCTGCCTGTTTTGAGGAAGGGATGCAAACATGAAGGAAAAGGCATCAGAAAGAGTAGGAGGTCAAAGATAAAACAGTGTCATTTCACCAGTTCATAACAAGATAATATATACAAATGTTTATGCACATTATACAACATATTGTTCCCGACCATATTACAGTTTTTGGTGGAGATTTTAATTTACCAGATATAGACTGGGAGACTCAAACGTTTATAACGGGTGGCAGGGACAAAGAATCCAGTGAAATTTTTTAAAGTGCATTATCTGAAAACTACCTTGAGCAGTTAAACAGAAAACTGACTTGTGGCGATAACATATTAGACCTTCTGATGACAAACAGACCCGAACTATTTGAAACAGTTAACGCAGAATAGGGAATCAGCAATCATAAAGCAGTTACAGCATTGGTGATTTCAGTCCTAAATAGAAATATTAAAAAAAGGTAAGAAGATTTTTCTGTTTAGTAAAAGTGACAAAAAGCAGATTTCAGAGTACTTGACAGCTCAACACAAAAGTTTAACTCAAGTACAGATAGTGATGAGGATCAGTGGACAAAGTGGAATATCCTCTTTGAAATTCTGAAGGTAGAAGGAATAGAATACAGGGAGTGAAATACTGCTTACAACTTGTACAGAAACCCGATGGCAGTTATAAGAGTCAAGGAGCATGACAGGGAAGCAATGGTTGAGAAGGGAGTGAGACAGGGATGTAGCCTATCTCTGATGCTATTCATCTGTATATTAAGCAAGCAGTAAAGGAAACAAAAGAAAAATTCAGAGTAGGAATTTAAGTCCACGGAGAAGAAATAAAAGCTTTTGAGCTTTGCCAGTGACTTTGTAATTCTGTCAGAGACAACAAAGGACTTGGAAGAGGAGTTGAACTGAATGGACATTGTCTTGAAAGAAGGATATAAGATGAACATCAACAAAAGGAAGACAAGGATAATGGAACATAGCCGAATTAAATCAAGTGACTTTGAGGGAATTTGATTAGGAAATGAGATACTTAAAGTAGTAGATGAGTTTTGCTGTTTCAGCAGCAAAGTAACTGATGATGGTCGGAGTAGAGAGGATATGAAAGACAGGCTACCATTGGCAAGAAAAGCATTTCTAAAGAAGACAAATTTGTTAGCATCAAATACAGATTTAAGTGTTAGGAAGCATTTTCTGCAGGTATTTTTCTGGAATGTAGCCATGTATGGAAGTGAAACATGGACAATAAATAGATAAGAAGAGAACAGAAGCTTTTGAAATGTGGTGCTAGAGAAAAATGCTGTAGATCTAATGGGTTGAACACATAAGTTATGAGAAGGTGCTAAATAGAACTGATAAGGGAATAAATTTGTGGCACAACTTGATAGGAAGGTGGGACTGGTTGAGGTGACACATTCTGAGACATCAAGGGATCAGAAATTTAGTATTAGAGGGAAGTGTAAGGGGTAAAAGGTGTAGAGGGAGACCAAGAGAAGAATACAGTAAACAGATTCAGAAGGATGTAGGTTGCAGTAGTTATTTGGAGATGAAGAGCCTTGCACACATTCAAGCAGCGTAGGGAGTTGCATCAAACCAGTCTTTGGACTGAAGACCACTACAAGAACAAGCAATGACTCTGATGCCTGTTTTCTATAATTTCTCTAAGAGTATTGTTATAGTGACATAGTAAAATGGCTTTTCAAACCAAGGAATATGTCTACATCACATCCCTTGTTTTCAATAAAAGTTACAGTTTTCAATGATTAGATTCTATTGAACATATCTTTTGTATGAAATTTTAGAAGCCACACAAGATATAAGTTGGTCGCTAGTTTTCTATTTTTAATCTGTCACCTTTTTTGAGAACTGGGATTACCTGGACTATTTTCTGGGGTTCAGGAAAATTTCCTGATGTTAATACACTGTTAATTGCAGTGGAAAAGGGTCTGGATATGTTGTCAGTGCAGGAATGTAATATGCTCCTATTTGGCCCATCTTATCTGGCAGACTCAGAATTTTGCAATGCCTGTACTATGATTTTTATTTCATTGCTTTATAATAGAAGAAATAGAGTAAAAAGCAAAGATAAATTACAAAAAAGTGCAAAGAATGGTGCAACCAAAGAACAGAAAGAAAGGAGAATAAAATGGGTTGCACATGTTCGAAGGGGAAGAGGGAAAATAAATAAATACAAAATACAATTCTAACAAAAACTGTTTAGGTAAAGAGGGTAGGCTAACAGAAATTATATGAAAGAGAGTAGAAGGATGAAAAAATATGCAGAAGAGCACATCTCATCTATAGAGTTAGAGAAATTTGTGCTGAGTGAGATCTCATTGAAGCCAAAGTTGAAAAATACTATATTAGAGGTCTTTTCAAAGGAGTGTAAGCTTTTGCTACTAATGACAACAGGTATCAGTTTACTTCTACATCTGTACTCTGCAAACCACTGTGAAGTGGTCGGCTCTGTTCTGAGGTAAACCAAGAAAAGTGTGTGACATTTGAAGCAATCTCTGTTATAAGTATTTATGAGTTATTAATTGAGAAAGGGCCTTATTTGTCTCACTTTTGTTTGGTTGGGGAGTGTACTTTTTATTTTTCAGAAAAAGCATAAAAATGTTCAAATGTGTGTGAATTCCTGAGGGACCAAACTGCTGAGGTCATCAGTACCTAGTCTTACACTCTACTTAAACTAACTTATGCTAAGAACAACATACACACCCATGCCCAAGGGAGGACTCAAACCTCCGGTGGGAGGGGCTGTGCAATCTGTGGCATGATGTCACAGACCGCATGGGGGGAGGGGGAAGCATAACAACACTGACTGGGCCACATGTCATTCACATCAGTGCATTTAGACAGTTAAATTACTATATCATATATAATGTTAAAAGCACATCATCATAACACAGTGAAGCTTGGATAAGAAATGGATATATGGCAATAAAATTATAGAATTGGTTACTAATTAATTTTTCAAATTCAGTTTGAAAGTTAAATTTAAACAAGTAACACAAGCATTTGTTGCTATTAATCTGATGAATATATCTCCATTTTTAAGAAACCAAAAGAAAATACAGTGTAACAGGTCTTAAATATATATAGACAAAATGTGTACTAGATTTGACAACATGTATTTGTGTATGGTGCTAATGTTTTGACTTCACTGAGAGATATTCTTCTCACATTATTAAATAAATAAACAACCATGATTTTCAAACAAAATCTTGGGTTGATTTGCTTTCTTTTAGTTACTGAAATCTTATGGTATAATACATTCATTAATTTATAAAGTTCTGTAGATTCCATGATGAAGAACCATCAAGTATGTGGAACAAGCCAAGGTATACATTAGCAGAGTAAAACAGCTGTTGGAAAAAAAAGAGGGAAGAAGCTTTCTTCCCAAACAGCTGTCGCTTTTTCAGTTGTATTAAATAGTTATTGTTTACTACAAGCTTTGTATCTACATAACTACGTTGATACTATACAATAATAATTTTTTCTGTGCTGTAAGAATAGGAGTCTGTTTATAATGAGCATTGTTGATTACCATGGAGTTCTGGCAAATCTTAAAACCTAGAACCTATATAAGCAGACAATAAGCTGAATGAGTGGCTAATAATGTATGTTTCTAACTTTATTTGTAATTTATGGGACTAAATTTCTTGATCAGTCTGAGAAGTGACCTTGTTGAATATCTTTGTATGAGTCTGCATATACAATTGCACTCTGAAAAATACATAAAGAGGCAAATACTACATATGAATTACTTTTCTGTCTTGTAATGTATTGTGTAAATCACATTTAAACTGAAAATAGTTTTTATTACTAGCAATAAATACCAAAAAAGAGTAAATATCCTGAGAAATGATAGGGAGAATACAAAATGTTCTAAGATACCTCTGCAACATCTTTTAGTATCTACTGTTCACATATTGTTACTGCTTGCTTCTGCTGATAAGAATTTTGTTTACTTTAGCTACATAGGTTCACAATATAATTCTTTAAAACTAATGTGAGTGGAAGTATGCAAAACAAGCCAGCACACTGGTATTCAGTGAACTCAGAGGTATTTCTAAGTGTGAAAAATACTGAACTAAGCTCCTTGATAAGTTTTTCAGTGTGTTGACTCAATTTTAACTTGTAATCCGCCTGAACTCCAAGGAATTTTCCACAAGTATTTCATTTAGAGTGAGATTATTAATGTCTTTTTCAGAAGCTACAGGTTATTTTTGTTAGTTCCAAACTGCACAACTTGAATTTGTGCTAGATCGGGACTTAAGCTGTATGCTGTGAACAACATGTAGATCTTTTCAGTTGTCATCAAGGATGTGTCTGGTAGGGATGAGTTTAGATCCTTGATTAGTATGGCCGTATCATCAGCAAATATTAGAGTTCAAATTGGAAGGTTATTTAAGAAAGTTAGGATCAGATCTAATAACATACCTTGAGAGATTCCGTGATTTGTGTTCCCCCATCCTGGACGCAGTTTTACTTCAGTGGTGCAGTTAATTACTATGATCAATAGGTAAGACTCCATCAACATTTTAGCTTGAAAAGTAGAATTTTATGGTGCATACAGTCAAAAGGGTTGTTTTTGTTGTTTACCTTTCACAAGACTTCATTTATGAGATCATATTTAGTTTTCTCTATCCTTTCAAAAACCCAAACTAAGAGGCAGTTAATAAGTTATGCTGGGGAAAATGAGTCTGTTTCTGCTCATTTTCTCAAAAGACAGTTGGAAGTGAAATGGGACTGTGATCAGAGGTGATATATTTATTTTTAATAAATGAGTATCACTACTGCATATTTGACTCAGGGAAGATCCCTTGGTCCATTGACTGATTATGAAGGAAACTCAAGATTACTCCTATTGAGGCAGTGGAGAGTTTAATACAGTAGTAGCAACATGACCACAACCAGAAGAATTGTGATTTTGTAACAGTATAGTATTTTTAAAGAATGTTGACAGTGGCATTAATTGTGTCTGCTGAAGGAAATCTAATGCATTAATACTGTGTTACTCTTCAGTAGGCTAAATATTTGCTGCCATTTGTCAGTAATAATACTTGACACTTCAGGTGAATGACTTTGATATGGTGACATTCAGCAACAGCTATCATATGGGAACACAACTTTGTTTGCCTCCAGTTTAACTTGTTTCCTGCTTAATAACTCGTGAGATTAGTTGTGTGTTATGTTTTTGTGTGTACTTTGGTAACAGACTATTGGTACATGATTTACAATATTTATGACCTCAGAGATTGGTCATAGTGCATCCTCTGAATTGGTTAGGGGCAATTATTACACTTATATGCCGATAAAAGTGATTTTTTTAGTGTTGTTCTTGGTAAGTAACATGAATCACTTCAACAGAACATCATAAACGTATCCCTTTCACCTTACAATGCCAAGTTCATTATTGCGATGAAATATTTTTCAATAACTTGCCCTTATGCATAAAACAAGAAATAATGTAATGGTGTTAAAAATGATTATAGTCATCCCTTCCACAAATCTTCTTGCAGTTTGGATGTTGTTACATTACATCTACAAAAGCACTATACAAAAAAAGTTTCTTGTAAAAAAGTAGGAAAAGACAGATTGCTGCTTACTGTTAAGAAGACATGTCAGGTTGCAGACAGGCATGATTAAAAGGCACTGCCATATAGCTTTCAGCCACAGCCTTCATCAGTAAAGAGAGAGAGAGATAAACACACACACACACACACACACACACACACACACACACACACACACACGTAACATTCACGCACAAACACAAGCAAATACACCTCACGGACACATGACAGCCTTCTCCAGCATCTCGGGCCAGTTCTAGATGCTGGATTTGGCGGCCGTGTGCTTGTTTGTATTTGTGTGTGAATGTTGTGTATGTGTCCCTCTTTACTGAAGAATGCTGTGGCTGGAAGCTATATGTCAGTGTCTTTTAAGTGTCCTGTCTGCAACTTGATGTGTCTTCTTTATGCTAAGTAGCAATCTATCTTTTCCTTCATTGTTGATATTCCTCCCTGGAATTTCCACTGTTTGAAACTTTCTTGTAAACAATTCTCATTTCATACAGTAGCTTTCATTGTAACTGTCAACCTTTGACAGTATTTGATGCACTCACCATAACTATTAAGAAAGTAAACTATGGATGAACAGCATGCGAATTTTATTAATTTGGATCTCAGCAATTTTTCTGCTAATTATGTAAAATGCTAATTTACATACTGTGTAAGTACAATTAGTGTGTTACAGTTGCACAAGAAAAATGCCTTAAGTCACTTATGCTTAATAAAAGTTGTTAATGTAATCTACAGAAGCAGTTTACTATACCTTGTTTCATTTCTAAGGTGATGTTTATCTACTACATATTGAGGGTTCCCATGTAGCACTTTGTCTTTCTGTTGTAATATATTGTGTTTCCTACTGGTCCAGTACCATACTCAGCATAAAATAATTTACTGTACTTTGTGTTAAGAATGAGTCCAGACCACAAGAAAGGGAATGGGTGGAAGGTGCAGGTGGAGGTTAGAGGGAGGCGAGCTAATGATGTTGGTTTCTCTGTAAATGAAGAAACAGTTTTGAAGTTCCATGACACATGGCACTGGGTACACTCACTACTAGTCAGTCTCCACAACATATTCTGGATATTTCTGAACTGATCCTGAATTGATATTTCTTTCATTTTGGTGGGGCAGGATCCGAGTTCAGTTTGCAAAGATTATTTTTCCCCAGAGGCGGACAGGTGGCATGTCTTCCACTGTCCAAGTTGGGCAACCTCTTAGTTTGCATTATTTGTAATGTATCAACTTTGAATGATGTTTCATAGTTGAAATACTATATTTCCATTCCTTTCTGTAGGAAGTCTTTCTTTGTAGATTTATACTCAAGATTTCATCATGGTATCCTCAACTGCCTTCATAGGTTACCTGGTGAAATCACTGTTTAACCTATATCAATATCACAGGGAAATCAGTATCTTGATCATTTGAACTTGATGCCAATTGATTCATAGATAAGCACTTGTGACTCTATTTTCGTGCTTCTTCATGTACTTTGATTTCAACATACTCATATGATATGTAGAACACAAAAAAGTAATGAAAATGGAATACAAGCTATTATACCAAACATTAATTTCCAAAAAGATTCAGAGGTACGCTGGACGAGAATATGTTTTAGGTGAGACGAGGAACCAGGAAGACAAGTTTTGTATCTGGAATAAATAGTCCTGATAGCAACAATGAATTGTATCAGTTACCTGGAGGAAATGTCTACAGCTTGTAACATGAACAAACAGGTATTTACTAAACCATGCAAGCCCCAGTTACCACTGGCCATGCGGTAGGCAAATCACCAAAGTTTGCGCTCTGCTACAACTGTATGTTCAATCTTATTTTGTGGATACAAACAGTACGTTTGAAGCCATACATTCAACCTCACATATCGACAGAACAAGCAGATTTTGTTGAAGGGAAATGAACTCATGAACAGATCCTCAACATAAGAAAGATAATATAAAAATTGCAAGAGTTCTGTGTTTCTGCTTTTATCTGCTTCCTTGACTATAAGAAAACCTTTGACTGTGTTGTCTGGGAAGTCGTGACAGGTGCTTGCAGAGTTTGGTCTCCCACCCCGCTTGATAGCAATGATCAAAAGTCTATACAATAATCACTTCGCAGGCACGTCTGATTCCTTCAGAGTATCAAAAGGTGTGGGACAGTGTTGTGTCCTATCCTCACAACTGTACGGCATCTATGCAGAACATGTCATTAGGAAAGCTCTTGATGGTTGGACCAAAGGCATCTCAATTGGTGGGAGAACTATCAACAACCTACATTTTGCTGATGACACTGTGCTTTTAGCCAACAGCGAAGATGAACTTGCTGAGCTACTAACAAGAATAAAGGACATTACTCTAACGTATGGATTAGACATCAACCTCCGCAAGTCCAAACTCATGGTAATTGATTGAGAAGAACAGATCCAGCTCACAAGTCGATTAAAGAAGCTGGAAGTCATGCATTCCTTCATCTATCTTGGGTCAACCACCTGCAGCACGGGAAGTTGCGAAGACGGGATAAGAAGACAGATCATGCTAAGGCAAGTGGCTATGAAGGAGCTCACCAAGATGTGGCAGAGCAGAGCAATAACAAATAGCACAAAGATCCAGCTAGTTGAAACACTCGTGTTTTCTGTCTTGTTTTATGATTGCTAAACATGGATACTTAAGGCCAGAAACAAACAGCACATTGATGCGTTTGAGCTTTGGTGCTGGTGTAGGATTATATGCATAAAATGGACCAAAAGAACAACAAATGTGTCCATTATTGAACAACTCAATATGTCCAGATGCCTTTCTCTTCGAGTCATCAAAAAAATTCTCCAGTTCTTTGGCCACACTGTGAGAAGAGATGCAGAAAATCTAGAGAAAATAATGTTGCAAGGAGAGATCAAGGGCACGAGACCAAGACGAAGAGCAGCGAACAGATGGATAGATCAAATCGTGAAGATCTCTGGTCTGCCTTTTCAGCAGGCACCAAGAGAAGCTGGCAAACGCCCGGGATGGAGACACTTGGCTCATGGGGTCATGATGCTCAGCAATGAGCACGACGACTTATGATGATGATGATAAACAGATATTCACAGAGATGTTCTGCCAGTTACAGTATATTTTTATATTAGCCAGCAAAATACAGTATTACATGTGGCACATAAAATATGACTGTTTCAATTGAATGTAAGTTTTCTATACCAATAACTTATTATTATTTTTGTGAAAAGTGAAATTTTATCAGGTTTGTGAAAGAAATTAATAAATATACCCGATACTGATATTTGATTCACAATTGTGGTGGACATCTTTAGTCTTCTAATAATTTTCAAATCTGTGTCTGCCTATACTTGCTGAAATTGATGATTTTTTTTCTTTTGTCCACTATTCACAGTTGATTTCTGTCACTCTACTGCTAGGGGGAGTAAAGGTGGGTCTCCACACAGAACACCAGTGACACCACTTGAGTGAAATCGCTGAAACTGTGTGTAGGAACACTCAAATGCTTGTGGCACCACTTGAGTAATGCCACTTTCAGTTGTGCCACAAAATTTTTTGATGCTTTAACTTTGAGACCCCACAAACCCCCTCTCCCCTCCATTTCAATTAACATCAGAAGCATATCAAGCAGCAGCCACCTAGATCTCTGTGCTTTCAAAACTAACATGTGTATTTGCTGGTTTTAGTATTTATACTCTTGTATTATATTCAGTGCTATACCACGTTCAAGATCTCTTCAAAATACATCATTTTTGGTATGGTTTGTTGTGCTACGGAGGCAGGAAGGGTGACTGCACCGTATAAAACCTTTATTAATGCATAACGGTTAATGTATGTTGTGAGAGCATGAGATGTTTCCAGTATATGATGCATGAATAAGATTTTTGTGTAAGTAAGCAAGTGTTACTGACTAATAAATGAAAAGCACCAGTTTGGCATTGTAAGCTCAAAACTGCTTAACACAATAAATATCAATACTGAAGGACAAAAGCAAACTGGTGCTTTTCATTTACTATAATGTTGTTCTACTAAGAACCAACAGAAGATTATATTAACATGTTACTGAGTAATTAGTGAAAGGTAATACTTTCACAGCAGCTCACTTAATTCTATACGTGTTGAAAATTAACGCAATGCTAGTAGTGTACTCAGATTCTAGTACGTGTAGTGTCAATGCTGTTAAACACTTGTGCACTGTATTTGAGAAAGGAAGCAACAAGATTTGTGTTGGCTGTACAATTTCAGACTGACAAGGAAACATAACCAATGTGACCTCATATTTTAAGAGGAAAAAATCACACAAGATATCAGCACCAACTATCGAGAGAGAAAGCACACTTACAAGCTATCAGCACCAACAATCGATCCTGTGCGAAAATTTGGACCATAATTCTGGTGGTATGCATTTCGTGTGCACCGGCTGTTTGTCACTCGCTCCGCCCCAGTGCAGCAGCATAATGCCCGAGCACGAAATCTTGTACATCGGAGTGACATCGTAGGCCCTCGTATTCGTGGGGAGTCGAAGACGAGGGAAGAGGTGGTGGGAGGTGGGTGCATCTGCCCAACATGTTTTGAAATCTTGTTAAAGAAGATGTTATTCTATGCGAAAAATTGTACATGATATGAGTACAAAGTCGTCGTCCTCAGGGACATGCACATTCAATGATACTTCAACAATATTCTTACATTATACAGTGCAGCTAATTATATATTCCTCAAAATCAATATGAACAGACTTAAGCAACTGAAGAGTTATTATGAAATGAAGTTAAAAGATTTGTGATTTACAGTTTAATCATGCCAATCACATTGAAGACTAACGCATATCCTGCAAATGTACTTCACTTTAACGGCGCCAGCTTAATATTGCACAATGGCGAGGTTAATAATAACATACCGATAAACTACTTCGTTTCATTTACACTGGTTTTGTAAGTCACTGCATTAAAACGCTTAAAGAAAGGCGATCTAACACAGCTACAGGTTAGAAACCGCACACTCTGACACAGTGAACAAAGCATGTTACCAGTGTTAAAACATTGTTTCACAGATCCCTTACTCAGTCAACTGTATGGTGTTCGGGCATAGGCGGCTGCGATCGGGTGGAGCGAGTGACAAAGAACTGGTGCGTGCGAAAGTTTACAAACTATTCTTTCAGGAGGTCCATTACTGTGAACTATTAGAGCTGGACCTGACATTTCAAGCGCGGTCGATTGCTGGAGCTGATGTCTTACAAGTGTACTTTTTGATCTTTGAAATACGAGGTCGGGTTGGTGATGTTTCCTTGAGAGTGTAGCTTTTAGTAAAGGAAATCAATATTACACAGTCTTTTAGTGCACTTGAACGAAATATAACTTCAAAATTCGTTGTATTTAACTGATGTGCGGTGTAAGAATGAAAATAATAGCTCTTGAATGAGTCTTCAGGGCAGAGTAAATAGTATCCAACACATTACACAAGAACATTGAAATTTTAGTTTTTAGGAGATGACATAAATGCTGGAGAGAATCACAGGTAATCGCCAGATGTTAAATATCAAAGTGTCACTTGCTGAATGACAACACGAATGTCTCTCCGAGCAATTTCATTTGACGTTTTACTGAAAAATGAAGAACTAGAATTTTGGGAGCATTTGGGAACAGCTGTGCACGATGTCACTGCCGTATCAGCCGTCATGCCACTTGCTCTGGCGTCACTTTAGTTGCATGTGGCCGCGCGGGATTAGCCGAGTGGTCTTACGCGCTTCAGTCATGGACTGCGTGGCTGGTCCCGGCGGAGGTTCGAGTTCTCCTTCGGGCATGGGTGTGTGTGTGTTTGTCCTTAAGATAATTTAAGTTAAGTAGTGTGTAAGCTTAGGGACTGATGACCTCAGCAGTTAAGTCCCACAAGATTTCACACACATTTGAACACTTTTTGAGTTGCATGTGGAAAAGTCACTTAGTCTTGTACAAAAAGGTGTGGACTATTCAGGAACACACATTTACAATAACGTGCCAGCAGTCATAAAAAGCTTAACAACCAATGAAATTCAGTTCAAGAGAAACCTAAAGGATTTATTGGTGGCCTACTCCATATATATATATATATATATATATATATATATATATATATATATATATATATATATATATATATATATATATATAAAACTTCTCCACAATTTCAGTGCAGTAATGGGCATTGTAAATAAGTATTATAGTAGTTGTTTACACGTTTATTACCTTATAAATAAATAAAAAACTTTTTTTATTTTAAATTCAGTGCATTAGTATTTATAAAATGATTGTTTCATATAGTGTTCATTAAAAAAATGACGATCATTCCACTTGGGACCTGTGGAATGGTACATTAGCTTCTTTGTTTGAGTTATAAATATTTGTCATGTATTGGCGAAGAGTTGTCATGTATTATTGTTTTTCTGACATGTTGTACATCCTGGAGGACCTCCTCACTACGGATCAATTGGAATGAATGTAAATCTAATCTAAACGGCTTTAGCATAGTTGAATACACAATAACTGATCGACAGCGACAGTCGGTTGCCGTGCTTCTCCACAAATGATTACATGGACCTTAAAAAAAAAAAGAATAACAGCTCAATGATTCTGAAGAGTTTGGATGTTAATCTGCCGAGGATCCAAGATGTCCACTGCTCTTCTGGTGGAAGAGTAAGGATGTAATGTGTTCTCAGAAGTGATAAAAAAAAATGTACCCGTGTGGTCTTCATCTGTCTTTGGTTTCATTTTACTTGTTTGGGTGATAATATACACTGAGGTGGCAAAATTCATGGGATACCTCCTGATATTATGTTGGACCTCCTTTTGCCAAGCGTAGTATATGGACTCAACAAGTTGTTGGAAGTCCTCTGCGGAAATATTGAGCCATGCTGCCTCTATAGCCGACCACAGCTGCGAAAGTGTTGCCGGTACAGGATTTTGTGCGAGAACCGACCTCTCGATTATATCCCACAGATGTTCGATGCCATTCATGGCGGGTGATCTGGTTGGCGAAATCATTCGCTCGAATTGTCCAGAATGTTCTTCAAACCAATCGTGAATAATTGTGGCCCAGTGACGGCGCATTGCCATTCATAAAAGCGAAGTCCTTGAGTGGCAGCAAATGATCTCCAAACAGCCAAACGTCATTATTTTCAGTCAATGATCGGTTCTGTTGGAGCATTCCATGTAAACCCAGCCAACGCCATTATGAAGCCATCGCCAGCTTGCACAGTGCCTTGTTGACAACTTGGATTTATAGCTTCGTAGGGTCTGCACCACATTCGAACCCTCCCATCAGCTTTTACCAACTGAAACCGGGATTCATCTGACCAGGCCACGGTTTTCCAGTCGTCTAGCGTCTAACCAATATAGTCACGAGGTGTTGCGGGCGATGTCGAGCTGTTGGCAAAGGCACTCGGGTCGGTCGTCTGCTCATTAACCCCAAATTTCGCCGCACTTCCTTAACGGATACGTTCGTCGTACGTCCCACATTGATTTCTGTGGTTATTTCATGCAGTGCTGCTTGTCTGTTAGGCACTGACAACTCTGCGCAAAGGCCACTGTTTTCGGTCGGTAACTGAAGACTATCGCCCATTGCGTTGTCCGTGGTGAGAGGTAATGCCTGAAACTTACAAGGGCAGGCCGCCAGTTGTGAAATTCGGATTCGATTCATACTGCGCATAATAAAAGCTCATGGCCAGAGGTGTAATGTGGCAAAGCACCAAGATGCACTTCTCAGCCGTTGTCGAGAAAATCGACAGTTAAAAGAAACCGTTGCGGTGAAATACTCTCTACGATTAGTAATTTTCTACAGCGTGGTGGTGCAGCGGTAAGCGCTCGGGTTCGTAATCCGAAGGTAGCCGGATCGAATCTCGCTCCATGCAACTTTTTTTTTTAGTATTTGTTTTTTGTAATTCAACTTATAACATCGTCGAAAATCAGTGCGGACGGGACAGCTTTGGTACACCCTGTTGCAATCAGTTGCAACAATTATGCATATAATAAGTTGTTGAAAGTCGTTTGTCGTGGAAAAACTGGCGACTTCGAACATCATTATGTTTTCCGCAAACAAAGTTGTATTTCACAAATGTTATTAATTGTCTTCATAATGCTAACCACGTTTAGTTAACGGAAGACGCAGAAACGAATACGTATAGCGTAAGTCAAACGTTCGAATTAGAATAGAGACCCCACGAACACAAACTTGCTGTGGCAGGTATGAAATATAAACTCCGTTACACGCTCGTTACACTTGAAGGACAGATGTTGAATGGGCCGAAACGAGCCGCCCCATAACAGCGTAGTTGCCTGCTAACTTCGAAAGAAGGTAGATGCGGTCCCTAGCGCAACTTATAACATCGTCGAAAATCAGTGCGGACGGGACAGCTTTGGTACACCCTGTTAAACAAACGGAAAAATGAAGGCGGTACAATTGGAGAGCCATCCGCCTTCACCAACATGCATAAGCAATTCATTAATATATATATATATATATATATATATATATATATATATATATATATATATATATATATATATATATTTGAATTACAAAAAACTAATAATAAAAAAATATTGCATGGCGCGAGATCCGATCCGGCGACCTTCGGATTACGAACCCCAGCGCTTACCGCTGCACTATGGCGCTGTAGAAAATCATTAATCGTAGAGAGTATTTCACCGCAACGGTTTCTTTTAACTGTCGATTTTCTCGACAACGGCTGAGAAGTGCATCTTGGTGCTTTGCCACATTACACCTCTGGCCATGAGCTTTTATTATGCGCAGTGTGAATCGAATCTGAATTTCACAATTGGCGGCCTCCCCTTGTTAGTATTATCGGCACACTCTTGAGACTGTGGATCCCAGAATATTGAATTCCCCAACGATTTCCGAAATGGAATGTGCCATGCGTCTAGTTCCAACTGCCACTCTGCGCTCAAAGTTTGTTAATTCTCGTCGTGCGGGCATAATCACGTCGGACACATTATTACATGAATCACCTGAGTAAAACTGACAGCTCAGCTTATGTGCTGCCGTCTTATACCTTGTGTATACGATACTACCGCCATCTGTATGTGTGCATATCGGTATCCCATGACTTTTGTCACCTCAGTGTACTTCTTCCGCATATTCCGTAGTGCTGAAAAACAAATGGAAATTTCAACATTTTTTTTTTTCAATTTGCTGTCACTAAAACGGTACATGTTAAGGAGAAGTTGCAGGAAACTAGTGAATTGTCAAACACGTGCAGAGCACACACAGCCGTGTAATGACGACCACAACCCCAAACTCAAAGTGCACACAAGGACGCAGAGTGTAGAGAGACAGTGACTACTTACTGGCGTCAGAACATGGGGCTACGTCTCGGAGACGGGCCTCTAGCAAAGACAAAAGAAACGTCTGCATTAGTTTAGTTATTCAACACATCGTGCAGTTACAGCGTGCAGTTATTTTTTTTTCGATGATCAGTGAGGCAGGCTACAGAAGGTACTACAACATTCTCAAGACTGTGCACCAAGAAAGTCATCTGGTGTAGATTTCGGAATAACGGGTTCCCTGAAATAGCTGTTTCCTGTGTTCACTCTTAATTACTGTGCGCTACAATTTTGTGTTTTTTACCTGTCTACGTGTAACTTATGAATGTTAATCTGCCGTTTCAATAGTTTTTTTGTGGCATGATAACAGCTGGATAAACATGCATTATCGTGGAAATGATGCAGCGCTTATAACAATTCTGGTAACAAAGTGTGATCATTAAATTCATTTATGGAAAAAAAAACTTATTTCACCCTGGAAAAATTCAGTGAAAACTAAGAAAATTTACATTACAAATGGACAACTGTATTATAAGTAACCATTAAATTTTCAGACGAATACGATAACAATGCAGCGATAACAAATGCATTTTGTGAGTATAACCAAAGTTCGTGCAAGACTATCTTCTCAACGTCGCATCAAATCAGAGAGACTTCGATATGTTTGTGAAGTATATAATATGGGCAACATTCACTTTTGATATTTCTTGCAGGACTTCCGTTTGCCACAATTACAGCACCTGAGCTTGAGTAAAGTCTTCTTACTAATTAGGGACACACTGAATGTGGAAGCGTTCGAATTCTTTCAGTAGCATGCTTTAACTCATTCGAACAGAAAGCAAGTATCTTATTTTGATGGATTGTAAATTACCTTGTACACCCCCAATATATAGCTTTTCGACGTGCCGAACACTTGCAGTGACGTTTCTGGAGACGCACGGCCATTCCATGGTATACCACGCAAGCACTCAGCAATTGCCTCGTACCGATGCAACACCGTAGAGCAGGAAAATCTTTGGAGTGAGCTATCAGATGCGCAGAACAGAATTTTCATAATAAGCATCACTACTTCAAGATCACGTGATAATGCACCGAATAAGGTTTTGCCGTAACCTCCCTATTGACTATCAAAGTCGTTACATTACTAGTACGGATAGAACACGCAAAAAAGCATTGTGGATATTGTGTACACTATTCATAGGTATCTCAGCAATTTGCATTCAGTGTTTACAATGAAGTTGGCTTAATGCTTCGAAGAGACAAACGCAAGAGCGTTTCAGTTGTCTGTGACAGGTATCATATGGCGCTATCTTTTTTTGTTATATGGAAAAGAAATGATAGCCACTACTATTTTCTTGGTTTTGTAATGCACTTTCCCGTATTTCCCAGTCTCTATTGTAATGAACTGTTCTGAGGTGGCATTGTAAAATGACTTCCTAGTACTCTAAATTGGAAGTATCCCATAAAACATCAAATTTGGAGCTATGACAGGTGTTTCGAAATGTTTCTTGGGGGACGAAATTCTCCGTACTTACTTTAGGTACCATATTTTTAATCTTATTTCGTCCTTAGGGACACTAAAATATTAATCAAACACGAACACTGTCCACATCATGGGTACAATAGTGATAGAGTTCCATATTGTGACTGCTTTGACTCGGAGGTCTGTGTAATCCAGAGGTAATGATTAGGTTCTCATACACTGTCTGGAGGTGCAAACCGCTCGAATTCTGTATATCTTGAAGGGACTGACTGACGGTACACGTCCACGCTAAAGAATTTATCCAGGACTTGTAAATACAGGGAGTATTGAAGAAAGTGTCACATATTCCTACAGAAGTTAGTAGGCCCTATTGTTCAAGACTAGAGGAAAATTTCCACTAATGATATGTGCGGAAACCAATATTGGCCAGTCTGCCCTCTGATTCCTGTCTACCTGTTACCTCGAAGCAGACACTATAAACATTGCTGTATTCGATTACCGCGCATCCTGATACATTGGTCAGCCATTATTCGTAGTGAATGACGCACACTTTCAAATACACCTAGCTTCATTCGGATTGCGTCACACGCATTGGTCACACGCACCTATAACGTCTGGGTGTTGTGGGTGAGTTGGGCATATATCAATCCCAGAAATCCAACGGAATGCGTTTGTTGAACGGAGAGGCTATGACTTCCTTTACCAACCCATCGCCCATGAAAAGTTGCGGTGAGATACTGTCACACGATCCGTAGAAAATGGGGCGGTACCCTATTGTCTTCTCGAATAGCGCCGGTAATTCATCTCGCAGAAACCAATGATACCTATGAATTTGTTCAGGAAAGTGTGTGGCATCATGATCTGTTACCCACAATTCCTGCCTATACGTTGATACGGAAGCGATGTTGATGCCTCACCTGCATGACTGCTCGAGGATTTGCATCCGCTCACAAGTGTGTATTTTGGTACTTCAGTATGCCTTCTCTTGTGAATCCTGCCTCGTCTGTAAACAAAACGAAGGTTGCAGTCCTGCGGATCTTCAATGCTCCATCCCTCAGCATGTATTTATTTCCGGACATATCATTACAGGAAATTTCGTACTAGTTTTCAACAATAATACCTCCCATAAGAAAAAGTGACAATTTTTTCTGAACAACCTATAGAGGGTGTAAATTTTAGGTTGACAAACCAGAATAACTCAAAAAATAAGCTTCATACGAAAAAATGTGTAGAACCGAAAGCTGATTATTTTCTAGGGGGACATCTGCTGGTGCTAAAATTAGCGTTACAAATGTTGACCCACTCATCCGAATCTGCGGAAAAAGTTAATATTTGGGTCAACATTTGTAAAACTCTAATTCCTCTCTCTCAAACCCCACCCTATGGGAAGCGAGGGAGAGCTTTAGTTTTAGCATATCAAAATTTACGAAGTAAATGAGTACTTTTTATTCATCCGTAACCAATTTCCACGCAAACATTGTAAGTAGGCTGTTTAGGTTTTTTTATTGGTAACGCCACCTCTGTATGAGAATCACTGGCTGTGCTGTGTGCAGTCTGTGGCTGCTGTGCATTGTTGTAATACTCGCCATTGTAGTGTTGGGCAGCTGGGCTGTTAACAGCGCGTAGCGTTGCGCAGTTGGAGGTGAGCCGCCAGCAGTGGTGGATGTGGGGAGAGAGATGGCGGAGTTTTGTAATTTGTCATGAGCTCCTATATATATTATGATGATATTAAGGTAAATACATTGTTTGTTCTCTATTAATATCTTTCATTTGCTAACTATCCCTATCAGTAGTTAGTGCCTTCCATAGTTTGAATCTTTTATTTAGCTGGCAGTAGTGGCGCTTGCTATATTGCAGTAGTGGGAGTAACCAAGATTTTTGTGAGGTAAGCGATTTGTGAAACGCATAGGTTAATGTTAGTCAGGGCCATTTTTTTTGTAGGGATTTTTGAAAGTCAGCTTGCGTTGCGCTAAAAAAAAAAAAAAAAAAAAAAAAAAATATTGTGTGTCAGTTTAAGCACAGTCGTGTATAATTGTTCAAAAAGGGGACGTTTCAACATGAAAACATGGATTTTCTTGAATTACAGCGCCAACCACCAGGAATCAAAACAAATGTTTAAGACAAAATGTACGTAGTTTTTTATGCAGAATCTGATTCTGCAATAAAGAATGGGGGTTCCCATTTGAAATTTTAAAGTTGCCTCCCGGTCCACCCCCAGGGGGCTGGGGTGGCCGGCTAATTTTAGCACCAGCAGATGTCCCCCTCGAAGATAATCAGCTTTCGATTCTACACATTTTTTCGTGTGAAGCTTATTTTTCGAGTTATTCTGGTTTGTCAACTTAAAATTTACACCCTGTATACAGTCAAGCAATCTTTACATTGTGTGGGTATATTTTTCAACAGGAAAAACGCCTCAGACTAGTATGATAACCATAATTAGACCTCTGTGGTACTTAGCAATGAAAACTTTTCTCCCTAGACGTATTTCGATTTGCATTCGTGACAGAAACTCTTATTACCACTGCTGTTAGCAATAAACAAATATGTAAAAGAGGAGTAAACACACTTTGCACAGAATTAAGGGATCGCTTTTTCTAAATCCCGTAATTTCCATCCATTGCGAAACTAAGATTTGGCTTTCTCTATAAACGTGCAAAAGCGTCATCCCCTGGTTCGACGACGCTTGAGACAGCAAGGTGTTGACACACGCAGAAAGAAAAAGGTCACAGCTCAGAAGTTCATGTGACGTGTAAGGTAGGTAAATAATGTCGCATTGACACCCAGTTTCACCACAATTCTGCCCAGAGCCACCGTAGACGTGTCGCACATTGGGAAGGTCGCCAAACTCCCCATTACCCAAATACCAACCCTTCTTTTTACACCTGGTCCGCCGCTCGTGGTCTCGCGGTCGCGTTCTCGCTTTCCGGGCACGGGGTCCCAGGTTCGATTCCCGGTGGGGTCACGGATTTTCACCGGCATTGAGAAGACTGGGTGTTTGTGCTGTCCTCATCATTTCATCATCATCATTCATGAAAGTGGCACGATTGGACTGAGCAAAGGTTGGGCATTTGAACGGGCGTCGATAATCAAAGATCATCATCATCATCATCTTTTCACATCTCTGCGATGGACGTCATAAACGCGACGCCCAGCATTCAAACCACGCGACTTTCTTATGAGTGTCCAAGAAAATCATTCTAGACACACCGTCGCTCAGAATCTGCACGGAAAGGTCGCTGGGGGGGGGGGGGGGGGCGAGATGAAACCACCTCTTTTCCTAGAACGTTGATTCCCACACATTTCGCCGTCGAGAACGACAGTTAGCAATGCGATGAGCAGCAAGAAGGCGTTCTTCACAACGTTTCACTGCTGACACCCCTGGGGGTTCCAAACTTTCTCTAAGGACATTGTGGTGGTACATCGCTATCGAATGTGATCGCACCCATTGGACGAATCTGAATGTGGTGTCCGTCCCCGGTAGCTGAGTGGTGCCGTCACGGTAGCGCAGCGTGTTCGGTCAGAGGGTTAGCTGCCCTCTGTAATGATAAAACTGAGTTCATGGATCAACAACGAACTTAAAGGGACGTCTTATGACGTCCGTACCGCCCGGATGCAACGAACGAAAAAAAAAAAAAAAGCGAACAAAATGAGATTAAAAAAAATATTCGGTCAGAGGGATTTTTGCTCTCTCTAATAAAAAAACTGAGTAAAGGAATCAACGATCAACTTTCACGGATGTCTTGTGACGTCCGCACTGACCAAACGCAACGAACACTACCGGAAAAAAAGTGGTCAGCGCGACAGAATGTCAATCTTTAAGACCTGGGTTCGATTCCCGGCTGGGTCGGGGATTTTCTCCGCTCAGGGGCTGGGTATTGTGTTGTTCTCATCATCATCATTTCATCTCCATCGACGCGCAAGTCGCCGAAATGGCTTCAAATCGGAAGACTTGCACCCGGCGAACGGTCTGCCTGACGGAAGGCCCTAGTCAAACGACATTTTTTCTAGTGTGGTCTGAAGCAACTATGTGTGTTTACCCTTTTTCTGCACTCCAATTATTTGTCCTCCAGTGGCGTGACCACGGAGGGATGCGACAGTGACACATGCGTGAATGAAGGAGAGTCACCCTGCTCCCAATTCGGCAAAACCTTCGGTAGTTACAGTCCACCTTTACTGAGGTTTTTTTTTTTTTTAAATGGCCTGCTATCAGCCGCAAGAGCAGCAGTGCATCGGCGAAAGAGCAGCAGTGTAGCCTGCCTGCACTCCTGACACGGTTTCTGTCTGTACAGGTACCTTTTTAAGGTTCTCAACAAAGACTGGTGTGTGGTACCGAGGGTTTTCCCGAACAGGAGGGTCTTAGAGGGATCCTTTGCCGTTTTATTCACGCCTGTGTCAGTGTCGCATCCCCCCGTGATCACGCCACAGGAGGAGCGCCGAAAAAGCATAAGCTCCCTTAGAGGTTTCGGATCACGTTCAGATCTCGTCGAATGGTATTGAACGGTCCCTAGTGGTTTCGACCTGTACACGAGAGCAGAAAATGCGGTCCCTTGCGCTTGAAATTGATGTGATCATGTTCGATGGGGATGCAGCTCCCGAATGGGGCCTCCCGGCCAACAATGCCATCCGATCATTTCATTGCCGGCCGCTGTGGCGAGCGTTTCTGGGCGCTTCAGTCCCAGTCCGGAACCGCGCTGCTGCTACGGTCGCAGGTTCGAATCCTGCCTCGGGCATGGATGTGTGTGGTGTCCTTAGGTTAGTTAGGTTTAAGTAGTTATAAATGTAGGGGACTGCTGACCTCAGATTTTAAGTCCCATTGAGCCACTTTTTTGTTTTGTTTTTGTTTTTTTGTTTTTTGGCTGCAGCTCCACAGTGTCCTTGAAATGCTCGAGAGTATCAGCTGCGTCACACGATGTAAAGAACGTCTTCCATTCGCTCATTGTACTGCCAACTGTCGTTACCGCGAAATGTGTGGAAATCAATGCCTAGGGAAAGGGGTGGTTTGATTGACGTCATTTTTGCCCCGCCCCCTTTACCTTCTGCGGCATTTTCCTGCCGATTCTGAGCGGCGGTATGTCTGCAATGCTTGCCCCGACCAATCATAAGAAAATCGGGTGATTTCGACACTGAACGTCGCGGTTCTGACCTCCAACGCAGAGGTGTCGAAGGAACGGGTGAAATGTGGGTAAGAGGGGGTGTGACCTTCCGATCATGTGTCACGTCCACGGTAGTATTTGGCAGAATTTTGGTGAAATTTGGTGCCAATGTAATGTAATTAACCCAATTAGAATTATATATTAATACCTTCAGCTGCTGATATATATCAACGGGGACAGGTGAAAATATGTGCCCCGACCGGGACTCGAACCCGGGATCTCCTGCTTACATGGCAGACGCTCTATCCACTTTTTTTTACATAATGGTGTAACAATAACAAACAGAAACTGCTTCTATCAGATTTTTTATATATAAAACGATGACCTTTATAAAATAAAATATTTCTGGGAAACGTAAATATGTGGACACCTGAGCCACCGAGGACACAAAGAATAGTGCGACTGCAGGGACTATCACGCGCACGCCTCCCGCGAGACCCACATTCTCGCCTTATATGTCTCATATGTATATATTTCTGGCAATACCTGCCATGACCTCCTACTTCTGTGCGGATGCACACATATTACCCGAACTCTTACGGTACTTGGTAAGAATGTCTTCCACAAGTAATGAGTGTGTTGGGTACGGACAGTAGGAATGTAGTGTGTGGACATACAAGGTGAGAATGTGGGTCTCGAGGTAGGTGTGCGCGAGGTAGTCCCTGCAGTCGCACTATCCTCTGTGCCCTCGGTGGCTGAGATGGATAGAGCGTCTGCCATGTAAACAGGAGATCCCGGATTCGAGTCCCGGTCGGGGCACACATTTTCACCTGGCCCCATTGATACATATCAATGCCCGTCAGCAGCTGAAGCAATGCACGTCAGCAGCTGAGGGTAATAATACGTAATTCTAATTTCGTTCTAGACGGCTGCAGGTCATCAGTGGTGTCTGTTCTATCGGACGTTCTTTTCACATGTGTCGACACTTCGCTGTTGGGAGCGTCGTCGAGCCCGAGGATGACGCCGTCACAGGGTGCCTGCCGCGCTTCTGCACCGTTGCAGAGGAAGGCTGTACCCACCATTGAGCCAAATTTCAGACTTATATGTAGCAATGGGTGGCAATTATGGGGTTTCGAGAAAATGATCCTTTATTTCTTTTGCTTAGCGTATATATTATAATTTTGGTCTTAGCGTAAAATGTAAACCATCAAAAATGGTTCAAATGGCTCTGAGCACTATGGGACTTAACTTCTAAGGTCATCAGTCCCCTAGAACTTAGAACTACTTAAACCTAACCTGACATCACACACATCCATGCCCGAGGCAGGATTCGAACCTGCAACCGTAGCGGCCGCGCGGTTCCAGACTGTAGCGCCTTTAACCGCTTGGCCACCACGGCCGGCTGTAAACCATCAGCGTTATGTAGAAGTCACGTAAGAATTTAAGTGTGATGTTGACGTCTTGCGCAGTACACGTAATGTTCACTCCATGGATATTCCTGCTCTATGTGTCAGTCACTGAACACGCACTTTGGAAGAAGGATGTTCAAGTACCTCTTCCGCCGTCCCTACCTAGGTTTTCCGTGGTTTTTCTGGATTGCATAAGTAAAATGTCGGAATGGTCCCTTTGGAAAGGACACGGATAATTTCCTTCCACATCTTTCAAAAATTCGCGGTCCTAAGAGTTTCTTCTCCAGCTTAAGGCATCTTTCAGTTCTGGCAGTGATCTGTATATGTGAAAAATGGTAAGTAGCTCTGTGATTTAGCGTCCTTGCTGAACTGTGTGACCCCCTGTAACTAGCTGAGTTAGTCTACATGTTAGAACAAGGCAAGGGAATGCCACTCCCAACACACTTGCCTAGTAAGGAAAGAGATTAGTTTGAAGTCCTGGCCGTGGCACAAATTTTAATGCATTTCTTCGGCTTCTATCAATACTGTGGATCACGTTTTGTAAAGTACTGCTGTGTTCAAACCAACATCCAGGTTTAGGAGAGTTTTACCATTGTCCTCAAAAACCAGTGATCTGTGAAATCTGTCAGGCAAACAAAACTATGCAAACACATTAAATGCCTCTTTAATTAAGTTTTGTGGGGCGCTAAAGGTTTTCTTTTAACTTATAGTGGCCTCGTAGACCACTGCAGCAATATGGTCTTTCACTTGTATCTGTTTTTCATCCAGTAATGGTTTTTGCGGTACCTGTACTTTACGTTTAATAATTCGAAATATGAAGAGTGATTCAGCAGGACAGAAATGTAACACTCAAGAGAAAGCCTCAGACAAGGCACAAGGCTACTATTTCTCAGTGTGTGCAAACATACACATGGAAAAAGTTGCAACAAAATGTGGCTTAAGAGGATAACTGAAAGATGACTTTCAAGTAATCTGAAGGATGGTTTTGTAACTGAACTATGCTTTTGGCAACAGTCAGACTTAAATCTTGAACCTTTTTTATTGCTTATATTCATTTCTGATGTATTTCTTCTTTCTGCTTTCTCTGAACTGCAAAAAATGATGAAATAGACTGCTGAAGATGCAAACTAGTTCAAGCACTTTTAGTTCTTGAAACAACCTTTAAACCACCATCAAATTGCTAACCAGGAATGATTCATTTTTAAAGCATACATTAAACGATATTTACTTACATCTGAGAGGCACGTAATATACGGCACCAGGAAAAGCTGCAGAGAAATGGCTCATGCTGCAGATAAAAATTGTCATTGAGCTCGACATTACATCATTACGAGTATTACCATTATCGAATCGTTTCGTATCGTCTCATAGTAGACATCACAGTTGTACCTCTATATTCAGTTCAACAGGAATAATATTTGCTGTGAAATAACTTTGCGCAGCCCAAATATTTGAGTAATGTCGGACGATGCTCAAACATTCCAGTTTGCAGATTTTAATCGCAGAGCCTTTCTACCCTTGCTGGGTATTCATTAACTCTGTTTGATACCTCAGGGCAACTCAAGGCTAATATAAAGACTAATTTGGAAGTTACTAATACGAAACGTTGCATTGCGCGAGCTGCTACGGTATATGAACATGACACACCTAGCTTGTTTCAAACAAAACTTCAGTAAACATTTCCGTCTGAAGTCAGCTTCAAACGAAAAATACCGCGACAAGCATACACGCAACGAAAGGCGATTACGTCATAGGAGGAAGTGTTTTGCACATGAGTGGCAGCCGGAATCTTCCGCTCGGTTTTCAAGCCGTGCCAGTTCGATAAAAGTGCAGGTTACGACGTAACTGCGTGGCAGTCCTGTGAGGTGTTTTATCTGTGTTGTTGGTCATGTAGAAAGGAGGACGTGAAACTCGGCGTCAGACAACTGGACGTCTTCCTTCTTCCATTTATGTCGCAAAAAAGCAAGCAGGTTAGTATTTAATGTCCCGTCCACAATGAGGTCATTAGAGACGGAGAACAAGCTCGGATTAGGGTAGGATGGGAATGGAAATCGATCGTGCCCTTTCAAAGGATATCCCGGCATTAGCCCGAAGCAATTAAAGGAAATCACGGAAAAACCAAATCAGGATGGCAGGACGGGGATTTGAACCGTCACCTTCCCGAATGCGAGTCGTGTACTAACTACTGCACTACCTCGTTTAGTCCTTACGTTGCAAGGCAACGACGTTTCGGTTGAGAATTCTCTGCCCTGATTACAAAACCGAAACCTGGTTACTGCTGTCACAAACACGCCATGAAAATATAGTATTTTAGCGAAGAAGGACACAGAGAAATATATTTTCAACTATAAACAAAATTTTTATCACCAACATAAGAAACAAGAAAGTGGTAATTCGATAGTAGTAATGAACAAATTAGGGATAGAGAAGTTAAGGACAGAGAGTAAGCAAGAGAAGAGTTACTCCAAGGAATAACGCACAAAACTTTTTGACAGTTTTTCTTAAAATGTATGGAGACAGTGAGGTGTTGAAATCTACGGTTTTAGGTTTGCTGATTTCCCAGGAAGTGTAATTGGAATGATTTTTTTTCAGTCTATCAAACTCCTGTTGACTGCATATCTTTTCTTCCAAAAGTGGAAGTCCAGCAAGCTATGCTGAAGAAGGAAGATATAGGAGAGCGGCACTGGCAGAAGTGAAGCTTTAAGGGCGCACCTGGATAGCTGAGTTGGTAAGAGAATTGTCATCGGAAGAAAAGGTTCTGGGTTCGGGTCCGAGACTACCACTACAGGTACGGATCCAAGAAAGTGGGGGTGGGGATTGCGATATGGGCGTCACGACCCTCTCCACTTCACTTCAAGGGTAATTTTACTGCAAGGGTTTATATTTTTACGTACATTAATTTCCAAGTTTCTCAGGTAACTTTAGGAGGATAAGGTTGCATGAAAATTAAAATTGGCAAGGTAGTGTGGAAAATTACAAACTGTGTGGATCGTAGGAAACTTTCCAATCGCATGTCTGAAGTGTTACAGCCTGATAAACTGCAGAGACAGGAGAAGGTACTCGTTCAAAGTTGACCACACCTGACGTTAACAACGAACCCGACGTTTTTATTGAGTCAGGAGGCAGAACCGGAAAAGATAGGAAGTTGCCAAGACAGAAAGAGGAAGACCCTTCACTATGGAAAATAGAAAGGTTGACTTTCTCGAACGTGGGAGGAAATGACTGAAAGAAGCAGTCTGCAGACATTTGTTCAGAATCGTAATGCTAACTGAAACACTGATACCAGGGAGTGCACGCTTGGATTTTATGTCGTGCAAATTATGAGGTTGTCGAAGTTGTTTGAGCAAGTTGCTATTACAGCTCTAAACTCAATTGCATCACAGATGTACTTCTCTAATTTTCATTACGACAGCTTTTCAAATGATGTGTTACTCTGAATTGCAATTTCTTGGATGTTATACAAAAAGCGATGTACTAAGCACAGATTACTGTTATTGTATTAAAGTATGTTCTCTATTTAATGCTATTATTATTGGAATCCTAGGCATCTCTGGCACGTTAAAAGTGTGGTGACTGGAAGTAATATTTGGAGGGAGTAGGAGGGAGGGCTGAGCCACTAACCAACTGTGCCCCCCTGGCTACCCCCTTCCCCGCTCCCCCCCCCCTCCCCCACTCCTCCTCTCACTCCAGAACTGGGCCTTGGTTCCGGTCCTGTCCGGAACAGTGTTAAACCTTACTGTCTTCGCTATTGGAAAAACATTCTAGGGCCCATTAGCATCTTGCAGAGGATTAAAACTGTTTCTGTACTAGGAATCACACGAAATCGTATACCCACCATTGAGGCTTTATGTGCATCAGTTTCCCGCCTAGCAAGATTGTGAACGCCGAATATGGACCTACATCATATCACTGGAGTGCCCATGTTATCTTATATAACCCAGTATAGTACGATGGTCATTCTCAAAGTAATGCCTCTTATTTTTTTGTGTTGTCTCTGTGTGTTCGAGCCAGATTGTGTTGATATAGTAGTAACTTTTGTATCTTTCCGCTAACATCCACTTGGTTTCGTTCTACTGTGGCAGATAGCTGCAGCGGGTGAATGTCCTACAATGTATATGGTATCGAGGTACGCATCAAACAGCAATATACTATTGAATTCCTCACTGCTCAACAAGTTACGCTAACTGAAACCCATCGGCGCTTGCTAAAGGTGTATGGAGACGAAACAGTAGATATGAGTAATGTGAGGCAGTGGGTAATGCGCTTCAGTATTGGCGTAAAGGATATGCACATCAAACCGCGCCTTGGTGAACTGTACTCTGTTGCCAACACTCGTAATTGATAGCATCTCGATCAGCTCATCCGTGATGCTTGGCGGTTTACGCACAGAAATGTGTGCGCACCAGAATGTCAGCCGTAATGCCTTAGATGAGACGTTTCGCGGCGTTTGTTACCGGAAAGTGTGCGTTAGATGGATCGTGCATCGCGCAATTGCTTACAAGAGACGAAATCAATCACTGACTGGAATTTGTTGCGACCAGCTAGACTGAAGGTGACAAGTTTTGAAAAAATATCGTCACCGGATATGCGACGTGGCGTCACTGTGATAAGCTAGAATCCAGAAGATAGTCGATAGGATGGCGACATGCGAATTCTCCAACAAAGAAGAAGTTCAAGACACAGTTATCTGCAGGGAAAATGACGTGAACATCTTCTGGACATGCAGAGTGTGGTTGTTTTGCATGCAATGGAGACTAAAAGAACAGTCAATTCACAGCACTACAAGAAGACACTATAACGGCTGAATGCCCGAATTTCCAGTGTCGGATTAGAAAAGAAGCCAAACTGTCACTTGAAACACGATAACACCTGGTCCCACAACAGTCTTGCTACCACGCAACTCACTGTCGATTTTCACTGGACTGCCCTATTATGACCACTGTAAGGTCCATGTGGGACGCCCTGAGACTTCGACCCGTGTGAGCCTACGACCGGTGGAGTACGTAGTCACGGTTTTCAACCTGCTGTTGCTGTCGCCAAATCTGGAAGACAGAGGATAGCGTCAGCTGGTTCAGGTTTTTATGAGCACGGCGCACAGATACTTGTTCATCGTTGGGAAAAGTTCAGTACGAACGGTGATGATTATGTGGAAAATGACAGTACGTCCTAAAATCTTCCTCTAGTTCAGGGTAACCCTAAAGTTCGTAAACATTTGTAAATGCGCTAATTCACGGAATAATATAGGTAGAGAGGTAAAACTTGACAGAGATGTCTGAAATGACATGGGGTTTTATTGTAAACAAAATCAAGTGCAAATCCTGCCAACAGATGACGCTGGACCGACAAAGCCCATTTCACACTCAGAGGGTCAATGAACACCAGCAACTGCAAAATTTAGGCTATCGAAAATCCTGTAACTGTCGTAGAAACCCTATTGCATGACGAGAAAGTCGCGGTGTGCTGTGGATTTATCACATGGATCGTGATAGGACCCTTTTTCTTCGAGGAAATGCGGGTGCTGCTTCTGCTTTTCAAATTGGCAGCTTGACGGATGCGGGGTATGCCGATCTCTTACAGAATCGCATAATCCCCAGTCTGGGTGATAAATACCTGCTGCAAGGTACAACTTATATTCAGAATGGCGCTCCACCCCATATTGTCACACGCGTTAAATATCTATTGCAAGCATTTCTTGGTGACGATTGCATGCTAAGGTCCCCAGACCTCAGTGTGTATGATTATTTGTCGTCTACCGCGATCGCCCGACCTCATTAGGGATGCTAAAAGAAAATCTCTGCTGGCAGTTCCTCACCATACCTTCTGATATGCTGCACAGTGCTGTTCACAACATTGTCCGTCGACTACAGGTATTGTTGATGAATGGCGGACGATATGTGGAGCATTATAAAGAATATCGTCGTTGCTAAAAGTGAATTTTTATGTTAATTACTGCTCTTGTATTATATGAAGCGCCATCTGTGTACCTTTTTTGGCTTAGTATTTATCCATCCTCAGCAACTGTAGCCGTATATAATGAAATAAAGCAACCAGCTGCCAAAAGAACTTTAATTTCCTTCCCGGGGCACCTAGTGCCCGTCTTCAGAATGTTATACCTATCGCATTTCTTGGCGAGTGTCAAGTGCATACAGCAAAATGCCATGGTCATGTGCTTCATAGTGTCTGTACAAAATTTGTATGAAGAAGCTGGAAAACTTTGGAAATTTGTGGTAAGTTCCTATGGGACCAAACTGCTGAGGTCATCGATCCCTAGGCTTACACACTACTTAGTCTAACTTAAAGTAACTTACGCTAAGGACAACACACACACACACACACACACCCACGCCCGAAGGAGGACCTAAACCTCGAACGCGGGGAGCCGCGCGAACTGTGGCAAGGCGCATCAGATATATAGAAGCTAATTAGCTCCTGTTCTGGCATGATGTCTGCACTTGTTGTTTTGCTTCTTTACGCTAATTTTGTTCAGACACTATGAGTCACATGATCGTGGAATTTTGCTATATGCATCTTATTGTTGACACTCGCAAATAAGTGTAATGTCCTGCGAATACATAGAAAGAAAGGTCCTTTATCATTTAGCTACAATATAGCAGGTCAGCAACTGGAAGCAGTTAATTCCATAAATAATCAGGGAGTAGGCATTAGGAGTGATTTAAAATGGGATGAAAATATAAATTTAATCGTCGGTAAAGCAGATGCCAGACTGAGATTCATTGGAAGAATCCTAAGGAAATGCAATCAGAAAACGAAGTAAGTTACAGTACACTTGTTCGCCCACTGCTTGAATACTGCTCACCTGGTGGGATCCGTACCAGATAGGGTTGATAGAAGAGATAGAGAAGATCCAACGGAGAGCAGCGCGCTTCGTTACAGGATCATTTAGTAATCGCGAAAGCGTTACGGAGATGATAGTGGAAGACTCCGCAAGAGAGATGCTCAATAGCTCGGCACGGGCTTTTGATGAACTTTCGAGAACATACCTTCACCGAGGAGTCAAGCAGTATATTGCTCTCTCCTGCGTATATCTCGTGAAGAGACCATGAGGATAAAATCAGAAGTTAGAGCCCACACAGAGACATACCGACAATATTTCTTTCCACGAACAATACGAGACTGGAAAAGAAGGTACTTAAAGTACCCTCCGCCACACACCGTCAGGTAGCTTGCGGAGTATGGATGTAGATGTAGATGTAGATAATGCGAAAGGTATAACCTTCTGAAGAAGGGCAATAAATTCCCCCTGTAAAGAAATTAAATTTCTTTTATGCAACTGGTTGCATTTTATTTCATTATATACTTTTTTGGCTTGAATGAAACTCTATGTTATTTCAATAACGTGTGTGAATTTTTACTTCACTACCTAAATTTTTCCGTGGAGTATTGAATTTTCAAATGTTAGCAGACTTTTGGGTCACCATGTACTTTCTATTACTATTCTGAATGGGGAACAAGGGTACTGGCCCGTAAGAATATTACGTACACCTTAATGTATGTAACCCAACTTACACCATATGCCCTAAGACGCGGATGATGCAAGTTGGGTGGCCTATCTTCAGGCGCACATATTATTATATGGGCCAGTTTTATTTGGCCCCTCTTGTAGTTTCTGCGAAAATAAATGGGCGGCATTAGTTTCGGAATGACCTTCGTACTGCCCTCTGTGCTCGAGGCCACATAAGAAATGTCGTCTGTACGATCGGTGTTGGGATTTGGTGAGTCAGTGTAGGTAGAGGCACGCACCTGCTAAAGAGCTCCTTGAGCTCGTGCTCGGACACGAACTGGCCCAGGTTGGCGACGAACAGCGTGGAGCAGGGGGCGTTGCTGACGCCCGGCTGCGACGAGGACGATCCGACGGGCGACGCAAGCGCCGGCGATGGCAGGAAGTGCGGCAGCGACGCGTGGATCGAGGTCAACGCCGCGGCCGCAGCTGGGTGCGCCATCGCCATCGGCGGCTGCAACCACACACACCGGCCGCTCACGGCGCGCCTCTACTCTCCTCTCACCGCACCCTAGCCTCTACTAAGTAAAATAACAAAGTTTTCCACAACGTTCTCATTCATAGCACAACACGTTTCAAGCGTGTATTCTCATTTGTACGCTACTGGCCATCAAAATTGCTACACCAGGAAGAAATGTAGATGATAAACGTGTATTCATTGGACACATATGTTATACTAGAACTGACATGTGGTTACATTTTCACGCAATTTGGGTGCATAGATCCTGAGAAATCAGTACCCAGAACAACCATCTCTGGCTGTAATAACGGCCTTGATACGCCTGGGCAAGTCAAACAGAACTTGGGTGGCGTGTACAGCTACAGCCACCCATCAGCTTCAATATGATACCACAGCTCATCAAGAGTAGTGACTGGCGTATTGTGACGAGCCAGTTGCTCGGCCACCATTGACCAGACGTTTTCCATTGGTGAGAGATCTGGAGAATGTGCTGGCCAGGGGAGCAATCGAACATTTTCTGTATCCAGAAAGGCCCGTCCAGGATCTGCAACATGCGGTCGTGCATTAGCCTGCTGAAATGTAGGGTTTCGCATGGATCGAATGAAGGGTAGAGCCACGGGTCCTAACACATCTGAAATGTACCGTGCACTGTTCAAAGTGCCGTCAATGCGAACAACAGGTGACCGAGACGTGTAACCAATAGCACCCCATACCATCACGCCGGGTGATACGCCAGTATGGCGATGACGAATACACGATTCCAATGTGCGTTCACCGCGATGTCGCCAAACAGGGATGCGACCATCATGATGCTGTAAACAGAACTTGGATTCATCTGAAAACATGACGTTTTGCGATTCGTGCACCCAGGTTCGTCGTCGAGTACAGCATCGCAGGCGATCCTGTCTGTGATGCAGCGTCAAGGGTAGCCGCAGCCATGGTCTCCGAGCTGATAGTCCATGCTGCTGCAAACATCGTCGAACTGTTCGTGCAGATGGTTTTTGTCTTGCAAATGTCCCCATCTGTTGACTCAGGGATCGAGACGTGGCTGCACGATCCGTTACAGCCATGCGGATAAAATGCCTATCATCTCGACTGCTAGTGATACGGGGCCGTTGGGATGCAGCACGGCGTTCCGTATTACCCTCCTGAACCCACCGATTCCATATTCTGCTAACAGTCATTGGATCTCGACCAACGCGAGCAGCAGTGTCGCGATACGATAAACCGCAATCGCGATAGGCTACAATCCGACCTTTATCAATGTCGGAAACGTGATGTTAGGCATTTCTCCTCCTTACACGAGGTATCACAACAACGTTTCACCAGGCAACGCCGGTCAACTGCTGTTTGTGTATGAGAAATCGGTTGGAAACTTTCCTCATGTCAGCACGTTGTAGGTGTCGCCACCGGCGCCAAACGTTGTGTGAATGCTCTGAAAAGCTAATGTTTTGCATATCACAGCATCTTCTTCCTGTCGGTTAAATTTCGCGTCTGTAGCACGTCATCTTCGTGATGTAGCAATTTGAATGGCCAGTAGTTTAGAATTCTCACGTATCACGTCGTGTGTTCTCCACGGTATTTCGTCAGACAGACTTGTAGCCATCTTTCTGATGACTGTTGCTCAGCTCGGGTCGGTGGCCTACGTACGTTGGCTGTTACATCCTACATCTCTCCATGTCGAGTGCCCATGTTGCCACCGTGGTGAGTGGTGGGGGGCTGCGACGCCTGCCTGTCAACTACCACCGATTGCGAACCTCACTGAACGCGGACGCATTCCCCTTTGTAGGCTCAGTACATGGTTCCACTCCTGACTCGGTTGTAGGCCGCCGTCTTTGTTAATCAGACCGTCGTGGACTCTTAATTTCAACTATAGGGTTTATAACACCAACCAGCCACAGATATCGTTTAAAAAGTCTATTTAAAACAAACTGATGTACAAATACCTGATCGCTTCACAATGTAAGCACTCTTCGAATTTCTCTAGCTGTAGATAGCTTTGTCACCCTCATATCTGCCTATGCTCCCACTTTAGGCAGTGAGGGGGATACACAGAACCAGTTCTACCATCAGCTGAGCAATGTTCTCATCAGGATACCAACTGAAGTTATGCCTTTTTACTAGGTGTGAATGCTAGAGTGGGAAGAGAGAATGTTTTTTTGGGGAAATATTATGGATAATCATAGTCGCGGAAAGAGTAATGCAACCGGGCTGTTAGTTCTAGGTCTCTAAGCAGGGCACGAGCTTTTTATCACCAATAAGCATTCCGCTTACCTAACCGCTATAAGATACTAGCATCTTAGTGGCTATCTCATCACTCGGCAGGGTGACGATAATGACAAAAAATGGTTCAAATGGCTCTGAGCACTATGGGACTTAACTTCTAAGGTCATCAGTCCCCTAGAACTTAGAACTACTTAAACCTAACTAACCTAAGGACATCACACACATCCATGCCCGAGGCAGGATTCGAACCTGCGACCGTAGCGGTCACGCGGTTCCAGACTGTAGCGCCTTTAACCGCTTGGCCACACCGCCCGGCGACGATAATGACATCCTGGTCACAAAAACAGTCCGAAATATCGATGATTGCTGGACTGATCACAAACTGCTGTTTAGTCCTCTGAGGATCCTCGTACATCGTAAACCACGATCCCGCTTCTCAAATCCTTCTAGGAGAAAGTTCAACATCAACGGCCTGCATAATGAAACTGTTCGCTCTCTCTTGCAAGACACAGTTTTGGAACGACTTAGTAGCATCCGAGTTAACACAAGATATGTTGAACGGGAACGGTCTACTTTAAAAAACACGATCGAGAAGACTGCAGAGGAGTCATTTATTTTGATACAAAGAAGAAAAATGACTGGTTTGACGACAACAATGAAGTGATTAGGAACCTCACAAGTGTCAAGCGGGATGTTTACCTATACCTTGCGCAAGATGCATGCTCCATGGAAAGGAAAACACACTTTTAGGAGTTAAAGCAGAAATGTCAAACTGAAATAAAAACACACAAGAACAACTGGTGGCAACAAAAAGCTAAGGAACTCCAAAGTCAGTCAGATGCCAGCTACCTGCGGAATTTTTATTCAGGAATAAAGAAACCTGTGTGCTTGTCCGTTCCTCATCAGGAACTCAGGAAGCCGCCGACTGCAAGTCCATCCTCCCTGACAGTCAGGACATCATGTATCGCTGGAAAGAGCATTTCAGCTCACTCTTAAACTGTAGTTCTACTATTGCTGACGAATTTCTCGAACACAGTTTAACTTTGTATGGCAGTCCCACAGACATTTCATGAATTCCGCAAGCCTCTATATAACATAAAACCGAGGAAGGCACCTGGGCCTGATAGCATCTCCTTAGAGATCATCCAGAGTGGTGGCGTGCTCTAAAAACCAAACTCTGTTTCCTACAAAGTGGGCAATCTATAAAGTACCAGCTGACATGAAGAACCAACTGTCACCATCCTTAAAAGAGGCGACTGAAGCATATGTGGTAATTAATGTGGCATATCCTTGCTCTCCGTGACTGGTAACATGTTGCTAGAATTCTGTTGAATAACCTGCACGCTCTTTCCGAGGCTGCACTTCCTGAACCTCAGCACCGATTTCGCCACTTCAGAGGAACAATTTTTATTATCTTTTATTCAGGACAACTGCAGGAGAAGTGCAAGG
Source organism: Schistocerca americana (assembly GCF_021461395.2). Taxonomy (NCBI): domain Eukaryota; kingdom Metazoa; phylum Arthropoda; class Insecta; order Orthoptera; family Acrididae; genus Schistocerca; species Schistocerca americana. The sequence goes on along the minus strand of NC_060119.1, from coordinate 218,305,725 downwards.
AACAACGTAATCCTTTAATATTTGCGTTCTATGACCTAGGAAAGGCCTTTGATACAGTGCTCTGAGAAGCTATGTGGAAGGTCTTAAAACGTTTTGGCTGCCCTACACCAATAATTGCAACCTTAGGAAGTCTGTAATAGTGTATAATTAAATACATTTCGGCTGCGATGATGGGGAGATAGGACTCTGTACGCTATAAGCGATAAGCGACTGGAAACTATAACAACCGCAATTAACAAAGGAGTGATACGACTGCATGAAACTGACTGTAAGGAAAGCAGATTCCAGGCTGAGAGTCACTGGAAGAATATGAAGGAAATGTAATTTCTCCACGAAATAAGTGTGCTGCAAAGCGCTTGTAAGACTAATTCTTGATTATTACGCATCTTGGACGCTTACCAGGTTGAATAGGTACAAAAGACCCAACGAAGAGCAAAGCGTTTCGTGTCAGGAGAGTTTAGTAAGCGCGAAAACTAAAATTCCAGCGACATATGCTTAAAGGCGTTGTGCATCAAGGAGCGGTTTACTGTTGAAGTTCTCAGAGCATATATTCCAAGAACAGGCTGGTACGTATTACTTTCTGTCATATGTTTTCCATATCTCTCGCAAAGTGACCCCGACGAGAAAATCAGGAAAGCTAGAGCTCATAAGGAGTGAATACACCAATTTTTCTAATATGTCCCTTGCTTTTAACAACTTTAATAAATCCAATTTTTCAGGTATTGTTCTTGTGTTCCATAGATTAACCGCATTGTAAATATCTTACGAAATACAAATATCTTGATGTAAATACCTTACTATAATGTAGAATGTGTAAAATATGTACTATAATGTATGAATATATTTGTATAATATCTTAACAATTTATAAACATTTTAATGTATTAGAATTTTATTTTTAATTTCACAATATTCATTTAAAATTATTGTTGTTAGTAGTAGATCTTAGTGATACTTCAATGCAAATGAAGAAAAAAAGAAATTGTCTATGAGTGTAACTGACTGTTTGGCAAGCAATACTGTCACATTATCTTTGTATTATTTTATCATGCAAATAACCATATTATGAACGACATGAGGATTTCTGTATGATAGAAGAGGGACAACAGCTCTAAGTAGATGTACAAAAATATATTCACTTAACTTTACCATCTAATTTTGCAAGGTATTAAATCTTACGTTTGCAGGGATAACACAGAGATGACTGCAGGGAAAAAGAGATACAACAACACACCCACAGACACCACGTTAAAAGTGCTATAAACCCCAACAGCACTAGTATAGAAGAATAAAGTCTTGAAACATATTGTGCTATGCATGGGAAAACATAACTGGTAGACCTATCACACATTTATTTATAAATCATTATTGACTCACCTGCAAAGTTTCTAAAATAATCATTTACGGCGAATAAAATTAATATGAGCTTACAGGCAACACTTTATTACATGGACGTTCAGCTGCCACAAATGCAGTCTTAAGTTCGTGACCGTTGTAACACCCAGAGAGAGTGGAACGAATGAATCCACACTGGAGATTGTGTGTAATGGGACACTAGCAGTAAGTGAATACCAAGGCAGCAGGATTAACAGTTTCTGCGTTGCAGGGAGTGGAAAACTCGCCGATTATTAAAAATAATTTTTAATGGTATAAAATTACTGTTTACTGTTAAATGAAGTGGGTTAAGAAGAAATACTGAATCTGTGTACCACGTGTAAATGCAGTAGAGCTGTATTAAGGGATAAATAGTGCTTTGGGGTAAAACTGGGTGGAGGGGATGAGAGTGAGCATAGAAGCGCGAGGGACGTAGGTCATCAGATTGTAGTCATGCGTTTCCCTCCTACTCGGATCCGCAAAATGAGGAGCGAGCAGGTCTCTATCTACCTCACTACACCACAATAAGCTACTACAGGGTGTTTCACGAAGTTGCACTGACCCCTCGCATAGCGCCTTACAATTACTGGCAATGCGGTGGGCAGATGTGCTCGTGGGGTGTTTTCCACAAAGTGCGTTAGAACTTCATGGAATACAAATGAGGCACTATTGTTACTAAGGCAAAAAAAAACGAGTATGTCCAGAATTTACGTAAACTTCTGCACATTGCTCTACACTGCTAGAGGGGAAATTGATTTTTAGTCATCCTGTAGCTTTGCTCCGACAAAGGCGGCTTCCCAATCCTCCATCCATCCCCACGAACGCTGCTGTCTTTTTTAAGTTACAGACCTACGAATCTCCTCAGCATTCCCTGTCCAGTTCTCTTACATGACCAGACAAAAAAACTTCATTTAGTGGAGTTACTTTCAGTTTATTAAATGAGTACTTATCTGCGGTTGTTAGGTGAGATATTATGTAAAAAACGTCCAACAGCTGGTGCTCTCAACTATCTACTACACTGAAGAGCCTATCCCAAGTGTAACATGCTACCAATATGAATTCGACAATATTGATTTCGTTATATCCACTATCACAGACTGGAACACTTTTCACAACATGAGTGGTTACAAATACGTCATCCCAGCTTCTGAAGAGGCTCAGAGGCTTAAACTGTCTTCCTCGTCGGTAGAAGCAGGTCGTCTAGTTATTGCGGAATCTAAAATATTTCATCTAAAGTCCAATCCCAAAATGATTCAAATGGTTCTGAGCACTGTGGGACTTAACATCTGAGGTCAGTCCCCTAGAACTTAGAACTACTTTAACCTAACTAACCTAAGGACATCACACACATCCATGCCCGAGGCAGGATTCGAACCTGCGATCGTAGCAGTCGCGCGGTTCCAGACTGTAGCGCCTAGAACCTCTCGGCCACCCTGGCCGGCAGCCCAATCCCAAAGACAGCAGGTGTTGACAGATGTGAAAATTACCGAACTACCAGTTTAATAAGCCACGGCTGCAAAATACTAATGCGACTTCTTTACAGACGAATCGAAAAACTGGTAGACGCCGAGCTCGGGGATGATAAGTTTGGATTCCGTAGAAATGTTGGAACACTTGAGGCAATATTGACCCCACGACTTATCATAGAAAATAGATTAAGGAAATGCAAACGTACGTTTCTAGCATTTGTAGACTTAGAGAAAGCTTTTGACACTGTTGTCTGGAATACTCTCTTTCAAATTCTGAAGGTGGCAGAAGTAAAATACAGGGAGCGAAAGGCTATTTGCAATTTGTACAGAAACCAGACGGCAGTTATAAGAGTCGAGGGGCATGAAAGGGAAGCAGTGGTTGGGAAGGGAGTGAGATCGGGTTGTAGCCTATCCCCGATGTTATTCAATCCGTATATTGAGCAGGCAGTAAATGAAACAAAACAAAAATTCGGAGTAGGAATTAAAATCCATGTAGAAGAAATAAATAAAAACTTTGAGGTTCGCCGATGACATTGTAATTCTGTCAGAGATAGCAAAGGACCTAGTAGAGCAGCTGAACGGAATGGGCAGTGTCTTGAAAGGAGGATATAAGATGAACATCAACAAAAGCAAAACGAGGATAATGGAATGTAGTCGAATTAAATCGGGCGATGCCGAGAGAATTAGATTAGGAAATAGACGCTGAAAGTAGTAAATGAGTTTTGCTATTTGGGGAGCAAAATAACTGATGATGGTCGAAGTAGGGATGATACAAAATGTACACTGGCATTGGCAAGGAAAGCGTTTTTGAAGAAGAGAAATTTGTGAAGTGTGAGTATAGATTTATGTGTCAGGAAGTCGTTTCTGAAAGTATTTGTATGGAGTGTAGCCATGTATGGAAGTGAAACGTGGACGATGAATAGTTTAGACAAGAAGAGACTAGAAGCTTTCGAAATGTAGTGCTACAGAAGAATGCTGAAGATTAGATGGGTAGATCACATTACTAATGAGGAGGTACTGAATAGAATTGGAGAGAAGAGAAATTCGTGGTACAACTTGACTACAAGAAGGGATCGGTTGGTAGGGCATATTCTGAGGCATCAAAGGATCACCAATTTAGTATTGGAGGGCAGCGTGGAGGAAGACCAAGAGATGAATACACTAAACAGATTCAGAAGGGTGTAGGTTGCAGTAGGTACTGGGAGATGAAGCTTGCATAGGATAGAGTAGCATGGGGAGCTGCATCAAACCAGTTTCTGGACTGAAGACCACAACAACAACAACAACAACAACAACAAGTCAGGCAACGCATTACACCAGGTTACACTGTTCTACGCTTGAACATGATCAGTCGCATGCAATCAGTCACATCCACCTTCGAAGATTCCCGTGGGCGTACCGTAAGTGGCTCCACTCTGTGCAGACCACAGCAATTGCTGAACGAGAGAGATTTATGCAGTCCACTAGTAACACAATTAATCGTGAGAGAAGTGCAGTACCTTTCTTGTCATTCATTAATTTACCACCAAGTGGCTACAACGGAATTAATGGCTTTGCAATCCACTGTCAGCGGTAGCCACAGCAATAGACCACATTTACCAATCCAGTTTCTTTCCCACCAATACTAAAAAGATCACTGGCAACATCAAACTTACAAATTACACACTTCTCAGACACTGTTTGTAGGAACTATTTAACATTATAAGCTCAATTAACAACGGCAAATAATTAGTCATTTAATAAACTGGAAATACCCCCACTATGTAAACAAGACCTTAATGAAGTTATTTCGTCTGATCAGGTAAGAGATCTGGACAAGAAATGCTGAGGAGGTGTACTCTGTCTGTAAAGTGAAAAGCGAGCAGTGCTTGTGGTGGCAGGAAGTTGCCTTTCGCGGAAGAACACTGCGGCTGCCGTGCAGGATGACTAAGAACAATTCCCCTTTTAGCACCGCAAAGAGTTTGCAGATTCTATCCATATGCGTTTCTTGTGTTAGTATTACACTGAAGAGCCAAAGAAACTGGTACACCTGCCTAACATGGTAGGGTCCCCGCGAGCGCGCAGAAGTGCTGCAACACGACGTGACATGGACTCGACTAATGTCTGAAGTAGTACTGGAGGGAGCTGACACCACGAATCCTGCAGGGCTGTCCATAGACCCGTAAGAGAACCAGGGGATGGAGATCTCTTCTGAACAGCATGTTGCAAGGCATCCCACATATGTTCAATAATGTTCATGTCTGGGGAGTTTGGTGGCCATCGGAAGTGTTTAAACTCGGAAAAGTGTTCCTGGAGCCAATCTGTAGCAATTCTGGAAGTGTGTGGTGTCGCATTGTCCTGCTGGAATTGCCGACGTCCGTCGGAATGAACAATGGACATGAATGGATGCAGGTGATCAGACAGGATGCTTACGTACCTGGCACCTGTCAGAGTCGCATCCAAACGTTTCAGGGGTCCCATATCACTCCAACTGCACACGTCCCACACCATTACAGAGCCTCCACCAGCTTGAACAGTCCTCCGCTGACATTCAGGTATCATAGATTCTTGAGGTTGTCTCCGTACCCGTACAGACCATCTGCTTGATACAGTTTGAAACAAGATTCGTCCGACTCGGCAACCTGTTTCCGGTCATCAACAGTCCAATATCGGTGTTGATGGGCCCAGGAGAGCCATAAAGCTTTGTGTCGTACAGTCATCAAGGGTACATGAGTGTGCTTTCGGCTGCGAAAGCCCATATCAATTATTTTTTGTTGAATGGTTCGCACGTTGACACTTACTGATGGCCCAGCATTGAAACCTACAGCAATTTGCGGAACGGTTGCACATCTGTCACGCTGAATGATTCTCTTCAGTCGTAGGTCCCGTTCTTGCAGCATCTTCTTCTGGCCGCAGCGATGTCGGAGATTTGGTGTTTTACCGGATTCCTGATATTCACGATAAACTCGTGAAATGGTCGTACGGGAAAATCCCCACTTCATCGCTACCTCGAAGATGCTGTGTCCCATCACTCGTGCACCGACTGTAACACCACTTAAATTTTGATAACCTGCCATTGTAGCAGCAGTAACCGATCTAACTGCTGCGCCGGACACTTGTCTTACATAGGCGTTGTCGACAGCAGAGCCGTATTCTGCCTGAATGAGATTTTCACTCTGCAGCGGAGTGTGCGCTGATATGAAACTTCCTGGCAGATTAAAACTGTGTGCCCGACCGAGACTCGAACTCGGGACCTTTGCCTTTCGCGGGTAGAGCACTTGCCCGCGAAAGGCAAAGGTCCCGAGTTCGAGTCTCGGTCGGGCACACAGTTTTAATCTGCCAGGAAGTTTCCGTATTCTGCCTGTTTACATATCTTTGTATTTGTGTCCACAGGCCTATAGCAGTTTCTTTGGCGCTTCAGTGTATTAATAACACATAAGTGTAGTCCCATGTAGTCCCACCCCGACACGTCTGCGCACTGCGCCGCCAGCGATAGCGATTCGTAAGGCGTGCTGTGAAAGGTCAGTATAACTTTGTCAAACACCCTGCAGTTACTTCTTCTGCCCCTGTGGGATGGATAGAATGGACAGTCACAAGCTCACACTTCAGATTGCTGATCATGAAGCACGCAAGTGCGTGACCACAGTCAGGCGACCTATCTTCCCTCGGGCCTCTTCCATCCGTCCCCTTGGGCTCCACCCTCCTCCCCGTCGTCCCCTCTCCCTCCAGAACACATTGTATCCCTCAATTCGGTTCTACTGCACTTACAAAGGTGTGGTACACACATTTAATATTTGTTCTTAATTCACTTAACTTAACAGTAAACAGTAAGTTTGTACTAATTTTAATAATCTGTGATTTTTCTATCCTCTGCATAGCGGAAACTACTAATCCCTGAGAAAAATGTGTAGGATCTTTTTTGTAAGAAATTTAATGTAGTTTAATTTTGTAATGGTAAATATTTTCGCTAGAAGTCGATGTTTTCAGATTATTCGAGAAAAACTTATAAAATTGGCCTTTAAACTCACCCGAACACGGCCAGGATTTTTGGTATGTAGTAAATGACACTCCCTCCTATCACTGTTAAAAAATTTGCGATTACACGTTTTTGTTGTCCTAATTTTCCTTCGTTGACTGGACGTTTAAATCCACTCCGGAAACCACGATCTGCTATGACGAGAGGTCTTAGCGACCTATCCACTGTCGTGTTTATTCCCACTCTTCTTTCAATCCGTTACGTACCGTCGCTTCAAGTGCAGGGATGCGGTCGGAAGCATTCAAATCTGAGATAAGTGAAATGCCCTTACGCGTCACTTCCGTTGCGACAAATTCCACATAATGCTTTTATAGGGGACCTTGTTGCGATGGTATCTCCGAAAGTTCGTCGTAGTTCCAGACCGTTGCAGCTCAACCATCTTGAGCATATTATACATAACGTGATCGCAGTATACTTTCTATATTGCTGTTGTATCAAGAGCTGATAATACGTTTAACGTGTCAGATATGATCAAGATCTTTTTGAAGCCAAACGGCGAGATGAACTGAAGATTTTTTATTTTATTTATTTTTTGACTCATCACCGCTCTGACTGGTTCGATGTGGCCCGTCTCGAATTCCTCTCTTGTGCCAAAGTTTTCATCTCAGAGTAGTACTTGCACCCTAAGTCCTCAATTACGTACTATATGTATTCCAATCTCTGTTCCAGTTTCTGTTTTTCCTCTCTGCTGCTCCCTCTAGTACCAATGAAATTATTCCCCGTCGTCTTAACACATGTCCTTTCATCCTGCCCCTGTTTCTCGTCCGTGTTTGCAATATGTTCTTGTTTTCGCCGATTCTGGGTGAACTTCTTCATTCCTTCTCTTACCAGTCCACCCAGTTTATCAGTCCACCCAATTTTCAACATTCTTCTATAGCATCACATCTAAGACGCTTCGACTGTCTTTTTTCCTGCTTGCCCACAGGTCAAGATTAACTACCATACAATGATGTGACATTCGTCGTCATGTGTTATTTTGCTTCCAAGGTAGCAGAATTCGCTAGCATCTACTTCGTGGTCCCTGTTTCAATGTCAAGTTTATCGCTAATTCATTCCCGCTACCACTCATTACTTTCGCCTTTCTGTACTCATTAGACCGTTCGTTCCATTCAAAACGTCTTGTAAGTCTTCTTCAGGTCCACTGACTATGTCTTTCTCATCAGGGAATCTTACTGATTTCTTTCAACTATAATTTTAATCCCAATTTTGAACCTATGCTTATTTCCGTTATTGCATCTTTGGTGTATTGATTCAACAGTAAGGGCGAAAGACTACAACCCTATCTTGCACCCTTTTTAATCAGTGCACTTCGTTCTTGGTCTTCCATTTTTACTATCCCCTCTTGATTCTTCTACGTATTGTGTAGTATCCGTCTTTCCCTATAACTTACTTCCATTTTTCCTAGTCATTCGAAATGGAGTTACCTACCTTAAACCTACAGATAAATACTAGTTCTTTGGCGTACTATTATTTGTCAAAATGTTTGTTTCAATATGTTTAACGGTTTTTGAGAGGCAGGATACAACGTATATTTCCTTACATTCCAGGCTGACTATGCAATAAAGCGTTACAATCCGACTACGCAATAAAGCGTTACAATCCTCTCGGTTCAAAGTTCATTATAAACTATCCAGTTATGCTCTTGATATTCCATGGGGTATAGCTTGTAACTGTAAATCACAAATCTCACCTTATGACGAATGAATATTCCCTCTACTGAGCAGTTTCAGAGATTGTTCACAGATGTTTCTAAAATGTGAAGTACGACCCCCAGTGAATAATTAACGAGTGATTTCATTTCATTGTGTCAGTCGTCTAGTATCGACTGGACCGTGACAAATGAAAACAGACTGCAGTTGTAAACACATCTCATCAGGACGCTCACAGTTTTCCAAACGGATCAACTCAGAGGTCAGTAACGTGTGAAAGTAACAAGGCCACCGTGTAGTGGTCAGAAAATGCTTTTCACATTAAAGTTATGATGTCGCACTCACCATCAGTATGAGGTTTTTATGTTACTTTAACAATCGTCATAAGAATTTAACTGTAATAACGGAGCCAAAAACCGTGAGATAAACAAGTACAAGCTAGTGATACACAACTTTAGACAGAGTAACTTTATTTTAGATTTAATGAAATTTTATTTACAAGCAGACGCAAAAGCCATAAATCATTCGCTTGCTATCAAGATAAGAAAGTATGGACGGTGAACAGTACTAATGCAGATGTTCATTTGAACAACACTAGTGTAGTGGGCGTAAAGCTTTATAGTATGCTACAAAAACGAAATTTGCGTGTTTAGTTATCTTATGACTACAATGTAATAAAATAACAGGATGAAGTGAAGTCTTGTTCGAAATTAGCATTCCTTTTTCTGGTCTTGTTCTTAATATAAGGGAAAGTTGTTGGAACTGGAGTGGGTGTGGGTGACATCACGCTAATTAGCGCATAGGTGGAAGATTGTGCGTAACCTGTACCCCATGTGTCCAAAATCTTATGAGACCGGATTAACAAAAACTAGAGAAAAGATGGTTTAAGTGCTTCAAGCGTTACACGTAATCTCCTCCTCCCCCCCCCCCCCCCCCCCTCACTTAAGCACAACGCGCAGCACGTTCATACAACGATGTTGTACAACTGAATGCTTGAATGCAGGTTTCAAAGTATATATCCTTCATATGGACGTTTATTTTTGGAAATTAAAAGAAGTCCTTCGGTGCCATAATTGGTGAACATGGAGGGTGGAAATAACACTTGTTTTTTCTCGTTAAAGCTTTGATACTGCAGTACATTGTGCAATGAGCCCGTTAAATCTGAAAACAAATGAAAATTATTCATCAACCGATCACATACTAAAAGCTACAAGCTTATATGAAGTTTGTGCGAGATTTCTGCTACGCACCAGTCTAGTCAATCAGCGATAGGTTATAAGCCGAGTCTGTTATCTGTACCAGTTGTCTTACAAATGTTCTTGTGGTTTGTATGATGAAAGGTTTCAACTGTTTAACTGTAAACTGTTTTTCGGTCTTCGTTAATAAATCCACCGCAATGAATCCCGGGATTTACTTCAAATAAGTCAGTTACCTGCACTCCCAATTATTTCCACACAGGTCACCTGTTTGGGTCTCCAAACGAGTGCAATGTGCTGCAAGAACAGCTTTGGCGAAAAATCTGCGGAGAACAGGTAGAAGGAATTCCTAAGCGCCGCTTCATTAAAATAATCCAGGAAAGGGTCAACTTAGATTTCGCAGTGTTGAATGGCAAGATACGACCAGTTATGGTGTGTGTTGCCTATTCCGCTTTCTACAGACTCGCGGCTAAACCGAGAAACATGTAGCGCCAAACTATAATTTTCAGTAACAAATTATTGTCAACTAAGCAAATTTTCTGACTACGCCTGGGATCATTGCGGATTTTTGTAAATAAAGCCCTCCAGATTGCTTAATTTATTTCTTTAGTTTTAACGACATCTCTATTACTGCAGTCTTCAGACCAAACTTAGAGTGTGTAAAAGAACTTTGAGCCAAATTCAACAGAACGTAGATAGATTTTATTGAACTGAACACTGAACGTTGTTTCACAGGACCTAGGTTCGATTTGATGATGGCATTGGGCGAAACTTCGTTATAAATAAAGTACTATATTAAGCAATCTAAACGGCTTTATTCACAAAAAGTTATAAGAGTGAGAAGCTCTATGTTTGTAAATTTGGTACGAGAAGAAATGGTGATTTTAGGTGTGTGTGAGTAAAGGCGGGCGTGTGTGTGTGTGTGTGTGTGTGTGTGTGTGTGTGTGTCAGAGAGGGAGAGAGAGAGAGAGAGAGAGAGAGAGAGAGAGAGAGAGGAGAGAGAGAGAGAGAGGAGAAACTCATGGAAGATCCTAATATGTCGTGATATATCAATGAAAACCTCCCGGTGGTTGGAGATGGTGACCGATTTCTTGGCCTTGCATGACATCACTGTTTGGGTAGCCCTTAGTATTGATCGGGAACGGGAAACTGGGGCATCTACCTCAGGAGAACATCGTAGATCGTTGCTGGTTAAATGTTCCTTCCTTTATATTTATGTCTTGGCATACACGGTACATAGTATAATAGTGAAGTTATAGTATTCCCCATAATCCTGCGTTCTGCTACCGACGTGATGACGAATTGATGACGAACTTTGTAAAATATTTACCGATACATAAGATTAATTTGCTAACGACACTGTGTGATACACATAGCATTTGCTTGAATACTGACACGTACTGAAAACAGAATTCTGTTATCGAGGTGTTGTTAAGTTAGGTTATCCGGAACGTACTTAATCTATCGTGTGCTCCCCTTTGGGCGAACTCGACGTTACCTTGAACCAGGCTGAAAACTACTAACGTTCTTCGTCCATGTTACTGGGTAACCTCCAAGTTACTGCATAGGCGCACAAATCAAGATAGAGATACACTACTGCTTGCGCCTTAACTACAATAAGCATGCAAGTGTCATATTTTTGGGATTTTAACAAACAGCATAAATCGAAGCGAGAGTAAAAAAGACAAACTGGACAACACTAGAAACAGAGGAGAGTGACAGGTTAAAGCACAAGATGTATAAGTATATTCACAATTTTGTTAAAGCCGACACTTGCGTTATAGCTAATGATACTTACCAGCTAACACTGACTACTGTCAGACAAATTGCATTGTAATCATACGAGTGCAAATTACTTAAGGATCATTGTGCTAATTATAGTACATCATGATTGCCTCCGTACAACCGGACCACTATAATGACAGTGCTATAGCTTCATCTGTTACTATCGTGTAAACCGCTACCGCTCTCTATCTGTTCTACCAGTGACAGATTTACAATATTTGTACTGTGACGTAGAACGTTGCACGGAAAAGTGTACAAATTTCTTGCTACACCTATAAATGATGATACGGTTGTTTTTTTAAACAAAACTCTAATTTTCTCGTTTTTTAAAATGATGTCATATTTCGTAAACGGCTCGTTGATTCCATGAGACTGACTGACTACCTACTGACGAAGTACCTCAAAGAGTAGGGGAGCAGGGTGGGTTGTCCTTAATTCCTGTTGTCAGTGCACGCAGGTGTAGAAGGTGACAATGTACCCTTCATGCAGCGACTTCACGAACTACGTCACTGAATCGGAATGTCCCTCTCTACGCCAGAGATACTTAAAGAAGGGTTGCTGACAGATTAGAACCGTGTGCAGGACAAGGTCTCGAACTCGATCCAACCTTAGGAGATTCTATGATCTGACAGTTCTCAGCACGTCTTGATTGAAAGTTTCAGTTTCCATTCGTGTGTCAAACGTTTGCCATTTTAGGAAACTGTTTTTGCTTTGAAACTTCCTGGCAGATTAAAACTGTGTGCCGGAGCGAGACTCGAACTCGTGACCTTTGCCTTTCGCGGGCAAGTGCTCTACCAACTGAGCTACCCAAGCACGACTCACGCCCCGCGGAAGTAAGGCTGTGAGGGCGGGGCGTGAGTCGTGCTTGGGTAGCTCAGTTGGTAGAGCACTTGCCCGCGAAAGGCAAAGGTCCCGAGTTCGAGTCTCGCTCCGGCACACAGTTTTAATCTGCCAGGAAGTTTTATATCAGCGCACAGAGTGAAAATTTCATTCTGTTTTTGCTTTGTTCAAAAAATGGTTTAAATGGCTCTAAGCACTATGAGACTTAACATCTGAGGCCATCAGTCCCCTGGACTTAGAACCTTAAACCTAACTAACCTAAGGATATCACACACATCCATGCCCGAGGCAAGATTCGAGCCTGCGGCCGTAACAGCAGCGCGGTTCCGGACTGAAGCGCATAGAACCGCTCGGTCACAGCGGTCGGCTTTTGCTTTGTGGTGGTGGTTCTAATAAGGGCGATTTCATCACCAGTTCTGTAGTTTTACAGAATTTCCTAGTCATGCAAACGGTAAAGGTATCAATACCTCTAAGGTCGGTTTGAGCACAACGCAGCTTTACAGTGAAATGAGAAAAGTCATGGGGCAGCGTATGCACATATACAAAAGGTGGTAGTATAGCGTGTACATGGTATAAAGGGCAGTGCATTGGCGCAGCTGATTCATGTGCTCAGGCCTCCGACGTGATAATGGCCGCACGGCGGAAGTTAACAGAGATTGAAAGCGGAATGAGAATTGGAGCCAGACACATGGGACATTCTATTTCGGAAATCGTTAAGGAATTCAATATTCCGAGATCCGCAGTGTCAAGAGTATTCCAAGAATACCAAATTTGAGGCATTATCTCTCACCACGGACAACGCAGTGAGTAGTGGCCGTCGGCTTTCACTTAACGACCGAGAGCAGCGACATTCGTGCAGACTTGTCAAGTGTTAACAGACAAGCAACACTGCAAGAAACGACGGCAGAAATCAATGTGGGACGTACGATGAATGTATCTGTTAGGACAGTGCGGCGAAATCTGGCGGTAATGGGCCATGGTAGCAGACGACCGACGCGACTGCCTTTGCTAACACCATGACCACGCCTGCAACACCTCTTCTGGGTTCGTGAGCATTTCGGTTGGACCCTAGACGACTGGAAAACCGTGGTCTGGTCAGATGAGTCCCGATTGCAGTTGGTAAGAGCTTTTTATTTTATCATGTGGCTAGGGACCCCCGTCGGGCAGACCGTTCGCAGGGTGCCGCTCTTTCAAGTTGACGCCACTTCGACGACCTGCATTCGATGAGGATGATAGGATGATAAGGACAGCACAACACCCAGTCCCTGGACGGAGAAAATTCTCCGACCCAGCCAGGAATCGAGCGCGGGCCCAGAGGATTGACAGTCCGTCACGCTAACCATTCAGCTACCAGGGGCAGACTGTCGGTAAGAGCTGATGGTAGGGTTCGAGTGTGGCGCAGACCCCACTATTCCATAGACCTAAGTTTTCAACAAAGGCACTGTGCAATTTGGTGGTGGCTCCATAATGGTGTGGGGTTATTTACATCTCTCTGAAAGTGTCCCCAGCACAGTTCGAACCGTCTTAAGGGGGAAGGGCGGACACTCGATATGTTAATGTCTACTCAAAGACGTCCAGAAATCTTTGATCAGATATAGACGGTTACCTTCCCTGACTTCCCATGTTGCCCTCTGAATACGATCATATATTGTGGCGGCACTGCACGAGACAGCTTACTCCTTCCATACCATCGAGGGAGGGGGGCTCAGTAGTACGACACCGAACGTGCATTCAGAACACTAGCGATTCGATTTGCCGTCCGGTCATTCAGGTTTAGGCTCTCTATGATTTTCCAAAGAGGTTTGTTGTGGCTGCTGGAATGGTTCCTTAGAAAGGACATGGCCGGCGTCTTTCCCCATTCTTTCCATGACTTTGTCACAAAGAGTATTTAAACCTAGTCTTCCTTGACGAAATAGTACCAGGTTAACAGCCAGACGTCGGTGTCCAACAGAGATAATATTTCGGCAGGCGACCACGTCGTCATCATCGGTGCGTTGATGAATTGACCGCCTGGGAGCTACCGCTATGCTTGCCGAAATATTTTTCCCACTGGACACTGACGTTCATCTGTTCACCCGTGAACTATTTCATCGTAAGTTGGAGAAGTTGAATAATCCCATGTTTCTTCCTTAGTCTCTCCATACCGTTCCTGTCCATACGCTGCTCTAGGTACTATACGGTGCTGGACAGATTTTCTGCTTCAGTTCGCCATATGCCTCAATAATGTCTTGTGACAGCAATACATGAAAGACTTGGATTTTATCCCACCACTATTCTCATTTTCTAACACCAGTCTAAATAACGGGAAGATCCCTCATCTTCTGCTTCTCATACAACCCTCTAAACTAGTTGAAAAGACCGTACAGTGCTAGATACTACTTCGTGCAATGAGCCATTTGTTGGAGTAGTAATTTGGCGAGTAAATTTTCCTCTTCAGAATGAATTTTCAATCTGCAGCGGATAATGCGCTGATTTGGAAATGCAAAGCAGGTTAAAACTGTTTTCCGGACTGGGACTCAAACCCGTTTGCCTTTGGCGAGCAAGTGCTTGTCTTTAGTATCCAAAGCACTTGCCTGCAAGAGGCAAAGGTTCGAGACTCGACGGGACGTAGTTTTAATTTGCCAGGAAGTTTCAGATCAGCGCGGACTCCACTGCAGAGTGAAAATTCGTCCTGAAAACAATCTTCTATGCTGTGATGACGTTATTTCTCCGCAAGGAGAGCTGCTCCCGCAAGGTATGCAGAAGAACCGCTGTCACGTTTGGAAGGTAGAAGATGAGGTACTGGCGTAAATAAAGCTGTGAAGACGGGTCGTTGTCTTGCCTGGATAACTCAGTTTTGTATGTGGGCAGGATGGTTGAGTCGCTGCGGATGAAATATACGGCGAATTGGAGTACAGGCTTTGTTATTCATTCATCTACTTGACGAACAAACGTCATAGATCCTGCTCAGTCTAATTTGACAAGTACAGTGCTCAAACGTACTTAAGAAAGTGAGGGAAAATTGGATGAAGAACTACAAGACTTGGAAGACATAGAAAAATGTCACGTGAGGCGTTTAAAGGATTTGAAGGAGAGAGCACATTTTGAATAAGGTTAGATAGTTTTGGGTCATACGCAGTGCGAAGAGCTGTCAGATGAGAAGGAATTTTTAAATGCAACCGGGAAATCGAAAAATGTTCTTTGTCACTGTTTCAAAAGTGATTTATTCCTCTGCAAAGAAGTCGCCACTTGAGGCTAGTAAGCAAGCGATACACTGAAGCAGAATTCTGCACAAGTGATTCTACAAGGTGCAAGTTTCTTATAGAAACACTTCATGTGAAGAGTTTTCTGATATACTTGTGTAGAGTGGAAAATTAGATCACAAGTGTCACAAACTTTGAAGGCTTGAAGCAATGCGAAGAAAATTGCTAAATCTCATGTAATTTCTTCGTAGTGGTGAGCTTAACACTCCTCCAGATGTGTCACCCAAGACTGTAAGTGAAAACTGTTCGTGGTATCAGGGAGCAGAAGTGGTGACTGAAATCATACTATTAGTTTCAAGAACTTCGAGAAAATAATAATGAGAAAATAGCAAGTTAACTGCAGGCTTACTGATTACTGCTGATTATATTGTTATTTCACCGAAGATATTTACAATAAACGATTAAAATGTTGGCAGGTAAAAAGTTGTTGGACCATTATGCCGGTAAACACCTTCATATTCGAATCCTGTTCCGACACACAGTTTTAATCTGTCAGCAATTTTAAACTTTTTCGCTATTTAAGACATGATTTATTTCACACATTTCTATGTCTTCTGTATAATACTGTTCTGGATCATTTACCACAGAGCATGTGCATCTGTGGGGTGAGCGGTGTCTAATGCCCATGGTCTCACATCAAAACGAGCTAGTTACGTGATTTTGGGAAGACGCTACTTGTATACAATTTGCAGTAATGTCGAAACTTGAATATTACGCGTATTCGCCTTGTTTTATGTACTTTTTACACGTCCGAGTTTTAGTGACCGCTGTGGAGCAGTATTGTCGTTGCTAGGGATGTAAAGAGAAGTATGTGAAAAGAGGACTACTTACTTTTCGTAGGTGTGTACGACAAATATGTAACTGTAAATATATTGATGGGAGGCACTGCATGTTTTGAAAAATATCGAGACACGATGTTGTGCAGTTAATTTCTACGATTTTATGGCCACGTGTTTATGAGACAAGTGCTGGATAAATTTCCAAGTGTTTCTGAGTAAATATACATATTGGAGCTACGTTCATACTCAGGTAAAATTTATACTCGACACTCTGATTAATGTCCTCCAATTTATACAGGTTTTCAAAGTCTTGTGTATATGTACGTACTTTTGAACGAGAAGTTCCCTTTTCAGTGTCATTGCAACGTAATTTATTACGTTACAATGACGCTGAAGAGGGAACAGATTCGAAAGTATGACACAGTGCAATAGAACACCTAAAAATACTGTTGGCTGACACATCTTTTATTACTCCAAAATTCGAGCAATGATTTTGTATTTTTATTTTTCTGCGCGTAGTGCATGATTTTACTTTTGTGGTGAGATGCCGAAAAATGTTATAGATATTTTACTTGTCTACAAGAAGTAGAAGAGTAATTTAAAAAACTGAAGATAAAAATGGACAAACAGCTTGTGCAAATTCTGTAACATTTTCACATTTTCAAATGAGATGTTTTTTCGTAAATCTTCGGCGCCGTCCACAGTGTCATTGTATCGTAATCAGTTAGAACAGAGATTCGACAATATGAATAATTGTAAGCGTAAAAAAATATTGTTCATTGCCGCTTTTTATGCTATTACCGAAAAATACACAAATAAAGCGGAGTATGAGTTACGACACCGTGGGGAAAGAGCACAACAGCATTGCTCTTCACATCGTTAAGCCATTGTTGAAATGTCTGTAAAACGAGTATACAGAGGTTACTTCTGAAGGTGACTATCTGTAACAGTGAAGTAATAACACGTGAAACACGCTAAGCGCTGTACTGGCTAACATGCAGCTTCCCAAAATCACGCGACTTGAGCTACAGGAGATGTGCGGACAATATCCTCGTTCTGCGCGTCTGCGTGCGCATTTCACATGTACACTACTGGCCATTAAAATTGCTACAAAAAAGAAATGCAGATGATATACGGGTATTCATTGGACGAATATATTATACTAGAACTGACGTGTGATTACATTTTCACGCAATATGGGTGCATAGATCTTGGGTAATGGGTAACCAGAACAACCACCTCTGGCCATAATAACGGCCTTGATACGCCTGGGCATTTGAGTCAAACAGAGCTTGGATGGCGTGTACAGATACAGCTTCAATACGATACCACAGTTCATCAAGAGTAGTGACTGACGTATTGTGACGAGCCAGTTGCCTGGCCACCATTGACCAGACGTTTTCACTTGGTGAATGATCTGGAGAATGTGCTGGCCTGGGCAGCAGTCGAACATTTTCTGTATCCAGAAAGGCCCGTACAAGACCTGCAACATGCGGGCGTGCATTATCCTGCTGAAATGTAGGGTTTCACAGGGATTGAAGTAAGGATAGAGCCACGGGTTGTAACATATCTGAAACGTAACGTCCACTGTCCAAAGTGCCGTCAATGCGAACAAGAGGTGACCGAGACGTGTAACCAATTGCACCCCATACCATCACGCCGGGTGATACGCCAGTATGGCGATGACGAATAAACGATTCCAATGTGCGGTCACCGCGATGTCACCAAAAACGGATACGACCATCATGATGCTATGAACAGAACCTGGATTCATCCGAAAAAATGACGTTTCGCCATTCGTGCATCCAGGTAGTCGTTGAGTACTCCATCACAGGCGCTCCTGTCTGTGATGCAGCGTCAAGGGTAACCGCAGCCATGGTCTCCGAGCTCATAGTCCATGCTGCTGCAAACGTCGTCGAACTGTTCGTGCAGATGGTTGTTGTCTTGCAAACGTCCCCATCTGTTGACTCAGGGATCGAGGCGTGGCTGCACGATCCGTTAAGTCATGCGGATAAGAAGCTTGTCATCTCGACTGCTAGTGATACGAGGCCGTTGGGATGCAGCACGGCGTTCCGTATTACCCTCCTGAACCCACCGATTCCATATTCTGCTAACAGTCACTGGATCTCGACCAACGCGAGCAGCAATGTCGCGATACGATAAACCGCAATCGCGATAGGTTACAATCGGACCTTTATCAAAGTCGGAAACGTGATGGTTCGCATTTCTCCTCCTTACACGAGGCTTCACAACAACGTTTCACCAGGCAACGCCGGTCAACTGCTGTTTGTGTATGAGAAATCGATTGGAAACTTTCCTGCTAACAGTCATTGGATCCCCACCAACGCGAGCAGCAGTGTCGCGATACGATACACCGCAATCGCGATAGGCTATAATCTGACCTTTATCGAAGTCGGATACGTGATGGTACGCATTTCTCCTCGTTACACGAGGCATCACAACAACGTTTCACCCGGCAGCGCCGGTAAACTGCTGTTTGTGTATGAGAAATCGGTTGGAAACTTTCGTCACGTCAGCACGTTGTAGTGCGCCCCCGGTAGCTGAGTGGTCAGCACGACAGAATGTCAATCCTAAGGGCCTGGGTTCGGTTCCCGGCTGGGTCGGAGAATTTCTCCGCTCAGGGACTGGGTGTTGTGTTGTCCTAATCATTCTCATTTCACCCCCATCGACGCGCAAGTCGCCAAAATGGCGTCAAATCGAAAGGCTTGCACCAGGCGAACGGTCTACCCGACGGGAAGCCCTAGTCACACAAAATTTATTTATTTATAGCACGTTGTAGGTGTCACCACCGGCGCCAACCTTTTGTGAATGCTCTGAAAAGCTAATCATTTGCATATCTTAGCATGTTCTTCCTGTCGATTAAATTTCGCATCTGTAGCACGTCATCTTCGTGGTGTAGCAATTTTAATGGCCAATGGTGTATTTATACCCTATGTTGTTTACAAATTGTTGACTCTTGCAGTGTAGTATTAGCGTCGATTTTTTGCTTTTGGACTGAAAGTGCAATCGTATACTGTGATATATGTTGGAAACTTTCCTCATGTCAGCACGTTGTAGGTGTCGCCACCGGCGCCAACCTAGTGTGAATGTTCTGAAAAGCTAATCATTTGCATATCACAGCATCGTCTTCCTGTCGGTTAAATTTCGCGTCTGTGGCATGTCATGTTCGTCGTGTAGCAATTTTAATGGACAGTAGTGTATTTATAGTCTATGTTGTTTACAAATTGTTGACTCTTGTTAACTGCAGTGCCGTATTAGCGTCCATTTTTTGCTGCTGGACTGAAAGTGCAATCGTATACTGTGATATATGTGATTACACAGAGTGGTGAGTACGTGGGTAACTTCAGTGCGTGTACGTGTACGTGCGAAAGTGACGGCACGCCCGTAGGACTCGGCGTGTTCACACTGCTACGGTGTCGCTACACACAGGGGGACACACGGTAACGCTGGCAGTGTCGTGGTGATGCGGGGTGCGCATGCGGACGGCACTGGACGGCATGCTAGGTGGGTGGCGAGCGGAGCGGAGCGTTGTTGTTGTCGTTGTTGTTACTTGACTAACATGGTGGCCGGGTGTCGGCGGAGGCAGCGTGGCGGGGTTGTCCGCGGGCTTGTCTGCGCCCGCGGATAGTCAGAGATAGGAACGTACGGGGACCTGCGGGTGGAGCGCCGGGTGCACCAGCGTGGCCGCGGCGTGCGCGTGCGCGTGATGCTGCAGCGCCGCCGCGGGCAGCTCGGCCGCCGCCGCCGCCGCGGAGTACGCCAGCGGGTGGTGCCACAGCTCTGCCGCGCCGGGGAAGAACGGCGTGCCCAGGTCTGCAACAGCGAGGGCGCGTCTGTAGCCACACGGGGCGACCAAAATGTTCACATGTGTGTCAAATCTCATGGGACTTAACTGCTAAGGTCAGCAGTCCCTAAGCTTACACACTACTTAACCTAAACTATCCTAAGGACAAACACACACAACCGTGCCCGAGGGAGGACTCGAACCTCCGCCGGGACCAGCCGCACCACATGAGGCGAGCTGCGTCCTAAGTGACAGGCAGACCAACAGCACAAAAATTTCACTGCGCTACACTATAACTAGCACTCGAAATAATTAGTCTATCTTACCAAGACGTCTTCTCCAAGGCCATCTGTGCCATCTTCACTTGTCTGAATTATACACCGACGGAAGCAATCGCAACACACACACAAAAAATGTTCAAATGGCTCTAAGCGCTGTGGGACTTAACATGTGAGGTCATCAGTCCCCCAGACTTAGAAATACTTATATCTAACTAACCTGAGGACACCACACACATCCATGCCCGAGGCAGGATTCGAACCTGCGACCGTAGCAGCAGTGCCTAGAACCGCTTGGGCACAGCGGCCGGCGCATCACCGAAAGATAATTAATGCAATCACATTTCGGAATACATTTGTCTAGATAACATGTTTAAGGGGGGTAGGACGTGAAACGGGCCGACTTGGAGCAGGTGAAGCAAATCAGGACATTTTAATTTCCACTATTTACATTTCTAAAAAGAAATTCATAAAACTTTGTCAGCATGACAAGGAAGGATTCAGCATTCACACTCATAGCAGTGGAAGTTCGAAAATACGAACAAATTTTGTTTAATGTGAAATTCCATCATTTTTTTCACTTATTTATTGCATTTATTGCTGTAGGTACACTTTTCTTCGTAAGGAAGAGAGATCCTTCGACGAATTTTGCACAGTAATCAAACCGTACTTACAAGTGTATGAAACACTAAAATTTATTTAATTTATGAAAAAATGAATGAGCTGTTACATTTTAAACTTCATCTTCAGAAAAAACTCAAATTTTATATCAGGTTTTCTTCCATTCAGAGGCTGACTTGCAAATAATAGATTTCAGCTATCAGTCGTCCTTTTGAAATTTTATTGGCAGATCTAGATTTCAGCTAGAAACTAGCCATCCTCAATGCACTATCATTTTTGACCAATGCATGTAATGCCTGCTTGTCGGGCTTCATTCACAGTTCATTGAATACAATGAACTGTGAATGAAGCCCGACCAACAGGCAAGGATAGTGCATTGGCTAGTTTCTAGCTGAAATCTAGATATGCCAATAAAATTTCAAAAGGACGACTGATAGCTGAAATCTAACATTTACAAGTCAAATTTTATAGTTAATTATCTCAATTTTTACCACACTTTTAATAGGTTTGGGAAATACTAGAGTTTCATACACCAATAAATATGGTTTGTATGCTGTGAAAAATTCATCGAAGAATCTCTTTTACCTGTGAAGAAAAATGTACCCATAGCAACAAATGGAGCCAATAGTAAGCGAAAAATGATGAAATTTCCTATGTAAAAAAATTTTGTATGTTTTTGAACTTCCACTGCCATGAGCGTGAATCCTTCTTAGTCATGCTGACAAAGTTTTATGAATTTATTTGTAAAAGTATAGACAGTGGAAATTAAAATGTCCTGTGGTGCGTCACCTTCTCCAAGTCGGCCCGTTTGACATCCTACCCCTCTTAAGTGATTAACATTTCAAGATCTCAGGTTTATAAGTGCCAGATAAGCCATTGAAAATAAGTAATGCTGGTACATTAATAAGCAGTGTAACCGCCCTAATGTTCAATGCAAGCATGTAAACGTGTATGCACTGTGTTGTACGGCTGCCGGCTGTCAGTTTGTGGGCTGGAGTTCCGTGCCTGTTGCACTTAGTCGGTCAGTACAGGGACGGTTAATGCTGTCTGTGGAATGATGCTGAAGTTACCGCCTGATTATGTCTCATATGTGCTCGATTGGAGACAGATCTGGTGGACAAGCAGGCCAAGGCAACATGTTGACACTCTGTACAGTATGATGGGTTACAATAGTGATTTGTGAACGAGCGTTATCCTACTGGAAAACACCGCTTACAAGACTGTTTTTTATAGTAAATACACTCCTGGAAATTGAAATAAGAACACTGTGAATTCATTGTCCCAGGAAGGGGAAACTTTATTGACACATTCCTGGGGTCAGATACATCACATGATCACACTGACAGAACCACAGGCACATAGACACAGGCAACAGAGCATGCACAATGTCGGTACTAGTACAGTGTATATCCACCTTTCGCAGCAATGCAGGCTGCTATTCTCCCATGGAGACGATCGTAGAGATGCTGGATGTAGTCCTGTGGAACGGCTTGCCATGCCATTTCCACCTGGCGCCTCAGTTGGACCAGCGTTCGTGCTGGACGTGCAGACCGCGTGAGACGACGCTTCATCCAGTTCCAAACATGCTCAATGGGGAACAGATCCGGAGATCTTGCTGGCCAGGGTAGTTGACTTACACCTTCTAGAGCACGTTGGGTGGCACGGGATACATGCGGACGTGCATTGTCCTGTTGGAACAGCAAGTTCCCTTGCCGGTCTAGGAATGGTAGAACGATGGGTTCGATGACGGTTTGGATGTACCGTGCACTATTCAGTGTCCCCTCGACGATCACCAGTGGTGTACGGCCAGTGTAGGAGATCGCTCCCCACACCATGATGCCGGGTGTTGGCCCTGTGTGCCTCGGTCGTATGCAGTCCTGATTGTGGCGCTCACCTGCACGGCGCCAAACACGCATACGACCATCATTGGCACCAAGGCAGAAGCGACTCTCATCGCTGAAGACGACACGTCTCCATTCGTCCCTCCATTCACGCCTGTCGCGACACCACTGGAGGCGGGCTGTACGATGTTGGGGCGTGAGCGGAAGACGGCCTAACGGTGTGCGGGACCGTAGCCCAGCTTCATGGAGACGGTTGCGAATGGTCCTCGCCGATACCCCAGGAGCAACAGTGTCCCTAATTTGCTGGGAAGTGGCGGTGCGGTCCCCTACGGCACTGCGTAGGATCCTACGGTCTTGGCGTGCATCCGTGCGTCGCTGCGGTCCGGTCCCAGGTCGACGGGCACGTGCACCTTCCGCCGACCACTGGCGACAACATCGATGTACTGTGGAGACCTCACGCCCCACGTGTTGAGCAATTCGGCGGTACGTCCACCCGGCCTCCCGCATGCCCACTATACGCCCTCGCTCAAAGTCCGTCAACTGCACATACGGTTCACGTCCACGCTGTCGCGGCATGCTACCAGTGTTAAAGACTGCAATGGAGCTCCGTATGCCCACGGCAAACTGGCCGACACTGACGGCGGCGGTGCACAAATGCTGCGCAGCTAGCGCCATTCGACGGCCAACACCGCGGTTCCTGGTGTGTCCGCTGTGCCGTGCGTGTGATCATTGCTTGTACAGCCCTCTCGCAGTGTCATGAGCAAGTATGGTGGGTCTGACACACCGGTGTCAATGTGTTCTTTTTTCCATATCCAGGAGTGTATTTCTAACACATTGATCACTGTGCACTCCCACAATATATTCAAAAGTAACCGCTTACAATGCTGTTCATGAATGGCAGCTCAAAAGGTCGAATCACCAGACTGATGCGCAATTTTGCAGTCAGGGTATGTGGGACAACTATGAAAGTGCTGCTGCTGTCATACAAAATCGCACGTTTCACCGGAGCTCCAGATGCAGGTCCAGTATGTATGGCACGCATACTGGTAGGTTGCTAGCCCTCAACTGGCTTCCTTCGAACCAACACAACGCCATCACTGGCATCGAGGGAGAACTAGCTTTCATCAGAAAACGCAACAGATATCGACCCTAACCTCCAGTGAGCTCTCGCTTGACACCACTGAGGTCAGAAATGGCGGTGATTGGGAGCCAGTGGAATGCACGCTACATGGCGTTTGACTTGTAGCTATCCTTGAAGTAACCGATGTATAAAAGTTTGTGGTGTCACTGTGGTGCCCACTACTGCTCAGATTGCTGCTGCAGATGAGGTACGACGCGGCGGAGGCATACGCCGAACACGATGGTTTTCTCTCTAGATAGTGCGAGCGACGTGGCCGTCCGCGGCTCGGTCTTCTTGCGAAAGTACGTTCTCGTGACCACCGCTGCCAGCAATCATGTACAGTGACTATATTCCTGCCAGATCTTTCTGTAATAGTGCAGAAGGAACATCCAGCTTCTCGTAGCCCTGGTACACGACCTCATTCAAACACAATGGGGTGCTGATAATGGCGTCTTTGTCGGCTTAAAGGCAACCTTGACTAACACCAATGAGCTGTGTGTGGCTCGTTTTCGAGCCATCTCTCTCTTTTTACATTCTGTTTTTACTGTACTGCCACTTCGTTTTGTTAATTCAATTACCGGTGTTACTGAGTTGCTGCCTTGTCTGCCCGTGAGCGGCAGTAGCAGCGCTTATCGATATATGCCCCGCTGTATTATCTTTGCTGGACTGTTATTACTTCCCGATTGTCGTGTGTTGGGAGGGGAGTTCGTATCTGGCAGTGAGTTGCAACGCGCCAGCAGTGGAGTTCGGACCTGGCAGTCGGACGGTTGGGATGCGGCAGGAGTCGGTCGGGTTGAAGCGGCAGTGAGGTTCGGATAGCCATGAGTCCCCCGACCGTTGCCGGCACACATGGTTTCAATAGGGACGGTCTTGGTTGATCGTCGGTTTGTCGTCTTACTGGACGACGTGATCGCTCGTTGGCGATGTGTGTGTGTCTCATCTCGTGCAAAAATGGTTCAAACGGCTCTGAGCACTATGGGACTTAACTTCTGAGATCGTCAGTCCCCTAGAACTTAGAACTACTTATACCTAACTAACTTAAGGACTTCACACACATCCATGGCCGAGGCAGGATTCGAACCTGCGACCGCAACTCGTACAGTCGGTCGGTTGGTGTAGATCAGCCAGGAAATCTCCCCGCGCCGCAGTGGGCCGGGTCCTCTGGCGGTCTCTACGTAGTGTCGGAGTGTGTGGGAGCTGTTCCGATTGCTACGGGGTTCGTGGCTCACCGACCCAGGACATCGAAGTTGAGTGGTGATTTAATTACCGAAGCCGTCTGTTCACATTGTTCCGTTGGTTTTCATGGTTGGCTGTTGTGGGTATTCCCGTGAGTAACAGCGAAAGTTTGGCCACCATCCTCTGGTGTTTAACTGTATTTTGGTTATTTGAAGTCCAAGTGCACCGGCGGAATTTTCAGCCTTGTGGTCGTTAGCGTTCCGGTTACCTGCCCTGGCCGCTGACGTAAAACTCAGATAGTGTCCTTTCCTCACCGTGTTGTAGCTGTCCAACACGTGTGTGTAGTTTGACAGCTTATGCATACTTGGTAGTGGATTGTTTGGGCCTTCACCCCTCTGCCTACTAAAAATTATTTTAGTTGTTTTAAGTAATCGGCCTTCAGCCGTTTTTATATTAAGGTTCTTGTCTTTCAAGATCAGACTGTGTGGGGCTTTCAGCCTAATTGAAAAATTAATTTTGCTTGCCGTCTTAAATCATGGGCCTCCGGCCGTCTTTAAATTAAACTTGTTTGCTTTTCAAGTGTTAGATTTGTTGGTCCTTCAGCCAAGTTATAGAACCATACATGAGGCCTTCTGCCTTCAGAGTATTCTGTTTCGAGTCTGAATTTTAAGTTAATGGCGTTCAATCGTTTTTTAATTTAAGTGGTTGTGCCCTTAAGGCATAAAATAGTGTGGCCTATTCAGCCGATAACTAGGTTCAAACTTTTTTGCTGTATTGTTTGAACAACTAAATAAAGTTATATGTGTTTGAGTGTAACTGACAGTCCCTTTTGGCCCCTTTCCACAGTTCCAACTACCTGTTCTGTCCTGCGGACTTAAACAGGGCGCTTCAACCAAGTCACCACATCCAATATCGAAGGTAACTAACACTCACGACGATTACAGCGTGTATTTACAGCAGACCTGATTGGTATCCTCATAGTGACGCTACTGGAGAGAAATTTGATTAGGTATCGTCTTTAAGACGTAGGAACACACCTACTAACTTCCTTTTATGTCCCATAAGTCCCTTTTGGTATTGCGATTATTTTCTGTCACTGTATGTGGTGTCCCAGAAATGTTGTGACAAACTTCGAGAGTAGAGGGCGTGTAGAGGAACAAATCTAGGACAGGAATCCGTGTCCGGAAACGTCATCCAATGACGGTCCAGTGCAGCGAAGGCATAGCGCCGGCGCCTACAGCTAGGCCACCACTTCGGCAGCAAACTTGGCTTTGTACGCTGACGGACTGTAGACGGAGCGTTTCACAATGTTGTTTTTTATTCAGTCATTGCGACTGATTGCCACGATCGTTAGCATAGAAGATGGAGCCAGCTCTGCGTAGAAAGGCATTGTCTCCTACGAATGCGACGCTTTGTTGCCTCTTTGGATGACGGCTTCGGAAACTGGTTTCTAGCCGCAGTTTATTTTTCTCATGCACCAGGGCAACAGGCCAGCGCATTCATAGAAGACAAGGCTTGTCTGTACAGCAAATAGCTCCATTTTCTCGATAGGCGATCACTGAATGACAAACAACATTGCGAGACATTCCGCTTACATTAGGCAACTGTACAAAATCACGTTTGCTGCCGAGGGGGTGGCTGAGTGGAATGCGCCGGCGCCTTGACTTCAACGGTCTGTAGTATCGGTGGATGACTTTTCCGGGCAGGGGTTCGTATCCTCGATTTGTTCTTCAAGACACACTCTATAGCCCCTCGAAGTTTGTCGCAACATTTCTGGCACACCCTGTACTTGACAAAAAGAATGCAACAAGTAGCGCCAAATGATTCAAAGAAAGAAAAGAAGAATGTAGTCACTGTGGAGAAGTGACGCAAGGCGCCCCACAGGATTGAATAGTGGAACAGCTTTTATCGGTGCCCCAAAATTTCCAACCTAGCTCTTCATCTTAAGATATTTAACAAAAAGGGGTGCTAAATAATTCAAACAGAAGCGTAACAGGTTCATTATACACAATAATTACAAACCCCACAGCCATTCCACTGAACTGCAGTATCGAAGCATACTAGTGTTGAGTTTGTATCTGTTCTTGGGCGTCATGACCGACCTCATTTGAACTCTTCTGTCAAGAGAGTTAATTTGGAGCTGGAACGGCTGCTCATGTCGGGTGCGGGGTCACACATTGGTGTGGTTCAAGTTGATTCTCTCAGTAGGTGGGATTATACTAGGCATGGCCTTCACCTCAACAGGAAGGGGAAGGGTAAATTGGCTGGGGAAATAGCAGGAAAGTTAAAGGGGGGAGGCACTGTCATGAGTGGTAAAATACCAGTGGTTATAGGATTCAGAAAAGACCCTTTTTTAGGGTAGGGAGGACAGAAAGAAAGCAAATTTTAAGAGAGGTTAGAACTGAGACAAACCTTCAGTTTGAAAAAGAAATCAAAAAACATAATTCCAGCTTATTACATCAGCATAAACAGCCATTGGTTAAGAATTTTCAACTGTCAGCAGATATTTTAACTCCACCCAATTTTAACTCAGACAATGTGAAATGTCAGCTATCTTTATTGCATCAAAATATTCGAGGACTGAGAAATAAAATTAATGAATTAACTATATGCATAGATGAATTAGAGTCTTCAAACCCAGCTGACATAATCTGCCTCTCTGAACATCATGTGACCACTGGTATAGAACTTTTAAGTGCTACAGGGTTTAGGTTAGCATCTCACTTTTGTAGATCAGAAATGGAGAAAGGAGGAGTTGCCACATTCATCAGGAACTGTCATAAATTTAAGAACATAGACATTCATAAATTTTGCCTAGAACAGCATATGGAAGCATGTGCAACAGAATTAGATTTTCACAAAAAATCTTTCATAATATTAAGTGTATATCGAGCACCTGCAGGTAACTTTAATCTGTTTGTAAACCACCTTGAAGCTGTACTGGCCCATTTAATAACCAAAAACAAAGAAATAGTGGTTGCTGGTGATTTCAATGTAGATTTCCTTAAAGACTCTCCGAATAAGAACTTATTTGAGTTAGTAACACTATCATTCAACTTAATTCCCACAGTAAAGTTCCCCACTAGGATAGCCACTTGCTCACAAACAGCCATTGATAATATCTTTATAGAAAAGTCCAATGAACAAAATTATATTACAAAACCAATAGCCAATGGCCTCTCAGACCATGACATGCAGTTCCTTCTGTTAAATGTTAATACTGAACAGGATATAAAATCTGTTAAATCTGAGCTCAAGAGGGTAATCAGTAAGCCAAAAATTGATTATTTTAGGACACTCCTCAGAGACATTCACTGGACTGATGTTTACAGTGCTCATGGCATGAATGAAAAATATAACATTTTTGCTAATAAAGTGCTTACCTTATTTGAACACTGCTTTCCCCCAAAACTTACCAAGGTTAGAGGAAAATCTACAAAGAAGCCATGGATTACTCGAGGAATAAGGGTATCTTGTAAAACAAAAAGAAAACTGTATCTGTCAATCCGAAACATTTCCAATGTTGATGCTATAGCACATTATAAGAAATACTGCAAAATATTAAAGACTGTAATATGGATGTCAAAGCAAATATATTACAAGGAAAAGATAGTCATATCAGATAACAAAATAAAGACAATATGGGATATAGTGAAGGAGGAGACCGGTAGGACCAGACATGAAGAAGAACAAATAGCATTAAGAGTAAATGATACATTGGTGACAGATGTGTATAGTGTTGCAGAACTTTTTAACAAACATTTTATAACTGTTACTGAAAAGATGGGGTTGTCAGGTTCGGTAGATGCTGCTATGGATTACCTTAGACCAGACATTTCAAGTAATTTCCATAATATGAATTTGACCCTCACTACCCCAACAGAAATAATGTCCATCATAAAATCTTTAAAATCAAAAACATCTAGTGGGTATGATGAAATATCAACAAAGTTAATTAAAGAATGTGATTCTGAGCTAAGTAACATATTAAGCTATCTGTGTAACCAGTCGTTTATCAGTGGAATATTTCCTGAATGGCTGAAATATGCTGAAGTTAAGCCACTGTTTAAGAAGGGAGATAAAGAAATAGCATCAAATTTCCGTCCAATTTCACTGTTACCAGCATTCTCAAAAATTTTCGAAAAAGTAATGTACCGTCGTCTTTATAACCATCTTATCTCAAATAACATACTGTCAAAGTCACAGTTTGGATTTCTAAAAGGTTCTGATATTGAGAAGGCTATCTTCACTTACAGTGAAAATGTGCTTAATTCATTAGACAAAATATCAGGCATCATCCAACTGGGAACTAATTACATGTGGGGTCCCACAAGGTTCCATTTTGGGGCCCTTACTTTTTCTTGTGTATATCAATGACCTTTCATCAGTAACATTACCAGATGCCAAGTTTGTTTTGTTTGCCGATGATACAAACATTGCAATAAATAGCAAATCAAGTGTAGTCTTAGAAAGATCAGCCAATAAAATATTTGTGGACATTAATCACTGGTTCCTAGCCAATTCTTTGTCACTAAACTTTGAAAAAACACACTACATGCAGTTCAGAACTTGTAAGGGGTGTCCCAAGAGTATATGTCTAACATATGATGACAAGAAGATAGAAGAAGTGGACAGTGTTAAATTCTTGGGATTACAGCTTGATAATAAATTCAATTGGGAGGAGCACACCACAGAACTGCTGAAGCGTCTTAACAAATCTCTGTTTGCAATGCGAATTTTGTCAGACGTAGGGGATATAAAAATGAAAAAGCTGGCATACTATGCTTACTTTCATTCCATAATGTCATATGGGATTATTTTTTGGGGTAATTCATCAAGCCAAGCTAAAGTTTTCCGGGCACAAAAACGTGCAGTAAGAATTATATGTGGTGTGAACTCAAGAACATCCTGCAGAAGCCTGTTTAGGGAACTAGGGATACTAACTACAGCTTCCCAGTATATTTATTCCTTAATGAAATTTGTCATTAAAAATATATCACTTTTTCAAACCAACAGCTCAATTCATGGAATCAATACTAGAAATAAGAATAATCTTCACAAGAATTTAAAGTCACTTAGTCTTGTACAAAAAGGTGTGCATTATTCAGGAACACACATTTTCAATAACTTGCCAGCAGCCATAAAAAGCTTAACAACCAATGAAATTCAGTTTAAGAGAAGCCTAAAGGATTTATTGGTGGCCAACTCCTTCTACTCCATTGATGAATTTCTTAGTAAAACCAACTGATTTGTATATAAGTACAACATAACTTCTGCACAATTTCAGTGCAGTGATGTGTTCATTGAAAATTTGTGTGTGTGTGTAAGTATAATCTGACTTCTGCACCATTTCAGTGCAGTAATGTGTTCATTGTAAATAAGTATTACAGTAGTTGTATTACATGTTTATTACCTTATAAATAAATAAAAAACGTTTTTTATTTTAAATTCAGTGCATTAGTATTTGTAAAATGACTCTTAGTGTTCATTAAAAATGACGATCATTCCACTTGGGACCTGTGGAATGGTACATTAGCTTATTTGTTTTAGTTGTAAATATTTGTCATGTATTGTTGTTTTTCTGACATGTTCCGCATCCAGGAGGACCTCCTCACTACGGATCAATTGGAATGAAGGTGAATCTAATCTAATCTAATTAACATGGAGTATAAATCCGATGGATATTCGGAAAGTAATGAACGATCCGTCGCGAAGTGGAAATGACAGTGAAAATCAGATGAAGTTTTCCACAGGTGTGTTGGGCAGTGTCTCTAGTATGCTCATCGATAGCGTTACGTCGTTAGTTTTGGTTCTGAGTGCACAGGGAGCACTTAAAAATACCTAGAACAATAATATCTCGCGCCAAGTACGAGGGCCTGGTGAGAAATTTCGCCTGAAGCTATGCAACCAACATTACATAACTGTCGTGCGCTTTCTTCTTCGAGACATTTCTCAGCCACATTATGCAGGGGCAATGAAGATGCTCCTGCATCGTTTTCAGTTGGAAATGTTTGATTACCCACAATACAGCCCGTAATTGTCTCCCTCTGGGTTTCATCTCTGCTCACATGAACCGCTGGTTATGAAGACATTTTGGCGCAGACAACGAGCTGTAGGCCAGCATAGAGAATTGGCGGAAAGCTCTGGCGGCTAGGGTATTGGAAAGTCGGTACAACGCTACGACAAACGTCTAAGTCGGATCAGCGACTTTGGAGATAAGTAGCTGGAAGTTGTAGCTAACTGTTGCAAATAAAACCGTTTCACTGTGGTTTCCATTTCGTGACCTATGGTTCCTTACTTTCCGAATAGCCCTCTTACTTGATCCTACAGAAGGCGCAAACTTGAACTGTTTAATCAGTTTGAGGCCATAATGACTGTTTATCGACTGTAACTTTGTGTCAAAATCATGGAAAGGTTTTTTCAGAGACAGATATCAGTCACAAAAGTTTGCTGACTAACTTAATAATGTATTTAATACAGCAACATTTTTTGGGGTACTCGTTTTCAGGTCCAATGCTAATTAAGAAAAAGTTTAACAGAAGTACACATTGATATTAAAGCAGCTATTTAGTCTTGGCATGTGGCGTGTTCATCTTTGGTCATGGGAAATAGCTGTCTGTTGTGGTGCGTTCAATCACGTTAATCACTGTTTATAACTTGCAAAGATCATTCTAAATGTCATCAGAATCAGCTCTACTATGCAGCAGAAAATGTTTGATCATTTATCATAAAGCATAACGTCTCTGGAAGACAGCAAAGGAACTACTGACATCTATTCGGGACTAATATTTTTTGACAACTATTTCTATTCAGTAAAAGTATGCTTAGTTAAACACTAGTATCAAATGTAATAAGGCAGAAAAGGTGTTAACTTCATTGTCAAATTTGTGTTTCACTTGTGACACGAATAGTGAGAAAGGCTGTTACGTTCATTTTTATTAGATTGAAGACATTGTTCTATTCAGTGTTCTGTAAGTGGCCAGCCTCAAACTACTTGCAGAAACCAATACATCAAACGTAAGTTATTCTGCAACACTATTAAACCTCCACACTAAAAGTTTAGACTTGAGATAAATCTCCACATAAAATTTAAAAGTGTTAAAGTTTCAGCATTACTGTCTTCGTTAGATGAAACAGGG
Source organism: Schistocerca americana (assembly GCF_021461395.2). Lineage (NCBI taxonomy): Eukaryota > Metazoa > Arthropoda > Insecta > Orthoptera > Acrididae > Schistocerca > Schistocerca americana. Next base: position 218,273,397 of record NC_060119.1, on the reverse strand, counting down.
GCAGGTTCCCACTTGAATTTTTTATATTCTGTCCTCAGGATAGCGTAATCTTTCAAAAAAATACAAGTACATATACAGGGTGGTCAGAAACTGTGTGAATCTGGAAAGCTTGTAAGGATGATGCAGTATAGGTTGTAAGATGTGTTGAGAAATAAGTGTTTAAAAAAAATTCGATACGTTGCGCCGTTTACGAGTTAATTAGCACTGAAGTTAGCCAATCAGGCCGTTGCACGCGAAAATTCAGGAGGCCTGCCAAATACGATTAGCGTCATGTGTTCTCAAAAGACGACAGCGCACGAGACGGCTCAGCCTTTGGGTCGGGTTCGATCCTTCCTACCGTCCAAATTTTTGTTTCGCTTTCTTGTTCGGTTTCAGAAAACCAAACGAAGAACATCTTTGGCGACACCGTCTCTGAGGGTCACTTGACGGCCTCGTTGGCTAAGTTCAACGCTAATTAACTGGGAAATGACGCAACGTATCGAATTTTTTTTCTTAACAATTATTTGTATATTATCGATAATGGATGCAACTGAACTCCGTGGCTGTTTCTTTATAGGGTGGAGAATAATAACTGCTACCAGTCACAACAGAAGGTGATTTTATTTAACACACGTCCGGTTTCAGGCATGCGCCTATCTTCAGGTGGTTTACATTCATGTGCATGACTGAAGATCACTGTTCAAATCAAAAACGAGTAATATATTGATCACTAAATAGTCACAAGTAAAACATTTGGAAGTGGCTAGGCAACATGTGTTGTAAAAATACATTAATTAATAGAGCTGGCGGCCTCAGTTTGGATAAGCCATAGAATCCGGCGCTTTCTATAATAAACACTCACAGTGACACATCGACATTTCGGTGTGGATCGTCACAGACATAATTCACGCATACGTTTCTTTCTTTGCCGCCGATCAACATCTCTGACGCCTGTGTATCAGCGGCTGCATGCTCAGTGGCGCGGTCGGAGAGTTAAAAAGGGTGGAGCGAGTGTTGGAACGTCAGTCATGCGGCTCTCTGAAGATGGCTGAACAATATATATCCGAAACATTAGAAGAAGAAGCGGAGTTTATGCGGCAGCACGCTCGAAATTTAATTTAATGAACCAGAATGTTTGTTTCAAAATCTTCAGTGACCAAGTGTTACCCTCTATTATCACAACTTCATGATGAGTAGTTTGTAATCACCACCTTCTTCCAAAATGACGACAGCAATATTAACAGGGCTGCACTCATACGTGCATAGTTTGTCGCACACTCAAGTATCTCTCCCGGCCCTCTAAATCACAGGATCTTAGAATAAATCAAAATGTCTGTGACCGTTTGGAGCATCGAAGAATTGCTTCAGCTGGTTATGGCGTGTCTGAAGAAACTTCTGGAGTCTCTTCTCGCCGAAATGAGGCCATTATGAAGGCTGGGAGCGGTATTAGTGCCGTGTTTCCTGTGACTAGCCAATATCTAGTCCAGTGTGGTTATCGTCGTTATAGAATAGCGATCTACCAAAACTACAGTGTGGTAGTTCGGCGCGCTACATAAATGACGTAGTTAATGGTAGGATTACTGATAGCATTGGTGGAGAAAGAAACAAATGAACGTGTAAGAGAGAAACTGACAGCTGGTGATTTCCCTTTGCTTTGTTTGATTGTTTATTTGGTTGTTTTGCACATAATTAGAGCCGCATATCATTCGGTATTAGTCCATCGTGTATTTTACATTCTTACAGAATGTTGTTGTTGTTGTTGTTGTGGTCTTCAGTCCTGAGACTGGTTTGATGCAGCTCTCCATGCTACTCTATCCTGTGCAAGCTTTTTCATCTCCCAGTACCTACTGCAACCTACATCCTTCTGAATCTGCTTAGTGTATTCATCTCTTGGTCTCCCTCTACGATTTTTACCCTCCACGCTGCCCTCCAATACTAAATTGGTGATCCCTTGATGCCTCAGAACATGTCCTACCAACCGATCCCTTCTTCTGGTCAAGTTGTGCCACAAACTTCTCTTCTCCCCAATCCTATTCAATACTTCCTCATTAGTTATGTGATCTACCCATCTAATCTTCAGCATTCCAGTAAAGCTGCATGCCCTCGGGAAAAATTACGGCTGTAGTTTCCCCTTGCTTTCAGCCGTTCGCAGTACCAGCACAGCAAGGCCGTTGGTCTTACAGAATATAAGTTGCATATTACAAGTAATAAAAATTAATTGATCGCGTAACTTCCGTGCTGTTATGCAACTAAGCAATTACTTATGACGCAAATAAAGTTTAAATGGACAAAAAATGTAATTATTGTTGTTATTCTGTATCCAATAGAATGTTCACCAAGCTGAGAAACAAGAGATTCCTGTCATTACTGATAAATGCGAAACTTCCTTATGAATAACAAAAATGTGTTTTATATAAGTTCGAGAAAGTTTTGATGTGATGTTTGATATATTTTTGGTTTGCGGTTCCTTTATTTTACCTTTTTGTGCGTCTTCTAGAGCTCTATAATAAATCTGTATAGAGTCCTTTACTTTTACACAATATACCTCACTTTCACGTTAAAATTAAACAATTTTCGAATAAAATCTGAAGTAAACATTGATAAGGAGCAGTCATAGACTCAGATCACAATATAGTAGTGATGAAGAGCAGGCTGAAGTTTAAGGCATTAGTCAGGAAGAATCAATACCCAAAGAAGTGGGTGGGATACGGAAACACTAAGGAATGACGAGATACGGTTGAAGTTCACTAAGGCTGTAGATACAGCAGTGAGGAATAGCACAGTACGCAGTACAGTTGAAGAGGAATGGACATCTCAGAAAAGGGCCACCACAGAAGCTGGGAAGGAAAACATAGGTACAAAGAAGGTAACGGCGAAGAAACCATGGGTAACAAAAGAAATCAATTGATCGATGAAAGGAGGAAGTACAAAAATGTTCCAGGAAACTCAGGAATAGAGAGATACAAGTCGCTGAGGAATAAAGTAAATAGGAAGTGCAGGAAAGCTAAGACGAAATGGCTGCAGGAAAAATGTGAAGACATCGAAAAAGAAATGATTGTCGGAAGGACGGACTCAGCCTACAGGAAAGTCAAAACAGCCCTCGGTGACATTAAAGGCAAGGGTGAAAACATTAAGAGTGCAACGGGAATATCACTGTTAAATGCAGAGGAGAGACCGGATAGGTGGAAAGAATACATTGAAAGCCTCTCTGAGGGGGAACAGGATTTAGAAGAGATAGGGGACCCAGTACTAGAATCAGAATTTAAAAGACCTTTGAAAGACTTAAGATCAAATAAGGCAGAAGGGATAGATAACATTCCATGAGAATTTCTAAAATCATTGGGGGAAGTAGCAACAAAACGACTATTCACGTTGGTGTGTAGAATGTATGAGTCTGGTGACATAGTATCTGACTTTCGGAAAAGCATCATCCACACAATTCTGAAGACGGAAGAGCTGTCTAGTGCGAGAATTATCTCACAATCAGCATAACAGTTCATGCACCCAAGTTGCTTACAAGAATAATATACAGAAGAATGGAAAAGAAAATTGAGGATACGCTAGATGACAATCAGTTTGGCTTTAGGAAAGGTAAAGGCACGAGAGAGGCAATTCTGACGTTGCGGTTAATAATGGAAGCAAGACTAAAGAAAAATCAAGACACGTTCATAGGATTTGTCAAACTGGAAGAAGCGTTCGACAATACAAAATGGTGCAAGCTGTTCGAAATTCTGAGAAACGTGGGGTAAGCTATAGGGAGAGACGTGTCATATACAACATGTAAAACAGCCAAGAGGGAATAATAAGAGTGGACGACCAAGAACGACGTGCTCGTATTAAAAAGGGTGTAAGTCAAGGATGTAGCCTTTCGCCCCTACTGTTCAATCTGTGCATGGAGGAAGCAATGATGGAAATAAAAGAAAGGTTCAGGAGTGGAATTAAAATTCAAGGCGAATGGATATCAGTGATATGATTCGCTGATGACACTGCTATCCTGAGTGAAAGTGAAGAAGAATTACATGATCTACTAAACGGAATGAACAGTCTAATGAGTACAGAGTATGGATTGAGAGTAAATCGAAGAAAGACGATGAGAAGCAGTAGAAATGAGAACAGCGAGAAACTTAACATCAGGATTGATAGTCACGAAGTAGATGAAGTTAAGGAATTCTGTTACCTAGGCAGTAAAATAACCAATAACGGACTGAGCAAGGAGGACTAGCAATGGCAAAAAGGGCATTCCTGCCCAAGAGAAATCTACTAATATCAAATATCGGCCTTAATTAGAGGAAGCAATTTCTGATAATGTACGTCTGGAGTACAGCATTGTATGGTAGCGAGACACGGACTGTGGGAAAACTGAACCAGAAGACAATCGAAGCATTTGAGATGTGGTGCTACAGACGAATGTTGAGAAATAGGTGGACTGATAAGGTTAGGAATGAGGAGGTTCTGTGCAGAATTGGAGAGGAAAGGAGTACGTGGAAATCATTGATAAGGAGAAGGGACATGATGATAGGACATCTGTTAAGACATGAGGCAATGACTTCCATGGTACTAGAGGGAGCTGTAGAGGGCAAAAACTGTAGAGGAAGACAGAGATTGGAATACTTCTAGCAAATAACTGAGGACGAGAGTTGCAAGTGCTACTCTAAGAGGTTAGCACAGTAGCGGAATTCGTGGTTGGCTGCATCAAACCAAGCAGACGAGTGATGGAAAAAAAAAAAAATTAAATTTGGCTGCCAATACTGTACATTTTTTAAAAGTAATAGACAGGAGGAAACTAAGTAAAGCAAAAATGTTCCATAGGTAAACAGCCGTTTATACGTCCACAGTCAGTTTCTAGACAGTTTACTGCTTCCGGTTTTTAGGGGAAGCTAGTAAGATACTGATCGGATACGTAAAGATAGTGATCATTAAGACGTATCGCCTGATAGGTATGCAACACACCTAGCATACAGGTAAAGCGGGAACGACCTTAACTGACCAAAGCTACTGGGAAACCAATTGTGTTTACGCTTGTAAGTTCACACGGATATGTTCGCCACCGTCATCATCATCTTCGTCATCAAGATGAGTATGTTTACGCTAGAGAGCAGTTTTGGTTAACTCTGCTTTTGACCCGTGTTCTGCGGAGAATCAACGGTTAAGCGGCTGGGGCCACGGACGGGCTGGTGCGCAAGCGCAGGGCGCCGCTGGATCGGAGGGACTCTGCGCCCGGCGCCGCCTGGCACCGCTGCGGGGGCGCTCGCCGGCCTTTGTTACCCGCGGGTCGACACGTGATTCATTACGGGGCACCTGCCGAACCGCCGTCTCTTATTCACTGCCCCGCGTCCCGCTGATACGGTTCCATCGGCGCCTGGGACGGATCCGCCGGAACAGGACCTCCGTGGATTAATGTTGCCCGCGGTGTGGAGAAGGCCTCAAAAGAGTGTATTCTACGAGGCAAAAGGGTAAACATGGGTTTCTGTCTCCTTTGTTATAGCACAAATACGCTTCGTCGCTATTGAGTAATGCTCAATCGACGCTGCTTATTTTGTTATGTTCCTTAAAAGGTGGCGCTTTTCTGAGTGTAGCTGTTTCCTTAACACACACACACACACACACACACACACACACACACACACACACACCAAAAAAAAAGTTTTGCGTTACCTCGGCCCCGAGAGTTCTGGAACCTGTATAGAAAATTGGGATAGAGATTAACCTAAACATCATTTCTGCCCCTTTTATTGCTCATGAAAACAACACATTGCATGTTGTACCACCATACAGCGAGACCTTCAGAGGTGGTGGTCCAGATTGCTCTACACACCGGTACCTCTAATACCCATTAGCACGTCCTCTTCCATTGACACATGCCTGTATTCGTCGTGACACACTGTTGGTCCAGTTGTTCCGCTCCTCAACGGCGATTCGGCGTAGATCCCTCAGAGTGGTTGGTGAGTCACGTTGTCTATAAACTTTTCAATTTATCCCAGGCATGTTCGATAGGGTTCATGTCTGGAGAACATGCTGGCCACTCTAGTCGAGCAGGGACGTTATCCTGAAAGAAGTCATTCACAAGATGTGCACGATGGGTACGCGAAATGTCGTCCATGAAGACGAATGCCTCGCCAATATGCTGGCGCTATGGTTGCATTATCGGTCGGAGGATGGCATTCACATATCGCACAGCCGTTACGGCGCCTTCCATGACCGCCAGTGGCGTACGTCGGCTCCACGTAATGCCACCACAAAACAGCAGGGAATCTCCACCTGGTTGCACTCGCTGGACAGTGTGTCTAAGGCGTTCAGCCTGACCGGGTTGCCTCCAAACACGTCTCCGACGATTGTCCGGTTGAAGGCATATGCGTCACTCATCGGTGAAGAGAACGTGATGCCAATCCTGAACGATCCATTCGGCATGTTGCTGTGTCCATCTGCACTGCGCTGCATGGTGTCGTGGTTGCAAAGATGGACCTCGCCATGGACGTCTGGAGTCGCGCATCATGCATCCTATTCGGCACAGTTTGAGTCGTGATCCTACGTCCTGTGGCTGCACGAAAAGCATTATTCAACATTGTGGCATTGCTGTCAGGGTTCGTTCGAGCCATAATCCTTAGGTATCGGTCATCCACTGCAGTAGTAGCCCTTGGGCGGCCTGAGAGAGGCATGTCATCGACAGTTCCTGTCTCTCCGTATCTCTTCCATGTCCGAACAACATTGCTTTGGTTCACTTCGAGACGCCTGGACACTTCTCTTGTTGAGAGCCCTTCCTGGCACAAAGTAGCAATACGGACGCGATCGAACCGCGGTGTTGACAATAGACAACTTGAGCCGTGTACCTCCTTCCTGGTGGAATGACTGGAACTGATCGGCTGTCGAACCCCCTGGTCTTGTTTACATCTTTGGCCGGGGTTAGTGACATCTCTGAACAGTCTAAGAGGCTGTGTCTCTGATACAATATCCACAATAAACGTGTATCTTCAGGAATTCTGGGAACTGGGATGATGCAAAACTTTTTTTGATGCATGTATTTAAAACGAACACTCTGTTTCATCGAGATTAGCTTATTTCGCACCCTTGGCCATTATCGAGTAACACGACACAAAAATTACGTCTTAAGTGTCCGTTTATCAGTATATACAGGGTGTTTCGCAATTCATGGTACACACTTCCAGAGGTTGTAGAGGGGACTTTTTAGATCAAGTTTTAAGTAGAAAACCATGTCCTACAGAGCGCCGGCGCCTGTAAATGTATTTATATATAGGGTGATACCATGATGATGTCACAGACTTTCTAGGATTATGGAAAAGCATAAATATATCAATTTATACCAGAAACGAACGAGTCGTAATTTATGAACGAAAACCGGTCTGATACCTCTGACTGAGGAATTCATACGTGTATACTGGTACTGTCGTTGCTAAGACTATAGAATAGGTGACTTCCAGAGGTGGTAGTATGGATCAAAACAAGGAAAAAATGTCTAGTAAACATGGAATCTAAGATGCATACCTTAAGAGCTATTAGCATTGTTCAATAGAGGAGTTGTGTTTTACAGTAGCGATGATGAACGAGTACTCATAGCTCCTCAGGTATGCATTTCAGGGCTTATGTTTACTGGAAATTTTTTCCTCGTTTTGGTTCGTACTACCGCCTCTGAATGTTTTAGCAATAACAGTACCTGTATATATATTCCATTGTCAGAGGTACCAGCACAGTTTTGGCTTATAAATTTCGTCTCGTTCGTTTCTGGCACAGGGACCCTGACCTCAAATAGATACATTTAGCCTTCTCCATCATTCTAGACAGTCTGCAACATCTTGATGAAATCACCCTCTATATACAGACATTTACAAAGGCCAGTGCCTATAACTCTGATGATCGTACCGTTGTTGGATGACGTTTCCAGATATGGGTTACTATGTAAAACTTGATCTACCCGCTACAACCTCTAGAAGTGTGTAACATGAATTGTGAAACACCTGTACATCTATACTCTGCAGATTACTGTGAAGTGCATGGCAGTGGAAACTTCCCATTGTACCACGTATTAGAGTTTCTTTTCTAATTTATTCGATTTCGGAAAGCGCTCATACAGCCATCTCAGCACTGGAAATGTTACAAAATAGCTGGTTTTTGCCAATTCATAGTATTCATAAGTTTAAGTCGTGCCTTGGTTGGAGCTACCAAATCACCCGGCTCGCCGGGATTCCACCCGGTTTTTAATGCTCTATCTCAATCGCCGGCTACAAATTTATAAAACAGTAAAAAAAAGGAAACATGATTTTTGGACTTCCATGTCAAATTGTTGTTCTGTGATGTCAAGTGACTAAAATTTTGGACACAAATTGGAAGAGATAAAGTTACGTTGGCAGCTCTTCACGCGGTCGTAGAATGTCGTGGCTGGGTGACTTGGTTCTCAGTTTTCATCCTCCAGAGTTGCGCAGTGGGCATTGAGTCGGCCATGGTCGTGGCATAGTCGTTGAAATTAGGTGTTGTAATTGTAGAGACGTTTCGAACGTGCCTAAAAATGATTTTAAGTGAACAGCTCAAACCGGAAACCAGATCAACATTTTTAGAGAAAACTGTATCTGATAGAGTGATTTGATGAACAATCGTTCTGGAGATGAATACTCAGGACTTTTCAAAATCGTGCAATATTTTACCAGTCCCTGCCTTCAATGCAGCTGTGGAGAAGGTACTTTCCTTATTAGATATACATTAGACTCATGTAAAAAATTGACTGTCTACACACTGTGTGAAGAATATGTTGATCGTCAGTTATACCTGTATAAAGATCGCACATGTTTTTAGTACTATGATTACATCACATCCAAGAAAGATTTACTTCAGAAGGCCGAGGAAGCGATAATATGACTTTGTAATGACCCTACCACCGGCTTTTTCATTTGGAAATGTGGCAAACCTAAACCTGGTACGAAGTTACACAGTGCTTAACAAAGGACTAATTACGACGTGAAACAAATTTTGCATCCACAATATATACTGAACTGAGTAAACAAGACGAAAGAGTAAGACAGGACACTAAGAGGTAGTATGTTATAAAAATCATACTGGTAAAACAATAAGAAATGGTAAGCCGCCATTGGTGGACATTTGAGATATTCCACATTCAATCCATATTAATGACTATGTACCTAAATTAATAATAAAACGTTCATTTCTATCCCCTCTATGGACTGTTTCAAAAACTGTGAATAGAGAATTGAAATTTTTTTATAGGTCTGAAGGTACCATCGGGGCAGAACATGAGAACAGGGTACAAAAACCAGATTTTTAGACTTTCTTCTCGTTCTGTTCGCGCATGGAGCATGCGAATAGTGACAGCTTAAATGTCACTGCGTATGTAGTAGTTGTGCGCTAGCCTGTTTTTTTTTTCAATAAAATTATCTGAGTGTGTGACCCCGTCATACGAGGTAAATAGACTAAGCTTCCTCACGATTCTTCCAATTAATCTGTCTGGTATCTGCCTTATCTGCGATTAGCTGTATGTGGTCTTTCCATTTTAAATGACTCCCTGAGCATAATCTCAGATGTATTATGGGGTGTCCCTGATTCCATCGATTGTTCTTCTATCGTGTGATTATACAACAACGCGTCTTTCCGCCTATTTATGCTCAACAGTTTACATTGGTTTGTGTTGAGAGTCATCTGCCAATCTCTCCACCAAACGCCAATTCACTGCAGGTCATCTTGCATTTCGTTACATTTTTCTAGCGTTGTGATTTCTCTCTATACAACACAATACTTTTCAAAGAGCCTAATGGAGCTTCCAGAGTACGCACGAGGGCGAATAGTAATACATTTGTAGCATTTCGTTGGAGTATATCTCCAAATTACTTTTACGTCTTCGTTAAGAGTGACGTGCAGTGTTCTGTTTGCTAGGAACTTTCGATCCAGTCAGATAGCTGGTTTGATATGCCATATACTGGTATTTTGTTCATTGGTGACAGTGTGAAGCTGTATCGAACTCTTACAGAAAATCAAGGAACACAAACACGAATAACCTGGATACCAGTGCGTACTGCCTTCTGGATCTCATGGACGAAGTGTGATCTGGGTTGCACAAGAATTTTTGGTCTCTAGAAAAGTCAAAATACGCGAGCACACACACTGTTCTAAAATTCTACAACTGACGCATGCCAGCCGATATGAGCCTACAGTTGCCTGTGTCTGTTCGATGAACCATTTTGAAAACAGGGTTTCCCGTTTTTCCAGTCACTACGAACGCTTCGTAGAATCGTATAGATATTCCATGAGCTCCAGCCGCATTGTCCAGTCGCATTTTCTCTTTAGCGATTTTAGCTGGTTTTCTACCACGAGGTCAATTGTTTCGATAGCTGTCATCCTGACGTTCGTGCGAAGATTTATAGCATCGACCGCATCATTTCCCTGAGTGAAAGAACTTTGGAAAAAGTAATTTGATATGATGGCCTTCTCTCTGACGTACCCTGTTTTGCTGGCTATTACAGCGTATTGACGCTATTCGGTCAAAAAGTACGCCAGAGCAGAAGTGAGTTGCAACAGAATCAGCCGCAGGCGGGCGAGAGTTGCAAAGCAAAACGCGGCCGACTGGTGTTGTGAAGCGGAGCTAACTGGACGCAGTATAGCATATAGCATTGCCTCCGGTAAAAAATAGTAGAAATATATTGCAGAAACTTAACAATGGAGAAGAGTTATGTGTGCTGTAAGAATTACAAATATTATTATCTGTGTTTTTTGTGGGAGGAGGATGAGTGGTTTTCGTTTCATTGTCCGGTCAATTCTGCGGTCTTCACTGACGGACGTTAAATTTTCACGGTCTGTAACCGATATAATTATCTGTAGTAGGAATATAATTTTGTTGAATACATACGAAATTAGTAATTGTTGTGCTTATTTTTGTGAGTAGCTAGTACCTATCCTGTATATGATTCAGCATGTAATAATTAGATGTTGCCCTGGCCCTTTCTGTGTAGCCTCAGTGTTGTGCGACGCCATTAATGATAAAAATTACATACGTTTTTCCAAGAGTCATAAAATACTAAAAGTATAAAAAGAATAATTTCAATAATCTGAAAACTGCATCCTGCAATACTTTTCAATTCATATTAGGCCAGAGGTACAGTTTTTATTAATGACAATATCAACAAATGCATACGCTGCCATTGCACATAGGCAGCTATCCTGGAACATCCAGCCCCTCAGAAAAAAAAATTAAGAATTGTATAAATGTATTATCGCGTAATAGTTAAAAAGGATTTTAATCCATCGTGAATAGGACGGATGTCTTCACGTTGGGATGTGTGTGCTATTGTTGGTGTAGCATCCTGAGAAAAATCAACCGTATCATTTAACGTACATAAAAGAGAAAAGATTCATTATTTCTATTTTTCAAAACTATTTCATACGATAAGAATAACGGCAAGGTTATCGTTGCATGAATTATTCAATCAATGATTTATTATCATTCAAAATTACGCGATAAGCAACAGCCAACGCTGCAATACACTATCGGAAATACACAAGACTTCCCTCACTTGCCACCATGAAAGTGTTTGAAGTACATGCCTTAAGCCTTAAATAAACATAGTCTGGAGCATATAAGTGCTCAGCTACTCGTCCCAGTATCACAGTCTGTAGCATGAGCCTGTGACGCCCAAAGCAAAATCCCGGAATTCAGTAGGGGGTCCACTGTTCGACCACGAGACAGGGCACCCTGCTCTGAGTCCTGAGGGAGACTCCCGCTCGCTGGAGGAAGTTCACGGCTATCGTCAGCTGGGCAGCTGTCACCATGGTCGCAGCCGGAGACATCGCTGACAGTGGCATTCGAGTGACGCTATGCTCGGTCCCGTTCTTTGCGCTGTCAGAAATGCAGGACGTCTTTGTTTCGCATGAGAGGCAACTGGATGCGTCCACCAATCTGTCCTGATATACGAGGTGCATTCAAGTTCTAAGGCCTCCGATTTTTTTTCTCCGGACTGGAAAGAGATAGAAACATGCGCAGTGTTTTAAAATGAGGCCGCGTTCATTGTCAATACGTCCCAGAGATGGCAGCACCGTACGGCAGATGGAATTTTACTGCCAGCGGCGAGAATGAGAACTGTTTTAAATACTTAAAATGGCGACATTTTCCTTACTTGAACAGCGTGCAATCATTCGTTTTCTGAATTTGCGTGGTGTGAAACCAATTGAAATTCACTGACACTTGAAGGAGACATGTGATGATGGAGTTATGGATGTGTCGAAAGTGCGTTTGTGGGTGCGACAGTTTAATGAAAGCAGAACATCATGTGACAACAAACCGAAACAACCTCGGGCTTGCACAAGCCGGTCTGACGACATTATCGAGAAAGTGGAGAGAATTGTTTTGGGGGATCGCCGAATGACTGTTGAACAGATCACCTCCAGAGTTGGCATTTCTGTGGGTTCTGTGCACACAATCCTGCATGACGACCTGAAAATGCGAAAAGTGTCATCCAAGTGAGTGCCACGAATGCTGACGGACGACCACATGGCTGCCCGTGTGGCATGTTGCCAAGCAATGTTGACGCGCAACGACAGCATGAATGGGACTTTCTTTTCGTTGGTTGTGACAATGGATGAGACGTGGATGCCATTTTTCAATCCAGAAACAAAGCGCCAGTCAGCTCAATGGAAGCACACAGATTCACCGCCACCAAAAAAATTTCGGGTAACCGCCAGTGTTGAAAAAATGATGGTGTCCATGTTCTGGGACAGCGAGGGCGTAATCCTTACCCATTGCGTTCCAAAGGGCACTACGGTAACAGGTGCATCCTACGAAAATGTTTTGAAGAACAAATTCCTTCCTGCACTGCAACAAAAACGTCCGGGAAGGGCTGCGCGTGTGCTGTTTCACCAAGACAACGCACCCGCACATCGAGCTAACGTTACGCAACAGTTTCTTCGTGATAACAACTTTGAAGTGATTCCTCATGCTCCCTACTCACCTGACCTGGCTCCTAGTGACTTTTGGCTTTTCCAACAAGGAAAGACACTCTCCGTGGCCGCACATTCACCAGCTGTGCTGCTATTGCCTCAGCGATTTTCCAGTGGTCAAAACAGACTCCTAAAGAAGCCTTCGCCGCTGCCATGGAATCATGGCGTCAGCGTTGTGAAAAATGTGTACGTCTACAGGGCGATTACGTCGAGAAGTAACGCCAGTTTCATCGATTTCGGGTGAGTAGTTAATTAGAAAAAAAATCGGAGGCCTTAGAACTTGAATGCACCTCGTACTATGGTACTGTGGCCGAGGGCCGGAATAAATAAATTAATCCCCACAGCTGACAACCCAACTGTCATGTAGTAATAGTCAGGACAGATAGAAAACATCCGTCTATTAATTCAACCTAAGATAAACACCTTTTAGTATTTTCTGACAATCTTTCTGAGCGTAATTTTTCGTGGCTCATCACCTCTATGACGTCCTCTCCTATAGCTTCATCGCAGACCAGCACTTACACCCAATATCCTCAATTTTTTGTTGGATATATTTCAATTTCTACAGCTGTGCAACACCCTCTAGTACCACTGAAATTATTCTGTGATGTCTTAACACATGTCTTATCATTGTGTCCACTCTTCTTGTCATTTTTTTTTCACACATTCCTATGCACGCAGTACTGTGGAGACCCTCTTCATATCTTGTCTGAGGGTCTAATAATTTTCATCATCCATCGATAGAACCATATCTCAACCGCTTCGATTCTCTTCTCTCCCGATTTCACCACAGTCAGTGATTCATTTCCATGCAATGCTGTGCACCATAAATACATTATTCCCAAATCAAAACCAATGTGTGACATCAGAAGACTTCTTTTGGCCAGGTATGCCCTCTGCTGGTCTGATTTTATGTTTTCCTTGTTTCGTCCGTCATATGTTATTTTCCTTCCAAGGCAGAAGAATTCCTTCACTTCGTCTACACTGTGGCTCCACAATTTTGATGGTAAGTATCTCAATATTTCCATATCTGGTGTTTCTCATTTCATTCGCGTTCTTCTTCGATTTACTCTCAATCCATAGTGTGCGCTGATTACCAGGTGTAGAATCATGAAAGCGAAATTTCCCTGTACATTGTGCTAGACGTCAGTGTAGGGCTCGAGAGACTGCGTCTGCAGTGCCATCTGCTTCCTGTAACGGCTGACGACGAATGTCAACACCCATGTAACCCAAGTTCCATAAACGGTATCTGTTTCAAAGCCGTAAACATGTCGAGTTTTGTGCCTAAGGACTACGATTTCCGAACAGCATTGGTTTTCTATTATCATAAAAAAAACTGCTGCAAAATCGCATCGAATGCTTGTCGAAGCTTTTGGTAAACGCGCTCTTGGGAAAACACAGTGTTTCCAGCGGTTCAAAAAATTCAGAAGTGGTGATTTTAACGTGGGAAACGACGTGCGCGGAAAACCAAAGTTCGAAGAGAACAAATTGCAGGCTTTATTGGATGAAGATGATTCTCAAACTTAACAGGAACTCGCGGAAGGATGGAATGTGATGCAGAAGTCCTTTTCTCTTCGATTGAAAGCTAGTGAAAGATGCAGAAAGTGCGAAAATGGGTTCCGCATGAACTGAACGAAAGATAGCAAGCACTTGTGAAATGCTGCTCGCCAGATACAAAAGAAAGTCGTTTCTGCATCGAATAGTGACAGGTGATGTAAAATGGATATAATTTGAGAATCCCAAGCGGCGTAAATCATGGGTGAATCCAGGCAAAGCATCGCCGTCCACTGCAAGACCAAATCGCTTTGGAAAGAAGACAATGCTCTGTGTTTGGTGGGATCAGAAGGAAGACATCTATTATCAGCCGCTAAAATCTGGTGAAAGCGTTAATACTGAGCGCTAACAACAGCAAATAATCTATTTAAACCGAGAATTATGTGGAAAACGATCGGAATATGGAAAAAGACAAGTCATATTGCTCCATGATAAAGCCCCATCACACACAGCAAAAGTGGTAAGGGAAAAGATCGAGGCGTTCAACTGGGAAATGCTAGGGCAAGTGGCTTATTCTCCAGACTTGGCTCCGTCAGATTAACATGGTTCAAATGGCTCTGAGCACTATGGGACTCAACTGCTGAGGTCATTAGTCCCCTAGAACTTAGAACTAGTTAAACCTAACTAACCTAAGGACATCACAAACATCCATGCCCGAGGCAGGATTCGAACCTGCGACCGTAGCGGTCTTGCGGTTCCAGACTGCAGCGTCTTTAACCGCACGGCCACTTCGGCCGGCTCAGATTAACATCTGTTTGCATCACTGGGACAGGCTGTCGCTGAAAAACGTTTCAATTCGTATGAAAATGTACGAGAATGGCTCGCTGAAAGAGAAGAAGAACTGGTTTTTTGGCGTGGAATTCATAGCCTGCCGGAGAATGGGGAAAAATGTATAAACAGGAATGGAGATTTATTTGGAATAAAATACTATTTATCATTTTCAAACCACAGACGTATAATTATTGCAACCAAATTCTGGTTTCATACTTCTACACCTGGTATGTAGATGTCAATTGAGCTGTGACGGTTCGTATCGATTGATCGATCGGGTCGGCATGATGTGATCTTTGGGCTCGTCCGTTTGACGTGGCTTTTGGCCGCGACGGGCGTGTGGCGCTAGACAGGGACAGCCGGAGAGCCGCGCGACGCCTGAGAATCGGAGGCGAGCGTGGGTGAGCAGGCCGGGGAACGACGCAGAGGTCGTGGTGTGTTTGACACGTTTGCAAGACCGAACCTGGTTTGTAGTGTGGGAACTGGACTCGGCGACATTACCCGAATCGAGTCGTGCGTCCCTGATTTGGATCTGTAACGGATTTCATAAAAGATTTGTGTGTTATAGTGTACTGTGTGCGGCACCCTGTCCAGCTCGCCCGCTTGCTGTGAGTTCTGGGTCTAGCCGCCTCTGGTCTGCGTCCAGTGGGCCCCCCTTCTTCTACTTGAATTTTCCCGTGCCTATGCGACTCACCTGTTTTGAAAATGTGTCACGAAGGGGTGTATCTGTTGGTATTTTCTTTTGTGTTAAAAAAATTGTGATATCCATTATTCGTTAAACTATATCTCATTATTGTAGTCTCCTTTTGGGAGCTTTACTGTGTATAGAATTTAATTAACTTGCAAGTCACTTAATGCTTGGTTAAAGATTAATGTTGTTGTTTCAATAGGGTGGTTGCCCGTGCTTGTAAGGATTTTGAATTTTAAAGATAATATTTTATTTGGGCAATGAAAAGTTAATAATAGTGTTGTTATAAACTGTGAATGTTGCTGATGTGACCCGGCCCTCCCGCTCAACAGCAATTGGGTGATTAGGGTGGATTAACCGCCACATCAATGACTATATAGTCACATCTGTAATTTTTGTAGACTTTTGGGAACATGATTGTAGAGCGCATCCGAGTTGGTCACGGTGTGCTGCGCGGATCATTCACCCCACCTGTCGGCTTAGCGGTCTGCCTTAAGGAGGTGCCCCTCGCGCCATCCGTTACTTTATAAAGAGCGCGTCCTCGCCGAGCGGACGGGCGTTAAATTCCACTCCGCCGTGCTCGCGTTTACGCCTGCGGAATTATTCTCGCCGCCGCCCCTCGCACCCCCGCCAGCAACTACCGTAATAAAGCCCCGCTGGGCAGCTGCCCGGCCAACTTCCGTGCAGTTCCTACACCGGCCGTGTCTGGCTCTCATATGCTCCGCACAATGCCAACTACAGGTATTATTAATGCGGCTGAGAATAAACGCCTCGCAGCTCGCCTACAGCGCTGTCTCATTCAGCAACACAACTGCAGGTCTGTTAAAATTTTCTATTGTGCGCTTCAGAGTGATGTACCCTAAATTGCACGTAATTAAAATTTTATACGTCTTGGCTCCAAGTAACTTTTTTCGTAAAGCTAGCATTCGCAGTTCTAATATTCTACTAGATCTAACGCACTACACAGCTGTACTAATTTTAATGAATTTGAGTTAGTACACTAATGGGAAATAAAATTGCTACACCAAGAACTAATGCAGATGATAAACGGCTATTCATTGGACAAATATATTATACTAGAACTGACATGTGATTACATTTTCACGCAATTTGTGTGCATCGATCCTGACAAATCAGTACCCAGAACAACCACCTCTGGCCGTAATAACGGCCTTGATACGCCTGGGCATTAAGTCAAACAGAGCTTGGATGGCGTGTACAGGTACAGCTGCCCATGCAGCTTCAACACGATACCACAGTTCATCTAGAGTAGTGACTGGCGTATTGTGACGAGCCAGTTGCTCTGCCACCATTGACCAGACGTTTTCAGTTGATGAGAGATCTGGAGAATGTGCTGGGCAGGGCAGCAGTCGAACATTTTCTGTATCCAGAAAGGCCCGTACAGGACCTGCAACATGCGGTCGTGTATTATCCTGATGAAATGTAGGGTTTCGCAGGGATCGAATTCAGGGTAGAGCAACGGGTCGTAACACATCTGAAATGTAACGTCCACTGTTCCAAGTGCCGTCAATGCGAACAAGAGGTGACTGAGACGTGTAACCACTGGCACCCCACACAATCACGCCGGGTGATACGCCAGTATGGCGATGACGAATACACGTTTCCAATGTGCGAACACCGCGATGTTGCCAAACACGGATGCGACCATCGTGATGCTGTAAACAGAACCTGGATTCATCCGAAAAAATGACGTTTTGCCATTCGTGGACCCAGGTTCGTCGTCGAGTACACCATCGCAGGCGCTCCTGTCTGTGTGCAGCGTCAAGGGTAACCGCAGCCATGGTCTCCGAGCTGATAGTCCATGCTGATGCAAACGTCGTCGATCTGTTTGTGGAGATGGTTGTTGTCTTGCAGACGTCCCCATCTGTTCACTCAGGGATCGAGACGCGGCTGCACGATCCGTTACAGCCATGCGGATAAGATGCCTGTCATTTCGACTGTTAGTGATACGAGGTCGTTGGGATCCAGCACGGCGTTCCGTGTTACCCTCCTGAACCCACCGATTCCATATTCTGCTAACACTCATAGGATCTCGACCAACGCGACTACGTTTCAGTATTTGAAACATTTCATCACGAGTTCTCAAAGATATTCCAACACATTGGGTGACCAAAGATTGATTTCGATTTATTTGTCAGAAATTTCCGTTTCTGGTTGCTGATGTCGCTCATTACATCCAACTTGAGCTGACAGACGTACAGTATAGCACCCAGCTCAACGAACTGTTTTTCCAGTCCTGGTATTTACAAGACTTTCACCCAAAGGGCAATATCGTCGATTGCACACACAAGCTTCTAAAGTTATTTCATTGCTTGGTCAACATACGTGTGCAAACTTTCTTTTTTTGTGTTATCGATTTGACGAAGCCCTTCCAGCGTTCTGGTTTAACAGATGTTCGTCTGTGTAACTCCACGTTTATGACTGTACCACGAACCGTAATAACCGATACATCACGTAATGTAAAATCGAAATGTGTATAAAATGTAAGCATCACCGATTAGCGGTATCTAATGTACTTATTTAATTAATTAATAAAAATCGTTGCTTTGGCAGAAAAATAATAAGTTCAAAATAAAAACATTTAATAAAATCCTGTATATGAAAGTATGATGCAATATTCTTCTCATAGAAGTAGTCGTGTGCTGCAAACACACACGCTCTGGGAGAGTAGATCTTAGCCAGTCTAGTCTATGATGACTCTTCACTCTGACTGCATGCAACAGCCAAAGATGAACACCAACAGCCCGTGTGTCCAAAGCGATTCGCTGCTGAATACGGTAAAGAAAACATCCTTTAATGACTGGCTACTGCCAAGTGGTGTAAAATAAATGCACAGCAGTTGTCGAATTGTCACGAATGAGACACTAAACACCCTCCCTCAGAAGAGGTACGTAGTAGGAAAAAAGTGGAATTAAAAGCATCGAGATTGTAATCCAGAGTTCGGCCAATCTTGCGTTAAGTAGATTAAATTTTCGCCTTGCAAAATATTCGGTATTAGTTCTTAGTCGCAGGAATACCGGAGCAAATTTGATTACACACGGCATTAAGTAAATTAAATCCTGTGTTGGACCTGAGAGGTAGGGCGCCTCGCAGGTGGCCGGAGGGTGCGGGGGCGGCGCGGGGGCGTGGCCGAACAAAAGCGAAGCGCGACGCCTTTGTCTGAGGGGCTGCCGCCGCCGCCGCTGCCTCCGACGCCTCCCTAGGGTACCTTTGCACTTTCACTCACTCGTGCGTCCCGAAGATGAATCATCTAGAAATGCTGCTAGCTTCAGTTGGCTATCATACTTCTGTGACGCTCATGCACTCGGGTACAACACAATGTGCCCAAAAATATCCACAAACCAAAGAGAAGGCGTTAGGAAGGAAGGAAGGTTAAAGTTCGACGAGGTGATCATCAGAGACGGAGCACAATCTAGGACTGAAGAGTGATGGAGAACGGAACTGACCGTGCTCTTTCAATGTGTGGGAAATCACGGAAAACATAAATTAGGGCACGTGGTGAGTAGATTTGTCTAATGTGATAGAAAAAGAAACAGGAGTCGATTTAGAAGAGATAGGGGTTTCAGTATTAGAATTAGAATTTACGAGATCCTTGGAAGACAAATAAGGTAGAAGGGATAGATAACATTCCATCAGAATTTCTAAAACCATTGGGGGAAGTGGCAACAAAACGACTATTCACGCTGGTATGCAGAATGTATGACCCTGGCGACATACCATCTGACTTCTGGAAAAATACCATCTACACAATTCGGAAGACTACAAGAGCTGAAGAGTGTGAGAATTATCGTACAATCAGCTTTACAGCTCAAGCATCAAAGTTTCTTACAAGAATAAGATACCAAAGAACGGAAAAGAAAGTTGAGGATGCACTAAATGACGAAAAGTTTGGCTTTAGGAAAGATAGAGGCACCAAAGAAGCAATTCTGACGTTGGGGTTGATAATGGAAGCAAGACAATTTGGGTACATAGATCCTGAGACGTCAGTACCCAGAACAACCACCTCTGGCCATAATAACGGTCTTGATACGCCTGGGCATTTAGTCAAACAGAGCTTGGATGTCGTGTACAGATACAGCTGCCTATGCAGCTTCAACACGTTACCACAGTTCATCAAGAGTAGGGACTGGCGTATTGCGACGAGCCAGTTGCTCGGCCACCATTGACCAGACGTTTTCAATTGGTGAGAGATCTGGAGAATGTGCTGGCCAGGGCGCTGCCATAGGTCAAATGGATATCAACTGCGTTTTTTAAAATAGGAACCCCCATTTTCTATTACATATTCGTGTATTACGTAAATAAATATGAATGTTTTGGTTGGACCACTTTTTTCGCTTTGTGATAGATGGCGCTGTAATAGTCACAAACATATGGTTCACAATTTTAGACGAACAGTTGGTAACAGGTAGGTTTTTTAAATTAATATGCAGAACGTAGGTACGTTTGAACATTTTATTTCGGTTGTTCCATTGTGATACGTGTACCTTTGTGAACTTATCATTTCTGAGAACGCAAGCTGTTACAGCGTGATTACCTGTATATACCACATCAATGCAATAAATGCTCAAAATGATGTCCGTCAACCTCAATGCATTTGGTAATACGTGTAACGACGTGCCTCTCAACAGCGAGTAGTTCGCCTTCCATAATGTTCGCACATGCATTGACAATGCGCTGACGCATGTTGTCAGGCGATGTCGGTGGATCACGATAGCAAATATCCTTCAACTTTCCCCACAGAAAGAAATCCGGGGACGTCAGATCCGGTGAACGTGCGAGCCATGGTATGGTGCTTCGACGACCAATCCACCTGTCATGAAATATGCTATTCAATACCGCTTCAACCGCACGCGTGCTATGTGCCGGACATCCATCATGTTGGAAGTACATCGCCATTCTGTCATGCAGTAAAACATCTTGTAGTAACATCAGTAGAACATTACGTAGGAAATCAGCCTACATTGCATCATTTAGATAACCATCTATAAAATGGGGGTCAATTATCCGTCCTCCAAAAAATGTTCAAATGCGTGTGAAATCTTATGGGACATAACTGCTATCGTCATCAGTCCCTAAGCTTACACACTACTTAACCTAAATTATCCTAAGGATGAACACACACACCCATGCCCGAGGGTGGACCCGAACCTACACCGGGACCAGCCACACGGACCATGACTGCAGCGCCTTCCACCGCTCGGCTAATCCCGCGCGGCATCCTTCCTCCCATAATGCCGCACCATACATTAACCAGCCAAGGTCGCTGATGTTCCACTTGTCGCAGCCATCGTGGGTTTTCCTTTGCCCAATAGTGCATATTGTGCTGGTTTACGTTACCGCTGTTGATGAATGACGCTTCGTCGCTAAATAGAACTCGTGCAAAAAATCTGTCATGGTCCCGTTATTTCTCTTGTGCTCAGTGGGAGAACTGTACACGACGTTCAGAGTTGTCGCCATGCAATTCCTGGTGCATAGAAATATGGTACGGGTGCAATCGATGTTGATGTAGCATTCTCAACACCGACGTTTTTAAGATTCCCGATTCTTGCGCAGTTTGTCTGCTACTGATGTGCGGATTAGCCGCGACAGCAGCTAAAACACCTACCTGGGCATCATAATTTGTTGCAGGTCGTGGTTGACGTTTCATATGTGGCTGAACACTTTCCTTAAATAACGTAACTATCCGACGAATGGTCCGGACACTTGGATGATGTCGTCCAGGATACCGAGCAGCATACATAGCACACGCCCGTTGGGCATTTTGATCACAATAGCCATACATCAACACGATATCGACCTTTTCCGCAATGGTAAACAGTCCATTTTAACACGGGTAATGTATCACGAAGCAAATACCGTTCGCACTGACGGAATGTTACGTGATACCACGTACTTATACGTTTGCGACTATTACAGCGCCGTCTATCACATACGAAAAAAGTGATCCAACTAAAACATCCATATTTCTTTACGTACTACACGAATAAGTAATAAAAATGGGGGTTCCTATTTTAAAAAATGCAGTTCATATCCGTTTGACCTATGGCAGCGCCATCTAGTGGGCAAACAATAGCTACATCTGGTTTCCCCCTTCAATCTAGACGAGTTTCGTTCTTTGTAGTTTTTTCGTTTTGAGCTTATTTCGTGAGATATTTGGCCCGGTTACTATCAATGGACCTCCCTGTATAGGTAGATATTGTAGATGTTATTATGGATTTGAATACGTTCAGTCATGGAATTTTATCATTTTCAACGAATGTATAACTCAGCTCTATTCAAAGTGCTTTATGCTTGCTAATCAAGAGTAGTAGGCGACTCAGCGAGTAACATGTCAACATTCATAGACAAAACTGACTTAACAGCGAGTCTCCAGTCTTTTACTTCTTCCACAACACAGTTTTGGCTGAAATTCCGTTCTAAAAATATGGAACTGTTGACTGCATCATGCTTACATCCGTCTTCTTTGCGTTGATACGTCAGATAGTTGTAATTATCATCTCGGAAAAAATGAGCTAAAATTAATCCTTGAAGAAATCTGAAAAACAGAAAAACAGGAATGGAAGATAGTCTTGGTATATCCTCTACGTGAGAAAGGCAATGGACAAGACGGTAACAACGACAGAGGAATTTCCTTTCTTCTAGCTGCATGTAAAGTATTTTGCAAGAATCTAACTAACCGAGCAGAAACACGACTAAATATTCAGTTAGGTGAATATTAAGGTGGTTTTAGGAAGGGCAGACGTTCTGAGCGAATGCTTAATCTGAAATCAATCATTCGCCGAAGGTTGTTAACTTCAGAAGATGCAATAGTCATTTTCGTCGATTTCAAAACGGCCTTTGATCTTGTTGACAGAGAAACTACAGATAAAATAATGCGAGAATACGGTGTAAAAGTCTGAATTAGCAAATCTAATTCGTGAAACACTTAGAAGACGCAGTATCTAAAGTGAAATTTATGGGAGCAATATTCCAGATCTTCGAAATAAACTCAAGTGTGGGGTGAGATAATGTTTTGCATAAACTCTCTCGCATTGCAGATGACTATGCTATACTTTGTAAACATGTACCGTCTGCCACAATACAAGTTAACAGTTAACCTGTTAGAAGAAATAGTAGAATACCTGCAAAAAAAAAAAAAAAAAAAAAAAAAAAAAAAAAAAAAAAAAAAAAAAAAAATTTGACGAACATTAAAAATGCACCGGAAATTTTACAAACAGATATTGGAAATTTACATGAGGCAATGAGGTTAAAAAATTAAGATATCGTGGATAGATAGTTCAAGAAGCAAGTTTGGAAAAAGCTGCTTTTAGACAGAAGGATACATACAAATATTTATCTAAAAATGTAAAAATAAGGCATTGCATTACAGTAAAGAAGCCAGAATGCCTATACACAACTGGGTGACTAGCTTTAAATCATAATTAGAAACATCATGAGAAAAATATTAGTCGTCTGAAAAACTTCAGAATACTGGAAATTACGAAGTTATTAAACATACAAGAATGAGAAAAAGAAGACTGGTTTTTTATGACATTTATATAGAATGCAGCATCGTAGATTAACCAAAAGAATATTTAAAAATATTTGTGCGATAATAAGTCAACAACAATTGGATCCACAAAGTAAAAAAGCATTTAGGAAAAAAATATGTAAAGGCTTATGAAATAATTGACAAAGAAGTGTTTAGGGGGAAAGTATTGATTATGGGAAGATTTCTAGATAAGAGAGTGATAAAGTTGGTCTGAAGAGAGGGAGAAAAATCATAGCAAACAGATGAAAGACCACTGGAAGATAGGAAAAGAACAACGAATTAGGAACTGAAATTAGCACACGGTTCTTACTTGGCCCATCAAAGAAGGAAGGAAATAAACTAAAGTAATTGATTCTTAGTTCATTTGAACATATCTGCAGTCCTGGTACATGCGTAAACTCTCCATGCCCCAGTACCGTAGCACGCTCCTAGAGGAGCTAAAACGAAACGCCGCGGGCTTGGCGTGACGTATTGCGCGGTAATTGATCTTTAGTAGCAGAGGAAGTGTTTGAGATGTGTCAGACCAATACAGACGGCTAAAGAATTCAACTAGACTTGCCCGATACACCACACAACACCTGCTCCTCTAGCGGAGAGCTACGGTACTGGGGCGCAGAGACTTTGCATGTGTATAGCGTTGTAAAACTACAATAGGGTACCGTAGTCTATCACAAGTAAGCGTAGACGAGGGTAGCTTTCCTAGCAGCCATGGTCGGTTACGGTCGTACTCACATTGCCTCTACGTTAGGTGTGCTGCATCCCTATCGGGGTTTACTTCGTAACGATCGCTCTCGTTACATATGTGATCAGTGTCTTACTAGAGTCTCCTAAAAACGGAGGGGTAAACCGTCTCGAAACTGAGTGAGAATATACAAAGTGGCGGCGTAACCTGCGGAACATTTTTGCTCCACTTAGCCATCTTCTTGTCTGTTCCTTAAAACAAAAGGAACAAAAATTTGTCAATATTTAATTTAAGTTTTATTAGAAAATTGTTGATTTGTAACGTAAAATTGAGGGTTGTAGTAGTAAAATTAAAGAAAACAATGAAGAAGACGCGATTTTCTCAACAAAAAAGTGAAATAAAAAAATCACGCAACAAAACTATATCAAGTATCACTTCAGTATTTCGTCGAACTTACATACAACATGTTTCTCTTACTCGTAAGCAACTTTCACATTTATCAATAATAACCGCTATCTCTTGAGTACAGAATAACAACAGTAATGACGTATAATTTTTATGTTTGTGCATGTAAACTGCACTCGCATCAAAAATAACTGATTTGGCTACACAAAAGCGTATAAGTCCAGCGATCAACTAATTTTTGTTACTTACAAAATGCAATGCATGTTCTTTAAGGATGTAAAATATACAATAGAAGGAAGGACAGCTTGGCACAGAGATCATGCGCCATCTACTGATGCATGTTTAAAACCCTTTCTCCATGATTTGGCACATGGATCAAGTCTCGGGACATGCAATGGCGTACGAGAACATAGCAGCACTGAAAACGCGTTTTGTGCAAAATTGGCACTTAGAACATTTTTTACACAGTTTGACAGTCGCTAAAGAACAATTGACACTTGCTAGGGGATAGCTGCCAATTGCTGCGGAACCACGGATAGTTGTTACGTAACACCCGACCAGTAAAATGAAATGTAGGAGGCGGGAAGTGTTAACTGCAGCGAAGGCCGTGCACAAACGCTCATTAATGCGTTCGATTTCCATGTGGCACGGCAGCACGCCAGAAAGATGTCATTTGATTGCTTCCAATTGTGGATGAGCAGTTGAACGGTTCGAAGCTGGCCCAAGCCCCAGCAAAGGCTGTGTCCAAAACTGACATCTCGTGATTAAAAATGGCGCTGAAGATGGAAATGCTACGCGAAAGCATGCCGTTGGTCGTAGACGGACTACCACATTGCACGAGGCTCGATGTGTAGTCCTAGTACCGAAAAGGAACGGACGTCTCATTCCTAGGACGATCCCTGCAAACTACTTAACTGCTACAGTTAAACATGTCTCTCAGAGAAGCATTTCGCGGCGGTTAAATAAGGCTGGTTTGTATGCTCGGAAGCCTCTAGTTCAACCACGCCATCGTCAAGAAAGAGTTCGTTGATGTATGGAGCATGTTAGTTGGGGCCAGCAAGAGTGGTGCATAGTGATGTTCTGCAGCGAATCCCGCTTCACTATGTGCAAGTGATTCTGGCCACCAATTACTATAGAGGGAGGGGGGAATACGTTACACACCACAGATTATTCTTGAGCGTCATCGGTATAGCCTAGACATTATGGTGTGGGCAGGCATTATGCACGATGGCCGAACACCACTGCATATATTTGCACGAGGTAGCGTTAAAAAAAAAATGGCTCTGAGCACTATGGGGCTCAACTGCTGAGGTCATTAGTCCCCTAGAACTTAGAACTAGTTAAACCTAACCAACCCAAGGACATCACAAACACCCACGCCCGAGGCAGGATTCGAACCTGCGACCGTAGCGGTCTTGCGGTTCCAGACTGCAGCGCCTTTAACCGCACGGCCACTTCGGCCGGCGGTAGCGTTACAGCTCATCGATATGGCAGCAGACTATTCTAGATCATGTCTGTTTGTTAGGTGTGCAGCGGGTCCCGAATTTCTTATTATCAACGACAATCCCCGCCCTCAAAGGACCACTTCACTGGAAAGTGAAGATACTGAACCTATGAACACCCCCTTCTCGAATCGTGCAAGAACCGCCTTGAGAGAGGAGTGGAACAATATCCCCAAGGACCCCTCAACAATTCGATAGCCATAAAAGTGTATTACTGCCTCAGGAGGGCGTATTCCTTGCTGTAAGTTCGGTATCGACATTTTTGGCGGTAGTCTGACCTACCTCAAACACGAACGTTAAATATTGTTATGCTGCTTTTCCCTGTGGTGAAATCTGTACCAATTTGCGTTATAAATATACCATTGCATCTCTATTGCTTACGTATTATGTTTCATATCGTCCATCATTGCCTGTATTTATTCCTGTCCAACAATGTCTGTTTCTTAGCAGTTGTTAAGCAGTTTACTACCACTCTTCCTATGCTCTTGAGAATAGCTATGGATGCTTCATACATCCGGCTACATCAGGATGTTGTATTACCAAGCAGTATTGACGTTACTTGCAGATGTAGTGAAACCCAATATTTAAAAGAATTAACCTTTGCTACCAATTCTCCATTCACTTCTGTTTTATTTTTTCTCAACCATTTGCACTGCCTAACCATTATTTTCAACTTGCTATTTCTAAATTTCCTATTATATAATCACAGCAGTCCTTTGCATTCTCTCCACCAAACTGGCTGTGAGCATCTGAACAAACGGTGAAAATTATTTTCTTATTTTGCAGATACAAAGCTTTATAGTTCGTGTCTTTCTATTCATATAGAAACAGATTAATTCATGACGATTTTGGGTTTTTACCCGGTTTTAGTTCTAAATTCATAACTAGGGCCGTATGGACATAGCCTGCAAACATTAAGCCTAATTTATGGGAAGGGAACTTGATATAATTGATTGCATTAGTCAGAATTTTAAATTGTGCTTGTATAATCCAAAAGTTTGACCCATTAACGACGCTGCGTGCTTTCTAGTTGTCCACAAAAACGCATAAACTGGTAAAATATATTCGCTATGTTTTGTAATACAACCGACCCGCGCCAGGTTAGGCGACAGTGCTAATGCGCTGCTTCCTGGACTCGGGTAGGCGCGCCGGCCCCAAATCGAATCTGCTCGGCGTATTAACGATGGGGGTTGGTGTGCCGGCCAGCCTGGATGCGGTTTTTAGGCGGTTTCTCACATCCCACTAGGTGAATACCAGGCTGGTCACCACGTTCCGCCTCAGTTACACGACTCGCAGACATTTGAAACAAGTTCGCACTATTTCACAATTTATACTAGACGCAGACAGCTGGGATACTCTGATTCCACCCCGGGAGGTACGGGGTGACTGCAGGAAGGGCATCCGGCCACCCCTTCAAATTAACCTTGCCAAATCCGATTGTAGCCACGCCAGCCCTGCGAACACTGCGGGACAGAGGCGTCAGCAAAAGAAGAAGCAGAAGAAGAAGGTTTGCAATACAACCGTCCGTCCAAAACGTTCCGACAGTGATTTTATACATGAAGTACAAGCGACGTCAGAGCAGTAACTTTTATGGTAGCTTGAACTAAAAGCTCTAAACTACAGACGTGCTTTGGACCAGTCAGCTGTGAGCACGCAGTGTTACGTACTGGGGGTACGACGTAGTGTGTCAACATTGTTGGATCACAAACCCAATAGAGCAACATCTATAAATAAAGTGTTCAACGCTTTCTCCATGAAGTTTTGAAGAAGAGAGAGGCCTGTGCAAAGTTTGTTGGCTCCTGAACAAAAGTAACGGCGCATAGTTCTGCCGCGACGTGACTGAAATGCAAAACGTAGACAATTCTCTTCTGTAAAAAAATCGTCACAGTTGACAAGACTTGTAGGAACCTACCACAAAACGACAACGTGGAGAAATTCACAGTCGACGCTTTGGTGACATAACCGACAGTCAAACAAATGTGACGCACGAGTTGAACAATGTTCCGGAGAAGGGTTTTCTGACTGAGTAATATGGTTGTACGAACACTCTGTGCGTTGTACTTAAGTGGGGAGGGGTGGAGGGCGGGAGAGACTATGTAAAACAGAAACTATATAGAAAACCCGAAGCACGAAAACACCCATCTTAATCAATGGTTCAAATGGCTCTGAGCACTATGGGACTTAACATCTGAGGTCATCAGGCCCCTAGAACTTAGAACTACTTAAACCTAACTAACCTAAGGACATCACACACATCCATGCCCGAGGCAGGATTCGAACCTGCGACCGTAGCAGTCGTGCGGTTCCGGACGGAAGCGCCTAGAACCGCTCGGCCACCGCGGCCGGCCCATCTTAATATTTCTCTACTTTTTTATTAATCCAGTTTCGAAAATTGTTGGGCTGACGAGGTCTGCTTAACTCTGAAGACACCTATTGAAGTTGTTACCTATTGAAGTCAGAGAACTTTCTGAAAAAATGAATTCTGCTATTATTGCTACATGTGTGCGATCAGAACACGCTAGATAGTGTCCAATTTGGTTAGTATATCTCTGTGTTCGACGCAACGCTTGATACACCCCAATGGAGAAATCTTACCACATGCATGCATATGTTAGCACTATTAACGTGCACGGTACAGTCACATTAATGTGACCACCACCAATGTCGAGGTCAACAAGCAATAATTACTCACAGGCGGCCGGTCGCAGCACTAACATTCGACGGTATGTAAAGTTTTTCGACTGGACGCGGTAAACAGTGCAAACCTCGTCATAATGGGGAAACAGGGTGATTTATCTGAAGTCCAAAATGGAATGGTCATTAGCTTTCGGGCCAGGGGTGGACGCATTTAAGTTTGTAACCTATTCGCATGTCGCCGTGGCAAAACTATCCCGTGCATGGCAAAATGGTGCTGTCCAAAACCGGCGCCGAGGAAACTGCGAAGCACCACGGATCATACACGATAGGGATGAACGACGACTGTGTGAATAGATGTGTAACTGTTGAACAACTGACTACCCAGATGGACCAAGGGGCTACCAACAGCGTCTCCTCAACGATCGTTCAGCGAACGTTGCTGCATTATTATCCTCCGCAGCAGCCGCCAGGTTAATGCACCTATGCTGACTGCTATTCACAGGCAACGAAGGCTGGAATCTGCACGTCATTACTGCAGCTGGACGTCCATTTAGAGGTAACAGGTCCCCCTGTCCTACGGCAGGTGCCCGTTGGCGAGTAAGACACCACTCCACAATCGTCCAAGCCGGAGGAGGGAACGTTGTGATCCGGGGAATGTTTTTTTGACATTAATTGGGTGTTCTAGTAATTCCGGAAGCCGCACGGCACTCAAGAAGGCTGTGAGTTGGAGGTAACCACAATATCTTTCGTATTTCCAAAGGCACGTCTTCCAGCAGGGGAGGCAGGCTCACCCACAGGAAGTGCGAATGTTTCTCGCCTGTGAGCAAGAAGGCTGTGAGTTGGAGGTAACCACAATATCTTTCGTATTTCCAAAGGCACGTCTTCCAGCAGGGGAGGCAGGCTCACCCACAGGAAGTGCGAATGTTTCTCGCCTGTGAGCAAGAAGGCTGTGAGTTGGAGGTAACCACAATATCTTTCGTATTTCCAAAGGCACGTCTTCCAGCAGGGGAGGCAGGCTCACCCACAGGAAGTGCGAATGTTTCTCGCCTGTGAGCAAGAAGGCTGTGAGTTGGAGGTAACCACAATATCTTTCGTATTTCCAAAGGCACGTCTTCCAGCAGGGGAGGCAGGCTCACCCACAGGAAGTGCGAATGTTTCTCGCCTGTGAGCAAGAAGGCTGTGAGTTGGAGGTAACCACAATATCTTTCGTATTTCCAAAGGCACGTCTTCCAGCAGGGGAGGCAGGCTCACCCACAGGAAGTGCGAATGTTTCTCGCCTGTGAGCAAGAAGGCTGTGAGTTGGAGGTAACCACAATATCTTTCGTATTTCCAAAGGCACGTCTTCCAGCAGGGGAGGCAGGCTCACCCACAGGAAGTGCGAATGTTTCTCGCCTGTGAGCAAGAAGGCTGTGAGTTGGAGGTAACCACAATATCTTTCGTATTTCCAAAGGCACGTCTTCCAGCAGGGGAGGCAGGCTCACCCACAGGAAGTGCGAATGTTTCTCGCCTGTGAGCAAGAAGGCTGTGAGTTGGAGGTAACCACAATATCTTTCGTATTTCCAAAGGCACGTCTTCCAGCAGGGGAGGCAGGCTCACCCACAGGAAGTGCGAATGTTTCTCGCCTGTGAGCAAGAAGGCTGTGAGTTGGAGGTAACCACAATATCTTTCGTATTTCCAAAGGCACGTCTTCCAGCAGGGGAGGCAGGCTCACCCACAGGAAGTGCGAATGTTTCTCGCCTGTGAGCAAGAAGGCTGTGAGTTGGAGGTAACCACAATATCTTTCGTATTTCCAAAGGCACGTCTTCCAGCAGGGGAGGCAGGCTCACCCACAGGAAGTGCGAATGTTTCTCGCCTGTGAGCAAGAAGGCTGTGAGTTGGAGGTAACCACAATATCTTTCGTATTTCCAAAGGCACGTCTTCCAGCAGGGGAGGCAGGCTCACCCACAGGAAGTGCGAATGTTTCTCGCCTGTGAGCAAGAAGGCTGTGAGTTGGATGTAACCACAATATCTTTCGTATTTCCAAAGGCACGTCTTCCAGCAGGGGAGGCAGGCTCACCCACAGGAAGTGCGAATGTTTCTCGCCTGTGAGGCGTTGTGGAAGACCGACCAGTCCCACTAGGCGGTCGCCAGTAATTCCCGTCTACATATTGAGGCGCAAACTGTGCTCATAGTTCGCTGCCACCATACCATGGCGATCCTTCGTAGCTCGTAGGTGGGTATTGTAAAGATTGACAATATCGCCTCTCGTGAACGTAGCCTCGTCAGTAAATAGGGCGGATGACAGAAACCCAACACCGCGGTGGGCTGTGCAACGAATTAGCGACGAAACTGGCGCCACAGAGAAAAGTCAGAAGGTAACAAGGCCAGAATGCGTTGTAAGTGATACGGGTAGGGGCAGTTGTGGGGAATGTTCCACAGTGTCGTCTGGCTTACCGCATTATAGCAGATCAACTCACCGTGCTGACAGGAGGGCCACTGTAAAGACCTTCATCTACACCTTCAGGTGGTTGTATCTCCATCGGAACGCATTTCGGGCATACAGGTCGTGGACAAAAAGATGCAAACACCAAAAATACAACACATTACAATACCTAGGTAGCCCGTTGGCGCCACGCGGAGTGGCGTTTGAGGCGCCTTGTCGCAGATTCCGCGGCCCCTCCTGCCGGAGGTTCGAGTCCTCCCTCGGGCATGTGTGTGTGTGTGTGTGTGTGTGTGTGTGTGTGTGTGTATGTGTGTGTGTGTGTGTAATGTTCTTAGCATAAGTTAGTTTAAGTAGTGTGTAGTGTGGTCTAGGGACCGATGTTCTCAGTAGTTTGGTCCCTTAGGAATTCACACTCATTTGAACAAGCCCGTTGGCATTCGAAACAGTTTACAGTCGTCTCAGAATGAATAAATACAGGTGTTATATGGTTTTCAAGGAAATCTTTTAGCATTCTTCCTGCAAAGTAGTAAAACGTTCAGTTAGCAACGATGGAGTTGGATAGCGACCATGCACCCTTCTCTTCAAAGTAGACCAGAAAGGCTCAATAATACTGAGACCTGGTAACTGTCTTGGCCAGGGGAGGAGCGACAATTTTCATCCTCGTGCTCAGAAGACCAATTCTGGATGACACGAGCAGTGTGAACAGGGGCCCCGTCGTCTTAGAACACACCATCACCGTTGGGGAACTAACATTGTACCACGCGGTGGATCTGAGCAGCCAGAATGGTCACACATTCCTTGGCAATAATGCGACCTTACAGAGTAACCATGGAGCTCACACAGTACCACGATATGATTGGACAAATCGTCACCGAACAACCGCCATTTTTCACTCTTGTGTCGTAAACTCTGTCAGAGGTTGGAAACAAGTGTGAAATGAGATTCATCCAACCAAATGACTTTCTTCGATTGATCCATAATCCAGATTTTATGGCTTCAGCACCACGTATTCCTGTTAATGGCAATTGCATCAGTGATAAATGTTTTTCTAATTCCAGCTAACAGCGTAGTTACCTACTTACGGAGCTGCATTCGTGTTGGTTTGGTGCTGACAGGCTCGTGAGTGCGAGATATAGTTGGGCAGTAACGTTGCAGCTGTAGTCTCTTATTTTTTGTCGCAATCTCTCGAACTGCCAACTGTCACGATCACTCAAGACACACTTTTTCCGTGTTGTGACTTAGCGGGTGATGTTTTTCTGCCTTCCCCGTATGCGGTATAAATCTTCAACACGGTGCCTCTTGATACATCGAACTCTTCCTCTACCTTGTTTACGTAGGCACCCACCATACCAGCACCAACGACTTGGGCTTATTCGCATTCACTTGACTACAACATAATGACTGACAACTACGCACTCCACAGTTGCCGTTCTCTGTAAAATACAACGGCACAACATGCAGGATTGGGTAGTTTCCACATTTATGTTCAAGCATGCATTTCTCGCGGTGTTTCTACAATTTTGTTGAAACCTTGTATGTTAGCACGATCTTTCTTGCTCTTTATCCTGCAAGAGATTGTTCCCTCCATTTCGTCCCTAATTAGCAGCCGCACGGGCTAGCCGCGCGGTCTTGAGCGCCTTGCCAAGGTTCACGTGGCTTCTCCCGTCAGAGGTTCAAGTCCTACTTCGGGCAGGGGTGTGTGGGTTGTCCTTAGCGTAAGTTAGTTTGGTTAGATTAAGTAATGTGTAAGCCTATGGACCGATGACCTCAGCAGTTTGGTCCCATAAGACCTTGCCAAAAAAAAAAAAAAAAAAAAAAAAAAAAAAAAAAAAAAAAAAAAAAAAAAGTGCTCGATCGTATTGAAGGAAGTAACTGCCATCCCCGAATTTCTCTTCAACAGTGGGAAGCAACAAGGTGCTTAAAACATCAATGTAGGCCTGTGCTGTGATAGTACCACGCAAAACAACAAGGGGTGCAAGCCCCCTCCATGAAAAACTCGACCACACTATAACCACCTTCGAATTTTACTGTTGGTACTACACACGCTGGCAGATGACGTTCACCAGGCATTCGCCATACCCACACTCTGCCATCGGATCGCCACATTGTGTACCGTGATTCATCACTCCACACAACATTTTTCCACTGTTTAAACGTTCAGTGCTTACGCTCCTTACACCACGCGGGCCGGCCGGTATGTCCGAGCGGTCCTAGGCGCTTCAGTCTGGAACCGCGCGACCGTTACGGTCACAGGTTCCAATCCTGCCTCGGGCATGGATGTGTGTGGTGTCCTTAGGTTAGTTTAACTAGTTGTAAGAACTAGGGGACTGATGACCTCAGATGTTAAGTCCTATAGTGCTCAGAACGATTTTTTTTTTACAGCGATCTTTCTTTCTTTTGCGTACGCCATAGTCCCGCAGCGATCACAGGGTCGGCGTGGTTAGAACGGATTTTGCAGCGTTAGTGTTAGGGATGGCCGGATGCCCTTCCTGCCGCCACTCTGTATCCCCAGGGGCGAACCAGTGTACCCTAGCTGTCTGCATCTAGTGTAAATCGTGAAATAGTGCGAACGTGTTTCAAATGCCTGCGACGTGTGTAACTGAGGCGGAATGTTGGGACCAGCCCGGTATTCACCTAGCGGTATGTGGAAAACCGCTTAACACCACATCCAGGCTGGCCGGCACAACGGCCCTCATCGTTAATCCGCCGAGCGGATTAGATCCGGGGCCGGCGCGCCTACCCGAGTCCAGGAAGCAGTGCGTTAGCGTTCTCGGCTACCCTGGTGGTTTTTTTTTTTTTTGACAGCGATATGTACATATGTAGAGAGGCGATGGTATTTCGTACACAAGGAATGAAATGGCTGTGCATTGGCGGAGCTGTCATTTGTACTGGGGTGATTTATGCGAAAAGGTTTCCGATGTGACTATGGCCGCCCGGACGGGGATTACCAGTTTTGAACGCGGAATGGTAATTGGAGCTAGGCGCATTCCATTTGGAAAATCGTTAAGGAATTCAATATTTCGAGATACGCAGTGTCAAGAGTGTGCCGAGATTAACAAATTTCAGACAGTACCTCTTACCACGAACAACGCAGTGGCCCACGGCCTTCACTTAACGACCAAGGGCAGCTGCGTTAGCATACAGTTGTCAGTGCTAAGAGACAAGCAATACTGCACGAAATAACAGCAGAAATCAATGCGGAACGTACCACGAACGTATCCGTTACGGCAGAGCGGCGAAATTTGGCTTCAAGTGACTATGGCAGCAGACGACCGACACGAGTGCCTTTGCTAACAGTTCGACATTGCTTGCAGCGCCTGTCCTAGGCTCGTGACCGTACCGGTTGGATCCTAGACGACTGGCAAACCGTGACCTGGTCAGGTGAGTCTCGATTTCACTTGCTAAGAGTTGATTGATAGGATTCAGGAGTGGTGCAGACCCCTCGAAGCCATGGACCCGTTCTGCCAACAAGACGATGTGCAAACTGGTTGTGGCTCCATTATGGTGTTGGCTGTGTTTACACGCAACACCGGCTGGAAATGGTTATGGTCGCCTACTCGGAGACTATTTGCAGTGATTCGTGGACTTAATGGTCTCGAACAATGACAGAATTTTTATGGATGATAATGCACCATGTCGCCAGACCACAACTTTTCGCTACTGGTTTCAAGAACATTATGGGCAATTTCAATTAATGATTTGCCCATCCAGATCGCCCGAAGCGAATCCCATCGAACATTTATGGGACATCATCGAGAGGTCAGTTCGTACAAAAGATCCTGCACTGACAACACTTCCGCTATTATGGA
The DNA here is from genome assembly GCF_021461395.2 of Schistocerca americana. NCBI lineage: Eukaryota > Metazoa > Arthropoda > Insecta > Orthoptera > Acrididae > Schistocerca > Schistocerca americana. The sequence continues at coordinate 218,238,448 of NC_060119.1, read as the reverse complement.
CGGCTATAGAGGTAGCATGGCTCAATATTTCTGCAGAAGACTTCCAACGACTTGTTTCCATGCCACGTCGAGCTGCTGCACTACGCTGAGCAAAAGAAGGTCCGACGCGATGTTAGGAATAATCCCATGACTTCTGTCATCTCAGCGCAAAATAGCGGGTTGCATAAATCGGCGAGAGCATCTGAATCACCGTGTATGGTGCAGAAGTTAAATTACACTACTGGCCATTAAAATTGCTACACCAAGAAGAAATGCAGATGACAAACGGGTATTCATTGGACAAATATATTATACTAAAACTGACATGCGATTACATTTTCACGCAATTTGAGTGCATAGCTCTTGAGAAATCAGTACCCAGAACAACCACCTCTGGCGCTAATAACGGCCTTGGTACGCCTGGGCATTGGTGTCAAACAGAGCTTGGATGGCGTGTACAGGTACAGCTGCCCATGCAGCTTCAACACGATACCAGACGATACCAAGTGTAGTGACTGGCGTATTGTGACGAGAAATTTGCTCGGCCACCATTGACCAGACGTTTTCAATTGGTGAGAGATCTGGAGAATGTGCTGGCCTGTGCAGCAGTCGAACATTTTCTGTATCCAGAAAGGCCCGTACAGGACCTGCAACATGCGGTCGTGCATTATCCTGCTGAAACATAGGGTTTCGCAGGGATCGAATGAAGGGTAGAGCCACGGGTCGCAACACATCTGAAATGTAACGTCCACTGTTCAATGTGCCGTCAATGCGAACAAGAGGTGACCGAGACGTGTAACCAATGGCACCCAATACCATCACGCCGAGTGGTACGGCAGTATGGCGATGACGAATACACGCTTCCAGTGTGCGTTCACCGCGATGTCGCCAAACACGGATGCGACCATCATGATGCTGTAAACAGAACCTGGATTCATCCGAAAAAATGACGTTCTGCCATTCGTGAGTACACCATCGCAGGCGCTCCTGTCTGTGATGCAGCGTCAAGGGTAACCGCAGCCATGGTCTCCGAGCTGATAGTCCATTCTGCTGCAAACGTCGTCGAACTGTTCGTGCAGATGGTTGTTGTCTTGCAAACGTCCCCATCTGTTGACTCAGAGATCGAGACGTGGCTTCACTATCCGTTACAGTCATGCAGAAAAGATGCCTGTCATCTCGACTGCTAGCGATACAAGGGCGTTGGAATCCAGCACGGCGTTCCGTATTACCCTCCTGAACCCACCGAATCCATATTCTGCTAACAGTCATTGGATTTCGACCAACGCCAGCAGCAATGTCGCGATACGATAAACCGCAATCGCAATAGGCTATAATCCGACCTTTATCAAAGTCGGAAACGTGATGCCTCGTGTAAGGAGGAGACTCCTTACACGAGGCATCACGACAACATGAGAAATCGGTTGGAAACTTTCCTCGTGTCAGCACGTTGTAGGTGTCGCCACTGGCGCCAACCTTGTGTGAATGCTCTGAAAAGCTAATCATTTGCATGTCACAGCATCTTATTCGTGTCGCTTAAATTTCGCATCTGTAGCAAGTCATCTTCGTGGTGTAGCAATTTTAATGGAAAGTAGTGTATTTTCAATCGCTGTACATCACACTACCACAAGTCTCACGACAAAGTCTGTAGAAAATGGTGGAAACTGCTTATGGCGGTCTCTGATGAGCATTCATTCAATCAGTATACTGAAGTAACTGCCAAAAAACATAGTGAGTTCCTACGTACGCTGTTGTCTAGGTGAAACATTCTCCCCTATTACTATTCAGCTCTAGGCTTTCTACACGTGAACGAGCACTGGGGGCACGCAAAGACGATGCAGAGCAGGTCACCAGTTAGTGGTCGAAGGCTTGCTGGACGCCTAGAGCTCGCTGCCCTATTCTGTCCTATCCTGTCCTACACGGAGCACTGTTCAAAGCCGGAGCGGGCGGAGACAAGATCGCATCGTAGAGCCGACCCCAGCAGCGGTGGGTCGCGTCTCCCGTTTAATTTGTTCCTGACTCGGCGTGGAGGATTCCGTCGGGCTGCCAGCGCCGAGGGTAACGTGACACCGTGAACAGAACGCCCTGTCGCGTCGCTTCTGGTACGGAATACCTGTGCCGGTGACTCTCGGCATCACGAATGCCCTTCAGTTCCCTCAGACCCTTTCGTATATCGTATTTGTCCACGATTCTTGCGCGTCTTTACATTCTGCTGTCGTATTTCGTACCTTTAGGTTATCGACTGATTTTTGTGGGCCCAACGAATTCACCTTTCTTTTCTCCTTCATTTCCACGAGGTATACACAAAACAAGAGGTATGTGCTGGTTGTTAGTGAACACCGTTCAATGCACAATTCATCTTTGTTCTTTTTTTTGGAGCTGTTGCGCAGGTAAAATTCTTAGGACCAGGATTAATTTTTTTTTCCAATTTATTAGCTTAAGAGCCGTGACCATCTATCCATCTCAGTACTAATGTCGATTCTGACGATACGAAACTGAGGACAACACAAAACATGCTCCCCCGGCGGAGGAAATCTCCGACCCGGCCGGGAATCGAATCCGTGCCCAGTCATTTAGCAATCTGCCGCAATGACTGCGCAGCTACCGAGGCAGACCAGGACTAAAATTCAGGATGAAATAATATCAATTATAAGATTCGCTATTGACATTTCTATCCTCAATTAAATTGAGGAGAAATTACAGTAAATCTAAAAGGTAAGTGACACTGAGAATGCTAAGGATCAGTTGTTAAACGTGTGATTTTTTTTTTATCACAACATGGTTCTCGACTGCATGTACATCTTACATGATTGCTTTACAATTCACAGTCAAGCGCTATAAAACAAGGAAACAAGTCACTTCACAGCAATACTACACATACTGATAACCATATAAAATATTTGTTTCGTCTTGTATATAACATACCTTAAAGCTTCTATGCCATTAGGCAACGTCAAAAGTAAAATCCTGGCAGCAAACATGTATTATCATACATAAAACTCAGAACATCTTGTGTTGGCGTGTTACACTCTCATAGCACAGTTGTAAATTAAAGGCAGTCGCTTCCACCTACCAAGGATAGTACATTCTTGCAATGCCAATGTCACAGCCCCCACCGGTGCTTTTGTCTATCATAAAATCTTTGAGCATTATATGACAAATCCCAGAAAATTGTAAAAACCAAAAGTACACCTATGTTGCATCATGTGTATCCATATAGAATGATCAACTGAGACATTAAACCTACCGCCACTAATTTGAATAAGTAGCTGCTTCCCAAGAAGGACAACGCTAAAGTGGGCCCAGAGATGCCCCTTGGATCCTTCTGTCTTTTAATTTCACACACGTTGGCGCATTCAAGTCCGAAAAATCTCCACATCCTTTGAATATGACAGCATCGGCGGTAGCGAAGCACCTCAAGAATGAGCAGCATATGTTGAGTAACATCACAGACAGCATGAGGTATTTCACTTTGAGGATGAAATGGTTCAAATGGCTCTGAGCACTATGGGACTTAACATCTGAGGTCATCAGTTCCCTAGACTTAGAACTACTTAAACCTAACTAACCTACGGACATCACACACATCCATGCCCGAGGCAGGATGCGAACCTGCGACCGTAGCAGCAGCGCGCTTCTGGACTGAAGAGCCTAGAACCGCTCGGCCACAACGGCCGGCGAAGAAGTAATGATTGAAATTAAAAAAAGGAGAAGTTTAGGAGTGAGATTGAAATTAAGACTGAACAGATATAAATTAAACTATTTCCTGATGACATTACTGTCCTCAGTGACAATGAGGAAGGATTACAGCACATGTAGAATGAGATGAACAGTACACTGAACACAGAAATGCGAAAGGACTACAGAGCAGCAGAAACATAACTAATAAAAAAATTAGGATGAAAATGGGGACAATGTATACATAATAGACAAAGTGGCAGGAACGTCAGCTGCTGCAGCTGAGATTCTTGGAGTCGAGACACCTGCTCCGTTCACCGGCACCTTCTACCGTCATAGTGTATGTGGTCTGAAGATAGTCACGTTATGATCGAAACTGGTAACCACTGTGAATAAATGTATTATTGCAGCCGGGAATGTTTTTAACCCATTTTAAATGTACCTTTACCCAGACCACTGTATCTCCACTGTATCTTATTAATAAGAATAACACATTGTCATTTATTTGTGAATCCACCGTAACGGACATAATACAAGGAAAGCTCCGCCGCTTTGGCCACAGACGGGCAAACTGGGTCTTAGCGACCGCCGTGTTATCCATCAGCCAATGGCGTCATTGGGTGCGGTCTGGACGGTCAAGTGGTCAGCTGACCGTTGTCCCGGCCGTTGTCGGTTTTTCAGACCTCGGAGTAGCTCTTTCTGACTCACATAATACCTATATTTGCATCACGAGGAGGAGTGTACCGCCTTTCAGATCTCCCATCGAGAAAAGATGCCCGGTAGGAATCGAACGCGGTTTCTTCGCATGTCAGCCATCTATACCGACGACTACAGAGGCAGACGAGGTGATACAACGGTATGCATCATTTCAGGACAACTAATACACCTTTTGGTATATACACTATCGAAATAAACAACGGAACACGAGGTAGAGGTTGTGCGACGTAAATGAAATTTGGTAGTTAACTTTTTGATTGGATTTGTGAGTTGATGTTAGTCAACAATGCCTTTAATGCAATAAAGACGCTATTATCAATACCTCACTGAGGTCGCGCAACAGTGATACGAGAAGTTGCATGTTCCTTCTGCGATACTTCAGAAAGACTAGGCAGCAATGTAGCCACTGTACATGGCTGCAGGCAGCGGTGGTCACGAGAACGTACGCTCGCTAGAAGACCGAACTCCGGGCGACCATGTGGCACTGCCGAGAGGGAAGACGAGCGTGTTCGATGTTTGGCTCTGTAGAATCTTATAGCTTCTGCAGTAGCAGTCTGAACTGCAGTTGGTACCACAGTGACACAACGAACTGTTAGAAATGGGTTACTTCAAGGACAGCCATGAGTCAGACGCCCCAAACCAATGCCATTTGCGACTTCAGTGGTGTCAAGCAAGAGCTTAGGGGAGGGCAGGGTGGAGATTTGTTGTGTTTTCTGATGAAACCTGGTTTTGCCTCGGTGTCAGTGCATAAGTGGATCAATATTTTTTTTTTTTAAAAAAGAGTTTCACGGGATAAATAAGGAAAGGAGATAAGAAAATTTATTGTCTATAGAAGAACATACAGTCACCTGTGATCTTTATTTTACAATTGCCATTGCCTACTTTTATCCACCGAACAGATACTTGTCTGCATTGAGCTTCTTCTTCCTTCTTGTAGAAAGAGTAAACGGCTTGTCTGGCACCAATGTCCCATAAGGAACTTTAGCAAGGAGTCCTGTGCTCTCTGCTATACCCCACGTCTTCCAAGATGTTAGCGTCTGGAAAAGCTTCAAGGCGTGGTGGCCCCATACAACTGCCAAAGTAAGCCATGTACTGCCTCCAAACATAGCTCCAACATCACAAGTAAACTGCATCCGTAGTCCACGAAATACATGAGGGTCACCCATCAGTTGTTGCTTATTAAACAGTCCAGCGAGATTAATTTCAATCATCCTCAATGTCTTGTGCACTGCGCCGCCAGCGACGACGGAAACCACGTCGCAGAGGCATTGCTGAGGCACTTTAACACACAGTGAACTCAGACTATGGTGGCTTTGAAGCTTTTCCACGCGCTAACATCTTGGCTTGGAAGACGAGCAGAGAGCACAGGACTCCTTGCTAAAGTTCCTTATGGGACATTGGAGCCAGACAAGCCGTTTACTCTTTCTACAAGAAGGAAGAAGAAGCTCAAGTCAGACGAATATCTCTTCATATGGGCAAAAGTAGGCAATGGTAATTGTAAAATAAAGATTAATGGTGACTGTATGTTCTACTGTACGGCCCTTAGTTGGTTAGAAGGAGTCCAGTTGAGGGCATCCCGGGTGGTGTTTTCCAACAGGATAACGCTCTCCCACATACTGCTATTGTAACCCAGATCTGTCTCCCCTCGAATACATATGGTACATTGTTTGACGACAAGTCCAGCGTTATGCACAACCAGCATTAACCACCCTCATATCCACCAAGTGCAACAGGCATGGCATAAAATGTGATACGGCACCTGTGCAACACAGACCATACAAGGTTGCATGCTTGCATTCAACATTCAGGCCGCTACAGCGGTTATTAATGTAGCTGTATTTCACATTTGCAATGGCTTATCTCGTGCTTACATTCACATTGTTCTAGCAATGTTAATCACTGACATATAGTACCTAGACAAATGTAATGTCAAAATGTCATTATTCTTTATTAATTAATTTTTGGTGCTGCAATTTTTTTCCGTCACTGTATTTCAGTTGGCAAATTTTTTCTGCTTCCTGCTTTTCCCTCTCAATGAAACTGCACCAATCTGACTTTTCTGTTACAGGAAGGAAAATATTAATCTAAGAATAACGAAAATTCCTGTTTCTAGGGAGGGAAATAAGAGAGAGAGAGAGAGAGAGAGAGAGAGAGAGAGAGAGAGAGAGAGAGAGGGAGAGAGAGAGAGAGGGAGGGAGAGACAGAGAGAGAGTGAGAGAGAGAAAGAGAGGCAACACGCATTATGCTGGCAAAGACATTTTATGCAGAAAATTCGAGCAATGTTTCCAGGTCAGATGGTGCGTACCACAGAAACGCGTCGCGGCGTTTGTGGAGGACGAGCCTGGCCGTAGTAGGGGTGGGGGGTGGGGTGAATGTGACTGGGAATGGGGGGGGGGGGGGGAGAGACGGTACGATATCGAGTGAGACGCGTCGTTGCTCGCTGTGCCACGACGGGACACGTATAAATTTGGGGCCGACGCTTGCAGAAAGCGTCGCAGCGGAGATATTGTTTGGGGGCGGATGGCTGGGACCGCAGAAGACCCTGCGGGCTGCGTCGTCTGCAGCGGCACGTCCTCGGTCCCCTCCCCTTTCCCCTCCCTTTCCGCATCCCTGCACGACGGTAGCGAATTGAAATAAGAGTCATTCCTCCCGGTCCCCAGTTTTGTCTCATGTAAGTTCTCCGATGCCCGTATCATTTACATTTTATCAAGGTGTCTTCTCTTACCACACTCCCAACTTTCAAATACACACACACACACACACACACACACACACATACATACATACACAAGGACACGGAGACACAAGTTATATTTTTTTATGCGACGAGAGGCTTATTAAAACTTACACATACACTACATGCCACTAAAATTGCTACACAACGAAGATAACGTGGTACAGACGCGAAATTTAACCGATAGAAAGAAGATGCTGTGATACGCAAATGATTAGCTTTTCAGAGCATTCAGACAAGGTTGGCGCCGGTGGCGACACCCACAGCGTGCTGACATGAGGAAAGTTTCCAACCGATTTCTCATACACAAACAGCAGTTGACCGGCATTGTCTGGTGAAACGTTGTTGTCATGTGTAAGGAGGAGAAATCCGTACCATCACGTTTCCGACTTTGATAAATGTCGGATTGTAGCTCATCGCGATTGCAGTTTATCCGATCGCGACATTGCTGCTCGCGTTGGTCGAGATCCAAAGACTGTTAGCAGAATATGGAAACGGTGGGTTCAGGAGGGTAATACGGAACGCCGTGCTGGATCCCAACGGCATCGTATCACTAGCAGTTCAGATGACAGGCATCTTATCCACATGGCTGTAGCGGATCGTGCAGCCACGTCTCGATCCCTGAGTCAACAGGTGGGGACGTTTGCAAGACGACAAACATCTGCACGAACAGTTCGACGACGTTTGCAGCAGCATGGACTATCAGCTCGGAGACCATGGCTGCGGTTACACTTGACGCTGCATCACAGACAGGAGCGCCTGTGATGGTGTACTCAACGACTACCTGGGTGCACGAATGGCAAAACGTCATTTTTTCGGATGAATCCAGGTTCTGTTTACAGCATCATGAGGGTCGTATCCGTATTTGGCGACATGGCGGCGAACGTACATTGGAAGCGTGTATTCGTCATCGCCATAGTGGCATATCACCCCGCGTGATGGTATGGGGTGCCATTGGTTACAGGTCTCGGTCACCTCTTGTTCGCATTGACGGCACTTTGAACAGTGAGCGTTACATTTCAGATGTGTTACAACCTGTGGTTCTACCCCTCATTCGATCCCTGTGAAACCCTACATTTCAACAGGATAATGCACGACCGCATGTTGCAGGTCCTGTACGGGCCTTTCTGGATACAGAAAATGTTCGACTGCTGCCCTGGCCAGCACATTCTCCAGATCTCTCACCAACTGAAAATGTCTGGTCAATGGTGACCGAGAAACTGGCTCGGCACAATACGTCAGTCACTATTGATGAACTGTGGTATCGTGTTGAAGCTGCATGGGCAGCTGTACCTGTACCGCCATCCAAGCTCTGTTTGACAATGCCCAGGCGTATCAAGGCCGTTATTACGGCCAGAGGTGGTTGTTCTGGGTACTGATTTCTCAGGATCGAAGCACCCAAATTGCGTGAAAATGTAATCACATGTAAGTTCTATATTAATTTGTCCAATGAATACCCGTTTATCATTTGCATTTCTTCTTGGTGTAGCTGGCTAGTAGTGTATTAGTGATTTCAAATTACAAATTCTAATTTAGCTTTATTTAAGCTTCTTTACTTAATTCCAGTCAGTGATGAGAAGCAAACTAGCGTCGGACTATCAACTTCGCTCCATGATGACTATCTTCAGTTCTGCCAGGAGAGGAATGAGCCAGTTTGGTGTTGGCTCGATCTCGAGTGCTACAGTTCGATTTGATTTTACATGTGCTGTGAAACGCCTAAGTTTGTAGCGGCCGTTCTGGTGGCCTACCGTGGGTTTTGGCGAGGCTCCTTCTAGGGTGAGCCGAGGCGCTCACTAGGAGTCGGCCCCATAAGCGAAGCAGTAAGGTTCTGCCCCATGGCTGTGGCTTGTTGTCGGCGCAAGTCAATGTTTATCTGCGGAGTTAAGAGCGAAGTCCTTAAGGTGAGTAGGCACAGCAGTGGTAGGGCTACGTGCAAGGGTTAAACCTCTTTCTCACTCAGGCATCACTTGTGATTTACGTGATGTGTTGGTGTCTTGGTACACCTGAGTCATTTGTCGGACGTCGAACGTAGTTGGTTATTTTGGAACGAGGTATGACTTGCTATACTCTGTGGTATGGTGGCCGCAGCAGATGAGGAGATCGTTTGCAGAAACTGTTGGCCCAAATGGCTGGGCGCTGTTTTAAAAAGGTGAGCGTCGCGTGTGTTCAATGTGTGAGGTGTTTCATTTAAAAGTCGGCCTTTGTGGCCGAACGGTTCTAGACGCTTCAGTCTGGAACCGCGCGACCGCTGCGACCGCAGGTTCGAATCCTCCCACGGGCATGGTGTGTGTGATATCCTTAGGGTAATTAGGTTTAAGTAGTTCTAAGTTCTAGGGGACTAATGACCTCAGATGTTAAGTCCCATAGTGCTCAGAGCCATTTGAACCATTTTTCCCCATTGAAAACGAGCTGGTTGTCTGAGCCACTCGCTCCGCGTATTAGTGTCCTAAGGACTCACCTTAAATACCGTTTAAGTATTTTATTGGTTTTTCGTTATTAGTTTCTTAGGGCCATTTGCTCTCTGCTTAACTGTTAAGTTGTTGAACACTAATATTACCACAAACTGTAAGTTGTGGAACTCCGACTTCATGTTTATCTCATTGTGAATCTTGTGCACTATCACAAGTACGTAAGCTGTTTTTTATAAATCATTTGTCTGCTGCGGTGCATTGACAGAGTTATTGAGTTTGCTTTAAAGCTCAAAAATTTAATGAAAAATACCTGAGTGAAACAGAAAAAGCCTCAAACAATGCTTGACAAAAAAGGTGGAGCAGCCTGAACGGGAGGAGGAAACTTAGTGGAACTTGAAAGGGTGAGAGGGCATGTGCTGTTATTTCATAGAGCGTAAATTGTTTTTCTAAACGCTTGGCCATCTAAGCTCCCACTTCTGTTTACTTTCATTTCTGGCCAAGTCTCGCATACACCCTAAATTTGAACGAAATCGATCATAATGAGTTGTCTCTGTCTTCTCACTACATACGTTGAACGCTCAGATCATTTTTGCAATGTTCTTCGAAAATTTATATTATTAGGGGTCACAGTCACAGTTTTCTTCAAGATGTCTCCATAGCAATTGCTGCAACACTTCCTTCAGTATGTTTTTCGTTCTCCTTCCCAAGAACAACGATGCAATCTTTTATCTCATGTCTGTTGCGTTCTTCCGATCAATGTCCGTCTTAAACTTCGCAATGACTACCTTTATCGAGGCATTCCTATGCAGATATTAGAACCGCTAGTCTCTTCCGTAAAAATATTTCAGTGAAGACTACAGATTACTTCCTATACGCTTAGACACATTCGTAATTATCCATCAGTACCTGTTCTTTGTTGGCTTTGCTATCGTGCATGCATCGTTAGCGCACTGGAAAAAAAATTAGTCCTTAAGGTGACACTGCCTATATCCTTGATAATCGTCTCAGTTGCGCGAGGAAGTTACCTCTTGTGTTCCATAACAAGCTGGATCCACTCGCTGATGACTGAATCCTGCAGAGCTATAAAAGTTTGTGGACATTGACTGCTAAGTTTCAGCAGCAGTTCCTGATAGCCCCAAACAGTCTCCGTGTCATTAAGATCAGGTGGTGTAGCGGGTCAGCCGAGATGCGATGGGTGCGTGGCTGTTCGTCGAACCGACACGTATGCGTGCATCAACGTGAATGCGGCTCTTGTTATCTTGGAAGACGGAGTAATCACAGCGCAGTCACCACGAAGATACGGAAGAGAGAATTACACTTGCCCATCGGGGCCGGCCGACGTGGCCGAGCGGTTCTTGGCGCTACAGTCTGGAACCGCGCGACCGTTACGGTCGCAGGTTCGAATCCTTCCTCGGACATGGATGTGTGTGATGTCCTTAGGTTAGTTAGGTTTAAGTAGTTCTAAGTTCTAGGGGACTGATGACCTTAGATGTTAAGTCCCATAGTGCTCAGAGCCATCTGAACTATTTTTGCCCATCGGGAATGATTAAATAAACATCTTGGTTGAAGTTGACGGTAACATAAATAAGAACGGAAAACATTCCCAAAACTTCACGGTACCACGTCCAGTCCGAAATACATCTCCATGTCTTGTAGGTTAAAAGCCCCATTGGACCATGGGCGCACTCGACGACTTGTATCATCTGAGAAGAGGCAAAGCCGCATCTCATAGGACCGCACTACAGTCATTTGCTGTCCCAATTCGATGTTATCTGGCCTACTGAAGAAAAGCAGCTGTAATTGCTAATATTAGCAACTACCTTTTGCGAGGTGCCCTACTCCAAATGTCTATCGCAAGGCATTCCATTCCCAAAGTCCGCTCTGAAAATGGTTGAATTGAACAAGCACTCACTGACAACAACAACTGAAACCAACTGTCACAGAGAAGTCGTAACATTTATCTGCAGTCTGTGATGGTTAACATCTCTTTACTGCCACTGTTATTACGCAGTATTAGATGGCTGCGAGTGACACTGATACTTGTAAACACGTTCCACTGGCCGCTGCGATACACCAACAAATGCAGCAATTTGATTGAACGTGTTGTCATGGGCACGTCGAAACACGGCAGGTCGTTCTGCCATTATATCGCTTTTATGCATCGACTTATTTTACTGCGCTAATCCTTGGCACAGGCATACCATTTTAGTGCCATAGCGCGTCAAGATGACCCGAGTCCTTTTTTAAGAGAATGACTAATGTTTTGTGCCGTGAACTTACTTTAGACGAAGCTCCTTGGACAATGACGGAGCCATTAAACGTCTTATTATTACCAGTGGTGCCGTGAAGTGCCTCTTGCGATTCGTCATATTTGGCGACGATTTTTTATTTACTTCTCTCTCTATTTTTATTTAATTTGTATTTCTTTTAGCGTGTAGTCATCAAATGATGGCTTTTTCAAACGTAATATTGCTACAAACGTATAGTATGTATCATATTTTCTTACAGAGGTTTAACACGTAACATATTTAACTAAAAAGGTTACTACATTAATTACAGCTTAGCATTCTTTCAGTGAATACGTACATTTATTTACAAGAAAAGTTTTAATTTTGTTTTAAATGGATCCTCAGTACATAATTTATTTGATTTTGGCAGTTTGTAGCCACTGAGCCACTGATATATTGACTGTCGTCTGCTACTTTAAATTTTTTCTTTGTCTGCAATAATTGTTCTTATTTCCCGTGTTGTGATTGTGTACATCGTAGCATTTGGGTCTAGACCCTAACGGTTTACAAAAATGTGGATATATATATTTATAAACGAATTTACAGTGAGATATTTATTTTGATGAGAGCATTACGTTAGATTTCCCATTTTCCTAAACCACTTGTCAGCCTAACAGTTCTCTTTTGTTACAGCAATATTCTGTTCAAGTGCACACCAACGACACGCCCCACAGCTCCATTACATAACTTATAAATGGGAAAATTGTTCCATAGTACACTGTTTTTAGTATTTATTACACACAGTTTTGGACGGTTGGCAAAACAAATACAATGCACTGCTTATTTTCTTTCTTACATAGTTAACACGGTTTTCCCACCAAAGAATGTCATCCAACTGCAGACCAACAAATGTATGCTCTTCATTGTCTATAGACGAAATTCCACAAATCTCTCCTACACATCTGTGGCTTGAGTTGCCTGCTTTTCAGTCCAGTAAGTGTGATATTGTGGTATTTATTTTTAGGCCTTGATCGCTAAAATATTTAGTTACTTCAGATATCCCACACGTTGAAAAATACACGATATTCTCCTCATTGCCACCAAGAAACAGTAGAGAGGTGTCATCAGAATAAATAAATAAATACACACACAGACACACACACACATACACACACACACACACACACACACACACACACACGCACACACACACACACACACATATATATATATATATATATATATATATATATATATATATATAATATCATTTACATACACAAGAAAAACAAATCACAAATCATCGCAGTATTGAATCCTGCGGGGTACCATGAATTACTGTGTCAGTTGTATAGTGAATGATGATTTTCCTTACAACATTATGATAATTCATGTTTTTCATTCAAGAGATGTGTGTGTGATATTGCATGCCCTCAGCTTCTGCTAGAGAAGAGCATAGCTGGCCAGATGAAAAGCCTTCGCGAGATCTAGAAACGTGTCTACAATATCCTTTCGTTCATCTGGATAGCTATAGACTTGGTGCAAAGATTTTGTGATAGCTGTCGTGGTGTTGCGATCTTTTCGAAGTCCACAGTGGGTTTCTGTGAGGAGACTGGGTATAGTGAAAAAAGGCACAACTTCAAGCCATACAGCTATAGAAGATTCATGAGAGAGTGAGCCATTTATAAATGTAGATATCTTCATTCATATCGAACACGATTATTTCGTAAATTTATAAGTCGCTAGTGATTCGGTTTTAAATTAGTATGTGTAGATAGTAAAGGATAAGAACCAAGCGTACCGCAATTCGACTATCGGTCTAGCCACTACTGCTCGTATTTAATAAGCGGTGTCTTATAACTAACCTCGATTTAGATACTCCCAAAGCATTGTGGAGCGGTTAACCACAGCAAAAAAGTGTGCAAGAAGTCAAGTAGTGCTCGAGTTACGAGAAAGGAAAAGCGTTGGAGGAAGATGGCCCGATGCGTCAGAAGTCGGAGCAGAACTTTCAATCGTGGAAGATGCTGGCTTTGCAGAAGCGCCCTCTCCTCTCCTTCACTGCCTGTGACAACCGGAGCGTTATTCAAGAGGAAGCCCTTTCATGCTCCTCTGAGACAGTCAAATCTTTTCTTTTGCCGCCATCACGAAGCCGACTCTGCCGAATAACATCTGTCGCTAGTGAACCGGAAGCTTTTTTCCCAGACGCGAAGACCTCGTCACCTGTTCAGCGGCTCGTAAAAGACGCACGTGTTACGCTGTTCTTAAAGAGGACTGACGAACTAATCGGAGAAGTTTAAAGCGTCACCCCTCAGAAAGTGTATTTCAGCTTTGCCGTGGTCGTCTTCCTCTGCTTGTATCTTGACTTCTCCTGTCTGCTCACTGTCTCTAAGCCATCCCACCGCTCCATCCTTCAGATCCCAGCACAGAGAAGCGAAGAAAGTAGAGGGCAAAAAAGTAACGACGAGATAAACTTTGTTATTAAGAAGAAACAAACTTCTAACGAGCCAGTCTTACGACTAACGAGGGTTAAGGTTCAAAGTTTTGATTCTCGCAACAGAAAAAGTTAATTCTAAAGACTTTCAGATGTTTCAGTTTCCGTTGGGGAAAAATATTAAAACATATTGCTGTGGTATATTCCTCATCTAACGGATCACATTTTTCAAAAAAATCAGGTCGGTACTATTATAAAAAACTAACTAATCAGGCTGGATCTTAATTTTAGATGCTATTTGGCTTTAAAATATTGAACATAGCTGCCTTTCAGCTGCGGTGAAAGTTAATGAGACATTTGAGATAATCAGCCACCCAGTTGCAGATGTGAAGGTTCGTTAACAGCTCTTGGCTATGGTTTCAACAATTGTAAAATCTTCTTCAGGAATGCATATAGATCTATAGAGCGAACTTTTTACATCATAGATAAATAATATCCTGGAGATGCACAGGATGTACAAAGCCACTGGATAAAAATAAAATAGATCGATATTACTTACACTACGTTATCGAAAGTATCCGGACACCCTGCTGAAAATGACTTACAAGTTCGTGGCGCCCTCCATCGGTAATGCTGGAATTCAGTGTGTTGTTGGCCTATCCTTTGCCTTCTACTCTCGCAGGCATAAGTTCAATCAGGTACTGGAAGGTTTCTTGGGGAATGGCAGCCCATTCTTGACGCAGTGCTGCACTGAGGAGGGGTATCGATGTCGGTCGGGGGGGGGGGGGGGGGGGGGGCTGGCACGAAGGATGCAACCGCCATCCCCGAATTGCTCTTAAACAGTGAGGAGGAGGAATAGGAATAGGCTTAAAAAATCAATGTAGGGCTGTGCTGTGATAGTGCCACGCAAAACAAGGGGGTGCAAGCCTCTTCCATGAAAACCACGACCGCGCCACAACACTACCGCTTCTGAATTTTACTGTTGGCACGACACACGCTGGCAGATGATGTTCACCTCCATTCGCCATACCCACACCCTGCCATCGGACCGTTACATTGTGTGCCGTGATTCGCCACTCCATACAACGCTTTTTCACTGTGCAATCGTCCAATGTTTACGCACTTTACACCAAGAGAGGCGTCGTTTGGCATTTACCGGCATGATGTGTGGCTTATGAGCAGCCGCTCGACCATGAAATCCAAGTTTTCACACCTTCCGCCAAACTGTGATAGTACATGCAGTGGATCCTGATGCAGTTTGGAATTTCTGTGTGATGGTCTGTATAGATGTCTGCCTATTACTCATTACGACCCTCTTCAGCTGTCGGTGGTTTCTGTCAGTCAACAGACGAGGTCGGCCGGTACCCTTTTGTGCTGTATGTGGCCCTTCACGTTTCCACTTCACTATCACATCGGAAACAGTGGGCTTAGGGATGTTTAGGAGCGTGGAAATCTCGCGTGCAGACGTATGACACAAGTGACACCCAATCACCTGACCACGTTCGAAATCCGTGAGTTCCGCGGAGCGCCCCATTCTGTTCTCTCACGACGTCTAATGACTACTAAGGTCGCCGATAAGGAGTACCTGGCAGTAGGTGGTAGCACAATGCACCTAATATGAAAGACGTATGTTTTTGGGGGTGTTCGGGTACTTTTGATGAGATAGTGTACAGAAAAATCACATATTGGTGACGATAAATTTCGGAGCAGAGAAGCTCATCTGATGTAACATGGCGTGTGTGACCAGCAGCAAAACCACGTAAAATCCATTAAAAACATTACCACTGGAGCTGGGCTAACCGTAGAAATCTTGAAATTAAAATGTACTTGGCATTAATTCGTTCTACTCATCTCATCTGCACCATTCCTATGTAGCGCCACAACTTCTGTTTCCTTCTTGTCTGAACTGTTCATCGACCACGTTCCACTTCCGTACGAGCTTACATTCCAGGCAAATTCTTCAGAGAAGATTTTGTAGTATTTAAATGTGGATTCGATGTTAACAGATTTCTCTTTTCCAGAATTCTTTTTTCGCTACACGAAGTCTGCATCTTCTGTCCGCTCTATTTCGGCCATCATTTGCTTACTAATTAGCGACACTCATCTACTAGATATTGTGTCTCGTTTCCTAATACAGTGCCTACAACATCACACAATTTTGTTCATCGCCATTTAGTAAACCAAGTTTTACTTCTGTCGATTCTCTTTTGAAGACACTATTCATGATGGTCAACTAATCGTCCAAATTCTTTGCCGTCTCTGAGAGAGTTGAAATGTCAGCAGTAAACCTAGATGTTTTGATTTCTACTCCTTCAAATGGTTCAAATGGCTCTGAGCACTATGCGACTTAACTTCTGAGGTCATCAGTCGCCTAGAACTTAGAACTAATTAAACCGAACTAATCCATGCCCGAGGCAGGATTCGAACCTGCGACCGTAGCGGTCGCTCGGTTCCAGACTGTAGCGCTTAGAACCACACGGCCACTCCGGCTGGCTATACTCCTTCAAATGTAATCCTTTTCCATATTTCTCCATGGTTTCGTTTACTGTCTGATCGATGCACAGGCTCAGCAACACCTGATATAGGCTAAAACCCTGTCTCACTTTTTTCTCAACCACTACTTCCCTCTCATGCCCTTCGGCTACTATAACTGCAATCTGGCTTACGTAGGAAGTATCAGTAAACTTTCGTTCCCTTTACTTTATCCCTGCTGCTTTCAGAATTTCAAAGAGCATATTCTAGACAACATTATCAAAAGCATTCTTTAAATCTACAAATGTTATAAACGTAGATTTGCCTGCTTCTCGGCCGACAGTGCGGAACCGGACTAGAACCTGGGTTTCCCGTTTACCGCGAGCGTTCAATTTCACCACTTCGGATATCCGTGCTCACCTCCAGGACCGATCCAAGCTTCCGTATGTAATAGTGTCTACGTAACATAGCGATTGCACACCGTTCGTGTGATACCTGCACCGGGAGAGGCAATGTTTTTCTCGTCAGCTTGCCCGTATTTGGCATGTTGTTGTTGTGGTCTTCAGTCCTGAGACTGGTTTGATCCAGCTCTCCATGCTACTCTATCCTATACAAGCTTCTTTACCTCCCAGTACTTACTGCAACCTACATCCTTCTGAATCTGCTTAGTGTATTCATCTCTTGGTCTCCCTCTACGATTTTTACCCTCCACGCTGCCCTCCAATGCTAAATTTGGGATCCCTTGATGCCTCAGAACATGTCCTACCAACCGATCCCTTCTTCTAATCAAGTTGTGCCACAAACTTCTCTTCTCCCCAATCCTATTCAATACCTCCTCATTAGTTATATGATCTACCCATCTAATCTTCAGCATTCTTCTGAAGCACCACATTTCGAAAGCTTCTATTCTCTTCTTGTCCAAACTATTTATCGTCCATGTTTCACTTCCATACATGGCTACACTCCATACAAATACTTTCAGAAACGACTTCCTGACACTTAAATCTATACTCGATGTTAACAAATTCCTCTTCTTCAGAAACGCTTTCCTTGCCATTGCCAGTCTACATTTTATATCCTCTCTATTTCGACCATAATCAGTTATTTTGCTCCCCAAATAGCAAAACTCCTTTACTACTTTAAGTATCTCATTTCCTAATCTAATTCCCTCAGCATCACCTGACTTAATTCGACTATATTCCATTATCCTCGTTTTGCTTTTGTTGATGTTCATCTTTTTAGAATTATGCATGTCTGAAGGACATATCCATCGAATTATACAGACAGCCTCAAATGGCTCTAAGCACTATGAGACTTAACATCTGAGGTCATCAGTCCCCTAGACTTAGAACTACTTAAGCCTAACTAACCTAAGGACACATCTGTGCCCGAGGCAGGATTCGAACCTTCGAACGTAGCAGCAGCGCGGCTACGGACAGAAGCGCCTAGAATCGCTCAGCCACAGCGGCTGGCTAGACACCTCAAATACAAACACTGCACTAACTGTAACTGCAATAAAAAATAAATTGCCTCCACGGCATTTTTTAAAAAACTGTTTTTAAACGAGACGAGTTAGTTAATCTGTCCACTGTTGAATTTGGCTTTCCTTCTTGACCTCTTAAAAGTACTCGTAGTTTTGTGGCTTTCCGAATTATTCGCTAATACGGTTGAAAAGCGCTACAGTTTGTCAGAGAAGCATACGTTGGCAAACTTACAAAGGGAGGTCACGACGTTTGGAACGCGGATTTACTGCAAACTTCGTACAATCGTAGTACTTCATGAGGACAACAAAATGTGTAAGCAGTAGCGCGTACTTCTCAAGCGTTGTTGTGAAAATCACAAGATAATTTCGGTCGTCGAATAAATATCTGTGCGTAGCCATTTCAACCATCAAGCGGCTGCAGCCGAAAGATGACGGCGCGGTAGCGCAGCGTGTTCGGTCAGATCGTTAGCTACCCTTTATAGTAAAATAACTGAGCGAACAGATCATTGAACAAACTGAACGAGTGTCATCGGACGTCCGCCCTGAACAAATAAATTCAACGAACAATATAGAACAATTAAAAAAAAAGTGTTTGGCGTTCAAGCCGCTGAATCGCTGGATCGAGTTCCTTTGGTCAGTTTTTTTTTTATTTTCAACAAAGTCGTTTTCTTTATTATTTATATTGCAATTTATATAATGGGGAAAATACGTGTAATCGGATGAGATTTTATTAAATTTATGTTATTTCGCAGTGTACTAATTTTTATTATCATAAATAATGTAATATTCATATCGACTAGTAAACGACCAAATGCATAAAGTTATACTGAAAATGTACGCTTGTCCGTGATTTGAGAAATCCCTTATACCTGGAAGGAGCCAGAAACGACTTGTTACCTCCAAGTTTTGACCGGCACAGACGGATTTCGAAAGATGGACAATTAATCGTCACTTTCGACATTACGAGTTGAAGTTGCAGGATGGTACTTTTCGTAAAAACATGGAAAACATAAAGTTAAACGGCACCAGCTGCAATGAATAAATACTATGTTTCCGCATACGCAAGGTATTTTGACGTTTTCTGTGGAAAAACAAACCTTGTTAACATTTTCAAAGACCTCTCTTTCAGACGATAGTTTGGAAGCAAGCAATGCATAACGCAGTATTTCCTTAAAAATCGGCGCTGATAATTGGTTGTGCAGTAACGAGTGTATTTTGATGGCGTCTTCCGAGAAGCAATTTCTCGTTCTCTTTCGATTAAATACGAACAGTTTTGAAGACACAGACAAGCATACATTTTCAGTATCACTTCATGCGTTTGGTCGTTTACTAGTCGATAGTTATGAATAGTATATTATTTGTGATAATAAAAATTAGTAGACTGCCAAATAACATTGTAAATTTAATAAAAGTTCATCCGATTCCACGTATTTTTCCCATTATATCAACTATAATATAAATACTAAAGAAAATGACTGTGTTGAAAATAAAAAAAGCTGACGAACGGAACTCGATCCAGCGGCTTGAACGCCAACCACTTAAAAAAAAAAATACATTTTGTTCTATATTGTTCGCTGAATTTGTTCAGGGCGGAGGTCCGATGACACTCGTTCAGTTTCTTTGTTCATCCGTTCGTTCAGTTTTTATATTAGAAAGGGAAGCTAACGCTCTGGCCGAACACGCTTTTTTTTTTTAATCTCATTTTTGTTCGCTTTTGTTCGTTGTATCTGCTCGGGGCGGACGTCAAATGGTTCAAATGGCTCTGAGCACTATGGGACTTAACTACTGAGGTCATCAGTCCCCTAGAACTTAGAACTACTTAAACCTAACTAACCTAAGGACATCACACACATCCATGCCCGAGGCAGGATTCGAACCTGCGGGGGCGGACGTCGTAAGACATCCAATCAAGTTCGTTGTTGATCGATTAACTCAGTTTTTTTTTTTATTACAGAGGGTACGTAACCTTCTGACCGAACAACACGCTGAGCTACCGTGCCGTCATCACTCGGCTGCAGCCGCTTCATGGTTAAAATGGCCATGCAGAGATATACAGGGTGATTCAAAAAGAATACCACAACTTTAGGAATTTAAAACTCTGCAACGACAAAAGGCAGAGCTAAGCACTATCTGTCGGCGAATTAAGGGAGCTAGAAAGTTTCATTTAGTTGTACATTTGTTCGCTTGAGGCGCTGTTGACTAGGCGTCAGCGTCAGTTGATGCTAAGATGGCGACCGCTCAATAGAAAGCTTTTTGTGTTATTGAGTACGGCAGAAGTGAATCGACGACAGTTGTTCAGCGTGCATTTCGAACGAAGTATGGTGTTAAACCTCCTGATAGGTGGTGTATTAAACGTTGGTATAAACAGTTTACAGAGAATGGGTGTTTGTGCAAAGGGAAAAGTTCTGGACGGCCGAGAACGAGTGATGAAAATGTAGCACGCATCCAGCAAGCATTTGTTCGCAGCCCAGGAAAATCGACTCGCAGAGCTAGCAGAGAGCTGCAAATTCCACACTCAACTGTATGGAGAGTCCTACGAAAAAGGTTAGTTATGAAACCTGAACGTCAACTACCCGAGGCGATGGATCGGCCGCCAGGCAGCCCGTGACAGAGCACTTCATCACTGGCCTCCAAGAAGCCCTGATCTTACACCCTGCGATTTTTTCTTATGGGGGTATGTTTAGGATATGGTGTTTCGGCCACCTCTCCCAGCCACCATTGATGATTTGAAACGAGGAATAACAGCAGCTATCCAATCTGTTACGCCTGATATGCTACAGAGAGTGTGGAACGAGTTGAGTATCGGGTTGATAATGCTCGAGTGTCTGGAGGGGGCCATATTGAACATCTCTGAACTTGTTTTTGAGTGAAAAAAAACCTTTTTAAATACTCTTTGTAATGATGTATAACAGAAGGTTATATTATGTTTCTTTCATTAAATACACATTTTTAAAGTTGTGGTATTCTTTTTGAATCACCGTGTATATTCGACGACCGAAATTATCTTGCTATTTTCTCAGTAACGCTTGAGAAGTACGCGATACTGCTTACACATTTTGTTGTCATCATGGAGTACTACGAGTGTACGAAGTTTACAGTAAATCCGCGTTCCAAACGTGGCCTCCCCTTGTTAGATGTTGCTCGCCTGTTGTTGGCGCAGCTGTTAATTACACATGAGACGAGAGCAACATATTAACGGGACGTAATGAGAACAGAAACAGGGATGGGTGCTTGAAGACAGAGAGGAGAGAAGCGGAGAAGGGTTGCTAGGGGGCTGAGGCTTCGGGAGAAGCAGGCGGCCGGCCTCGCGGGAGGAATTCTGCCGCCGCCACCTGGCTGCTGCCTGATCCGGCACTTGCCTAAGGGGCTTACTGACGTCACCGATCGCCGTCAGCCAATAACGATCGCCTCGCTGGCAGCTGGCAAGGCCCGCACGCCACCGTCTCCGTTCATACTGGCAGGCGACTCCCCAGGGCCGCAAGAGGCGCTACGGGAGCTACTCGTATATTGGGGCGCTCGGCTGTGCGACTCGAGCGATGTGGAACTGCAGCAGACGAGCTGTTACCGCTATAGTATCCTCCTATACACTAAGAAAAAAAGAGAAGAAGGAAAAAAGGAAGGAACAAAGAAAGAAAGAAAAATTGCCCGAATGGGACGCAAATCAGCAGATACGATGTACTTGTACAGACAAACAAATGATTACAATTTCAGAAGAATTGGGTGCTTTATTCAAGAGAAAACCACTTGTATGAATATAAAGAGCTCAGATGGAAAACCAGTTCTAAGCCAAGAAGGGAAAGCAGAAAGATGGGCCGGCCGGGATGGCCGAGCGGTTCTAGGCGCTACAGTCTGGAACCGCGCGACCTCTACGGTTGCAGGTTCGAATCCTGCCTCGGGCATGGATGTGTGTGATGTCCTTAGGTTAGTTAGGTTTAAGTAATTCTAAGTTATAGGGGACTGATGACCTCAGAAGTGACGTCCCATAGAGCTCAGAGCCAATTGAGCCAGAAAGATGGAAGTGTATAGAGGATCTATACAAGGGCGATGTACTTTTTAGTTTTGTTTATTTATTTATTGTTCCGTGGGACCAAATTAAGGAGAAGTCTCCATGGTCATGGAACGAGTCAATACATGAAATTATAACACGATAGTAGAAACAGATAAAATGAAATATAAGCAACATATTCAGGCGACAATTCGTAAGTTTAAATAAAGAAAATCAACAATGTAACACTGGAATTTGCTTAATTTTTCAGCTCCTCGACAGAATAATAGGAGTGAGCCATGAGGAAACTCTTCAGTTTAGACTTCAAAGTGTTTCGGCTACTGTTAAGATTTTTGAGTGTTTGTGGTAGCTTATTGAAAATGGATGCAGCAGAATACTGCACTCCTTTCTGCATAAGAGTCAAGGAAGTGCATTTCACGTGCAGATTTGATTTCTGCCTAGTATTAACTGAGTGAAAGCTGCTAACTCTTGGGAATAAGCTAATATTGCTAACAACAAACGACATTAAAGAAAATATATACTGTGAGGGCAATGTCAGAATTCCCAGACTATTGAATAGTGGTCGACAAAAGGTTCTCGAACTTACACCACACATAGGACAATATTATTGAAATGGAAGAGGATGTAGATGAAGATGAAATGGGAGATAGGATACTGCGTGAGAGTTTGACAGAGCATTGAAAGACCTAAGTGGAAACAAGGCCCCAGGAGTAGACAAAATTCCATTAGAACTACTGATAGCCTTGGGAAAGCCAGCCCTGCCGAAACTCTACCATCTGGTGAGCAAGATGTATGAGACAGGTGAAATACACTCAGACTTCAGGAAGAATATAATAATTCCAATCCCAAAGAAAGCAGGTGTTGATAGATGTGAAAATTACCGAACTATCTGTTTAATAAGTCACGGCTGCAAATTACAAACACGAATTCTTTACAGGCTAATGGAGAAACTGGTAGAAGCCGACCTCGGGGAAGATCAGTTCGGATTCCGTAGACGTGTTGGAGCAAGTGTGGCAATATCGACCCTACGACTTATCTTAGAAGATAGATTAAGGAAACGCAAACCTACTTTTCTAGCATTTGTAGACTTAGAGAAAGCTTTTGACAATGTTGACTGGAATACTCTCTTTCAAATTCTGAAGGTGGCAAGGGTAAAATACAGGGAGCAAAAGTTATTTACAATTTGCGCAGAAACCAGATGGCAGTTATAAGAGTCGAGGGGCATGAAAGGGAAGGGAGTGAGACAGAGTTGTAGCCTATCCCTGATGTTATTCAATCTGTATATTGAGCAAGTAGTAAAGGAAACAAAAGAAAAATTCGGAATAGGAATTAAAATCCATGGAGAGAAAATAAAAACTTTGAGGTTCGCCGATGACATTGTAATTCTGCCAGAGACTGCATAGGACCTGGAAGAGCAGTTGAACGGAATGGACAGTGTCTTGAAAGGAGGATATAAGATGAACATCAACAAAAGCAAAACGAGGATAATTCAATGTAGTCGAATTAAATCAGCTGATGCTGAGGGAATTAGTTTAGGAAATGAGACACTTAGAGTAGTAAATGAGTTTTGGTATTTGGGGAACAAAATAACTGATTATGGTCGAAGTAGAGAGGATATAAAATGCAGACTGGCGCTGGCAAGGAAAGCGTTTCTGAAGAAGAGAAATTTGTTAACATCGAGTATAGATTTAAGTGTCAGGAAGTCGATTCTGAAAGTATTTGTATGGAGTGTAGCCATTTATGGAAGTGAACCGTGGACGATAAATAGTTTAGAGAAGAAGAGAATAGAAGCTTTCGAAATGTGGTGTTTCAGAAGGATGCTGAAGATTAGATGAGTAGATCATGTAACTAATGAGGAGGTACTGAATAGAATTGGAGAGAAGAGTAATTTGTGGCACAACTTGACTAGAAGAAGGGATCGGTTGGTAGGAAATGTTCTGAGGCATCAAGGGATCACCAATTCAGTATTGGAGGGCAGCGTGGGTAAAAATCGTAGTGGGAGACCAAGAGATGAACACATTAAGCAGATTCAGAAGAATGTAGGTTGCAGTAGGTACTGGGATATGAAGAAGCTTGCACAGGATAGAGTAGCATGGAGAGCTGCATCAAACCAGTCTGTGGACTGAAGACCACAACAACAACATTCAAGAGAAAGAGCTTCACGATATGAGCAAGTCAATAACGCGTTGGTCAATCTCTGGCCGTTATTCAAGCAGTTATTAGGCTTGGTATTAGTTGATAGAGTTACTGGATGTCTACCTGAGGGGAATCGTGCCAGATTCAGTCCAGTTGGGGCGTTAGATCGTCGAAATCCTTGGATATGTTGGAGGGCCTTGGCCACAATGATCCAAAAGTTCTCCATTAATGAGACATTCGGCGACCTTGCTGGCCAAGGAGCGAATACAAGCAGTAGAAGTGGTGTAGTCAACGAAGTACTTAACTAAGTCTTGTTGATATTCCATGATCGACCTTACGTTTGCCTTTTAGACCCTGGTGCCGGAATTGATACTCCATTATTACTACGTCTGTGGTATATTCTCATATGAGATTATTTCCAGAATCTTCAATATAGAAAAAAATTGTTCAGATGAAAAATGGTGCGAGTACATGGTGGCTATTGGGTAAGTGTATAGCTACTACAGCTTACAAGATGGAGATTGCAATATAACATGTCCAGAGGACGTACATGTGCAACGTACCGCCTTCTTTTCGACTTTGAGAAATTTCAAATTATTATCAGGGTTTTTTGACGGGCTCTGCCGAAAATATGGAAATCCGGGAAGAGATTACAGGTTGAGTGGCACCACGAAACGTCTGCATGTGACAGGAGATATATTCTGTGTCACCAGACAGTGCCAGAGAGTTTGAAAACTGTAGCGGAAAGAAGAATACAAAATGTATTCAACTAATAATTGAGGACGTTGAGTGAAAGAACTACTCTGATAAGGGCTTTGACCTTGAACGCTCGGAACCACACGAAATCATACTTAGACTAACATTACATCATAAAAACAACAGTGATTTGCGTCATTTCCATGCAAAACTCAGGAATTGTCTGCTTACGCCATCAGACGGTGGCATGTTGTAGCTGCACTATCAAGCGCTCGAGCTGCGTGAATGCTATAGTTGCAGTGCTAATGTCTCTTGGAGTGGTCGCATGCGTGTTGTTGAGTACAGTGATATCATAAAGAGAATTAATCCTATCAGTGTGGTCCAAATATTAGGGAAAAAGCTGCGACGTTTTGAATATCGAAATGAAATCGGGTAAGGAGCTGGTTTCAAAAGAAACATACTGTCGCAACTAAAAACTACAAAAGAGCATGTAATATCGATCCTGTATGATCTCATCCCCTTCCCCCACCTCCTCCTTTTCCTTGAAAGGATACGGATCCTGTACACCTCCCGTAAACTCGCTCCTCCTCACCCGCTCGTCTCCCCAATCCTCTCCCATCCCCGCCCGCTGCCGCGCCTGTATTCCCACGTCCCGCCCGGTCTCCATCTCTCCACCCTCCTTCCTCTCTCCCAAGGTGGCTTCCGCCAGCTCCCCCTCCCTGATGATGTCCTCCTCCCCTCCATCTACCCCTCCTATCAACTTTGACCCTGCCCCACCACCCACTTCCGATGTCCTTTCCTTTAGGCACCCTCCCTCCCTCCCTTCCCCTCCCTCCCCTTCTCTTTCCTTTTCCCCCATCCCCTCCCTCCGCCACTCTTCCCCCCGGGCTTCCCCTCCCCCTTCCTCCCTCCCCCTTTCTCCCCTGCCCGTGGCATCTCTGCTCTCCCCTCTCCCTCTCCCACTCCCCTTCCTCCTCCTCCTCTCTTGGCAGGTCCCCGGACTCGCACACGCATGGTGAACATTCGCGCGCCGGAGATCATCGCCATCAGTGTCTAGTGTGTGCCGTCGTGTTTAGTGTTCAGTGTTCCCCGTCACACTCCCTCGTTCACCAGTGCCATCGTCATCTTCAGAGTTTGTGCGTCGTCTCATCAGTTAGCAGTGTGGATTATCGACGAGTGTGAACGGCTCCGTGTTTGTCTCTATGTGTCTCCTGTTTTATTGCCCACATTCTGTAAGTTATGTGTCTTCTCCTGTTTTCTCTGCTTGTATATTCTATGGCTGAAGAGCAGCGTAGTGTGCTGCTGACAGCCTGCCTGTTGTACAGGCTTTAAAATAACAATAAAGTAAAAAAAAAAAAAAAACATGTAATATCATCAATTTTATTGAGCAAGATCGTATGGATCTACAGTTCACTATTGAAATCTGCACATGTGGTCACTAGAAGTGCAAAAAATGGTTGGTATGGACAATCCAAAGCTTTGATTTCTTTTATCGACAATCTTCAGGCTGAATATGGCATTTCATCCGGGCATATTACTGCACTTGTCACACCTGTGGACACGGAAGACGGTAAGAGTACGAAGGCACAACAGTCTATGGAGGGAGTGAGCATGTTTCCGACATAGCGGTTTGTGGAGAAAGGAAATCTTTGGAACAGTGACCAGAGTCAGTTCCAGTATGAATTGTCGTCATCATTAACGCAGTCTCACAGAGGAGAGAAAACTATAGCTAGTGTATCGTAGTCTGCAAAGAGCTCTACCCACAGCTACACAATTGATGTAGCTTTGTGAATAATAGGCAGACTAGCAAACAAATTTTACATCTGTTTTCAAGAGGTACAAGACACTTTTGGCCCAAATATTTCCAGAAACTTGAAACAGCCTACCCACAAAACATTCATGTGGAAGCAAGCAAAATGCAAAAATAACTAAAGAACACATGAAACGCTTTATAACTTCACTCCTTGGCGAACATGTGACAAGTGAAAGTAGTCTATTGGTGATTCCTGGTCAGGTCATACAGATCGTACCCTTCTAGATGCACGTTTTCCATACAAAGATGTTATGCAGAAGATATTGCCACCGACGAGAAAAAAATGTTGAGAACCCCTTGATGTTTATTTCTTTCGGAAATATAAGCTATGTATCAGAAGGATTGCTGATTTCATAGGAATACAATGTGCCAAACCACAAGTGAAAAGAGATAGGATCGTTATTTCATCATCAAACTTCACTATGCAATTTGCAATCAATATTCTGCACCAAAGCATTCGCCTGTGTTGCAATAAGCTTGGCTAAAGGCGGGATATGATATTGATATACCCATATGATCATCAGTAAACGTAATTAGTGTGGCTTTTCATATTGGACTGCTTGAATGGGAAAGAGATTTTAAATGTGAAAACGTGTCTTTACTGAGGTGAGCATATTGTTCTGTTCCAGTTTGTTTTAACCACTTCATCGAAATCCCACATCTGCACTACGAGGGTTAATATAAGCACTATCAGGTGTGTAGGATATGTGTGTTTTGCGCTGTTGTATTTGGCATTGTTGATTGTAATGGTACACTGACATCATTGAGTTACGGACAATTTTCCTACTGTGGTACACATATCTTGTTACTTTGTTTTCCTTTACTAAAATGTCACTTGTGGTAGAATGCAACCACTGCTTTTTTATGATCGAATGCTGATATAAGCATGGTTTAGTGTGGTTCCGAGTGTTCGCGGTCATAGGTGTCCCTTGTGAGATGAAGAGATTCGACACAGCAGAGCAACGGTGTCCGCATCAAACTTGTCAGAATATTGACGAAAAATGTTTTCATATTTATTGACTTCTTGTCCAACGACAGCGATCAAAGATACCGTAATAGCCTAGCGGTCCCTGAACACTGTCCACGTTCACTGACCGAGCGAGGTGGCGCAGTGGTTAGCACACTGGACTCGCATTCGGGAGGACGACGGTTCAATCCCCTGTCCGGCCATCCTGATTTAGGTTTTCCGTGATTTCCCTAAATCGCTCCACGCAAATGCCGGGATGGTTCCTTCGAAAGGGCACTGCCGACTTCATTTCCCGTCCTTCCCTAATCCGATGAGACTGACGCCCTCGATGTTTGGTCACAGCCCCAAACAACCGAACCCCACGTTCTCTGAGCCGAAAGGTTCAGGCCTGTTTATTTTCAGCGGATCCAGTATGCTTTTTGGCGGGTGTTTTCATTCACCCGCCAACTAACCGAGATAAATTTTCCAGGTGAGTTCAAAGAAACGCGGGGTGACGGACTGGTAGGTTAGGGGAGTGAGCTGCGAGGCGATAGCGCTGGCGAACGGCGGGACACTGCAGCGTGCAGCCGGTGCTCTCGACAAAGGACGCATCCCCCAAGTAATTCTGCGCCCGCACAAGCGCCTCATTAACGCTGCCATAACACGCTTCCCGCACATTATTTAGCGTAATCGTAATTCTGGCTTTTAATGAGCAATGTGAGTCCAGACGAGGTGCTGCCACCCACTCCCCACCAGCTCCGAACCCCAGCGCTCCCGTGAGATTAGTTGCCAAGTTTTTACAGCCCGAGTAATAAACGAGAGGTCGGCTCGCCTGCCCCCGGATAAAGGCGGCGGGGGGTTGGCGGGGTGGGGGGGGGGGGGTGGGGGGGAAGACCGCCCCACAGTTCTGCACCCTCCATCTGCCGGGGCGGAAGCGCCACCCACGCAGTCTCTTCGCCTCGGAGCCAGCAGCGAAGAAGGAATCCCTGACTGCGCCCACTACGGCAAAAGAACTTTTTACCCTTTTCCTCACCTTCGCCTAGAAGTAATAATTAAGCCTAACGCTATTTGCTCGCGCCGCTCCTTTGTGCCGGTGACACAGCCCTGCAGGCGGAAAAATTAAATTTACTTTCGAGATAAACTTGCGCCTTTCCGGGATGCATAGAAAAAAATGCAGATTGTGAATTAACGAGAACGAGAGAGAGAGAGAGAGAGAGAGAGAGAGAGAGAGAGAAGCTTGAAAATTCGCAAGCTTTTTTTTTCTCGGTGAAAATGGAACGAGACGACCTCGAATTGTGAGCGCTAAGTCTGCGGGCTGAGTACTGTCGGAAAATCGGCTGCAAAATTTGCCCAAAGTTTTCGCAAACTCGCCGCGGAAGAAGCAGTGTATGAAAAATTTGCAGCTGTGTTAAAGGGTAGTCTTCTAAGGCAGAAAACTATCTGAGCTTTTGCTTTATTTACAAAGTGCAGCTAACTGGGAGATTCAGAACATAGTGCAGTCCCGACAGTGTCAACTTGTGCTGCTTCTATTGCGTAAGGTGTTTCCTTCTTTCACCGAGTCAACTGAGCAGTGCTTGAGAATCTGGGTAGGCATTTGAGATGAGCAAGATACACATTCCAGTCCGGTCATCCAGACTTCACGTTATTATGTAACAAATGTAATAATTTTTGACACGATTTCTGTTACTGATGTGTGCAAATACATTCCATTCCCCTCTCCATCGCCTGAAAGGTCGTCGTTTCTTTTTTGTTTTGCTTTCTAAAGTACCCTGTGTTCTTCTTCAGGGTTCAGACTACCTGCATACCAAATTTCTTCGAAATCGGTTCAGCAGCTTTGTCGTCAAAACGTAACAGAACTATTTTCGCATTTATAACATTAGTATGTATACAACTTTAAATTGGGATATCATTTTTTCATGATTTGATTTTGATAAAATACAGACGTAGAGCCCCAAGCTATGCTCAAGTTACCTGTGACAGCCCCATGAAAATTAGTCTTTTAGTTATGGAGATCAGCGTGTTCCAGCAGACAGACACGACCGACTTCGATAAAACTTTAGATCACGATCTCTTTTCTTCTCGTGACCTGATTTTGATGAAATAAAGCCTATGCGTTGCCTCAGGGTACGATCATTTTGCCTGTGAAAGCCTCCTCCCCCCCCCCCCCCCCCCGCCAAAAAAAAAAAAAAAAAAAAGAAAAATTCGTCAAGTTCAATCAAACAAATGGACACATCGATCTTACAGTTCTGTTATCAGTAGAGGAAAGAATATATAGATATAGACTGAACATATGGCAAATGCTTATTGTTTTCCTTTTGAAAGGAAGAGTAACTTCTGTTTTTTGGCTTTGTGAAATATTTTCTCCACAATTATGGCGAAGACACATCATGTTTACACAGTATTTCTCTTAAATGTTACATAACAAAAATCGTAGTCATCGAAGCACTCGAGGAGGTATCTGCGAAATGAAGAAATTAGAAGCGCAATTATCTTAGCTGATTGCTGTTGGTCTACCTGTCAATCCACACTAATTTGCAATTTACAAAAGTCTTAAGTCTATTTATATCGAGAAAGCTAATTAACTTGTACATATAGAGCACTCACCTTATTCGGTTACACCTTCTCTGTACATATACACGAACATAAACTAACAAATCATTCCCTGGAAGTTCAAATTTTTGTAAAGGTACAATACAGGCATGTTCACATAGTTAGGCATCATTTGTCATAGACAGAGTTCACCTACCTTCTCCCCGTAGCACGACGGACATTCTAAAATTAAACGGAATTAGATTATACACTACGTAATCCAAAAGGCTGCAGTGTCTACAGTTTGATTAGTTTTACAAATGCTATACAACAAAACCCAGCGCTACACTAGTATTCTTAAGCTACAATGGTACTGTACAATGCGGGTTGGATGAAATGGGGGTGAGATGTGATTGCATCGCCGTCCAACGCACCTCGTCATATCTTTCACGCATTGCAAAATGATCCGTCATGATAAAGGAGGACACACTTCATTTTACCTTGTAACTGTAACGTGAGGGAAGATGGTAATCTAGCAGCATTTTAATGCCCTTTTTGTACTTAAAAGTACGTGTTTTTCAATTGTGAGTATACAATTCCTTTTCAGGGTGGTCACGAGAGAGAGAGAGAGAGAGAGAGAGAGAGAGAGAGAGAGAGAGAGAGAGTGGGGTATATGAAATATATTCGCATTTGCGAATATGGTCAACCATCAGCTGTATAATGGAATGACGACAACGAAAATTTGTGCCCAATTCCTCGTTTATCGCGAGCGGTCACCTTACCAAATTGGCTATCCGTGCACGGTTCACGACCAGACCCCAACTTCGACATATCGTCAACCATGTGTCTGCAACCTGTACTCGCACATCCATTGCGTATATTCCCCTACAGGTGGGACATGGCTCGCCCGGTATCGGTGGATAAATACGATATTTCAGTGACTGTGTACATAATGGATGTACGAGTAACGGCAGCAGTCGCCGCAGTGCCTCCTCCTTCGGACATGCATGCATGTCCGATGAAATTTTGCGTCATAATTCGGAGTAACTCAGGCACTGAAATATCGTAGAGAGATAGGTGGTCAGACAAGAAAGGATAAATGAGCTATCCATTGGTCTGGGAGCAAACATCCGAGCATTCATCTCATGTAACGTATGGAAACCACGGACGATGTTCTCTATTGTGAATGGAATATGTTTGATGTCACATCTTTCCAAGTAAAAGGCTAGTACCTTATTCAAAAATCTTTGTCAATTAGACGACCATTCTTTAACACAGATTTACAGATGTATGTCTTCTCATAGTAACAGGCATTCTTGCTGATGAAAGTTATCTATTACAAAATACATTTAACATCCATCCTCTTTGGTTTGCGTTCTTGTACCCCATGCAGTAGATATAGTGGCGTCTCTTGTAAGAATACAAAATAAAAGTTCGCGATTAGACTTCTGGTGGGACCTAGGATTTCGCTAACAGTTAATTAGTTCTGCCACCGCTCCACTTTGATTCTGGGTTGGTTAAAATTACAGATCCACCCGCATCAGTTGGGAGAAATCATTTCATAGTTCAAACCGTCCGCCCCGATAGCTGAATGGTCAGCGTGACAGACTGCCGTCCTCCGGAGCCCAGGTTCGATTACCGGCTGGATCGGGGATTTTCTCCGCTCAGGGACTGGGTGTTGTCTTCATCATCATTTCATCCACATCCGGCGTGCAGGTCGCCCAATGCAGCGTCGAATGTAAAAAGACATGCACCAAGGCGGCCGGACCTGCCCCGTAAGGGGCCTCCCGGCCAATGACGCCAAACGCTCATTTCATTTTCATAGTTTACACCAAGCTAACGATCATATCCAGTGAGGGACAGTGGCGTTCAAATAAAATTGTACAAACTAATACATTAGTGTGAGGTTTTAAACTGATACTTAATGCTACCTAATGCCCATTGTGAGTAAAAGGAAGCCTCAGATATTGGTGACATAAGACTTTACCCATGTTATTGCAGTAAAGGCTTGTGGAGCACATCCAGATTAGTTCATAGAATATCTGAAAGTGGTTTGTCAGGAATTTAGGCAACCACCTTTATTTTCAATGGTAATTTTGATTTAGAGACCATTGTGGTACGTTTGGGTCAGAACTGATGATACTAGGATCTGCACTAAAAAGCCTAGCAAATGCACAGAAACATTTACTGAATATTGTTGATAAAATGTATTCGCTGACCCAAGCAACTCGAATGCATGGATTGGAAGCATATTTCTGTCACTGAGCCAGCTGGTACAACTCTAAATTTAAGGATGGCAGCTGCATTATTTTGCATTGAGATGGCTCTCAGTTTTGTGATTTCTGCCATATTACAGAGTGAGGTGGCACAGTTGTTAATGTGATGTATTCAGAAGGGCTGAGTTTCAAACACTTGTCCAGCTACATTTATTTCGATTTTCTGTGGTTTCCATAAACACTTATGGTAAGTCTCAGGCGACCATCCTTGTCGAAGTGAACTCGTCTGTCTCATAAAATCTCAATGTTGATACCTCTAAATATCCTCCCTCTGATCACAAAATAGCACTATAGGAATGCAAGGATGCTTCTTCACAGCCAGTTGCTCCTTTGACTCGTCACAAAATCAAACAAGTGCCCCACTTGTGATAGGGATGTCGCCAATCAACAAGTAGTCGCGACAACGAGTTAACGAGTTGACCACCAGGTGGTAGGCGTGACAGTTGGCGACGAGGTGCGTTCGGCGACGGCAATCGAGCGGTTAGCGGTGAAGAGTTGGTGCTCGAGTGAGTCAGTGGGTTGGGACGGGGCTGGTGTGGTGTGGTGAGGTGAGGTGAGGTGAGGTGAGATGTGATGAGCTGCTCTAGCTACTTACGTCCTGTGAGTGGGTGCATGAGAGTCGGGTGGGTGCCCGCAGCGGTCGCGGCCTGCTGCTTCGGCTTGCTAACCTTCGTGTTACTTTTGGCAAACTCGAGGCGGATCGTTTGGGGCATGTCGGGGTCGAACCGTACGCCCTGCTGCAAACAAAGTTGTGTGGAGAAGGAAACAAAAAGAAGAGAGAGAGAGAAAAATTACTGGCAGGAAGCAGTGCTTTTAATGACTCCGGACTCCGGCCAAGCGTTCACCAGTTGTCGGGGTCGCGGATAAAGTACAGTACAGCGAGATGGGTGTCAGGACGTTCGGTACGTGTTTAGCAGGGTGGTAATGTAATATAGCGTGTTCTAACAGCCAATCAGTGCAGTTTATTTTATTAATATTTGTTTGACAATGAAATATTTAAGCAACAGGAGCTATATTACGGGGAAACTTACAGGTGAGTGCGGTCCTCTTTATCAGTAGGGAAATGAGTAAAGAGAAAAATTTGAAGTGAGTTTAATATGAAATAAAGCTGCCAACGATTTAGAGGACAGTGCAAATCTGTTTATGAAATATGTATTTTCTTGTGTCCAACCAGTTGACGATATGCGAAATCTAATCAAGCGTTTCCGTCTGGTGTTGTGAAGTATGCTTTAAGTCGTGCTCGTTGCATTGATTCTGATCACACCTGTGTGGTGCAACCGTAAATTATCAGTTATTAAGTTGTGGTTACTAAGTTAAGGGTGGTGATAGATTTTTAAAAAAACTGAAAACTAGGTGCTCTAATTGTTGCATGAGAACGTTTCTTATTCCATATGTGTGTGTGTGTGTGTGTGTGTGTGTGTGTGTGTGTGCGTGTGTGTGAGTTTTAGGCTTCACTTCCCGATCAGCACTAGGCTTTTCCCCTCTCTTCATGCCAAATTCACACCCGTCCGAGACTTGTGTACGTGAAAGAGGAGGAATTGCACCATATTTTGCATTACAAATTAATCTTTGCGTCCACTGGGTGGACCAGTGTTAAGTTCCGAGGACGATAAATATAAACTATCTAGAATTGGAGCATGCCTAGTAAAGTCTGTCTGTTGAACTCCACGAGGAGAATTCGTAGAGGTTTTAATTATAACCTAGGAAAAATGAACTTATGCAGTGAAGTTTTTGTCCGTCTGTAGTCCTCCTGGAACAAACGGAAATCGTCCTGACACAGTACCATTGCACGGCGTTTTAGATGCCAAAAAAAAAAAAAAAAAAAGAAAAAGAAAAGAAAAGGACTGACTGGGTGTCGTGTTGTCGTACCGTCATAACAGACACGAAATCGCCTGCATGATGTCATATGACACGTCTCTACCAATGTGAATTTGTAGCTGGGCGCGGCTTTGCGCTAGAGAATGTTCTAAATTTTTGAAATCCACTCTCGTGTTTGGATAAAGTAATTTTGGGTATTGGGTCACATCATTGTAAATTACTAAAACAAGTAAACCGACTATGTTTCAACCGAGTTGCTGCGGTCCCCTTCAGAGCGGTTCAGTGACCTAATATTATTTTATCCAAAATGCCAACGGCAGCGAAAGCCTACGAATTACACTGTTGTATCTTTCTCCGTTGAAATGGCTGTATAGACACGTCCAGAAAGCTAATTTCATATCAACAAAAAGTGGACAAACGCGAGCATTTTTTGGGGGCTCCTCTAGTGGCATACTTTGGTACTGTGTCCACAGGATTTTTTTTCGAGGTTGTCATTAAAAACTTTACAACTCCTCCTCCTCGTAGAGCTGGTGAGTGGTTTTCTTTTAAATACAGGTCATTCAAGTAAAGTGTAACTGCAGAGTCACCTAGCAAACAGTTTATTTCTGTAAATTGGTTGACACATTATATCGCAACTTTAGTGAATGTGGTGTGTGAAACAAGCAGGACATGTCCGTTTGAAGTCCAAGCAACGAGCACATTTAGGAACGTCAATAGTTTTTAGTAAAATGTGTAGTGGAGCCTACAGGTATCAATAATATTAAAGTATTTCATTACAGTGCGGTCCAGATAACTATTTATTGTATGCTTATATACAATCTCGACTTCATTAAGTCATCAACAGAACTTTTTTGCGCTCATTATTCAGTGTAGCATCTGGCATAAAATGTACAAGAGAGTTCCATACATAATATAGCACTCGTGTACTTGAATAATATCTCTAAGATAAAATTAGGCGTCTAGAATAGCGCCATAAAATGATAATTATCTAGGATATGGTTGTTGTGTTTACCCAATAGATAACTATTTGCACTGCAATATAAACAAATGCTGCAAGAACATCACTAGCTGCGTGTAATGAAGATGAATAGATCACTTGTCAGACTATTGTCCGTAAAACTGAGTTTGCTGGACAACAAAAGAATATGTCACCTTCACGCAATGGGTAGAACTCTGGGATTAAAAAATTCAGTGGATTAGTTATTGTGGTTTGTTTAATTTCAGTTCCCAGTTATAGGCGAGAAAGTTCTGAAATAAATTTGTGCGCGAGATTAGGTCGGACAGTACTGATTTGTTTCCGCGGAAGTCTTAAATGCCAGAGCGCTATGGACACAAGTGATTTGCCCTCTGGAAAGCTGCGGTGCTGAGGTCACTACGTTTAGTTCCAGAGGTCAGCGAGAGGTCGTCCCGGCCAGCATGCGTGCTGTGGTGGTCGTTGTGGCACCCAGATTCGGCAGTCATTTAAAGCACTGCGTGGGACTGGTGAGCGGTCGGTTGCTTACACAACACAACACAACAAAAAATCAAAAAACGTTATGGTCTCTGTAGCTCTATATACAAAAAATACATTGTTAGTACAGGCTAGTTTTGTAAAGTGTGCAAGGGTGTTCTGGGAAAAGAAAGAGGCTGAAGAACTTTTTAATTACTTCGTGAAGCAACTTTTAAAAAGTTTTAAGAAATTGTCTCCTCTCTGCGTCATTTGAGCCCTTGTTTCAAATACATATTGATATCTCAGTTTGTACTGTTAACTAATGCCAGAAAGTAACAAGCTTGTTCTAAATCTTTATGCAAGTTTCTATCAAAACATAGTTGTGGATAGTCATTCTTTAATCACCAACACAACGTAAATTTTTATGGTGGAAATTGTGGTATGTTAACGACGTAGTACTTTTCAGAATGTATTACACGGGAAAAATTATGAGGTAATGGGCTTATTACTCTCTGACGATTAAATAATGACGGATTATAAGGGCGTTCTTTAAATTAATTCAAAAATGAACTAAGTGTTAATTTTATCTTTATAGGTTTAATGCTAAAATAAGAGCCGTAACTCTGTTGCTGCGAAAGCCAAAGAGGCCAAAACTCAGGTGGTCAACGTGATTAGTAGCCACTGTAAACATCTACATCTACATCTACATCTGCATACTCCGCAAGCTACCGTATGGTGCATGGCGGAGGGTACTCCATACCACTACTAGTTATTTCCTTTCAAGGTCCACTCACAAACAGAGTGAGGGAAAAGCGACTGTCTGTATGTTTCCATTTTAGCTCTAATTTCTCCAATCTTTTCTTTGTGATCCTTACGCGAAATATGCGCTGGACGTAGTAGACTCGTTCTGCAGTCAGCTTCAGCTGCTGGTTCTCTAAATTTTCTCACTAGCATTACTCGAAAAGAATGTCGCCTTTCCTCCAGTGATTACGATTTGGGTTCGAGCCCATCGGTAACAAATCTAGCAGCCCGCCTCTGAATTGCTTCGATGTCTTCCTTTAATCCGAGCAGTGCGAATCCTAAACACTTCAGCCGCACTCAAGAATAAGTCACAGTAGCATCCTTCTCAAAAATTCACTAACTCATGGGAACACACCTGACTGCCTTCTGATTTGGTCACGTACATGATATATACAAACCTGTAATGAGTGAACACGGTCAATGAGTCATTATCACCAAAAATCCTCCTCGTTCATTGCCAGTGTTGACTGGAATACATTCCTGGAAAGTCTGAAGGTAGGGGGGATAAAATACAGTGAATGAGATTTCGTCTACAACTTTTACAGAAACCAGACTGCAGTATAAGGGTCGTACGACATGAAAGAGCGGCGGTAGTTGAGGAGGAAGTGGGACATGGTTACAGCTTATCCCCGATGTTGTTCAATCTGTACAGTGAGTAAGCTGTGAAAGAAACAAAGGAGAAATTTAGGGAAGGGTACTGAAGTTTCGTACGAAGAAATGAATCTTAGAGGTCTGGTGTTGACGCTGTAATTCTGGCATACAGCTAAGAACTCGCAAGATCAGTTGATTGGAATGGATAGCGTCTTGACGAAGTTCTAAGACAATCATCAAAAAAATAGAAACAAGGGTAATGGAATCTAGGTGCTACTGAGAAAGCGAAATTACTAAATGAGACATTAAAATCAGACATGTTTTGGTAGTAAAATGACTGACGAAAGCCGAAGAAGAGAAGTTTTAACATGCAGACTGGCAATAGCGTGAAAAAAATTTCAGAAAAGGAGAAATTTAGGAATATTGAAATTAAATTTATATGTTAGAAAGTCTTTTGTCATGCTGTTTTTCTGGAGTGTAGTCTTATACCAACGTGAAAGTGGATAAGAAGAGAACAGAAGCTTTCGAAATGTGGTGCAGCAGAAGAATGTTGACTGACGAAGAGGTACTGAATGTAATTTGGGAAAAAAGTAATTCTTGGCACAACTCGACTAAAAAAGTGGATAGGTTGAGGGGTACGTTCAGAAGCATCAAGAAGGAATCGTCAGTTTGGCAGTGGAGGAAAGCGTGATGCATAAAAATAGTTGGAGGAGACTAAAGAATTCACTGTAGTAAGCAGGTTCAGGTTAGTATACGAGGGCGATCAAAAAGTTCCTGCTAGAAGGCTGTACAGTCCAGATAGCTACGCCAACCAGGCAAAAACGCAGTGAGCATTGATGTAATCATCCCAACGACTCAACAGGTTGAAGGTATCAGTCTGGTACTACACCGCATTCTGTTGTGCGAAGGAGTCCGTAACTACTTGCTGCGCATCCTCGTCCAATAGGAATCGTCGACCATTCAGGGCGTTTTTTTTAAGGGACCAAAGGCACGAAAATAGCATGGGGACAGATCAGGAATGTAGGGCGAGCGCTTCAGTGTCTCCCACTTGATATGGCGTTGGATGAGGCTAGCTTCCCAGATCGACAGGCGTCTTGTGTCGAATTGCGACCAGCACGGAGCTTGGTGCACCATTCCACAAAGTTAGTTTTCAACAGACATGCTGCCCCCTAAACTTTTGAGCCATGTTGCGGCTCGCGTTGGTGCCGTTGGTAAGTTGGCATCGTGTAATAGGGAGAGTGGCGTCTCGTTTCCTTCTTGTGTTTACTGGCGACACGACGTCTGCTAGAGTTATCCGTGAGTGGCAGCAGCAGTAGCGGTTATCGATATCTAGTACCGTGGTACTATCTTGGGAGGGACATCAAGTGTTTTCCGGATCGGAGTGTGACAGGAGTTGCTGTTGGGATGGAGCAGCAGTGAGGTCCGGCAGCGTGAGGACAGGCCGGGACTGCTGGCGGGACGCAGGCATTGCCAGATCGAGGGGCTGTAGCTGCGAGGGCCACAACCTCATTGTCCACCGGACCCAGGACGTTTGAGCTGAGTGAACACTAACCCAGTGGTGAAACCGCCACTATTTTGAGATCACGCCATTTCCTCAAGCGTTGCTGCGCGCAGGGTCGCTGAGACGAAGAGCAACAAGTGGAGTGTTTGGAGTTGGAGAAATTAGTTAGCCATCCTCCGCTTCTTATTATTAGTCATTGAATTCCTTTATTGTGAAGTTCAACCAGCGGTATTTTTCTGCCTAGTGGTCGCTAACGCCCCAGTTACCCGCCCTGGAGGTTAGCGTATTTTCGCGGCAGTGTACCTTTCTTCACCTTGCCCCGCTGCTGTCCGGTAAGGCATGTAGTTAGCCTCCTTGATTGTGGTTCGGATATGTTGTTTCTGTTGGCCTCCTTTGGTCGTAGTGGTTCCTTCTGATTCTGGATGTTCTAAACACTGGATTCTGAAGACGGAGTGCCATCTGCCGGTTCCACCTTGTCTGTGTTATTCCATCGTTGTGTTGGTTACCAGACGTTAGGTAGATGGTGCAAAAGTGTTGGTCAGCGTTTAAACTGTCACTAGTTTGAGTTGCCATCCGGTTAAGTGAATACAACTCTTGGCTGACTGTCTCATCGTTTACGAAGTTGAACGACTTTCCCTGGTCGATCCTTGGAGCACTGTCTGAGGCCCACTTCTCTCTTGATTTGATCATATTGTGATGATTGTTAATAAGGCCTTCAGCCGTGAGTGCAACTTGCTTAAGAAGTTTTTTATTAGAATTTGTGTCTTAATAGTCAAATTTGATAATTGTTCCTTATTGTCAACCTCATTTGCAATTGGTTCCAAATAAAGTGTACGTGAGTTAGAAAAAAAGCTGAGCGACCAACGATAACTGTGTAAGGCCCCATCCACACCGAATCCTGTCGTTCCCTAAGTCCCATGTTTCAACATTCTTCATTCTCCGATGAATATCTACCGATGTTTGTCCTTCGGCATCCAAGAAAAAAAAAAAAAAAAAGAACTGCATGTTGGTCCTGTCTGGACGCATTTGGTAATAACGTCGCCATACTTCAATTTTTCTCATTTGCTGTACACACTGCAGTGTCGAAAAGACACTAATCCCTTGCCTACCATCGCTGCTCAGTCGCACTATGTTGCATATACACTGGGGATCGTCTGTTATAAACTGCAGTACTTATGCAGAGATG
This sequence comes from Schistocerca americana, assembly GCF_021461395.2. NCBI lineage: Eukaryota > Metazoa > Arthropoda > Insecta > Orthoptera > Acrididae > Schistocerca > Schistocerca americana. The sequence goes on along the minus strand of NC_060119.1, from coordinate 218,198,590 downwards.
AGGGTGAACTAGTGTGGAGAGCTTCATCAAACCGGTTTGTAGAATGAAAAACCACTACTACAATAATCTGAATAAGTGTTCCTGTACATATGTTTATAATAATTTTTATGGTAATAACCCTTAATATTTCTTTAAAGAATGTGTGACACTGTTTCCGACCACCTGTCCACGGGCAACGTTGTCCCCAGTTCTATAAAAGTTTTCACGATTCGTGGCAAACGCAGAGCTGGCGCGTGTTGTGGAGAACGGGTTGAGGGCAGAAAACTTGGCCGAGTGGCCGTTGCGTGTGGAAACCATTAAGCCCCGGCCGGGCTGCGGAGGTGCCGGTTGTAGAGAGAGGGCGGCGCTGTATTCCGTTCCGCGGCCTCGAGAGGGCAACGGCTGAGGGATGGTGCTCCGGAGACGCATACATCACGGCCGGTGCTCCCGCCGGCAGAGGTGTGACCGCGCTCGATAAAGCCTCTTACCCTGGACTGTGGCCGATGCGAGGCGCTTCCTGCCCGACTTTGGACAAAACCTGCTGCTTCATAGTGGTTGTCTCTAAAGGTATCGGAACAAGCAACAAGTGTTTCAGCGGGCGGCCGTTTCACTAAGGTGTAAAGGAGGTTCAAGTTAAGATCTGTGTTGTAAGGCTGCGTCATGATCGTCTTCAATTTCTTCTCCAACTGTTGACGTTTCAGCCCTTCTGCTGGTGTCTTCTTCAGGACTCTTCCGTTGTCCTCGACTGTCTGAAACGACGACTATTGGATATGAAATTTGAAGAGTAATATGACATGCCCTTACATCCTAGACAATTTAACCTTGAATGACAACGGCCACGAAAGCTTTTAGACATGTATGAAAAGGAGCTATATACTCCAGTGGTCGTTATTCTGTAATATTAGTGAGAGGGCTGGGCCGATAAAAAGAATATAGGTTTTTTAACGCAATTTACATCAGTCGATATTTGTTTCAAAAAACGCATGACACTGAACTGCATTTACTGGATTTTATTAGTACTACTGGTTTCGACCGTAAGCCAACATCTGGTACGGAACAGCACAACATTCCAATTTGTAGAACAACATTAAGACAACACAAATTGGCGTCTAGGAATCACATACTTACGAAAATCATTAAAACATTTCATTTGTCATGAATATTGAAACACAACGCACTGAATATTTTAATCCACATGAAACACGTAATAAAAATTTCATTCATAGCATTTACGTCTTCTGAAATCGTCGTATTCATATGAGAAGGCAACAACAAATACGAAGTGACTTTGCGTCGCAGTCCAAAGATCTCATTATGTCATGAAGAGAAATCGAAATGTCATCCAGTATCGTCACGTAGCACAGTAATTTATTTTAATACAATCATGCCATCCTAACACGCAGAAGTAGTTTACAGTGACCTGTAATAGTCCTTTCGTATTAAATTTCAGAGTATTTATAAAATTGCTTTGACATATGGTAAATTGTGGTTTTTACATAAATGTATCTGTTGTTAGTTTTTAATATAGGTAGATTTTTATTCTTTGAATTTCTGTATTTGAGTGCACATTGTTTGATAAATAACCTAAAGATGTGGCTGAAATGGTTAGAAATCAAGATAAATTTTTACTATTTGAACTTACTTTGGAGATAGGTATGGTTTGTTGATCTTATTACCATGGGTTCAGCAATTCCAGTGTCCTACTTCTTCACTCCATGTACTTTTACTGTACGTTAACAGAATAATGACTCTTGTATACATCATCTACGTCATCAGCAAGTTATATACAGCTGGAAAAACTTATGGGCAGGGTCTCTAATAACTTGTATGAGCCACAAAATTACAAGATAGCACCTTATCCTGTCACTAACTTTAAGTACGTGATTGTTATTGGATCATTTATATGTTATGTTTTTGAAATACTGTAATGCAGATATTTATACAATGTTACATTCTCAGTCTTTACGTAGTGACCAGGTCAATTGGGTCCTTGATGTATGCTTCTCATTATGTCTTTTTCTGTTTGTTAGCGTGACATGAATGTATTAAAAGAATTACTATGTTGCATGACGATACTTGAGACAAGATTTAGCTTCCTTTCTATTATTTGTCACGTTTTGTAATTGAGTAATGTGCTTGTATATATATCTTCATTGGTACATCTTCAGCATAACGAGATCTTTGAGTTGTGATGCCTAGTCACTTTTTTGTTATCATCTCTTATGAATAGGACGGTTGCTGCAGTTGTAAATGCTATGAATGAGTTTTCTTATTACGTGTTTCATGTGGATTAAAATATTCAGTGTTTTGTGTTTCAATATTCATGACAAGTGAAATGTTTTAAGTGATTTTCGTAAGTATATTATTAAGTGACTGCTAGGCGCCGTGTTGCTGTTAGGCACTAGACGATGGGTTACGCCGAAACCGGTAGTGGTAATAAATTCCACAAAATGCAGCTCAGTATCACGAGTTTTTTGAAACTAAAGGTTTCCATTTCAGAACATTGCAGCAGTGTTATGTGCAACGCTGCGCAACTTCGATATGGGTACAGAGGTTGATACACCTGCCCCTACCTATGGGTTTCATGCAACCTGCAAAGCCTTCAAATACCACGGGCAAAATTTTTTTACTCTTTCTCGCTCGCTACATGCTCCTACAGAAGAAATGAACAGGACCTTTATGTAGGAAATTTAATGTAGTTAAATACTGTAATCGGAGATGTTTTCAACAGAGGCTGTAGTTATCATATTATTGATGCAAGATGTACAAAAGCAACATACAAAGGTGTTTTTCTTGAATAATCAAAAACCGTGGCCTCCTGTAAAACCGTATCGCAGTACAAAATTTAATTACATTAAATTTCCTTCAGAAATGTCTTGTATATTTTTTCTGTAGGACTAATAGTTTGCACATAGCGAGTGAGAGAATAAGAAAATCTCGCTTGTTGTTTCTGAAGGTGTTGCGAGGTATATAAAAACACAGCAGAAGGGGCAGTTGAAGCAATGTCACGTAGGCAAGTAATTAGTGTGGCATTCGTGTCTTTCCGATGTAAATGCGGAAACGTAAACTGTGCCGACCTTATTACCAAATGCGTCCAAACAGGACCAACGTGCTGTTATTGTTTTCTTGGAAGCTGAAGGACAAACACAAACAGATATCCATCGTAGACTGAATGTGTGTGGGACAGCCATTGTGGAATGCGTGGCCAAGGGGTGCTGCTGCTCCATGATAACGCACGTCCCCACATCACAAACGCCGTAACCCAGAAGTGAAAGACACTCCACTATCTGCCCTATAGTCCTGATCTCTCTCCATGCGATTAATTACAAGTGTCAACAATTCATGTTGGACGAGGATGTGCAGCAGGCAGATACGGACTTACTCATGCATCCAGACTACCAAACGAGTATCTTCAACCTGGTACGTCGGTGGGATGATTGTCTCATTGCTCGTGGTGATTTTGCCTGATTGGCATACCCATTCTGGAATGTATGGCCTTCGAAAGGAAACTTTTTGATCGCTCCTTGTATTTAGCAAGGTGCCCTTAGTAGTCTGGTCGGTAGAGCAGCTCTGAGCGTGGAACATATGCTTTCGATCTCGAGCAGGGAATTCCCTGTTCCAGTATCTCCGAGTGCCTCTCCATCAATGAATCGTGTAAACTTCATTCTATGTGTTATCGTAATTTAACAGTTTGTGTGACGTATTTTACAAGACGGAGAATGGGAACTAACCTAGCTTTTGCCTAACTGAATTTGGAAAAGCACCTAAAACCATACTCTGTCTGACTACTCTACAGATTCACTGCACGGATTCTGGCTCAAAGTATCAGGCTCGTTAGCACGCTGAGCTTTAGGCTTCCTTCCTTCCTGTTTGCTTGACCATTCTTTTTTGAGGTTCCCTCCATCTCCACTTATAGCCCTCAGTCTCACTCACCTTGCCTTCTCGGCCTGCTGCCTATGCCTTCTTTTTCTTCTGTACTTTTCACGTAGTGTGATATCTTCCCTATCACATTGTGTATGAAAACACAATACATCTGTAGGTGCAACGAAAAAACCAATGGAAAAGCTATTTTTTAATGAGTCATTTTTTACTAACTCGACTTCTTTTTGTTTTACATTAAAAGTTCTTTTGTAATGGGAATTAAAGACAAGAGAAAAATAAATAACGAGAAATATTCTTTTCTAGAAACTGAAATAATCATTCCGCCTACTAAACCCACTATGGCTCTCTTATCTCGAAGTATGAAAAAGGTATTTCTTAATGAATATTAAAAATTCTGATAATTGGATTAAATCGCATTGTTTGGTTTTCTACAACGAATAACGTCCTTGACGAAATTTTCACTCTGCAGCGGAGTGTGCGCTGATATGCAACTTACTGGCAGATTAAAACTGTGCACCTGACGGAGACTCGAACGTGGGACCTTTGGCTTTCACGTTCAAGTGCTCTACCATCTGATCTACCCAAGCACGACTCAGAATCCGCCAGAACCTCGTCTCCTACCTTCCAAACTTCAGGAAAGCTCTCCTGCAGATCTAGCAAACGTAGCACTCCTGGAAGAAAGGATATTGCGGAGACATGGCTTAGGCACTCCCTGCCTGAAAGGCAAAGGTTCCGAGTCAAGGTCTCGGTCCAGCACACAGTTTTAATCTGCCAGTAAGTTGAAATGAAGTCCTTGATTTTACATAAAAAAACATTAAGTTTAACATTATGTTCTTCTCCTTTGTTGTAAAACAAAGTGTTTCTTAACCTACATTAAGAATGTTACTTTCTAGTTAGATTACAATTAGCATGACTGACAGGAAAAAATCAGCCATAAATGTAAAAACGAGAAGAACAAAATCCTATAAACAATGCTCATCATTGTGGGTTAAGAGCAGCTTTACATTTGAAAGAACTGAATTCACTTTTTGTTCTTGGCCGTGGTCGGTTATGAGCAGAAGGTTTTTTTTTTACTCGTAGTAACGAACCCCGTTTCACGGAAGTTGCTTCTGTGGCGCGGTTGGTTTGAAACGCGAGGGCGTGACGCAGAAAGGAGATCAGTGAGGTAGAGAGTGCCTTGCAGCCTTGACAAGTGCCTACGAAGCTTCTCCGGCGACCGTTTCCTCAACGAGGTGCACTTTTGTTCTCTGAGAAGGTGCTGCAAAAAATCTGGTGAGAGCGGGAGTAGCTCGTTGTGAGGTCCATGCGGAGGAAGGCCGCACCATGTGTGTCACTTACCCAGTGGCCTCTTGCACACTCCACGGCGCCAGCCCACACCACCTCATATGAGGACCCGCTCTCAATGTTGTCACTTCATATGAAGTGGCTGTCTTATACATCAAACTCATATTTTTTCCAGCGTTATTGCCGTAAATAAATATACTTGATTATCTGCCAAAATTTATGCTGACTAACTTACTGGATGAAACATTATCTCTTAATGGCAGTAATAAGAGTTATTAATGTGATAATATGAAATACCAAATCGTTATGAAAGTGAAGTTATGGGTTAAGTGTAGGAGTCTAGGAGTAAAACGTGACGGAGCGACACAGCGTGTAGCTAAATTTTTTCTGGGGTCTTACTTCCGTGTTACAATCTAAACTAATACGAGTGTGTGCACAATTTCGAGAAAGTGTAGCTCTGTCTTTGTATGACTGCTTATAGACGAAAAGTTCATTCTCTACAATAACAGAACTCTAAAACAGTACAACTATTGACCTGCTTCCGGTGTGACACGGCAGATTATTCTATAAAACTCAAAAAAATAAAAAGGGCGGACAAATGCGTGCAGGGCTCTCGCTTTCAGAATTCCGTGTAAACTTAATGGTGTATACGGAAAGTTCATCTACACGTATCGATGAGGAAGTTTGCGAGTATCAAATGATGTGTCATAAACGCCACATCTTTCGATTAGATTGACATAGAATATTAAATTTGCTACACCGCCAAGGGAACGTAGACCTTAGTATTGACATTAATTTCACCCTCACACCCCTACCCGTTCCTGATAGAAAGGGGTCTTAAAAGAATCCATATCTTCTGATTACATTGACTTAGAACCCTAAATACTTTACACCACCAAGGGACCACAGACATTAGCATTTGACATAAATTTCAATTTGATACCTCTACCCGTTTCTGAGAAAATGGGTCTTTACAGACGGACAGAAAGACAGACGGACAAAATGGCAAAAAAATAATTTTATATGATATGATTACAAATTGATAATTTACGAATTTGTCATTTATTTTTACTGTGAAAGCTTACCTCTTGGCGACTTTCATGGTTCTAGGTCAACATGAAGCACCCTTTAGGTTTCGATAAATGAGTTTTCGAGTATCAAAATATATGACATAAATGGCTGTATCTTCTGACTGTACTGAATGCGCAGCTTGAACCTTTAACACGAAGGACCGTAGATTTTAGTAAAAGAAATGCATTTCAGCTTGATCCATTTAACCGTTCTCGAGAAAGGTGAATACAGGCCTCGCACCGAACTTGTCACACTAGTTGCCTTGCCCGACGTACGTCGCGAACGCTTGCCTACGTCTGGGGCCAGGAGGGAACTCAGTATGTGAATTGAATGATAAGGTAGCGACTAATGTCTTAAACTTTGCCATTTGTTATCCACTGCTTGACTACATCTGAATGTGTAGCTGTGGTGCGTAAAATATGTGCGAAATAACAACTCGTTCCCCACCAGAGGCGATCACTGCAACCGGTAAGACCTGTAATGTCACGTGCTGCGGCATACGCCACAGAACCCTATGTCTCGCTGTCGGCTTTCGAGATCTTGAAGTCGGTCTTTCTCATTCATATAGCTCCTCAAATGGCATCACTAGGCTGAGAAGACGCAATTGAAGTCCTCCGTGCAGGGAAAAGTCCCTGGCAGTAGAGGGCCCTTCGCATGGCAGATGCCTGATGACTCAGCTGCAGAGAGGGACCTTTCACTGATGATTAGGTCTCACAGCGCTACGACACTGCAGAGATGCTGATGGCTACCTTCGACTCCCTGTTCCAAATGGGCCCAAACATTTTCTGTGGCATTAATACCGTGTTATGTGGAGGGCCAGTCAATGTGCGATGGGATGCGCATGCATGCAGCGTTGGACCATAGCTACATCTATGGTCTAAGCGAACAGCCCTGTGAATACGGCTGTTGTCTTCTAGGAATTCAGGCCAACACAGCATACTCATCCTGATGGTTTGGTAGGAAGGGCAACACTTGGTTACTGACAATGTTGGAATAAACAGCCTGGTTCACGATTATTGTAACCAATATGAGCACAAGTAGTGGTGTGGAAAACACCTCCAAAGCATCGCAGAACGACATCCAGCATGCAATGAACCTTCCAGTTAGTGAGGGGTTAAACGTTTCATTGTGTTGTCTGCGCACTCGAAGCCTTGCATCATTTGTAAAGAAGCAAAACCGCTAATCGTTGGATGATGCTACACGCCTCCAGTCAGCTACCGTTCAGAATCATCTTGTCCACGTAATACGTGCAGCACTACGTGTGGCCTTCGTGAGTTAATTGCAAATTCTCATTGGAAATACCCCTTTTCAATGTTCGATTTGACTGCGATGGCCGTGCATTCACTGATAGCAGCAGTCGCCTTCAGGTTTGAAACCGATTGTCATTGTCAAGACTAGCCAATCGTTTCCAGCCACTGTCGCTTAGGATGTTTTTCCGAGCACTGCTTTTACGCCGCGATGCACGATTCCGAGTAACCAAACATGTTGGTCAGTCAGCATTTATACGTCAAGTGTGGTCATTGGCGCATCCAAACACGATAGGTCTTTTCTGCTATTCTAATCCTACTGCGCTGATTCTGTACAACCGACTGGCACATACACTTTAGCTCATTACCATGACTCACGTCACCAACGGAATTTCTCATAATCTCATGGTACCAGTTGTACACCATTTATAGCGCTCCGAAGCGACTAATGCGCTCTTTTAAGAGGTGTGAGTGATATTTTGTCCGGTGAGCTTAGCTATATGTGTTTTTTTTTTAACAGCAGTATCAGCTACAAGAGATAGTAATATGGTTGTCGTCGGCAGATCAACTTTGACGACTACGCGATTACTGTGGATTTGAACAGATGACCGATCATTGCTACCTGCCAGACGAGACTGATTAGCATTAGGCTGTGGCCTATTCTCAGATATTTCATTTTCCTTATAATTAACGTATCATTGTTCATTTTCTTACCAAATCAGTGAATGTCTTGATCTCCTACGCTTACGTGAGTTCTCTGTTGCGAGTTTCGGGGAATCGAACTAAGATCTTTTATATTGTTTTGAGACACACAAGGAACCGAGCCTCAAATTGATCATATGTCTAGATCAATCCTTCCTACATGTTGCTACACGACAGGAATAGGTCGCTCCGTCAACTTTAGTGGTATGTGATGTGAGATTGGGATGGGGGTTGGGTGTGAGGGTTGGGGAATGGGATGTCTCTTGGAAGGCGGCGTCGTGGCAGTTGGAGGTCCGCACCTGCAGGTCCTGCTTCGCCGCCTCTGCTCCGGCTCGAGTGTTGAACGTCACGAAGCCCACCGGCTGCAACAGAACACGTTACATATACCAACAGCTCAACAGCGAGCGTCACAGCACTCGTTGATATTCACTAGACTAACTGCAGCACTTAACGAGATGGAGAAAATCGTGACTATTTAGAGGGTGGCTAGTGGCTACACAAACTTTCATTACTGGAAGGATAAATTAACGGTGAGCGGATGGGGAGGGTGATATCACAATAACAACTTTCCTTTTCTCTCAGCCGCTCAGCTGATACTAGCCTAAGCATAAGTTTGACTGTATTTTCTAGGCATCTATATGGTATATATTCACATAATTCACGTGCTTTGAAATTTTGCTTGAAAATTTGTGATTTATAAAACTCAATAAAAATAAATTTCAATGCCAAGTTAAAAACAGAGAATTACCTGAGATTCCCTGGAAACTCTCTGAGATTTCATTGATTTTTTCCAGGTAAAATCTAATTCCCTGAGAATTCCAGGTTTTCCGGGGTGGGCAAAATAAAACTGGCTCCAAAAATCACACGTCTTGATATTATATCTGAAGTTCCCAGTACATTCGGTCGAGTGTTAACGTAGCTTGGTACACGCAAACATAGTCGCCGTGTATGTAAATGATTGGAGTTGCGATTCTCGGTGACAGGAGGAGAGGCTACCAGAATGCATAAGTCTTGTTCGTCTTTACTGCTGTTATCTGACCCGGTAGGGTATACGCATATAAGACGGACAGGCAGAGTCAGATGTAGAATGATCACTGTGAAGGACACGGAAATGCCGCGTAGTCGTGTGAGACAGCGTTATCAGCGTCTGACAGTGTTCGAGCGGTGCCCCATCATGGGGCTCTATTTGTACGACTGCAGTCCAGATTTGCGGGGGATTCTCATGTGACTGTGGCTCGATATTGGCCTGCATATCTTTGAGGTTCCGATCGACCACGTCTGATCGCCACAAGGAAAGATCACCCTATTGTGCACCAAACACATAATAACCTCTCGACATCTGTGACTGCCATCCATGAACAAGTAATGGACTTTCTGCAATATTTGGTGTTATCCTGTACCTTCAGTAGAGGCAAAGCAGTAGCCGGTCTAGTGAATTACTATTCCATGTGTGGGTTGCCGTTAACCCCACAGGACAATTGGCTGTGTTTGGAGCGACGCCATGATTGGAAAGCCTACATTGCTGAAGAGCGGTGTCGCATTGTGAACAGCGATGACTCGCGGTTCTTCACTACCCTGAATGACCATCGTTAGAAAATATAGGAGCGGCCTGGGGAGGCGTCCCATTCTTCCATTTTTTGGGGATCCAGAGGGGTTTTCATGTCATAGCGTGGGGAGACCTCGGGTATGAATTCGGGTCACGTCTGGTAGCAATTGAGGGAACCCTGACAGCAAAAGAGTACGCATGTTACCTTATATGCGACAGAATTCTGATGTCACGTTCAACAGGACAATGCTCTTACAAACATGAGGCATGTCTCCAGGAACTGTCCACGTATTGCTGAGGTACTCCAACGGACAGTAAGATCTCAAGATCTGTCTCTCATATAACATGTATGGGACCAACTTGGTCGTCAACTGTGTCCCAGTGCCAACATCAAGGATATCAAGGACCAGTTACAACAGTTGTGGGAAAGCATTCCTTAGGAGAAGATACAAAGGCTGTATAACACTTATCCCAGCCGAGTCACTTCATGCATCCAGGCCAAGGGAGTGCAACGTCATACTGGCAACTGGTCTCATACTGCCCAATTCTCTACAAATTTGACTCGATTTGTAATCAACCCATGAAGTTTCACTTCGTTTCCTCCTTCCCTTCTGGATGCTTCACTCTTTTTGTCACGCTGTGCACCTTAAGATAGCCACCAGAATTTATCATCTGCAATGAAGTCAGATGATGTAAGTTGGGTTGCCTATCTTCAGGCGTATTAAGTATTTTTCGGGTCGTTTTATTTTGCCCATCCTGCAGCTTAGCTGCAGGAAACAATGCAAAAGCGCTGAAACGAAGAAATAAAATAACTTACTGAAGATGCTACAATTTACTGAAGATGTTAGGGCAAATACACGAAACATGGTGTGTATCAGAAATCCTTTTCGAATAGCGTGTGAAGATTATTTTCTCTTTTTGGGCAGAACAGTCTCACATGATGGAATAACATTCTTGCTTTGTCTATATATACACTGTGTAGAATATACAAAATATCAAGGTATTTAAAAGAGAAAAAAAGAAATACATTATTATGTGAGACAAATGTCACCGATGCACCTTATCCCCGCCAGGGATAGGTGGAGGTTTCGACCCTAGTGATGTTCAGAGATGGTGTTCAAACGCCCTTGTGATGAGTATAGTCTTAGAGAAGTTGCTGAAAATGTCATCCGTTCACATTAGTGTAGAACTGGCATCTGCGTGCTGATGACTATTTAACGTGCCCTAAACAAGCTGGTATTTTACGAATAATGGCTGCTGCTTCAGCCAAGCGGCAACCTGCACTTCTGGAGTGTGTGTCGGTATCTCGTACATCAAACACTTCATCTGCTCCCATTAAAATTCTATAGGAGGTCAACAACATCTCTAAGACAATATTCGAGACACGGGAGTGCGAAAACCGGCTATGAACATCATTAGCGCCAAAGCCTTCATGGAACCTTAATGGGGAAACGTTGCATCTCTGTAAAAATTTGTACACTACCTCTTTTCACCCAGTGCGTACCCCATGCTGGTGGGTACTTGACATCAATATTAGCCACTATCACATTTTGCAACACAGGGTGTTTAATTTATTAGAACAAGCTGGACTTTTATTTCGGAGCTTACTTTGCATTCATAGTTAGTATTGTTCCTTTGCCAAACGCAGTTGTAATATTCAACGTCAATATACTGATAAAAGTTTCTATTTTATTCAACATCAACAGCCTAAGAGGCTTTCCCGCTCTCTTCTTGACGTGTTGTTAGCTGTCGGAACTTTCGTGATCTTAGCCGACGATCGTTTAGTTCGAATGTTGAGCGTGTAAGACCTTTATAGTTCGACAACGAACATTTAGTAATGTAAACTGTTTTCCTTTCATTATTTCGTGAAGTTGTAATCGAGAAAAGTTTTGAAATTACATTTAAAGTTGTTAAGTGCTGTCGTTATCAAATACTGAATAAGTTAATATGTAAGCTAGTATTTCACGCATCTCAAAGTTTATGACGTCATGTCTAGTGAACTATGTGGCGTATAATGACACAATTTTGTTGCAATACATTCAGTGGTATGCGTGCATACAGTCTGCGAAATATGTTACGAATGGAGTTAGTAGTAAAGGAACAGCAGCTTAAAACGTAATATCCGATGCTGAAGTTCTGCTGCATGAACAGCGAAAATGTAGTAGACGATAATATTTTTGCTTTCATTATTTTCTAGAGGGTGTGAGTAAGGAGAAGTTTAGAAAAGGTTTGAAATTATGAAGGTTTGCTCGAAGTCAATAGGTGCTCACATTCTTAAATACGATACTGGATGAGTATCGTCTGAGTAATTAGCTCGTCGTGTACTATGTTCCCACAAGACACAATTTATAAACTGAATACTTAAATTATTGTGTGACAGTTCCAACGTAAGACTATGCCTTTTAACGAGTATATTGTGACAGCTGGTCAATAGAAATGTACTACTATCAAACATAAGCTTTAATTTCAGGAAGCTGTTTCTGACGAAGTACGTTTGGAGCACAGCGTTATATGGCAGTGTGACATGGACTGTGGGGGAACAGGATTAGAAGAGAATCGAAGCATTTGAGACGTGGTGCAACGTTGAAAATTAGATGGACTAACAATGAAAGAAATGAGGAGGTTTTCAGTAGAATCGGCGAGGAAGGAATTGACAAGAAAGAGGCAAGGGATGGTAGGGCGTGAGGTAAGAGAATAGAGAGGTAGTGGAAAATAAATATTGAAGTAAACATTCAGCTTGTTCCAATAAACTAAACAGCCTCTGATCCACAAACTGATTTTGGCCTTCAGAAAAGCCTTTCTTTCACATTCCTTTCGAGAACTGAGAGAGGGTAAAACATTTATCCATATGTAAGCGTGCCAGGATCTCTCGTATCTTATTTTTCTGACTCCTGCAATATACATGGAAGGAGAAGAATTTTTGTGCAGTGAACATTCAGTATCACTTTTCGAAATGTTCCTAACTAGTTTTCACAAGAACCATACGTCCGAAACATTAGCATTAAAGTTCCATTAATAAATCCGTTACACTTTGGGAGGTGCCACATTTATTCAGTGGAGCAATAAGGCTCACAAGCGACTGATTTTATTTTCACAAAAGACATTTAGTCACCGGACGATGTCCCCTTGTGGTATGTATCTGAGACACTACCACGAATTCTACCTGTACTATGTATTCTGTCAAATCTGGAAAGGTCGAGGGTTTTACAGTGGAATGTCACATTTAATTAAAAAAACCTGAAATTCTTTCTCTTGTAATGACAGTAGCTTAGAATAACACCAATTCTTTTTTCTCTAAGCCACTAGATTAGGAAATCCGTATTCATTCTCTCATTATTCTCCTATATTCTATATTGATCGCTGGGCTTTCATCCTGTTTCGTCAATTTTTTTTCGGCTCTCATCGCATATATTCTAATATCCTTCTGTCTTGGCCCTTTCTCTTCGCTTTTTCATACTCACTCCTAATGCAGTCCATAATTCAAACATACCTTTCGTGCCCCATTACTATAATAATAATTATTATTATAATTCCACACTCTAAATCTAACTGCTGCCTCATATCGTCTGTGCCATATTATTACAATGATTACCACTAACATTATTATTACCACTTTATTAGTATCCATACTAATTTCCTTCTGGCTGTTTGATGATGACAATGCCACTTTTCTCATTTCATGTTAAGGGAATGTGTTTTTAGAAATGAAAAGGAGTCTCATTTCACCAACACTTAAAACTAATACAAGTAAATATTGAAATAAACACATAGAGCTTCTCGAACATTTAATGACGTACTGTGATACAAGGCAGTAAGATAGTGCTGCTGTACTACAGAGAGTGTGAATTCCTTGTGTGAGCTAATTTTATTTGGACCTATACCTGTCTAGGCAACTCCATTGGAGCTTTGTGTGATAAATTTCACTGCCAGATAAACCTCATGCAAGAACCCACTACCTGTCTAGTACCGGGGCATTCGCATTCAGAACCTAAAATAGTAAGTGAAGGAGTTCCATGACTGTTTTTATCAACAGAAACTTCTTCCTCAATTCTATTTCAGTATTTGTTAACAGGGAAGCTACTGTAAAAAACCGAGTTCTCCCCCTCGCGAATTAATTGTATCGTTCCAAATTTCGATGTTTTCCATCTCACATTTTTCGTGCGTTTCTATGAATGTATAATTAGACCAAAAATTATAAGATTAATTATGAAAGTGTGAAGTTCGTCATGAACAAGAAAATCGAAAAAATTACTTTCTTTTTAGCACTCATCGTGGTGCAGGTAGCTGAATGAGAGGACAAATATGTATGTAAAATGGGGTGGACACAAAAATGAAAGAAATGAACATTAATTCGACATCTTAAGTACGAAAATCACACGTTTCATTGTGTGTTGGCAGTTCTTTCCGGAGGAACATCTGTCGCTATAATCAGTTTAATTAGTCTACAGAACTACAATTAATGCCGAGCATTATTGTCGAAAGTCAACCAGCAGTCAACAGTAGGTTCCTGACGACTGTATTGTATTTACAGAAGCTGTGAGAGTTTAACGTTGTAAGTTGCGATATACTGTCGGAAAAGTATGAAAACTGAGCAAATCTGAAGAACTGGAGTCACTTCGAACATCACCACACACCCTACAATATCCTGATTAATGCCTAAAAAAAGACACATGCATTTCTAATAAAACAGCAAATCTTGACGTTTTGCAAAGTACTTTCTTAGTGTTAAATACTAGAATCAGATTCGATAAGGAAGTTTTGGTCATCTTTCAAAAAAACCGTATGAGACGTTTACAGGTACTGATGAATTTAAACTAACCCATCAGCAGAACTAATGTAAACAATCAGTCAAAGTAGGTAGCTTACCGAAGCTGTCTTCCCGTTCTTGCTTGTGACTTTTAGCAGTGATCCCTCGTAACCCTGAAACAACGTATTCCAACATTTACCAACAGCAAAATAAGGTATGCTATAATACGTAATACATATACTCTATTTAAAAGGAATTAGGTTTTTAGGAGGGGTAACACATACAGTACCCATTAATCAAGTACTTAAGCTACCCCAAGGCAACATAAAACTTACCAAGAAATTTTCGGAAATCCGAAATGAAATAAAGTACCCTAGTTAATGACTCAGAGCTCTGCTTTTTACAGAGAGTCTGAAAATGGACACATTTCGATGATTAGTTTCTTTGCTGTTAACATTACGTTGTCACAAAATGCTGGAGACATTTTTCAGCCAGATTTTATTATAAGTATCCTGTATGTACAGACAGGCAGTTACATCATTTTGAAAAATCGCTTACAATCATTTTTACATACATTATCAAATATTGAATCTTACATACAACACATCAGCGTTGTGTATGCTGTGAGCGTGGAAAACACTATATTGTAGTCGGTAAACAACGAAATAAAAATCTTTGAATTAAGTTTCACACAGTTTAGTACATATATCGTTTAATTGGATCATATACCATTGAGATTGGACAGAAACCCCTTCCTGAATAAAACTGTGTACAGACAAGTGATTTCATAATTTCAGAGAGTCACGTACCATTACGTTGAAATACACAGCTAAATGTACAATTCTACGTGCATCAGAGTATCATTGTACATGTAATGAACAGTCAGTTTCAGAATCTGGGAACCATAGACTTAGCAAATAAAGAAGTAAAAAAAAGTGCCCTGGTTTATCCGTGTGTCGCATTATACACGTTTCGTCCGCGATATAAACTTGAAACGATTTTATTGGTAGGATTATACGCTTTCAAAGTAATTATAAAAATGATATGCACATGCAGTTCCCTCTTAAATCCAAACACCACAGCTTAATCAGATGTATTATTTTTCCTGGTTTTCATAATGTGCAAATATGAAACAATATGAAGGAAATTAATAGGTAGTTAGAAGTTGTCAGAAATAAATTATTTACTGTTCTCAGCATCTATATCTGCGGCCGTAACGAGTAAAATACGTATTTTAATTTTTTTTTCTTTTCATGCTTTTGATACTAATATGTTTCGAGCTTTCGCCTACCATGTGGTTCTACATCACGTTTAAATTTGATACAACACGTGTTTATAATATATTTTCTTCAGTATAAAATAAAACCTCTCGCAACTTAACCTACTTTAGCATTCTGTTTTGGCGCTGCTGGTGTTTCTTGACTTGTACTTCAATAATAGCCGGTTTCTCTGGATTATCTCGTCGGAAGTATGCATCCATTGTAGACCATGTCCAGCTTTATATGCAGTTTGTTATTCGTCAGCACGATGGCATCAACTAACAGGACAATACAACGTGTCATACAGTTCGCAGGGACGTGGGTGGCTCGAAAAGCACCAGGAGAATTTTATCGTACTCCCTTTGCCACCAAACTCCCGGATTTAAAATCAGTGAGGGCAACTCGATCGAGCAGTTCGCACCATGGATCGTTAACCGAAAATCCTGGTGCAGCTAGCCAAGGCACTGGAGTCGTCAAGGCTTCACATCCCTATTGGTGCTTCCAGAACCTCACTGATTTCGTTCCAGCACGTCTCGCAGCAATATGCGCTGTAAAAGGTTTTTATTGAAGCTTTTTACAAGTGGTGACATTAATGTGACTGGACAGTGTAGTAAAAACGATTTGAAATGAAAACTTCTGCATTAAGTTACCATCTAATTGGGCTGGAATTTGACCCACGGTCTACTGTAACAAGAAATACGATAGTACTACAGCATTTGACATTTTACAGTTTACTGTATACTGGGACCCATTAAAGGAACGGCTTCACGTGTCTTCCTCGCAGTTCGATGTAACACTGCACTCGTATCAGCAGTGAAATACCGAGTCTTTCAAACATTTCCATATCATCTTGTGGATTTTGACTAGGCTGTACAACTCACTGCTCCACATTTTACAACCGCATCAACGAGAGTGCTGTATGTTTCACTTCTGAGGTGGCATCAGACAGAAAAGTCCAGAGGTTTGAAGTCAGGTGAAATTGCAGGCCAGGGCACATGCCCAGCTGGCTTTAACCATCTTGGCCCACAGTGCCGCTTCAGATATCTTCTTACACAGTCAGAAAAATGTTCCGTGGAACTATCACGCGTTTATCAAATTCATTAACCATGGGCCATGGGTCATATCTGAACCGAATTAGGCATGAACTTAATAGGTAACTTTATATTTGAAATGCATCTGTCTTTGCAGTAGCTACATAGATTTTCTTGTCGTTTGATTCTCAATTCAGAGTTTTCCACAGATAACACCATGTTGAACAAATACTGTTCCAAACATCTTTCTTTAAAAAAAGAACCAAGGTATAGCGTTACGTGTTTCACTTCTTTCTTGTCGGAGCAGCTTTTTTAAAAGGCATTTGTCAAGATGAACTTCTTTTTTACTTATCCATTTCGTTTCTCGTTGGGCGGCGCAGCTTGTGCGCTGCAGGCAGACCGGGGCGCTTACAAAACACGGGGACAGAGCGGCATCTGGGCGATGATAAACTTCTGCCGCCCCACCCCAGCGCCAGCTGAAGATGGAAATCCCAAACTTGCGGATTGTTTCATAACTTGGCCGCAGCAGAAGGGATCTACCAAACCGTAAATATTTTCCCACATAACTTGCCTCGGCTGCAGGCACCGGAAACTTCCGCTTCCACCGCCGCCCTGTTCTGCACGATCGTAGTGAAACACTTGAGCTTTCGGCAATAACCCGAAGGGAAAGAAGAGGGATGTGACGCTCCTGGCGGGTACAATCGCGGAAGTTCGCTACCTGTCTGCCTCACGGAAAGGGGAAATGTGGTGGTAATCACAGGTGAGTCTGAAGTCAGAAACGACATTCGTTTCTATTATTTTATCGTCTATAATGTCTATAGTCATACTCTGTACACTGCTGTGAAGAGCATGGCGGAGGGCACTTCCCACTGTACTAAATATTGGGGTTCCTTTCCGTTCCATTCGTATATGGAAGGTGAGGAACGAGACTGCTTAAGCGCCTCATTGGAGGTTGTCATCTACATCTACATTTATTTCGCAAGCTATCTTTAATGTGTGGAGGAGGGCACTTTGTGTTTCACTTTCACTTCCCCCCTTTTCTGCTACAGTCGCGAATGGTAGGCGGGAAGAACGAGAGTGGTTAGCCCTAGAAACTCTCCAGTTTTACCTTCATAGCCTTTTCGCGAGATTTGCGTGGTAGGAGCAACGTACTGATTGACTCTTTGAGGAACATATGCTCTCAGAATTTCAGCAGTAAGCAACTCCGTGATATACAGCGGCACTCTTATAGGGTCTGCCACTGAAGTTGGAAGAGCATGCCTGTGACGCTTTCGCACCTTATAAACAAACCTGTGATGAAACGTGCTGACTTTCTCTGGAACTTCTCTACTTCCCTATGAACAATACCTGCCAAGGGTCTCCAACTGACCAGCATCGCCCTAAGAAGGGTTTTACAGGCTACCATCTACGTAGGAAGACTGTATTTTCTGACAAGGGAACCTCCCCATCGCACCCCCCTCAGATTCAGTTATAAGTTGGCACAGTGGATAGGCCTTGATAGACTGAACACAGATCAATTGAGAAAACAGGAAGAAGTTGTGTGGAACTGTGAAAAAATAAGCAAAATATACAAACTGAGTAGTCCACGTGTCGCATAGGCAACATCATGGACAAAGGAAGCCCAGGAGCGTAGTGGTCCTGTGGTAGCGTGAGCAGCTGCTGAACTAGAGGTCCTTGGTTCAAAGCTTCCCTCGACTGAAAATTTTATTTTCTTTATTTTTGCATAGTTATTATCTGTCCGTTCGTTCATTGACGTCATTGTTCACTGTAATAAGTTTAGTGTCGGTGTTTTGCGACCGCATCGCAAAACCGTGCGATTAGTAGACGAAAGGACGTGCCTCTCCAATTGGAACCGAAAACATTTGATCGCAAAGTCGTAGGTCAACCGATTCCTCCACAGGAAAACACATCTGATATATTCTATACGACACTGGTAACGGCATGTGCGTCACATGACAGGAATATGTTGTCGACCCACCTAACTTGTACACTTGGCGAAAGGGTAAAAAGATTCTTCTACCTTGCCCGATTTAGGTTTTCTTGTGGATGTGATAATCACTCCCAAAAAAGTGATGATAACATAAGAATTTGTCACATAAAGTGAAAATAAAAAATTGAACTTTTCACTCGATGGAAGATTTGAACCAAGGACCTTTCGTTCCGCAGCTGCTCACGTTACCACGAGACAACGGCGTTCCTGCGCTCCTAGTGTCCTCGACGTTGCTTATCTTCCCATGAACTACTCGGTTTGTATATTTTGCTTATTTTTTCATAGTTCCACACAACTTCTTCCTGTTTTCTCAATTGATCTGTTTTCAGTTTTTCAAGGCCTATCCACTGTGCCAACTTATAACTAAATCTGAGGGGGTTGCGATGGGGAGGTTCCCTTGTGAGTGCTGTGGGTAGGCATTGCCCCTACGCAGGCAGCCACCAACATTACATCAGAGGAAAGTGGTCACATAACTCGCAGGGGCCAGCCTTCCTGCGGACAGACGCAACTCGGCCGTGGTTCGCTCGGCCATCAGATGACATCCCAAGCGCCTATAGAGATCGCTGGCACCACGGTTCTATTCTCCTCTGCAGGTCAGTGTCTTTGGTATCCTGGAGCTGGAGCGACGACGAGCAGTTCACTTCGACAGTGCTTACTGGGCTAGGTGCCGAATTCCATCAATCAGGAACTCACCTTCGAGCCACCGCAGTGACGACGCCACGTTTCATGTCAGTAGTCAGCTAGTGGACCTGCAACATTTCTTGACTGTGTTTCGGCATACTGGGACTTAGAAACTGGTCCTTCTGAGACTAACTCGAACTGTGTCTGAATGTATAAAATTTTGGACTGTCCCGTCAGGACCTGAAATTTGGCTAGCGTAGAGTTAGAACGTTTCCGACCAGTGTTTGTTTCCTACCTAAAGACCTTCAGCCTTCAAACCATATTGATGTTTATTCGTTCTTCCAAAAAGTGAATGTTTTCGCTCACGCCTTGGATCTCTCTGATAATGTTACTGTGATTTCATTAGTTGAGAAGAGAGTTTCTTTTTAGTACTGTTTATTCCTCGTTCATGAAGTAGTCGTCTTTGGCAAGTGATTAATTCTTACAATGTATCACAATTTTAAACATGGCTGAAGCAGCAGCTGTTGAAAACCTTCGATAAATGGTAACAACCAAAGGGTTGCAGGATAAAGGTTTATTGAAATCCTTGACAACGGTTTCGGTATATCTAAATATAGATTCATCAGAAGCAAAAATACACTACAATCACATCCTGCAGTGGAGACATATAAAACAATCGTGCCAAAGGCGTCGTAAGTAGTTAAAAGTACAGATAATATGGCGTGTTCGCATCGACCTTCTCTTCATAATTATGCTGTACAGATGGAGGTGATATTTTAATTTAAACTCCTGACGACGCCTTTGGCACGGTTGTTTTATGTATCTCCACTGCAGGATGTGATTTTAGTGTATGTCTGCTTCTGATGAAGGTATACTTAGATATACCGAAAACGTGGTCAAGGATTTCAATAAATCTTACGATTTACCAAAACACACGCCGGAGAAGACGTACTCTCTCATGTTAAATAAACTTTGTACCAAAAAATCTATGCGAACATTTCTTGTCCGCCAAACCAGGAAGACTAAGCACTGAGGAGTCTCGAAGTGAGTGGGTTTGACTTATAGGTAACAGATTTTAATCAAGTTTAGCGACGACGATCTTAATTGAAAACAAAGAGACACGTAATTCGGGCTTATTGCTAGACACTCCCTTATTTGTGAGACAATCGAGGTCGATGTCGACCGAAAATAGTATTATCAGTGCTACACTTCGAAATATCGTCAAAAATATTTTTCATTAAATGTAATATGGGATCCAAAGTTGGACTTACTAATATTTGCATTTTTTCATGCTGTAGCTAGGGTACGTGTCATTCTGATCAACCAGCAGAGCAGGTCGGCGGTCCAGCTGTTAGGGCGTTAGACTGCTTAACTACCGGTCCGTGTTCGATTCTTGGTGGTGTCCTTTTGTTTCATTCGATATATGCCTCGGTGTATGTGATAATATTCCAATGGGAATACCTTTCTTTGCCTTTAAAGTAAAACATCAGTGAGTGTGATAAACTATCAAACAAGTATATATAATGCAATGACAACTATTTTTATCGTTGTACACAGAACAAAAATACAGTATGTTATTGGGTAATCCTAACTGATCGTGTATTCGTGAGCGTTCTCGCAATCAGTGTGGTGAAACTTATCATAATCGGACAATTCTCGCACCATACTCATTGATATGTTTTTTGATACATTGTTCGTGGAAAGCATATTTGATTCACATTGTTAAAAACAAATCTGTCAGATATCAACATAGATGCGTACCAAGCGCATTAAAGCATATCGTGAAAAGACAGGCTCGGACAACTGGTTATGGTCCAAGGCACGAATTTTGATAACATCCGACCTAACTTATAATTGACTGCTCTGCTGTGATGTTGCATGATTCCTTCGTGCGGTGAAATTCTTTAACTGTCGGTAGAAGTAAACCTCACACGGTTGACAAAGAGAGGTACATTTCGGTGATTCGGTGATACCACTTTCACCGCGCAGGTCCGTTGAGCATCATCATCTACGACAGTTCTATCATATCTATCATATTGCGCCATGTGTCATGATGAAAATAACTATCGATACATTATATATATATATATATATATATATATATATTAATTTGATTAATCACAACTCCCAACGTTTTACTTCAAAAATGGCATAGAAAGGTATTCCCATTAGTTGAATGTTATCAGATACAATGAAAAAAAAATCGAATGAAAGATAAAGATACGATAAAGAATCGAATACGGACCAGGAGTTTGGTAGTCGAACGCCTCGACCGCCGAACTCACTTTGGTAGACAAGTACAATGACGGGTACCATAGCTTCAGCAGGGAAACACAAAAACGTTAACAGCTCGAATAGTATTAACTTTCGACCCCACGTTATATTAAAAAAATGTTTAGTTTTAAACGAGCTTTCGATGTCTAGCACTAAAAAGACGATTTTCCGTCATTAGCTTCGACACAGATTTTTTAAAAAACTGGGGAGTTCTAGCAAAAGGCAGAAACACGTGTGTATTTATTTTGAATACGCGTCCAAACAGCTGAGGGGGCATGGCCGCTCGATTACCTTAGCCGACTACAGTTTGCACATTTTATTAATTTCATTTCTCATTTTGCCCACTTTCATTATGTCTTTGTCCCGTGTCGCCAGCTGTCCCTCTGAACTGTTTTTGGTACGCCTACCGTGCACGCGACTTTTTTTATCGTTTGGCAAGTTACTGTAAATTTTATTTAATGCATGTGCCGCATACACAAATCTGCAGCTATCCTTTCAAACTCAACGTAAAATTTCTCTTTTGACTCATGTTATAACTGTAGCTCCCTTTCAACTGCATTTTAATGCATTCAGTTTAGGCGTATACAGAGTGGTCTAGGACCACATTTCTAAATTTGTATTACACCATTGCAAACATTATTCGGCCGAAGACTTTGAGCTGCCATGCAAGCGAGGGCCCGGATTTACGGGACGTGTGTGGAATCTGTTTTATCATGACTGTACTTTATGTGTCAGTGCTGCTTGTGGCTGTGTATTTTAACAGTTTTCTCTGTTAATTTCATCAAGACAGGGATGTCTGCTAATTTTCCAGTCTATGTGCATTACGATACTGATTATTACAGTAGAAAGCCTAACTTCACGTACATTTTTAATAACATACGGGCATTTCTGTGTTTAGATCAATCTGAAGATGATCCAAATGATTGAAACCAGTAACTGAATAAACAAATATTTGCGATCTGTGACTGTTCTGACATTTACAGAATTTTGTAACATTGGATCGCTGTCGCCTTCACTTCAAAGAATATTTTGACTTTCCATCGTAGCTGGTGATGGGAACAACTCGTTCGATGATGTCTTATAACTAGGTTAGCCTCTGCCTGCAAAGGTGGTTTTCAATTTCTTTATTGCAAAATCGATTATGCAATAAAGAAATTAAAATCATCTTTGCAGCCATAGACAAAGTTGTTTACGATTGAAAAGCACTAGGAAGAATACTTGACAGTTAAACTAGGTAAAAGTGTGGAATTCATACGACAGCAGACTCACCTCATAGGCCCTGAAGAGTAAGTACAGTTCCCTTGGCTTGGCATCCATAGGCAGGCCGCTCACGAACAGCGTGCGCACCTGCAAAGAATAAAACCTCAGTTAGACTTTCTTCGGACAATCTTTCGTTAGTACACAATCCGTGCAATGAATGCAAAGTGATCCAAGAATACAAAATTTTGAAAAACACAGCCCTCAGTCGCAAACACAATGAATTTGTGACCTAGGTTTCGATGTCACAAGGGACACCTTCTACGGACAAAATTAAAACTAAATGTTACAGCATAACGTACCAAAAAATACGAAAGCTGCGGTCATACCTGACAGCGTCAGATAGTCAGAATTAAAATGAAATGCAACAGAAGAGCAAGCCACAAGGGGCTGCCATGTGTCCTCTGCTACAGTCGCTGATTGACAGCCACGTTAAAAACCTTGTGATCCAAGAATACTGAAACGAAATAAGCGATGGGAATATATTTTTATAATTATTTTCTCCATATCCATTATGAAAGCGCAATGGCAGAGATAACCGTTTAAAGTCATTGTGGGATAACATTTTCTTCATCAGAATTTTGCGAACAAGTATATAAACTTGCGACGTATAATATGACCTCAGCGGTTTGGTCCCTTAGGAATTGACACACATTTGAACTTTTTTTTAACCTGATGATTAGAGCATTACGTCTTGAAACGCGTTGTTGAGTTTTGTCCACGACAAACCCTACGGTTGAGTGCAACTAATTGAAACACAACAACCGTTACTTCACACCCGTAATCGATAGCATATATAGAGGACCGCCATGTATGGTCAAATATACACCGTTCTAATATGACGAGCACTGAGGCACAGTATTGCACCTCCGCAGGTACACTTAATCAGTCGATCTTAGACGACAGAAGATTTTGGGAGTCTTTGGAAACAGCAGGTGAAACGTAACAATCAACATCTTTGCAATTTGGTAATTCTACGGGATTCAACCATCAACGGGTAGCTTCAGTTGCTTGTCACATCTTGAAGAAACTTGTTGACCATCTTTCTCTCCAAATCGAAAGCATTATCAAGGGTTGAGCCGATGTTACACGGTATAAGCACAGTCCAACATAAACAGTAACGTCGGCTACTGGTGTCAAAGTTGCTACCCTCTGATCGTTGGAACGACACTAACACCCCTAGCGATGAGAAAACCAGCCGTAAAATTAATGTTTATTCTTAATTGTTTTTCTACTTAGTTGCCGAAACTGTCATCATATTTTTGTCTTCCAAGCATTAAGAAATGATGAAAAGACATGAATGATTGTGAAATAAATGTAAAAACTGATTGAATGACATAAGCTACAAGTTATTCACGAAGAAGTACTTTCGACTATGAATATACACCTTATTCCGGTGAAAGCAAGAGAATACAAAAAAAATCTTGTATTAAAAATATACGCTTTTGTTGTTATCTGCTCTTATTATCATATCCACTTCCCGTGATACATAAGTTTTGTGTGGAATGTAATGATTCGCACGTGCGTACATGTCACACCAATTTCTAATCACGAATATTTTTGTAAATGTAATTCTTTTTCTTCAGAGTCTAATGCGCAAATGCTCTTTCCGGTTGTGGTTCAGATATAGCAACAAATAAGGAATTGATTTCTTGTGTGTTCGGAAATAGTTTTATTGTTGTCGACGTTTTATTATCACATCTGTTTGGTTTTTCCCTTCATCTTCAGTTTTTGGTGGCTTATTTATCAGGTTGAATAATGTAGGTCTTGAATTCGGTAGATGTTTCTTACTTTCTACATTCACTAATTTGACTGGCAGTGTAGTGAGGATAATTTCATGTTGTCTAGTGGATATATAACGTCTTTCTGCCAAAGTCCAGGTCGTCTTATTTTTTAAAATAATTACTTTGTTCTTAAAAGAAAACCACATTTTGAAGTAATACGAGTAAGGGAATCGTAAATAACCTTTCCTGTAATGTACTGCATTATCCGTTCCATGGTTCCTATGAAACTAAAGCAAGACAAACGTGGTGTTCCTTCTTAATCAGTGCCGATTGTTATGCCACTACAACGCTCCCTGTTGTAAAACCTTTGTTACAAATCACTGTAAACGATAATATTCGCACTCATCCGATATTGTATTCAGAATCGTTTTCTGCGCGCACGGAGCGCTCCTGTCGCTGTGAATGTTCAAAAAATGGTTCAAATGGTTCTGAGCACTATGGGACTTAACATCTGAGGTCATCAGTCCCCTAGAACAGGCTGTTCCAGCTGGTCGGCTCCGTTGTGAGCCGCGGAGCGCTCCCTGCTCCAGGGAGCCGTGTCGCTCGCTGTGGCCATTCCAGTGGGCCGGCACGCCGGCACGTGGCACGGCTGGCTGAGGCAGGCGGCAGGGCGAGCGTTTTGATGTGCCAGCTGCGTCTTACAAGATCGACAGCCTCGTACTCTTAGCTGCTAAGACATGGTGACGTGCTACACCAGGAAATACGATGTTCAGGAAATAAATAAGAAACAACTGTTTTACAAGAAATTGCATACTAAATTTATTGAGCCTCTGTAGCTTGACATTTTCTTTTCCTTACAAGATCGGAAATATTAGGCGTAAAAGTGTTCGCAGCGTTAATGCGGAGGATGGCCTTCATTGTTGCACCCTGAAGAAACGATCGTTCCTGACTTTTTACTCTTTTCATTGCTGAGAAAAGTTGCTCACAACAGTACGTAGATGCAAACACGCACATGATCTGAGCGGCGTTGTTGTGAAGCTTGGGAGATGTTTTTTGCTGTCATGAACGATACCATCGTGACAAATCCAACGTGTTGTAGTACCTCTCTTTCAACAAAGTTGAATTTTGCAAATCAATAATAATTGTGAGGCCGAAAGTGCAGGAGGTCAGGTCCATATGTAGGAGGATAAGAGTGGAGAAACTTCAGGATAAGGAAATCAGGCACAAGTACATAACAGCGATCTCAGAAAGGTACCAGTTAGTTGAGTGTAGTCAATTACAGTCATTGGAAGAGGAATGGACAAGGTACAGGGACACAGTACTAGAAGTGGCTAAAGAATGTCTTGGAACAGTAGTGTGTAAAAGTAGAATGAAGCAAACAGCTTGGTGGAATGATACAGTCAAGGCAGCATGTAAACGGAAAAAGAAGGCGTACCAAAAATGGCTACATACCAGAACCCAGGTAGACAGAGAAAGTTATGTTGAAGAAAGAAACAAAGCCAAACAGATAATTGCAGCATCCAAGAAGAAATCGTGGGAAGACTTTGGAAACAGGTTGGAGACTATGGGTCAAGCTGCTGGAAAACCATTCTGGAGTGTAATTAGCAGTCTTCGAAAGGGAGGTAAGAAGGAAATGACAAGTATTTTGGACAGGTCAGGAAAACTGCTGGTGAATCCTGTGGATGCCTTGGGCAGATGGAGGGAATATTTTGAAGAGTTGCTCAATATAGGTGAAAATGCGATCAGTAATGTTTCAGATTTCGAGGTAGAATGGGATAGGAATGATGATGGAAATAGGATCACATTTGAGGAAGTGGAAAAAATGGTCAATAGATTGCAGTGCAATAAAGCGGCTGGGGTGGATGAAATTAAGTCGGAACTCATCAAATACAGTGGAATGTCAGGTCTTAAATGGCTACACAGGATAATTGAAATGGCCTGGGAGTCGGGACAGGTTCCATCAGACTGGACAAAAGCAGTAATCACACCAATCTTTAAACATGGCAACAGAAAAGATTGTAACAACTACAGAGGTATCTCTTTAATCAGCGTTATGGGTAAAATCTTCTCAGGTATTGTTGAAAGGAAAGTGCGAGTATTAGTTGAGGACCAATTGGATGAAAATCAGTGTGGGTTTAGGCCTCTTAGAGGCTATCACGACCAGATCTTTAGCTTACGGCAAATAATGGAGAAGTGTTATGAGTGGAACAGGGAATTGTATCTATGCTTTATAGATCTAGAAAAGGCATATGACCGGGTTCCTAGGAGGAAGTTATTGTCTGTTCTACAAGATTATGGAATAGGAGGCAAACTTTTGCAAGCAATTAAAGGTCTTTACATGGATAGTCAGGCAGCAGTTAGAGTTGACGGTAAATTGAGTTCATGGTTCAGAGTAGTTTCAGGGGTAAGACAAGGCTGCAACCTGTCTACACTGTTGTTCATATTATTTATGGATCATATGTTGAAAACAATAGACTGGCTGGGTGAGATTAAGATATGTGAACACAAAATAAGCAGTCTTGCATATGCGGATGACTTAGTTGTGATGTCAGATTCGATTGAAAGTTTGCAAAGTAATATTTCAGAGCTAGATCAGAAATGTAAGGACTATGGTATGAAGATTAGCATCTCCAAAACGAAAGTAATGTTAGTGGGAAAGAAATATAAACGGATTGAGTGCCAAATAGGAGGAACAAAGTTAGAACAGGTGGACGGTTTCAAGTACTTAGGATGCATATTCTCACAGGATGGCAACATAGTGAAGGAACTGGAAGCGAGGTGTAGCAAAGCTAATGCAGTGAGCGCTCAGCTACGATCTACTCTCTTCTGCAGTACCAACACTAAGTTATCTGTGCACCGTTCAATCTTTCGACCAACTTTGTTGTATGGGAGCGAAAGCTGGGTGGATTCAGGTTACCTTATCAACAAGGTTGAGGTTACGGATATGAAAGTAGCTAGGATGATTGCAGGTACTAGTAGATGGGAACAATGGCAGGAGGGTGTCCACAATGAGGAAATCAAAGAAAAACTGGGAATGAACTCTATAGATGTAGCAGTCAGGGCGAACAGGCTTAGATGGTGGGGTCATGTTACACGCATGGGAGAAGCAAGGTTACCCAAGAGACTCATGGATTCAGCAGTAGGGGGTAAGAGGAGTCGGGGCAGACCGAGGAGAAGGTACCTGGATTCGGTTAAGAATGATTTTGAAGTAATAGGTTTAGCATCAGAAGAGGCACCAATGTTAGCACTGAATAGGGGATCATGGAGGAACTGTATAAGGGGGGCTATGCTCCAGACTGAACGCTGAAAGGCATAATCAGTCTTAAATGATGATGATGAATAACCTCCAATTGAAGTGACGATGACAAGTCATCGGGGGAAACTGAAAAAGGAGTGCTGAACAGCTTAAGTTCCATTTCCAAACTAGTGAGGTCTCGGAATCGTGTTTCAAACGGCGTGATGAGCTGCTTTAACTTTGCTTGGTAATTGCCAAAAGTAGTACCTTCAGGTAGTTTTAAAGAAGCAAGACGACTGAAGAACATTAAATGTCCATTACTCAAATAAACGTAACTTTTTCATGAACGCTTTGATCTGGTCGTGCATGTCAACGATTAGCTGCCCTTTGCCCTGCAATGACAATTTAAAAGAAAACATCAAGAACTTTTCCCCGACTCGGCCAAAGAACTGCACTGTGGTAAGGTATATCCCCATACTCCGCTTCCATCTTTCAGGAATCCTTTGAATTGGCGATGATTCATACCGTGAAGCCGCACAAAATTCACACACTTCGCATTTTTCATTAGGCCACCTAGCTCTACTGTTTCAGCACACAGTGCCTCTTGGTGAATAAAACAATGAAGAGTCAAAATGTCTTTCCCAAATTCGTTCCTGAGTTTATTTTTCAAACGAGAAGCAAAACGTTGATGACGCTCGATCATTTGTGGGGCACCGTCTGTCGCTACAGAATGGAGCTTATCCCACGGCAAATTCATATTGTCCACTGATTCACAAACAGCTCCAAAAACGTCACGTCCTGTTGCGGTGTAATCCAGTGGTACCACATCCAAGAGTTCTCCAGTTACTTGCAGCTCCATGTCGACACCACGCACAAAGACTGCAAGCTGAGCACAGTCCGATATGTCGGTGCTTTCGTCAAGCGCTAGTGAAAATGCAACAAAGCTCTCCGCCTTTTTCCTGAGCGGTGTCTCTAAATCCGCTGCCGTGTCCAGGATTCGACGAGACACTGTTCGCTTCGACAGGCAAACCCCTTCAATTGCCTGCACCTCACTTGGAAACAAACATTCTGCAACTGGTCCCACCGAAAACGGCTTGCCACTCGCCGCAATGATGTGAGTGACCCTGTAGCTTGCTCGAAATGCAGATGTAGTGTTTTCTCCGCTCTCATTCACCTGAAAATTGTAAACGCATTACAGAACACGAACTATGTTGCATGTTTTGATACCCTCCGTATTAGGAAACCGTTTTTAAACTTACGTCTCCTGGTATGTCTTTCTTAAGTCTGGCTACCAGTTCTCTGCGTGCAACGCCTTCTACCTGATCGTAGTGCGCTGCGTGAAGACGTGTATAATGTCACTGTATATTGGATTCGAAACTGCGACCGTAGCGGCCGCACGGTTCCAGACTGAAGCACCTAGAACCGCTCGGCCACAATGGCCGGCGCTGTGAATGTCAAAATGGAGCAAGGGTGTCGCGGCTGTATCTGTTAGACTGTGGTATTAGCGCGATGTTTCCTGCGGTTGTCTAATTTTTCTCCAGTAGGCTTTTTATGCGTCTTGTATCGCGATGGTACAAATTATGTGCGAACAGTAGTGTATTCGTAACAGGTCACCTCTGTTGTAGGCTCCCATACCACAGAACAGTGGGTAACAGGGGAGACTTGCTCAGAGTGCTGTGTGTCCTGTCGTCAGGCGTCAGTTGCAGCCCCTGGGATTTGCAGACACAGTACACGGCCTCTCGGGGAGCTGTAGTGGCCCACGGGACCCTGAGACAGCTGACACTCACCACTTTCGGGGAACTCCTCAGAGTACTGCAACTTGCTTTCGTCTGAACATTAGCATTTGACACCCACTGTGGCAGCAAGTCCCTTTGGTAGCGCACCATGCTATCCAGCAATCTGTCAGCTTGCCGAAAGCGAGAATTTGCAGTAAAAATTTCCTCGTTAGTCTCGTACATTTGTGTATAACAGCAGTTGGTTTTATCATTCGTCTTCCTGTACAGCCTCCAGACTTGGAGACGTACTAGCACTCTAACGTCTTGGACGAAAGCTGCACTCGTGCGTTGACACTAAAGTGAGGTGAAACTAATTACTTGTCAAAGTTGGGAAACAATGCAGGTATTTACCTTCTGTTGCGACCGGAAATGTACAGGTTGTTTGATTGTTGTAAGTACAAACGAAAGGGGCGAGTATGTGACAGCGAAACTAGGAAATAATCGCTATAAATGTATGAATGCATCGTTTCGCGGCGATATGAATTAATAAAATTTTCTCGGGCTTCCATCAGCGTCAGCTCATGAGGCCACCATTGACCAGACGTTTCCAATTGGTGAGAGATCTGGAGAATGTGCTGGCTAGGGCAGCAGTCGAACATTTTCTGTATCCAGAAAAGCCCGCACAGGACCTGCAACATGCAGTCGTGCATTATCCTGCTGAAATGTAGGGTTTCGCAGGGGTCAAATGAAGGGTAGAACCACGGGTCGTAACACATCTGAAATGTAACGTCCACTGTTCAAAGTAGCTTCAATGCGAACAAGAGGTGACCGAGACGTGTAACCAATGGCACCCCATACCATCACGCCGGATCATACGCCAGTATGGCGATGACGAATACACGCTTCCAATGTGCGTTCACCGCGATGTCGCCAAACACGGATGCGACCATCATGATGCTGTAAACAGAACGTGGGTTCATAAAAAAAATGACTTTTTGCCATTCGTGCACCCAGGTTCGTCGTCGAGTACACCATCGCAGGCGCTCCTGTCTGTGATGCAGCGTCAAGGGTAACGGCAGCCTTGGTCTCCGAGCTGATGGTCCATACTGCTGCAAACGTCGTCGAACTGTTCGTGCAGATGGTTGTTGTCTTGCAAACGTCCCCATCTGCTGAATCCAGGGATCGAGACATGGCTGCACGATCCGTTACAGCCATGCGTATAAGATGCTTGTCATCTCGACTGCAAGTGATACGTGGCCGTTGGGATCCAGCACGGCGTTCCGTATTACCCTCCTGAACCCACTGTTTCCATATTCTGCTAACAGTCATTGGATCTCGACCAACGCGAGCATCACTGTCGCGATAGGATAAACCGCAATCGCGATAGGCTACAATGTGACCTTTATCAAAGTCGGAAACGTGATGGTACGCATTTCTCCTCCTTACACGAGGCATCACAACAGCGTTTCACCAGGCAACGCCGGTCAACTGCTGTTTGTGTACGAGAAATCGGTTGGAAACTTTCCTCATGTCTGCACGGTTTAGGTGTCGCCACCGGCGCCAACTTCGTATGAATGTTATGAAAAGCTAATATTTTGCATATCACAGCATCTTCTTCCTGTCGTTTAAATATCGCGTCTGTAGCATGTCATCTTCGTGGTGTAGGAATTTTAATGGCCAGTAGTGTACATCCAGGGAGTCACACCTAGTGATACGTGGCTGGCGACCACGGGGCCCCGAGCTGAGTCCTGGCATTGCTTCCACTTACTTATGTCAGGCTCCTCACTCTTATCTTTCCTATCTGGCCACCCTCGGCCAGCTCTTGTTCTTTTCCGACCCTGACGCTATTAGGTTTCGAGGGCTAGGGGTCTTTCATTTTCCAACCTATACTTCTCATGCAGCGTCTGACCCGGAGCGGGCGGCTGCAAAAGGCGTCTGTATCCCATGTTAGGGGCGGCCTCCAGAACTGCGGAAGGCAACGGAATACCACCGCAGATTATCTTCCCTGCATAATGCAGTCTCCATTTTATGCACAAAAAATGGCTTCCTCTCATGTTAAATCAGTGTCCGGAGGTAAAATAGTCCCCCATTCGGATCTCCGGGGGGGACAACTTGAAAGGAGGCAAAAAATCAAAACGAGAATTGGTACCTGGAATGTCAGAACTCTGCTACAAGCAGGAAAACTACTACTCAGGAGGAGAAGTAAAAGGAATTAATGGAGTAGGAATGATTATGACAAAGGAATTGGCTAAATGTGTGGAATATGTAGACTATACAAATGACCGGGTTATTGGTGTAAGGCTGAAAGGAGCACAAAAAGATTTACTGATTGTCCAGGTGTATATGCCAACTTCAGAACATGATGACCAAATTGTAGAGGAAACGTACAATGTAATAGAGAGAATAATGGACGAAAATAAAAAATGCTGCAAAATAGTAATGGGAGACTGGAACGCCATTGTGGGAGAAGGGAAAGAGGGAAACATAGTAGGCAGTCATGGTCTTGGAAAGAGAAATGACAGAAGTGAATGGTTAATTGACTTCTGCAGGGAAAGGCCTCTGATAGTGGCAAACACATGGTTCAAGAACCATAAGAGGAGGCTCTACACTTGGAAATCACCAGGGGATAAATATAGAAACCAAATCGATTTTATACTGGTAGAAGAAAGATACAGGAATGGAATCAAGAAGGTGCACACATTACCAGGTGCAGATATTAATAGTGACCACAACTTACTTATGGCAGAAATAGAAATAAGAATGAAAAAACTGAAAAAGGCGACAATGGTGAAGAAATGGGATCTAGAGAAGATAAGGTCCAACAAAGAACAAATTACAGAAATGCTGTCTCGGGACTTTCTAAACACATTACGAGACAAAGAAGCACCTGATAATGCCAACAAGTACTGGAATATGCTGAAAGAAGGAATCATTAAAGCAGGACAGCAAAATATAGGATATGTAAAAGGGAAAAGGTCAAAAAAACCATGGGTCACACAAGAAATGATTTCCAAGATGGAGGAGAGAAGAAAATTGAAAAACAAGAACACTGAAGATGCAAGAAAGATATACCGAAGGTTAAATAACGAACTGCGAAGAGAAACAGAGCAGGCTAGGAAAAAAACGGCTAAAAGAGGAATGTGATGAAATTGAAGAACTGGACAGGAAAGGAAGATACGACTTACTATACAACAGAGTAAAGACTATGACATGGGAACAAAACAGAGCAGGAAGTGCTACTATGGAAATTTTGAGTAAAGACGAAGAGGTAGTGTATAAAGATCGTGACGATGTCCTCCAGAGATGGGAAGAATATATAAAAGAGCTATATGACACAAATAGCAAACCAGAAACTCTGGAACTTGAATCACACAACAGTGTAAGTGATGAAGAGAAAGGACCGACCATCATAATGGAAGAAGTAAAGTCTGCCATTGCTGCAATGAAAAATGGCAAAGCAGTAGGTACAGATACAATACCGGGAGAAATACTAAAATGCTTGAACCACAATGGAATAAGAGAAATATTGAGGTTGTGTAATAAAATATATGACAGTGGTGAATGGCCTGAGGACTTTTTGA
This sequence comes from Schistocerca americana, assembly GCF_021461395.2. NCBI lineage: Eukaryota > Metazoa > Arthropoda > Insecta > Orthoptera > Acrididae > Schistocerca > Schistocerca americana. The sequence goes on along the minus strand of NC_060119.1, from coordinate 218,165,445 downwards.
CAACAGTAATGATTCCATTGCCGAAAAAACAAGGAACCAAGAAATGCAGCGAGCACAGGACAATCAGCCTCATTTCACATGCAGCCAAAGTGATGTTAAGAATAATTAATAAAAGACTTGAAAAAGTAATAGAGGAGAATCTCGGCGAGGAGCAGTTTGGCTTTAGACGGAATACGGGCACAGAGATGCAATAGGGCTCCTACGAATCTTAGGAGAAAGGTTTATTGAAAAAGGAAGAGACCTATATATGTGCTTCATCGATTTAGAAAAGGCATTTGACAATGTGGTTTGGGACAGGCTGGCGACTATTATGAGGGAAAAGTGAGTGGACTGGAAAACCAGAAGACTTATAAACTCATTGTACCTTAATCAAAAAGTTTCAGTTAAAGTGAGAGGAGAAAGTACAAACTGGATCAGACTAGGGAAAGGAGTAAGACAAGGATGCTGTTTATCACCTACTCTTTTCAACCTGTACTTGGAAAATATGATTGACCAATGCTCATTAGATGACAAAGGAGTAGAAATTGGAGGAAGAAGAGTAGGGTGCTTGAGATTTGCTGATGACATGGTCCTTCTAGCCACAGGGGAAAAAGAATTACAGGATTTGCAACTAACGGAAAAAAATATGGAATGAAAATTAACACAAATAAAACAAAAGTATTGGCAATAGGAGGAAATAAGGAACTAAAAATTGTGCTGAATGGAGAAAAACTAGAACAGGTGCAAAATTTTAAGTATCTTGGAAGCAGGATAGACACCGACTGGAAGTGCACCACAGAAATTAAAACAAGGATAGCAATGGCAAAAGAGGCGTTTTATAAGAAAAGGAGAATCTTCTGCAGCGGTATGGACAGAGAACTCAGAAAGAGACTCATAAAATGTCTTGTATGGAGTGTTCTTCTATATGGCGCTGAAACATGGACTATGAGGAAAAAAGACAGAGAAAGGCTGGAGGCTTTTGAGATCTGGACATGGCGGAAGATGGAAGGAATAAGTTGGATGGACAGAGTAAAAAATGAAGAGGTACTGAGAAGAGTGGGAGAGAAAAGGCAGTTACTAGATGTAATAAAGAGAAGAAAAAGAAATTGGATTGGGCATATATTAAGAAAGAATGACGGACTGATAAAAACAGTTTTAGAAGGTTATGTAGAAGGGAAAAGGAAGCGAGGAAGGAAGAGATTCCAGATACTGGATGACATGATGGACGGTGCAACATACAGCAGCCTTAAGAAGGAAGCAATGGATCGCAGAAAATGGAGAGGCAAAGGACCTGCTAATATAGCAGATAACTGATGATGATGATGATGATGAGTGTACATAGTTCCATTTCAGCATAGTTCCATTTCCAGGACGAAAGAATCTTTCAAATGATACGTGACTGCCAAGTAACACACCTCGCTAAAACTTGGACCATAAATAGGAAGAACTGATACTGTATAGTACACGAAGTAACTGAAAGACATAAGCAATGAGACGAACTGAAATAACATTTTTATTCAAAGACAATTATTACACTGGTCAAAAGGCGAGACGGGGTCCGTAATTGCATGTGTGATCAACATGGGCGGCAATCTCCGTGTTTTGATATGCACGTATTACAAACGCTTTTGCTGTTTCTGTATCGGTCTGCTCACCGAACGTATTAAGTGCTCTTTGTGCGAGGGCGTTCAATAAGTAATGAAACACTTTTTTTTCCTGAAATTAGGTTGGTTTTATTCAGGATTCCAATACAACACACTATTCCCCACTCTTTTGGATACAAAAAACCGATGGCAAAATAATCTGCTTTCAATATGACGACCTTACGCCACATTACTCGGGAGCTCGGTATGACTGCCTGTTACCACTCTATTGGTCAACGTCGGAGACATCTTCCTGCATCAATAATGTCCCCATCATCCACATACTGCTTCCCGCGGTGGCATCCTTCAATGACCAAACAAATGGAAGTCGGAAGATGCGTGATCCGGGCTGTATGATGGATGATCAAAGTTGATCGTTGCCTCACCAGGCAGGACAAACCGAATAACTCCTTCAGAGTCCCAGAAGACCATCGTTATGTCTTCACCGATAGAAGGCGGGGCTTCCCTCGGAAGAAATTTAGTGTGGCGCCACTCCAGCAACTGACCTTTCGTTTCCAGTTCGAAAGGATGAATTAATGTTTAATCGCCTGTGACGATGTTCGAGAAAAATTTTCACAATCAGCCTCGTAACGCGTAAGTGATTCAGCCCAGATGGTATTTCGTTGCCCTTTATGTTCTTCTATTAGGGGGCAAGGAACCCAGCGGGACGGCCGCTGTGACCGAGTGGTTGTAGGCGTTTCAGTCAGGAACCGCGCTGCTGTTACAGTCGCAGGTTCGAATCCTGGCTCGGGCATGAATGTGTGTGCTGTCCTTAGGTTAGTTAGGTTGAAGTAGTGTAGGGGACTGATGACCACAGATGTTAAGACCCTTAGCGATCAGAGCTATTTGAATCATCAGGTTTGCGTGACCTTGTTGCGATGATGACAGACGACTCGCCCAGCGACTCACCGTGCTTTTGTTTACTGCCAAATCTCCGTAGACATCCTCCTCTCTCCATTGAATATGTGCGATGCTCCGATTTTCCACCAAAAGAAACTCGTCCGATAAAGACCCCACTTTGAAGGCTACGTGTATCGCCGCTACCTTTTGGAACTGAGGTGGGAATATTCCACGATGTCTCACAACAAATTCCCTACTTTTTTTCAACCAAAACTGGCCGAGAAATAAATGCATTGACCCAAAACGTCTTAGGTCCCGGGTTAGATCCCCGCCACTGCCTAAATTTTGATAAATAATCGGCATTGGCGGCCGAAGACTTCCGGCATAAGAAGTCAGCCTCATTCTGCCAACGGCCTTGTCAAAGAGGGCGGAGGAGCGGATAGAGGTTCAGGGCACTCTCTTGTCCTAGGGGTGGGAAATTGCCCCTAAAGGCGAAAAAATCAGCAATGATCAACGACATGAGGATGCAGAAGGCAATGGAAACCACTGCATTAAAGACACGTAACGTGTATCCACAGGACATGTGGCCTGTAATTAAAGAAGTGTCATGATGATCTCTCCATTGGCAAAAGATTCCGGAATAGTCCCCCATTCGGATCTCCGGGAGGGGACTGCCAAGGGGGAGGTTACCGTGAGAAAAAGATTGAATAATCAACGAAAGGATAACGTTCTACGAGTCGGGGCGTGGAATGTCAGAAGCTTGAACGTGGTAGGGAAACTAGAAAATCTGAAAAGGGAAATGCAAAGGCTCAATCTAGATATAGTAGGGGTCAGTGAAGTGAAGTGGAAGGAAGACAAGGATTTCTGGTCATATGAGTATCGGGTAATATCAACAGCAGCAGAAAATGGTATAAAGGTGTAGGATTCGTTATGAATAGGAAGGTAGGGCAGAGGGTGTGTTACTGTGAACAGTTCAGTGACCGGGTTGTTCTAATCAGAATCGACAGTAGACCAACAACGACAACGATAGTTCAGGTATACATGCCGACGTCGCAAGCTGAAGATGAACAGATAGAGCAAGTGTATGAGGATATTGAAAGGGTAATGCAGTATGTAAAGGGGGACGAAAATCTAATAGTCATGGGCGACTGGAATGCAGTTGTAGGGGAAGGAGTAGAAGAAAAGGTTACAGGAGAATATGGGCTTGGGACAAGGAATGAAAGAGAAGAAAGACTAATTGAGTTCTGTAACAAGCTTCAGCTAGTAATAGCGAATACCCTGTTCAAGAATCACAAGAGGAGGAGCTATACTTGGAAAAGGCCGGGAGATACGGGAAGATTCCAATTACATTACATCATGGTCAGACAGAGATTCCGAAATCAGATACTGGATTGTAAGACGTACCCAGGAGCAGATATAGACTCAGATCACGATATAGTAGTGATGAAGAGTAGGCTGAAGTTCAAGACATTAGTCAGGAAGAATCAATACGCAAAGAAGTGGGATAGGGAAGTACTAAGGAATGACGAGATATGTTTGAAGTTCTCTAACGCTATAGTACAGCAATAAGGAATAGCGCAGTAGGCAGTACAGTTGAAGAGGAATGGAAATCTCTAAAAAGGGCCATCACAGAAGTTGGGAAGGAAAACATATGTACAAAGAAGGTAGCTGCGAAGAAACCACGGGTAACAGAAGAAATACTTCAGTTGATTGATGAAAGGAGGAAGTACAAACATGTTCCGGGAAAATCAGGAATACAGAAATACAAGTCGCTGAGGAATGAAGTAAATAGGAAGTGCAGGGAAGCTAAGGCGAAATGGCTGCAGGAAAAATGTGAAGACATCGAAAAAGATATGATTGTCGATAGGACAGACTCAGCATACAGGAAAGACAAAACAACCTTTAGTGACACTGAAAGCAACGGTGGTAGCATTAAGAGTGCAACGGGAATTCCACTGTTAAATGCAGAGGAGAGAGCAGACAGGTGGAAAGAATACATTGAAAGCCTCTATGAGAGTGAAGATTTGTCTGATGTGATAGAAGAAGAAACAGGAGTCGATTTAGAAGAGATAGGGGATCCAGTATTAGAATCGGAATTTAAAAGAGCTTTGGAGGACTTACGGTCAAATAAGGCAGAAGGGATAGATAACATTCCATCAGAATTTCTAAAATCATTGGGGGAAGTGGCAACAAAACGACTATTCACGTTGGTGTGTAGAATAAATGAGTCTGGCGATATACCATCTGACTTTCGGAAAAGCATCATCCACACAATTCTGAAGACGGCAAGAGCTGGAAAGTGCGAGAATTATCGCACAATCAGCTTAACAGCTCATGCATCGAAGCTGCTTACAAGATTAATATACAGAAGAACGGAAAAGAAAATTGAGAATGCGCTAGGTGACGATCAGTTTGGCTTTAGGAAAAGCAAAGGGACGAGAGAGGCAATTCTGACGTTTCGGCTAATAATGGAAGCAAGGCTAAAGAAAAATCAAGACACTTTCATAGGATTTGTCGACCTGGAAAAGCGTTCGACAATATAAAATGGTGTAAGCTGTGGTGTAAGCTGTTCGAGATTCTGAAAAAAGTAGGGGTAAGCTATAGGGAGAGACGGGTCATATACAATATGTTCAACAACCAAGAGGGAATAATAAGAGTGGACGATCAAGAACGAAGTGCTCGTATTAAGAAGGGTGTAAGACAAGGCTGTAGCCTTCCGCCCCTACTCTTCAATCTGTACATCGAGGAAGCAATGATGGAAATAAAAGAAAGGTTCAGGTTCAAAAATGGCTCTGAGCACTATGGGACTTAACTTCTACGGTCATCAGTCCCCTAGAACTTAGAACTACTTAAATCTAACTAACCTAAAGACATCACACACATCCATGCCCGAGGCAGGATTCGAACCTGCGACCGTAGCAGTCTCGCAGTTCCGTACTGAAGCGGGTTCAGAAGTGGAATTAAAATACAAGGTGAAAGGATATCAATGATACGATTCGCTGATGACATTGCTGTCCTGAGTGAAAGTGAAGAAGAATTAAATGATCTGCTGAACGGAATGAACAGTCTAATGAGTACACAGTATGGTTTGAGAGTAAATCGGAGAAAGACGAAGGTAATGAGAAGTAGTAAAAATGAGAACAGCGAGAAGCTTAACATCAGGACTGATGGTCACGAAGTCAATGAAGTTAAGGAATTCTGTTACCTAGGCAGTAAAATAACCAATGACGGACGGAGCAAGGAGGACATCAAAAGCAGACTCGCCATGGCAAAAAGAGGCATTTCTGGCCAAGAGAAGTCTAGTAATATCGAATACCGGCCTTAATTTGAGGAAGAAATTTGTGAGGATGTACGTCTGGAGTACAGCATTGTATGGTAGTGAAACATGGACTGTGGGAAAATCGGAACAGAAGAGAATCGAAGCATTTAAGATGTGGTGCTATAGACGAATGTTGAAAATTAGGTGGACTGATAAGGTAAGGAATGAGGAGGTTCTACACAGAATCGGAGAGGAAAGATATATGTGGAAAACACTGATAAGGAGAAGGGACAGGATGATAGGACATCTGCTAAGACATGAGGGAATGACTTCCATGGTACTAGAGGGAGCTGTAGAGGGCAAAAACTGTAGAGGAAGACAGAGATTGGAATACGTCAAGCAAATAATTGAGGACGTAGGTTGCAAGTGCTACTCTGAGATGAAGAGGTTAGCACAGGAAAGGAATTCGTGGCGGGCCGCATCACCACCAGTCAGTAGACTGATGACAAAAAAAAAAAAAAATATGCAATGGAAAACCTAAGTACCTCTGAGCCGTGCTGCGGCTCGCGTTGGTGCTGTTGGTAGGTTTTCGCCCTCTCTTGGAGGCCAGACGGTATCGTTTAGTTGGCATGGTTGCGGTTGTTTCTCTTCTTCTCGTTTTGACTGGCGCCACTCGTTTAGCAATCGTTGCCTGCCCGCTAGTGGCAGCCGCGGCGGTTATCGATATGTAGTAACTGTTGCCCTATCTTTGGGGCGACGTCGTTGTTTCTCCGGGCCGCATGAGTGGGCCAGTTCGATTGGGGGATTCAGAAGGAGCCAGGTCCGCGCAGTGCCTGAACACGCCGGGACCGCTGGCGGCACGCATGGGCTGCCGGATGGAAGGGCTGTGGTCACGAGGGTGCTCGACCTGGTCGTAAACCGGGTCTAGCAAGCTTTAAGATGAGTGCATTTCAATCCAAGTAGAGAAACCTCCACCATTGTGATATCTCGCGATTCCGCAGTGACTTGAGTTCGTGTTGCTGCTCGTAGTGTCGCCAAGGCAAAGAGCAGCGAGTGGAGTGATTGGGAAAGATTGATCTGATTAGCTTTCCTCGACATCTTATTACTATTTACTGTGTTCAAATTGTTGCAACGGGCGGTAATTTTTCTTGCCTGGTGGCCGTTAACGCCCCAGTTACCTGCCCTGGGGGCTGGTTGGTGAATCTTCTACTCTGGTGGTAGTGATTCCTTTCTCGTTCCGGGCGCTCTAAGGACAGTATTCTGGGGACGTAGTGCAGACCGCCAGTTCCAGCTTTGGCGTATTGTTCCATTGTTGCATTTGGTTTATCGTACGTCAAGTAGCTTCAGCTAGAATCATCAGTCATTCGTTAGACTGCCCCTAGTCCTAGTTACCATCTTGTGAATTGAATGCAACTTTTGGCTGCCTATCTTATCGCTCGCGAAGTTGTTTGTTGCAGGACCTTCTCAAAGGTCGATTTCTGGAGCACCGTCTGTAGCCCCTTGGTTCTTGTAAGACATGTGTATTCTAAAAGGAGGTCTGATGGCCAGTAGTTCATTGTAACGCTCCTTCAGTCCACGCCTTCTGCGGGTATAATCTGCCTCAGTACCCTTTAAGGGACTTATGTACTGGCCCTTGTGTTTTATTATTGTATTACTTATTACAATACCTTGTAATGCCTACACTAAAGGTTATATATGTTTAGTTAATAGTTCTGGTCACCTTCTGGAATAAATGTAGCAGTGTAGTGTTCAGTGGATGTTAAGGGTTGTGTTACAAAGTTTACCAGCATCTTATATCACCCGTTTAGTGATCAGTTGCTTGTTTCCTTTTTTTTTTTTTTTTTAATTGACCTTTGCTATTGTATTTTCCGTTTTACAGCAGGTTTCTAAATTTTTTATGTTACTGCCGTTCCTGGCGTGTAAGGCCTTCAGCCGTGATTGTAGTCAATTTCCTCAGAATTCTAATTTGGCATTTGTACAGGGTGATCAAAAAGTCAGTATAAATTTGAAAACTCAATAAATCACGGAATAATGTAGATAGAAAGGTACAAATTGACACACATGCTTGGAGTGACTTGGGGTTTTATTAGAACAAAAAAAAAAAAAAAACACAAAAGTCCAAAAAATGTCCGACAGATGGCGCTTCATCTGATCAGAATACCAATAAATAGCATAACAAAGTAAGACAAAGCAAAGATGATGTTCTTTAAAGGAAATGCTCAATATGTCCACCGTCATTTCTCAACAATAGTTGCAGTCGAGGAATATTGTTGTTAACAGCACTGTAAAGAATTTCCGGAATTATGGTGAGGCATTGGCGTCGGATGTTGTCTTTCAACATCCCTAGAGATGTCGGTCGATCACGATACACTTGCAACTTCAGGTAACCCCAAAGCCAATAATCGCACGGACTCAGGTCTGGGGACCTGGGAGGCCAAGCATGACGAAAGTGGCAGCTGAGCACACGATCATCACCAGACGACGCGCGTAAGAGATTTTTCACGCGTCTAGCAATATGGGGTGAAGCGCCATCCTGCATAAACATCGTACGTTCCAGCAGGTGTTTATCAGCCCAGGCTGGGGATGATTCGATTCTGTAACATATCGGCGTACCTCTCACCCGTCACGGTAGCAGTTACCTGCTGTCCAGCGCCATCTGTCGGTCATTTTGTGAACTTTGTTTATTTCTATTTTTTGTTTCTAATAAAACCCCATGTCATTCCAAGCATGTGTGTCAATTTTTACCTCTCTATCTACATTATTCCGTGGTTTATTAAGTTTTCAAATTGATACTAACTTTTTGATCACCCGGTATTTTAGCAGTAAGCCTTAAAACCTTATTTACTGCCATTCCTGGCGTCTGATGCATTCTGCTGTGTTTGTGGCGACTTACCTTAAATATTTCAATACCTAATTTGTAAGTTGCAGTGAGTTTTAATCAATTCTTAATTTATTGCCATTCTCGTGTAAGGCCTTCTGCCCTTATCGCAGTGGCTTGCTTTTAAAACATTATCTGCTGTATCTGTATTTAATGGTGATTTGCTGAATTGCAACTCACTGAAAACACTATTATTTACACAGTTGTTTATTCCGTCATTAATAACATGTGGTATTTTTATTTATTGTTGAGTCTGGAATTACTGGTTTAAAATAAATTGTGTGTGACTGTAAAAGGCAACCAATTGTAACTGATTACAGCCCCGTCCACAATCGTAACCGGATCCTGCCTTCCCTTGACTAGCAGGTAAGAACCTCGTTTCTGTCGTGGAAAGCTCAGGGTTGAGAAAATGAGCAGATGCCGGTTTCGGAAAAAAAGACGCTAAGAAACTGGTTTTCCTAAATGAAACGATGCTTATCCATTTTCTGATCACGTTCGTATTTCACAACAATGGCGCAGAGGAACCTTACAAGATACGTAGCCAGATGTCATCTTTCCCTGCCTCCATTCTTCAGCCTCTTCCGCCACCCTCCTCGCCCCCTTGAAGTAATGAGAAGCCTGTATGTGTTCGGCGCAGTAGACGAGGAAAGAGGGGCGTCGGAAACTCAGGTTCCGACAGGAAGGCCTCAGACAGCTCAAGCACTAGAGGGAGCAGCGGCTCTTGGCTGAAACATCTGCGGCCCGCAGCACTCCGCGACAGTTGGGTAAACTCTTGGACAGTGGCGTAGCGGTGTGTGCGGTAGAAGCGGCGCAGGGATTCGCAGCAGCAAGCCACGGGGACAGGATTCCGCCGCCTCGGCCGACGCCCGCCGCCCAATTGGCCGGATTAGGCACTGCGCATAATTAATACTGCGGCTGCTTCACAGCCCTGCCACCGGCGGCGCAGCGGTCGCGCCATTGTCCGGCAGCCAATTAGCGACGCGAACTCCTGTGACGTCAGCGCCGGCACCCAATTAGCGAGTGGCAGCCGTGCACCTCCCGACAGATGTCTCCACCGTCAAGGATTCAGTTGATTACACCGACTTATGGAAGAGCTCCCATAATTAAGTTCTCGCCTGGGAGATTAAATCGACACAGTGGTGGAAAATTTTGTTGTGCGTGTCAGAATCTGGCTTTCTGTTTGACGGCTTGTTTGCTTGTTGCTTTGGTAGTACTAACAAAGGATGGTCAGATTGTATTTACCAGCCTAGCATAGTGACAGTTGCCGGCCGGAGTGGAAGAGCGGTTCTAGGCGCTACAGTTCGAATCCTGCCTCGGGCATGGATGTGTGTGATGTCCTTAGGTTAGTTAGGTTTAAGTAGTTCTAAGTTCTAGGGGACTGATGACCTCAGAAGTTAAGTCCCATAGTCCTCAGAGCCATTTGAACCATAGTGACAGTTTTCTTAAGCAGCAGTAAATTGTGATCAATCCACATATGCCCAGAACTTTCTTTAACATGGAGTTTTGTGATTTTCACATGTGTCATTTGTTAGTGACCACAGACAACAGCTGCAGAAGTAATCTGTAGTTGTGAGTTCTCAAAGGGTTTTGTTCAGTGGGTTGACAATGGCCCTATGGGCACATAAGGTCGTACGCTAATGTGGTATAGTAATAATCAAAATAAAACATATTGTACGCTACTCGGTGTTTATTAACAGGAATTTGATAACCACTCTTTATTATCAGAAGTTATGAACTATTAAATAAGCATATTAGGCAGGCAAGGAATAAAAACGTGTTATCATTATGCTTGAAACACTGCAAAGCATTTGTCATGCAATGTACGTTACATTTGCGATACATTTTCACAGTTTTATTTTTGCAAGACGCACAGCTTCTGTGACTAACCAGTGAGAATTATACGTTGACTCTGTCGGGTTGAAGTTGGGCTGTTATCGATCCTCTGGGCATAGATGCGTTAAATACACGTAGTACAGCTCCAAACGTGCTGATATGCGCTAGACCTCTTTCCTAACTCCCCCATTTTGTGGGAAGCCGTCGAAATGTGTCTGCGACTCAAACAGCTATCAAATGTCGCCCCTATTTCAAGTCATGTCATATATATTCGCAGTGTTTATGAATATTTCATATGTTTACAATACTTGTAAGCATAAAATTACTGTTCACATATTGGAAATCTCGTCTTAATTTATGTCTATCTCTTACCAATTTCCGGAACTGCGCGACCGCTACGGTCGCAGGTTCGCATCCTGCCTCGGGCATGGATGTGTGTGATGTCGTTAGGTTAGTTAGGTTTAAGTAGTTCTAGGTTCTAGGGGACTGATGACCTCAGATGTTAAGACCCATAGTGCTCAGAGCCATTTGAACCATCTTACCAATTTAGAAAGAACATCCTGGATAAAATAAAAGTTGTATTCCTCTACGAATGTTTCGTAACATTTCAATAGATTTCAGTACGTTATTTAGTGCTCGTCTCGTAATCCAATGGAAACAGTGACATGGGAATGGCGCGTTGCATATTGCTACAATTCGGGGCCACACACTATACAGTTTCAAGTGCAGAAACTAAGCGAAAAATGTCATTTTTAATGCTTTTTAGTAACTTTTACTTCATGTCGGTAGCTAAATTCATTTCAAAAGCTCGTATAGAAAGAATGAATCTGTGAGGTGATGAAAACTCGGGAGATTTACACAGGATAAGGAAATATTTCCCTGCATGATGTGCTAGTGCTGGTCCAGTTCATTAGGTGGGGGGGGGGGGGGGGGGGCACACGGGCACTTGGCCCTTCCTGCAGTCTGAGGCATGGACTTTATATACAGACTCTGACACATTTTTAGAAATTATGTCTGTGATTCTACTAAACTTCAGCTTTAGTGCTGCCAACACCCAGTGGCCTTAGAAAGTAATATATAAATTGGCCTTCTTTGCTTCTCACTATTTTAATGCTGAATTATACGTTTACTCTGGAGCTGTTTCGGCGCTGTTTCGCAATCCTGGCGGATGCGAACCTTTACACAACATTGCCAGTACAGAGCCCCAGTCTGTTCTGTCGCCGGCAGTAGTGGCCGAGCGGTTCTATGAGCTACAGTCAGGAACCGCGCGACCGCTACGGTCGCAGGTTCGAATCCTGCCTCGGGCATGGATGTGTGTGATGTCCTTAGGTTAGTTGGGTTTAAGTAGTTCTAAGTTCTGATGACCTCAGATGTTAAGTCCCATAGTGCTCAGAGCGATTTGAACCATTTGTTCGCTGTCTCTCCGCCCATCTTCTCTTACAGAGCTCCAGGAAGGAACAGTTGCAACAACCACCACAACATAAACACCGCTACAGTAACAAAATTGAACCACCCCGAAATAAATCTGCAGTTCGTACAAGGGCACACTCTTTCCCGGCTCCACAACTCAATCACAGCTGTAGGTTACCATTTGTTTGCAGGCACGAAAGACTTCCCAACTTTCTTGAAACTGTGCACTTGTACATGGCAGAGGGATTGCAGGAGGCACACAAAAATACTGCCATATGACACTGTACCTGGCTTCGTCTATGGGACCTAGGTACATTAGTCACAAAGAGGAAATATTACTTTCTGCTTTAGGAAGAGAGAGAAAAAAGTATGAATCAAAAAAGTATTGAATGGGTCACTGTCAAATGTTTGAGATAAAATAGCTTTCCTGTTAAATGAATTTTCTTGAGACAGGAATTAGCAATATAAATATTGGCTATTTTCCGACAGTGCCCTCCCTTGGATAAATTTTTGCGGACGTCTCTGCTCATCAGAATTCAAAAATAGTATTAGAGACACAAGATAAGTTGGGACTGAAGGTGAATGGGGAAGTAAATCAGCTGTGACGTTTTCAAATGAACCATACTTAATTTGCCTGAAGTAATTTCGTCAACTGGAAAGTTGAGCTCGGATTCTCCCGGATGCAAGTCCAGTGTCATAAACAGAGCGCCACATCACTCAGATGTGGTTCTCTGTTTCGTAATATGCGATGCGAGGCAAAAATGCGATACAGTATTTTACTCGAATTATTAAAGAGATCGACGTTTCTGAACAATCTAAATGCAATAATGTGCCACCAAAGCGCACGCCAAGTCATTAATAATTCATCTTTGGGAAAAATGTGCCGCACTGAAGGACGCATATGTAGAGGAGAGCAACGCCAAGTTTCATGTCTGCAGTATGATCATTTCGAGGTAATAAATTAAACTTGATGACCACTTCTCGTACTTTTCATCGCTGTATAACCGTACGAAGATGGGGAGACAGGCGAACGGACCCAGAGACTTACAGAAATCAATCGTGCGTTGAGCTCCAGGTCCTCCAAAACTTGATAGCAAGCGATATTTTTAAGAGGATGTAACATTGCTATGTTGTAGACACGGACTATTTTATTTGTATTGTATTGTACTATTGTATTTCCACAGACGTAGTGCACTGGTGAATAATCGGCTGCCTTGGAGGGCAACCGGGACATAGAGGGGTAGTCGGGGATCGTCCCGGCAGCTCAATGTGGTAATCCCGGCATTGATGAGATGAGCGGGGCTTCAGCATGCGCCGCGATGTGGCTTCACAGAGATGAGCAAGCCCTACACGTGACACAGCCAACAGGTAAGCAGCCGACCTCTCAGTATACTGCCCGGAGACGTCTCTCTGTCTACGCATCAACACAAAGCTAATACGACAGCGGAAAAGCGTGCATGAGAACTCCTTGCGACAACTCATTGACAAGGAACACAGTAACAAGCATCCCTGGCACTGAGAAGTTACTGAAAATACTTGAACTACCGGGTGATCAAAAAGTTAGTATAAATTTGAAAACTGAATAAATCACGGAATAATGTAGATAGAGAGGTACAAATTGACAGACATGCTTGGAATGACATGGGGTTTTATTAGAACCAAAAAAACACAAGTCCAAAAAATGTCCGACAGATAGCACTTCATCTGATCAGAATAGCAATAATTAGCATAACAAAGTAAGACAAAGCAAAGATGATGTTCTTTAAAGGAAATGCTCAATACGTCCACCATCATTCCTCAACAATAGCTTTAGTCGAGGAATAATGTTGTGAACAGCACTGTAAAGCACGTCCGGAGTTATGCTGAGGCATTGGCGTCGGATGTTGTTTTTTAGCATCGCTAGAGATGTCGGTCGATCACGATACACTTGCGACTTCAGGTAACCCCAAAGCCAATAATCGCACGGACTGAGGTCTTGGCACCTGGGAGGCCAAGCATGACGAAAGTGGCGGCTTAGCACCAAACGACTCCCGCAAGAGATCTTTCACGCGTCTAGCAATATGGGGTGGAGCGCCATCCTGCATAAACATCGTACGTTCCAGCAGGCGTTTATCAGACAGGCTGGGGATGATGCGATTCTGTGACATATCGGTGTACCTCTCACCCGTCACGGTAGCAGGTGCAAAACCAAAATCACGCATTTCCTCACAGAAAAAAGCCCCGATAACGGTAGATTTTGTAAATCCAACCCATACCGTGACTTTCTCGTCGTGCAATGGAGTTTCCACGACAGTTCTAGGATTTTCGGTAGCCCAAATTCTGCAGTTGTGGGCGTTGGCAGACCCTCGGAGCGTGCAATGAGCCTCGTCAGTCCACAACACGTTACTCAACCAATCGTCATCTTCCGCCATCTTTTGAAACGCCCACACCGCAAATGCCCTCCGCTTCACTAAATCGCCAGGTAACAGTTCATCATGCGGATGGATTTTGTACGGATAGCATCAGAGGGTACACCTCACAAGGGAACCTCCCCATCGCATCCCCCTGAGACTTAGTTATAAGTTGGCACAGTGGGTAGGCCTCGAAAAACTGAACACAGATCAATCGAGAAAACAGGAAGAAGTTGTGTGAAACTACGAAAAGAAATAAGCAAAATATACAAACTGAGTAGTCCATGCGCAAGATAGGCAAATCAAAATAGTGTGAGCTTAGGAGCGCCGTGGTCCTGTGGTTAGCGTAAGCAGCTGCGGAACGAAAGGTCCTTGGTTCAAGTCTTCTCTCGACTGAAAGTCTTACTTTCTTTATTTTCACAAAGTTATGATCTGTCCGTTCGTTCATTGACGTCTCTGTTCACTGTAATAAGTTTAGTGTCTGTGTTTTGCGACCGCACCGCAAAACTGTGCGATTAGTAGACGAAAGGACGTGCCTCTCCAATGGGAACCGAAAACATTTGATCGCAAGGTCATAGGTCAACCGATTCCTCCACAGGAAAACACGTCTGATGTATTCTATACGACACTGGTGACGGCATGTGCGTCACATGACAGGAATATGTTGTCGACCCACCTAACTTATACACTTGGCGAATGGGTAAAAAGATTCTTCCACCTTGTCCGATTTAGATTTTCTTGTGGATGTGATAATCACTCCCAAAAAGTGATGAAAAGATAAGAGTTTTGTCACCTAAACTGCAACAAATGAATGGAACAGTTTCACAGTAGCACAGTTTTCCCTGTGCTCTGTCAAAACATATGTTTTTAACGTTTTCAAATTTTCCGTGTGTAGACCGTCAAATCCTGCGTATGTCAAAGCAAATCTCAACATGTCCTGGAATTTTGGAGGGCGAAGTTGATTATGTGTGAGTGCCTGAACTTTGATAATTGTCTTAAAATAAAAATTAAACTTTTCACTCGAGGGAAGACATGAACCAAGGACCTCTCGTTCCGCAGTTGCTCACGCTGCCCACGGGACCACGGCACTCCCCAACTCACACCGTCCTTGATGTTGCATGTCTTGCGCACGGACTACTCAGTTTCTATATTTTGGTTATTTTTCATAGTTCCACACAACTTCTTCCTGTTTTCTACATTGATCTGAGTTCAGTTTTTCAAGGCCTATCCACTGTGCCAACTTATAACTAAATCTGAGAGGGGTGCGATGGGGGGGTTCCCTTGTCAGTGCCAACCAAACAGTAGTGTGTGGAATGCCGGTGCGACGTGCGACTGCACGAGCACTGACTTCCCCGTGCATAGACGAACCCGCTACAGTCTCCATTTCTTCATGAACTGTCTCAGCAGCATTACACCTCGTGCTCGGTCGGCCACTTCGGGGTCTATCGTCTAAACGACCCGTGGCTTCGAACTTCGGAATCGTTCTCGCCACAGCTGCATTTGTCAACGGACCTTTACCCGTTCGGATCCCCTTCCTATGGCGATAGGATCGTAACGCTGAAGTGGCACATTCCCCATTGTGATAATACAGCTTCACTAAAAGCGCCTTTTCAGGTAACGTCAACATGCTGCGACTGCTGGCGCATCTGATTCTCTCTCTCATTACAGCTCCTTTTATACACGATTATCATGCGCTGTCACTGACGTTTTGCTGTCCAGCGCCATCTGTCGGACATTTTGTGAACTTTTTTTTTTGTTCTAATAAAACCCCATGTCATTCCAAGCATGTGTGTCTATTTTTACCCCTCTGTCTACATTATTCCGTGGTTTATTAAGTTTTCAAATTTATACTCACTTTTTAATCACCCGGTATGTGCTTACGGAATCCATATTCGTTTTTAGAGAGAGTAATCTACTGAGTTGGCCTCTTAGTTAGCTTGCATTTATCGCTGGTTCCTCGCTCAGTGCAAACTCTCAAGCGACTGTAAAGAGCGGGCCGGAGTGGCCGAGCGGTTCTAGGCGCTACAGTCTGGAACCGCGCGACTACTAAGGTCGCAGGTTCGAATCCTGCCTCGGGCATGGATGTGTGTGATGTCCTTAGGGTAGTTAGGTTTAAATAGTTCTAAGTTGTAGGGGACTGATGACCTCAGAAGTTAAGTCTCATAGTGCTCAGAGCCATTTTTTTTACTGTAAAGAACAACGGGCGAGTGAAGTATACAAGACGCGTAAAAGAACGGACCAGCAAAATTAGCGACCAATATCCTTGACATAGGCATGCTGCAGATTAGTTGAACTTATTCTGAGTTCGAATATAATGAATTTCCTTGACAATTAACAGCTTCCGTTCACAAATCAGCACGGATTCAGAATGTATCGCTCGTGATACGCTCAGCTTGCCATCTTCTCGCATGATATTCTGTCAACCATGGACGAAGGGCAACAAGCAGATTCCATACTCCAAAATATCCGGAAAGCGTTTGACACGACGCCAGACTATTGAAGGAGGTCCGAACATGCGACACAGGTTCTCAGATACGTGAGTGGCTGTAAGTATTCTTAAGTAAAAGAGCCCATTACATTGTCCTCTTCGGCGAGTGTTCATCAGAGACAAGGATGTCAGCAATCTGCGACTGTTTGTTGATGACGTTTAGTATACGTGGAAGTGTCATCCTTGAGTGGCTTTACAAGGACACACGATGACAGAATTTCTATTTAAAAGGTCACAGCAAAACACCTTCCGGCGTTTAAATTTCCGGTTTCATTTTATTTGTGGAACCACTTTGAGTGCTACACTACGCCAACTTCAGAACCTCTGACTCGCGTGCAGGAAGAATCTCACCTCTTGTCCAAACACGGGGGCAGTATTCAACGACTGGTAACAGTAGATTTCTTCTTAACACAAGCAGTCCCTTAGATCATCCCTTGCCGACTTCGAGTCCTATCGTTTACAGTCTGGAAATGTCTGACATGTGTGGTTTCTTCATCCAACGAAAGAAGAAGAAGTGACCAAAGTTATGACTGTCACGTCTGGAAAACGTGCGGGAGCGGTGGGGGATTTGAGTCTAAATTTGATAGGCTGAATAAACAGTATATATGAGTGTGTCTAGGGCTGAGTAAGCTGGGGGTTTGTCGTGGAACGAAAACATCACATAGGATAGTTTCCTGCGACGCTTCCTCTTGACTGGCTTCTGTAACATCGTCAGATTTTCGTTGCTGCCTCAGCTTGCTGGGCTTTTTAAATGGGTCTGAGCAGTCTTGGAAACCAGCACGCAGTGGGCTAAGAAAACGTATCACATATTCTACTAACCTATCTTCTTATTGCAAAGGTTTCAAGTAGTGAAGTTTCGCTGGATGCCTATGCTAGTACTTCTCCATTAATTAAAGTTCTTCACGACAAATTTAGTCTTCAGTGTCTCTTCCCACGCATTATTAGCGAGTGGAACAGGGTTGGAGCGATCAGATAGTTGTACCGAAAGTATCCTCCTCCACACACCATTAAGTGGCTTGCGGAGTGTGATGTAGATGTAGAAGCAAACGCTCCGCTTACGGTCCGTCAGCGTACTAAGTCTCGCTTTCTGCCGTAGAGGTGGCAAGGGGCGGAGCCTGTAACTAAACGTTTCTGGGCAGGGTTTCCTATCCTCGATTTATTCCTCAAGACTCCCTCAACAATCCCTCGATGTCTGTCGCAATATTTTTGTGACACCCTGTATATAGTACAGTTTCCATTCAAAGAAACATGAGGTGTGCAACTTATCTAAAATACAGACGTGGTCATTTAAGAAAAAAATCTTGATCTACTGAGAAAACCAATTTCAGCTTCCATGAAATGATGGATGCATGAAAAATAACATAAGGGCTTACATAGAGCAAAGTAATGTGGTCACGGAAGCATGCTTATTAATTCCGTGAAAAGAAGATTTGCGTCACAAAAAATTGTCCTAATAATAGACACCGACACGTAATAATTTCGTTGGCACTGCTAGAGACCTGTCAGACGAACTCGCGGGCATTTGTAAAGGCCAGGAGTGACGTGCGCGCATACGCTTTATACACTAGAGACTCAGCATTGAAAGCTACGGAGTAAGAATGGTGACGTCATTATATCGAGGAGCGAGTGGCTGCAGCGAGAGATCTACGCGGAAACAAGACTCAGACTAACGCATTGGACTTTTATCGCCGGCTTTAACGTAATGGACATTTCCACTCCCATTTTTAAACCTCTTTGCAGACATCGCCCTGCTGCGCTCGCAGAAATGTTATTTCGGCGTTTTACTTCGGCAGGCAAAGCGCGCGAAAACAGATAAAGGAGAGGCGAAGTCGAGAGTGACGCAGAGAGAGAGAGAGAGAGAGAGAGAGAGAGAGAGAGAGACTGGAAAACAGAAAGGAAGGTGGCAAGGGCGGAACGGAACAGGTAAGGAAATACTACCACCGAGTGGGGACTATCTCAATAAAGAAAATTGCGCTCTCATTTGCGAGCAATTTAAAACGTCCTCTACACAGTGGGAGTAATTCGCGGGCCGCCATTACTGCCCGGTTGGGTTGGGTATCGTCGCCCCACCTGATATCGGGGATTAGTAATAAAAGCCTACTCACGGAGAGAAATGCCGCATCATTCCGGTACGATCAACGCGCAATAAGCTATCGCCGGTGTTCCGAGAGGATTCGACCGCGTAGCATCGGAATGTTTGCTTTGTTTTTCGACTGGAATGGATTGCAGGAGACTGGATTATAGAAATGTGCGACAATATAATTTTTGTTTTCGGTCCATTTCACACGTTCGTTGTCTCTACAACTGCTACTTCGAAAAACGAATTCTTGTTGTGGTCTTCATTTCCAATACTGGCTTAATGCAGCTGTACTCACTAAACTGTCTTGTGACAAATACGTATTTCATATGCGAATGTATCCTGCAGGCTACATCCACTTGAACGTGCTAAATGTAGTCAAGTATTGGTCTACAAAAAATGGCTCTGAGCACTATGGGACTTAACTTCTGAGGTAGCAGCAGCGCGGTTCCGGACGGAAGCGCCCTAAATCGCTCGGCTCCATTTAAGGCTCCACTCCAGACGAAGGCTTTCAAAACGGTCTTTATAAGTCTTAGATTTTCGTTGGATCTTAATATTTTCTATTTTTGCGGAAAAGCCGTCTTCGAGATTACCAGACTGCATCTTTCATTCTTTATGCTTCTGCAGCCGTCGTTTATATTGCTCTCCGAATAACAAAACACATGTAAAACTTTCAGTGTCTGAATTCGTAGTCTAATTCTCGCAGCAGTGTCTGATATAATTCTACCACCTAACTTGCGTTTCACTTTCCTGCTTTCCATGGTATAATATCATTTCAAGACACTATCCATTCTTTTCATATTGTCTTCAATCAAGTGGCTGCACATGACAAAATTCAAGTGGTTGGGTTCTCAGGATGACCTTAATAGTTACAAGTAAATTTCAGATATTTCAGTTCTTCGAAGTAAGTCTTTCAGTTCTCTCTCAAATTTGTCTCGCAGTATCGCATCATTCATCTCATCTTCATCCACTTTATGCTCCTTTTCTGTAATGCTGACTTAACGTTTCCTTCCACTACATAGCTCTTGTAGCTTTCAATCAGTGTGTATTATCAGTTTTGATTTAATTCCAGTGGAGCCTCCAAGCCGAAAAGCAGTAAAAACTGAGGATTTCCCAGCTAGCACGTTATAGGTTACTGGGAGACAGAAAAACGAACAAACTGATCAGTGATCACGTTGGACTGGAAGACATACGGGGGATAGGCAAACTAATGTGTACGCCTATAATTACTTGGGAGTTGTTTATTAATGCCGGCCGCTGTGGCCGTGCGGTTATAGGCGCTTCAGTCTGGAACCGCATGGCCGCTACGGTGTCAGGTTCGAATCCTGCCTCGGGCATGGTTGTGTGTGGTGTCCTTAGGTTACTTAGGTTTAAGTAGTTCTAAGTTCTAGGGGACTGATGACCAAAGCTGTTAAGTCCCATAGTGCTCAGAGCCATTTGAACCATTTTTTGTTTATTAATCACGGGTTCGACTCCCATTTGCCCGTAATACAGCTGCAATTCTTCTTGGAATACTGGCATATAATGATTGTATAGTCTCCAGTGGAATGTTATGCCACTCTTCTATCAGAAGCTCTTCCAACTCCTGGTGACGAGGGAGGCGGAAACCCTCTCCGGAGTCTGCGCTCCAGTACCACCCTCAAGGGTCCGATAATATTCAAGTCCGGGGACTGAGCTTGCCAGGGAAGAAGCAGTACTTACGTTGTATGCTCCTCGTACCACGATTGTACTGTCCTGGCTGCTTGAATGAGTGCATTATCGTCCTGAAATACGAAATCATTGTTGGTGAATAACATTTGAATCATGGGGTGCACCTGATTACCTAAAATGTTCACATAATCGTTGGCTGTAATACGGACTTTGAGAGCAATGTGGGGCCAGCAGAATATGATACGGCTGCCCACACCATCACACTTCCACCTCCATGCTTAACCGTTGGAATCAAGCAATCAGGATTGTAGCCTTCTTTTGGCATTCTCCAGACTTAAACCCAGTCCAATATTGGAAATAAAGAAAATGTTGACTCGTCGGACCATTGACGTGTTTCCACTGATCAGTCGTCCAGGATTTATGCTCCTAAATGTTTTACGCTTCTTTTCATTGGTTTTCGTCTCAAATGGTTTCGATGTAGCAGCTCGTCTATGAATATTTACTTTATGGAGTTCTCGGCGGATAGTGTGGATAGATACGGGGTCTCGAAGATAGCTATTAAGCTCTGCCGTCAGTTTAGCCGCCGTAGTTTTTTGTTTCGACACAGTTCGTGTTAGCGTACGACGGCCTCTGTCATTTAGTTTTTATTTGCGTCCACTATTACGTTTACACGATTATGTGTTTCCAAGTTTTTTGTCGGCTGTCATGGTGGTTGCAACAGTTGCTCTTGAAACATTAAATAAGTTGGCTGTCTTTGTTACTAGTGCTCCAGCTAATCGGCCCCCACAATCTGCCCTCTTTGGAACTCTGGTAGGTCTTCTATTGTACGTCAACCTCGGCCTCTGAATGCAAATACGAAGTATACACTACTCGTAAACAGTCTGCACTGATGACTAGTCCATACTGAACATGCACAATCCAGCGAGACACGTGCCTTACCTGCGTTGATGGCCGTCAAACACAACCATATTATTACTACCCCTTTTCACATTATTTTGCCTGTCCCCTGTAACTAAGTCCACAGTGTAAGTGAACTAGAGGTGACCGAGATGTGCACTAAGACGAACTGGTGATGATTATATCAGGAAATCTCCCTGGATTCCGAGAAATACGAAAGTCCGAGACGAAGATCTAACAGCAAACGGGTAGACGATAGAAGAAAAGCGAGAAAATTCATTTTCGAACGAATTTAACAGTGCAATCATTTCATAACATATAGTAGGATATCTATACAAATAACTGTTTTGCAAATGACATCTATACATAATTAATAAAGTATCACTTTGTATCTTCTTAGAAATACTATGTTTGTAGATACAAATTGGCATCTTTTCATTTTGATTTTGGTTTGTTTTGAATAGCGTTTGTGATGTCCTTTACGATTTAAAGGATTTCTATGGATATTAAAATATCTACTCATACTGTACTTAAAACCGTGGAAGCAGTAAGAGATTTTTCGGTGTTGACTTGGTTTTGTAAAAATTGATGTCACAATGTGCCACTTTCTAATATACAGAATGTAATGGGTATTCATAGTATGAAGGCTTTCACGACCGGATGAAATATCTTCTGGTAAACCTTGCGGGATGTAAGGTCGTGGTCCATGAAACTCTTCAGCTCCTAACGTTTCGTCCAGTGCTTCGCTGAAGATGTCCAGCGAAGCACTGGACGAAACGTTAGGAGCTGAAGAGTTTCATGGACCACGACCTTACATCCCGCAAGGTAATGGGTATTACTGCACAATTGATTACAGGGGCGCTGTACTGAACAACATTACATCAACATTTTTTGTCATCTGCTAACAGTTACAGCCATTAGGGGTAGCACGTTTATAGACTCGTGTGGCAAGAGCAAGCCATTAATGTTTATTCTCCTCCGGGCAGCAGGCGAGGTGTTGAAATGTGGATGCGTGGATGCTAAATCGTTAGTAGTCTTTATTGACTAGTGTGTTCGCCCCCGGTTGCTGAGAGGTCAGCGTGACAGAATGTCAATCCTAAAGGCCCGGGTTCGATTCGCGGCTGGGTCGGAGATTTTCTTCGCTCAGGGACTGGGTTTTGTGTTGTCCTAATCACCATCATTTCATCCCCATCGACGCGCAAGTCGCCGAAGTGGCGTCAAATCGAAAGACTTGCACCCGGCGAACGGTCTACCCGACGGGAGGTCCTAGTTACATGACATTGACTAGTGTAGCACCCTTAATGTTTCAGTTATGTCCATAAAGAAAACATCAGGTCGTAAGGTTTGTGCTATGTTTGTGAGAAGAGTGTTCAATGCAGAGAGAAAATCATCCAGCACAGTGATGTGCATACACTTTACAGTACGACGTAATAAAAGTATCTGCTCATATAACTATTTCATCCTGTATGTACTTCGACTTAAGAGCGCCAATATACGCCTAAAGTCGAAAAGCGACGTAGATTGATCAAGTAAGTGAAGATGAGTTGCTATGGCTCGAAAGGCATCGTGCGTTCAAATAGAAAACGCGATATGTGACTGAAGCCTGTTTGTAATACAGTCACGGAAGTGTCACTAGCGCGAATGCCTAAAATTAAACTGAGCCGTGGCGGCTCATATCGATAGTGCCACTCTGATGGTTTCTTTCATGCCACGGTCAGGGCGGTAAGCAGCGCCCTCTGGGGCCTACGCCGGGAGTAACGAGGCGAGGTCCTCTGGGGAGTGGTGCTCCGGGACGTGGTGGAAGCCCGTTGTCGGGTTGACGCAGCGAGAGTGAGACCGGACCTATCGCATGGAGTTATACAAGTTGGCTCTGAACGGAAGGCGCCATAGCGAGCAGTGGGTAGCGGGCGTCCTGTAATTTGTGTGAAGGAGTAACGATTTTTGCATTGGATGGCCCAGTGGTTCCCGAGAGTTGCGGTGGCTGCTTTCGGAGAAGAGAATTGGTAAGAGCTTGTATCTACGCTCTTTTCCGTACGATGTTGCTGCCTGCCGTTATAAACGGGTGAAAATCAGGCGCTTGTATTGACTATACGGGAACTGGTGGTGTAAAATTACATTTGTGATTGAGTCTCACTTGTACTGTGACAATTTAGAGGCGAAAACTGTGGTGGTTTCATTATGTCTGGTTCTCTGCTGTGGAACTAAGGGAGTCAGTTTTTTCGGGTAACTGAGGGAGCACCATTATGTTGGTCTAAGTGATACGTTCTCCACGTTTTGTCTGTGGCTTTGGGAATCGAAATCGTGGGGGAGTACACGTGTGAGTAATTTGCTATTGTATTGATGGTTATGTTGTAAAGACTGTTCTCTGGTGTGTTAAATCACGCGCTCATTTGTAGCGAATCTAAGCAGAAGTTACCATTGCTACTTGATTATGTGCTACTGTCCTTATGATTAGCGCTGTTTGTCTTTTGATTCTGGGTGTGCTCACGTTTTAAAAAAAATTACGGCTACTATTCATAAGGTTTGTCTAGTAAAGCAAATTGCTTAAGCTTTTATCATTTGCTGGTCTATTTGCCTATGACATTGGCTTTCTATGCAGTAACTGAAGGAATGTGTATGGTGGTTCAAGATTGTAGGCTGTCTAGTATTTGAACTGGTGTTGAGGTTAAGGGCGAGATCAGCATCCCGCAAACCCGCACGCTGTGCGTGGTTAAATGTTCCGCTATTGGGGAGCCGGCTTTCTGTTCATGGATTTTATAAGGATACGTGATGAGTGCATCGCTGTAGTCTTTCGCGTGCTAAATTGCGGGGTGTCGGTGCCGTCCTAGGGCTAGACTTGTGATGTATGTTATGTTAAAAGGAATTGACTGTACCAAACTTAAGAGAGCTTTTAGTTTGTTTTAGGTCTGTACATGGAATGATGTTGATATTTTGTCGATTGAGGCAATAACTTCCTGTGTGGGGAGTTCCTCTGAGGGACTTGTATTGGACTGTTACAGTGCAGTCCATCTGAAACGTGCAGCTTAAAAGTTGGGACTGCAGCTCTCTGATGTTATATATTACTGTTTAATCTTAAATTTCTTGGAAGTAATATGGTTGTTGAGGATTATGTACTTAATTTTGATCGCTGGTTCCTTAAAGGAAGTATTTCGTTTTAAAATATGTGCTCGGCCAGAGCCTATTTAAATGTGATTTTAACTTATCATTCAAATTTTCTAGTCCTGCTTTCTTAAGAGGCTTTCAGTTAAATGGTAGCTATTTGCCTGTTTAAATGTTTGAGTGACTTAAAAGAAAATAATATTATTTTGTAATATGTACTGATTGTTCCTTTTGGGTAATACGAGACTTATGTGTTCAATAAATGAGTGCCTAGTCAATGGTGATGCACTGTTCTATTGTTAGCCTATCCCTTCCACTCCACAGCCTATTGAGCTGCTTTGTGTCGAAATTGTGTTCATCCCTCTGACCTGACACCTCATAACCCAGTATTTCTGTCGTGAAAACCAACTTCGCAGCCGGCCGCGGTGGTCTAGCGGTTCAGGCGCTCAGTCCGGAACAGCGCGACTACTATGGTCGCAGGTTCGAATCCTGCCTGGGGCATGGATGTGTGTGATGTGCTTAGGTTAGTTAGGTTTAAGTAGTTCTAAGTTCTAGGGGACTGATGACCACAGATGTTGTCCCATAGTGCTCAGAACCACTTGAACCACTTGAACCAACTTCGCAATGGCTCTGACGCTAGCTGTACTTTACCGGGTGGTACCACCAGGTAATGCTAACCGTGAGCTGAACCGCGGTAGCACGTGAAATGAGTTCGTAACCTTGAAGCGATGATGAAAAACCAGTGGAAAAAAGAGGCTGTACTGGAGAAGCGAAAGAACTGACAAATGCATACAGTGACTAGGCGGAAAGCGCAGCCAGCAAGGAGACGAAACAGGTGTCGCAAGGGAGATGTAGCCCCTCTTTATACACTGGCGCAGAGGAGGCTCTTTCTTTGGCGATTCCTTCGTTTCAGCTCGGCGAGGTCCGCGCAGGAGCATATAAGAGAGGCAAATACCGCGAAATTTTATGCCGTTAATATCCCGGCGGGTGGGATCGAACGCTAGCAGCCGGGTGGAGAGAGAGGGATTTTCGCCATCCCGCGCCATTATTGGCTTCTGAGGCAAACGCCGGCCCTATGTGGCACACGATGTGTGAGCCGGGGAGCAGCTAGTGGGGCGACAGACTGTAGCGAAGTTGCCGCGGCAGGGTTTCTTCGGCGCAATATCGCGGTGCTGTGCCAGGCGGGGCGGAGTAGAATTTCTCTCTCTCTCTCTCCCGGTGGCCCCTCTTCCGGTGCTGCCTTTCTTTGTAGCGCAGACGTCCGCTCCGCTGTGCTGAAAGATGAATAATGGCTGCCGACTGCAGATGGGGAATCCACTGCGCTCGCTCCAAAAATACAGCGGCCGACTTGTTGCGCACCTGTCGCTGCATTCCACACAGCAACTGCAGTGCCTGGTGCATGCCACTGAACGTTCCGCACTCGTGTAATTAGGCGATTCATCTACTACTTCAAAAGTGAGAATTGTTCTGAAGAACCTTTATTTTATAGGTATAACCGGTTTCGGGGCATTATGCCCGTCTTCATATGGCAACGTTTCCTTTACACTACATGCACATTTACAGATGGCGCCAGTATTACGTGCACTAGGTATAAAAGGGCAGTACATTGGAGGAGCTGTCTTTTATACTCACGGGTGTCCATGTCAAAATGTTTCCCATGTGGTCTTAACCACGACAGCGATTAACAGAGTTTGAACGCGGAATGGTAGTTGGAGCTAGACGCGTAGGCTATTCTATTTCACTAATACGAGATACACAGTATCAAGAGCGTGACGACAATATCAGATTTCAGGCATTACCTGTCACTACGGACAACGAACAGCGCTGTGTTCGACGGCCATCACTTAAGGACCAAGAACATGGCGTTTGAGTACCGTTGTCAGTGCTAAGGGACAAGCGCAATCGCGTGAAATCAATGTGAGACGTACGACGAACGTACCCATTAAGACAGTACGGCAGAATTTGGCGTTAATCGGCTGTGCCAGTAGACATCCGACGCGAGTGGGTTTGCTGACAGCCGACATCGACTGCTGCACTTCTCCTAGGCTCGTGACGATATCGGTTGGACCCTAGAGAACTGAAAAACCGTCGCCTGGTCAGATCAGTCCCGATTTCAGTTGATAAGAGCTGATAGTACAGTTGGTAAGAGCTGATGGTAGAGTTCAAGTGTGGTGCAGACCCCACGAAGCCATGGACCCAAGTTGTAAACAAGGCGCTGTGAAAGATGGTGGTGGATCCATAACGGACTGAGCTGTGTTTGCATAGAATGGACTGGATCCTCTCGTCCAGCTGAACCGGTCATTGATTTAAAAATATTCTCATATAAAATAACAATATGATGGTACCGAGAGTTTGAAATTTTATACACCAACGTCACATTAAATATTGTGTTGTATTATTTTTTTTGTCACGAACAATGTTGAAGACTGTCTGTAGAAAGCACTTCTGATAGCTTTTAAGAAGAGCCCTTGGTGAAAATATGTAATGTATGATTCGTAGCGTAGAATTTTCCAAAGCTGTGTTGTCAAATTCATCGAGAGGCAGAATATATAGAAAAGATGGGATTAACATTTGCCTTAATATGTGTCAAAACAAAATAAACAGGAGATTATCAAATGGCATTTTGTTTTATAATATGAAGATACGAACTTACGAATAATTAAAAGATCAATTAGAAGAATGCTGCAAATACAACAAGATGAGGATTACAGCGTTTGTTTATTGTGCCAGTTTTTCTTCACAACATAGGTGATAAAATTTGTAATCACGTGTAATTTTACGTCTGCATTCGTTTAGGGGAAGTGAAGCCTACAGATAACTTCTAACACTGTAGTAGACAAATTTTCTTTTGTTATTCTGCACCTTCCGTTAGTTCCTCAGTGCACAGTCATCTTGTCTTTACAATGTCTCTCATTTAACTGCCTGTTGGCGACACTATTTTGGCTTTAATTACATATTTACTGCAGTCTTACGTTTATTTATTATATTTTCTACCCATAAATGCTAAATAAAGGCAGAAAATATTAGTTTTGGGTCCCGTCGGCGATGACATCATTAGAGACTGAGTAAAATCTCGGACTGCGGAAAGACGTGGAAAGAAGTTGCCCCACTCCTTTCAGAGGAACAAAACCACCATTTGCCTTCGAGGCACATCACGGCTAAACCTAAAGAAGGGGGCGGGAAGTGCTTATTACCGAAATAAATACACATATATGAAACACTACAGCAAAGATTTACTTTAGAACTGTTATTTAGAGCAAAAATGGCGTTGATTTAAAGCAGCAGTTGACATAATTGACAGAATCGAATACCCAACCTGGAGTTTCGTTGGAGTGTTCGAAATGACAGTTTTTTTCCCAGTGTTACTGCATTTCCTCACCACCCCCCAACGACCATACTATCCTGTAGACAGTAATATTCTCAGCGATGAATGTGACACTTTTGCTGGTCCTATT
This sequence comes from Schistocerca americana, assembly GCF_021461395.2. NCBI lineage: Eukaryota > Metazoa > Arthropoda > Insecta > Orthoptera > Acrididae > Schistocerca > Schistocerca americana. The sequence goes on along the minus strand of NC_060119.1, from coordinate 218,137,547 downwards.
GGTAAATGTTTTATTACATTCAGGGCATGTTGCGTTCAAGCACACTTCATCGGACTTCACTGGATTTTATTTTTGTTCCTGTCGAATATGCGCCATTTAGTATAACTTACTGGGTTCTGCAAGCCAAATACTCATTTGCGAAGCTACTATGCATAGCAGGAGAGAGTGCAGGGTGGACGAAGTAAGGTGAAAAGCACAGTTTCGCGTCAATGTCGTCTTTGTGCTTGTTTTACTATTGCAGTCGATGAGGTCCATTGAGTTTTGTGATCCGCCTAGATAGCCAGGTGCGTTAACGCGCCGCTTTTGGGATTTGGGGAGATATGCCAACGCCGAAACGAATTAACGACGAGCACAGGTGTGCCGGTCAGCTTGGATGTGGTTTTTGGGCGGTATTCCACATCTGTGTTGGTACTCACATCCCGCCTCAGTTTTACGATTCACAAACACTTCGGATTCCTTCTCACACTTTCAGTTGAGACACCAGTACACGCAGACAGGGGCGGTACGTAAACTTCGTACCGATAGGGAAAGGATGGGACCCGGTGAAGATAACGGGATAAGAACCCTGAAAAGGAAGGAAAGCAGCAGCGGAAGCGGAGGTCTGTTTCGCTTTATCTACGTAGCCGACTCATGCCAGCTATCGTAAAGTACTTCCGAGCTTACGAAAATAAAGATGAAAGACAAGGTTCACGTTTGCTCTTGCTGTGGTATTGACTGCACTGACGCAAAAACAAGACAGGGAACTAAGCCATTTCTGTATTTGGGAGAATAAAACCCTTTCTGTGATTTATACAATTGACGTAGCCATTTTCATTCAGATGCCAAATAATTAAATATGAAACTGAGGCAATTTTAAGTGGATGCTGATTTCAGGAGAACGTTTTAATCTCTTGTCGGTCGTAACATGCGAATAGGTAAAGGGTTTTTATATTACATTGGAGTATTGGACAGGGATGTTCTACGTTCACCTACGTCTGCGGTTTGCAGGATACTGACTTTGGCGGAAAAGTATGGCGAATGTTCATTATACACCATAAAGTGTTCACGTGATCTGGTTTAACCGAGCCGCTAGCGCGCGTCATTCAAAAGGCTCCCTGACGGAATGCATGCCCATGTTTTTGCGCGCCTGGTTGGTATGCTTGCCCGCAGTGCTCGCTCGCTGCCGCGGTTGCGTTGTCTGCCTGTGGGACAGATTCATCGCGGAAAGACCGGCCTGCCCTTTTGTCTCGTCCGCGCACAAAACGGGTCCCATCATTCATTATCAATCGCTATCAGGCCTCCGATGTAATTCAGAACGCGTTTGATGGATGAATTAATATGCGCAAATACCAGTCGTCGCTATCAATCGATACTTAGACTGATACAAACGAACGAAATTCTTCGTGGCGTTCATTTTTAATCACACGCTGCTGCACATCGAAGTAAAAAGAATGAAAAAGTTCTGATCCGCATTTTCAGCTATACTAAATGTGTAGTAATTATTATGGAAGGCCTATTGAAATTATCCGTTGTTCGTTTTTCATGTGAAATCGTCGTTATTCGCTTCCTGTGCGGAAAGAGAAGAGCCGTTCCTCTTTCCATATTTTAAACATTTGAGCACATACCGGAGATGCGACATTTTCTGCCTCACCTAGTGACATTTCATAGAGAAATCTTATCAATACGTAACATTCCAAACATAATATTTTCTTTCTCACCTATTTATGATACTTATGAAGTTGTTTCTTCAGAAAGAAAATCTACTGTGGAGAATTAACCTCTCCAGTCTGTGTTGTATGCATGCCACCAGAGGGTGATACAAAAATTTGTTGTCTTAATGTAAAAGCTAATTATCTCCCGTTTTTAGAAACCATAGCATGGAGGTTAGACACAAGTATAGCATAACAATTACGCTATCTTATATCTACAGACTTGGTTACTATGATCAAGGTTTGTCAATATAAAAATTACAATAGAACTTTTTTTCTTGTTCTCAGTAAATGAATGAAAACAAAGTATGAATAGCGAACAACAATGGGTGCGGGTCTTAATTAGTCTTCAATTAGAAGGCCATTTTTAGATAAAGGCTAACTGTTGGTTACAGACATGTCGGAATGCTGATGGCCAATACTGGCCAAATTAGTACAGCTGAGAGATGTCCTGGTGAATTTTTCAGAGTAAGAATTATCTTGGTGAAACAGCTGTGACAGCAACAAAAAACGTTTGTGTACATACAGACTGTTAATTATTGAACTCTATGAAAAAAAACTGTAAATTATTTACAAACTACGGCGTGCACACAGTTGATTCAACATGTAAACGTCACTACAGGTATTAGGATTTAGGTTATGAAATGTTCGATATCCCTGCCATCATTGGCGACGTTGTGGCGCAGACGAATAGTGAAATTCTGCATGACATGCCAAACTGTCGGAACTCCGATACTATCGATGACCACCTGAACGGCTGTTTTCAGCTCAGCAATCGTTTTGGTGTTATTGCTGTACACCTTTAATATAGCCCCACAAAAGAGTGTCATGTGTTCAGATCGCGAGGATATGGCGGCCAATCGTGGCCCATGCCAGTGATCTCTGGGTACCCAAGAGCCAGAGTGTGGTCCCCAAAATGCTCCTCCAGAACATCACTCTACTGTTTAGATGGGGTCGAGCTCCGTCTTGCACGAACCACATGTTGTCGAAATCAGGGTCACTTTGATAATGGATATTAAATCGTCTTCCAAAACCTACACGTACCTTTCGGTAGTCATCGTGTCATCAAGGAATATCCGCACCGATTATTCCATGAATGGACATTGTACACCACAAAGTCACCTGTTGAGGGTGTACAGACTTCTGGATCGCGAAATGCAGAGTTTCAGTCCCCCAAATTCAAATGATAGTGGGCTTCGTCGCTAAACCAAACCATATGCGCATACTAATTCCCATCATGCCCCGCGGCCAACAGTGCAGTTTGAACGTCCTCACGCGAAGTGTTGAGACGTTATTACGATTTTATTTCATATAGTTCAATAATTATCACCCTGTATGTACGTGAGCGTGCAAACAGATGAAACTAATTACATTCCTGGTTAAAAATTGTTCTCCAATGAACTTAAAATTTATGAGAGCAGGTAATTTCCAGCTTCAGGTTTAGGGTAATGACACGATGAGAGTTTCACTCTGCAGCGGAGTGTGCGCTGATATGAAACGTCCTGGCAGATTAAAACTGTGTTCCCGACCGAGACTCGAACTGGGGACCTTTCCCTCCGCGGGAAAGTGCAGGAGAGCTTCTGTGAAGTTTGGAAGGTAGGAGACGAGGTACTGTCGGAAATGAAGCTGTGGGGAGGGGACGTGAGTCGTGTTTGGGTAGCTCAGATGGTAGACCACTTTCCCGCGAAAGGCAAAGGACCCAAGTTCGAGTCTCGGTCCGGCACACATTTTTAATCTGCCAGGAACTTTCAGGGTAATGACATATCCACTAAAGCAACAATAAGAATTACCACTGTCCTGCACCCACTCTTAACCCTTGTACATCGCTCTTTCAAATCCGATCGTCTTCATTTTCCAATATTCTTAGCTGATACAGTCTCCCAGAACTCGCTATATCAGAAAACATCTGTTTTGTGCATCTATAAATTCTTCTTAAATCTGCCACCATCACTACTGTTACGAATATCATTGCTATTACTACTACTACTACTACTACTACTACTACTATTATTATTATTATTATTATTATTATTGTCACTATCAGTGGCAGCGGCTGCGGTGGTACTAGTACTACCAGTATTAAATTTATTTCATAGTACAATTTATTCACGCTGCCACTAGAGACACTCAAATCATTTAATGCTTTGTCACATTTAAACTATTATTTTCTAGATAACTATGATACAATAGATAATGTACATGTGCAACCCTGGTCTGATGAAAGAGAGGGCCTCAAAACCGTGATCAGATCAGGCTAAACAAATAAATGAACATAATTTCTTACTGCAAAAATTTAATTTAATTGATCAGAATGTAACTGATACGCGATTTTGTCTCATATCTATACAGCTCAATCATTGTTAATATTTTTACAATTTCTTCGTTATTATGGTTGCACTATCGAATATAACGATTACTTTCAAGTTGAACAACAATCCTTCAGTCAGTTTTATGATAAAGATCCTGTGACTCGAAAACAGCTTAACAAGAAAAATGCAAGGCTGCACAACGCCAGTAGTTTGTGTTTTTGCTTATAAATATGTAACTGTTGTAGGAAGCAGTAATGTAAAAGCCCACCATCACTGATTTCTACACCACTGGTGGAAATAATTGTGCTTGAAGATCAGGACAAAATTAGGTAATCCTACAGTGTTTTCTCTAGTGGCCTACGTTTCTAGCATTTGTAGACTTAGAGAAAGCTTTTGACAATGTTGACTGGAATACTCTCTTTCAAATTCTGAAGGTGGCAGGGGTAAAAGCGAAAGGCTATTTACAATTTGTGCAGGAACCAGATGGCAGTTATAAGAGCCGAGGGGCATGAAAGGGAAGCAGTGGTTGGGAAGGGAGTGAGACAGGGTTGTAGCCTATCCCAGATGTTATTCAATCTGTATATTGAGGAAGCAGTACAGGAAACAAAAGAAAAATTCGGAGTAGGTATTAAAATTCATGGAGAAGAAATAAAAACTTTAAGGTTCGCTGATGACATTGTAATTCTGTCAGAGACAGAAAAGGACCTGAAAGAGCAGTTGAACGGAAGGGACAGTGCCTTGAAAGGAGGATATAACATGAACTTCAACAGAAGCAAAACGAGGATAATGTAGTCGAATTAAGTCGGGTGATGCTACGGGAATTAGGTTAGGAAAGAGACACTTAAAGTAGTAAAGGAGTTTTGCTATTCGGGGAGCAAAATAACTGATGATTGCGGAAGTAGAGAGGATATAAAATGTAGACTGGCAATGGCAAGAAAAGCATTTCTGAAGAAGAGAAATTTGTTGACGTCGAGTATAGATTTAAGTGTCAGTAAGTCGTTTCTGAAAGTATTTGTATGGAGAGTAGCCATGTATGGAAGTTAAGCATGGACGATAAACAGACAAGAAGAGAATAGAAGCTTTCGAAATGTGGTGCTACAGAAGAACGCAGAAGATTAGATGGGTAGATCTCATAACTAATGAGGAGGTATTGAATAGAATTGGAGAGAAGAGAAATTTGTGGCACAACTTGACTAGAAGAAGGGATCGGTAGGTAGGGCATATTCTCAAGCATCAAGGGATCACCAATTTAGTACTGGAGGGCAGCGTGGAGGGTAAAAATCGTAGAGGGAGACCAAGGGATGAATACACTAAACAGATTCAGAAGGATGTAGGTTGCAGTAGGTACTGGGAGATGAAGAAGCTTGCACAAGATACAGTAGCATGGAGAGCTGCATCAGACCAGTCTCTGGACTGAAGACTGCAGCAACAACAGTATTGTCAACCCTACAGTCAATTGTTACATATTACTAAAATGACCTCAGTCTGTCCTAGGCAGTAAACCTTACTGTTTTGATGTTTACATACCGCTAAAGGCTAAATATGGTTGCTACGTTAACCGTGGAGCAGCATCAGACTGTACAGCGCACACGTGGAGGGAAGAGTTGGTGTGCCTTATTTCCGGTGTTGGTAATTGTTTCAGCCGGGAGGTGACAGCAGCCCGGAAATGACGTGAAAGTAGATGTAAGTCTTGAGAAGGGGGAGTAGGGAGGGGATGGGATGGAAGGGGTTGGCAAAGGAGCGGCGTGGTGGGGAAGGGGTGAGGGGCGGGGTAATGTGTCGGCAGTCGCACTGGCGAGAGCTGAGCCGGTAAAGCCGCGGCCTTATCGCAGCCATCAGCGATTCCGGCGCCATCGCCCGCTTTTAATTCCGCAGCCGGCCGCGGCGCGGCGCTGACGTCTGCCGGGCGCCCATTTACAGCGAGATAAACTGTGCGGGATTACGGCGCCCGGCTGCCAGGGGGATGGTCGAGGGTGGGGCACGGTAGCAGAGAACTGCCGTCTCCGTCTCCACGAGCTGAAAGAACGTCCTTGTCTCGTTACGCACAGATGGCATCGCTGAACCCACTGCTGGCCTACTTCGGTCCCTAGTGGCCATTTTTAATTTCTTGATTTGTCTCCGTATATTCGGTGTTTAACAAGGTCTTTGAATCCATCCTCTTTTCACACGTCCATGAACACCTGAACCACGACCAGCCTTTTACTGTTATTACTGTCGCTTCCATCCCAGTTTCTCCAACCTTTATCTTGAGAAAGCGTGTGACTATGTATGGCATTCTGGCCTGCTTTCCACACCAGACTTCTGCGCTTATTGCAACTATCTTAACTACTCAACCATCCTCTGCCGCTATTAAAAATACCAATAACTGCCACCCTACTGCTTGTGTGCGAATAAGCCTCTGTTCTCTCCTCCCCTTTACGTCTCGTGCACTGCCTTCACTAACCTCACGAAGCCGTTTGCTAGTCTTGACGCCTCATGCTTGGAGAAACCTCAACAGCCGTTCCATACAAAAAGAGTTACACTGAGTAACAATCAAGCATCAGATAACGGTTTAGTTAAAAAAAAAAAGCACCCCGTCTTCAGGCCACGAGTGGCCTACCGGGACCATCCGACCGCCGTGTCATCCTCTGAGGAGGATTCGGATAGGAGGGGCGTGGGGTCAGCACACCGCTCTGCCGGTCGTTATGATGGTATCGTTGACCGAAGCCGCTACTATTCGGTCGAGTAGCTCCTCAATTGGCATCACGAGGCTGAGTGCATCCCGAAAAATGGCAACAACGCATGGCAGCTGGACGGTCACCCATCCAAGTTCCGGCCACGCCCAACAGCGCTTAACTTCGGTGATCTCAACGGTTTCATAAAGGATACTTATTTATGAGTATATCAACAGCTGGGACCGATATATTTCATAATTAATTCGCAAGTCAGTAGATGTAAAAAGTAAATTAAAGCATGAATACTAATTTTCTTCAGCAATCTGTACCTGTCTATGTGTTACCTAGTTGCAGGGCCATCGGAGGGGTGGGAGGGGGGGGGGGCGGTTCCGTTTTTAATATCCTACACGTACTTTCACTGAGAAAGTCATAAAGTGGCGTAAATCAGGAGGGCCCAGAGGTGTTGCTTCAAAATTTAGGCCGCAGACCCACCGTCGCGCATCTAGACGAAACTTTCACGTGTTCGTTGTAATGGCATCACGAAAGGTATCCCAACTCCAATTCCAGGATGTCTACTCGCCCCTAGGGTGAAAATCTCTGGAATTGTCTTCACAGCCTTTCCCACCCTCTCCCCGTTATTTGGCAATGGGAAGTATTTCTCTCTGGACTGTGCTGCAACCCGCTCTACCACGTAGAGATGCTCTCCGTCCTGTTACACTGCACGCATTAGAAGGTAACACTTCGGTACAGAGCTTACGACGGTAGCATGGAAGTTGCCACGATTTTTATTGAACACGTACTGGCTTCCTTCAGCTTAGACCTAGCCGTGAGTTACTGTCGGTATCACGAATTCTACGGTGCTCTCTTAGTAAGTACCAGTAAACTCCTGTTATCCACGGGCAGTATAAAACAGCTTCAAATCTCTCCTTACTTTGCAAATGAGTTAACGTGTTAAATATTTGACTGTAAGAATGTGCGCCAGAAGAGGCTTCAGAAAGGTTTTTAATTGTGCCTGAAGCTTATTGGAATGCGCTAAATACTTTTATTATGAACTAACGGATGAATATAGTCTGGGTAATTTCATCTCCATTTTAAGCAAAGCACCTCAATGTTTACATCGCCATATCTCCAGAACTAAATGTCGTAGACTGACATAAATTTCCAGGTACATTCAGCGATCTATGTAGATACTGTCTGTAAACTGTGTAGTGATGAAGTAATAGGTTAAAGCGTCATCCGTGATCTTGCAGATTTATTGCGTAATATTTTAGTTAAAAGGAAGTTTTTCACCAATCTCAACAGTGATCTCATATCTCATGAACTATGTGTCGTACTATGATATAATTTTGCACGTGCATTCAGTGGTATAGATGAATACTGTCTGCAAAATGTGTTGCGAATAGAATTGTCAGTAAAGAAGTAATACATTAAAACTGAATGCCTGATGTGGCAGTGTTACTGCATGAACAGGATGTATTAAATATGTAGGAAGTCGCTAAGTGGTCTCATTCCCAAATACTGGATGAATATAATCCATGTATTTGCGTGCTGTGTGTTACGCTGCCTCGAGACATAAACACAGTTTCCAACTGAAACGCCTGCCTAAATCCGTAAAAATCTGTAATATACGATCGTACCTCTAAGTGGGTAGATTATGACAGCATTTTAAATTTGGTTAGTTGGTAAATAATCAAGAAAAATAATGAAAAGAATTTTTTTCCTTCTTGGAAGTCGTCAGACAGGCATCATGCAATGATGCTGGATTCCGGGATAACAGTTTAACTGTTGTGCTTACCTCCCATTTGTGACCTTAAGCGATACTCCTCATATCCAACTATGTTCCCCCTCGTCATGTACATCCAACGTTCCATATCGTTTCCGTAAACGGAACCCTCGTATACATTTTTTTGCGTTTCAATGTATTTAACTTTTCCTGCTAGAAGAGTAGCTCAGAACTGTGAGTTTATGTCGGCCAACAGTGTAACAAGCTACCTCGCTTTATTCTAGGTCGCAATATGTTTTGTTGTAATTGCTTGTTACGGATTTGTTTGTAGCTTCCCCTCTGTACCTTTCTAATATCATTTACTACTGCACCAGAATACCTGCAGGAAGAGAAGGTGTCGAATAAATTTACTGTCAGTGGACACAAGATGTGTTGGTAGTATTTATTTTTCTTGCTCATAGGGAAATAACAGCAGCAAGGACAATTGATTAATCCATTTGCATCCCAACCGTAGTAAATTCATAACCGCTACAATCAATCCATGCTTACAGCTTTAACAGAACAGTTGTCTCCACATCAAGGCTCCTTACTCCCCCGCCCCCCCTTTCCTCCCTCCCTTTCCAGATTTTATATTCGGGGTTTTCCAGCCTCCAATAACCATTACCACGTAATGCGCCCTCAGTAGCATGAAGTGGTCCGTCCGTATGAAGACTTTCCTTAGTTGACTGTACTGTAAATTCAACAATATCTTACTTAAAATATTAATTCAAGTGAAATAACAACGAAGTTAGAAAACTCCATATATGCAGTATCACAGAGAACGAAATTTTGCGCAGGATGTTAGAAGCATTCCAAATGGAAATTACAATCATGACTGCAGAAACATCATGGCGGTATGTATAATCGTGCGTAGCTGATTCTGCAATCATATTTCACGCTAATATTTTCATCTGATTTACAATGAATATCGTTTCCTCTCTTGAAGACGTAACTTACTTTTGGCAGTGCATAAAAATGCGGGTAGAAAAAAGTTGTTAACTTCCCTACGACACAAATAATTTACTGGACGAAATTTGAAATATTTTCGCACCAGGAGAGAAGAGAGAGAGAATAAGTTGAAAATCAGGGAAAAGACAAAAAATGGAGATGAAGTAGTGAAATATAAAAGGTGACGGAAGGTCTCAATAAGAGTGAATGACAAATTGGGTAAACCTAATAATTGGTTAAATGTAGATAGAATTGTACGAACAAATGAAATAGTAGGATGCTAGGGATAAAATGATATATTTAGTGCCGTTATTCCGATGAACGATTCATTTACAGGTGAATGGAAAGATAGGAAGAAGCTGACCTTGGGGAGCATAACTTTAAGTTTCGCAGAAATATAGAAAAATGCGGGAGAAAAGTGAATCGACGTCTTAACTTGGGAGTCATATTGAAAAAAGCCAAACCTACTTTTGTAAAATTTGTAGATTAAAAGGAGGCTTTTGATAAAGTTGACCGAAATACACTCTAGCGAATTTTGAAGGTTGGAGGAAGAAAATATAGAGGACGAAAGGTTATCTGCAGTTTGAGCAGAAACTGCGGTATACTGCATTTGCCAGAGAAGAAAACGTAAGAGAATCAGTAATTGGGAATGGGAGAGAGTTTTAGGCTATCGCCGAGAAATCTGAAAGGGCATTTGGGCTAAGCTGAGGCAGAAGAGAGAAACAATTTGTGGTTTTGCCGATGGCTTGATCTGTTGCAAACGGCAAAGGACTTTGAAGATCAGTTGAACAGAATGGATAGTCTTTCGAAAAGAGGTTATAAAAAGAACATCAACAGAAGTAAAACAGAGTGATGCAGTGTACTCGAGTTAAATCAAAAGGTAATATATGAGTTTTTCTGTTTGGGCTGCAAAATGATAATGGCTGAAATAGATAGGATATAGAATGCAGACAGGCAATACCAAGAAACGCATTTTTGATTTCTGATAAAGTGGAATGTATCAATATTGAAAAAAATTTAAGTCTTAGGAAGTCTTTTCTGAAGGCATTTGTCTGGAGTGTTGCCTTATACGGAAGTAACACATAGACGATAAACAGTTCAGACAAGAAGAGAATAGAAGCTTCTGAAATGTGCTACAGAAGAATGCTGAAGATTATACTGATATACCCAGTAACAAATCAAGGAGTTCTGAATCGAAATGGGGAAAAATAAATTTGTTACAGTTTGACCGAAAGAAAGAAGGAAGGAAGGAATACTAGCGTTTAACATCCCGTCAACGTTGAGGTCACCAGAGACAGAGCACAGAAAGGTGTGTTTCATGGTTGGGGAAGGAAATCAGCTACATCCTTTCTAAGGAACCGTCGCAACATTTGCCTGGAGCGATATAGGGAAATCACATATAACCTAAATCAGGATGGCTACACGCGGATTTGAACCACTGTCCTCCCGAAAGCATATTCATTGTGCCAACAACTGGTCCAAGTCACTCGTCTTGACTGAAATAATGGGGGCATCAAGGTTGGGTTGTCTGGGGGAAGAGACCAAACTGCGAGGTCATCGGTCTCATAGGATTAGGCAGGGACGGGGAAGGAAGTCGGCCATGCCCTTTCAAAGGAACCATCCCGGCATTTGCCTGGAGCGATTTAGGGAAATCACGGAAAACCTAAAACAGGACGGCCGGACGCGGGATTGAACCGTCGTCCTCCCGAATGTTAGTCCAGTGTGCTAACCACTGTGACATCTCGCTCGGTGGGGCATCAAGGAATAGTCAGTTTGGTAATGGATGATAATATGGTAGTGGGGAGGGGGGGGGGTGAAGGTTCGAATACAGCAGAAAGGTTCAAATGGATGGTTTTCATTAGCTACACAGAAATAAACTTTCGCAATATAGACAAGCAGGAAGAGTTGCTTCAAACCACCGCCCCGACTGAAGACAGAAACAACAATGTCGCAAACTATTTGACATTAATCGCAAATCAAAATATTCTGACATTGTGTTAGTATAGAACCAAATTCCTATTGGGGGATATAGCCGTAATATTAAAAAAGATACAAAAATATACTGTTTTTTGAAAAATAATAACATTAATATTATTTTTTAGACTCATGTATGAACACACATTCTCTGCGTAAGTTCAAATGGCTCTGAGCACTGTGGACATCAGTCCCCTAGAACGTAGAACTTCTTAAACCTAACTAACCTAAGGACATCACACACATCCATGCCCGAGGCAGGATTCGAACCTGCGACCGTAGCAGTCACGCGGTTCCGGACTGTAGCGCCCAGAACCGCTCGGCCACTCCGTCCGGGGTAATCTTACTCTTCAGTTATTCTTGATTCAGATTTGGATGCCTTCCAGAAGTGAGATAATGTTGAAAGCATTCTGCACGGTGCAGGGACAGTAAAGAGTCGGCCGGCACCCTTAGAGTTATTTTGTAGAATGCCACCCGAGGGAGAAAACGTCAGTAGCCCATAGGTAGGCAATTCTTTGCGACGACGCCCTGGAGTGCCTCAAGTTTCATGGACACAAAGATAGGACCTCCTGTTGTGTGAGCTCCCACTAACGACAGAGTTCAAAAAGAGAGAAAAATGTGAACTGAAAACACTATCGTGCACAAAAGTAGAAAGCAGAGTTTTAATCCGGACAGCGCCGGATGCCACAGACAAAGCTCTCTTAAGGGGCTCCGGAACGCCCTATACTTGCAATGTTAAAATAACGCTTAGAAATTTCATCTTTCCTCACAAAGTATTTGAGGTAGGAAGTTGAACTTTTTACAGATTATTTATTGGAATATGGGCTACAACTTAACACAGGGATTTTACAAAATTTTGGTTCAGTTATTAAAGATGATTTTTTTTTCAATTGTAATGAAAATTCACAACATTTTTTTGCAATTTTTTATTTATATATTCAAAAATATACAGTTTTTTGGAAAAAGGCTGTGTTAAATTATGCAGAAGGCACTGTGTAACATTTACTGAAAGTTTGAAGCAAATATGTTTGGAAGATCCTTAGAAAACATGTAATTAGTATGAGAAAATAAAAGTTTTGGGAATCGAGCGACAAAGATTGGATTAACTTTTTAGTGCATTCCGGGTCCATAGGATGGATTATCTTCATCCTCTGCAAACTCCTCCTCCAGCTTCCTCTTGTTCCTCCTCCTGTTTACTCTTGCTTGTATTTCTAGACTCTTTACAGCCCTGTCTGCAGCCCGAAGGCGTTCCTTGTCTAAAGCAAGCATCGCTCATTGTTGTGTTCGTAGATTTTGCTACCATTTTCTTCAGTTGCAGTTACTGCAACACTGTTCCAAAAGGTGGTCATGTATGAACACTTATGACATTTCAGTTGTATTTCACTAGCAAGTCCTACGTGCTTTATTATGGAGAGTTCCAGACCAACTTCACTACAATGAATACATCTTACACAGTTTGAAAAAATTCCTTTGAGAACCGACATATCGAATATTTCATTCACATCCGATTCGCCCATAAAACATTCATAGTTTTCACTCATTGAACCAAGCTTCTTCTGTGAAGTATTTTCTTTCCCACTTTGACTGCTATGGGCAGGTGTACTTGAGAGGTTAGGTTCACTCACTTGGTTATCGTCTTTATTGTTTACAGTAATAACACATACCTTTGGCTTTCCAACATTTCTCCTTTTCTTCAAAGCCTTCAGAGGATTTCTAATAACTTTACTTTTACTCATTATTATACTTCAACAAAACAGAGACTCAAGAAACAGAATTAATTACGAATATTTTCGAGATAACGACAGAGTAAATATACATGAAACAATCGACAATCACACCAGTGATATATATTGAACCATCACAGGCTAGCCACAACACATATTTTATCTCACATCACTAAAATGTACCTGATGAACACGGACGTTAATAATAACACCATTTGATAGCAGTTTAACAGTGCCACAGTGGGTCACGCGCATGTAGAACACATTTTAAAATTTTTTTAAAAATAGTTGTAGTCTTCGGAATTGAATAAATTATATATCTATTAAAAGGTAATAGTCTGCAGATTCATAAAACGCAAAAAAGTAAAAATTGAACTTTTCGTGATTTTGAGCCTTTCCGGAGCCCCTTAAAATGAAATGGGGCCTTTGAAGACACGAGGCAGGGTTTGACGCGTTACTCTGCAAAAAACAAATGTTTACATGACGTAATAATTCCAGAAATTGCCCTACCGAAATAAACTAGAAGTGAGGTTCGACAAAGAATTTTGGCAGCACTGACAATTCACTTGTATGATTGTCAGTATCCGCTCCACCTCCGCCCCCCCCCCCCCCCCTCCCTCCAAACCCTACGTCAAATATGCCAAGGCTTTATTATACATATTTTGCCACTGTTTTTCATTTGCTTTGTCAATAATTTTATCGGAATAAAGCAAAGTAAGAATGATTAGTAGCTTATTTACCAGTCATAACGGGAACCGCGCAACTGCTACGGTCGCAGGTTCGAATCCTGCCTCGGGCATGGATGTGTGTGATAACCTTAGGTTAGTTAGCTTTAAGTAGTTCTAAGTCTAGGGGACTGATGACCTCAAATGTTAAGTCCCATTGTGCTCAGACCATTTGAACCATTTTTTGTGCAGTCATAAGTTTCCTTGTTATATTGTAATGGCCGCTATCGACAGGGGATCTCGAGTTGATTCCGTATTTCTAGATTTCCGGAAAACTTTTGACACCGTTCCTCACAAGCGACTTCTAATCAAGCTGCGGGCCTATGGGGTATCGTCTCAGTTGTGCGACTGGATTCGTGATTTCCTGTCAGGAAGGTCGCAGTTCGTAGTAATAGACGGCAAATCATCGAGTAAACCTGAAGTGATATCAGGTGTTCCCCAGGGAAGCGTCCTGGGACCTCTGCTGTTCCTGATCTATATAAATGACCTGGGTGACAATCTGAGCAGTTCTCTTAGGTTGTTCGCAGATGATGCTGTAATTTACCGTCTAGTAAGGTCATCCGAAGACCAGTATCAGTTGCAAAGCGATTTAGAAAAGATTGCTGTATGGTGTGGCAAGTGGCAGTTGACGCTAAATAACGAAAAGTGTGAGGTGATCCACATGAGTTCCAAAAGAAATCCGTTGGAATTCGATTACTCGATAAATAGTACAATTCTCGAGGCTGCCAATTCAGCTAAGTACCTGGGTGTTAAAATTACGAACAACTTCAGTTGGAAAGACCACATAGATAATATTGTGGGGAAGGCGAGCGAAAGGTTGCGTTTCATTAGCAGGACACTTAGAAGATGCAACAAGTCCACTGAAGAGACAGCTTACACTACACTCGTTCGTCCTCTGTTAGAATATTGCTGCGCGGTGTGGGATCCTTACCAGGTGGGATTGACGGAGGACATCGAAAGGGTGCAAAAAAGGGCAGCTCGTTTTGTATTATCACGTAATAGGGGAGAGAGTGTGGCAGATATGATACGCGAGTTGGGATGGAAGTCATTAAAGCAAAGACATTTTTCGTCGCGGCGAGATCTATTTACGAAATTTCAGTCACCAACTTTCTCTTCCGAATGCGAAAATATTTTATTGAACCCAACCTACATAGGTAGGAATGATCATCAAAATAAAATAAGAGAAATCAGAGCTCGAACAGAAAGGTTTAGGTGTTCGTTTTTCCCGCGCGCTGTTCGGGAGTGGAATGGTAGAGAGATAGTATGATTGTGGTTCGATGAACCCTCTGCCAAGCACTTAAATGTGAATTTCAGAGTAATCATGTAGATGTAGATGTAGATTTTTGGTTGGTACCGTAAGCTTTGCGACGCTTACATTTCATGTAAATCTGGTTCACGTTGCAACGTGCTTAGTTCGGTACTCGATATAATTATAAAAGTGTCAGAGATGGAGCGACTTATCAGAAAGGTATCACGGAAAAAAATCATAATTACTCTTGCGAGGGCACCTTCAAAAGGGCGCGCTGAGAAATCCTTAGCCCGGAGGTACGGTATCAGAATTTGGCGTGGACAATATTAGATGGCGCCGAGCTGTGTCTTCGCGCTGCAGACTGGCGGGGGCGCGGCTAATACAGGCGGCACTCAATCTGTTCCTCCAGAGCCGAGGCACGGCACAGCCGATAGGGGATGCCGCCGCCTTCGGAATGCGGGCTATTTTTATGAAGAGGCGGTGGCGGCGAGGGGTGCGGGCAGACAATCGCTCCGCTAGCAGCCGGCACATCCACAATATTAGCGCAGCCCCAATACCAGCGATGCCCCCAGCTAATACCAGGGACCCAGGCGGCGCTTATGGCGTACTACTGCCGGCTCGCAAGTCATCGGCTATATTTTGTCTCTCTCTCTCACTCTCTCTCTCTCTCTCTCTCTCTCTCACACACACATACACACACACACACACACACACACACACACGGACGCACACAGACAGACAGAGGCAGAGAGAGTGAGTGAGTGAGAGAGAGAGAGAGAGAGAGAGAGAGAGAGAGAGAGAGAGAGAGAGTCATTCATACGCCTCGGCAAAAAATAAAAAGTAGCGCCAAACATTTTTTTATACACTGACCGAAAAAATCGCAATACCGAGAAGTGCGAGATGAAAGGGAGTTGGCACCTCCGTTTCTATATCTGATAGATGTTATCTGATCAAATTCTACGCCAGTCACATAAGAATGGCGCTAGTTGTGCCACTATGAGGGTGCAAATCAAGTTTGCTTTCAATACAACCCATAGCTATCGTGAGCGTTATCTTTGAGACTGGACGTGGTGAGATGGTGTCAATCAAGAATGGCTTTGACCAATATGTCATTATCAACATCTCACTGAGTTTGAATGAGGTCGTGTAATACGCATACGAGAAGGTGGATGATCCTCCTGTCATATTTCAGAAAGACTTGATAGGAATGCAGCCACTGTACGTGATTTCTGTCAGTGGTGCTCACGAGAATGTACGCTCACAAGATGAACGGGCTCCGGACGTCCAAGTGGCACCACTGAGAGAGAAGACTATCGTTTCCGGAGTGTGGCTCTGGAGCATAGTACAGCATCTGCAGCACCAATTTGACCAGCAAGTGGCAACACAGTGACAAAACGGATTGCTACAAATCTGTTACTTCAAAACAGCTCGTGCAGCGTGAATTCCGCTGACCCCAAACCACCACCATTTACGACTTCAGTGGAGTCAAGCGAGAGCTCATTGAAGGGAAAGGCGGAGGTGTGTTGTGTTTTCTAATGAAAGCTGGCTCTGCCTAGGTGCCAATGATGACCATGTGTTTATTGGGAGAAGGCCAGCTGAGGGCTAACAACAAAGCTGTGTGCTAGACACCCTGGACCTACACCTAGAGTTTGGTCTGGAGTGTGATTTTGTACGACGGCAGTAGCACTCTATTGGTTATCCCACGCACCCTGACTACAGAACTGGGCGGCTATCTGGCGATTCGACCTGCCGCCATTGATGAACAGCATTCCATTGGGGTTTCCAACAGGATAACGCTCGCCCACATACCGCTATTGCAATCCAGCATGCTCTACAGGGAGTCGAAATGTCTTGGCCTGCTGGCTCACCACATCTGTCTCCAGTCGAATACATATGTGGAATTATCAGACGACATCTCCAGTGTCATCCATAAATAGCTTTAGCCGCCTCTTTATTGACCAAAGGCGTGGAACTCCATCCCACAAACTGACATTCAGCACCTGTACAACACAGCGTATGCTCATTTGCATGCTAGCATTCAACATTCTGCCGGTTATTAATATACCAGAATTTCACATTTGCAATGGTTCATCTCGCGCTTACATTAAAACGTGATCTTCATATAGTAATCACTGAAATGTTTTACCTAGACACATGTATTCCCGCTATTTCATTAGTTTGCTGTTGTGATTTCTTTTAAAAAAAAAGGTAAATTACATTCTCTCCAAGATATGCCATTGCTACCAAATACCGCGTGCTCCGGTTTCGATCTAGCCGAGTCAAATGGTGGTTTCCCCGTCACAAAATGGAGGAACCTACCAAAAGCCAAATGGAGACGAATGAAAAAACTGCGCTCATGACATCAGTATAGGTATTTTTTCTTGCGCCGATATTTTATTATACAACCCATCCGTCTTTTTGATCCATGTTCTTTCACTGAATGTCACCTTTCTTTTCGAGATGGAGATCCTATTAGAAGTGAAGACCCAAGCCTCAGCTCTACATTTCCTTTATTCAGAACAGATGTACATTGCAGCATAAAGACTTTATATTCATCTTTCTATTTAGTGTTACGTACCTAATATGTTGGAAAACTAATTTTTTAGTGTTTTCATCAAACATGCTTTTCCGTCAGTTCATTTGAAACATCTTCTTTTGAGTGTAATACAGTATGTAAATGGAGATGAAACTCTAATAGTGATTGGGGACTGGAATGCAGCTGTAGGGGAAGGAGTAGAAGAAAAGGTTGCAGGAGAATATGGGCTTGGGACAAGGAATGAGAGAGGAGAAAGACTAATTGAGTTCTGTAACAAGTTTCGGCTAATAATATTGAATACCATGTTCAAGAATCACAAGAGGAGGAGGTATGCTTGGCCGGGTGATATCGGAAGATTTCAGTTAGATTACATCATGGTCAGACAGAGATTCCGAAATCAGATACTGGATTGTAAGGTATAACCAGGAGCAGACCTAGACTCAAATCACAATATGGTAGTGATGAAGAGTAGGCTGAGGTTTAAGAACTTAGTCAGGAAAAATCAATACGCAAAGAAGTGGAATACGGAAGTACTAAGGAATGACGAGATACGGTTGAAGTTCTCTAAGTCTATAGACACAGCAACAAGGAATAGCTCAGTAGGCAGTACAACTGAAGAGGAATGGACATCTCTAAAACGAGCCATCACAGGAGTTGGGAAGGAAATCATAGGTACAAAGAAAGTAACTGCGAAGAAACCATGAGTAGAAGACAAAATACTTCAATTGATCGATGAAAGGACGAAGTACAAAACTGTTCCGGGAAACTCAGGAATACAGAAATACAAGTCGCCGAGCAATAAAATAAATTGAAAGTGCAGGGAAGCTAAGACGAAATGGCTACACGAAAAATGTGAAGACCTCGAAAAAGAAATGATTGTCCGAAGGACAGATTCAGCAGACATTATAGTTTAGCTTTAGGGAAGGTAAAGGCACGAGAGAGGCGATTCTGACGTTGCGGTTAATAATGGAAGCAAGACTAAAGAAATATCAAGACAGGTTCATATATGTCGACCTGGAATAAGCGTTCGACAATATGAGATGGTGCAAGATGTTCGAAATTATGAGAAAAGTAGGGGTAAGCTGTAGAGAGAGAGAGACGGGTGATATACAATATGTACAAGAGCCAAGAGGGAATAATAAGAGAGGACGACCAAGAACGAAGTGCTCGTATTAAAAATGGTGTAAGACAAGAATGTAGTCTTTAGCACCTACTGTTCAATCTGCACTTAGAAGAAGCAATGATGGAAATAAAAGAAAGGTTCAGGAGTGGAATTAAAATTCTAGGTGAAAGGATATGAATGATACGATTCGGTGATAACATTGCTATCTTGATTGAAAGTATAGAAGAATTACTTGATCTGCTAAACGGAATGAACAGCCTAATGAGTACAGAATCTGGATTGAGAGTAAATCGAAAAAAGACGAAGGTAATGAGTAGTAGTAGAAATGAGAACAGCGAGAAACTTAACATCAGGACTGATCATGAATTATATGAAGATAAGGAATTCTGCTGCCTAAGCAGTAAAATAACCAATGACGGAAGGAGCAAGGAGGACATCAAAAGCAGACTAGCAATGGCAAAAACGGCATTCCTGGCCGAGAGAAGTTTACTAATGTCAAATATCGGCATTAATTAGAGGAAGAAATTTCTGAGAATGTGCGTCTGGAGTACAGCATTGCATGGTAGCAAGACACAGAGTGTGGGAAAACCGGAACAGAACAGAATCGAAGCATTTGAGATGTGGTGCTACAGACGAATGTTGAAAATTTGGTGGACTGATAAGGTAAGGAACGAGGAGGTTCTGCGCAGAATCTGAGACGAAAGGAACATGTGGAAAACACTGATAAGGAGAAGGGACAGGATGATAAGACACGAGGGAATGACTTCCATGGTATTAGAGGGAACTGTAGAGGACAAAAACTCTAGAGGAAGACAGAGATTCGAATACATCCAAATAACTGAGGACGTAGGTTGCAAGTGCTACTCTGAGATGAAGTGGTTAGCACAGGAGAGGAATTTGTGGCGGGCCACATCAAACCAGTCAGAATCTGATGAAAAAAAAAAACAACACCAAAAGAATGGCGCCGTTGAGAGACAGGTGAGACGTGTCATTTGGCTGAAAATGGCATTTTTCGTAATTTTCGTTTTGCTCTTTCACCACCCTTGACAGAAAGTTGATTGTAACAGTCGTCTCTTGCAGAAAACGCAATGTACTTTCACTTGGTGTAGAGGTTTTCGTTATAAATATGTATGTTTATTAAGTTGTTGGGATTGGGCGTTTTTGATGTTTTTGCAGAGGAACCAAAACATGGCTGCTTTTCAGCGTGCTTTAGCCCCAGTTCAGCTCGTCAGCAAATCACATCTGACTAGCGCATTTTTCAGGAAATATTATAAAGATTTAGTATCGAGAGGTCATCTTCAAAAACCACATAGTTTTCTAGATATAAACGTAAAATGGAAAAAAAGGTTGGAGATTTTGAGGCCTTGCACATTTTTCGTTGTGATGCTAATCTCTTACGAGGTAGGTGATATGAAATTCGGATTTGGCATCACAAAAACGTATAGAACCGCTGAGAAAAAACTTCAGCAAGTTTGTTATTAAAACGGTTGTTTTGAGCCGCAATTGACAGTCTGGACTAATCGAGGTTTCCGTCAGACGAATGTGTGGGGGTGAGATGTTCAATTTATTCCACGTTACATTTAAGCATACATAACACTTTGGCAAGTAGTTCTCAAGCGTGTTAGCGCTTGTAGTGATCTAACATCAAACCAAAATGTGCCAAAGTATTTGATGCGAACAAAATTCACCACTGTTCAGCAGGCCATCAAATGGAGCACTTAATCATCCCGTGCACATTCATGAACTTCGTCAGTGTCAAATATTTTTGCACAGTCTTGTTTGATTCTAGATCATTCCAAGGGTTTAGGCGCTTAAGAACCAGTTGCGAATGGTCTGTATGGTGAAATGGATCGTGGAATAAATTGAACATCACATTCTGTTCCGCCGTCTGGGGAAAACTTTATTTTGTGAATATGAAACGAATGCTTGTTTCACTGGTCACAGAACGCAGAGAGCAGAGGTTGTCTGACAGGGATTATCAAACTGTGTGGAAGACGTCCCCCTTGCTGGAATCACTGTTAACGTACTCTAGGCACTCGATCCATGAAGACCACCTACCAGGTACCTGAACATGAGGCAATATTGTCTTGAAATCGATTGTACTTGCATAATCGAAATAAAATATAAAATACAGCCACCCGGTTATTCAATA
Organism: Schistocerca americana; assembly: GCF_021461395.2. Lineage (NCBI taxonomy): Eukaryota > Metazoa > Arthropoda > Insecta > Orthoptera > Acrididae > Schistocerca > Schistocerca americana. The sequence continues at coordinate 218,116,703 of NC_060119.1, read as the reverse complement.
CCATTGGAATAAATATCAGCAGCTGAAAGTCCTACTAATATTCGATACATAGGCGAAAGGAATATGGCGACAACCACAGCAGAAAAGAAAGACTGTCCAGAAAAGATATGCATTTTCATGAATACATAATTCTCTTTGGCGGTAGTCGTCGGGTAATTTCATGTAGTAAAACAGAATACGTATGCAGGCCCTTTGGCTCCAAATGTCTCTGTTTTTTTTTGTTCTTTTTTTATCCAGCGAGATGACACTGTGATTTAGGTGATTAACGAAAAGTTTTCATTTCAAAATCCCTCCCTTTTACTTTCGCTATAATATCGACTAATTTTTCGTACAAAGAAATATGTATCGAGTACGGGATGATTATACAGCCCCTTCAAACTACTCTTATTTAAAGTCGACCAATTTGTTGACAGCTGGTCACTTAAAAAGGAACCATTAACTTTAGGATCGTCGCATCATTTCAACCGAGTGATTTAGAGGTAACGGGCTGCTCACACAGGAAACTGAACTTCATTATTATCAGTCTATATGCTACGTAAAGTTACGCAAATATAGAGCTTTGACGCTGATCTGCATCACTGCACGTCTCCAAACAGTTACGACATGTGCGCCGAATATAATTCACATAAGATATCAGGCAACTGTCAATCGATGCTGTACTCATCTTACGTTAAACGATAATTGTTTATTACACACGAACGAATTACTCACGAAGAGTTGACGCAGAAACAGCCCGAACAATAGACCCGGTAAAGCGAGCCACTCTGCGTAATTGTCTGTAATTCTGGAGAAATTCCTGCACAGTGAGCGTTAAGACAGTATGGCGGTTTCATTTGTCTTGTAGATAGGCGATCAGAAGCCTTAATAGCTCGCAAGCGGCTTTAATAGCTTGCAAGCAACTTCAAAGCAACGGAATACTAAACGAGGACTAAGATCAGGCATTGGTAAATAGAGCTATGGACTAAAGTGTTTCAACGACCTGTTTGTGTTATGGAATCGCGACGTCTTCTGCGCTGTATTTTGTCCTATTGTTGCAAGAGCTAAAACGTCAGAGCTGCCGACAAACAATTTCCAGAAGCGTTCGTTCCCGGTGCTTGCCACAGGAAATTGCTTCCATTAACCGGCATTTCGGCCGCCTTACCGTAAATTCACGACGTCGGGTATTCCTACAACTGTAAAGCTCTCTGCTACAGTCGACCGCTACGTTATTCATAAACATAATTCTAAGTGCCATGCCGTTTCTCTTTGGTAATGTAAACACCGCAGTATTGATTTTGGAAATGCGGTTTGTAATGGAATTGGTCAATAGTTCATCTTTCTGTACACGTAGTACTTGTCGATTGATTTAAAGGACAGATTATTCGATACAAACCACAAATTTACTATACGATACAGATAAGTTCGAAATTGTAATTTCTCATTCCACATAGTTCTAATAACAGCTATAAAATGTTTTGGTACACTTGCGCAGAGCCGGCCGCTTTGGTCGAGCGGTTCTAGGCGCTTCAGTCAGGAACCGCGCTGCTGCTACGGTCACAGGTTCGAATCCTGCCTCGGGCATGTATGTGTCTGATGTCCTTAGGTTAGTTAGGTTTAAGTAGTTCTAAGTCTAGGGGACTGATGACCTCAGATGTTAAGTCCCATAGCGCTTAGAGTCATTTGAATTTACGCAGAGAATGTGTGTTCATACGTGAGTCTAAAAAATAATATTAAAGCTATTACTTTTCAAAAAACTTAATTGTTTCTGATATATTGGATTTATTTCGAGATTCACTTATTTACTTTTATTTCCATTTGAAGTCATCAACAGTAGAATTGTTAATTATATACTTTTAACAAAATAACTTTAAAGAAAATGCGATTGATAAGTAACTTACTTGTTATGCAAGAGGATTTCTGTGATACATATATAATCTTTGTGCTTCTTAGAGAGCAGTCGTGGGAGCCTGTTGTATGAGGTTTGTGGGACGTGGCTGTACTCTGCTGTGTGTGTGTGTGTGTGTGTGTGTGTGTGTGTGTGTGTGTGGGTGGGTGGGTGGGTGGGTGTGTGGGTGGGTATGTGTGTGTGTGTGTGTCATGTCGTATTTTGAAATTCAGAATTTTAAAACTGTGCTGTATTTATATGATGAGAATTAAATATTCTGTGTGGAAGCTAAAGTGCAAAATCGTGAATATGCCTCTAGTTATCAGGCGAACAAAGAAATCGAAATACATCGAACGAAGATAATTAGTGCAGTAATGAAAACTACTACATTAGTTTTTATCACAGTCACTATTTTATGAATAATTCAACCTCTGCTTGTTTTTTTTCTCAGTGGCAGATATCTGACACAAACAGTGCAAGAAATAATTTTCGATGAGCTTATACAGCTGGTGGTTGCCCGTATTCGCAACTGCGAATACATGTCATATGTGGGTAAAGCGGTTTGGGGTTATAGCTACTGCATTACGTCTTCTATAACCAGTATTTTACCCCGTGGAAACGCTCTACTTTTTTTTTAATGTGCCTGGGTTGCCAGCCCCCTACTCGCTTTTAAAAATGTTAGTTCATGAGAACGGAGTGACTTTGTAAGCAGCAAAAAGAAGACATGTTAGACTGACTGTGAATTTCTCGACCTATACTGAATTAGAAACAGCAACCATGCTGCCTAAGTCGGAGACCAAACAACTGATCTCCAGAGCCCATTCTTGTGAAGCAACTCACGACTGGGGAACTGATACTTGATCGGATAACAAAAAATAATTAACACGAAACGAAGCATACTTTAACCTCTTCTCTGGTAAAAGTGTGATGTTAGCCACACTGCAGGAAGGATATTAGTTTAACATTTTACGACGTTAGTGTACAATGAGCTGACGAAGGGAATGGGGACTCCTCCTGCCCGGCGTTGTGCAACCACGGAATCAACAAGTCGTTGAAAGTAACCTCCAGAAATATTGAGCCATGCTGCATCTGTAGCCGTCCATAACAGCGGACTTGTTGCCGCTGTTTTACTCTGTGCACAAACTGACCTCTAGATTACGTCCAATAAATGGCCGATGGGACTCTTGTCGGACGATCTGGGGAGCCAGATCACTCGCTCGAACTGTCGACAATGTTCTTCAAACAAATCGCGAACCGTTGTGGCCCAGTGATATGGCGCATTGTCATCCATAAAAATTCCATCGTTATTTGGAAAGATCATGAATAGCCATGGTTTCCAAGTAGCCGAACACAGTCATTTCTAGTCAATGATCGGTTGAGTTGAATAAGAGGACCCAGTCCATTTTCCATGTAAACACAGCCCACATCGTTATGGAGCCACCACCATCCTGCAATGTCTTACTGACAACTCGTCACACTCGAACCCATCATCAGCTCTTACCAAATGAAATCGGGACTCATCTGGCCAGGACAATGTTTTCCAGTCATCTAGGGTCCAACAGATATGGTCACGCGGCCAGGAGAGATGCTGTCACGCTGTTAGAAAAGGTACTCACGTCGGTCCTCTGCTGGCATAGCCCATTAACGCCAAATTTCCTGCTCTGTCTAACGGATACGTTCGTCGTACGTCCCACATTGACTTCTGCGGCTATTTCACGCAGTGTTGCTTGTCTGCCAGCACTGACGTCTCTACATAGCCGCGCGGGATTAGCCGAGCGGTCTGGGGCGCTGCAGTCATGGACTGTGCGGCTGGTCCCGGCGGAGGTTCGAGTCCTCCCTCGGGCATGGGTGTGTGTGTTTGTCCTTAGAATAATTTAGGTTAAGTAGTTAGGGACTGATGACCTTAGCAGTTAAGTCCCATACGATTTCATACACATTTGCACATTTTTGTCTCTACATAAACGCCGCTTCTCTCGGTCGCTCGGTGATGGTGGTGGTGGTGGTGGTGGTGGTGGTGGTGGTGGTGATGATGATGATGTCTGGTTTATGGGGTGCTCAATTGCACGCTTATCAGCGTTCAACGTACCAAATTTTTTCACAGTCCAATTTTTTACACAGTCCAATCGATGCACTGTCACGAATGATGAAGATGACGATGAAATGATGAGGGCAATACAAACACCCAGTGCCTCGGCAGAGAAAATCCCCAACCTGGCCGGGAATCGAACCCGGGACACCGTGATTCAGAGGCAGCAACACTAGCCACTAGACCACGAGGTGCGGACGGTCGCTCGCTGAAGACCGTCGATAATTGCGTTGTTGTGAGAAATAATGCCCGAATTTTTGAATTCTCGGCACACTCTTGACACTGTGGAATATTGAATGCCTAACGATTTCCTAAATGGAATGGCCCTGGCTCTGAGCACTATGGGACTTAACATCTGTGGTCATCAGTCCCCTAGAACTTACAACTACTTAAACCTAACTAACATAAGGACATCACACACACCCATGCCTGAGGCAGGATTCGAACCTGCGACCGTAGCGGGCACGCGGTTCCAGACTGAAGCGCCTAGAACCGCAAGGCCGGCCTAAATGGAATGTTCCATGCGTCTGGCTCCAACTCCATTCCGCCTTCAGAGCCTGTTAATTCACGTCGTGCGGTCATAATCACATTGGAACCTTATTCACACGAATCACCTGTGTACAAATGACAGCTGGCCGTGGTGGCCGAGGGGTTCTAGGCGCTTTAGTCCGGAACCGCGCGACCGCTACGGTCGCAGGTTCGAATCCTGCCTCGGGCGTGGATGTGTATTTCTACGTTCTAGGGGACTGATGACCTCAGATGTTAAGTCCCATAGTGCTCAGAGCCATTTGAACCATTTTTTGAACAAATGGCAGCTCTCCCAATGCAGTGCCCTTTCATACCTTGTGTACGCGACACTACCGCCATCTGTAGATGTGCATACCGCTATCCCATGAATTTCGTCATTTCAATGTCAAGCATAGCAAATCACACAGACTGTGCCTTTCATCATTATAAGCTTGTACCCTTCTAACGAGTGATAAAGTACCATGAAATTTATTCACGTTTTTATCGCACTGCCAACTTAATCCCTGGCCATTTTGGTCGAATGGGATGTTGTTCTCTATGGAGAGACGTCTACAGAAGTTAAAGTAACCTCTGGCGTGCCACAGGGGAGTGTTATCGGACCACTGCTTTCCACAATATATATAAATGACCTAGTAGATAGTGTCGAAAGTTCCATGCGGCTTTTCGTGGATGATGCTGTAGTATACAGAGAAGTTGCAGCATTAGGAAATTGCAGCGAAATGCAGGAAGATCTGCAGCGGATAGGCACTTGGTGCAGGGAGTGGCAACTGACCCTTAACATAGACAAATGTAATGTATTGCGAATACATAGAAAGAAGCAGAACAAACACTGGTAGCAGTTACTTCTGTAAAATATCTGGGAGTATCCATACGGAACGATTTGAAGTGGAATGATCATATAAAATTAATTGTTGGTAAGGCGGGTGCCAGGTTGAGATTCAGTGAGAGAGTCCTTAGCCTCTGAGCACTATGGGACTTAACATCTGATGTCATCAGTCCCCTAGAACTTAGAACTACTTAAACCTAACTAACCTAAGGACATCACACACATCCATGCCCGAGGCAGGATTCGAACCTGCGACCGTAGCAGTCGCGCGGTTCCGGACTGCGCGCCTAGAACCGCTAGACCACCGCGGCCGGCGGGAGAGTCCTTAGAAAATGTAGTCCATCAACAGATGAGGTGGATTACAAAAGACTCGTTCGACCTGTGCTTGAGTACTGCTCATCAGTGTGGGATCCGTACCAGGTCGGGTTGACAGAGGAGATAAGATCCAAAGAAGAGCATCGCGTTTCGTCACAGGGTTATTTGGTAAGCGTGATAGGGTTACGGAGATGCTTAGCAAACTCAAGTGGCGGACTCTGCAAGAGAGGAGGTCTGCATCGCGGTGTAGCTTGCTATCCAGGTTTCGAGGGGGTGCGTTTCTGGATGTGGTATCGAATATTGCTTCCCCCTACTTATACCTGCCGAGGAGATCACGAATGTAAAATTAGTGAGATTCGAGCGCGCACGGAGGCTTTCCGGCATTCGTTCTTCCCGCGAACCATACGCGACTGGAACAGGAAAGGGAGGTAATGAGTGGCACGTAAAGTGCCCTCCGCCACACACCATTGGGTAGCTTGCGGAGTATAAATGTAGATGTAGATGTAGAAAGTAAGAACTAGCAACACTGCAGTGCTCTGTATAAGCAAAGAAAACTGTTTCGTGGTCTAACAGTAATGTACGCTTACACGTACGGTTTATCAGTGTGTGGCAGCTCTTGCGCTGGACCACTTGTGGGACCGTCCGGGAACTAAGCCCGCCTGCTCGCTACGTTGTGCGGAAACATTTGCGGTGCGGCTACTGGCCCAGCAGCGCTGGGTCCCTGCAAGGCGGTCGCCGTAGTGAGAGCGGGTGCAGCCCCGCCAGACTCTGGGACGTCTTTTCTAATGGTAATTAAACACATGCCGCGGCAGAGCACACAGGCCGGGCTCATCTGCATGCTAATTCAGGGACAGCGCCCGCCGGCGGCGCTTTTAATCGAGTTTACGTCGCCGCTTCTCCCCCCTGCCTCCCACCACTGCGTCCTCAGGCCGCTCTTCACGGCGGATTTTCTCCCTTTTGCCTCATCCTCACCTGCAGGCGGCTGCCGCTGACTCCTGTGGACAACTCCGGACTCTTAGGGGCTGCGACCAGCTTACTGCATTACACTCCGCGCTCCAGAATTCTCACAGACGGTAATGCCGATCCTCCAACTTCTGTGCTTACATCCGAAAGTCTGCTCTTGCAACTCATTTTTCAAACAGCTTTTGAACCTTCAGAATGTTACTGAACAGATTTATCCTGGAGGGATGCCCATAAAGAAATCATAAAATGCACTAAAAACGAAATTCATTTCGAGACGTTTGATGTGCTAGAGATACAGCAATCGTTTCGCTACTTCTAATACATTTTTTTAAAAATTTGTTGGTATTTGGCATTAATAATTTTGCCAGAGTAGTGAGTAACTACAGATTTGGTATACAGTCTTATACGTACAGCGTAGGCATTAGATATTACGAGGCGTCGGAGTGACCGAGCGGTTCTAGGCACTACAGTCTGGAACCGCGCGACCGCTACGGTCGCAGGTTTGAATCCTACCTCGGGCATGGATGTGTGTGATGTCCTTATGTTAGTTAGGTATAAGTAGTTCTACGTTCTAGGGGACTGATGACCTCAGAAGTTAAGTCCCATAGTGCTCAGAGCCATTTGAACCATTTATTACGAGGCGCGTTTTTTAAGTAAGTACCGTTTTGAAATTAAGAAAAGACGTGCTAAGATATCTCAATAATTTTATTTTTTCATGAAAGCCTGTACCTTACTCTACGCACAGACGCCACTATAGTCTGATTCTTCCTTGTTTACGTTGTGTACTGAGCGTTTAAGATGCCTCCGATAATCGTGAGTCCGCCGACTGTAATGTACGGGCTGTTGTAAGTTTTCTTAGTGCTAAAGGCCTAAAAGCGATCGATATTCATCGTGAGATCTGTGCAGTTTAAGGAGAAAACATTATGAGTAATGGAATGGTAAGAAAGTGGGTGAGAGCATTTAAAGATGGCCGCACAGATGTGCACGATGAACAACGGAGTGGGCGTCCTTCGGTCGTTAATGAAAGTTTGGTGCAGGAAGTGGACGATAAGGTGAGAGAAAACAGACGCTTTACGATTTCCTCCTTGCGGGATGAGTTTCCTAATGTTTCTCGTAGTGTTTTGTACGGCACTGTGACCGAAAAGTTTGACGGTTGTGGACAGAACTAAACGTTTAGACAGTGCATTGATTTTCATTGAGCGGTACCACAACGACGGTGATGATTTCTTAAGCCAAATTGTTACGGGCGATGAAACTTGGGTGCCCTACGTCACACCAGAATCAGAGCAGCAGTCCATGGAAGTTGAGCAAGGGCATCGTTTTGCTGCCAGACAATGCCCGTCCGCATGTGGCGAATCAGACCAAAGATCTCATCACATCTTTTCAATGGGAAACTCAAGATCATCCTCCGTCCAGCCCCGATCTTGTGTCCAGTGGCTACCGTTGTTCCTGCACGTGAAGAAACACCTGGGCGGTCAGCGCCTTCAAGACGATGACGAAGTCAAAACAGTGGGGATGCAGTGGTTAACAAGTCAGGCGGCAGACATCTATGAGGAGGGTATTCAAAAACTGGTACAACGTTATGACAGGTGATTCAATATTGACGGAAATTATGTGGAAAAGTAGATTAAGGTACAGGCTTTCATTTAAAAATAAAATTATTGAGATATCTTAGCACGTCTCTTTTTAACTTCAAAACGATACTTACTTAAAAAACACGCCTAGCACATTAATTCCAGGTAAACTTCATGAAACACTTGGTACATTCATACACTCAGCACAGTCCATATATCACCACTTCTTACGCTGGAATCTTTGTGTCCGACTTAAAACTGGATATCTGATTCCGCAGAAAAGGGGCAAAACTGGCATAGTCCGTTGTTGTCTGGTGTCGAAACAGGTGCGTCACAGATGTCGACTGTCGAATTCCTGATCTGGTCAAAGCCTTAGGAAACTAGCGGTATTGTCTGTCATAGCGTGTACACCCTAGTATCACATGGCTGAGGTCTGCAATCTCAGTTCGGTGGACTTCACAGTACGGAGAGCGCTGAACTTTCATCCTATAAGGAAGTGAAGGGTAACAACCGTGACCCAGCCGGATGAGCGTTGTAGTAATGGGGTAACGTCAGGATAACTTGACATGTAATGCTTAGTTGCGGCTGTTACGTGATCTAGCTGGAGGAAGAATATCTACCGGCCATAGGCGTGCACTTGATCGCAGGTTGGCGACAATGATATCAGTGCGATTGCTCATGTTGCCTAATGTATTTGACACTTCGTGGTAACGCTTGCAAAGGGCTTTCAGCGTGCGGCGTGCCACTGTGTCGACGGTCTTGCACCGAGGTGGCACAGTGCAATTACATTTACACTGAAATTTCCTGTCAGACCGAGACTGGAACTCGGGACCTTCGCCTTTCGCGGGCAAGTGCTCTACCAACTGAGCTACCCAAGCACGACTCACTCCCCGTCCTCACAGCTTTAATTCCGCCAGTACCTCGTCTTCAACCTTCCAAGTTTGACAGACGCTCTCCTGCGAACCTTTGACCGTTCGCAGGATTACTTAAAATCGAAAATAATGACATTGGCGCCACTTCACGTGTTGTGATGCTCTCTATGCGCTCTATGTAAACGTGACCTGTCCTGCGTGGCAGCCAGTCGTTAACTCACCTCGGAAAATGTTGCCCGCAGTTGGCAACGAAACATCAGGAAGAAGTAGTTTTATAAATCGACCGCGGCCTCTCAGCCCGGAAGTCGTAACTAATGAAGACGTTGGCCGTGAAAGTCTACACGTTTAAGCTAAGTAAACTTGGCAGTTTATTGTAATCTTCGCTCCTCTCAAATATTCATAAAAGAATTTAATGTGGACAATAGATCGATATAGGAAGTAAGGGATAGATTACAAGCTAACTGTTGAAAACAAGTCAGTTCCGGTTTTCACTGCATTTTCCATTTCGCGGCGGATAGGTCCTTTATTTTCGAATAGCCCTCGTAAGTTAAGTGTAGCAACTGCAGTAGAAGATAGCGCTATAATAAGTAAAATCTGGAAAGTGGTATGATTTAGGCAACTCTCTCCTACAGCTTTATGAGTACCTCTCGAACAGGTGCAGATGTTGGCTGCATTGCTTTGTGTGGACAATGCAGGTGCGTAAACTATTGAGCGTGGTTGCCATCGCAGCCCGCGTCGCTGGGGCGAGGTCCTCACGACCGCAGACCGCGCTGGGACAACCCTGCGGATGTCACCCGTCTGGGGAGTTGGGTGGTGGGGGCGGCGCGGTTGGTCTGTGTGTGGTGGATGGGGGAGAGGGGGGGGGGGTACCTAGAGGCGGGGACCGGCTGGTGCCTGCCCCGGTGCCAGGCACACGTATGTCCGTCCTGGTCCCTCCCTTAATCCCCGGCGCGCCCGCCGCGCCGTGCCAGCGCGGTTTATGTTACGAGATTGAGTCGTGTTGCGCATACAAATTAGCCCACGGATTGCCGGACACAAAGGAATATGGCGCAGTACGCGGGCACCATGAATACACGTTTTGTAGCTTTCATGAAAACGACGCTTGGTTACGATATCTGACGCGTCTTCCGCTCGAGAGTTCCGCCACGCCTGTAATCGTGACAAGACTTTCTCTTTTTATGTTCAAGCAGAACCAGGACCGTGTTCGACTACCGTAATGACTTCGATGGTCGACGTAAGAGCACATCTCAATATATGGTCCTCAAAACCACTTACGGTGCGTGGTGGATGGCACTTATTGTGTAACTTGTTAACTTTGAGCATGTGGTCTCTCCCCCCCTTTGCCCCTTACACACACATACAAAAGCACGCACGCACGCGAGTGAGTGAGCGAGTTTATGAAATGTACTAACACATCATCTACAGCTTCTTACAATCGCTTTAAATTTCATCATCGTTTAGAAGGACAAGGGTGATGTCACAAACTTGTCAGTTTGATTTCAGTATTCTTCACAACACTAGGCAAGTGCTCCTTTCTGATGGCTTTTCGTACATTACAGCATAGAACTGTGGCCAAAATCACGTCTTGTGGGACCATTTTATGGGCTTATATTCGTACACATTCAACCTACATCACTTAAATAAACTGCAATTATTAAGTTAGAATTCCTAACTGTGTTCATTGCAAAATTCCCTAACATGTACGATTAACAGTTTAGTTTTGGAATCTTAAAAACTGTCTGGAATGAGCTTGAAGTTTGACAAGTTCAAACCTAATTCTGTACTTAACGGGCAACCTGTAATACAAAAGAAAAAATCTTACACATTTAACATCCTACTGGTTATAGCCAAATTGTGAAACAGGTATTTCTTTAGACTCGAACAAGTTAAATATCTTCAAACTTTAATAACTTTCATCACCTTTTTTCCTGCCGAATTTTGGCAGAGATTCAAGGTGTGTTTTGTACTAGTTGTACTTAAAGAAAAAGAAATGTAGTGTTTGTAATTTATTATGCTCTATATAGTATTTATAATTTATATGCTCTGGGAGGTGTAGACATGTGGATGGCGAGCAGGTGTAGAAGAGACTGACAATAAAAAAGGGGGAGAAAGAAAGAGGAATAATAGACCACTTGTAATCAGAACGTAAGATAGATGACATGCCCCGAACTCCGGTCCACTGCTCATCTGATACCCAAAGCAGGGCTCAATCAGTGGACCAGAGAGAGAGAGAGAGAGAGAGAGAGAGAGAGAGAGAGAGAGAGTCATCTTTCTCCATAAACCATGGACCTTGCTGAGGTGTTGGGGTTTGAATGCATCAATGCTACAGATAACTGTACCATAGGTATGTCCGCAATGGAGGGGTATCCGTGAAGAGGCCAGAGAAACGTGTGGTTCCTAAAGACGGGCAGCAGCCTTTTCAGTAGCTTCAAGGCCAACAGGTTTTGTGACTGAGTAATCTGGCCACGCATCGTTACCCAGTACTGCCTTGCCGTAATGTTACTGTGAATGGATTTATTTCCCAAGGGCATGCAGCCCATCATCATCAGTGTTCGGCCAAAAGGCAGGTTTTCACATGGTAGTTCTCCAGGCTGTCCGGTCTTCTGCCATCCTCTTCAGGTCTGCATAATTTCCTCTTCCCTTTGTCGTCTATCATCTTGCATCTCCTTCTTCCTCTCAGTTTTCTCCCACAAACCAATCCTTCCAAAGCATCTGCTAGCAAGCAGTTCCATACGTAAAAGTGTACCGGAAGAATAATTGCCGATAAGATTCCGTTTGGGCTCGGATTTCTCTTTTTTCCCTCGTCGTGATCATTTCACCAGATAAAAAAAGTGGGATGAATGGGTAAGTTTAATAATTCTTCCAAGAACGTACGGCCCTAGAACTGTAGCGGACAGTCCTCACGCAGCGCGCAATTCCGTTCTTGTAACTTGTGCCACTACGCTTTAACGATCCTTGTCTAAACGAGACAGTGACGCAACGCGCTCCTTTTCTTCTGATCTTCTGTATATGATAACTGGGCCCAGCATAACCAGAAATACACAACAGTCGAACGAGTGTTCTATGGTTGATGAATTTTTATATGGATTCGTGCAATGAATCTCAACCTTTACCGACAACTTGGTTTATCTATCTGGCCGATTCATTTTAGTACACTCGGTATGGTTACTGCCATATTTTTACGGCTGTCATTATTCCCAGTGATTTATCGCTAATAGTGTAATCTTGACTTATTATTCTCACTACATGTATGTGGGTGATACGTATCTGTTATTTACGGTGAGAGTGAAATCCGCATGTTTGAGGGTAAGGATCATAGCGGCCTAAAAGTACAGGAAAATAACAGAAATGATAGGGTTTATTGTTGATTTGAAGCTTTCAGCGCCGGCCGGTGTGGCCGAGCGGTTCTAGGCGCTTCAGTCTGGAACCGCGCGACCGCTAAGGTCACAGGTTCGAATCCTGCCTCGGGCATGGATGTGTGTAACGTCCTTACGTTAGTTAGGTTTAAGTAGGTCTAAGTTCTATGGGACTGATGGCCTCAGATGTTAAGTCCCATAGTGCTCAGAGCCATTTGAATCATTTGAAGCTTTCAGCTGACAACTACATATAGTTATCATCACTGTTGTTTCCCTGTATATGTATCAAATGTATCCGGACACCCCCAAAAACATGCGTTTTTCATATTAGGTGCATTGTGCTGCCACCTACTGCCAGGTATTCTGCATCAGCGAGAGAGAGCAGAATGGGGCGCTCCGCGGAACTCATGGACTTCGAACGTGGTCAGGTGACTCTGTGTCACCTGTGTCATGTAAGCGTGATTTCCACACTCCCAAACATCCCTAGGTCCACTGTTTCCGATGTGATAGTGAAGTGGAAACGTGAAGGGACACGTACAGCACAAAAGCGTAGAGGCCGGCCTCGTCCGTTCACTGATAGAGACGGCCGACAGTTGAAGAGGGTCGTAATGTGTAATAGGCAGACATCTATCCAGACCATCACACAGGCATTCCAAACTGCATCAGGGTCCACTGCAAGTACTATGACAGTTAGGCGGGTGGTGAGAAAACTTGGATTTCATGGTCGAGCGACTACTCATAAGTGACACATCACGCCGGTAAATGCCAAACGACGCCTCGCTTGGTGTAAGGAGCGTAAACAGTGGACGATTGAACAGTGGATGTACGTTGTGTGGAGTGACTAACCACGGCAGGGTGTGGGTATGGCGAATGCCCGATGAACGTCATCTGCCAGCGAGTGTGGTGCCAACAGTAATGGCTTCAAATGGCTCTGAGCACTATGCGACTTAATTTCTGAGGTCATCAGTCGCCTAGAACTTAGAACTAATTAAACGTAACTAACCTAAGGACATCACACACATCCATGCCCGAGGCAGGATTCGAACCTGCGACCGTTGCGGTCACGCGGTTCCAGACTGAAGCGCCTTTCACCGCACGGCCACACCGGCCGGCGCCAACAGTAATTCGGAGGCGGTAGTGTTATGGTGTGGTCGTGTTGTTCATCCTTTCATCCTTCATTTCGACCTTGTGCTGAGACAGTTCAGATACTGCCAAGAATGGGAGATCTGAAAACTGAAGTTATCATTCTGAATAATCGCAATTCGCCTACAAAGGTATTCTAATACTGTAATCTCCCTGTAATACGGTGCACACACAATAAACCAAATTTCTTTATTTACTGTCCTTCCCGGCGTTACAGTTTTCATGTGCAGCAGTGTAGATACCTGTAATATGAACATGATGATGATGATGATGAGATGTATGTGAACCTTGTAGAATGGAATGGAAGAAGATACTATTAGCAACACAGTGCAAAAATCTCCAGTGTAACAGCACGGAAAAGCCGGCAGGAGTGGCCGTGTGGTTCTAGGCGCTACAGTCTGGAACCGAGCGACCGCTACGGTCGCAGGTTCGAATCCTGCCTCGGGCATGGATGTATGTGATGTCCTTAGATTAGTTAGGTTTAATTAGTCCTAAGTTCTAGGCGACTGATGACCTCAGAAGTTAAGTCGCATAGTGCTCAGAGCCATCACGGAAAAAGGCAAGAGCTCGTTGTTATGTGCATACTACTTGTCATAACCTGCTGGCACACTGCCGCCTGGAACCTGCAACATGATTAGCTGGTCAGTGACTAAAGAAGTAACCATAAAGTGGGATGCGTCAATGGTGCTCCAGCAAGCAGCGTACGTGACACCTACAGTGGCCAGTCAACAATATAATTGCTCCGGTGATTCTAAACACTGGCCGTTCGGCCAGATCAGGCATCGAATCGGTGAAACATCGAGTGAGTGTCCGCTGTAGTGTAGGCATCCACCAGGAAGCGGTCATTGTACAGTCTTGATCCTAGCAGGACCTGGGGGTCCAGCCACGGCACTGACAAGCCGATATTGGAACTGAGGCCTTATCACTCGCCCATCCACTTGGCGTCCACTGACGCCACGCACAACCACCCAAACGTCGAAGCCAGTGTTAGAACCCAGGATGTCTACGCTTCCATCATTAGCCACAGCTGGGCAAGCTGCTTGCAGCGTACCAGAACCAAACTGTCCGGCCAATATCAGATGCTGCCCAAACCACGGATGGCCTGAAATGATTACAAAGAGGGGTCACTCCACTCCCAAGCTGTAAAGGGTGTAGTGTTTGCGCATTAGCACAATGGAATGTGGGTTTGACGGCAACCATCCTGTGACTCCCTGACTTGGTTACGTGCCTACTACTACAAATAAAGATTTCAACGGTCCTCCAGCTGACAGTGAGTTATCCTGCCCAGCTGCCTTTACCAGACGACAACTGCACCCTTACAGTAGTATTCCTAGCATCAAGTCACGTGACATTATTCAGAATTAAATGCAGCGTTTAAAAGTCACCATATTATCGCGAAAGATGCTTAGACCATCCATTGTACACTACTGGCCATTAAAATTGCTACATCAAGAAGAAATGCAGATGATAAACGGGTATTCATTGGACAAATATATAATGCTATAACTGACATGTGATTACATTTTCACGTATTTTGGGTGCATACATCCTGAGAAATCAGTACCCAGAACAACCACCTCTGGCCGTAATAACGGCCTTGATACGCCTCGGCATTGAGTCAAACAGAGCTTGGATGGCGTGTACAGGTACAGCTGCCCATGCAGCTTTAACACGATACCACAGTTCCTCAAGAGTAGTGACTGGCGTATTGTGACGAACCAGTTGCTCGGCCACCATTGACCAGACGTTTTCAATTGGTGAGAGATCTGGAGGATGTGCTGGCCAGGGCAGCGGTCGAACATTTTCTGTAACCAGGCAGGCCCGTACAGGACTTGCAACATGCGGTCGTGCATTATCCTGCTGAAATGTAAGGTTTCGCAGGGATCGAATGAAGGCTAGAGCCACGGGTCATAACACATCTGAAATGTAACGTCCACGTTCAAAGTGCCGCCAATGCGAACAAGAGGTGACCGAGACGTGTAACCAATGCCACCCCATACCATCACGCCGGGTGATACACCAGTATGGCGATGACGAATACACGCTTCCAATGCGCGTTCACCGCGATGCCGCCAAACACGGATGCGACCATCATGATGCTGTAAACAGAACCTGGATTCATCCGAAAAAATGACGTTTTGCCATTCGTGCACCCAGGTTCGTCGTTGAGTACACCATCACAGGCGCTGGTTTGTGATGCAGCGCAAGGGTAACCGCAGCCATGGTCTCCGAGCTGATAGTCCATGCTTCTGCAAATGTCGTCGAACTGTTTGTGCAGATGGTTGTTGTCTTGCAAACGTCCCTGTCTGTTGACTCAGGGATCGAGACGTGGCTGCACGACCCGTTACAGCCATGCGGATAAGATGCCTGTCATCTCGACTGCTAGTGATACGAGGCCATTGGGATCCAGCACGGCGTTCCGTATTACTCTCCTGAAACCACCGATTCCATATTCTGCTAACAGTCATCGGATCTCGACCAACGCGAGCAGAAATGTCGCGAAACGATAAACCGCAATCGCGATAGGCTCTAATCCGATCTTTATCAAAGTCGGAAACGTGATGGTACGCATTTCTCCTCCTTACACGAGGCATCACAACAAAGTTTCACCAGGCAACGCTGTTTGTGTATGAGAAATCGGTTGGAAACTTTCCTTAGCACGCTGTAGGTGTCGCGACAGGCACCAACCTTGTGTGAATGCTCTGAAAAGCTAATCATTTACATATCACAGCATCTTCTTCCTGTCGGTTAAATTCCGCGTCTGTAGCACGTCATCTTCGTGGTGTAGCAATTTTAATGACGCCAGTAGTGTATGAATCGACTCCACTGCTGCTTGTCAAGATAATGAGATGCTAACATACGGCAAGAGCCGCAAAACTGATAGCAGTAGACAGTTGCCAGCGACGACCACAGGGAGCAGTGTGTTGCGACCGCCGCCCACGGCCAGCGCCGTCCGCTTTGATCAGGTGGCGACGATAGCCCGCTGTATCTGCCGGCCGCCAAGTTTGCTTCTCTGCCCTCTGGGGGGGTCGAGGCCTGCCGGTCCAGCTTTGATGCGGTCTACGCGCCTCCCAGTACTACGCCATAGGACGCCACGCCGTCTAATTTGCTAAGCAGTCGCTATGGCCCCTTCTATTGCCTCCACTACCCGCTTATTACCCTATAAATACACTCATGGCCATTAAAATTGCTACACCACGAAGATGTGCTACAGACGCGATGTTTAACCGACAGGAAGAAGATGCTGTGATATGCAAATGATTAGATTTTCAGAGTATTCACACAAGGTTGGCGCCGGTTGCGACACCTACAACGTGCTGTCATGAGGAAAGTTTCCAACCGATTTCTCATAAACAAGCAGCAGCTGACCGGCATTGCCTGGTGAAATGTTGTTGTGATGTCGCGTGTACGGAGGAGAAATGCGTACCATCACGTTTCCGTCGGATTGTAGCCTATCGCGATTACGGTTTATCGTATCGCAACATTACTGCTCGCGTTGGTCGAGATCCAATGACTGCTAGCAGACTATCGTCATTTTCTCGGATGAATCCAGGTTCTGTTTACAGCATCATAATGGTCGCATCCGTGTTTGGCGGCATCGAGGTGAACGCACATTGGAAGCGTGTATTCGTCATCGCCATACTGGCGTATCACCCGGGTTGACGTTGATACCACATCTGAATATTTTATGATCTGAAGATGGCAGTAGCCGAAACCGGTAATAGTGAAGCGTAAAAATTTGTGTGACCAAGACGAATCTGTAAAATAAAGTGCCAAAAATATAATCAAGAACTCATTTTCAGACTTTATGTCTTCAATTGATAAATTTTATTTATACTTTAGCGCTGTTGTCACCCAGCACTGTTACAGGTGTTACAATGAGCTCCTGTTTCTCCGAGCAATGAACGATAAACAAAAGCCTCAGAGTAGTGCTACAGTTTTGCTGTCAGTTACATAATATTTTTATAGCAGTTTTCAAACGGGGTTACTGACGGTTTTGCACTGCTGGCTTTCAGTTTTAGTAAGCCTGTCAGATCAATTGTCTTTTACTTGAAGATGAATCGTGATCTCATTGTAGAAAGGACATTATGTAATGACCAAAATAGATCGATACAAGGCAAATTCCCGAAGGGGCGACGCATCAGTCTAAAAGAAATGACATCCCGCTCCGGGAATAAAATTGTTGGGAAGGAAGGGGGGGGGGGGAGAGGGAAGAGGGGGGGCTGGAAATGGGGTTGTGAGAGGGAACGCAGTTCCCCGCGATAGTCAATCCTCTGAGCCGCTCGAAGCCCATTTGGATCTTCCGACAAAACCAGTAACAGAACATGGGCTCCAGGGATTTCATTGATCGTCTGGTTTCAGGAAGGAGGTGCATTCCTTCATACTATTTGAAAATGTTTCAGTTTTCATTTCTTTTATTTGTATATTTCTTGAAAGCTTTAATCTATAAAAACATTATGGTGGTTATATCCACGGTAAATAAAAACTAATTACAAAATTTGATTGGGAGTCTCCGAATAGCTTTCGTGCCGCCTAACGATCCCGTGACGAAACGTGTCGCTCTTTGTTGTTTCTTTTCTATATTTACTGTAAAATGGAAATAAGCGTTTGGCGTCATTGGCCGGGAGGCCAATGACGCCCCTCATGGCTGTGAAATGAAATGGTCGGAAGGCCCCTTACAGGGCAGGTCCGGCCGCATTGGTGCAGGTCTTACTACATTCGACACTACATTAGGCGACTTGCGCGCCGGATGGGGATGAAATGATGATGAAGACAACACAACACCCAGTCCCTGAGCGGAGGAAATCGCCAACCCAGCCGGGAATCGAATCCGGGCCCGTAGGACGGCAATACGTCACGCTGTCCACTTAGCTATCGGGGTGGACATCTTTACTGTAGATACAATCTAATAACGGTCCCAGATTGATGAGCAATGTTCAAGAATCGGTCGCACAAATATTTTGCAAGTCGCTTCTTTTGCGAATTAACACTTCCATAAGATTCCTCCAATGAACCTCAGTCTGGCATGTGTTCTTCCTACAGTTTGTTTTACGTAGACATTCCACTTCAGGTAACCGAGCGAGGTGGCGCAGTGGTTAGACACTGGACTCGCATTCGAGAGGACGACGGTTCAATCCCGCGTCCGGCCATCCTGGTTTAGGTTTTCCGTGATTTCCCTAAATCGCTCCAGGCTAATTCCGGGATGGTTCCTTTCAAAGGGCACGGCCGACTTCCTTCCCCGTCCTTCCCTAACCCGATGAGACCAATGACCTCGCTGTCTGGTCTCCCTTCCCAAAACAACCCATCCCAACCCAACCACACTTCAGGTAACACCGATTAGTTACAATAGTGTAATCGAACGTAATGGATCTCTTCGCCTATTTACACGCGGTATGTTGCATTTATTGACATTCAGCGTCAGAAGAAAGCCCTGTACCATACAATTGATCCTCTGATGGTCTTCTTTCAAATAGCTACAGTCTTCCGAAATTCCTACCCCCTTATCTGCGAACCGCGTGATGGAACTTCCGATGTTGTACACTAGACTACATCGGTCTTACACACTCCCTTGGAGTAAGCCTGGAATCACTTTTACACCTGTAGATTTTATTCCGCTAATAGCCACCTGTTGAATTCTACGCTGGACAGTCACATTAATGTGACCACCACTGTGTTCAACGTCAACGTGGAATAAACACTCACTGACGCCAGGTGGCTGCACTGGCAGTGGAGGGTATACAAAGCGTTTCGGGGGAATGCGGAAAACAGTCCAGCCGTTATCGTAATTCGGAAACGGAGCGATTTATCTGACGTCCAAAAGAGCATCATCATTGACTTTCGGGCCAAGGGTGGAAGCATTTCCGAAACGGCTAGGCCTGTAAACTGTTGGAGTGCCGCCGTGATGAAGTATACCGTGCGTGGCAAAATGGCACTATTCAAAACTGGGGATAGGCTACTGTGGCGCACCAGGGGACATATATGAGAGTCATGAATGACGGCTGTAGAGATATGTACGGGTGAATAGACGTGCAACTGTTGAGCAAACGATCGCCCAGATGAACCAAAGGACTACCGACAGTAACTCCTCAATAAACTCTCAACGATCGTTGCTGCGTATGTGCCTCCGTAGCAGGCGCCTGGTGCGTGCACCATGGTGACTGCTGTTCATAGGCGACGAAGGCAGGAATTTGCACGCCAGTACCGCAAGTAGGCGCCCACTGAGCACCGACAGGTAGCATTTTTAGATGAATCACGTTTTATCCTCCATCGGACACATGGCTGTTGATGCGTGCGGCGTGAAACACGTTAAAGCAAACACCCTGCAACTTTTATGATCTGGGAAATGTTTTAGTGGCATTCCCTGTGCGTTCTCGTCATTCTGGAGGGCACGAAGGTTCAACACAGGTACGCAACTATGCTCGATGACCATGTCCAACCTTACAAGCGTTTGTTTCTCCTCGGATGATGATGATGTTTTGGTTTGACGGGCGCTCAACTGAGCTGTTTTCAGCGCCATTACAAATTCCCAACCTTTACACAGTCCAAACTAGCCAATTTCGTGAATGATGATGAAATAACGAGTACAACACAAACACCCAGTCATCTCGAGACAGGTGAAAATCCCGGACCCCGCCGGGAGTCGAACCCGGGACCTTGTGCTCGGGAAGCGTGAACGCGACCGCGAGACCACGAGCTGCGGACGTTTCTCCTCGGTAAGGTGGCATCTACCAGCAGGACCATGTAACGTATCACACAGCCCGCAGTGCACCAGGAAGAGTTTCCCGTACTCCCCTGGCCGAATCGAGAATGTGTGGAACCACCTCGATCGGGTTGTTCGCGGTATTGATCTTCAGCCGAGAAACTTAGCATAGCTGGCCACGTCGCTGGAGTCGACATGGCTCTAAATCCCTGTCGGTACCGTCCGCAGCTCGTAGTCTAGTGGCTAGCGGTGCTGGCTCTGGATTGCGGGGTCCCGGGTTCGATTCCCGGCCGGGTTGGGGATTTCCTCTGCCCGGAGACTGGGTGTTTGTGTTGTAATTCTCATTTCATCATCATCATTCGTGACAGTGGCTAGATTGGACTGTGTAAAAGTTCGTACGGACGCTGATGACCGCGCAGTTCAAAATGGTTCAAATGGCTCTGAGCACTATGGGACTTAACATCTGAGGTCATCAGTCCCCTAGAACGTAGAACTACTTAAACCTAACTAACCTAAGGACATGACAGACATCCATGCCCAAGGCAGGATTCGAACCTGCGACAGTAGCAGTCGCGCAGTTCCGGACTGAAGTGCCTAGAACCGCTCGGCCACCGCGGCCGGCTGACCGCGCTGTTGAGCGCCCCACACACCATCCTGTCGGTACCTTCCCGTGCCTCTCATGGGTTATAGGTCCAAAATGTGGTTTTTCAGGTTTCTGACAAGTGATCATATTAATGCGACTGGACGGTATATACGGAAAGAAGTCCTCAATGCAGTTACATCTCTGGTCCGATAGCCGGCAAACTCGTAGTACTCGTATGTTCCTTAAACGACAGTGCGGGACGGTGTCAAATGCGTTCCTGAAGTCAAGAAACACGTCATCATCCTGGGCGCCGATTTCTGCGGCACTCTGGACTTCATGGACGAACACAGCGGAATCCATTTATTTTTATAAAGGAGGTTTTCGTTCATCAGATATGTCATAATGCATGGGACATGCTCCGTAATTCTACAACTGACGTTAGCGATATAGGCTTAAAACTATGTATCATTCCCCTTCCTTACTACAGACTTCATGTGTTGGACCCGTCTCAGTCCATGTTGCCGTACGTGAGTACCGGTACCGTCACACGCGCCACAGTCGGCGGGGACGAGGCGGCGTTTTAATAGACGTAAGGACGGGGTGGGAAGCCCGTGGGTAAACGGCGGTGCATTAGAGGCTCCTCGGCAGATAAATGGTGCGCTTGTGCGGCGCGGATGAGCCCGCTGCCGGCCGCTCGATACCGGGTCCTGGTCTGGCGGCGCCTCCCACGCCCTTAATTGGCTGTGTTTTCTCCCCCTGGCTCGGCTGTCCCCAAGGCAAACACCGGCGCCTGGCAGACTGCAGCTCTTACTGCCATCCTCCCAGAACGAGGAATCTGTTCTTTACGTCAGCTGCTCCAAGCTGCAATGGCTGTCTGAAAAACACATCTACTTCCGAGACCCTCCTCATTCTTCTGAGTACAACCGTTATAAGGTACTGTAGCAGTTCCTTCATAAGACGTGATGAAGAAACTCCGTATTTACAGAGCGTGGTAATGGAAACAAGCATACACGCTAACCGAAACGTTATACAGGGTGGTCCATTGAAAGTGACCGGGCCAAATATCTCACGAAATAAGCATCAAACAAAAAAACTACAAAGAACGAGACTCGTCTAGCTCGAAGGGGGACGTGTAGCAAAGGGACCTCCAGACGTACGTACCTCCGGTTTGTTTTAGTCAAGTATCACTCTTGCGTTCCTGAATTCCTTCACTGTAACGTATTTCACACAGGTTAATTGGTTGTTTTCATTTCTGTGAGAGGCCTATGAGACATCTCGCCCACTCTCACTATTCATCACATTTACTTGCGACGGTATTCTTACCACGTGAATCATATTCTACAATCGATGCAGAGTATGACAATTGCCAAGACTACAGAAGGAGAAGAGACAGGTTCAAAATGTTCAAACGTGTGTGAATTCTTAATGGACCAAACTGCTGAGGTCATCGGTCCATAGACTTACACACTACTTAAACTAACTTATGCTAGTAACAAGACGCACACACTCATTCCTGGGGGGGGGGGAGGGGGGGGGGCGTATCCCGGCGGGAGATGCCGTACAATCCGTGAGGTGGCGCCTCAAATAGCGCGGTTACTCCGCGCGGCAACAGACAGGTCTATGACTGAATGAACAGTTCATAAATATGTGAAAAAAGGGGGCACGACGGAGGTTTGAACACGAACCTCCCGCTTTGCAGTCCAACACCGTGACCGCACAACCATGACGCCGTCGTTCTTGCAAGTCACTCGATGCTGCACATCTTGAACTTTGACCGTTCGCTGTTTCCATTTTGCTGCTTTCTCCGTACTTCAATACTCCTTCTTTCTGATTCATGCTTGGTCTGACTTCAGTTTTTTATTCTGTTCTCAATACTGTTTCATGTCCCGCATATCACTAGGTCGACTTTCCCGTTTCGGTGATGCGAGCTGGAACTCTCTGCCACTGGAGGGCTTCTAATTGTAGCGTTTAACATGGCGGTGTGTAACGAAACTATATCTGTGCATGAGAAACAGTATGCTTTAATCGAGTTTCTAGCCGCAGAAGAGATCGTCCTCACATAGAGCACTCTCTCCTTCGGCATGACAATTCCATACAACACATGAGCGCCTATATATCTACAACAATCTGACGTCTTGGGTTCACTGTCATCGTCCTCCTTACAGAACCGACTTGGTCCCATCCGATTTTTCTCTGTTTGCGAAACTTCAAGAACATCTTCGGGGACTCCACTTCGATAATTATGAATCGCTGCAAGCATAGATGAGGTTGTGGCTCCGAGAAAAATATCAAACATTCTACAGCGGCGGTATCTGTTGTGAATTGGCAGGAGCCAATTCACGGAGTTTGGGGGAAGCCGAAAGGCACGCGTTTAAGCTCACGCAGGCTGGCGAGAGGTCTGGAAAATGACAAGGAATTATAGTAGCCAAAAATAGTACATAGCTTCTGGAATACTTAACTTTAATCCATAATTGGAGAACATCGCTCTTGATGATACATAATTACAATCTCAATATAAACTGGTAATGGCGCCTTGCTAGGTCGTAGCAAATGACGTAGCTGAAGGCTATGCTAACTATCGTCTCGGCAAATGAGAGCGTATTTGTCAGTGATCCATCTCTGGCAAAGTCTGCTGTACAACTGGGGCGAGTGCTAGGAAGTCTCTCTAGACCTGCCGTGTGGTGGCGCTCGGTCTGCAATCACTGACAGTGGCGACACGCGGGTCCGACGTATACTACCGGACCGCGGCCGATTTAAAGGCTACCACCTAGCATGTGTGGTGTCTGGCGGTGACACCACAGTATCAACAAACTGGTCTCTCATTGGAGAAATGTGTTCGTTACCAGGATGACTACGTCGAGAAGTAAATATGTAGAAATGAAGAATAAACATGTAGAATGTTAATGAAGTCTGATTTATTTGAAAAGCTTTACGAGTTTCCAGATAAAAAAATTCGGAGGCATTACTTTCCAGCACGCCCTTGTTCTTGTGAACGATCCCGTACATTCTAAACAACAGTGCATGTGTTATTAAGAAATCCGACATAATTTTTCTTCGGAGTGCATGCATGTTTGAAGGAACAGGCACAGCAGCGACAACTGCCGTCAAAAAATATAGGAAATGTATTCGCAACTACGAATATGAACCATCATCGCCTGTGTATTGGAATGACGACGGTGTATATTTGTGCCAGACTTAGACACGGATTTCCCGCTCTACGTGAGCGGCCGCCTTAACCGCTTGGGCCATCCGTGCACGAATCACGGCCAGAAGTAAAATTCCATATGCCGTAGTCCATGTGTCAACCTGCAATCGTATATTACGTATACTACCGTCGAGGAAGGACATATTGAGAATCGAGGGCCTGGTATCGGCGAATAAATACGACATAGCAGTTATTAAGAACATTATTACTATGCGTATCGTGCATGATCGAAGGAAAGCCTGGATCGAGTCCCGATCCGGCGCAAATTTTCGCTGTCGTCATTCCAACATACAGCCGGTCATGGTTCATATTCGCAACTTCGAGTACTTTTGCTGTAACCATGTGAAAAGCGTCAAAGCTTTTCATGTTCATAATTAAAGGAGATAATTGCTTTTAACATCAGTCATTAGTTTATTGCAATATACGAAGTGTGATGGAGGCGAAGTATTGTGTCATTAAGCATCGGTAAAGGGCTACGATTCTTCTCTTTGCAAACTTGGTACACTTTGTGCATGAAAGGAATTCTTCTGATGCGTTCCTAGCTGGGGAGCCCGGCGACCAGGTGGACACAGGTAGTGCGCCCACGGGCGAGCGGCGGTCGCGCGCCTATGTCGGCACGCTTCACAGAGGGCAGGCCCCCAGAGGATTAGCGACAGGCGAAGACGCTGCATACACCAACACGCTGCCAAGGGAAGCCGTGGACATTCGCACGTGTGCCCGGGGCAGCGGAAACTACAAACTTAGAGCGAAAAACACTTTTGTCACGATTCCAGGTAACGCGGACAGAGCGGTGAGTTGAATTGCATCAGCACGACTTGGGTGCCCAAGGATCTCAGGTGGTCCGGGGAATTTTGGCCGTTTCCCGCGAGCAGCACACGTGGGAACGTAGTGGCAATACTCAGAGGGAGAAGTCTTGGTTTATTTGTATACTCTTGTCTCACACAGAGTATCATTCTCTTTTCCTCGCGCAATGCGACGGCAAGGAGGGAGGAAATTT
Organism: Schistocerca americana; assembly: GCF_021461395.2. Classification (NCBI taxonomy): domain Eukaryota; kingdom Metazoa; phylum Arthropoda; class Insecta; order Orthoptera; family Acrididae; genus Schistocerca; species Schistocerca americana. Next base: position 218,091,691 of record NC_060119.1, on the reverse strand, counting down.
TGAAAGGGACTTCTTCATTGGCAAGAATCTAATGTTCGCTTTGAAAAATAGTACGAGCTACGTAATTTGCGGAAGGGCGGAGACAAGACGCTGGAGGAGAGCGGTTCTCTCTCTCTCTCTCTCTCTCTCTCTCTCTCTCTCCAGGTGCGAGGAGCGCACTAATATTGGGCTTTCCGGATATTGATTCTGAGGAGGTAGGAGTTCACTCTTGACTGCTTCCGGTAAGTCGCAAGGATTCTCTTATCACTTGTTATGAGACAATGCACTTTGCATTCGTCGCAAACAGCGTAGAGAGCAAAGTTTGTTATATCCAAGTAGGCGAGCTTCACTCACTGTGCGCGTTATCAAGAGCTTAACTCAGGATCACATTTTGATTTACTACATGTCCGATGACGGTGGTACTGTTAGAACAGTTTTGAGCTTTGCGTAATGCAGTTTCACGTAGGTTTGTACTTGCAGATGGACGCATACTGTTACCCAGTAATGATAACTTCCAGTAGCAGGTTTCGGTCAGTACTTTTAGCGTAGGGCATGTTAGACGCTATCGTCTACGTCGCCGGCAGAGTTTCGATGCAGCCGCACGCAATCAGCCGAATCCACCGCCACGCCGACCACGCTATGTACATAGTAATACAGAAAACGCCCGCTTTCCTAGCTGCGCATTCTTCTTTCGCTCTCTTCAATTTCTTTGCAATGTGTTAGATGCTCACAAAGACGCAAGGTACAGTATTCACCGTTTGCCGGTAAGAGAGTCATATGTTCAGCTGTTTTTCTTAATTTCTTCCTCATTTATTACACCCGGTCAACCCGTTTCGTGTAATTTATTTATATGTTAAATTAGAATGAAGTCATACAATGTTTATGTTAAAAGGCAAATACCAGGGCAGGCACCTTATGTAACTCTCTTGTTGTGAGTTCTTGGTGTCAATTCAATTCTATTTGTTTTTTTTTATGCTTTCAATAGTATCTAGTGACCCAAATTTTTTTATTTTTGTTTATCATTATTTGAACAATTTGTGAGTGAATGTTTAATGAATTTGATAAAATTTCAACAATTATTGCATATACAGTTTAATGCAGTTTCACCGAATAAACCACTTATATGTTGTACAGCACTCCTTGCACTTCATTTATAGAATCTAAATAAAATTCACACCTCTTTCTCCTTCCCACACGAGGTATCTTGCACATGTATGTCTCAACCTTCTCTGCGTCGGAGAACGTAGAGACAGGAAAATTTTTTTCTTCTTGTTACTTCCGTGTACAATAATAATTTTTTACTCTGAAAAACAATTGTTAGTAAAAGGTTTAGGGTGGTTCTTGGGTATGTTCACCGCTACCTCAGACGTGAAGACAGCCTGATATTGAAACTGTGTAGCTGATTATTTTAGAGAATCGAGCGCCGATTTAGTGAGTCGATGGATTCGTCGTACCAGGAGGAGAAATTGAATAACGGAGCCGTACGACAAGGGCTTAGGGTGAGGCAGTCGGGCGCACTTCCTCCGGTCCGGCCGCCTTGGCGGCGTTGCGCAGGGAGATTTATCTGCGCGGTCGCGATCGTCCCCTGGAGACGCGGCGTGCCCGGGCACCGCCATCGCCGCGGGCCCGGATGGCGCGAGATTGGGTATCTGGCTAGCGGGGGCGGCCCCCGCCGGCTCCGACTCAATTTCCTGAGGCTGCAGCCAACGCCGCTCCCGCTGGACGCGAGCGCCGCGGGGAAGACCCGGAGGCAGCCAGTGTCGGGTTGCGGCGGCAACAACAGCCGCGCGGGGCTTCCCACCAGGGCTGCCAACACTCCAGCGCGTATCGCGTGACACCTTGCGCAGGCAAACTCCTTTTGCGGAACGCATCCCTCTCGCGTTCTGAGCGGTGAAGCCCTACAGTGTTTGTGCTCCGACGAAAGACCTCCATATCTGAGGTCGCTAATGCTAACTTGTGCATAGGTACTCGTCTCGGAACCAATCATTTGGAACCTTAGTGGAAGAGTCTATTTGGCCAATTACCAGAGCGGACATGGTGGCATACCTTTCCTAATTACAGACCAAGCTTCTGCTTGTTGTTTTTCTTCTTTTATGGCTCTACAGTCCACGGTGAAACTTGGCCTCTCCAACAATTATCCGTAAGTTATCGCGATCCAACGCTCGAGCTTTCCATCCTGTGCAGCCCATTTACTGCAGGTCCTGCAGGTTCTCGCTCAAATGGTTCAAATGGCTCTGAGCACTATGCGACTTAACTTCTGAGGTCCTCAGTCGCCTAGAACTTAGAACTAATTAAACCTAACTAAGCTAAGGACATCACACACATCCATGCCCGAGGCAGGATTCGAACCTGCGACGGTAGCGGTCGCTCGGCTCCAGACTGTAGCGCCTAGAACCGCTCGGCCACACCGGCCGGCTATGTATGTGCAATTTCATTAGAGTTGTCATTTTATGGGATAACTATCGGTCCTTAACACATTAACTACTGAACTCTCTCAGAAGTATAGCTGCCCACTGTTACAGACGATGGCGTGTGTTGGCCGTGCGGTTAAAGGCGCTGCAGTCTGGAACCGCGAGACCGCTACGGTCGCAGGTTCGAATCCTGCCTCGGGCATAGATGTTTGTGATGTCCTTAGGTTAGTTAGGTTTAACTAGTTCTAAGTTCTAGAGGACTAATGACCTCAGCAGTTGAGTCCCATAGTGCTCAGAGCCATTTGAACCTATTTGATGGCGTGTGTTGCTTGCGTGCTTTTCTGGCAAGCATACATTTTCTTGTCTGTTTGTTGATACTCATTAACATGTGGCGACCAGTCTGCTCAAGTATGATTAATGTCTCTGCCACGCGATGAATATCTCCTTCATTGCCTTCAGAATTCTTGAGACTAAATCTGTCATCAGCATAAGTGAGTATCTGCACTGATTTACGAAAAATCGTTCCCCAGATCAACAAGTTTCCTTCCCCCATGTCATCCTTCAAGATAACATTAAAAATTAGACATTTTCTTGCCTTACACCATCTTGTACACGCAGCGGATCAGGTACCACTCCTGCCGTTAGTACAATGCTCCGTACCTCGTTCATTGCCATTCTCACCAAACTTTTCTAGGATTTCCTAGTTCAGTAGAGTCACAATGTAGTTGCCCCCTGTCTATATTGTCCTAGGCTGATTTGTAGTGGATGTGGATGAAAAGGTGATGTGTGCCAATCCCGAATTCAGTTATCTTTCCTAAAATTTGCCTTCTGGCGAACATGGGCAGAAATGCGCATTGGTATGACAAAATCTCCCCCTTAACAATTGGAGGAACCGCACAAAGAGTATGTTGGAGAATACATTTTAACCCATGTTTAGTGATGCGGTCCATTCGCAAAACTGGAGGATGCGTTAATGGAAGGGGAGTGAATTACATACGATAATGACTAAAAATTGTTCACATCCATCCCGGAGGTCAGGGAAAAGAGAATCACGTCAGTCTCCCTCTCGCAGTACGATTCACAATTTGTTTGGAAACTATTCTTAAACCGTTAACTTATATAGGTGAAACGGATTACCTGGCGTGGGCCTGTTGTTTATTTATTTCAGTGTGATATTTGATATGAAGACGAATGAAATCGTCTATAGTGTATTTACAAACAGCTTTTTACATCTTTTAAGAATTTAAATACAATGTACAGATTACAAAATAAAATCTTTTACCAAATTTCGTACTATTACTTTAAAAAATTGATTGTCTATGGTACTTCCAGTTTACCCTACAGGTGTCTTGCCGAATTATCTATTGTTTAATACGAATGTCCAGTAAGGAAATTCTGAAGGCGATGTTTTTCAGATGTACATACACATTCGTTCTTAGATCGTAGCCGAGCGGTCTAAGGCGCTGCAGTCACAGACTGTGCGGCTGGTCCCGGCGGATGTTCCGAGTCCTCCCTCTGGCATGTGTGTGGGTGTGTGTGTGTGTGTGTGTGTGTGTGTGTGTGTGCGCGTTTCCTTAGCAGTTAAGTCCCATAATATTTCACACACATTTGAACATTTTCTTAGGTCGTAAGTCATATATGTACAAGGTTTGGTCGAGGTTTCATCACACATTCCGAAAGTATGTTTGTAAGTCATCCCGTAGCTTTTCTCTCTGGGAATGAAAGGGATATCCCAGTCGTACAGTACATTTCTTCCAGATAGTAATTCCTACTTATGGCAAAATGTGTTTATGTTTGTTTGGCTGAAATTGCTCCAAACGTTCCAGAGTTATGCTTCCCATGTCACCTCTGCTGCCATTATCCCAAACCCGGAAGATTAAATGTCATCGGGACTGTCAGCAGTCAGCTCAGAGAAGCCGAAACCTATCTTTCCATTATTTTTCTCTTTCACTTCCTCCACGTCCGCTAGGGATAATTTAAATTTGTAGTACATTTATTTGCCGATTAGAAGTGACATATCTGTTAAAGATACACTTCTGGCAATTAAAATTGCTACACCACGAACACGACGTGCTACAGACGCAAAATTTAACCGACAGGAAAAAGATGCTGTGATATGCAAATGATTAGCTTTTCAGAGCGGCACGAACATTTCGACGACGTTTGCAGCAGCATGGACTATCAGCTCGGAGACCATGGCAGCGGTGACCCTTGACGCTGCATCACAGACAGGAGCGCCTGCGATGGTGTACTCAACGACGAACCTGGGTGCACGAATGGCAAAACGTCATTTTTCCGGATGAATCCAGGTTCTGTTTACAGCATTATGATGGTCTCATCCGTGTTTGGCGACATCGCGGTGAACGCCCTTTGGAAGCGTGTATTCGTCATCGCCTTACTGGCGTATCACCCGGTGCGATGGTATGGGGTGCCATTGGCTACACGTTTCGGTCACCTCTTGTTCGCATTGACGGCACTTTGAACAGTGGACATTACATTTCAGATGTGTTACGACCCGTGGCTCTAGCCTTCATTCGATCCCTGCGAAACCCTACATTTCAGCGGGATAGTGCACGACCGCATGTTGCAAGTCCTGTACGGGCCTTTCTGGATACAGGTAGTATTCGACTGCTGCCCTGGCCAGCACATTCTCTAGATCTCTCATCAATTGAAAACGTCTGGCCAATGGTGGCCGAGCAACTGGCACGTCACAATACGCCAGTTACTACTACTGATGAACTGTGGTATCGTGTTGAAGCTGCATGGATGGGCATCTGTACCTGTACACGCCATCCAAGCTCTATTTGACTCAATGCCCAGGTGTATCAAGGCCGTTATTATGGCCAGAGGTGGTTGTGCTGGGTACTGATTTCTCAGGATCTACGCACTCAAATTGCGTGTAAATGTAGTCACATGTCAGTTCTAGTATAATATATGCATCCAATGAATACCAAATTTTAATGGCCGGTAGTGTAGGTAAAATATAGACACATACGATCTTGTGCAATTACAGAACAGGACTCTCCTGAATACGCGGTTATTAACCGCAAACAAGAAGAGCGCACTCAGGTTCTAGGGCGGGAGTATGGGTGTGGTTGGGGGATGGTGAGTGGCGAGCGGTGGGTTTGGGGGGGGGGGGGGGGACGATGTCTCATGTTAGTTTCGAAATAGTTTTAAGCTTCCACGACGGTTGGTTCTAGGCTCCGATGCTAGCAGTCAGTATTCATCATAAAGTTCGCAGCGTTTTTGTTTGGTATTCCGGTTAGTATGGGGTTATTTGACCCGCCCGGTTGGCCGTGCGGTCTAACGCACGGCTTTCCGAGCGGGAAGGAGCGCCTGGTCCCCGGCACGAAACCGCCCGGCGAATTTGTGTCGAGGTCCGGTGAACCGGCCAGTTTGTGGATGGTTTTTAGGCGGTTTTCCATCTGATTCGGCAAATGCGTGCTGGTTCTCCTTATTCCGCCTCAGTTACACTATGTCGGCGACTGCTGTGCAAACAAGTTCTCCACGTACTCGTACACCACCATTACTCTACCACGCAAACATAGGGGTTACACTGGTGTGAGACGTTCCCTGGGGCGTCCACCGGGGGCCGAACCGCACAATAACCCTGGGTTCGGTGTGGGGCGGCGGAGGGGTGAAGTGGATTGCGGTAGTCGTCGTGGGGTTGTGGACCACTGCGGCTGCGGCGGGGACGGAGCCTCTCTATCGTTTCTAGGTCCCCGGTTAACATAACAATAAAATGGGGTTATTTATCGATTGTCATTTTTTATTTTTAGTCCACTGCTGCTATCTGAATTTAGATGTTGCTCTTGTAGATACTGTATATTAAGCGCCTTTCCCTATATCTTACCCCTAGTTTTCTCAGAATGTCGAACATCTGCACCATTTGACATTGTCGAACGCTTTTCCAGGTCGACATATCCTACAATCGTGTCTTGATTTTTTTTTTTTTGGTCTTGCTACCATTATCGACCTCAACGACAGAGCTGCCTGCCTCGTGTCTTTAGCTTTCCTAAAGCCAAAATGATCGGCGTCTAACACCTCCTTTGCGGCACGAAATGCAAAGCATACTTTTGACACTGTTCATTGCACTGTCACCCGTGCATCATGCGCAGATCCCCTAAAAAATCATCTGCGTCCTGCAATCAAATCAAAGCGACGTGGATTGCTGCCAGCAGGTGTCCTTTTGCAACATGACAATGCAAGGCCCCACACTGCCCATACAACAGTGGCAACAATCTGAGTGTCTTCCTCATCCACCATACTCACCAGACCTTGCCCCAAGTGATTTCCATTTGTTTGGACCACTCAAAGACGCAATGGGAGGAAAGAAGTTCCGTTCTGATGAAGAGGTGAGCCATGCGGTGCATGAGTGGCTGCGCGGACTACCAAAAGAATTTTTTTTTCTAAAGGAATTTATACACTTTCTAAGAGCTGGAGGACTTGAATTGAGCGTGGGGGACATTATGTTGAAAAGTGATACAGATTTGTACCACTTCTACATAATAAATAATATTTAAAAAAATATTTAAAGTTTTCATTTGACTCACCCTCGTACATTGTGCCTCTACTGAACTAGAAAATCCTAGGAAACTGATATGGTTGGTGAGAATGAGCGAGGTACAGAGTATTATACGAACGGCAGGAGTGGTACCTGATCCACTGGGTGTACAAGATGGTGTAAGGCAATAAAATGAGCATTTGTCTAATTTTTAATGTTGTCTTGAAGGATGTCATGACGGAAGGAAACGTGTTGATCTGGGGAACGATTTTTCGTAAATCAGTGCAGATACTCACTTATGCTGATGACAGATTTAGTCGCAAGAATTCGGAAGGAAATGTAGGAGGTGTTATTCGCATGGCAGAGACATTAATCATACTTGAGCAGATTGGTCGCTATATGTTAATGAATATCAACAGAAATGAAAATATTTTAAACATAGCTACACAACAGCAACGGTTCCAATATAAATTTATATTTACGTGACAAACCCTATTTCTAGGGCTATATTTTAATTTTGACAAATGGATTTACGCCGACATTTGTAAAAACGGCGATAGTACATTAGTCCTTACAAATAAAAAACTGCCACCTTCTGAAGAAGACAAATTTAAATTTGTTGAAACCTAGGTAAAGAATTCTTTATCCATTGCAACTGGTCGGCTGTTCATAATTTTATTGAGAAATGAAATGTATGCATTGCAAGTTACTTGGAGAAGCGATACACTGTCGCATTCACGACATCTCTGAGGTCAACTCCAATCAACGTTCGCCCACGATAGATAGAAAGGTATGTAATCCAGGGCCTTGTGACGTAACGTGGGCGTGACTCGCCGCTGGCAGGTGTTAATGCTGCACAGGGCGCTGCCCGCTGGCTACCGATCGGCGATCGGTGATTTCCCAGTGGGGTCATGGGTCGTGCTGGTGGTGGTGACCGGCCGGTCGATGGCTGACAGCTGAAGAGCGCACTGCGCGCCGCCCTCACGCCATCCAGCCGACGCCGGCTGGTGTCAATAATTGAGCACACGGACAATTAAAGTTTTAACTTTAATTAAAATGAATAATGCTACGTTAATTAAATCAAAAATCCCAACAATTCAATCGGGCTGGCTGGAGCGGGTCGGAGAATGGTGGTGGGGGTGGGGCGGGGGGGGGGGGGGGGGGAGAGGGCGCATTATTAATTAGCAGATAAAGCCCCCTGCTACCCCACCCTCGTAATGAAATCTGGAATTTGTTTCAGGGCGATTTCCGGTCGCGCGCCCCGCGGTACGATCGGCGAAGGAGCAGGTCTAAAATTTGCCGCAGCAACGGTGTTAGAGCTCCTGCGAAAGATTAAATTGTGGCAGATGATCGGCAAAAACGGAACAGAAAAAGTGTGTAGTCCCAAATCGATGGTCCCAAATGCAATATTACAGCGAGGCATTCACAGATAGGCAAAAAGGTTGCGTAATTTAATTTAGTAATGGAAATTAATTATTGTTGTAGTAATTATATTTTTTCATCGACAGGTGGCGCTGTAGTTGAGTCCTGTATTTAATGTGGTGGGTCACTTGGTTCATTTACATTGCGGAGAAGCGAAACTTACGCCTCGTCTTTGTACACTATGTTTAACACTGAGGCAGTCATTTTTAGGGTTCTAGTGTTCTGGACCTCAATCGGTAAATGCCGAACACTTTACAGGATCTACATCTACATTTATACTCCGCAAGCCACCCAACGGTGTGTAGCGGAGATCACTTTACATGCGACTGTCATTACCTGCCTTTCCCGTTCCAGTCGCGTATGGTTCGCGGGAAGAATGACTGCCGGAAAGCCTCCCTGCGCGCTCGAATCTAATTTTACATTCGTGATCTCCTCGGGAGGTATAAGTAGGGGGAAGCAATATATTCGATACCTCATCCAGAAACGCACCCTCTCGAAACCTGGACAGCAAGGTACACCGCGATGCAGAGCGCCTCTCTTGCAGAGTCTGCCACTTGAGTTTGCTAAACATCTCCGTAACGCTATCATGGTTACCAAATAACCCTGTGACGAAACGCGCCGCTCTTCTTTGGATCTTCTCTATCTCCTCCGTCAACCCGACCTGGTACGGATCCCACACTGATGAGCAATACTCAAGTATAGGTCGAACGAGTGTTCTGTAAGCCACCTCCTTTGCTGATGGACTACATTTTCTAAGAACTCTCCCAATGAATCTCAACCTGGAACCCGCCTTATCAACGATTAATTTTATATGACCATTCCACTTCAAATCGTTCCGTACGCATACTCCCAGATATTTTACAGAAGTAACTCTACCAGTGTTTGTTCCTCTACCATATAATCATACAATAAAGGATCCTTCTTTCTATGTATTCGCAATACATTTCATTTGTCTATGTGAAGGGCCAGTTGCCACTCCCTGCACCAAGTGCCTATCCGCTGCAGATCTTCCTGCATTTCGCTGCAATCACTATGCTGTCCGTCCGTCCGTCTGTCTTTCGGTTTGTCCGACTGTTAATAATTCTTTTTCTCAGGAACGAATAAACGCATCAAGTTGAAATTTATGTCACATACTAACGTCTATGGTCCCTTGGCTGCATATTAAACAATTAGCTTAAAGCAATGCAACCAAAAGATACTGCCAGTTCTATCAAGTATTTTATACTCCCAAACTCACTCAGAAAAAACTGTGAGGTACTTCTCGTTGAAGTAGAATCTTGAAATTTGGCAAGGAGTGAGGTAGCACAGCACAGGTAAAGGAAAAATCCAAAAATTGTTAATTTGCAATTATATCACACGAAAAAATTTGTCATTTGTTATCAGACTGACCCTCTGTCTGTCCGTTAAGATCACTTTTGATCAAAAACAGGGGGACGCATCATGTTGAAATGTGTGCCACATACATAGATCTACGGTCCTTTGGTGGCGTAAAAACGTTAAGATTCTAAGTCGATGCGATCAAAAGATACTGCCGCTTATGTCACGTATTTTCACTATTGGTTAAAAACAGTCTTGGCTGAAATTTTAGTTTTTTATTTTTCAACTACGCGTTTCGCCTTATTTAGGCATCTTCAGGTTATCTTTTACTGAGTTTAACGAAGGCGATGTTGGCCTGATATATTCGACGATGCCCTTTGGTTAAACTGAGTAAAGGATCCTTCTAAGAAATACCAAATTAAGATAACCTGAAGATGCCTAAATTAGGCGAAACGCGTAGTTGAAAAATAAAAAACTAAAATTGCAACCAAGACTGTTTTTAACCATTACTGTTAAGCACTGGTTTGCTGTGAGCCACATATGGATTGGAAGAATTTCTACATATTTTCACACTCCCGAACTCATTAAAACCAATAAGGCACTTGGCGTTGATGTAGAATCATGAAATTTAGCAAGAATCAAGGTTTCACGGTACAAGTAAAGCGAAAAATCAGAAAATTATTGATTTTCAATTATACCACAAGAAAAAATATTTCTTTTGTTGTTTGTTATCCGACATCAAACTTGGTATTAAAACATTCTCGAAATTCTTTGAATCCTTCGGGCCGGTAACTTGCTAGCATCATCGCCGATAACAGGCAAAAGTTGAGATTCTTTACTCCCGGAATGGATGAACTGTCTATACACATAATTAAGTTGGTACAGAATGTTCAGTGAGCGAATCCTACTAGCACATGGCCATTTTTTTCCCTGGTCAACAAACAGGTCAGCAAATACTGATCACTACAGCGCCACCTGTCAGTGATAAATTAACTCTGTCACGGAATAATTTTTTCCATTTTACATGAAGTTTAATCGTTTCAACACTTCTGAATCGCGCTAGCGGTGAAAGTCTTCCACTGTTTGTTGTAGTCTTTCTGCTAATTCTTGATGCCTTAGCTGTGTAATGCCAATGCGGATAACTTCAGTGTGAAAAAGCGAGAGTAGTAGATTGCGAATGAATTTTTCCTGGCAGTGTCACTGAATTTTAAACCGAATGCATCAACAACCATAGAGAAGAATTTCGGTTTGTGAACGTTTTCTGCGTGCAGTAGAGAACAGCCACAATTTGATTTTCTTTAAATTTATTCGAGAAGCATTTTTACCAATTTTGAATTTACCCGTTCATCGTCAGACCACTTGCATGCTTTTACCAAAACTCATGATACTTTAATTTGCATGGAAGTTGAAAGCATAAATAGAAATTTACAGTTTCTGCAATATGGTAGTAATAGGCTACAGGGCCATGTCAGAGTGAAACTTAGAAGAAGGGATCGCCTTGAACATTCTATTTCACCGTCTTTCTCGAGACAATCAAAAGATTCACTCAAGCTAAATTCTACCTTGAGTTTTCAGAGCAAACATTACAGTCACACTTCTGAAAATGTCAATTTCTGTTGTCCTTGGACAACTCAATGTGAACTAATGCACCACGTTTTTTTTTTTTTTTTTTTTTTAATGTAGAAGCTATTCTACGATGAAAAGGTATATTCTTATGTTCTAAACCGATAATGAGCTTTTTCAATGAAGTTAACCAAAATCAGATCGTGTCTGTTAGCTGCAAGACGTTCTCAGTATCATATTGCAGCCACGGTTTTCCAATAATTTCAGTGTTTGACAAAATAACATAGATGTAAGCTACTTAAATCTTATGTATCACTTACATGTTTCTAGACACAGAACAGCATATCTCATATCATCTAATTCTATATTCATTTGGATATTACTTAGCAAGAAAAAGACATTCAGTGAGATAATTTATTGATACCCTGAAAAACATTCCGTATGGATAAAAGATCTTTCATATTATTACACTGAATCCTCACGTACCACGAATGCGTGTGTTATACAGCAATTTTACGTAAGAACTTTACTCGACAACCCCCACTTTAGTCTAAACCTGTCTCTAACAAAGACTATATAGGGAAGTCGCAACATATATATATATATATATATATATATATATATATATATATATATATATAATGCTGCTAGTGACGGTTTCTGTGTGCTCCATAGCGTGAAAATGACTTTGACAATACTTCTCATGTTTATTCATACATTGCCGGCATGGCAAGTTGCCTAGACAACGAAACTGGTTCCACTATTTTGACTATTTGTCTACGGCAAATGCTGATGACAACTGTTTCTATGCATCGATCATCATCAGCAAGTGTTTTCCACACCAATATCACCAGCAACTAAATGGTTCAAATGGCTCTGAGCACTATGGGACTCAACATCTTAGGTCATCAGTCCCCTAGAACTTAGAACTACTTAAACCTAGCTAACCTAAGGACATCACACACATCCATGTCCGAGGCAGGATTCGAACCTGCGACAGTAACGGTCTCACGGTTCCGGACTGTAGTGCCTAGAACCGCTCGGCCACTCTGGCCGGCGGATCCTCTGTTCCAGTTGAACCGATCACTGCCCAGAAATCATTATGTTCGTCTACTTGGAGACCAATTGCAGCCTTTCATGGGCTTCATGATTCCAGACAACGAAGGAATTTTTATGAATGTCACTGGGCTAAAGTTGTTCGCGTTGGGTTTGGAAAAAACATTTAGGAGAATTTGAGAGAATGGTTTGTCCAACAAGATCGTCCGACATGAATCCCATAGAACCTTTATAGGAGATAATAGGTCAGTTCCTACACAAAATCCTGCGCCGGCAACACTTTCACAACTACGGCAATTATGGACGGCTATAGAGGGAGCATGGCACAGTATTTCCCCAGGTGACTTCCAACCCCTTGTTGAATCCATGCCACGTCGAACTACTGCTGTACCACGCCGGGCAAAATGGCGTCCGACACGATATTAGGGCCCGCATCTCGTGGTCGTGCGGTAGCGCTCTCGCTTCCCACGCCCGGGTTCCCGGGTTCGATTCCCGGCGGGGTCAGGGATTTTCTCTGCCTCGTGATGGCTGGGTGTTGTGTGATGTCCTTAGGTTAGTTAGGTTTAAGTAGTTCTAAGTTCTAGGGGACTGATGACCATAGATGTTAAGTCCCATAGTGCTCAGAGCCACGATATTAGGAGCTATCCCAAAAACTTTGCCATGTCAGTTATAAATCATGTCGCGGCGAGAGGGTCGGCGGGCAGGCGGGGGAGGGGGGGGGGCAAGTGTAACAGTGCAGTCGTTGTCGTGCTGTGGATACGGAGCGATCTATCTGACGTCCAAAAAGGCTTCGGCTTTCGGGCCGAAAGCGGAAGTATTTCCGAAATGTGTACGTTCGTAAACAGTTCGCCTGCTTTCGTGGTTAAAGTGTACTGTGAATAGAACAGAGGATCCAATCCGAGCCATGTAAACAAAGCCCACACCATTGTGCGCCCACCACCAGCTTGCACAGTGGATTGTTGATAACTAGGATCCATGGTTTCACGGGCTGTGCGCAACATTCGATCCCCACAATCGACTCTCATCAACTGACATCGGGACTCATCTGATGAGGTCACGTCTGGTACCAGATACCAGATACCGTTCCAAACCTGTTAGTTTCCATCGTGTGGCCGTAATCACGTCGGAGACCTTTTCACATGACTCATCTGATTACCAATGACAGCTCTGACAACGCACTGCCCTTTTATACCATATGTACGAGATTACTAAATGATCCTCTAACGAAGCACGCCGCTCTCCGTTGGATCCTCTCTATCTCTTCTATCAACCCTATCTGGTACGGATCCCACATTGCTGAGCAGTATTCAAGCAGTGGGCGAACAAGCGTAGTGTAACCTACTTCCTTTGTTTGCGGATTGCATTTCCTTAGGATTCTTCCAATGAATGTCAGTCTGGCATCTGCTTTACCGACGATCAACTTTATATGATCATTCCATTTTAAATCACTCCTAATGCGTACTCCCAGATAATTTATGGAATTAACTGCTTCCAGTTGCTGACCTGCTATATTGCAGCTAAATGATAAGGGATATTCCTTTCTGTGTATTCGCAGCACATTACACTTGTCTACATTGAGATTCAATTGCCATTCCCTGCACCATGCGTTTGTTACGACCTCTCGATATACTACAGCATCATCCGCAAAAAGCCTCAGTGAACTTCCGATGTCATCCACAAGGTCATTTATTTATATTGTGAACAGCAACGGTCCTACGACACTCCCCTGCGGCACACCTGAAATCACTCTTACTTCGGAAGACTTCTCTCCATTGAGAATGACATGCTGCGTTCTGCTATCTAGGAACTCTTCAATCCAATCACACAATTGGTCTGATAGTCCATATGCTCTTACTTTGTTCGTTAAACGTCTGTGGGGAACCGTATCGAACACCTTGCGGAAGTCAAGAAACACGGCATCTACCTGGCAACCCGTGTCTATAGCCCTCTGAGTCTCATGGACGAATTGCGCGAGCTGGGTTTCACACGATCGTCTTTTTCGACGAATGCAAAACCAGTGTGCCAAGCCACTGCGCCATCTCGCTCGGTAGTTAGGTTGTGTGCTTTGTTTCTGGCCGTTCAGCAGTGCATACTTTCGCGTCCTGAGACGGGGAACGAGCGTTTTAGCACTACAGCACGCGGCGCGAGGTAGGTGCCGTCCCAGCGGCATCGGGTGTGAGGAAGGCGGGCCTCGGGCAGGGCTGGCGGAGCTGTGGGCTTATTAGGAGCTGACGTCACCTCGACTAATTAGCGGGAGAGCGGCTGGCACGTGCTCGAGGAGGCACCGCAAACCGCCGAGGGACCGCGCGAGGGCCTGCCTGGTCAGCACCCTGGGACCCTGGACCCTCTACTCTGCCCAAATTAGCATACGGCGCGCCGCGCACACCATCTAATATGCATTACTCCCCCGCGTGGCTGTCGAACTCCTACGGCTTTTGATACGCCCCCGAGCGCCGAGCAGAATCAGAATCTGCATTTTTGTCCTAGATATCCACCCAAGCTCCACTATTAAGGCAAACGGACAAAAAATTCGTCATCCCTGTGCGCACACACAGACAAATCGTTAAGCCATAACACACGGCCTAGGAATCGATCACCAGCTCATCTGCCCGCACAGTTCCTCCCGACGAGCATTAAGCATTAGTGAAACTTCCTGGCAGATTAAAACTGTGTGCCGGACCGAGACTCGAACTCGGGACCTTTGCCTTTCGCAAGGCAAGTGCGAGAGTCGTGCTTGGATAGCTCAGTTGGTAGAGCACTTGCCCGCGAAAGGCAAAGGTCCCGAGTTCGAGTCTCGGTCCGGCACACAGTTTTAATCTGCCAGGAAGTTCCATATCAGCGCACACTCCGCTGCAGACTGAAAATCTCATTTTGGAAACATACCCCAGGCTGTGGCTAAGCCATGTCTCCACAGTGTCCTTTCTTCCAGGAGTGCTAGTTCTCCTAGTTTCGCAGGAGAACTTCTGTGAAGTTTGGATGGTAGGAGACGAGGTACTGGCGGAATTAAAGCTGTGAGGACGGGGCGTGAGTCGTGCTTGGGTAGCTCAGTTGGTAGAGCACTTGCCCGTGAAAGGCAATGGTCCCGAGTTCGAGTCTCGGTCCGGCACACAGTTTTAATCTGCCAGGAAGTTCCATATCAGCGCACACTCCGCTGTAGATTGCAAATTTCATTCTATAAATGCGGGATGGTTCCTTTGAAAGGGCACGGGCAACTTCCTTCTACATCCTTACCTAATCTGATGGGACCGATGACTTCATTATCTGGGCCTCTCCCCAAATCAACCCACCAGTCAACAACTTAACTATAAGAAGAAGCTTTTAAAATGTCAATGCAAGGTATAAATTATTTGTGTGTAACATCCTGTTGATGATGAGGTCTGCCCGCATCTCGTGGTCGTGCGGTAGCGTTCTCTCTTCCCACGCCCGGGTTCCCGGGTTCGATTCCCGGCGGGGTCAGGGATTTTCTCTGCCTCGTGATGGCTGGGTGTTGTGTGATGTCCTTAGGTTAGTTAGGTTTAAGTAGTTGTAAGTTCTAGGGGACTGATGACCATAGCTGTTAAGTCCCATAGTGCTCAGAGCCATTTTTTTGATGAGGTCATTAGAAATGGATCAAGCGGTCGGTCTTGGACATTGGTCGTCAAAATGTGGATGTAAAGCGGAAATTATTTTCAAAAAGCCCTCTTTATTGTCTCTGTTAGAGCACAAACTGTTGAGAACACATTACTACCAGCTGTATCTGTAATACACGCTCCTGTCACATCAATGTGCCGATATGCTCGACGTCAACTTGCAATAATAACCCACAGAGGCCTGGTGGCAGCAGTAGCAGTGGTGCGCAGACACTGGGGTGATGAAAGTCATGGGATAGGTGTCTAGATAGTTTCCTGCCGTTATGTAGACAGGAGTGACACCACTAGCAGTCGACCAATGGTGTAAACGCCCAGAAGATGACCCCTACGTCGGGCTGAAACCGGTTGGTGGTATAATAATAATAATAAATGTGATTAAGACTGTTTTTGAATTATTGATATTCTTTTTCCAGGGCTTAGTGCAGCGGCTCGACGTGCCATTGACTCAACAAGCTGCGTTGGAAGTCCACCGCATAAATATTCAACCTTACTGCCACTATAGCTTTCCATAATTGCGAAAGTGTTGCTGGTGCAGGACTTAGGGCACGAATTGACCTCTCGATTACGTCCTGTAAATGTTGAATGATATGCCAAATCATTGGCTCGAATTTTCCAAAATGTTGGCTCAAAAATGGCTCAAATGACTCTGATCACTATGGGACTTAACATCTGAGGTCATCACTCCCCTCGACTTAGAGCCACTTAAACCTAACGGCATCACACACATCCATGCCCGAGGCAGGATTCGAACCTGCGACCGTAGCAGCAGCGCGGTTCGGAACTGAAGCGCCTAGAGCAGCTCGTCCACAGCGGCCGGATCCAAAATGTTCTTCGAACAAATCGCAAACAGTTGTGGCATCGTGACATGTTGCATAGTTATCCATCAAAGCTCAGTCGTTCTTTGGGAACATGAAAGGCTGCAAATGGTCACCAAGTAGCTGAACATGACCATTTCCAGCCAATGATCGGTTCAGTTGGACAGAGGACCCAGTTCATTGCATATGGACTGTGCCTTGATGACAGCTTGGGCCTATGGCTTTGTGAGATCTGCGCCACCCACGAACCCTACCATCAGTTCATATCGGGACTTATCTGAGCAGGCTACAGTTTTCAGGCGTCTAGGGTCCAACCGTTATGGACACGAGCCCAGGAGAGGCGCTGCAGGTGCTACCGTTCTGCTAGCAAAGGCACTCGCGTCGGACGTCTGCTGCCATAGCCTATTAACGCCAAATTTCGCCGCAGTGTCATGGCTGCTGCGGTTACTTCAAGCAGTTTTCCCTGTCTGTTGGCACTGACCACCCAACGCAAACGTCGCTGCTCTCGGTTGTAAAGTGAAGGCCCTCGGCTACTCCGTTGTCCGTGGTGAGAGATAATGTCTGAAATTTGATATTCTCGGCGCACTCTTGACACTGTGGATCTTGGAGTATTGACTTCCTTAACGATTTCCGAAGTGGAATGAAACTAGCAATCCGCGCTCAGAGTCTATTAATTCCCGTAGTGTGACCACGATCACGTCGGAAAATTCTTCACATGATCACCTGAGTACAAATGACAACTGCAACTGCAACTGTGCACTTTTTACCTTGTGGTGGTGGTAAGTTTCTATGGGACCAAACTGCTGAGGTCATCAGTCCCTAGGCTTACACACTACTTAATCTGACTTAAACTAGCTTACGCTAAGGACAGCACACACACTCATGTCCGAGGGAGGATTCGAACCTCTGACGGGTTGAGCCGCGCGATCTGTCGCAAGGCCCCTTAAACCACGCGGCTTGTTGCCTTGTGTACGTCGTACTACCGTCATGCGTATACGTGCACATCGCTATCCTATGGCTTTTGTTACCTCAGTGTATGTTTCAAGCGGACATTGTACGCAAACATGGGGAAATGTAAGGACGTTTATCAAAACTAGACATGATTGTCTTAATGGGAATTCCGCGATCGTTCATTAAATAAAAATATGGCATTTCAGTCTTTGATCGCTATTTTTTATTTTCAATAACCGGTTTCGGGCTAGCTGCCCATCTTCAGATTATATATATATATATATATATATATATATATATATATATATACGAGGGCCGTTCAGAAAGTAACCTCCGGTTGATTTAAAAAAATACACCAAGTTAAATAAAAATATTTTAATATATACATCTTACAACTACATCTTTGCACTATTTTTCTACATAGTCTCCATAGCGATTGAGGCACTTATCGTATCTCTTCACAAGCTTTGAAATTCCTTCTGCATAAAAATCACCCGCTTGTGCCTGGAGCCAGCCTGTGACCGCATCTTTGAGCTCTTCGTCGTCATCAAACCGCTGTGACCCGAGCCATTTCTTCAAATGCATGAAGAGGTGATAATCACTTGGCGCCAGGTCTGGGCTGTAAGGTGGATGGTTGATAACGTCCCACTTGAAGGACTCAAGAAGGGCTGTTGTTCTGCGAGCAGAGTGAGGACGGGCGTTATCGTGCAAAACAACGATACCGGAAGTCAGCATACCACGGCGTTTGTTCTGTATAGCCCGTCGCAACTTTTTTATTGTTTCACAGTACACGTCTTGATTAATGGTCGTACCACGTTCCATGAATTCAACCAACAACACCCCTTTGGCATCCCAAAACACCGTTGCCATCAGTTTTCTTGCAGAAAAATCTTGCGAGGCTTTTCTTGGTTTGGTAGGCGAATTTGAATGTGCCCACATCTTTGATTGTTCTTTTGTCTCAGGGTTCACGTACTTAATCCAGGTTTCGTCACCGGTCACGATTCTGTTTAACAATGGTTCTCCTTCGTCCTCATAACGTGACAGAAAGTCTAATGCAGAGGCCATTCTTTGATTTTTGTGGTGGTCGGTAAGAATTTTGGGCACCCATCGTGCACAGAACTTACGGTAACCCAATCTTGCTGTCACTATCTCGTACAAGAGAGTCTTAGAAATCTGTGGAAAACCAGTAGACAACTCCGACATTGAGAAACGTCGATTTTCACGAACTTTTGCATCAACTGTCTGAACGAGTTCGTCAGTCACCAATGATGGTCTACCACTCCTCTCTTCATCATGAACGTTTTCTCGTCCACTTTTAAATAAACGTACCCATTCACGGACAACTCCTTCACTCATAACTCTTGGTCCGTACACGGCACAAAGCTCACGATGAATAGCTGCTGCAGAATATCCTTTGGCTGTAAAAAACCTTATGACAGCACGCACTTCACATTTGGCGGGGTTTTCTATTGCAGCACACATTTCAAACTGCCACAAAAACTAAACTAGCGCAGGTACGACGTTCACTCGACCACGGCTTGATGCCGACTGACCTGTTGAGTGCGTGAACGCACAGATGGCGTCGCTACTCCCCCCACAACCCGCACTGTGACCAATCGGAGGTTACTTTCTGAACCGCCCTCGTATATATATATATATATATATATATATATATATATATATATATATATATATATATATATATATACGGTGTCCCAGCTATCTTGTCCACCCAAAATATCTCTGGAACAATAACAGCTATTGGAAAATGACTTTCACCGGTAACAATGTAGGGCTGGGGCCCATGAATGTACATATTTGGAAACATTCTAAAACGAGAGCATATGTGTTTTTTAACACAAACGTATGTTTTTTTTAAATGGACCTCCTATATTTTTTCTTCAGCAATCCATAACATGACAAAGTACATACACAATGGCGTTGATTGCATCGCAATATTCACATTACATCCCGAGATATTAAGACGCGAAGTTGACGCTTGAAACACCCGACATGCGCTGCTAGCGCACGTCCTGAGGCTCAGGCGTGAACCCCATGCTGCCCGTAATCGCGATGTGATTGACATGCGTAATCACACTTCCATACTTAGCAAGAGGTCCGAAACGAATAATACAGTTTGCTGCCATCCTGCATTAACGTCGTACATTCCAGCAGGTATTTATCCCATAGGCTAGGGGTGATGCGGTTCTGTAACATATCTGTGTGCCGCAACGTTAGTCACAAAGTTAACTTCGCTTATCGTTAATCCGTTACTAAAAAGGTAATGCCGTTCAACGTTAAAACTTTACTTTACTGTAGATCTAGCGCAAGTGACAGTTAATCATTCACTAGTAATAGTAAAATTCATGTTGATGGTTTTAGTGAAACGAGCAAGTGGACTAAAAGTTTTACCGTTGTTTAGGTAAAAATGTTATGATTTGGGAAGTTCAGGTAGGACATAGAAGATGAATGTAAACATGTTTAACGAATTAGTTTTATTATCACATAATTATCAATGGTATGTTTATCTAATGCGTTAAATGACAAATTGTTGCAAACAAATGTTTCTTAACATCACTGGGTAAAATGGCCCTTTGTAGAAACCTCCACTGTGATACCAGCACTAAATACTAAACATAGCGTTCACATCTCATGCTCAAAGTGATGCCCATTGGCTTGCATACATAGGGTCACTCTGCAGATGAAGGATGTCCTACTTCGGAAACCATTATGTGCTTATGAGAGTTGATGGCAGCAGACCGTATTATTCGTTTCGGACCTCTTGATAAGTATGGAGGTGTGATTACACATGTCAATCACATCGCGATTACGAGCAGCATGGGGTTCACGCCTGAGTCTCAGGACGTGCGCTAGAAGCGGATGTCGGGTGATTCAAGCGTCAACTTCGCGTCTTAATATCTCGGGATGTAATGGGAATTTTGCGATGCAATCAACGCCATTGTGTATGTGCTTTGTCATGCTATGGATTACTGAAGAAAAAATATAGGAGGTCCATTTAAAAAAAACATAAGTTTATGTTAAAAAACACATATGCTTTCGTTTTAGAATGTTTCCAAATATGTACATTCATGGGCCCCAGCCCTACATTGATACCGGTGGAAGTCGTTTTGCAATAGCTGTTATTGTTCCAGAGATATTTTGGGTGGACAAGATAGCTGGGACACCCTGTATATACATCTCTGTCTCTTCAGATCATATTTATGACAGCGAACCGATTGTTCTGTACTGACAAGTTACTCTGTAACTGCAATATATGATCTGAAGATGGGCAGCTAGCCCGAAACCGGTCATTGAAAATAAAAAATAGCGATCAAAGACTAAAATGCCATATTTTTATTTTTATTTAATGTAAGGACGTGACAGAGCGACCACGACCGTACTACGTGTGAAGTTGCTGGGTTTGCTGGTGTTTCGGGATGAGCTGTTCAACGCATCTACAAGCAATGGTGTAACACATGTGGCCACGAAACACAACGTCGAAACTGTGATCGGAAAATGGATCCTGACTGAGGGGGACAGGCTTGTGAATCAAAATCGCTTCGAAACCAGAGAATAACTGCTGCAGGCGGTTAATGAAGGTCCATTCCAACCTGTTAGCTAGCGAACAATGAGATGGGAACTGCACGCAACGACCACTTGGAGACGGTCGTTTAACAAGATGCCATTACTCACACAGGTACATAAAGATGACAATATCAAAGTTCATCGAAGTGGAAGAAAATGTGACTGGGGTTGGGTTGTTTGGGGGAAGAGGCCAAACAGTGAGATCATCGATCATGCGGATTAGGGAAGGACGGGGAAGGAAGTCGGCCGTGCCCTTTCAAAGGAACCATCCCAGCATTTGCCTGGAGCGATGTAGGGAAATCACGGAAAACCTAAATGTGACTGGTTTTCGGTACACTCGTCCACCGCATTACGTCTCGACTAGCTTGCAAAATCACATCACTCGAACGGCACAGAAAATCTGTGGGACATGTTGAAATAGCGGGTAAAACGCCGACATCAGCCTCCCAGAAATTTGGTGGAATTGCACGATGAAATCGTCAACGAATGGATTAATCTGGATGCGACATACCTGCACTGCCTTGTGGACTCACTTCCTAACCGAATCCAGGCGATTACCAAGTCCAGGGTCGAAGTTAAAAGGTATTAAATGATGATTGTAACGATTTTTCTTAGGGGTGATTAACATTTTGTCCATTGAGCTTACTACACCTGCAAGGGAGTCTTTCCCAAATTTCTGCGTAAACTACGGATAATTTTCGTCCTTCTTTTGTTTTTGGCAACGGTTCAGTCAATAATTAACGGCAAACAATATTCGGAAACTGACTGTGTCCACAACAGGAAGAAACAGTTGTGCACAAGACTTTGAGAATAGAAGGCGGATACGTGCAAGGAAAATTACGAGGGTTGGAATTTTAATAGCGGCAGCTATTTTTTTACAGGTCGTACAATAGAGATACGTTTATCAAAGTTTTACTGACTTTCAAAGTAGTGACCAGGATTGTGTATAACCCGTTGTCAGGGATGTGGAAGTATTAGGATACTCTTAGGAGTTCCAGTTGTGTTGACAGTTCGAGTGGCGCGGTCTATTGCCCGACGAATTTGTAGCAGTTCTGAAGCGAATGCTGTGAAGTTTTCCTTCAGTTTAGAAATCGAGTTGAACTTACGACGACTTAAGTCAGGGAAGTGCTGTAGGTGGTATAGCACTTAGCAGCCCCATCAGTCAAACCAATAAGTAACAGCTTGCACTATACGTGAGCATTGTCCTGCAAAATGATGGTTAGGTCCTGCAGAAAGTGTCATCTCTTCTGTCTCTGTGCTGCTCATTTTTGGAACACGACCTACGACCAGCTTAAAGCGAGACAAGCCATTGCAATGTGATATGGGGGTACATTAGTAACCAGTGTAACCGCCAGAATGTTGCATGCGAGCATGCAAACGTGCATGCATTGTATTGCACTGGTGCCGGATGTTAGTTTGTGGGATGGAGATCCATGCCTATTACACTTGGTCTGTCAGTACAGACACGGATGTAGATGGAGTTGTTGAGCGATGGTATCCCATATGTGCTCGATTGGGGACAGATCTGGTGATTGAGCAGGCCAAGGTACCATGTTGACACTCCGTAGTGCTTGTCCGGTCACAATAGCGGTATGTGGGCGAGCATTAACCCGTCGGAGTACACTTCCCGAAAAACTGGCAGCACAACAGGTCGAATCACCAGACATACCATTTTGCGGTGAAGATGCGTGGGATAACTGTGGTGTCACCGCCAGACACCACACTTGCTAGGTGGTAGCTTTAAATCGGCCGCGGTCCATTAGTACATGTCGGACCCGCGTGTCGCCACTTTCAGTGATAGCAGACCGAGCGCCACCACACGGCAGGTCTAGAGAGACGTACTAGCACTCGCCCCAGTTGTACGAACGACGTAGCTAGTGATGCACACTGACGAAGCCTCGCTCATTTGCAGAGCAGATAGTTAGAATAGCCTTCAGCTATGTCAATGGCTACGACCTAGCAAGGCGCCATTAGCAGTATATTGTCTGAAACTATAGAGTCTCACTTGTATCGTCAAGAGCGATGGATTAAAGTTAAGTATTCCAGAAGCTACGTACTTTTCTTTATAGCATTCATTACATATCATGTTTCAGACCTCACGCCATCCTTCGTGAGCTTATAGCGTGCATTGCGGTCCCCTCAGACCACACTGTGTCGGCACTTCTGTCGACACATCAATAACCACCAGAGTGATCCTGCTGCCATACGAAATCAAACCATAACTCGAGATGTAGGTCCAGTGTGTCTCAACTAGCCTCCTCCTAGCCAACAGCCGGCCGGTGTGGCCGTGCGGTTCTAGGCGCTTCAGTTTGGAACCGCGTGACCGCTACGGTCGCAGGTTCGAATCCTGCCTCGGGCATGGATGTGTGTGATGTCCTTAGGTTAGTTAGGTTTAATTAGTTCTAAGTTCTAGGGGACTGATGGCCACAGATGTTAAGTCCCATAGTGCTCAGAACCATTTGAACCATTTTTTTCCTAACCAACACACGGCCATCACTGGCACCGAAGCAGAACCAGCTTTCGTCAGAAAACGCAGCTCGTAAGTAAGCTGTTTAGGTTTTTATGTTGGTAAGAGCACGAACCGCTCTGTACGAAAATCACTCACTGTGCTGTGCGCAGTCTGTGGCTGGTTGGACTCATTGTTGTAATATTCGCCTGTGTAGTGTTGGGCAGTTGGATGTGAACAGCGCGTAGCGTTGTGCAGTTGGAGGTGAGCCGCCAGCAGTCGAGGATGTGGACAGAGAGATGCCAGAGTTTTGAGATCTGGACGATCTGGACGTATGTCTGCCAGAAAAAGGAAATTTGTGAAGATAGACGTCATGAATTGACTTTTGAACATTATTAAGGTAAATAAATTGTTTGTTCTCTATCAAAATCTTTCATTTGCTAAGTATGCCTATCAGTAATTAGTGCCTTCAGTAGTTAAAATCTTTTATTTAGCTGGCAGTTTTTGCGCTCGCTGTATTGCAGTAGTTAGAGTAACGAAGATTTTTGTGAGGTAAGTGATTCATGAAAGGTATAGGTTATTGTTAGTCAGGGCCATTCTTTTGTAGGGATTATTGAGAATCAGTTTGCGTTGCATTAAAAGTATTGTTTGTCACTTTAGTGATGATCAGAATAAGTAAAGAGAAAACTGAGTACGTTGAGCTTTTCTCAGCTGTTTGAACATCAAATAACGTAAGTGGTTTACCAACACAGTAATTCATAATTTTCCAAAGGGGACGTTACAAGCTGACTTCCAGCTTGTCTTCCAATGAGTTCTCGCTTGACACCAGCGAAGTCGCAAATGGTGGTGGTTTCGGGTCATCGTTTGGCTCGGAGATGTTCTTTAAGTAACCGACTTGTAACAATTCGTTATGTCACTGTGGTGCCAACTGGTGCTCAAATTGCTGCTGCAGACGCCATGCGCCGAACACATGATGTTCTTCCCCTTCGGTAGTGGCACGTGGCCGTCCCGAACCCGATCTTGTTGCGATCGTACATTCTCGTGATCATCGCTACCAGAAATCATGTACTGTGGTTACATTCCCGCCACGTCTTCCTGCTTTACTGCAGAAGGCACATCCAATTTCTCGTAGCCCTATTGCACGACGTGTTCAGACTCAATGAGGTATTGATAAAGGCGTCTTTGTCGCCCTTAAAGCATTCCTGACTAATATCTACTTGTTTTTGTTGTGGTCTTCAGTCCTGAGACTGGTTTGATGCAGCTCTCCATGCTACTCTATCCTGTGCAAGCTTCACCGTCTCCCAGTATCTACTGCAGCCTACATCCTTCTGAATCTACTTAGTGTATTCATCTTCTGGTCTGCCTCTACGATTTTTACCCTCCACGCTGCACTCCAGTACTTGTTCCTCTTGCCACCGAACTTCACTAATTCCCACTATATCTAATTATAACCTATCCATTTCCCTTTTTAAATTTTCTAACCAACCTGCCCGATTAAGGGCAGTTTTTTTCTCCTGATAACGTCGTCCTCTGGAGTAGTCCCCGCCCGGAGATGCGAATGGGGCACTATTTTACCTCCGGAATATTTTACCCAAGAGTTTCCTCTTCATTTCAGCCGTTCGCAGTACCACAACAGCAAGGCCGTTTTGGTTAGTGTTACAAGGCCAGAGAAGTCTACTAACATCAAATACCGGCCTTAATTTGAGGAAGAAATTTCTGAGGATGTACGTCTGGAGTACAGCATTGTATGGTAGTGAAACATGGACTGTGGGAAAACCGGAACAGAAGAGAATCGAAGCATTTGAGATGTGGTGCTACAGACGAATGTTGAAAATTAGGTGGACTGATAAGGTAAGGAATGGGGAGGTTCTACGTAGAATCGGAGAGGAAAGGAATATTTGGAAAACACTGATAAGGAGACGGGACAGAATGATAGGACATCTGCTAAGACGTGAGGGAGTGACTTCCATGGTACTAGAGGGAGCTGTAGAGGGCAAAAACTGTAGAGGAAGACAGAGATTGGAATACGTCAAGCAAATAATTGAGGACGTAGGTTGCAAGTGCTACACTGAGATGAAGAGGTTAGCACAGGAAAGGAATTCGTGGCGGGCCGCATCAAACCAGTCAGTAGACTGATGACCAAAAAAAAAAAACAAGGCCAGATCAGTCAATCATGCAGACTGTTGCCTCTGCAACTGCTGAAAAGGCTGCTGCCCCTCTTAAGGAGCCACACGTTTGTCTGGCCTCTCAACAGATAACTCCGTTGTGGTTGCACCTACGGTACGGCTATCTGTATCGTTGAGGCACGCAAGCCTCCCCCACCAACGGCAAGGTCCATGATTCACGGTACCACGTCCAATCTCTGAAGCAGCTAACGTTCACGACCGCCAATATTATGCGATCTGCGCGAAATCTGAATAGACATCGCCTTTCAGATGTAGAAACATGCCTACCAGCATTCGTTTATGTCGGACAACTCCTTTTTGGTGCTCCCATCTCTTTTCCGACAGTGTATTTGGCTAACGAAGTTCCCGTGTTCTGACGTAATAAGCAACAACATTTTACAGTAACATAACACCGTAATGCAGGTCCAGCCCTCGCAAAATTTCACTTGGACAGCAAGCAGTTTCGCAAAGTGACAACTGTACCAGCCGGACAGAGAGAGTACTGTACCGTCCCATATCGCGTTCCCTGGCGTGCAGTGGATTCACGGAGGGTGCCGACAGACTGGCGGTAAATGGCGACAGCGTTCCGGTGAGGCTGCAGCAGCAGACAGCAGCAATCGGCGCTCGCGTGGGCGTGGCGGAGTGGTGACGGGGGCGGGGGTGGACGTGTCGGCAGCGGCAGCGGCTGCGACGCGCGGGGGTGTTTGCGTCGCGCAAACAGGACGGCCGCGCCCACGGCCACGGCCAGCGGGTGGCCAGGTTTAATCTGAGCCGGGCCCGCAGCATCCGTCGCGCCGCTCCGCGCTCTCATTTTAATTAAACACCCAAAGCGGCGCGAGCCAGCACCGCCAGCGCCACCGCCCGGTGGCAGCTGCGTCCCAGATGTGGCGCCACAATCTCATCTCTCCGCCTACTCCCCGGCCCTGCGAATGGCACGGCGCGATAAGAAGTTTGCCAAAGTCTCCCTCCTGCCGGCGACGGCCCGCTGTCGTCACCCTCTTCGTCCATCCTACATTAGATTACACTTGCTCCGAGAGCTGCTGGGTTTTACAACGACCAGCTGGAGCGTTACGACCAGGTACCCGGAAGCCTTGTACAATTTACTTAAAGAAAAACGTGGCACGAAGTCGCGGAGCAGGAACTATCCCGTGCTTGTTGTAGTACTAGTGTCACGTCACACTCTTCTGGGGCATAAACTGCAGTCTAGCGCCAACGAAACTAGGATAGCCACATGTATTCGGAGATATGTAACCAGACAGAATATGGCGCTGCGGTTGACAACGCCTATGTAAGACAAGTGTCTGGCGCTGCTATTAGATCAGTTAGTGCTGCTACAATGGCAGGTTATCAAGATATAATTGCGTTTGAACGTGGTGTTATAATCGGCACACGAGCGATGAGACACAGCATCTCCGAGGCAGCGATGAAGTAAGGATTTTCCCTTACGTCCATTTCACGAGTGCACCGTGAATATCAGGAATCCGGCAAAACATCAAATAAAAATATGGCATTTCAGTCTTTGATCGCTATTTTTTTATTTTCAATGAACAGTTTCAGGCTAGCTGCCCATCTTCAGATCATATATTGCAGTTACAGAGTAACTTGTCAGTGCAGAACTATCAGATCGCTGTCATTACAGCGAGTTACAGAGTAACTTGTCAGTGCAGAACTATCGGTTCGCTGTCATAACAGCGATCTGATAGTTCTGCACTGACAAGTTACTCTGTAACTGCAATATATGATCTGAAGATGGGCAGCTAGCCTGAGATCGGTCATTGAAAATAAAAAAGTAGCGATCACAAACTGAAATGCCATATTTTTATTTAATGAACAATCGCGGAAATTCTATTAAGACAATCATGTCTAGTTTTGAAAACATCAAATCTCCGACATCGCCGGGCCGGATAAAGATCCTGCAAGAAAGGGACCAACGACGACTGAAGGGAATCGTTCAACGTGACACATGTTCAACCCTACCGCAAATTGCTGCAGATTTCAATGCTGGGCCGTCAACAAGTGTCAGCGTCCGAACTATTCAAAGAAACATCATCGAAGACCCACTCACGTACCCTTGATGACTGCACGACACAAATCTTCACCGTCTTGCCTGGGTAGCGCCATTACCCCCCCCTCCACTATCCCCCGTCGGCTGTTCGAGTCCTCCTCTTCGGTTATGGATGTGTGTGTGTAGTTAGTTTAAGTTAGATTGCGTAGTGTGTAGGCCTATGACTTCAGCAGTTTGGTCCCATAGGAACTACCACAAATTTGCAAAGTTTCGACTGGGCCCGTCAACAAGGACATTCGACTGTTGATGACTGCAGACATTTTTCCTGGCCTGACTAGTCTCGTTTCAAATTTTATTGAGAGGATGGTAATGTACGGGTATGGAGACAGTCTCATGAGTCCATGGATCCTGCATGTAAGCAGGGGACTGTTCAAGCTGGCGGATGCTTTGTAATGGTGTGGGACGTGTGCAGTTGGAGTGATGCGGTACCCGTCATACGTCTAGATACGTCTCTGACAGGTGGCACATTCGTAAGCATCCTGTCTGGTCACCTGCGTGTCCATTGTGCATTCCGACGGGCTTGGGCAATTCCAGCAGGACACTGCGACACGCCACACCTCCAGAATTGCTACAGAGTGGTACCAGGAACACTCTTCAGGGTTTAAACAGTTCCACTGGCCACCAAACTCCACAGACATGAACATTATAGAGCATACCTGGGACGCCTTGCAACGTGCTGTTTAGAAGAGATCTCCACCCCTCGTACGCTTACGGATTTATGGACAGCTCTGCTGAATTCATCGTGTCTGTTCCCTCCAGCACTACTTCAGACACTAGTCGAATCCATGCCAAGTGGCGTTGCGGAACTTCTGCGTGCTCCTGGGGCTGTACACGATATTAGGCAGGTGTACCAGTTTCTTTGGCTCTTCAGTGTCCACTGGGGGCCGAACCGTACAATAATCCTGGGTTCATTGTGGGGCGGCGGTGGGGTGAGTGTACTGCTGTAGCCTGTTGTGGGGTTGGGAACCATTGAGGGCTACGGCAGAGACGAAGCCCCTCCGTCGTTTCTAGGTATCCAGTTCCATACAATACTATACAACACAGATCACAGATCACTATCGATAAGGGCGGAAGCTGCTTAGGAATTAGGAAAACATATTTCGTATCAGCTCCATGAAGTATTGAAGCGATCTTTGATATGTTTTTGTTTTGTGTTTTGATGGCTCAGATGGCTCTGAGCACTATGGGACTTAACTTCTGAGGTCATCAGTCCCCTAGAACTTAGAACTACTTAAACCTAACTAACCAAAGGACATCACACACATCCATGCCCGAGGCATGGTACTTTCTTTCTTTTCAAATTATACCTGTTCAAAATAGTCTGTAGTCGATTGTCATTTCAGTGAAGTTGTGTTACCTCCTTATGCCCTTGATCAATCACTTTGCACCAACTCCTGTATGATCATGCAAAAGAAGTCCAATTATACCTTTGCCTCTTACACCTCGTCGCCGTGCGGCTGTAGCTTGCCACAAGCGGAAGTAGAGGCGCTCAGGGTGAACACAAGTGTGTATGGAGTCACTCGCGCGTACATGCTGAGAAAGAGGGATGCACCTGGTCGTTTACCTCTACACACTGAAGAACCAAAGAAACTGGTACACCTGCCTAATATCGTGTAGGACCCCCATGAGCACTCGACATGTCTGAAGTAGTTCAAATGGTTCAAATGGCTCTGAGCACTATGGGTCTTAACACCTAATTCCTAAGGGATCAAACTGCTGAGGCCATCGATCCGTAGACTTACACACTACTTAAACTAACGTATGCTGAGAACAACGCACGCACACACACACACACACACACACACACACACACCCATGCCCGAGGGAGGACTCGAACCTCCGCCGGGAGGGGCCGCACAATCCGCGCCTAAAACCGCGCGGCCACTCCACACGGCCCAATGTCTGTAACAAAGTCGGTTGTCACCACATCGAGCCGCTGATGCAACGCATCAGCGCTGTTTGGTACTACAGTATGCTGTCTTTTTTTGTTTCGGAATGGCCGGCCGCGGTGGTCTAGCGGTTCTAGGCGCTCAGTCCGGAACCGCGCGACCGCTACGGTCGCAGGTTCGAATCCTGCCTCGGGCGTGGATGTGTGTGATGTCCTTAGGTTAGTTAGGTTTAAGTAGTTCTAAGTTCTAGGGGACTGATGACCACTGATGTTAAGTCCCATAGTGCTCAGAGCCATTTGAACCATTTTTTTGTTTCGGAATAACATATACGCTTGATGTTTAAGAGTTAATACAAACAAATGTTCTTAAGTGATAAATGGATGTTTCTTGATGTTTCCTTTCGAATTGTTACGTAAAAGTTGTACTGCGTTAACCTAATTCAATTTCTCAACTAGTAGTGTACGAATTAAACATCTGACCTGAAACCGTCGTAGAACGGAAACGGTATGTTTCCATATATGGGTTCCTATTGCAAATATTATGTTCTCGTTCCCCTCTGCAAGTGCCAGAAGTTTGTAACGGGAATTTCCGAACATGCTGTAGAAACAACCGGAATTGGAATCGGCTATCCTCACGCTTTGAGAAGCATCGCCGTAGCGTACCCGCCAGATACTGGCTGTTAGTTCGCCAATCCTACCAGCTTTCCAGTACACCGCTGTGACCGCATGTTTTCACCGGCGTGGAAACGGCACCGGAGTCGTGAGAGCTGTTAGCGGCGACACAGCAAACCGAGCCCAAGACGGCGAAGGTGTCGTATCGACAACCGTGATTAATTTTTCGAGAGTGGATTCTGATGTAGCCATGGCGCTGCAGCCAACTTCTATATATTGGTACCGTGCCAAGAAGATTGATACCCTGGAGCCGACAGCGGCGGTATCAAATTTTTCGAGCAAATATTTGGAAGGCTGGCAGATTATTACAGGCGCCTGATTTAAATGACCGATAGGCGAGCAGAGACCTCTGCGTTTTTGCTCGGATGGAGTACTGGAGTACTGAACATTTCCATCGTTCTTATCTCGGGGAGGCACGTTTTCGCAAATGGAACAGACATGTTGTATGCCAAGTAATTCTGCGTATTTTTAAATGCGAACATTTTAAGTTAGGCCTGGCCGTGACTGCTATGCATATGAGCTTGAAATGCGAATTCCTGTGGCCAGACACAGTTTATTATACAGAGCGATTCAAGCTTAATGTAGCGATTACAAAAACCTATAACAGCATAGTGCATAGGGATATATCGATACGAATCTTAAAGGATATAAAAGAAAGTTTAAAATTTCGATTGTTGAGTAACCGTAGTGACCAAGTAGCCGTCGCATTTGAGGTGATGCGTAAGTAAAAACGTCGTTGTCATAACTGAAATTTGTGGATCCCGTAAGGAAGGCCTTACAGGTGTAGTTTAACATTTGTCGTCCTGAAACTTCCTGGCAGATTAAAACTGTGTGCCCGGCCGAGACTCGAACTCGGGACCTTGGCAGGAGTAAAGCTGTGAGGACCGAGCGCGAGTCGTGCTTCGGTAGCTCAGTTGGTAGAGCACTTGCCCGCGGAAGGCAAAGGTCCCGAGTTCGAGTCTCGGTCGGGCACACAATTTTAATCTGCCAGGAAGTTTCATATCAGCGTACACTCCGCTGCAGAGTGAAAATCTCATTCTGAATTGTCGTCCAGTCATCGCACTGAAGAGATTTCGTCAGCGATACAGTCTAACACATCTATATGCCTGTAAACTTTTCCTCAGTTTTGAAGTGACACTGGACATGACGATGCTGTATTCTGCACTTGAACAACTAGATCTCCGGATCCGACAACGACGTAATACTTTTTATGGGATCATGTGGAAGACCCTGACCAAAACAATTCCATTACTCAAAGAGCGACTTCACACATGTTGCAGAATTTATGGCGAAAAACAGGTTATCACTCAGATGATGTCCTTGCATCCAACGGCAGTGAAATACGCGTAGAACAGCAGTAAAGTGCTTAAAAAAAATGCATCTATCGTGTGCAGTCTCTGTAAATCTTATCGAAGTATTGCTATAGTTGTAGTCGTATGCAATCACTATTGTCATTTAGAACTGCCGCATATTAACTTCGCACTACGCCATTCCCAATATTATACTCTAGTCATGACGTTGAGTGATGCCATTAATAAGCCGTGTATTGTGTGCGCGACTCTGGGTAACTTGTGGCAGCACAAGGCAAAAAACTTTCATTATAAAGCTGAAAGTTAAGTGGATGTTTTGACTACATACATGAAGAGTAAAAATGAACGCAAGTACCTTTCAGTGGTCACACGCTCCTTTACCAGTCGTATATTCGAGACTGAATAAAAAAAAGATAGCGTATTCGGAACTAACAGGTGCAGATCCACATATATATTACTTCTCAACGGTGTTTTTTATCGGTACGCCGTGTCTCTCGCAATACTTAATCAGAATTAATGGCGGAGATACCATTTTCAAGATTTCGTTCATCACTAATGAGGAAAAATACACAAATAGTTTAAGGTTATTGTTTTCGAGAAAAACGTAATTTCGAAAATATTTTTACAAAAACAATGTAGAAGGTGCCACTTATTTTTAACTAACATGCACGACAACTATGTCAGTTGTCTAGATTCTCTGTACAAGCGTTGTCTCTCGCGTGATTTCGGTCATACACGTCTATTTAAAGAATTTTGAAAGGCACCATCTGTTGACAATGTAATTTTACTAATGTGGTCTATAACAGTTGGAGTTGTTTACATTCTCTAATCAAACGTTGCGTACTGCACGAAGATGATAAGACAAAAGTAGCCTTCGCTATGACTATTAAGACTACACAAGGTCAAACGTTTCAATGGACAGCATTGTATTTTCCAGCACCTGTGTTTTGGCATAGACAGCTGTATGTGATTTTTCACGCATTCGTACTTTCTGTGATATTTATGTTTGTACTAAACAAACATACAACCAAATTGTAAACGATGATCACATTATAACTGCTAACGCTGTTAAATAAATATGTTTTAAAAAATAAAAATAATCTGTCAACGGGAATATCTGCTTTTAATATGCTATGTGATCAAAAGTATCCGTAACATGGCTGAAAACGAATTAAATGTTCATGGCGCCCTCCATCGGTAATGCTGGAATTCAATATGGTGTTGGAGCTCCCTTAACCTTGATGACAGCTTCCACTCTCGCAGGCATACGTTCAATTAGGTGCTGGAAGATTTCTTGGGAAATGACAGACCATTCTTCACGGAGCGCTGCACTGAGGAGAGGTATCGATGTCGGTCGGTGAGGACTGGAACGAAGTCGACGTTACAAAACATCCCAAAGGTGTTCTATAAGATTCAGGTCAGGGCTCTGTGCAGGCCAGTCCATTACAGGGATGTTAATGTCGTGTAACCACTTCGCCACAGGCCGTGCATTGAAAGATGCAATCGCCATCCCCGAATTGCTCTTAAACAGTGGGAAGCAGGAAGGTGCTTAAAGCATCAGTATAGGCCTGTGCTGTGATAGTGCCACGAACGATAACAAGGAGTGCAAGCCCCCTCCATGAAAAACACGACCACACCATAACACCACCATCTCCGAATTTTACTGCTGACACTACACACGCTGGCAGATGACGTTCACCGGGCATTCGCCATACCCTCACCTTGTCATCGGATAGCCACATCGTGTACCGTGTATCATCACTTCACACAACGCTTTTCCACTGTTCAATCGTCCAATATTTACGCTCCTTACACCAAGCGAGGCGTCGTTTGGCATTTACCGGCGTGATGTGTGGCTTATGAGCAGCCGCTCAACCATGAAATCCAAGTTTTCTCACCTCCCACCTAACTGTCCTTGCAGTCGCTCCTGATGCAGTTTGGAATTCCTGCGTGATGGTCTGGATAGATGTCTGCCTATTACGCATTACGACCCTCTTCAACTGTTGGCTGTCTCTGTCAGTCAATAGACGAAGTCGGCCTGCATGCTTTTGTGCTGTACGTGTCCCTTCATGTTTCCACTTCACTATCACATCGGAAACAGTAGAGCTAGGGATGTTTAGGAGTGTGGAAATCTCGCGTAAAGAGGAATGACACAACTGACACGCAATCACCTGACAACGTTCGAAGTCCGTGAGTTTCGCGGAGGGCCCTATTCTGCTTTCACACGATGTCTAACGACTACTGAGGTCACTGATGTGGAGTACCTGGCAGTAGGTGGCAGTACAATGCACCTAATACACATGTCACACATACAATATGTGATCAAAAGTATCCGGACACTTTGGGAGTGTCCGGATACTTTTGATCACATAAGTTATGTTTCACGGTTAACCATATTGTATATTATGATAACGTTTTCTTACAGTGTGACAAATACTCGTTACTACTATCAAAAATATAATAGGTTCTTATTAATAAGTACACTCCTGGAAATGGAAAAAAGAACACATTGACACCGGTGTGTCAGACCCACCATACTTGCTCCGGACACTGCAAGAGGGCTGTACAAGCAATGATCACACGCACGGCACAGCGGACACACCAGGAACCGCGGTGTTGGCCGTCGAATGGCGCTAGCTGCGCAGCATTTGTGCACCGCCGCCGTCAGTGTCAGCCAGTTTGCCGTGGCATACGGAGCTCCATCGCAGTCTTTAACACTGGTAGCATGCCGCGACAGCGTGGACGTGAACCGTATGTGCAGTTGACGGACTTTGAGCGAGGGCGTATAGTGGGCATGCGGGAGGCCGGGTGGACGTACCGCCGTATTGCTCAACACGTGGGGCGTGAGGTCTCCACAGTACATCGATGTTGTCGCCAGTGGTCGGCGGAAGGTGCACGTGCCCATCGACCTGGGACCGGACCGCAGCGACGCACGGATGCACGCCAAGACCGTAGGATCCTACGCAGTGCCGTAGGGGACCGCACCGCCACTTCCCAGCAAATTAGGGACACTGTTGCTCCTGGGGTATCGGCGAGGACCATTCGCAACCGTCTCCATGAAGCTGGGCTACGGTCCTGCACACCGTTAGGCCGTCTTCCGCTCACGCCCCAACATCGTGCAGCCCGCCTCCAGTGGTGTCGCGACAGGCGTGAATGGAGGGACGAATGGAGACGTGTCGTCTTCAGCGATGAGAGTCGCTTCTGCCTTGGTGCCAATGATGGTCGTATGCGTGTTTGGCGCCGTGCAGGTGAGCGCCACAATCAGGACTGTATACGACCGAGGCACACAGGGCCAACACCCGGCATCATGGTGTGGGGAGCGATCTCCTACACTGGCCGTACACCACTGGTGATCGTCGAGGGGACACTGAATAGTGCACGGTACATCCAAACCGTCATCGAACCCATCGTTCTACCATTCCTAGACCGGCAAGGGAACTTGCTGTTCCAACAGGACAATGCACGTCCGCATGTATCCCGTGCCACCCAACGTGCTCTAGAAGGTGTAAGTCAACTATCCTGGCCAGCAAGATCTCCGGATCTGTCCCCCATTGAGCATGTTTGGGACTGGATGAAGCGTCGTCTCACGCGGTCTGCACGTCCAGCACGAACGCTGGTCCAACTGAGGCGCCAGGTGGAAATGGCATGGCAAGCCGTTCCACAGGACTACATCCAGCATCTCTACGATCGTCTCCATGGGAGAATAGCAGCCTGCATTGCTGCGAAAGGTGGATATACACTGTACTAGTGCCGACATTGTGCATGCTCTGTTGCCTGTGTCTATGTGCCTGTGGTTCTGTCAGTGTGATCATGTGATGTATCTGACCCCAGGAATGTGTCAATAAAGTTTCCCCTTCCTGGGACAATGAATTCACGGTGTTCTTATTTCAATTTCCAGGAGTGTATTTGCGTTTACCTGTTCATCCATTACTATATTTCTTACCGGTAATTGATTACGATAGAGTGCGAATGATTTTCACTGGTCATATAGTGAAACATACTACTTTTATAAGTTCTAGACATCAGTTATGTGAGATGTTTCTGTGAATTCAAAATGTGCCAGTTGTCACGGTGCAGTTGCAGTAGTTTTTCTTTGTTGCTCTGAAGTAGTAAATTAAAATGCTAAAGGGGCTGTAATGTATATTTAAGCGTTGCTGTGTGATGGGAGAAGGGCAACAGGTCGAAAGGAATTCCTTTATTAATTTTTGTGTAAAATTCTGTCCCGTGTTAAAACTGGCAAAAAACGACCGAACCGCACACACGTTTGCGTTCCGAGAATGCAGTGTCCGGAAGCGCTGGATAGGTGGAACAGTGGTCCAAGAACAAGAGCGTTTAAATCACCAACCAGCAGTTGTCTGATCAAATAGTCAGTCGCCGTTTGACGTTCATTCTGGACTGTCGTTCTTATTGGTACCCCAGGTTCAAATGGCTCTGAGCACTATGGGACTTAACATCTATGGTCATCAGTCCCCTAGAACTTAGAACGACTTAAACCAAACTAACCTAAGGACATCACACAACACCCAGTCATCACGAGGCAGAGAAAATCCTTGACCCCGCCGGGAATCGAACCCGGGAACCCGGGCGCGGGAAGCAAGAACGCTACCGCACGACCACGAGCTGCGGACGGTACCTCAGGTAAAGCTTGTTGCTGTTACTGTTATTAGTGATTCCGCGTGATAAGTAGTTTAGTTCTACGACGGGTTCTGTCTATAGCATTTTAAAAATAGTAGAAGCGAGTGCTGTGCCTAAACGACCTAGGCACACAGAACTTTTTTTTTTTTCGGTACTAGGTAGGGGCTTATTAAAGAATCTTTTGAAGGAATGCGCACTAGAGACCTCCGTAAGTAGTTTCTGGCATTTTCTTCAGCTTTCTTTGTTTATAGGACATGAGGTTGTGTTTTGCGCAGCTTTTGTTAATATTTCGCATTCTACACATTTAACTGCACTACAAGATATTAAAGCACTGGAATATATTGTTAATTCTTCAGGTATAGAAAATTATTCTGAGCAAAATGATGTATATTTAGAACTATTTATGTAACGTCTGGGCACTTAAGCCATACATCATCGGTCGTGCACCGTGTACCTTGGGACAGAAGGAAGTCTTTTGCCACGGAACAAATGAACTGAATTTCTTTAACAATTTTACCTCTCTTGGCAATGGAAATTCATTTTGGTTTCAAATAGCTGCCATTCCAAAAGGTTTTCAACCTGTAACTAGTTTTTGATGATACTTTTGCTTAATCTGATTTCACCGGCTGATTATTGGTGGGTTGCAGAGTAACAATAAGGACAACCCTTCTAAATTTCAGTAGATTGTTTATTTATAGGTACATGACCAAGCTGTCCTTGAGTCAGTTTTCCGCACTGAAACTTTACTTTTTAGGAATAATTTTTTAATTTTGGAAAATGACTGCAATACGTAAAACGTAAACGCGATCGTTCAAAAATGAAATAAGAAAATATACTAAACTTACATTAGAATGCTGGCTAGAGGCAAAAATCTGAATAGTATACCAAGATAGAACGTTTTCCTCTATAGTTAATTCTATACTGTGTGACGAGCGCTTTAATTTAAGAAATAAGTGAAATGTGAATGTGCTTTTTTCACTTTAAGCAATTTTTGCTTAGTGTGCAGTTCTTAAACCGCTGCATGATGCCAAAATGAGAAATTATTCCGTATAAGGTAAAACCTTTCACACAATGGGGCCACGTCACTTCCTTCTTGTGTTTCTTCTTACATCATCAACGTCTCGATCGCCCTCTCTGCTCTGGTGTCCCAGCTAGTTCAGCCTACCAGGGACACCAAAACATCCTGAATAAGATCGAGGCAGAGGGGTCGAAATGTTGCTGGGGTAAGAACAAACAGAAGAGGACCATGAGGTGGCCTAACTGCCTACAACTTTTTGCCTTCTATGAGAACTTGCACACTTAGATAAATACACTCCTGGAAATTGAAATAAGAACACCGTGAATTCATTGTCCCAGGAAGGGGAAACTTTATTGACACATTCCTGGGGTCAGATACATCACATGATCACACTGACAGAACCACAGGAACATAGACACAGGTAACAGAGCATGCACAATGTCGGCACTAGTACAGTGTATATCCACCTTTCGCAGCAATGCAGGCTGCTATTCTCCCATGGAGACGATCGTAGAGATGCTGGATGTAGTCCTGTGGAACGGCTTGCCATGCCATTTCCACCTGGCGCCTCAGTTGGACCAGCGTTCGTGCTGGACGTGCAGACCGGGTGAGACGACGCTTCATCCAGTCCCAAACATGCTCAATGGGGGACAGATCCGGAGATCTTGCTGGCCAGGGTAGTTGACTTACACCTTCTAGAGCACGTTGGGTGGCACGGGATACATGCGGACGTGCATTGTCCTGTTGGAACAGCAAGTTCCCTTGCCGGTCTAGGAATGGTAGAACGATGGGTTCGATGACGGTTTGGATGTACCGTGCACTATTCAGTGTCCCCTCGACGATCACCAGTGGTGTACGGCCAGTGTAGGAGATCGCTCCCCACACCATGATGCCGGGTGTTGGCCCTGTGTGCCTCGGTCGTATGCAGTCCTGATTGTGGCGCTCACCTGCACGGCGCCAAACACGCATACGACCATCATTGGCACCAAGGCAGAAGCGACTCTCATCGCTGAAGACGACACGTCTCCATTCGTCCCTCCATTCATGCCTGTCGTGACACCACTGGAGGCGGGCTGCACGATGTTGGGGCGTGAGCGGAAGACGGCCTAACGGTGTGCGGGACCGTAGCCCAGCTTCATGGAGACGGCTGCGAATGGTCCTCGCCGATACCCCAGGAGCAACAGTGTCCCTAATTTGCTGGGAAGTGGCGGTGCGGTCCCCTACGGCACTGCGTAGAATCCTACGGTCTTGGCGTGCATCCGTGCGTCGCTGCGGTCCGGTCCCAGGTCGGCGGGCACGTGCACCTTCCGCCGACCACTGGCGACAACATCGATGTACTGTGGAGACCTCACGCCCCACGTGTTGAGCAATTCGGCGGTACGTCCACCCGGCCTCCCGCATGCCCACTATACGCCCCACTATACGTCCGTCAACTGCACATACGGTTCACGTCCACGCTGTCGCGGCATGCTACTAGTGTTAAAGACTGCGATGGAGCTCCGTATGCCACGGCAAACTGGCTGACACTGACGGCGGCGGTGCACAAATGCTGCGCAGCTAGCGCCATTCGACGGCCAACACCGCGGTTCCTGGTGTGTCCGCTGTGCCGTGCGTGTGATCATTGCTTGTACAGCCTCTCGCAGTGTCCGGAGCAAGTATGGTGGGTCTGACACACCGGTGTCAATGTGTTCTTTTTTCCATTTCCAGGAGTGTACTTAATGAAACTGTCCGTTTCCATTCATCTCTTTAGTTAGAAGCGCTAGAGCGAAGGAAAATTTTTGGTACAGCCATACAAGGGCCATGTTATAGTTTTTGTACTGGTAACTTCTGGAGAGAGTTTTACATTGAGGTGATTAGTCATGGGGTACCTCCTGATATCGTGGCCGGAATAGTGCAGCAACTCAACGTGTCATGGACTCAACAAGTCTTTGGAAGTCTCCTGGATAAGTACTGAGCCATGCTGCCTCTATAGCCGTCCATAATTGCTAAAGTCTTGCCCGTGCAGGATTTTGTGCACGAGCTGACCTCCCGGTTATGTCCCATCAGTAGACATGTCGGCGATCCAGGTGACACGGCTGATTCTCATGCATAAAAATGAAGTCCATGAATGGCTAAAAGTGGTCTTC
Source organism: Schistocerca americana (assembly GCF_021461395.2). NCBI lineage: Eukaryota > Metazoa > Arthropoda > Insecta > Orthoptera > Acrididae > Schistocerca > Schistocerca americana. Next base: position 218,052,134 of record NC_060119.1, on the reverse strand, counting down.
AGGTCGCCGAACATAATCATCTACAGCCAAAGATTGCTTCAATGGACCAGATGATCCAGCCCATTCCATGAAAACACATCTCACAGCATCATGGAGGCAGCACAAGTATGCAATGTGCCATGTTGACTAATAAGGTCCACGACTTCGTGGGACCTGCGCCATACTCGAACACTACCATCAGCTCTTACCATCTGAAATCGGGGCTCATTTGACCAGGCCATGGGTATCCAGTCGAGTCCAACCGATGTGGTCACGAGGCGCTACAGATGATGGAAATGGAAATGAGCGTTTGGCGTCATTGTCTGGGAGGCGCCTTGCGGGGCAGATCCGGCCATATTGGGCGACCTGCGTGCCGGATGGGGATGAAATGATGATGAAGACAACACAACACCCAGTTCCTGAGCGGAGAAAATCCCCAACCCAGCCCGGAATCGAACCTTGGCCCCTTAGGAAGGCAGTCCGTCACGCTGACCATTCAGCTATCGGGGCGGACACTACAGATGTGCTGTTACCTACCACAGCTCATTAACGCCACATTTTGCCGCACTGTCCTAATGAATACGTTCGTCATACGTCTCACATTCATTTCTGCTGTTATTTCTTGCAGTGTTGTTGCTGTTAACGCTGACAGCTCTACGCAAACGCCGCTGTTCTCAGTTTAGGCCACTGCGTACCGTGGTGACAGGTAATGCTTGAAATTTGACATTCACGCCAGACTGTTGACACTGTGGATCTCGAGATTTTGATTCCCCGTCTTCGATAATCGCGTCACAAACGATTTTTCACTGAATCATCTGAGTACAAATGAGGCGGCCGCTGTGGGCGATTAGTTCCAGGCTCTTCAGTCCGGAACCGCGCTACTGCTACGGTCGCAGGTTCGAATCCTGCCTCGGGCATGGATGTGTGTGATGTCCTTAGGTTAGTTAGGCTTAAGTAGTTCTAAGCTCTAGGGGACTGATGACCTCAGAAGTCCCATAGTGCTCAGAGCCATTTGAACCATATTTTTTTGAGTACAAATGGCAGTTCCGCCAATGCATTGCCCTTTTATACCTTGTGTATGCAATACTACCGCCATCTGTAGACGTGCATATCGCTGTTCCATAACTTTTGTCGCCTCAGTGCGTGAGGTTTTCCTTTAAAGAAAGGTAACTGCCACGTCATGGTCAATGGAATTACAGGCACATAATTAGGAAAAAAAGGACATAAAACTTTGAACATAGCTGCTAAGGTTCAGTGACCGTGTCAGAATTATATTGTAACAAATAAGCCCTCGGTCACAAATATTAAGTCAAAATTGACCTGGTACTGTGGACACAGTACGAGCAGCCCTTAGCGGCTCGCCATCGCACAAGTGCTCATGACGTCGCCTTTCCGCCTCAGATCTTTTTTTAATATGTGACTTGTAAGTACTGCATCTTTTCGAGTCAGTACAAACTTTAATTTTATTAATGTACTATATACCTAATGTTTTAGTACAGTTAGTCTAATTCTGAAGACGACGCTCATAGTAGCGTCGAAACCAGGTCAATTTTGACTTAATATTTGTGACCGAGGTCTTACTTTTTACAATATAAAAAAGGACATGCCTAAAATCCAGAGCAGAGTATCTGAAGTACTGCTCAGATACAACTTTGATAAAAACGGGCAGGAAATTCCGTGTCCTTCGACGAGGTGATCATCGCCTGGCTTTTAGCGCTGTCAAAATTCGCCGCAGTCATCGTTAAGGGCATTAAGGGTGGCCGCTAAACCGGCAGACGGTGGTTTTGGGAGGTGTCTTGAATCTGCCATCCGGGGGGGAGCTTTCTTTGGGCAGCCAGAATGCGCCTGCTGGCTTCGGGGACGTCACGTAGCGGCGGACGAGATTATCCCGGACCCCGGTGGCCGGGTGTCGCGCAGAAATCACGTGCCGCCGAGGGGCGGACGGCTCCCGAATCCCTAATCGACAGCCGAGTCAGCGACTCCATCTCGAAGAGGCGCCAAACGAAACACAAAAGTGAGGAGGAGCGCCGAAGTGGGCACAGGGCGAAAGCGAAGCGCAGCGGCGGTAAACCCGCAAGACGTATTGTCTGTCTCTTACCGCCTCAGTACACATTGGGTGGTCAATTCTGGATGTAATGGTTCCAGGGGTCTGTCTCTTACCACCTCAATACACATTGGGTGGTCAATTCTGGATGTAATGGTTTCAGGTGTCCCATTTAGTTAATTAGGCAACAGTGCCGAACTATATCAAACGTCATCCAGACAAACCTGGGCACTATTGTATTCTGTCCTCGGGGTCTCATCGACTAACAGAATGGGCTGCGTTTCACGCGATCGTTGTTTGGGGTTCTGGTTATACAACCGTCTTCACAGCAATTTCTGTTAAAATGAGTAAAATAGAAGAGACTAGAGTTGCACCCCGCCTAAACTAAGGTTCGATAGTTCTCGTACAGTACACAAATGACGTAGTAAGTGGTAGGGTTACCGGTAGTACTGGTAGCATTGGTAGCGAAAGAAACGTAAATGAATGTATAGTAATACAAGTTAGTTGATCGCACAACTTTTGCACTTTTATGTAACCGAAGCAATTACTTTTGATACATCCACAAACACAAAAATATATATAATTATTGTTATTTTGAAACCAATAGAACCTTCTTCATCACTATCAAAGGCAAGAGTTTCTTGTTATTACTGATAAATGCGGAAGTTGTTTGTGAATATCGGAAATATATTTTACATAAGTTTGACGAAGTGTTGAAGCAATGTTTGATGTATTTTTGTTTCGCGTTTTTTTTTAAATTTTACGTTTATGTCGAGAAAATTGCATTTTATAGAACTATATGATAAATCTGTATTGTTTTCTTTATTTTTACAACAATATCCCTCTGTTTCACGTTAGAAATCAACAACTGCAGAATAAAACCTGAATTAAATATAGAAAATATTAATTTTGCTATAAATATTCTATACTTTTCTGTAACAGGCATGAGGATAACTATGTATAACTAAAATATTCCATAGATTACCTGGACGAGGGTGAGTCAAATGAAAACCTTAAATTTGTAATAACCAATCGAAATTTCTCGCCGTTATCCTGTAAGTTGGTAAGCATGCTACAAACAGCGTGCAGGATGATCTGTAAGTGGCAGCATAGTGCAGATGCACACATACCGTCACAGTATCAGTATAAAGATGGCCGCCACACTTGCGACTTGCACCAGGGCAGAACAGCGTTCTGTTATTCGGTTTTTGCGTAGTGAAGGTTTGAAATCTATTGAAATTCATCGACGAATGAAGGTTCAATACGGTGATTCATGTATGTCACAGCAGCAAGTCTACGAATGGAGTAGGAAGTTCGCAAATGGTGTGACTTCAGTGGAAGATGCTCCTCGTCCACGTCAGGCACAACGAGTTGTGACTCCACAGAGCATTGCAGCAGTTGAAGCCATAGTGAAGGAAAACCGCCGAGTGACACTGAATGACATTACAGCATGTTTACAGATCAGTCATGGGTCAGCACACCACACTGTGCATGATGTGTTCCAGTTTCACTAAGTGTCTGCAAGATGGGTGCCACGGCAGCTGACTCCTGAAATGAGAGAACGACGTGTTGATGCCTGTGAAGAACTTCTTCGGCGCTTTGAACGAGAAGGTTATGGCTTCCTTGCAAGAATCGTTACTGAGAACGAAACCTGGGTTCACTTCCACCAACCGGAAACGAAAAGAGCGAGCAAGGAATAGCGCCATTCCTCATCACCAAAACCAAAGAAGTTTCGAACAGAACCATCAGCAGGGAAGGTTATGCTGACTTTCTTTTGGAAATAAAAGGCGTCATTTTGGAGCATTACACGCCTAGAGGGACCACTATCACCAGTGCATCATACACAGATCTCCTAAAGAATCATCTGCGGCCTGCAATCAAATCAAAGCGACGTGGATTGCTGTCAGCAGGTGTCCTTACCTACATTTTTGAGTGTCTTCCTCATCCACCATACTCACCAGACCATGCCCCAAGTGATTTCCATATGTTTGGACCACTCAAAGACGCAATGGGAGGAAAGAAGTTCCGTTCTGATGAAGAGGTGCGCCATGCGTTGCATGAGTGGTTGCGCGGACTACCAAAAGAATTTTTTTGTAAAGGAATTTATGCACTTTCTAAGAGCTGGAGGACTTCAATTGAGCTTGGGGGAGATTATGTTGAAAAGTGATACAGCTTTGTACCTCTTCTGCACAATAAATAATATTTAAAAAAATATTTAAGGTTTTCATTTGACTCACCCTCGTATCATCACACGGTTTCTAGAGAGCAAGGTGGCACAGTTGTTAGCAAATGGTTCAAATGGCTCTGAGCACTATGGGACTCAACTGCTGAGGTCATAAGTCCCCTAGAACTTAGAACTACTTAAACCTAACTAACCTAAGGACAACACACACATCCATGCCCGAGGCAGGATTCGAACCTGCTACCGTAGCGGTCGCGCGGTTCCACACTGTAGCGCCAGAACCGCTCGGCCAACAGCGGCCGGCAGTTGTTAGCACTCTGGACTCGCATTCGGGAGGACAATGGTTCAAACCCGCGTCCGGCCATCCTGATTTGGGTTTCCCGTAATTTCCCTATTTCTTTGTGGTTCCTTTGAAAGGGCATGGCTGATTTCCTTCCCCATCTTTGTAGCAGTCTGAGCCTGTGCTCCATCTCAAATGATCTCTATGTAGACGGTCCGTTAAACGCTAACCTTCCTTCCTGTGCTTCCTTGGTTTCTAGTCTGTTGACCATTTCTGGTTTTTAGGTGCATCTAGTAAGACACCGATTGCGTACATAAAGAAAGCAAGCGTTAAGAGGCAACGCCAAACTGGTACGCAACCCACCTAACATGCAGGTATGGTGTGTCGACCTTAACTGGCATAAGGCGTTAGCAAAAAATACCGTAGTGTACGCGTATTTATGATAGTCTAACAGCCTCTGGTAGTTTTACAACTCTTGTGTAGAATGTAATAATGCCCATACACCACTACGCAAGACAGAGTATTGGGCACATCCCAAATGCAGAGTAACTCAGATCGTGTACTAAAAAGCAGAATATTTCACTCTACCGTAGCGAATTACTTCAGGCCACTGCGGTCTCCATACCTGAGGGAGAGGGTGCGTGTTGTGTTCCACGCAGCGAGGGAGGTGTGCTGTGCCGGTGAGGAGGCGAGGAGAGCGTCGACGTCAGAGGGCTGGGCGCTCGTTAACTCGAACACGACTGCGGCCCAATATTACTGGGCTAAAAAATTTAATGCGGCCCGGCGTTTTATGGATTTTGCCAGCAGAGAGGCGCGGCCCGCGGGCATAATGTGTTGTCCCGCTAATGGCGAGCATAAAAGTGGGGCGGCGCTGGCGGAGGCGGCCGTGGAGGCGGTGGTGGCGGCACAGGAGGCGGCTGGAATGGGCTTGAGATGGTTTCAGCACATGCTCCACAGCGCTCCTAATAATACAAATCGCCAATTATATGCATCTGTTTCGTGTAAATTAGCTGCTGATGATATACAGATGTATATCGACATGATGAAAGGACGCGCGGTATCATGGCTGTGAAATGAAATGGTCGGGAGGCCCCTTACAGGGCAGACCCGGCCACCTTGGTGCAGGTCTTATTACATTCGACTCCACATTGGGCGACCTGCGCGCCGAATGGGAATGAAATGATGATGAGGACAACACAACACACAGTCCCTGAGCGGAGAAAGTTTCCGACCCAGCCGGGAATCGAATCCGGGCCCGTAGGACGACAATCCGTCACGCTGGCCACTCAGCTATCGGGGCGGCCTTCATGGCTGCATAAAATCATAAAATTTTCTCGAGCTCCTAGCTGTGTCAAGTGGATAAATGTCCTCAAACTTTCTGACAAATATTCCTTGTTCATAGTCAAGTGATGATTCACCACTCGACGGTGGTCGAGAAGTCCAAAAGCTCGAGGACATTTAACCAATTGATGCAGGTCGAATGAAGAACGATTAAACAGTGATTCGGATGATGGCTCCAAATGACGTAAAGCGGCGCTGTTGAGTTCTGAGCATGCGCCCTGATCATTAAGAGAAGAGATTACAATTTGTGCTCTCCAAGTACAGTGCAACTGCTAGTACCCAAAAATGAATAATAATTTTAGACGTAATGTTGAGGAAACAACAGTCAGACATCACTGATTATTAAAACTCATCTCAAAAGAGTCCAGACTGCTATTTACTTATTTATAGTTTCTGTGCCTGACATCAGCTTCCCACATCAGAACGATGGAATTCTCAAAAAAACTCGAAAATGTCAACTTTGAAGAACTGGAAATTTTAAAAGCTGTCAAGTAAAAACTTTTCTAGTGTATTAAGGTTGTCACCAGTACTTGACTACAGGGGATACAAGGTTAGTAAGTGCGAAGTTCTCGATTCGAATCTTGCTAGTAGCAATTTAATTTTTACGTTCATTCTATTTTTTTTTATTTTGACCGATGGAAATTTTAATTAACTGATACTGGAGTATGCTACTTTAAAAAATCAACCTCTCGTGCTCAAAACAGCTGCATACTTCTGCTTAACAAATGAGTTAAGGGGTTCAATGTTTGTCGTTGAGTATGCAAGTGACAAAAGGCTTAGAAAAGGCTTAAAATTACGTTTAAAGCTTGTAGTCGTTAAGTGCTCTGAGTGACAAACACTGAATGCTACATTCTGGGTGATTAGCGCTCCGTTTTAAGAAGAAGCTAGTTTTTCAGGCATCTCCGTGTTTATGATGTCATATGTCCTGAGGTATGTGTCGTACAATGATACAACTTTGCAGATACATTCACTGGCTTTTATGGATACTGTCTGCAAAGTGAGCTGCGGATAGACTTAGCACAGGGGGTGGACTAAAATATGGAAACAGCACAAACACAACACATTACCACGACTAATATGGTGTAGGATAACCGGTGGTATTTAAAACAGCTTCCAGTCATCTCGTAATGGATAGCTACAGGTCCCGTATGGTTATCACGGAATTCTTTTACGACTGTTGTTGCAAAACAGTTGCATGTTAAGGTGGGGATGATGGTGACGGGGAGCGATGGCTCAGCCTCCTCTCGAAAGGCTCCATAATACTGTGATGTGGCGAATGTAGTGGCCAGGGACGATGCGACAATTCATCCTCGAGCAAACAAAACCAATTCTGGGTGATACGAGCTGTGAGCACAAAGGCCGTGTCGTTTTCGAACACAGCATCCTCATTGGGGAACAAGCACCGTACCATGAGAGGTACCTCATCAGCCAAAATAGTCACATAATCCTTGTAGTAACGCAATCTTCCAGCGTAACCATGAGATTCTTGGAATACCACGACATGGCATCACGAACCCGCCGCCGTGTTTCACTCTTATGTGGCAAACTCGGCCAGAAGTTGGAAACAGTGAGCAACAAGGGTCATCCAACCAAATGAATTTCTCCACAGGTCAGGCATTATGGCTTTGTCACTGCGTTTTCATTTTACGGGCATTTGCATTACTGAGGTTTGTTTTTGGTATTCCAGCTCGCTGTGCAACTCTCTGCTTATGGGGCTCCCTTCGTGTTGTTTCTTGCCGGCAGGGTTCACGAGTGCGACTTTCAGCTCTGTACTTACTTCTGCAGCCGTCACAATCCTCTTCAATGACCGTCTGTCACGATCACTCAACACACATTTTCGTCTGGGTTGTGATACAGCGGATGATGTTTATCTCATTTCCCTGTATGCTGTGATGCTGTGTAAACATTCCTTATGGTGACACTCGAAGGGATCTCCATAATTACAGAATTGCACGGCGAGCTTGAATTAAAAAAAAAAATCGTCAGTTATGCAAATACCCGTAACAGGAAAACAAGGTGTCGAAGCCATAAAACCTGAACTGTTTACGGAAAGACCAACCATACGAGCACGAAAAATTTACACACGTTCGAGTTCTCTTGGTTCATCCCACATAATGCGTTCGCAACTACAGAGAAAACTGTCTTGACACGTGTACTGAGGACATTGCAGAACTTCCGTTCGTGGTCGAATAAAAACGCGCAACCAGCGGGGTTGGCTGGCATCTATATTTACACTGCCGGCCATTAAAATTGCTACACCAAGAAGAAATGCAGATGATAAACGGGTATTCATTGGACAAGTATATTATACTAGAACTGACACGTGATTACATTTCCACGCAATTTAGATGCACAGATCCAGAGAAATCAGTACCCAGAACAACCACCTCTGGCCGTAATAACGGCCTAGGTACACCTGCCCGTGCAGCTTCAATACGATACCACAGGTCATCAAGAGTAGTGACTGGCGTATTGTGACGAACCAGTTGCTCGGCCACCATTGACCAGACGTTTTCAGTTGGTGAGAGATCTGGAGAATGTGCTGGCCAGGGCAGCAGTCGAACATTTTCTGTATCCAAAAAGGCCCGTACAGGACCTCCAACATGACGTCGTCCATTATCCTGCTGAAATGTAGGGTTTCGCAGGGATCGAATGAAGGGTAGAGTCACGGGGCGTAACACATCTGAAATGTAACGTCCAATGTTCAAAGTGCCGTCAATGCGAACAAGATGTGACCGAGACGTGTAACCAATGGCACCCCGTGCCATCACGCCGGGTGATACGCCAGTATGGCGATGACGAATACACGCTTCCAATGTGCGTTCACCGCGATATCATCAAACACGGATGCGACCATCGTGATGCTGTAAACAGAACCTGGATTCATCCGAAATAATGACGTTTTGCCATTCGTGCACCCAGGTTGTTGTCTTGCAAACGTCCCCAACTGTTGACACAGGGATCGAGACGTGGCTGCACGATCCGTTACAGCCATGCGGGTAAGATGTCTGTCATCTCGACTGCTAGTGATACGAATCCGTTGGAATCCAGCACGGCTTTCCGTATTACCCTCCTGAACCCACCGATTCCATATTTTAGTCATTGGACCTCGACCAACGCGAGCAGCAATGTAGCGATACGATAAACCGCAATCGCGATAGGCTACAATCCGACCTTTATCAAAGTCGGAAACGTGATGGTACGCATTTCTCCTCGTTACACGAGGCATCATAACAACGTTTCACCCGGGAGCGCCGGTAAACTGCTGTTTGTGTGTGAGAAATCGGTTGGAAACTTTCCTCATGTCAGCACGTTGTAGGTTTCGCAACCGGTGCCAACCTTGTGTGAATGCTCTGAAAAGCTAATCATTTTTGCGTATCACAGCATCTTCTTCCTGTTGGTCAAATTTCGCGTCTGTAGCACGTCATCTTCGTGGTGTAACAATTTTAATGGCCAGTAGTGTATGTTCAGGCATGAACTTCTCGCTGTGTTTCCACATTTTTATCCAACCCCTATAGTAAATAGTGATCTAAAACTCTATGCATGATGAGGCAGTTTTATTGCATGAACAGGGAAATGTAGTAGCGATAAACTTTTTCGCTTTCTTTTTTATTTGGGGTGGGGGGTGGGAGGGGGGGGGGGGGGAGGGCTGTCAGGGAGGTAAAGTTTGGCAGCTCTGAAATTATGCTTAAAGTTTATTGCAAGACGCTAACTGCTCTGCGTGAATATAGTGTGGGCAACTGGCGTGCAGTGATTTGCGCTGCTTCTGGACATATACAAAGTTTCTGACTGTAATACCTGTCTTACTATGTTGAACCTTTAACATAATATTGTACCTCTTAATGAGTACACCATGACAACACTGTTAGTTAGTTTCTTGTTCCATGGCTCATTTTGGACTATAAATCGGACAAGCCATTTTACATTCACAACGCAGATCGTTTTGTAAACACGCCTACATGCTGGACATTTATAACCAGCTTTGATTTCATCACGAAGGGTTGCGCACAGCGACCGTATACTACAAGGAATGAGTCACACAGCAGTTAGTCGCAATCCCATTAGTTTTTATTATTCTCACAAATCTAGATTTCGGCTATAAACCGCCACCTTCAGTGCATTTTCGCTACAATGCAACAGTCTCTCGGCAGTTCATGTCACCGTAAGTTCTTGCAGGTGTATATGCAGAAAGACGCTGTTGCGGTAATTTTCAAATCTAGATTTGCAAGGACATTCATAATTCTCTTTTTGTAATAAACTGTTGTGACTTAGCATTTCCTAAAAACCACACTTTACACGTGACGACAGTAGAAATCCTCCTACAAAATAGAAGGCGTTGTCAAGAAGAAAATTTTTCAGTTTATTTTCAAATTTTACTTTGCTGTCAAAAATTGGTTCAAATGGCTCTAAGCACTATGGGGTTTAACATCTGAGGTCATCAGTTCCCTAGACTTAGAACTACTTAAACCTAACTCATCTAAGGACATCACACACATCCATGTCCGACGCAGGATTCGAACCTGCAACCGTAGCAGCAGCGCGGTTCCGGACTGAAGGGCCTAGAACCGCTCGGCCACAGAGTCCGGCACTTTGCTGTCTGTCAGACATTTTATATCACTGGGTAAGCGATAAAATTTTTTTGTTGTAGCGTTGTGTACCCTTTTTTGTGCTAAAGACAATCTTGATGTGGAATAATGAACGTCATTTCACCATCTGGTATTGTAATTATGTACATCAGAGTAAATTTTTAAAATCAATCAATAATCATATAAAATCAGGTTACCCTCCATTCAGAGGTTGGCTGTTGCACGCAGCGACTGTTATTTTGTAAATAATAGTTTTTAGCTATCAGTCGTCCTTTGGAATTTTTATTGACAGATCTAGATTTCAGCTAGAAACTAGCCATTCTCAATGCACTATCATTTTAGATCAATGCATGTAATGCCTGTTGGTCGGGTTCAATCAACTGTGGATGAAGCCCGACCAACAGGCATTACATGCACTAATCAAAAATGATAGTGCATTGAGGATGGCTAGTTTCTAGCTGAAATCTAGATCTGTCAATGAAAATTCAAAAGGACGACTGATAGCTGAAATCTATTATTTATAAGATCATATCAAATGTTAAAAATCAAATTTTCGTTGCCCCTCGAAGTCGTTAGACGGGCTACCGACAACTAGGACTGTGCACTACGAAGCACGAATCGTAGATGGTTATACGTCTGGTAATAAAGACGTAAGGGGACAACAGGTGAAAGGACGAGTGTTAACAATAGGCGAACAAGGGAGTGATTCAACTACAGGAGGTGAGAAGTGACTGCGGAGTTACCCCCGGAGAGAGCAAAGGTGAAGTTGCTGCAGGCGCCACCATATTTTTCGGCGTGTAGAGGAGAAGGGTTGCAGCGAGGGAAACTCGGCGACGAGATTACCGCGAGGAGAAAGGAGTCGCAGCCGATTACCGAGCCGCGGGCCCGACATCTGGTTGCTGGCCGGGCTCTGAATTCATAGAGCGTTATTTAATTAAAGAGGGGCCGAAAGCAGGCCAGAGCTACAAGGGCGCGGGATTGGACAAAGCCGAGGCGGAAGGCGCGGGCCCAGTAATTGTCGTGCCAGAGGAGTCACTGCCAGCAGACCTTCTCCTCCCCCCCCCCCCCACCCGTAACCACCCCCTTGCTGCACGGCCTCGTCTCGTCTCGTTTATGGTAACGACTTCCTTCCTCACAGACTGCGCAGAGGGCGCGGGACAGCGCCGTCACCATGGCAACGCGCTCCGGCCTTCTAGACGAATGGACCGGCCACAAGCCTACGGGAGGCCTGTGGAGGCTCCAGCTGACCGAGCCACTATCTCTAGAAGGCACGGAATCGCCACACGGACGGAACTTATTCTCCTGGGAAACACACTGTTGATCATCAAAATTACAGTTCCGTGTATTCACGACAGTGATTCAAATGAAAACTTTTAAAAGTTCCATAGAATTTAGAAAAGTTATGTGACTGAGTTGGTAGGTGGTAATATGGTTCCTTGCAGTTCAGAAAGGGACCGACAGGTGGCATAATGATGTTACAGTGCAGGGAAACGCAGCAGCGTCCTCATCAAGATGGCTGTCTGTGATGCATTTTTAGTGTAGTGAAGGTACCAAACCAGTCGAAATTCATCGCAGAATGGCAGCGCGGTACGGTGATTGATGTTTGTCGTTGCAGCAAGTGTACGAGTGGTGAGGGAAGTGTACAATCAGTGTAATTTCCGTGGAGGATGCCGCAGGACCAGGGCAGCCTCACAGATTAGTGACGGACGACATCATTGTGTTAGTCGAGGAGCTTGTAAAGGAGAACAGATGGGTAACTCGGATCGAAATAGCCAGAAGTCTAAAGATTAGTATTGGTTCAGGGCAGAATATTGTTCACAAAGTAATGCACTGCAAAATGGGTGGCACGTCAGTTGACTGCCAAATTGAAAGACCGCCACGTCGATCTTCGTGAAGAACTTATGGATCGTTTCCGCGTCGAAGGCGACGCATAGCTACAGGTGATGAAACTTGTCTTCGCTATCAGCACCCAGAAAGGAAACGATGAAGATAGGGGTGACGCCACAGCGCATCGCCGAAACCAAAAATACACTATGTGATCAAAGGTATCCGGACACCTGGCTGAAAATGACTTAGAGGTTCGTGGCGCCCTCCATCGGTGAGGTTGGAATTCAGTATGGTGTTGACCCACCCTTAGCCTCAATGAAAGCTTCCACTCTCGTAGGCATACGCTCAATCAGGTGCTGGAAGGTTTCTTGGGGAATGGTAGCCCATTCTTCACGGAGTGCTGCACTGAGGAGAAGTGTCGAGGTCGGTCCTTGAGGCCTGGCACGAAGTCGGTGTGTAACGTTGTTGCTTTAATTTGCTATGAAGGCGGTACTGATAGACAATAAAAGCGGGTTAAAGCTGTGAGCTGTCTGGGGAAGTTAACCTTGCATTACTGAGCAACTGTTTCACCAGGTATCCAGTCTAGCTTACCAAATTCCCAACCAGACTAACATTAATTATAATCTTTTAATCGTCATGCGACAACCGGTGATATATATATATATAAAAGAGAATTTAAATGAAAAGAAATAAATCAGTTTATATTTGGAAATTTATTTTAACACTGATCATTGAAATTTCAGCATATTAAACTTGAGTCATAACTAAGCTGGTGCCTTATTTAGGACTGTAAAAATGTGAGTTTGTAACCTTACGGAACACATCAAATAGGGAGCCAAGATTGGGAGACTACATACAACACTGTATTCATAAAATAACACACAAAGAACGTTGAAACATATGCAAGAGGAAATTAACCACAACCAACCGATTCAATTTTCACCCAAAGAAGTTACGTTCGTAGCGCAATCCTGTCCGTCATGAAATTACCACACACTGGTTACTAAATTCATACTAACTCTCTGTGAAATCTTCCCGAAAAGAATAGCTGAGGGCTACTTTGATGCTTTCACCACATGCTTCACGTGGTCAACTTGGTTTACACAAAGAGTGTAACTCCACAATAATTTTGATAATTAAAATAAATTACATTGAAACGCAATTTACTAAAGAAAAACCTCGAACTGGTTACTATCGTCTTACTATTAACCTGATGGGTCAAACAGTTGTATAAGCACGTGGTACTGGTCTCATAAAGTACACACCACGTGGGTTGAACATAAAGAAAAGTTGCTATATTAAAAAAATATTGTCAAGGCGAGACGTTATAATCACACGAGCATTCGCATTTTAGAGTTACTGATCAACACGTGGTTCCACTTTACTCACAAAGTAGTAACAAAGCAACTACCGGAATATATTCTGAACTGTACATTCCAATCACACTGCGTTGCAATTTAAGATAACATTAGATATTTTAGAGCTAAACCTGAAATAAAGGTGATTAAATTTTCAGTTAGGATGAACTTAAGAAATCCATTGTCTTAGCCGACACGCGCTTAGCCGGAGATCTTACCACTTCAGACGCTCGCCGCGGACCGACTGCCCTGGGCCGCTACCGAGCGTGCTTCCTTATACAAAACGGAAGTGACCAGAGAGGCAGCTTCCTATACCAACATGACAAGGACCATACTAAGGATAGAAACCGCTTTGCTTTTAGAAAGCGTAGCTACCTGTTCCGACGTTGGTCCTACTGTTCTCTAGCAGACAGGCTTGTCTGCTACCATCCAGCATGCAACTAGAAATACATTTGCTCATTCATCCTCTCACACACAAGGGTAAGGGGATGACAGTATCTTATCATATACAGTATATAAAAGAAAGCGGATGTACGTTCCGTATGGGACTGTGTGACATGAATTACATATAAACTGTGTTTTAAAGTGTAGTAGTGTGACAGATCGTTCTTGTTTATGTGTAAAAGTAACATGTTTCACTGCTCAGTCTCCTCCCAGATAGTCAGAAACACCACAGTAAATTTAGAAGAGGAATTTATCCCGTAAATGACAACAGATTTAAGAAATTAACATGAAAGGAATCCAACAGAGACCTTTCAGGTGTTCCAAAACAACCCAAAGGTGTTCTATAAGATTCAGGTCAGGACTCTGTGCAGGATAGTCCATTACAAGGACGCTATTGTCGTGTAACCACTCCACCATAGGCCGTGCATTATGAACAGGTGCCACTCGTGTTGAAAGATGTAATCGCCGTCCCCGAATTGCTCTTCAACAGTGGGAAGCAAGAAGGAGTTTAAAACATCAATATAGGCCTATACTGCCACGCAAAACAACAAGGGTGCAAGCGCCCTCCATCAAAACCACGACGACAGCATAACATCACCGCCTCCGAATTTTACTGTTGGCACTACACACGCTGGCAGATGACGTTCACCCGGCTTTCGTGATACCCACAGCCTGCCATCGGATCGCCACATTGTGTACCGTTATTCGTCACTCCACAAAACATTTTTCTTCTGTTCAATCACACAATTTTTACGCTGCTTGCACGAAGCGAGGCGCCGTTTGGCATTTACCGGCGTGATGTGTGGTTTATGAGATCCGCCAGGTTAGCCGAGAACGCTAATGCGCTGCTTCCTGCAGTCAGGTGGGAGCTCCGGCCCCGGATCGAATCCACCTGGAAGATTAACGGCGAGGGCTGGTGTGCCAGCCAGACTGGATGTTGTTTTTAGGCGGTTTTACACATCCCACTAGGTGAATACCGGGCTGGTCCCTATGTCCCGCGTCAGATACGCGACTCGCAGACATCTGAACACGTTCGCACTCTTCCACGGATTACACCAGACGCAGACGGCTGTGGTACACTAATTCCGTCCCGGAGGAGGGGGGGGGGGCGGTGTGGCAGGAAGAGCATCCAGCCACCCCTTCCGATTAACATTGTCAATTACGATCCTATCCATGCCGATCCTGCGAATCCGTGGGATAAAGTCGTAATTGAAAGAAAGATGTGTGGCTTATGAGCAACCGCTCGGCCATAAAATCCAAGTTTTTTCACCTCCCGCCTAACTGTCATAGTACTTGCAGTGGATCCTGATGCAGTCTGGAATTCCTGTGTGATGGTCTAGATAGATGTCTACCTATCACACATTACGATCCCCTTCAAGTGTCGGCGGTCTCTGCCAGTCAACAGACGAGGTCGGCCTGTACGCTTTTGTGCTGTACGTGTCCCTTCACGTTTCCACTTCACTGTCACATCGGAAATAGTGGACCTAGGGATGATTCAGAGTGTGTAAATCTCGCGTACAGACCAGACCTAATCACCTGACCACGTTCGATGTCCGTGAGTTCCGCGGAGCGCCCCATTCTGCTCTCTCACGATGTCTAATGACTACTAAGGTGGTTGATATACAGTACCTGGCAGTAGGTGGCAGCACAATGCAGCCAATATGAAAAACGTATGTTTTTTGGGTCTCCGGAGACTTTTGTGTATTCCGCATTCAACAGTCTGCTGGAAAAGTCATGTGCATTTTCTTCTGGTATTCAAATGGAGTTACTCTGGAGCGTCACATGGGTAGAGGAATGAGGGTAACCAGTACTTCTTAACGACACATGCTGAAGAATAAACTTTGCCCTGCAGACAGGAGTAAAGGATGGGAACTTCTGACTTCAGGAGTACCACTACACCGCGACAGCGCCCGATCGCATACAGGAGGTAAGATAGTTGGGACTACTCAGGAAATTAAATCTGAGTGTCTGGTATGTCCTCCTTATTCACAGACCTCGTTCCTGGTGACTTTCATCTGTTCAGTGCACTCAAAGAAGCAATTGGAGGCAGAGAGACAAAGAGGCGAAATCCATGGTGTACCACTGGCTACATACATGACCAAAAGAATTCTTTCATCATCATATCTATGCACTTCCAAAGTGGTGCAATACGAGTAGTGAACATCAGGGATAGCAGGCCGAAAAATGACATGTAGTCTTTTGTTTATTGGTACAATAACAATATTATTGCACTTTTAAGGTCTGCATTGAAACACCCTCGTAAATGTGACCTGTCATATAGTGGTTACGATATTTGATGCTGTCACAATATGGGGTAATCTATAACTACCTCATGTATCGGTTTACAAAGTGTCTCCCCAAGTTTCTGTTCGAAATATGCATTGCGGTTAGTTGCAGAGTGTACCACCAGAAGTCAGGTATGTCAGAACATGTAGGCCGAACAGCCGGAAGAATTCTGCTTGCAAGCTTCGCCCTGGCTTGGGTGCCATAGCGCTCAGCTTGGCTGCACCCTTCCCCCACTGCCCGCCATGCTGTCTGAGCAGATGCAGGGAGAAGAGGTGGAAACTTAACGAGCTGTATTTAGATGGCAAAGCAGACACAATGCGGGATTTAACTAAGGCGTTTCATTGTGTTGATCGCAAAATATTACTTCAGAAGTTGCACCTTTATAGAATGGCCGGCCGGTGTGGCCGAGCGGTTCTAGGCGCTTCAGTCTGGAACCGTGAGACCGCTACGGTCGCAGGTTGGAATCCCGCCTCCGGCATGGATGTGTGTGATGTCCTTAGGTTAGTTAGGTTTAAGTAGTTCTAAGTTCTAGGGTACTGGTGACCTCAGATGTTAAGTCCCATAGTGCTCAGAGCCATTTTTATAGAATGAGAGGAGTAGCTCGAAATTCGTTCCTCTCATACTTTAAGAACAGATACCAAGACTTCTCGACAGTGACGAGAACGGCTATGAGATGGCGTCTTATTGAGGCATGGTTAAGTGGGAGGGGGTCAGTGCTTGGACAACTACTGTTTATATATATATATATATATATATATATATATATATATATATATATATATATATTACACTACATGGTTTATTTTTATTCATTTATGACATACAGCATTATACTCCACGGAGACTCTTCCCATTCACGAATGGTATTTTTCTCTAGAAAAGGGCAGTGTAAGCTCGCGAACCTCGTGTCGAGCCATGTTCATTAGTCTGGGAATTCTGCCATTGGCCTCTCAATATTTATTTTCTTTTATGTCGATTCTTGTAAACAGAATGAGATTATTCTCACGAACTATCAGCTTTCACTGAGTTAACACTAGGCAGAAATGCAATCCGCATTTGGATCTGATCTACATGACTTTTAAGCAGAGAGGCATACAGTAGTCCAAACCGAAGAATTTCCTCATGGGTCTCTCCTTGTATTCGGTCGCAGAGATAAAAATCTGTTTACTGAGTTTAAAAAAAAAGGTTAAAAAATGGTTCAAATGGCTCTGAGCACTATGGGACTTAACTTCTGAGATCATCAGTCCCCTAGAACTTAGAACTACTTAAACCTAACTAACCTAAGGACATCACACACATCCATGCCCGAGGCAGGATTCGAACATGCGACAGTAGCGGTCGCGCGCTTCCAGACTGTAGCACCTAGAACCGCCCGGCCACATCTGCCGGCTTACTGAGTTATATTAACGATTAGGCTAGTGCGTAGTCACAGCTCGTCGTCGAAAAAAATTTATGTACATTTTGTCTAGTACACTACTGGCTATTAAAATTGCCACACCACGTAGATGACGTGCTACAGACGCGAAATTTAACCAACAGGAAGAAGATGCTGTGATATGCAAATGATTAGCTTTTCAGAGCATTGACACCTATAACGTGCTGATATGAGGAAAGTTTCCAACCGATTTCTCATACACAAATAGCAGTTGACTGGCGTTGCCTGGTGAAACGTTGTTGTGATGCCTCGTGTAAGGAGGAGAAAGGCGTACCATCACGTTTCCGACTTTGATAACGAGCGGATTGTAGCCTATCGCGATTGCGGTTTATCGTATCGCGACATTGCTCCTCGCGTTGGTCGAGATCCAATGACTATATGCAGACTATGGAATCGGTGGGTTCAGGAGGGTAATACGGAACGCCGTGCTGGATTCCAACGGCCTCGTATCACTAGCAGTCGAGATGACAGGCATCTTATTCGCATGGCTGTAACGGATCGTGCAGCCACGTCTCGATCCCTGAGGCAACAGATGGGGGCGTTTGCAAGACAACTACCATCTGCACGAACAGTTCGACGACGTTTGTAGCAGCATGGACTATCAGCTGGGAGACTATGGCTGCGATTACCCTTGACGCTGCATCAGAGACAGGAGCGCCTGCGATGGTGTACTCAACGACGAACCTGGGTGCACGAATGGCAAAACTCCATTTTTTGGGTTGAATCCGGCTCTGTTTACAGCATCCTGATGGTCACATTCGTGTTTCGCGACATCGCGATGAACGCACATTGGAAGCGTGTATTCTTCATCGCCATACTGGCGTATCACCTGGCGTGATGGTATGGGGTGCCATTGGTTACACGTCTCGGTCGCCTCTTGTTCGTATCGACGACACTTTGAACAGTGGACGTTACATTTCAGATGTGTTACGACCCTGGCTCTACCTCTCATTCGATCCCTGCGAAACCCTACATTTCAGCAGGATAATGCACGACCGCATGTTGCAGGTCCTGTACGGGCCTTTCTGGATACAGAAAATGTTCGACTGCTGCCCTGGCACCCACATTCTCCAGATCTCTCACCAATTGAAAACGTCTGGTCAATGGTGGCCGAGCGACTGACCCGTCACAATACGCCAGTCACTACTCTTGATGAACTGTGGTATCGTGTTGAAGCTGCATGGGCAGCTGTACCTGTACACGCCATGCAAGCTCTGTTTGACTCAACGCCCAGGTGAATCAAGGCCGTTATTACGGCCAGAGGTGGTTGTTCTGGGTACTGATTTCTCAAGATCTATGCACCCAAATTGCGTGAAAATGTAATCACATGTCAGTTCTAGTATAATAAAATGGCTCCGAGCACTATGGGACTTAACTTCTAAGGTCATCAGTCTCCTAGAATTTAGAACTACTTAAACCTAACTAACCTAAGGACATTACACACATCCATGCCTGAGGCAGGATTCGAACCTGCGACCGTAGCGATCGCGCGGTTCCAGACTGTAGCGCCTTGAACCGCTCGGCCACTCCGGCCGGCTCTAGTATAATATATTTGTCCAATGAATACCCGTTTATCATCTGCATTTCTTCTTGGCGTAGCAATTTTAATGGCCAGTAGTGTATGACCTTTGTGACGTTAATTTCATGTACTGACTCATGCCATGTCCATGGAGATCTACTCCTCACTTATAGTGCACGGAATTAGGCGTCTAAAATAAAAAAAATAAAAAATTAAAAGATAAATCCTCAACATTATGCCGAGCAATATGTAAACAGTCTATCCCGCCATCCCCTGCCCCTTTCAGCAATCCCTTAGCGACCTCCGCTTATTCTTGTTGTGCCTTCCAACAGTCAAATAAGGGTGTGTTTGATAACTTCGCACCCTGGTCGTGGTAACGAGCGCGAAGTCACTGCAGTGTGCTGGTGGCCTGTAGCTGGTGGGCGGAAGGAGCACTTTGCGCTGTTTGGGAGTACGGCACCCAGGTCGGGGCTATCGAGCGGAGAGGAGACGTGTCTGTTGCGCGCGCGGCGGCTAACGATGTGTACACTGCATGACGCCCGCCGGAGACAAAACACTCCGCAGCTGCCAACTTGCTAACATCAACAAAACCCGCGCCGGGCCCGCACCCTGCGCGGCCGCCCAGTAGCTAGCAACCGGCAGCCAGAGAACTTAACGCCCCAAGTTTCCGTCCGCCGGAGCCGCCGCGTATGTATACGGCAGCCCCGAAGAGGGGAAAGTTCCCGGCGGGAGATTACCGCGCACAGTGCTGCCAACTTGGCCGATCGCTCACGCGCTCTCTTTTTCCTTCTGCCGGCGGCCCTGCTGCCCGTATTTCCGCCGAAATCGTTTAACTTTGGGCGAAAGACGTATTCCTCTTACACTTGCGTCTGAGGTGCCGATTTTCTCAAAGTTTGGGCACACCATCTAAAATACGTTTACGTGAACATGTGTTCTGGTATGGAGGGTGGAGTTCCACGTCCTTTTGACGTCATGGTTCTTACAGATGAAGCAGCATCGTTGTTTGGGAAGGGATTCTAAAAGAGTGGGCTGTGTAGTGCTAAAAATATTTTCTTATCAATCTCCAGACGCTAAAATACTACCTCAAGATGTTCATTTTATGATTCGAAATCCGTCTCTCCGAATAAACTGTCTTATGACATTCCCACTAAGCTTGATCCGTAATTTGGAACCAAGTCTTTCGCAACGGCAGTCATAAGTAAAACATTCTCGGTTTCCTTGCCGCATCAATACTGTTCGATGAAACATAAATTTTGTCCCAAGCCTTCACGTACTGGGATTCCGTTATTAAAGAGGCTGTTGAAATAAGAATGAGCGAGAAGAACCAGAGAATCAGCCGAGACATTCCTTCGAAGGTTTACGTTCCAATGGAAGCGGTGGCCCCACCAGCGCAGACATTGACACCGTCTGCGACATCAGTATGTGATCGCCGACCAGTCACAGGCCGCCCAATCAGAAGGCATCCGCGGGCTATAAAAAGGCAGCAGTGAAGACAGTCAGTTGCTCCTCACGATGACGATGGAGGCTATCGTCGAAAGCTTGAGATTTTATCCCGAATTGACGCGGCAAGAAAACCGAGAATGTTTTATATATTGTGCCGTGATACACTAGAAAAGGTTCGTAAGAGCCATTAGCTCGACATTGAAAGAAAAAAAGTTGTTTAGGATAGCAACCAACATTGCTTGCCAGGCTATTAATGTATAACATGAACAGCAATGGACCCAACACACTTCATTTGGGCACATCTCAAGATACTCGTACATCTATTAGCTTCCCTCTGCAAGATATCATGCAGCGTCTCCCTCCTAATAAATTTCTTTTGATACCACATATGGCTCTGTTTTTATTAATTACAACTGAAGTGGTACTGAATGAAGTGCTTATGTGAAGTCAAAAAATATTACATCTACCACACTGCGTTGATGGATGTCTTCGACGATGTTATGTGAGAAAAACGCGACTCGGTTTTCGCGTGACCGATACTTTCGGAATACACGCTGTTTAACATAGAGACTATCATTCTGTTTCAGGAACCGTAAACCGGGTGTACTTTGACCGCTGTGGTTATATGCCTAATTGGAGATGATTAGTTCTGTAATGTTATTTTACAGCCCACACATTCATAATAATTTTCTTTATAATAATATCTATTATAATTGGTGGATTTGGTAATTGACTTGTACCATTAATAATTGGCGCATCAGAGCTGACGCTCAGTTGGGTGTTCAGAGTATACTGTTTGATGGTGAAGTTCCATCAATATACACTAGATGGTACCATGTAGTGCTGATTTTCTGGCGCAACCCGATGCGACATATAACTGTATACAAAAAAGTGTGTTAAAATCTGGTTGTGAAAAACCATCAATATCATTTAACTGAAAAGCCGTCGGTGTTTTCAACTGTACCTTGTGAGTTACTTGATAAATTCTCAAAACAGACGATCAATTAATTTGTTATTCACATGTATATATCTGCCAGTTTATTATGATTTCTGATGTAATGTGCATGATTTCTCTAATTTTTGGTTAATTTGACCACTCGTCATTGATGCCCCAGGATTTTAGATACACACTTCACTAAAAAGTGTTGATGCCAATGACAGTATGGAACTAAAAATTACAAACATTAATGACCAATATGTAGGCAGAAGCTCATTTGTAATTGTTAATGTGGCTACAACTAATAAAAATTAAGCGATATATTGCTCAAATCGCTAGGTGTTGTGCTTTAGGCAGTCATTTAGATGCAACATATGTCAAATACCTATGGAAACAAGGAATGAAGTTTGTTTGACCACAAGTGCCAGATGTTGACTTAATAAGTGAAGCACAGACACCGCTACTTCTAACTGAAGCAGATGTCTTGAAACGAGGATTTAGGTATAAGATGGATGAAATTAGAGGTATTGTGCTGAACTCAACTTCAAGCTACGTTTGTGGTACACCATCCTATAATATTGATTACGGATCACACTGTTTGAATTTATGTGCCATACTAGTGTTTTTCATTTATGAGGCGTAATGAAGCACTTAAGAGAACTTTAGATCGATATATTTATTTCTGGGCGGTCAGAGGTCCTTTGTGTTTTTGAAATATTGACCACAAATGGAGTGATAGTTAAATGGCTCTGAGCACGATGGGACTTAACATCTGAGCTCATCAGTCTTAGAACTTAGAACTACTTAAACCTAACTAACCTGAAGACATCACAAACATCCATGCCCGAGGCAGGATTCGAACCTGCGACCGTAGCAGTCGCGCAGCTCCGGACTGAAGCGCCTCGAATCGCTCGGCCTCCACGGCCGGCGGAATGATAGTTAACAATTGTGGTGGAAGTATAGGCCGGTCAATGTATCCCAAAACGATGCTAACTTTGACCAGCTACAATTTTTTCCATTACTTCCGCTGCACTGTAGGAAATGTATTGTGCCATTTAGTATGTAATCCTTTCACCCAAGCCACTATGTTCACTAACATAAATATCACAGAATTTAAAGAGCGGTCATGACAATCATATCTGAAAATGCTTTTTTATTCCAGTCTCTGATCACAAATGAATTCTTTAGACGATGACCGGTTTCAGTCTGTAATGACCATCTACAGATCTTTTTTACACCATGTCCTAAAGTGATACGGCCATAATGGCATCGTCAAATATATAATCAGCATAGGATCGTCACATAGATTTAAAATATGGTGTAGATGCTATGCTGATTATATTTATATGTTTTGAAGATGCCATTATGGCCGTATCACTTTAGGACATGGTGTAAAAAAGATCTGAAGATGGTCATTACAGACTGAAACCTGTCATCGTCTAAAGAATTCATTTGTGATCAGAGACTGGAATAAAAAAAGCATTTTACAATATTGGATCACTGTTTGTACACGCGATTATGTCGCAGTTGGTGAATCATATCTGAATCTGAAAATCGGCAAAAATATATCCGATTTACGATACCTCATACTGTTTGACTTCTGAATATGTTTTAAGGTTATACAACAGATGGATGTCAAATTGCGTACATGGATCACTTCCATTATCTTTCTTGTAGTCTTGTGTGACGTGCGTTTTTTTTTTCAACCGTTGGCAGACTCATCGATAGGTTATGGTTGAAAGAGGGGCCAACTCAAATGTAAATTGTTTGTAGAATGTGATAGGGATTCTATTAGTCCCTGGGGCATTGCTAAATTTTAGCTATTTCAAATGTTTCTGAACACCACTGCCACTAAAATGTGTGTGAAAAGGCATGATGTAGTGAATTAAGCAATCAGTAATAGTTCGGCCTGGAATCTCGTCGACTAGAGTGGAATAGTCTTCAGTGATGAGTCTCACTTCGAACTGAGCCTCGATGGCCAGCGAAGGTGTGTCTGAGACGCCACAGACGACTGTGGGAAACCGATCTGAATGTCGCCACCATACGGTCCAACAACTAGGAGTTATGGTCTGTCGTGCTATTTTATTTCATACAAGAACCCCTTCGGTCGTCACAGCGGTACGTCTAAAATGTTCTACACCTCGTTTTGTTGCCCTTCGTGCTAAGCCATCCTCCGCTTAAATTTCAGAAAGATAATTCCCGCACGCACCTGGCAAGAGTTTCTACTGCTTGTCTTCGTACCTGCCAAACCGTACCTCGGCCATTAAGGTTGCCGGATCTCTCGTCAGTTGAGAACGTTTGGAGCATTGTGACCAGGGCTCTACAGCTAGCTCTGGGGTTCGACGATTTGACGTGCCAATTGGCATGGCAACACTTGTGAGGACATCCAACAGATCCATCAATCAGTGCCATGACTTGCATAAAGGCCAGATTGGAATAACGCGTTATTCGCTTGCTCAATCTGTGAATCTTTTTCTCTTGAATAAATCATCCAATTTTTCCAAAATTGTAATCATTTGTTTGTCTGTACATGTACACCCATTCTTCAGATTTACGTCCCATTCGGATAATTGCTTCGTGGTGCGTTGCTGTTTTTGTCTTACAGTGTTCAGCACTGTTGTTGTTGTTGTTGTGGTCTTCAGTCCAGAGACTGGTATGATGCAGCTCTCCATGCTACTCTATCCCGTGCAAGCTTCTTCATCTTCCAGTACCTACTGCAACCTACATCCTTCTCAATCTGCTTAGTGTATTCATCTCTTGGTCTCCCTTTACGATTTTTAACCACCACGCTGCCCTCCAATACTAAATTGGTGATCCCTTGGTGCCTCAAATACTAAATTGGTGATCCCTTGATGCCTCAAAACATGTCCTACCAACCGATACCTTCTTCTAGTCAAGTTGTGCCACAAATTTCTCTTCTCCAGAATTCTATTCAATACCTCCTCATTAGTGATGTGATCTACCCATATAATCTTCAGCATTCTTCTGTAGCACCACATTTCGAAAGCTTCTATTCTCTTCTTGTCCAAACTGTTTATCGTCCACGTTTCACTTCCATACATGGCCACACTCCATACAAATACTTTCAGAAACGACTTCCTGACAAATCTAGATGTTAAAAAATTTCTCTTCTTCAGAAACGGTTTCCTTACCATTGCCAGTCTACATTTTATATCCTCTCTACTTCGACCATCATCAGTTATTATGCTCCCTAAAATAGCAAAACTCATTTACTTCTTTAAGCGTCTCATTTCCTAATCTAATACCCTGAGCATCATCCGATTTAATTAGACTATATTCCATTATCCTCGTTTTGCTTTTTTTGATGTTCATCTTATAGCCTCCTTTCAAGACAGTGTCCTTTCCGTTCAGCTGCACTTCCAAGTCCTTTTCTGTCTCTGACAGAATTACAATGTCATCGGCGAACCTCAAAGTTTTTATTTCTTCTCCACGGATTTTAATTCCAACTCCGAATTTTTCTTTTGTTTCCTTTACTGCTTGCTTAATATACAGATTGAATATCATCAGTGAGAGGCTACAACCCTGTCTCACTCCCTTCGCAACCACTGCTTCCCTTTCATGACCCTCGAATCATATAACTGCAATCTGGTTTCTATACAAATTGTAAATAGCCTGTCGCTCCTTGTACACTCCTGGAAATTGAAATAAGAACACCGTGAATTCATTGTCCCAGGAAGGGGAAACTTTATTGACACATTCCTGGGGTCAGATACATCACATGATCACACTGACAGAACCACAGGCACATAGACACAGGCAACAGAGCATGCACAATGTCGGCACTAGTACAGTGTATATCCACCTTTCGCAGCAATGAAGGCTGCTATTCTCCCATGGAGACAATCGTAGAGATGCTGGATGTAGTCCTGTGGAACGGCTCGCCATGCCATTTCCACCTGGCGCCTCAGTTGGACCAGCGTTCGTGCTGGACGTGCAGACCGCGTGAGACGACGCTTCATCCAGTCCCAAACGTGCTCAATGGGGGACAGATCCGGAGATCTTGCTGGCCAGGGTAGTTGACTTACAACTTCTAGAGCACGTTGGGTGGCACGGGATACATGCGGACATGCATTGTCCTGTTGGAACAGCAAGTTCCCTTGCCGGTCTAGGAATGGTAGAACGATGGGTTCGATGACGGTTTGGATGTACCGTGCACTATTCAGTGTCCCCTCGACGATCACCAGTGGTGTACGGCCAGTGTAGGAGATCGCTCCCCACACCATGATGCCGGGTGTTGGCCCTGTGTGCCTCGGTCGTATGCAGTCCTGATTGTGGCGCTCACCTGCACGGCGCCAAACACGCATACGACCATCATTGGCACCAATGCAGAAGCGACTCTCATCGCTGAAGACGACACGTCTCCATTCGTCCCTCCATTCACGCCTGTCGTGACACCACTGGAGGCGGGCTGCACGATGTTGGGGCGTGAGCGGAAGACGGCCTAACAGTGTGCGGGACCGTAGCTCAGCTTCATGGAGACGGTTGCGAATGGTCCTCGCCGATACCCCAGGAGCAACAGTGTCCCTAATTTGCTGGGAAGTGGCGGTGCGGTCCCCTACGGCACTGCGTAGGATCCTACGATCTTGGCGTGCATCCGTGCGTCGCTGCGGTCCGGTCCCAGGTCGACGGGCACGTGCACCTTCCGCCGACCACTGGTGACAACATCGATGTACTGTGGAGACCTCACGCCCCACGTGTTGAGCAATTCGGCGGTACGTCCACCCGGCCTGCCGCATGCCCACTATACGCCCTCGCTCAAAGTCCGTCAACTGCACATACGGTTCACGTCCACGCTGTCGCGGCATGCTACCAGTGTTAAAGACTGCGATGGAGCTCCGTATGCCACGGCAAACTGGCTGACACTGACGGCGGCGGTGCACAAATGCTGCGCAGCTAGCGCCATTCGACGGCCAACACCGCGGTTCCTGGTGTGTCGGCTGTGCCGTGCGTGTGATCATTGCTTGTACAGCCCTCTCGCAGTGTCCGGAGCAAGTATGGTGGGTCTGACACACCGGTGTCAATGTGTTCTTTTTTCCATTTCCAGGAGTGTATTTTACCCCTGCCACTTTCAGAATTTGAAAGAGTGTATTCCAGTCAACATTGTCAAAAGCTTTCTCTACGTCTACAAATGCTAGAAAAGTAGGTTTGCCTTTGTTTAATCAATTTTCTAAGATAGGTCGTAGGGTCAGTATTGCTTCACGTGTTCAAACATTTCTACGGAATCCAAACTGATCTTCCCCAAAGTCCGCTTCTATCAGAAAAATGCGTGCACCGGAAAATTGAGTAAGAGCATATGATTTGTTGTCGCTCCGAAATGCACACTTGTTTTGATTCAGAATCGCTTGAGTCGACTTGTCATCCGCATTCCCCAATGTACTAGCGCGGAGTTCAATTCTTTTATCTTGGCGGTTCGCGCATGCCCGCCGAGACTCGGGAGATTGCAGCGTTGCCAGTTGCACGCGCCAAGCAAACTTACGTTTAGAGGGGAGCGCGCAGTTTATGAAGTAAAACCACCACGGCCGCATTAACCCTTTCGCTGCTACAAAGACGTGCTCCCCGCATACCGCGTTGTGCGCGATTTTGTCATCACTGCACTACTCGCCTGTGTAGACACATGGTGTTCCGACTGCTTTGACACACTTATCATTCGATTTCACAAAAATTATTTGGCCCAAAAATTTGATTTTTACACATCTTCTTGACTGCTACCTTCCCCCATAAATGACTTAATTTTGTTTCGATGCTGGACGCAGTTATTGTGCAGCATTAAATGTAGTAAACCACTGCACGAAATTTTGAAGAGTTTGCAGAGGTAAAAGTCCATAGCGTATACTTTCCGTATGGTTGATTTCAGTTGCCACTGTTGTTGTTGTTGTTGTTGTGGTCTTCAGTCCGGAGACTGGTTTGATGCAGCTATCCATGCTACTCTATCCTGTGCAAGGTTCTTCATCTCCCAGTACCTACTGCAACCTACATCCTTCTGAATCTGCTTAGTGTATTCATCTCTTGGCCTCCCTCTACGATTTTTACCCTCCACGCTGCCCTCCAATACTAGATTGGTGATCCCTTGATGCCTCAGAACATGTCCTACCAACCGATCCCTTCTTCTGGTCAAGTTGTGCCACAAACTTCTCTTCTCCCCAATCCTATTCAATACTTCCTCATTAGTTATGTGATCTACCCATCTAATCTTCAGCATTCTTCTGTAGCACCACATTTCGAAAGCTTCAATTCTCTTCTTGTCCAAACTATTTATCGCCCATGCTTCACTTCCATACATGGCTACACTCCATACAAATACTTTCAGAAAAGACTTCCTGACACTTAAATCTATACTCGATGTTAACAAATTTCTCTTCTTCAGAAACGCTATCCTTGCCATTGCCAGTCTACATTTTATATCTTCTCTACTTCGACCATCATCAGTTATTTTGCTCCCCAAATAGCAAAACTCCTTTACTACTTTAAGTGTCTCATTTCCTAATCTAATTCCCTCAGCATCACCCGACTTAATTCTACTACATTCCATTATCCTCGTTTTGCTTTTGTTGATGTTCATCTTATATACTCCTCTCAAGACACTGTCCATTCCATTCAACTGCTCTTCCAAGTCCTTTGCTGTCTCTGACAGAATTACGAGAAATTTCAAAAAAATTACATTCAAATGAATAAAATTCATGAAGTAAGACACTTCGATATTGTTTTTAAACAAATAAAACATTAAGCACCAAACAAGGTTTGAATTCAGAACCTTTCGCTTAGTAGCCGAATACTTGAACCATTACACTAACGCAGCTCGTCATTCAACGGACTTCCTCAAGGACTTTAAAGTAGGACGCAAAATACCGACAAACACTGTTGGTATGACTGTGAATTATTCACATTTCGTCTAAGTACAGTAAGAAATAAACAATTACCACTGTTCTCTATTGCAGAAATGCGGTTAGTGAGAATGATGCAAACACCTTTCCTTGCTATCGCCTGAATAAGGAGGCTTATTGCTTGTTTGGTTTAATTAATTAGTAGAATATGAAGCAATTGGTATAAAGAATGCTTATTCCAAACTTTATATAAAACAAATACTGCTATCAAGACATTGCTTTCGTTCAGTTACTTTATTTATGACTGAACGTTTCTAAAACTGAGGACACTCGTCCGTGCTCTGTACTGCAGTCGAGCTCTGGCAACGTCGTTCTCTGCTCATTGGCTGACTGCGTTTTGTGACGTCAGATGCGCAGAACTCGGCCGCCGATATAAATGACGCGCACTTTAGTGTTTAGAAACAGCTCTCGTCCGATGCAGTCTGCTGTCCGATAGTACCCGATCTTCCCTTACCATTTACATATTACGGAATGCGACCTACTGGCTGTATGCCACGAAAGGACGAGCAAAATCCGCTGCCATCGTCTCTGTACCGAGCTGCTACGTGGGGCGGTACAAAAGCAAACAGAGACTCGACGCGGTGATGGAGAAGGCCCCGACGGCGGTATGCGAGGCTCCCCTGCGTGCAGACTCGCGCTCTAAAGACACACTGCGTGGGGCTCCTCGCTTTCCTTTCGCCTCCCGCGGATGCAGCATGCGTGCCGGCGGCTCGGAGCTTTACATTCCGCACGCGCCCGCCGGACGCCGTCCGACCGGGGCCCGGTGTGGCGCACATAGTTGCTGGCGGCGGCGGAAGACGAGGGCAAACCGTGAGCGACTGCGGCCGAGCTGGCGGAGGAATGCGATCGATGCGCGGCGGAACACCGCCAGGTCACGGCCCGGACGTGCGGCACGCGTGCCGTCGAGTGGAGTGGTCGGCATTGGCGGCGGGAGCGCACGTCCGCTGTTCCTCCAGCACACACACACACACACACACACACACACACACACACACACACACACGTAGTACGTGAACCTAACGCTTTCGCGGACGTTCTTATGTTACCAGGTATCAAGACAGTTACACCATGTCTTCTACCGCTCAGTTACCAGCTAAACACACACTGATCACGCTTGGAGTATAGCTGTGCGGTGTGGGATCCGCATCAGGCGGGACTGACGGATGACATCGAAACAGTACAAAGAAGGGCGGCTCGTTTTGTACACTACTGGCCATTAAAATTGCTACACTACGAAGATGACGTGCTACAGACGCGAAATTTAACCGGCAGGAAGAAGATGCTGTGATGTGCTAACGATTAGCTTTTCAGAGCATTCACACAAGGTTGGCACCGGTGGCGACGTGCTGACACGAGGAGAGTTTCCAACCGATTTCTCATACACAAACGACAGTTGACCGGCGTTGCCTGGTGAGACGTTGTTGTGATGCCTCGTGTAAGGAGGAGAAATGCGTACCATCACGTTTCCGACTTTGATAAAGGTCGGATTGTAGCCTATCGCGATTGCGGTTTATCGTATCGCGACATTGATGCGCGCGTTGGTCGAGATCCAATGACTGTTAGCAGAATATGGAATCGACGGGTTCAGGAGGGTAATACGGAACGCCGTGCTGGATCCCAACGGCCTCGTATCACTAGCAGTCGAGATGACAGGCATCTTATCCGCATGGCTGTAACGGATCGTGCAGCCACGTCTCTATCCCTGAGTCAACACATGGGGATGTTTGCAAGACAACAACCATCTGCACGAACAGTTCGACGACGATTGTAGCAGCATGGACTATCAGCTCGTAGACCATGGCTGCGGCTACCCTTGACGCTGCATCACAAAAAAATGGTTCAAATGGCTCTGAGCACTATGGGACTTAACATCTATGGTCATCAGTCCCCTAGAACTTAGAACTACTTAAACCTAACTAACCTAAAGACAGCACACAACACCCAGCCATCACGAGGCAGAGAAAATCCCTGACCCCGCCGGGAATCGAACCCGGGAACCCGTGCGTGGGAAGCGAGAACGCTACCGCACGACCACGAGATGCGGGCGCTGCATCACAGACAGTAGCGCCTGCGATGGTGTACTCAACGATGAACCTGGGTGCACGAATGGCAAACCAATTTTTCAGATGAATCCAGGTTCTGTTTACAGCATCTTGATGGTCGAATCCGTGATTGGTGACATCGCGGTGAACGCACGTTGGAAGCGTGTATTCGTCATCGCCATATTGGCGTATCACCTGGCGTAACGGTATGGAATGCCATTGGTTACACGTCTCGGTCACCTCTTGTTCGCATCGACGGCACTTTGAACAGTGGACGTTACATTTCAGATGTGTTTCGACCCGTGGCCCTACCCTTCATTAAATCCCTGCGAAACCCTAAATTTCAGCAGGATAATGCAGAACCGCACGTTGCAGGTCCTGTACGGGCCTCTCTAGATGCAGGAAATGTTCGACTGCTGCCCTGGCCAGCACATTCTCCAGATCTCTCACCAATTGATAACGTCTGGTCAATGGTGGCCGAGCAATTGACTCGACACAATACGCCAGTCACTACTCTTGATGAACTGTGGTATCGTGTTGAAGCTTCATGGGCAGCTGTACCTGTACACGCCATCCAAACTCTGTTTGACTCAATGCCCAGGCGTATCAAGGCCACTATTACGGCCAGAGGTTTTTGTTCTGGGTACTGATTTCTCAGGATTTGTGCACCCAAACTGCGTGAAAATGTAATCACATGTCAGTTCTAGTATAATATATTTGTCCGATGAATACCCGTTTATCATTTGCATTTCTTCCTGGTGCAGCAATTTTAATGGCCAGTAGTGTATTATCGCGAAATAGGGAAGATAGTGTCATATATATGATACATGAATTTGAGTTTCAGTCATTAAACCAAAGGCATTTTCATTGCGACGGGATCTTCTCATGAAATTTCAATCACCAGTTTTCCCCTCCGATTACGAAAACGTTCTGTTGGCACCCACCTACAAAGGGAGAAATGATCATCACGATAAAATAAGAGAAATCAGGCCTCGCACAGAAAAATTTACGTTCTCGTTTTTCCTGCGTGCCGTTCGAGAGTGGAACATTATGACTACCTGTTTAATAGCGTGTTGTTCCAATTTTCAAACACAGTATAACAGAGATTCTGCTTGGCATGGGTTCTGCAACTCTTTGACAGGACTCCAGACGTATGTGGAAACAGATGTCTACACACAAGCCGAGCAATTTTCTCAAATTACGGGATGGTCATCTAGGGGTACACAGCTGGCGCCGATATGCGTTCCAGTGGATACGGATCAGGAACATTTGCTGGCCAAGACATCAATGTGAATTCACTATAATGCCGCTTAAACCATTGTAGCACGCTTCTAACCTTTCAATACTGTCGCAGCACCACAGTTTAAGATAGGAAAGTTAGATTCGGTGCAACATTTCTGAGTGTACAAGTTACAGCCAGGCGCGGGCCTGTTGACAATAAGTTAGGCTGACCAGCGGATGCGAAGTAGAATGGAGGCCACAGGGCCGTCGAACAGCTGAAAATAGTAAATTTGTATCGACTTAGAGTTGTTCATCTTAAATCATGCCGGGCGCTGATGACCGCGCAGTTGAGCGCCCCACAAACCAAACATCATCATCACCATCATCATCATTATCATCATCATCATCACTGTCACCAGAAGCTCTCTTCCCAGCCATCACAATTAAAGAATATCAATTTGCCTAAGAGCCTGAACAGGCCGCGATTCCCCAACGGTGCCGACCAGACACCGTGTCATCCTCAACTCTTAGGCGTTCCGGGATGCAGATACGGAGGGGCATGTGGTCAGCACACCGCTCTCTCGGCGTTGTTTTCGTGACCGGTACCGCTACTTCTCAGTCAAGTAGCTCCTCAATTGGCCTTAAGAGGGGTGAGTGCACCTCGCTTGCCAACAGCACTCGGCAGACCCGGACGACGATTCATCAAAGTGTTAGCCAAGTCCGACAACGCTTACGACGCTCGACGATCTGACGGGAAACGATGTTAGTACTGCAGCAAGGCTGTTGGCCTGAGAGCTTGTAGGAAGTTGGAAAAACAACCGAAATACCAACTCGAAATTACAGGGGTAGTAAAACTGTTACTTTTACTACAAAATATTTGTATTAGATGGAGCAGCAATCACTTGAAGCAAAAGTGGTAAGTGATACACATATACCATGATTGGGAAAAGTTACCCAGGATGACTAAGTCATCTATTTACCTGCCAGGAAAAATCGAAGAGAACGTTTGCGTGTTGTTTACTTTTGAATCTGATTTCATTAAAAAAAGATTGAGTTTTCTTCATGAATGAGTTTTGCTGAAATTACTATAGTTATTGCTGTACTAAGTGAACCAGTTAGTGACATTTAAAGGCAAGAGCAGAGATAATACCCCGAATGTCAAATTTTTAGAAGGCATGTAACTTTTAGGAATGTGGTGTTAGTCAAGTGATTGTATTTTCGCCTCTCTCTACTTTCTAGCTCGCAGAAAGTTCGTTTAACCAATTCATTTGAATTAATCCGAACTCGTTACGGTGTCCCCTCTGGAAAACATGCATGGTATGGTCAAGCTGAATTACTATACGTACCTGATACGAATTTTTTCTGTCAGGTCCACTTGTGTTATGTAAGACGTCTACTGATGTTATCTGTTTTAATGACACCACCGAAAAGGGGGTTGTGGTGGCGCAACGTCAAGTGATACAGGCAGATTTACCTTTCTCACCGAACGTTAACATATCTCCAACATGAAATGATAATTAAATCGACACCCTAGCTGCAAACGGCCGTTGATATCATTGGGGACATGTTGCAAATGTGTGCCCCGACCGGGACTCGAACCCGGGATCTCCTACTTACATGGCAGACGCTCGATCCATACTTTTTTTATCTCATTTTGTTCTATATTGTTCGCTGAATTTGTTCGGGGTGGCGATAGGAAGGGCATCAGGCCATCCTTTGACACTTACATCGCCAAATCCATAGTAGCAAGGCCGACCCCACGTTGAAGTGGGACAAAAGCCCAAAGAAAATGATGATCGATAAATATGAAAGTTCTTTATTAATAAGGGAAACATGTTTTATATAATCATGATGAAGAAAAGTTTGATACGTTTTTCTTTGCATGTTTTTACCTTTTCTTACAAAATTTCTAGCTAGCTCCACATGATAAATCTGCGATAATTTTTGTTTTAATTTGTACTACAACTTCCCTCAATTTCACGTTACAAATCAACAATTTTCGAATAAAGTGTGAATTAAACACTGACAATTTAAGTTTTGATGTAAATAGTGTTTATTCTGAAGTAACAGACAGGAGGATAACTATGTAGAACAAAAATGTTAACTTAAGTTACGCTGCCCTTTATATAGCCTCATTTTCTAGATGCTTCAGCACTCCCGCTTTCTAGGAGAATCCAGTAAGATACTGACCACATACGCAAACAAAAGAGACCGAAAAGACGTACCGTTCGATAGGTATGCAACACAGCTGACGTACATGTAACGTGGCTCCGATCTTAACTGGTCAAGGCCACTAGGGAATACCTCTGGTAGCCTCTGGTAGCTTTACAACTCTTATCAAACCGACAGGGACTGGAGATGAATTTTACGCCTTATCAATGACTGTCGATTACAATCCTTATACGAATTGCTGCTGTCACCGACTTTAGGTCCACGCCAGTCACTTTCCGAGCGAACACTGCAAAGCGAACTATAATGCTTCATCCATCACCCAAATCGGTATTTTGCAAAATGTAATTTTTCAGCCGGCCTGTGTGGCCGTGCGGTTCTAGGCGCTTCAGTCTGGAACCGCGTGACCGCTACGGTCACAGGTTCGAATCCTGCCTCGGGCATGGATGTGTGTGATGTCCTTAGGTTAGTTAGGTTTAAGCAGTTCTAAGTTGTAGGGGACTGATGACCACCGATGTTAAGTCCCATAGTGCTCAGAGCCATTTGAATCATTTTTTGTAATTTTTCACAGCGACGTATAAGCTACCTGTCTTCAGTGGGACAAACATCACATAACTGGACAACAGATGCGCTGGAGGCGCATAGTGTCGTCCAGCGAGTCATGATTTCGTATCTTTCTAAAGGAAGCAAAGTATCAAGTACCGTCACAGCCAAATGAGCATTTGACTCGCGATGTGTGGAGGGTGTAGCTCAGACCAAATGTAGTTCTCTGATGTTCTGGCGGTGTTTATCATGCCATCACTTGCACTCGCATAGTCAGGTTGCTACAGACGAGAAAGAAGATCAGGGACCAAGTGTTGCCCTTTCTTCTACACTTTTATTATGAGTATGTTTATACAAATTTTCATCTATGTTCTCATGGTTTCAGTTGTAGTTATCGCCTAGTGGTTAGCGCCGCTGTCTATAGATCACGGTGTTCCTGGTTCGATCACTTGTAGACTGATTATTTGTGTTATACCAATCATTTAGTTAGTTACATGTTCCATTAGAGTTATAAGACTACTGTAAACTATTGTAAGTATGTGTGGACAATATTAGTTTTCCCAGTACCTTTGCTCAGTTAAGATCGTAATTACGTTATCAGTATGTATGAGTATTGCATACCTATCGGGCGTTACGTCATTTCGGTAGCTTTGTTTGCATTTGTGATCAGTATCTTACTAGATTACCCTAGAAACCAGAAGCTATGAGCTGTCTAGAAACTCAGTGTGGATATATAAATAGGCCATGTAGGTAGCCTACATCGCTCTGCGTAGTTATCCTCCTGTCTGTTACTTAAAAATAAACAGTTTTTGTAGCAAAATTGAAACTGTCGTTGTTTAATTCTAGTTTTATTCGAAAACTGTTGATTTGTAGCGTAAAACAGATGATTGTTGTAGTAATAAAGAAAAAGAAAAAAAGTGATTTGTTACATAGCACTAGAAAACATGGCTTCCTCAAGAAATACGAAGATTTAAAAAAAATTCAAAACGGTAACATATGAAACATCAGTTCGACACTTCGTCGGGCTTATAGAAAACATGTTCCAGTTGTTTCTACACAATTTTCGTTCTTAAACTGTTATAACAAGACACTCTTTGCCTTTAATTATGAAAATGAGCCTGCTATTGAATACAAAATGGCAACAATAATTAGATTTTTTGTGTTGCTGCATTTCAGTTGTACTTGCATTACAAGTCATTGCTTTGAGTACATAAAAGCGAAGAAGTTACGCCAGCAGCTAGTTGTTTACGTATAAAATGCAGTTTATGTTTTGTAAGGATATAAAATACACAACGGACTAACACTGAACGATGTACAGCTCTAATTATGTGCAAACCAAACGAACAGTTTCTCTCTCACACATTAATCTATGGTTCTTTCCCCACTGCCGATAATCCTACCATTTACTACGTCATTTATGTCTGTACCAAAACTACGGCATCGGGAGCTTTGGTAGAGCTCAACTATATGCTACACACGTCAATAGAACGATTCTTCTATCGAAATAATGTGGAACGAATCAGTTTACAGGATACGTATGCATGATTGGTGTCAACATTATTATTTTTAGTGGTACTAATGCAACTATAAACTCACAAATATCGGTTATTTTTTGAAGAAAACTCCAGTAAGATGGCGTCCGTTTAGTCGCACACATTCCTCCAGCCGGACCTTGAAGTGACCCATCACATTGCGCAGCATTGCCAGTGGGATTTGAACAACTTCCTGTCGGATCCGCTCTTTCAGAGCTTCAATTCTTAGAGGGGGGTTAGCTTAGTAAACTTTGCTTTTCAGATAACCCCACGAGAAACACATGTTGTGAGGTCCGGTGAGGAAGAGGGTCATGCAATATCCCTATTTCGGGAGATCACATGATTTGGAAACAAACGATTGACAATATTCGTGCTTACTCGAGCAATGTGGGCGGTTCCTCCGTCCTGCTGGAAAAGCGTCTCATCGTTCTTAGTGTGCAAGCTGCGGAGTAAAAACGTTTTCCAACATGTCTGCGCATGTCTGCCAAGCTAGTGTTACAGCATTGCCAAGGCAATCTTCGAATCTTCGAAAAGTATGGCTCTATGATCCCTAATGAAGACATGGTGCAACACACATTACAATGGTTGCTGATGCAGCTCTCTAGGATTAACGTCACTCCAAAATCGAAAGTTCTGTTTGTTCACTTAACTGGAGGCATGGAGGTGAGCTTCTTCACTCATCCACAAATGGTATACAATATCCTCGTCTTGATTAATCATGTCCAAAAATTCTAAGCAGAACTGGTTTCGGCTCACGTAATCTGTTTCCTCAAGGGCCTGAACCCCTTTATAGGGGTGAAAGTGCAAATCTTCGTGTAAAATTCTTCTTACCGTTATGTTAGAAGTCCCAAGTGCAGGCGATCTGAGTGACGAGGGCTTCGCTCAATGGCATCTCTTACACGTTTGATGTTTTCAGGTGTGCGCGCAGTTCTTGGTCTCCCAGTTTTCGTCTTTGTCGTTAGCGCCGTCCCCTCCAAGTTCTCAACCCACTTTCTAATCGCACAGGCAGATGGCACCAGCAGATTCCGAGTAAAGTTGAAATGGTTGGTGAATGCACGACATCCTAGCTGGTACGAACTACCGTTTTGATCAAATACTTTGACAGCGTATGCACGATGCTGTGGGGTCCAGCGCTCCATTATTACTAAATGCTATGTCGCACCAAAGTAACTGACTCTATCCCCTCCACCTCTCTCCGATGCACCTTGATTCGCTCGCCTTTTAAAATCGCTCAGTATTATGCCTCACCTTCATCGAAACGACGCGCAAGTCGCAGCAGAAGCATCTTATAGAAAAACTTACGTCAGACGACCGAACAACTTGAGACAGGTCTCGGACAATGATATCATACGACCAGCTCATTTCATTTACGCTCTGTCACCTGTCCCACACTTTGGTTAGTCTTGACGCAACGGACACACCCAACTTTATAGGATGTCAATAACAGACATTTTTGTAGCTCGGAAAAAAATGAAAGAAGCGGCAGTACTAAGACATCTCTAGTAGCAGCAGTACCACACTCGTAACTAACTTCTTGTAATAAAGACGAAACTTACGACCAGCAGAAAAGACATAAATTTTAATTTTTCTAATGTACGAGGGATTAAACTAGTAGCCCGGAAAACATTATACCGAGAGAAAGTCGAGTAATGGCTAAAAAGCGATATAGAGACTTGAAGCCCCAGCTCCGACTAATGTTGGACGTAAATGCTAATGGAACAGGATTTATTCCGAGGAATATTCAAAAGAGAGTTAAAAATCTCCACCACGAAGTGGTTTAGGGCTGCCTGTTAATTTTAACTTCAGAAAATGTAATCCAATGAACAGGGTAGGAAAGTGACAAACAGAAAGAGACACAGATAAAGTGTGGAGGGACGGCACGAGAAGGAAATTTACGAGGAGGTGTATATGTTGTATATCTTTCAACAAAACGCACACGCACTCCCGCACTCCTTCGTGCGCGCGCGCGTGTCTGTGTGTGTGTGTGTGTGTGTGTGTGTGTGTGTGAGAGAGAGAGAGAGAGAGAGAGAGATACAGATAGATAGAGAGAGAGAGATTATGAATGTATGCGTGGGAGTTAACCACATGGCTAAATCAATGCCTAATCAATACTTTAAGCTCCACATTGGTAGTGCTATAGTTTCACATTTCCGAATTTAATTTCTCGTCGTAATTTTGGAGTATTTTCGGATGATAACCTACGGGTGTTATTTTAACGGAACATATCGGGGATTTCCTGTGTTCGCTTATCTTCAGACAAACGATAACATAATCATGAGCCCAAAACAGTGAAGTTATATTTAACAGGACAAATATATAAAGCCTACAGTTTACAGCTGGGGCTCCGAATCCAATCTGCAGTTCAAACAATTTAATGGGCTTCCGCTTTAAGTTCGCAAAAAAGTAAGCAGATATAGCTCTGAACACGTTATTTCTGTGGACTTATCTAACGGAAAAGCGGTGTGCCTGGGTGATATACCATTTGGAATCTGTATTTATTTCCTTTACTTTAAAACTTCTCACAGATGACACAGGATGAAAGGAGTGGTAGAAATAAAAGAAATGGGAGAAGATAAAGCAAGGAAGGAACAGTGTTGTAGTATGAGAAGCATGTGATTTAATGGTGTATTGTGTGCAATATATGTAACTATGCATCCATGTTATCGTGGACAGTAGTACACGTCATATGTATCTTACGTCTAGGAACAAAATTAGCACGTCAGTAAATTATTTTCAGACAGAATAATTTAATAATATTGTGTGTCGTTCTAAGATAAGTTATCAAGAATGGGAGACCAATATTTACAATTAATTGAAAATCATTGTATTTAATACATTAGAAAAGTTTTGTTCATAAATGAAGCTCTTATTCACAGATCAAGAACTTATATAGTTATGAAACTAAGCACATTACAATATATACAAGCACTCCGAAGAAAACATGGGCGTCATTCACGTCTGCAGACCAACGCTTTGTTAGTTTTCTTTTTAATATTACAGAACTATGTTTGTGGACCGTGGTATGAAAGCCGGCACCTGTGTTTCGCGAGGGGGATGAGGGATTTGAGGCACCGCAGGGTGCTTAGCACACCCACTTAAAACTTGAGCTTGCTGCTCTCAATATCGCCCGAGCTCCACGAGGGCTCTCGTCCCAAGTTATGAGGCTCGCACCTCTCGGAGAATGGATTAACAGAGAGTTTGGTTTAATAACAGCGTCAGTGTTATGGCTGTGATAGAACTGTTTTGTTCTTGTCGCGACATGCAGTACTTTGAACTTAACAGGTTTAATGCATAGCAGTGGGCGAATTCACTAGGGATCAATTTCCTCACGGGCAAATAACAAGAAAGGCGATACTAAGACGAGTGATAAATACTTAGTTTCCGAAAAAGAAAGATCAGTGGGTTGTCAGAATAAGCTTCTTTCTATAAACAGTAATCGAGTTTATCGGAAGATATCGGGGATTTCCTGTGTTCGGTTATCTTCAGACAAACGATAACATAATCAAGAACCCAAAACAGTGAAGTTTGAAGTTGCCATAAAAAAATTAGCACACCCTTTGAGGTTTCCAGTTCACTCAAATTTACTGTTGCAACAGTGCATATGCAATGTATGAAATGATTACATTTACGGATCAATTCTGAGGTACCAGGTATCGATCTATGCTGAAACACCAAGTTTAGCACGTGGTGTAGTCTCCAGGGCAAAGCAGGTGGTGACTGGCATCCAGTAGATCGTACAGATGGCGAATACTGTGCTGGGGTATGTTATGCCATGCCTGCTCGACTTGTTCATGTAGTTCTGTAAGAGTTGTTGGTTGACAAGTCGTACAGGCCACTTCTCGTCCCATTATATCCCAAATGTGCTCGATTGGAAACACGTCCGGAGATCTGGTTAGCGTCCCCTCCAGAACCACTAAAGGTGAACGAGAGTTGTATCGCCCGCATCTCGTGGTCGTGCGGTAGCGTTCTCGCTTCCCACGCCCGGGTTCCCGGGTTCGATTCCCGGCGGGGTCAGGGATTTTCTCTGCCTCGTGATGGCTGGGTGTTGTGTGCTGTCCTTAGGTTAGTTAGGTTTACGTAGTTCTAGGTTCTAGGGGACTGATGACCGTAGCAGTTAAGTCCCATAGGGCTCAGAGCCATTTTGAGAGTTGTATCTTTTGGCACTCCAGACCATAAGCCCTGCAGTGGGGCCATCGTATCTTGGATGATTGCACGAGACATCATTCACAAGATCTACGTCGTCCGAGCAAACTACTATCACTAGACCACTAGTAATGTAAGGTTACATTGCATCATTATAGCAACAGAAATACACTGCAGAAATATCAAAAATAGAAAATTACCAAATTTCAGTGTCCTGGTAACAAAAGCAAAGTTTTTGGGGAACAAATGGTATTTTCTACACTCTTTGTAAGTAAAAGAGGAGGAGGAGATTAGTTTTTACCGTCCCGTCGACAACGAGGTCATTACAGACGGAGCAGGAGCTCGGATTAGGGAAGGATGGGGAAGGAAATCGGCCGTGCCATTTCAAAGGAATCATCCTGGCATTTGCCTGAAGCGATTTAGGGAAATCACGGGAAACCTAAACGAGGATGGACAGACGCGGGTTTTAACCGTCATCCTCCCGAATGCGGGTCCATTGTACTAACCACTGCGGCCCCTCGCTCGGTCTTTAGAGATAAACAATTAGGTACTTATATGAGTCCCAGAAACGTTACAACAAACTTCGAGAGTGTCTTGAGGAACAAATCGAGGATAGTAATCTGTGTCTGGAAACGTGATGCGACGACGCTACTGAGCGTCGAAGTTATAAGTGCGAACACCAGCTGGTAGGCCACACCTTCTGCAGCAAACGTGACTTTGTAAGGTGACGCACTGTACGCGGAACGTCTCGCAATGTCGTTTTTCATTCAGAGGTCGCGACGGATTCCAACTATCGCTAGTGGAGAAGATGGATCTAGTTACCACCATGTAATGTATTGCATTGTATGTTAATCGGGGACCTAGAAACGGCGGAGAGGCTCCGTCCCCGCCGCAGCCGCAGCGGTCCACAACCAAAAATGGTTCAAATGGCTCTGAGCACTATGGGACTCAACTGCTGAGGTCATTAGTCCCCTAGAACTTAGAACTAGTTAAACCTAACTAACCTAAGGACATCACAAACATCCATGCCCGAGGCAGGATTCGAACCTGCGACCGTAGCGGTCTTGCGGTTCCAGACTGCAGCGCCTTTAACCGCACGGCCACTTCGGCCGGCGGTCCACAACCCCACGACGACTACCGCAGTCCACTTCACCTCTTCGCCACCCCACACCGAACCCGGGGTTATTGTGCGGTTCGTCCCAGGGAACGTCTCACACCAGACTAGTGTAACCCCTATGTTTGCGTGATACAGTAATGGTGGTGTTCGCGTAGGTGGAGAACTTACTTGTGCAGCAATCGCCGACATTAACTGAGGCGGAATAAGGGGAACCAGCCGGCATTCGCCGAGGCAGATGGAAAACCGCCTAAAAACCATCCGCAGACTGGCCAGCTCACAGGATCGCGACACAATCCGCCGGGCGGATTCGTGCCGGGGACCAGCCGCTCCTTCCCGCCCGGAAAGCCGTGCGTTAGACCGCACGGCCAACCGGGCAGGCCTAGCTACCACATAGAAAGGCCTACGAATGAAATCCTATGTTGCCTTGGTGGATGACGGGTTTTGGTCACGGGTTTCCATCCACAGAGGAGGTCTCCGACAATATTTTTCGGTACATGGGAGAAAAATAAGCTGCAGTGGGAAACCCGTCTCCGAAACCGTTATGTCGCTCATTGGAGACAAGGCCTGTCTAAACGCAGGTAGCTCCAGCTTCTCCGCTGGCGATAGCAACAACAGGGACAAAAAACCGAAAATCGGTTACTTCAGAAACCGGGCATTTTGAGCGGTTATTTTGATGTTAAATGCGCTTCAAAGAAAAACCAATATAACTGAAAACCGGTTGTTTCAACGATAACTGATATCATTACTTTAGAGTTTGTTGGTATCGTTTTGTTACGCCTTGCAGACATGAGTGTAGCTACGTAATGTTTTCCGAGCTTTGTATATTTACCTTTGGTGTCACTCTCGCTCGTGGCACAGTATTTTTATATTTCTCCATTTTTTTTTGCAGGAAAGGTGAAGTATGAAGAGTTCTTCCGCTACGGGCCACGGCCCACGGAAGGCCCCGCGTGAGAGAAGCGGCCGTTTATCTGCGTCGTGGCGTCGCGTCGCTCTCGGCGGCGTGGCGCTGTGCAACATTAACGAGCGCCAGCGGCCCGCCTGCCGCTCAGAGCACGAATTACACTGAGTGCACCTCCTAGGGGGCCGCCTGCTCCCACGCGCACATGTAGCCCCCGCATGCATTAACCATTGCCGCGTCGCAAACAAACATATGAAAGGCTGTCGGCCGCTACCGCTACTGTCGTCACACATCCGACTACACTGAATCCCACCGAATTCATTAGACCGCACTTATCGGGGAATTTTTCATCGAAATCTCTAGAATAAATTCTCTGAAGAAATTTCTCATCCAAATCACTATACTAGACTCCTGTTTATCTGAAACTCATTGCAATAGATTCCTCGGACTCACTGGAAAACACTCCTCAGCTAATTTTGATATAAAAAATCGCAACAACGGACTCATCAGTGACTTTCTATACAGAAGTTAGACTAAACACCTTTATGACATTTTTCACTGAAGTTATCAAGGTCACGGTGTGGTGTCATTGGAAGATTAGCGGCTCAGGTTACCATTGGTACCTCACAACGGCACCGCAAGTTAAAGACAGTCGCTGCCAGACGCAGCCACGAATGAGAGACGTTGGCGAAGACACCCCTCAGGAAGTTCCATACGCTAGAGGACTACATACGTTGGAGCACAGCCTGCTCACTCCACAATCTGATCGTTAATTAAGACAGCAGCACCAAGATATCTCTGATCCGGAAGAGATTGTATTATTAGTCTGAACTGTGTATCAAATTGCAAAGGTACATGAACATTGTCTGTCCCATACTACTATTCCATTATAAATCATTTCCTGCACTCTGCGACAATAAACATCTGTTGTCGTCGAAGTTGATCTGGAATGTATCTAAGTTAAGCTTTTCATATTAAAGAGTTATAGCAAAATGAACTAATATTTTGCATGAGTTGTAGTAACCGCTCGACCTCCTCCTGAAGTAAATTTGCACATGCTACAACGCGGAGAACACTAGAACATACTTCTCGATGAATATCTCAAGGCGCTACAGTCTGTAACCGCGCGACCGTTACGGTCGCAGTTTCGAATCCTGCCTCGGGCATGGATGTGTGTGATGTCCTTAGGTTGGTTAGGTTTAAGTTGTTCTAAGTTCTAGGGGACTGATGACCTCAGAAGTTAAGCCCCGTAGTGCTCAGAGCCATTTTTTAAAATATCTCTAGAAAAAGAAAATAACTGCAGAATCGAGTAGTTCGTACAAGAACAATGCAAAGCCAGGATTTATGATTTTCCAAATTATCCAGTTGCTAAATAATGAAACCAAGTGTTTGTTTGAAACAGTACTGCCTGATAAAAGAAGTGAAGCATCCACAAGAGGATAGGAAACGAAACGTAGTTTTATGTCCCGAAATGGTATTTTATGCGACTGCAGTAATTACAAAATCGACCAAAAATGGAAAGCACTTGACACACTAAGCCCACTTATCAGCATGACATCACCCCCCTTCTGGTCTAAATACATGTTTAAAGCTATAGGACATAAGGCTTCTTATCCGTGAAAAAATTATGAGTCCAAAGAATAAAATATTTTATTCTTTGGACTCCTGTTACTATTTTAGGTAGACGAGAGCCTTTACCAGTGGGTGAATACATTTGTGGATTTATTCTGACGTTCGCTGATTGTAATATGCCTGCTGTCTTAAGCCATGGCATGTAATGTTTCTGGTTTTTATACGAATTTTATACATCACAACGACCGTTCAGCTTCAGCTAATGTAATGTTCCACCATGTGATGTAACAAGTAAGTACACTTACCACACAAACATTTTTCTATTACTAATATTTTGGTGTATTTGTAAAAATATTATACATTTTTGGGGACCCATTCCTATTGAATAAGATATTTTTATAAATGTGGAAGCCTAGGTCCACTCATTTGCAACTGGTTGGACCACTTTTTCGACCTCTTCGTATCATTACTGGATTTATTTCAACGCAAGATTGCAACCGATGTTGGAATTTCTCTATCATCACCATCATTCTGATGTTCCTGGCACCTCCACGATCACACGTTCTGGGTACATACGCAGTTTATTCCACATAGTTTTTATGTGAAACATTTGGACTTTAAGGAGTGGC
This sequence comes from Schistocerca americana, assembly GCF_021461395.2. Taxonomy (NCBI): domain Eukaryota; kingdom Metazoa; phylum Arthropoda; class Insecta; order Orthoptera; family Acrididae; genus Schistocerca; species Schistocerca americana. Next base: position 218,007,705 of record NC_060119.1, on the reverse strand, counting down.
TAACTGTTTAAATTCCACAGTGGCAAAAGAAGATCCACGTTTCACCAGCAGTTTTGGTGTTGGAATAAAGTTCCTCTCTACCTAACCAAAAGAGTTCACTGCTCAATTTAGCAATTTTTTTCATTGGCAGTCATATAAGCAGAAAGCGACATCCATATGATAAAACATGTAGGCAGAATTTAGCGGCAACACTCCTTTTTCATAGAATCATTCTTTTTTGTAGATGTATTCGTGTTGTAGAAAGAACTTTTGTTTCAGTCACAGTAGCAGAGTACGTTGACCACGTATGCCACATACACAAAAAGCTGAACTGGTCCTTTAAGCAGGGAATCGCCGCTTGTGGAGGTGATTTGCCGTTGCCTTCCTCCGATCTGTTATGAACTGGTAAGTTTGTATCAGTTGCTACTGTATGGCTGTGGTGGGTGCTTGTAGAATGCAGTGTAGAGTCTGTGTTGATACGGACGAAGGAGAAGGAGAGGGCGTAAACCAGTGCCGGCACATAGCCCAATCCTCTCAAATAGCACCATGGGAGCCAAAGAGCTTAACGTCCCTACCCGACGGACGGATGACCAAAAACACTGACTCATGCATTCACTTCATGGGACACACCGGAAAGGTTACAGAAAGGTTAGGAATTTATCCTGTGACATTAGCGCAAAATGTGGTAATTAGTAGCTTTACCCATTACAGACCGAAAATAGATCGTGATCATTTTCTACCACCAGGATTCGAAAAGGCTTACCTCTGCGTCGAGCGCCATCGCAGAGGCGTGCGTTAGGGACGTTGGGTACTGAGGCTGGTACGTCATATACTAGTCAAATCTTGTATGTATTGGATTAGCTACTTGTCGCATTTACTACTTTAGAAGACTGTTACACCTGTCGTCCTATGAATCTACGATGTGAAAACTGCGGGGGGCGCAAGTTCTTCACTGACTGAAGTTTGTACATAAAAAAACAAAAGGGAAGAAAGAAAAAGCGACGAAGGCGGAATATTACATAAGCTTCATATAAACAAAGTTTAGCAAGATACTGAAATGTAAGCCGACCTCGAACTAGGGCGCCACGCTTTCGTACTGCTTTTAAGAGGATTACGATCAACGTCGATGCAGAAACATGACAGTATACAACTACGTTCCCTACACGCACAATATATTTAGTATTTCAGATTACTGGTTCCTCATCCTACAATGCTGATTTCAGAATCTTCTTCTTCGTTTCTTACGCCGTTTTCATAGCAGGCTCTACTGTAGTCAAATTTATTTTATTTATCTTTGTATCCTGATGCCGATCCTTTGACCGTATTTGTCAGGGAGGGAAGTCGTATTGTAGCTTCTCGAGATTACGGAAACTTGCGGTACCAATTTATTTTCAATAATGTTTATGCCACTTTTCGGATATGAAGTATCAGATTGATGGTATTCCATAATTACACAATGTATTAGTATTTGGATAAAGTTCTGTGTCGTTCGAAATCGGTGCTTTTACATAACAATAATTTTATATGTTTCTGTCTTGAGCTATGAAAGTTAGATATTCTGTAATATTCACGATAAGATACAAAACACAAACTTGTTTGTTCTAACAAGTGCCAAATTAATTTATGTTAAGCTTGTGATCTATTGGAAAATTATTCAATTTATTTACCTAACTATGTGAACATGTTTTGCTTCTATTACGTTTCTAAAAGCTTTTCGTTCAAAAAACATATAATTTTGTTTAAATCTGTCTTTAATATTAAAATCGGAAATAAACTATGAGTTAATTTGACTAAGAGAACATTCGAGATGTTTTTACACGGAATTGTGTTCGTAATGCTGTGAAATTCGCACCAATGAGGTCACTTCTGTTAAGTCAAGTGTATTCATTCTGTCACTTCAGGGCAGCCTGCCTTTGTAACATGCTATGCAATTAGAATTTTTTGAACATCACGACAAAGTACATATGAGAATGTTTCTGAGGTATCTTAAAATATTTCTGATGAGAACTAAATATAAAAATTGTTAAAACCAAGAATACGACACTAATATTCGGTGTTATCAGAGAAAACAATCCGGACCAATCGTAGTTTTATAAAGGAACTGAAATAGAAGCCAACCTCAGACACTGTTTCTATATTCAAAATAAGCAACAACTGCGCAGAATGGTTCTTATTAACACTTGAAAGCCCACAAAATGACGTTGATGGCGCAGAGACAATTTAATGTAAGACACTTTGGGTCGCAAGTATCGGGAAATACCCCAAAAGTAGATGACAAATGTTGAACATGTGCCGTCACTTTTAACACGTACCTCGCAATACGTGCAGCAGTTGAGCCTATCGGTTGTCGCACCTGATGCTCTCAACCCAAGCCAAATGTTTCATAGGTGGCAGTGGATTTTTCATTGTGTTAGTTACCGGTGTGTGCTCACACTGAGATAACATTTATTATTTCATTTACCAGTCTCTCGGTATCCACTGGTTTATTGCAAAGTACAGTAAAAAAAGGGACAAAAGAAAGAAACAAAAAATAAGAACTACATTTACTTCGTTAAAGCGACGATAATAATTATGTAACTTCAACGTTTACAAGCGGTCACATTTACAAAAGGTGTTCGGAATTTTTACCATTTGCTCGAATGCAAGTGTTGCATAACTCAGTCATCCCTTCACTCCCAGCACCAACCGCTGCATGTACGGCGAGATATGTCATCTGTTGACGTCACATGTTCGACATTTCTCATCCATTTTTGGGGTATTTCCCGACATTTGCGATTCCATGAGTCTTATATAATTTGCCACGGAGTCATCTACGTCACTTCGTCCGTTTTAAACGTTAATAAGAATGACTGTGTAATCTTCTTAATTAGAACAGTACAATATATATTGGAAAATTAGTATCACTAGACAGCAATACCATTTTAAGACTTTGTTCTCTGTGTGTGATCGCGGTTTTATTTTTATTTATTTAGTTTTTGAAAGAACAAACCTCCAATTGAGTGTATATCACTATATTTATCTTCTGTACTATCGAGATTTTGGCTTTTGTGCTATTATCGAACTATTAGACCGTTAACACGTCATATCGTCAGTCCAGCAGGTCTATATGCTTTGGTCTAAGAACTTTTGGCATTGTACTCCATATTGCCGTAAAAGCTGAAATCTTAAAGAAGATAAATACAGTAATATACCGTGAAATGGCGGTTTATTCTTTCAAAATATGCTGCACAATTGTGGCTCAGCGCCATCGAAAACGTGTTTTAAATGGTTGTGTATGGTATTTTATGCAGCGGAAAGTGGGGACCGGTCCGGCATTTGCCTAAACGAGCATAAGAAACCGCCTAAAATATCACACCCAGGCCGGCCGGTGCACCTCGGCTGTCGATCTACCACACTGATATTATCTACATCAGGCTCTCCTTCCAGTCGCGCGAGAGAGCTCGCTGCGCGTTACACTACACCAGCAGGTTATACATCTACATCTACATTTATAATCCGCAAGCCACCCAACGGTGTGTGGCGGAGGGCACTTTACGTGCCACTGTCATTACCTCCCTTTCCTGTTCCAGTCGCGTATGGTTCGCGGGAAGAACGACTGCCGGAAAGCCTCCGAGCGCGCTCGAATCCTCTAATTTTACATTCGTGATTTCCTCTGGAGCTATAAGTAGGGGGAAGCAATATATTCGATACCTCATCCAGAAACGCACCCTCTCGAAACCTGGACAGCAAGCTGCACCGCGATGCAGAGCGCCTCTCTTGCAGTGTCTGCCACATGACTTTGCTAAACATCTCCGTAACGCTATCACGCTTACCAACTAACCCTGTGACGAAACGTGCCGCTCTTCTTTGGATCTTCTCTGTCTTCTCTGTCAACCCGACCTGGTACGGATCCCACACTGATGAGCAATACTCAAGTATAGGTCGAACGAGTGTTTTGTAAGCCACCTCCATTGTTGATGGACTACATTTTCGAAGGACTCTCTCAACCTGGCATCCGCCTTACCAACAATAAATTTTATATGATCATTCCACTTCAAATCGTTCCGTGCGCATACTCCCAGATATTTTACAGAAGTAACTGCTACCAGTGTTTGTTCCGCCATCATATAATCATACAATAAAGGATCCTTCTTTCTATGTATTCGAAATACGTTATATTTGTCTATGTTAAGGGTCAGTTGCCACTCCCTGCACCAAGTGCCTATTCGCTGCAGATCTTATTGCATTTCGCTGCGACTTTCTATTGCTGCAACTTCTTGGTATACTACTGCATCATCCGCGAAAAGCCGCGTGGAACTTCCGACGCTATCTACCAGGTCATTTATATATATTGTGAAAAGCAATGGTCCCATAACACTCCCCTGTGGCACGCCAGTCTTGGATCTCGTGGCATCTGGATAACTGTGATCGTGGTGGTTTGGAACACGCTGTACAGTTTTAGTGAGGAACTGCCGGCGGCGAACCGCACAATTTCGCTACGTGTGTAGGGCCAGTGGAGCGAGGGACGGTTCTTGTCCAGGTAACGGCCGGCAACTGCGCTCGGCGGCGCCTGACACCGGGTGATAAATTAAAAATGTTGGCCGTGACGGCGACTCATTATTCATAGCGCGCCGCGCTGGCTGGGTTGGCAGCACTGTCTGTCCGGCACGTGGCGCCCCGCCGTCCAGTGTTCCAGCTCTCTGGCACTCCTGACCAGGCGGCCACGATATTAAAACTGGCGCCGAGGGCTGCGTCTCTGCCCCTGACTTCAGGGTCTGGCGAGAGTACGTGGCTTCCTCACATACTACCTTACATAGCCAAATCGATTATCACTTGATGCCCCGAGTTTACATCAGCCGAATCCCTCTTTAAGTCTAGTTGTGCCATCAATTTTTTTCTCCCCAGTTTGATTCAGTATCTCATTTATTATTCGATCGACCAACATAATCTTAATCTGTAGCACTACGTTTTTGAGACTTGTCTGAATTGTTTACCGCCCACGTTCCCCTTTCGTAGAATCCTACACTCCATAGAAATACCTTTAGAAAACACTTACTCGCAATTCAGTTTACATTCTATCTTAATAAATTCCTCTTTTACAGAAATGCTTTCCTTGCTGCTACTAACCTCCATTTTATATCCTCTCTACAGGGCGTTCGGAAACTGCCGTTACTAGCTTCTTGGTCTTGTAGAGGACTGAGCAATATTTTGAATAGGAACCCATGTACGGAAATTTACGACGGCTTAAATTCAGTCATGTAACGGGTCCATGTCTCCTAAGGGAAAGAGAAAGTCACGGTGTTGTTTTTCCTGATATTCAGTAGGGCAGACAGACGGCAGCCTGATGTATGTACTCGTATACAACATTCAATTTACGACACTCCTGTAGAGACAAAGGAAGATATGCTTGCACAAGTTCTGGCCACTGCACTAGACACTGAAGAGACACCAGGTGGTATGGATTGTAACAACGACGGTGATCACATTGAGCCACTGCTGTAATGCATCAGCACTGTTCTGTATGCTTTGGCCTTTTCTGTTTTTGAATAATGTCAACACGTAATGTATATGTGATATTACAATCAAATGTGCCTAAGTGATAAATGGGTGTTTCGTTACTTTTCTTTTTGAATTCTTACCTTACAAATGTACTGGGTTCCTATTCAAAATATTATGTACTCGCTCCACTCTACAAACCCTAGAAGTTTGTAGTGGGAATTTCCGAACACCCTGTATATCAGTAACCATTAGTTGTGTTACTTGCCCAAACAGCAAAACTCGTCTAGATCTTTTAGTGTCTAATTTCCGAATCTGATTCTCTCAGCATTGCTTGATTTCGATTACATTCAATTACCGGTGTTTTACTTCAGTCGGTATTCAACTCACAACCACCGTCCATTTTCTTCAACTGATCATACACCTCCTTTACCGTTTATTGCAGCAACAACACGTAGATACTGAAAACAAAGATTCAGTAAGATAGTGACAGCTTCGCTCAATCATCTGAAGAAATAAACTAATTTATTTATCTGGAAACCTCTTATAAGACTGGAAATAGTGTAAAATATGAGCCTAAATTTTGACTTCAAAACGCTTACACTTGGTTCAAGAGGTCTGCACTTCGTGGAACCTCCTCTGCTAAAGACGTCGCTGTAGTTTGCGACGCCGATATCTTGCTACTGCTTCATCAAATTCTACATCTACATGTACACGGCTACTTCTAAAATCCCACTTAAGTGCCTGGTAGAGGATTCTTCGAACTCCGTTCAGACCATTTTTCTGCCGTTCCACTCTCGAGCAGCGCTTGGGAAAACTAAATTAAAATTCTCCGTAATAGCTCTGATTTTTCTTGTATAATTACAGTGATCATTTTTTTCTACGTTGGTTGACGATATTTAAACATTTTTGCATTCGGAGAAGAAATTTAGTGATAGAAATTTCGTGAAAATATCTCGCTGCTACAAGAGACGCCTTTCTTTTTAACCATTTGCATCCCAACTCGCCGAACACTTCCCTGACACTTTTTCCCCTATTTCGCGAGAATAAAAAACGAGCTGCGCTTCTTTGAACATTTGCGATGTCCTCTGTCAATCTTATCTTGTAAGAAATTTTTTTTTTTTTTTTTTTTTTGATTCATCAATCTTGTGACTAGTTTGATGCGGCCCGTCTCCCTTGTCTCAATCTCATCATCTCATAGTAGTATTTGCACCCTACGTTCTCAATCATTTTCTGGATGTATTCCAATCTCTGTCTTCCTCTACATCTTCCTTTAGTACCATGGAGTCTATTCCTTGAAGTCTTAACACGTCTCCTGTCATCCTGTCCCTTTTCCTTGTCGGTGTTTTCCGTATTTTCCTTTCCTCGCCGATTCTGCGGTAACCTTCCTCATTCGTTACCTCATACCATCTAGTTTTCAACATTATTTTGTAGTACCATATTCTGAATGCTTCGACTGTCTTCTGTTCCGCTTTTCCCACAGTCATGATTCACTTTCGACAGTGTAGTGCTACAAACGTATTACCAGAAATTTCTTTCCCATTTTAAGGCCTATATTTAATACTATTAGACTTCTCTTGTCCAGGAATGCCGTTTTTGCTTGTGCTAAGCTGCTTTTCGTGTTTTCCTTACCCCGCCCGTCATGTGTTATTTTGCTGCATAGGTAGCAGCATTCCTTAACTTTATGCACTTTGTGATAACGAATTCTGATTAAGTTTCTCGCTGTTCACATTTCTGTTACTTCTCATAACTTTAGTCTTTCTTTGATTTACTCTCTCTCTACATTCTGTAGTCATTAGACGGTTCGTTCCATTCAACATAGCCTGTAATTCTTCTTCACTTTCACCGAGGATAGCAATATCATCAGCGAATATTATCGTTGGACACCTTGAATTTTAGTTCCACTCTCGAACATATCTCCTAGTAGGGGCGAAAAACTAAATTGTTCTCTTATACAAGTTTTAATCCGAATACTTCATTACAGGTCTTATACTCTTATTGCTCCTTCTTCGTTCTATAGCCTCAGAGAACTTCAAGCGTATCTCTTCGTTATTTAGTATTTCCGTATCCCATTTCTTCGTACATCAATTCCTCCTGACTAGTCTCTTAAATTTCAGTCTAGTCTTCATCGTTACTAAGGATTCCACATCGCACAGAAAAGTCTAGCAGAGGATTAACAATTGTAGTGTAGGCAGTCTCTTTACTAGACTTCTTACACCTTTCAAGTGTTCTGCCACTAAACGTAGTCTTCCGTTCGCCTTCCCCACAACGTTGTCTATGTCATCGTTACAATTTAAGTTGTTCCAATTGTAATTCCTAAGTACGTAGTTGAACTGACAGCTTTTAGATTAGTGTGATTTACAGTGTAAACGAAATTTAACACCGAAACTGGTAGCCATATAATAAATGACATCGTAAAGACGGCTGTAGGTGTTCCATTTTAATACGTAAGTGAAAGGCCGAAGTCCCTCAGATCTCCAATCACAAGGATGGACATACAAAAAAAGAAATTTAACAGATTCCTGTGAGTAGTCGTGTGGATTCTCTCACATTTTTTATTATTTAGGGCCAATGATCACTTTTCTCACCATAGTGATACCATTTTGCAAATGGTTTTGATCTTCTGGCGACTTTAAAAGACGGTAAATCACAGCCCCGACTGCAAACAATCTAAGATGGCTGCTCAGATTGTCACCTAAACCATTTGTATAGATTAGAAACAGCAGACGGCCTGTAACACTTCCTTGGGGAACGCCACATACCATTTTCTATGTATTCGACACCTTTCCTTCTATTACTACGTACTGTAACCTTTCTGACAGGAAAACACGAATCCAGTTGCACAACTGAGCCGATAGTCTAAAAGCACGCAATTTGATTATAAGCCTTTTGAAAATCTAGAAGTATGGAATCAGTATGAGGTCCCCTGTCGATAGCACTCATCACTCCGTGAGAATGAAGCGGTAGTTGTGTTTCACAAGAACGACGTTTTCTGAATCCGTGTTATTGTGCGTCAACAGACCACTTTCCTCGAGGTAATTCGTTATGTTCCAGCACAGTATATGTTCCAGAACCCTACTGCAAATCGACATCAGTGACACGGCTGTGTAATTCATCGAACGCCTAAATGGAAAATGTCATATTATCGCCTACAGCTGTTGACAAAATTTTTTATTTAAAATTCACGTTTCTGTCGATTGACCGTCATCAGGTTGATAAAAGTATTCACAGCTTCATATTAGGTAAAATATAAAATCAAAGCTACAAAACATGAATGAGTGCACTACCTAGCACAGATTTTATCGAGTGACGACGTAATTTATATTGCGATATGATAGCAATGTCTGATCCATGGTATTATCATTTGAGAATAATGATTTTATATTTTGCCTAACATGAAGCTGTGAATGCTTAGTCGAACGAATCTGTTTGCATAAAAAATGAATTTTAACAGCAGCTACAGGGAGTAATTTTACGTATCTCAAATATATGCCAGCAGTGGGGCCACATCTCCTGAAACTATATTAGGGCAACTCCTACTTTCTTTTCTGAATGTTGGTGTGACCTCCGTAACTTTCCATTCTTTAGGTACGGATCATACGTAGAGCGAGCGAGCGACTGTGCTAGTCGCTAAAATCCTCCTCGAAACCACCTTCCAATGCCACAAAAAGTTGTATAGTTATATAAAAACAATGTCAGTGACATAATCCAGAAGCTATAAACATTAAAAATTACTTGCGCACATCAAAAAACTCGGAACAATAGCTGCTACATCCTATCGATAACCACACACACTTTACGGATATATTTTGGATGTCCCACTAGCTGCCTCACGCTATTCCTTGATTAACTGCAGGAGACGAGTAACTGCAGAATATTTAAGCATCCATGCTATCTACAATATGTGTTATGTGTTAATGCAGCTGGAGATGCAATATATTACTACAGAGTCCAGTCACTTTAATGTGACTACCTTTCAAAAGCCTGAAAAACCACCTCTTCAACGCGGATCGCTGTGAGATCTGTAGGAAGAGAGTGAATGAGGTTCTGGAAGGTACCGGAAAAGATATGGAGCCACTGCGACTCCAGTGTCGTGGCCAGCTGCGGTAGGTTTCTAGGTTGAGGATCCACTGCGCGAACTGCCCGATCGAAATGGTCGCATAGATTCTCGATTGCGCTTAAATCCGGAGAGTTTGGTGGCCAGGAGAATATGGTAAACGTATCCTGGTGCTGTTGAAACCACTTGCGTAGACTGCAAGCTGTGTGACACATTTCATTGTCCTGTTGGTAGATATCGTGTCGAGGAACTGCATGTAAGGGTAGACATGTTCACTAAGGATAGATGCACACTTGCGTCGACCCATTGTGCCTTGAAGAAGGATGAGATCACACAGGGAACGACGCGAAAGTTTCGCAGCTCATACGGTTCCCTCCTCATTTGTGTTCAGACGTTTCACACGATTCACGCCATAGGCTATCTGTCCTATGGAACATACACATATCAAAAAAAGTTTTGCTTCTCCCAGGATCCCAGAACTCCTAGACAGACGATGACTGTGGGTATAGTATCACAGACACAGTCCCTTTGACTGTTCAGAGATGTCACTAAACCCGTCCAAAGATCCATGAGCAGCGCCTATCAGATGGAGGGGGACCGACAACCGATCAGTTCCAGTCATTCCACCAGGAAGAAGGTACACAGCTCGTGTTGTCTTGTAGTTCAGAGACGGTCAATACCGCAGTTCGATCGCGTCCGCATTGCCAGGAACTGCTCTCAACAAGGGAAGTGTCCAGGCGTCTTGGAGTGAACTAAAGCGATGTTGTTCGGACATGCAGGAGATACAGAAAGACAGGAACTGTCGATGACTTGCCTCTCTCAGACCGCCCGAGGGCTACTACGGCAGGCTGCCTACGATTGTGGCTCGGAGGAACCCTGGGAGCAACGCCACCATGTTGAAAAATGCTTTTCGTGCAGCCACAGGAGGTCGTGTTACGCCTCGAACTGTGCGGAATAGGCTGCATGATGCGCAACTTCACTCCAGACATCCATGCCGAGGTCCATCTTTGCAACCACGACACCATGCAGCGCGGTACAGATGGGCCCAGCAACATGCCGAATAGACTGCTCAGGATTGGCATCACGTTATCTTCACCGATGAGTGTCGCATATGCCTTCAACCAGACAATCGTCAAAGACGTGTTTGGAGGAAACCCGGTCAGGCTGAACGCCTTAGTCACACTCTCCAGCGAGTGCAGCAATGTGGAGGTTTCTTGCTGTTTTGGGGTGACTTTGCTTGGGGCCGATGTACACCGCTGGTGGTCGCGGAAGGCACCGTAACGGTGAAAAGAATTCCATCCTCCGACCGATAGTGGAACCATATTCGCAGCATATTGGTGAGGCATTTGTGTTCAGGGACGAGAGTTCGCGCTCCCCATCGTGCACATCTTGTGAATGACTACCTTCAGGATAAAGTCATCGCTCGACTAGAGTGGCCAGCATTTTCTCCAGACATGAACCCTATCTAACATGCTTGGGATAGATTGAAAAGGGCTGTTTACAGACGACGTGACCCACCAACCACTCTGAGGGACCTGCGCCGAATCGCCGTCGAGGAGTCTGTCAATCTGGACCAACAGTGTCTTGATGAAGTTGTGGATAGTATGCCACGACGAATACAGGCATACAACAGTGCAAGAGGACGTGCTACTGGGTATTACAGGTCCCGGTATATACAGCAATATGGACCACCACCTCTGAAGGTCTCTCCGTATGGTGGTAAATCATACAATGTGTGGTTTTCATAATCAATAAAAAGGGCGGAAATGATGTTTATGTTGATTTCTGTTCCAATTTTCTGTACAGATTTCGGAACTCTCGGAACCGAAGGGATGCAAAATTTTTTTGATGTTTGTAAAACGTGATTCAACTAAAAAGGACACCTGTCACCGCTCAGCCGTGCTGGTGTGCAAATTCGGGCCTTCGTCGCCGATGAACAGAAGTCAACTTGGGTGTATGAACCAGGCGCCGACTGCACAGGCCCGTACGCAGCAGCTTTCACCAAACAGTCGTTAATGACACGCTGCTGATAGGTCCTTGGCACATCTGGGCGTCGACTGGTCAACAGTTGAAGCTCTATTGGCCTGTACACATCTTCACTGTCATTATTCACCGCTATCACCTGTGGCTCATGGGGCAGCACACTTGTCTCAGTGCCAGTCTGGGACAGCTCCATTTTGCCATGTAGCGTATACTTTAACCACAGCGGCACGTGAACAGTTTACAAACTCAGCCGTTTCTGAAATGTTTCCACTCTTGGTTCAACAGTCAATGATTACACTCTTTTGGTCGTTACAGAAATCGCTCCGCTCCCGCCTTTCCGGTGTTTTCCGCGTCTTCCGAACACGCTTTACATACCCTCTCCACTGCTCCTCCATTACTTCTTCTGCCACCTGCCATCTGTGAGAAATTATTGCACTTTGATGTCGAACATAGGCGTTGTTCACATTAATGTGATTGGACCGTGCATTTTCTCATATTCAACTGCGATGACTTTTTAACTTAATATGACTACCATTGATCTATTCTTGCTCGAAAAAATAATCTAATCAAGCCAAGTAACGTTTTCCGGTTGACAGTGCCACATAATCAATGATCGCTATTCTTACGCTACACGGATGAAGCGCATCGCAGCGTGTAGGATTACGCCTACAACGACGCAGTACGGCAACCCGCTAGACTCTGCTGTCGCGCAGTAACACGGATCAGGTCCCTGTTATTGTAAAAACTGTTAGTGGGCTCTATGCAATTAGCGTCCGCATTATTTCTCATTTTATTCGTAATGATTTTCCACCTGTCAACTAGACACAGACGTTGACCCAAGTAAAGAGTAATAATTGCGAACAAGGAAAACAAATATAACTACTGATGAACATCATGCTGTTTTGTTTGACTTCTTCGAGAGTACATTTTTGCATAAAACATAAACACAAACACACCCACACGTAAGCATGTGAGCTCGTGCGCAAACACACACGCACAAACACACACACACACACACACACACAGAGAGAGAGAGAGAGAGAGAGAGAGAGAGAGGACAGAGAGAGAGAGAGAGGCATTCCCCTCAATAACAATTTTCATACGTTACCAGCAAGTAGTTCTCGACTGACAGTACATCTCAGTCTGGCCACTCACCTGAAAAAGAGAGATACAGGAATTGAAAGGAAGAAACGCAAACTGCAATTCTACAACTAAATTAAAGTTTGTAAAGTTCATTATACAACATAAAGTTATACATTCTCTCCTACTGATAGTCACTCAAAATGTAAAGCACAGGATGAAAAAAGTGTTGGCCTAGTATATAACATCGTGCAACAATACAGCACATAAACTGATAGGTGATGTTGATGCTAATGTCTGTGAGCTCCGTTATTCTAGCAAAGCTTCTCTCAGCGCGGGAAATGTTTCAGGATCAGGACTATGAACAACAACGCGCCTGCAGCTGTAGAAAACATCGCGCCCGAACCCAGGTAAGAAATTAGGCTAGATAACTATGCTTCGATTTCTTTGTTCTTAAAAAGAAGTTAAATTATCCAGTCCGAAGACATTATTATCGTGGTTATCCGACGGACAATAGGATGTTCTAACTTCCTGCGAAATCAAATTTCCGCTAGTATCATCTTGATGAATCTGGACTCACGTAGGAAGAGTTCACCATTGGTACGTAGTCCTGGGTCTATTTTGTTCTTTCCAGTAATGAATCGTGATAAAATACAAGTGGCTGTTTGTCCCCCTCCCCCAGACATAGCACTGACATCCATGTTTGCAAAGATTTTGTAATTTCACCATTATTATAGGTTCTTAAAGGGAAGGTGCGATAAGGTCGCTTCTGTATCTCTCAAAAAGCATTACACCAAAAGATGGTTATACGTGTGCGTCTTAAGCCTAAATGCTCTCCCACGTAACATTCTGGATACGAAGTTGGTGTTTAGAGACTGCTGCAACACACGAACGATCGTTTAACTGTCAGATCACATCACAGTTGCAAAATGCTGATATACGATATGGATGTCAGTTGGTGATGTGTGTCACTACTATATTGCTTCCCACGTTTATTCACTGTTGAAGGAACGACGGTGGCCTAGTCCTTGTAAATACTCAAGTTTTCTGGCTTTTACTGCCAAAATCATTTCATGTAATACGTGTAGGCAGAATTAGTGTGTTTTGCCTTCTCTTCGTATGTGCACTCCCATCGGTGATGCTCAGTTTCTTTCAAGTTATTTTAGCAGCTCTGTGATTAATTGGATTAGGTTATTCAGATTCCATATATTATTTATTTTATAGAGTCTCATGCTGTTCAAGAATGCATCATATTTCATACATTATATATTCCTTGTATTTATCCTAAGTGAATCGGTCCTCCTGGAAATGGAATAGGTCAATATATATTAAATTTATCTCTATTTAAGATGCAATAAGTAACTTATCATAAACATGAAAATGTGTATAGAACGGTCCAGAACTCCACTGATAAGGTTTGTGAGTGATGTTAGTTGATATTTGTAATCACGTGCAGAAGACCCTGGAGGAATGGTCAGTATTCAGGGATACGACAGGAACGATCATTTGAAGCCTAGAAGTGTAGCCGTGCGGTTCTAGGCGCTTCAGTCTGGAACCACGTGACCGCTACGGTCGCAAGTTGGAATCCTGCCTCGGGCATGGATGTGTGTGATGTCGTTGGGTTAGTTAGGTTTAAGTAGTTAGAAGTTCTAGCGGACTGATGACCATATATGTTAAGTCCCATAGTGCTCAGAGCCATTTGAACCATTTGAAACTAGAAGTCAAATAAATATGCATAGCTTAAGAACTATGAACACTTCGATACTGTGAAACAAATCTACTGCAAGTTCTTTGCTTTCCATATTTTTGGAGGAGGTGGTATGTGCCAAAACAAGAGAACACTGTCCAGTAAACATGAGCTCTATAATCCATACTTTCAGAGGTATGAGCACTTCAGTAGTAGACATGTACGAGTATTTCATGTTAGCAAAGACTAACAAGTGCTCATACATAGCTCTTAAGGTACGCATTTCAGGGCCCATGTTTAGGGCAGTTTTTTGTTTCGAATTGTAGTATTTCTACCTAGTGTTAGTAGAACTTGTAGTAATTTGTAAGGAGCTTCTGTATAGCATTGCATCAAGTTACTGCCCAGCAGTATTCTCTACATATCAGCAGAGAGAGGCAGCCCATAGAGGTGCTCAAACGATAACACTGGACATAAAAGTAGCATCACGTATCTTAGGACGAGTCATAATTCTGTATACATCATCACGATGGACTTATCCATGTGGGGAGGCTCCGGGAAAAACGAATGTTGCAGGTTGCATTCATGATCGTCGAGTGGGCCCAGCATCAAGCATGGTGGTATGGTGTGCCATTGGGCTAGTGCGGTGCATACCCGGAAAGCGAGACATCAGCCGCTAGGTTCCTGATTTGTAAGGATTCTACAAGGTCTTTTTGACTTTATATTTCAACAACATAACACCAGACTGCATATTGTCCATACTGTCCTAACCTATTTCAATCAATACAGATGGTATCTGTCGCCCTCTCCAGTATCACTGGAACACTCTAGGATTGACTTTAAGCAGTATGAAATGCTGCACTCAAATCTTTCGTGTAAGCTCGGTTCGACAGGATGCCCACTTGGGTTGGAGCCACTGTTGCTGTCAGATCTGGCAGCCCTGTGTACTACATTTCGTACACTGTATACCTCCAAATCACCTAAAAATTTAATCATGCATTTTTCCTTCAATACTATTCATGCAGAGAAGGTAAATTTTCAGTAGTTCCTGTCATTCTTGATACTGCAATTTTAATAACCACCAGTTAGATACCTATGTTCGAAGAAACTGATCGTCAAAGGGTAACACAAAAAAATTTGGGTCTTCCTGCACATATATTCGCAATACATAACTTCTCTTTATATTGAAGATCACCTTCTACTATCCTACAAAGCGGCAATGCTCAACAGGACTTCATGCAATTCGCAAACAACTAACATTGCAAGTTTATACATTAGAGATTCTCGGTCTTTGCTGTCAAGTTTAACATTTTGTGTACATACATCTGCAGTAATAATCCTGCAATAATATTTTTGGGTGAGCATGAAACTATACTACTGGCCATTAAAACTGCTACACCAAGAAGAAATGCAGATGATAAAAACGGGTATTCATTGGACAAATATATTATACTAGAACTGACATGTGATTACATTTTCACGCAATTTGGGTGCCTGGATACTGAGATATCAGTACCCAGACCAACCACCTCTGGCCGTAATAACGATCTTGATATGCCTGGGCATTGAGTCAAACAGAGCTTGGATGGCGTGTGCAGGTACAGCTGCCCATGAGGATTCAACACGATACCACAGTTCATCAAGAGTAGTGACTGGCGTATTGCGACGAGCCAGTTGCTCGGCCACCATTGACCAGACGTTTTCAATTGATGAGAGATCTGGAAAATGTGCTGGCCAGGGCAATAGTCGAACATGTTCTGTATCCAGAAAAACCCGTACAGGACCTGAAACATGCGGTCGGGCATTACCTGCTGAAATGTAGGGTTTCGCTGGGATCGTATCAAGGGTAGAGCCACGGATCGTAACACATCTGAAATGTAACGTCCACTGTTCAAAGTGCCGTCAATGCGAACAAGAGGTGACCGAGACGTGTAACCAATGGCACCCCATACCATCACGCCGGGTGATACGCCAGTATGGCGATGACGAATACACGCTTCCAATGTGCGTTCACCGCGATGTCGCCAAACACGGATGCGACCATCATGATGCTGTAAACAGAACCTGGATTCATCCGCGAAAATGACGTTTTGCCATTTGTGCACCCAGGTTCGTCGTTGAGTACACCATCGCAGGCGCTCCTGTTTGTGAAGCAGCGTCAAGGGTAACCGCAGCCATGGTCTCCGAGCTGATAGTCCATGCTGCTGCAAACGTCGTCGAACGGTTCGTGCAGATGTTTGTTGTCTTGCAAACGTCCCCATCTGTTGACTCAGGGTCGAGACGCGGCTACACTATCCGTTACAGCCATGCGGATAAGATGCCTGTCATCTCGACTGCTACTGTTACGAGGCCGTTGGGATCCAGCACGGCGTTCCGTATTACCCTCTTGAACCTACCGATTCCATATTCTGCTAACACTCATTGGATCTCGACCAACGCGAGCAGCAATGTCGCGAAACGATAAGCCGCAATCGCGATAGGCTACAATCCGACCTTTACCAAAGTCGGAAACGTGATGGTACGCATTTCTCCTCCTTACACGAGGTATCACAACAGCGTTTCACCAGGTAACGCCGGTCAACTGCTGTTTGTGTATGAGAAATCGGTTGGAAACTTTCCCCATGTCAGCACATTGTAGGTGTCGCCACCGGCTCTGAAATGCTAATCGTTTGCGTATCACAGCATCTTCTTCCTGTCAGTTAAATTTCGCGTCTGTAGCACGTCATCTTCGTGGTGTAGCAATTTTAATGGCCAGTAGTGTAATTATGTATGTGAGAATACTTTTTTCACTGTCACGTTTCGATACCATCCCACAGGCGTCACAGTTGGCAACGGAATTAAAAGTTTCCATCCGACGCCGACAGTGGTCGCGGGGATTTGGCAGGCCCAATGGCGCGCACCTGCTGTGCCAAGCCTTCAGTGACTCTGTACCGCGAGCGCCCTGTCACCACGATGTAGGACGGGCAATAGCAGCGACTCAACCCACTTGCACTTGGAGCGGGATGAGACCATCATTTGCGCTTAGTACAGCGAGCCTTCTGCTTTTTGAACTTGTGACAGCTGGAAATGAGTCTTTGTTAGCTTGGAGCTCTCCAACTTGTCTTCGGCGTCAGTTACTGCATAACTCTGCAGCCCGCCCCTATTTACCGTTGCGCACGAAGTCGTACACAACACTCTGAAGGACATCTTCAACTTTCACGTCAGTTGCTTTTATGTTTTAACAAGCTGTTGCTCATTTTTTAGCTATCCCTGTTCATTATGGGAATCTGTGTATTAGTGGAAGAAAAATACAAGGGCTGGAACTTTAATAGTGGCAACTATTTATTTATATTCTGTCTCAATGTTTAGAGGCACAAAACGCTTGGGTGTTTTCAGCTCGTTACTAAATGCAAATAAGTAGGAGGCTGAGTTGGTTGGAGCTGAAAGTGTCCAGGTTGCAATAATATGCGGTACGGCACACTGTTAGAGAGAAGGATTATTATTCAAGAAACACATTGTACAATGAATTTACTTATCTTCAGTAGTTTGTAGGACTGCAGCTGCGGCTATGAACTGACAATCTCGTAACATGGAATACCATGAACTAATACAACATATTCTCAGGGACTAAGCCTGATGGACCCTCCTCAGAGAATCAATGCAAACATTACAGAACTGGCTGAGGGCCGATTATGAAAGTGCGTCTGCCTAGGTTGAAATCTAGCTAAGAAGTGAACGAGTCACACTCCAGTTCCGTCGAGCTGCACAGCCCACTAGAGTGCACTGTGCTCGGCAGACGACGGGCTGCCAACCTTGTGTTGGCGCGGCGTTGTTGTAGTATCTGTGGCAATGATACTACAATTTACAGCTCGTACAAAACTGATACGTGTTTCAAAGTTTTACTGACCTTCAAAGTATTCACCAGCATTATGTATAACCCATTGCCGGCGATGTGGAAGTCGGAGGATATCCTTAGCAGTGCCAGCTGTGTTGACAGTTCGAGTGGTGCAGTCTATTGCCCGACAAATTTGTAGCAGTTCTGAAGCAAATGCCATGAAGTGTTTGTTTCAGTTTCGAAATCGAGTTGAACTTAAGAGGGCTTAAGTCAAGGGAGTGCAGTAGGTGGTATAGCACTTAGCTGCCCCATTAATCAAACAAATCGGTAACAGCTTGCACTGTACGTGCTTGAGCATTGTCCTGCAAAATGATGCCCAGGTCCTGCAGAAAGTTTCATCACTTCTGTCTCTAAGCTGGTCGTAGGTTGTGTTCCAAAAATGAACAGCATAGAGACAGAAGTGATGACACTTTCTGCAGGATTATATTAGAACAAATAATCCCTCGGTCACAAATATTAAGTCAAAATTGACCAGGTTTCGACGCTACTATGAGCGTCGTCTTCAGAATTAAACTAACTGTTCTAAAATATATTAGGTATATAATACATTAATAAAATTAAAGTTTGTGCTGACAGGAAAAAGATGCCGTATTTACAAGTCACATTTTAAAAAAGATCTGAGGGTTGCAACAAGACTCATCTTCTTTCAACTCTTGTTCACTCAAGTACGAGCAGCCCTTAGCGGCTCGCCATATTATTTACAGCTATTCATGACGTCGCTTTTCTGGCTTAGATCTTTTTCAAAATGTGACTTGTAAGTACTGCATCTTATTCCAGTCAGTGCAAACTTTAATTTTATTAATGTATTATACACCTAATATGTTTTAGAACAGTTAGTTTAATTCTGAGGACGACTATCATAGTATCGTCGAAACCTGGTCAATTTTGACTTAATATTTGTGACCGAGGGCTTATTTGGTCTAATATAATTCTGACACGGTCACTGAACCTTAGCAGCTATGTTCAAAGTTTTACTTTCTGCAGGACCTGACCATAATTTTGCAGGACAGCGCTCAAGCACGTACAGTGCAAGCTGTTACTGATTTGTTTGACTGATGGGGCTGCTAAGTGCTATACCACCTACTGCACTCCCATGACTTCAGCACTCGTAAGTTCAACTCGATTTCTAAACTGTAGGAAACACTTCACGGCATTCGCTTCAGAACTGCTACATATGCGTCGGGCAATAGACCGCGCCGCTCGAAATGTCAATACAACTGGCACTGCTAAGAGTATCCTACGACTTCTACATCGCTGGCAGTGTGTTATACAAAATGCTGGTGACTACTTTAACGGTCACAAAATTTTGAAACACGTATCTGTTTTGTACGAGCTGTAAATAAATAGTTGCCACTATTAAAGTTCCAACCCTCGTAATTTTCCCCGTTGGACTGCTGACACACGATTCCATAGCCGTGTTGTATTGCACAGCTCAGTAGGACGTTCCGCTGACGACAGACCACAAGCTTCCACTTCCGCGAGGAGTGCTGGGAGGGCGGGGCACGAGCTAATGTATATTTTACGAGGCGCCGTGGAGTGAGGGTGGGGGGGAGGGGAGGGTGCGCTGCCTGGGGCCACACTCGCGAGATGGCAGCACTTGCTCTAACTGTGGCCGCACCGGCCGCGCCGTGCCGGGTGGGAAATTTATCGCCGGAGTGTTACGTGCCTGCGGAAACTCGTTCCGCTGTAGGCCTCCCCGCGGATCCGAGCCTCCCCTGGGTTCTAATGAGGCGCCCATATGTCTTCTCCTGTCTTTACTTAGAAACACACTTGCTACACACTCTTCCGAACAGACATGGTGTCCACGTGTGCGTCTGGTTTCTGACTTGAGGCCACCGATGCAACAGCGATGGCAAAAAAAATTGCAACACGAAGAAAGAGTTGAGCGATATAAACGAATGTTCCTAAAACTGAAAGAGGCTGTCTATTCAAATTTCACGCAATTCGCGTAAGATTGGCTATGTAGAGCCACTATCAGGTTGCAAATCAGGTCTGCTTTAACCCTTTATTTGGCAGTGTTGCTCTCAAGCAACATCAAATTTACGTTGGCCTTATGGGACAACAAACACTCCCCAGTGCCTTTTACTGCCACTGTTGCCTCCAGGCAACGTTCCTTTACACACTGCGAATGACAGTTGTTGTAATAGTTCAAGGTTTTCCACACGAAATGGCAGTTTGTGCAGTGGTGTTACAGAGATCTCCTCGTCTGAGCAACAGGGGTGTTTCATTTTGGTTCTGAAAGAGTGGATTTCAATAAATTGGCAGTAATCTTAGCAGATTTTCTTCAAGAAATACCCAGAGGTGAGTTTACAGCAGAAACATTTCAATCTAATATTGTTTTGAATTACGTAAATAGTATAAAACTTTTATGTTGCCTGTGAGCAACATTGCCCATAGTTGGGACATGTGCCATTAGTATATTATGCTTACGGCGGATATTCGAAACAATGAAATCGTGACACTTGCCAGCTCATTTTGTGGTGTCCAACCACTCTCAACAGTAAAATGATGAGACAGCAATGAAAAAAGAAGAATTGATGTACCCTGTCCCAGTATTGTACGTCAGTACAACAAGCATATGGGAGGAGTTGATCTTGCTGGTATGCTGATAGAGCTCTACAGAGTACCAATGAAAACTAGGTGTTGGTACATGAGATTGTTTGGATTTATGCTAGATCTGAGTGTTGTAAATGCCTGGCTGGTATTTCGAAGAGAATCTCTGGACAAGAAGACCTCACTGAAGTCAGTCAGGGCAGATATTGCCAATGGTTTGATGTTTTCAGGGAAAAGGAAAGTAGGAAGGCACTCAATAGACATAACACCACCACAAAAGAAGAGGAGGAAGCCAACACCTCCGACAGTTACACAAGATGTCCGATTTGATAATATGGAGTTATTGTCCATCTGTATTTTCTACAATCATGTATTCAAAATGCAATCTAGTATTGTGCTTCGTTCCAAAGAGGAACTGCTTCCAAAAATTCCATTGCAAGAAGAACTAGAAGGGAAAAGGAAACAGTTCTATTACACAGCAGGAATGCATAAATGTGTTCCTAAATTAAATTATTCACGTACAGGAAACCTTTTGCTTGAAGTTATTGGCAAATAATAGTACGTATAAATGTGGTCTACTGCTGGCAATGTTGCTTGTAAGCAACATTTCATAATTTTCATAATTTTTGTCAAAAATTTCTAAAACTGACTGTATTGTATATCTTTAAGCATAATAAATAAATATAAGCACTGAAATTTTGTTTTTGTTTTTGTTTTCACCATTTGCCAAATAAAGGGTTAAATACACTCTTTAATGGTCGTGAGCATTAGTTACGTTTGCGATTGGGCGTGGGGAGCTAATGTTAGTAATGAATGCATGCAAGGCGACGAAGATGCCATTGTCATTGTCTCACTGAATTTGAACAAGATCGTGTAATAAAGTTACAAGAAGATGTATGTTAAGTCTGCGATATAGCAGAAAGACTTGGCAAGAATATAATCAGAGTTCATTATGGCTGGCAGCGGTGATCACGAGAAAGTACGGCCGGCAGAGGCCCGGGCTCGGGACGGCCACGTGGCACTACTGACAAGGAGGAGCATAGTGTTTGGCATAGGGATCTGGCACATTGTACAGTAATTTGAGCAGCAGTTGGTACCACAGTCACACAACGAACTGTTACAAGTTGGTTACTCCAAGGAAAGCTCCGAGCCAGTCGCCCTATAGGGTGCATTTCACTTGCCCCAAATCATCGCCATTTTTGACTTTAGTCGTGTCAAGCTAGAGCTCATTGGAGGACAGGGTGGAGGCTCGTTGTGTTTACTGATGAAAACTCGTTCTGCCTCGGTGCCAGTGATGGCTGTGTATTGGTTACGAGAAGGCCAGTTGGTGGCCTGCAGCCAACACACTGGTCCTACACCTGGTGTTATGGTATGGGGTGCAATATCGTATGATAGAAGGAGCAAACTCGTCGTTATTTCGCGCATCCTGACTGCAAGTTTGTACGTCAGGCTAGTGATTCGATCTGTTGTGCTGCTGTTCCTGAACAGCATTCCAGGGGTGTTTTCCAACAAGATAACAGTCGTCCACATGTCCCTGTTGTAACCCATTATGCTGCAGACAGTGTCGATATGTTGCCTTCGGTGCCAGAGCTGTAGCCCGTCGACCGACGACAACTCCAGTGTCATTCACAAACAGCATTAACTGTCCCTGTATTGACCGACCAAGTGCAACAAGTATGGAACTCTATCCCACAATCTGACATACTGCACTTGTGCTACACAATGCTTGCACGTTTGCTTGCTTGCATTTAACATTCTGGCGATTACATCGGTTATTAATGTACCAGCATTTCACATTCGCGCTTACATTAACCTATGATCTTGCTGCCTTAATCACTAGGCAAATGTATTCCCGAAACTTCATTACTCTATATTGATTACTTTTTATTGTTTGCCATTTTTCCATCAGTGTAGTTCATTGTCAGTTAGAAAGAAAAACTGTTGAGTAATGACTTTCCACACCGAATAATTTACCGCAGTAGAAAATGTACGTGTATAATTTTCTACAAAACACTGTCATACCACAGATGTAATGTGTGGAAGCGAAAGCTGGATAAGAAACGAATGAGGGTACACTAAGAATGCAACATGCGGAAATGAGATTTTCGAGACGTATAGCATGATACACGAGACAAGATCGAAAATTAGATGCAGAAAATGGAATGGAATTAAGACTAATGCCTCCATACATAGAAAAACAGAAATATACGAAAGTAACTGACAGCCCACATCAGTAGGATGGAAGATAACTGACTATCATAAATGCTGTAGAAATACAAACCGACGGCGTGAAGAAACATTAAGAAATCCAAAACGACATGGAAGGATTTTCAGAGGTATCTCTAGTGCGGGGGGACGGGGGTGGGGACGGGAGGAAAGGGTAGTTAAAATTTCATGAATGTTCTGGTTGATACCAAAGTTTATAAAAGCTCTCGATCCTAACTTAAATCGGTATTATGTCGCACATGCTATGCAATGTAAGTAATTACTTCAATCAGCACTTTTGCAACCATTTCTTTTGAACTGTAACCATGTACAAAATATAGTAATAAATGTTCGTCTAAACATTACTTATTTTGAAGTAAAGGAAGTAATTACAAAAAAGGAGGAACTAATGATATAAATAACATTTTGTATTTCTTTTATACCGTCTATTACATATGTAAGGTGTAATCAACTTCGGAAGTTTTTTAAAGCTTTTTCACATTAAGCACGAAACTTACAGTTCACATAAAGTATGTATTTAAGCATTGACATACTTCAGTCGATACCTAATTTACTCCAGTTTTAGAAGAACAGTTTCTTTCCCCACAAAGAACGTTTGAAAAGTTATTGATGACAAAAGCGTTCGTATTCCAGAATATTATTTGATAAAACTGAACAAGATTTTAATAATCAATGCTGTACTGATGTAAACTTAATTCTTTTATATGTAGAAATGTAACAGTCTGTCAAAATTAAAGCACCGATTATAAAACTGTTGAAACTCAAAAAATTGCGTTTCGAGGAAATTCTTGCGGGACATTCAAGATAATAAATATGGCCATTTCGCGCTAAAACTGCGAGTATGTGTTTTGGTTTTAATATGTAAATATACTATTCCATTTAGTGTGTGATTGACTTACTTCTTGGAATACACTATGTCAGTCGTCTGATGTTTATCATTCCTGTCACTTCTCTGTAGAAGCTGTGTTGTGAACAGCTGATCTAATAAAAATAAATAAAATAAAATAAAAATGATAAAGAAGCGAAGGAATAGGTTGCAATCATCAGATAACAAACCCGACTTTAGACAGCAAACAGGAAAGAAAAGAAGATAATTAAAACACATATTGATTTCAGTTGTTTATTTCCAAAGAGAAGTATCCCGAGAATGCTGAATCTTTATATCTTTATACCTACAACTCACCTACTTTATTTGATATTTAACAGGTGTTGCATACTAATTGTGGGGGATGGGTGGGGGGTGGGGGCGGTCGAGTAATACTAAGACTTGGACTAAGCTCATACTAAGACTTGGACTAAGCTCTGTGAAGAAGGACTAACAGACAATGATATGTACAGAAGATGATGATGAGAGTTTGTCTGTTTAGAGATTCAGGACTGAAATTTGTTCCAAAATGAAAATTACGTGTTACTAGTGTTAAATGATATAGACCTTCCTCGTCGATTAAATCTGTGTTCCTGGCCCGGAAGCTTGTCTTTCAAGGCCAGTGCTTTCACTGATTGACCTAGCCACGCACGACTCACAACCCAGACTCTCCTGCATACATTGCTTGAAGTTTCAAAAGAACACACTCTATATTTAGATGAAAAATCTAGCTTAGTGGGCAAGGTGGCTAATCCGCGTCTCTACAGTGGCGCTCGCCTCGTACGGTAGGAGGCTCGAATTCTGGCAGAGGAAGGAGTGACTTACCTTCGTGCCCTTCCAGCGAGCTGTCTTGAGGTACATCTAGTCTTGATATTGTTTTCCTGTTTTCTTCTCCAGTCTTCCTTAATCTGATCCAGCCATCTTTTACTGCGTTGTCCTATAGGTCTTTTCGCCAGAACATTTCTACCCAAGTATTGCTTTGGCAGGCGGTTATCGTTCCTCCTCTTCAAGCCACTTGAGCCGTGAAGCAGTCAGTATATGAGTTATTGACAGATCCACTTGAATCTCTTCTCTGATGTCTTGATTCCTATTTTTGTTTGTTCTGGTCTTCGGCAAGACTGATCACAGAAAGTTCCTTGTTCAAATCTGCCTTGATGAAACAGCACTCCAAGCTGTATGTAATTATCAGGAGGAGAGATACATTGTAAACATACTCTGTTTCGTTGAGGCACTACCTTTTCCCACATAAGGTGTGTATTTAAAAAGAAAAATAATTGCTAACAGCATACCAACGAAAGATTATATTAGGTTACCATTCTTTATCTCCGCAGAATGGTCACAGTATACGCCATCAGTGTAGAGAGCGACTTCAGTTCCCATATGTACTTTTGTTTGATAATTTTTTTGTACTGCCATTGTACCTAGAAACAGCTTGCTTGGTTAAATAGTATGAATAAGTCGACAAACATTCGTGCCTGGTAGCGATCTCTTTGAAGCAGCCAGGGTTGATTAACAGTCAGTTTGGGCTTAAGATGATACTACGGTGTTTTGTCTGTTGATGATGGCACTGGATTTCAGTTCCCAAACCTGGAGAAAGCAACTACTTCTCGTTATTCCGACGTGAAGCACACGTTGTGAGGTGTCTTGAGGATGTTTTCTGATGTCAAAGTTTTAAAAAGATGGATTTTTGCGTATTTGACTCCTTATAGTCATACCTACATATGATCAAAAGGATTTTGTTAGGAGTTTATGCTTGATACCTGAAAATCACGTTTCAGTGGAAGTGTGCACACACCTTGTCTAGCCGTTCTACATCTACATCTATACTACGCAAGCCACCCAACGGTGTGTGGCGGAGGGCACTTTACGTGCCACTGTCATTACCTCCCTTTCCTGTTCCAGTCGCGTATGGTTCGCGGGAAGAACGACTGTCTGAAAGCCTCCATGCGCGCTCTAATCTCTCTAATTTTACATTCGTGATCTCCTCGGGAGGTATAAGTAGGGGGAAACAATATATTCGATACCTCATCCAGAAACGCACCCTCTCGAAACCTGGCGAGCAAGCTACACCGCGATGCAGAGCGCCTCTCTTGCAGAGTCTGCCACTTGAGTTTGTTAATCATCTCCGTAACGCTATCACGGTTACTAAATAACCCTGTGTCGAAACGCACCGCTCTTCTTTGGATCTTCTCTATCTCCTCCGTCAAACCGACCTGGTACGGATCCCACACTGATGAGCAATACTCAAGTATAGGTCGAACGAGTGTTTTGTAAGCCACCTCCTTTGTTGATGGACTACATTTTCTAAGGACTCTCCCAATGAATCTCAACCTGGTACCCGCCTTACCAACAATTAATTTTATATGATCATTCCATTTCAAATCGTTCCACACGCATACTCCCAGATATTTTACAGAAGTAACTGCTACCAGTGTTTGTTCCGCTATCATATAATCATACAATAAAGGCTCCTTCTTTCTATGAATTTGCAATACATTACATTTGTCTATGTTAAGGGTCAGTTGCCACTCCCTGCACCAAGTGCCTATCCGCTGCAGATCTTCCTGCATTTCGCTACAATTTTCTAATGCTGCAACTTCTTTGTATACTACAGCATCATCCGCGAAAAGCCGCATCGGACTTCCGACACTATCTACTAGGTCATTTATATACACTCCTGGAAATTGAAATAAGAACACCGTGAATTCATTGTCCCAGGAAGGGGAAACTTTATTGACACATTCCTGGGGTCAGATACATCACATGATCACACTGACAGAACCACAGGCACATAGACACAGGCAACAGAGCATGCACAATGTCGGCACTAGTACAGTGTATATCCACCTTTCGCAGCAATGCAGGCTGCTATTCTCCCATGGAGACGATCGTAGAGATGCTGGATGTAGTCCTGTGGAACGGCTTGCCATGCCATTTCCACCTGGCGCCTCAGTTGGACCAGCGTTCGTGTTGGACGTGCAGACCGCGTGAGACGACGCTTCATCCAGTCCCAAACATGCTCAATGGGGGACAGATCCGGAGATCTTGCTGGCCAGGGTAGTTGACTTACACCTTCTACAGCACGTTGGATGGCACGGGATGCATGCGGACGTGCATTGTCCTGTTGGAACAGCAAGTTCCCTTGCCGGTCTAGGAATGGTAGAACGATGGGTTCGATGACGGTTTGGATGTACTGTGCACTATTCAGTGTCCCCTCGACGATCACCAGTGGTGTACGGCCAGTGTAGGAGATCGCTCCCCACACCATGATGCCGGGTGTTGGCCCTGTGTGCCTCGGTCGTATGCAGTCCTGATTGTGGCGCTCACCTGCACGGCGCCAAACACGCATACGACCATCATTGGCACCAAGGCAGAAGCGACTCTCATTGCTGAAGACGACACGTCTCCATTCGTCCCTCCATTCACGCCTGTCGCGACACCACTGGAGGCGGGCTGCACGATGTTGGGGCATGAGCGGAAGACGGCCTAACGGTGTGCGGGACCGTAGCCCAGTTTCATGGAGACGGTTGCGAATGGTCCTCGCCGATACCCCAGGAGCAACAGTGTCCCTAATTTGCTGGGAAGTGGCGGTGCGGTCCCCTACGGCACTGCGTAGGATCCTACGGTCTTGGCGTGCATCCGTGCGTCGCTGCGGTCCGGTCCCAGGTCGACGGGCACGTGCACCTTCCGCCGACCACTGGCGACAACATCGATGTACTGTGGAGACCTCATGCCCCACGTGTTGAGCAATTCGGCGGTACGTCCACCCGGCCTCCCGCATGCCCACTATACGCCCTCGTTCAAAGTCCGTCAACTGCACATACGGTTCACGTCCACGCTGTCGCGGCATGCTACCAGTGTTAAAGACTGCGATGGAGCTCCGTATGCCACGGCAAACTGGCTGACACTGACGGCGGCGGTGCACAAATGCTGCGCAGCTAGCGCCATTCAACGGCCAACACCGCGGTTCCTGGGGTGTCCGCTGTGCCGTGCGTGTGATCATTGCTTGTACAGCCCTCTCGCAGTGTCCGGAGCAAGTATGGTGGGTCTGACACACCGGTGTCAATGTGTTCTTTTTTCCATTTCCAGGAGTGTATATTGTGAAAAGCAATGGTCCCATAACACTCCCCTGTGGCACGCCAGAGGTTACTTTAACGTCTGTAGACGTCTCTCCATTGATAACAACATGCTGTGTTCTGTTTGCTAAAAACTCTTCAATCCAGCCACACAGCTGGTCTGATATTCCGTAGGCTCTTACTTTGTTTATCAGGCGACAGTGCGGAACTGTATCGAACGCCTTCCGGAAGTCAAGAAAAATAGCATCTACCTGGGAGCCTGTATCTAATATTTTCTGGGTCTCATGAACAAATAAAGCGAGTTGGGGCTCACACGATCGCTGTTTCCAGAATCCATGTTGATTCCTACATAGTAGATTCTGGGTTTCCAAAAACGACATGATACTCGAGCAAAAAACATGTTCTAAAATTCTACAACAGATCGACGTCAGAGATATAGGTCTATAGTTTTGCGCATCTGCTCGACGACCCTTCTTGAAGACTGGGACTACCTGTGCTCTTTTCCAATCATTTGGAACCCTCCGTTCCTCTAGAGACTTGCGGTACACGGCTGTTAGAAGGGGGGCAAGTTCTTTCGCGTACTCTGTGTAGAATCGAATTGGTATCCCGTCAGGTCCAGTGGACTTTCCTCTGTTGAGTGATTCCAGTTGCTTTTCTATTCCTTGGACACTTATTTCGATGTCAGCCATTTTTTCGTCTGTGCGAGGATTTAGAGAAGGAACTGCAGTGCGGTCTTCCTCTGTGAAACAGCTTTGGAAAAAGGTGTTTAGTATTTCAGCTTTACGCGTGTCACCCTCTGTTTCAATGCCATCATCATCCCGGAGTGTCTGGATATGCTCTCGGCGCCTGGGCCGTTTTCGACTCCGGGATTTCTCTGTAAAGGTACTGTAATATTCTAGATCGAAGAAAATGTCGATACAGATGTAGTACGTGCCACCATATGCTTCAACTACATATGCTTTCGACAAAAGTGGGATGAAAAAAGCGGGCTATGGCAAACATTTACCTCAGGAGTTCCATGAATGACAGTCGGCAGCATATTACTATTCTGATAGTTGGTGTAAATGGAAGTAAGCTGAGAAAAACGGGATATTGGATATATTTCATCGTAATCTACCAGCGAGGAAGGATTTAATTCTGATAACATACATGTGTTTAATCTTGACTGCGCCCCTATACTTCACCCTCCATAGCGCGAACAGTTTAGTTGCGAACTAGTTGCAGAGGTATTTTGAACGCCATTTTGTGTTGCATAGGCTCATCAGTTTACCACCGAAAAATTATTTACATAGTATTTAAGTGATGTGATTTGTATGAAGAAATAATTTTATGCGGAAAAATTAATTTCAGCATCAGCATCAAGTTAGGCTCCGAGACCGGTAAGCTCTCTTAATAGGCCGCAAGAGCGAGACCGACATAAGCCGGCATCTGTAGCGCGGAGTTGCCTACTGGCCAGGGGACCCGACGGCCGAGTAACGAAGGCGGGTAATGGACCGTGGCGGGCCACGATAAGGGGTCACACAGTTAACGATCGCCCCGGACACCCAGCACATGGCACCGCGCCGCACTACCAGCTGCTGCCGATGCTGCTACTGACTCTCGTTAGGGGAAGAGGGCGAACCTCTACGCCCCGCAGGTACAAGCACATACCCCACGAATCTGTTTCACAAGGATTATACGGGTTGCAATGGGTATAATGAATTTGACACATTCAATCAGTAGCTTGTAGTATACATTTTCAGGCTGGTGGGGTTGATGACTACTGCAGTGCTCCGTCTCTAACGAATCTCGTCGTCGACAGTTCGTTAACTCTTAATATTCCATACTTTAGAACGCCAATGTATTGCTAACTGTCCTAGAAATCATACCTTACGACATTAATTCGTTAAAATATGCAAGCTGCTGTACCTGGCTGTTCGAAAAGTTCAATAACATGTTCGTTCCAGTTTGGACTATCATCAGTACATACAAAGCTAATCGCATTGTTGAACTCTGACTACTACTTTTTTTTGCAAATTGCTTATAACACCGATGACAGCAACTCGAGTCTGTGACGTACATCCAGCAGCAGTAAATCTGTCAGCGCTAACTGAAGATTGTTATTTCGGCGTCTAAAACACACAAGACATCCAGTATTCTTCTTTATATACAGTGTGTGTCACTAACTATTGCCGCCAAGAATAGCTCCGAAAGTATGATAGAAGCCGAAAAGTTTGTGGGACAAAAGTGGCATTGGACATCGGGTACCATAACGTGACTTTGGTTTTTTGTTGCTAGGTGGGGTCGCTTCAGAGATATGAAAGTCAACCTTTTTTTTTTAATGGGATGCTATAGTCTGGTACTTATTTTCTGATGGCGGCTATCGAGACGAATCCAATGAAGGTCAACGAAGGCCACAAAGGTGGCACGAACGTCCACTTACAGAAGGTGTTCGAAGTGATGACCACTGATATCAATGCAGTGCTGTAATCTTTTTGTCATGGATTGAATGGTATTCCTTATCACATTTGCACTTACCGAAGCACATGCTCTGACACTTCTCTCTCTTATATCTTCAGGTGTAGTTGGAATGTCTTTATAAACAATGTCTTTTACGATTCCCAAGAAGAAAAACTGCAGAGGCGTCAAGTCTGGCGAACGAGATGGCCACGACACGTCTCCACCGCGTCCAATCCAATGAGTTGGGAATTGTCTCTGCAACTCATTTCTAGCCATCAGCGAAAAATGTGCCGGACACCCGTCGTGCTGATACCACATTCTGTTTCTTGTTCCTAAAGGTATTTCTTCCAATAACAGACCTAATGTTCCTTGCAGGAATGTGGTGTACTTCCTACCTTTAAGATTTCCTTCGGTGAAACAGGGGTCTATAATTCTGTCCTCCAGAATCCCACACCATACATTCACCGACCACGGTTTTCAGTGAGCAAGTTGCCGCAGCGAACATGGATTTTCAGTTGCCCAATAATGCATGTTATGCAAATTAACATTGACACGGTTCGTCATCAGTAAATAAAATCAAATTAACAAATGTGTCATCCCTCTGAATCTGAAGTTGAGCCCACCGGCAGAATTCAGTACGATGCATACAATCCGTACCAGTTAATTCTTGGTGAAGACTGATTTGGTAAGGATGATATTTATGGCGATGCAGAACACGAACAACACCACTCTGGCTCATGCCAGATTCCCTTGCGATATGACGCGAACTAACACAAGGATCTCGAACCACATTGGCAAGAGTACCAATTTCAGTTTCCCCGCTAGTAACTATCCTTTGCCGGACATGTTTCCGATGCTTTAAAGATCCAGTTGTTCTCAATTTATCATTCACATATTTAAATATACGACGTGTAGGGTGTGTACGTCGAGGATATCTTTCAGCGTATAAGTCTCTAGCTGTCACCGAATTTCGTTGTCATTCTCCGTATATGAGAACCATATCGACTTGTTCTTCGAAGGAATACATCATTCACATTCGCTTGATTCAACGATGCTAGTCTTACCGTTCCTATTAGTGTAGTATTGCGAAATCGTCGAATGGTGCTTGCATTTCAATGGCACGTTAGATGGATACAACGTATTTGGCGAATAGTTACTATTTCCACGACATGCGAGAGAGAATTGTCAGAGCATATGCTTCGATAAGTGCCGATGTCATAAGAAATATCACTCAATCCATGATAAGAAGATTGCAGCACTGCATTGATACCAATTGTAATCACTTCGAACACCTTCTGTAAATGGACCTTCATGCTACCTTTTTGATCTTCGTTGACCTTCAAAGACCTTACTGTTATACATCATTGGATTCGTCTCGACAGCTGCTATCAGAAAATATGTACCAAGTTACAGCATACCATTTAAAACAACAAAGATGACCTTTGACGCGACCCCACCTAGCAACAAAAAACCAACGTCATATCGTGGCCCCCGTTGTCCTATGCAACATTCGTTCCACATACTTATTAGCTACTATCATACTTTCGAAGTTATTCTACGTGGCAATAGCCAGTGACTCACTCTGTATATCCCCCCCCCCCCCCTGGGTCAGATTTCTTCGATTCAACAATGTGAGGAGCCAAGACGAAGCCAGCTTCGGTTATTACGTGTTTTTCCTTTGTAAACAAGGCCGTATCTCTGCTCTTTCCTTGAATTCTTTCATTCAGTGATGTCAATACCATCTTTTTATTTGAGACCCAACAGAAAAGTGTTTATTGCTGATACTGTGGTTAGTGTCATGATGGCGTGACAATGTTATTCGAAAGAAAGGATACCTTTGTTTACCGTTTCCACACTTTTATAAATAACCTATTATATTCTACATATTTTCTCTTCTCAGATAACTTTTTAACTGGTCAGTATCAGGATATGTATACATTATTAGTGTTAACATTAACAAAAAACATTTTTTAGTCCTGACAATGTAAATATTTTTACTGGATTACAGTTTTCCCAACTGTACTTTCCCTGAGCTGTATGTGATGGGGCGTTATCATGGAGCAACATGACTTTGTGTTGCCCTTTTCTGTATTGCGGTCGTTTTTCACGTAATGCTCGATTTAAATCGGTCATTTGTTGTTGGTAGCGATCAATGTTAACGATTTTATCAGGTTTTAGCAGCTCGTAATCGATGACTTCCTTCTTATTCCGCTAAACACAGAACATTGTCTTCTTTCTAAAGCGACTTGGTCTTGCAATGGATGTCTATGGTTAGCCTGAATTCACCCATGATTTACGGCGCTTAGAATTCTCAAAATAATTTTTCATCATTTGTTACTATTCTATAGAGAAGCGACATTCTTTTGTATCCGCGAGCAGCATTTCACAAGTAGTCTTTCGATTTGCTTGCTGTCTTTCACTCAGTTCTTGCAGAACCCGTTTTCCCATTTTCCGTACCTTTCCCATAGCTTTCAACCGAAGAGAAACCACTTCCTGCTTCACTCTCAATTGTTACGCGATTTGCTGTTGAGTTTGAGTATTATCTTCATCCAATAAGACCTGCTTGTAGTTGTCTTCGAACGTTTTAGATGGTTTCTCACGCTCGTCGCTTCTCATGTCAAAATCACAACGTTTGAATATTTTGAACCACACGAAACACTGTTGTCCCAAGAGCATGTTCTCCGATGCGTTTCTACTGCAGTTTTCTTTAAGTGATAACCAATGCTGTCCGCGAATCTTAGTTCGTAGACACAAAACTCGACATTTTTATGGATTTGAAACAGACACCGATGTATGAAACTCGGGTTACTGTGTGTTCACATTCGTCGTCAGCCGTTACAGGAAGCAGATGGAGCTGCAAACACGGTCTCACTAGAGAGCCTGTATACAGAGGGAGTGGCCATAGGTGAAGTTTCCCGTGATTGGTTGATTAGCTTTGGCTCCATTTTTCTGCCAAACGTCTTCGCACATCGTATGTTCGCCATGCTTTTGCGTTGAATTGAAGTTCAGAGGACTTTTAGAAACGATTAAAAGGTATTTGAATTATTGGCAGAATTGTTATGTGTTGTGCATGCATGTTCGATTTAGTTGTATGTAGTTTTTAGTACGTAATTAGCGTTTGCGCTACTGGCAGCATCAGAAGCTTTTCTGAAGCCAATATCTGACAGTCCTTGATGGAAACGGAAAGTTCTTGTAATTGTTGTGCCATGCTCATCCGACTTTATAGCGTCAAACTTTATTTCGTTCCGAATCAGAACACTAGGCATTATTTTGGTTTCAGTATTATTGCCTGACTGTTGACGCAGGGAAGTTGTAAGCACGTATTCTGCAGTTGTCGTGGTTGCTGAAACATTATTCGTAGTAAATAATTGTAGGTACTTTTGAAGACAGTTTTTAATGGGCCTTCTTACTGTGGGGTAAAAGGGATACGGTAGTTTTCTTGTTATATTTGGTCGTTATTACAGTAGCCTACATTTAACATTACCTGATTTTTTAAATCTTTTTCGTTTGTCATCTATGAGAGGAATTCAGCATAAAAGAAAGTCGTAAGCAGTTGTTTACTTGTGACATGCAAAAAGTTTGAAGACGTGACAAGAAGTACAAATACGTCTTACACTTTTTGCATGTCACAAGTAAACAAAAAAATGTTCAAATGTGTGTGAAATTATGGGATTTAACTGCGAAGGTCATCAGCCCCTAAGCTTACACACTAGTTAACCTAAATTATCCTAAGGACAAACACACACACCCATGCCCGCGGGAGAACTCGAACTTCCGCCGGAACCAGCCGCACAGTCCGTGACTGCAGCGCCCTAGACCGCTCGGCTAATCCCGCGCGGAACAAGTAAACAACTGCTTACGACTTTCATTCATCTGACGTAATGCAGGTACGTTAAATCTTTAGCGTTATGCACTTCCGATACAAAACAAATGATATAAACTATATTTTTTTATTTGCGTTACTTTCATTGCAATATGTCTAGTAAACGAACTTTTAAGGAGATAAATGCTAGTAACGAATAATTTTTACAGCCACTGTATCAAATATTCCTGTGCTGTACGTAGTAGGCTACTATGAGTATATTATAGGTGTAAAGAAAGGCATTTAACGAATGAATTCGCCATATTGTCTTGTGCTTTTGATTCGGTGAGTGTGTACTCCACTACTCCACTACCGGCCATTCAAAAGTGCCGCCCGCAGTTTGACAGAAAAATGGCCGCCGTATCGTCCGGTTGGCCACTCTCTCCCTATACAGCCTCTCTAGGTCTCA
Organism: Schistocerca americana; assembly: GCF_021461395.2. NCBI lineage: Eukaryota > Metazoa > Arthropoda > Insecta > Orthoptera > Acrididae > Schistocerca > Schistocerca americana. The sequence goes on along the minus strand of NC_060119.1, from coordinate 217,973,143 downwards.
CGGGCGCTACATTGACGACTAGCACCATCTATAGGGGAATTACGGTTTCGGTATGACTAGCATTCTCAGTCGAGCAACCCTTTTGGAACCCAATGTTGACTGCATGGGTGCAGCATTGCCAACTCGACCGGAGCCGTACTATGTCAAGGCTAGTGCCGCCCTGCAGCCACCCGCTGGTGTAGAGTGCAGAGTGTAGATCGTCCGGCGACTGTGACGGCGGCGCAGGGACGCGGTGGATGCCCAGCCAAGGTAGCTCACGTCACGCGCCGACGTCAGCCTAAGGGCGGGGTCCGCGAGGCGGCGCAATTAGGGGGCGGCGTGGGCGGTGTGGTAGGGGGTAGGGGGGCAGGAAGGAAGGGCGTCGGCCCAGAGCCACGCCACGGCACGGGCCGCCGCGCACAGCCGCCGCCACGCCCTCTGCGGTCGCCACGGCGCTCGTTGCCAACTAGTCTCGTCCGTAGCCTCCGTTTTATTTATTTATTTGCTTCTGAATTTATTTTTCCTGGCAATATTAGGGCCACCAAGCCTCCTGTTACATCCAGTCAGGCAACGTGAGCTTTTATTATGACATTTCACCACACGCTAAACCACTTGATAGTACGAGGTCAATTCGGAAAGTAAAATCAGATCAGTCACGAAATGGAAACTATAGCGAAAATCAAAACTATTTTATTTGAAACAGTTGGCTATATCTTCTAGCTAGTTCTCTACATAGTCGCCTCATTGATATTTGTCGTAGCGCCTTGTATCGCGCCAATGTAACTATACGGAAGCGAGCAGATACATACAATGAGTCACGTTTCTCGCAAGACAGATGTACGTTCTGATCCAACAGTAGTCGCAAGTAGTTACGACTGTGGCCGAAAGGTGTCAGCACCTTACGGATTATTAAATAATACGAACTTAAATCAAGAAGAACATAATAATTCCAATCCCAAAGAAAGTAGGTGTTGACAGATGTGAAAATTACCGAACTATCAGTTTAAGTGGTCACGGCTGAAAAATACTAACGCGAATTCTTTACAGACGATTGGAAAAACTGGTAGAAACCGAGTTCGGGGAAGATCAGGGTGGATTACGTAGAAAAATTGGAACACGTGAGGGAATACTGACCCTACGACTTACCTTAGAAGATAGATTAAGGAAAGGCAAACGTACGTTTCTAGCATTTGTAGACTTAGAGAAAGCTTTTGACAATGTTGACTGGAATACTCTCTTTCAAATTCTGAAGGTGGCAGGGGTAAAATACTGGGAGCGAAAGGCTATTTCAATTTGTACAGAAAGCAGATGGCAGTTGTAAGAGTCGAGGGGCATGAAAGGAAAGCAGTGGTTGGGAATGGAGTGAGACGGGGTTGTAGCCTCTCCCTGATGTTATTCAATCTGTGTATAGAGCAAGCAGTAAAGGAAACAAAAGAGAAATACGGAGTAGGTATTAAAATCGAGGGAGAAGAAATAAAAACTTTAAGGTTCGCCGATGACATTGTAATTCTGTCAGAGGCAGCAAAGGACTTGGAAGAGCAGTTGGACGGAATGGACAGTGTCTTGAAAGGAGGATATATGATGAACATCAATAAAAGCAAAACGAGGATAATGGAATGTAGTCAAATTAAGTTGTGTGATGCTCAGGGAATTAGATTAGGAAATGAGACACTTAAAGTAGTAAAGGAGTTTTGCTATTTGGGGAGCAAAATAACTGATGATGGTCGAAGTAGAGAGGATGTAGACTGGCAATGGCAAGGAAAGCGTTTCGAAGAAGAGAGATTTGTTAACATCGAGTATAGATTTAAGTGTCAGGAAGTCGTTTCTGAAAGTATTTGTATGGAGTGTAGCCATATATGGAAGTGAAACATGGACGGTAAGTAGTCTGGACAAGAAGCTTCCTAAATGTGGTGCTACTGAAGAATGCTGAAGATTAGATGGGTAGATCACATAACTAATGAGGAGGTATTGAATAAAATTGAGGAGAAGAGGAGTTTGTGGCACAACTTGACTAGAAGAAGGGATCGGTTGGTAGGACATGTTCTGAGGCATCAAGGGATCACCAATTTGGTACTGGAGGGCAGTGTGGAGGGTAAAAATCGTAGAGGGAGACCTAGAGATGAATACACTAAGCAGATTCAGAAGGATGTAGGCTGCAGCACGTACTGGGAGATGAAGCAGCTTGCACAGGATAGAGTAACATGGAGAACTGCATCAAACCAGTCTCAGGACAAGACCACAACAACAACAACGTACTTAAAACATATAATATTTTCGAAACAAAACTGTATTTACTGCGATCATTGCGTCTTTCATTAATTATTGCTAATTTGTTTGATTATTAGTGTGAAAGATAGTAGTAAATAAATGCGTAGTATTAAATAAATAAATATTGTCATGTTTATTAACTGATTGAATGTTAACGTGATAGCTGTGTACACAGAAAGTGAATTATACTCAGGGGAAATTGTAAAGTGCAACTATCCTGTTTATAGGACTTGGAAACAAGATACCGGTCACTTTATCATTTAAGGAAGAACTGTTCATAAAACTGTGTTAAGTTATGACTGGTCAAAAGTAAAAGACGCGGGATTACGCGTTTCAATATTAGTATTAGATTGGTTATGATATGTATCAGCCAGTCAGAGGACAGTATACGTTTACGTGTGTTTTGTCTGCTAAGACAATTGCTTTTTGAAGCCTAAGTCAGTTGGGATCTCATCCGCGGTTATGTTCCGAAGTGGATATAAGGAGCCCTGAATAGATGTGAAAATTTTACGGAATGATGGTTAAAACTTGACCGTGAAGTGAAAAAAAGTGGACGCGGACGCGTGAAAAAGTCGAACGCGTGAAATTCCGAATTTAATATGTAAACAGTGACTGTTGAATTACAAAAACCTGCAAGTTATGCAAGATGTGACCGCATACTGAACGTTCGTACAGGTCAAACTGTATAATATTTGAGTGAGCACTGTGTCACAGGTAACCAGTTCTGTAACCCTTTCTGGTATTAGGATCGGTTTGACATATAAGTTATTACAAGTGACTATGATTATGTGTGTTGAAGCTAGAACTAAAGATTAGCACGGACTTGACAGTGCTTTTGTTATCAAACAAGTCCCAATATATCGAAATTTTCACTCACAAGCTACCTTTGAATCAATGGCTTGGCTAACCTGATCCTGAAAACCTTTATTGCACTCGCTGAATTCATATAAAGGTAATGGTTCTACTACAGCTTTTTCAGTAGAAGTCCATTATTCGTTTTTGACAGGGAAGGCGTTTGGGCCAGACTGTAGAAGAAGGATCGCCGCAAGGCAAGTGAACATTATTTCTGTAGGACAGACCCATAGAAACCGCGAAGTTGCATGTAGTACCAATTTTCCATTACCCTCGCCTTCGACGGCAGCCGCCTATTCTTACCGCCATTTCTCTACGTCTGTCTGCAGCTCTTTGTTTGTGTGCGGCTGGTCCCGGTGGAGGTCCGAGTCCTCCCTCGGGCATGTGTGAGTGTTTTTTCCTTAGGATAATTTAGGTTAGGTTGTGTGTAAGCTTAGGGACTGATGACCTTAGCAGTTAAGTCCCATAAGATTTCACACACATTTGAACATTTTTGTCTGTGCCAAAATGTTGTCCTCGGAACCACCGGTTCATGTGAGCAGAGAAGAAACTCAGAGCGAACCAAGTCCAGGTTGTATGGTGGATGATGAAACACTCCCCATCGAAAACGCTGCGCCGGCCATTGTGGCCGAGTGGTTCTAAGCGCTTCAGTCTGGAACCGCGCTGCTGCTACGGTCGCAGGTTCGAATCCTGCCTCGGGCATGGACGCGTGTGATGTCCTTAAATTAGTTAGGTTTAAGCAGTTCTATGTCTAGGGGACTGATGGCCTCAGATGTTAAGTCCCGTGGTACTTAGAACCATTTGAACCATTTTTTTAAAAAACGCTGCAGGAGAGTCTTCATTCATTACCCCTGCAGTGTGCGGCCGAGAGTTGTCATGGAGAAGGAAATGCGTCACAATTACTTTATGTGGGCTGAATCAAATGAAAAGCAGTGAATACGGATTTTATAGCATATACCGGAGTTTTCAAGTAATAAAAGAAAGCTAGAATGTTCAATATGTTGGCATGCAGCGTCATCTCTAGCCCGAGCAAGCATCTGTGGCATCATATCAGAGCGCGCGCGCTCGTGCTCGTGTGTGTGTGTGTGTGTGTGTGTGTGTGTGTGTGTGTGTATGTGTGTGTATGAGGCCTACGCGTCGAGTGTTGTGTATTGGGTGCAGTGTCTGTGTCAATGACAGCCGCAGCTCCTCCACCTGTTCTGTTCCGTTCTGTTCTCCTCCTCCCAATGCCGCCCACCACTCGCTACTCCCCGCTCTGGTCCGCAGTTAGTGTCCCGCGCCGCGTGTATTAATTACAAGAGATTAATTAACGTGACGCTGTCGCGGGTAATTTGTATCGGCCAAATCCCAGGGCGACTGCGCGCGACCCGCTCTTTCGGCGCCAGCCGGGATGTCGATCGCAACACAAAAAGTCCAACGAACGAACAAACACAAAGGCACACACACAAACGCGCGCGCAACAAACACGCCCGCACAAAGGCACAGCAATGTATCGCAGGTGTTGGTGTACGAAACAGGGAAAGGAGGAGAGTGATGGGGGTGGTAGAGAACAAGAGGGTTGGGTCCTCAGCACAAAACTAACACTTCCTCTACTGGCATACAACTTTCCGTTGATTGCGTTCTTTTCGACTACTTTAGATAGTTACATGCACATTGACAGGAAAGGAAGCGAGGGTATTGTCATTACTGTGACCAGGCGGTTCTAGGCGCTTCCGTCCGCAACCGCACTGATGCTACGGTCGCAGGTTCGAATCCTGCCTCGGGCATGGATGTGTGTGATGTCCTTAGGTTAGTTATGTTTAAGTAGTTCTCAGTCTAGGGGACTGATCACTTCAGATGCTACGTCCCATAGTGCTTAGAGCCATTTGAACCATTTTTTGCGGCTGGTCCCGGCGGAGGTCCGAGTCCTCCCTCGGGCATGAGTGTATGTTTTTGTCCTTAGGATAATTTATGTTAAGTAGTGTGTAAGCTTAAGGACTGATGACCTTAGCAGTTAAGTCCCGTAAGATTTCACACACATTTGAACATTTGATTTGAACCATTTTTGTCATTACTGAGGAACTACAGGAGATTTCACCTACTGTACAAGCATAACACTGCGGCCCTATCGGTATTATTACGACACAGTTTCACATCCTGCGACTATTCACTGATGTCAACTGTTTCAACATACGAAAATCTGTATCGGACCGCTACTCGAACCCGGAATGCCCGCTTGCCGTGAGAAGTCGCCTAAACCACTTCGGCTGTACGAGCATGCCTCCAGGACCGACCCAAACCTCCATATGTCCCAATGTCCGCTTCCCACAGCGCTCCCACAATTATGTGCTTCCCACGCAGGGTGACATTTAATTTTCTCGTCAGGTTGCCTTAGCTCTGGCATGAAATACATTAGGCAATATCTGTATTTGACAGTGTCTGTATAGTTTGATGCAGTGCTCCTTTAGACAAGCGTGGATGTCTGAAGAGCACTGTATGAAGAGACAGACATTTTAACTACCCACGATCAGTCTACCCCTCGACATGCTAAGGGTTGGGTTGTTTTGGGGAAAGAGACCAGACAGCGAGGTCATCGGTCTCATCGGTTTAGGGAAGGACGGGGAAGGAAGTCGGCCGTGCCCTTTGAAAGGAGCCATCCCGGCATTTGCCTGGAGCGATTTAGGGAAATCACGGAAAACCTAAATCAAGATGGCCGGACGCGGGATTGAACCGTCGTCTTCCCGAATGCGAGTCCAGTGTCTAACCACTGCGCCACCTCGCTCGGTCTCGACATGCTAAAATGACCGTATAATACGAGGGTAATTCAATTATTATCCGCAAACTAATTATAAAATGTTATTGTAATCAAATAGAATCTTACAAGAACACCATTTTTCGACATAGTCTCCTTGACTTGGTCCATCGTTGTACAAGCTTCCTGATGCCCTCATAAAAGAAGGTTCTCGGTTGAGCTGCGAGTCAGGAATGCACCGCTTCTTTCACTGCTTCGTTCGAGGCAATTCGACGGCCCCTTAATGCCTATCTGGTTTGGCCAAACAGGGGGCAAGATCGGGACTATATGGAGAATAATCCAGTACTTCAAATTTGAGTTTCTGGAGCGTTTCACCAGTGTGGGCAGCAGTATGCGGACGGGCATTGTCGTGCAACAATACAACACCTTTTGACAGCAATCCTCGGCGTTTGCTTCGAATTGCAGGCTATAGCCTGGCAGTAAGAATCTCACTGTAACGTACACTGTTTATTGTTGTGCCCCTTTCCCCATAATGTTCCTCTACTGGGCCTTGTGCGTCACAAAAAAACCGTAAGCATCAGTTTTCCTGCTGACGGTTGGGTCTTGAACTTTTCCTCGCATGGCGAATTTGGATGTTTCCATTCCATTCTCTGGCATTTACTCTCCGGCTCGTAATGATGGAACCATGTTTCGTCACCAGTAATAATCCTGTCTAAGAAGTTGTCCCTTCGTTGCCATAGCGATTCGAAGGTTTTTTTGCGCATGTCCAAGCGCGTTTGTTTATGCAACTGTGTGAGGTGTTATGGGACCCATCTTGCACAAACTTTATGAAACCCAAGTCTGTTGTGGATGATTTCGTAGGCAGAACCGTGACTAATTTGCTGACGATGTGCCACTTCGTCAATAGTTAATCGTCTGTCTAAGAGAATCATTTCACGCGAACGCTCAATGGTTACTTCATTTGTAGCGGTAAACGGTCGTCTTGCTCCTTCATCGTGCGTAACACTTGTGCGACCATTTCGGAATTTCTCAGTCCATTCGTAGACACTCAGTTGTGGCAAAACACTGTTCCCGTACTGTACCAAAAGTCTTCGATGAATTTCGGCCCCTGATACGCCTTCCGACCACAAGAAACAGATCAGTGAACGTTGCTCTTCTTTGGTGCAAATAGACAGCGGAGCAGCCATGATTAACAGCAAGGCAGAATTCAACTAGAAGAGTCAGAAGCGGCATTGGGAAGACGTCTGAGGAAGTCTGTGCACCGTTTATATTTTATTACATCAGACTGCTATGAGTCTTCAATTGAAAAGTTACAATCTAACAGTAGTGCAATATCATATTGTGGTGTGCGTACTGTAAGACCTTCGGAACACACACCATCAGATTATTTGACTTGTCGCTCTAACGAAGTAGGCGAGTGTCAGCAATATGTCTCGTCGTCTTATCGTGGTTCAAAAAAATGGCTCGGAGCACTATGGGACTTTACATCTATGGTCATCAGTCCCCTAGAACGTAGAACTACTTAAACCTAACTAACCGAAAGACATCACACACATTCATGCCCGAGGCAGGATTCGAACCTGCGACCGTAGCAGTCGCGCGGCTCCGGACTGAGCGCCTAGAACCGCTAGACCACCGCGGCCGGCTTCTTATCGTGGCGTGTTTATCTTCTGCCGTTAGGTCAGACGATAGAAATGCCACTTGCACGCTTAGAGTAGCAGATTGACGGTGACCAACTTTAAACAGAACTTGATTAATTTTCACACACATTTATTAAAATAATAAAAATCATGGACATTATGTAATTTGATTCTGGATGCTGTTTACAGTTGACAATCTGAAGTTCCTTTGGTCTCGGTACGTTAATCTTATTCTCACATATCTCTGATACTTGACAAAGTGTCTATTCATTTATCTTCATGGCTATGTACAAGAGTATGGTAATTTTGTTAGACGCAGACTGAAACTTGACTATAGACTAATGCAGACTGACAAATCGGAGGTCTGTACACTCGTTATAATATCTCACGCGATCAGGTATCACTGCGCGAGTGTGATCCGCGAGGAGAAAAGGTTCTACGTTAGCAGCAATCTCATTGGCTGCGTTACATATTACGAGTAATACGTGGATCGGCGGAAGCAGAATTTGTCCGTCTTTATGGCAGCGCCATCTCGTAGAGCGGAGACGGACGAGGGCTGCGCCTGCGCTGATGTGCTTAGCGGGGCGCGCTCTAGTGGGAAAGTTGTGTACGCGCTGACTACGCGGAACTATGCACACAACACATATCAAATCAAAAACCTTTCCTCGATGTCAGTACCGCAACTGGTGTAAAACTACAGCTTGACGGAGCTGGCATAGTGTTCTAGTTAAGTGATGGAGTAGCGTTTAGAATTTTTCAAACCAGGGGAGCGCTCCTCTGGAGGAGTTTTCACGGCCAGTTTTTCGCCAGTAAGGGCTTACATTTTCTAAAATGTTCTAATGTGTGTGAAATCTTATGAGACTTAACTGCTAAGGTCATCAGTCCCTAAGCTTACACATTACTTAACCTAAATTATCCTAAGGACAAACACACACACAAACACTCACACCCATGCCCGAGGGAGGACTCGAACCTCCGCCGGGACCAGGTGCACAGTCCATGACTGCAGCGCCTGAGACCGCTCGGCTAATCCCGCTCGGCGTACATTTTCTGATGACCAGACTTTTCGGCAATTTTCTCGAGCAAAATCGAAACCTCTCCGCGGTGCCTCATGCAGCGAAGGCATGCAGATTTCTACGAAAGTTGATGGTATACAGCCTGTACGAAAATATATCATTGTTCTACGTATCGGCGAATGCATTCAGGCTAGAGAGGGCTCAACATCATATTGATAAGTGGCTAATACAGCCAAGGTTTTTTTTTTTTTTTTTTTTTTTTTTTTAATCTTATGCGGTATTGTAATCACTGAAATAAGTTTCATTTTGTTTTCTCCTCCCCTTTGGACTGCATCACATTCCTTGTCTGGTCACGTAGATAGTTTAAATGTCGGCACCTGGCCTCAACCTCTTTCTTTCTTCGGTATCATACAACACAAACATGATACACCAACAGACATCCATTAGAATCACCTGCTCCCTACACACACCGCGAGGGAAGAGATCGTTGTGTGCGAAGTGAGAGTACCCTCCCTGATTCAACGGCTGAACCTAATCGTCTAGATATCCCAGCGAACAATGCCATAGGACACTTACTTTACATCCACGTTGTAAGATAAAAAAGGAAAGATGGTTACGATTTAACGTTGAAAGAAAGTGCCCTGGAAATATCACCGTCCCACTTTGTTTAGCCTTTACATGCGCTGAAGGCAACAGAGTAATTTTGTATTTGTGGCACGAAGAGTCCAGTATAAATTACTTCGAGGAATTACATAACAGACCGAAACTCAATGAATCATCGGATTATGGCCCTATAAGCAGTAAACTACCTTTTCTTCACTCTCCTTCTTCATATGGACCGGATGTGGATCCAAAACACATTAACGCTATTCAAGAGTAGGTAGCAGAAGTGTGTTCCCATGCCTGCTATCATGCCTATGCCACCACGCTGTCTCCAGGAAGGAAGTGAGTACGCAAAACTACTGTTTATTTTTTTATTTTTGGTGGTTATTGCATAACGTCTCTCCGACTACATAGTCATTAGAGACGGATGAAAAGCTTCGATTGCCGCGAGGGATTAGCCGAGCGGTCTAAGGCGCTGCAGTCATGGACTGTGCGGCTGGTCCCGGCGGAGGTTCGAGACCTCCCTCGGGCATGGGTGTGTGTGTTTGTCCTTAGGATAATTTAAGTTAAGTAGTGTGTAAGCTTAGGGGCTGATGACCTTAGCAGTTAAGTCCCATAAGATTAAAAAAAAAAAAAAAAAGAAGCTTCGATTGGGAACCACCCAGGGGTCTGGCTCAAGTGATATGTGATAAACACTGATATGTGGATGGTTGGAGGGGAATTTCCACCCCCGCTCTTAATGTAGCTCCAGCGTCTTTCCAATGCTCATTGTCACATGATTTCTTGTTTTGAGATCCTACTATCTGGTGAAAGAGCAAGCAGGGAAGGCTTGTTCTGTAGGCTAAAGGCAACTTCAGCTTCCCTACGTCACCGCTAGGGAAACCGCCAAATTGGAGCGGTAGCAATAATCGGCGTATCGCGTGCTTGCCGTTAACGGGAAATCGTTACGGCCGAATGGAACAGGTGCGGCAACGAATGCTCCGACTGCGTAATTGGGGTGTAACGGTTAGGCGGCTCTTGTCTGGAATATTACGACAGCAGGCTACGGTGCGTGCTGCTAATACCCGCTGGGTACAAATTGCACCAATATGGCCTCTTGTATCGGGTCATTTGTCACAAATTATTCCCTCCTCCCCCCCTCCCCACCCGTTCTTGTTTGCCCTTCAGCGCATTGGAAATCTTACGTGTAGAGGAAATATACATGGGATGTGTTTAGAAGCAGTAATGGATCAGTAAAATTTCACCATGTGTTGAGGAGACGCAGTCAGTCTAGGAAAATTATTTGCACTTGGATACATATGCAGTCAAGAATTTTATGAGCACGTGCATGTACACGCAAAGCAAACTGAAGTCTCCACAGCATGACTGCGTCTTACTATTTTCCCCCAACAAACAGGGAGAAGGGAGCAATAATACTGTGCACTACAGTACTGTTACAAGCGGAAGGCTATCACACTTTGCACGTTGATACGTGAGAACTGAAGACGAGGGTGAACTAAACAGGTAACAGTAACCTCTTGAAGAAAAAAAGACGTTCTTTCTGCGAAACACGAGAAAATCTAGAGCACCGTCATTTGCAGCCGAGTGCATAACGATTCTAGTGCCGTCAATGTGCATTTCGCACAAGGACCTCGAAGACAAGAAAGGAGACATTAGGGCTCGTAAGGAAGCATACACACAGACGACTTTCCCTCGCTTCATTTGCGAGTGGAACATGAAATGGAATGATTAATAGTGGTACTAGGTACCCTCCGCTATGCACCGTATAGTAGCCTGCAGAGTATGTACAAAGGTTTAACAAAAGTGTGGAAATACCGGGAGAAACGCATGCTTGCTCATAACTGCATACGCTAGCCAAGCCTGCTGGTTGTGTTATTGCATTATGTCGGAGCGAAGACAATTCTGACGTGGGCAGCTTGTTGGTGCTCGGTTGGTGGGTACTTCCATAACCAAGATAGCCGAAGTGTTTGCTCTTCCACATGGCACCGTATTAAGTCTATCCCGCTGAAAAAACAACATCTTTGCAAAAACAGACAATGTCTGAAGGGATACCGCAATCACTGGTTATGTTATGTTACTTATAATCCGTCTTGATTGTAAAAATGTTTATTCACATGACCGGTTTCGGTTCCTCTAGAACCATCTTCAGATCTGCAATTTCGGTTACAGGAGTAACCCGCCCACATTAAATGTGACGCAGCATGTGAAAGGTGCTGTGTGTGGACGGGTTACTCCTGTAACCGAAATTGCAGATCTGAAGATGGTTCTAGAGGAACCGAAACCGGTCATGTGAATAAACATTTTTGCAATCAAGACGGATTATAAGTAACATAAAAAACAACATCCGCTAAGTCACAACGCTTGAGAAAGAGTGGTGAGTGATCGTGACAGACGGTCATTGAAAAGGAAAGTGACGGGAAAGAAGAAAGTCATCTGGCCGGACGAATATTGTTTAACACTGTTATGAACTCCTACTCGAATTTACGTCACAAGAATAAACCACGGCTGGAGTTCGTTGATGATCTGGGCAACTATACGGTAGTATTCCATCGGTTCCACCACTACTCTGCAAATATAGAGTTTCCAATTGCCTCGTCCGTCGAAGAATATCACTCCACCAGTCACCATACTTTTTTAACATGGTATTCCGATTTTTTCTATTCTTTTATTCTGACAGCAAACTCACCGTTATATACGTAATTTCAGCTCCTCGAGCCTCCGGATCTTTTTCTTGTCGAGGTTCGATATGAAATGTGTGGGACTACAAAGAGTTGTCAGTGGCATATTACCTAATGTCGGAAGTTTTTAGAAACCGATGCTAGTCACAACTCATCCATTACTTTTAGTGTCTCGTTTCCTAATCTAATTCAGTCAGCATCGCCTGATTTAATTCTACTCCACTCGATTACTCTCGTTATAATTATCGGCGTTCATCTTATAATCCTCTTTTGAAGACACTATCTATACCGTTTAAATGCTCTTCCTTGCTGTCTCCGACAGAATACCAGTGTCATCGCCAAATGTGAAAGGTTTCATTCCTTCGCCCTGCAGTTTAATTACTTTTCTATATTTATTCCTGGTATTCCTTCACTGCGAGCTCTATGTAAAAATTAAGTAACTCGGAGAACAGGCTAAAAGTCCGTCTTACTGCTTTTCCGTTTTCTGTACAAGTCGTACGTAATGGTTCGCTCGCTGTATGTTCCCCCGCATACTTTAAAATTTCGAAGACTGTATTCCAGTAACCATTTTTTAACGCTTCGCTAAATCTACAAAAGCTGAAAGCTGTAAACGTGAGTTTGCCTTTGTTTAACCTGTCTTCTGTTAAAAAGCTCGTGCACCTCAGAGGCAAGTGGCTACTGAAATAACACCTTGGTGTTGTCCACGCATATCTACCTCTTCTATTTGCTCATTCTCTGTGTGCACTGCAGTCCAGGAATCCAAACGGTCTCTACTGCAAAGGATAACGTGCACTCTAAATGATAATCATTTATTACGGTAAGATTCTACACAGATTCTAATAGGGAAAGAACGCTGTTCCGGCAGCACAATTCACATTAGAAAATGTTCACACGTCATCAGTTCCGTAGCTTAAGTTCAGCACATGACAAATATGTTACCAAACTGATGCATTCCACATTTCTACCGCTGTCGTTTTATGCAACCCCCAATGTTGTGTTTGAGATTTTCACATTCTCTCACTCACCACGCGCAACAAATAGTCCTACAGAGCAAAATGAGCATGACTTTCTTGTAGGAAATGTAATGTATTTAAATTTCATTCTGGGATACGCTTGCGCTGGAGGCACTGTTTTCGAGTTATTCAGGAAAAATGTACTAAATTGCCCTTCAAACACACCGTTACACTCGACTCCTCACCATTCAGGATTTCTAGTATTTCGTGACACATCCTCCTACAAAAACTTCTCACTATGGGAACTATTCCAAGTTTTCGACCTTTTTGGGTCTTCATTCACTACCCTTACTACGCCACAGGCTTAGTCGAGCAGTTACAAATTGTAAAACTAACGTTTCAGTATATTTTTCTAAACAATTTTTTTGAATTTTAACAGCATAAAATAAAGTTACAGTGTTCGTTAGGCCTTTTGACTACGAAACTACGGTGCTTGTAAGGTTTGTTTCGATTGAACTGTCAGTGTAGTAAATTTTAACATAAGGTTTACGCAAGTCGTTTTTCTTTCATTACCTTCACGGGGACGTTTAAATTAACAGTGTTAACGAAATAGCCGAATTTTCTGGTGAAATAGCAGTCCAATCAAAACTGATCAAAAAAGGCTGAATACGGGAATAGCTCGTGTAGTCCGAAATTTTTGTACAGTGGTTGGAAGGAGTGACGTGAACAACATCCTAGAAATCTTGACTGGTTAAGGATTGGTGTGAGGGTGGAGTTGTGTCTGAAGGTCACTACAGCCCGCCTGTTTCTGCATTTCTTCAGAACCCAAGCTAATCTTCTCCTAGGTCAGCTTCTGCCAGTTTTTCCACTCTTGTTTAAATAATTCAAGTAAGTATTTCACAGTCATACCTTGTTAAATTGTAAACTGATGATTCTCTAACATTCACACCAGTCAGTGCCTGACTTATTTGAAATTTGATGTTATTTTACACACTCCTCTAAGGCTGAGGATATTTTTCCTGTCTCATATATCATGCCTACCAAATGGATTAGCTGCGTCATGTCTGTTTCTCCCAAGTATCTCAAAGATGACAACTAGTGCTTCGTGGCCAATATGTTCAGAAATGTTGAGGATAGCTGAGAAGCAACAGGAATCGGGACATGCGTCAAGGGCGTTATGTTCAGGAGAAAAGTAAAAAGAAGTGGACTCAGTACGGATCTGTGAGGAACACCACATGTTACTACTTACATAAACCCTAAGGAAGCTAAGGCAACTACGTCTGTTATGTCTACCACAAACGGCCCCTGCCACGCAGACTACACTCAAGACACCCCTGTGTACCATATAACATACACTAGCACTTGCAGGCGCAACCAAGAGGAAAATAATTCTTCAAAACAAACAGAACTTGCTAGAGACTAATGCGAACCTTTTTCTGCAGACGTCGTCTCACAAATACAGAGAAAGTTGGTGCACTCCGCCGGCTTTATAAGGCCAGTGCAGCAGCAGTACAGCCAGTTCCTCGCCGAGCTAGGACCAGCCTCGATGGACATCACTGATGCTCTTGTTGAATGGGCGTCTACAAGTTATTTGGTTTTGTGTGTATATAGTGATTGTTCGAGAAGTGTAGTTCAGTTTCAATAAACGACATTATCCTGAGTGTTCTACAATACTGAGTATTCACCAATGTCAGAGACAGTAGTCCTTTATTCATCGCAACGTTACGTTTTATGGCAATGGGTTCTGAGCCAGGTGAGAGTGCGTCAAAGGATAATGGTTCACGATCAAAACAATATATATAGTAAAAAGAAGTGGCCTTAGTACTGATCTGTGAGGAAAACCTGAAATGGCAAATAGTCCAGTTAGGTGCAGAATTTCTTGGTATAGGAACCCTACTGAAGTCAAGGAAACTACTCCATCGATGGGAGTCCTGCATTTCACCAAATTGCGATGCTTTAATATTACAAAAAAGAGTGGTCTCAATATAGATCCTTAAGGAACATCCCAAAATTAGTAATATCCAAGCTAAATGTTTGTTTTAGTGGCGTGTGAACACTGTGGACGTCGAGACAACTACTGCGGAGGTAGGAGTCAGGTTCTTGAGTGCAATGCGACGCTTTGTGTCCGAGGTTGGCCAGTAGTGACGTGTCAGGCGGTGCCCGTCGGTGCCGCGCGATGCTTTCGGCGCCAGGCGGTCGCGGCCGCGGCCACGTGAATCGATGCGCGGGCGCCGTTGCTACAACAGCCACTTGTTATTGACGTTGCTAGGCGGCCTGGCCTGGCGTGGCCGAGGGCCGAGGGCCGACATCGATTGGCTGCCTCACCTGGCAGGTGGTGGGCGCCCGACGGGCCGGCGCCAGCGCGCCGCCTGCCCACCGTCGTCTCCCGTCTTGTCTTCAGACATACACGACACAACTTACAAAGTCATAGACAGTTGTGTGGACTGCGTCAGCTCCAATTCAATAAATGCAGGACTATGCATGATGCGACCAATTATGTCATTACTCTTGTAATGACATAAAATGTGGTTGGGACCATGACAAGCCAGCTGGAGTGGCCGAGCGGTTCTAGGCGCTACAGTCTGGAACCGCGTGACAGCTACGGTCGCAGGTTCGAATCGTGCCTCGGGCATGGATGTGTATGATGTCCTTAGTTGGGTTTAAGTAGTTCTAAGTTCTAGGGGTCTGATGATCTCAGATGTTAAGTCCCATAGTGCTCTGAGCCATTTGAACCATTTTTTGACCATGACAATTATCGAAAATTTATCGTGGGATGCCCTGTTTACTCAGCTGACGGAAATGAATGATCCTAGATTCTTCTACAGTAGTTTCATGGCCTAGTTTCAAGGCAGAGAAAAGCACAGTGGGAAACAAACAAAGACAAAATTACAAAGAAGATATGGAAAGGTTGCCCACAAGGTTCGGTGTATGGCCCCATAGTTTTGGAAATTCACTGTCGAACAGCTTTCGAAGGCGCTTCAAAAGAGCTTATTCATCTACACTGCCGTTGTATGTGCTGATTACGTCATGTTCATTGTATCCCAAGATTCCAGACAAAAGTTCGAGATCCGCGCCTCCTGTGCACTCCATTTTATTCACACGTGGTGTTCACAGCAAAAGAGAGCAGTATTTGAAAATAAAACAAGACATAGTACATTCTACTTGGAGGCAAGCCGGCCACAGTGGCCGAGCGGTTCTAGGTGCTTCAGTCTGGAACCGCGCGATCGCTACGATCGTAGGTTCGAATCCTGCCTCGGGCATGGATGTAGGTGCTGTCTTAGGTTAGTTAGGTTTAAGTAGTTCTAAGTTCTAGGAGTCTGATGACCTCAGATGTTAAGTCCCATAGTGCCGAGAGCCATTTGAATCATTTGAACTTAGAGGCAAACTTTTGAGAAATCACACCATAACGCGTGACGATGTGTCCACTCGAAGAAACAGACATGCAGCTATGTGTGTGTCAGTTCAGATGGATTTTCTGAGCACATATTACGAAAATTAGCTAGAGAACTATTAAAGTTACATGAACAAGAGAAATGCTACCTAACTATAATGCCAGCGGAATAAGCATTAGTGAACGTTATTAAAAGAGAGAAAGAGGAATGTTTCTTACAAGCCAAGTATTGATTTCGTATCGCTTACGAATTTTAGCCCCCTCAACAATGAACCACTCTGTAAATTGGAGTGTTCAGATATTGTGTCTGATTACAATGACTTTTCGGATCAATGTGCTTTAGATACCCATTGAGGCGTCCACCAATACACATGTGGGGTGATCCAGCTGCCACTACTGCTGCCATTTTGTTAAACCCGCAGTCTTGTATATGACCACGCGCGAAGTTTTCTTCTCTCGTTCGCTATGCGCACACTATTCGTCCTACGGAAAAAAAATGAGTGGGATCTTTTTTTGTAGGAAATTTAATGGGATATGTTTTCGCTGGAGACCACGGTTTTCGAGTTATTCAAGAAAATCGTACCGAAGTGACCTTCAGACACAACTCCACCCTCACAATAATCCCTAACCAGTCAAGATTTCTAGGACGTTGTTCGTGTCACTCCTTCCAATAACTGTACAAAAATTTCGGACTGCACGAGCTATTCCCAGTATACAGCCTTTTTTGGTCAGTTTTGACTGGACTGCTATTCCACCAGCAAATTCGTCTATTTCGTTAACACTGTTAATTTAAACGTCCCCGTGAAGGTAATGAAAAAAAAAAAAGACTTGCGTAAACATTAAGTTAAACTTATTAAACTGACCGTTCGATCGAAACAAACCTTACAAGCACCGTAATTTCATAGCCAAAAGGCCTAACTAATACAGTAACTGTTTATATTATGCTGTTAAAATTAAAAAAATTGCTGAACAAAATTTACTAAAACGTTAGTTTTACGATTTGTAAGTGCTCGACTAAGGCGGTGGGGTAAAAAGGCTAGTCAATGAAGACCCAAAAATGTCGAAAACTTTGAATAGTTCCCATAGTGGGAAGTTTTTGTAGGAGGAAGTGTCACGAAATACTAGAAATCCTGAGTGGTGAGGGGACGAGTGTATCGATGTGTTTAAAGGTCAATTTTGTAAATTTTTCTTGAATAATTTTAAAACCGTGGCCTCCAGCGAAAACGTATCCCAGTATGAAATTTAAATACATTACATTTCCTACAAGAAAGGTCTTGTTCATTTTGCTCTGTAGGACTAGTAGTTGTGCATAGCGAGTGAGAGAAAGTGAAAATCTCAGATACAACATTGCGGGTTGCATAAAACGAAAGCGACAGGAATGTGGAATGCGTCAGTTTCGTAACATATCTGTCGTGTACTGAACTTAAGCTACGGAACTGATGACGTGCGAACATATTCTAGTGTCAATTGCGTTGTCTGCACAGCGTTCTTTTCCTATTAGAATCTGTGAAGAATCTTACCATAACAAATGACTATCATTTAGAGTGCACGTTGTCCTTTGCAGTTGAGGCAGTTTGGATTCCAGTGTGGATTGCAGTGTACAGAGACGAGCAAATAGAAGAGGCAGAGGTGCATGGACAACACCAATGTCTTATTTCAGTAGCCAGTTGCCTCTGAGTTGCACGAGCTTTGTAACAGGCATATCCGTCCTTGGCTACAGACCCAACCATCCAAGTAGCATGCTAAGGTATTATTTCCCTATTCTCAAGTTGCTCACAAGAGGTCTACAGAAATTTCAAATCTCATCTACCAATTCAGGAGAATAAAAGCTTGATGTGAAGTCAAGATATCACGATATAATGAGACGTATTTATGAGTACTTGCCCTTATAGACAAATTCAGAGTATTTATGTAGAAAGTACATCCCATAGCTTCCATTTTTATTTATAGTATGTACATTGATGATCACATTTTCCTGCGATGAAAATCTCTTTTTGATCACGCAGATATTCGCAAATTGGGCCAAGGCTGAACGTTTGAGAACAGAGCGGGGTAGTGTGGTGGAGTTATTAAGAGTGGTAGCTGATATTACCAGCGTACTTCAAATATCTGTTAAACAACGACGATGAGAAGAGCTGCTAATTTTGGATAGTGTTATGGGTGCACAAAAGAGGAATTTGTTCAGTAACTCAAAAAGTAGGTGCACCAAAACAAAATTAGTCACCCATTAGAGCCATCGAGGTAATGTGGTGTTACGCCGCCTTACTGCTTGATAATAGACTTATTTTGGCCGGGACGAGAGTCCAAAAATCTCCTCAGGTATGCCATATCCATCTGAAACCGCTGGTTGATTATTTGAGCCCTCAGAGCTATCAAATTGCGTAGATGCTAGTTGCTACTTTTCAGCCACAGTTCGCAACGGTCCTAGACATTTCTGTCGGATTAAGATGGGGTGATTTTGGACAGTGCAATGTTTGTGAAACTATGAACGTAAGTACACAGCAGATTAGTCTTTAAGGTGTAGAAGAAAAGACTACGATTAGTCATTGGGAATAATAAAACAAAATACTGATCCATGTTCACTATAATCTGAATGAACCCCATTCATGGTACGAAAGACACCCCTAACAAATCACAGAACTCTCTCTGGCTAGAAACTAGAACTATCTGCAGTCTCAACTAAACTCTCCACACACCCCAGGTTGTCCATGCACTCTGTGACTTGCTGAACTTGAAAAAGTGGCAAATTGTGACTTGTCAGACACACCTCCAGTCAGCCACTGTTTAGTTTCTGTATTGTTTGACCCATGGAAGACGTGCAGCCTCATGTGACGCTGTGGGCGATGGTTTTTTGCTAGGTAACTGACTCAATTTTTCCAATGTGAGCAATTCCCTATGCAGTGTTCTCTTGGAAACTGGTTCAGGTGGACCAGCATTCATTGACTGCAGCAATTCCTGTCGGGTTTCAAACCAAAATTCCATTGACAAAGCGTCTGACTGCTCTCCAGTTCCAGCTGGTTAGGGACTTTTTACGACAAAAAAAAAGAAAAATACTTATTATTAAATGTAGAAACAAACTCCGCATGCATGACAGACAGTGTCACACCTAGGCATGGAGTTGGCCGGTAGAGAGAAACGTAGAGGCAGGTCAGGATGAAGTAAACTATAGAAATCTGGCCGTGATCCGGCGCGGCGCTGATCCCCGAATATGCGCTGTGCTGCGCTGCGTCGCCACCGCCAGCGCCGCACGCCCGGAGTTGGCAGCACTGGCGGGATCGCACTGAGCTCGGGGATCCCCAGGGAGACCGAGCTGCGGCGCAGAAGCGACGTTTCCGGCTTTACGGCACATCAGACGCCACCACCGCCGCCGGCTTATCCCCATAGCGAGCCGCTCTTAGCTTCGCACTCGCACTTCGCTCCTTTTTCCGCGCTAGAATAGAAAGTGACTTGTGGTAACCAGGGATCTCCACTCTTTATGCTGCTACCACCACCCCGCATTCGGTAGCGAGAGGAGACTGTCGTCGATACGAACGGCAAACGATGCTACCACATCCGAAAACCATGTTACGTCTTTCACCTGAAAAATCGTTCTAGTAGCGCCGTTCAGTCAAGAGAAGTTTTATGGCACTCATGTTTGACTCACAGCGAACCCCAATTGTCATTTGGATTTTCGTCGCTGAAGAATAAAGTTTCTTCCCCCATTCCTAGTTAAAATGTCAGCTCTGTATCTTTCAGCACGTTGAAGTCAACACATATGCATGGAAGACGCCATCCCATGCACTTACACAATGACTCCTCTCAGTGGCAATAGATGGATGATGATGTGTCTTTTGTCTTTTGCAGACTTTTAGATAAATCGATCTAAAACTGCTGTAAATTTGTTGAGGGAAGTAATTTTGCTGCGTAGGCTATTGATTCATTTTGAAAGAGACACTTTATTTCACAGTTCAATAATTACCTAATTTCGTCCCATTGGAGAATATCTAGCTGTATCACAGTACAATATTGTAATGCATATTAACATGCTATATTCCTCACATCCATATGGAGTAAACAACATGCTGTGACTCATAATAAGATCTTGCACAACCACAGTAAATACAGGCACCATATTCAGGCATCCTGTTGAGTTGATTGACATCCATTCTGTTTTATTTTAAGACGTAACCCACACAATACGTGTTTTCATTTTAATTGTTACACTAATGTATTTTAATGTGTTTTTTCAAGGCAAAGTGAAAGTAGCATAAGAGTAGTGTTTTTCCCCTATTTTATGGACTTCACGAAACACTTATTAGTGAAACCATCATATGTTCCCCTTCCCCCCCCCCCCCCTCCCCCCCCCCCCCCCCCCGTCGCCTTCCCCAAAGTATATGTGTAAAATATTACGCTATGTGCATGTGCATTATAGTTTTCTCAGTGATGCAGCTTGACAAATAGTGAATCGGTTGGTTATGAAATAAAGTCTTAGTTCCAAAAGAAGGCAACCCATACAGGCCACCGGAATTAATATCACTGACAAAAAAATTAGTCGCTCCACTTCATCAACAGATGAATCGTTAGCCCTTTACATTTTACCCAGTGATAGGGTGACTTTTTCAACCACTCACATACTTACTCTACGTGACCGTAATGCAGTATCGATCAGTGAGTCATTTCTGTTTTAGGCGGACATCGTACAGACGCACGGGTAAACTGTGAAGTCGCTGTATTTCTGGGTATTTCACGGCGGACTCTCTAATTTGTCTACAAGACGTGGTGTAACATAAGTGGTCATGAAATAAGACGTCAAAATTGTGATCGAGGAAAGATACTGATTGAGAGGGACCGGATTGTGAATCAAACTTGCTTTCAAACCCGTTAGCAATTGCTGCAGGCAGTGGATAAAGGTCCATCACCAGCTTTTAGGGATAGAACATTGCGACGGGAATGCATGCAATGAATATTTGGAGTTGTCACCTCTCAAAAGGCCGCTGCACGGACAGCCACCTAAAGACGATAACAGCCGAGTTCATCAGGCTAGAAGAAACGGTGACTCGTTTTCCGAACTCTACCCCACCCCCTTACATCTCGACTGGCCAGCAACGTGAATCCCACAGATAATCTGTGGAACGTTTTAGAACAGTGGTTAAATCGTCGACATGTGCTCCCCCCAATTGGCGGAACTGCAAGATCAAATACTTAGCGAGAGGCTTAACCTGGATGCAACAAGCCTGCACAACCTTATACACTCTTTTCGTAACCTAATCCAGGCGATTATCAAGTCCAGCGGTGGAATTACACTGTATTAGATGATGTTTATAATGATTTCTCTAGGGATGACTAACTTTTGTCTAGTGAGCTTATATCTATAACGTTTAAATATATTGAGGTGCGGGTTTCGTTTACTCATAAAAGACAATAAACCAAATTTTTTGATTTTGCAAAAACAGACATAATGTCTATTGGGATAACAGCAATCAGTGATTTTATGTTACTTTAAATCCGTCTTGATTGCAAATTTTTTTTTTTATTATTCATATGACCGGTTTCGGTTCATTCAGAACCATCTTCAGATCTGATATTTAAGTTACAGGAGTAACCCGTCCAATTCAGCAACTTTCACATGCTACGTCACATGATGTGTCTGTCTCTACATGTACTTCACATCTAGCAACTGCGCCCCAATTCGGATAATTCCTTCGAGATGCGTCGTTTTCTACGTGTTAGAGTGTACTTATACAATTACAGGGTGAAAAGTACACTCCTGGAAATGGAAAAAAGAACACATTGACACCGGTGTGTCAGACCCACCATACTTGCTCCGGACACTGCGAGAGGGCTGTACAAGCAATGATCACACGCACGGCACAGCGGACACACCAGGAACCGCGGTGTTGGCCGTCGAATGGCGCTAGCTGCGCAGCATTTGTGCACCGCCGCCGTCAGTGTCAGCCAGTTTGCCGTGGCATACGGAGCTCCATCGCAGTCTTTAACACTGGTAGCATGCCGCGACAGCGTGGACGTGAACCGTATGTGCAGCTGACGGACTTTGAGCGAGGGCGTATAGTGGGCATGCGGGAGGCCGCGTGGACGTACCGCCGAATTGCTCAACACGTGGGGCGTGAGGTCTCCACAGTACATCGATGTTGTCGCCAGTGGTCGGCGGAAGGTGCACGTGCCCGTCGACCTGAGACCAGACCGCAGCGACGCACGGATGCACGCCAAGACCGTAGGATCCTACGCAGTGCCGTAGGGGACCGCACCGCCACTTCCCAGCAAATTAGGGACACTGTTGCTCCTGGGGTATCGGCGAGGACCATTCGCAACCGTCTCCATGAATCTGGGCTACGGTCCCGCACACCGTTAGGCCGTCTTCCGCTCACGCCCCAACATCGTGCAGCCCGCCTCCAGTGGTGTCGCGACAGGCGTGAATGGAGGGACGAATGGAGACGTGTCGTCTTCAGCGATGAGAGTCGCTTCTGCCTTGGTGCCAATGATGGTCGTATGCGTGTTTGGCGCCGTGCAGGTGAGCGCCACAATCAGGACTGCATACGACCGAGGCACACAGGGCCAACACCCGGCATCATGGTGTGGGGAGCGATCTCCTACACTGGCCGTACACCACTGGTGATCGTCGAGGGGACACTGAATAGTGCACGGTACATCCAAACCGTCATCGAACCCATCGTTCTACCATTCCTAGACCGGCAAGGGAACTTGCTGTTCCAACAGGACAATGCACGTCCGCATGTATCCCGTGCCACCCAACGTGCTCTAGAAGGTGTAAGTCAACAACCCTGGCCAGCAAGATCTCCGGATCTGTCCCCCATTGAGCATGTTTGGGACTGGATGAAGCGTCGTCTCACGCGGTCTGCACGTCCAGCACGAACGCTGGTCCAACTGAGGCGCCAGGTGGAAATGGCATGGCAAGCCGTTCCACAGGACTACATCCAGCATCTCTACGATCGTCTCCATGGGAGAATAGCAGCCTGCATTGCTGCGAAAGGTGGATATACACTGTACTAGTGCCGACATTGTGCATGCTCTGTTGCCTGTGTCTATGTGCCTGTGGTTCTGTCAGTGTGATCATGTGATGTATCTGACCCCAGGAATGTGTCAATAAAGTTTCCCCTTCCTGGGACAATGAATTCACGGTGTTCTTATTTCAATTTCCAGGAGTGTATTTAAACCGACAAACTCTGGGAGGTTGTAGAGGACATCAAAACAAATATTTTTCCCTAATGTAATTTTTTCCTATGAGGATTATTTAAACCGGTGGTGGCCGTATTACGCTCTTCAGTTGTTAGAGGCCGTATTACGATCTTCTGTTGTAGGCAACTGCTGTCCACCAGTGTAGTAGTGCACTGTCTCTGTTTACTAATGGAGCGATGCACCTGGAGTGAGTACTACGTAGCGCACCACAACGGATGAGCTGCACAGCGGGTTTATCAACAACAATATCCTAATCGCCGTATCCCGCATCATACGACCATTGCTGCTGTGTACCAATATCTGCGTGAGACCGGGTCATTTAGCAGATTACCTGGACAGGGACGCCGTCGCACGGTAAGAAAGCTGAAATTTGAGGAAGCTGTCTTGCAGCATGTGGAGCGGGAGCCTTCAATCAGCACTCGTGCAATTGCACACAACATGGGGACGAATCAGACGAATGTAAGAACAGTCCTTCGAGAGCAGTTGTTGCGTCCATTTCATTTACTGCGTGTCCACAACCTGGAATGAGTTGATTATCCACCCACAGCAGTGGTACCTGGAACAGTGTGAAATGCATCCTACATTTCCATCCTCTGTGTTGTTTACCGATGAAGCAACGTTCGTGCGTGATGAAGTTTTCAATATGCACAGTTCGTATGTTTGAAGTGAGGATAACACACAGTATCTGCTACCTAGGCAATTAAATGGCAGGTACTATTACAATTTTCTCGCGAGAGCATTGCCAGAATTTCTGGAAGACGTCCCGCTCCCTACAAGACAACGCATGTGATTCAAAGATGACGGAGCGCCGGCACATTTCAGTCGTCGTGTGCGTCGATTCGTGGACCGAAGGTTCCCAGAAACGTGGATTGGCAGAGGTGTTCCTGTACCTTGGCCTGCTCGATCCACAGATATGTCCCCTCTGGACTTTTTTATGTGGGGAGAGATGGGGAACCTTGTTTAAGCAACTCCTGTTGCATCTGAAGAGGATCTAGTTGCCCGGATAGTAGTAGCAGCAGGAACAATTCAGGATACTTCTGGGGTTTTTGCCCGTGTCAGACAGAACATGATCCGACGGTGTAACCTTTGTTTACGTGTCAATGGAGGCATTTTTGAAAATCTACTGTAACTGAAATTTGGTTGTGTTAATGTGTTGTCTCTTGGTCATAAAAAAATAGAAAAATGTATGTTGTTTTAATTAATTTGTCGCCAGAGAAATCTTCCCCTACCGGTTTAAATACTCCACATAGGAAAAAATGACATTAGGGAAAAATATTTGTTTTGATGTCCCCTACAATCTGCCAGAGTTTGTCGGTTTAAATACTTTTCACCCTGTATAAACACTTCGGAGTTTGTAGACTAAGGACGACTCCAGCATTAGCAGACGAAACGTTGAGCAAAGAAACGAGCCTATCACGACTTATACACGTAAAATTACCAAGAATGACAGTCAAAAACAATGTTTACGTATATCGGAGATGTTTCAAACCAGACCGTGTTTAGAGCCTGGGAGGGCGTATGGTAAGTTTCATGCAGAGACTTCTAGGAAAACATGCGCTTTGAAAAATGGGGATGCGACGGCAGTTGGTAGCGACACGGGTTCAGCCTTAGTAAGCTGGAGGGGCGATGCATTGTGGCGGCGGCGTTTTTCGTCCGGTTCAGCAGGAACGCGCAGCCCGGGGGCGTGCGAGGACGTGCGGGGGCGGGAGGCCATTGTGCGGTGGACCAGCGCTGCGCCGAACAATGGGCTGGCCGGTGCCCGGGGGCGGCGCGCCGCCGCTCGGCCTCACACGCGTACACAGGGCGGCGGACGTGGGCCGGCCTCGCCGAATATTCCACGTGCTGCCCGGGCACGAGGACCTGCGCTGCGGGGGTGAGAACTTCGACGTACACCAAGATGTCGCCAGATTTGACCTATGGCGACCATTAAACAACAGCAACAAATAATGGATTTTAACATGCTACATTTGTACAGTAGTGTATGACGAATGCATGGGTAAATTGGTCGGTGGTTTGGATGTACGAGGGCAGTTCAATAAGTAATGCAACACATTTTTTTTCTGAAACAGGGGTTGTTTTATTCAGCATTGAAATACACCAGGTTATTCCCCAATCTTTTAGCTACACAACACTATTTTTCAACGTAATCTCCATTCAGTGCTACGGCCTTACGCCACCTTGAAACGAGGGCCTGTATGCCTGCACGGTACCATTCCATTGGTCGATGTCGGTGCCAACGTCGTACTGCATCAATAACTTCTTCATCATCCGCGTAATGCCTCCCAAGGATCGCGTCCTTCATTGGGCCAAACATATGGAAATCCGACGAAGAGTAGCACAATACACTTCAGAGTTCATCGTTTGACCATGGGGAAGGACATCGAACAGAATAACCCCTTCAGCGTCCCAGAAGACTGTAACCATGACTTTACCGGCTGAGGGTATGGCTTTAAACTTTTTCTTGGTAGGGGAGTGGGTGTGGCGCCACTCCATTGATTGGCGTTTTGTTTCAGGTTCGAAGTGATGAACCCATGTTTCATCGCCTGTAGCAATCTTTGACAAGAAATTGTCACCCTCAGCCACATGACGAGCAAGCAATTCCGCACAGATGGTTCTTCTTTGCTCTTTATGGTGTTCGGTTAGACAGCGAGGGACTCAGCGGGAACAAACCTTTGAATATCCCAACTGGTGAACAATTGTGACAGCACTACCAACAGAGATGTCAAGTTGAGCACTGAGTTGTTTGATGGTGATCCGTCGATCATCTCGAACGAGTGTGTTCGCACGCTCCGCCATTGCAGGAGTCACAGCTGTGCACGGCCGGCCCGCACGCGGGAGATCAGACAGTCTTGCTTGACCTTGCGGCGATGATGACACACGCTTTGCCCAACGACTCACCGTGCTTTTGTCCACTGCCAGATCACCGTAGACATTCTGCAAGCGCCTATGAATATCTGAGATGCCCTGGTTTTCCGCCAAAAGAAACTCGATCACTGCCCGTTGTTTGCAACGCACATCCGTTACAGACGCCATTTTAACAGCTCCGTACAGCGCTGCCACCTGTCGGAAGTCAATGAAACTATACGAGACGAAGCGGGAATGATTGAAAATATTCCACAAGAAATTTCCGGTTTTTTCAACCAAAATTGGCCGAGAAAAAAAATATGTTGCATTACTTATTGAACTGCACTCGTATGAAGATTACTACAGTAACATTGGCTCCAATCCAAATGGGCGTCGAATCTAACTGAACTTGGATCACTGATGACATTGGATGGTATTTCACAACTATGACACAGTTCATCAGCAGCAATGGTTAGCGGTTGGTGATGTACCAGACTCTCGTCAATGATGAACTGATGTTTTCAGTGGATGGTAAATTTAGAGAACGTGCTGTCCATGAAAACAATCGAACAGTATCGGCATCAAGGTACACTATCTGAACAAAAGAATCAGGACCTAGTAGATAGTGTCGGAAGTTCCATGCGGCATTTCGCGCATGATGCTGTAGTATACAGAGAAGTCGCAGCATTAGAAAATTGTAGCAAAATGCAGAAAGATCTGCAGCGGATAGGCACTTGGTGCAGGAAGTGGCAACTGACCCTTAACATAGACAAATGTAACGTATTGCGAATACATAGAAAGAAGGATCCTTTATTGTATGATTATATGATAGCGGAACAAACACTGGTAGCAGTTACTTCTGTAAAATATCTGGGAGTATGCGTGCGGAACGATTTGAAGTGGAATGATCATATAAAATTAATTGTTGGTAAGGCGGGTACCAGATTCAGATTCATTAGGAGAGTCCTTAGAAAATGTAGTCCATCAACAAAGGAGGTGGCTTACAAAACACTCATTCGACCTGTACTTGAGTATTGTTCATCAGTGTTGGATCCGTACCAGGTCAGGTTGACGGAGGAGATAGAGAAGATCCAAAGAAGAGCGGCGCGTTTCGTCACAGGGTTGTTTGGTAAGCGTGACAGCGTTACGGATATGTTTAGCAAACCACTGTGGCAGACTGCAAGAGAGGCGCTCTGCATCGCGATATAGCTTGCTGTCCAGGTTTCGAGAAGGTGCGTTTCTGGATGAGGTACCGAATATATTGCTTCCCCCTACTTATGCCTCCCGAGGAGATCACGAACGTAAAATTAGAGAGATTCGAGCGCGCACGGAGGCTTTCCGGCAGTCGTTCTTGCCACGAACCATATGCGGCTGGAACCGGAAAGGAGATAATGACAGTGGCACGTAAAGTGCCCTCCGCCACACACCGTTGGGTGGCTTGCGGAGTATAAATGTAGATGTAGATGTAGATGTAGATGTAGACACTTGTTTGCGTCCAATTTACGGCTTTATGATGGATTCATTTCTGCTGGGGATACTTTCAAGCAGGTGTCTGAAAAACTGTGGATAAATGGCAGGCCATTCTTTCTCTGGGACGAAACCAGAGAATGTAGTGATGTTCGATGGTGGGATCTGCAGCGAAGTCGAAGTTGTCTCTCATCCCACATATCTTCCATTCGGTTCAGGTCGAGAAATGTTATTCTCCACAAACCACTGCCTCCCTCTTTATGATAGGTTGCACTGTCATTCTGACACAGTCACCGTCTCCCAACAGTTCCTCCAAAATACACTGATCCAACGATTTGGGATGTAGTCCTAGGCGCCTGCAGACAGGCTAAGCTGCTAGTGGGCAAGCGGAATTGGAGGGATGTCAGGGGTTCCCGGGTTCGATTCCCGGCGGGGTCAGGGATTTTCTCTGCCTCGTGATGACTGGGTGTTGTGTGATGTCATTAGTTAGGTTTAAGTAGTTCTAAGTTCTAGGGGACTGATGACCTCAGATGTTAAGTCCCATAGTTCTCAGAGCCATTTGAAGCATTTTACTAACCACTGCGTCACCACGCTCGGTTGCGTTCCAGGCAGAGTGCTGTTATATTTCTTTCTGTGAAAAACCAGAATATCGGAGATATTTATAGGCGCTTGCAGAATGTCTACGGAGATCAGGAAGTGAGCAAAAGCGTGGTGAGTCGTTAGGTTAAAAAAATGGTTCAAATGACTCTAAGCACTATGGGACTTAACATCTCAGGTCATTAGTTCCCTAGACTTAGAACTACTTAAACCTAACTAACTTAAGGACATCACACACATCCATGCCCGAGGCAGGATTCGAACCTGCGACCGTAGCAGCAGCGCGGTTCCGGACTGAAGCGCCTAGAACCGCTCGGCTAGAGTCGTTAGGTGAGGCGTCGGTCAGCACCGCAAGGAGGTCACACAAACATGTCCGATCTTCCGCGCGCGGGCCAACCGCGCTCAGCTGTAGCTAAATAAAGAAACGACTTCAGCGTGTTCGTCGTCACAAAAATAAAAACGAACTTCTCCTCCTCCTGTTACCAAAGTGTGCGCACTTGGGACGAGCTCACGTGTGACTGTCCTTCGCGTCCACCCTACAGCCCGGATCTCGCAAGTTCTGACTTCCATCTGTTTGGTCCAATGGAGGATGCACACCGTGGGAAGCATTACGTGGACGATGGTGAAGCTATTGATGCAGCAAGACGTTGACTCCGACGTCGACCAGTGGAGTGACACAGCCGGCCGGTGTCGCCGAGTGCTTCTAGGCGCTTCAGTCCGGAATCGCGCTGCTGCTACGATCGCAGGTTCGAATCCTGCTTCGGACATGGATGTGTGTGATGTCCTTAGGTCAGTTAGGTTTAAGTGATTCTAACTCTAGGGGACTGATGACCTCAGATGTTAAGTCCCATAGTGCTCAGAGCCATTTGAACCATTTTTAGAGCGATACAATGCGGGCATACTGGCCTTCACAGTAAGGTGGCCTAAGGCCGTCGCATTGAACAGAGGTTGTGTTGAACAATAAGGTTTTGTTGCCAAGAGTGTGGGAACAATATGGGCTTTTGGAATCCTGAAAACTAACTTACTTATTGAAAGCACCAAAAAATGTTCAAATGTGTTTGAAATCTTATGGTACTTAACTGCTAAGGTCATCGGTCCCTAAGCTTACACACTACTTAACCTAAATTATCCTACGGACAAACACACACACCCATACCCAAGGGAGGACTCGAACCTCCGCCGGGACTAGCCGCACAGTCCATGACAGCAGCGCCTTAGACCGTTCGGCTAATACCACGCGGCTTTGAAAGCACCTTCTATTTCCAATGTGCTTATGATGTCGTATTGTCCCCAGTGGGCCTACGAACGTTAAGAGACATGGAGCACTCTGTAACTCGTGATTTTTGAAGTAGAACACTTCTAACATTCTGCGTGGTGTCTGTTTGTTCTATATCGTGTCTCCCTACCACTTTCGCGCAACGACGCTCTGAGCGTGTTTTTTAGGGAATTGAGTACTTTGAACCTGGGACCTGTTGCTGGTAAGGAGACGTCAGACCACACATGACAAGTAGAGTTCAGAAGAGTTCAGTGAGACTTACGGTGATATAACCAAATACTTAATGATTTCAGCGTCAGCTCCACTGCACTCCCTGTAAAAGAATCTTAATACTAACTAAATTTAGTGGAAGGGGTTCAAGGCTTTCCTATTTTTAGTTAGCTGCTAAAATGGCGTCGAAAAAGCAGTTAAGTTTACCATTGGAAATTTTATTCTACTCACAAAACATCGTTTATAAATTGCACTATTGATAAAAGGAAAAGTTTTAATACAGGATGGTAAAAACCAACTGCGTTCAACAAAAATGTGAACGAATATTCCCTGTATGGGTTTCCAAGTTCTACAATGGATCGAAGGATGACCTATGCCATATCACATCTATAATCTAGGTTTAAATTAAGTTTCACAAAAGAGAAAACTATCAAAATGGTCTACAGTGACCCTCAATTATCTTTAATTACTTATCTAACTCGTCGTAAATTACAGTGGCTGATGTGGCTTCTCAATAACTATATAACAGAAAAATCATCGCGTTTCAGATTTTAACTTACGTAGCAAATGTGAATACCATGAGCTTTAATTGACGATCGACACTAGTATTACGCAAAACGGGGGTGTAACAGATGAGACTTCTGCAGTTCTGAGTGAAGCCTTATGCGCTCAAAAATGCGGCATCGCGTGCGTTCATTACCTTGTCGGTGTTCGTCAGGGGGCGGCGGCCAGCACAGCTCCGCTCACCTCGCCGTCTCCGAAACAACTCTCTCCTAATTTCTCCTTACTACAATTTACCGAAGTTGGTTTTAAAGAAAACTATCTGGCTGTGTTTTCGTCTGACCAATCAGGATCTCAATGTTAACCTTAAGCTCCGCCTACAAAAATTGTGTCTATCCAATGAGAAACGTTATACTTTTCGTGGTGGAGCAATGTTTTTAAAGTTTGCAATGTAACAGAGACACGGAAAAGTCTCACGCTGAAACTTGCGGGTGGTGTAGCCCTTTTTGTGTTATCGTAAGATCTATACTGTTCTTCTGGAGGGCTCTAACTTTTAACATGGGCTGGGGGGTGGTCCTGACGTAACAGAGACACGAAAAAGTCTCACACTAAAACTTGCGGGTGGTGTGGTCCTAGCGGTTAGCTGGCGACGTGGGTGTCCGTCCGTCCCTTATCGTAGGGCCTTCCAGCTTAACACGGTTCTGCTCTCGGCTTCTGTTCTCGTTTCTCCCGTCGGAACTGCGTCTGTCTCACGGTGGGAAGGTATGACATGCATTTAGGCATTCTTTTGTTAGTCTGTTCTATTCCATTTGCTCACTCGTTACTCGTATTACTTTGGTTAATTTAATGTCACGATTTATTCGGAGCTACGTGACATACTACTGGAATTGCTTATCATGTCAGGGTTTTCATGGAAGGTGTTGGATTTGCCTGGCACCTTACACACTGTCTACGAAAGACATGCACACGAAAAATGAATCCAATCGTGTTTGCAGGAGTCGAATCCACGACCCCTAGCGTACGCGCAGCTGAGCCGGCGGTAATTGTGGCTTGATGCCGTCAGCAGCCCCCGGCGCTGTTTTCGTCGCTGGCGCCCCTCTCAGCGGCGGCCGCTGTTTGCCGAACGTGATGGCACCTGCCGCTGCTGGAGCCGTCCCACTGTTTACCTCCGCAAAGTCTCGCTACGTCCCGCTCCGCGCCCGCCCCTCTCGCTTCGTTACCGTCGCACCTGCGTGCCTGGCACCAACCGACTGCGCCGGGCGCCAAATTTTCTGCACCGTGGCTCGAATAAAACAAGTGGCAGATTCCTAAGACAACGTTAAAAAGACAGCGACCAGTTACAATGCTATTTATAGTGTCGTCACCGGAAAAGTGCAATACAGTACTCCTGTTTATTATATCAGCGATTCTGAGCACCCTGAGGTTCTTTAGAGATAACTCACGGATTCCACGAACCCAAAGTACCCATTTCACAACATACAACAAAGCGCTGAAGAGTAGGGGAATAGAGACTGCTGTTGATAGTGATAATTTGCATTAGAATGAAAACAGACTATTTTAACACTGAAGAGCCAAAGAAACTGGTACACCTGTCTAATATAGTGTAGGGTCCCACTAACACACAGAAGTGCCGCAACACAACGTGCCATGGACTCGACCTATGTCCATGGGAATTGACACCATGAATCATGCAGGGCTGTCCATAAATCCGTAAGAGTACGAGGGGATGGAGATTTGTTCAGAGCAGCACATTGCAAGACACCCCAGCTACACTCAATAATATTCATGACTGGGGAGTCTGGCGACCTGCGGAAGTGCTTAGACTCAGTATTCCTAGAGCCTCTGTGTAGCAATTCTGGAAGTGTGGGGAGTCGCATTGCCCTGCTGGAATTGCCCAAATCCGTCGGAATGCACAATGGACATGAGTGGATGCAAGTGATCAGGCAAGACGCTTACGTACGTGTCACCTGTCAGAGTCGTATCTAGACGTATCAAACGTCCCATATCGCTCCAACTGCACACGCCCCACACGATTACAGATCTACCACCAGCTTCGACAGTCCCCTGCTAACATGCAGGCTCCATGGATTCATGAGGTTGTCTCTATACACGTTCATGTCCATTCGCTCGGTACATCTTGAAACGAGACTCGTCCGACCAGGCAACATGTTTCCAGTCGTCAACAGTTCAATGTCAGGGTTGACGGGCCCAGGGGAGGCGTAAAGCTTTGTGTCGAGTCAAGGGTACAAGAGTGGGGCTTCGGCTCCGAAAGCCGATATCGATGACGTTTCGCTGACACTTGTTGACGGCCCAGCACTGAAATCTGCAAAATATCCAAATGTGTGTGAAGTATTATGGGACTTAACTGCTAAGGTCATCAGTCTCTAAGCTTACACACTACTTAACCTAAATTACCGTAATGACAAACACACACACCCATGCCCGAGGGAGGACTCGAACCTCCGCCGGAACCAGCCTCACAGTGCATGACTGCAGCGCCCCAGACCGCTCAGCTAATCCCGCGCCGCTGAAATCTGCAGTAATTTGCGGAAAGGTAGCACTTCTGTCACGTTGAACAATTCTCTATAGCCGTTGTTGTTTCCTTTCTTGCAGGATCTTTTTCCGGCCGCAGCGATGTCGGAGATTTGATGTTCTACCGGATTCGTGATATCCATAGTAAACTCGTGAAATGGTCGTACGGGAAAATCATCACTTCACCGCTACCTCGGAGATGCTGTGTCCCATCGCTCGATCACCGTTCAAACTCACTTAAATCTTGATAACCTGCCATTGTAGCAGCAGTAACCGATCTAACAACTGCGCCGGACACTTGTTGTCTTTGTAGGCGTTGCCGACCGCAGCGCCCTATACTGCCTGTTTACATATCTTTGTATTTGAATAAGCATGCCTGTACCAGTTTCTTTACCGCTTAAGTGTAAATGATAGGTAACAGCCTGCAACGTAATGGATAACCATCCGAGAAAGTAACTTAAAAAAAAAAAAAAAAAACACGCGTTCACGAAACTAAACAAAACAGAATAGTAACTAATCCTGACTTCCACATATCTGGTTAGTCAGAGCGAATAAAAGTGAATAAATGGTTCAAATGGCTTTGAGCACTATGGGACTCAACTTCTCAGGTCATTAGTCCCCTAGAACTTAGAACTAGTTAAACCTAACTAACCTAAGGACATCACACACATCCATGCCCGAGGCAGGATTCGAACCTGCGACCGTAGCGGTCTTGCGGTTCCAAACTGCAGCGCTTAGAACCGCACGGCCACTTCGGCCGGCAAAAGTGAAAAAGGCTGTGTTTTTGAGAGTCCAGACGACAACCTTGGAGATTCCACACTCAACGATGACGAAACGACTGCACATAATACTACACTACATGATCAAAACTATTCAGCCATTTACAAGTGATCATTAATACGAGTGTGTCTACTCTTCACCTTTACGACAACTTGCTTTGGATACTTGCAGATAGGTGTAGCTTCCTGAGAGGCCGGAACCAGAGAAGGTAGCGACTTTGGACGTTGGTGTCTGGAGGGAAGTCGCCGTTTTGACTTATCCCGAAGGTGTTCCACTGGGTTCACACTCTGGGCAGTCCAGTCCATTTCAACAATGATGTAGTCCACAAACCATTGCCTCACAGATACTCCTTTATGACCGCACCCATTATCATGCTGATAACAACAACCATCGCCTCCGAACTGCTCGTCTACTTTGCTGTGTGCACTATGCTGTAAAATATGTCCATAGTCTCCTGCGTTTAGGGGACCAACCCTGATAACGAAAAAACCCCATACCGTTACACTGCCTTCTCCGCACTTGACTGTTAACAGTACACATGACTGCAGGTAACGTTCTCCACGCACTCGCCAAAGACAAACCCTTCCATTGGATTGCCGATCGGTATACAGTGATTCTTCACTCCAAAGCACTCGTTTCCAGTCACCCACTGTCCAGTGGCGTCATTACAGTGTGTGAGAAGCGGTGGCAGTTAGCAAGGGCCAGGGTGTTCCTTTCGCTACCAGAGTCTGGTTATTTACCTAGTTTGATTGACCCTTTTGATACCTGTCGATAAGGCGAATATCGCACCTGTCGAACATGGGACTACCCTATGGCCACATAAAATTCCACTTGGAAAAGCATTTTGTTTGTAACAGAAAACAAACCGACGCTTTTTGTCGTCAATGGCCGTCGCATGAAAGAAATGAGCACCATTTCTTTGATCTGACTCCAGTTACACGTTGCAAAACTCTATTGCAAATATCTTGCAAAACACCAGGAAAATGGGCATGCCGACTCTTATATACCCCTCTCTCTCTCTCTCTCTCTCTCTCTCTCTCTCCCTGTGTGTGTGTGTGTGTGTCTGAGAGAGAGAGAGAGAGAGAGAGAGAGAGAGAGAGAGAGGAGAGAGAGGGTAGAACATCAGTTCACTGGTCTAAGGTACAAGAAAATAGTTTTTTAAAGTATGTAGGGTGAAACATATAGGCCCAGGGACTCCAAATGATGCCCGTCTCTAAAGACTTGGTGGTCAACAGAACGTAAAACTCTAATGTAGGAAAATGAGGGAGGACTGTGGTACTAAGAGGGGCCCTGATAGGGAGAGAAAAAGAAGTATTAAGTAAAAGCTGCGCTGATACCTAGGCAGATTTCGAAGTCAGGTGGAGAAGGTGGTCAAAGTTTAATTGGGACAGCATACGGTGTGTGTAGCTGCAAAGTCGGTAGGATGTGTTGTTACAAGTGCGGCAAGCACAAGAGTTGAAAGATGGGCTTGTTGCTGTCAAGTCTGCGAAAAGGTGATTGAAGTTT
This sequence comes from Schistocerca americana, assembly GCF_021461395.2. Lineage (NCBI taxonomy): Eukaryota > Metazoa > Arthropoda > Insecta > Orthoptera > Acrididae > Schistocerca > Schistocerca americana. The sequence continues at coordinate 217,938,125 of NC_060119.1, read as the reverse complement.
CTCATTATGAGAATATTGAAGAGATCAGATATTAAGAAACAACGGCAACTGAATCGGCCGGCTATGAATAATGATTTGTAACGATATATCGTTTTTAACAGTATTCACCACCGGAGGCGCTGCAACTCTTTTTGCGACCGGGGGCAGCAGGAATGATTGAGCGAGTGCCCACAGTATCTAGCGCATGCGCATGCGCTGTTGTACTTCCGATGCATATAAAGGTGCAGTCATTTGCGAGTGGAATCAGTTATCGGCGAGAGCAGCGTAGCTTTTCTCACCTGATGATGGCGGCCAGGTGGACAGCTGAAATACTGTCGTCAGATGACAGTTTGATCCGGCTGGAAACCCGGAAGATTTTGATATTTGCTGTCTGTTTTAATCGTTAAAAACCGTTGAAAAGCCAAGATCACCCAAAATATTTTAATTCAAGACAACCGGTTTCAATAGTCTTAGCTGTCGTCTTCAGGTCTTAAACATTATTTTATAGTAAAAAGTGTTCATTTTACGCTGACCTCAGGCACAAGATGTGAAGTGGTTAAAACTCAGCGCACGGCACATCCACTTGACATATTTTGCATGAGGTCAGCGTAAAATGAACACGTTTTACTGTAAAATAATGTTTAAGACTTGAAGATGATAGCTAAGACTGTTGAAAGCGGTTGTCTTGAATAAAAATATTTCGTGTGATCTTGGATTTTGAAAAGTTTTTAACTGCGGGAGGATGTAGGAGATCCTAAGCTGTTCAGTATGGGACGGTATTCACGAGGGCGTGGGTGGGGCAGGGGGGAGAGGGTGGAAGGGAACGCAGATACACGGTACTGAAGGCGAGGCGTAGTGGAGGATTTGCAGAGTTCTGCAACACCTCACTTGTGTGTATTAGTTCGTTTTACAGCTCTCCTACGAGTGACGCGGTGTGCAGCGAGAACGGTAGTGGTAATACAGACCCTGTTGCAAGCAAATACAAAGTAGCCCTGGGGCGGCTGGTGCGCGAGTGAGTGCAGCCGCGGAAGGAGCGAGTAAGCCGGCAGCTGACGGCAACAAAAACGGTCCAAGCGGAACGGGCAGAGCGGCACCTGCTGTACGACTGCTCGCAATCAGGACAGAATTAATACAGGCGTGCCGATCCGGCAGCGAGCGGGTGATTTAATTAAGATAGAGATTTGCAGAGCAGGCGCCGTGTGCCAGCAAACCGGATTAGGCCCGCCCCCGCTGATTGCGAGCCCTCACACAGCCACAGTCCCGAGCGGCCACACGGCCACACCGTAGCCAACGGGCGCTTCTTTCTGACAACATCCCGGAGCTACTGGACGGGCGCTGTGTTACCACGCATGCTTGCGTAGCTGTAACGCTTGTCACCTTCTAAGCACCTCTACACGACAGCTCCCCGATCGTTCAGTACTACACTACTGCCCGCCCTGGCTATGATATTCCAAGATGCTACTCCAGGCGGGTGTATAAATGCGCGCAACGGAAAATAATAAACGCTAAAATGAAGATCTGGCCCTGTCTGACTACCCCCTGAAGCAGATCTTAGGATCTCTTGATGGACTTTAACATATAAATTACAAACTAAACATAAACGAATGATTAAGGCAACTAATACTTCTGAATGATGAACATTGTTGCTGCATATATATTTACTGTAGATTAAAAAAAACTTTATATTAAAAAGTTTACATTTCGTAAGTAAAATTATTAATCAGTTGCCCAACTCTACCCTTTATTATGACTGCGCGATCTAATTTCAATAACGCGAAATGACTGACATCATCTACGTACCAAACACTAAAAGACATTACTTTCAAACATGATCTATGGTGGTGTGGAAACTCAGTAGAAATAAACTAACGTGATCACAGCCGTTTAGCTTTTATAGCCCTAATAAGCCGGAGCAATTTGCGATATCACCGTATGTACTGCGTCCGGTGCGTCGAAGTGATGGTTCTCGTACTCGTCTGCGACGATGGAAGAACTCCAGCCACAAATAAACTCTTTCAAAGAGTAGGACGGCAGAAGGCGGTCCTCTGATTAATGTACCCTAATACTGTCTTCTCCTCTCTGTGTTCTTCAGACGAAAAACGCGAAACCCCAGCCACAAGAACGGAGTTCAGATAACGTCTCAGCGTAAGTATAGGCAGAGGAAGTGCTCTCAATTACTGAACGCTGCGACTTCCAACCCGAAGGTGAAGTCCAGAATCGTATAGGTTCGCAACAGTACAATGCCTAACTGTTCTAAGTATAAACTCTCCTGAGAGCAAAGACAGCAAGTCCGTCTGTATCAATAAAGCTGACATCGAGCGACCGTCACACACGGGCGCTCACATCTTCCCACCGCTGGCTTCCCAGCAAGGCTCAGCTCCCCACCCTCGTAATTCCGAAAACGAACGCCGACCAACCATATTTTAGTCTTTTGCGTCCAGTGCGGAAAGTTTGCGAGGAAAAACCTATACTCGTGCATGGTACGCTTCTGAGTAAAAATCCTTGGAAATAACCCAGCCTCCGCGGTTTCCGGGGTGCCGCTCCTTCGTTCCTCTCACCTGCGTTCAAAATTTGCAGAGTTCGGAAGTATTATCCTACTTCAATAGCAGCCGGCGTCACCCTATCGTGCTCCAGAGCTCAGGTGCCACGACGTCGGTCTGGCTACTTACTGGGTTTAAGCAGGACCAACATCTGTGCGGGTCTTCCTCCCAGAGCTTGGGTTCTGCCTGCCGTTTCATCTCCACTGGCGTTCCAGCCTCTACTAGTATAGACAATCATTCATTATGCCATTTTTAAAATAAAGACATTCGGTCACCTTTCATGCAATAAGCGTTAACAATTATTTACAAGGCGTACGTGACAATGTCAGTCTCCTTTAAATATACATATATTCGATGTACAACCTATGAAATGATATCTAATTGTGGTTGTAGTTCATGGCAAAGTATGTGGATGTGGAGTGCTTGTGAGGTGCGAAATTATACCCACCTTACAATATATGCCTGAAGAAACATTAGTACACCTGGAAAGACAACGTCGATTTCGATCCTTTGACGGCATATGTCCATTGGAGGATAGTAAATGTAATGACAAAGGTTTCAACGTCGTCGGCCAACAGACACCTAGTGGCTTAGCTACCAGCCTTTAACAGGGAAAGTACACAGCCAGAAGGCGCAGTGCGGTGCAGACGTGTGAATCAAGAGGCAACTATGCCACGGAGACGCACACATGCTTCCTTCAGCCTACTGACCGTTAGACGAGGTTCTGAACGTCCACGTAACACAGACCTCTGCCCTGGATCGTCGTATTGTAAGGGGAGCAGTGGCAGACCTTACAGCTACCACAGCATAGTTGTGTTGACGTCGGATCGACAATGGTTGGGCTGACTGCCAGTCTCACCTGTTTGGATTCCAGGCCGACCCTCAGAACTTCTGAGCGCCCTTGGGTGTACTGCCTTTTCTTCCTTGTTCTTTTTAGGTTAAGGTTGTTTCACCCTTAAGGCGTCACATGGCTTGGGCCTTCAGCCTAATTCAAGAACTGTTTTACGTAAAGCCTTTGGGATTTTTAAAATTAATGTTATTGTGTGTTAAGTGTGGGGCCTTCAGCCGATTTTGAATTTAAGTTGTTTGCCTTTAAAGTGTCAGATTCTTCGGGCCTTAAGCCTAATTAAGGAACCGTTTTAAGATAAGGCTTTCCCTTTTAAATTACTGATTTTGGCTGAGCTTTAAGTTATTGGCGTTCAGCGATTTTTAAATCAAAGTAGTCTTGCCCTTAAGGCATCAAGTTGTACGGCGCATTCAGCAGCTAATTAAGTTCCAAATCTAAAGCTGTTTTTTTTTTAATTTTTGTTTGCTCTTGTAATGTTTGATCAAAAAAAAAAAAATTGTACGTTCGAGTGTAACTGACAGTCGCTTATTTTGGCCCCTTTCCACAACTTAAACTACCTTTCCTGTCCTGCCGAATTAGCAGGTCGTCTCAAGTAATGCCTTCGAATTTTGTATGTGATGATTCTCAAAGATTTTTAAATATCCTGAGCGCCAAAGAAACTGGTATAGCCATGCGTATTCAAATATAGAGATAACTAAACGGCGAGAACATGCCGCTGCGGTCGGAAACGCATATATATAACAACAAGCGTCTGGCGCAGTTGTTAGATCGGGTACTTACAATGGCAGGTTATCAGGAGTTAAGTGAGTCTGAACGTAGTGTTACAGTCAGCACACGAGCAATGGAACAGCACCTCCTAGATAGCGATGAAGGGGGACTTAAAACATCGAATCTCCGGCACTGCTGCGGCCGGAAAAAGATCGTGCAAGAAAGGGACTAACGACGACTGAAAGAATCGTTCAGTGTGTTAGAAGTGCAACCCTTCTGCAAATTGCTGCCGATTTCAATGCTGGGCCATGAAAAAGTATCAGTGTGCGAACCATTCAAAGAACCATAATCGATATGGGCTTTCGGAAGCGAAGGCCCACTCGTGTACCTTTAATGACTGAACGACACAAAGCTTTATGCCTCGTCTCAGCCCGTCCACACCGACATTGGACTGTTGATGAGTGGAAACGTGTTGTTGTTCGGACGAGTCTCGTTTCAAATTGTATCGAGTGGATGGGCTTTACGGTATGGAGACAGTCTCATGAATCCATGGACCCTGCATGTCAGCGGGGGACTGTTGAAGCTGGTGGAGGCTCTGTAATGGTATGGGGCGTCTGCAGTTGGAACGATATGGCCCCTCTGATATGTCTAGATACGACTGTGACTGGTGACACGTACGTAAGCACCCTGTCTGATTATCTGCATCCATTCATGTCCATTGTGCATTCTTACGGACTTAGGCAATTACAGCAGGACAGTGCGACACTGCACACGTCCAGAATTGATACAGAGTGCCTCCAGTAACACATTCTGAGTCTAAACACTTCTGCTGGCTACCAGATTCCCCAGAAATAAACACTGTTGAGTATGTCTATGATACCTTGCAATGTGCTGTTCAGAAGAGAGTTATTGACAGCCCTGCTGGATTTATAGTGTCAGTTTCCTCCAGCACTACTTCAGACATGAGACATTAGTCGAATCCATGCTATGTAGTTTTACGGCACTTCTCCGTGCCTTGGTGAGGGGGGGGGGGGGGGAGAGGGCCACACGATATTAGACAGGTGTACCACTTTCGTTGGCTCTTCAGCGTAAAACATCGTTATTAATATTCTACATATTCATTCTTCATGTCTACATATTTGTAGCCATCTGCCGCTTGCGGACTCCGAATGCAGCATGTAACGTGGCAGTGTGTACCGTACCTATGTCAATGCATGAGAAAAAGCGTTCTGTAATCGAGATCGGAATTCGAAACATTCATCCACACGTGGGACATCCTCTCCTTCAGCATGCCACTGCCACCCTACACACGAGTGGTGAGACATCTGCAGAAATCCGACGCCTTGGGTTCACTGTCATTGATGGTCTTCCACATAATCCCGACTTGGTTGCAGCGGTGTGGATGTGACTTCGTCAACAAATTCGAACATTCTACGGTGATGGAATCAACAAACTAGTCTGTCATTGGGAGGTGCTCGTCACTAGGGTGACAATGTTGACAAATAGAGACATGAAGAATGGAAAATGGAAATGAGCGTTTGGCGTCATTGCCCGGGAGACACCTTACGGGGCAGGTCCGGCCGCTTTGGTGCAGGTCTTATTACAATCGACGCCACATTGGGCAACCTGCGCGCCGGATGGGGATGAAATGATGATGAAGACAATACAACACCCATTCCCTGAGCGGAGAAAATCCCCGACCCAGCCGGGAATCGAACTGGGGCCCGTAGGATGGCAATTTGTCACGCTGAGCACTCAAATGTTGCGGCGGACAGACATGAAGAATAAATCAGTATCATGCTAGCAACGTTTATTTTATTAAAAAACTTAAAGAGTTTTCATATAAAATATTCGGAGGGATTAGTTTTCAGTACGCTCTCGTACATGACTTATGAGAGCGAGTTGAACACAATATGTCTCTCACGAGAAGACGATCTGTGTGTGACCTACCACTCTCATGTGTGTCGGAGACGGCCTGAGGCATTGTTGTGTACGTCAGATGATGATTCTGTGCGTAATGGACACTGTAGTATCTACCGCAAATGATGGCACAAGATAAATTGCAGGTAAACAACGTGAGATCCACTATTTTACTCTCGTGTACAATGTTGAAGCGATATGAATAACATATTATCCCTAACGGATTTAATACCGGAGCCACTTGCAGTTCGCATCGCCGGCGATGCATACCCCGCGGCTTACTCCGCAAATGACACACTGTAGTAGGCGCTCTGGCTGTGTTAATCAGGTGCACGCAATCCGGATCACAGATTGCCGCATCACACGTGGTATGTCGGTGTTCAGTAAATGCGATTACGGAGTTTCATTCCGTGTTTGGCGCCGCGCCGCGCCTTGTGCAAATGAATTACGCACCATTTGCGCGACCATGCTGCTCGTCCGGTTTTGTGCCGCTAATTGGGCGGAAAATACTGCCGAACGTAATGAGGGCGACGCCGCCGCTGGTGTTCCGCCAGCAACGCGGAAACGGCGCCAAAACTGCCCCCTATCCGTTCCAGGACGGCTCGTTTGTCCGGCCAGCTGTTCCAGCTTTCTGCGTAAACTTCCGGAACTGCTCTACAGCCCGCGCAAGGGATGCGGGCGCTAACCTGCCCGCCGTCGACCTCACGACCCAACAGGTACGAGGAGTGCTCAGTAAGTAATGCAATACTTTTTTTCGACGAATTTAGATTCAAAAATATTCAGAGTTTGCTGTGGGACATCGTGGAATATTCACTCTTCAGCCCTACAGTTTCATGAAGCTCTGACAGGTTGCAGCGCTGTACGCAGTCTTCAAAGTGGTGCCTTTAACAGAGGTACCTTTGAAGCAGAAAGCTACACCAAGAAGAAATGCAGATGATAAACGAGTATTCATTGGACAAATATATTACACTACAACTGACATGAGATTACATTTTCACGCAATTTGGGTGCATAGATCCTGAGAAATCAGTACTCAGCACAACCACCTCTGGCATTAATAACGGCCTTGACACGCCTGGGCAGTGAGTCAAATAGAGATTGGATGGCGTGTACAGGTACAGCTGCCTATGCAGCTTCAACACGGTACCACAGTTCATCAAGAGTAGCGACTGGCGTATTGCGACGAGCCAGTTGCTCGGCCACCATTGACCAGACGTTTTCAGTTGGTGAGAGATTTGGAGAATGTGCTGGCCAGGGCAGCAGTCGAACATTTTCTGTGTCCAGAATGACCTGCAACATGCGGTCGTGCATTATCCTGTTGAAATGTAGGATTTCGCAGGGATCGAATGAAGGGTAGATCCACGAGTCGTGACACATCTGAAATGTAACGTCCACTGTTCAAAGTGGCGTCAATGCGAACAAGAGGTGACCGAGACGTGTAACCAATGCCACACTATACCATCACCCAGGGTGATACGCCAGTATGGCGATGACGAATACACGCTTCCTATGTGCGGTCACCGCGATGTCGCCAAACACGGATGCGACCATCATGATGCTGTAAACAGAACCTGGCTTCATGCGAAAAAATGACGTTTTACCATTCGTGCACACAGGTTCGTCGTTGAGTACACCATCGCAGGCGCTCCCGTCTGCGATGCAGCGTCAAGGGTAACCGCAGCCATGATCTCCGATCTGATAGTCCATGCTGCTGCAAACGTCATCGAACTGTTCGTGCAGGTGGTTGTTGTCTTGCAAGCGTCCCCATCTGTTGACTCAGGGATCGAGACGTGGCTGCACGATCAGTTACAGCCATGCGGATAAGATGCCTGTCATCTCGACTGCTAGTGATACGAGGCCGTTTGGATCCAGCACGGCGTTCCGTATTACCCTCTTGAACCCACCGATTCCGTATTCTGCCAACAGTCATTGGATCTCGACCAACGCGAGCAGCAATGACGCGATACGATAAACCGCAATCGCGATAGGCTACACTGCGACCTTTATCAAAGTTGGAAGCGTGATGGTACGCATTTCTCCTCCTTACACGAGGCATCACAACAACGTTTCACCAGGCAACGCCAGTCAGCTGCTGTTTGTGTATGAGAAATCGGTTGGAAACTTTCCTCATGTCAGCACGTTGTAGGTGTTGCCACAGACGCCAACTTCGTGTGAATGCTCTGGAAAGCTAATCATTTGCATATCACAGCATCTTCTTCCTGTCGGTTAAATTTCGCGTCTGTAGCACGTTCGTGGTGTGGCAATTTTAATGGCTAGTAGTGTACTACAGAGTTTCTTTTGGCGGAAACATGCCAGATATTCATAGGCGCTTGGACGCTGTATACTGAGACCTGGCAGTGAACAAGAGCACGGCGAGTCTTTGGGCGAGGCATCTGTCATCGTCGCAACAAGATGGAGGAGGTCGGACGAGCACAGCGTTGACTTCTGCAATGCTGGAAGATGCGGGCACTCTCATTCGACGTGACCGATGGATCAAAATCGAATAGCACACTGCTCAACTGGACTTCTGTCGGTAGTACCGACACACTCGTTCACTAGTTGGGGTACTCAAAGCTGGGTGGCCGCTGGGTTGCTCGCCACCTAACTGAAGACCGTCAACGATCATATGTGCGGACTTGTTTGCGCCGTACGACGCTGAGCATCGATGTCGAACAGGCGATGAAACATGGGTTCATCGCTTCGAATCGGAAACAAAGCAGCATGACATGGGGTGACGTCAAACCACCTCTCCTCCGAAGACCAAGTTCAGAGCCGCACCCACAGTCGGTAAGTCGTGGCGTCGATTTTTTGGGGACTCTGAAGGGGTTATTTTGTTTGACGTCTTCCCTCATGGTTCAACGATCAACTCTGAAGTGTATTGTGCTACTCTCCAGATATTCAAGAAACGGCTTAAGAGTGGTCGGCGCCACAAAAATGCAAACGAAATTATCCTTCTCCATGACGACGCGAGGCCTCACTGAAGTTGGGTTGGGGGGTTGTTTGGGAAAGGAGACCAGACAACGAGGTAATCGGTCTCATTGGATTAAGGGAGGAAGTCGGCCGTGCCCTTTCAGAGGAACCATCCCGGCATTTGCCTGAAGTGATTTAGGGAAATGACGGAAAACCTAAATTAGGATGGTCGGACGCGGGATTGAACCGTCGTCCTCCCGAATGCGAGTCCAGTGTCTAACCACTACGCCTCACAGTAATCTGCGCACCAGAGAGGATCTCACAAAGCTTCATTGGACCGTTCTTCCCCACCCACCTTACGGCCCCGACCTCGCACCTTTCGACTTCCAACTGTTTAGCCCTGTGAAAGATGCAATACTTGGGAAGCAGTGCATGGATGCTGGAGAGATTATCGATGCAACGAGACATTGGGTTTGAAGTCGACCAGTTCAGTGGTACCATGAGAGCATACAGCCCCTCCCAGTAAGGTGTCGGAGGCCGACGCATTGAACGGCGATTATGTTGAAAAAAATGGTTCAAATGGCTCTGAGCACTATGGGACATAACTGCTGTGGTCATCAGTCCCCTAGAACTTAGAACTACTTAAACCTAACTAACCTAAGGACATCACACACATCCATGCCCGAGGCAGGATTCGAACCTGCGACCGTAGCAGTCGCACGGTTCCGGACTGCGCGCCTAGAGATTATGTTGAAAAACAGGTTTTTGTAAACAAAAGAATGAGGTGTAATATGGTGTACTGGAATGGTTTATGAAACTATTCTTTTTTCAGAAAAAAGGTGTAGCAACATTTACTAAATACCTCTCGTAAATTACGGCTACACTATGTATCGGACAGGAGTTCGAAATTAATAAATAACTAAGATAGGACTATACGGAGGAACTTCACAGGTGTTGCAGTTGACTAGATGAATCTACACCCTGTTATTACACAGTTAAAGTTATCATCCGGTCTCACTTGAAGTTGCCAATTCAGTAACTTTCAGGGGAAACAAAAATTTGATTTTCATTATCTCATGAAACTCTTGACGCGATTAAAAAATTTAAAATACTGTCGTAATCTGCTCATTAATAATTTAACACAGTAACTCAGGTACTGATGATGGAAATTGTGTCAAAGTCTTGAGGTGGCATAACTTACAGTAGGCCAATCACGCAGACTATACAAGGGTAGTCTGAAAAGCTTCAGACCTAACAAAGAAGTAGGGCGTTTTTTCTATAAATTGAATTTTATTTCTCAAATTAATCTCGTTGTAAGCCTGTACGCTTTTGATTGGTTGATTTGGAGGAAGCGACCAAACAGCGAGGTCAACGGTCTTATCTGATTAAGGAAGGAAGTCGGCCGTGCCCTTTCAAAGGAACATCCCGGCATTTGCCTGGAGCAATTCAGGGAAATCACGGAAGACCTAAATCAGGATGGCCGGACGCGGGATTGGACCGTCGTCCTCCCGATTGCGAGTCCAGTGTGATAACCACTGCTCCACCTCGCTCGGTCCTGAACGCTTTTCTCAATGGTGCTGTCATCTCTTTACCCGTTCCAGATAATAGTGTCTCTCTCTACAAAATATTTGTTTACGAAGGTGACAGCCCCTTCATTCGAAGGCAATCTCTGTCCTCCGAGCTCAACTTTTATCCGAGGGACCAAAAAAATAGTCACTTGGCGCTGGTGAGTGAATAGGGTGGTCAAGTACTTCAAACCGCATTTCGTGGATTTTGGCAACCGCCAATGTGTGAGACACAACAGAGTGAGATTCGTGGCACCCAGCTTGTGGTCAGCTTTCTCATCCCTAAATTTTCAATCAGTGTGTGACAAACACATGTTTGAGTATACTCATTGCCTATGCGAACAATATGAACCTTAATTCGACGGTTTTCTAGCACCGTTCGGTGAACCTGAGCAATGTTATAGAGTCAGTGGTTGCAATTTTTGCCGTGCGGTTAAAGGCGCTGCAGTCTGGAACTGCAAGACCGCTACGGTTGCAGGTTCGAATCCTGCCTCGGGCATGGATGTTTGTGATGTCCTTAGGTTAGTTCGGTTTAACTAGTTCTAAGTTCTAGGGGACTAATGACCTCAGCAGTTGAGTCCCATAGTGCTCAGAGCCATTTGAACCATTTGCAATTTTTGCCCGCCCCCAACATTCATCGTCACCCAAACTGGTAGGGCCTCGTTTAAATCGAGTTGCCCAAAATTTCGCGGTAGTAAATGGTGATGCAGACTCCTCGTGCACAGCGCCCAACTCGTGTTTAATTTGCCTTGGTGTATTGTCTTTCAAAAACAAAAACACTCGCATCGACTCACTGAAAGAACTGTGAGGCAGCAACTGCGCTTCCAAAATGGATGAAACTTTGATGACTGAGCTACAGCGTATGGGCAGGCGAATCTGCCAACTTTTGTAGACAAGTGCTGCTACCTTCATGTAGGGGTCAGAAAGTACCCTTGTATTCATCCAGTATTTGAGAATAATAGCAATTCACTTCCAACGAGCTTGACATATAACCTTAAAAATTCCTGAAGACTTTTTCTCGCTGACACTCGCGGCAAAATTATGAATACAAGATGTTCGCTATTCATCACCAGGCACAACGTTTCAATTTATTACTTCTTTGCTACTAAATCCATTCGCAACGATTTTGTAGATATTTTCCACATGCAACACTGAATTTGCTAGCAAAATTAAATCACTGAACGCCCATAGTACAGGTGATACGACATCATGCCTACAGAAATGCGAGGTACAAAATAATGAAAGTAAAGATGTTTATCGTCTACTGCATTTTCGCTTCGTCTTGAGCAATGAAAGTTTTACATTCTTTAAGTCACATATTTAACACACTAACTCATTTGTAAACTAATGGGACGTTTGCAGTTGTCTTGTAAATGGGGGTTCAACTCTCTAAAATTGTTGGTGAGGGGTACCTGAAGTCTTGAATTTACAAACTGTGCAAATGTCTTGAGGCGACGAAATTTACTGTGCACAAATTACCCGTAATACATTCATCAAGTTATTTGAGATTATGAACACTTCGCAACTACCAACAAACTTTACACATAACATTAAAAACTTCTCAAAGCTTTTTCTTCCTGAAACCCACAGCAAGAAAACGAAAGGAAAAAATTCTGTCGCTTACTACATTTTCGATATTCATTATCAACGTTTTAAATTATTATTTCCTCATTACTGACTCCGCATGCAACAAATTTTGCTGGCATTGTCCACATTTACATGCAAATTTATTTCATTGTACGCCCATATTTCAGGTGATATGACGTCATAAACGTTAAAATACGTGCTACAAAATAATGAAAAGAAAACTTGTTTATCATTCATTACATATTAACTACGTGTTCAACCATAAAGGTTTTAGATATTTAACACACAAAGTGCTCCCTGCCGCCGTTGGATAAGCAGCTGCAGCAGCAAGTCGTATACTCCTAGCTCACTCATTTGTTACATAGTTTAATTCTTAATTTCTTTGCGTGTTTTTGGTACTTGCATTGTTTAATTCATAAATTTCGGGCGGGAAAACCAATGTGCACTCCGTGTGCATACCGGGGGCAGTCATTCCAGATGTGGAAAGGGTCCTTCCGGATGCCATGAAGGGTACAGGGTGCACCCATCTGCAGGTGGTTGCTCATGTCGGCACCAATGATGTGTGTCGCTATGGATCGGAGGAAATCCTCTCTGGCTTCCGGGGGCTATCTGATTTGGTGAAGACTGCCAGTCTCGCTAGCGGGATGAAAGCAGAGCTCACCATCTGCAGCATCGTCGACAGGACTGACTGCGGACCTTTGGTACAGAGTCGAGTGGAGGGTCTGAATCAGAGGCTGAGACGGTTCTGCGACCGTGTGGGCTGCAGATTCCTCGACTTGCGCCATAGGGTGGTGGGGTTTCGGGTTCCGCTGGATAGGTCAGGAGTCCACTACACGCAACAAGCGGCTACACGGGTAGCAGGGGTTGTGTGGCGTGGGCTGGGCGGTTTTTTAGGTTAGATGGCCTTGGGCAAGTACAGAAAGGGCAACAGCCTCAACGGGTGCGGGGCAAAGTCAGGACATGCGGGGACCAAGCAGCAATCGGTATTGTAATTGTCAACTGTCGAAGCTGCGTTGGTAAAGTACCAGAACTTCAAGCGCTGATAGAAAGCACCGAAGCTGAAATCGTTATAGGTACACAAAGCTGGCTTAAGCCAGAGATAAATTCTGCCGAAATTTTTACAAAGGTACAGACGGTGTTTAGAAAGGATAGATTGCATGCAACCGGTGGTGGAGTGTTCGTCGCTGTTAGTAGTAGTTTATCCTGTAGTGAAGTAGGATAGTTCCTGTGAATTATTATGGGTGGAGGTTACACTCAACAACCGAACTAGGTTAATAATTGACTCATTTTACCGACCTCCCGACTCAGCAGCATTAGTGGCAGAACAACTGAGAGAAAATTTGGAATATATTTCACATAAATTTTCTCAGCATGTTATAGTCTTAGGTGGAGATTTCAATTTACCAGATATAGACTGGGACACTCAGATGTTTAGGACGGGTGGTAGGGACAGAGCATCGAGTGACATTATACTGAGTGCACTATCCGAAAATTACCTCGAGCAATTAAACAGAGAACCGACTCGTGGAGATAACATCTTGGACCTACTGATAACAAACAGACCCGAACTTTTCGACTCTGTATGTACAGAACAGGGAATCAGTGATCATAAGGCCGTTGCAGCATCCCTGAATATGGAAGTTAATAGGAATTTAAAAAAAGGGAGGAAGGTTTATCTGTTTAGCAAGAGTAATAGAAGGCAGATTTCAGACTACCTAACAGATCAAAACGAAAATTTCTGTTCCGACACTGACAATGTTGAGTGTTTATGGAAAAAGTTCAAGGCAATCGTAAAATGCGTTTTAGACAGGTACGCGCCGAGTAAAACTGTGAGGGACGGGAAAAACCCACCGTGGTACAACAACAAAGTTAGGAAACTACTGCGAAAGCAAAGAGAGCTCCACTCCAAGTTTAAACGCAGCAAAAACCTCTCAGACAAACAGAAGCTAAACGATGTCAAAGTTAGCGTAAGGAGGGCTATGCGTGAAGCGTTCAGTGAATTCGAAAGTAAAATTCTATGTACCGACTTGACAGAAAATCCTAGAAAGCTCTGGTCTTACGTTAAATCAGTAAGTGGCTCGAAACAGCATATCCAGACACTACGGAATGATGATGGCATTGAAACAGAGGATGACACGCGTAAAGCTGAAATACTAAACACCTTATTCCAAAGCTGTTTCACAGAGGAAGACCACACTGCAGTTCCTTCTCTAAATCCTCGCACAAACGAAAAAATGGCTGACATCGAAATAAGTGTCCAAGGAATAGAAAAGCAACTGGAATCACTCAATAGAGGAAAGTCCACTGGACCTGACGGGATACCAATTCGATTCTACGCAGAGTGCGCGAAAGAACTTGCCCCCCTTCTAACAGCCGTGTACCGCAAGTCTCTAGAGGAACGGAGGGTTCCAAATGATTGGAAAAGAGCACAGATAGTCCCAGTCTTCAAGAAGGGTCGTCGAGCAGATGCGCAAAACTATAGACCTATATCTCTGACGTCGATCTGTTGTAGAATTTTAGAACATGTTTTTTGCTCGAGTATCATGTCGTTTTTGGAAACCCAGAATCTACTATGTAGGAATCAACATGGATTCCGGAAACAGCGATCGTGTGAGACCCAACTCGCTTTATTTGTTCATGAGACCCAGAAAATATTAGATACAGGCTCCCAGGTAGATGCTATTTTTCTTGACTTCCGGAAGGCGTTCGATACAGTTCCGCACTGTCGCCTGATAAACAAAGTAAGAGCCTACGTATTATCAGACCAGCTGTGTGGCTGGATTGAAGAGTTTTTAGCAAACAGAACACAGCATGTTGTTATCAATGGAGAGACGTCTACAGACGTTAAAGTAACCTCTGGCGTGCCACAGGGGAGTGTTATGGGACCATTGCTTTTCACAATATATATAAATGACCTAGTAGATATTGTCGGAAGTTCCATGCGGCTTTTCGCGGATGATGCTGTAGTATACAGAGAAGTTGCAGCATTAGAAAATTGTAGCGAAATGCAGGAAGATCTGCAGCGGATAGGCACTTGGTGCAGGGAGTGGCAACTGACCCTTAACATAGACAAATGTAATGTATTGCGAATACATAGAAAGAAGGATCCTTTATTGTATGATTATATGATAGCGGAACAAACACTGGTAGCAGTTAGTTCTGTAAAATATCTGGGAGTATGCGTGCGGAACGATTTGAAGTGGAATGATCATATAAAATTAATTGTTGGTAAGGCGGGTACCAGGTTGAGATTCATTGGGAGAGTGCTTAGAAAACGTAGTCCATCAACAAAGGAGGTGGCTTACAAAACACTCGTTCGACCTATACTTGAGTATTGCTCATCAGTGTGGGATCCGTACCAAATCGGGTTGACGGAGGAGATAGAGAAGATCCAAAGAAGAGCGGCGCGTTTCGTCACAGGGTTGTTTGGTAAGCGTGACAGCGTTACGGAGATGTTTAATAAACTCAAGTGGCAGACTCTGCAAGAGAGGCGCTCTGCATCGCGGTGTAGCTTCCTCGCCAGGTTTCGAGAGGGTGCGTTTCTGGATGAGGTATCGAATATATTGCTTCCCCCTACTTATACCTCCCGAGGAGATCACGAATGTAAAATTAGAGAAATTAGAGCGCGCACGGAGGCTTTCAGACAGTCGTTCTTCCCGCGAACCATACGCGACTGGAACAGGAAAGGGAGGTAATGACAGTGGCACGTAAAGTACCCTCCGCCACACACCGTTGGGTGGCTTGCGGAGTGTAAATGTAGATGTAGATGTAGATGTAGGGCTAATCATATAACTGGCGATCAATTTTGACGTTAGTCCACAAATTGAACTCTCTTCAGGACATCACTCTATTGTATAACATTAAACTTGGATCCACCAAAGGAGGTTCTGTGTTGATCAAAGATAGCAAGAAACATGCTTGGTAACACGGCAGAAATTTGCTATCGACACTGTTACCATGCTTCGGACACAGATGTTAATCGTAGATACACGGTATTTGTTACTGAAAATGCTTTGTTATGAACATGGAGAAAAGTAAACAGAAAAAGAACCTATCTTCGAACTTGTACCCAAACAAAAACTTTTTTGCACTAAATCGTATTGAGCCAATATAGTGACACAATAGAACTCAAAAAACATCTGATAACGTTACTACGATCAAGGAAAAGAAGTAACCGTTTCTTTGTAAATACATTGTTAACAAATTTCGCACTCATTGTATTGTAAGTACAGTTAGCTTCATTATCTGTTGGTTGTGGACTTTCTTTGTAGAATGATTTTCATGCTGAAGTTACGTGCGATGATTTTACACAGTTTAATTAAGCTTAATGTCTGAGATTGTCTGTGCGTTTAACGTAAACCATCAGTGGCAATTCCTAAATATCTCTGCACTTTTGCCACCAGGAGATAAAAACCACGCTGCGTTACCATCATGTTATTTTCTTCCGTAGATATTTTGAGAAATTCGTTCTTCAGCCAGGCAATGCACGTCGATACCTTGAGGACAACAATGGAAGCTGTAGCTACGTCTGAACAAATCGTCAGTCATCATGAAAGCTTCCTGTACCATAAAATCTTAACGATAAAAGTGGAGTCAGTGGCTGGTTTCTTTTCGTGAGTTCACCACATTCGTACACAACCTTAGTTCTAACAGCTGCGCAGTATATTTTTTTCAAGCTTAAATGGTTTATCACTTAATTTCGAGAGTGAGTTTGCTCTTTTGTTGTCGTCAGCAAACACATCAGAGTACTCAGGTATCTGCAACGTAAACGCAAGAAAACAATAAACCGTAATTAACATGGTGTAAGTTTCTTGCACACAGAATGCTGCCCACCACAGTGGACCAGAAATCTCCGAAAATGGAAAGAGTTACGTGGTTTCAGAACCTAGTGTTGTTATAACTATCTTTATGCCTAGTACAGCAGAAGAAGTAATATCAAATGGAAAAACAATTCCTAGAATTTACCCGGATTTTAACATCAGTTCTTTCATACGAGAGACCAAAACGCAAGCCCTCTGCTATCGATAAAGCTGCACGAATGACCCCTGGTAAATGGCAACTTGCTAAACAATTTATTTATACGTGCTTATTTCTCCTTTATTCATCAGTGCTCATGCAGCTGCCATAGCAGTACAGTCACGTGTTCGATAGTTCAATAATTAATAGGCGTTGTACAGTTACTGCTAATAGAACCTAGGGAGCACATTTATAACAGACATTCAATCAATTGGCTGTTGTCAACATCAACGTCCGTAATTGCTCACGGCGAATGTTTCGAATTTTCCTCTGTTACTCTGCTGCTGAGTGTTTATAGGTAAAATGCCTCGAAATTGATCACGTAAATTGCTAGACGTCTTCATAAATTGTTACGAGACAAATTATTGCCTGCACTCATTAGTACATACCGGACGCCCCCAGAAACATACGTTTTTCGTATTAGGTGCATTGTGCTGCCACCTACTGCCAGGTACTCCATATCAGCGACCTCAGTAGTCATTAGACATCTTGAGAGAGCAGAATTGGGCGCGCCCCGCGGAACTCACGGACTTAGAACGTGGTCAGGTGATTGGGTGCCACTTGTGCCATACGTCTGTACGCGAGATTTCCACACTCCTAAACATCCCTAGGCTCACTGTTCTCGATGTGATAGTGAAATGGGAACGTGAAGGGGCACGTAAAGCACAAAAGCCTACAGGCCGAGCTCGTCTGTTGACTGATAGAGACCGCCGACAGTTAAAAGAGGGTCGTAATGAGTACTAGGCAGACATCTATCCAGACCATCACACAGGAAATCCAAACTGCATCAATATCCACTGCAAGTACTGTGACAGTGAGGAGAGAGGTGCGAAAACTTGGATTTCATGGTCGAGCGGCCGCTCATAAGCCACACATCACGCCTGTAAATGCCAAACGACGCCTCGCTTGGTGTAAGGAGCGTAAACATTGGACGATTGAACAGTGGAAAAACGTTGTGTGGAGTGACGAATCACGGTATACAATGTGGCGATCCGATGACATGTTGTGGGTATGGCGAATGCCCGATGAACGTCATCTGCCAGCGTGTGTAGTGCCAGCAATAAAATTCGGAGGTGGTGTTATGGTGTGGTCGTGTTTTTCGAGGAGGAGGGTTGCACCTCTTGTTGTTTTGCGTGGGACTATCACAGCACAGGCTTACGTGATGTTTTAAGCACCTTCCCACTGTTGAAGAACAATTTGGGGATGTCGACTGCATCTTTCAACACGATCGAGCACCTGTTCATAATGCACGGCCTGTAATGGACTATCGTGCACAGAGTCCTGATCGGAATCCTATAGACCACCTTTGGGATATTTTGGAGTGCAGACTTCGTGCTAGGCCGCAGCTACCGACATCGATACCTCTCCTCAATGTAGCACTCCGTGAAGAACGGGCTGCCATTCCCCAAGAAACCTTCCATCACCTGATTGAACGTATGCGTGCGAGAGTGGAAGCTCTCATCAAGGCTAAGAGTAGGCCAACTCCATACTGAAATCCAGCTTTACCGAGGGAGGGCACCACGAACTTGTAAGTCATTTTCAGCCAGGTGCCCGGATACTTTTATCACATAGTGTAGCTAATAAGTACCTTAACCTAACCTTGTAGATCGAAAAAAAATCGAGCTTCGGAAGTGCGAGAATTTACCAGTTTTATATTTACGTGATTACAACAACTTCTTTCGTATTTCCATCGCCGGCAGCTCTGGCCGAGCGGTTCTAGGCAATTCAGTCTCGAACCGCGCTACCGCTACGGACGCAGGTTCGAATACTGCCTCGGGCATGAATGTGTGTGCTGTCCTTAAGTTAGTTAAAATAGTTCTAAATTTAGGGGACTGATGACCTCAGATTTTAAGTCCCATAGTGCTCAGAGCCATTTGAACCATTTGTATTTCCATCTGTATTTGCGCAAAACAAAAGCATTGTTTTGTTGTGTGCCGGCCGAAGTGGCCGTGCGGTTAAAGGCGCTGCAGTCTGGAACCGCAAGACCGCTACGGTCGCAGGTTCGAATCCTGCCTCGGGCATGGATATTTGTGATGTCCTTAGGTTAGTTAGGTTTAACTAGTTCTAAGTTCTAGGGGACTAATGACCTCAGCAGTTGAGTCCCATAGTGCTCAGAGCCATTTGAACCATTTTTTTGTTTTGTTGTGTTACTACACTGTAATCAGCCGATTACATTTGAACCTGACTTTGATCCGCGTATTTTCTCCAGTCTAAGCTGATCCTACTTCACCGCAATATAATCTGGAATTAAAGTTTATACAAAGAATATTTCACAGTTAAGCTTTATCTGAAGTCATTTTCTGTGTTCATATAAGGTCATATCCTTTATACAATAGGCCCTTAGTCATTTGTACACTGATTACATCTACATCTACATCTACATGATTACTCTGCAATTCAGATTTAAGTGCTTGGCAGAGGGTTCATCGAACCACAATCATACTATTTCTCTATCATTCCATTCCCGAACAGCGCACGGGGAAAACGAACACCTAAACCTTTCTGTTCGAGCTCTGATTTCTCTTATTTTATTTTGATGATCATTCCTACCTATGTAGGTTGGGCTCAACAAAATATTTTCGCATTCGGAAGAGAAAGTTGGTGACTGAAATTTCGTAAATAGATCTCGCCGCGACGAAAAATGTCTTTGCTTTAATGACTTCCATCCCAACTCACGTTTCATATCTGCCACACTCTCTCCCCTATTACGTGATAATACAAAACGAGCTGCCCTTTTTTGCACCCTTTCGATGTCCTCCGTCAATCCCACCTGGTAAGGATCCCACACCGCGCAGCAATATTCTAACAGGACGAACGAGTGTAGTGTAAGCTGTTTCTTTAGTGGACTTGTTGCATCTTCTAAGTGTCCTGCCAATGAAACGCAACCTTTGGCTCGCCTTCCTCACAATACTATCTATGTGGTCTTTCCAACTGAAGTTGTTCGTAGTTTTAACACCCAGGTACTTAGTTGAATTGACAGCCTTGAGAATTGTACTATTTATCGAGTAATCGAATTCCAACGGATTTCTTTTGGAACTCATGTGGATCACCTCACACTTTTCGTTATTTAGCGTCAACTGCCACCTGCCACAGCATACAGCAGTCTTTTCTAAATCGCTTTGCAACTGATACTGGTCTTCGGACGACCTTACTAGACGGTAAATTACAGCATCATCTGCGAACAACTTAAGAGAACTGCTCAGACTGTCACCCAGGTCATTTATATAGATCAGGAACAGCAGAGGTCCCAGGACGCTTCCCTGGGGAACACCTGATATCACTTCAATTTTACTCGATGATTTGCCGTCTATTACTACGAACTGCGACCTTCCTGACAGGAAATCACGAATCCAGTCGCACAACTGAGACGATACCCCATAGGCGCGCAGCTTGATTAGAAGTTGCTTGTGAAGAACGGTGTCAAAAGCTTTCCGGAAATCTAGAAATACGGAATCAGCTTGAGATCCCCTGTCGATAGCGGCCATTACTTCGTGCGAATAAAGAGCTAGCTGCGTTGCACAAGAACGGTGTTTTCTGAAACCATGCTGATTACGTATCAATAGATCGTTCCCTTCGTGGTGATTCATAATGTTCAATTAGAAGCTGTTTTGTAAATGGGAGGGGATAAGGGGTAGCTGGTGTGTTATGAGGGTGTACCGGGATTACACACACAGTTGGCCTCTGGTATGAGAATCCGGAGGACCAGATAGGAGGGAGTGAGTGGCAGCGCAGCGGAACCCGAATGGACGGCCGTATTGTAGGCGCGGCTGTCGCACGCGTTTCCTGCAGCGCTGTCCCACCGCCACCCCCGCGCCGCCGCCCCTAGCGGGCGCTGCGGCTGCGGGCTCGCTGTGTTACGACCCCTGCGGAGGGCGCGGGGCGGTGTCTCAGGCAAATTGCCTGCCCGGGCCGCGACAGCTCCGGGCGCCACGCCAGAGCCTCCCACGAGACGCCAGGCCCCTGCCCCCTCGCAGTCACAAGGCATTCTCTTGTTGCGGTCCGCTGTCGCACATACGAAACACTTGTTCCCCTAAAAGCCCATCTGACGGCGCGCTGTGCGCCTGCCGTAACAGATAAAACCGCCTGTCTTTTGTGACGTGTATTCGGAAACACACACTTCGAGAGGATCAAATTGCGGATGTGAACTGGAAACGTCATTCGATGACACTACTGACACGCTCTGCTACGAGATGCTGACGACATGAACACGGCAAGTGCCATAATCCGATTCCTCAGATATTTCGCCCTGTGAAAGACGGTGAAACGTCCCCTTAGAAAAATTAATGAATTACTGTGCTGATAAACCTCTTACGTCATTTTATTTTCAAACAGCTGAGCAAAACTGAACGTACTCAGACATTTCGCTCTTTACCTATTCTGATCAACACTAAAATGACACACAATATTTCTTAGCGCAACGCAATCTGACTTTCAATAATCCCTACAAGAGAATGGCTCTGACTAAATTAACCTATACGTTTCACAAATCGCTTACCTCACAAAAATCTTCGTTAATCGAACTACTGCAATACAGCGAGCGCTACTACTGCCAGCTAAATAAAAGATTCAAACTACTGAAGGCACTAACTACTGATAGGCATAGTTAGCAAAAGAAAGATTTTGATAGAGAACAAACAATGTATTTACCTTAACAGTGTTCAAAAGTCATAATATATGTAGCAGTTCATGAGATCCCTTCTTACAAATGTACTGTTTCTGATGGACACACGTCCAGATCACCCGCTCTCAAAAATCCGCCATCTCACTTCCCCACACCCACCACTGCTGGCGG
Organism: Schistocerca americana; assembly: GCF_021461395.2. Taxonomy (NCBI): domain Eukaryota; kingdom Metazoa; phylum Arthropoda; class Insecta; order Orthoptera; family Acrididae; genus Schistocerca; species Schistocerca americana. Next base: position 217,916,261 of record NC_060119.1, on the reverse strand, counting down.
CTCACCTCCACTGCGCAACGCTACGCGCTGTTCACATCCAGCTGCCGCTGCCCAACGCTACAATGGCGAGTATTACAACAATGCCAACCAGCCTCAGACTGCACACAGCACAGTCAGTGATTTTCATATAGAGCGCTACGTGGCGTTACCAATAAAAAAAAACTAGACAGCCTACTTACAACGGGACGAAATAAGCGAAGATGTGTCTCCGCTTACCCATGACAAAATTTTCGATGTAGTTGACATTCCTTCTAGTGCTCAATAATATCAGATGTACTGATGGCGCAGTACCTAGCGTTGGGGCGTCTCACTTTTGCATCCCGTGTTCGCGATCCGATTAGTGTTTCTATTTATTCTCTTTTACATAATTTTATTCATTTATCTCCCCTTGTGCGTAGAAGATTAAATATGGTTCAAATGGCTCTGAGCACTATGGAACTTAACATCTGAGGTCATCAGTCCCCTAGAACTTAGAACTATTTAAACCTAACTAACCTAAGGACATCACACGGATCCATGCCCGAGGCAGGGTTCGAACCTGCGACCGTAGCGGTCGCGCGGTTCCAGACTGAAGCGTCTAGAACCGCTCGGTGACAGCGGCCGGATGGTGTATTTGTGTATTGAACCGGGGACCAAGAAACGACGGAGAGGCTTCGTCCCGCCGTAGACGTCAGTGGCTCACAATCCAACGACAGGCCACAGCAGTTGACCCCACCTCACCGCCGCCCCACACCGAACCTAGGGTTACTGTGCGGTTCGGTCACCAGTCCATCTTATCAGCGACTACACTGCTTCGTTTTGGCTCATCTGGTGATGTGTTCCGGTACTGTGGCGCGGGAACTTCACTGTGCAGACACGAACCTACGAAAGAAACGTTTTAATTACATAACTTATGTGTTTCGTGGTAATATTTGAAACTTCATAATCAAACATCGTAATTTCTAAGAATGCCTTTTGCACATGAAATATATAAGCTGGCACCGTCGTCCGGATTCTGTGTCTACCTGCAGATTCACCATAACGGACTTCGTTACTCTTTTAGCAGTACCTTCTAATACAACAGACACCGTCCGAACAGGCCACAAATGCCCAACGGATACCGACCGGCCGCCGTGTCATCCTCAGCCCCTAGGCGTCACAGGATGCGAATACGGAGGGACATGTGGCCAGCACACCGCTCTCCCGGATGTTGTCAGTTTTCGTGACCGGTGCCGCTTCTTGTCAGTCAAGTAGCTCTTCAATTGGTCTCACAACAGCTGAGTGCATCCCGGTTGCCAATAGCACTCGGCAGACCCGGACTGTGACCCTTCCTAGTGCTAGCCAAGCCCGACAGCTCTTAGCCTCGGTGGGCTGAATGGAACCGTTGTCACCACTGCGGCAAGGTCGTTTGCAGAACCTTCTAACAGTAAACAGAAATCATCATGTTCGGGGACCGAGACACCTCAGCTCAGTCTTCGGCGCGTGCAGTTGTCCCCGTCGCCGTTCTAGGACCGCAGGACCGTCGCTGCGGACGCGCGGCGATATTGTCCTTTTATGAGGCGATAAAGTCGGCGCCGTGTGTGCGGCAGCTTTTCGCAAGCGGCGGCCGACGACCAGACTGCAGCGGCCGGCCATTGCAATTACGCGGATTATCGATTGCAAAGCAGGCGGTCGCCGGTGGCGTGCCGGAGCGACGCGTCGCACAGCGCCGCGTGTCATTCGCGGGTCGTTCTTCCCCGCAGGGACTGCCCGCTTTGGTCCGCTGCGCACAAACGCTGTTTGTTCGGCGAGCCATTCGTCCGGAGCTACTGCGCCGCTGCGCCCTAATGACAGCCGTAATGACAGTACCAAAGAGCGCGCGCGCTTTACCTGGGACCACAGCTACTGCAATCGATTTGTCAGAGTAGGAATACTCGTGAAGTTCCGCTCTCTCTGCCTGTTGGTTTCTTTGTATTCGGCGATAGAGGAGGAGGATATTAGTGTTTAACGTCCCGGCGACAACGAGGTCATTAGAGACGGAACGCAAGCTCGGGTGAGGGGAGGATGGGGAAGGAAATCGGCCGTGCCCTTTCAAAGGAACCACCCCGGCATTTGCCTGAAGCGATTTAGGGAAATCACGGAAAACCTAAATCAGGATGGCCGGAGACGGGATTGAACCGTCCTCCTCCCGAATGCGAGTCTAGTGTGCCCGCCGATAGAACCAGGACGTACTGCTATCTTACCCCACTCTAATCTGCGGTTCACCCTCAGTGATACTGACACACTTTGTGAGTTAGAAGCGATTGGATTGTAAGGGTGACCAGGGCACATTTATGTGGATTTCTTTTCGAAATTTTTCAGTTCTTTGGTTAAATTTAGCGTGTTTAAATTATTTAATCTTATATCATCATTATTAAAGCATAACTAAGTATATATCGGCTGTAACAAAAATGTACGGCACGAATTGGAGGACACATTTGTACTGCGTCACACTTTAGATACCACTAACGCCAACTTTGCACCAAGTTTCAATCGTATGAGATGCTCTGTAAGAACAAGCTCTATTACGTAGGAGAAAAGCAACGTCGGCCCATGTAGCTCACTCTCGTAATACTACGATTAATTCTCCTGACAAGATCTTGCCTACACTCAACGACGTAACCTGTGTGACTTCTAATAATCGGGTGTTTTAACACAACGACGTCAAGCAAGATTTTATATTCAGCTTCTCACGCTATATCCAACGGCCTTGTCGCAGTGGTAACAGCGGTTCCCGTCAGATCACCGAATTTAAGCGCTGTCGTGCTGGGCTAGCACGTGGATGGGTGACCATCGGGTCTGCCGAGCGCTGTTGGCAAGCGGGGTGCACTCAACCCATGTGAGGCAAAATGAGGAGCTGCTTGATTGACAAGTAGCGGCTCCGGTCTCGGAAACTGACACACGGCCGAGAGAGCGGTGTGCTAACCACATGCCCCTCCATATCCGCATCCAGTACGCCTGTGGGATGAGGATGACACGGCGGCCAGTCAGTACCGTTGGGCCTTCATAGCCTGCTCGGGAGGAGTTCTCACACTATAAATTACACTACCTCTCGCTACGACCTCACTATCTGTTAAAGGAGGAACACAATAACAATTTTCTTGGTATAATGGAGTCAGTAGTAGCTATCTGGAAATTAATTACAACAACGTATCTATCAGGGTTCACTAGGTTCGAAAGATAAACTACCACCAAAGCTAGTATCAATCTCCAGAAAAATACTACATGCGAGTGTCTACGGGGAGTAGGAATGATGTATTTACTTTACCAATAACAGCAATATACCGGGTGATCAAAAAGTCAGTATAAATTTGAAAATTGAATAAACCACGGAATAATGTAGATAGAGAGGTACAAACTGACACGCATGCTTGGAACGACATGGGGTTTTATTAGAACCGAAAAAATACAAAAGTTCAAAAAAATCCGACAGATGGCGCTTCATCTGATCAGAATAGCAATAATTAGTGTAACAGTGTAAGACAAAGCAAAGATGATGTTCTTTACAGGAAATGCTCAATATCTCCACCATCTTCCCTCAACAATAGCTTGTAACGTTGTTGGTTTAATTTGCTATGAAAGCGGTGCTGATAGACAATAAAAACGGGTTAAAAGCTGTGAGCTGTCTGGGGAAGTTAACCTTGCATTACTGCGCAACTGTTTCACCAGGTATCCAGTCTAGCTTACCAAATTCCCAACCAGACTAACATTAATTATAATCTTTCAATAGTCATACGACAACCGGCGATATATATATATATATATATAAAAGAGAAATTAAATAAAAAGAAATAAATCAGTTTATATTTGGAAATTTATTTTAACTTTGATCATTGAAATTTCAGCATATAAAACTTGATTCATAATTAAACTGGTGCCTTATTTAGGATTGTGAAAATGTGAGATTGTAATCTTACGGAACACATCAAATATGGAGCCAAGACTGGGAGACTGCATACAACACTGCATTCATAAAATAACACACGAAGAACGTTGAAACATATGCAAGAGGAAATTAACCACAACCAACCGATTCAATTTTCACCCAAAGAAGTTACGTTCGTAGCACAATCCTGTCCGTCATGTAATTACCACACACTGGTATACTAAATTCATACTAACTCTCTGTGAAATCTTCCCGAAAAGAGTAGCTGAGGGCTACTTTGATGATTACACCACATGCTTCACGTGGTCAACTTGGTTTACACAAAGAGTGTAACTCCACAATAATTTTGATAATTCAAATAAATTAGATCTAAAAGCAATTTACAAAAGAAAAAACTCAAACTGGTTACTATCGTCTTATTATTAACCTGATGGGTCAAACCATTGTATGAGCACGTGGTACTGGTCTCACAAAGTACACCCCACGTGGGTTGAACATAAAGAAAAGTTGCTATATTGAAAAATATTGTCAAGACGAGACGTTATAATCTCACGCACATTCGCATTTAAGATTGATGTTCTTAGTTAGAGTTACTGATCAACACGTGGTTCCACTTTACTCACAAAGTAGTGACAAAGCAACTACTGGAAAATATTCTGAACTTCACACTCGAAATACACTGAGATGCAATTTAAGATAACATTAGATATTTTAGAGCTAAACCTGAAATAAAGGTGATTAAATTTTCAGTTAGGCTGAACTTAAGAAATCCATTGTCCTACGGAGTTAGCAGACACGCGCTTAGCCGGAGATCTTACCACTTCAGACGCTCACCGCGGACAGACTGCCCTGGTCCCTTCCTGAGGATGGCTCACAAATACAAACGGAAGTGGCCAGAGAGGCATCTTCCTATACCAACATGACAAGGGACGGACAGGACCATACTAAGGATAGAAACCTCTTTGCTTTTAGAAAGCGTAGCTGCTACCATCCAGCATGCAACTAGAAATACATTTGCTCATTCATCCTCTCACACAGAAGGGAAGGGTGATGACAGTATCTTATCATATACAGTATATAAAAGAAAGCGGATGTAGGTTCCATATGAGACTGTGTGACATGAATTACATATAAACTGTGTTTTAAAGTGTAGTAGTGTGACAGATCGTTCTTGTTTATGTGTAAAAGTAACACGTTTCACTGCTCAGTCTCCTCCAGGATAGTCAGAAACACCACAGTAAATTTAGAAGAGGAATTTATGCCGTAAATGACAACAGATTTAAGAAATTAACATGAAAGGAATCCAACAGAGACCTTTCAAGCTGTAGTCGAGGAATAATGTTGTGAACAGCACTGTAAAACATGTTCGGAGTTATGGTGAGGCATTGATGTCGGATTGTGTCTTTCAGTATCCCTAGAGATGTCGGTCGATCACGATACACTTGCGACTTCAGGAAACCCCAATGCCAATAATCGCACGGACTGAGGTCTGGGGACCTGGGAGGCCAAGCATGACGAAAGTGGCGGCTGAGCACACGATCATCACCAAACGACGCGCACAAGAGATCTTTCACGCGACTAGCAATATGAGGTGGAGCGCCAGCCTGCATAAGCATAGTACATTCCAGGTGTATCAGCCAGGCTGGGGATGATGCGATTCTGTAACATATCGGCGTACCTCTCACCCTCACGGTAGCAGTTACAAAACCAGAATCATTCATTTCCTCGAAGAAAATAGGTCCGATAACTTTTTTTTTGTTCCAATAAAACTAGATGTCATTCCAACCATGTGTGTCAATTTTTACCCCTGTATCTACATTATTCCGTGGTTTATTAAGTTTTCAAATTTATGCTAACTTTTAGATCACCCGGTATATTGGAGAATATGTTCACAGGGCAAAGATATAATTTTATACTGTTTATGTTTCGTTGTCAATCAACGATAAGCCCTACAAGTAGCGCCTTGCTACAACAATATCCTTGACACTATGGAAATTTTATCATAATTAAATATTTCGCTAATCTCAATCTTTTATAATTAAAAGGACTAACTTTTCAGTTATAATCAAGCGCTTTTCTATAACACGCAAATTTGTTTTCCCCGTCTAAAGATTAATTATCTTCCTTTTCGTTATACGTCTTTCACTGAAAAATACTATTCCTTTTCTTTAATTTCCATGAATTTTGCTTTTAGCAATACTGAAGTCTTTTACTTTATTGGCCTTTGGATTTACTTTATTTCGAAAAGAAATATTCCACATATTAGTCTACTTTCAAATAAGCCTTTGATTTTTTTAAAATTGTTTGTGAATAAAAGACAAGTCGGGTATTGACTATTTCAGTTTAAAACTGTTTTCTTTATTTCCTGCAATTAAATCAACTACAGATACAAGTCAGAGTATTGTTTTTCGAGTGCTGTTTCACTATTCATAACCCCACAAAGCGGAAATGTAATAACAAAAAACAAAGAACCTGAGTGTCACCGGCACTTTTCAGCTATATGAACTCAGGAAGCACTGGACTGATAACCTCAGAAGTTAACTCCCATAGTACTCAGAGCCAACTCAGGAAGCGAACTACTGTGGTTTAGTGCAGAAGTTACTAGTCATGGTGGAACGAACATACGTATGTAAAGACTGTGCTGTTTTACGATATATGGACATGTGTGCTCGCACTATTTAGCAGCGTTACGAATGTACGGTATATAACAGCAGTAGTTAGGTTTAAGTAGTTCTAAGTCTAGGGGACTGATGACCTCAGATTTTTTGTCCCATAGTGCTTAGAACCATTTGAACCAGTTGAACAAATACACAAAATACGCAAGATCCGTTTTCAAGGCTAAAGCTCCCCTCTCCACTTTCATGATTCATCGTAGAGCCATATGGTCCGTTTGTTACCTCTGCCTTCCTGCTTCCTGTTACCTCTGGCTTCCTGCTCACTGCTGGCTAGTTCTGCAGCACTACTTAATTTAGCGCATTGACTTTGGCTATATACCGAGTTTCAATAATGTACAATTTAGAAAATAAATATCCCTCAGATAGGGTTACAAAGTCACCCGCTTTATGCGGTTTCCCCCGGGCTTTTATTGCTCTTTTTCATCCCCACTTGTAGATTTATAAAAAAGTAATGATTTCTGGACTTCCATGTCAAGTTGTCATTCTGTGATGTCAACTGTCATCTTTGCGCTCTGAAACTGAATATTGGCGTATACTGGGAGAAATAAAATCACGTTGGCAACATTTCAGATGATCATCAACTATCGTGGGACGGAGACTTGATCTTCATCTTTGCTCCTGTAAGAGTAGCGTACTGCTCATGAGTAGGCCGTGGTCGTGGCGTCGTCATTGAATTTAGCCGTTGTGATTGTAAAGGACGTTCGAATACGCCTGAAGATAGCTGTAAATGTAACGTGGAACTATGAAGATCTCACTTGTTCTCAATACTGTGATAACATCAAATCCAGTTAAGAAAGGGTTACTTAAGAAGGTTCAAGGAAGCGAGAAATACGCTTTTGAAAAAAAAAAAAAAAAAAAATATATATATATATATATATATATATATATATATATAGATATATATATATATATATGTAATCTGCTGTCATTCACATACTGGTTATTTGTGATATCCCCGGTTTTCTTCATTTGGAAATATGGTAACCTTACCCTCAAAAGAAGTGACTCCTCGCATTCTCTGCATTTTCGTGTTGTCTGGGTCCTAGTACATTGAGTTCCTGGTCGATACCTATGTCGAGCAAGTGCTGTCCATGACCTTTTCTTCTGGTGAACGGTCGCGTGTTTACCACAGTGCGGCAGTTTTTCTCAGGTGCCTAACTTTCGCTGAAGTCACTCTTTCTCTCCGTGTCGTTAAGCAGAGCAAACAGACGTGCCTGTTCGGGGGTTGCGACTGTCTCCTTTCCCTTGACAATATGACTTCAAATTAAAATATTCAGATTTATTGGAGAACCAATCGTAATTTGTTGCATGTTATTGCTATGTATCAGTGTCTCACAGGTAAAGGGAGGCTTACTGATACCTAGGCGAATTTTTGTAATTACGGACAGCACCTGTAGGTTGTGCTGTTCTCACGTTTCATTGGTAGCCATCGTTACCAGATTGTGACATCGATTAAGTCCGCACCCCAGATAGGCAACCCCGTTACCAGATGCGCTAAGAGGGCTGACTTCGCTCCTTCCTGGACGCACTGCATCAAGGAGTTGTACCCACGAATTAAAGCTTGGTCCAACATAGCACCTGCAGTTCAAAATGGTTCAAATGGCTCTGACAAGGGAACCTCCCCATCGCACCCCCCTCAGATTTAGTTATAAGTTAGCACAATGGATAGGCCTTGAAAAACCGAACACAGATCAATCGAGTAAACAGGAAGAAGTTGTGTGGAACTATGAAAAAATAAGCAAAATATACAAACTGAGTAGTCCATGCGCAAGATAGGCAACATCAAGGAGTATGCAAGCATAGGTGTTCCGTGGTCTCGTGGTTAGCGTGAGCAGCTGCGGAACGAGAGGACCTTGGTTCAAGTCTTCCCTCGAGTGATAAGTTTACTTTCTTTATTTTCGTAAAGTTATGATCTGTCCGTTCGTTCACTGACGTCTCTGTTCACTGTAATAAGTTTAGTGTCTGTGTTTTGCGACCGCACCGCAAAACCGTGCGATTAGTCGACGAAAGGACGTGCCTCTTCAATGGGGACCGAAAACATTTGATCGCAAGGTCATAGGTCAACCGATTCCTCCACAGGAAAACGCGTCTGATATATTCTATACGACACTGGTGACGGCATGTGCGTCACATGACAGGAATATGTTGTCGACCCACCTAACTTGTACACTTGGCGAATGGGTAAAAAGATTCTTCTGTCTTTCTCGATTTAGGTTTTCTTGTGGATGTGATGATCACTCCCAAAAAGTGATGAAAACATAAGAGTTTGTGACATAAACTGAAAACAAAAAATTAAATTTTTCACTCGAAGGAAGACTTGAACCAAGGACCTCTCGTACCGCATATGCTCACGCTAACCACAGGACCACGGCGCTCCTGAACTCACTGTGTCCTTGATTTTGCTTATGTTGCGCATGGACTACTAAGTTTGTACATTTTTGCTTATTTTTTCATGGTTCCACACAACTTCTTCCTGTTTTCTCGATTGATCTGTGTACAGTTTTTCAAGGTCTATCCACTGTGCCAACTTTGAATTAAATCTGAGGGGGGTGCGATGGGGAGGTTCCCTTGTGAGCACTATGGGACTTAACTTCTAAGGTCATCAGTCCCCTAGAACTTAGAATTACTTAAACCTAACATCTCACACATCCATGCCCGAGTCAGGATTCGAACCTGCGACCGTAGTGGTCGCGCGGTTCCAGACTGAAGCGCCTAGAACCGCTAGGCCACTCTGGCCGGCTGTGTGTGATTTCCTTAGGTTAGTTAAGTTTAAGTAGTTCTAAGTCTAGGGGACTGATCACCTCAGATGTTAAGTCCCATAGTGCTTAGAGTCATTTCAACCATTTTTTATTGCCACTTATGAAAAAGACATTAATTAACATAACCAGAATTAGTATTTTTGAAATAAAACTGGTAGTCAAAGGGTTAACTCAGTTCGATGAAGACGCAAAGGATCGTGTTTAAGGGGAGAACTCGTGGCAGGTCGACCCACGCGCCTCGTGACCAGCTGTGCTGTAGGGTGGGTGGGGGGAGGCCCCTCCCCTGGGGACTGCCGGCGCTGTCCGCATGCGGCCGTGCGGCCGCCGTGGCGCAATTAGGCGCGCCGTGCCGTGTTAACACGGCCGCACGCCCTGGGGACCAACCAACCCACAGCCAGTCTGTCTCTGTCAGTGCACACCGACTGACACTCCGTGATGCGCAGTAGGACCAGCTTTCCTGAGATCTTCTACCTGTCGGTATCCTCTCGCCTCCCCGTTATCCGCTACGCCCTGGAATCCAAACGCACTTTAAAAGCGGTGAGTGACTGGCAGTGCCTCCACACGGTGCACTGTACCCTATAGGAAAGAGTGTCCCGTAAGCAGGGTTGGAACACTTGTCATACAGTGAAGGCCCTTACGACCGGATGTCATAGTTGCTGAAGAGTCTTCCAGGCTGTATGGGTGTGGTCGAAGAAACTTTTCATTTCCTGATGTTTCGTCCAGAGTTGCGCTGGACATCTTCAAAGGAGCTCCTATTCACACTCTGCAGCAGAATCGACAGATATGTTTTTATCCTTGACGGGCCACAGTTGATAGTTAAATTTTATCTCTGACAAAGATTATCTCCGCTGATCACGTGTAAGATCGGCCAGAACTCGACACTAATAAACATCTCTACTTTCCAATCATCATATGCTGCCGAGCCGTCACCAACACATTCCACCAACCATACACCTACACACCCTCCAAGTATCCTCCGAAAGAATCTGCAACCACCTCCCCGTCCCAGATCACGAACTCCAGTCTGACATTTACCCATCCTACCCACTGTAAGTCTACTGATTTCAACTGATGAAGGCTTCCCCTCCCTCCCATCGCCACGATTTCCTTACTCCACTTTATTTGTCCTATCTGCATTTCTTTCCCCATGACCCGTTTCCGTCACCAGTTCCCCCCTGTACTTCACCCCTTCTTCTGTCCCAGCAGCCACTCTTACCCTATCGCTGTTACACACTAGTCCTCCATCCTTATACCATCACTCCTTTCTCGCCGACCAACCTTTCCCTTTTCAACAACAGACTCCCTATCCCAGGGCATGTCCTTCCACTTCTTATCCACAGGAAAGTGATTGTTTTAAATATCAGTGTTTAGGCATCAAATTTGTTTCTAAACCTACTCTTATTATATCGTTTTACCTTTTATTATAACTGTTTGTAAATACCAGTGCAAGAGGTCACATCATTTTATATTTATCCTCTAAAAAGCTTTAAACCCAATATAATTATCTCCCCTATTAATTTCTTGATTCTTTTTCGTATCATTTAATTTTTATTCTCAGTTGGTTAAAGGGTGGGTTGCCTGTACCGCTGACAGCGCTCCAACACTGACCATATGGGGTGCGGTGGGATGAAATAATAATAAAAAAGTCCAACACATCAGTCGGCAAGACTGAGAGTCGCCGGGAGAACCTTCAAAGATCTGGTCAAAACATCAGGAACATAGATTTCAAGATCGAGATTCGTTTCGCAGTTTCATTAGAATGGAAGAGGATTTTTTTTTAAGTCTCTAATTATCAGTGAAAAAGAGATTTACTGGCAAGATATAAATATCACGTTAAGGTTTCTGGTCATAAGCTATTGCAACAAGAACTGCAGCAAGCATATTATTTTTCATAAATAACAACGACTCGTGTAGATAACACTTCCGTGAAATCATTGAGAAACATGCAGAATATTTTACAAGATAAAAGCGAAAAAGGAAAATTTGTACGAGATGGACACGAACTTCCTACCTTTCCCTGCACAGCTCAAGACGCTATCGAATACGCTATGGCTTCAACATGGCTACAGGACCTCCGTATATGGTACAACCTGTCAAATTACTGTACTTACTAATTTCGTTATCTGATATTGTACATACATATTTTACCAGAAAGCCGTACCATCGAAACGCTATAGTTTCACAGCGTTAAAGTTACACCACTAAAAATTTCAAATACAGGAAGCGTTTAACTACCAATAACTACCTTTAACCACCTGTCATTTTATTATAGCAAATCGTAGCTGAACGACGCGTTTACGAGAGATGTCCAATATGACGATGCTTTGAAAAGCTTATAATCGTACGACAAAGAAAACCCATCAAATACGAAGTTTAACGCAATACAATATGGCGGCTCTTAAGTCCTGCTTACGACGTAAAAACGATGTCGCACCTCTAATTGGCCACGTTCCGCTCCACGGGGCAAAGAGCTTACGTGCCAGCTTCTTCATTTTTTTCTTCTGGAACGTGAAACTCCACGCTGTGACGTCACAAGCTCCTCTCCCAAGCGCATTTTCACGTCCGGTGAGAGGACGGCTCAAGTGGTACTTAGCAGGTAGTACACAAGCACATTAGGAATTTGTTGCTTGTCTAGCAGTGTGGCACAGCGTGATCTTGTCTACCACACACGTTTCTAGGAACTAGTTTCAGTAATATGTTGAAAAACTGAAAAAATTATGAAGAGTCTCTTTTTCATGACTTTTTATTTTACATTTACCAGTTTCAGGCTGGTTTACCCATCTTCAGTCTATGTTAAGTTGGAATGTGACAGTTCGGTTGTGTTGGCGAAGCCAACTAACATGGAAGCAAAAAACTACCTGAGGTGACTTGGACATTCCGTCTTCACAGAAGTGCCACTCCACAAAAATTGTCATGAACGCCCAGTGGACTGCGCCCAGTGATATTTGTGCCCAGAAGAAGTCTAGCAAAGCCCTCCTCTCCCCCATGTTCCAGCTCTGTAACTCGTAGGATGTTTACATCACTGGTAGAACAGCCGAGGACTGGAGATGCTCGACAACAACTGTAATTCCAAACTTTTTATGATCAGAAGGAATGATAATTTATTTCTGTCGGATGCAGTCACAGAACTCTTCTATTTATTAGAAACAGTGACTCTGAAAATCGTATGTCCTCTGTTTGACGAATCTTATTTTAAAATAAGCGTAAAATATTCATCATTTGGATTTGCAGCTCCCTGTGTTGACCGTGTTTGCAGTTGAAATTGTAGGATTGTAGGATGTTATGTAAAAGCACCGTTTCTTCACAGTACCTTTGGTGAAGTGAAAAGTGCTTTTACGACCTTATTTGTGGAAAATACGTGTTATATTTACATCATGACACGTCACCATGATGCGCAGAATACGGTTCAAATGGCTCTGAGCACTATGGGACTCAACTGCTGAGGTCATTAGTCCCCTAGAACTTAGAACTAGTTAAACCTAACTAACCTAAGGACATCACAAACATCCATGCCCGAGGCAGGATTCGAACCTGCGACCGTAGCGGTCTTGCGGTTCCAGACTGCAGCGCCTTTAATCGCACGGCCACTTCGGCCGGCATGCGCAGAATAAAAGGGCTTGTTCACGAAAACTTAAGTAAAAACGAATATAGGCGCTAAATATCACGACAAACTAAATTACATTCTAGATGATAGGTTAACTCCCAGCAGAATTTCTCATCAACATCGTTTGGCTGCAGATGACAAGCTACCTGTAGTAAATAATACATAAGTGATCCGGAAAAATCATGCATACCAAGTGTAAAGGTATTGGCAATAGAAACGAACTATTGTTTGAACTAAACATCCACATAATTTTGTAATCATTTAATAAAAATGTTCACAATACAGAATCAATAAAACGGAAACCCACTGATGATGTACAATGGTGCTGAAACATGTTTGGGTAATGGCAAAAAACGGTGTTTTTGCATAACTGGCGGACCTCACGTCCTACAGTAAGCGTAAAATGTGGTCATTAACCGTGGATCAGCACATTGATCAAGTAAAGTACATAAGCTGAGTTGTCATACTACTTAAAAGGTCAGAATGATGTTCGTATATAGGTGACATAAGAGTTAGGTAGCTTTTCATCCCACTCCTACCAGGCCGGCCGGGGTGGCCGAGCTGTTCTAGGTGCTACAGTCTGGAACCGTGCGACCGCTACGGTCGCAGGTTCGAATCCTGCCTCGGGCATGGATGTGTGTGATGTCCTTAGGTTAGTTAGGTTTAATTAGTTCTAAGTTCTAGGGGACTGATGACCTTAGTAGTTAAGTCCCATAGTGCTCAGAGCCATTCGAATTTGAACCCACTCCTACCACTACATGCCTGTGTCCTTACGTGACTTCAAAACATGAACGAAATTTTGTTTATAGCTATAACTTCGCATATCCTTGTCATTATTGGCATGTGGAAAATTTATGAGCATTATGAAATTGCGTATTAAGTAAGATAAGTCTTAAAAGAACTGAGCATGCATCATGAAATAACTGGCATAAAAACAAAGAATGGTTTTATTTAGCTGGCGATGCATAACAGCTTTTAGTGTCAGGATAGTGCATGCACGTAAAAGTAGAAAAACGAGATTTAAACATTCAGACTACTAGAACCAGTGGAAAAAGCGTATGCAAGAGAGCATAGCGGTGGTTATGTCGACCATTGTTGATGCTGTTCTTTCAGCAGCAGGTTGTTTGCGTTGCTGGTCATTTGCATGGCGGCATCCACACGGCTCGGACGGATGTACAAAAACTACGCCCACTGCTTTGAAAGTTGTGCCCACAAAAAGATCTGTGATATATGTGCTCAGCATTTGTAGAGAGTACTCTGATAGAATCACGACCTATCTGCACACCGAGAGTAATCAGCGCTCCGTACGCCCCCCACTGAGAATTGTGCCTACCTGTCCGTGCTGCCGTGCAAGTGACCAGTGACGTAAACATCCTGCAGCCGGACGATGAGCATCACCAGTAGTCGACCTGCACCCGGCCATCTTGATTTAGGTTTTCCGTGTTTTCCCTAAATCGCTTCAGGCAAATGCCGGGATGGTTCCTTTGAAAGAGCACGGCCGGCTTCCTTCCCCATCCTTCCCTAATCCGATGAGACCGATGACCTCGCAGTTTGGTCTCCTCCCCCAAATCTACCCAACAACTCAACCAGTAGTCGACAGAATGTACTACTATATGCTCTCTTATACATGCATGTTGCAGTGCTTCTAGTTTCATCGATTAAATAGTGCTATCATCTTTTATGATCCACACTCTGTGGCAGCTGCCATACGATAAACGAAGTAAAAATCTGTCGCAAAATGAAAAATAATGTTAAGTATTGTCACCTTAAAAGATTGAATGTTATTACGTAAGTTATTTTATGATGCATAGTCTATCCTTTTGAAGAATGCCTTACTTAATGTACAGTTTTATAATGCTCATGTATCTTATACTTGCCGATAGTGAAAATGAATAGACGAATTATAATTATAATCAACTATTGCCATGTTTTCAACTCACGTAAAGAGGATGCACGCATGGAGCGCTAGGAATGGAAGGAGAAGGTATGTATGCATTATATAACCTATCTTCGTGAATACTCACGGCCTTTTAGCTAATATGACAACGCGTCATATGTACATTATATGTATTGTATGCGTGGGTATGGACCATATTTGTTGTCTGAAATTTGGTTTGTACGTTTTCCATTGTGGTTTCTGAAGAGTCGGCCACAAAAAAAAAAAAAAAAAAAAAAAGTTTACAGCGTCGTACAGGAAATAACATAAAATACGATCAGTTCCAATTGTCAAAATTTTGGAACCATAGTTTTTGAGTTTTTGTTTGAGAACCTCCAGTCCTCTTCATTAGCAGTTATTAGAAAGCAAAATATCACGGAAATGCCTTGGGATCTTCTACCGGCCGGGAAAGTTGTGGAGTTTGGACAGGGGGGATTAGTGGATTTTCGTCGACCTTTTCTGGGTACAAATTTCAAAAATCTTCAAATGTGTGTGAAATCCTAAGGGACCAAACTGCTGAGGTCATCGGTCCCTAGACTTACACACTCCTTGAACTAACTGATGCCAAGAACAACACACACACATACACACACACACTCGAGGGAGGGAGGACTCGAACCTCTGGCGGGAGAGGCCGCGCAGTGCAAATTTCACTGGATGCAAATGTCAAAGGGCGGAGTTCAAAGGGCTCCGTTGCCCAGTACACCCTACAATTCAGACCCTCCTAACGAGAGGTGAACTAGCAGCAAAGTCTGCACGCGCTATTCCGTAGCGTCGGTTGCACTCGTCAATTGCAGCACTAACGCGTAATCGGTTATATAACGTAGCGAGTGTAAAATCTAAGTAAAAGAAATCTGAATCGTTTGAACGAGAACTCCTGGAACTACAACCAGAAACAGCGAAACCGCCAAGGAAAGGAAGAGTAAGGGAAAAAAATCAGGGTTACAGAAAAATTGCATAGCTAAAACTGATTTTCAAGGAAGTTGGGTGTATTAAGTACCCAAAGGGATGAAGACAGGGGAGATGGAAGAAGCCACACAATTGTTAGAAAACCTGAAAAATTCCAGAATGAATTTTTCGTTTTGCAGTTTGTTGGGCCAAGTAGACACGGGCGAACTGGTGTGGTGGTGAATAATTACTAAGCTACAGACTACGGAGTGTTTGCAATAGGAAATGCAAGTGAGCCAGTGCAGAAATTAGAGACGTATTTGGAAACCGATTTTGTGAAGCAGGCAGTGATGTGTTCTTCGAGAGCTTATGTGGTGAATCAATGCCTACGAAAGGCAGGTGCATGGGTTCCTGGTCAGGATCCTAATTTCGTTACCAAAGATTACCATACCGAATACTATGATTAATAACAAAAATTTCACCTAAGAATTATACGGAATATAGAGAAACTATGATGCATTTACAAAGGGAATGGATTGTAGAATAAGTATTCCGTATATAAAGGAATATTGTTAGAGAATGTATGATGTAACTAAGTATGTGGACTGAAATGAATGTCACACATGTATAGAGCACAATAGTCGATTCTGAATGTGAAATCTGAAAATAACTTTTATGACTCTACATCTACATGATTACTCTGCTATTCACAATAAAGTGCCTGGCAGAGGGTTCAGTGAACCACCTTCAAGCTGTCTCTCTGCCGTTCCACTCTCTAACGGCACGTGGGAAAAACGATCTCTTGAATTTTTCTGTGCGAGCCCTGATTTCTCTTATTTTATCGTGATGATCATTTCTCCCTATGTAGGTGGGTGCCAACAGAATGTATTCGCAATCGGAGGAAAAAAATGGTAATTGAAATTTGATGAGAAGATCCCGTCGCAACGAAAAACGCCTTTGTTTTAATGATTGCTACTCCAGTTTACGTACCATGTCTGTAACTCTACTCCCCTATGTCGCGATAATACAAACGTGCTGCCCTTCTTTGTACCTTCATACCTATGCTTCGATAAAAGACAGCATTTAGAGTCGTATAACGAAACATTATCTGCTATTGTCCCACGAATGTTCATGGAGAAATAGTTAATATATCCTATCGATTAGGATACTCACTTCGGTGCACTTTACGCCGCAGTACAGGAATACGTATGGATATGGATATTTTCTACGTCAGGGACGAAGCAAGGGGGACACAAGAAACAGAAAAAGGCAAGCAAACTAAACATTCTTCACCAACAGAAGCCTACTAACGTCAGATGTAAGCGGTAATCTGAGACAGGAATGCCTGATAATATAAGCGTGGAGGATAGCATTTTATGAAACCGAACAATGAACTGTGCGAAATCTGGGAAGGAAAAGAATAAAACTGACATGTATAGCTACAGAACCGCGGTTTGATAAGTTTAGCGCTAAGGTTTTCGCAAACCTGGTAACGAAATGAATGTTTGGAAAACCCCAACTGCAAGAAGGGACAGGATGACAGGACATGTGTTGGCAAATAACTTCTACAGCACTAGAGGGGGTCATAATGGGAAAAAATATATTGGAAGACATAGATGGGAAAATACAATATCTGATCAAAAATATCCGGACACTACTATGTAATATGGATTTGACAGCTTGATGCCAAGTGCGTGGGACCCGCCAGTATAAAAGGAGACAGAGACTAAAGTGTTGTCAGTGGAGAAGCGACAATAGCAACTCTGAGGCTTCGAACGTGGGTTAGTTATTTTATATCATCTGAATATCATCTGAATAATATATCCTTCTAAAGCTGTTGGTGATGCGACTGTGAACTGGAAACGCGAATGAACAACCACAACTAAATTCAGACCAGGTAGACCTCATGGACAATCACTCGTCAGTTCCACAGTGGTATCAGAAGTACAAGTAGCGTGATGACTATGCCTAGGGACTTAAAAAGAATGGGATACAAGGTCGATCAGTCCCTCATAAGCCACGCCTTTCTGCATTCAATGCTGAGGTACGCTTCAGGTGGTGTTAAGAGCGACGGCACTGTACGGTGGATGACTGGAAACGGTGAAATTTTGAGTGATGAGTCACTCTACAGTCTGTGGCGGTCCGGTGGAAGTGTTTGGGCTTAGCAGATGCTTGAAGAACTTTATCTGCCATCATTCTTGGTGCCAAAATAATAGTACGAAGGAGATGTTCATGCGGTGTGGGGGTGTTTTTCGTAATCAGGGTGTGGTCACCTCATCGTGCTTAAGATAGCTCTCAATGCGGAAAGATACGAACTCATTTTACAGCATTGGGTACTGCTCACATTAGAGGAACAGTTCAGAGGCGATGATCATGTCAGCATGACAATGCACCCATTCATAAATCAGCGTCCGTGTACCAGTGGTTTGTGAACAATAAAGTTCTTTAAATGGACTCTCCTGCCAAGAGTCCCGACTTGAATCCAGTGGAACACCTTTGGGATGAATTAGAGAGTCGACTTAGGTCCAGATCCCAGCGTCCAACATCACTACTTTCTCTGGTTTCGGCTACTGACGAATAATGGAGGCCATTTATCCACAATAACTGGACACATCTTTGAATGTGTTCCCAGTAGAGTTCAAGCTGTCGTAAAGGCGATGGGTGAAAACATGTCCAATAACAGGTGCCCAGATGCTTTTTATCAGATAGTTCCAATGGTCCAAATGGCTCTGAGCGCTATGGGACTTCACTTCTGAGGTCATCAGTCCCCTAGATCTTATAACTACTTAAACCTAACTAACCGAAGGACATATCACACAGCCACGCCCGAGGCAGGATTCGAACCTGCGACCGTAGCAGTCGCGCGGTTCCAGACCACGGCCGGCTCAAATAGTATATACCACTAATAATTGTGTACTTTCAGTGTAATTGCTACTCTGACACGAAGAGGATGGCACATGTGAAGAAATCGTGATGGTCCGCATCAAACCAGTCAGACGACTGATGATAAATGAATAAAATGACTGAAAAAGAATCATGAGGAATATTTTAGGTGTAATATGAAGGAAAGACTCTGAAAATCAAGAAGTAATGATCAATGGTATCAAATTATAGAATCAATAAGTGAAAGGAGACTGATATTCGTTGGACATTTATATAGGATGAATGACAGAACGTACCTTGAAGCACCTCAGGGAAAAGGAACAACAAGCTAGACCCGATAAATTAAGAAAGGTTTATAAATACACAACATAAGATCGGAAGCTGCAGCAGAACGATGTAGTTTCAACAGGAAAATGTTAACGCTCTAAAAAAATGAAAAGATAAAGATATATTGGAGGGAAAAAAGACCAAATGAGAAGGATTTGAAATTTTCACGTGGTCCTTGGTTGTCCAGGAGGAAAGTGGAGTTATATGAGAGTAAGATAACGGACACCACGATTTCATACAGTTTTGACGTTTTACAGTTATAGTCCATATATACACGTGTCGCTTTCTGAGTTTGTGGGTAATAAACATGGCAGCCGAAGCAATGAACCTATTACACGCGTGATTCGTTTGAATAGCTATAAGGCAGGCCATCAGACGATTCATTGGTATTTAGGACATGGAATGAGCAGCTCATAGCGTTGAATAAGGGATTATATTGGCAATGCGTGAAACGGATTTCATTTAGCAGTGGTAGCGCAGGATGAATTCGACTGTTGCGGAGCGTATTAATATTGTGCTACGGGGTGGAATGCCAATTACAAATTTCAGAGTTTCGACTGCGGAGTGCACATCACTTTCGACGGGCGATTCCAGTCGGCTGTACCGGCGCTATTCTCTTACTTCACTGCTCCAATAAATCGTTGATTAAATCCGGGAAGGAACCGTAAAATGAGCAAGTAATGACTGAGTCACAGATTAATATTGGGTGTGTTAAACTCTGCTAACACCTGTTTTTGCGTCATCTACATTTACATTTACACACATACTCTGCAAGCTACCATACGGTGCGTGGCTGAAGGCACCTTTTCCACTACTACTCATTCCATTTCCTGTTTCACGCACAAATGGAGCGAAGGTAAAACGACTGTCTACATGCCTATGTACGAGCCTTAATTTCTCTTGTCTTAAGCGAAGTGGCGCCAGAACAATCGTTCCGCAGTAATTTGCAAATGCCAGTTCTCTACATTTTCTAGATATTCTCCGGTAAAATGTTAGAATTTAAAACGCTGAAACTGTTTATGCAGCTTCACGTGATCTACTGTGGTGTGCGTACTGTAAGACCTTCGGTATACACACCATCAGATTATCTGACTTGTCGCTCTAGCGAAGTAGGCGAGTGTCAGCAATATGTCTCGTGGTCTTATCGTGGCGTGTTTATCTTCTGCCGTTAGGTCAGACGATAGAAATGCCACTTGCACGCTTAGAGTAGCAGATTGACGGTGACCAACTTTAAACAGAACTAGATTAATTTTCACACACATTTATTAAAATAATAACAAGCATAAAAATAACTTAACTTGATTCTGGATGCTATTTACAATTGACAATCTGAAGTCCTTTGGTCTTGGTACGTTAATCTTATCCTCACATATCTCTGATACTTGACAAAGTGTCTATACATTTATCTTCATGGCTATGTACAGGAATATGATAATCTTATTAGGCGCAGACTGAAACTTGACTACAGACTAATGCAGACTGATGCAGACTAATGCAGACTGAGTAATCAGAGGTTTGTACACTGCGCGAGTGTGATCCGCGAGGAGAAAAGGTTCTACGTTAGCAGCAATCTCATTGGCTGCGTTACATATTAATACGCGGATCAGCGGAAGCCGAATTTGGTCCATCTCTAAGACAGCGCCCATCTCGTAGTGCGGAGACGGACGAGCGCTCCGCCTGCGCTGTTGTGCTTAGCGGGGCGCGCTCTAGTGGGAAAGTTGTGTACGCGCAGACTACGCGGAACTATGTACACAACATCTACAAAAATAGAAATTTGCTGATTGCCAATATCGTCAAGTAAGACTGTCCAAATAAAACACCATATACGCCTGTTCCAAAGTAGGCGACGAATTAAAGGTAATCCGCAATGATGAGAGCAACGCATTAAACTAGTTGTAAAGTACTTAAGCTTCACTCCATATTGACTGTGTAACTGAACAGTTTTCAAACTTCATAGTTGAAGCAGAAGTCCCCGCCTCACTTTCAACAGTTGAAATAAAAGTTTTCTTCTAACACTGGCCCACAGTCCTCAAGGATCAAATAAAGGAAGTCATGGCTTCACTGAGGCTCTCTTTTATTTGAGTAATATTGAAAGTTTACCGTCTAACCTCCTTGCCTAGGGACGCCAGATGAAAGTTGATGTCGTCAAGCCCTGAATGAAAATTGCACAACGGATAACTGGGGAGGGGAGCTTGAGAGCGCTACCTAGAGAGCGTGCCCTTTCTGTACGATACTAGGCGAGGGGCTGGAGAGCTCACACGCTGATGTGTGGGTCCCTGCATTCTGTATCTTTTATTTTAAGTGAATTCCTTTAACTTGACTTCTTTGTGATTTTTAAGGTATGTTAAAGATTGATGACAATTGATTACCTATTTATTTTAAGCATTATCACTCGATTTTACAGCGATTGCAGCAATTGTTCAAGTTTACAGATATTACAATCTTACAACTTATAGCTCGGGTATATTATATAATAATCTGCACGCACATTTCTACGGGCAAGACGGGATTGCGATGGCCAAATGTATACCTCCCAAGTCTCCCAGTATTTTACATAGGACATTCACTATGTGAGGAGGATAACGGGCATACTGGGGACCAGATACATTAACACAGGGGGTCAAATTTCCTAAATTAACGAGATCATTCATTTCCTTCCACAATCCGAAGCTGGAAATAAAGGAATTAGTACAAATATTCAAACACCTCTCTTCCATGCGTGAACATTGAGACAGACGCACTGAGGGCACGTCTGCTCACTTAGCCGTCTTCTGTAACACTCCTCGAATATGGCGGGCACCCGGAGGTCTTCCTGGGCCCCGGTGGAGGGGGTGGTCGGACCACTTGGCCGTGACCAACGTCTCCACCTCAAATCTTATGACACTGGAAAGTCTTTGACTTTTACCTGCCTGTGCTGTCTCTCTGATCCCCTACCAAGGAGTAAGGTTGGCACTACTATACTACAGAACTACTTCCCAACAAAGATTTGGCCACGCTTTACGGAAAGGTGTGAGGAGGATTAGAAAAGTTCACGTGCAGATTCACATTCACGTACAAGAAATGCCTAATACACTACACATGGCCGGCCGGTGTGGCCGTGCGGTTCTAGGAGCTTCAGTCTGGAACCGTGTGACCGCTACGGTCGCAGGTTCGAATCCCGCATCGGGCATGGATGTGTGTGATGTCCTTAGGTTAGTTAGGTTTAATTAGTTCTAAGTTCTAGGCGGCTGATGACCTCAGAAGTTAAGTCGCATAGTGCTCAGAGCCATTTGAACCGTTTGAACCACTACACATGTAAATACGTATTATGAAGCCTGACACATTTCTTTCCACCCGTCCACATGGATTCTGTTGCACCCGCGGCCGGCCGCGTCGTGTAATAAAATTGGCTGCGGAGCCGCCTCTGTTTCTATTTCCCGGTGCGAGCGAGCAGCGAAACCTGCTGCTTATAGAGCGGAAACTACTGTACCGTTTCAATATGCTGGCATATCACACGACAAACTGTATCGGAATGAAGAATTTTTGACGAAATAAACGTCACGTCACCCACGAAAATGATTCATTTACCACTTTTTCTTAGTAACTTTTTGTCACATTTTTCTTGCGCTGGAGGCTGCAAGTTCTCTAACACATTTATTCTACGACGATCCATCTGTTTGAAGATGGAAACTATTCTTCGCCGAAAGGGGTCACCCTCGGCAGCGTGAACTTATAATGGTCATTTATGGAGCGATAATTCATCCGTTATTGCTGCAGGTTCCTCGAGCTGGCCACGGTTGCGCTTAGCATTGGAGACATTTCTGCATCCGCATGTAATCGGCATTCAGATTACATTCCACACCGTTTCATCACTAACAGACAAAAATGTATGTCAGTTAAATTTTCTGTAAACTGGCTCTCTTATACATGACAAATGAAACAAATATCATTGATGAAACGTTATTTATGTTATCACTCCGTTCAAAAATGTGGAAAAATTACTAAAATAGATACGAAAATGCTTTTAAATAGATTTATATAAAGATTAACACCTGAACTTCTCCGAGCCTTTGTAATGTCGGCTGTACTTCTGTCTTGGAGTCTCAGTTCTCTTTCGAATTGGACGAATTCAGGGTAACTTCCGACCAGGGGGACTCCCGAACGTACACGGCACCTACCATCCCTTCAGAAGCGACAAAGCGTCCGTACTGTGACTGCTGAAGTTGAGGGAATGTTGTGATGCATTGTGCCTATAATCAGTGGAACACGATTAAAAATTGTGGAGTCTAGTTGGTGACGTAATCAGCTCATTTTGGAAAAATATTTTTCACAAAATGGCTGACCAAATGAACTGCGGCCAGCATTCGGATAAATAGTTGAAATCTGAATTCATCCCCTCGGCTACAAATGGACAAATACCATTGTGGCTCATTTGCTGCAGAATTATTTTCAAATGAAGCGCAATGAAGCCTTCCAAACGAAGTGATCGCCCTGAAAATTGGATTTTGACGATGTGCATAGGCCCAGCTCATTTTCTCTAGTCTTAAAACCAAAGTCATTGAAACACTAATATGGACAAGTTATCGAGAACGCTCTCAGTGTTGACAAAACGCCTCCTTGATTTCTGCAAAATCTCATTTTTAATAGTGAAGTGTGGAGAATTACAAACGAGTGAAGAAGCACCACAGTTAAAGAAATTTTCAGAACATACTATGCTGGGGCCTGATGCATGTGCCACGATGACATCTGTTTCTATCTGTAATGACACAGTTTCGAGAAGAATCTGTGATACGGTGACTGATGAGAAAAACATTACATTTTGCAGAAGTATGTCCAGTATTGTGAGATACCTGATTTAGTGTTCCAAAAAGTTTGAAAAATTTCGCTGAAAATGGAACAAAAAATATATTTCGAAGACAAGAAACGGTTTCGTTTAACTTGTGACAATGATAACTTTGTATACAAGGTTGATTTTGAGTACGTTTGAACTTTTGGGTACAAAATGGTGGCGATAAGCCTAAAAACGTAGTGTTACGGTAGTCTAGACGGCCCAGGTGATGGTAACAATCGCCCTCAGTTACATTATCCACGAGTCTACTTGTGCCCATACGAATCTGAAGATACATTGTCTTATTTCGTTTCCTTGTTCGAAAACTGAACATACACAGAAAATGTAGTTTGATGTGAGGTGTAGTGCAGAGTGTTCACTTTCAGTATGTATGTAGCTGCTGCAAGCGTTTCCTCCTAAAGTCATCTCACAGAAGAACAAGGAAAAGTTGAAAATCACTTAAATTAATTTACATAGTTTTGTTCGAGGAAAGGAGATATATTCCCAAATTGTTCTAAGGTAGCGCCAATACGTCATAATATCAGTTATAATACAAACTAAAGATCAATCACAAATGAGCTCTACTCATATGAACTGTGTGTTTAACAGTTAATCTTTGAATGTAGATATTATAAAATATCTGTTTTAGTTAAGTTTAAAAAAGATAAGCTGAGAAAAATCGAGACAGAGAAAGAAAGAGAGGGAGGTTTGTAATCTTTATTTACTTATATGTTAAATATATAATTGGGGAGATGGAGTTTTATGTATTGATTATTATTTACTTTTAATAATCCATGTTAACTGTTATATTTATAAGGATCAGTATCATCGTAATTAGCAGTGAAGAATGAGGTCAAATGCCTCGGAAAAGTCTTCAGAATGTAACAAAAGTTTTCCAGCTCTCTTGAGCGCACACAGTAAAACCAGAATCGATGCTGGAGAGAGGCACGTCGATATTTTCCATTTCAGCGTATAGAATTTTCAACACCATTGTTTCAGAATTTTGCACCAGAATGTAATGCAGTTTTCTTGGTTTTTAAGGTTACGTAAAGTAGTGGCAGAACTGGAATTTATGGAATTCTTGTGTAACGGCAGAGAGCGGGCTTTAGCATTGTTGTCGAAGCTGTTATTTGGCAGCATTGTTATTGTTGTGTGTGTGTGTGTGTGTGTGTGAACAGCATAGTTAGCACTATTTTGCAATGCACTGCCCCTGTTTCTGATTTTACTTGCAGTCATGGGGCCTATAGATCATTTACTGTGATGTTAAATGAACTGCGAATTCTTGTGGCTGCAACGACCACAGTATCCACAGTATCAGAGAGATGAAAAACTCATCGGGAGAGCAAAGAGCCATGCCAAAAACAGAAAGAGTATTTTCGCGGGGCAATGAAATATTAAAAGGCGTGTCTGATGCAATGGCGTCAATTATCATAGAACAAAAAGTGACGTCAGAAACTGCAGATATCATTTGTTAAGACAATAAGAAATTAAAGTTACTTCCTAGTTTTATGGCACAAATTGCTTTGAAGCAAAAGACACTCTATGACAAAGTTAACGTGCCATCTCAACGTATAATTTCAAGAACAGACTGAGATGTCACCCATCAAAATTAAAGAAAAACTTAAACAGTTAATAGGAATGTTGGATGAGAAATTAATCGAATTGAATGAGATGCGACGCTGCTATGTAGCCCAATAACGTGACGAACAAAGCAAACAGTGGTGAAATTGTTTAGGTATCACGGCTCACGAGTATAAAACAGTTGGTGGCTTATCAGAATTAACTGATGGAGTGAATTTTCAGTCTTTAATGTTCATGGTGGCGACTCACATCATATTGAGTGAGCCGTATATTTTCATTTCCATTTTTTTATCTGATCCGTTTCAATAAATTAACAATCCGGCAACATATATACTCTTGTGTTGCAACCTTCCAGTTTGCGCAAAACATTTTGTCATGAATTTCATTCGAGATTTCACGGTGAAGAGATTCCCCGCAACAGTCAGAACTGCACTCCTGTTTCACACTACCTTTATCGTTAATGTGTCAAGTCCAAACAGGAAGGACGTAACACAATGCATACGGAACTGCAATGTCTGTGTTGCTCCGAACTACGATGCAATGTTCCTTCGACTTCGGCGATTACATTAGTTACGAAATACATGATATGCATTCGCAGTTACGAATAGGAACAACGATCAGCTGTAGAATGGAATGACGACAGTGAAAATTTGTGCCGGACCCTGGTTTCCCGCTTACCATGAACGGTTGTCTTATCATAAGGCTATCCGAGCATGACTCACGGGCAAACCTGAACTCCCGTATGACGTCGACCATGCGGGTACAACCTGTACTTGTACGTCCGTTATGTTGTTGTTGTTGTGGTCTTCAGTCCTGAGACTGGTTTGATGCAGCTCTCCATGCTACTCTATCCTGTGCAAGCTTTTTCATCTCCCAGTACCTACTGCAACCTACATCCTTCTGAATCATCATGTAATCATACAGTAAAGCTGCATGCCCTCGGGAAAAATTACGGCTGTAGTTTCCCCTTGCTTTCAGCCGTTCGCAGTACCAGCACAGCAAGGCCGTTTTGGTTATTGTTACAAGGCCAGATCAGTCAATCATCCAGACTGTTGCCCTTGCAACTGTTATATAAATATATATTCCTGTAGAGGCGAGACGTTTTACTTTAAAGTCGCTTTCCCGGCGTCGGTGGATAAATACAATATCGCAATGTCTGTGTTATTCCGAATTACGATGCAATGTTTCTTCAGGCACTTATGTATGCATGCTGGAGAGAACTGCTGCGTTATTAAATGGGTAGTTCTCTTCGAAAATTTGAAAAATCGATTTTTTTGTTTTTGTCTTAAAATGTTCTCTGGGATATCTAGGTTACTTTCCCGAGTTCCTCAGAAACTTCGTTACCGACTTACAGTGCGATTTGTGGAAAAGTGTTTCCGAAACCATCCGCAGTTGGGAAAAAATTAGTTGACGTGTAATTTAAACGACAGCCAAACAGACATTATGGAAATTATGAGCATGCTGGTTTCTGAGATCGGACTAGCTTGTTACAACTTGCGCACAAAAGCGGACGAAAAACGTATCGCGCGAGCAGAGCAGCGGATGAAAGAAACTGGCAACATATATACTCTTGTGTTGCGCTCTTCCAGTTCGCGCAAAACATTTTGTCATGAATTTCATTCGAGATTTCACGGTGAAAGGAAGACGGAGAAGGACCTTCTTCTAGATCTGGAAGCGCTGCTGAATGGTCCAGGGATCACAGACTAGAGATATGCTGAAAAAATGTTCAAATGTGTGTGAAATCTTATGGGACTTAACTGGTAAGGTCATCAGTCCCTAAGCTTACACACTACTTAACCTAAATTATCCTAAGGACAAACACACACACCCATGCCCGGGGAGGACTCGAACCTCCGCCGGGATCAGCTGAACAGTCCGGGACTGCAGCGCTAGAGACCGCTCGGCTAATCCCGCGCGGCAGGTATGCTGAACCTGACTACAAGAAATGAAAGGGTACAGTACCGCCCGACATTGAAAATAGGTACAACATACTTCATTATTTTTGTCAGAACAACACATTTTTTTTGTAAAATAACTCAATTTCAATTAATACAGCGAAGCCGGATACCAGTGTGGGAAAGAATGACAATTTATTTATTTAATTGATCACATGTGCACTCCCACAAAATAAATCACTACAGCCAGTTTGATGAGATCTGTGAAATGAATGAATGTATGGTCGTCTGCTAACCGCAGATAGTGAATGTGAATATATGATCATCTTTGAGACGATCCTTTGGCCACCTTTGGTGGGACCAAAGAGATGAAATTTACCTGAGCTTTGAGCGCCTGAAATGTGGCAGACCAATATGGTAGCAAGGTGCTCCCCCACTTGGGCAGAGGTGCGAGAGGACCTGAAGAACGGCCATGTTTCAGCACTCTGCCGCTGGACCTTGTGGTGTTAAGACCTGTCTTAGGTGTGCTCCCTAAAGACAAAAGAGTGGAGACATGGTATGCATGTGGAATAATTTAGAGTAGTTTGAAATATAATTTCTCTATTTCAGGAACTTTTGTGGGGAGAATTAAATGTCAGGCAGGTAATATTAATGGGATGGCAGTAATCTTCGGAAGTGGCCAATGGTCACAATGAAACCACGTGTAGCAATAAGTTGAAATACTTCCGTGTGCTTAAGTTAAGCTGAATTACTAGCGTGTGTACTATAAGCTGAAATATTTAAGAAATAGCGTGTGCAGGACTTGAAATTAGAGGCGAGTACTTCCACGTGGTGAGTACTGTGTGAGTCTCAATCTGTGTATGAGACAAAGGATAAAGAGAAGTACTCGTCCATGGTATCAGTTGAGGACTCGTGTGTGTGATGAATATGTTCTTAATATTACTTTGCGTGATATGTTTCCGTGTGACGCTGGATTTAAACTATAATACTCTGAGAGAGAAGCAAGATGAGTCATCCGTCTATCCAGCAACGCCACTTGGCTTGCATTGCACAGGAAGACGTGCATATATCTCCAGAGTTCATAGTAGGAAGTAGAATTACGAAGTGGGGCAGTGTCGTGTGAAACTGGGATAATTATTAATTGAAGTGGGAAAGCTGAAAGTGGTAATGTTGTGACTATTCCCTGTGTTGTATTTCATGTTGTAGTGTGGTGTATGTCATGTAACTTGAGTATGTGTGGTTTGCATGGGAGAGTAGCAAGGTAGTTTCAGAGGTAGTGGGTTATGCGTGTTCCTTTTGTACCGCTCGGTCTGGAGGAAAGTTTCGTGATGATGGTTGTGAGAGTCGAAGTGTGAGACATAGCAAAAGATCCACCATCCTATCCAGAAAGTGCACTGTAGCGTTAAAGAATTACGAGACCATAAGGTAGAGAATCACCAATGTAAAGCCATGCCCACTCGGCGGAATTTCTCATGTGTTATTGTTATAGGTTATAGAATTTGTGTGTTTAGGTTATAGAATTTATCGGAATAAATAAGATAGTGAAAAGAAAAAGATTGGTGACCTTTTCCTTCGAATTGTATGTTGTCATGATATCCAGAATTTATAATGTGTGCGCCACTCATATTCAGTGCGATATCCAGGTGTTGATAAAAGCCGTTAAATAAAAAAAAAAAGAAAGAAAATGTGGTATTGCCAGTGCATAGTGAACAGTCAGAGTTCTGTAAATTACTGATAGTCAGATGAGCGTTTCCGTTGCGTATTATTCATACAGGAGGATAATTTGTAACTTAATTGTGAGTACGAGAGTTCATGTTACTCGATAAATAAGAATGAATCCACTCGCTTGGCAGACCACTCATCTTGCAGGCCTGACTGCTTGATGCCACAGTATGAGCAAGGCATGTGGGTGCCTCTCAGAAATACAACTCAAAACTAACAAGTTTTTCTTGAAACCGTATTTTTCAGATTGGCATGAATCATAAATTGAGAACGGTACGCTTGAGAATGGTTTTGATCGGAATTTGACGCCTACATTAGAAATAGAATTCTGTATCGACGTACGTAGCCGTTTTGCGGTGTCTTCTAATATTTTCGGCTCGCCCCTTTGACTCAGTTTTGTGGGCAAGGCAAATGACATTTGTTTCAACACGCCACCACTTTGTTAGAACTTAATTTTTTTCATTTAACCTAGAAAATATACTGAAAATGATTTATGCAATAGTTATTTTGTAACAGGTTCAATAGGACTACGGGAATTCTGACGGATGACCAATGTTTCGAATGCAAAGGTTCGTTCCAACAGTTACAGAGAGGGTACCATTTTGAACACAAAAATGATTTTTTACAGACAAAAGTGAAAGGAATAAAACTATAGCATCATATTTAGCACTACTTTTTATTTTCTTGCTTAAAATATGAAGGCCACCTGTTTTTCATGCGTTGAATGGGTGGGGT
Source organism: Schistocerca americana (assembly GCF_021461395.2). Taxonomy (NCBI): domain Eukaryota; kingdom Metazoa; phylum Arthropoda; class Insecta; order Orthoptera; family Acrididae; genus Schistocerca; species Schistocerca americana. The sequence continues at coordinate 217,886,566 of NC_060119.1, read as the reverse complement.
TGGCGTGGAACCTTAGTCCTCGTTCAGCGATATGTTGCCATGAAGACGCTTGCGGTCGCTAAGGTCAGTGCGGCCCAATATTGTGGCAACCATGTATTCCTGGCGGGGGAGGAAGAGCTGAGTCTGGTGTTGGTGCAGTGGCGACATACAGGAGCGAACCCAGGCATCATTTCTAGTTGGTAGCATCGGTGGACACCCAGTGTCTTGGTGGCTGGTAGACCATCAGTTCATTGCTAGGCCCATCCGTGTTGCGGCTATATCTCCAAGTACGCAGTCCCGTACATTGGCAAGACAAGAGATAGCTGCTAAAATGGATGGCAGGTGAGCGCCAACGTTTTGCGTTAGTAGACCGCTCTACAGCGGGCGCTGATTTGACGCCATTTGCCGGTGGACTTGTTTATGTGTACACGCCCCGGGAGTCATGTACTGCACTTGCCGCAATGACGTCGAAGCGCCCGAAGTGTCACTAATATCGTTGGTCATTGACCGTGTGGTTGTGCTAGTGCAGTTACAAGAGGAGGCCACGACGTTAGGATCACGGATTTATTTTAAACTTTATACACCTTTAGTAGGCCATTAAAAGAACATAATGTGCAGGTAGCGCGGAGCACTACTCTGCCAATTCCTAGAAAATCGCAAGAGAAGTTTTATGCGTCTGTTAAGTACCTGATGTATCTGTTCGAAGCCGCCTTCTGATTAGATGTCATTGTTGTCAAGCGGTTGTGTTCACGCGGGTCGCGAACTAGGCGATGGTTTGACTTCCGCTACCCCTTACTTTTTGATCTATATTTTTTTCATCACTCGTCACATTACTTAATTTGTAAGACATTTGAGAGGCAGTGAAATGAAAAAATTCACAAGCCTTTTCATGAAGTTGTAGTGAACGTCATACGTTATTTGACTACTTACTTTTTGCTTACAAATTTTCAAGGACGAGATTCAAATGGGTCAAAAGGCTCTGAGCACTATGGGACTTAACATCTGAGGACATCAGTCTCCTAGAACTTACAACTACTTAAACTTAACTAACCTAAGGACATCACACACATCCATGCCCGAGGCAGGATTCGAACCTGCGACCGTAGTGGTCGCGCGGTTCCAGACTGTAGCGCCTAGAACCGCTCGGCCACAACGGCCGGCCCACATTCAGTTGTATTGTAAGTCACACGTTACAGGATGGTATTTGTAGCCGGACGGTGTGGCCGAGGGGCTCTAGGCGCTTCAGTCTAGAACCGCGCGACCTCTACGGTCGCAGGTTCGAATCCTGCCTCGGGCGCGGATGTGTGTGATCTTCTTAGGTTAGTTAGGTTTAAGTAATTCTAAGTTCTAGGGGACTGATGACCTCAGATGTTAAGTCGCATAGTGCTCAGAGACATTTGAACCAACTTTTTTTTTTTTTTTTTGATGATATTTGTCATACATACATGAATAACACAAATTGAAACCTTATGCAAATGTGCCTTGTTTTTTTTTTTCATTATATTGTCTCTCAAATGTCATATAATATGACCAGATGATGAAAAAATAGATTAATAATTAAACTGGGTTGGCAGCCGAAAAGTCGCACATACTCGTTCATCTTACGAAACACGAACGCTAATTACTTGTCCATCATGAATTTGTAAGGTGTCAGGCAAATCCAACACCTTCCATGAAAACCCTGACATGATAAGCAAATCCAGTAGTATGTCACATAGCTCCGAATAAATCGTGACATTAAATTAACCAAAGTAATATGAGTAACGAGTGAGCAAAGGGAATACCACAGACTAACACAAGAATGCCTAAATGCATGTCATACGTTCCCACCGTGAGACAGACGCAGTTCCGAGGGGAGAAACGAGAACAAAAGCCGAGAGCAGAACCGTGTTAAGCGAGAAGGCCCTACGATAAGGGACGGACACCCACGTCGCCAGCTAACAGCTACGACCACACCACCCGCAAGTTGTTAGCGTGAGACTTTTTCGCGTCTCTGTTACGTTAGGACCACCCCCCAGCCCATGTTAAAAGATAGAGCCCTCCAGAAGAACAGTATAGATCTTACGATAACGCTAAAAGGACCACACCAGCTGCAAGTTTTAGCGTGAGACTTTTTCGCTTCTCTGTTACGTTGCAAACTTTAAAAACATTGCCCCACCACGAAAAGTATAACGTTTCTCATTGGATGGACAGAATTTTTGTAGGCGGAGCTTAAGGTTAACATTGTGACCCTGATTGGTCAGATGAAAACACAGCCAGATAGTTTTTTTTAAACCAACTTCGGTAAATTGTAGTAAGAAGAAGTTAGGAGACAGCTGCTTCCGAGACAGCGAGGTGAGTGGAGCTGTGCTGACCGACGCCCCTTGACGAACACCGACATGTTAATGAACGCACGCGACGCCGCATTTTTGAGCGCATAAGGCTTCACTCAGAACTGCAGAAGTCTCATCTGTTACATCCCCTATTTGCGTAATACTAGTGTCGATCGTCAATTAAAGGTCATGGTGTTCACATTTGCCACTTGAAGTAAAAATCTGAAACGCGATGATTTTTCTGTTATATTGTTATTGAGAAGCCACATCAGCCACTGTAATTTACGACAAGTTAGATAAGTAATTAAAGATAATTGAGGGTCACTGTAGACCATTTTTATAGTTTGCTCTTTTGTGAAACTTAATTTAAACCTAGATTATAGATGTGATATGGCGTAGGTCATCCTTCGATCCATTGTAGAACTTGGAAACCCATTCAGAGAATATTCGTTCACATTTTTGTTGAACGCAGTCGGTTTTTACCATCCTCTATTAAAACATTTCCTTTTATCAATAGTGCAATTTATAAACAATGTTTTATGAGTAAAATAAAATTTCCAATGGTAAACTTAACTGATTTTTCGACGTTTTTTTACCAGCTAACTAAAAATAGGAAAGCCTTGAATCCCTTCCACTAAATTTAGTTAGTATTAAGATTCTTTTACAGGGAGTGCAGTGGAGCTGACGCTGAAATCATTAAGTATTTGGTTATATCATCGTAAGTCTCACTGAACTCTTCTGAATTCTACATGTCATGTGTGGTCTGGCGTCTCCTTACCAGCAACAGGTCCCAGGTTCAAACTAGTCAATTCCCTGAAAAACACGCTCAGAGCGTCGTCGCGCGAAAGTGGTAGGGAGACACGATATAGAACAAACAGACACCACGCAGAATATTTAGAAATTCTAACATCCGGCACCTACGCACAGTCAGATAAGCATAAAATTGACGCATAAGACTTTTCTTGCGACTTTCTCCGGATTGCCAGATTAGTGCAGCTTACTAGCTGCAAATTATGTCGTTTTAATGACCTATTACAGACATACAAACGTTTGAAGTACATCTGTGATCCCAACGTTGTGGCGTCCGCTTGTGACACAGGCGTGGTGATGAAATCCACAGGAAGCAGCGCAATTACGGCAAAGAGCAGTTGCAAATGCTACACGCTGTTACAAGTATTTCGGTTGACATAAGAGCTGAAGAGTATTGTCTGCTCAGCTAAATTATGACCCCATTGTGAACTGTCATTTCCCGAAACCTCATTTCGATACCTTGTACACGACATAAAAGGGCTGATGCGACCAACGTGATTCACTCTGTATACGCAACTAACTGATTTTCCCACTTTTGGACTTAACACACATTACGAAGCAAATACCGTTATAGTAGTTGCGATTAGTGTTAATCATCGCAGTTACTAATGTTATATACCGGATGATCAAAAAGTCAGTATAAATTTGAAAACTTAATAAACCACGGAATAATGTAGATAGAGAGGTAAAAATTGACACACATGCTTGGAATGACATGGGGTTTTATTAGAACCAAAATGCAGGATGGCACTCGACTCCATATTGCTAGACGCGTGAAAGATCTCTTGCGTGATGATCGTGTGCTCAGCCGCCACTTTCGTCATGCTTCGCCTCCCAGGTCCCCAGACCTCAGTCCGTGCGATGATTGGCTTTGGGGTTACCTGAAATCGCAAGTGTATCGTGATCGACCGACATCGCTAGGGATGCTGAAAGACAGCATCCGACGCCAGTGCCTCACCATAACTCCGGACATGCTTTACAGTGCTGATCAGAACATTATTCCTCGACTACAGCTATTGTTGAGGAATGATGGTGGACATATTGTGCATTTCCTGTAAAGAACATCATCTGTGCTTTGTCTTACTTTGTTATGCTAATTACATCTACATCTACATCTACATCCATACTCCGCGAGCCGCCTGACGGTGTGTGGCGGAGGGTACCCTGAGTACCTCTATCGGTTCTTCGTTCTATTCCAGTCTCTAGGATTGTCGGTATGCCTCTGCGTGGGCTCTAATCTCTCTGATTTTATCCTCATGGTCTCTTCGCGAGATATACGTAGGAGGGAGCAATATACTGCTTGACTCTTCGGTGAAGGTATGTTCTCGAAACTTCAACAAAAGCCCGTACCGAGCTACTGAGCGACTCTCCTGCAGAGTCCTCCACTGGAGATATGTCCATAACGCTTTCGCTATTACTAAATGATCCTGTATCGAAGCGCGCTGCTCTCCGTTGGATCTTCTCTATCTCTTCTATCAACCCCATCTGGTACGGATCCCACACTGCTGAGCAGTATTCAATCAGTGGGCGATCAGATGAAGAGCCATCTGTCGGACATTTTTCGAACTTTTGTATTTTTTTGGTTCTAATAAAACCCCACGTCATTCCAAGCACGTGTGTCAATTTGTACCTCTCTATCTACACTATTCCGTGATTTATTCAGTTTTCAAGTTTATACTGACCTTTTGATCACCCGGTATCTTGGTATACTGCAACTATTGGTAGAACTTCGAGCGTGGAGTGGAGTGAAATCCTCGTGACGCACTTGGAGTAGCTGCTGGAATGCTCTAATAACACTTTCATGCGGTCGGCAGTCGGCGGCGGAGGCAACGATCGGGCACATCGACAGGTGGGCCTATTTTGGCGCTCCGGGAACGAGTCTGGCAGCGGTAATCCGGCGCAGGACGGGCCGGCCGGCAGGTGCGCGCGCCGTGTCCGCATCCATTTTGCAGGCCGGCTTAATGGGGGTCGCAAGTCCGCGTCACTCGCACGTCCAATGTAGCGGCGCGACAACCGCCGGGCACTGCCGGGCACCGCCCATCAACAATGGATACGCGCCACGGACACAGCGCGGCCCGCCTCTGCATTAGCAACCGGCCACCGCCAAAATGTTTGCGCGCCGCGACACGGCCGTCCGTCCGTCTGTTGGCACTGTCTGCGGCATCTATGCGAACACTGCACCGAAATCCACCAGCGCGAAAGCAGTGATGGACACACACACGGCGAGGTGACGAAAGTCATGGGATAGCGATATGGTCATATACAGGTGGCGGTAGTATCGTGTACACAAGGTATAAAAGGGCAATGCATTGGCGGAGATGACATTTGTACTCAGATAGGTTTCCAATGTGATTTTGGCGGCACGACGGGATTTAACCGACTCCGAACGGGGAATGGTAGTTGGATCTAGATGCGTGAGACATTCAAAAATGGCTCTGAGCACTATGCGTCTTAACTTCTGAGGTCATCAGTCGCCTAGAACTTAGAACTAATTAAACATAACTAACCTAAGGACATCACACACGTCCATGCCCGAGGCAGGATTCGAACCTGCGACCGTAGCGGTCGCTCGGTTCCAGATTGCAGCGCCTTGAACCGCACGGTCACTCCGGCCGGCGTGAGACATTCCGTTTCGGAAATAGCGAATTCAGTATTCCGAAATCCACAGTGACAAATATGTGCCGAGAATACCAAATTTCAGGCAACGCAGCGGTGGAGGTCCTTTTCTTAACGCCCGAGAGAAGCGGCGGTAGACCCTACACCACTGGAAAACCGTGGCCTGGTTAGATTGGTCCCGACTTCAGGAAATGCTGGTAGGGTTCGGGTGTGGCACAGACACCATGCATCAAATGGTTCAAATGGCTCTGAGCACTATGGGACTTATCATCTGGGGTCATCAGTCCCCTAGAACTTGTTGTTGTTGTTGTTGTTGTTGTGCTCTTCAGTTCTGAGACTGGTTTGATGCAGCTCTCCATGCTACTCTATCCTGTGCAAGCTTCTTCATCTCCCAGTATCTACTGCAGCTTACATCCTTCTGAATCTGCTTAGTGTATTTACCTCTTGGTCTCCCTCTACGATTTTTACCCTCCACGATGCCCTCCAGTACTAAATTGGTAATCCCTTGATGCCTCAGAACATGTCCTACGAACCGATCCCTTCTTCTAGTCAAGTTGTGCCACAAATTTCTCTTCTCCCGAATTCTATTCAATACCTCCTCATTAGTCATGTGATCTACCCATCTAATCTTCAGCATTCTTCTGTAGCACCACATTTCGAAAGCTTCTATTCTCTTCTTGTCCAAACTATTTATCGTCCATGTTTCACTTCTATACATGGCTACACTCCATACAAATACTTTCAGAAACGACTCCCTAACACTTAAATCAATTCTCTATGTTAACAAATTTCTCTTGTTCACAAACGCTTTCCTTGCCATTGCCAGTCTACATTTTATATCCTCTCTACTTCGACCATCATCAGTTATTTTGCTCCCCAAATAGCAAAACTCCTTTGCTACTTTAAGTGTCTCATTTCCTAATCTAATTCCCTCAGCATCACCCGACTTAATTCGACTACATTCCATTATCCTTGTTTTGCTTTTGTTGATGTTCAGCTTATACCCTCCTTTCAAGACACTGTCCCTAGAACTTAGGACTACTTAAACCTAACTAACCTAAGGACGTCACACACATCCATGGCCGAGGCAGGATTCGAAACTGCCACCGTAGAAGGAGCGCGGTTCCGGACCGAAGCGCCTAGAACCTTTCGGCCACAACGGCCGGCAAGTATCCGGTAAAATACCAAATCTCCGACATCACTACGGCGGTACAAAATTGGCGCAAGATGGGGCCAACGACGACTGAAGGGAATCGTTCGACAGAAGTGCAACTCTTCCCCAAATTGCTGCAGATTTCATGTGTCAGCCTGCGAACCATTAAAAAAAACGGCATCGATATGGGCTTTCGGAGCCGAAGGCCCACTCGTATACCCTTGATGACTGCATGACACAAAGCTTTACGCCTCGCCTGGACCCGTGAACACCGACATTGGACTATCTACGGGATGGACATGTACGTCTAGATACAACTCTGACAGGCGACACATAAGTACATAAGTAAGCATCCTGTCTGATCACCTGCAACCGTTCATGTCCACTGCGCACTCCAGCAGAGCAATGCGACACCCCACACGTCCAGAATTGGTACAGAGTGGCTCCAGGAACACTCTTCTGAGATTAAACACTTCCGCTGTCCACCAAACTCTCCAGACATAAACATTAATGAGCATATCTGGGATGCCTTGCAAAGTGCTGTTCACAAGAGATCAGCACCCCCTCGTACTCTTACGGATTCATGGACAGCGCTGCAGGATTCATGGTATTAATTCCCTTTAGCACTACTTCAGACGCTAGTCGGGTCCATGCCACGTCATGCTGCGGCACTTCTGTGTGTTCGCGGGGGGCCTACACGATATTAGGCAGGTGCACCAGTTTCTTTGGCCCGCAGTTACTAGTGTTAGAATATCTTGGCACATTGCAACTGATGCTAGGACTATGAGTATGGAGTGCAATAAAATCCTTGTGACGCACCCCATTACTTTTAACTCTCTACACACGGTCATTACCCTAGGCGGAGTTCTGGTAGCACTTTGGAACTCACGACACATTTCTCACGCATATTCCATGCGACTTTTTTCAGCTACTCTCCAGAACGCTGGAAGGTCACAGTGTGTCCTTCTACATCGTGATGCGATGCCTGAGATGCCGACAGTACGACGCAACAGGTGTCTCTGCTGCGCATCCAGTTTACACCAACTGTACGTAACCATTTACGGAATAAATAAATACTCCAGACCTATTCAGTACGAGTCATACCTGCATCAGGCGGAGGCTACATTATACCAGTACTGGCCACTGCCTTTCCTTTTCCACTTGCAAAATGTACGTGGGAAAAGCAACTGTGTTGGCTCCGTACGATCCCTCATTGCTTTAGTTTTCTCTCTGGGATCCTTTTGCGACATGTAAGCTGATGGCAGTGGAATCGTTCTGCAGTCAGTGGAAAATGCTGGGTCTCTAAATGTTGTCAATAATGTTGTTTCGTGAAGAACAACCTCGTCGTCCTTCCAAGGATTCCCGTTTCAGTTCAAAAGGACTTCCGAACACTCGAGTATTACTCAAGTCATTCGTCTTCGGTGCTACCGAACAGACATGCTCGTTCCATTTCATAACGCTGTGTAACGTCATGCCATGTTTCATCGTCGTGACCGTGTCAGGCCATACGCGAGCAATACTATATTCTAACATTAAAGGATTCTTTTTGTTACTCATCTGGATTAACTTTGATTTTTCTACATTTAGAGCAAACTGCCATTCATCACAATAGAAATCAATTCTAGTCATTCAGCGAGGATACTTTTCCACACGCTGTTGTATAATCAGCTAATAGTCCCAGATCGTTTATTCTGCCAGATCGTTTATGTATACAGGATGAATGTTAATAAAACCGACGAACTACAGGGACGGATTCCAGACTGGAAATGGAGCAAAAGAGATCCTATAAATATGCGCAGGGAAACCCATAATCGCCACGGTAGACGGCACTGACGAATGACAGTTCTTCGAGATCACATGCCGTGTGTTCCTCGTAGCACTCTGGAACTCACGGCTGTGTGATTGGCCCTGTATACTGTAAGCAGCAGAATGGTACGGTGTTCATGTCGCGAGCAAGCCGAGATGCTGTTTGTGTACGCCTAACCAGATGGGAAGGGTCGAGAGGCAACACGGCTATACCAAGACAACTACCCTCGCAAACTTCATCGCCCAACATTTCATGCCCTTTTTGGGCGTTTTTGTGCTCATGAGTCTTTTCAGACAGACGAACGTGCGGGGAAGGAGCGGACTGTGAGTGCACCAGATTTGGAGCTTACACTAAGGTTTATCTCAATATCCTGTAGAACAGAGTCCTTCAGGCCTGCTTCTTACACAGCCTGCAACACACAGGGAACACACGGCACGTGGCCAGAGGAACCGTCATCGGCCACCGCCATCTACCGTGGCACAGATGCGTTTCCGGATACGTGTTCGAAGGACCTTTTTCTTTCCATTTTCAGTCACGAATCTGTCCCTCCAGTTTGCCGGCTTTATTAATGTTAAGCCTGTGTAGAGAACAAGAGAAGCTTTTGATGATAACCTTGGCGCTGATGAACTCTCACCGTCCAGCGCAACGTACTCAGGGAGGCTTCGAGGCACTCACGTATCTTACAAGGGGAGGCCGCCAATTGTGCAATTCAGATTGGATTCATACTGCGCATAATAAAAGCTCATGGCCAGAGGTGTAATGTGGCAAAGCACCAAGATGCACTTCTCAGCCGTTGTCGAGAAAATCGACAGTTAAAAGAAACCGTTGCGGTGAAATACTCTCTACGGCTACTAGTTTTCTACAGCGTCGTGCCGCAGCGGTAAGCGCTCGGGTTCGTAATCCGAAGGTCGCCGGATCGAATCCCACGGCATGCAACTTTTTTTATTATTAGTTTTTTGTAATTCATATATATATATATATATATATATATATATATATATATATATATATATACTGTAATTCAAATATATATTTGAATTACAAAAAACTAATAATAAATAAAAGTTGCATGCCGCGAATTAATGAATTGCTTATGCATGTTGGTGAAGGCGGATCGCTCTCCAATTGTACCTCCTCCATTTTTCCGTTTGTTTAACAGGGTGTACCAAAGCTCTCACGCCCGCACTGATTTTCGACGATGTTATAAGTTGCGCTAGGGACCGCATCTACCTTCTTTCGAAATTAGCAGGCAACTACGCTGTTATGCGGTGGCTCGTTTCGGCCCATTCAACATCTGTCCATCAAGTGTAACGAGCGAGTAACGGAGTTTATATTTCATACCTGCCACAGCAAATTTGTGTTCGTGGGGTCTCTATTCTAATTCGAACGTTTGACTTACGCTATACGTATTCGTTTCGGAATATCGTTTCTACGTCTTCCGTTAACTATACGTGGTAAACATTATGAAGACAATTAATAACATTTGTGAAATACAACTTTGTTTGCGGAAAACATAATGATGTTCGAGGTCGCCAGTTTTTCCACGACAAACGACTTTCAACATCTTATTATATGCATAATTGTTGCAACTGATTGCCGGGAATTATATATATATATATATATATATATATATATATATATATATATGTGTGTGTGTGTGTGTGTGTGTGTGTGTGTGTGTATATATATACACATTTGAATTACAAAAAACAAATACTAAAAAAAAAAAGTTGCATGGCGCGAGATTCGATCCGGCTACTTTCGGATTACAAACCCGAGCGTTTACCGCTGCGCCACAACGCTGTAGAAAAGTGTAAATCGTAGAGAGTATTTCACCGCAACGGTTTCTTTTTAACTGTCGGTTTTCTCGACAACGGCTGAGAAGTGCATCTTGGTGCTTTGCCACATTACACCCCTGGCCATGAGCTTTTATTATGCGCAGTATGAATCGAATCAGAATTTCACAATTGGCGGCCTCCCCTTGTTAGTGCACATTCCATACGCTCGGACCTTGGTTAACAGTCTGTAGTGGGAGATTGTGCCAAACGGTTTCTGGACGTCTCGGAATATACAGTCTGCCTCATGCCGTTCACTCATGGTTCGCAGGATATCATGTGAGAGAAGAACAAGCTGAGTCTGGTACGAGCGATTCGTCTTAAATCCGTGCTAATTTGTGGGCAGAATCTTTCATATCTCAAGAACGTTAGCGTATAATAATACGAATTTACAAAGAGCAGTGTGACTGCATATAAGAGAAGTAAGAAATGCTGCAAAACACTTTATAAAAAACATCTGAAACAGTTATTGAACTGAAACCAGTTTTTGATACATGGTGTGATGGGAGAATGCTGAAGGGTAGATGGGTAAGTTGGATAACTGATGACAGGATATTGAATCGAACTGGTGACAAAAGAAGTTGTAATCTGAGTAAAAGAAAGGACCAGTTGAGACCAGCTGATGGGAAACATCCAAAGGCATCAATTTTGTAACTGGGGAAAGCGTGAAGGACAATATTTCTACAGGAAAACCAATGCTTGGCTGGATAAGAAGGTTCAGACGTATGTAAGTTACGTAAGTTATTCAGAGACGAACAGTCTTGCTGAGGAAAGACATACAATCGCAGCTGAGTGAACTGAGTGAAACCCCATATTCTTTGTTGGAAGTTCGACGTGTTTCGCTCCAAACGAAGGGAAACTTTCAGCACTGTCATTTTTCGCTTCAAAAGGTTTAGAATTTTATTTTTCCTGCCAATAAGAGCATTCTTCATGCGTTAGTCATTGTCAGATGAAGCGATTAAAGAAAGTCGTTATTTATGTTCCGAGTGCAATGAACAGGATTCAGTTGGAAAAGGATACCACTTTTTCTGACCAAATAATAGTAATTATTTAAATAAAAATGAATTTTCAATATGCCACGTTTTATATCGGTCTGCGACATATGCCATAATATACAGATTCCTAACCTTGTACAGGTAGCCCTGAAAAATGGTGAGTGTGAATCTTAAACAGCTATGAAAATACTTGTAAGTTTTAAAACGAGTAACTTAGGGTGTATGCAATAGATAATAGTGAGGAGCTGAACTATTCGTACATGAATTATGTATTGCAGATGCCCCATTTTTTCGTTTTAAATGTCCAAGTACTATCATAGCTACTAAAAATCTACATCATAAATTTTGTTTGTAGTTAGGAGAAGTTATTTTATACTTTTTAATCTGATTTAAGAACGTGGTCTGCTATAAAGACTTATTTTTCTCACGAAAATACCGTAAAGGTGAAAAATATGGAGATAGGCTGTGGTACACAGAACACCCTCCACCACCCGCCAGACAAGAAAATGAGTTAATATTGCATTACCGTCCAGTTCTGTGGCTGTTCAACATTTCAAGTCTCTAGCTCATGGGCAACTTAATTTAGGATCAACTGCAAAATTTGTACCAAAGAGCCATACAGGCATGAATGCGACCTAATCAAAACGTGGTAAAAAGGAGAATGATGGACTGTTGTACATGCGTCGTTATCTCGTGTCGACATCTGCCAAATAGTAACAAGCTTTTATTTATTTCCATCGAGTTTACAAACTTGTGCATCCATGAATTGCTATTCCCGTAGCCCTGCGGTGAGTATATAAAGGCTTTCAGTAAATAGATTAACATTTGTTTTGTCAGCATTTAACGTCTCTTTGTAGCGTGAACTGTATTTATTTATTTTTTGTTGCTGAATCAAAGTGGTTCGCAGAAAGTTACCAGAAAGCAATATCAAGTATTCTCGCAAAACTTAAGCACAGAAAAGAAAGCGCGTCTGGAGAATTGTATGAAACGTGCGGTTCCCTTTGGGACGCAACGTTTCCAAAGCACCTTTGAAATCTCTAAACTGTGTGAAGTAATACACAAAGGATTTGTTTTCGTCCCTTGCTTCCTGTCACATTACGCTTATTTCAAGAGTAAAAACGTGTCAAAGCTTTATTACAGTGATGTTAGGGATGTAAACTGGTTTTCTTCGTCAGCCCTAAGCAAACAGTGCCTCGTCAGTGGAATTAAACCCCTGTGCTGCGCTGGATTAACAGTTTACACCGTCGCTGTTTTTGCGGAACATGGCGGGTAGAAGCAACAGGTAAAGAGTACCTTTATTACTAGGTTGCACAGAACTGTTAAAGGAATTGCTTACTTCCGGAAAATGGCGAAATTTTTGTTCACACGTGTGAAGCTCTCGCCTTCCTATGGTCACTATATTTGGAGCACAGATACTTATTTATTCAAAGAGGATTTATTTTTCTTGAGGGGGGTAGGACGTCAAACGGGCCGTCTTGGATCAGGAGAGACATTTTGATTTCCACTGTCTATACTTTTACGAATAAATTCATAATACTTTGTCAGCATGACCAGGAAGGATTCAGGATTCACAATCATAGCAGTCGAAGTTCAAAAAAATTACAAAACAAATTTTTTTTACATGTGAAAGTTCATCATTTTTTCACTTTTATTGGCTGCGTTTGTTGCTATAGGTACACGTTTCTTCATAAGAAAGAGAGATTTCTGGATGAATTTTGCACAGCATACAAACCATACTTACAGCTGTATGAAACTTTAGAAATTATTTAATTTATGAAAAAATGAATGTGCTGTTACATTTTAAACTTCATGCTCAGAAAAAACTCAAATTTTTTAGTTAATTATCTCAATTTTTACCACAGTTTTCAATAGATTTGGAAAATTCTAGAGTTTCATACACCTCTAAGTATGGTTTGTGTGCTGTGCAAAATTCATCGAAGAATCTCCTTTACTTATGAAGAAAAGTGTACCTATAGCAAGAAATGCAGCCAATGGTAAGTGAACAAAAGGTGAAAAACAAATGTAAAGAAATAAATTATTTTATTATATTTTTGAACTTCCACCACTATAAGGGTAAATCCTGAATCCTTTCTGGTCATTCTGACAAAGTTTTATGAATTTATTTGTAAAAGTATAGACAGTGGAAACTGAAAATTCCTGTGGTGTCTCTCCTGCTCCAAGTCGTCCCGTTTGACGTCCTACCCCCCTTAAGAAGAAATACAATCCTAGTTTTCACCTCTTCTACGTTGTATGCTGATTTGTCAAACTTATCACGCGCCGGTAAATATCTTACGATATGGGTTAACTCCTGTAAACAGAGAGGTGTTTCAGTTTCCTTAGTTCCATAAAGGAGGAAGATGCGTTTGGGCCTCCACTCGCGTATGTCAAATGCTTTTAATAATTTTGTCTATTTTTTGCTGCTTTTCTTCAGTTATTTCGTTACTCATGTATCTAAGAACCATTGAAGGCTTACGTATTTTTATTATTTGAATCAGATTTTTTCACTGAACCAGATTTTTTCATCAATTCTCTATTTGACGCACGGCGCTCTTCTGCCAATTTGGCACTAGTATTCCGTTTCCCATCTGGAAAATTCCCAAATATCTCAATAACTGTGCTGATGATGTTTTGATACGGTGCGTCACATTGTAGTATAGCCATTTCTTATACGTAGAGAAATTGGACAAATGTATGGAAGCATCAAAAACAGACCGCATTACCTCGCCTAATCTCTCCCTCTATTCGTTTAGTCGGTTCCGACTCTTCGTGACCCCATGAACCAAATCACGCCACTTTTTCCTGTCTTGCACTTTCTCCCGTAGACCTTCCAGGTTGGAACACATTGCTTCTGTGATGCCATCGACCCATCTCATCCTCTGACGTTCTCTTCTTCTAGTTCCTTCAATCTTCCCCAGCATTAATGTTTTTTCCAGCGAGGCATGCCTTCGCATTGTGTGTCCAAAGTAGGTGAGCTTTTGTTTTAACATTAGACCTTCCAGAGAGAAATCTGGTTTTATTTCCTCCAATATTGATCTGTTGGTTCTCTTTGCAGTCCATGGAACTCTAAGAAGTTTCCACCAACACCAGAACTCGAAGGAGTCAATTCTTCGTCGTTCAGCATTTCTAATGGTCCAGGTCTCACATCCATACATCACAACTGGAAAGACCATAGCCCTCACAATACGGATCTTTGTTGCTAGTGTTATTTCTCTGGACCTTATAACCTTGTCAAGGTTTGACATCGCCTGTATACCGAGCAACAGGCGTCTCCGGATTTCATGGCTGCAGTTGCCATCCGCAGAGATCTGGGAACCGAGATAACTGAATGTGGTCACTACCTCTATGGTTTCTCCTGCTATATCCCACGAATTGGTAGGTGTAGTTGCCATAATTTTCGTTTTCTTCACATTCAGCCCAAGACTGGCCTTTTCACTTTCGTCTTTCACCTACAGCAAGAGTGTTCTCAATTCTTCTTCACTTTCTGCCAACACGATCTTATCATCCGCGTACCTGAGGCTGTTTATATTTATTCCAGCTATTTTAATTAAACTTCGCCTAATACGGTGTAGGAAACCCATTGCCATTCGAGAAAGCTTCCAACAGTCTCGCAATGGATAAATATAGGTCCCGTAAGGGTTTGAATGTAACCGTATACCAACTATTCTTCCTGCAAAATCGTGGCAAGTCCAGATAACAATGATGCAGGTGGATAGCGACCACACAGCCTTCCTTCCAAAGTAGCCCAAAAAGGCTCAATAATACTGAGTTATGGTGAGTGTGGTGGCCAGGGGAGTTGCGAGAATTCATCTTCGTACCCGAAAACCCAGCCCTGTACAATGCCAGCTGCCGGCAGCGGTGGCCGAGTGGTTCTAGGCGCTTCAGTCCGGAACCGCGCGACAGCTACAAATGGTTCAAATGGCTCTGAGCACTATGGGACTTAACATCTGAGGTCATCAGTCCCCTAGAACTTAGAACTACTTAAACCTAACTAACCTAAGGACATCACACACATCCATGCCCGAGGCAGGATTCGAACCTGCGACCGTAGCGGTCACGCGGTTCCAGACTGTAGCCCCATAGAACCGCTCGGCCACACCACGACTGCTACGGCCGCAGGTTCGATTCCTGCCTCGGGCATGGATGTGTGAGATGTCCTTAGGTTAGTTAGGTTTAAGTAGTTCTAAATTCTAGGGGACTGAATACCTCAGATGTTAGGTCCCATAGTACTCAGAGCCATTTGAACCATTTTTCACATCTTGCGTCTATGACTCGATTTTGAACAATGGGAGCTGTGTGAACCGGGGCTCTGTGTTCTTGGAACGCAGCATGACTTTTGGGGAATTAACATTGTACCGCAGGATGGATCTGATGAGCCAAAATGATCACATAATCCTTGCTGTAACGCGACCTTTCGAAGTAACCAAGGGGCCCATGGGATTACAGGATATGGCTCGCCAACACATTTTCGTATTAGAAAAATTATAATTTGCACAATAACTGTATGTCAGTTTATTACAAAGTTCAAATGGCTCTGAACACTATGGGACTTAACATCTGAGGTTATCAGTCCCCTAGAACTACTTAAACCTAGCTAACCTAAGGACATCACACACATCCATGCCCGAGGCAGGATTCGAACCTGCGACCATAGCCGTCGCGCGGTTCCAGACTGAAGCGCCTAGAACCGCTCGGCCAAACCGGCCGGCTGTTTATTACAAATAACCACTTTAAAGTCGAACACCTAATATCAGCCAGAGCTTATAGTGGTCGTCATGACAGCAGTCTCTATTAATTTCACTATAATTAAAAGGCATTTTCATAATGGGAACGCCACGCAGGATTAGCCGAGCGGTCTAAGGCTCTGCAGTCATGGACTGTGCGGCTGGTTCCGGCGGAGGTTCGAGTCCTCCCTCGGGCATGGGTGTGTGTGTTTGTCCTTAGTATAATTTAGGTTAAGTAGTGTGTAAGCTTAGCGACTGATGACCTTAGCAGTTAAGTCCAGTAAGATTTCACACACATTTGAACATTTGAACATAATGGGAATGACGTATTTTAGTTCGCTATGTAATAAAAAGTGACCTAGGTCTCCTAAAGCCAGTGTGTCGCTTTTCAGCAACTGGGGAATCGCCCGCCAAATGTCAATAACGTCGTCAAGAAGTGTCTCGCGACACTTTTCGGTCTGAGATGAAAGCGAAGCTCTACGACTGCGCCGCAGCTTGTGTCTGTCAAAGGATGTTGGTCTTTCGTCTTAACTTTCGCCGGGGCTTATTGCAGGAAAGCTTTCTCACGTTTCTCTGTAAGTGAATCACTTGTAATGGTCGCGTCTCACACAATCCGGAAAGCGACGTAACTGTTCGGTGCAAAGAGAGAAACGTAAATAGAAGCCAAATATGAACTGTATTCTCGCAAAGTTCGCATGTTCACAGGAGTAGAGAAGAAGTAGTCATTATTATGACTACTAAACGTTTTTAAATAAAAACAGTCTACGATCGCATGTAAGTTGTTAAAAGATCAACAAATGCATCTCCAGGAACACATATGTGTTAACAGCGCTGGAAATCGTAACACCGTACGATACATACACAATACGAAACTTGTGCTACAAAAGTTGCTTCTAACCTAAAAAGCAAGAGAATAACACGACAAAAATGTAATATACCAGCGTATTAAACTATCAAATAATACGTTTATTGTGTGTATAAAAAGAATCATGTGTTTCAGGCCTCTGATGATGCTTCCCGAATAAATGAAGCGAAACGCGTATGGCAACAAACAAACTGCCTTCATTTAGTTACACAGACGGTACGTACCTCCACGAATTTTAAAATCTATTGATCAAGTAACCGATTTCAATCGTGGTGCAATCATTATCAGACCATTAAAACACTGAAAGGAGTAATACATAATATCACAGAACAAGACTTGGATGTAAATGTGATAACTGTACTCATGGTGACGCCTGAAGTAAGTGGCGAGGAGCAGTCCGCTATGTAGCAATGATAAACACTGCTGACCAAAGCACGATCGTTTGGGGTTAAGTAGCTGAGGCACCGTCGTTATTAACAACTTACGTGGTATCCTAGGCTGTTTTTATTTTAAAAATTTTAATTACATTTTGATCGGTGTTCTCCAGAAACAAAAGTATGATCACATGGAGTATCAAGAGAAATCTGTGACTAGATTGAGGACTTTTTGGTAGAGAGGACACAGCATGTTATCGTGAGGTGTAGAAGTACCTTCGGGTGTGACCCAGGGAAGTATATTAATGACCTTGCAGGCAATATTAATTGTAAAATCAGAGTTTTTGAAGATGATGCAGTTATCTGTAATGAAGTATGTGCTCTAAATGTTCAGAAACGTAAATTTTGCACTTCACAAAACTAAAAAACGTAGTTCCCTATGGCTTTAATATCAATGAGTCACTGTTGAAATCGGCCAACAGATGCAAATACCTGGGTGTAACACTTTGTGGTATATGAAATGGAATGATCACGTAGGTTCAGTCGTGAGTAACGCAGGTGGTAGCTTTCGGTTTATTGGTAGAATACGGGGAAGTGCAGTCAGTCACGAAGGGGATTGCTTACAAATCACTCGTGAGACCGGTTCTAGAATATTGCTCAAGTGTATGGGACCCACACCAAATAGGACTAAGGGAGGATATTGAACGTATACAGCGAAGGGCAGCAAGATTGGTCAGAGGTTTAGTTAATCCGTGGGAGAGTGTTACAGAAATGTTGAAGGAATTGGACTGGCACACTCTTGAAGACAGAAGTAAACTATCCCGAGAAAGTGTACTAACGAAGTTTCAAGAACCGGCTTTAAATGTTTGCTCTAGGGATGTACTACACCCCCCTGCATATCGCTCACATGGGAATCTGAGAATAAGATTAGAACAATTACTGCATGCACATAGGCATTCAGACAGTCATTCTTCCCGCGCTCCTTATGTCAATGGAACAGGAAGAAACTCTAATAACTTGTACAATGGGATGTACCCTGTGCCGTGCACCTCACCGTGGTTTGCAAAGTATTGATGTAGATGAGCCGGTGGGTTTCTGGCGCCAGGCCATATCGATTCTTACTTCCATTTTTGATCGTTGTCCATGTGCCTTGTTCTCTTTGCGTCGTTGAGGCAGGCTATTTATGGCGGGGCGCGTGCGCAAGTCGAGGAGAGTGGGTCCGCGCGTGAGCCGAGTCAGTCTGTGACGTGACGTGCTTTCGATGTTGTCGCTGTAGGGAGTTGGCGACACCATGTCACGTGGCGCGGCCGTGTGCCATGAGAACCAGTTGAAATGGAGCAACGAAGAAGCATGGGCCGCTGCCGGAAAGTATTAAAGTTGTATTGACACTGCTGGCTAGTGGCGACCAGGATTTGCTAATACCTCGAGAGCTAGGTGGATGGATGGCGTGTGAATTTCACATGAAGAAGTGTGGGTTTTTCCTTCTATATATAGTGAATATTATTGTGAACTTTAGGACTGTTGACTGTTGCAGTTGCTCGTGCTAGTGGCCAGCAAACATTCACTGCAGTGGCGGCGAGGCGAGTTACGTTCTGGAACGGCCATGAAATTATGTTACTAAAGTGGCTTGAAATAGCGCCTCGCATTTGTAAGATTGGATTTGGTGCTTAGTGGCACGCTGAAGGTACAAATGGCTCTGAGCACTATGGGACTGTGGTCATCAGTCCCCTAGACTTAGAACTACTTAAACCTACCTAACCTAAGAACATCACACACATCCATGCCCGAGGCAGGATTCGAACCTGCGACCGTAGCGGTCACGCGGTTCCAGACTGAAGCGCCTAGAACCGCTCGGCCAAACCGGCCGGCTGTTTATTACAAATAACCACTTTAAAGTCGAACACCTAATATCAGCCAGAGCTTATAGTGGTCGTCATGACAGCAGTCTCTATTAATTTCACTATAATTAAAAGGCATTTTCATAATGGGAACGCCACGCAGGATTAGCCGAGCGGTCTAAGGCTCTGCAGTCATGGACTGTGCGGCTGGTTCCGGCGGAGGTTCGAGTCCTCCCTCGGGCATGGGTGTGTGTGTTTGTCCTTAGTATAATTTAGGTTAAGTAGTGTGTAAGCTTAGCGACTGATGACCTTAGCAGTTAAGTCCAGTAAGATTTCACACACATTTGAACATTTGAACATAATGGGAATGACGTATTTTAGTTCGCTATGTAATAAAAAGTGACCTAGGTCTCCTAAAGCCAGTGTGTCGCTTTTCAGCAACTGGGGAATCGCCCGCCAAATGTCAATAACGTCGTCAAGAAGTGTCTCGCGACACTTTTCGGTCTGAGATGAAAGCGAAGCTCTACGACTGCGCCGCAGCTTGTGTCTGTCAAAGGATGTTGGTCTTTCGTCTTAACTTTCGCCGGGGCTTATTGCAGGAAAGCTTTCTCACGTTTCTCTGTAAGTGAATCACTTGTAATGGTCGCGTCTCACACAATCCGGAAAGCGACGTAACTGTTCGGTGCAAAGAGAGAAACGTAAATAGAAGCCAAATATGAACTGTATTCTCGCAAAGTTCGCATGTTCACAGGAGTAGAGAAGAAGTAGTCATTATTATGACTACTAAACGTTTTTAAATAAAAACAGTCTACGATCGCATGTAAGTTGTTAAAAGATCAACAAATGCATCTCCAGGAACACATATGTGTTAACAGCGCTGGAAATCGTAACACCGTACGATACATACACAATACGAAACTTGTGCTACAAAAGTTGCTTCTAACCTAAAAAGCAAGAGAATAACACGACAAAAATGTAATATACCAGCGTATTAAACTATCAAATAATACGTTTATTGTGTGTATAAAAAGAATCATGTGTTTCAGGCCTCTGATGATGCTTCCCGAATAAATGAAGCGAAACGCGTATGGCAACAAACAAACTGCCTTCATTTAGTTACACAGACGGTACGTACCTCCACGAATTTTAAAATCTATTGATCAAGTAACCGATTTCAATCGTGGTGCAATCATTATCAGACCATTAAAACACTGAAAGGAGTAATACATAATATCACAGAACAAGACTTGGATGTAAATGTGATAACTGTACTCATGGTGACGCCTGAAGTAAGTGGCGAGGAGCAGTCCGCTATGTAGCAATGATAAACACTGCTGACCAAAGCACGATCGTTTGGGGTTAAGTAGCTGAGGCACCGTCGTTATTAACAACTTACGTGGTATCCTAGGCTGTTTTTATTTTAAAAATTTTAATTACATTTTGATCGGTGTTCTCCAGAAACAAAAGTATGATCACATGGAGTATCAAGAGAAATCTGTGACTAGATTGAGGACTTTTTGGTAGAGAGGACACAGCATGTTATCGTGAGGTGTAGAAGTACCTTCGGGTGTGACCCAGGGAAGTATATTAATGACCTTGCAGGCAATATTAATTGTAAAATCAGAGTTTTTGAAGATGATGCAGTTATCTGTAATGAAGTATGTGCTCTAAATGTTCAGAAACGTAAATTTTGCACTTCACAAAACTAAAAAACGTAGTTCCCTATGGCTTTAATATCAATGAGTCACTGTTGAAATCGGCCAACAGATGCAAATACCTGGGTGTAACACTTTGTGGTATATGAAATGGAATGATCACGTAGGTTCAGTCGTGAGTAACGCAGGTGGTAGCTTTCGGTTTATTGGTAGAATACGGGGAAGTGCAGTCAGTCACGAAGGGGATTGCTTACAAATCACTCGTGAGACCGGTTCTAGAATATTGCTCAAGTGTATGGGACCCACACCAAATAGGACTAAGGGAGGATATTGAACGTATACAGCGAAGGGCAGCAAGATTGGTCAGAGGTTTAGTTAATCCGTGGGAGAGTGTTACAGAAATGTTGAAGGAATTGGACTGGCACACTCTTGAAGACAGAAGTAAACTATCCCGAGAAAGTGTACTAACGAAGTTTCAAGAACCGGCTTTAAATGTTTGCTCTAGGGATGTACTACACCCCCCTGCATATCGCTCACATGGGAATCTGAGAATAAGATTAGAACAATTACTGCATGCACATAGGCATTCAGACAGTCATTCTTCCCGCGCTCCTTATGTCAATGGAACAGGAAGAAACTCTAATAACTTGTACAATGGGATGTACCCTGTGCCGTGCACCTCACCGTGGTTTGCAAAGTATTGATGTAGATGAGCCGGTGGGTTTCTGGCGCCAGGCCATATCGATTCTTACTTCCATTTTTGATCGTTGTCCATGTGCCTTGTTCTCTTTGCGTCGTTGAGGCAGGCTATTTATGGCGGGGCGCGTGCGCAAGTCGAGGAGAGTGGGTCCGCGCGTGAGCCGAG
Source organism: Schistocerca americana (assembly GCF_021461395.2). Taxonomy (NCBI): domain Eukaryota; kingdom Metazoa; phylum Arthropoda; class Insecta; order Orthoptera; family Acrididae; genus Schistocerca; species Schistocerca americana. The sequence goes on along the minus strand of NC_060119.1, from coordinate 217,864,741 downwards.
TCAGTCTGTGACGTGACGTGCTTTCGATGTTGTCGCTGTAGGGAGTTGGCGACACCATGTCACGTGGCGCGGCCGTGTGCCATGAGAACCAGTTGAAATGGAGCAACGAAGAAGCATGGGCCGCTGCCGGAAAGTATTAAAGTTGTATTGACACTGCTGGCTAGTGGCGACCAGGATTTGCTAATACCTCGAGAGCTAGGTGGATGGATGGCGTGTGAATTTCACATGAAGAAGTGTGGGTTTTTCCTTCTATATATAGTGAATATTATTGTGAACTTTAGGACTGTTGACTGTTGCAGTTGCTCGTGCTAGTGGCCAGCAAACATTCACTGCAGTGGCGGCGAGGCGAGTTACGTTCTGGAACGGCCATGAAATTATGTTACTAAAGTGGCTTGAAATAGCGCCTCGCATTTGTAAGATTGGATTTGGTGCTTAGTGGCACGCTGAAGGTACAAATGGCTCTGAGCACTATGGGACTGTGGTCATCAGTCCCCTAGACTTAGAACTACTTAAACCTACCTAACCTAAGAACATCACACACATCCATGCCCGAGGCAGGATTCGAACCTGCGACCGTAGCGGTCACGCGGTTCCAGACTGAAGCGCCTAGAACCGCACGGCACGCTGAAGGTAGCTGGTTCACTTGAACGTCATTTCTTAATTTAGTTACAGATTTAGAATTTTCTGGTTTTACGAATTAGTGATAGTTGTTGTTTCTTAATAATTTCTTGTGTGTATGGAAGGCAAGTGGCTATGATAAATATAGGTCACATTGTGTTTTATGGTCGGATAGAGGCCGTGTGTATTTTGGTCTGTGGCTATAGGGGCCATGCTTATTATATTAGCGACCTACTGAAGTGACATAAGTTTTCTATTGCAATTTCAAATACCTGTCTGAAGGTTGATTGTCACGTTAGGTACTGCACGTTTGATTTATGTGGTGTCAGCCATTCAGCAAAAACAGATTATATTGCAAGGTGGATCTTAAGTCATTGGGTGTGGACTGACACATATTTTCACGTAGTATTTAGATTTTTTTTTTTTTTTTATCAGAGGAAACTTAAGCTCCTTAATTTTGTTCATTGGTTAACTTTTAATATGTTTATATATAGGTATTACTTTTCTATACATATATTTGTGTAACTTGTATATACTACAGTGTGTCTCCCACTCATGTTTTCCTGTTTTCAGAAACGTGTATAGTGGTTGACGCGAGCAAACCTCGCCCCGCGAACTTGCAGTGTGACGGAAATCTCAGGATTTGAACTCAGGGCCGTCCGAACCCCATTAAAGCGCAATTTCTCTGTTCCATTCAACGAGAGGCTTGTTTTAGCCTGAATATTTCCAACTCCCCAAAGTTGAGTATAAGTTCACCCTTTGGATTGTGTGTTTGTGAAATCATAATAGATCAACGTTTTCTCGCTTCCATCACATGTTCATCAAATTGACGTTTTGCCTTAAGCTTCCGGACGTTGAGTGTAGGAGAATGCTAAGTGTAAACAGAAGAATTAAAAGTACCCTTCAGGTCAGATAGCATCAAATTAATTTTACCTTTTCAGTCAGTGTAAAACTGCGTGAGAAAGGCGATAGCCGACATTGTAAATATTGGTTATATATTTTATCTATTATTTTGGTTGTTGTTACCGGCACGCAAGGGAGCCGTTGTCACAAGTGTGACGGTTAATATTGTGAATACTAATTGTGGATAGCGCCGTGATATGCAAATGTTGTTACTTGATTATTACTGCTGATGAATTCATGTGTATGTGTACTCAATAAAGAAGAGTTGCAACTACAAACTGGTTGTGTTGCTGTTATACAAGGTTAGAGTGTGCAATTGCCACACCAGCAGATGTAGAACAGTGTTCCGGTATGAACACATAATATATACCGGGTGTAAATGATAACTGTTTACAACGTACCACAGACGAGTTGGCGAAGTCGAGGCGAACAAGGCCGGAACACGGTCTCAAATTGGGCCACAAAAGACATCTAAACTACACCGCATACGAGCAGCGTGACTTTTCGCTTAAATCATTATTTAAATATAAAACCTCCTTTTAGAGCATGTAAAAAGGGCTAGCTGTTCGGGTTATTTGGTTCCGGTCATTTGAATATTATTGTAGAGAGGCCAGTACAGGATTACAACAAATAAGGGAGAGAGCATGGAACTAGTCAGTGTGTGGTTGCTAAGGAGTAGGTCTAAGCTTAGAGGCCAGGCACACCCAGTTATTTGTGGCGCCACCTTCAGAGGCGCGTGCCCCCATAGTGCGCAGACTTTTCCTTTCCGCGCCGCGCCACTAATGAACCGGGCACTGGCGCGCCGCTAAACATGCTCGTTACGCGTCCATATTCATACGGAGCCGCTGGCGCCAGCGGCTCCTAATGGCCTGTTTGCCGACTGACGCGTCATTAAACAGCGCCGAGGCACGCCCACCGGCGTCCCGGCACGGCCCTTAATCAATCCACGGTTTGCTACAGCAGTAAACACACCACCCTGTGTATCGCCGCCGTATACGCTGGGCAGCCTTGCGTCTGTCCCGAGGTATCCCTCAGCGTCACGACGGCTTCCCAAACTGCATCGTCTGTATTATTAGGCACGGGGCAGTTCTGAAGACGCCATTGTCGACTGGTAAAAGTTATCTGTGGCATCACGGGTTTGAAATGTTGCTGCCGTATGGTGCTGGTGCTTGTGAATTCGGTAACCTGTGAAATACGTCACATCGAGGTCTTCTATGGATAAGCACAACTGACCTCAATGAATACGTTCACCTCTGCGCTTTGTCGCACAACGCATGCATTCACTAGTCTACGTACAATATACAGGGTGTTTCAAAAATGACCGGTATATTTGAAACGGCAATAAAAACTAAACGAGCAGCGATAGAAATACACCGTTTGTTGCAATACGCTTGGGACAACGGTACATTTTCAGGCAGACAAACTTTCGAAATTACAGTTCTAACGTGCAGACACTCTCATCTGGGGTAATCCACGGATACCAAACACCTCGCTGCTCAAATGGACGTCTTTGTTGGTAGTGCTGACCCACTCGCCCACCAGTTGCGAGACTCAAAGTAGTGAGTCCGCTGGATTCCTCGCCACCTAAAAGAAGACTATAAGGAACAACGGAGGACGAAATGCTTGCGCGTTACGAGATTGATCGTGATAATGTTTTGTCGAATATCGCCACAGGCGACGAAACACGGGTTCAACTCTTCCATCCGCGAACAAAACGGCACTCCATAGAGTGGCGTCACATCACTTCTCATCAGAAGAAAAGCCGGTAAAGTCATAGTGATGGTCTTTGGGACTCCAAAGGGGTTATTCTTTTTGATGCCCTCCGTCATGGCGTAACGATCAAGTCTAAAATGTGTTGCACTACCCTGAGGAAACTGAAGAAACGTCATAAAAATGCAAAAGAACTTGTCGTCCTCCACAACAACGCATGACCTCAGACAAGTCTGTCCATCCGAGAGGGCTCTAAAAACTTGGTTGGACTGTCCTTCCTCCCTACACCTCAGAACTCGCACCTTACGACTTCCACCTGTTTGACCCAGTGAATGATGCGCTCCGCAGGAAGCAGTACGGTAACGTAAGGCCGTCGCATTGGATTTACATTGTGTTGAAAAATAGGGTTTTGTAGCCAAAAGAGTGGGGAATAATGTGATGATTGGAATCCTGACTAAAACCAACCTGCTTTCAGAAAAAAAATCTGGTACATTAGTTATCAACGCCGCTCCCGGTGAAACTCCAAGGTCGCCACCGGGTTCGCAGTCCGGAATAAACAAATCTAAGTCAGTTCTTACAGTAGTCACATCTCAACTTCAGAGCATTATTGATTTGCCTTTAGCAAGCATTAGCTAAATCTTACACATATTATTCACACTAATACCGCTAGACGATGAAGGCGTCTTGTGTGTCCACCGCACACGTGGCCTTATTATCTCCAGAGTAGCTCACACAGCCAGTGATTGTGCAAGCCAACAGTGACCGGTAGCCCCCATCACGCTACTACAAATATTGTCATTTTATAATAACTATGGCTTTGAAACAACAATCAATCTTCCCAAGTGATTTGGTGGGAGGCACTCTCTTTTCTTACGTATGTTGACTGTACGATTGCTTTTTATAGGAAACAATACGTACACATTTAAATACAAGTCTCTGATTCGTTGACTCTGGCGGACTCGGGTAGTTTTTAGATGTGCGTGGCTGAATTGACCATTGACGAAAGCCCCCAGGCAAGGAATCGTTGTAGCCTGGCGCCAGAACGCCGGCGGAATTCGCGGCCTTATATTCCCCCAACCTTTTAGAAAGGGGTGCTGTGTCTCTCCATTCCCCCACCAAACCTGGCTGGCAGCTTACCACGTCGGCATCTGCCCACAGGTCAGTTTTCATCCCACCCACACTACCTGATACTAAACTGGCTGTCTCCTTATACATTTGCTTCCTTTCAATACGCTTATTGACTCTATACAGTTGTTGGGATGCCATCTTTACTCTGCACTACAACATTTCTTTTAACGTTTTCCATAACATCATCTCTCTTCTTGCTTATTTGACACCTCTGTCGACTTTTTGTTCACTAATGTAATGGCAATATTTTTATTGTTTTCATCTGTACTAACATCGAAATCCAAGTCGTAATTTAACGTTGTAGCCAAAGTTCTCGAAAATTTCTTAAACAATTTATTTAAAATTTTAACACGATACTCTAATAAACGTACAGACAAACATACGCTACTTTTTCATACATATAATTAAAAAGCGTAGCATATGTCCGTCTGTATATTGTCAGCAAATTTCTTCAAAAGTTCTTTATCGTTTTACTTCAGACACTTACATGATGCTCTATTAAGTATTGGGGCGGACATAGCTACATGTTCTTAAATATATATGGTATGTAAACGTATAGTTAATACATGAAGGGGGAATCTTGTTAGCAAAAATCAAAAAAATAGCTACATGTTCTTAGATATATATAGTACACAAATGTATAACTATTGCATGGATGGGGGGGGGGGCGTTGTTTGCAAAAATTTAAAAGTTGCCGATCGTTTTATTTTAAAATGGTTCTTAGCTGTTCTCTTAAAATTCAGAGAAATATACGCTACATATTTTACTAAACAAAAATGTACAGATTTTCTGATAAAAACAGCTGCGAGAAAGAAAATGCTGTGATGAGAAAATATGTGCTTTCACTTTCTTTCTCACAGTCGGTTTTAACTTGGATATTAGGGCACTTTGTATATTCTTCGTTGCAGTCAATTTTAAAATGAAAGAGATATGAGTATTTTGGCTCATCGATTTGTGATTAGAATACTACTGTACAATGGAATCTGAATCATCCCGAAATTTTTCAGTCCTACCCGTTCAGAGATTAAAACTACGCGAAATACTGTCACTGAAGCTGATATTCACACAAATCCTGCAGTTAGAGTGTTATCTCTTGTACCAGTTGTGTTAATGATCCCAGTCGATTTACCCATTAACTTTAAATGAATTCATTTTCCAATCGTGATATCGTTTTCAATAACAATTAACAAGGCTCAACGTCAGAGAGAGAGGGGCAAGCATTCCGCGGTTAGCTAGTATCTGATGTACCAACAGTAATATTGCAAAAAGTTGCATGTTGCTAGGATTCGGACTCTTATTCAGAAGAATCGAGGTTCGATCCTCGTCAGGGCTTCTTCATTTAAGTTTTCCAAGGTTTCCGTAAATGCTGAGATGATTCTTTTGAAAAGGGAACGGTCAATTTCCTTTTCTCTTCTTTCCCAATCTGAACTCGTACTTCGTCGCTAATTACTTCCATTGATGACATCGATGTCAACGACACGTGAAACAGTAATTTATTGGATGATTAAAATTATGTCCCTAACCAGGCTTCGAACCTAGAATCTTGCCTATCTGGGGTCATATTATTAAGTTTGATTTAGACCGGAGCGGACACAGACGAACCAGCATCAGATAACGCGAGAAACGATAGGCGAGAGCGAGCGAACTGCATTTGGTGGTGTTCGGTTCGCGATCGCTAGTCTTCTGCCAGCTTTTCCAACGAACCATCGAAGTAAGCTCGCGCGCTCTACACTTCGGTACCAGTAGCACAGAAAGCTTTCGTTTGCAACCTTGTATACTTTTGTTGTTAACATGCTCTGCATGGACGATGGAGTCGTCAGAGGAGAAAGTAATGTTGATGCTAGAAGAATATAGCACAAATGGCTATAGAAATAGAAACTTCTGGAAGCACTCAAAGGTCCAACTGGGAACGTGAGAATGACGATAAATTCATTAGATTCTTGCATTAGTCGGAAACTAAGTGAATCAGCTCAAGCTTTTACTTCATTTGATTAAAAAGCAAAAGAAAACTAAATTTCCTTGAAAGTAAAAAAGTGCGATTGTGTATTCTTTACGCTGATTAAAATTACCAATGATAGAAAGACCTGATCATTTCCTTTGCTTTGATTCGTGGTAACTGTAATACAAGGTTTATGTTTCATTGTTACTTTAGAGATAATGGATTACCCAGTATCACGCTGTCTGCTTTCTGCCGAACTCTGTAGCACATTTTATTAAGCATCCTATGTGACACGGCGGAAGTACGTTTCACATTTAATTCGTCATATTTTGTTGCCTACAAACATCAGGAATTATCTGAGATATTGCAGCTACTCAAATACGAAATAGTCACTACCATATATGTTTCCAGTTGCTAGTAACCAGAGTGTATTACATTGGTCGTAGTTAATTAGTGTTTTGCCTTTAATTGTAATGAGGAGCCAGCGAAAAGCGCCAACCAACATAAGTGCAGCGTTTGGACTAATGCTAAAGAAAGCAGGCACTGCAATTCGTTGTTAGTCCGCTATCGCCGTGCATTTCACGTTACATGAGAATTCACAAAACCTAGAGCCTTTTCCTACACCATCTTGCTTATATTGTCTAAACCAGTGCGCCTCCCATGGAAACTAATTAACTCTGAATGTCAAAATTTTTCATCGTCGCTCTAACTCAGCAGGAAGTTAGGGGTAAAATGGAGATACTGCAATCACTGGTACCTTAATGTCTACCCACTTCAGTGTGTTAGCTACTTTTTTTATGAGTCTAACAGTCTTTCCGCAAACTAGTCACGTACGCCGGCTATTCAGAAAGTAAGATCCATCAGGCGCGGAAGGGAAACCACAGTGAAAATCTGACGAAGCTTTGCAGAGATGTGTAGGGCAGTGTCTGTAGTATACAATTAAAAGTTTTATATTTGAATATGCAAAACTTTAATTATGTTGGTTCCATTAGTTTCGGATTATTCACGCACAGACTAGCGAAAAAGCCAAAACTAAAATTTAACGTCTTACTTTGTTGAAAAAATACTTTTCCTCCTAAAGTAGGTGTCGGAAAATGATACAGTTTTATGGGTATCTTCAGTTGAATATGTGTAGCTAATAGAGTTAGTAGTAAATGCACGAAATTTTACTGCTTGGACAGCGAAAATGTAGTAAGCACATTTCTTTTTCCTTTAATTATTATATGGCTAGAATCATTGAGAAAATTTATGTAAAAGCTTGACGTTATGTGTATAGTATGTTGGAAGCCGCTAAGTGTTGTCATTCTCGAGTAATGGATGAACAGACCGCTACGGTCGCAGGTTCGAATCCTGCCTCTGGCATGGATGTGTGTGATGTCCTTAGGTTAGTTAGGTTTAAGTAGTTCTAAGTTCTAGGGGACTGATGACCTCAGAAGTTAAGTCCCATAGTGCTCAGAGCCATTTGAACCATTTTTTAAATGAATGAATATAAAACAGTCCGGATATTTGAACGCTGCGATGTTACACTGCCTCGAAAAGTATACTGCCTCAAAAAGTATACAGTTCCCAATTATAATACTTGTCTTATTTTGTTAAACCCTTATTGTAAGATGATAGCCCTTAATGAGTAGATTATGATATCATTTTAAATTTTTAAAGCACGTCGATAATTGTATGAAATGGTAAAAATCAAAATTTTGTTACCCCTGGTAGCCTTTAGACAGGTAACCTACAACTGGTGTTGGTTGATTGATTTAGTCGTTTAATAATGTAGGTTGCGAAAATTATGTTTTTGCTTGATTTACCAAGAGGAACGTAACTGCGCAAGTCGTTGACTTTGAGCCGACCTAGTTGTCGATGCAGCGGCAGATGGTAGTCAACAACACAATGGGTTGCGGGCAGTCTATCCGGAGGGGGTGCTGTTTACAAAGCGTTCCCTCCTGCGCTTCCAGATGTGCTAACACACGTAATGTGTAGCGGCAAACAAAGCGGAGCTACTACAGCTCGAGACTGCCTTACTGACACAATAGCTACAGCCGGGAACCGAGGAAACGTCGCAGACCTGGTGTGGATCACATGCTATAAACTGGTCCACACCTATCCTTGTCCTGAGCGTCAGGGAAGCTCGATACCAACCATTCTTCACACTCAACTGTCTTATTTTGGTATGCTGTGCTACCAACCTGTTGCTTCTTCTACGAAATGCGGCGGCCTTGCTAGGATAGTTAGCGCCCAGGGAACCTTAGAATTTTTGGTCTTCTCTCCGTGCTGACAGCTTCCTATTTCTTGTTTAATACGAACCGCTACTTGGCCTGTTTATTCATATATTGAGATCAAAACTTTACAGTGGCGTAAAAGGTACATATTTCAATGATTACTTTTTCTATGATACAATAAAGCTACATGAGAAACAGACCTGTTGTCTATGGGAACGAAAAGTCATCCTGGAAACATTTTCCGTCAAAATGCGACATTCCTGGGCTCACGGTTACCGTGCTTGTATGTCCATATCTCGCTGGTTCTGTCCTGCAAATGTCACTTCTATGCCTACTATCTCCAACTTTACCTCAGTGTTAAACCTGAAGGCATCAACAATGTGATCCCCCACATGAGTGATGATCTGTATTGAAAAATGAAAAGACATAGTCCAATTCTTGCAACAACAAACAGATTCTTTTTTCGTTCATAAAAATATGAGCTTAACCTTATATATAGCACTCAATGATCCAGGATCAGCAAGCAGGTGTAGCATTATGATGATGACGGCACATTACACCACCCACCATCGAAAATTCGTTCTACATCAAGCAATCAGTGTGGCTGCATGCCCGATTGCCCGAGAGACTTTCAAAAAGCACATTCACTGGGAAAACCTACACACAACATTTACCTTTCTGGTTGTATGGTAGCAGAATAAATGAAGGTCAGTTTCGCACCTTACATAAGAGTTTTATACATCGTAATGGGAAGGTGAATATGACACCTAACTTAGTTCAGTGGTAATGAGCAGATTTGCCTACAAGTATGTAATGCAAAAGGGATGATACTCAATCGACGGTATTAACACACCACTCCTATATAATGAATGTCAAAAAGCAGAAGGTGAAACAAGCAGCCAGAGGAAACGTTCTGTGTGGAAGCTAGCATGGGCAGATGCAGAGGCCACACCCCGGGAGCATTACGGAAAGCTCTTAAGGGGGCGTCCCATGGTGGGAGTCAGCGACTGGACGGTGACGTATACTGCAGACCGAGTAATGGGCCACCAGAAGTAGGACAGAAAGAAGCTTTAGAAAACTGCGCTTCGGAATTCCAAATGGATATGAACAAAACCAGTGACGCAGTTGATCATGTGAATGGCGAATGGTATACATGTGAGCGGGCACGAAACTTCTGATTGGCAGAAACGAACTAGGAAAGAGTAAAGTGCAGAGATTTCGACGCAGGTCAGTGGAAGGGCCCTTGCGATTGGTAGAGAGTGTTGCTGCAAAATAAGAGGAACGCTCCTATTGGTCGAAAAAAGCAGTGACGTGGAGAACGAAAGAGCCCAGGTGGGGAGAGAGCTCGGCTACGAGAAAGACGAGAGCGAAATTTTCGCTGATTCTTCTCTGAACTGGCGTCAAGTGTAGAATGGAGCGCATAACGCTTTGTACGATGAAGAGGAGAAATTTGAGTCAACACTGCGTTCACAGCAGCTGACATTCAGCTAGATATTAGCTGTAGCATCGCTGAGCTCCCACTATGGAGAACGTATCAGCCAGTTAGTTAACTGTCCTTGCGAGGACTGAGAGGGCATTTTAATATGCACGCTGCTCCAGCCATGAGCGTGTATATCGCCATATTCCAAGATGAGTGCATGTTTTATCGCATTATGAGCAACATAGGGAGAATTTCTGCTGAAAAAAGTCAGCAAAGGCTTAATTAGATTTTATAGGAATTTCGGTGGGGGAGAGCAGCCATTCAGATGACAGCTCATCGCAGCTAAGGTAAATACCGGACACAGAGGTGTAAACATGCTGGTTCACCAGCTTGCGTCCACTGTAAACTTGAGCGACCTTAGGTAATCTTTTGCTCAACATGTCACAAAACTAACCATCCTCTGTAGAATTGATTGTCATCCTAAACAGTGCCAAATTTTAAACTGGAATTGGATGATTTATCGTAGTATTGGCCAACATCATGACATAGTCGTAAGAACAATTTAGGAAAGAAACTTCTAGTTAAAATTTACCATTGTTGTCTTTAGGATTATTTCAATATCTGAGGACGAGATGTATTCGTTTGACAACTGTTGTAACATTGTCACATTGTAAACTGTGTAAATGCGTGTATTTCTGTGATAAGTTTGCAACATTAAACCAAAGCTATTTGTTGTTATTTGCTATTTAGTACTTATTTGGTATTTAGTAGTTCAAATGGTTCAAATGGCTCTGAGCACTATGGGACTTAACATCTGATGTCATCAGTCCCATAGAACTTAGAACTACTTAAACCTAACTAACCTAAGGACATTACACACATCCATGCCCGAGGCAGGATTCGAACCTGCGACCGTAGCGGTCGCGCGGTTCCAGACTGAAGCGCCTAGAACCGCTCGGTCACACCGGCCGGCTATTTAGTAGTTGTTGATCAGACACGAACCTTACAAAGTTGCTGAATTCTTTCCCTAGTTTAGTCTGCAATACTTTGCTGTCTTAAATAAAATTGCTCAATCAGGTTTCCAAAACCCTCCCAACCCCCCTTCTCCACTAAGGTGAAGTAGATTTTTCAGCTTTAAATCTAACGTTTTCTCAGATTTGTGTCTAATTTCACTCCTCTTATCCTTAATGTGAGATAAGAGAATATACGCTTGCCCATTTCGTGTCACAGCTGCTCTAAGTGCCGCCTCAGGTAGCTAGATAGCAACGGTGCGGATTTACTTGCAGATGGGCGGCCGTTTCGGTTGGAAGGCGCACGAAGCGCTATTCAGCCGCTCAGAAGTAAAGAAGGCAGCATCTGAGCAGGCGGATTGGCAACTCAATTAGGCGGGTAGGAGCGAGAAAATAGGCGCTTCGTTATCCGCGATTCATAATCAATCAAAGGCAGGCGATACGGCACCTGGGGCCGGGTGCTGGACGCTTCAGGCCGGAGGGTGAGGGTTGGAATGCCGATGCCTGCTTAGCAGCGCTCGTCTGCTAATTAAGACGGCGGTCCTGGCAATTAGTGGCGCTGCAGTCGTGGTGCTGGGTGGAGGGGTTGGAGGGGGCGGACCCTGTGCAAGAAGCCAGCCGTCTACCGGAGACCGCTCCGTCTTCCTCGCCCGCGGGGAGGGAAAACTGCGGGTTGAGGCGAAATGTGCGTGCAGGACTTTGACTGCCGCACCCGTGACTCTGTGAGGGTACTGATATCGATGGTACCACTCTGAGGTCGAATGAAACCTTTGCTCATATTTCATGACAGAGGTAAAACTCTTCTTTATTACTTATTTATTGGCCTGCGACGAGAACGATTTAGCCAGAGAAGCGAATGACAACAGATTTGGTATATAGAATACCGAATATACACTACTGGCCATTAAAATTGCTACACCACGATGATGACGTGCTACAGACGCGAAATTTAACCGACAGGAAGAAGATGCTGCGATATGCAAATGATTAGCTTGTCAGATCATTCACATAAGGTTGGCGCCGGTGGCGACATCTACAACGTGCTGACATGAGGAAAGTTTCAAACTGATTTCTCATACACAGACGGCAGTTGAACGGCGTTGGCTGGTGAAACGTTGCTGTGATGCCTCGTGTAAGGAGGAGAAATGCGTACCACCACGTATCCGACTTTGATAAAAGTCGGATTGTAGCCTATCGCGATTGCGGTTTATCGTATCGCGACATTGCTGCTCGCGTTGGTCGAGAGCCAATGACTGTTAGCAGAATGTGGAATCGGTGGGTTCAAGAGGGTAATACGGAACGCCGTGACGGATCCCATCGGCCTCGTATCACTAACAGTCGAGATGACAGGTATCATATCCGCATTTTTGTAACGGATTGTGCTGCCACGTCTCGATCCCTGAATCAACAGATGGGGATGTTTGCAAGACAACCACCATCTGCACGAACAGTTCGACGACGTTTGCAGTAACACGGACTATCAGCTCAGAGACAGTGGCTGCGGTTACCCTTGACGGTACATCACAGACAGGAGTGCCTGCGATGGTGTACTCAACGACGAAACTGGGTGCACGAATGGCAAAACGTAATTTTTTCCAATGAATCCAGGTTCTGTTTGCAGCATCATGATGGTCGCATCCGTGTTTGGTGTCATCGCGGCGAACGCAGATTGGAAGCGTGTATTCGTCATCGCCATGCTGGCGTAACACCCGGCGTGATGGTATGGGGTGCCATTGGTTATACGTCTCGGTCACCTCTTGTTCGCATTGACGGCACTTTGAACAGTGGACATTAAATTTCAGATGTGTTACGACCCGTGGCTCTATCCTTCATTCGATCCCTGCGAATCCCTACAGTTCAGCAGGATAACGCACTACCACATGTTGCAGGTCCTGTACGGGCCTTTCTGGATACAGAAAATGTTCGACTGCTGCCCTGGTGAGCACATTCTCCAGATCTCTCACCAATTGAAAAGTACGCCATCCAAGCTCTGTTTGACTCAATGCCCAGACATATCAAGGTCGTTATTACGGCCAGAGGTGGTTGTTGTGGGTAGTGATTTCTCAGGATCTATACACCCAAATTGCGTGAAAATGTAATCTCATGTCAGTTCTAGTATAATATATTTGTCCAATGAATACCCGTTTATCATCTGCATTTCTTCTAGGTGTAGCAATTTTAATGGCCAGTAGTGTAGGACATAGGCCTACTGCGTTACACTAACACCTATTAAAATTTATGGCATTTTACGTGGGACGTTCAATTAGTAACGTAACACGTCCTTTCCTGGGCCAGTTTCTATTGAAAAAAATGCGAACTTTGTAGTGGGACATCGTGGAACATTCCCGTTTCAACCCTTATAGTTTCACGAAATTCTGACAGACGGTGGCACTATACGTAGCCTTCAGGATGTGACAAAGTTGCGTTCCGAGCAGAGAGCTGTCATTGGATTTCTTTTAGCGGAAAACCAGAACATTGCAGATATTCATAGGCGCTTTGAGAATTCGTACGTAGACCTGGCACTGAACGAAGACACACTGTTGGACGATGCGCGTGTCATCATTGCAACAAGGACGCGCAAACATGTCCGATCTTTCGCGTGCTGGCAGGCCGCACACGGCAGTGACTCCTGAAATGTTCTAACGTGCGGACACTCTCTCTCGAGGTGATCAATGGATCCAATCAAACACCTCACTGATCAAGTGAGCGTCTCTGACATACTCGTTCACTAGGTGTGCGACGCGGGGTTCCTCGTCTCCTAATAGACGGAGGTGAGGGTATGATCTGGAGTGCCCCAGGGAAGTGTGGTAGGTCCGCTGTTGCTTTCTATCAACAAAAATGATCTTTTGGATAGGGTGGATAGCAATGTGCGGCTGTTTGCTGATGATGCTGTGGTGTACGGGAAGTGTCGTCATTGAGTGACTACAGGAGGATACAAGATGACTTTGTCAGGATTTGTGATTGGTGTAAAGAACGGCAGCTAACTCTAAATATAGATAAATGTAAATTAATGCAGATGAATAGGAAAAAGAATCGCGTAATGTTTGAATACTCCATTAGTAGTGTAGCGCTTGACACAGTCACGTCGATTAAATATTTGGGCGTAACACTGCAGAGCGTTATGAAGTGGGACAAGCATGTAATGGCTGTTGTGGGGAAGGCGGATAGTCGTCTTCGGTTCATTGGTAGAATTTTGGGAAGATGTGGTTTATCTGTAAAGGAGACCGCTTATAAAACACTAATACGACCTATTCTTGAGTACTGCTCGAGCGTTTGGGATCCCTATCAGGTCGGATTGAGGGAGGACATAGAACCAATTCAGAGGCGTGCTGCCAGATTTGTTACTTGTAGGTTTGACCATTAGGCGAGTGTTACGGAAATGCTTCAGAAACTCGGGTGGGAGTCTCTAGAGGAAAAGAGGCGTTCTTTTTGTGAATTGCTTCTGAGGAAATTTAGAGAACCAGCATCTGAGGCTGACTGCAGTACAATTTTACTGCCGCCAACTTACATTTCGCGGAAAGACCACAAAGATAAGATAAGAGAGATTAGGACTCGTACAACGACACATAGGCAGTCATTTTTCCCTCGTTCTGTTTGGGAGTGGAACAGGTAGAGAAGATGCTAGTTGTGGTACGAGGTACACTCCGCCACGCACCATATGGTGGATTGCGGAGTATGTATCTACATGTAGATGTAGATGACCATAAAGACCAACGAAGACCATCAGTGCAGGGCTGCTTGAGCGTGAGGAGGCTGCTCGTGACAATTTTTGTCGAACATCGTCACAAGCGATAAAACATGACTTACATCACCTCGAACCGGACATGAAACGGTAATACCTCCGCCAAGAAACCGTTCAAAACTGCACCGTCAGCCGATAAAGTCATGGTGATGGTCTTCTGGAACTATGAAGGGGTTATTCTGTTTGATGTCTTCAATCACGGTGAAACGATCAACTCAGGAAACAGAAGAAACGGCTGCAGCGTGTACGTCGCCACAAAAATGCCAACGAACTTCTCCATGACAACGCAAGTCTATACACATGCCTGTACACCCGAGAGGAACTCCCAAACCTTCACTGGACTGTTCTTTCTCTCCACCCTGCAGAGAGGATTTTGCACCTTCCGACTTCCGTTTGGCCCAATAAAGGACGTACAGCGCGAAAAGAAGTACATGGATGATGGATGGGAAGGTTATTGATGCAGCAAGACGTTGTCTTCGATGACGACCGGTAGAATGGTTCCTTGCGGGGGATACAGGCCTTCAAAGTGAGCTGGCGTATGGCTGTCGCACTGAACGGAGATTATGTTGGGCAAAAGAGTGGGGGATAATTTGGTGTATTTGAATCCTGAATAGAAGCGACCTGCACGCAGAAAAAAAATGTGTTGCATTACTTATTGATCGCCCCTCGCACAAAAAATGGTTCAAATGGCCCTGAGCACTATGGGACTTAACATCTGAGGTCATCAGTCCCCTAGGGCTTAGAATTACTTGAACCTAACTAACCTAAGGACGTCACACACACCCATGCCCGAGGCAGGATTCGAACCTGCGACCGTAGCAGTCGCTCGGTTCCAGACTGAAGCGCCTAGAACCGCACGGCCACACCCCCTCGCACATGCAACCCAGTCCATGCATGACATCTTCTCATGCAGGATTCATTTTTTCCAATACATAATTATATAAATCAGCGTCTTACAGCTACAGGGCAACACTTAGCTGTGGCTAGCAGCCGAAACAAGTCGCCACAAATGTAGGTTAGGCAATTCCCTCTCTGATCGAGGACCTTAAAAACTTGCACCTTTATCTGATGCAATGTCAACATGCAAATTTCACCTGGTTGAGGTCTGCGGTCTCTGCAGCTTGTACTTTGCAGTACGGAGATGGCTGAACTTCTGTCCTATAGAGATATGGAGGATAACAGCCGTGAGCTACCCAGATGCATGTTATCGTAGTAGTTTGACGTCTAGATAGGTTTGTTCGTGGAAAACGAGATTTTCGCAGACTGCTCGGCTGTTTTGCAGCGTAATGTCTCCTTTTGGACTGTTGCGGGAGCTTCCACATTTGGGACAAGTTTTCAAATTAGAAGGAAGGTCAGCGTTGGCCGTAATTTTTTTTTTTTTTTTTGGTCATCAGTCTACTGACTGGTTTGATGCGACCCGCCACGGATTCCTTTCCTGTGCTAACCTCTTCATCTCAGAGTAACACTTGCAACCTACGTCCTCAATTATTTGCTTGATGTATTCCAATCTCTGTCTTCCTCTACAGTTTTTGCCCTCCACAGCTCCCTCTAGTACCATGGAAGTCATTCCCTCATGTCTTAGCAGATGTCCTATCATCCTGCCCCTTCTCCTTATCAGTGTTTTCCACATATTCCTTTCCTCTCCGATTCTGCGTAGAACCTCCTCATTCGTTACCTTACCAGTCCACCTAATTTTCAACATTCGTGTATAGTAGTAATATTGATGGTTTATTGATAGAAAATCAATTTTCAATCACATAGTGATCAATTTCAGTGCTGTGGTATACAAATTAAACTCATAGGCACTGGTATCAAGTTATTATCGGTAACCAAAGCTAAGAAACGATCACGATCAGCTTTGGTTACTGATAATAACTTGATACCAGTGTCTATGAGTTTAATTTGTACACCACAGCACTGATGATGATCACTATGTGATTGAAAATTGATTTTGTTATCAATAAACCATCAATATTACTGCCAACGCTGACCTTTCTTCTAATTTCACGTATATGGTCGTTGTGCATACAGCACTCCATGGAGTCGTCAATCAGTTCTTCAAATACTTGTGAGGTGATTCCTGCACTCTTCCGAAAATTTACAGTTCTGTCATTAAATGGAATAGATGTACGAGTTTAGGTTGTGACATATATTTGACGACACATAGAATTTGGGTCTGGCCGTGAGCCGCGCTCTGACAGCCAAAAGGTATTGTTGATGATGATGGGTTTGTGGGACGCTCAACTGCGCAGTTGTCAGAGCCCGTACAAATTCCCAACCTTTGCTCAGCCCTGTCTCGCCACTTTCAGGAATGATGATGAAATGATGAGGACAGAACAAACACTCAGTCACCTGGAGGCAGGTGAAAATCCCTGACCCCGCTGGGAATCGAACCCGGGACCCCTGCTCGGGAAGCGAGAACGCGGGACCGTGAACCGCGAGCTGCGGACCCAAAAGGCGGTAGCTCAGCGTGTTCGGTCAGAGGGTTAGCTACTCCCTGAGGGAAAAAAAAAAAAAAAAAAAAAAAAAAAACCTGAGTGATCGAACAACGAAGAACCTGAACCTGAGTCCGCCCGAACAAATACAACAAACATTATAGAACAAAATGAGATTAAATTTAAAAAAAGGGCATGACGCGATACGCGGCAAATCCCGGTTCGAGTCCCGGTTCGACAAAAATTTTCACTGTCGTCCTTCCATTTCACACCTGATGGTCGTCCATATTTTCGACTGCGAATACATTTAATCTAATTCATATCGGGTGTAGTCGCCGCAGTAGCTGTTCCTTCGGACATCTATGCATGTTCGAAGGAACTTCGCATCGTAATTCAGATTAACACAGGCACTGCAATACCGTATGTATTTATCATTCCGAGACGACTAGAAACTATTTTGAATAGAACGTTTTTCTACGCCGTATCAGGCATGGTAATGTGTTGTGTTTTCTATGTTTCCGTATTTTGTCCATTGTCTGTTGGTGACGCGTCCTGGGCGGTTTACGTTCGAAAAAAAGTTGAAATAAAACAATTATCTGGGTCAGTCGCTCTTTTTATTTCATCCACGACGCTGTCAAATTCATGTGAACGATGATATTATCTTACCTTTTTGCTAGCTGGATGCAGCCAGTTTTTTGTTGTGGTTTCATTTTGCTATAAAAAGGTATAACAGGCACTTGTTGGCGTAATATGGCACTAAGTTTATAAATTTTAAATGGTGATAGAGTTACTTGCAATCTGTTCCAGTGAACAGAACCCTCCAGTTCATCATAAATATACATTTTAACTTAATTTGTCTCACGGAACAGGAACCAATAGTATAAACAAACCAAAGATTATAACGACGTGAAGATATAGTGGCTCAGAGATCATTCATTACCAGTTGACACTGTGCACCATAGATACATGTAACTATTATACAGTTGAAACTTCCTGGCAGATTTATTATACAGTTGTTTCATTCTTTACAACAACTTGTTGAAAGTATTGCTACAGCAAATATACGACGTTAAAGACACAAACAAAAATCGTAAAAAATATAAAAAGCTTACAGACTTTATATTAGCATAATCCATTTCTTACTATTTCTGCATTTACTGTCATGTATTTGCAACTGCAATACAAGTTCTTGTAAAGAATGAAAGAGCTTTATTATGTTACTGGTTTGTGTTCTGTGAGATAAATCAAGTTAGAAACGTATATTTATGACGAACCGCAGGGTTCTGTGAACTGGAACAGACAGTAAATAACTCTAGCACCCAGAATGAGATTTTCACTCTGCAGCGGAGTGTGCGCTGATACGAAACTTCCTGCCAGATTAAAACCGTGTGCCGGACCAAGACTCGAACTCGGGACCTTTGCCTTTCGCGGGCAAGTGCTCTACCTACTGAGCTACCCAAGCACGACTCACGCCCCGTCCTCACAGCTATACTTCTACCAGTACCTCGTCTTCTGGCAGAAGTAAAGCAGTGAGGACGGGGCGTGAGTCGTGCTTGTCATTCACGCTAACAGATTCCTGTTATACATTTTGATGGTGAAATGAAACCACAACGAAAAACTGTCTGCGTCCAGCTAGCAAAAATGTAACATTATATCCTCGCTCCACTTAAAGAAGAGAGTGTAAGTCTCGAAACGCGTCGTGAGATGAAATAAGAAGAGTATCTGACACATATGATTGTTTTATTTAAACTTTTATTGTCATCAACCGTCGCAGTTATTTACTGCTGTCCAACGTGAACGACATAAGGTCACAATCGAAAGTTACCTCGGCGTATTTCAGTGGCTTTTATGAGGGAGATTTGTTACATCAGTCAGTTCCCTGCCGGCCGGAGTGGCCGAGCGGTTCTAGGTGCTACAGTCGGGAACCGCGCGACCGCTACGGTCACGGTTTCGAATCCTGCCTCGGGCATGGATGTGTGTGATGTCCTTAGGTTAGTTAGGTTTAAGTAGTTCTAAGTTCTAAGGGACTGATGACCTTATAGCACTTAAGTCCCATAGTGCTGAGAGCCATTTTTAGTCAGTTCCCGCGTGAAGAGTGAAGCGGCCGTAAATAGAGGTAATGTGGACAAGGTAGCAGACAAGTACGAAAATGGACGCACGGGCAGTTCCGCTCGCACTGCGACTGCATTAGAACCGCCCCCGCACTACTGCTGCCGCCGCCGCCACTGTGCTTTTAATTAAACTTGGGCCGCAAGTTGCTCGCCTCCGCCCGCCATCTGCTCTTTCTATAAATGTAATTGTTTCCCGCAGCAGAGCGTTCCATAAAGAAAACAGCCGCCGCCACCGCCGCCCCGCGACCAATCCGGCGCGATAGGCGCTCTCGGCGACGGAAGCGTCTGCGGCAAACTTGTCAGCGTGAATGAAAGCAGAAGCAAATGGCCGCACATACTGCACCAAGCTGCAGAACACACCGATGTTTCACCTCCGTACCAAGAACGAAGCTTACGTTTTAGCTTTCTGTAGACAGAGATGTCATTAGAGTCGGTGCACAACATCGGTCTCTCGGACCCATCGTTCATTTTAAACATCATGTGTGGTAGCACTGTAAAAAACCACGCTCTCTCTTTTTTAGTATTTTCCTTCTAATACTTGCCATGAGTAAAGCAACATTCAACGAAAAAAATTCAAATAGCTCTCAGCACTATGGGACTTAATTGCTGATGTCATCATCCGCTAGAACTTAAAACTACTTAAACCTAACTAAGCTAAGGACATCACACACAACCATGCCCGAGGCAGGATTGGAACCTGCGACCGTAGCTGTCGCGCGGTTCCAGACTGTAGCACCTAGAACCGCTCGGCCACTCTGGCCAACCAACATTCAAGGATCAGCTTGACTTTGTCAGTCTAGCGACAAACTGTATTTAGAAGTGAGCGTGAGCTTAGGTGCCTGTCTGACAGCATGTTTTGCATTATATGTAATAATTAGATAAGTCCAGAGATAATATGTTTCTAAATACTATGTATTTTGCTTTCGGTTACTATTTCAGATTTTCTTATTTTATAGCATGTTATTACATGCACGAATTTATGTTGTTTTTGAGCTATAGCAGACAGAAAGGAATACAAGCGTCTCAAAAATGAGATCGACAGGGAGTGCAAAATGGCTAAGGAGGGATGGCTAGACAACAAATGTAAGGATGTAGAGGCATATATCACTAGGGGTAAGATAGATACTGCCTACAGGATAATTAAAGAGACCTTTGGAGAAAAGAGAACCACTTGTATGAATACTAAGAGCTTAGATGGAAAGCCAGTTCCAAGCAAAGAAGGGAAAGCAGAAAGATGGAAGTATAGTAAAGGGGGCGATGTACTTGAGGACAATATCATGGAAATGGAAGAGGACGTAAGTGAAGACGAAATGGGAGATACGATACTGCGTGAAGAATTTGACAGAGCACTCAAAGAAAAAAGACCCTGGGAGTAGACAACACTCCATTAGAACTACTGATAGCCTTGGGAGAGCAAGCCGTGACTAAACTCTACCGTCTGGTGAGCAAGATGTATGAGACAGGCGAAATGTCCTCAGACTTCTATCCCAATCCCAAAGAAAACAGGTGTTGACGGGTGTGAAAATTACCGAACTATCAGTTTAATACGTCATGGCTGCAAAATACTAACGCGAATTATTTACAGACGAATGGAAAAACTGGTAGAAGCCGACCTTGAGGAAGATCGGTTAGAATTCCGTAGAAATGTTGGAAGACGTGAGGCAATACTGACCCTAACACTTACCTCAGAAGATAGGTTAAGGAAAGGCAAACCTTCGTTTCTATCATTTGTAGACTTTGAGAAAGCTATTGACAATGTTAACTGGAATACTTTCTTTCAAATTCTGAATGTGGAAGTGGCTAAATACAGAGAGCGAAAGGCTATTTACAATTTGTACAGAAACCAGATGACAGTTATGAGTCGAGGGGCACGAAAGGGAAGCAGTGGTTGGGAAGAGAGTGAGACAGGGTTGTAGCCTATCCCAAATGTTATTCAATCTATACATTGAGCAAGCAGTAATGAAAACAAAAGAAAAATTTGAAGAAGGAATTAAAATCCATGGAGAAGAAATAAAAGCTTTAAGGTTTACCAATGACATTTAATTCTGTCAGAGACAACAAAGGACCTGGAAGAGCACTTGCACGAAATGGACAGTGTCTTGAAAGGAGGATATAAGGTGAACATCAACTAAAGCAAAACGAGGATAATGGAATGTAGTCGCATTAAATTAGGTGATGCTGATGGAATTAGTCTAGGAAATGAGACATTTAAAGTAGTAGATGAGTTCTGCTATTTGGGGAGCAAAATAACTGATGATTGTCGAATTAGAGAGTATATAAAATGTAGTCCAGCATGGCAAGAAAAGCATTTCTGAAGAAGAGAAATTTGTTAATATCGAGTATAGATTTAAGTGTCAGGAACTCTTTTGTGGAAGTATGTGTATGGAGTGTAGCCATGTATGGACGTGAAACATGGATGATAAATAGTTTAGACAAGAAGAGAATATAAAATTTTGAAATGGGGTGCTACAAAAGAATGCGGAAGATTAGGTAGATCACATAGCTAATGAGGAGGTACTGAATAGAATTAAGGAGGAGTTTGTGGCACAGTTTGACTGGAAGAAGGGATCGCTTGATAGTATACGTCCTGAGACTTCAAGGGATCACCAATTTAGTGTTGGAGGGAAGCGCGGAGGGTAAAAATCGTAGAGGGAAAACAAGAGGTAAATACACTAAGCAGATTCTTAAGGATGTAGGATGTGGTAGTTACTTGGAGATGATGAAGCTTGCACAGGATAGAGTAGCATGGAGAGCTGCATCAAACCAGTCTCTGGACTGAAGGCAACAACAACAAGAACAACAACGGGATGGAGGAATACGATTTCTGGAGTTGATCCAGATTTACAGTTTCATGATACAGGTGAATGGGAAAATTTGAACGACGACGACAGTTTTGACGATACTGATGCTGATTCTGACTTTTTGGTAGTTGATGATCACCACCGAATAGAGGGCAATACTGTTGAAGAAAATGCTTTATTGGGACAAGGACCTGTTGTAACCTGCACCACAAATACTGTAATCCCTCACAGCGAACATATTTCCTTTAAGGCAAAGATAATTTCAAGTGGGAACGTTCAGATTTTGAACAAGGATAGCACCTGAACACATATCGAAAGGAGGAATGGTTGAACTAAAAGCAAAAATCGAAATTTGGCGCAAACGCCTACTAAATTCCAAATACAGGAGAAATTATTTGATGACGAAATCTTAGAGGCATACCGGTACCAAGTGAAGGTGTACAAAAAATATGTATGTGAAGTGTCCTGCGTGAAAGGAAAGGAAAACGGCATATGGGCCATACCCGCGCGGCCATTAATGAGATTTACTGTTGAGTGCGGAAAACTCTACCTCGATTTAAATCAGTGGCGGGTTGCTTGGTATCCAAAAACGGGTTGGGCTGTTGACATGAACGATTCTTTTATTCTTGGCTGCAATTTCGCGTCTGGTGCTACAGAGAGCGATACAGACTAGGCACTATAGCTTGACAGTCGGTGATGGCCATCAACAGCCTCTGATGAAGCCTCATAATTCATTGAGTGATATTATAACACATACTGTTACGAGCCGTCCCCAGAACGCCACACGCCGCGAAAAGCGCATGGGCGGGCCGCGCAAGGCAGGAAACGAAGGACGAATTGAGAAGTAAGTAATGAATACGAACGCAGGTGTGAGATTGGGAGTCTTTTAATGAGTAACAAACCGCTGCTGTATACGTGATTTGCTTATCCATGTTATTACGAAGTACCTGGAAGTTCAAGCAACGATTAAAGCATCTATATAATTATTGAAAGGAAATGAACATTATGAAAATAATTCCCTACATACAGGGGAACCGAAATCTGCAAATAGGTTTCTGCTGCTTTCAGTTTGACAGGAATTAGTAAGTTTTTCAATATGACGGCGGCCTTTAAAAAGATTCTAGTTTAAACCGAGTATTGAAGTTGAGACACTCAAGAATACGGAAAAAGCCCGCCGTTCCAACGTCAGTGGTTGTGTGAGGTGTATGGCTCAAGGAGTGACAACTAACAGCTTGACAGCTTAGCAAGTTGGCACCACAAATGCCTTTTATAGCCGTTGGCACACTAGTCTGATTTGCCGACCGGCTAACAAAACCCCTGAGCATCGCCACTCCTGGTCATTCTGTAAGGTTTTCTAGGAGATCGTAGATCTGCGACCACTTCTCGTCTATAGGTGCGCTCCGCCATACTGCGGTAAGGTCTAACAGTTGGCTACTTCGGGCACAATCTAGTAATGGTGCTCGAGTTCGATTGCAGTTTCGGTCGTTTCGCGATCGCAAGTATTTCGTGATACTACGGGAGAACAGCAGCGCCAGACACGTAAGGTTCCCGAAAGTCTGATATCCTCTTCTTGCTGCCGAAAGCTTTTCAAAAAAAATGTTCAAATGTGTGTGAAATCTTATGGGACTTAACTGCTAAGGTCATCAGACCCTAAGCTTACACACTACTTAACCTAAATTATCCTAAGGACAAACACACTTACCCATGCCCGAGGGAGGACTCGAACCTCCGCCGTGACCAGCCGCACAGTCCGTGACTGCAGCGCCTGAGACCGCTCGGCTAATCCTGCGCGGCGAAGCTTTTCTCATGGTTCAGTATTTTCTTTCCGAATTATTCTCGAGTTAAACATGTGTGGTTATAGGTCAGTGATGTTTCTACATGTCACGCTGTGAATGTCTTCGTGTAAGTGGAGTTCGCACTCAGTTAAGAGTACGTTGGTCTGTGCTAATTTCATTTCTACCACATTTCCTCCAGTATCCACTCAAACCAGTGTCCCCTGCGAGTAGGGTCGTGGTCCATGCCTTCCTACAGTCTGTTGGTGAGTAGAATAACAATATTAGAGCTCGAAGGCTTATCAATATTTCATGTTGTCCGCCAACTGAAGCATGCTCTTTTCATTCAGGCCGCCTGGGATACGAAAACAGTGGCAGACAGTTTAAGTGGGGTAGAGCAATACTTTCCCTTGTTTGGCTTAGCTGAACTGTACGACACACGACATGCTTACTCAAGTTTCCATGAACTCAGCATCGTGCTCGACTCGTAGTAAATGTGAAGTAGGGATTTTATTTGTCTGAAAGTAATACGTACGTCGGAATGCCTTTAAAGAACGCTGAGGTATGTGAGTGATGACGTTTAGATGCTGGACGGAAGAGTGCCGGAACGTCTGAAGTTCCCTCGCAGAAGTTGTACGCTTTAGAAGCAATCGTGAGGAAGAGGATTTTTTTCGGCTACCGCCCTTGTAAGCTGGTCTTACGTCGTGCACGACTCCTGTAGTCGGTCGGGAGGCAAGAGGAAGCGCGCTCCCCCTCCCCCACTTCCCGCCAGCAGCCCTCCCACACTCCCTATTTCCCCTCGCGCCTTCCTTTCTCTTTCTTTTCGCGGTCCCTACCCCTTTCCGCGCCGAGGCGAGAAGCTTTATCTTAATCTGCAGCCTGAAGAACGCCGAGGGTAGAGTCAGCCGCTGCGCGCTCCTCTGCAGGGCACGTATGCCAGCAGCCAGGCAGCGAGACCAGCGCCGCCGGCGGAACGTGATTAGTGGGCGCGGAGGAGGGGAGAAGGGTGAAGAGGAGGAGTGGGGGGGGGGGGACCACTCGGGGAGTCCCCGCCCGCCTCTCGCACTGCTTTCATACCAAACGGCGCTCCTGGTAACTCAACTCCTTAGACCTTTGAGAATCCGGGAGCCAGTATATTGGGAGTCAACTTGCACGTTTGTGGCAAACGAGGCCGTACATCGAGAAGTGAGAGACCGCCGAAGTGGTGCTGTAGTAAGACACTGGATCGGTAATCTGGAACACAACTGTTCGAATCCTCGTGTGACCGTGTAGATCTAAGTTTGCTGTAGTTTCCCTAAACCGTATAACACGAGTACCGGAATAGTTCTTTGGTTTCATACGCTACGACATGGTCGCGTATTGAACAGCGATCCACAAAATGTAGAATAAATTCCTGTATTTCCGTCTGTGATCGCAAACCTGAAGGTCCTCAGACTACCGGTTTCGTTCAGCAACGGCCATCTTCAGATCTGCAGCAAAACATGGGAGAAAACACAAACACTTCCAGTGGATTGTGCACAGGTTAAAAAAGTAATGTAGCCCATAAGACAAGCATTATTGGCATACATGTGAAAATTACACGCTTTAAATATGACGAAGCGTACCTGTTTTAAGAACACGATTCCAATTATAATATAGCAATAGTGGCATCGTTAACAGGTAGCCGTGCGGGATTAGCCGAGCGGTCTCAGGTGCTGCAGTCACAGACTGTGCGGCTGGTCCCGGCGGAGGTTCGAGTCCTCCCTCGGGCATGGGTGTGTGTGTATGTCCTTAGGATAATTTAGGTTAAGTAGCGTGTAAGCTTAGGGACTGATGACCTAGCAGTTAAGTCCCGTAAGATTTCACACACATTTGAACATTTTTTTTTGTTAACAGATAAACACAAAATTAGTTCAACAACTTCGTGCATAAATAAAATATGCTATGCACTATAGCCACTTTGCTAACAGCAATGGTGGTCAAAACAACTGCCCTACATCTGGTACTTCTTTTTATTCCATATCGTACGATTATATGACTGAAGGATCTGGCGAGATTGCCACGCAAATAGTTTGTGGCTACTGTACAGCACTTTGTTTTGAACATAGCACAGTTAACAAAATGACTCTAGTGTATATCATATTTTACTTATGTGCGATGATGGTGAGTTGATTTTATGTCAGTCTTTTGACGATGCTACTATGACTCCATTATATTGGGACATGGTTTAAAAACACATACGCCTCGTCATATTTAAAGCGTATGATTTTCACATGTATTACTTTCCATTATGGCACATTTTATTGTTTCAAGCTATAGACAATCCACCAGCGGTATTTGTATTTTTTACCATGTTTTCCGCATATCTGATGATAGTCATTGCTGACCGAAACCGGTACTCTGAGTACCTACAAGTTTGTGATCATAGACGGAAATAAATAAATGTATTCTACAGTTCCTTCGAACAAGACACATCAGATTTCCTTCCCCAAACTTCTCTGATCCGAGACCGTGCTCCCTCTCTAATAACACGCTGTTGACGGGACGGTAAAACTTAATATTCCTTTCCTAATCTTACGGAGTAGTGAAAGACATGAAATGATCCTTGTACCACAACGAAAGAAACGTGTGCCTTTGCTTTTGCGTGCTCACCTTATCCTATTATAACTACACTAACTTTTCCAACAGAACTTTCTATGACGTCTCTGCTGCAGTCCACACGAACTGTTATCTCTTATAATTCGCTGTCATAATAGTATAGTGTCTTCTGTTGTCACTATAATTCCCAGTTAAAGTGCAATCTTCAACTTAATGGCTTGGTCTGCTGGCTTCTTTCCCTTCGTCTTCTTCCCAAAATCTCTTCAAGAATTTGGTGGCTCGTTTCTTGCGTTCCTTTGTCCAATGTTTTTCAGAGTTTTGTCTTAGCTTTCTCTGCGAATGTGTGATTTGCGGCTGGCATTGCAAACGCTTTCCAAACGTGTTCTCTTATGGTATCTTCTGTGGGATTAATTTCTGGCAAGCCCTGCTTAACTACTTCTACGCAAGTGATGGTAACCTTCTTTGTAGCCAAGCGATGTAGCCGTGCGGTCTGAGGCGCTTTGTCACGGTTCGTGTCGGATATTCGAGTACTCCCTCGGCATGGGTGTTTGTGTTGTCATTAGCGTAGCTTAATTTAAGTTAGATTAAGTAGTGTGTAAGCTTAGGGACTGATGATTTCAGCAATTTGGTCCTATAAGACTTGACCATAAATTTCCAATTTTTTCCCTTTTTCGCCTTTTTTATGTTAAGTAATTTCTTTGTTAATCTAGTTTTGTCCATTCTGGAGTTGTGACTACAGAACTTGAAGCGTATTTTACGTATTGTAAAGGTCTGTAATTTTTCTTTTAATCACATGCCATTTATATCAGTGGGACCAATAAATATTTCTCAGAATTTGTCGCTCTTACTTTGAAATTTCGTCAATATCTGAATGGCCTCGTAGAGATGTAGTTTCTGCGGCGTATAGTGTTCCAGGGAAGTCACTGTCTCGTGATGCATAAAGTCCACAATGGTGACATACGTGATCGTATTTCAACGTATCCTTAATACTGTCTTTAGACACCCAATCTGCTCAGCAAACGATCTGCCTTTTCTACACCTATTTCATATACACCAGCCACATGATCTTTTTCCTGTTTATCTCTGTTTAAACAGCATTTTGGATAGTATTACTTCTTTTTCTTCTTCTTCTTCTTCTTCTTATTATTATTATTAGCAGTAACTATTATGTCTTTATAATTTTTCGTCGGTAAGTGCAGCCGGCGGCTCCACGGAGCTGCGAAGCGAAACGCGTTTTCTCTGTCAGATAAACAATACTTGACAGGAAGAGATATGGTGACAGTTGGATCACACTTGTTGTGTGACAGAAGTGTGACAGGTTGACCGTTTCTTCGTTAGTGCTCATGGAAGGATTTGACATTTGACTTCGCTTAGATCAACGCCCCCAGTTATTCTGACTCCTTCGTGTGCAACACGTTGTCACTGGAATCTGATTTGCAGAACAGTTACATCTTACTGCTAGGAAGGATAAGTTCTTCTTACTGCTAGCAGTGTCTACGTCTCTGGGCTTAAGCAACGCTATTTTTGTTTATATGATGTTGATTTTACATGAAAGTTACTGATGTGTCGCTCGGACCATCACAGGGAAAACAGTGATCAAAGTTTACAAAAGTTTGTTAGGCACGGAAACTAACGTTTGCTTCGACAGTAATAACAAAATTACAGTATCTCACCGGTATGAAGACTTGACAATATGGTGATTCCAGAGGCTAACAAAGTAACACATTTAGGATCTTCACAGACAAATACACTTGCATAGAAAATATTCTAAGTCCAATGAAGCTGTCTTGAAGAACGCCAGCATAGGAAGAGATACAGTCTGATTGCACCAACGGCAACAACAACGAATGCTGAATACAGCGTCGGTCCCTACGATGGATTTCAAAAGGATCCTAAGATAATAGCGTGAATAACACCCGGCCGGAAGCTAGGAGAGGCTCTCGAAGCCAGGAGAACTGCCTGTACAGCTCTGACGCCGACTTAACAGCGGCCGGCGACGGAATACGCGCTGCACTATTTTCTGGTCAGGTGTGTGGCTGAAGCGTATAGGTCCCTCGGAAGTGGCGGCCTCTGTTAGCGCTAGTACCGACGCCTTGTGTCCGTCCGTTACTGCGACACGGCGAGTCCGTGACGCTAAGACGTGCAGGGGCTATGTAGGCAGCACGCTTGCCCGAGGTGCTCGCTAGGTTGCCGGTTGCTTTTCGGGAGATCTCCGGTATAGCAGATTCCACTGATGTTTACGGGTTTTTGATGATTAATTCTTCTCTAACCAAGTTAGCTGGCAAGCATGTCATTTATGCGGAGGAACGATGCAACAATGGAGCAGCAAGGTGCCTGAATGCGGGGTTATCATGACGAGGGAGGGAGTAATCAACAGCCAGAACAGCCATGTGTGGTAGTGAAAGGGTACAGTACCGCCCGACATTGAAAGTAGGTACAACATACTTCATTATTTTTGTCAGAAGAACACATTTTTTTCTAATAATAACTCAATTTCAGTTAATACAGTGAAGCCGGATACCAGTGTGGGAAAGAATGACAACTTATTTATTTAATTGATCACATGTGCACTCCCACAAAATAAATCCCTACTTCCAGTTTGGTGAGATCTGTGAAATGAATGAATGTATGGTCGTCTGCTAACCGCAGATAGTGAATGTGAATATATGATCATCTTTGAGACGATCCTTTGGCCACCTTTGGTGGGACCAAAGACATGAAATTTACCTGAGCTTTGAGCGCCTGAAATGTGGCTGACCAATACGGTAGCAAGGTGCTCCCCCACTTCAACAGAGGTGCGAGAGAACCTGAATAACGGCCATGTTTCGGCACTCTGCCGCTGAATCTTGTGTTGTTAAGACCTGTCTTAGTTGTGCTCCGTAAAGACAAAAGAGTTGAGACATGGTATGCATGTGGAATATTTAAGAGTAGTTTGAAATAATAATTTCTCTATTTCAGGAACTTTTGTGGGGAGAATTAAATGTCAGGCAGGTAATATTAATGGGATCGTAGTAATCTTCAGAAGTGACCAACGGTCACAATGAAACCACATGTAGCAATAAGTTGAAATACTTCCATGTGCTTAAGTTAAGCTGAATTACTAGCGTATGTACAATAAGTTGAAATATTTAAGAAATAGCGTGTGTACCATAAGTTGAAATATTTAAGAAATGGCGTGTGAAGGACTTGAAATTAGAGACGAGTACTTCCACGTGGTGAGTACTGTGTGAGTCTCAATCTGTGTATGACACAAAGGATAAAGTGAAGTACGCGTCCATGGTATCAGTTGAGGACTCGCGTATGTGATGAATATGTTCTTAATATTTCTTTGCGTGATATGATTCCGTGTGACGCTAGATTCAAACTCTGAGAGAGAAGCAAGGTGAGTCGGCCGTCTATCCATCAACGCAACTGGCTTGCATTGCACAGGAAGACGTGCATATATCTCCAGAGTTCATAGTAGGAAAGTGGAATTACAAAGTGGGGCAGTGCCGTGTGAAACTGGGATAAATACTAATTGAAGTGGGAAAGCTGAAAGTGATAGTGTTGTGACTATTTATTGTATTGTATTCCATGTGTAGTGTGGTGTATGTCATGTAATTTGGGTATGTGTGATTTGCATGGGAGAGTAGCAAGGTAGTTTCAAAAGATTAGTGGGTTATGCTTGTTCCTTCGGTGCCGCTCGATCTGGAGGAAAGTTTCGTGATGATAATTGTGAGAGTCGAAGTGTGAGATATAATAAAAGATCCACCATCCTATCCAGAAAGTGCACTGTAGCGTTAAATAATTACGAGACCATTAGGTAGAGAATCATCAATGTAAAGCCATGCCCACTGGGCGGAATTTCTCATGTGTTATTGTTGTAGGTTATAGAATTTTTGTGTTTAGGTTATAGAATTTATCGGAATAAATAAGATAGTGAAAAGAAAAAGATTGGTGGACTTTTCCTTCGAATTGTATGTTGTCATGATGTCCCGAATTTGTAATGTGTGCGCCATTCATATTGAGTGCGGTGGCCACGTGTTGATAAAAGCCGTTAAATAAAAGACAAAAAGAAAATGTGGTATTGCCAGTGCGTAGTGAACAGTCAGAGTTCTGTAAATTACTGATAGTCATATGTGCGTTTCCGTTGCGTATTATTCATACAGGAGGTTAATTTGTGACTTAATTGTGAGTACGAGAGTTCATGTTACTCGACAAATAAGAAAGAATCCACTCGCTTGGCAGACCACTCATCTTGCAGGCCTGACTGCTTGATGCCGCAGTATGAGCAAGGCATGTGGGTGCCCCTCAGTAGATGCAAAATCGTAGGGCAGCTGAAGTGTTCCACTATCGACAGAAATTTAAATATATGGACTAGTATGGTTCGCGAGCACCTGACTGAGCCGTATCTTCTGCCTGCCACTCTCGGTGGAGGAAACTACCGTATTTTAATCAGCGACGTATTGCTGGAAATGTCTCGCTAGCAATCAGTTCCAGCATGAAGGGGCCCAAACTTTGCGGTTGATGTCAGAGAACACTTAGACAATGTTTTCCCCAGTTGTTCGATTGGGAGACTAGGGGCAGTATCGCACCCACCAACTCCTCCACACCTCACTACTATGAATTTCTGAGAGAAGACGAAGCATTTTGTGTAAGAGACGGACACTGCAGAAAATCTAGTTGTTCGTTGAGCTGGAGATGCAGTCATTATTCGTGAAACACGTGGTTGTTCTGATCTTGTTAGACAACCATTAACACACACACGTCAGTTGTGCATTAATATAAATGGACGACAATTTAAGCATCTTATCTAAAACAATATCCATCACAAGTCAGTTTGATCAACATCTCTGAATATGACTAGCGTCATAACCTTCACGGACCCTATGGGGATCACCTGTGGCGTTTCTTTCACATAAAATGTGTGGTTTCTATCACTTAAGATCACTAACTACTGGCTTCAGAAGCTACTTCCGAACCAGAGGCCACACACGACAACCTAAACCCGCGAGGGCTTCTCGCGTTTCCTGAAGTCGACTGGGTGACGAATTTTTTTAATTCTGCCATTTTACCTGCAGTTTTGCGCGCGCACGCGTGTATGACTTATATAGTAAACATATACCACTGAATATCTGCTATATTACACCACAAGACTCCAGAGATGATGTGGAATGTATCTGTGGCTTGATCTTTGGACCAGCCGGCCGCTGTGACCGAGCGGTTCTAGGCACTTCAGTCTGGAACCCTGCGACCGCTACGGTCGCAGGTTTAAATCCTGCCTCGGGCATGGATGTGTGTGATGTGCTTAGGTTAGTTAGGTTTAAGTAGTTCTAAGTTCTATGGGACTGATGACCTCAGATGTTAAGTCCCATAGTTCTCAGAGCCATTTGAACCATTTTTTTTATCTTTGGACCCAAAACACAGTGATAAAAATATTTATTTTTAAACACTTTCAACAAAATAACCCATCTCCTCCTCTCATCCCTCTCTATCCATCTCCTCCTGATCATGTCTCTGCCCAACGCCCCTGTTTCTGTCCCTGCCCTTCTCCCCCTTGTCTCTTTATGTCTCCTGCTCACCTCTGTCTCTGTATATCTCCTACTCCTCCCCTCCCTCTGTCCATCTGCTCTTCTCCACGCTCCCTGTCCATCTCCTCCTCTCCTTTCTCCCTGCACTTCTTTCCTCTCCCTCTATCCATCTCCCTCTATCCATCTCCTTCTCCTCTACCTGTCCACCACCACTGTCTCTGTCCACGTCCTTCTCCTCCCTGTCTCTGTCCATCTCTTAATCCCCCCCACTCTTTCTGTCCATCTCCTCCACTTTCCCTGTCCATCTCTCCTCTCTCCCTTTCCATGTCCTCCCCCAGCTCTTCCAGTTCACCACCTATGTCACCCTCTCACATCAATGCGAGGTAGGTATTCCTTAAATCTACAGGACTTCGTTCGAGACCGTTAGTGTACTGGTACCAAAAATGTGTTTGAAATCTATCCAGGAGTTTAAAGGAGTTCGTTCGAGAGCGTTAGTGTGCTGGTACCAAAAATGTGTTTGAAATCGATCCAGGAGTTTTGGAGGAGACGTGGAACATTTCATAACAGACCACGTACACCCTTTATATATATATATATG
The DNA here is from genome assembly GCF_021461395.2 of Schistocerca americana. NCBI lineage: Eukaryota > Metazoa > Arthropoda > Insecta > Orthoptera > Acrididae > Schistocerca > Schistocerca americana. The sequence continues at coordinate 217,832,251 of NC_060119.1, read as the reverse complement.
TCTATGGCTAAGATATGATATAGACTAATGCCTGTCGGACAATCACTCTCAGAATGCGCACGAAGGCCATTTCATTGGCCATTCTCTGCTCGTATTGCTCACTCCAGTGCAAAACATCTACTGTCAGTACTCTTCAAACGTTTACTTTCCAAATCACCAGTCCCTGAATCATTCTTTTAATTATCCTCTGTAACCCAGTTTACGAAGGCTGATCAACAAAGATTGAGACTAATTTTTTCACACATGTTTATTACACCATTTCAGTGTTTATGTGATCTCTTTTAGAGTACTCCCCTCCTATTTGAATGTACTTTTTATAGCGTCTCTGCCAGTCCTCGAACACACGGGGCAGGCCATTCTTTGTCATGTCCCAGAGAATCACCTCAGTTTTCTTGAGCACTGCTTCGGAGTTTTCAAACGAATGCCCCAAAGATTTCCCTTTAGTCATGGGAATAAAAAAATTAAGGGGGTGCAATATCGGGGCTATAAGGCAGATGCGGTACACAGGTAATGTTGAACTGCACGAGAAACTGCGTGACTTGATTTGCGACGTGAGGCAGGGCACTGTGATGATAAATACGCCAGCCAGTTCCTGAAAGTTCTGGTCCTTCCCTCAGTGCTTCCTCAGTTCAGCCTGAACTGACGTGCAGTATACTGCTTTAGCAGTAGTGTGATGGGAAACTGCATGATGGTAAATCATTCCATAACAGTCACATATTGTGATCACCGTCACTTTCCCTGCAGATTAACAGCTTTCGCTTGTTTTGGTGTTGAAGAACTAGGTGATTTCCACACTGTGGTGGCTAGATTTCCTTCATGATCATAATGATGTAGCTATGACCCATCACAGGTGATAATTGATTCCAGAAATACATCGCCTCCATCGGCAAAGAGACACAACACTGCACGGTTTGTCTCCATTCACTCAGCTTTCTATTCGGGAGTCATCAGACGTGACATCCGATGGGTAGAAACATGGGTCATATGCAGGTGATCATGGATAATCGTAAAGACACTGCCGTATGAAATTATCACCACTAAGGTAATCTAATGTTATCCGCCGATTCTGACAGTCACAGTAGAGACCGAAACACCAGGATAACCTAGCTTAACACAGACAAGTCAGCCTTCTTTAGTCCTTGAACCATTTAAGCACTATTGCACTAGATAGTGTGTCTTCACTGTATGTTTGCTCGTAAATTTCATTGGATGTATGGTTTAAACGAACACAGAAATTTATTACGCCGCTCTGCTCCTCTCGCGTTAAAGACAAAGAGCGTCTACAGAATAATACATTACTGCCAACTTATCAACACGAAACTGCTGCCGCCTATGGTCATTATACATGAAAACCAGCTATTTTCAAATATTCATGGTATAGATAGGAAACTATGACGAAACTGCAGGAAAAAGTCACTCATAGTCTTGAAAGACATCATGTTTACGCCAGTGACTGTCAAACTTTTTATTTCCACTACTGCTATTTCGGCCTTAAGCCATTATTAAGTGAAGATGTTTTGGCTTTAAGCCATGTCTACTTTATACAAGCTGACTCATTTATACGTCATTGTCATTTGCTGTTATATACATTCGTAACGCTGCTAAGTAGTGCGAATGTATATAACAACAAATGACAACGACATATAAATGTGTCAGCTTGTATAAAGTAGACATGGCTTAAAGCCAAAACACCTGCACTTGATAATGGCCTAAGGCCGAAATTGCAATAGTGGAAATAAAAAGTGTAACAGTCACCGGCGTAAACTTGATGTCTTTCAAGAAATTTCACATGACTGTGAATCCCAGTTATGAAAAGTTAATTCAGTCACAGTCGTTGTTGATCAGCCCTCGTAGAAATAATATGGAAAAACCAGCGAATTATCTTCATTCCGAAAAAAAGTCGCCTTTCCCCTGCAAACGGAACTGACCTAGGCCTCAGCAATTATACGCTACACGGTTTTTAATTCGAAAATTGCTCTAAAATGTCATTTGAGGCTCAGCCCGAAACGCAGCCTAACCGTCTAGTGTGAAGCACAACGCAATTTGATGGTGACGTTTCCATCCGTTCCGCGACGTTCCGTTGACGTCCAGCCTGAGTCGGAAGCATCCTTTAAACGGACTATAGCTAGACTGTTAATCGAGTGACCGTGTTTGACCACCTGCAGACTAGTGTGAAAGATGGCAGCGGCGGATTTAGCGCTTGCAGAAGCGCGAGAATGAGCTTCATTAGCAGTTTAGGTATAAAAATGAGCCGGCGAGGCGGCCCGTGAGATGGCAGCGGTGGTGGCAGCGGCGGACTGTGCCGTTGCGTTGCGGTCTGCGGCGTGGTTGCGGCTGCCGCACGCGCCATCGCCCGACGCAGAGTCTCGTTAATACTGCAGCGCCTCTGCCGGCCGCACCCGCAACTACAGCGCACGCGGGCGCCCCGCGTGGTTATCACACACACTGCCCCCAGCATCAATAACACGCCGCCAACAAGGTAGCGCAATTTGCCTGAAAAACCTGCCTTCTCCAGCTAATCAACTTACGAAACTTCCTGGCACACTAATATTGTGTGCAGGGCTGCAAAGTTTTAAAACAACGCTCTTTCCGCAACGCGTACAGTGATACAGTGCGTCATGCTGAAAACAATCGCTGAAGCATTTCTCAACAGTACCCTTTCATTCCTTATGAGAGTCAAATGACCTGAGAGGGAAGTAGTAACTGAGAAGTTTAAGGCGCAGGGGTGCGGCATATCTGCCATGTTGCGCAGTCTAAACATTCAGCAAGCAGTAAAGGACCCAAAGGGAAATTTAGAAAGGGGAGAAGAACTTTAAAAACTGTAAGCTTTACCGGTGAAATCGGAACTTAAAATAATAACGAATTCTATGAACTGTTACTATAGAAAAAATCAATAAAAGCTATTATATATTTCTCGCGGGAGTCTTAAACGCCCGATTTGGTAACAGGCCTATTAAAGATATAGTAGGTACAGAAGATGAAACCCACACGTAAAAAATTAAGCGTCACAAACACTTTTTTAAACAGTTTGATATCTATAAATATTCAAGGGCACCTCGAGCTGCAGCCTCAATAAAAGGTACAGGGTGTTCCAACGATGCTGCGGGTCGTCGAAGTTATGGGTGCCGGCGCCTGTAGATATATATACATACAGGTTGATTCCGTGATGAGGTTGCAAAATTTCTAGGATGATAGAGACGCTATGAGCACTTTTTCATCTTCGCTACTGTGAAAAGATATCTCTTAAGGCATGCATTTTAGAGCCCGTATTTACTAAATATCTTTTCATATTTTGATCTTTACTACCAGCTCCGAAAGTTTCCTAACCTAAAATCTTAGCAACGACAGTAGCGGTACATGTGTAACACTGTCAAAGGTGTCAGAACGGCTTTCCCTTATAACTTTGTACTCGTTTGTTTCAGAACCGGGGACACTCACCTCAAATTGATACATGGTAAGGTGGGCATGTCATTTTGGTTTTTGTAAGTTATCTATGTGCACGTCAGACAGAGAGAGAGAGAAGTTATGTTACTTTTAAATAGTGATGGGGAGCTCGTGAATGAGTCGTTTAAATGAAGGCTTCACTCCAGTGAAGTGTGAACTAACCACTCAATTTCAATGAACTGGTACTTCAAACTCTCCACAGATAGTACACGCCACACTTTTTTTCCAGTTCGTTCACTCACTCTCTTCCCCTCTCCCTCTCCCACTACATTGGCGCTACGTCACTCTTTTCCCTTCACTTCAATCCTCCCTGTACTGCCTGTCGACGAATCGCGCGGTGAAATACACTTAGAACAGCAGTTGCACTTTCCTTTCACATAACCTAAATCGGCGAAGAAACCCCAAATTTCACTACTTTTACGCGATCGCGTGTTGCTAGCCATTGTATAAGCGTGAACAGACACAAAAACTGCTTTCGAATAAAATAAAGAGGGATTTTACCTGAAATCGTAATAATGACTAAAGGTGACAGTTTATGTTTTGAATTTAGAGGGTTATTATTCTCAATAAAAATAAAATCTCCAGGAAAACTTCTGAATAATTGCTTAACGTAGGTATATAGACTTTGTGACAGTGGTAAACATACTCATTCTATTTTGGATTAAATTTTAAAAGGAACATAAACTTGGACTGCATTTCGTTGGTAGCCCTAGTTTTCAGTCCATAAATACAACAAATAAGGTTTCACTTGGCAGATGAAGACTCTTTTTGGCGCTTCATGAGAAAATGTCGAGCAAGATTAAACGTAATACCTTCTTTATATGTGACAGGCTTCTCTGTTTCTCTTTCCTTTGTCCCCTTCGACCATCCTGTATTTAAGTTAACTCAGACGCTGTAAGACACAAAACGTTGTGTGCACGTTACTGCATAGTTCGGCCATCTGTTGGCAAAAATATAAAGTATTACGAAGCTTTATTGTACGAGCGAGGCGAAGCGAGCGTAGCCGCGGCTGAACGGCGAACTGGGCAACTTCGCCAGGCTTCCGTACTTCATGAATGAACTACTTCATTTGAACGCTTCACGGCAAAGAGTGAAATGAATGAAGTACTTCATGGGAATGAACGAGTTCGACCCATCTCTACTTTTAAAGAATCTTTGGTTTTATTGTGGCACAGTCTTTGCCTCTGCGCAGTCTGATACATTCTTGGTTGAACTGTTGTAGGCGACGCACGTATCCAGTTGTGTTGTGTTGTGTTGTGTTGACTTTTGACTGTATGTGCTAGATGAAGAAAGATTTACTGCAAACGACAGTCAGGATGAAGTGCATAACATTTTGATTTTCTTTTCAGTTTGGCACAAGTAACAGAGGAAACAAGGAAATTTGGATCAACAACTTTTTATGCTAGAGAAGGCATTTGACGAAGCATAACGGAAAATTCTATAGGAATCACTAATGGAAGTGGGAATTTCAACACTTTTTACGGCAAGTTCAATAGTTATACCAAAATAGACCTGCCGGAATAGCAACGCGCGTTATCACGTCACTTTCGGGATTCGGGGATGCGCACCAGCCCCGAATCCAATCTGTCAGGCGGATTAGCGATAAGGGCCGGTGAGCCGGGCAGCCTGAATGTGCGCTTAAGGCGGTTTCCCACATATGACTAGAGAACAACCGCCTCAGTTAGACGAGTCGCAAATATTTCGAAAAACTTAAGGGATAAATCCACACGCAGGCAGTTGGGCTACACGATTTCCAACAACACTAGTTGATGGAAAAAGACAGTCAACAATGAATGGAAGCAACAGATGTGAGCCGTTCTAAGATTAACTTGTCGGTTCGAAACCCGTAACGGCGTTATTTAGGCAAATAAACTCCATTATTGACAGCGGCTGACTGCCGTTTTCTTCTTTGCAGTAATCCAGTTATAATAAGGTTCTTACTGGTACTTAGAACCTGTCAGTCGCCTCGTATGGCACCTAATAGTTAATGAAGCATCTGATTAACAAGAAGATGACCACAGTGAGTTGGACTAGGAACTTGAGCAAATGGTGCATCCATTTAACCGAAACAGAATTAATATGGAACTTTCAAATGAATGAATTATGTGTGCTATGCAAAGTGCAAGATCAAACATGTATAGTTACATTTAATTGGAAGGAACTGATATATCAGTTTCAGTGAGTAATAGAATGTGAAAATCGAACTAATAAAGTTCTTCCTTTTCTTTTTCTTGATACTTTCGTTGCCCCCTGTAATTGCAATTTTTTTTAAAAGAAAAGCCGCCTTATTAAACATCGAACTCAAATAAAACTACACGACGTGTCATTTTTTTGATCAGAGCAACATACAAGCCCTAGTTTTGACTGAACACGTGAACTGAACAACAGTACATGAATCTGCAAACTAATGTGAATGGTAAATAGTTAACGTAAGAGGAATATCTTTTGCTCTATGCAAACGATGTGAAGGAAGAAGATTTCAGAGATTACCATAGTAAATGAACGGTGAAAAAGGCAACGCAAAATTACTACATGCACTCCGTAAGTACTATTAAATTTATAACTGTGGAAAAAAGCTATTTTACTGGAGAGAAAAGCTTTGCAGAGGGTACTTGGCTTCATGAATCACAGCATCACAATCACATTTTTCTAATCAGTAATATAATTTTTGTTTCTGTGAATGGTTGTGTATTACCTCACTAAACCGGGAGTAAAGAATAGAAAAATGCCTAATTCTTGAATTAATATCTTTTTGAAAATCACCAGTGACAGCAGACAGTAAAAAGACAAAAATGACTTTTTTATTTATTTGAGTGGGTAAGGAGACCGTATCACATACAACTTCACGTAATTCTCAGCTACCGGCTGTTACTACAGTCTCCAAAAATTTTCTGTTGCCTGAAATCGTGGATAACGGAGAAAGCTGTAAGACGTCTGGGAGACTTACTGCTGACTGCGCCTACGTGGGATGTAGTGGGCTCCAGTGGGATCACTCACCTGCAACAAAGAAGAGAAGTGCTTTAATCTTCATTATTCATATAAACCAACATGGAAAGTAAAATGAGTTTATAGCAACAATAAACTACGTATTGTTCGTTGCGTCATATGGACATTTTACGTGATATCAGTGACACGTGCGTCTCAAGTTTTATACTTGTGTGTGAAAAATATGGGGTGTTTTACATTTTAGTGGTAGCACTCTTGTATCTCGTTTGAATAAAACCTCGAGTCGAAGATTTTCATCATGCTCATCATCGTGTGCACCAGTACGTTTAACGAAGTCTTAATCTTGATGGAGCCTAGGGACTGAAACTGGAGACGCAAAGTTCACAAAGAGCGAACGTTAATATCTTAATTTCTCCCTGGGGCGGTTTCCGTTCCCTCCGTGATTCCAGGCTTATTGGGCGAGTGGAGAGAGGAACAGCATTTTCTTTATGCAGTTTTCCTACTTTATGTCGTTTTGTTCCGTTTACCGCACTGAAGTTAGTCCATTTACAGCAAGTCAAACAACTTCTATGGAGGAAGCTCACATCGATCCCCGGCGTAATCACGGCCTAACAATGAAAAAGTGTGAATCTTCGACAGCTCGATGGGAGACAGGACCCGTAAATAAAGATTTTATGTTCGGAAGTTTTGCCTTATACACTAATGGCCATTAAAATTGCTACACCACGAAGATGACGTGCTACAGACGCGAAATTTAACCGACAGGAAGAAGATGCTGTGATATGCAAATGATTCGCTTTTCAGAGCATTCACACAAGGTTGGCGCCGTTAGCGACACCAACAATGTGCTGACATGGGGAAAATTTCCAACCGATTTCTCATACACAAACAGCAGTTGACCGGCGTTGCCTGGTGAAACGTTGTTGTGATGCCTCGCGTAAGGCGGAGAAATGCGAACCATCACGTTTCCGACTTTGGTAAAGGTCGGATTGTATCCTATCGAGATTGCGGTTTATCGTATCGTGACATTTCTGCTCGCGTTGGTCGAGATCCAATGACTGTTAGCAGCATATGGAATCGGTGGGTTCAGGTGCGTAATACGGAACGCCGTGCTGGACCACAACGGCCTCGTGTCACTAACAGTCCAGATGACAGGCATCTTATCCGCATGGCTGTAACGGATCGTGCAGACACGTCTCGATCCCTGAGTCAACAGATGGGGACGTTTGCAATACAACAAACATCTGCACGAACAGTTCGACGACGTCTGCAGCAGCATGGACTATCAACTGGGAGACCACGGCTGCGGTTACCCTTGACGCTGCATCACAGACAGGAGCGCCTGCGATGGTGTACTCGACGAACCTGGGTGCACGAATGCATGAATCCAGGTTCTGTTTACAGCATCATGATGGTCGCATCCGTGTTTGGCGTCATCGCGGTGAACGCACATTGTAAGCGTGTATTCATCATCGCCATACTGGCGTATCACCCGGCGTCACGGTATGGGGTGCCATTGGTTACACCTCTTGTTCGCATTGACGACACTTTGAACAGTGGACGTTGCATTTCAGATGTGTTACGACCCGTGGCTCTGCCCATCAAAAAAGGCTCTGAGCACTATGGGACTTAACAGCTGTGGTCATCAGTCCCCTAGAACTCAGAACTACTTAAACCTAACTAACCTAAGGACATCACACATATCCATGCCCGAGGCAGGATTCGAACCTGCGACCGTAGCAGTCCCGCGGTTCCGGACTGAGTGCCTAGAACCGCTAGACCACCTCGGTCGGCGCTCTACCCATCATTCGATCTCTGCGAAACCCCACATTTCTGCAGGATAATTCACGACCGCATGTTGCAGGTCCTGTACTGGCCTTTCTGGATACGGTAAATGTTCGACTGCTGCCCTGGCCTGCACATTCTCCAGATATCTCACCAATTGAAAACGTCTGGTCAATGGTGGCCGAGCAACTGGCTCGTCACAATACGCCAGTCACTACTCTTGATGAACTGTGGTATCGTGTTGAAGCTGCATGGGCAGCTGTATCTGTACACGCCAGCCAACCTCTGTTTGACTCAACGCCCAGGCGTATTAAGGCAGTTATTACGGCCAGAGGTGGTTGTTCTGGGTACCGAGTTCTCTGTACCTATGCACCCAAATTGCGTGAAAATGTAATCACATGTCAGTTCTAGTACAATATATTTGTCCTATGAATACCCGTTTAGTAACTGCATTTCTTCTTGGTGTAGCAATTTCAATGGCCAGTAGTGTAGACGTAGAAGTAGGCAGCGGTGGAGTAGGTGATGTAAGGCTGGGGATTACAAATGAGGATATCTCTTTTGATGGTGACAGGATGTTATTGAAGACTTTGACTATTGCAGCAATTTGGCACTTCAGGTTCAGCGATGACATTTTATATGACAAATTCGTCAGTATAGAATTCAAGCTGATAGAGTTTTCGGGTCCCTGATAGTTTCTTAGGCTTAACGACGAGATAACTTAGTTTAATGCCTGCCCGTTGCTTTCATTTTGCAAGAAAAATACTGGTTGTGAATCCATAATACAGTATTATTTAATTTTACTTATACCTATTTCATCAGCATCCCCAGCTTGAACATCGTTTTAGATACAGGTGGCAATATGTTAAAATATTCACTGAAGCGCCAAAGAAACTTTTATAGGCATGCATATTCAAATACGAAGATATGTAAACAGGCAGAATACAGCGCTGTGGTCGACAACATCTATATAAGACATCAAGTGTCTGGCGCAGTTCTTAGATCGATTAGTGCTGTACAATGGCACGTTATCAAGTTTTAAGTGAGTTTAAACGTGGTGTTATAGTCGACGGACGAGAGATGGGACACATTTCAGAGGTAGCGATTAAGTGGGGATTTTCCCGTACCAAGATTTGACGTACCGTGAATTTCAGGAATCCGGTAAAGCATCAAATCTCCGACAGCGTTATGGCCGAAAGGAGGTCTTGGAAGAACGGGACCAACAACGACTGAAGAGAATCGTTGAACATAGCAGATGTGCAACCATTCCGCAAATTGCTGCAGTTTTCAGTGTTGGGCCATCAACAAGTCACAGCGTGTGAAACATTCAACGAAACATCATCGACAAGGACTTTCGGAGCCGAAGCCCCACTCGTGTAACATTGATGATTGCATGACACCAAGCTTTACTCCTCGCCTGGCCCCGTCAACATCGACAGTTGACTGTTGATGACTGGAACATGTTGCCTGATCAGACGAGTCTCATTTCAAATTGCATCGAGCGGATGGGTATGTACGGGTATGGAGACAAACACACGAATACATTAATTCTGTATGTCTGCAGGGGATGGTCAAGCTGGTTGAGGCTCTGTAAAGGTGTGGGGCGTGTGCAGTTGGAGTGCTATAGGACCACGGATACGTCTAGATATGAATCTGACAGGTAACTGATCATCTTCACCCGTTCATGTCCATTGTACATTCCGACGGATTCCAGCAGGACAGTGCGACATACCACAGGTCCAGATTTGTTACAGAGTGGCTCCAGGAACACTCTCCTGAGTTTAAACACTTCCGTTGGCCACCAAACTCCCCAGACATGAGCATTATTGAGCATATCTGGGATTCCTTGGAACGCGCTGTTCAGAAGAGATCTCCACCCCTCCGTACTTTTACGGACTTAGGGACAGCCCTCCAGGACTCATGGTACCAGTTCCCTACAGCACTACTGCAGACATTAGGTGAGTCAGTGTTCGGTTGTGTTGGGGCACTTATGCGTGCTCGCGGGGGCCCCTAAACGATTTTAGGCAGGTGTACCAGTTTCTTTGGCTTTCCAGTGAATTATTATTCTACTTTCAGTCATAAAATTAAAGGTAGCAAAACAAATCGGTTAACATGACAAAATGGGCAGAGTAAAGTGATATGAAACAGGTTTTAACTCATCACCACCTACAGATAAGAAACTAAATTACAGCCATATAACTATTATTTTGGTTCTGTTTTGGACATTTTCAGGGATGTTTTGGAAACACATCTGTTCGTCTGTCCCCTGGCATGCATCCTTACCTGAGAATACTACACTACCCGATCGAAAGTGTCTGGACATGGATTATTGGGCACTACTATGGGGTGTGAACACCCTTCAGCAATATGACGGGCTGAAATCTGCTGGCGACACTTTCAATGACGTGCCGAAGTGACGTAGATGAATGGCACCCCATTCTTCCTCAAGGGCCAAAAACTGCGAAAATAATGATGTGGAACATTGTGGTCTGTAGTAGACGTCCAAAATAACTGCAAAGTTGTTCCATTAGATTCACGTCGGGACTCGGAGCGAGCCAGTGCACATCATCAATGTTATTGTGCACAAACCATTGCCGCATAGACACTGCTTTATGACAGGATGCATTGTCATGCTGATGCAGTCTTGTCTCATAAATTTTCCTGTAGTATACGCAGTACATAGTGCTGTTAAGTTTGTTGATATCCCTCCGCATTTGGCGTTTTCTAAAGTATAATAAGGGGGTCCACTTCCCAGCCACAGAAAATATCCCCATACCGTAACACGTCCTGCGTAACATTGTTGGCACTACACATGATGACAGCTAATGTTCTCCACATAGTTTCAAAGCCCAAAGCCTTCCATCGGATTGCCACGTGGTATTGTGTGACTCATTATTCCAAATCATTCCTTTCCAATCATCCACAGTGGAGGGGCGTCGCTTTTTTAAACCACCACAAGCGTCACTAAGCACTGAATTCTGAAGTGTGGGGATTAGTATGAGCTGCTGGAGCACCATATGCGATTCTCCTTCACACTCACATCATCAGCTGACACCATGGGCAGGATTAGAAAGGTCGAAATATCCATTGATGTGTCGACAGAAGTGCCGACACAGTGTGATTTGAGGGGACCGCAATGCACGCTATAAACACACGAAGGATGGCGTGAGGTCTGAAACAGGATACGTAATGAATGCTATAAAGAAAAGTACGTAGCTTTTGGAATACTTAACTTTAATCCATCCTTGTTGTATACATCGTTCTTGATGAGACATGCTTTATACGATAAGTATCAATTGCTATGTAAGGCTAATGGCACCTTGCTAGGTCGTAGCCATGGACTTAGCTGAAGGCTATTCTAACTATCTGCTCGGCAAAGGAGCGAGGCTTCGTCAGTGTAGTCGCTAGCAAAGTCGTCCGTACAACTGGGGCGAGTGCTAGTCCGTCTCTCGAGACCTGCCTTGTGGTGGCGCTCGGTCTGCGATCACACAGTGGCGACACACGGGTCCGACATGTACTAATGGACCGCGGCCGATTTAAAACTACCGCCTAGCAAGTGTGGTGTCTGGCGGTGACACTACATCCATGATGGGTCATCCAGTGACTAGTCCATGTTTTGAAGTAACTGAACTCTCCTGAACGATCCATTTTGCTGTTACCGTTTTTCTACTCACAACACATTGCTCAAAAATGGTTCAAATGGTGACGTCATCAGTCCCCCAGAACTTAGAACTACTTAAACCTAACTAAACTAAACTAAGGACATCACACACATCGATGTCCGAGGAAGGATTCGAAGCTGCGACCGTAGCAGTCGCGCGGTTCCGGACTGAAGCGCCTGGAACCGCTCGGCCACCGCGTCCTATAACACGTTGCTCAACGTCTCCTTTTACACTGGCGAGTCCCTCGTGACATCTAGTGGTCACTTCCGAATAACACAGGGGTTAATACTTTTGATCGGATAGTATGTATGGTACCCTCCTGCCGTTACATGTCCCGACACTAGACGAATTTTTCTATGTCTGTGAGTGTTGTCACTTTTCTAATCGTAATAATAAATTCTACACACTTTTTGTAAAAAGATCAGACAAAAGAGACAGATACGTTCTTATAAAATTTAAATATGATCATATATCATTGGGAAGAAAAGAAGTTGTGGAGTTTTCTACGCGTTGTTGTTTTTATTGATGACCATAATTCTGGGTTTGTTAGAAAATCTAAAAAATTCTTCAGAAGTTTCTTGCTGCCTAACATCGGCACAAGTCGGTCAATTAATCGTACGTACACGTCACCCCGACGTGTCCGCCGTAGCACATTTCTGGGGACTATTTGGTTCACAAATTTTAAATAATTATGCTGGCAGGGACAGTGATTGCTGATGACATGCCTGATGGCCAGACCTGAAATGTTTCACTTATAATCTTCCTCTGATATCAGGGGAATATAAGACGAACTCTTCTCGCTTTTACTATGTGTAATTTTTTTTTTAAATTATGAAATAGATAAATAAAAATTATTAACTGACTGCGTAAGTTGAATGATGTTGATGCTTTGCAGGCAATTACAGTTTAAAAAAATTTACCATGCGCGTAAGGCTTAGTGTGAGATGCACTGATGAGTATGACTAGTACAATTGGAGTTAATAACATATATAGAGCAACTCAGTTTTTTGAGCAAGGTATTAAACAGAACGAATGTAAAAGCTGCCGTACCGTTACGAGTAGCACCTGTTCCGCTGAAACGCGTTCTCTGAAGAGGGATTGCTTTTCAATGTCACCACGAATCACCGAGAGAGTGGTATAGGACTTTTTCTATTGTATTAGTTAAATTTGTCTGGTTGTTTAAAAAGTGCAGGAAAAGTGTTCACCACATTCTTCTCGCAACAGGTATATCTTCGACTGAATTTTCTCATTACGAGAGTATTGAGGGTGATGTGTGTTAATTGATAAAAACAATTCAAAACGCAAGATCGCACAAAATATTGTTTTCATTCAAGACAACCGGTTTCAGCACTCTTAGTTGTCATCTTCAGGTCTTAAACATCTTTTTATAGAAAATCCCCATGTACATATTGCTCACAGATGCATGTTAAGTACACAGTAGCACAATTGTTTACATACGCTGGACACATACTAAACAGTGCGAATCCACTTTAAATGGCGTATAAGGTACCTCACACGCCATTGTACCTTATACGCCATTTCAAATGGATTCGCACTATTTACTATGTACCAAGCATATTGTAAACATATGTGCTCTTACATACGGTATTTTTGTCACGTAACAAGCATCTATGACATGTCCTTTTGAACAAAGTGCTGTGCGTTTTTAAATATTTTAGCCATAATAAAGGTTGATGATGTGCTCAGGTTTATCCAGCTGACATCCTGTGCATGAGGTTCAGCGCAAAATTAACATGTTTTCCTTCAAAACAATGTTTAAGACCTGAAGATGACAGCTACGACTGTTGAAACGGTTGTCTTGAATAAAAATAAATATTTTTTGCTATAATTTCTAACAGATATATCTTCTTCGGTCCCTGACTAAAAATCGATATCAACATTGTAGTACACTAACAACAAGGCGATCAGCACAGGCAAGTTTTAGTTCACGTCACTAAACCCAGTGAGTCTACATCTACATCCATACTCCGCAAGCCACCTGACGGTGTGTGGCGGAGGGTACCTTGAGCACCTGTATCAGTTCTCCCTTCTATTCCAGTCTCGTATTGTTCGTGGAAAGAAGGATTGTCGGTATGCCTCTGTGTGGGCTCGAATCTCTCTGATTTTATCCTCATGGTCTCTTCGCGAGATATACGTAGGAGGGAGCAATATACTGCTTGACTCCTCGGTGAAGGTATGTTCTCGAAACTGCAACAAAGGCCCGTACCGAGCTACTGAGCGTCTCTCCTGCAGAGTCTTCCACTGGAGTTTATCAATCATCTCCGTAACGCTTTCGCGTTTACTAAATGATCCTGTAACGAAGCGCGCTGCTCTCCGTAGGATCTTCTCTATCTCTTCTATCAACCCTATCTGGCACGGATCCCTCACTGCTGAGCAGTATTCAAGCAGTGGGCGAACAAGCGTACTTCCATTGTTTTCGGATTGCATTTCCTTAGGATTCTTCCAATGAATCTCAGTCTGGCATCTGTTTCACCGACGATCAACTTTATATGATCATTCCATTTTAAATCACTGCTAATGCCTGCTCCCAGATAATTTATTGAATTAACTGCTTCCAGTTGCCGACCTGCTATATTGTAGCTAAATGATTAGGGATCTTTCTTTCTATGTATTCGCAGCACATTACACTTGTCTACATTGAGATTCAATTGCCATTCCCTGCACCATGCGTCAATCCGCTGCAGATACTCCAGCATTTCAGTACGGTTTTCCATTGTTACAACCTCTCGATATACCACAGCATCGTCCGCAGAAAGCCTCAGTGAACTTCCGATGTCATCCACAAGGTCATTTATGTATATTGTGAATAGCAACGGTCCTACGACACTCCGCTGCGGCACACCTGAAATCACTCTTACTTCGGAAGACTTCTCTCCATTGAGAATGACATGCTGCGTTCTGTTATCTAGGAACTCTTCAATCCAATCACACAATTGGTCTGATAGTCCATATTCTCTTACTTTGTTCATTAAACGACTGTGGGGAACTGTATCGAATGCCTTGCGAAGGGCAAGAAACACGGTATCTACCTGGGAACCCGTGTCTATGGCCCTCTGAGTCTCGTGGACGAATTGCGCGAGCTGGGTTTCACACGCTCGTCTTTTTCGAAACCCATACTGATTCCTACAGAGTAGATTTCTAGTCTAAAGAAAATTCATTGTACTCTAACATAATATGTGTTCCAAAATTCTACAACTGATAGAAGTTAGAGATATAGGTCTATAGTTCTGCTCATCTGTTCGACGTCCCTTCTTGAAAACGGGGATGACCTGTGCCCTTTTCCAATCCTTTGGAACGCTACGCTCTTCTAGAGACGTACGGTACACCGCTGCAAGAAGGGGGGCAAGTTCCTTCGCGTACTCTGTGTAGAATCGAACTGGTATCGCATCAGGTCCAGCGGCCTTTCCTCTTCTGAGCGATTTTAATTGTTTCTCTCTCCCTCTGTCGTCTATTTCGATATCTACCATTTTGTCATCTGTGCTAGAAGGAAGTACAGTGCAGTCTTCCTCTGTTAAACAGCTTTGGAAAAGACATTTAGTATTTCGGCCTTTAGTCTGTCATACTATTACCACGTGGAACACCTTCAAAGGTCTGTTAGTCTATATCCTACTTTCACTGTAATTTCACAGACCCTGCTTAAGTCTTCAGGACGTGTTTAGTACGACGCAGAGTAAAAGCTCATTCAGTTATCCCTCTATGTACTCATTCAGAAAATACGTACGAGAATGTTGTGTTGCTGCATTGTGCTCGGCACTCATACACTCTACAGCTCCACAATCGACGTCAAACAGAGCACCTTCACTCTTTCGGTCGCGTCGTGTTTCTGAATGAGCGTACCGGTTCCGACTGGCTTTGCATCTAAAGGTGAGTCTAAAGCAGTACGAGCCCGGCCTTGAAGGTTAAGGGATGTAAGCGCTTAGCGGGACCGTAGCCCGCTACGCTCTCAAAGGCTCAGCAACCGCGGCGCTCTCTCAAAGGAAACGGCTCCCCAGAACCAATTACGGCGCAGACGTTCCACGCCTAGCGGCTGCCCGCGGTCGCGGCTGGCTCCTGCTACATCGCCCGAGGTGAGACAAGGACCTGCCGCAGACAGGGCCGCTGGAATGGAATTAACGCAGACAACTGCCGACCCACGTCCCCACTTTTGGAGCGACGGGAAATTAATTTGTTTGCCGGGTGACATGATAGCGGCCTGCACGGAAATGAGTTTACCAGGCTTAGACAGGGAGCACTAGCTGGCCACACACGCCGGAGGGGGTCTTCGCTGGCCAGTTGCAATGAAAACGACTCTTTGTGCAGCTTTCGTACGAATGGCACTCCGAAACAACCAAGGGAGAAAGGGCGGGGACTCACTACTACACTTAAAAATGCTCAGTTCCGTCAAGACTGTGTGAAACTCCAAACTGCAATGCTATCTTGTGGCGAGTTTCAGTGTCACGATACGAGCGTCACTCCAAAAGCAATGCACACTATTTTTGTAAAAATACAGTTTTCATTCTGCATGTGTGAAAGTTTTACAGTGTGTACACACATCCTTCCCGCTGTAAGACGTCGTGGTCTCCTGTCCTTCATTGCTTACATATTCCGCCCTCACAATCATATTCCGCACATCAAGACGCTTCGTTCGAACCCAAACTCGATAAGATAAACTCAATTTGTATGAAATCATGTAAACGATATGCAAATAACAAGTAAGCGCACCGTGGTTGAAATACTCGAGGCTGGCGTACACACATACATTCCAGACACAACGGTCACAGAAGCTTTTAGTTCAGGAGAGAAACCGCACAACGGGACGCCGGTCCCTTCAGAGGACGACCCAGACTATGTCGGCCAGTGACCACCCATGTGGCGGACAGCGTGGGCTCGAGTGAAAAGGGGGAACGACCCCGTGTTCGGCTTAAAAGCAAATTCCGCTACATTGTGTAGTAGCGGCCAGCCTACGCATTCTTGACACATAGCACGCAGTTTCAGAGATTTTCACAGGGAGACAGCGAACGCCAAACGCAAATGTTACAGGTTTCCAGATTGGTCACCTTAAACGAAACGTCACTCTCCCATTTTAGAAGAGCTATGCTGATTGGCGGACGATATTTCTGATGCCTTGAGCTGAAGGAATAATGGAAGAGACCCTTCACGTCTGGCGTGGAAAGGCGCCGTTCCATTGTCGCTCTTGGAGCGAGGAACAAGTCTCTCCTCAGTACTTCACTGGGAGAGCACCTCTGTCGAGAGCGAATCGAAGGGCAGTTCTATATTGAGTCCTTCCGATTAAGCGTTGTTCACTGTGTTGGCCAACACACTTATTGTGCGGTGTGAACAGACAGAATTATGGTTAAATGCCTGCGAGCGAATTTTTGAGTGGCATCGCGGTGGACTGGTTATCTGACTGGTGTACCACGCCAATAGTTAGACTAGGGGCGAATAGGAATCTTTGAATTCATCAAGGCATAGGGAGAGTCTGATTGGCGAAGGTCACTCCAGATAGAACGAGAGTTATCTTATTTGCCAGCAGCGAGCGGCGCAGACAGCAGTCATCGCAGCTTACGGTATTGTGCGCTACAGCTATTGTGACCCCCATATTTCCTCCACAACAGTACACTTCACTGCATTTCACATGCGACAGCCTCGACCGTACCTAGCAATATTCTAAAGGATAATTATTCAAGTTGAGTAGATGCTCCTCTCAGCCATTCTGCCAAGTCAACAACCATCTTAAACTTTATATACAAATTTCATTAACGAATCCTATCCTTGAGAGGTAACTTGACATTCTGAAAAGAACCAGGGTATAACTTGTTCAATCCATAGCTAAAAGTGCCATTGTGATTTCTCAGAATTTTTGCAAAATAAATAATAACTTTTGTTAGTTTCATGTTTTTTCTTACACTAACTAGCACTACTCCAGTACCCAAGTATCCCACTAGTTACGTAAGAAATTTTGTGAATTTCTGTGTCATTTTCTTACAGCGGACGACTCCAGAAGATATTTATTGCTGAAAGTTTTTCAGGCATTTCTCTTTAGAACGTTAGAGGCGTCTGTCCGACTTCTGTAGTAGTGTGGGGGTGGAAATTGCATCTGGCAGGAGCCACAGGGTAAAGGGTACATCTCAGAGTAATCCGTTGCGCAGAATAACAGAATAACAGATCAACCCCACACCTCAGACCGCTTGTTTTCAAACTTAGTTCAACCTGTTCCCGTGAGTGGCACCGTCACAGCATGTCTTCAAAATGGCTGATACACTTGACGTTCGTCAGAACCAACGTGCTGTCACAGAATTGCTGTGCTGTGAAAACGAGACAGTGGGAAACATCCACAAGAAGTTGGAAAAGTTGTATGGAGATGCTGCTGTCGATCGTAGTACAGTTAGTTGGTGGGCAAGCAGGTTACGTGATGAAAGCGGGCATGGCAATATTGAGGATTGTCCTCGCAGCGGCAGGCCTCGTACTGCACACACTCCAGACAATGTGCAGAGAGTTAACGAATTGGTAACTGATGACAGACGCATCACAGTGAACAAATTGTCACGCTACGTAGGGATAGGGGAAGGAAGTGTTTGCAGATTACTGAAAGTGTTGGTGTTAAAAAAGGTTTGGTGCCAGGTGGGTTCCCAGGATGTTGACAGTGGCTCACAAAGAAACAAGAAAAACGGTATGCAGCGAACATTTGAAACAGTACGAAAATGGTGGAGATGTTTTTCTTGGAAGAATTGTGACAGGTGATGAAACATGGCTCCATCATTTTTCACCAGAGACAAGGAGGCAATCAATGGAGTGGCATAATGCAAATTCACCCAAGGAAAAAAAAATTCAAAAGCACACTTTCTGCTGGAAAAATTATGGCTACGGTATTTTTCGATTCCGAAGGACTCTTGCTTGTGGACATCATGCAAAATGGAACCACCATAAATTCTGATGCATATGTGACGACACTGACGAAACTTCAAGTTCGACTGAGTCGTGTTCGACCACATCGGCAAAAGCAGGATGTTTTGTTGTTGCACGAAAATGGACGACCACATGTCAGTCAAAAAACCATGAAAGGAATCACAAAACTCGGATGGGCAACACTGAAACACACGCCTTACATCCTGACCTGGCTCCATGTGACTATCATCTCTTTGGGAAACTGAAAGACTCTCTTCGTGGAACAAGGTTTGAAGATGATGATTCCCTGGTGCACGCTGCCAAACAGTGGCTACAACAGGTTGGTCCAGAATTTTACCGTGCGGGTATACAGGCGCTGATTCAAAGCTGGCATAAGGCAGTTGAGAGAGTTGGAAATTATGTGGAGAAATGAAAATATTGTTCCTAAAGGATGTATCTACACACTGTAAAACTTTCAAACATGTAGAATAAAAGATGGATTTTAAAAAAATAGTGTGCATTCCTTTTGGTGTGACCCTCGCAGTTGAAGTTTCAAAAACTGCTGCGTAGAAATTCAAAGCTCTAGCACTGCTGCAAAGCATCCTGGCCGCAAATGTAACCGTTTGTGACGCTTGTCGGAAAATGGTAGTGTGGCGTCGGAGCAACGTTAAATTTTTTGAGTCCTCCAGCGTTTGTGGGCGACAGTATGTCGAATGCGACCCGATTACTGAGAGGCAGGATCCTGATTGCTCCTCCATAACGATACACCAGTCCACATAGCGAAGACTGTGCCGAAGCTTTTGGCCAGCAAACGAATCACACTCCTGGATCACCCATCGTGTCCGCCGGATTTGGTCCCAGCCGACATCTGGTTGTTCCCTAAATTGAAGCTGGCATTGAAAGGGCATTGTTATAACGCAATGAAGGTCAGCCAAGAAAATGGTGCTACAGTACTAACTGCAACAAAAAAAGACTACAGTGACTGTCTCAAGATATATTAAAATGATTTTAGCTGTGTTTTGATTGAAGAGAGTTTGAATAAATGCAGAGATTTTGTGACCATACACCATGATTTTTATTTTTCAGATGCACAGTCCTAACGGAACTGGGACACACGGTGTAGTAACTGAATGCTACTTCGCGTATTATTTCAGCCAAAACATTCACGGTAGAAGAAAGCTGTATTCCTAGCATGCCTCCCTGATGGAGGCTGATTCTGTACGCTTGCAAATGAACAGTTGGTTGACAGGGCGGTACTGTGACAAAGATATAGCAGCATTTTCTGAAGTAACAAATGACATTTATTAATATGTTGCGAAATGGTAGTTAACTTCGGTATAGTTTGAAGTGTGGCACTAGATATGCTACCCCTAATATAGCGATGTCTAACTTCGCTGTCTCTGGACATTGTATGATGTTGCATGTATCACTGATACTGATGTATGCAAGAACTCTGTTGCTGGCTGTAGTTCTCCGTAACTGGCCAGTCCTATGTCGGGAGATAGTCTTCAGGAGTTCTGTGCTGAGCTAGCTGCTGGCACTGAAGTGAACTGGCTGCTGGTTCATAACTGCCTGAGTGCCTGTAACGCATCTTGTTTTAGTGCCTGTTAATGAAATGCTTCCCATGTTTGCCAGTAAAAGAAGCGAAGCAAGGTAGTCCTCAGTTGGAACTGTTCCCTGCTTGCTGTTTTTCACTATATTTTCTGGCGTACGACACGGCGGAAGAAGTGGGTCGGAAGCAGGGTGAAGTCTGCATTTATGAGTGCCATCTGGAGGCTGCTGCACAGAGCTTAGAGAAGCCAGGTGGGTGGTGGTCTCTCGTGCCATCAGCTTTGTACCTCTTGCTTGGTACACAACATCTTTACATGTAGCAATTTCCAAATTAGGCAGTAAACTTTATTTTTTCCTTGGTTTCACTCAATCAAAAAATCTTATGGGACTTAACTGCGAAGGTCATCAGTCCCTAAGCTTACACACTACTTAACCTAAATTATCCTAAGGACAAACACACATACCCATGCCCGAGGGAGGATTCGAACCTCCGCCGGGACCAGGCGCACAGTCCATGACTCCAGCGCCACGATTAATCCCGCGTGGCTTCACTCAATCGCTTCACGCAAATTCTGGGTTGGTTCCTTCGATAAGGCCGTTTACGATTCCCTTCCACAGTCAGAGCTGAGCTGAGCTCTAATGATTTAGTGGTCGAAGAGACCTTAATTTTACCTATTTTCCTTCCATTAAGAAATGAACTGTTCCTAGACACTTCTGCCTCCGGCACTACAAAGTATACCCACTTACTAACAGACAAACATATCGTCATTCTGTCTGGAATTAAATCTGCATTTACTTTGCCCAAAGAGAGAAAGTCTAACCATCCAGCTTCCGATCTCCCCTGTGCCTACTTCTAGAGAGCAACTTCAGATCAGAATTTGTTGAATACTTGAATACAACAATTTAAAATATCGGGCGCTGAAATAGTTGATGCTTTTCCAAAGAAAGCCATTTTTGATGGCTATGAAGAAATTAACACAGTCAGAAAACTTAACCAACAAGATACATCGTTGTCTGGACTTAAGTGTACAAAATTCCTTTTCAGGTCAAGAGTTGAGAACTTGTTATACAGGGTGTTACAAAACGGTAAGGCCAAACTTTCAGGAAACATTCCTCACACACAAAGAAAGAAAATATGTTATGTGGACATATGTCCGGAAACGCTTACTTTCCATGTTAGAGCTCATTTTATTACTTCTCTTCAAATCACGTTAATCATGGAATGGAAACACACAGCAACAGAACGTACCAGCGTGACTTCAAACACTTTGTTACAGGAAATGTTCAAAATGTCCTCCGTTAGCGAGGATACATGCACCCACCCTCCGTCGCATGGAATCCCTGATGCGCTGATGCAGCCCTGGAGAATGGCATATTGTATCACAGCCGTCCACAATACGAGCACGAAGAGTCTCTACATTTGGTACCGGGGTTGCGTAGACAAGAGCTTTCAAACGCCCCCATAAATGAAAGTCAAGAGGGTTGAGGTCAGGAGAGCGTGGAGGCCATGGAATTGGTCCGCCTCTACCAATCCATCGGTCACCGAATCTGTTGTTGAGAAGCGTACGAACACTTCGACTGAAATGTTCAGGAGCTCCATCGTGCATCAACCACATGTTGTGTCGTACTTGTAAAGGCACATGTTCTAGCAGCACAGGTAGAGTATCCCGTATGAAATCATGATAATGTGCTCCATTGAGCGTAGGTGGAAGAACATGGGGCCCAATCAAGACATCACCAACAATGCCTGCCCAAACGTTCACAGAAAATCTGTGTTGATGACGTGATTGCATAGTTGCGTGCGGATTCTCGTCCGCCCACACATGTTGATTGTGAAAATTTACAATTTGATCACGTTGGAATGAAGCCTCATCCGTAAAGAGAACATTTGCACTGAAATGAGGATTGACACATTGTTGGAAGAACCATTCGCAGAAGTGTACCCGTGGAGGCCAATCAGCTGCTGATAGTGCCTGCACACGCTGTACATGGTGCGGAAACAACTG
This sequence comes from Schistocerca americana, assembly GCF_021461395.2. Lineage (NCBI taxonomy): Eukaryota > Metazoa > Arthropoda > Insecta > Orthoptera > Acrididae > Schistocerca > Schistocerca americana. Next base: position 217,809,975 of record NC_060119.1, on the reverse strand, counting down.
GTTCTCCCGTGGCACTCTCCATACAGTGACGTGGTCAACGTTACCTTGTACAGCAGCAACGTCTCTGACGCTGACATTAGGGTTATCGTCAACTGCACGAAGAATTGCCTCGTCCATTGCAGGTGTCCTCGTCGTTCTAGGTCTTCCCCAGTCGCGCGTCGTAGGCTGGAATGTTCCGTGCTCCCTAAGACGCCGATCAATTGCTTCGAACGTCTTCCTGTCGGGACACCTTCGTTCTGTAAATCTGTCTCGATTCAAACGTACCGCGCCACGGCTATTGTCCCGTTCTAGTCTATACATCAAATGGGCATCTGCCAACTGCGCATTTGTAAACATTGCACTGACTGCAAAACCACGTTCGTGATGAACACTAACCTGTTGATGCTACGTACTGATGTGCTTGATGCTAGTACTGTAGAGCAATGAGTCGCATGTCAACACAAGCACCGAAGTCAAAATTACCTTCCGTCAACTGGGCCAACTGGCGGTGAATCGAGGAAGTACAGTACATACTGACGAAACTAAAATGAGCTCTAACATGGAAATTAAGCATTTCCGGACACATGTCCACATAACATATTTTCTTTATTTGTGTGTGAGGAATGTTTCCTGAAAGTTTGGCCGTACCTTTTTGTAACACACTGTATTTTTGTAGGGCTATGAGATATACTGATGCCTTCTTGCACATTGCAGTTACGTACTCAGCCAATTTAGATTTTCATCTGTTATGACTCCAACCCTCTTTGCTGAAGGTGACACAGATCAATTTTTGCACGTGATGAGCTCGTGATGGACGAAGACGGTATCCGAGTCTGTATGGCCTCATAGTTGTCAGCCCGCCTAGTCAGCCAAGCAGCGCCGTGCGTTTGGAGGACAGCAACGGGCCTACAGGGGGCGCTGCTAGCACAAACCGCCGGCCGGACACCAACACTGCGCGGGCTGCGGTGTTTGTTTCCTGCGCGAGCACAGAGTCCTCACTTTATCCCCGCAACCGGAAAAGACCCCCGACTGCGTTCTGGATGGTCGGCGGCGGCCCGATCGATGGGTCAGTCAAACAGCGGCGCGGCGGCATCGTGGGCGTCCGAGGCAAACAGCGCGAGCGGGCCGCAGCTGGCGCTTCCCACAGCCTAAACAAGAGTCCGGCTACACACACACACACACACACACACACAAGGGCCAATCACCACACCCATCACCAGGCCCAGCGAGATAGCGCTCGCGATCTGTCTTCTTTTGTTTCGGTTGGCGCACATTCACTGCGGTTTCCGTCGCGTGTGAAGCTTGGATGGCTCCCCTCCTCACTAATTCCTCTTCCTTTCATGTCATGTACAACCTCCTCTTCCCACCAAAACAGTCGTGACCCTCGAATAACTGTGTCAATATATAACATTCATTAAACACATCCTTATAACCCTAATTTTGAGCAACGGCCTTTCCGCAGTGGATACACCGGTTCCCGTGAGATCACCGAAGTTAAGCCATGTCGGGCGTGGCCGGCACTTGGATGGGTCACCATCCAGGCCGCCATGTGCTGTTGCCATTTTTCGGGGTGCACTCAGCCTCGTGATGCCAATTGAGGAGCTACTCGACCGAATAGTAGCGGCTCCGGTCAAAGAAAACCATCATAACGACGGGGAGAGCGGTGTGCTGACCACACGCCCCTCCTATCCGCACCTTCAATGAGGATGACACGGCGGTCGGATGGTCCCGATGGGGCACTTGTGGCTTGAAGACGGAGTGCTATAACCCTAATTTTCACAAATACGCATTTCATTTGAGGGGAAACGAGATGCTAGAGTGTCTCTTTACAGAAAGAGTTACTATCCGGTCATGTTACTGCATTTGGCCTCCCGTGGCAGTGTGGCCGTTATCGGAAACATCCGGTGACGTTACAGCAAACAAAGACAGTGGCGACTAAGGAAAACGCATCGCATTGTGAATGATTTCAAGACAGTTGTGCATGCGCTATCAAATAGTTCAGACAGTTCTCGTCAAATACCACAATAAAAACTCTGGATGAGCCGATCGAAGCGCCCTCACTTGCAGTAACACTACTTATTATCTGCGTGGGTTTACAAACATCACTGTATGTGATATTCTATTAACTGACGACGACTACATCCATGGGAGTAATTGTGCGATATGTAATTAGAAATAAGAAGACGGGGATTTTTCATACATATTATAAGTAAATTGAAGGTGAAGGGGGGGGGGGGGGAAGGTAAGGAAAGGTACGGGATTAGTAATGCAGCTGCTTCGGGACCTGTGGCCTGTGGCCTGCACTGGGACTTTTGTGTGTGAAATCTTATGGGACTTAACTGCTAAGGTCATGAGTCCCTAAGCTCACACACTACTTAACCTAAATTATCCTAAGGACAAACACACACACCCATGACCGAGAGAGGACTCTAACCTCCGCCGGGACCAGCCGGCACTGGGACTGGAACCCGGGATCTCCTGCTTATTAGGCAGGTGCATTAACCACTGTGCCATACGGCATACAGCGTTTACCTCAAGTGCGCGGACTATCTCCGCACGCCTCACGGTCGACCCGCACCTCCACCGAGTGCCACCTATCCACAGCCCCTGACCATTTCCTCCTTGATTGCTACTCTGACATTCCCACTGGAGGTCGAACTTACTTGCGCATCTGCATTGATGAAGGTTGCCCATCTAGTCGAATCAATTATATGAATGCGTGGTGTTTGTCCTTTCGGACGTATCCGAAAAAACAGACACCATACATTCATATAAAGTATACCACAATTACAGGGCTATTAAAAATGATTGAAGCGATTTCATAAATTCACTGTAGCTCCATTCATTGACATATGGTCACGACACACTACAGATACGTAGAAAAACTCATAAAGTTTTGTTCGGCTGAAGCCACACTTCAGGTTTTTGCCGCCAGAGCGCTCGAGAGCGCAGTGAGACAAAATGGCGACAGGATCCGAGAAAGCGTATGTCGTGCTTGAAATGCAGTCATAACAGTGCAACGACACTTCAGGACGAAGTTCAACAAAGATCCACCAACTGCTAACTCCATTCGTCGATGGTATGCGCAGTTTAAAGGTTCTGGATGCCTCTGTAAGGGGAAATCAACCGGTCGGCCTGCAGTGAGCGAAGAAACGGTTGCACGCGTGCGGGCAAGTTTCACGCGTAGCCCGCGGTAGTCGACGAATAAAGCAAGCAGGGAGCTAAACGTACCACAGCCGACGGTTTGGAAAATCTTACGGAAAAGGCTAAAGCAGAAGCCTTACCGTTTACAATTGCTACAAGCCCTGACACCCGATGACAAAGTCAAACGCTTTGAATTTTCGGCGCGGTTGCAACAGCTCATGGAAGAGGATGCGTTCAGTGCGAAACTTGTTTTCAGTGATGAAGCAACATTTTTTCTTAACGGTGAAGTGAACAGACACAATGTGCAAATCTGGGCGGTAGAGAATACTCACGCATTCGTGCAGCAAATTCGCAATTCACCAAAAGTTAACGTGTTTTGTGCAATATCTACGATTTAAAGTTTACGGCCCCTTTTTCTTCTGCAAAAAAAAACGTGTATCTGGACATGCTGGAAAATTGGCTCATGCCACAACTGGAGACCGACAGCGCCGATTTCATCTTTCAACCGCACTTCCATCATGATTTTCCGCATTTCTTAAACAGGAGATTGGAAAACCGATGGATCGGTCGTGGTGGAGATCATGATCAGCAATTCATCTCATGGCCTCCACGCTCTCCCGACTTAACCCCATGCGATTTCTTTCTGTGGGGTTATGTGAAAGATTCAGTGTTTAAACCTCCTCTACCAAGAAACGTGCCAGAACTGCGAGCTCGCATCAACGATGCTTTCGCACTCATTGATGGGGACACGCTGCGCCGAGTGTGGGAGGAACTTGATTATCGGCTTGATGTCTGCCGAATCACTAAAGGGGCACATATCGAACATTTGTGAATGCCTAAAAAAACTTTTTGAGTTTTTGTATGTGTGTGCAAATCATTGTGAAAATATCTCAAATAATAAAGTTATTGTAGAGCTGTGAAATCGCTTCAATCATTTGTAATAACCCTGTATATAGGTGTTAATAGGGATATACTGAATTGATTTAGTATTTAAATGCTATAGATATTCGAACTGAAAAATAAGAAAAACTTACGTCGAAAACGAGAAAAACCGAGGACCCAACAATAACGCCTCTCAAGCACCACTTTTTCCTTGTCGTTTCTCTTTAGTGGTTCTCATTATGCGCGAACGTTGCATGACATCTTTCAAATTTCATCCATGAGAAGTTCACTCAGTTTTATTTTTTATTACAGAGGGTGTCCTGTCGCCTCGCCGAACACGGTTAGCTACCATGTCAGCTGCAACTCAGCCACACAGTCTGTAGAAAAATGATTTTAATTTTAGCGGGTTAAGGTTGTTGTGTAACTCCAGAGTCAATTTTCTCAATGATATTTGTGATATTTGAGTTCTGAACTGTAAGTACCACAAAAACCAAAAAATTTCAAAAATCATATTGCTGAACGGTATCTGGTCAGCAGACCAGAAAGTGGAATCTGTAACCGTAGACGAAACGCTGGATTCATTGACGATAGTTATTTACAATACGACGCGGTACCATACCATATCGTCAGATTTGGTATCGCAGCTCTAGAAAGATGATAGATACACACCTCAAAAATGTTTGAAATGTCACAGAGTTTACTACTATGACTTCATATGGTGCGCTCATTAAGGTTTGTATAATACCTTACCAACAAAATAAACATAATTCCTTTTGAAAAAAGAACGATTTTGGTTAATTACAAAAATTTATTACAAAACATTGCAGGCTTTCTCCTAATTGTACCGTTTGGAAACAGAAACAGTGAAAAATATTTATCTCATAATGATGATTGTCAATCTTTAGTAGTGAGTGTGGTGTCACCGCCAGACATCACACTTGCTAGGTGGTAGCCTTTAAATCGGCCGCGGTCTGGTAGTATACGTCGGACCCGCGTGTCGCCACTGTCAGTGATTGCAGACCGAGTGCCGCCACACGGCAGGTCTAGAGAGACTTCCTAGCACTCGCCCCAGTTGTACAGGCGACTTTGCTAGCGATGGTTCACTGACAAATTACGCTCTCATTTGCCGAGACGATAGTTAGCATAGCCTTCAGCTACGTCATTTGCTACGACCTAGCAAGGCGCTATTATCGTTTGCTATTTATCTTGTGATGCATGTACCGTCAGACCGATGTTCACCAATTATGGATTAAAGTTAAGTATTCCCGCAGCTACGTACGTTCTTTGCTACTATAACTTCCTTTACCTGTTCCAGACCTCACGCCAGCCTGCGTGACCTTAAACGCGTGCCCTTCGGCCTCCCGTCCTAGTGGATTGGCTGCCTTGCCAGTCCACAAAAGTGAGTATGCCCTCTCCATACACGGATGAGCTTTTCCACTCCGCGAGTGGATGAGACCATCAAGTTTATCTTCGAGTATGAAGTTCCACTCCTGAATGGCTATTCAGTAAGGTCCTGAAGATTGTCAGGTGGATTCGGACGCTGAGCAATGGCCTCTTTCAACAGGTATCACGCATGCTCAATTGCATTCATGTCTGGGAACAGTGCTGGTCAATGCATTCGGTTGTTGTTGAATCTGTAGAGATACCGGAACCTCGCATTGTCATCGACTAGTATGAATTTGGCACAGACTTCGTTTGTAGGACATTACAATAGTTTGTAGGACCTCCTGGAGGTATCGAGAACCAGCCAAATTGCCATAGATGGGAATTAGAGTGGTCTGCCGTCCCATCATTATAGCCGCCCAGACCACTACACTTCCATCTGCAAATGGATGGAGTTCCTGAATATATGCCGGCCGGAGTGGCTGTGCGGATCTAGGCGCTACAGTCTGGAGCCGAGCGACCGCTACGGTCGCAGGTTCGAATCCTGCCTCGTGCATGGATGTGTGTGATGTCCTTCGGTTAGTTAGGTTTAATTAGTTCTAAGTTCTAGGCGACTGATGACCTCAGAAGTTAAGTCCTATAGTGCTCAGAGCCATTTGAACCTGAATATATCGGCGTTCATGGTATCGTCTAATGCCTCTCCAAGCCCTAAAAGGTCTAATGTCAGGTCACAAACCAAGCCTGTCTTCTCAGAAACATGACATTACTCCGTTCTGCAATGGTCCAATGCTGATGTGCAAGAGTCCAGGTCCTTCGACTGCGTCGGTTCTGCTGGTTAAGTGCACAGCTTCTCATTGGTATTCTGAAATGAAGACTACCCTGAGATGAGATGCGAATCCCTTTTTGTGGCTGCTGATGGGCGCCTCAGAGTTGGAGGAAACGAGCCAGTATTGGTCTTGTCATACGAGCACGGCCACTGCGACCGTCTCTCCACACCTTAGACACACCACTTTGAGTGTCATGTTACTGATCGGCAAGATCTTGCTTTGTATGACCTGACTCTATCAGATTGATGTATGCCTCTACGTGTCATGTTATTGCAATGCTGAACACAATCTGATTGAAGCTATTACTGATACTGGACCGCTCGCGATGTGCTGCTACGGCAGCTATATATTTACGCTACTGGGAAACGTCCAAAAAGCATCCCAGTAGCAAATACCATCCAGTATAAGGTCTCTAACTGGATAATGCATTAAGCGCCTGGAACAATGGGCCCTCTAGTATCGTAGACTACATTTTACAATAGTATTCCAAACTTTTGTGGAGCAGTGGGTTTGATGTACCAAGTGAGGCAATGGGTGCACCAGTGAGCAACAAATCGATGAAGTAAACAGAGCGAGCGAAAACCACGTCGCATACCGGATCGCATCCGTCCTGATTGAGCACAGGATTGACTGCCGCGTTCAAAAAACCAATTGGAACATACCTATTTTAGGCAAACATTCAGGCCCAGCTCAAGTCGGCTATATGTGCAGTGTTGAACTACACCACGATGTTAAAAGATCTACATCTACATTTATACTCCGCAAGCCACCCAGCGGTGTGTGGCGGAGGCCACTCTACGTGCCACTGTCATTACCTCCCTTTCCTGTTCCAGTCGCGTATGGTTCGCAGGAAGAACGACTGTCTGAAAGCCTCCGTGCGCGATCGAATCTTTCTAATTTTACATTCGTGATCTCCTCGGGAGGTATAAGTAGGGGGAAGCAATGTATTCGATACCTCATCCAGAAACGCACCCTCTCGAAACCTGGACAACAAGCTACACCGCAATGCAGAGCGCCTCTCTTGCAGAGTCTGCCCCTTGAGTTTGCTAAACATCTCCGTAACGCTATCACGGTTACCAAATAACCCTGTGACAAAACGCGCCGCTCTTCTTTGGATCTTCTCTATCTCCTCCGTCAACCCGATCTGGTACGGATCCCACACTGATGACCAATACTCAAGTATAGGTCGAACGAGTGTTTTGTAAGCCACCTCCTTTCTTGATGGACTACATTTTTTTAAGGACTCTCCCAATGAATCTCAACCTGGTACCCGCCTTACCAACTATTAATTTTATATCATCATTCCACTTCAAATCGTTCCGTACGCATACTCCCAGATATTTTACAGAAGTAACTGCTACCAGTGTTTGTTCCGCTATCATATAATCATACAATAAGGGATCCTTCTTCTTTCTATGCATTCGCAATACATTACATTTGTCTATGTTAAGGGTCAGTTGCCACTCCCTGCACCAAGTGCCTATCCGCTGCAGATCTTACTGCATTTCGCTACAATTTTCTAATGCTGCAACTTCTCTGTATACTACAGCATCATCCTCGAAAAGCCGCATGGAACTTCCGACACTATCTACTACGTCATTTATATATATTGTGAAAAGCAATGGTCCCATAACACTCCCCTGTGGCACGCCAGAGGTTACTTTAACGTCTGTAGACGTCTCTCCATTGATAACAACATGCTGTGTTCTGTTTGCTAAAAACTCTTCAATCCAGCCACACAGCTGGTCTGATATTCCGTAGGCTCTTACTTTGTTTATCAGGCGACAGTGCGGAACTGTATCGAACGCCTTCCGGAAGTCAAGGAAAATAGCATCTACCTGGGAGCCTGTATCTAATATTTTCTGGGTCTCATGAACAAATAAAGCGAGTTGGGTCTCACACGATCGCTGTTTCCGGAATCCATGTTGATTCCTACAGAGTAAATTCTGGGTTTCCAAAAACGACATGATACGCGACCAAAAAACATGTTCTAAAATTCTACAACAGATTGACGTCAGAGATATAGGTCTATAGTTTTGCGCATCTGCTCGACGACCCTTCTTGAAGACTGGGACTACCTGTGCTCTTTTCCAATCATTTGGAACCTTCCGTTCTTCTAGAGACTTGCGGTACACGGCTGTTAAAAGCGGGGCACGTTCTTTCGCGTACTCTGTGTAGAATCGAATTGGTATCCCGTCAGGTCCAGTGGACTTTCCTCTGTTGAGTGATTCCAGTTGCTTTTCTATTCCTTGGACACTTATTTCGATGTCAGCCATTTTTTCGTTTGTGCGAGAATTTAGATTACGAATTGCAGTGCGGTCTTCCTCTGTGAAACAGCTTTGGAAAAAGGTGTTTAGTATTTCAGCTTTACGCATGTCATCCTCTGTTTCAATGCCATCATCATCCCGGAGTGCCTGGATATGCTGTTTCGAGCCACTTACTGATTTAACGTAAGACCAGAACTTCCTAGGATTTTCTGTCAAGTCGGTACATAGAATTTTACTTTCGAATTCACTGAACGCTTCACTTACAGCCCTCCTTACACTAACTTTGACATCGTTTAGCTTCTGTTTGTCTGAGAGGTTTTGGCTGCGTTTAAACTTGGAGTGAAGCTCTCTTTGCTTTCGCAGTAGTTTCCTAACTTTGTTGTTGAACCACGGTGGGTTTTTCCCGTCCCTCACAGTTTTATTCGGCACGTACCTGTCTAAAACGCATTTTACGATTGCCTTGAACTTTTTCCATAAACACTCAACATTGTCAGTGTCGGAACAGAAATTTTCGTTTTGATCTGTTAGGTAGTCTGAAATCTTCCTTCTGTTACTCTTGCTAAACAGATAAACCTTCCTCCCTTTTTTTATATTCCTAATAACTTCCATATTTAGGGATGCTGCAACGGCCTTATGATCACTGATTCCCTGTTCTGCACTTACAGAGTCGAAAAGTTCGGGTCTGTTTGTTATCAGTAGGTCCAAGATGTTATCTCAACGAGTCGGTTCTCTGTTTAATTGCTAGAGGTAATTTTCGGATAGTGCACTCAGTATAATGTCACTCGATGCTCTGTCCCTACCACCCGTCCTATACATCTGAGTGTCCCAGTCTATATCTGGTAAATTGAAATCTCCACCTAAGACTATAACATGCTGAGAAAATTTATGTGAAATGTATTCCAAATTTTCTCTCAGTTGTTCTGCCACTAATGCTGCTGAGTCGGGAGGTCGGTAAAAGGAGCCAATTATTAACCTAGCTCGGTTGTTGAGTGTAACCACCACCCATAATAATTCACAGGAACTATCCACTTCTACTTCACTACATGATAAACTACTACTAACAGCGACAAACACTCCACCACCGGTTGCATGCTATCTATCCTTTCTAAACACCGTCTGTACCTTTGTAAAAATTTCGGCAGAATTTATCTCTGGCTTCAGCCAGATATCTGTACCTATAACGATTTCAGCTTCGGTGCTTTCTATCAGCGCTTGAAGTTCCGGTACTTTACCAATGCAGCTTCGACAGTTTACAATTACAATACCGATTGCTGCTTGGTCCCCGCATGTCCTGACTTTGCCCTGCACCCTTTGAGGCTGTTGCCGTTTCTGTACTTGCCCGAGGCCATCTAACCCAAAAAACCGCCCAGTCCACGCCACAAAACCCCTGCTCCCGTGTAGCCGCTTGCTGCGTGTAGTGGACTCCTGACCTATCCAGCGGAACCCGATACCCCACCACCCTATGGCGCAAGTCGAGGAATCTGCAGGGCTACTCGTAGCTTCTATTTTATTTTACGTGAAAATATTTTTGTAAATTTTTGAAATATAATTTGTGGTAAAATTTGTTAGCAGCATGAGCTGTTTTTGGCACTGAACTTTAATATCAGTATAGTGTTTTCGTGGCACAGATGAATGAAAGTGTTTCGCTGCACACGAATGCGTTTGCGATTGCAGGGATGGTGTGGAACAGACGGGTGCAATAACACGTTAGTCCAGAGCTTACGCCTCGTTGCCACCTCTGTAGCCCTAAATCACACGAGCATTTTTTTAAAGTTAGTCGTAGTGGATTAAAAGCAACAGAGCTTTAATTCCAGATCAAATGGCATTTATTTCGCAACTACGGCTTAAGGCTGCGCCGTCTCTTTCGGGAGTGCAGAGTTGGCCGCTTGCAGCTTAACCCGCACACCCATTGCGACACGCGAAATAAAGAGGATTTCCGGCGCCAAGCACACCTGCAGCGCCCAACTATGAAGCTTAACTAATACCAGAAACGTCGATTCCAGAATGCGACCGCAGCCTTCTTTGCGCTGTTGCTTCCTTCAATTTTTTCATAATTCAAAAAAATGGTTCAAATGGCTCTGAGCACTATGGGACTTAACTACTGAGGTCATCAGTCCCCTAGAACTAAGAACTACTTAAACCTAACTAACCTAAGGACATCACACACAACCATGCCCGAGGCAGGATTCGAACCTGTGACCGTAGCGGTCACGCGGTTCCAAACTGACGCGCTTAGAACCGCACGGCCACACCAGCCGGCGGTTTCATCATTTCTACACTTTCATTTTATGTTACTTTATGTTCCTGAACAATATAGCATTCTGGTTGTCACTTCCTAGGTAACAAACGGTTATCCACAGGAGTGCAGGTAGAAGTTGCAAGTGTTCAGTGTTGGGTGCAAGGACTCGAAGCTATGCCACAAATAAATAAATTCAGTGTAATAGTCGTAAATGGGTGGCAAGGGCTGACGATTTTTATTGACACTATCGATGATACGAGTCAGTATGAGAAAGCTGAGTATCTGGAAGGGTTTTATTTTTGTGTTTGCTGAACATTATTTTTGTAGCCTTTTCACTCCTTGCACCAACACACAAGATGGGTTGTTTGAGTTTCGGATCCCAACCAGATCCCGGTTCTCTTCAGTCAAATCCCAGTGATGGCATTGTGGTTCCAAATTGAGCATATTGCATTTTCTAAACAATAACAATTGGCTGATCGCGTGACTTCTGCGCTTTTATCTAAGCAAAGCAACTACTTCCGATGGAGGTACACAAGTACAGAAGAGTTTCCTGTTATTCTTCGAAAGTTGTTTATGAATAACAGAAACATGTTTTATACAAGCTCGACGAAGTACTGAAGAAATTTTTGAAATGTTTTTATTTTGCGTTTTTAAAAAATTTTCCGTTTCTAGTGTTGTCTGATAAATCTGTATTGTTTCTTACCTGTTCTACAATATCGCTCTGTTTCACTTTACAAATCAGTAGTTTTCGAATAAAATCTGAATTAAATACTGGAAATTTCAATTTTCTATAAATACTACTTTTAACTAACAGACAGGAGGATAAATATGCAGAACAACAATGTTCCGAAGGTTACACGGGCCTTTAAATATTAGTTTCCAGACGATTCAACGATTCCAGTTTCTAGGGGAATGTAGTAAGACACTGATCGTATACGGAAAAAAAAGCGATCGAAATGAGAACGCCTGATTGGTATGCAACATACCTAATGTATAGGTAAATAAATAAATGGCATCCGTCCATCCTTGAGGGATGATGGTGTAGCATGCTTGGTTCAGAGTCTGCAGCGTCTGCTGTGGCTAAAAAGTCCCACTCGAGAGTGGCAGTCCCTACTGCAGTTTGGACATGTGAAATTTGAGGGACTTCGAACAGAAGCCGCTCTGTCTCTCCGCTTTGTCCTCTTCCAGATTTGTTCCTGTGTGCGTTCGTCCTCTGAGAGCTTGACGCCGTTGCGCACAGTTACTCGCCATTTGACACGGACATCTGCAATGCTTTCCCAGCGACTTGGATTGATTCTGGTCTTGGTCAGGTCTCTCTTGCAGACATCCTTGAAACGAAGATGCGGTCGTCCCACTGGCCTCACACACTACTGAAGTTCTCCGTACAGCAGTTGTTTCGGTCTCCGTTCAGGATCCATGCGCCTGACATGTTCCAACCATCTTAGACGTCGATGACTCAGGAGTGCAAAGATGCTGGTTGTGCTTGCACGATGAAAGACTTCGGTGTTGGGTACTCTATCTCTCCAAGAGATCTGAAGGATCTTCCGGAGACAGCGGAGATGGAAGCTGTTGAGTCGAGATTCATGCCTAGAAAGAGTTGTCCATGTCTCACAGCTATAGAGAAGGGTGCTTATAACACAAGCGTTGTAGACTTTTAATTTAGTTTTTGTGGTAAGCCGTCCGTTGTTCCATACTCTGTTTTTCAATCTAGCCATGACAGATGATGCCTTTGCGATTCTGTTAGTAAGTTCAGTGTCCATGAACAAGTTGCTACATATTGTGGATCCCAAGTAGGTAAAGTCATCAACTATCTGGAGAGGATCGCCATCAATGCTAATGGATGGAAGGTTGGTAGTGCTCTGCGCCATGATCTTAGTCTTTTGAAGGCTGATGAGTAGACCAAACTTTTCACAGGCATTTGATAATTTGTTGATTATATACTGCAGCTCATCTTTTGTGTTCGCTACTAGAGCTGCATCGTCCGCATATAACAACTCACGGATAACAACTGTATTTACTTTGGACTTGGCCTTGAGGCGAGCAATGTTGAAAAGATTTCCATCAGACCTCGTATGTAGACACACTCCCTCCTCACAGTCTTCAAAGGCAAATCTGAGCAGAAGGGAAAAGAATATCCCAAATAATGTAGGAGCTAACACACACCCCTGTTTCACACCGCTATTAACAGGGAATGCTTCTGATGTTTTACCGTTGAAGCAAATTGTTGCTTGTGTTTTCTCATGGAAAGAGACAATTATCTGCAGTAGTTTAGGTGGGCATCCAATCTTCTGCAACAGTTTGAAAAGCCCATTTCTGCTCACTAAATCAAACGCTTTAACAAGGTAAATGAAAGCAATATAAAGTGGCCTCTGCTGCTCACGACATTTCTCTTGTAGCTGTCTTAAGGAGAAGATCATATCTACGGTTGATCGGCCGGGCCTGAAGCCACACTGAGATTCTGGGTAGATTCTGGAAGCTAAGATCTGTAATCGCATTAGGATGACTCTTGCATAAGCTTTCCCGGCTACACTTAGTAATGAAATGCCTCGATAATTGTTACAGTAACTTCTGTTCCCTTACTGTTTATGTAGAGTAACTATCCTCGAATTCCGCATACACATCGGGACATAACCTTCTTCCCAGCTGGTTGTGATAAGTGAATATAAATGTTTGAGAAGAACAGACTTGTTATACTTAATAACCTCTGCAGGGATCCCATCTTCACCTGGGGCCTTTCCGTTAGCAAGAGAATCTATTTCTCTACTAAGTTCTTCCATAGTAGGCATTGCATCTAGTTCGTCCATAACTGGCATTTGTTTGATGGCGTCACATGCATCCTTCATAACTTCATTCTCGGCTGCATACAACTCGAGGTAATGTTCAACCCAGCGTTCCATTTGTTTGCCTTCATCAGTAATGACTTCACCCGTCTTGGCTGTTTTTCTGACAGTTGGTCCAATTGCTTTCTCAATACCATCGTACATTGCCTTAGCATTCCCAGAGTCGGCCGCTTTCTGTATACCTGCACATAAATTCAGCCAGTAGTTAGGCTGTAGTATAGGTAACGCAGTTACTATCTTATATGACGAAAGTAATTTGGAAGAATACCTCGACTAAGCTTGCTTGTGATAGCCTACGGTAGTTTTAGAACTGTACATAACATTAGCACCAGGAAAGGCAGATATCAGACAGAATTATTGGAATATCATAAGAAAATGAAATTCACCAACGAATTTTCGTCCAAGGCTTTCTTCATTTTCGTAGCATTGTCTGTAACGAAACTTGTAAGAAAGAAGGTACACACGATGATGATGTCACAGGGACTGAGGCATGAATATTTGTCCTAGAACGCGTTATTTACGACGAGTAGTCAAAGTTTTCATTATCACCTGGAAAAAATGAAGACATATAATTATTCTTTTGTTTGTTTGCAGGAACATGTCTGCATTCCTTGCACACCTTAAAATCCCACCATCAAAGTACCGTGGCAGACAGCTAGAGTCGCGAAAACATGATTGTGCAACACATTGACAAGGTGGCGGAGTATCGCGCCGTTATTCGTTTTCGGCACCAGCGGAAATATTGCAGCTGTGTGAGGCCGATCCAGATGATTTCCTTAGCCAACATTACCACTGATGCCGAAAAAATTGCCGCACGATACTCCACCTTTTAGTTTCTGCTCCTCTGATAGCTTGCTGCGGTACTGTGGTGGAGGGTTTTTAGTGTGTGCCATGACCTGCAAAGGAAAAAACTTAAGAATAGTTTTAGGTGATCGCAGAAAGTCTATCTCTGTTCTTCGTATTATATTTCTCATGTATATATTTCAGTGACATATGCAACTACGGCTAACGTATGAAATTAAATGGGTTTTATTAGTCACACGTTCTCTGAGAAAGCTACATACTTGCTCGTCAGCATGTATCCTCGTAACCGAACGATAATATAGTGAAGTATCGAAAGGGTTTGCATCTAGTTTTATAGATGTTTTATGCAGGCTGTAATAAAACTGTATGAGACAAATTGCAGGACTTCTTCACATGTAGACGAAGAAATTGTGTTATATGAACATTGGTCTGGAAACGCTTCTCTTCCATGATATAACTCATTTTCTCCAACTCATTAATCACGGGAAACTCACAAGACCAGAACGCTAGAATCATGGGGAACATGCACTCTTGGTTTGTTTGTTTTGTTTTAGAGCGCAAACCCAACTAGGATCATACGCGTCCGTGTCAGAAACGTAGAATACGAAGACGAAAAGAAGCTAAAAGGGACTACTGCGAAGTGGCGCAGCGTTAGCACACAGGACTCGCATTCGGGAGGACGACGGTTCAAATCCGTGTCCGGCGGTCCTCATTTAGGTTCTGCGTGATTGCCCTAAATAACTTCAGACAAATGCCGGGATGGTTCCTCTGAAAGGGCACGGCCGACTTCTACCCCATCCTTCCCTAATCCGATGGGATCGATGACCTCGATGTTTGGTTCTCTATCTCAAAATCAGCAATTCAAGCAATCAAGGTTAAGCCAAATCGATGGAAGGAAAGACAGCTAAAAACAGTGACTTGGAGAAATGTAGGTAAAATACGCCGTAGAGACAACGAAGGTCCTGAACTGTTCAATGTCCTTCGCCATATTGCTACGACGGATAAAAAGTAAAGTGCGGTCGACAGCCCGCGTGTCGTTAGCTAAAACGTTCGATAAATGATGAGAACATAAGTCGTTACAAAAAAGGACATTCAGTCAGGAAATGGCGAACCATCAGAGGTTGAGGAAGGGGATCACCACTTAAAAAATGGCGATTTATGAAAAGACCGTGCTCAGTACGCAACCTAGCTAAAAGCAATTCATCGGAGTGAGAGTGTCGAGATGAGGTCGGTTTAGTTCCCCGGAGCTTGTTGCCATGAAGGGATAACCATTCGTGATGCCTAAGTGACACCACTTGGTGAGAGACGGTAACATAGAGTTATTTGGAGAGAATGTAGGAACTAGCAGGCCTTGGTACGAGGACTGCAGCCTTGGCGCGACGTCAGCGACCTCTTTTGCTGCCGGACCGACGTGACCAGGGACTCAAATAGATATCACGGTGGCTCCGTCAAGGCTGAGAAACTAACAGCATTCCTTGGTGACGTCTGGTTACGTTGTGCACCGACAGTGTTTTGGTTTATATGTTCCTGTGGCCATGCAAAGTACGTCATTGTTTGTTTGCAATTAACATCGAATGTTCCAGTGATCAGTATGACCGTTGCAAGCACACGGTTTACAACGTACAGTTAATCACAGACTTTGATCTTGCAAAGAGAGTGAACACAAATGCAGAGATGGCAGATGTCCATTTGACGCAGGAGTTGGCTCACGGCAATGGCTCTCGCTGTCAACTTCTGTACCGGGAGACATTTCCAGGTCGAAGGTGACAAGACAGGAAAACGTTTGAAGGCTTTGATCGTCGACTTAGGGAGCATGGGGCATTTAAGCCTGATACTCACCACCTAGGTAGACCTCGAAGAACGAGGACACAGCAACGTGTTGCGGCAATTCTTCATGCAGTTGACGACGACGCTAGTGTCAGTACGAGACGTGGAGGCGCAACGTTGAATATTGACCACATGACTAATCTGGCGAATGTTACACGAGGACCAGCTGTATCCATACCATTTACAGCGTATGCATATACTATCAGCAACTGATTTTCCTGGGTACTCTTTCGCGAATGGTTTGCTCAACAAAGTGTCAACCCTAATTTCAGTGCAACGGTGCTGTTCACAAATGAGGCGACGTTTTAACGAGGTCAGATTGTAAATTTGGAGAATCGGCATGTATGAGCAGACGACAATCCTCATGCACTTGTTGAAGCAAGTCATCAATGTCAATGTCAATGTCAATGTCAATGTTTGGGCCTGTATTGCTAGTGACTGGTATGGTCTCACTTTCTTTCACCCAGGCTCGACGGACAAAGTTATCATAATTTCTTAGAGCATATTCCATCTAGCCAACGGCCTTGCCGCAGTGGTAACAGCGGTTCCCGCCAGATCACAGCGCTGTCGCGCTGCTCTAGCTCATGGATAGGTGACCATCCGGTCTGCCGAGCGCTGTTGGCAAGAGGGGTGCACTCAGCCCTTGTGAGGCCAACTGATGAGATACTTGATTGATAAGTAGCGGCTCCGGTCTCAGAAACTGACATACGGCGGGGCGAGCGGTGTGCTGACCACATGCCCCTCCATATCCGCAGCCAGTGACGTATGTGGGCTGAGGATGACACGGCGGCCAGTCGGTGCCTTTGGGCCTTCATTGCCTGTGCGGGAGGAGTTTAGTTTAGTTTTATATTCTATCTAATCTGTTAGCAGATGTACCTTTAGCTGTGTAACAAAACATGTACTTCATGCACGATTGAACATCTCCTCATTTTAGTGTTAATGTCCGTTGGCTTCTAAATAAAAGATTCGGTGACAAATGGATAGATGGAGATGGCCCAATTGCCTGGCCTTCACGGTCTCCAAACATAAATCCACTGGACTTTTATTTGCGGGGGCATCTGAAAGCTCTTGTGTTTGGAGCCCCAGTGCTAGACGTTCAGGGTTTCCGTACCCGGCTGCTGGACCATCCACAATACTGCAGGAATACTTCAGCACATCCATGATTCTGTATGACGGCGGGCTGATGCATGTATCAATGCCCACGAAGGGCATACTGAACATCTCCGGTGAGATGAAGTTGCATGTGAAATGTTGGTGCATTCTGTTCGTGTGTATTTCAGTGATTAATGAGTTGCAAAATGGAAAAAAGCGCTTCCTGTCCCATGTTCATATAACACGATTTCTTCGTCCACATGCGAGTAATGTGTTCTGGAATTTGTGCTGCACATTTTTGTCATACTCTGTATTGGCAGATGTTGAAAAAAGAAATAGCATGGACTGGAGTTAACATCCCTCAAAAGCACAGCAAGAAAGCTCCTTCGCAGAGTGCCTTTGGCGCAAGTCAGAGTTTGAGGGTTGGTAGTTCGGTTCGGTGGCAGAAGGCCAGCTGGCAGGGGTGGCTCCAGCTGGCCGCGTCTTATTGCCCAACAGTTGGCTGCACTGCGCGCGCCCTGGCTGCTGGCCAGTTGGCAGGCTGGACAGCAGGTGGCTGGCGTTCTCCAGCCAGCCGGTCGCCGCTCTGATTCAGTGCTGCCTACTGCGGTGCGGCCGCATCTGGTCGCGCGGCCCTTCTGATCGTAAATCCCCACGGTTCATGGAGGAACCGTCGTGTATACTGCCCAGATATAAGTATCGTCACAGTTATTTCTCCTGTAGCATCATGCACATGCAGGGTGTCCCAGGTCTTCATGGTCATAATTATACAGACAGTACAGGATACTTTATGAGCAATGTGTGTAACGCAAACCTCATTAAATTCCTTAAGTTTCTTACAAAACAACTGTTTGACCCAACGACGTTGGTAATGCTTCTTTAAAGAACAATACATAATCTTCTGTGAATTGTTGATGGCACAATTGACTATTTACAGTTCAAGAGTATGGGCATACTCAATGCATCCCCCCACCAATTTCTTAGAACAAAATAACTGTCTTCGCAAACGGAATCCGCTTTCTGCTATGGCACAAATACCATTCAGTAAACTACTATCGAGAATATTTCGACGACCAATCAGGTTCACTGTGCTATTACGCAATGCATAGGGTACCTGCACTCCAGCTTCACTGTTAAGTATTGTCTGTGTCTTGCCGCTATCCGTAGCCGAGTTGGCTTCCCAGTGGCCACTACACCCTTTTAACATGATAATAATGTAGTATCTGTTTGAGGAAAACCAAAACGTATAATGATATTGACTAATAACAAGTACACCCTGAGCCATTTGTCGTAAAATCTCAAAACTGTTTTTGCTCTTCACAGTACGTAGAACTGTAGTATCCTATGATTACAGTTCAGTGAGTCGCAGTTGGCGTCAACTCATACAAAAACGTCTATATGCCATTTTTGTGGGGATAAGAAATGGAATGATCAAATAATCTCAGTAATAGGTAAAGCAGTTGGCGATCAATCTGCAAATGATACTGCTTGCAAAACACTCGAGGGACCGATCGTAGAAAGTTTTTCAAGTGCCTGGAACCCACAGCGGATGGACCTAATAGGGGATATTCCAGACATTTAAAGGACAGCACCACGAAGGGTCAAAGTTATGTTTGATCAACGCAGGAGCGTTGGGAATGCCGAGGACGCTGAGCTGGCAGGCTCTCGAACGTAGACGCCAACCACTTCTCGAAAGCGTACTTACCAAGTTTCAAGATCCAGTATTGAGGAACCGTGGAATATATGACAGACCCCTAGTTAGCGCTCACGCAAGGACTGCAAATACAAGCTTAGACTAATTACAGTAGACACAGAGGCATTTAAACAATCACTCTTCCCAAACTCCATTCAAGAACGGAACTGGTAGAAACTCTTATAAGTGCGGTATCGTGGGAAGTATAATGAATGTAATCCAATCTAGCTGTACTTTATGTATATTGTATCACTATTAACACCATTGCTGTTCACTCTAAGTAATGTATCCTTGATGCCATACGAAATAATTAAAAATGGGAAATATGTTCTACCATGCTTTTCACAGTGTTTTGCAGACAGTGAATGTGGCTGTATACGTAGATTTATGTGTCACATGACAATGCGGAAATTTAGATTACTGAAATACATAGGACGTTCAAAACGTTTTGCACAGTTGTCTCTATTTTTTTATTATTTACAGGAGGAGAGTGAATTTTTTGTGAACATACTTGGAACATTTAGCTATAAGTTGGTGTATAAAAGTAATTTCTTTTATTTACAGGTGAGCCATAATGGACCATGAAGTAGATGTCAGGTTGCGACAACGGTCTGTGATGGAGTTCCTCTTCAAGACCGGTGATGACTATGCCACATAGATTCACATGAAGTTGCTCTCTGTTTATGGGGAGGACACAGTGGATCGCAGAAGTATCCAGCAGTGCTTGCAGAGGTTTAAATAAGGTGATTTCTCCCTACTGGACAATCCACGATGCGGCAGACCATCGACGGCAGTGAGTGATGTGAATAAGGAGACCACTGATCAAGTCATCCAGAATGACAGATGTGTGACGACACGAGAGCTTGCTGAAATGTTTCGTTTGTCACTGAGTAGTGTGGTATCACTGGTACAGTTACTAGGGTACAGAAAAATATGTGCACGCTGGGTGCCTGGATTATTGACAAGAGAAATGAAAACGATGAGGAAGAATGTGTGCGAGGGTCTCAAGAAGACCTTTACCGAAGAGTGGAAACAGTGTTTTGACGGCGTCATTGTCTAGTATGAAACATGGTTGTTTTTTCCGAACCTGAGAGAAAAACCCAATTCATGGAGGGGCGTCATCCGGGTTTCCCTCGGAAGAAGAAACCAAGACTTTCACGAACAGCAGGCCGAAATGTGATGGCCTCCTTCTTCTGGGATCAGTGTGGTGTCATTTTCATTGACTTTTTGGAACATGGCCCCACAACCGGGACCGTTAGTGTTTGTCATTGGACAAGCTGCGACGTGCCATCCAGACCCACAGCTTTAGGGTCAGCTCATCAGACTACACCATGACAATGCTAAACCCAGTACAGCCCTCATGATGCAGGAGAAAATCAGGAAAATGGGTTGGAAAATTGTTCCTCATCCTCCCTACTGCCCGGACTTGGCTCCGTCTGATTTTTACGTCTTTGGTCGTCTGAAGGCCCACCTGCGCGGTAAACCATTTGATAGTGGGAAAGACCTTATTTCCTGTGTCAAGCGATGGCGTAAAAATCAGTCCCCAGAATTTTACCAAAGTACATTTACATCATGGAAAGAACGTTGGGCCAGATGCGTCACAGCTGATGGAGGCTACATTGACTAGGCTCAATGTATACCTAAATTTTTCAAGTACGTTCACAAAAAATTTCATTCTCCTCCTGCAAAAAATAAAAAAAAAATGGAGACGGCTGTGCAAAAGTTTTTGAACGCCCTTTGTACTAAACATAGGGTATGCAGCTGACGATCTAGTGACCACAGACAAATGATAGTTACTCCTGAAACTATCGACATGGTTTGTTCAGCAAAATCCTAGAAAACCTGGCCTAAGCATTGCAGCAGAGACCGGTTTGAAGCGTTCCAGCACGCTGAAAATTCTGAGAGAGAGCTGACACATGCCCCATTCAAAATACAAGACGACCAGACCATAACTGCACGAGCTGTACCACAGAGAGCTGACTTTGGGAACCAGATTCTCTAAATGATCAATAATGAAGGATTTGATGTTGGCTGCATTTCGTTCACAGATGGAACACGCATTCACCAGAACTGAGTAATGAACAGACAAAACTGGCCAGTTTGGACTTCCGAAAGTCTCCATTTGTGCGGAGTGGAACCACTGTATTCTCCCGAAGGAACTGTTTAGGCAGCCTTATGCAGCAGAGGGTTTATTGGCCCTTTTTTAATTCGAGAAACGACCACTAGTCAAAGTTAGGTTACAATTTCGGAATAATTTTTCGTCAGTCAGCTAGCGTTCGAGAATCGACGAGGTTTCGAGGGGCTCATGCAATACGAGGCCAGACTGCATCGTGCCGAACAGGTGTTTCGATATCTTGATGAATACTTCGCTAACAGTACCATTGCGTTGTGTATTATTGCAAACTTACTGCTGCAGGGATGGATTGGCCCCATATTCCCCCGATCTGGTTGCTTGTGACTACGTTTTCGAGGCACATTGAAAGACACTTTCTACCGAAGCCATTTAACTAAGCTGGAAAACTTCAATTGGAGATATGCGTGGTATCGGAATCCATTTCCTTTGAGACACTACAGTATGTGATGGCAAATTGTATTGGTTGTTTGCGCCGCCTCCGTACTGCAAGTGGTGGACATTTCGAATAGATTGCGGTGAGATTGCAAACGACTGCTTACTGAGGACAAGTCTATTCATGCACGCTTTTACTTCAAATGGTTCAAATGGCCCTGAGCACTATGGGACTCAACTTCTGAGGTCATCAGTCCACTAGAACTTAGAACTACTTAAACCTAACTAGCCTAAGGACATCACACACATCCATTCCCGAGGCAGGATTCGAACCTGCGACCGTAGTGGTTGCACGGTTCCAGACAGCATCGCCTAGAACCGCTCGGCCACCCCGGCCGGCCACGCTTTTACTGTACGAGCTGCAATGCGTACAGTGCCATCTGTTAATGTCTTTTCCAACTACACTAGTACACCGGGAAAGACGCCGATTTTGATCCGATGACGGCATATCCCACCTGTGGGATAGCAGATGTACTGATAATGGTTCTAACGTAGTCCGCCAATAGATAGCGTAGTTGCAAAGCTAACAGAGAGCCGCCTGTGACTACCCTTTAAATAGAGACTCAGTAGAGGCTCAATCGTTGCGAACGTGTGAAGGAAGCACACAACCATACCTAGTAGACGCACTCGTGCTTCCTACAGCCAACTGAGCGGATTTGAAAGGGGTCAAGGCGTGGCCTTCCCAGTGGCGGGATGGTCCTTTTGGAGAACTGATACGCGAGTTGTGCACTGATCCTGGTATCAGTGGTTGTCTGAACATTATCATACCCCTAGACAAGGTTCTTGACCTCCAAGCATCACAGACGCCAGCCAGGATCGTCATACTGTAGAAGCAGCAGCAGGGTCAGATCGTACAGCTACCGCAGCACACATAACAGGGCTTGAGAGGTCAGACGTGTCAAAGCGAACTGTTGCGAACCGGTTATTAGGAAAGGAAACACAGGCTTGCTCGCCCCTAGCCTGTCTTCCACTTTCGCCGCTACATCGACTTGCATGGCTGGACAGGTGCAGATTCTGACTGCACGGAAATGATGTCGTTTGTGCGTAAAACGTAGACCTAGTGAGTGCTGTGCCGTAGAGAGCATTTGCCCAAAACACACAGGCACCACACCAGGGCTTATGGTCTGCGATGAGAGAAGCAACAACTCCTGTTCATCTTTGTTCTTTCTGCAGGGAACACTAACCAGTACGCGGTACGTGCAGAATGTTACGAGGGTAATCCCAAAGTAAGGTCTCCTATTTTTTTATAAGTACATAGACCTGTTTATTTCTACAGTGGTTTACATCACTTTACAGCTCGAACATTTAGCTATTTTTCGACATTATCACCATTGCTGTCTATGCATTTTTGTAACCGCTGTGGTAGTATTTGTATGCTCATGTCATACCAGCTCGCCGCCATGCTGTTCAGAAAGTTATGAACCTCTTCTTTCACATCGTCGTCGGAGCTGAATCACTGGGACCACAATTAACGCTGACAGGTCCTGTGAGACTCTGAAAAACCTCAAATGGGCAATTCAGAACCGGAGAAGAGGAACGTTGAGCGAGGGCGTACACATTCTACATGACAACGCTCGCCCACACATCGCTCGGCAAACCGTTGCTCTCCTGCAGTTCAGTGGAACATAATCACCCACCCTCCCTATAGTCCTGACTTGGCGCCCAGTGACTATCTCCTGTTCCCTGGGTTAAAAGAACATTTGGCCGGAAAGCGATTCAGCTCCGACGACGAGGTGAAAGAAGAGGTTCATAACTTTGTGAACAGCATGGCGGCGAGCTGATGTGACATGGGCATACAAAAACTGCGACAGCGTCTACAAAAATGCATCGACAGAAATGGTAATTACGTCGAAAAATAGCTAAATGTTCAAGCTGTAAACTGATATCAACCATTGTAGAAATAATCAGGTCTTTGTACTTATAAAAAATAGGAGATCTTACTTTTGGGATTACCCTCGTATTATGCTCGTTTTCTGCCGTTGTGGCAACAGGAAGGTGACGTGTTGTTCCAACAGGCCAATGCTCGCCCACACACTGCCCGTGAAACAACCTACTGTGTAAGAAATGTAGCAATTTCCCTGGCCAGCACGATCTCCATTTGATCAGATATGGGGTAGTATGGGATCAGAAGTGACTCATACAACTCTCCAACCAACAATTCTAACATAATTATGTGAACAGGCCGATCGGGGGTGGAATAACATACCACAGGACAGTATTCGCTATCTGTACAATCGGCCTGATCCCAGAATCAGCACATGCGTTGCCATACGTTGAAGCTACACCATATGCTAACGTGGTTGTTTCACCATGGTCGATACCTGATACCTCAAAACCACTTGCGCTATTGATCTGTTAACGTAATCGTTTCAAGTAATCCGTATACACCGTTGCAACCTCTAAAAGTGCGTACAATTTTTTTCCAGCAGTGTATTTGAGAAATACTGTGCAAAATTCTTACAGATTTCACAATAAAAATTCCTTTTGCTGCACTCCTATATTGATGTCAATTTTTCGAAATGTGTACTTGATTTTGAGATCACAGACTCCATCGCTGGAGATCCTGTGTTATGATAAAAGACGAGAAAACACGAGATGATCTGGTGGAAAAAAGTTAATGGCATGATACACAATTCAGTAGTATTTACTTAATTACAAAAATCATCGTAATTATGAAAAGCAGAATGATTTTTTAACTAAGCCTCAGAAATAATTATAATGTGTTAACATGTCCCAACGGAACGAATGAGATGTGTGTATCATCATGTCGTTAAATACAATAAAAAAATTGTAAAGCATGTGTTTCGTGACATTCTGACCTGTTAAATCGTGACATGTATTGTACAATCACCATTATTTATGTATCTGACTTCTTGGTTTCAGTGTAATATTTTACGTAAATTAAGAACTTTGTAACTCTGACTTCCCAAGCCAGATGGTAGCTAATGCGCTATAACAAATTCTGTTGTTTTTGATGTCATGTTATTTGTATATTTTTCTTTTTTACTAGTCCTGTAATCTGACATCTTATAATTTTACCTGTTGATTTTTATTCTTGCTTGTTTTTAAGATGTTTTGAAAATAACACGCCAGTGTATGTTGGCAAGATGCGCATTTCCCCCATCCTTTTGCAATGCGTTCTTAATGTATAATTTTAAATTTTTAATATTCAGTTAAGGATCTGCAAGTGCACATTTGGTATTTTGTGGTAAACGTCTGCCAAATAGAGTAATGTTAAGTCTTCACGTGACACATGTCACACAGCGGGCGTTCCAAGCCCCTGTCACACCGAGGTCGGCTGTATAGGTGAATGTAAACAACGGCTTCAGTTATTGTGATCGTTTCATAGCTTCTGTTACTGCTAATAACTAGACACCAATGCCTACGAGCCGTAATTTGTACGCTAAAGGTGAGTTCTTACCAACTGTTGGTTTATACTCAGGTGTCTTTATGGACATTTGTTTCTTATTCACTGATCGCTACGTAAAAAATTTTTAACTTCCAGCACTGAAGATGATCATTATGTGATCGAAAATCGATTTTTCTGTTAATAAATCATCAAAATTACGGCCAACGCTGACCTTCCTTCTAATTTTATTAATCTAATGGTCGTTGTGCCCACAGCACTCTACGGAGCCACCAATCAATAAGGTAACTAATAACTTGAACATTCGTTAAGGACGATTACAAAATTCTGGAAACGACTGACTGAAGAAAATGAAGAAGTGATGAGCTCAAGGAATATCAAGGGGAGGGGAAAAGTGAATCCAACTATGTCGCTACCGAAAGAAAGTATGGCCGACAACGGATGCACCTCACAAAGTTCCAGGGCATTTCATTCGCCTCTAAACACACAGCATCCGCTCGATTTACAAACGGCCCTGGATAGTATTAAATTGTCTACGTCACCCGTGATTAAAAGTTGTGTACGCGCTTTGCTTTAATAACTTCGGTCCTTTATCACGGCCGAGGTGTAAATATTGCTCACAGTCACGACCTGCCAAGCGGGTCGGCACAGCTGCCGATAAATGGCCTGCCACTTAGAGGCGCACTTAGTCACGGAGCCGTCGCTGCGGCACACAAGTGTGCTGGAATCAGGCCGGAGTAATGACACGGTCTGGTCTAAAAACGCATTAAACGCTGCGGGAGGCTCGGTAAATCTGACTCCGCACGGGTTATTTGCGGCCTACTGGACACCACTCATAACATTCCGCCGGTGAAAGGTCGGTGGCAACGGGTAACGTATGAGGCCGTTTCCAATTACGTTGGATACTGGAAAATCCCTGGCTGAGAACCAGGCAACTGCAGCAGGCCGCTTATTCCTTTTCGATGCATTGACGATGTGCTGCGTAAAAACACTGTGCAGCACCTTAGAAACTCGAAGTGCTAACTACATCACTCGTTAAAGTAAGCCTTTAACACAGGCTAACACAAACTTTACGAAGAGAGTAAAAAAAAAAAAAAATCTTCATCTCGAAGAAATTGTGTTTTTTTTTTTTTTTTTTTTTTTTTTTTTTTTTTTTTTTTTTTTTTTTCTGCAGGTTGATGGCTGTATTCGCGGTACAAAGGTACAAAATGAATCACCTGAGGCACAGTACCGTATCACGCGCCAGAGGAGCCACAACATAACGGCGCAGCCCACTGACAGAGTGTTAGTGCAGGGAAGAGCATCGTATGGAAGCAATCCGCGGACGTTGGAAACCCAGTGAGGATGAAAATGGATGGGAGGATTTCAAATGTGGCGCTGCCGAAGGATCTAAAATGAAACAGACAGCGAGGCACAACATGAAGAGAAGCTACAAAAACTATTTGAAGAGCCGCGCGGTCTTTTGTGCCTTGCCACGGTTCGCGTGGCTCCCCCCGTAGGAGGTTCGAGTCCTCCCTCGGTCTTGGATGTGTGTGCTGTCCTTAGCATAAGTTAGTTTAAGTTACATTAGGTAGTGTGCAAGCCTAGGGACCGATGACCTCAGCAGTTTGGTCCCATAGGAACTTACCACAAATTTCCGAAATTATATGAGGAAAGAAAAATGGCTCTGATCACTATGGGACTCAACTGCTGAGGTCATTAGTCCCCTAGAACTTAGAACTAGTTAAACCTAACTAACCTACGGACATCACAAACATCCATGCCCGAGGCAGGATTCGAACCTGCGACCGTAGCGGTCTTGCGGTTCCAGACTGCAGCGCCTTTAACCGCACGGTATTTGAGGAAAGAAGACTATGGTAGAAGAAAGTGGAGGTTAATGGAATATCGGCTACGCAGTCCAGGAACACTGAACTTGACGCTGAAAGGGAAATGCAAAATTTACGTTACACTGATGAGGCAAAACATTTTGACCACCTGCTTAATAGCTTCTTTGTCCATCCTTGGTACGAAATACGGATCAGTGAGCCTGCATGCCAGGGATCCGACAGTTTATTGGTAGGTTTGTGGAGGTATGTGGCATTAGACCTCTACGGACAGGTCATGTAATTCTCGTAAGCGACGGGCCACTGATCTGCGTACGCGGTGATGATGCCCGATAGCGACCCAGATTGGTTCCATAGGATTTACATCGGGCGAATTTGGTCACTGAGCCATCAGCGTGAATTTATTTTAATGCTCCTCAAACAACTGTAGAACAGTTCTGGCTTTGAAACAAGGACAATTATAATGCTGAAAGATGAAACGTGAAGGGATGCAGCTGGTTCGCAGCTGTCAGCGTTTCTTCCATTCTACCGCAGGTACCATGTAAGCGCAGGAGAATGTGTCCCATAGCATAATACTGCTCCCAGCAGCATGCGTCCATGCCGTGGTGCACGTTTCGAGGCGTAGTTCGCTTCTACGACGGCGTTTGTGGAGACGACCATCGACTTAGTGTAGGACTGAGAGAAGAGAGAGAGAAGATCCAACGAAGAGCTGTGCGTTTCGTCAAATATTCGTTCAATCGGTGCGAGAGCATTACAGAGATGCTCAACAGATTCCAGTGGCAGATGTTACAAGAGAGGCGTTGTGCATCATGGAGAGGTTTACTACTGAACTATTGAAATGAGCACTTTCTCGAAAGAGTCAGGCAACATATTACTACCTCCCACATACATCTCACGAAACGACACGAGGAGAAATTCGAGGAAGGAGGGTTAATACTAAGGCTAACTGGTAATCATTCATCCCATGCACCACTCGTAATTGGAGCATGGAAGGGCGATCAGTTACTGGCAGCAGAAGTACTCTACGCCACACACCGTTTGACCGTTTGGTGCCTTTCCGAATATTATATAGCTGTAGAAGAAGAAGAACAAGAAGAAGAAAAAGTGTTTGGGGACATATGGGAATTCTTCGAAGACATTGAATTTCCGGTTTATATTCGATTTGACGGATGTCATTTGGTTCAGAATATCTCGATGGCTAATGAGTTGACGAAAAAACCTGAGTATACCATTCGCCTGAAGAAGACGACTGAAATGAAACTCATCAGGATTTTTTTTTCCGATAAGGATGGAAGCTGAAGTGGTAGATTCAAAATTGTGCCAAGACCAGGACTTGAACGAATGTCTCCTGCTTATGTCTCCATGAAAATGTAACTCCATCAGACCCATAGATCACCTACGGCTATGGTACAGGCAGGATTTCCCCATTAAGTACAAAGGTGAAATGATATTGCCATGTTAGAGAGCTTCAGCCGTACTGACCATTTAAAAATGGGAAACAGAATATGAAGTGAGGCGTGAATCGGAGTTTGATGGTTAGGGAGGGCATCGGATAGGGTAATCCGTGCGGGTGTGAAGCCCATACGCCAGGGTGGTGTAGCATCTTCATAGTAGACCCGGGTTCCGGTCCTGGCGTTGGCATAAATTTTAATTCATTACTTCAGCTTCTAACTTTATCGAAGATAAAGTTGAGACTCATTATGTATCCAGGAAAATCCAATTCCATCACATCAGTAGATCACTAGGAATTTGGTAGCTGATGCAGTTGGCGTCACAGCTTGGTACACTGCCCCGCCACAGGAGCGCAATGGCATTCGCGCCAGTTGTCGAGCGCCTCCTGTCACAGATCAATTCGGCGGCGTTCCGCGGGGCGAGAAAACTTTTCTAATTTTCAGGAGATAATCTGCGTTGCCGAAAGGGAAGGCAGACACGGTGATGATGATCAGTCGGCTCGCTGATTGCAGACAGCTGGGGGGTTGGGGGCGACGGCTGTGCGCCTCTAAGCAGGAAGCGGTGAGGCGAGGCGCTTTGCGCGCACGAGCAACTCGCCGACTCGGCTCGGTTTGGCTCGCCAGTTAAATTGGACGTCGCCCGCCAGAAAATCAGCGGAAGCCTCGCACCACTGCCAAGTGGAACAGCTCCTTCCTGCCCCCACAGCTGGTGCAGGGCAACTGCAGTTCCCCAATTGTAACGCTCCGCTGAGGACCCGTAACCAGGTCTCAGTCTTGATGATTACATTTCTTCTGAGTGTTGTGTGGCGTCATTGTGTAAAATGCTGTATATTGAAAGTATGAAGCCGACAACAAATAACTCCAGCCCCATTTAAACTGAGAACAGGTTTAAGCTATGATTATACGCATTACAGAGGTCTGTATCGTATGTGAATTTAAGATACTTTACTTGATTTTTATAGGAGACAGAGACATTAAATTAATTTTTATCACCACGGAGAACCGTGGTGCTTGCCGGCAGACAGAAATTGCGCCACAACTTTGTTGCTTTGAACCGTAAAGCGTCAGCTACGAACTAATTTAAATCACACTGCACAGATCATGTTACACCCGCCAGCAACTTACCGAATGTTACTTTCGTTTCTCTGGTCCATTACAGCATACTGGGTTTTATTAGGTAAATATTTATCCACCGAGTGAGGTGGCACCGTGGCTAGCACACTGGAGTCGCATTCGGGAGGACGACGGTTCAATCCCACGTCCAGCCATCCTGATTAAGGTTTTCCGTGATTTCCCTAAATCGTTCCAGGCAAATGCCGGGATGGTTCCTTTGAAAGTCCACCGTCGGCTTCCTTCCCCGTCCTTCCCCAATCCGATGAGACCGATGAAAAAAATCCCTGGCTGAGAACCAGGCAACTGCAGCAGGCCGCTTATTCCTTTTGTCTCGATGCATTGACGATGTGCTGCGTAAAAACACTGTGCAGCACCTTAGAAACTCGAAGTGCTAACTACATCACACGTTAAAGTAAGCCTTTCACACAGGCTAACACTAACTTTACGAAGAGAGTAAAAAAAAAAAAAAAAAAAAAAAATCTTCACTTCGAAGAAATTGCGTTTTTAACCTTATATATATATATTGCAGGTTGATGGCTGTATTCGCGGTACAAAGGTACAAAATGAATCACCTGAGGCACAGTACCGTATCACGCGCCAGAGGAGCCACAACATAACGGCGCAGCCCACTGACAGAGTGTTAGTGCAGGGAATAGCATCGTATGGAAGCAATCCGCGGACATTGGAAATCTAGTGAGGAAGAAAATGGATGGGAGGATTTCAAATGTGGCGCTGCCGAAGGATCTAAAATGAAACAGACAGCGAGGCACGACATGAAGAGAAGCTACAAAAACTATTTGAAGAGCCGCGCGGTCTTTTGTGCCTTGCCACGGTTCGCGTGGCTCGCCCCGTTGGAGGTTCGAGTCCTGCCTCGGTCTTGGATGTGTGTGCTGTCCTTAGCGTAAGTTAGTTTAAGTTACATCAGGTAGTGTGCAAGCCTAGGGACCGATGACCTCAACAGTTCGGTCCCATAGGAACTTACCACAAATTTCCGAAATTATTTGAGGAAAGAAAAATGGCTCTGAGCACTATGGGACTCAACTGCTGTGGTCATCAGTCCCTTAGAACTTAAAACTACTTAAACCTAACCTAAGGACATCCACACACATCCATGCCCGAGGCAGGATTCGAATCTGCGCCTAGAACCGCGAGACCACCGCGGCCGGCTGAGGCCGATGACCTAGCTGTCTGGTTTCCTCCCCCAAAACACCAACAACAAATATTTCTCTACAGGGTGTTTCCGTAAAGCGTGCAAAAATGTAGCAGAACGTAGAGATATGGAAGTAAACTTGTCTAGCGCTTTGTCTAGCAAGACTGTTTTCTAGCCTATTTACAACTAGCATGCGTGCAAGTTTACACGTACTGTGCTATTTACACTACTGGCCATTAAAATTGCTACACCACGCAGATGACGTGCTACAGACGCGAAATTTAACCGACAGGAAGAAGATGCTGTGCTATGCAAATGAGTAGCTTTCCGGAGCATTCACACAAGGTTGGCGCCGGTGGCGACACCTACAACGTGCTGACATGAGGAAAGATTCCAACCGATTTCTCATACACAAACGACAGTTGACGGGCGTTGCCTGGTGAAACGTTGTTGTGATGCCTCATGTAAGGAGAAGAAATGCGAACCATCACTTTGCCGACTTTGATAAAGGTCGGATTGTAGCCTTT
The DNA here is from genome assembly GCF_021461395.2 of Schistocerca americana. Lineage (NCBI taxonomy): Eukaryota > Metazoa > Arthropoda > Insecta > Orthoptera > Acrididae > Schistocerca > Schistocerca americana. The sequence continues at coordinate 217,779,001 of NC_060119.1, read as the reverse complement.
CGCGATTTCGGTTTATCGTATCGCGACATTGCTGCCCGCGTTGGTCGAGATCCAATGACAGCAGAATATGGAATTGGTGGGTTCAAGAGGGTAATACGCCGTGCTGGCTCCCAACGGCCTCGTATCACTAGCAGTCGAAATGACAGGCATATTATCCGCATGGCTGTAACGGATCGTGCAGTCACGTCTCGATCCCTGAGTCAACAGAAGGGAACGTTTGCAAGACATCAACCATCTGCACGAACAGTTTGACGACGTTTGCAGCAGCATGGACTATCAGCTCGGAGACCATGGCTTGACGCTGCATCACAGACAGGAGCGCCTGCGATGGTGTACTCAACGACGAACCTGGGTGCACGACTGGCAAAACGTCATTTTTTCGGATGAGTCCAGGTTCTGTTTAGGCATCATGACGGTCGCATTCCTGTTTGGCGACATCGCGGTGAGCGCACGTTGGAAGCATGTATTCGTCATCGCCATACTGGCGTATCACCCGGCGTGATGGAATGGGTTGCCATTGGTTACACGTCTCGGTCACCACTTGTTCGCAATGACGGCACTTTGAACACTGGACGTTGCATTTCAGATATATTATGACCCGTGCCTCTACCCTTCATTTGATCCCTGCGAAACCCTACATTTCAGCAGGATAATGCAAGACCGTATGTTGCAGGTCCTGTACGGACCTTTCTGGATACAGAAAATGTACGACTGCTGCCCTGGCCAGCACATTCTCCAGATCTCTCACCGAGCGAGGTGGCGCAGTGGTTAGGCACTGGACTCGCATTCGGGAGGACGACGGTTCAATCCCGCGTCCGGCCATCCTGATTTAGGTTTTCCGTGATTTCCCTAAATCACTCCAGGCAAATGCCGGGATGGTTCCTCTGAAAGGGCACGGCCGACTTCCTTCCCGATCCTTCCCTAATCCGATGAGACCGATGACCACGCTGTCTGGTCTCCTTCCCCAAACCAACCAACCAACCAACCAGATCTCTCACCAATTGAAAATGCCTCCTCAATGGTGGCCGAGGAACTGACTCGTCACAATACGCCAGTCATTACTCTTGATGAACTGTGGTATCGTGTTGAAGCTGCATGGGCAACTGTACCTGTACACGCCATCCAAGCTCTGTTTGAGCCAATGCCCAGGCCTTTATTACGGCCAGACTTGGTTGTTCTGGGTACTGATTTCTCAGGATCTATGCACTCAAATTGCGGGAAAATGTAATTTCATGTCAGTTCTATTACAATGTATTTGTCCAATGAATACCCGTTTATCATCTGCATTTCTTCTTGGTGTAGCAATTTTAACGGCCGGTGGTGTATTTACATCTACGAGTGTATTCTTCATTTCCTGCAACGAAAGAAGGAGGACGGGCCTGATTACCACAAAGTCATGATGCGAGTTTTGTTTACTTTAATCACCCATAAGGTGATTCTGTTGCATCCTAATTACATTGTCCCATGACAGACGCGCTATGAATCAACGACAGACCATTCGTTACTCACCGCTATTCAGATACGTACAGCAGTTCGATGGAGCAGCGCCTGTACTGTATTTCCTGGTCGCTAGATTGGCAGGGGAGGTCCTATTCCACGGCCTGCGAGGTCTCCTGACCTGAATCCCCCTTGATTATTTCCTATTAGGATATCTAAAGTAACTTGTGTATGAGACCCCAGTGGATAGGGAGGTGGAATTTGTTGCCAGAATTGTAGCTGCCTCTGATGTGTTTCATGTTTGTCACGGTGCGTCAGAAACTTGTTCGCCAATGTCATGCTTGCACTGAGGTTGATGGCTGTCAATTTCAGCACATTTTGTAAGATACAATACAAATAGTACGTTCATTGTGTCAATGATTGTATTTGCAGTCAACTAATGAAAATGAAAAAAGTATACAGTAATGTGGTCTTATTCCTATCCTTAAGCGGGGTTCTCCGACCACAGGTTCCTCACCTCTAAGTTTTCATTGAAGCATCCTCTACGTACCTATAAATTTTTTCAAGCTCTTACGCAAGCACCCTGTATAGGACTCGTATGTAATCGCCGTTCTATTATTTTTTATTTAGCGGTTGGTGTTCCTACAAATGATCTACAAGTAGAAGCAATTGAATGCCGTGTTTCACAGTTATTAATATCATTGTTGAAATCTACAATGGATTAAAAAATTACCAAGTGCTGACATCAGTCTTTTCTTTGCGCTGCCTAATCTGATGCTGCGTCTACAATGATGCAGCGCTATTAGCCATGATCTAACTTCATAATATTTTTGTAGCTCTCTCAAGATATAAGTGTCTGATAGTCTGCTCAGAGCAGCACATGCCTCTCTATCTACGACGAACTACGGCTTCTTAATCCATACAGATCTGCTTCATCTCAGAGCCTTAGATCGATCCATTCTATCGCTACATGTTCAAGTGCTCCTGCTTCTCCACAATCGCATCTGTCGTCACTTCTTACACTGAATCTATGAAGACAATTTGGATGTAAATGATAATGCATCGTCCCCTTCGAAGATATTTGGTCATCCATTTTCGAACGTCCTCTAAGGACCAGTAGAAAATCACACTCTCTTATTCCTGTGCTACAGTCCGGTCACTTCATGCGTTGCAGCTGGTTTCCTCCATTTAGTTGCCAGAATTGTAGCTGCCTGTGATGTGTTTCGAAACACACTAGGGATACTTGTCAGCGTGCGTCGGAAACTTGTTCGCCGATGTCATGCTTGCAATGAGGTTAATGGCCGTCAGTTTCAGCACATTTTGTAAGGTACAGTACAAATGGTATGTTCATTGTGTCAGTGGTTGCATTTGCAGTTAACTAATGAAAATAAAAAAGTACACAGTAATGTGATCTTATTCACGTCCAAACCGTTCGCCGTTGCCGAACTGTCACAATAATTGCTCAGCTCACTTCCAGTTCCTTGTTCGGCTTTCTTTCTTGACGTGTTTCGACCCCGAAACATGGCTTTAAACATAACTATTAAATCCTAAGTTGTGGCAAAGCGTATAGTTGTGGTTAGCGTATGGAAGCTAAAAGGTATGGAGCGTCGTTCATTCAAATATCGTCAAATGTAGCGAAATTTTTTAGTTTCTAGATGTAACAAAAGAGTTCGATTGTTTCAGTTTAATCAAATAGCTGCTTTAAATGTACTTTTTTTAAATTTCTAATATTTTGCAAAGCCATTTTCATCCTCGTACTGACTTCTTTATTTGCTCTTTTTTTTTCTTCCTATCATATTTCCGTTCGGCATCTGCCTGTGGCATCTATAATCTGCAACCAAGTACCAACGAGGACTGTACATTGGTTGGTAACATGATGGCACGATTAGACATTGTTAGGATAGTTTCATGTAACCAGTGATAGAAATTACAGTTTGCATTTAGCACTGGAAATGAATTTCTTGTGTCCTGAATTTGGTTGTAGAGTTTAGCTTTAATCACCGACAATAAAGCTATCGTAACTTTAGTTCTGCCGCAGATTGACCACTTTCTCGAATACATCGCATGTCACATAGTTGTGGTTAACTTGAGATTAAATTCAGAACAACAAAACTCGACGTCTGTCGCAGTTCAGTTATCAGTCTCCTAAAATCTGTTGTCGACAGATCATCTTGCATTTCCGATATACCTCGCAAGCAGTCACTTCCAAAATTGCTCCGCGTTACATTTGTGAAGTGACCCACCGTGTTTGTGTATCGTTTACAACCGAGAAGTAGTCGGCAGCAAATGTAGCAACACTGCAGCGAAAAATGACAGACGTTCAAAAAATGGGTCAAATGGCTCTGAGCACTATGGGACTTAAAATTTGAGGTCATCAGTCCCCTAGATCTTAGAACTACTTAAACCTAACTAACCTAAGGACAACACACACATCCATGCGCGAGGCAGGATTCGAACCTGCGACCTTAGCGGTCGCGCGGTTCCAGACTGAAGCGCCTAGAACCTCTCGGCCACTTCGGCCGGCTACAGACGTTCAACTATGAAGTAATTTTAATCGGGCTATAGTAGTGTCCTGGATACACCGCCGTTCATTCGTCATCCTTACTTTTAGTTCTTCCTTTTCAGCTATGAGTTTACCTAAACTTTTAAAAATTACCTTTTGTGAGCCAATATTCGTCACCCCTTCTCCTGATCTGTAAGTCGATCGGATACACTGCGAGTAACACTAAGGATCGTTGTACGCAAGTTGTCCAGTTGCCTGTAGCGTCACTGATGGTGAGGCTGTGCAGACTGTTGCTGGTGAAAACCGGCCGCTGCTGCCCCTGGCGGTCCCTCTGCCCGCCGAGCAGCGAGCAGAGGGCAGCGGACAGCTTCCGGCTGCCACGAGCAGCTCCGAGCTCCCCGCTGCCCGGTCCGGGCCGGACGCCGAATTAGCCGCCGGAAATGAGAGCTAGGCCGTGCCGCTCGCAGCGCCACTACGGCAGAACAGCGAATCAGCGCGCTTGCTGTTAAACCTGCCGACTGCCCGTAGCGGAGGTTGCCAGGTGTCCAGCTTTAGCCACACGTGTCCAGATTTCAACATTGCCGTGTCCGGCCAAATATATGCAAGTACGGGTTGTCCGGATTTTAGCGTGGAAGAAGAGAGCGCACAATTAAGGCCCTTTCTAATTTAACCACTTAAGCACGAGGAATAAGTGCAAGAAGGAATAAGGAGATATACCATAAAGATTTATACTGAGATGACAAAAGTCGTGGGATAGTGATACGCACACATACAAATGGCAGTAGTGTCACGTACTCAAGATATACACTGAAGCGCCAAAGACACTGATATAGACATGCGTATTCATATATAGAGATACGTAAAGAGGCAGAATACGGCGCTGTATAAGACAAGTGTTGGCGCAGTCGTTAGATCGGTTACTGTTGCTACAATTGCAGGTTATCCTGATTTAAGTGAGTTTGAACGTGGTGCTATAGTTGGCTCACGAGCGATGGGGCACAGCATCTCCGAGGTAGCGATGAACTAAGGATTTTCCCACACTACGATTTCACGAGTGTACCGTGACTATCAGGAATGCAGCAAATCATCAGATCTTCGCTGCGCTGGAAAAAGATCTTGCAAGAACGGGGCGAATGACGAGTGTAGAGGATAGTTCAACGAGACAGAAGTGCAACCCTTCCGCTAATACTGGGTCATCAGCAAGCGTCAGCGCGCGAACCATTCAATGAAACATCAACGATATGGGCTTTCAGAGCCGGAGGCCCACTCGTGTACCCTTGATGACTGCACTACACAAAGCGTTACGCCTCGCCTGGACGTTGGTGACTGGAAACGTGTTGCCTGATCGGACGAGTCTCGTTTCAAATTGTATCGAACGGATGGACGTGTACAGCTCTGGAGACAGTCTCATGAATCCATGAAACCTAAATATCAGCAGGAGACTGTTCAAGCTGGTGGAGGCTCTGTAACGGTATGGAGCGTGTGCAGTTGGAGTCAAATGGAACCTCTGATGCCTCTACATCAGGGCCGGCCAAACGCTGCACAGTGTGCAGACGTGCGGAAGTGTTGCACATGTGCGCACGTGTGCGACAGCGACATCTGTTATTAGACATGTGACCTAAATGAACGGCGGCGGCTTCACTTCCCTGTGGTACAAGCAAGAGCGCAACATATCCAGTCTCGTTTACCCCTGGTGACCGTAACCTTAACAAAGAAGTACGGAGAAATGGCAAGTACTGTGAAAAAGCAAAGAACGGGAGATCTATGTTCTCAGTCGTTTAAAAATGACTGGGAACTGCAATTCTTTTTCGTATCCGTTGGTGAAAACTCACAGTGTTTGCTGTGCCGCCGAATAATAGGCGTCCAGCGTAAGTTTTCAATTGAAAGACATTACAATACATATCACAAAGACGAGTGTAGTGTACTCAACAGATAAGAACGGCAAGCAAAATTAAATGTCCTTTAGAAAATGGATGAGACATATCAACTCGATTTTACTGTACGTCAAAGTAACTGATACTTCTTGAACTCTTAGTTTCTTGTGTTACATTTATGTCTGTTTTACTGTACGCTATACAATGTACTGTTTTCAATTTTCCAGAATGACAACCACACTAAATCTTCACTGCGAGCAAGTTTTAAAACCGCATTAAGAATTGCACAATCTGGGAAACGCTTTTCCGAAGGGGACTTTGTGAAAGGGTGTCTGATTGATGCTGCCGAACTTGTGTGTCCCACGAACGTTAGCAGGTTTCAAGAAATCAGTCTATCCAAACAAACAGTGGCAGGACGTATCAGTGCTATGGCCGGCGATCTGCACAGGCAGCTAATAAATAAGGCTAAATACTTTGTTGTTTCTCTGTTGAGCTCGATGAAGCAACAGATCTTATAGATACAGCCCAGGTTGTGATATACATACGAGGTGTCGATAACGCACTTTGTGTAACAGAGGAGCGACCTCTGTGCGTAGAAACATGCACTACATGAACGCTGACGGCTGCGGCGTGCACGCTGTGACCCGGAAGTTGCACATGTGCAGGAGCACCGCACGCGTGCAGAATTTCTGGCCGGCCCTGCTCTAGATACTACTGAGACAGGTGACACCTACGTAAACATCTTGTCTGATCACCTGCATCCATTCATGTCCATTGTGCATACCGACGGACTTGGGCAATTCCAGCATGTCAACGCGACACCACACACGTCCAGAATTGCTACAGAGTGGCTCCAGGAACGCTCTTCTGAGTTGAAACACTTCCGCTGGCCACCAAACTCCCCAGACATGAGCGTTATTCAGCATATCAGGGATCCCTTGCAACGCGCTATTCAGAACAGATGTCCGCACCCTCGTGCTCTTACGGATTCATGGTGTCAGTTCCCTCCAGCACTGCTTCAGACATCAGTCCAATCCATGCCAGGTCGTGTTGCGGCACTTCTGCGTGCTTGCAGGGACACACACGGTATTAGGCAGGTGTACCAGTTTCTTTGGCTCTTCAGTGTAAAAGCGCAGTGCGTTGGCGCAGATGTCATTTGTGCTGAGGTAATTCATGTGAAAAGTCGTCCAACGTGATTGTGGCCGGACGTCGGGAATTAATAGATTTCTGCCTAGAGCCCGTGGTTCGTGTTTTGCCACAAAATGGCTGCACGTATCAACGATGCCATGGTGGATATACTGAGAAACCACCATTTCAGTAGGCAGAAAGTCAAAATAATTACGGCGTTGGCTCTACGAAACCACTTAGACTGAAATGGTTAAGGTTCATCTCACAGAAGTTGGTTGGTTGGTTGGTTGGTTTGGGGAAGGAGACCAGACATCGTGGTCATCGGTCTCATCGGATTAGGGAAGGATGGGGAAGGATGTCGGCCGTGCCCTTTCAGAGGAACCATCCCGGCATTTGCCTAGAGTGATTTAGGGAAATCACGGAAAACCTAAATCAGGATAGCCGGACGCGGGATTGAACCGTCGTCCTCCCGAATGCGAGTCCAGTGTCTAACCACTGCGCCACCTCGCTCGGTCCATCTCACAGAAGTCTGACTGTAATTAATTATTAATAAACGATTTGAAATACCACCCGAAAACATTCAGCTGCCTGAAAATACCCGACTCACCGTATTTCTTTTTAAAATAGATGGCACTTGCTCATTAGAAGAGCTGTAAATGCATACCTTAAAAGCCACGAGCACTTGCTCATTAGCTCTTAAGGTACTCATTTTACACCACATGTTTACTGGACATTTTTTCTTGTTTTGGTCCATACCACCAGTTCCCAAAATATGGAAATCAAAGAGTTTGCAGTAGCAGAGATTTGTTTCGCTGTATCGAAGATCAAGAATTGCTCATAGATCTTAAGGTAACCGTTTTAGAGCCCATGTTCACTTGAGTTTTTTGTTTGGGAGCCGGCCGATGTGGCCGTGCGGTTCTAGGCGCGTCAGTCTGGAACCGCGTGACCGCTACGGTCGCAGGTTCGAATCCTGCCTCGGGCATGGATGTGTGTGATGTCCTTAGGTTAGTTAGGTTTAAGTAGTTCTCAGTCTAGGAGACTGATGACCACAGATGTTGAGTCCCATAGTGCTCAGAGCCATTTGAACTATTTTTTTTTTGTTTAGGATGGTCATTCCTGTCATATCCCTGAATTGACCATCACTTCTCAAACGTCCTGTATTCAGGAGTCACCTGCGCTTCTTTCCAATCGCTTGGGACTTTGCCCTTGGCAAGAGATTCGCGACAAACGCAAGCTAAGTAAGGGGCCAATGCCGTGGAGTACTCGTTGCAAAACCGTCTTTGAATTTCATGAGGACCTGTCGATTTACCTGTTTTCAGTTCTTTAAGTTGTTTCTCTACACCTGGGATGCTGATTAGTTTCTCCATACGGGAGTCTGTGAGGTGTCAAACGGCGGTATGTTTGTACGGTTTTACTGCGTGAACGATGTATCAAATGTGAAATTTGAAACCTCGGCATTACTTTTACTCTCTTCTACTGCCACACCAGCCGGCCGCTGTGGTCGAGCAGTTGTAGGCGCTTCAGTCCGGAACCACCCGGCTGCTACGGTCGCAGGTTCGAATCCTGCTTCGGGCATGGATGTGTGTGAAATCCTTAGGTTAGTTAGGTGTAAGTAGTTCTAAGCCTAGGGGACTGACGACCTCAGATGTTAAGTGCTTAGAGCCAGTTGAACCATTTGAACTGCCACACCAGATTGGCCAACTAGTTACTGAATGTAAGGCGTAGATTCAATTAGCGATTTTACGTAGGACAAGAATTCACTTGGGTTTGCGGCAAGATCTGTTGTCAAGGTATGTCGGTGGTAGTTGTTGTAACGTTCACGCACGAATTTCTATTAACTTTTGCCTGTCATCATTTGCGCCTCCTCTTTTGAGCTGAGAATGCAACAGCCTTTGCATCCTCAGCGTTTTTCGAATTTGTTTGTTAAGCCACGACGAGTATGGTCCTCTCCAAATTGTGGCAGTTATCAGGGCTATAGATGGTGTTATGGACAGAGGGGGGGGGGGGCACTGTTCTTGGTTCCTCCCTAATCATACAACTTGTTCACAAACTGGTATATGCCGCTTAATGGCCGCAACTCGCTTTATATCCTGAAGCCATTTTTATACACTACTGGCCATTAAAACTGCTACACTAAAAAGAAATGCAGATGATAAACGGGTATTCATTGGACAAATATATTATACTAGAACTGACATGTGATTACATTTTTACGCAATTTGGGTGCACACATCCTGAGAAATCAGTACCCAGAACATCCACCTCTGGCCGCAATAACGGCCTTGATACGCCTGGGCATTGAGTCAAATAGAGTTTGGATGACGTGTACAGGTACAGCTGTCCATGTAGCTTCAACACGATACCGCAATTCATCAAGAGTAGTGACTGGCGTATTGTGACGAGCCAGTTGCTCGCCCACCATTGACCAGACGTTTTCAATTGGTGAGTGATCTGGAGAATGTGCTGCCCAGGGCAGCAGTCGACCGTTTTCTGTATGCAGAAAGGCAGTACAGCACCTGCAACATGCGTTCGTGCATTATCCTGCTGAAATGTAGGGTTTCGCAGGGATCGAACACGTCTGAAATGTAACGTCCACTGTTCAAAGTGCTGTCAATGCGAACAAGAGGTGAGCGAGACGTGTAACCAATGGCACGCATACCAAAACGCGGGGTGATACGCCAGTATGGCGATGACGAATACACGCTTCCAGTGTGCATTCACCGCGATGTCGCCAAACACGGATGCGACCATAATGATGCTCTAAACAGAACCTGGATTCATCCGAAAAAATGACGTTTTGCCATTCGTGCACCCAGGTTCGTCGTTGAGTGCACCATCGCAGGCGATCCTGTCTGTGATGCAGCGTCAAAGGTAAGCGCAGTCATGCTCACCGAGCTGATAGTCCATGTTGGTGCAAATGTTGTCGAACTGTTCGTGCAGATGGTTGTTGTCTTGAAAAAGTCCCCATCTGTTGACTCAGGGATCGAGACGTGGCTGCACGATCCGTTACAGCCATGCGGATAAGATGCCTGTCATCTCGACTGCTAGTGATACGAGGCCGTTGGGATCCGGCACGGCGTTCCTTATTACCCTCCTGAACCCACCGATTCCATATTCTGCTAACAGTCATTGGATCTCGACCAACGCGAGCAGCAATGTCGCGATACAATAAACCGCAATCGCGATAGGCTACAATCCGACCTTTATCAAAGTCGGAAACGTGATGGTACGCATTTATCCTCCTTATACCAGGCATCACAACAACGTTTCACCAGGCAACGCCGGTCAACTGCTGTTTGTGTATGAGAAATCGGTTGGAAACTTTCCTCATGTCAGCACGTTGTAGGTGTCTCCACCGGCGCCAACCTTGTGTGAATGCTCTGAAAAGCTAATCATTTGCATATCACAGCATCTTCTTCCCGTCGGTTAAATTTCGCGTCTGTAGAACATCTTCGTGGTGTAGCAATTTTAATGGCCAGTAGTGTATGTTTCCATCCGCTGAGATAGTGAATAGTTCCAGGAGAATGGCGCACGTGGAGCAGACACAAACAGGATTACTTCATAAAGGTAAGGCTGAGGACGAAGTGGGCCACGAGTTGGAGTCGATTTAACAGTCAACAGCGCGGGCCTCCGCGGGTACCCGCTCGGGCTGTGTGCTCCGGTGCCGGGGCTGGCGTGGGAGGGGCGACCTGACGCACTGCAGCCGCCACCCGCCCACGCAAAATTGAGAAACTTTGCTTCCCGTCTGCCTGCCTCCCAAGAAAATCCGCCGCTCCCTGCTTCCTTCTTACCTGCGCAGGCCAAAGTCTAGTTTAACTGCACCGCTCCTGAGGAGATTCGAGTCGCCTCAGCGGGGCTTCCCGCGATATAGTGGTGTGCTGTAGAAGCTGAAGTAGTTGGTGCGGCAGTCGCCCGATTTATAAATTCGTGTCGGTAGTTGCGATATTCAGTTCCAGCCCACCTCCACACCATGGACTGGAAGAGAGCGGTGATGAGATGCGGCTCTTCCCGTAGATAACACTCTGCAATGTGGCACTAGAAACAGTTACAGGCATTCGTATTTTATTAACGTGAAAAGGTCAAGACGCAAGACACTTGTGAAGATCCAACGGAGGTGGTAATTCTGTTCGATTCCATAACAACACAAATGGACCGATGTAGTGCAGATGGTAGCACTATACGGTGGCCAATCAGTGAGTAATAGAACACATTTTTTCCTTAAAGTCGTGTTTTTTCAGGATTCCAATGTACCACATTATTCCTCACTCCTCCGGTTACAAAATATTATTTTTACCGTGTTGTTAGTGTGTCTTCTTCTGAAAGTCCTGTGTCGTGCATTGATATTCATGACATGCTCTACGCACTGTGCGGCTGGTCCCGGCGGAGGCTCGAGTCCTCCCTCGGGCATGGGTGTGTGTGTTTGTCCTTAGGATAATTTAGGTTAAGTAGTGTGTAAGCTTAGGGACTGATGACCTTAGCAGTTAAGTCCCATAAGATTTCACACACATTTGAACATTTTGCTCTACACATTATTTAAGTAATGACAAATGTATTGGTGTAGCTTAAGTGGAGGCTTACTATCTTCTGGTTCAAAAAAATCGATGTTTTTAATTGCATTTTTGGATCCATAAAAGTGTTTAGAATCCACCCCTAAAACGGTTTTTCCGAATACGGAACGGAAATGTTTGTTATTCGCTGTTGAGCAAAAAAATGCACCTGCCTGAAATCGGCCTTTTTCACGCACCAGTTTTTTCTTTCGGAGGACGAGTTATTGTACCGGTGCTTGGGAGGAAACACACAAAATTCAGATGAAAGTTAGAACGTTTGTGTTTGGGAGCTAGCCCCCCAGCATTTGCATTCTGGTGCGAAGATTGTAGAGATTTCGACTTTTCTGGCAGTGAGCAGCTTCAACGAAGGGTATTCAGCAAATTCTGAAGACCATGACAACTATGGACGTCACCCTGGGACGAAGTTCGCCAAGCATTCGGACGACCACCTGATTAAAGCAGCCGAAAACCACTTGCCACCGGCTGTACTTGCGGCTCTGGAGGAGCGCAGGATGGCCCAGATCGAGCAGAACGCCCTTTATGAGGAAGAGGAAGGACTAGTTTATGGACCCGGAATAGCAGATTGAACGTACGTTCATAATATTGCATTTATATGTAGTCAAAACTTCAGACGCGTTTTTCTCGAATTGGCGTTTTTTTTTTTTTTTTTTTTTTTTTTTGCCGCGCGGTATGGTAACTTTAAATGTACTGAACCGATTGACATGATTCTTTGTTTCCGACGAAGCTAACTAAATTGTCTAGGACTTTTACCACTTTCATTACTATCCATAACTGCAAATATTTTTACTTGGCCGACGAAATCTAAAAATCGATGTAAAGAACCCTATTTTTTTTCAAATGGCGGCCATTTTGTTTCATATGGTCTAAATAATTTCAGAGAGGTACAACTGCTAAAGAATCTTATATACTTCGCTAGCGTCAACTCAATTTTGATTTCAGACGATCCGGCTGACCTGTGACATAGCGCGCGTGGAGGTCTGAATCGAAATTTTGTTTCTTTCCGACGGCACTTCCACCTTTGCTCTCCGAAATTGCCGGTCGAAAAGATTCCAGTTTGTAGAGGAGATATCAATAAACATTTTGACAAAATTTGACATTGACATCTGTAACACATCCCGAGAAACAAATTCTCAAAGAACATGCTTTTTCGGGCTAAATATAGTAAACCTCCCCTTAAACCATTTTAACCCTTATCCGGGAAGATAGTCCATTTCAAGATGGCGGATATTTGGGTTTAAAATAAAAGCGGATGACGGTAAAACATGTATTTTATACAAATATTATTTCCCCAGAGAGCAAAATAAATTTGAACAACTCTACGCCAGAATTGTTAACGACCTGTCGAACTGGACATGTACGACAATTAGATGCCACCTATTATGCATTGTGTCCAACGAGTGGCATCATCATGCAATAGTTTGCTAGCTATGTTAGTGGTTCAGACTAAAAGGCGGTACAATTTATAAGACTCTCCTCTATTTATATTGCAAGACGCCGTCAGTTGGCAACGCAAGTGCTCGTTTCTTCAGTCTGTAGGAAGGACCATGCAACTCAGTACTAGCACGCGTTTAGTCTGCGTCTACACCTGTTACTGCCATTTCTGAATTATGGAATTAACGAATCATTTAAATTTTGAAGTCCCATATGGGACCATGAACCCCATTCCTAAAGAACGCGAGGTCACAACCTCGCTCCATTTAAGGCATGTAGCTTCATTTCTGTGACTTCCATACGAGATACGAGATACAGTTTACTGGGACCGGAAATAAAATATTTCATTCTGTATATAACTGTACGGATCGTCCTTCGACTGGCTTCTACCAAAGCTGAACTGTATTGTCATTATAATGTTCATTTACCGCCATGTTCATTGTAGAAGTGAGATTACTTATTATGTCAAAAATAGGAACTTGGGGGGAGGGGGGGGGGGAGAGAATTGGGGGTTAGGCAGGCATACAATATTTCTCTTCTAGTGTTCAACATGCATATCGAAGAAGCAATGAAGAAACTAAAGGCAAGTTTCAAAGAGATAAAAATTCTACACGCAAAGATATTAATGATAAAATTGTTTTGTTCATGAGAGTGATATCCTATGTGACCGGGAGGATGAATTTCAGGATGTGCTAAATGGAATGAAGAGATTCTGGCCATATGTAACGTATGCTAGTGGCAAGACACAATCAGTACCTTCTCTGCGCGACACCAATGGAAATACTACCGATGATAGCACTGTTAAAGCAGAGTTACTAAACACACTCTCCAAAGAAGACGAAAAAACTATTCCAGAATTCGAATCAAAAACAGCTGTTAACATTATGAATTACCTCTAAGAGAACGGTGTATTGACACGTAGCCAATAGGATTTAGGAACACCGTTCTTGTGAAACGCAACTGATTCTTTACTCACACGAAGTGTTGAGTGCTGTCGACAATGGATTTCAAATTTCTTCCAAATTTATAGATTTGCAGAAGGTTTTTGACACCGTACCTCATTAGCAGCTTGTAATTAAATTGCGTGCTTATGAAATATCGTCTCATTTTTGCGACTGGATTCGTGATTTCCTATCAGAGAGGTCACAGCTCGTGGTGATTGACGAAAAGTCATCTAGTAAAAACGAAGCGATTTCTGGCGTTCTCCAAGGTAGTGTTATAGGGCTTACCACTACACATGATTGAGAGACAATCTGAGCAGCCGTCTTAGGTTGTCTGCAGATGACGCTGCCGTTTATCATTTAGTGAAGTCATCGGAAGATCAAAACATACAGCAAAATTATGTATATATCTGTATGGTGCGAAAATTGGCAGTTGACCATAAATAATGAAAAGTGTGAGGTCAACCATATGAAGGCTAAATGGAATCCGTTAAACTTTGATTTCACTATAAATCATTCAAATCGAAAGACCGTAAAATCAACTCAAGACCCAGGAATTACAATCACGAAAAAGACATGTAAAATGTTGTGGGGAAATTGAACCAAAGACTTGGTTTTATTGGCAGAACACTTAGAAGATGCAACAGTTCTACTAAAAAAGACTGCCTACACTACCCCTGTGGAGTCTCCTTTTGAAGTCCTCCTGCGCAGTGTGGGATGCTTACCACATAGGATTAACGGAGTACGTCGAGAAACTTCAAAGAATGGGAACACGTTGCGTATTATCGACAAATAAGGGAGAGAGTGTAACGGACATGATACAGGATTTGGGGTGGAAATCATTAAAACAAAAGCGTTTTCCGTTGCGCCACGATCTTCTCACGATATTTAAGTCACCAGCTCTCTTCTGCGAATGCAAAATATTTTGTGGACGCCGAATTTCATAAGGAAACATGATCATCACAACAGAATAAGGGAAGTAAGAGCTGTCACAGAAAGATATAGGCGTCCTCTTTTTCCACGCGCTATTCGAGAATCGAATAATAGAGACTTAATGTGAAGGTGGTTCGATGAACCCTCTATCACTTACTTAAGTGTGATTTTCAGAGTAGTCATGTGGATGTTGATGGACAATCTAATGACTTCCGACTACGGGTTGAGAGTAAACCGAAGAAACTCGAAAGTAAAGAGGAGTAGCAGAAATGAGATTAGCTATAAACTTAATATGAAATGCGGGCAGCACAAAGAGGACGACGTGAAAGAGTTCTGCTACTTGGGAATAAATGACACGTGACCAACGAAACAAGGAGCACAACAGAAGCAAACTATCAGAGACAACGATGTCATTCCTGGCATGAAGAATTCTGCTAGCATCAAATCTAGGCCTTAAGTTGGGGAATGAAATCTCTGAGAAAGTACGTTTGGATCTCCGGAAGTGGATCACGGACTGTGGAACTCCTGCGAAAGAAAGAGAATGGGTTCAAATGGCTCTGAGCACTATGCGATTTAACTTCGGTCATCAGTCGCCTAGAACTTAGAACTAATTAAACCTAACTAACCTAAGGACAACACACACATCCACGCGAGGCAGGATTCGAACCTGCGACCGCAGCGGTCGCTCGGCTTCAGACTGTAGCGCCTAGAACCGCACGGCCACTCCGGCCGGCAAAGAAAGAGAATCGAAGCGTTTCTGATTCGATGTTACCGAAGGTTACTGATAGTTAAGTGGACTGATTAGGAATTCCTTTGCAGAATCAGTGGAGAAAGGGTACAGGCATGTGGAGAACTTTTTAGAAGTGGTACGAGATGACAGAGCATGTGTTAAGACATCAGAGAATAGCTCCCATGGCACCAGAAGGAGCCACGGAAGACACAAGCTGCAGAGGATGACAGAGATTGAAATACAAGCAATAAGTAAGAGCGTACGTTGTAAGTGGTACTGTAAGATGATGAGATCGGCACAGAACGAGACATTGTGGTGGTTGCATGAAAGCAGTAAGAAAACTGTGGGGGAAAAACGAGAGGGCATATATGCGCTTGACTATTATTCGTTAGGACAAGATTCAAATCCACGTCCAGCTGTGCTCATTTTCGTTCTTCGTGCTTCCCTAAATGAGTGGAAGCCAATTTCAGAATAATGTCTTTCAAAATGGCACAGGAAAATTCAGTGCATCGTATCTAATGAACTCTTGATGGTTGGGATGTTAAACGCCTGTATTCCTTCGTTTTCTTCATAACAGTATGACCTATAGGCCGCTAAAGTAATGAAACACTGCATATGTTGCGTTTAATGTTTCCATTATTCCTGTACGATCACTAATATACGTACAGCATTTTTTTTCTCATTGCGGCACAACAACTGAAAAATAGAGCTTAAAAGGTTTTTTAAGTTTAAAATAATGGCGACTGAGAAACATACTGGCTAATATGATGATCTTTAACATGACATTCCCATGAACTTCATGTCAAGTGTTCTAGACAGGTCACTAGACATGAAGCGAAATATAAAATTTATCTCATATTAAATACTGAAACGTTCCACAGTCCACATTAGAGACAATAAGGAGCAACGAAGATGTTATAATATACGAGTAGTATAGCACGATATGCATCATAAAAGTACGTAATATGAATATATGAGTAATTCTACAAAAGGACTCATCTGAACAACTTCTGCAGGTGAATGCAATGACGAGCATTACGTAGCTGTAATGTGAAGTAACTTTCCCGCGACATGCGAAAAATAAGCTGTAGAATTTGCCGACTTTAAAGCGAAAATTCAGTAAAAATACCTCGGATCAGCGGAAACGAAAAGTTTTACCCAGAAAACTGCTGCTGGTGCTTTCATTTTTTGACATTAGGAAGTGTCGCACTGTGGCTGGCGCAAACGTAAACTTTGTCGGAAATGCCAACAGATGTTCTCGACTGGAAAAGTTCTCGCCTCTGTGTTGGTCGAGAGTTTTGTTTTTATCAGACGTGCTACCAGAATAGGTCTCCACTCGTTCATTACAGTCGAGAATCACAGACTCCAGAATGTATATTTAAAGAAGGGTAAGTTGTCGCACAGAATTCACCTCATAATTTTCAGCAACGTCGATGACCATATACCGCAAAATTGCTCTGTAAAAGCACAAAGGAAACAGTGGCACAGCTAAAAAACACACTGGCACAGCTGAAAAATAATGCGCATAACTCGGAAAGCAGTAAGGATTCATCAACAAATTGGAGAAAACTTTCTTGTAGACCACAGAAAGCGTTCAAAAGTGAATGTTAATGTAATTTGGAAATTTGTGGTAAGGTCTTATGAGACCAAACTGCTGAGGTCATCGGTCCCTAAGCTTACACACTACTTAATCTAACTTAAACTAACTTATGCTAAGGACGACACACACACCCATGCCCGAGGGAGAACTCGAGCCTCCGACGAGGGAAACCGCACGGACCGTGACAAGACGCCTCAAACCGAGCGGCTACCCCGCGCGGCTGAGAATGTTATCACAGCTATTGAGGGGTAAATAAGATTAAACGACAAAAATCGTACAGTGTTTTCAGAGTAGTGACGAAAGTAGCTTTAGCCACATAATGAAAAACTGAGTAGACCATTCTTTCCAGTCATGTAGAAAAGTGATTTGATGCTGTGTCTTCAGGAAGATACGGAATGCAGCCATGCGTATAAGAGGGCCGAGTTAGCTACAACTCAGGTGCAGCACAGTTACAAATAGCTTCCTTAGAGGGCGCAAATAGCAAGGCTTATTTGACGCATACGACTGACGTCACTCAGACTATTCCCAGGTGGGCACCACCCGCGGTTATAAGCAGACGCTTGACTCCTACCAGCAAATATCGCACATCATTGCACAGTATGAGCGCTACCTCAAGACAGTCGCCCACAAGAAAAGCCTAGTGAAACTTCGTCACATGTTAAAACTGTGTGCCAGGTTGTTTCAAAACGGTGCAAATGCCGTTGCAGAGTGGAAGATTGATTCAGTACTGGAGGTTTTAGTTTAGTTATGCATACTATATTACATCAGTTATTGAGGTTCAGTATCAAGTGCCAGTCTCTGCAATATTCAGTGAACCTCTATCTGTCTTCCTTTGGTTGATTGCAAATTATTAGGAAAGTTCAATGAAGGCAGTTAATATTTCGAGGGCTATTCGGAAAGTAAGGAATGATAAGTCGCGAAGTGGAAACCACAGTGAAAATGTACACTGTTTTATTGGCAAAGCTTAGCTACACCTTCCAGCTACTTTTCTACACAGTCGAAGCTCAGACTTAGACATCTATCGTAGTGTTGTAACAACTTTTCATTTCCCTCGTTATGGAAGATAGCCGCGAGTGCTTTTCGATCATTTTCTTCTCTGGACTGCAGCTCGACGTCTGTGTCAAAATATTGTCTTCATAGCCAGCGGCTCATGTGAGCAGAGATGAACCTCAGGGATAGCCAATTACGGGCTGTATTGTGGGTGATCAAACACTTCCCATCGAAAACGCTGCAGGAGCACCTTCATTGCCCCTGCAGAGTGCGGCGGAGAATTGTCATGTAGAACGAACCGCATGACAGTTATGCTATTGGATTGCATAGCTTCAGGCGAAATCTTTTGCCAGGTCCTCATCCTTGGCGGGAGACGCTAATTTCTAGCCATCTTTAAGCTCTCACTGTGAGCTCAGAACTGAAAAGAGACACATGATGCTATCGACAGGCATACTAGACACAGTGCCAAACGCATCTGTGCAAAGCTTCATCAGATTTTCACTGTATTTTCCATTTCGCGAGCGATCGTTCCATACTTTCCGAATAACCTTCGTATGAAACATGCACAAACAACATATCACTGAGGAAAGACATTCATTGGTAAGTGTGGACGAGATTATCCAATGCAAGGTGGTGATGGTGGTGGTGGTGGTGGTGGTGGTGGTGGTTAGATATAGAGCCTGCACGACATGTCTGGGGGCGGGAGGCGGGGGCTGGATGTTCTCCTAGTGTACAAATCACATACTGGGAATTCTAGTAGCCATAAGCATTTATCTGGATTCACTACTACGCAGGTGGGAAGTGAAAGGTAGTGCACGCAGCCTTAATGGACTACTTTCCCATTTCTTCCACAATGCACAAGATCCAATCTAGTTATCTACAGGCAATATGTATATCTCTACACGTCATATGCATCTTCATGTCAACACCGTTCGCCACACACACACACACACACACACACACACACACACACACACACTACCTTAGAGTACAGAGTCTGCGCACGGCACGATGGAAACAAGAATGTGATATGCAATCAGTTGCAATTCTCGCCAAGAATGTATACTGACACAAAGACGTGGACAGAGATTTCCAGCTAGCAATGTGTAACTTTGGAACCGACGCAGGTGTAGTGGTGAAATACAACAGCTATTTCTCGCAGGAAAGCAGCGGTATATGGCGATAAAACAGCTCTTTTTCGCTTCGGCAAACGCAGCGGCCCGAGTCCAGAGCATTACAGGAAGTATGAAGTCTTTACACGTCGAACGTCCGGTCGTGGGGGTTCAGGTAAATGTAGCAGAAAACGCTACGTGCGGGGCAGGCCAATGTTCCGCCGTAGTGGTCTACGAGGCTGGCCACAAATCTGCCAAGGGGTAGATGGAGGGGCTGACGGCGAGGGTGGCGGGGGAGCGAGGGGGAGGAAGGAGCAGGGGCTCTTCCTGTGATGCATCGTCCCTGGCCTCTGCTGCAGCCCGCCCGCTCATACCCTGGTCTCTTGATCCGCCATTGGAGCTACATCTACCGGGTTGGTTCAATATGGCGTGTCTTCGACTTTCAAATGTACAAAGCGCGTCTAAATTCATCGCTGTATAAATCGATGGCTAAATTGTAACGCGCGTTAAAAAGGCTTTATTTCTCACCACGGACAACGCAGTCACTTCACAACTGAGAGCAGCGGCGTTTGCTTAGAGGTGCCAACAATCAAGCAACACTGCGTGAAATAACCGCAGAAATGAATGTCGGACCTACCGCTAACGTATCTGTTAGGACAGTGAGACAAAATTTGGCTTAATGGGCTATGGCAGCAGACGACCGACGCGAGTGCCTTTGCATACAGCATCGACATCACGTACAGTGCCATTTCTGCGCTCGTGACTAATCGGTTGGAGCCTAGATGACTTGAAAACAGTGGTCTGGTCGTTTGATGTAAGCTGATGGTAAGGTTCGAGTGTGGCGCACACCCCACGGCGCCATCGACCAAAGTTATCAACAAGTCACTGTGCAAGCTGGTGGTGGCTCCATAATGGAGTGTGCTACGTTTACAAGGAATGGACTTGGTCCTCTGATCCAACTGAACCGATCACTGACAGGAAATGGTTATGTTTGGCAACTTGAGAGATGATCTACAGCCATTCATGGACTTCATGTTCCCAAAGATGGAATTTTTATGAATGACATTTTCACGGGGCCACAATTGTTCGCGACTGGTTTGAAGAATATTCTGGGCAATCCGAGCGAATCATTTAGGTACGCAGATTGCCCGACGTGAATCCAATCGAAAATTTGTTCAAAATGGCTCTGAGCACTATGGGGCTTAACATCTATGGTCATCAGTCCCCTAAAACTTAGAACTACTTAAACCTAACTAACCTAAGGACAGCACACAACACCCAGTCATCACGAGGCAGAGAAAATCCCTGACCCCGGCGGGAATCGAACCCGGGAACCCGGGCGCGGGCAGCGAGAACGCAACCGCACGACCACGAGCTGCGGACTCGAAGATTTGTGGGACATAATCTAAAGGTCAGTTATTTAACAAATCGTGTTCCGGCAACGCTTTCCCAATAACGGACGGCTATAGAGACAGCATCGCTCAATATTTTTGTAAGGGACTTCCAACGAACTGTTGAGTCCACGCCACATGAAGCTGCAGCGCCGGGCAAAAGGAGATCCGACGCTGTACTACGCAGTATCCCATAAATTTTGTCACCTTAGTGTAAATCGATAGCTAAATTGTAGCGTGCTTTAAGAATAGAAGAACGTGAATGTGCAATCGGAGACCCTCGAAAACAGCTGGGTGGCTGTGTAGTATCGAATACAATAACACGCATCAAATGAACGTGATTCCTGTGAAGACTTTGTTCCTGGTGCCATGAAGCAGAGCCCACAGTTTGCTCATAAATTACGCTTAATGGCGACGACGACGGACGCAAAATTAGTGCTAGTTCAAACCACTTTATACTCATATCCAGACTTAATTTTATCTCAATTTTATAACGAACTTCCCAAAGTATATCTTTGCATCTGCGTGAAATGTTGTGCCACTGAGAACAAATATGAGCAGAGGTTGAGTTATCGTAGAACAACGATTGTGATAATAATTAATTTACTAATTTTCAGTTTTGAACATAGCTGTTGTTCAGCAACCGAATACTAGTTTCAATATAAGATTAAACAGCCAACCGGCTGCACATAAACGTTAGGTTCATTGACCTAGATTTGCTGTTTTTCCCAGTTGGGTACTCGTAGCAAAGGCTGCAATGTTTTGTTTTACATTGGATTGAGTATAGCTGTTCCGAATTCTGACTATTGCTTTTTAGCAATGCAATTTTATGTTCATTCTGATGAAGACCCCCACAGTACGTACCTAACGTTTATGTGCAATCAGTTTGCTGGATATTTTGGAAATTTGTGATCAGGTCTTATGGGACTTAACTGCAGAGGTCATCGGTCCCTAAGCTTACACACTACTTCATCTAACTTAAACTAACTTACGCTAAGGACAACACGCACACACATGTCCGAGGGAGGATTTGAACCTCCGACGGGGCGATGCGCACGAACCGTGACAAGACGCCCTAGTCCGCGCGGCTACCCCGCGCGGCCCGATGTGCTGTTTAATCTCATATTGAAATTAGTAATTTTCAGTTTGAACTTATTGTCCACAGTAGATGTAGTTCAACGTCCCTGTTGGCTTCACAGCTAAATGTATATTTCTCTTGTGGAAGATATTCATGTTTTGGTTTGAAAGAATTACGTTGAAATAACTTGTTGCTGGTACTTTATGTTTAACATAGAGCATTGCTTAAGCTTGCCGTTAGGTCTAATACGACGTGACACACACAGTGGAAAAGCTTCCCGCCAGCTTCATACATCAGCATTTTCTCGCAACTACGCGCCAAGAATATCTACATCTAGCTCATCACCCTGTCCAAGAACGTTGACGGCTGAGTATTTGTTTTGTTCATCCTTTCATCTCATCATCATCATCATCATCATCATCATCATCACGGACGCGCAAGGCGCTCGGGTGTGTCCACCTGCCACCATTGTGAGGGCCTGCGATTTGGGGCCACTTTCAGTAAGAAGTCTGGATGTATGTAGAGGAATCAGAGCCCGTTCTTTCTCAAGAGCCGAAACCAGAGAGGGTAGTGACGTCGAACACAGGGTAGGAAACGAAGTCTACGTTCTAACTCATCCCAAAATTGTTCCTGTGGGATCTGGTCGTGACTTGCAGGAACAATATTGTCCACAAACTATTATCTCAGAGATGCTGCTATATTACAGGTTACACTTCCATACGGGTACAAAAAACTGTTCCTGTAGCGTTCGTGGTCTGTTGGTTAACTTTGCTGTCTCTAGACCCTGGGGTCTCGTCTTCGATTCTCGTCCGGGCTAGAGATTTTCTCTGGTCGATGACTAGGTGTTTGTGTTGTCTTCGTTTCATCACTATCATCATCATCGACATCGTCATCGTGGAGGCTCAAGCCACTGAAATGGGAACGATATTGTCCACAAACTATTATCTCAGAGATGCTGCTATATTACAGGTTACACTTCCATACGGGTACAAAAAACTGTTCCTGTAGCGTTCGTGGTCTGTTGGTTAACTTTGCTGTCTCTAGACCCTGGGGTCTCGTCTTCGATTCTCGTCCGGGCTAGAGATTTTCTCTGGTCGATGACTAGGTGTTTGTGTTGTCTTCGTTTCATCACTATCATCATCATCGACATCGTCATCGTGGAGGCTCAAGCCACTGAAATGGGAACGATATTGTCCACAAACTATTATCTCAGAGATGCTGCTATATTACAGGTTACACTTCCATACGGGTACAAAAAACTGTTCCTGTAGCGTTCGTGGTCTGTTGGTTAACTTTGCTGTCTCTAGACCCTGGGGTCTCGTCTTCGATTCTCGTCCGGGCTAGAGATTTTCTCTGGTCGATGACTAGGTGTTTGTGTTGTCTTCGTTTCATCACTATCATCATCATCGACATCGTCATCGTGGAGGCTCAAGCCACTGAAATGGCGCCAAATGGAAAAAGGTGCTTTAGCGCGACCGAACTACTTCAGACCGTGTCTCTCGGCCAGTATGGCAACGATCATTTCATTTAGGGGTATAGCATAATTCGTTTCAAGCCAGCCAGCGTGCCGTGGCCTCCTCCTTTGCACCACTTAAGCTTCGATTAGCATTGACTATACAATGTGTCGCTTGTGTGGAGCTATCCGACCATTGTGTTGAATTATTTTTAACTCCCTACACACAATCCTTGTACTATCTGGACTGCTGGCGGCACATTGGAACCCACGAGTGATTCTTCCTGCTCATCAAAGTCATTCAACTCTTCTAACCAACCCAGTCTATTACTGGTTCTCTCCTGGTGGCATAAGACTCCCCGCCTTCTTTTATACTTGGGGGTCCGCCCCTCATGACATTTAGTGTTTAACTGTGCATTACACGGAAGTGTTCAAAAAATGGTTCAAATGGCTCTGAGCACTATGGGACTTAACTTCTGAGGTCATCAGTCCCCTAGACTTAGGACTACTTAAACCTAACTAACCTAAGGACATCACACACATCCATGCCCGAGGCAGGATTCGAACCTGCGACCGTAGCAGTTGCGCGTTTCCAGACTGTAGCGCCTAGAACCGCTCGGTCACTCCGGCCTGACCGAGGGTGTCCTCATACTTTTGATCAGATAGTGTTTATGAGTAGGTTCTAAGCGACGCCTACGCAAAATGTGTTAAATCAACGACGCTATAGAAAGATACAGTTTGCTTGATTCACGGTCCATATGCCGTATGGTGCCTATAACTACCGCAGTTTATCGTCACTCTGCTAGAAGATATCACGTTCGCCGTTGACTGTAGAGATTATTATGGACTGGGGGCGTCCACTTGAATGTAAGCATTAATGCCGCTGAAACAGAGTAATAAACTTGTCCTGGTAGGACATACTTAAAATGATGCTAAAGAATTATTCTATGCCGGTAGCCTTATAACTACCTCGCATTTAACAGCCTGTCATCTGCAAACAGCCGAACGGTTTCTAATTTTCTGTTTCTCAACCATTTCAGACCGAGAAGCGTGTTATTTAGCCTATCACTTCTGACTGTTCAAAAAAATGGTTCAAATGGCTCTGAGCACTATGGGACTTAACTACTGTGGTCATCAGTCTCCTAGAACTTAGAACTACTTAAACCTAACTAACCTAAGGACATCACACACATCCATGCCCGAGGCAGGATTCGAACCAGCGATCGTAGCGGTCACGCGGTTCCAAACTGACGCGCTTAGAACCGCACGGCCACACTGTCCGGCTCTGACCATTCTGTGGTCAAATTTACCTTTATTTTCGATGGGCGGCGGCTCTTTTGAACGGAAGTTTTGATAGTTATACAAGCACGATTCACAAGATTTCGGTTGTCGTCTAACATACTATTGCAGCTGTATGATGTTCATGTATTTCGTTGTGCGTTTATTTGAAGGTTGGTGCGCGTATTTAAAAGTGTTATTAACGCTGCACTGTTTGCGTGTGTGTGTGTGTGTGGGGGGGGGGGGGGGGGGTGTATGAGTATAGCGGAAAACGTTGGTCATTTATACACTTTCTCTATAGTGGCAAACAGTGTTTTTTTCCAGAAAGATGTGTTTCAATTTAGTAAATTTTTTTCCCTGGGCTATTGATTTTTGTGTTATAGGGCAGCGGATACATAATGAAAGTAACACAGAAAAGTGAACCGTACTATATATTACTCAACTTTGGTAACTCTGACTACAAACAATGTAGAACGCAAGTTTAGCCTATCTGTCCTTCGTTCACAACAACTCCGCGAACAGAAACTTAATAATGTTCTCTTGACTAAAGTCGGAAGAAAACTAATCTTCTCTCTTGATGTGCTACTCAAATAACAGTTCCAGACTATCAGTTATCAGTTAAATGTCTAGGCAGGCGGTCCCTCTCCATACGTGATATTCTATTCATTGTTCTGTTTCTACTGAAGACCAACCACTGGCTATCTAGCGGGCACCGTTCCTATCTCACTCGAAGACTTTAAGAAACGACGAACGTTCTGCAGGAACTCCCCAGCAGGACTCGTATTGACTGACTGTCAACTTACAACGGACAGCAGTATTGGGACACGGCCGGCACCATTCCAAAATACCGAATGTATCCGGTACGTGTTGCCTCTCTAGTCGTTATTACCGTAGCGGGTTGCGACATAGAGAGAGTCCTTTCCTAAGCATCGTTAGTAGACAGCAACAAGGTCGCACGCAGTGTATCCGGCAAGTGTTGACTCTCTAGTCGTTATTACCGGCTCTGATAATAACTTCTCTGTAATGCAGTAGAAACACGCATACATGAAAAGCAGGAAATACACCCGTCTCAAAGTTAGCTAATACCGACTCTGGCAGCTTGTAGGTGTAGGGTAGAGTTTCGATGTTTCTGTCGCTGGTTTCGAGTGGTTCTGCGAATTTTTTTCTTGGCAGGATAACACCAGTTGTATGGTATCGTCAGTTTCCGCGGCGTATTGCGATTTTATGCCGTCCTTCTGTAGTGCTTTGTATATAGTTGTGTAATTAGGATCTATCTTTGTGATTAATTACGCAATTAGGATCGATCTTTGCGTCAGTTTCTCGACCAAAATAAATAAAGTACACTAACCTAACCTTCCTCTCCCGCATCTAGACAGGTTTCATGTGTTGGGGGTGCACTTGAGCATTCCGTCCAGGAGCACCAGGGTTCGAGTCCCAGAAAGGGCTCCGGCATTTTTAATTTCCCATCAATTCCATGTGTGTCTGGTGGTTTAATTGTGTTAGGTGGGAGCACTTGGCCTTTCCACCCAGGAGGAGCAGGGTTCGAGTTCCAGAAAGGGTTTCTCTCTCTATGTCACAACCCCGCGCCGGTAATAACGACTAGAGAGTCAACACTTGCCGGATACACTGCGTGCGACCTTGTTGCTGTCTACTAACGATGCTTAGGAAAGGACTCTCTCTATGTCGCAACCCGCTACGGTAATAACGACTAGAGAGGCAACACGTACCGGATACATTCGGTATTTTGGAATGGTGCCGGCCGTGTCCCAATACTGACAGCTTCTGCTCGTGCTCGGTTGCTTAAGCGCGCTTATGTATTCCCCGTGGCCGTGGTGCTCCAGGGGGCGTGATTCCCGCGGGCATTGTGGTTGGTTTTCGCGCAGCGATGTTCCTGCTGCGGACGAACGCCCACGGTGCTTCTGGTTCCAACTCCTCTTCTGTGGTATATCAGTACACCACAGAAATTACTTATTTTACTGTTGCAATTACGGTCTTTGGGTCATTATCAAGCAGTAATGGCAAAAATTTTGCTTCGGCGAATGTCACACTTAAAAATCCTCCGACATATACACATAAAATCCACAGAACTAAGCCTCTTGAATGAAATTACTGCATTCTTATAGCGGAAAGTCTTAGTTCTCACAATGACAGTATACATGTCGGAGAAATTTAAAGTCTGGCATGTGCTGAAGCAAAATCTTTCGCAGTCCCAATTGGTATGGAGCAACAGCCGAAAGTGAAATAGTGAAGACAACAACCGTCTGCAACCGTCTGCACGAACAGTTCGACGACGTTAGCAGCAGCATGAACTATCAGCTCGGAGACCATGGCTGCGGTTACCCTTGAGCTGCATCACAAACAGGAACGCCTGCGATGGTGTACTCAACGACGAACCTGGGTGCATGAATGACAAAACGTCATTTTTTCGGATGAATCCAGGTTCTGTTTACAGAGCATCATGATGGTCGCATCCGTGTTTGGCGACATCGCTGTGAACGCACATTGGAAGCGTGTATTCGTCATCGCTATACAGGCATATCACCCGGTGTGTTGGTATGGGGTGCCAATGGATACACGTCTCGGTCACCTCTTGTTCGCATTGACGGCACTTTGACAGTGGACGTAACATGTCAGATGTGTTACGACCCGACTGCTGCCCTGGCCAGCACATTCTCCAGACCTCTCACCAATTGAAAACGTCTGGTCAATGGTAGCCGAGCAACTGGCTCGTCACAATACGCCAGTCACTACTCTTGATGAACTGTGGTCTCGTGTTGAAGCTGCATGGGCAGGTTACCTGTACACGCCATCCAAGCTCTGTTTGACTCAATGCCCAGGCGTATCAAGGCCGTTATTACGGTACTGATTTCTCAAGATCTATGCACCCAAATTGCGTGAAAACGTAATCAAACGTCAGTTCTAGTATAATATATATGTCCAATGAATACCCGTTTATCATCTGCATTTCTTCTAAGTGTAGCAATTTTAATAGCCAGTAGTGTAAATAACTTTTAATCTCTGTTGGTCCATCATGGACATGGGACATCAGCTGGTTAAGTAATTGTCAATATCAATTAAATTCTCCGACGGCCGTGTAGCTAAGATGTTATTTTATTTTATTTTGACGACAACCTGTTTCGGCAATTCACTATGCCACCTTCAGGCCCTATATGCGTCTCTCAGAATAAAAGATAATGCCGTACAGTGCCATATATCCCTGGGTTTCGTGAATTAAAACCGTTGCACAAGTGCTTCAATCGAAGACTTGGTAGCAGTTGTTATCGTTTCACAAGTGCTTCAATCGAAGACTTGGTACCACTTGCTACCAAGTCTTTTACTGAAGCACTTTTGAAACGGTTTTAATTCACGAAACCCAGGGATATATGGGACTGTGTGACATTACCGTTTACCTCGAGAGATGCGCATGTGCCCTGAAGATGGCATAGTGGAATGCAGAAACTGCTTGTCGTCAAAATAAAATAACATCTTAATGCACAGCTGTCGGAGAATTTCAGTGATGTTGACAATTAAATAATATTTTTATATCAACAGTGAACATGGTGCTCATTAAAAATGCTAAAAGTGAATCTCGACCATTAGAAATCAATCAGACTGTAATTAGTTTACTAGATACATAAAATGAGAAAAAAAATCTTCTGGCAGGGCCGTCATTGTACCGAATAAGAAGCTGATAAAGTACCTTCGTTTCCATATGACCGTTGGAAGGCCTCTCAAGTTGTTCTGCACAGGCACCGATTGCCAGTAGAACTGACATGGGAGGAATGTGAAGCGATTTGACTCACTGTGGATGACGTAAACCGCCACGGTTCTGTTAGGCAGACGGGAGACTGCTTGCGGCGTGGCTGCTCCGTTGCAGCCCCCCTCCCCCCCCCCCCCCCCCACCACTCAACTTGGTTAATGCCGAGAGGCATACCTGGTGAGCAGCGGCGAGACCATAATGAAATTCCTCGGCTCTGTGACGAAGGCAGCCGCTGGATCCGGTGTCACTCAGCACTCCTCGCTGCGGCGCGGTCAGCCCGCGTCCTGGAGAGCTGGATAGCGTAGCACCGTCCCCCTTCCAGCGAGTGGTCGCAGTCACTGGAGGACCTCTCTCGCAGTCTGGACGGCCAGGGTCGACTCTCCGTCAGAGCTTTCGAGGAAAGCCTAAGCACCGGTGCGTGGAAGTACTCCATCGTGCTCTAGTGACTCCAGCTCATAGAGTATTGGCTGGGAGTCCATAATAGTACAGTAACTTCTCAGGTTTCTTCGGTGCGATTGCGTAATAGAGTACTTTCGGGTGTTGAGTCCAGTTTTCTAAAACACTGGAGGGATATCCCGCAGTAAGCAAGAAACCGTTTCGTTTAGTTTTTCTTTATCTAAACACATATCTTTATTGGGATTTTTGTAGTGCTCTGTCATAAGAGGTTACTGTAAGTCGTGTACACCAGCGGTCCTCATGTTGAGGTGTTGGACAATTTAATGGCACCGTCACGATATTTATATTCGCTACAGCACAAAAAAAAAAAAAAATTATGCCCACCACTAACGATTTCAGTGCCACAGAAAGAATTTCAATATGCAGCAACAAAAATTTTTGTTCAATTCTCCAATGCCATAAAATGTCTGACAAGTTGCGAAGCAATTTTTAAATCTAACGTAATATCAGGTACATTAGCAGCCAAAACCGAGAATGGTCTGACAAATAAATCTAAATGCTTCAGTCGTGCCATGTCTTGATATCTCTTTGAGGGACTCTTCATAAAGTGTTTCAGTTAGTAAGGCGTTCTCAGTCTTGTATGGTCCACAAATGACTGCCTTTTAGTTACGGGAAACGATCCATGTCATGGACTCGAAGCTGAATTTTCCACATGATTGTTTTTTGTTTGATAACATCAATCTTGACTGCCATATACAGTACTGGCCATTAAAATTGCAACACCAAGAAGAAATGCAGATGTTAAACGGGTATTCATTGGACAAATATATTATACTGACATGTGATTACATTTTCACGCAATTTGGGTGCACAGACCCTGATAAATCAGTACCCAGAACAACCACCCCTGGCCGTAATAACGGCCTTGATACGCCTGGGCATTGAGTCAAACAGAGCTTGGATGGCGTGTACAGGTACAGCTGCCCATGCAGCTACAACACGATACTACAGTTCATCAAGGGTAGTGACTGGCGTATTGTGACGAGTCAGTTGACCAGACGTTTTCAATTGGTAATAGATCTGGAGAATGTGCTGGCCAGGGCAGCAGTCGAACATTCTCTGTATCCAGGAAGGCCCGTACAGGACCTGCAACATGCGGTCATGCATTATCCTGCTGAAATGTAGGGTTTCGCTGGGATCGTATCAAGGGTAGAGCCGCGGGTCGTAACTCATCTGAAATGTAACGTCCACTGTTCAAAGTGCCGTCAATGCGAACAAGAGGTGACCGAGACGTATAACCAGTGGCACCCCATACCATCACGCTGGGTGATACGCCAGTATGGTGATGACGAATACACGCTTACAATGTGCGTTCGCCGCGATGACGCCAAACACGGATGCGACCATCATGATGCTGTTAACAGAACCTGGATTGGTCCGAAAAAATGACGTTTTGCCATTCGTCCACCCAGGTTCGTCGCAGAGTGCACCATCGCAGGCGCTCCTGTCTGTGATGCAGCGTCAAGGGTAACCGCAGCCATGGTCTCCGAGCTGATAGTCCATGCTGCTGCAAACTTCATGGAACTGTTCGTGCAGATGGTTGTAGTCTTGCAAACGTCACTATCTCTTGACTCAGGGATCGAGACGTGGCTGCACGATCCGTTACAGCCATGCGGATAAGATACCTGTCATGTCGACTGCTAGTGATACGAGGCCGTTGGGATCCAGCACGGCGTTCCATATTACCCTCCTGACCCGTTCGATTCCATTTTCTGCTAACAGTCATTGGATTTCGACCAACGCGAGCAGCAATGTCGCGATACGATAAACCGCAATCGCGATAGGCTACAATCCGACCTTTATCAAAGTCGGAAACGTGATGGTACGCATTTATCCTCCTTATACCAGGTATCACAACAACGTTTCACCAGGCAACGCCGGTCAACTGCTGTTTGTGTATGAGAAATCGGTTGGAAAATTTCCTCATGTCAGCACGTTGTAGGTGTCTCCACCGGCGCCAACCTTGTGTGAATGCTCTGAAAAGCTAATCATTTGCATATCACAGCATCTTCTACCAGTCGGTTAAATTTCGCGTCTGTAGCACGTCATCTTCGTGGTGTAGCAATTTTAATGGCCAGTAGCGTAGTTAGCAAATGACTCTCCCTTTGCATTAAGACACTTAAGAAATCCAAATAATTGGTGATGTCAACCATAAAAGATTTTGTCATCGCTCTCCTTATCCTTAAATCAATTTTTTCCCCAATGGCTGCCAGCATTCACTGCCCTTTAAGACAAGTGTGTCCGCCCCCAGTAGCTGAGTTTGCCGGCACGGTAGCTCAAGCTCAGCATGTTCAGTCAGAGGGTTTAGCTACTATCTGTAATAAAAAACTGAATGAACCGTTCAACGAACAACCTGAACGAGTGTCATCGGACGCCCGCCACGAAAAAAACAAAAGTCGTCAGCGTGGCAGAATATTAATCCTAAGGGCAATGGTTCGGTTTTCGGCTAGGTCGGACATTGTCTCCGCTCTGGGATTGGGTGTTGTGTTGTCCTAGTTATCGACATTTCATCCCCACCGACGCGTAAGTCGCAGAAGTGGCGTCAAATCAAAAGACGCACCCGGCGAACGGTCACACGACAAGACAAGTGCACCATATCGTCTTTATGGGTAAGTTGTAACGACAGTCCAACAAGAGTTTTTTGAGCTCATAAAAGCGCAGTTACACATTAAAAACTTTGCGTGCCCTTCAAACGATACGACATGTAAGGCAGTTTGCATCTGGCACTGAATGATGCGGCTTCTCCACTTTTTTTTTTTTTTTTTTTTTTTTGGACAAGTGCATGGGCGCCATACGATTCATAAAGTAGTACGTAAATTTAATTTAAGGCAAGTAGTGCTGTCAGCAAACTGCTTGACGTCTAACAAGAGATATCGAGACATTGCACGACTGAAGGATTTCTTCCGCTTCCTCCCCGCCTCTCAGCCCCACCGCCGGCTGGTGGGGCCCGTGCGGTTCTAGGCGCTTCAGTCCGGAACCGAGCGGCCGCTACGGATGCAAGTTCGAATCCTGCCTCAGGCATGGGTGTGTGTGATGTCCTTAGGTTAGTTAGGTTTAAGTAGTTCTAACTTCTAGGGGACTGATGACCACAGATGTTAAGTCCCATAGTGCTCAGAGCCATTTGAAACATTTTTCAGCCCCACCTGCCGCTGCGCTCAGAAAGTGAGCAGGAGCACGGCCCGATCACTCGCGATCGTGGAATCCTGTTGGTCGGGCCTGTATTAAGTGAAAGAAGTAGTTAGTTTTTCCTTTTATACCCCAAACTACAAGGTAGGAGGCACAACAAGTTTTTGTAGGTGTTGAGAGAAATCAGTCATACTTTGAGAATACACGCATTGTGCTCCATAAAACAAATTGCATTCAAAATTCACCTCGCAGACAAATCTCTGTACGTAAAAAGCAACGTTCTGATCGACTGAATGACTCATCATCGCCCAGCCTAAACCACTAACGATAGAAAATTGAAATTTGGAGATGGTATGGATCTTGTTTATTTGTATAGGGACTTTATTATCAGTTTATTGCACAGGGCCATGGAACTCGGTGCTCACGAGACTGAGGAAATTTCAGAGGGATTGATTTCATTATAGGCATTACATACTGGTTTTCCATATTAAGTTGTTTAATTTTTCTTTGGATTATAGTAAAACTGATTAAGCACGCCATTTGCTCCACAACACATTACGCAGTAAGTTTCCGTAACGCAAACATTACGCATTGCGTATCCATAACAAGCACAAAGAATAATATATTAATAAAAGAATATTACAAAGTTCATTCAGAAAAGACCATGCTTATATAGGCTTAGTTAGCGTCAAAAGCTTAGACAGTGTTGCAATTAGTGAACAAGATAAAATTTCGATTAAATAAAAATATATTTCTGCAGGCTACACAGTCTCCACGAGCAAAGCAGTGGGCGCTAAGCTAGTGGTGGTGGTGGTTAGCGTTTAACGTCCCGTCGACAACGAGGTCATTAGAGACGGAGCGCAAGCTCGGGTTAGGGAAGGATTGGGAAGGAAATCGGCCGTGCCCTTTCAAAGGAACCATCCCGGCATTTGCCTGAAACGATTTAGGGAAATCACGGAAAACCTAAATCAGGATGGCCGGAGACGGGACTGAACCGTCGTCCTCCCGAATGCGAGTCCAGGTTGCTAACCACTGCGCCACCTCGCTCGGTGCTAAGCTAGTTATTGTAATAATTTGATTATCACAGATAAAAACGTATAATTTCCAATATCGCTTGTTGACTTTGTCGCGACGTCCTTATACGCTGAAGAGCCAAAGAAACTGGTACACCTGCCTAATATCGTGTAGGGTCCCCGCGAGCACCCAGAAGTGCCGTAACACGACGTGGTATGGGCTCGACTAATGCCTGAAGTAGTACTGGAGGGAACTGACAAACTGACACCATGAATCCTGCGCTCCAGTGTAGTCTGGATAATATGCGCACCTGGAGTTACAATGTCTGTAATTTTTCCTAGCTGTAATCTCTCTCACACTGTGTTCAACCTTCGTCAGTATTATAACTCTTAATGAGTAGATTATGACAGGATTTTAAATTTGTTAATTGGGTCAATAATTATATGAAATACTGAAAAGTAAATTTTTGTTGTCGCTGGAAGCCGTTGGACAGGCTGCTAGTAGGTCTGGGTGACGTTTTACCAATTTAGTAACGTATTAGGCCTACAACTTTACTTGCGTGTTTTGCAATAGATCTCAGCAGTGGCAAGTGGTGGAGCAAGTGGTTCAAATGGCTCTAAGCACTATGAGACGTAACAGCTGAGGTCATCAGTCTCCTAAACTGAGAACTACTTATACCTAACTAACCTAAGGACATCACACACATCCATGCCCGACGCAGGATTCGAACCTGCGACCGTAGCAGCAGCGGGGTTCCAGACTGAAGCGCCTACAACCGCTCAGCCACCGCGACCGGCTGGTAGGTCGTACGTGCGCGTACAATAAGCTTGGGAATTTGTAAATAAAAAGCCATAAAAATATCTCCAGAATGAATTTTCATTCTGGAGCGGAATGTGCGTTGATACGAAACTTTCTGGCAGATGAAAACTGTGTGCCGGGCTGAGGCTCGAACTCTGAACCTTTGCCTTTCGCGGGCAGGTGGTCTACAAACTTTTTTTTTGTTGATGATCTTATCTTTTTTTTTGTTATTGTTCGTTGCAAGTTCTAAGACACCTATTCATCATTGATCCATGCGCTCAGTTTTTTTATTACAGAGGGCAGCCAATTCTCTTAACTGAACACGCTGAGCTACGGTGCCAGCACCGATCTCAGCTGCGCAAGCACGACACACGACCCGTTCTCGCAGCTTTACTTCCACCGGTACCTCTTTTCCTCTCTTCCAAACGGATTAATTGGTTTCGGGTCGTGAGTCGTCATCGGTTGCCTCAGCTAGTAAAAAAAAATGGCTCTGAGCACTATGGGACTTAACATCTATGTTCATCAGTCCCCTAGAACGTAGAACTACTTAAACCTAACTAACCTAAGGACAGCACACAACACCCAGCCATCACGAGGCAGAGAAAATCCCTGACCCCGCCGGGCATCGAACCCGGGAACCCGGGCGTGGGAAGCGAGAACGCTACCGCACGACCACGAGATGCGGGCGCCTCAGCTAGTAGAGCAATTGCCCGCGAAAGGAAAAGGTCCCGATCGAGTCTCGGTCCGGCACACAGTTTAACTTTCCATCAAAATATTAGTAGATTTGTGATTGCAGCAGAAAGTTACTCTCGATTGAATACGTCAAATTACGGTTCCAGTTCTCCCCATTTGCGGAAAGTTTTAATTTTCTGAAAAGTAAATTTTTGTTGCCCCTGGAAGCCGTTGGATAGGCACGAAGAAAACTGTGCAAGAGATTCATAAATGCTGGGTAAGACCTATGGTGAGGCATCTATTAGTGAAAGAGCGTGCAGAGGCTGGTTTCAACGCTTCAAGAACTGATTCTGACGTCGAAGACCGGCATGGCGGTGGAAGACAGAAGGTTTTCAAAGCTACTGAAACCGATTGAAACAATCACAGGAGATCGATAGCGAAAGCAATTGATGCGTTTGAGCTGAGTTCTGAAAGACAGACGGTCAGAAACAACGATAGACACGGAAAGGTGATTCTGCAGCATGACAGTGCTCGAACCCACGTCGCAAAGCTCGTCAGTACACACTTGGAAACGCTGAAATGCGAAGTCCTATCCGACCTGCCGTATTCTCCAGACGTTGCTCCCTCGGTCAACGGCACACGGCCTGTCCAGACAGCGCTACCAACCATACGAAAAAGCGAAGAATTGGATAGATTCATGGATCTCCTAAAAATACGACCAGTTCTTCCACTGCGAGATTTGTATCATATCAGAAAGATGGGAGGAAGTGGCCAACACTTTGAATCGGAAATTTTTCGTGACTGTTTCAAAATAAACGCTCGAATTTCGAGACACAAACGACGGAAGTAATGTTGTAGAACTAACAGATATAGTTAATTTAAGAATAGTTTCAGTTTTAATAAACCTTCTTGCACAATTATTAAATTTGATAAAACTGTGTAGAACAAAATGCAGTAAAGTAATACGTTTAGGAAATATCTGGGAAAAGGGAGGGGGGGGGGGGGGGGGGGGGGGAGACCAGCTTTGACAGTTCTGCCAATTGCACAGCCTCAGTTCAGTCTTCCCTTCGTCCTTTTCTTCGCAAAACTTCCCCATCCGTCATCATTCTCTAGTGTGCATCCGTTTCTCAACGTATGTACCAGTGCAGTCAGCGCCTCTCTTAACTTTGCCATCATGCTAAGCATTGCAGGGGGGGGGGGGGGGGTTGACTGTATTTTCTGCTCTCATCCGAGATCGTGTCTCAGCAATAGCTTGGCCTGCAGACAGCTGCAGGCTTCACAGTATCGCCAGCAGTTCTTCCAAGACAAGGGCACAATATGGTGACTGTGAGGAGGAGGAGAAGGATGACCGCACCGGACACGCTGGTGGGCAGAGAGAAAGAGAGGGAGGGCGGGAAGAAACCCAAGTAGAAGCAGCAGGAGGCAGCCGTCACTGTAGACGACACAACAGCGGCAGCGTCGCGGATCCAGCGCGGCCGATCTAATTTGGGGCCTTGTCGCCGCGGACCGTCTGATAGACTGGAGAAGGGGCAGTGGCAGCTGGGGTAGCAGTCCACCCACCCAGCCACAGAGGGGCGCGGCTAACCGCATTTCACGAGCCAAGCGCCGGCTGTACTGCCTGGCACACACTTCCGCCGCGGTTCTTGTGGCAGTGCGGAGTGCCCCAGACTGAAAAAAGCTCTGGAGTTGGGGATTCCGCTGACAGACGCCGTCACGCCGTGACACCACACCTCTTGGGTCTTCGGGAGTAGCCGTTTGCCCACGGGGCGCCTGCTGTCTCAGTAGCAGTTTTTCTCTTAGATCTAGCCTTTTTGTGTTAAGATGAGTTGGTTGTCAACAGGTTGCATTTTCACATCATACCTCTTCATCTACACTGAAGCGCCAAAAAAACTGGTATAGGCACGAGTATTCAAATACAGAGGTATGTAAACAAGCAGAAGACGGCGCTGCGGTCGGCAACGCTTATATAAGACAAGAAATGTCTATCGCAGTTGTTAGATTGTTTACTGCTGCTATAATGGCAGGTTATCAAGATTTAAGTGTGTGTGGTGTTAGAGAGTGACATTTTCACTCTGCAGCAGAGTGTGCGCTGACATTAAACTTCCTGGCAGATTATAACTGTGTGCCGGACCGAGACTCGAACTCGGGACCTTTGCCGTTCGCGGGCAAGTGCTCTACCATCTGAGCTACCCAAGCGCGACCCACGCCCAGTCCTCACAGATTT
Source organism: Schistocerca americana (assembly GCF_021461395.2). NCBI lineage: Eukaryota > Metazoa > Arthropoda > Insecta > Orthoptera > Acrididae > Schistocerca > Schistocerca americana. Next base: position 217,742,504 of record NC_060119.1, on the reverse strand, counting down.
ACTTCTGCAAGTACCTCGTCTCCTACCTTCCAAACTTTAAAGAAGCTCTCCTGCGAAAGGCAATGGTCCCGAGTTCAAGTCTCGGTCCGACACACAGTTTTAATCTGCCAGGAAGTTTCATGGTGTTATAGTGAGCGCACGAGGAATGGGTCACAGCATCTCCGAGGTAGAGATGAAGTGGGGATTTTCCCGCACGACTATTTCACGAGTGTACCGTGAATATCAGGATTCTGGTAAAACATCAAATCTCTGACATCGCTGCGGCCGGAAAAAGATCCTCTAAGTACGAGACAAACGACGACTGAAGAGAATCGTTAAACGTGATAGTCCTTCCGCAAATTGCTGCAGATTTCTATGCTGGGCCATCCACAAGTGTCAGCGTGCGAACCATTCAACGGAACATCATCGACACGGGCTTTCAGAGCCGAAGGCCCACTCTTGTATCCTTGACTGCTTGACACAAAGCATTACCCCTCACCTGGGGCCGTCAACACCGACATTGGCCTGTTGATGACTAGAAACAAGTTGCCTGGTCGGACGAATCTCGTTTCAAATTGTATCGAGCGGATGAACGTGTTTGGTTATGGAGACAACCTCATGAATCCATGGAACTTGCATGTCAGCAGGGGCTTTTAGAGCTGGCGGAGGCTCTGTAACGGTGTGGGATGTGTGTAGTTGGGGTGATATGGGACCCCTGATACGTCTAGATACGACTCTGACAGGTGACATGTACGTAAGTATCCTGTCAGATCACCTGCATCCATTCATGTCCAGTGTGCATTCCGACGGACTTTGGCAATTCCAGCAGGACAATGCGACACCCCAAAGTGGCTCCAGGAACACTTCTCCTGAGATTAAACACTTCCGCTGGCTATTGAACTCCACAGACATGAACGCTATTGAGCTTATCTGGGATGTATTGTGATGTGCTTTTTAGAAGAGATCTCCACATCCAAGTACTCTTAGGAATTTATGGACTGTCCTGCGGGATTCATGGTGCCATTTCGCTCCACTAGTACTTCAGATGTTAGTCGAGTCCATGCCACGTCGTGTTGCGGCACTTCTGTGTGGTCGCGGGGGCCCTAAACGATATTAGGCGGATATACCAGTTTTTTTGGCTATTAGGTGTATATTCATCCAATATTTGAGACTACATCTACATCTACATTGATACTCCGCAAGCCACCCAACGGTGTTTGGCGGAGGGCACTTTACGTGCCACTGTCATTACCTCCCTTTCCTGTTCCAGTCGCGTATGGTTCGCGGGAAGAACGACTGTCTGAAAGCCTCCGTGCGCGCTCTAATCTCTCTAATTTTACATTCGTCATCTCCTCGGGAGGTATAAGTAGGGGGAAGCAATATATTCGATACCTCATCCAGAAACGCACCCTCTCGAAACCTGGCGAGCAAGTTACACCGCGATGCAGAGCGCCTCTCTTGCAGAGTCTGCCACTTGAGTTTATTAAACATCTCCGTAACGCTATCACGGTTACCAAATTACCCGGTAACGAAACGCGCCGCTCTTCTTTGGATCTTCTCTATCTCTTCCGTCAACCCGACCTGGTACGGATCCTACACTGATGAGCAATACTCAAGTATAGGTCGAACGAGTGTTTTGTAAGCCACCTTCTTTGTTGATGGACTACATTTTCTAAGCACTCTCCCAATGAATCTCAACCTGGTAGCCGCCTTACCAACAATTAATTTTATATGATCATTCCACTTCAAATCGTTCCGCACGCATACTCCCAGATATTTTACAGACGTAACTGCTACCAGTGTTTGTTCCGCTATCATATAATCATACAATAAAGGATCCTTCTTTCTATGTATTCGCAATACATTACATTTGTCTATGTTAAGGGTCAGCTGCCACTCCCTGCACCAAGTGCCTATCCGCTGCAGATCTTCCTGCATTTCGCTACAATTTTCTAATGCTGCAACTTCTCTGTATACTACAGCATCATCCGCGAAAAGCCGCATGGAACTTCCGACACTATCTACTAAGTCATTTATATATATTGTGAAAAGCAATGGTCCCATAACACTCCCCTGTGGCACGCCAGAGGTTACTTTAACGTCTGTAGACGTCTCTCCATTGATAACAACATGCTGTGTTCTGTTTGCTAAAAACTCTTCAATCCAGCCACACAGCTGGTCTGATATTCCGTAGGCTCTTACTTTGTTTATCAGGCGACAGTGCGGAACTGTATCGAACGCCTTCCGGAAGTCAAGAAAAATAGCATCTACCTAGACTGAGTGCACATAGCCGTTTGCAACAGACTTTAAACATAATTTCAAACCTTTGTGCAACTTCTTCACCGGCCTCCCTTCCCACAAAATAATGTTAGGAAAAAAGTTCATCTTTTTATGAATACAGACTGACGCGGCGAGCGGCGAGTGAAAAATAATACCAACGCTGAGATCTGAATCCGGGTCCCCTATTTACTAGGCAGGTGTATTAGTCAGTAAGCCACATTGGCACAGCGCTTCACACCACCGCACAGATTACCCTGGCACGCCTGCGTCCTCGATGTAAATTCTCACTACTGTCCCACTGCTTTTTGAACCGTTGTGCCAAGGTAGTTGTTTGGCTGACGCACTTTCCTAGTAAGCAGAGGACCTGCGTTCGATTCCCGGCCTTGGTACAAATTTTCACTCACCACTTCAGCCTACATACATAAAATCATATCTGTATGAGACAAGTAAGGCGTCTGAGATGGTGTCATTCCATTTAAATAGCTTGTCACTTACTACTTTCTCGCTATTCTTGCAGTAAAAGATCAGCATCAAGCATGACGTTACAGCTTACTACTGTCTCACCAATAACGGTTTTCGCATGACATTTTGTAGACAGTATCCACTTGAACCATTAATAACAATGTTCACCGCATAGTTCAGCAGATATGACGACATAAACACTGAATGCGTGAAAAACTAGTTTTCCTTAACATGGAGTACAAATTAGTCAGACTATACTCATCCAGTGCCCAGTGTTTGATAACACTGGGTGATTACTGGTTGTTGAATCATATGCAAACTTTGTAAGACATCTGAAAGTAAAATAAATTTCTTATCTTACTTCTACTACTGCACGTTGATTTAGTATGGTGTATACTTAACAACATACTTCATTTACCCTTAATTAATTATTAGTACTCTTCAGTCGGCAGAAATCGGCAAAAAATCGGAACCTTCGGTCAAGTAACATGTCTGCTTCATAGAAGAAGACATGGTCTGAAGTAAGCTGTAATATAAGCGATTTTTATTTAAATCGTGCGATTGGGTAATTTCGACAACTTGTCATTTTGGAGCACATTAGCATACGAACATAACGTGCAACAGTCCTACATACTTGTATGATGCTACATATCCCAACTGTCAAATTACTTTTCGCTGCACATAAAATGTAGGCCTTATACGCCATCCGTGGAAAAATAATTTGTCAATTACGATTATGTAATACGTAATATTGTAGGGTTACATATGAATACTGCATTGAAAGGTGGTATGTTAATGTGCTTGAAAATGACAAGATGTCGAAATTAGCTAATTGTGTGATTTAATTCAAGTTAGTTTACAGTACGGCGTACTACGGACCATTCTTTCTTTTATTAAGTATTTAGAGCCTGTGGATCCCCACCACAGAACAATCTTTTTTTAGAAAAAAAAAAATATTTGCTTTAGCAGCCAGCACACGTGGCCATCTTTAGAGATCCTATAATCTTTTTAACATGAGAGAGCAATGTAGGTTCTAGATGTGCTAACCAAGTTCACTGTCGGCACTAAAACAACGTTAGCGACAGACGTCTGTTCGATAGCACTCGTTGGTCCATGAAGATACAAAATAACACTGTACAAACGACACCGTGAAACACCGAGCGTGTCTTTGCAGTTGAGGGCTGAGGATAAGAGTTCTTTTCATTGTTGTGACCGTAGAAAATTTTAATTTTTATTCTTGCTTTTGTGACCATAATAAGACTCCAGGCTCCATAGGCAAACAGCCAGCCGACATTAAGAAATAGTTCACCAGGACGTAGGGACAAGATAAGCGGCGGAGGCTGCCAAGTTGCTTGTTGATCAAAATGACTTCCTGCCAGAGGAAGCAGCATGAATCAAACTTGCGCAATGGAAGACGCAAACACCAGGGCGATAATACAGCAAGAGAGAGTGTCAGTCACGTGCAGAAAAGAATCGTGTGGAACCAAATTAAATTGTGTACAGCTAAAAACGAAAGTGTCATGTGGAACCGAAGGCAGTCTTGCGCAAGCCAACCAATTAGAAACAAGAGTGTCGTGTGGAACCATTAATCCGATCACTCAGAAATGAAAGGGTCGTGCGAAACAAATTAACTCGTGTGCACCCAAGTACATGAGAAACGAAATAAAAGGCCGGGCAGCGGAATAGCTAGAAGCAGAGATTCAGATGCAGATTCAGAGACAATGCCGGCAGTTCGGAGATTCTGCAGCGAGACGCCAGCGGGACCGAGTAGGCTCATAGCAGCCGATACATCTGATAGAGACTTCAACTACGAGAAGACGGTGATATTCTCTGGTGGACACTCAGGAACTGCAGGTCGAGTAGGATTTTTAGAGTTTCATTGGAATAGTGTGGAACAGAGGCTGTCAGTCTTTGTCTCAATTACTTACAGAGAATTCAGTGCTAACCAATAACAAGTGATTGCTTTGTAATTTTTTCTTATAGGTACCGGCAATTAGCTTTGAAGTAGCAAGTCCGAATAAATAGACTGAATCTTACTAAGTGGTGTATGGTCCAACACCTCACATAAGTATATGTGAAAATAAACTTGACAGAAACTAAGAAACTAACCAATCTTTTCTGCCTATTGCAATTCTGTAATCTATTTTCAGGAAACTTATTTGCTTCAAACCAAGGAGATTCTCTCCGATATACAGGGTGTCCCAGCTATCTTGTCCACCCAAAGTATTTCTGGAGCAATAACAGCTATTGGAAAACGACTTTCACCGGTATTAATGTAGGGCTGGGGCCCATGAATGTACATATTTGGAAACGTTCTAAAACGAAAGCATATGTGTTTTTTAACACAAACTTATGTTTTTTTAAATGGACCTCCTATATTTTTTCTTCATCAATCCATAGCATGACAAAGCACATACACAATGGCGTTGATTGCATTGCAATATTCCCATTACATCCCGAGATATTGAGACGCGAAGTTGACGCTTGAAACACCCGACATGCGCTGCTAGCGCACCTCCTGAGGCTCAGGCGTGAACCCCATGCTGCCTGTAATCGCGATGTGATTGACAAGTAAGTGTCCCTCTTGATAAGTATGGAGGTGTGATTACACATGTCAATCACATCGCGATTACGGGCAGCATGGGGTTCACGCCTGAGCCTCAGGACGCGCGCTAGCAGTGCATGTCGGGTGTTTCAAGCGTCAACTTCGCGTCTCAACATCTCGGGATGTAATGGGAGTATTGCGATGCAATCAACGCCATTGTGTATGTGCTTTGTCATGCTATGGATTGCTGAAGAAAAAATATAGGAGGTCTATTTAAAAAAACATAAGTTTGTGTTAAACACACATATGCTTCCGTTTTAGAATGTTTCCAAATATGTACATTCATGGGCCCCAGCCCTACATTGATACCGGTGAAAGTCGTTTTCCAATAGCTGTTATTGTTCCAGAGATATTTTGGGTGGACAAGATAGCTGGGACACCCTGTATAGGTTGACAGCTATTTATAACTAACCCATTGTCGTTAACGTCCCGATTGCGCTACGCAGTTCGCACTTACTTCATTCTGGTATAGTGAGGCTATGCCAGGATGCGACATCATGTCACAAGATAGGAACACAAAGGGTAGGGGAACTAGCTACCTCTTCCAGTTAATTCTTGAACTGTCTCCCTCCTGTTTGCTACCGGTCAAATTTTTCGCTCCCTCACATGCGCCCATCGGTACGCCTCTGATCTAAGGACCATCCGGTAGTTCAGCCGCAAAAAAAAAAAGAAAACCGAAATCAAGACCAGATCTGCAGAGAGAGTACGGCCTCACCTGCTTTGTGGCGTCCGTCAGACACGCTACACAGCGGCTGACTGACTCGAGTAATTCAACTCAGAGCGGCGCCGTAGCTGTAAAGCGGCAGACAATGGACCGTCTAGACTCTAGGCGGGATTCGCCCGCCGGCCGCCGCCCAGCCTTCCTCTGTTCGCTCGGGTGCGCTCGCCGAGGTCAGCCGAGAGCCCAGGACGCTGGCTCAGCGCGCAGCACGCCACAATGGCGGTTAACTAGCCCTCCCCCCGCACAGTCTTTTCACTAGCCACATGGTTTCCTCGAAGTCCGCTCCCAATGGCTCAACTGTGCTCATTGACGGCCCAAGATATATAGTGAACAGGTCGAAACTCCGCCATGTTTCGAGATGTTACCTTTTTTTTTTCAGTCGTCAGTCTTCTAATGATGCGGCCTGCCACTAATTCTACACCACTGTGCTATCCTCTTCACCTCAGAGTAGCAATTGCAACGTACATCCTCAATTATTTGCTGTGTGTATTCCAATTTCTGTTTACCTCTACAGTTTTTACCTTCTACAGCTACCTATAATACCACGGAACTTATTTAATGATGTGTTAGCGGATGTCCCACAATTCTGTCCCTTCTCCTTATCAGTGTTTTCCACATATTGACTTCCTTTCCGATTCTACGCAGAACCTCCTCATTCCTTATCGTGTCAGACCACTTAATTTTCAACATTCGTCTGTAGCGCCACATTTCAAATGCTTCGATCCTCTTCTTTTCTGGTTTTCCCACAGCCCATTTTTCACTACCATGCAATGCTGTGCTCCAAATGTACATTCTCAGAAATTTCTTCCACAAATTAAGGCCTATGTTTGATACTATCAGACTTTGACAGGAATGCCCTTTATGCCAGTGATAGTCTGCTTTCAATATCCTCCGTGCACTGGCGGCGAGGCATAAAGTTTTGTGTCGTGCAGTCATCAAGGGTACACGAGTGGACTTTCGGCACAGGAAACCCATATCAATGATGTTTCGTTGAATGTTTCGCACGGTGACACTGAAATTGGTAGCAATTTGCAGGAGGATTGCAGTTCTGCCACGTTGAACGATTCTCTTCAGTCGTCGTTGGTCCCATTCTTGGAGGATCTTTTTCCGGTGCAGCTGTGTCGGAGATTTGATGTTTTACCGGATTCCTGATATCCACGGTACACTCGTGAAATGGTCGTACCAGAAAATCCCCACATCATCGCTGCCTTGGACATGCTGTGTGCCATCGCTCGTGCGCCTTCTGTAACACCACGTTTAAACTCAGTTAAATCTCGATAACTGCCAATGTAGGAGCAGTAAGCGATCTAACATTTGCACCAGACACTTGTTGTCTTATATAGGCGTTGCCTTCCGCAGCGCCGTGTTCTGCCTGTTTACGTATCTCTGTATTTGAATACGCATGCCTACACCAGTTTCTTTCGCACTTCATTGTATTTATATTGTCGCTTCACTTCAAATCGCATACGAATACTTCTGGATATTTTGTGAATTGTGCTGACTCCACTGATTTATCTGCAATCGTTTAACCATACACCAATGGTCCTTCCTGCCTGTGATGCGCAATACGTTACATTGGCTATGTTAGATTGATTTATATGGTGGGTCAACTGCTAATTCCTACACCAAGCGTCGATCCTCAGCACGCCTTCCTCCATTTAGCTACAGTTGTTTGGCATTGTGACGTCTCCGTGCACAAGAGAATCATTCGGTTAAAGCCTTTGGAACCTCCGATTCTATCCACTTGCTGGAAACTCTTCATTCCAGTCACACAGCTGGTCTAATATTCGTACGCTTGCACTTTGTTCATTAGGCAGTTAGCTCGTAACTGCATCGAACGCCTTCCGGAAGTAAGGAACAGGGCATCAATCTGGGCACCAGTCTACCGCTGGGTTTCACACGATCGTTGTTTCTGGAAGCGCTGTTTCCTACAGAAGAATTTTTCAGGCTCCAGAAATGTCATAATACATGAGTATGAGACAGGTTCAAAAATTGTACAACACACGGACGTGAGAGGTACAGGCGTATACACTGAGCTGACACCAATCTTGGGATAGCAATATGCACACATACAGATGGCAGTAGTATAGCGACCATAAGGTATAAAACCGCATTGCACTGGCGGAGCTGTCGTTTGTACTCAGGTAATTCACGTGAAAAGGTGTCCAATGTGATTACAGCCGCACGTCGTGAATTAACAGACTTTGAAAGCGTAATGGTAATTCGAGCTAGACGCACTAAACATTCCATTTCGGAAATCGTCAGGGAATTCAATATTTTTAATTCCACAGTGTCAAGAGTGTGCGGAAAATACCTGACTTCAGGCATTACCTCTCACGACAGACAACGCAGTGGCGGACAGCCTCGACGTTACGAACGAGAGTAGCGGCGTTTGCGTAGAATTGTCAGTGCTAACAGACAAGCACCAGTGCTTGAAATAATCACAGAAGTAAGGTGCGCTGAAAATTTGGCGTTAATGGGCTATGGCTCAGCACATCCCCTGGGCTCGCAACAATGTTGGTCGGACCATAGATGACTGGAAAACGGTGGCGTGGTCAGATGGGTCCCGATTTCAGTTGGTAAGAGCTGATGTTAGGGTTCGAGTTTGGCGCAGACGCTACAACGTCATGGACCCAAGTTGCCAACAAGGCACTGTGCAAGCTGGCTCCAAAATAGTGTGGACTTCGTTTACATGGAATGGGCAGGGTGCTCTGGTCCAACTGAACAGATAGGTGACAGGTTATGTCTACTTGGAGATAATATGCAGCCTTTCATGGAATTCATGTTCCCAAACAACAACCGAATTTTTGTCGTTGACACTGTGACGTTTCATCGGGCCACAATTATTCGCGATTGATTTGAAGAACATTCTGGACAATCGACCGAATCATTTGCCATCCATAACACCCGTCACCCGACATGATTCCCATCGAACATCCATGGGACATTATATATATATATATATATATATATATATATATATATATATATATATATATATATATATACATGGTTCAAATGGCTCTGAGTACTATGGGACTTAACATCTGAGGTCATCAGTCCCCTAGACGTAGGACTACTTAAACCTGACTAATCTAAGGACATTACACACGTCCATTCCCGAGGCAGGATTTCAACCTGCGACCGTAGCAGCAGCAGGGTTCCGGATGAAGCGCCTAGAACCGCTCGACCACAACGGCCACAATCCTGCTCCTGCTCTGAGATAAACGTTCGCATGGTTCAATATTTCTGGAGGGACCTCCAGCGACGTCATGAGTCCATGGCTCATCGAATTGCTACACTACGCCGTTCAGTAGGATGTTCGACAAGATATTAGGAGGTATCCATGATCTAGGGTAATGTAATTTTGTGGATATGATACAATAATATAGTAGTATCTGCCACCAATACTATGACGCGTTCCCGGAACCTCCCTGTCCCATCGGCAATCCTACAGACGAGCAATATTTTATGCCAAGTGAATAGGAAGACTGGTTGATGCGTCGTGCGCTGTTGCCTGTAGCTCCGCTGTCCCCACGTGGTCGGAGGCTACTTTAACGGCCGGAGCTGATTTATGGAGACGGGAAACGTCGCTATTGTGAGCATCCGCGGCGGCGCCCGCCGATATTAAAAGTTATCAATCTGGAGGGGAGGGGCTGCTTGACCATCAGCGCGCCGTTTATAACCTGGATTCTGTCGGTGACGTACTTCCGCGTTATTGCGATGCCGCGCGAATTTGCCAGCGCCAGAAACATCACGCAACTGTTTCCAACAACGTGAAGATAAAAGCCCCAGTCCACAAGGTAGAATAGTTGGACAAGCGAATGCTATACTGAATTAACAAGACCGTATCTAGACATAAGTAGAGGATACCCAACGATCGACTTTCTTAAAGCAAACTACCCTCTCGAGATCTTTATGACAAATTATCGGCGGTACAGTGTAGAGCATTGGTTCCCAATCTGGGAGTAGTTATCTCCTGAGGGATAAAATTAAACTGCTTGAGGACTAAACCAAAAGTTTTTGAGTTGTGTTTCGGTCATGAAACTAAATTATCTTTAAAAAATATTTGTTTCATAACACCATAATACTCATGATGTAAGGTAACAATAATGATTTTTTTTAAACACTACCGTCAATTTATGCCTACGATGTGGTGGATGTTACAGCTTGTGAAATGGATATAGAAGGACTTTTTTTCAATCTCGGAGCAGTCGCGAAATTAAAACCATAGAGAAAATCCAGTGACACTATGTGCAGATGTGTTGTTCAGTGTCTGTAGTATGCCAGTCTGTCACGTCACGTCCCGCTTTTCCATTCAGAATGGACAGTGGGCCTGTAAAGATGTCAAGACAAAAGTGTCTCCCGCCAAGCATGAAGCCCTGTTGTGGCGTTTCGCCTGATTTCATGCAGCCCGTATAACATAACAGTCATGCGTTTCTTTATTCACTAGAATTCTTGGCAGCACACTGCAGGTGCAACGAAGACCACCATGCAGCCCAGACTTGATCTTCATCTCTTCACTCACATGAGACAGTAGTTGTGAGGACAACGTTTTGTTGTAGACAACGTGCTGCAGATCAGGATATGGAACTGACAGAAATCACAGGCGGCTGAAAGTTGGTGCCATGCTGTGACAGTGTAAGTCGGAGTGGGGGCATAGCTGAAAAGTGCAGCTAAATATGGCAAATAAAACATTTTTGTGGTTTCCATTTCGTGACGAATCGGAGGTTAACAAAAATAGCCCTCGTATGAACATCATCTTTCTCACATAGTCCATCTGGTACACAGATACTTTGTACTTTGCACCATGCATCTGTAATAGTAAAATTGAGTCACAAATACCACATATGATTAAATATCTCATGAATATTTCCACAACAGAGCAGATACAGCTTCATTATTCGCTTGAGGTAAATAAATGAAATACCTCACAGTAACTATGGAATGGGTACTACAGAGCTGAATGATGTAACATTATTATTATTGTTATTATTATTATTTTATTATTATTAGTAGTAGCACTGGACAGACTCAAACCACTGTTAGCATGAAATCTTTCAATTTCTGCCAGTGAATGTATAGTGCACGCATTTTAACTTGGCTGATTTTAAAAGGGGGCGCAGGGTGCGGGTGAAACAAGTGTCACTAGGAAGAAGGGTGGTGCAAATAAAGCATTTTTGTTAGAAGTTTCTACCCTCAGTGTGGATAGTTAGCTCCCTTTTACGAGGAGGAGTTGTAGTTACTACTTGCGATGCAATACGAACTGCTTCATCATTCCAAAAAGAAAAGGTTGGTAGAAATAAGCAGCATCAGTTGCGTCACCGAGATATTAGTTTGTGGTTTAATAAAACGCCTACAAAAACTATCATTTATATCTTGTCATTGAAAAATAATTCTTCAAAGAAAATTCTTTTTCTTTCTATACTTCAGTAAATCGCTAACGTTGATGATTATTGGAGGGGGGGATGAGGTTACTAAGTAATGTCTGATTGCAGTCAAGGTCTCTGAAAGGTTGGAAATCACTGGTGTAAACGATTTTTCTTATTACACCTGACACCACCTATGTTCGTTAGTCAATATTAATGAAAACGAGAATATGCCAGTTCGTTGTCCGTAGAACTACAGCACGAAAGTGACTGACGGTAACAAAAAAACTACCTTGTTCCGACATGCAGTGATGTAGTCGCCATTTCGACCTTCGCATTCTGGGGCAGCTCAATAGAGGGCGATCTGCAGCCCGAGTTAGCCACAGAGGGATTGGCTGTGGGCACGCGATGGGGGCTGGGCTCGCAGGCTAGCTCAGCCGAAATTCGCACGAATTCTCAGCATTCAAATAATGGATATTAATGCAGTCTTACCTCTCCTGCTCTCCACGCTTACACTGCAAAGACTTAAGACGGTCTACCAGAAAGTAGGATCTCCTTAATGAAATAGCTAACGTAGTAAACGTATATTTTGCACAGATCCGAAAACCTTCTTCTGCAGCCCAGGTCAGTAACAGCGCCCTGTAGTACCAGATGGCAGCACTGTATAAGTTTATAAAATGGCCGACATTGACTTACTTACAAGATAGCCTTCTGTGAATGAATTCCTTTCAGAAGAAGGTGAAATGCCCAGCAGCATTCATTAAGGGCTAATTTCGATGTATAGAGATGCTACTGTTGACGTCGGAACCGTTAAGACGATGGTTTCGTCACTGTAGTGACTGATGCAACGTGTAGCCCCGACCAGCGACTATAGTTCAGCGTGTTGACGAAATAATTCTTTACGACCAGTGGCTAACAATAGATGGATTTACATGAAATGTATTGGCAGTTGTGAATACGGACTACCATCAGCTGTATAATGGTGGAATGACGACGATTAAAATTTGTGCCGGGCCGGGAATCGAACCGGGATTTTCCGGTTATCGCGACCGGTCGCCTTACCATTTGGCTATCCAAGCAAGATTCACGGCCAAACTTCCATATGTCTTACAACTTGTATTCATTCATACATCCATTATGTATAGTCCCAAATACGATATTGCAGTGCCTGTTTTATTCTGAATTACGACGTAAAGTTCGTTCCGACACGCATGCATATACACAATGGATGTAAGAGTCCAGGTTGTAGACACGTGGTTGACAGCATATGGAAGTTTCGGTCTGCTTGCGAACTGTGCTCCGGTATCCAAATGGTAAGGCGACCACTCGCGGTAATCGGGAGATCCGGCTTCGAGCCCCGGTCCGGCACAAATTTCCACTGTCGTCCTTCACTTACACAGCTGATGGTATTCCATATTCGCAAGTGCTCACACATTTCATGTATTTCATGACGGCTGCAGTCGCCGCAGTGACTGTTCTTTGGGACATGAATAACTGTGCGAAGGAACTTCACATCATAACACAGACGCTGCAAGATCGTGCAGTTCGAGTTTGTCGCCACTTATCGGTAAAAGTAATGTGGCGTTCATTACTGAAGAGCAGGAATGCTCCAAGATTTGCGCAAGAAGGTTACCGAAAATTTTGGTCTACCAGAATAAAGAGGCAAGGAAAAGGATATCATCTGCTCTCTCGCATCATCGGACTTCCATATGATCAGCCTACTAAAGAAACTCAGTAGGGATATCACTCAGAAGACGTTGCAAAGTTCTGTGCGACAGTGGCTGAGGAAGAAAAACCACCATTTTTACCACACAGGTATATATGCTCTTGTTTCAAGGTGGAAATAAAGCTATGGACAAAGATAGCCATTGTATTGAAAACTGACAAATTCATTGAGAATGTAGCTGTTATCCTGTGTATAAGGCATTTACTTTTCTTTTAATATAAAAAAATAAAAACAATACTGACTGACCCTTGTATACTCACATATAAAGCAAAATTTGCAAGCTCTGAACTATGAATGATAAATTGAATTCATGTGTACACGCGTGCATGTGCGGCGTGACATAAATATTGCACTTGTATCTGTTCTACAGTGCTATTCAAAAACGAGGAACAGATATCAAACATTCATTGCTTCCAAACTAAAAAAGACAGAAACACAATTCCAACGTTCATGGAAAGTGAAAAGTTCAAATTTTTATGCATTTAATGTGAACATCAAGTGTTACACGACAAAAAACAAAAAGGCGGCTCATTTCCTATCACAAGCTAGGTGGTTTTTCGTTATCGAATTGACAGCTTCAACAAAGCGATGTCTCAGACTTTTAAGAGTGGCAGGCATAGGAGGGATATAAACTCGGTCTTTTACGTAACTCCACAGTCACAAGCTGTGAGGTCTAGAGACCCGGGAGACCACCGGCGATGGTTCATTTTCTGATCCTCCTCTTCCCAGTCAACGTTCCAACTCGCACACCTTGTGACTTTTATCTTTGGGGTTACGTAAAACACCGCGTTTTTATCCCCCCCCCCCCCCGCCATGCTAGCCACTCTTGAAAGTGTGGGCTGAATTTTAACTTGGGCATCAAAACGAAACTCTCACTATGATGGTATTTGTAAGCTACCGGTTCCTGTATTTGAAGGTACGGTTTCTTCTGGAGCTGCTATCTCGCTGCTAATTTAGTACTGGAGTTGTAAACTACCGTACCCTATCATAAATAAACATACACCACTGAAGTTTTCCTAGTAGCATTAGTCAGTTACATTCGCAACCGCGTTACCTGTATGATAAGTGTGATGCGTATCTATCGATTTGTTTGCGTATGCGATCATTGTCTAACCACACACATCAAAAAAAAGTTTTGCATCACCTCGGTTCCGAGAGTTCCGGAACCTGTACAGAAGAATGGAATAGAGATCGACATAAACATCATTTTCGCCCTTTTATTGCTCATGGAAACCACATATTGCATGTTGTACCACCATACAGCGAGACCTTCAGAGCTGGTGGTCCAGACAGCTGTACACACCGGTACCTCTAATACCCAGTAGCACGTCCTCTTGCATTACAGCTTGCCTGTATTCGCAATGGCATACTATCCACAAGTTCATCAAGGCACTGTTGGTCCAGATTGTCCCACTCCTCAACGGCGATTCGGCGTAGATACCTCAGAGCGGTTGGTGCGTGACGTCATCCATAAATAGACCTTTTCAATCTATTCCAGGCATATTCGACAGGGTTCATGTCTGGAGAACATGCTGGCCACTCTAGTCGAGAGATGTCATTATCCTGCAGGAAGTCATTCACAAGAGACGGCGCGAATTGTCGTCCATGAAGACGAATGTCTCGTCAATATGCTGCCGATACAGTTGCCCTATGGGTCGGAGGATGGCATTCACGTATCGTACAGCCGTTATGGCGCCTTCCATGACAACCAGCGGCGTACGTCGGCCCCACATAATGCCACCCCAAAACAGCAGGGTATCTCCACCTTGCTGCACTCGCTGGCAGTGTGTCTAAGGCGTTCAGCCTGACCGGGTTGCCTCCAAATACGTCTCCGACGATTGACTGGTTGAAGGCATATACGCCACTCTCAAGTGGAGAGAACGTGATGCCAATCCTCAGCGGTCGTTTCAGCATGTTGTTGGGCCCATCTGTACCGCGCTGCATGATGTCGTGGTTGCAAAGATGGACCTCGCCAGGGACGTCGCACCATGCAGCCTATTGCGCACAGTTTGAGTCGTAACACGACGTCCTGTGTCAGTACGAAAAACATTACTCAACATGGTGGAGTTGCTGTCAGGGTTCCTCCGAGCCATAATCCGTAGTGATCCACTGCAGTAGTAGCCTTTGGCCGGCCTGAGCGAGAGATCTCATCGACAGTTCCTGTCTCTCTGTATCTCCTCCATCTCCGAACAATATTGCTTTGGTTCACTCCGAGACGCTTGGACACTTCCCTTGTTGAGAGCTCTTCCTAGCACAAAGTAACAATGCGGCACTGACCGTCTAGGCATGGCTGAACAACAGGCAGCACGAGCCGTGTACCTCCTTCCTGGTGGAATGGCTGGAACTGATCGGCTGTTGGACCCCCTCCATCTAATAGGCTCTGCTCATTTGCGGTTGTTTATATCTTCGGGAGGGTTTAGTGACATCTCTGAACAGTCAAAGGGACTTTGTCTGTGATACAATATCCACAGTCAACGTCTGGGAACTGGGGTAATGCAAAACTTTTTTTAATGTGTATATATTCCCCTAGAAACCGGAAGTGATGAACTATCTAGAAATAGTGAAGATACACGTATGGAACGTTTTTGTTCTGTATAGTAATCCTTGTGATTGTTGGTTGAAATAAGCAGTATTTACAGGAAAATTGAAAATGACAATGTTGAATTCAGGTTTTGTTCGAAATATGTTGATTTTTAACATGAAACAGAGTGACACTGTAGTAAAAATAAAAAATAAAAAATACAGAGTAGTCAATAGCGCTAGAAAATGCAATTTTCTTAAAATAGGTAAACTTAAAAAACAAAAAAAACGCAAGAATGTATCAAAAATTGCTTCAATACTTGGGCGAGATTACCTAAAACATTTTTCTGTTATTGGTAAACAACTTTCCTTTGATCATGATGAAGAACATTCTATTAAGTTGACAACACCAACAATATTTATATGGATTTTTTTGAGTGTCTGTCAATGTAAACTGTACTTGCATCAAAAGCAACCGCTTCAGCTATACAAAACACAGAAGTTATATAGTCAACTAATTTTTATTACTTATATAATGTAATTTACATTTTGTAAGGATATAAGGTACATAACGGACTTATGTTACACACTGTGCTTTTCCAGTTATGTGAAAAACAAAAGAAAAGGACAAACGATATGGTTTCTTACCCTACCAATGCTACCAATTCCACCGGTGATGCTATCATTTACTGCATCATTTATTTACTGGGCCAAAACTACCGAACTGCAGTTTTGATAGAGCGCAAGTCTTATTGAAATTATCTTTTGCACTATTGCTATCTGGGAACCTGTTCTAGAGCCACCTAAGGACACGAAAATCGGTACTTCAGAAATTGTTGCCACCTACATGTGGGTGGTAATGATAAGGGGTTTAAACCGTGGCCAAGTTCAGTTATGTGTTTACAGAGGTCAACGGCTCGCAGAGGAAAGCCATAATGTGTAACAGCTGCCGTGCTGAGCTATTGGGGTGGGTACTTTACGGCAGCAGCAGGGAGCAGGGAAAGAAAGCGGGCAGTCTGGTAAACTGCTAACCGCCCTACCTGACAGCGGGCCTCCTGTCTAATAGGATTAGGCGCGCCGAGGCGGCGGCAAGTAAGCGCCAGCGACAATTACTTGGTTAGCGGTGCGCCGCGGTAAACACCTGTCACTAGCGACAGCAGACAGCCGATACCTGTCCTAAGCCTGTGCGCCGCCTCTCCCAAACTGCTCCCAACTAAACGACCTCCAAAACCGTCGACATTAAAGATTTTCAGAAATAAGTACAACCAGCCTTATTGACTGTCACCAGATATACACAGTTCACTGTGACTGTTTATGGTGATAATGGTGTGACTGTGGCAACATAAAAGATCGAGACAAGTAAGCCCTGAAAATGGCTATCTATCTGAAATTATTAGGTTGTGGCATAAGCTGGTAGCGTTTTTGTTTTGCATGTTGGTATTCCGGGTGCTTCGGGTTTATTTATCGATTGGGATATTTTATTTGTGTTCATTGTTGTTATCTCAGTTTATATGCTGTCATTTTGTCATCTGGAGATAGAGAGTGGAGGTGTGGACGCTAGAAAATAGAATGCCAAGTGGAGAATTTCGAACGTTTCCGATATGTCCGTATATTTGAGTTCAGTAGAGCGGTGCGCCGTGTATAGGGATAATGCCACAGGACAGACCGCGACAAGATATTATTTTGTGTCCTTGGAGTCTTTCGCGAAGGCATACATGAATAAAACATTCTCTGTTTTCAAGTCGTGCCAATTCGAAATAAAATCCTCGAGCTTTCGATGACCATCCCCGCCATCGTCGTCAGGAGTTCACTGACATCATCAGAGCCAATCAGACAGACCCAATGTGGTGCGCGCGCATTAAGTCAACCCGGGCAGCTTGCGGAGCTATTGCCAGTGGCAGCACCGGTGACATCAGGTGGCGTCAGGGGCAGGCGCCACGTTTGAAACTGCAGCTCCCGCGTCGCGCATCTGCTTTCTTTCGATGTCCAACTCCCGCCCCCATGCCTTGCTGAGTGTGTACCCCTGATCTCTGTTGAAATTGTTGTTATTTAAACAAATCTCGGCCGCTTCCCTTATAACGGAGTCCCAATATGTAGATGCATGAGGCAACACTTTCGTATTTTCCAACTGTATTTTATGTCCGTTTTCTAGGAAATGCTCCGCTATGGCCGACTTGTCAAGTTTCCTTTGTTTTATATGGGGCTTGTGCTCAGTGCAACGCTCCGCAACTGTGCGAATTGTTTGTCCGATATACATGCTGCCACATTCACAAGGTACACCATACACGCCGGACACTCGAAGAGCAATGTCATCTTTTACAGGGCGCAACATATCTCGTATCTTGGGGGCGGGCCGGAACACTGGTCTTAGCGCATGTTTCTTCAGCAGACGTCCTAACTTACAGCTAGTTGCTCCACAGTATGGCAGGAATGCAGTCCGTTTGAACTCTTCTTCTGATTCACCAGGTGTCTTTCGTCGGCGGCCCCTGGAATCGTTTGCGATGTCTCTTGTTACTGATACTGATGCCAATATAAACGAGAAACCGTAGCCGCCCCGCATACAGTGAACTCCTGACGACGATGGTGGAGATGGTTATCGAAAGCTCGAGGATTTTATTCGAATTGACACGGCTTGAAAAGCGAGAACGGTATATTTAAGACATTATTTGTTCGTTATAAGGAGGGTAGTTCTGATATTAGTGGCTCTACATGTTCAGGAAGACTTACAGGATTTGATGAAGATCGTTTACACGCATTAATCCACAGTGATTCAAGTCAGCGTACTCGAGAAATGACAAATGTGATGAATTATCGCCCGACATTTGAATGCACTGGGAGAGATTCAAACATTGGGTGCATGAGTACCGCATGCTGTAAGTCAAACACACAAAAATCAGCGGATGACCATATGTGCATCTCTGCTTGCTCGCCATCAGCTGGTTTGTGAACAACGCCGACCATTCCTATCCTGTATCAGTATTGGTGACTAGAATTGGTGTCTTTATGCCAAGATAAGAAATGGTTGACCTAGTAGATAGTGTCGGAAGTTCCATGCGGCTTTTCGCGGATGATGCTGTAGTATACACAGAAGTCGCAGCATTAGAAAATTGCAGCGAAATGCAGGAAGATCTGCAGCGGATAGACACTTGGTGCAGGGAGTGTCAACTGACCCTTAACATAGACAAGTGTAATGTATTGCGAACACATAGAAAGAAGGATCCTTTATTGTATGATTATATGATAGCGGAACAAACACTGGTAGCAGTTACTTCTGTAAAATATCTGGAAGTATGCGTGCGGAACGATTTGAAGTCGAATGATCATATAAAATTAATTGTTGGTAAGGGGGGTACCAGGTTGAGATTCATTGGGAGAGTCCTTAGAAAATGCAGTCCATCAACAAAGGAGGTGGCTTACAAAACACTCGTTCGACCTATCCTTGCTCATCAGTGTGGGATCCGTACCAGATTGGATTGACGGAGGAGATAGAGAGGATCCAAAGAAGAGCGGCGCGTTTCGTCACAGGGTTATTTGGTAACCGTGATAGCGTTACGGAGATGTTTAACAAACTCAAGTGGCAGACTCTGCAAGAGAGGCGCACTGCATCGCGGTGTAGCTTGCTGTCCAGGTTTCGAGAGGGTGCGTTTCTGGATGAGGTATCGAGTTTATTGCTTCCCCCTACTTATACCTCCCGAGGAGATCACGAATGTAAAATTAGAGGGATTCGAGAGCGCACGGAGGCTTTCAGACAGTCGTTCTTCCCGCGAACCATACGCGACTGGAACAGGGAAGGGAGGTAATGACAGTGGCATGTAAAGTGCCCTCCGCCACACACCGTTGGGTGGCTTGCGGAGTATAAATGTAGAAAAAAAAAGCAGCAACTCCCTGTAAAAAGACCTGCGCACATTCACAGAAGTTAATGATATGCCTCTGTTGGAACGGTGACGGTGTGGTGTCCTAAGAATTGCTTCCCCGTGGTGTAATCATCGCTCATGACATTTATTGTCAACAACTGAGACATCTTGCAGATGCAATCGAAGAACAACGACCAGAGGATAGCGTGAACCGAAACTACTCCATGATAACGACAGCCTGCATTCTGCTAGACTGTCAAAAACACTATATAGAAGGTGGTCACACCGTTGTAAATACTGAAAGAGAACATATTACTAATGACTCTGTTATGTGTATCTGTTATGTTTATTAAACTTATGGAAAAACGCTGCGAACTTATTCACCAGCCTAATATTTACGTCACGTGATTGACTTCATGGCAATTCTTACAGTTTTTTAAGTCCATGGTATTAATCTGGCGCACCAGTCAGTTTGGAAAACATTGTTTATGATTTCTCGTTGTATCAGTTACTCAGCAGTATATAAATTTCGTTAATTTCTTTCGTTTTTACAGTCAAACGCCTTTCTTTTACTGTTGTCTGCAGTTATTTATGTCCCACACACGTTTCGCCTTTTACATTAATGCACATTCAGTAGATTTAATCTAGAATAATTCATATGCTGGCTTATGGATTGGAAAGCACTCCACGTCATAACTGTTAAATTAATAATTTATTGCTTACAGTTTTTCATTTTTCCGGGAGAAATCTGGTGATACGTTAGAGATCGCAATATCACTTCACTTAAGAAAACAGTGGCACACTGTCACGTCTCGCTCTTTCTATTTCGTAGTTTTCTTATTTTGTGAGATAACTGCTGTGCACAACTGAAGTAACAGCGTGACCTCCGACATATTGACGTACTTCGGCCGGAAAAACCAACAATTGTGGGTAATAAATTATTAATATAACAATTGTGACTTGAACTGTTTTCAGGTCTATAAGTCCGCATATAGAATAAAAACTGTTTTATTCCAGAATATATCCCCTCAAGCTGTCCTAATGTAAAAGGCAAGACGCCTTTGGAACGTAAACAAATTTGAATTGCAGCCACAAAAGAAGGCTTTTGAATTTATAAACCAAATATTTTTGTAACTGCTGCAGCTAATGGTAATGCAAACAGTCTTGTTGGCTTATGTCTGTCACTGCCATCCCCGTTATCACGATTGACGAACCATGCATTTTTTCAAAATGTTTCTGGTTTTCTTGGACACTTGTTGAAAAATTTCCCGCTGACTTCTGTCTCGGGTTCTTCGGCCGAGGTTTGTTCGATTTTTTTGACGTTTCGCCAGCACGAGTGACTGGTATTGTCAAAACTTCACCCCTCATTACAGCAGTGTCCAACAGCACCACCAGTGGAGAATAAAGCTTTGACAATGCCAGCCACTCATGCTGGCGAAATGTCAAAAATATCATCAAGCAAACGTTGGTGAAAGAACACGAAACTTGTCTCGAAGTCCGGAGTGGGAGACAAAACTCCATGGCACAACGAAGTGAGAAACAACAAATCCCAAAATCAAATTGACCCATTTTCTACAGTTATCGGAACGTCCAAAAAGAATCTGTACCCCTTTTCATATTGTCACCAAACATTTTGTCGTGAATTTCTCGAAAGGTGGTATTTGTGGAACCGCACGTGAATGGTGCACCGCTAGGGTGCGCTTTGCAATTCGGCCATTGAATTCTGATAAGAAAGACGTTCCTGCGATTCGTAAGCGCCCTATTCGGCAGATCTCAGACCCTATTGCTTTCTCTTATTCCCCAGGTCAAAATCCATTTGAAAGGGCGTCACAGTGATATTTTAGGTAGTATCAATATGAGCATAACCGGCATTCGGAAGTATTCCAGCAGGAACCTGCAGGACTACGAGCGACGTTCGGTAAGTAAGGCAACACATTTCTTTTCTCGCCCAATTTCGGTAGAAAAAATGCAGAATTTGTTGTGGAACATGGTGGAATATTCCCGCATCAGCCCGAATGATTTCACGAAGTTCCGATGGGTGGCGGTACTATACCTGGCCTTCAAAGTTGCGCCTGTAACGCAGGTGCGTTACAAGCAAAGAGTTGTCACTGAGTTTCTTTTCGCGGAAAACCAGAGCATCGCAGATGTTCATAGGCGCCTGCAGAATGTCCACGGGTGGTGATCAAAAGCGCGGTGAGTCGTTGGGCGAGGCGTCCGTCACCATCGCTACAAAGTCGCGCAAACCTGTTGCGTGTCTGCTGGCCTCAAACAGCTGTGACTCCTGCAATGTCGGAACGTGCGGACACTCTCATTGGATAAGATCGTCGAACCACAAACACCTCGCTGCTCAACTGGACGCCTCTGTTGGTAGTGCTGACACACACGTCCATCAGCTGAGGTACACAGTTTGTGCCTGGTGGGTTCCTCGCTGATTAACAGTGACCATTTGTTTTGGCCAGTGAAGGATAAACACCAAAGGAAGCAATAGATGTATGGGGAATGGGGAAGGTTGTTAATGCGACAAGACTTTCGCTTGACGAGCTTACAGGCCCTCCCAATAAGGTGGTGTAAGGCTGTTGCCCTGAACGGAGATTATGTTGAAAAATAATCTGTCGTAGCCAAAGCTGTGGGGAACAATATCGCGTATTGGGTCCGGCCATCCTGATTTAGGTTTTCCGCGGTTTCCTTAATCGCTTCAGGGAAATGGCGGGATGGTTCCTTTGACAGGGCACGGCCGACTTCCTTCCCCATCATTCCCCAATCCAATGAGACCGATGACTTCGCTGTTTGGTCTCTTCCTCCAAACCAATCCAATCCAATCGTGTATTGTAATCCTGAACGTCAAACCTGCTTTCTGAAAATGTATGCCACATTAACAACTGAACGACATTCTAATACGAAAACTGGGAATATCACCTCCGTCCCTGTGATGCGCACACACAGAATGAAATGTATG
The DNA here is from genome assembly GCF_021461395.2 of Schistocerca americana. Taxonomy (NCBI): domain Eukaryota; kingdom Metazoa; phylum Arthropoda; class Insecta; order Orthoptera; family Acrididae; genus Schistocerca; species Schistocerca americana. Next base: position 217,720,032 of record NC_060119.1, on the reverse strand, counting down.
GTTACAACAACAATCAGCATCATTACTTTTCTAACATATCTCGTGGAGCACGAAAACGTATAGCAGAGTTACCCTCTTCGTTTAGTGTGCACTGTAACGAAATACCCGTGAGCTTTGTTTCGAGGGGTCATATTTTGTTTGTAAAAGAGGAAACACATAAAAATGCTGCGACTACAAAACAAAAATAAAAGAAGTACCGTGGTAACGACCGCACGCGGCCATATTATTTTGCATGTCATTATGCAGAGGGGCGCGGGTACGGTGTTATTACCGACGGCTGCACGCAGCACGGCCTGGTCTGCTACTGCTGCCGCTAGCAGATACGTTACATGCAGCCTCGCTTCTCTCCGTAGTTGCAGAGCTGCACACGACGCGTGGTTCTCGCTTACTTAGGATTAAGCGCCGCAATATTCCTTAAAATTTTTCGTCACATCGTAAATGCAGTGTTGACCATTGTGTTAATTACAAGAATTGCAAATTTGTTGTAGATGAGCCTTTGAGGATTCCTCGTTAAAAATGAGATGTTATACGAAAGAAACGTACCAGTGAATCACCCCGTCTCCCACGCATTTTCTAATGAATCGAAATCGTATGCATAAAACAGCTTCAAGAGTCTGAATACTTTACAAATGACAACTCTGACCATGTAAAACCTTTATAATTAAAGACGCTATAAGACAGAAAAAGTTTAAACAATATTTGTAACTAATTATATTTAAAGTTTGTTTGAAGTCGCAAACTATCCTCATTATCAAACAAAGAGTAAGTTTGAAGTCGCAAACTATCCTCATTATCAAACAAAGAGTAAGTATTCACTGAGGGTCGCCGAGCAGATGCGCAAAACTATAGGCCTATATCTCTGACATCGATCTGTTGTGGAATTTTAGAACATGGTTTTTGCTCGCGTATCACATCATTTCTGGAAACCCAGAATATACTCTGTAGGTATCAACATGGATTCCGGAAACAGCGATCGTGTGAGACCCAACTCGATTTATTTGTTCATGAGACCCAGAAAATATTAGATACAGGCTCCCAGGTAGATGCCATTTTCCTTGACTTCCGGAAGGCGTTCGATAAAGTTCCGCACTGTCGCCTGATAAATAAAGTAAGAGCCTACTGAACATCAGACGAACTGTGTGGCAGGATTGAAGAGTTTTTAGCAAACAGAACACAGCATGTTGTTCTCAATGGAGAGACGTCTACAGACGTTAAAGTAACCTCTGGCGTGCCACAGGGGAGTGTTATGGGACCATTGATTTTCACAATAAATATAAATGACCTAGTAGATAGTGACGGAAGTTCCATGCGGCTTTTCGCGGATGATGCTGTAGTATACAGAGAAGTTGCAGCATTAGAAAATTGCAGCGAAATGCAGGAAGATCTGCAGCGGATAGGCACTTGGTGCAGGAAGTGGCAACTGACCTTTACAACAGACAAATGTAATGTATTGCGAATATATAGGCAGAAGGATCCTTTATTGTATGGTTATATGCTAGCGGAACAAACACTGGTAGCAGTTACTTCTGTAAAATATCTGGGAGTTTGCGTACGGAACGATTTGAAGTGGAATGACCATATAAAATTAATTGTTGGGAAGGTGGGTGCCAGGTTGAGATTCATTGGGAGAGCCCTTAGGAAATATAGTCCATCAACAAAGGAAGTGGCTTACAAAACACTCGTTCGACCTATCCTTGAGTATTGGTCATCAGTGTGGGATCCGTACCAGATCGGGTTGACGGAGGAGATACAGAAGATCCAAAGAAGTGCGGCGCGTTTCGTCACAGCGTTATTTGGTAAGCGTGATAGCGTTGATGTTTAGCAAACTCAAGTGGCAGACTCTGCAAGAAAGGCGGTCTGCATCGCGGTGTAGCTTGCTGTCCAGGTTTCGAGAGGGTGCGTTTCTGGATGAGGTATCGAATATATTGCTTCCCCCTACTTATACCTCCCGAGGAGATCACGAATGTAAAATTAGAGGGATTCGAGAGCGCACGGAGGCTTTCCAGCAGTCGTTCATCCCGTGAACCATACGTGACTGGAACAGGAAAGGGAGGTAATGACAGTGGCACTCCGCCACACACCGGAGTATAAATGTAGATGTAGATGTCATCGGATAGTGATATGAACATATATACAGATGACGGTAATACCGCGTACACAAGGTATAAAAGGGCAGTGCATTGATGTATCTGTCATCTGCACTCAGGTGATAAATGTGAAAAGGCTTCCGACGTGATAATAGCCGCACGAGGGGAATTAACAGACTGAAAGCAGGATGGTAGATGGAGCTAGACGCATGGGACATTCCATTTCGGAAATAGTTACGGAATTCAGTAGTCCGAGATCCACAAGGTCAAGAGCGTACCGAGAATACCACATTTCAGGCATTGTCTCTCATCACGGACAACGTAGTGGCCGACTGCCTTCACTTGACGACCGAGAGCAGCGGCGTTTGCGTAGAGTTGTCAGTGCTAACAGACACGCAACACTGCGTGAATAGCCGAAGAGATCAATGTGGGGAGTAAGAAGAAAGTATCCATCAGGATAGTGCGGTGAAATTTGGCGTTAATGAATTATGTCAGCAGAGAACCGACATGAGTGCATTTCATAACAGAACACCATCGTCTGCAGGACCTTTTCTGGGATCGTGACCATACTGTATGGGCCACAGACGACTGGGAAACTGTGGCGTGGTCAGATGGGTCGCTATTTCAGTTGGTAGGAGCTGATGCACACCCCCAAGACGCCATGGACCCAAGTTGTCCACAAGGCACTGTACAAGCTGGTGATGTCTCCATAATGGTGTGTCTTCTGGTCCAACTTAACCGATCATTGACTGGAAATGGTTTTGTTCGACTACTTGGAGATCATTTGCAGCCATTCATGGACTTCATATTCCCATGACAATTCGCCATGTCACCGGGTCACAAATTTGGTGACTGGTTTGAAGAATATTCTGGGCAATTCGAGCGAATGAATTGGCCACCCACATTGTCCGATATGAATCCCATCAACCATTTATGGGACATAATTGAGAGATCTTCAAATTCAAATGGCTCTAAGCTCTATGGGACTTAACATCTGAAGTCATCAATCCCCTAGACTTAGCAACTACGTAAACCAAACTAACGTAAGGACATCACACACATCCGTGCCTGAGGCAGGATTCGAATCTGCGAACGCAGCAGCAGCGCAGTACCAGACTGAAACGCCTAGAATCGCTCGGCCACAGCGGCCGGCTCGAGGGATCTCTTCGCGGACAAAATCCTGTAACGGCAATATTTCACTGTTATGGACGGCTATGCAAGCAGCATGGCTCAACTTCTTGAGTCCAAGCCACGTCGAGCTGCTGAACTACTTCGGGCAAAAGGGGATCCTACGCGATTGGAGTATTATTAGGTATCCCATGACTTCTGTGACCTCATTGTAGTCTGAGAAATTCCTGTTCCGTTGTAAGACAAGGTTGTTTTTCACTCATGTTAACGTTTACCACGTCAAACCTCCTGAACCATTTATGGTGCTACGATACAGTCATGGTGTATGTGGATACTGTCTGTAAAATGTGTTTTTAATGGAGTTACAAGTAAATAATTTGTAAACTGAAAAGTCATGCCTAATGCCTTACTGGGTGCACAGTGGAAATGTATTAAGCGTTGAATTTTTTTCCTTACGTTGTTTTGTGTGTGACGAGCTAATAGTGACAAATAATGTCGAAAAGCTTTGGATTGTATGCGTAAAGTCCGATGTAAGTCGTTAAGCGCTCTCATTCTCACATACTGGGTGAATGCATCCTGAGTAACTTGCGCGCCGTAGTTTAAGTCCCCTCAAGACGTATATGGTTCTTAAAAGGTAGGCTATGACACAATCTTAAATTGTTAAACTCTGTCACTATTTATATGTAATACTATAAATCAGTTTTTTGTTCCCCTACTTGAAGCTATTATACAGGAAATCCACAGCTTTAAGTAGTCGACTGTAACAGTTAACACTCTGCCGTCCGGTGACACCACAGTAGAGGCACGCGCGAAATAGCGGTCAACGGCCGGCGACACCACAGTGGTGACGTATGCATAGTATCGCTCAGTGGCCGGCGACACCATAGTGGTGTCTTGAGAATAGCATCGCGGTGACAGCACTTTAGTATCTTTTGCATTCTGCTGGTATTTTGTTTATGTATCAATACGTTACAAACGTCAACAAGTTTCTTGGTTTTTTAAGCACTTGTGCCCTTTCATCGTGGCAGACAGAAGAGACGATACGATTATTTACGACGAATGCGCGGAGCAAAACTTGGAGGTTGACACTACATCGTGTACGTCTCATCATGATCTGGTTGACAGACTTCCCGGTCACATGAAGCAACACCAACTAATAGGATTACGTATTTCCGAAACGAATGAATGAAAAAGAAGAAACTTATGTATGTTCCAAAAACAAAGAAAAAGGAACAACAAACTTACTGCGCAAGTCTTGTGGAGTTACGTTACATCTTGGAGATGTTTTGCTGCATATAATATGGATGAGAAATACTAAGTACCAAAGACAATGCAAATAAACAAATATGTGAAACAAACAAATGTTATATTTATTTACGTACGTATATCTTCGAAATTTCATGAAAGTAGGGGAACAGGGTTGAGAACTTATTGAGAACTAACGATGAGATTAGTAAAACGTAATAATTTATAATCTCCCGATAATGTCAAGAACGGCCGGCGACAAGCCAAGTAATTCAAATTAGCGCTGCCGGCGACAAGCGAATGAATTTGTACGAGACGTGAGGACGACAATGTATTACTGTGCCATGTCAGTCTAAAATGTTTCGAGACGGGAGTAACAAAAGAAAGGGAAACTTTATGATCATGGTTTTTAATGCTTTAGGTGTTCTACATAGTTTCTCCACGCCCCCCTCCCCCCCTCCGCCGCCCCCCACCCCACGCCTCCATCGCAACTTGAGTACAATGCAGAGAACGTTCATACTATTGAATCTGTCTGAAGTATCCTTCTTTGGGATGTTGTCCAATTCGCACGTCGCTTTGGCTTGAATGTCGGTTATGTCGTCAAAGCTTTGAATTCGTTTTAAGAACTCGAAGTCTCGTCACACGTTGTGTTTTGTAACTAAAAAGATTTGTCCACGTTTCGCATTCCATTCAAGTTGAGCCAGACATCTACGAGCCGTCGTTTTTATTCGGGAGTCAAGGTGTGAGGAACAAATTTAAACGTTCTGAAGACTGTCTTGTGTAATATTTCTGGCTTATTCAGCCATCATATTAGGCTCCAGGAAGCTATTCCCAGGGCAGTGGAGATGCAAGAAGCATAGAGATGACGCAATGTGGGATGAGGTGCCGGTGACAGATGTTAGTTTCGGTACCATTCCCGTGAGAAAGACCGCCGGCATGATGCTGCTGCTCTGTGATTGGCTGCTGTGTTCGGCGGTAGGGCGCCCAAATGTTAAACTTTAGTTGCTATTATTAATTAAACCTGTCATCCAAATTATTTCATTTTTTAAATAAACATCTCTCAACAGCCAGCTATCAATCAGTCATTTCAAAATTATTAAAATCATAATATTACTAAAACAAAAGACTGACGATATTACTGCCGATGCACTTCATTGGCGGTCGGGTCACGCCTTGCTGGCTTGGCGCGCGAAGTGTCTCGGGCAGTCCGGCTCTCCAGTTCTGACCGTTCCAGTAGACAGACATGTTGTCTGTTATAGCAGTATTTGTTTCATGCAATTTTATTTACTGCAGTTCCGACCGTCGCTACGTACATATTGTCGGTAATAGTAGTATTTGATTCATGTAATTTTATTCTCCAGTTCTGACGGTTCCAGTAGACATGTTGTCTGTGGCAGGATGTATTTTATGTTATTTTAGCAAGATATAATGATTGTGGAAAGATACGTGCAATACGTTGTGATCAAGAATAGTTTCTCGTGTCTATATCAATAAAAACGCGAGTGGCATCCCAAATGAGTTATAGTTTATTCGTAGCAGCAGTTTCTTGCGAAGTTAATTTCAGCCTCAAGAAAAAGAATCCACGACCTGCGTGCTGTTTTCTGCGCTGGAGACATCATCATCATGAAGACAGCAGATTAGTGAAGTGTACAAGAACTTATGTATTCTACACAGGGCAGTGGAAACAACTAGGCACATCACGTGTACGGCATTCGCAGTACAAATGTGCTCAGTGACACGTCATCTGCAGTAATGCAGAGGAGGTAAAGACGGATGAAAGTATTAACACTATCTCACTTTTATTCCTTCTTTCTTGCCGTACTTGAACACTTGATTTACTGATGTTGCTGCACTTCAAATTGTGAGAGACTATTTCGTTGACCATCACGGCTACACGTCCGCTGCTTATCACTGTCTGCTCACTGCAGACTGGCTGAATGCACAACTGTTGTTTACAGTTGTTAGTTCAAGCTATCGCCGCAGTTACTACACTGACGTCGCTTATACGCCAGTAATACAGTCAGTCTCGTTTTGGCGTACGGTCTACGGTGTAGCTTTGTAAGCACCGTTGTTGAGTTTGAGCAAAAGCGTGCGCCTGATAAGTCGGCAGTCCCGGACTACACACGCCGCGAGGCTGCGAGCCAGGTGTGGTGAGGGTGGGGGGCCGGTTATCCACCGTCATTTGTCGGGTAATTCCGCTGTGGCAGCGAGTGACAGCGAGGTGCGGCTCAGCGCCGCCGGAGGGCAGCAGGATTAAGCGGCTCACAAATCGAACGCGTGGCGACCCTCCACCCCAGCCGCGGCACTTGATTTATTGTAATTTCATTCACTGCCGCCGCTACCACTACCGCTACAACGCAAATAATAATCTTCCGAAGCTAGTAAAGTGCTGCTCGATTGGTCGTTAAACAGTCCTTTGTTTAGACGTGCAACTGCGCACACTACCGCCAGTCTTTGACGGATTAATATCGCCCTGTGCTTCAGAGAGCGTCGTAATGTGTGTTAGAGCCGACGAGTAATAACTCGTACGCCGACTGTAACTGCTGAACGTGTTTTATTACGTGTCTGCGCAGCTAGATTGCCTTATGCGTGACGTAGTACTCGGCAAGCGGACTGAGTGGGATTATTCTTTAACGAAAATAATGCCGGAAATAACGGTTTTAAAATATTTTGCTTTAACCAACTTTGTAGTGCTATACTACATACTCGACTTTATTTCTTTAAAGATGCTCGTTACAGGGCATTATAGGCAAACTGGGACGAAAGCTACTGATAGAACAATGTCGCAGAATGTTGAAATATTGGGAAAAGACTAAAGTAGAATTTAATTGCCATGCTCCCTAAAACGAGCCAAGATTTTCCAGTAACTTTTCAGGTTACGAAAGCTTACGATACTAATCTGTTTTTCAGACACAGTTGTACCTATTTTCGGAAATGAAGTGTCTGATTAATGTTTTTCCATTAAAATACAATGTATTAGCACTCCACGAATTTCTCCCCTGCTCAAAGTTAAACGAGTACGTATCGTTAATTTAAATAATTCTGGTTTATGTCAATAAAATTGATTTTTCTATAACTGACACTACAAAATATAAAATACAACTTCGTTTTATTTTCGCTTCATAAAATTATTGTAATACCTTCATAACAGATGCCACTTACATTTCATTTAATAACTTGTATTACGTAAAGCTTACGGTGTGTCGCATTATCACAAAAATGTCCAATTCATTCTCACGTTCACACGAATGTCTTATTTACAGAATGTTTCTTAAAGTTTTTCATGAACAAAAATATAGCTTTATTTACGTCTGACTTAAACGTAAAAGCACAAATGACGGTACTGCTAATTTTATTCGCCGCAGTCACGGACTGTGCGGCTGGTCCCGGCGGAGGTTCGAGTCCTCCCTTGGGCATGGGTGTGTGTGTTTGTCCTTAGGATAATTTAGATTAAGTACTGTGTAAGCTTAGGGACTTATGACCTTAGCAGTTAAGTCCCATAAGATTTCACACACACACACACACACACACACACACACACACACACACACACACACACTCACACACGCAAATTCGCCGATATTTTGGGTGCTTCTAGGATAAAATGTAATTCATATATATTGTGAATCTGAAACACTTGGTCGTTTGTTGCTCTACAGATCATATGTTGACTTCTCGACACTTTGTTGGGAAGTTCGTAGAACAATGAAAAACCGTGCGTTGAGTCTTTGTGTGAACATTGTGATATGCTGTATATGAACATGTTTCTCAGTTTCTATTTCTTGAATTGTGTGAAATGCAAATAAAAAATGTTTAAATCAAGATCTGAATATTATGCTTCAGTTTGATCAAAAATGGCATCCAGGACCGCATTTATTTTGAACATGTTTATGTAATGCAAGCTACGTCTGGACACTGACGCTAACTTCAAGTTCAGTAAAAACATTAGCAAGTCGTATAATGTTCTACTCTTAGACCTACTCTACAAAAATTACAATATTAGAACGATACATTAGACTACAATAACACTGCAACCTTAATGAGAAAATAACTAAGAGGGACTCTGTACCCTGAAGAAGGCGTTATCGGATAGATGTTAAAGTTACAGCATAATCAATCTAATATAACAAGGGTCAAAAGTATTCCAATAAAATGTTGTCGAAGACTGGAAGGGGAAACTAAAAGTTAACTCGTCTCCGTAGCCGAGATCGCCGATACACGGCTTTGCATTGGCGCTCGGCTCGAAGGTAGGCCGGCTCGTATTCAGGTGGTGGACGAATTCTCTTTGCCAGTATTTGGCCAGAAAGGTGAGGAGAGGTGGTGGAGTAAAGCTCCTGATCAACCGTCTACCAATGTACTGGATTAAGTTTCAAACCTCTCCGCTATGTCTCATGTAGTGAAGACATGTGACACTGTTGATTAATGATGGTCCGTCCGCCGGATGGGTACTCGGTGGACGCCCTGATCCTACTCGACAGTAGTCACCGGATGTCATCCTCCAAACATAACACTACGCTATACACACATCAGTTACACTCGCATACTCGCTTCAGATACGCATGCGACACTATTCTCACATTTCCCCAAATAAAGGCAGCTAAATCCTCCCCGAGAGACTTCCCAGGCGAAAATGTCATACATTTTCATTTTTACTGAACGTTAGTTTTTGTAGGACTAACTTTATTTAAAGAGAAATTGGGGCGCTAGAGAAACAATTTCAGCTCTGCTGTTAATTTTAGAGGGCAGATTTAGGTCACATACGTTCCATTAGTAGATATGGTGAAAGCCTTTTACGACGGGGAATACTATTAAAGGTTTTCCATTCTTAGGAAGAGTTCTATCAACTAGAGGTGTAGAAAGTTAATATAATGACTTTAAACTGAAATAGTCGGCACTGACGATAGGGGACGAGACGCTTGAATCTCAAACGTTGCAAGGGTGGATTGCTCCTTGTCACCACTGATATCTACACTCCTGGAAATTGAAATAAGAACACCGTGAATTCATTGTCCCAGGAAGGGGAAACTTTATTGACTCATTCCTGGGGTCAGATACATCACATGATCACACTGACAGAACCACAGGCACATAGACACAGGCAACAGAGCATGCACAATGTCGGCACTAGTACAGTGTATATCCACCTTTCGCAGCAATGCAGGCTGCTATTCTCCCATGGAGACGATCGTAGAGATTCTGGATGTAGTCCTGTGGAACGGCTTGCCATGCCATTTCCACCTGGCGCCTCAGTTGGACCAGCGTTCGTGCTGGACGTGCAGACCGCGTGAGACGACGCTTCATCCAGTCCCAAACATGCTCAATGGGGGACAGATCCGGAGATCTTGCTGGCCAGGGTAGTTGACTTACACCTTCTAGAGCACGTTGGGTGGCACGGGATACATGCGGACGTGCATTGTCCTGTTGGAACAGCAAGTTCCCTTGCCGGTTTAGGAATGGTAGAACGATGGGTTCGATGACGGTTTGGATGTACCGTGCACTAGTCAGTGTCCCCTCGACGATCACCAGTGGTGTACGGCCAGTGTAGGAGATCGCTCCCCACACCATGATGCCGGGTGTTGGCCCTGTGTGCCTCGGTCGTATGCAGTCCTGATTGTGGCGCTCACCTGCACGGCGCCAAACACGCATACGACCATCATTGGCACCAAGGCAGAAGCGACTCTCATCACTGAAGACGACACGTCTCCATTCGTCCCTCCATTCACGCCTGTCGCGACACCACTGGAGGCGGGCTGCACGATGTTGGGGCGTGAGCGGAAGACGGCCTAACGGTGTGCGGGACCGTAGCCCAGCTTCATGGAGACGGTTGCGAATGGTCCTCGCCGATACCCCAGGAGCAACAGTGTCCCTAATTTGCTGGGAAGTGGCGGTGCGGTCCCCTACGGCACTGCGTAGGATCCTACGGTCTTGGCGTGCATCCGTGCGTCGCTGCGGTCCGGTCCCAGGTCGACGGGCACGTGCACCTTCCGCCGACCACTGGCGACAACATCGATGTACTGTGGAGACCTCACGCCCCACGTGTTGAGCAATTCGGCGGTACGTCCACCCGGTCTCCCGCATGCCCACTATACGCCCTCGCTCAAAGTCCGTCAACTGCACATACGGTTCACGTCCACGTTGTCGCGGCATGCTACCAGTGTTAAAGACTGCGATGGAGCTCCGTATGCCACGGCAAACTGGCTGACACTGACGGCGGCGGTGCACAAATGCTGCGCAGCTAGCGCCATTCGACGGCCAACACCGCGGTTCCTGGTGTGTCCGCTGTGCCGTGCGTGTGATCATTGCTTGTACAGCCCTCTCGCAGTGTCCGGAGCAAGTATGGTGGATCTGACACACCGGTGTCAATGTGTTCTTTTTTCCATTTCCAGGAGTGTATTTTGCATATAATGGTTCAAATGGCTCTGAGCACTATGGGACTTAACATCTGAGCTCATCAGTCCCCTAGAACTTAGAACTATTTAAACGTAACCAACCTAAGGACATCACACACATCCATGTCCGAGGAAGGATTCGAACCTGCGACCGTAGCGGTCGCGCGGTTCCAGACTGTAGCGCCTAGAACAGATCGGCCACTCCGGTCGGCTTTTGCATATTATACAGGTAAGGAGTATCGCCAACTGGGATATTTTCTGTCACGGACAGAAAATCAACACAATGCCATTTGCTAACGAGATACCATAGGTCACCCTAACTGAACACGAAATGGATTGCTTCTTTAATAAAATGTTTCGTGTGCCAGCTGGCGGTTATAATATGCACGCAAACAGAAACACAACGAATGCAACATTGAGCTCGACAGGTGGACATATTTCAATTGCACAAGCGACTCTCGAAGAGATGGGCGAGTTTTGGTCCATGGCAACTAGTACAGATGAACAAAAATACGAGAAATATGTAGTAGCATGACAGCACAAGACTAAAGAGCATTCTGTATAGAGAAACAGCTGCTAAAATCCAAAAATATGTATCTAAATACTAAGGAAATATTTGCGAAACAACGTATTTAGACCACAGCTTTGTATGAATGGCGAAAAGCAGAAATTACACAATTAGAAACCTTCAAAATTTTGTGATATTCTCGAATATCCTGTGGTTTTATCCAGAAAGAAACAGAGATGTCCTGTGACGAGACAACGAGGAAAATTGCGAAACAGCGAACAGAATGAATCGAAGAACAAAATATTTGTATACATATTACGACATGAAAAAAGAGTGAAAACTGTGTTTAAAGAGACTGGAAGGAAACAGTCGGGGGGCAGATGTATATATGAGTACACAAGGTAGGTCGTCGATAACATAGGATGGAGCAATCACTAGAGAATGCTTCAGACCAGCCACAGTAATAGTGAATGAAACAACTGTTGTGATTAGTAACCCTAGTAATTACAGTCCCCAAAAGGAAAACGTTCCGAGATCAAAAATGGCTTCTTATTCTCCTCTTCCGCGTGATGAATACAAACATCGTCATAAAAATGAATGCTTGTCTCTCGCTTTGGTCATACAGTTCAATTTTTTCCTAATCTGCATATTTAGTTTGAGGGTAATTTTGTTTCTGGAGTTGTAAAACCGGTTAAATAACAAAACACAACTTTCTCCAGCTATTTGTAGCCTATACACATTATTACTGTTGCTGCGACTTGATATTGTTTCTGTTGAAGTTAGTACAGAATTTATGGTTTTCGAGTGATTTTGAAGTACAAAATATGTTAAACCAAAGCGCGAAGAAAATTTGTAATTGAGAGAATTACATTGTTACATTCGAAGTGAAATAACATTTTCATCACAGAATCGAAATCTGACTCCTCTTCCCAAGTCTGCCTATCAGCATTATTTTGAAATGACGGTAAGGAACCAGGACAAGCCAAGGACTCCACGTTTATATTGCAGTGTTTTTTCTCTTATACTACGTGAATGGCTGAAGAAAAAAAGGCTTTCGCGTGGTCTATGCTTTGACGAACACTTGCAGACTCTACACATAACTGCTATTTCTGCTTTACTCCACCTATAAAGCCAGGATCGTCAATGGAGGAAAGAGGGACACTGCAATACTCTAACGTTTCATTAGCTGTTTCTTAGTTCAGATAATTCATCAGTTACTATTCCTCCCCAAAAGTATGAGCTTGAAGCAGAAAATGAAGACAGCATGAAAGAAGGAGAACCCAGCAAGCCTTCCACATACCACGAGTCTGACTTCAGCGAAAAAGATGATAAAGTGCACATGCTGTGTCAGGCGAAATCGAGTAATCTCATTCGGGACCTAGATTCGTCGAAGGGGATAGCAGAACTCCTAGCTTCAAGGCTACAGCAAATGAATATTCTCCAACGTGATGTCAGGTTCTCACAGTGCGCACACTGTCACAAGGTTTCCTTGTTTGAGAAGAAAAACAATCTTGTCGATCGCTGCGACGTTAGTGGCTTGATGAAATATTTGATTAGAGGTTACTGATAGATTTCTCAGAGATTAGTCTGATAACTGTATTACCTCATACTGGCAACTGCCTTCCTTCTATTCCTGTTAGTCATGCAGTTCACGTGAAGGAAACTCATGCAAACTAGGCGGGCCTCCTTGACTCAATCAAATGTGCTGAACATAAATGAAAAATCTGTAGCGATCTAAAAGTCATCATTGCGTTCTTATTAATGTAACTATGGTACAGTAAATACTGCTGCTTTTTATGTGTGTAGGAGAACAGAGGTAGGGAATCACATCATAATCAACCGGGCTGGCCTGCATGAAACCTTAACTCTATCAAGAGATATGTCGTTGTCGAATCTCAAAAGTAGTTTTTCTTTCACTCCTTCATATAAATTTGGATTTTGTGAAAAATTTTGTCAAAAGTGTGAATGGAGAAGAACAGAGATGAATAAATGCTTAAGAGACAAATTTCCTACGTTAAGTGATGTAAAAATGAGGGAGGTATTTTGTTTATCCACAAATACGACAACTGTTAAAGGATCCTGCGTTTGGCCGAATTTCGGTCGGGAAAGACAATGTAGATTGGGAAGGCTTAAAGGCAAGTATTCAGGGATGTTGAGTCAATAAAAGTACAATAAACTTGTGGCAATACTTCTGCAAAATACCATTCCTTAAAATCCATTTTCTCCACTCGTACCTAGCATTTTTCCCACCTAGTTGTGGAGTGTCTGTGATGAAAACAGAGAAAGATTCTAACAGGATATTTCTGTAATGGAACAGAGATACCAGGGTCATTGAAATGAAGTAATCCCTGCGGCTTACTGTTGGTATGTGTGTGGGGACGCTCCGGAACTCACTCATACGACCCAGGCCAAAAGAAAACGATCTCGTAAAGCCACCACAAGGTTCTGTTTTGACCCAACTAGTTGGTATTCTTCCATGAATGTATTCTCACAATTTTATTGGTATAAAAATATGTGAAATGGACTTTTAATATTGTTGGTGCATGTAACTGAAACGTATACAGTTCTCTTAACCCGTTAGAATAAAACACTTCACCGATTTTATGTCATAGAAACTAGAGCTAATAAAATGTTTTCTTTGTTATATAGGCTCTTCTCAACCAAAAATTAGTAAAAGCTGCTCCTGAAGTAAAGGCAACATTAACTTTTTTCTGTTGACTGGTATTTCTGCATGAAATCTTAACATAAAACATAGCGCCAATTTTTATACAACTTACGTGTGGTCTATCAGGGACATGATGTCTGGTCCTACCGTACAAGCTTCTTCTTGGCCATAATTTCTTACCTGGAAAGAGAAAAGTCAGATTAGTGGTAATTACTAAATTATGTACATTAAAATTCAGGAGGGTTAACAATACATATGTCTTATTACTTTAGGTGACAAATCACAGGAATTACTTACTTAGAAAATAGGCAATTAGAAGAAAGCATAAACCTTTTAGTAACATTCTACACTCCTGGAAATGGAAAAAAGAACACATTGACACCGGTGTGTCAGACCCACCATACTTGCTCCGGACACTGCGAGAGGGCTGTACAAGCAATGATCACATGCACGGCACAGCGGACACACCAGGAACCGCGGTGTTGGCCGTCGAATGGCGCTAGCTGCGCAGCATTTGTGCACCGCCGCCGTCAGTGTCAGCCAGTTTGCCGTGGCATACGGAGCTCCATCGCAGTCTTTAACACTGGTAGCATGCCGCGACAGCGTGGACGTGAACCGTATGTGCAGTTGACGGACTTTGAGCGAGGGCGTATAGTGGGCATGCGGGAGGCGGGGTGGACGTACCGCCGAATTGCTCAACACGTGGGGCGTGAGGTCTCCACAGTACATCGATGTTGTCGCCAGTGGTCGGCGGAAGGTGCACGTGCCCGTCGACCTGGGACCGGACCGCAGCGACGCACGGATGCACGCCAAGACCGTAGGGTCCTACGCAGTGCCGTAGGGGACCGCACCGCCACTTCCCAGCAAATTAGGGACACTGTTGCTCCTGGGGTATCGGCGAGGACCTTTCGCAACCGTCTCCATGAAGCTGGGCTACGGTCCCGCACACCGTTAGGCCGTCTTCCGCTCACGCCCCAACATAGTGCAGCCCGCCTCCAGTGGTGTAGCGACAGGCGTGAATGGAGGGACGAATGGGGACGTGTCGTCTTCAGCGATGAGAGTCGCTTCTGCCTTGGTGCCAATGATGGTCGTATGCGCGTTTGGCGCCGTGCAGGTGAGCGCCACAATCAGGACTGCATACGACCGAGGCACACAGGGCCAACACCCGGCATCATGGTGTGGGGAGCGATCTCCTACACTGGCCGTACATCACTGGTGATCGTCGAGGGGACACTGAATAGTGCACGGTACATCCAAACCGTCATCGAACCCATCGTTCTACCATTCCTAGACCGGCAAGGGAACTTGCTGTTCCAACAGGACAATGCACGTCCGCATGTATCCCGTGCCGCCCAACGTGCTCTAGAAGGTGTAAGTCAACTACCCTGGCCAGCAAGATCTCCGGATCTGTCCCCCATTGAGCATGTTTGGGACTGGATGAAGCGTCGTCTCACGCGGTCTGCACGTCCAGCACGAACGCTGGTCCAACTGAGGCGCCAGGTGGAAATGGCATGGCAAGCCGTTCCACAGGACTACATCCAGCATCCCTACGATCGTCTCCATGGGAGAATAGCAGCCTGCATTACTGCGAAAGGTGGATATACACTGTACTAGTGCCGACATTGTGCATGCTCTGTTGCCTGTGTCTATGTGCCTGTGGTTCTGTCAGTGTGATCATGTGATGTATCTGACCCCAGGAATGTGTCAATAAAGTTTCCCCTTCCTGGGACAATGAATTCACGGTGTTCTTATTTCAATTTCCAGGAGTGTATTACTACACAATTTCACACTGTATATATCCCTACGAAAATGACTCTTTGGTATAAGTTCTACAAGCGTCTTTTCCATTGCCCATTCTATCCACAATCCACTAATAAATCTGACAAATGAAAGACACTGATTGAGCACATGTGTGTAGCGATGCAACACAAATATGCAAAAGTGGCAAAATGAAGTGTTGCAGTGGTGAATACCTGTGTAATATGTGGTGATTCGATGTGAAACTGACAGGTTGGACGGTGTTCTGTAGAGTCTAGAATAGCTTTAACAGATAAGTAAGGAATCGAAAAAGTACGTTTTCCAGCCAGAAGATTTGACATTTTAGTGGTCTAATTCAGCTGTGCCACAGCGTTACAAGGAGATCTTGATTAGCAAGCTGTTTGCCAAGAACTGTAAAAAAAGCTATTCGTCTTAAGAGAAAAGAAAGGATATCACAAACCAAATGGTCTCATTCCCTATCCTGATTGATATACGACTAAAGAATTGAATTGTATTTTGAACACCACCTGTGCACAAGAAGACACGAACAACTACCTTCTGCAGTGGATTCGGTGACAACTGACTCTTCACAATACTTTCAAACCACTGATACCCCTCATAAAAGTAAGCCGGCCGGAGTGGCCGAGCGGTTCTAGGCGCTACAGTCTGGAAACGCGCGACCGCAACGGTCGCAGGTTCGAATCCTGCCTCGGGCATGCATGTGTGTGATGTCCTTAGGTTAGTTAGGTTTAAGTAGTTCTAAGTCCTAGGGGACTGATGACCTCAGAAGTTAAGTCCCATAGTGCTCAGAGCCATTTGAACCATAAAAGTAAAGAACACCTAGGAGCCACCACATAAATCGGACCAATGATATAATTCAGATCGAAGATTCAGATGGATAGCCTTCTCATCCATTGTGTGTATGTTGCAATAGTCACGCAAAAACGGTGACAAATGTGTGGTGGCGTTTTGATATCTACATCTACACGATTCTCTAGACTAACACACTACTTAATTTAACTTAAACAAACTTACGCCAAGGACAACACACACACCCATGCCCGAGGAGGACTCAAATCTCCGACGGGGGGAGCCGCGCGAACCGTAGCAAGGCTCCTCATACCGCGCGGCTACCCCGCGCGGCTTATCTATAAAGGAGGCCGCGTGCAGAACGCTATAGTGACCCATTCTTGAGCACTACTCGAGTGCGTGGGACCTTACCAGGTCGGATCAAATAAAGACATCGAAGCAAGTTAGACGCGGGCTGCTTATTTTCTTACCGGTAGATCCGATTAACCCGTCAACGCTACAGAAATTCTCAGTGATCGCAAATGGGAATCCCTGGAGAGAAGACGACGATCTTTTCTCGAAACACTATTGAGAATATTTGGAGAACCTACATTTGCGGTTGACTGCGGCAGAGTCCTACAGCTTCCAACGTACAGTTCTCATAATGACGACGAAGACAAGAGTAATTAGAATTCGTGCTGAGGTATACAGACTGTCTTTTCACTCTCGCTGGTGAAAGGTAGGCCACCCGGGTACCCCTTAATTTAACCATGCCTTGTCAGTAACCATGCCGAAATGCTTCAAATGGCTCTAAGCATTATGGAACTTAGCATCTGAGGTCAACAGTTCCCTAGACTTAGAACTAGGTAAGGCCGGCCGGTGTGGACGTGCGGTTCTATGCGCTTGAGTCTGGAACCGCGTGACCGCTGCGGTCGCAGGTTCGAATCCTGCCTCGCATGGATGTGTGTGTTGTCCTTAGGTTAGTCAGGTTTAAGTAGTTCTAAGTTCTAGGGGACTGATGACCACAGATGTTAAGTCCCATAGTGCTCAGAGCCATTTGAATCATTTTTTTTTTAGAACTACGTAAACCAAATTAACCTAAGGACATCACACACATCCATGCCCGAGGTAGATTTCGAACCTGCCACCGTAGCAGCGGCGTGATTCCGGATTGAAGCGTCTAGAACTGCTCGACCACAGCGGCCGGCCAATCATGGGCCGAAGCGCGGTAAAGACACAAGAAAGAGAAGATACTGTTTTACACATGGAAGGTCGAATATGTCAAGAATCAATAGGGGAACAGTTACTGATTTAATGTTATTACATCAGTGTAATTTCCAAAACTTCTGTCAAGTATTGCTCTCCTTTCAGTATTCATGAACGTTTGTGTTTCCATTAGTTCGTTGTGCACCATGTAATATACTCAGTAACTGTAATTCAATACACACTTCTCTCTCTTCTACAAAGGCAGCGATGTATAATACACTACTGGCCATTAAAATTGCTACACCAAGAAGAAATGCAGATGATAAACGGGTATTCATTGGACAAATATATCATAGTAGAACTGACATGTGATTAAATTTTCACCCAATTTGGGTGCATAGATCCTGAGAAATCAGTACCCAGAACAACCACCTCTGGCCGTAATAACGGTCTTGATACGCTTGGGCATTGAGTCAAGCAGAGCTTGGATGGCGTGTACAGGTACAGTAGCCCATGCAGCTTCAACACGAGTCAGTTCCTCAGCCACCATTGACCAGACGTTTTCAATTGGTGAGAGATCTGGAGAATGTGCTGGCCAGGGCAGCAGTCGAACATTTTCTGTATGCAGAAAGGCCCGTACAGGACCTGCAACATGCAGTCGTGCATTATCCTGCAGAAATGTAGGGTTTCGCAGAGATCGAATGAAGGGCAGAGTCAAGGGTCGTAACACATCTGAAATGTAACGTCCACTGTTCAAAGTGCGCTCAATGCGAACAAGAGGTGACCGAGACGTGTAACCAATGGCACCCCATACCGTCACGTCGCGTGATACGCCAGTATGGCGATAACGAATACACGTCTCCAATGTGCGTTCACCGCGATGTCGCCAAACACAGATGCGACCATCATGATGCTGTAAACAGAACCTGGATTCATCCGAAAAAATGACGTTTTGCCATTGGTGCACCCATGTTCGTCGTTGAGTACACCAACGCAGGCGCTCCTGTCTGTGATGCAGCGTCAAGGGTAACCACAGCCATGGCCTCCGAGCTGATAGTCCATGCTGTTGCAAACGTCGTCGAACTGTCCGTGCTGGTGGTTGTTGTCTTGCAAACGTCCCCATCTGTTGACTCAAGGGTAGAGATGTGGCTGCACGACCCGTTACAGCCATGCGGATAAGATGCCTGTCATCTAGGTTGCTAGTGATACGAGGCCGTTGGGATCCAGCACGGCGTTCTGTATTACCCTCCTGAACCCACCGATTCCATACTCTGCTAACAGTCATTCGTTCTCGACCACCGCGAGCGGGTATGTCGCGATACGATAAACTGCAATCACCAAAGGCTACAATCCGACCTTTATCAAAGTCGGAAACGTGATGGTACGCATTTCTCCTCCTTACACGAGCCATCACAACAACGTTTCACCAGGCAACGCCCGTCAGCTGCTGTTTGTGTATGAGAAATCGGTTGGAAACTTTCCTCCTGTCAGTATGTTGTATGTGTCACCACCGGTGCCAACCTTGTGTGAATGCTCTGAAAAGCTAATCATTTGCATATCACAGCATGTTATTCCCGTCGGTTAAATTTCGCGTATGTAGCACGTCATCTTCGTGGTGTAGCAATTTTAATGGCCAGTAGTGTAGTTCCCCCAGTTTTGGATACGCAGACAGCAGACTTTTCTACAAGAGCAGGGATGTTTTCTACTTCCCCCAGAAGACAAGAGGGAAGGGAACCAGCTGTGGCAGCGGCGACCACGATCATCGACCACCGACCAAGGGACAAGCGGGTCGATGCGGCGCGGCCCTGACAGGTGGACGCCGGCTGTCGATAAGGCATGAGCCCCCACACACAGCTCCCGGTCGCTGCCTTGGTGCCCTGTTCGACTAACCGTGCGCGCACACTGAGCTGCAACTACTAGTAAACTACCACAGCGCTTTATTTACCCAGCCCGAATACCGTTTCCCCGTTTGTCACGTCATACCAATATTCAGTTATCGTTCTGTTTCCTTTACTAGGATTTGAGTTTTTGTTCTGGCTGAGAAAATCTTTTTAGCAACATCCGAGTCAAAATAAATTGCTTCATTTAATTTTGACGTACAGTCCATTGTTCTCTAGCTAAAATGATGCCTAACATTATGGAATGCTAATGCTCCTCCTCCAGTAAGTGTGGCGTATAGCAGAAGTAGATCGTTGTTGCTGAAATAATGTCTCTATCCTAGATATTGAACTGGAAGCCTGAAGGTTTTTTTATGCTTCTGAGTGGTAATGTGATGTTCAAGATCTTGGCCACCTGTGCAAGAAATTTGACATTTCAGTGACAAAGCAACATGCATTTCGTTTTATAGCGTTCAGGCAGCCAATAAGATTGTGTATTTCTACCGGGAATTAAAACTAATTGTCATTTGTTACTGATAGATGGTGGTTAACTGATCAATATAAAAAAATTAAAGACATCGATTGTGGTGACAATGAGGCGTCAATTGTTTTGTTACGTCAACAACACGGAATTGTTTACAAAGCGAAAAACGTAAGACCATTCACCTCCCTTCATTCGAAGCACCGCTACAATTCAAGCAGCACCCGACGACATGTAAACTGCACTTTAACCTTCCGAATACAAATAAGTTGCCGTCCAGAGTGGCCGAGCGGTTCTAGGCGCTACAGTCTGGAACCTACGACCACTACGTTCGCAGGTACGAATCCTGCCTCGGGCATGAATGTGTGTAGTGTCCTTAGGTTAGTTAGGATTAAGTAGTTCTAAGTTCTAGGGGACTGATGACCTCAGAAGTTAAGTCCCATAGTGCACAGAGCCATTTGAACCATTTGAACAAATAAATTGAATGACTATGAAACAATGAAATTAAACCATGACAGTTAATCTGTCGAGTTAAAAAAATGGTTCAAATGGCTCTGAGTACTATGGGACTTAACTTCTGAGGTCATCAGTCCCCTAGAACTTAGAACTACTTAAACGTAACTAACCTAAGGGCAGCACAAACATCCATGCCCTTGGCACGATTCGAACCTGCGACCGTGCGGTCGCGCTGTTCCAGACTGGAGCACCTAGAATCGCTTTTTTTAAAATCTCATTTTGTTCGCTTTTGTTAGTTGCATCTGCTCGGGGAGAACGTCGTAAGACATCCGTCTAAGTTCGTTGTTGATCGATTAACTCAGTTTTTTTTATTACAGAGGACAGCTAACCCTCTGACCGAACACGCTGAGCTACCGTGCTGGCTTAGAATCGCTCGGCCACTCTGGCCGGCAATCTGTCGAGTTATTTCATACCTTTATTGGCCACTGAGACGTACGTTCCAGCTCCACATATCATACATTCCGCTTCAAATTCATTTCTCCCTTTCTTGAAAGTCGGATATTTGCAGGAAAGGACAACAGAAAAGTACACTTCCGTTTAGGCATTGCCAAATATTTTACGTAACTCACTCGGTTAAAAATTACACTCACAAATCACACGTGCACTACAGGAAGCCAAGCCAATACAAAGCGAAGATACGAAACGAAAATTTTAAATAATCGATATTTGCATTCGTTTATAGGTCGATCAACCATGACATCGACGATCCTGGAGCCACCTACTAACACCGCCTTCGTGCGTGTTTATCACGAGACTGTGCCAACAATTAAAGTATTTAAGAAAAGAGTAATACAACTGGACGGATTGTAAATTTCACTGTATTACGCTCAACGTTGCGAAAAAGCCGGACACTGTAAAAACCCGCCCGGACCCCGGACAAAGAGCTAAAAAGGAAGACATGTCCGGATTAATCCGGAAGCATGGTCACCCTAACTGGGAAGCGATTCGGCTGTTCTCACAACTACGGCCTAACTCAACCAACAACATTTACAACTGAGTTCTGGCACATGTCGTGATTATCTTAGTTTAAATATGGCTCGTCACATAACAAAAATGTAATTATGATTTATTCAGTTAGAATTGCAACCGCTAAACGAACTTTCAACGAAGATAGACAATTAACAATAAAACGTATATTAGTATTAACATAAACATCAAGATGTTCGTCTCGAATGTGTCTCTACAGGGTGAGCAACATGTGTAAACTCTGGCCCTGAAAACAATTCATACACATTAAAGTAGGCAACACAACTTACATTGCCGGCTAAGGTGTGAATGATGTAAGACGGTTTGCGTACCTTAAGTTGAATTGTATACAGCGAGTGAACATAAATATGGGAACATCAAAAACACAAGGCACTGTAAGTCGGATGTTTAGGTTTTTCTGTTGGTAACGCCACGTAGCGCTCTGTATGAAAATCACTGACTGTGCTGTGCGCAGTCTGTGGCTGATTGGCATTGTTGGAATATTCGCCATTGTAGTGTTGGGCAGTTGGATGTGAACAGCGCGTAGCGTTGCGCAGATGGAGGTGAGCCGCCAGCAGTGGTAGATGTGGGGAGAGAGATGGCGGAGTTTTGAGAGCGGATGATCTGGACGTGTGTCCCTCAGAGAAAGTAATTTTGTAAGACTGGATGTCATGAACTGATATATGTGTTATGACTTTTGAACACTATCAAGGTAAATACATTGTTTGTTCTCTATCAAAATCTTTCATTTGCTAACTATGCCTATCAGTAGTTAGTGCCTTCAGTAGTTAGAATCTTTTATTTAGCTGGCAGTATGGGCGCTCGCTGTATTGCAGTAGTTCGTGTAACGAAGATTTTTGTGAGGTAAGTGGTTCATGGAAGTTATAGGTTATTGTTGGGCAGGGCCATTCTTTTGTAGGGATTGTTGAAACTCAGATTGCGTTGCGCTAAAAATATTGTGTCAGTTTAGTGTTGATCAGAATAAGAAAGGAGAGAAATGTCCGATTACGTTCAGTTCTGTTCAGCTGTTTGAAAATCAAATAATGTAAGAGGTTTATCAGCACAGTCATTCATAAATTTTTCTAAGGGGACGTTTCAGCATTATCATGCCTAATACGGCGCAGGAAAACCGCTGGAATTCGAAACAGGTTCCAGTCACATCGGAAAGAATAAGCACTGGCCCTGTACTGTTTTTGAGGGTATCTTGAAAATTATTACTCCAGAATAGTGGCAAGCGTAAGTAATGATGGCCGGCCGCAGTGGCCATGTGGTTCTAGGCGCTTCAGTCTGGAACCGCGCGGCCACTACGGTCGCAGGTTCGAATCCTGCCTCGGGCATGGATGTGTGTGATGTCCTTAGGTTTTTTTTTTTTGGTCATCAGCCTCCTGACTGGTTTGATGCGGCCCGCCACGAATTCCTTTCCTGTACTAACCTCTTCATCTCAGAGTAGCACTTGCAATCTACGTCCTCAATTATTTGCTTGACGTATTCCAATCTCTGTCTTCCTCTACAGTTTTTGCCCTCTACAGCTCCCTCTAGTCCCATGGAAGTCATTCCCTCATGTCTTAGCAGATGTTCTATCATCCTGTCCCTTCTCCCTTTCAGTCTTTTCCACATATTCCTTTCCTCTCCGATTCTGCGTAGAACCTCCTCATTCCTTACCTTATGAGTCCACCTAATTTTCAACATTCGTCTATAGCACCATATCTCAAATGCTCCGATTCTCTTCTGTTCCGGTTTTCCCACAGTCCATGTTTCACTACCATACAATGCTGTACTCCAGACGTACATCCTCAGAAATTTCTTCCTCAAATTTAGGCCGGTATTTGATATTAGTAGACTTCTCTTGGCCAGAAATGCCTTTTTTGCCATAGCGAGTCTGCTTTTGATGTCCTCCTTGCTCCGTCCGTCATTGGTTATTTTACTGCCTAGGTAGCAGAATTCCCTAACTTCATTGACTTCGTGACCATCAATCCTGATGTTAAGTTTCTCGCTGTTCTCATTTCTACTACATCTCATTACCTTCGTCTTTCTCCGATTTACTCTCAAGCCATACTGTGTACTCATTAGACTGTTCATTCCGTTCAGCAGATCATTTAATTCTTCTTCACTTTCACTCAGGATAGCAATGTCATCAGCGAATCGTATCATTGATATCCTTTCACCTTGTATTTTAATTCCACTCTTGAATCTTCCTTAGGTTAGTTAGGTTTAATTAGTTCTAAGTTCTAGGGGACTGATGACCTCAGATGTTGAGTCCCATAGTGCTCAGAGCCATTTGAACCATTTTTTTGAAGTAATGATGAAGGAGGGGGCTAGCGATCGTGCACGCTATAACCTTGAGATCTGATGAGTGTGGTGTCCCGGGGAGATGTGAAAATTCATCCTCGTGCCCAAAAGACCAGTCCAGGACGATGCGATGTATCTGAACAGGGGCTCAGTCGTTTTGGAACACAGCATCACAATTGGGGAACAAACAGTGTACCATGGGACGGACCTGATCAACCAAACTGCTCATGCAATCTTTGGCAGTAATGCGACCTTACAGAATAACCATGAAGCCCATGGAATACCACAATATGACTGCCCAAACCATGTTGTTCTCTTGGGGCGTAAACTACCCAGAGGTTGGAAACAGTATGTTGTATTGTATTATATGTTGACCAGGGACCTAGAAACGATGGAGAGACTCCGTCCCCGCTGCAGCCGCAGTGGTCCACAACTCCACGACGACTACCACAGTCCACCCCTCCGCCGCCCCACACCAAACCCAGGGTTATTGTGCGGTTCGGCCCCCGGTGGACCCCCCAGGCAACGTCTCACACCAGACGCGTGTAACCACTATGTTTGTGTGGTAGAGTAATGGTGGTGTACGCGTACGTGGAGAACTTGTTTGCGCAGCAATCGCCGACATAGTGTAACTGAGGTGGAATAAGGGGAACCAGCCCGCATTCGCCGAGGCAGATGGAAAACGCCTAAAAACCATCCACAGACTGACCGGTTCACCGGACCTCGACACAAATCCGCCGGGCGGATTCGTGCCGGGGACCAGGCGCTCCTTCCCTCCCGGAAAGAAACAGTATGTTACAAGACTTACCCGACCGAATGGCTTTCCTCCATTGCTCCATAGTCAAGATTTTACGACTTCGGCACGACGTTTTTCTGTTACTGGCACTTGCATCCTAAAGTGTACTTTTGTAACCCCACCTGACCCTGGAATTTCCTAATTATGGGGCCCCCTTAGTGTTCTGGTGCGAATTCGACATTTATTTCTGCAGTGACTTTGGCAGCTGTCTTTCCGCTATTTTTCGTCACGATCTTCTTCAATGACCCTCTGTCACGAGCACACAACACCGTCTCGTCCGCGTTGTGGCTTAGTGGATAATGTTTCTCCGCTTTCGATACAGTGTCTCGGTTACCTGATATCTGGAAGCATCCACTACACGAGCGCCAACAATTTGTGCACGTTCGAATGCACTTAGCTCCGACATAATGCACTCACAAATATACTCTTCTGACCACAAGTGAAAGCTGCAAGGTATTGAGGAGGTGCCGTTAGTGGCCAAATACAACTGCACAACCTGCATGCTTGGCTGCCACCTACATTTATGTTCAAACATACATATATGTCGGTGTTTCGAACCACTGTATTTTCCCGGGATTGATTTTGCCCACCCTTTGTATGGCTGTGAAAGTTGGAGACTGCTAAAGAAAGGAAGAAAGCTATTCGAAGAGACAGAAGTGTCGCTCTGAAAAGGTTGTACGAAGCACAGCTCGACAGAGGGTTTGGTTGGGTTGTTTGGGGGAAGAGACCAAACAGGGAGGTCATCGGTCTCATCGTATTAGGGAAGGACGGGGTAGGAAGTCGGCCGTGCTCTTCCAAAGAAACCATTCCGGCATTTGCCTGGAGCGATTTATAGAAATCACGGAAAACCTAAATCAGGATGGCCGGATTCGGGATTGAACCGTCGTCTTTCCGAATGCGAGTCGAGTGTGCTAGCCACTGCGCCACCTCGCTCGATCGGCTCAACAGAAATGAAAACAAAGATGTTCTGAATGAATGAGCGGAGAAGCCTCAAAAAAACTACCACAAACAAGGAAACTCAAACTATCTGGACATTTACTGTGGAAGTTCTTAGCACGGGAGGAAAAATGTTGGAAATGACATGAAGAGGAGGCTAAGAACGAAAATATTCCTCTATTGGAAATAAAGTGTCAAAATTATGATGAAATACCACAAAATAAGAGAGAAAGAGAATAGAGAAAGATTTTATAAGATGATAGAGGTGATGATGATGATGACGATGTCAGTTACCCTTATTTTGTGGAAATAGTTTTATAACAGTCGAAAGACCTCTATTATTCAACCAGCAAAACGTACATCACAAAACAAAGCCTAATTCAATAACTCTCAGAAGCAAAACTACTGCAATGTGTAGATGTCACTGCGGTAACAACTCAGCATATACTCGTTGTGTCGCGCTTCAACAGCATTCAGTTAACCCCAAGAGGTTTACATGAGCCAGTCCATCAGCAGACCTGCACATATTGCTGTGTGTCACTATCAATTATCAACTAACACTGCCGCAAAAACAAGCCCGATACAGACCATAGCAGTACTGCATGTAAACTAGAAGGGCAGGAATACAGTGAGCATTGCTGTTGCCAAAAGCATGTACCGTGAGTGAAAATAAATGGCTCTGAGCACTATGGGACGTAACATCTATGGCCATCAGTCCCCTAGAACTTAGAACTACTTAAACCTAACTAACCTAAGGACAGCACACAACACCCAGTCATCACGAAGCAGAGAAAATTCCTGACCCCGCCGGGAAGCGAACCCGGGAACCCGGGAGTGTGAAGCGAGAACGCTACCGCACGACCACGAGCTGCGGACTACTGTGAGTGAATGGAACAAGTTTGTTTCCAAACAAGACATCAGCACTTACAGTCCGTATTTGCACTGCCGTGCAGATATTTTCAGCGCTATGCACAAATAAACGTAAATGGGGATAAGAAAACAACAAACGCAGTTACTTTCTACTAAGACACCAGAGACAAAAGGTCACTCAGGAGGTTTCTCTAAACAACATCCTAAATTTTAAATATCTTCTACATTTCGCAGCCCTGTCAGCAAATGTATAAATATTAATTATAATTTCAATAATCAACAGCCTCAGGTGCACCGTTTACCTAGAATTTACCTAGGTTTCAGTCGGGATAACCCAACCTTCTTCAGAATAACCGCAACTACCGTTTGTCCATAGTGGACATCGTCAAGCCAAAACTATAAATCCATAAATTATCGTCAAACTATAAAACTTATCTGGAGTTGCCTCGGCCCTACTTCGTGGCTGCGATGCGGCAGCCACGTACCGAGTGCTTCCGAGGAGGACAGAGCAAATACGAGAAAGGCCGTACATCGGGCTCACATCTGGTACGGCACGCCGTGGCCGGTCTTAATTTGTAGGATATGAGTTATTTGTCAAATTACGGTAAACGAAGAGTACGCATTGTTTTACATAATCAGTAAAGCCTCTAATAATCCCACAGTATAGTGCTAAAGATGCAGCTGGCGACCACGAAGCAACAAGGTTAAGAATCAGAGTAACTTACAAATAGCGGAATAATACTTTCATCTAGAGCCCTATAACATTACTATAAGAAGCCCTTACGATCAGTGAGAACTGGAACATTGGTGTGTCCTGAAACAATATGGAAGCGTTGGTTTATTTTTTGAGGGTGAAAGCACAAATGAAACATTAGTTGTCGCACTCTATACCTTTAAACAGAAAAAAATAACACAACACAGATCGTTCAATTAACCGCAGAGAGTTAACAAAAGTTAACTGGGCGAACGGAATGCAGGAACATGTTCGGCCACGAATTTTGGAGAAGCGCGTACACATGAGAAAATGCTCCCTACTTCTCTTAATTCGTGGTTCGTCTTTTCAGTAACGAAAGCCTCACGACTGAATATACGGCAGGTATGCATTACTAAAAGCATCTGGCTTTTGTGTTTTTCGCAGACACGAAAGAAAGAGGCTGTGCGTGTGTGTTTCACAAACACAAAAGAAAGGATCTATGCGTGCGTGCGTGCGTGCGTGCGTGCGTGTGTGTGTGTGTGTGTGTGTGTGTGTGTGTGTGTGTGTGAAAGACGGAAAGGAAGGCAGAGAGAGAATGGTCCTTTCAGTTACTTCGATCGAAATTTGTCATCTGTGGAAGCGAATCTGCAACTGTAAATATGAACGCCTTAACCGACGTTATCAAAATATCTTCTCACAGTGAGTACCAAGCAGCTAAACGTAAAAGGAGGAAATATCAGGTAGTATTTCATTTATAGCTGACAAGGGGTTCAGTCATCTTGCGGTGTCTCGAGAGACGAACGTTGAGTATGGAACAGTTCCGCTGTTTAGAACTGTATCAAAAATTTAAAAAAAAATCGTATCCATTTACTTCGATACATTAGGTAAAGTTACAAATCCTGCGATTGAGGAGGCCTAAGAAGATTTATTATTTCATCCACATGCTCATCAGACAAATCTAGGGCATCCTCAGACGGGAGGGTGAATGATTGTTGTAGTGGGAGGTACTGTCCCCTAATGGCGATATAGCTTGGGTGATTAATGAACATCGTCTCTTAAAATAGTTTCGCCGACCTTGTTATTCACCTTTATCGTTACCATAGGACCAACTACACATAGCGAATGACTAGCCAAGTCATTATGGAATTTTATCCGTGCTTACGCTAAAACTACGTGCTATCAAGTCTCCGAATGAAGCACTTGTGAAACAGTTCATGACATCCAGGAATATACAGCACTGTATGACAATATCGCTCATTCTGAATGATGGATTTGGGGCTTGAAGATGTCATAATGGAATGCCGAAACTGGTAGTCAGAATAAAATAACATCTCAGTTACACAGCTGCCGACGAGTTTCACTGATACTGACAATCCTTTCTCCATTATCATCAGATAACTTCAACTTTCTTGCTGGTGGCATAAGTCTTCGGGGATGACCGTCTCTAATGACTTCATTTTTATGCTTTTCATTCCCTAGGCTTAGAGACAGAGCGGGATGTTCAAGGGATGAGCCGATATCGAGACAGAGTTTTTCAGCCAAATACTGGAGTCAAGCATGAG
This sequence comes from Schistocerca americana, assembly GCF_021461395.2. Classification (NCBI taxonomy): domain Eukaryota; kingdom Metazoa; phylum Arthropoda; class Insecta; order Orthoptera; family Acrididae; genus Schistocerca; species Schistocerca americana. Next base: position 217,691,270 of record NC_060119.1, on the reverse strand, counting down.
AGAACCTGATAGTAATGGTAGACAGTCGGAATCAGCTACGATAATTCGAATAATTTCTCTCAGCACGGGAAATGTGGTGTCACCGCCAGACACCACACTTGCTAGGTAGTAGCCTTTAAATCGGCCGCGGTCCGTTAGCCTACGTCGGATCCGCGTGTCACCACTGTCAGTGATTGCAGACCGAGCGCCGCCACACGGCAGGTCTAGAGGGACTTACTAGCACTCGCCCCAGTTGTACAGCCGACGTTGCTAGGAATGGATCACTGACAAATACGCTCTCATTTGCCGAGACGATAGTTAGCATAGCCTTCAGCTACGTCATTTGCTACGACCTAGCAAGGCGCCATTATCAATAGATATTTAACTTGTGATGCCTGTACCGTCAGACCGATGCTCTCCAATTATGGATTAAAGTTAAGTATTCTACCAGTTACCTCCTGTTTTGCTAGTCTTATTTCTCTGACCTGTTCCAGACCTCACGCCAGCCTGCGTGAGCTTAAACGCGTGCCTTTCGGCTACCGGTCATAGTGGATTGGCTGTCTGGCCAGTCCACTACAGAAAATACTTAGATATGTGAGTAGACAATACAAAAAATGTAGATTGAACAGTAAAGACATCTTTTGTGTCACCCCGAGTTCCGTTACAACGTCGCTCTGCATTTAAGCTATCGTTCTAATAAGACAATAGCGAAAGTTACTTATGAATATACCATATGTTCAGTACATGTAATGCGTAATCCCTAATCCACAATGAATACATCGGTTTAGAAATGACAATGCGCTTTATTCGCTTCGGCCACGAGAGGGACATTTAGTAAATGCGTTTAGCGCCATACATTTCTGCGCAGAGCGAAAGATTTTATTGCTGTTGTAGCGAACGGTAACTCATTTATATAACCATTTTACTCGCTGTAATTAGAGAGCTCTGTCACAGAAACGAAACCAGATTTCCATTAATGGCGGCATTTCCATCACCACCAGTTTGACAATGCCGCTGTTTCAATCTGATCAGCCAGCACCGAACCAGCGAGTTTTAATCGAACATATTTTTAATGCTGCATTCGTTATAGTCCTCAAAAGATGGCGCTGTGTACTGGAAGATACACAGTTATACGAGGAATCGTATGTCCTCATCGTAACATGAAAGAAATCAGGTTGAACGCGGCCACTGTAGACTTCCTACAAGTCATTAGTCCAAAGCTGACAGGCTAATAAGAAAAAAAAAATCATTTGATTTCAAAAGACTTTATCTTCTTCATTTATGACGATAGAAACTTGGGGTTAATTTTAATTTACGCCTACGACTACAAAGTCTTCGTTTTCAACAGAATGATCTGATTTTACAGTGATGGCAAATATAGCCTTTGGGTAACCTACAATTACGTTTAAGATAGGAGCTTTCACAGAGATTATACTCCGAGATCGGGCGACACACACTGCGTCCATGGTGCAATACGAGATCTGTACTTCCATTACTGCTGATCTGTCATAGAGGTGGCTCATCTATGTTGCTAAGCGAATAAAAATGGTTCAGATGGCTCTGAGCACTATGGAACTTAACTTCTGTGGTCATCAGTCCCCTAGAACTTAGAACTACTTAAACCTAACTAACCTAAGGACATCACACACATCCATGCCCGAGGCAGGATTCGAACCTGCAACCGTAGCAGTCCCGCGGTTCCGGACTGCGCGCCTAGAACCACTAGACCACCGCGGCCGGCGCTAAGCGAATACCCTGGAAGCCAATACTAGTAGCAGGTCAGCTATCTAACGGCTTGCAGAGGCAACAAAAATTCGAGTCTCAGTATTTCATGTGATTATTGGTCGAATTTAAAAAATAAAATACAATTCTATCATAATCTACTCATTAAGAACTATAACCTTGTGCTGAAGGTTTAACAAAGTAAGACAAGTATTACAATTAACTGTGTGGTTTCCTTGAGGCAGCATAACTGGCGGCGCGCAAATACCTGGACCTTATTCATCCAATATTTTAAAATGAGAGGACCCTGACAACCCCTCTTCAAATGGTAAAACGAAGAAAATTTGTCGTGTACTGTATTGTCGATGTTCATGTTCCACTTCAGCATCAAGCACGACGTTTTAATTTAATACTTCTTCACTACCCACTTTATTCACAAGACAGATTGCAGACAATACCCACATGTTATGCCCATGAATCTACCTACAAAATTATATCATTCTGCTGCTCATAGTTCGAGAGATACCACATCATCAACTTTGAGATGTATGAGAAATGTCCCCCACCTTTTAAAAAAATGGTTCAAATGGCTCTGAGCACTATGGGACTTAACATCTGAGGTCATCAGTCCCGTAGAACTTAGAACCACTTAAACCTAACTAACCCAAGGACATCACACACATCCATGCCCGAGGCAGGATTCGAACCTGCGACCGTAGCGGTCGCGCGGTTCCAGAATGTAGCGCCTAGAACCGCTCGGTCACACATTAATCCATTTGCAAAGTAATAAGAATTTGGAAGCTGTTTCATATAAGTGGGAGCACGATTATTCAAAGAACCGGGGGTTTACTGGTTGTTAATCAACGCTCTTACGTACAGGTGCTAGTGCGAGGTGTTCCGTCCTGTCGAAAAACACAATTTTCAGGACGTTTTCGCAGTAATCTATAAATGCATATCTCCAACATATCCAGGTACGTAATTCCTGCGAACGTCTTTCCCGTTTTCTAACGAATTAGTGCAAACCACCTGAAGCTTTGCAGATACTGTCTCGTGTTTGATCACGGTATGTACCAACTGCATTATTATGTTGTTTCGGTTTCTTTTCCACGTAAATGAAACTTAGCCTCAACTGGACACCCGACGTCAGCGGACATTGTTATCCTTCATATCACCACCTATATGAATTCACAGAACTCTACGCGTTGTTGCTTATCATCATTACGAAGACTTGTATCAGTTGAGTCCAGTACGGACTGAAACACAAACGTCTCCACAAAACACGCCAGACAGACACGTGAGCACCCGGTAACTTTTGGGGTGCAGGTCGAGTCGACTTCTGTGGACAACGTGTAAAATTCTGCTGAATGTTCTCTACGTCTTTGACGAGCACAATGGGGCGATTTGTGAGGTTTCCCTTGTACCTTTTCCTAGTGTCTTAAAATTACAGGTCTCGAAGTCAAATGCTTAGCTGCAGGAGGTATATGGCGCCATGCTCTCAACGAAAATCTTGTCGCTACATTTTAAGTGAATTGCACGTGCAGAACTAAAAGTACTTCTGTTGCTCGAGTCGACGCACATTAGGGGTGAACTACAGTTCAAAATGTTTGGTATGTTGAATAAATGACGTACTAAATGATAGGACTGCCTGCATAATTTGCTGGTGGCCGAGTGGTTCTGGCGCTACAGTCTGGAACCGCGCGACCGCTACGGTCGCAGGTTCGAATCCTGCCTCGGGCATAGATGTGTGTGTTGTCCTTAGGTTAGTTAGGTTTAAATAGTTCTAAGTTCTAGGGGACTTATGACCTCAGCAGTTGAGTCCCATAGTGCTCAGAGCCATTTCAACCATTTTTGAACCTGCAGAATTTGTAGCACTGGTGTGGAGAAAAACATTAATGAATGTGTGAGAAAAAATCTTGGAGCCTACGACTACATCTTGCTTTCTGTTTGTTTGCTTGCTTTGGATATAATGAGAACCACACATTGTTTAGTTTTAGTCAGTTGTGTGTTTTATAACCTTACAAATTACGTTTTGTAAGTAATAGTTGATCGCGTAACTTCTCTGCTCTTACGTAACCAAAGCAATTACTTTTGATGCAAGACAGTATACATGCACACACATAAAAGAACCTATGTAATTATTGTTTTTTGTACTCAACAGAAAGATCTTTATAACAATCAAAGGCAAGAATTAGGTTTGTTATTGATAAGTGTGAAGTCATTTATGAGTAGCAGAAACATGTTCTAGATAAGCTCGACGTACTATTGAAGTGATCTTTGGTATAATTTTGTTTTGTGTTTTTTTAACTTTTCTTTCCTAAGGAAATTACGTTTTCCACCGCTAGTTTATAATTCTGTATTTTTTTTTAATTTTTACTGTTACACCCGTCTGTTTCACGTAACAAATCAACAATTTTCGAATAACAACAGAATAAAAATTTGTCAACTTCAGTTTTGCTATAAACACTCTTTTAAATAACAGCTAGGACGATAAATATATAAAAAAATGTTTCGTAGCTTATGCGGCCCTTTGTACATACTCCTCAGTTTCTTGACGGGTTGTCGCTTCCGGCTTCTAGGAGAATCTAGTAAGACACTCATCGTACTCGTGAACAAAAATGGTTGAAATGGCTCTGAGCACTATGGGGCTTATCATCTGAGGTCATCAGTCCCCTAGACTTAGAACTACTTAAACCTAACTAACCTAAGGACATGACACACATCCGTGCCTGAGGCAGGATTTGAACTTGCGACAATTGGAGCAGCGCGATTCCGGACTGAAGCGCCTAGAACCGCTCGGCCACAACGTCCGGCGCACACATGAACAAAGCGATCGAAATGAGGTAACGCCGAATAGGTATGTAACGTACCTAATGTAATGGTAACGCGCCTACAATCTTTACTGACGCGGGTTACTGGGAAAAGTACCGTAGTCTTCTGTTACTTATGGTTGTCTGCAGTAACTTGAGAGAGTTTTACAACTCTAATAATAAACGAGCGCGCAAGCTAGTTGCACGAGGAAGAACCGTCCCTCCAGCTAAAGCAACGAGCAGCTTACAACTGTCACCAAGGCAAGATTTTAGTTTTGATGCACAAGTTAAAATTCAGCCCATGGTTCTATCTTGACTCACATGGAAGATATATGTGTTATGAAATCGGATGAATGTTTATGGTGTAACATGTCTAATCAAGACAGCTTACGTGTCACCCCCCCCCCCCCCCCCCAGTAATAAGGTAAAGAAAGCATTAGTTTCTTCGGTGTAGAATGTTATGTGCGTGACTGATGAGTGTTTCTGAGATGTAGCGTTTTGTTTGCATTATTTTGGATGATTACACTAGTCTGCCCGGTATCAGATGATTGAAAACTAATATGTGGTATTACTTCTACTTTCCAAATCTGCTTTCAGTGTTTTCCTATCACGTACAGTTTCGCCGTAATTTGACATCAGAGATATGTTGCTGTGTCAGGTTATGCGTATTATTGGGGGAAATTTCTCAATACGACACTGTATACTTTGAGGTTATTACACCTGTTGGTGCTAGTTGTTGTTTTGTGACCCTGAAAGTGATGTTTGTCTCACAGGTTTGGATTACCAGTGCTGTATTGTTATTATTCTCTGTATTTAAGACAGTATTAATAAAACACTTCGCGTATTGTTGATAGTTATTACTATGTCAAGACGCAAGTGTGTGAAGAACCTAAATATTTTCTGTTAAATTTTGGTTATTACTTATTTTAAAATGAAACTTGGTGACCAGCACAAGGGATGGGCGCCAGAGACGGTCTGCCGCTGTTGTGTGGAAAGCTTAAGATTGTGGACAAAACAAGGGATGAACCCTGCATCAAATACCTTTCCAGGAAATTTCCCTTCACCACACGAGACAAATCGAAAGCTGGATGTTTCTTTTAGTCCTCAAATAAAGGAACTGACGAAGGATGAAGATTCTGTGAAGACAAAGAAGAAAAGAGGAAAAGGAGCATGGCCGTCTTCCTGTCAGCTACTGAGATCTTTGTAAGGAACGACAAAGATCCTGATTACAAGGCCGTTGTTGAAAAAAGCTGCAAAATTTCAAGAAGATGGGTTGTTAAATGGGTGTGCAGTATCTACACTCACGTATCGACTACTTTCCGGAAATTTGGGACATTATATTGAAAAGCAGAGTGCACGTTTTCACCGAGATATTAAAATGAGGTCCAGCGGCACAGGACAGCAGCTGTGTAGACCTACTACTGTTGAATGTTGAAAAGAGACAGCCGTGGTATACAAGGATCTGGAGGAAGTCAAATAAGAGAAAGTTTAAAAATTTATGGTACAGTTGACCTCTTATTTTTATTCACGGTAGTCAAGAAACAAATTAGAAGAGTTTTGAGGAGTATTATCTCAATGTATTTTATTTTTTAAATCTATTTTGAATAAAAATTAACCTTGTGTGAGATAGTGTTAGAATATATTTGTGGGCTTATAAGAAAAAACGTCAGAATATTACTTCTTATTTTCTGTAAAGAGACGACATGACAGGCGAAAACTGTAGTCATTTCTAGAATCAGCATACAAAATTGATTCAGGAACATCTACTTTCAACAAATCATTTGACAAAAAGTTTTGAAATGCAGACTAGGGTTACGGAAATGAAAGAAAGGTTAGAGTGAAACCCCATGCCATTACGTTAACTACTCTCCCAAAACAACACCAATGGGACAGTCCCCAACTGGCGAACGAGTTAAAATCGACAGTTCCATGTGCTCATTAAATCAATGTCACACAGGGGACTATTTTGGGATTTAAGCCCACTGGTCATCCGTATAGTCTCATGTACGAGAAATGAGTAGCGACTCCTCCGCTTTCCATGCTGGATGAGAGCTGACGACGAAAATTTCCATTTCTTTTTCAATTGTGTACGACGTTCTTCATTTAAAGTACAAAAAGCTCGAAAACTAAGTCCTAGGATTTATGTAGAGATGCTAAATTACTGCTAACTACTACGTTAGACCTCTCTAGGACATGTTATTTGCGTACTGACTGTAAAACCCGGCGTAGGTATCTAGTGATACCTGTGTCAGAGGCTTCATATGCGCGGAGTTTATTTTTCGCTTATAAAGCTTCTTCGAGTTCAACGTTTGAAGTAGTACGGTTCGGGACGTGAACGAAGAGTTTGTTTGCTTCATTGACGTTGGAGAGAGCCAACTACAGTTGGCTTTGCAAAAAGCAACCCACTTTAAGGTCCATACTCCCAAAACGCAGCGTCTGGCCTTGTGCTTTGTTTATCGTCATTGTGTAACATAAACTCGCGAGCAATTGTTAACGTTCCAAGCGGAATGGTAAATTGTGAGGAATTAGCGGGATTCGGTGTATAACAACTGGCTCGGCTACGCCACTGCATGTTGAAATTTACGCTTCTCTTATGTTACGTTGGATAGAAGTAACTTTGCGCCTCTGCGAGCGAAGCGTTCTGAGAAGCGAGATAATGCACGACACTCGCGATTAGATGTACGCCGCACCTCGCTTTTGCGAAGAGTTTCCAAACAGCGCATTGTAGCCTGATCAACTGAAACCTCAGGATGTCTAGACTCAAGATACACAGTTCTGGTGTATTCAGAAAGACTCAGCTGTTTTCTACCCATTTTTATTCTCAAACAAAACGAAATAAAAACGCAATTATTAGGGACCGAAATAACAAATAAAATTTAAAAAAACTTTTTACTATCAAAGAATATAAACGAAACCTATCGAAAGAAGCACAGCAATGTCGTGTAGTTTATAATATACAAAGTGAACTCAGTAAATCTGTACATCACAGCAACGTACATTTGCTGTTAGTTTGTATTCGTAGCATTAGGGAACTTAATTCTTTCATTGACGTGTACTTAAAAAAGTACATATGTCACTAAGTTAAAAAATCTAACAGCTCCACCTATTGGTCCTTTGATGTACTACGAAATTAATAGCGCCATCTCTTGGTTCTTTGGTGCACTACGCTGTGATCATTAAGTATCCGAACAACTAAGCAGGGTAGACGATTTTTTTGCGTGTTACGCTTTTGATAAAATAGGGCTTGTGTTTTTCCCCAAGCTATGCTCAATTTACATGTGAAACCCCTATGAAAAGTCGTTTAGTAGTTTTGGAGGTTAGCGTGTCCAGACAGAGACGACGGTTCCATAGTTTTATCTTTAGTGTTAGAATAGATATAGATGAACAACATGCTCACTGAAGAAAAATAGGTGTAAGCCGATATTATTTAGCAAAATTAACTTGGGGTTGACAGTTGAGCGAGTCGGGGGCTGAAGGAAAGCTGATATCAAAATGCGAATTGCTTTGATCTCACATGACCACTGTTCTGTATTTTCTTTAGTGATGCATGATGACAACAAACGAATTACTCGTATTTCGAACACTTTATAATCCTTCCATTTACGAAAAAGACAGAAAGAACACACAGAAGGTAAAAGTGGGCCCACTGTCGCATGTTTCCAAAAAAAGTGAGCTTTCGTGTTCATCATCAATACATTTAAATTCAAAAACTCTAGCGATTTGCCTTTTTCGTCATAGGCAAAAGCGTGATACGCCAGAAGACATAATGTTCCGCCAGTCAGTCTTCCCCTGTTAGCTGAGCGGTCAACGCGGCGGAATGCGCCCCAAGGGGCCCGGGTTCGATATCCCGCTAGGGCAGTAGATTTTCTCCGCTCAGGAACTGGGTGTTGTGTTATCCTCATCATCATTTCATGCCCATCTCCGACGCGCAAGTCTCCCAATGTGGCGTCGAACGCAATAAGTACTTGCCCTCGGCCGCCGAATTTCCCCGAATGGGGGACTCCCTGCTCACAATGCCATACGCTCATTTCCATTTTTCCGCCAGTAAGTTCCTATACAATCCGATGATTTCTATTGCACTGAAGACGCGCAGACTTAAGCGCCTGAGTGAGCAATGACCGCTTTCTAGATGACCGACACCTGCAGTTCCTGTCGTAGTGTTCTCTAGCTCATAGATTGGGATATGAACCTTCATTCACCTGTAGCGAGTCTTCAAGCGATTTCTATTCACTGTCCGTGAAATACGTCTCTGCTCCCTCTCGGTTAGGATCTTTTCCCGACAACGATTCTGATGCTGTGTTTCCTGGCCGTGTGTATTACACCGCTGCTTACAGACACCATGAAGAGTACGCTGCGAAGGAGCAACGAATCCAGCAGCCTCACACACCGTATGGCATCAGTGCCCACTCTGGGACGTCCTTACATTTATCCATGTCCGCGTGAATCATAAATGTCTCACCGAACGCTTCTTCCTTATGCTCACGTAGAGGCAGTATGTGCGTGATTACACTGCACCATTTGTAAAGGCTGAACGATTCAGACCGGCCGGAGTGGTCGAGCGGTTCTAGGCGCTTCAGTCTGGAACCGCGCGACCGCTACGGTCGCAGGTTCGAATCCTGCCTCGGGTATGGATGTGTGTGTCGTCGTCCTTAGGTTAGTTACGTTTAAGTAGTTTTAAGTTCTGGGGGGACTGATGACCTCACAAGGGAACCTCCCCATCGCACCCCCCTCAGATTTAGTTATAAGTTGGCACAGTGGATAGGCCTTGAGAAACTGAACACAGATCAATCGAGAAAACAGGAAGAAGTTGTGTGGAACTATGAAAAAAATAATATGTTGTCGGCCCAGCTACCTTGTACACTTAGCGAATGGGTAAAAAGATTCTTCTACCTTGCCCGATTTAGGTTTTATTGTGGATGTGATAATCACTCCCAAAAAAGTGATGAAAACATAAGAGTTTGTCACATAAACTGAAAATAAAAAATTAAATTTTTCACTCGAAGGAAGACTTGAACCTAGGGCCTCTCGTTCCGTAGCTGCTCTCGCTAACCACGGGACCACGGCGCTCCTTGACTCCCATTGTCCTTGATGTTGCCTTATGTTGCGCATGGACTACTCAGTTTGTATATTTTACTAATTTTTTTCATAGTTCCATACAACTTCTTACTTTTTTCTCGATTGATCTGTGTTCAGTTTTTCAAGGCCTATCCACTGTGCCAACTTATGACTGAATCTGAGGGGGGTGCGATGGGGAGGTTCCCTTGTCAGATGTTGAGTCCCATAGTGCTCAGAGCCATTTGAGCCATTTGAACGATTCAGTCGTGCGTGCGCACTTGGTTGACTAATCTTTTGTCCGTTGGATTTAGAAGTTCACATTACGGTAATAGAGCGCTGTGGAAACATGTACGTGAACAGCTACAGCTATTGTGGGAGCATGTGGAGGTGTAGTGTCGACAGATCTGCCGGTGTTATACTGACCCAGGAAGTGGGAGGCAGTTGCTCTGGCGTGTTCCGGCAGCTGGGCAGCACTTCAAAGCGCCCCGGCGCTTAATATGGCGCCCTGCAAAGTGGACCGTGGCGCTAGCCGGCCGAGGTCCTGCCAAATTCTGCGGCCGTTACTACCCTGCGAGGCCGGGCTCCGGCGCGAACCACTAAACAAGGAGCCCCATCTTTGATGTCTCGTACTCTGCAAGCTACCACCAACATTCCAATAGCGCTTTTACTAAACTATACGCGTGTCGGGGTCTCGTTTTGGTGGCGATGTGACGGTCTAGTACAGGGTAATTATATCATAAAATCTGTGACTGCTAAGTCAATAAAATAAGTTTCCTGCATCAGTCACATATTTATTACAAACAATTTTATATGCTGGGCAACCGCAGCTGTTAAAAGTCTCTCTTATTGTCGTTAGTGTGGACCGCTTTCGCCTTGCCCTGAACTGAGTTACCCTGCTCTCTTACTAATGCAGGCAAATTTTAATGAACAGGGTACATCTTCTTTACCTTTCGCTCGCCATAATATTGACGACGTTCTCTGAATAGTAAATTTTCACTAAAAGCGATGGGTACGCCTATGATCTGCTAACATTGTTCACCTGATGACGCGGCTTAAATCGCGAAAACGGTCGTGCTTTAATAAACAACAATTTTACCAGCTGTGAGCGGAATTTTTCCTGCCATCATACACTTCATTATAGTACCAGTAAGCTGTTCGATGGTTCACAACACAATTTTCAGGATGTAACTATGATGCTGCCAACATGAGTAACGTAGAAGTAAATATCCTCGGAGTAGTGAAGCAACTTAAATCACTTAATAAAAGCAAATCTTCTGGTCCAGACTGTACACCAATTAGGTTCCTTTCGGAGTATGCTGATACGTTAGCTCCATACTTAACAATCATATACAACCTTTCGCTCGACGAAAGATCAGTACCCAAAGACTCGAAAGTTGCACAGGTCACACCAATATTCAAGAAAGGTAGTAGGAGTAATACACCAAATTACAGGCCCGTATAGTTAACGTCGATATGCACCAGGATTTTGGAACATATATTGTGGTCGAACGTTATGAATTACCTCGAAGAAAACGGTCTATTGACATGCAGTCAAAATGGGTTTAGAAAACATCGTTCCTGTGAAACACAACTAGCTCTTTATCCACATGAAGCGCTGAGTGCTATTGACAAGCTATTTCAGATCGATTCCATATTTCTGCATTTCCGGAACGCTTTTGACACTGCATCACACTAGCGGCTAGTAGTGAAATTGCTGCTTATGGAATATCGTCTCAGTTATGTGACTGGATTTGTGATTTCCTGTCAGACACGTCACGGTTCGTAGTAATTGACGGAAAGTCATCGAGTAAAACAGAAGTGATTCCTGGCGCTCCCCGAGGTAGTGTTATAGGCCCTTTGCAGTTCCTTATCTATATAAACGATTTGGGAGACAATCTGAGAAGCCGTCTTCGGTAGTTCGCAGAAGACGCTGTCGTTTATTGACTAATAAAGTCGTCAGTAGATCAAAACAAACAGCAAAACGATTTAGAAAAGATATCTGAATGGTGCGAAAAGTGGCAGTTGAACCTAAATAACGAAAAGTGTGAGGTCATCCACATGAATGCTAAAAGAAACTCGTTAAACTAAGGCTTCACGATAAATCAGTCTAATCTAAAAGCCGTAAATTCAACTAAATACCCAGGTATTACAATAACGAACAACTTAAATTGGAAGGAACACATAGAAAATGTTGTGGGGAAGGCTAACCAAAGGCTGCGTTTTATTGGCAGGACACTTAGAAAATATAACAGACCTACTAAGGAGACTGCTTACACTACGCTTGTCCGTCCTCTTTTGGAATACTGCTGCGCGGTGTGGGATCCTTACCAGATAGGACTGAAGGAGTACATCGAAAAAGTTCAAAGTAAGGCAGCACTTTTTGTATTATCGCGAAATATGGGAGAGAGTGTCACAGAAATGATACCGGATTTGAGCTGGACATTATTAAAAGAAAGGCGTTTTTCGTTGCGACGGAATTCCAATCACCAACTTTCTCCTGCGAATGCGAAAATATTTTGTTCACACCGACCGACATAGAGAGGAACGATCACCACGATAAGGTCAGGGAAATCAGAGCTCGTACGGAAAGATATAGGTGTTCATTCTTTCCGCGCGCTATACGAGATTGGAATAACAGAGAATTATGAACGTGGCTCGATGAACCCTCTGCCAGGCACTTAAATGTAGATGTAGATGTTAGTTGCAGCCTTTTGCTGGTAATGAATATCCAGAGTGTTACAAAAAGGTACGGCCAAACTTTCAAGAAACATTCCTCACACAGAAAACTACCTTGAGCGGTTAAACAGAGGACCGACTCGTGGCGATAACATATTAGACCTTCTGGTGACAAACAGACCAGATCTATTTGAAACAGTTAACGCAGAACAGGGAATCAGCGATCATAAAGCGGTTACGGCATTGATGATTTCAGCAGTAAATAGAGATATTAAAAAAGGTAGGAAGATTTTTCTGTTTAGCAAAAGTGACAAAAAGCAGATTACAGAGTACCTGACGGCTCAACACAAAAGTTTTGTCTCAAGTGCAGATAGTGTTGAGGATCAGTGGACAAAGTTCAAAACCATCGTACAATATGCGTTAGATGAGTATGTGCCAAGCAAGATCGTAAGAGATGGAAAAGAGCCACCGTGGTACAACAACCGTGTTAGGAAACTGCTGCGGAAGCAAAGGGAACTTCACAGCAAACATAAACATAGCCAAAGCCTTGCAGACAAACAAAAATTACGCGAAGCGAAATGTAGTGTGTGGAGGGCTATGCGAGAGGCGTTCAATGAATTCGAAAGTAAAGTTCTATGTACTGACTTGGGGCAGAAAATCCTAAGAAATTTTGGTCTTATGTCAAAGCGGTAGGTGGATCAAAACAAAATGTCCATACACTCTGTGACCAAAATGGTACTGAAACAGAGGATGACAGACTAAAGGCCGAAGTACTAAATGTCTTTTTCCAAAGCTGTTTCACAGAGGAAGACTGCACTGTGGTTCCTTCTCTAGATTGTCGTACAGATGACAAAATGGTAGATATCAAAATAGACGACAGAGGGATAGATAAACAATTAAAATCGCTCAAAAGAAGAAAGCCCGCTGGACCTGATGGGATACCAGTTCTATTTTACACAGAGTACGCGAAGGAACTTGCCCCCCCTTCTTGTAGCGGTGTACCGTAGGTCTCTAGAAGAGCGTAGCGTTCCAAAGGATTGGAAAATGGCACAGGTCATTCCCGTTTTCAAGAAGGGACGTCGAACAGATGTGCATAACTATAGACCCATATCTCTAACGTCGATCAGTTGTAGAATTTTGGAACACGTATCATGTTCGAGTATAATGACTTTTCTGGAGACTAGAAATCTACTCTGTAGGAATCAGCATGGGTTTCGAAAAAGACGGTCGTGTGAAACCCAGCTCGCGCTATTCGTCCACGAGACTCAGAGGGCCATAGACACGGGTTCACAGGTAGATGCCGTGTTGTAACAGTGGAAAATTGTACTGAAATGCAGGAGGATCTGCAGCGAATTGACGCATAGTGCAGGGCATGGCAATTGAATCTCAATGTAGACATGTGTAGTGTGCTGCGAATACATAGAAAGATAGGTCCCTTATCAATTAGCTACAAAATAGCAGGTCAGCAACTGGAAGCAGTTAATTCCATAAATTATCTGGGAGTACGCATTAGGAGTGATTTAAAATGGAATGATCATATAAAGTTGATCGTCGGTAAAGCAGATGCCAGACTGAGATTCATTGGAAGAATCCTAAGGAAATGCAATCCGAAAACAGGGGAAGTAGGTTACATTACGCTTGTTCGCCCACTGCTTGAATACCGCTCAGCAGTGTGGGATCCGTGCCAGATAGTGTTGATAGAAGAGATGGAGAAGATCCAACGGAGAGCAGTGCGCTTCGTTGCAGGATCATTTAGTAATCGCGAAAGCATTACGGAGATGATAGATAAACTCCAGTGGAAGACTCTGCAGGAGAGACGCTCAGTAGCTCGGTATGGGCTTTTGTTAAAGTTTCGAGAACATACCTTCACCGAAGAGTCAAGCAGTATATTGCTCCCTCCTACGTATATCTCGCGAAGAGAATAATGAGGATAAAATCAGAGAGATTAGAGCCCACACTGAAGCATACCGTCAATCCTTCTTTCCACGAACGAGACTGGAATGGAAGGGAGAACCGATAGAAGTACTCAGGGTACCCTCCGCCACACACCGTCAGGTAGCTTGCGGAGTATGGATGTAGATGTAGATGTAGAAAGAAAGAAAATATGTTATGTGGACATGTGTCCGGAAACGCTTACTTTCCATGTTAGAGCTCATTTTATTACTTCTCTTCAAATCACATTAATCATTGAATGGAAACACACAGCAACAGAGCGTACCAGAGTGACTTCAAACACTTTGTTACAGGAAATGTTCAAAATGTCCTCCGTTAGCGAGGATACATGCATCCACCCTCCGTCGCATGGAATCCCTGATGCGCTGATCCCACGCCCGGGTTCCCGGGTTCGATTCCCGGCGGGGTCAGGGATTTTCTCTGCCTCGTGATGGCTGGGTGTTGTGTGCTGTCCTTAGGTTAGTTAGGTTTAATTAGTTCTAAGTTCTAGGGGACTGATGACCATAGATGTTAAGTCCCATAGTGCTCAGAGCCATTTGAACCATTTTTTTGATGCGCTGATGCAGCCCTGGAGAATGGCGCATTGTATCACAGCCGTCCACAATACGAGCACGAAGAGTCTCTACATTTGGTACCTGGGTTGCGTAGACAAGAGCTTTCAAATGCCCCCATAAATGAAAGTCAAGAGGGTTGAGGTCAGGAGAGCGTGGAGGCCATGGAATTGGTCCGCCTCTACCAATCCATCGGCCACCGAATCTGTTGTTGAGAAGCGTACGAAAACTTCGACTGAAATGTGCAAGAGCTCCATCGTGCATGAACCACATATTGTGTCGTACTTGTAAAGGCACATGTTCTAGCAGCACAGGTAGAGTATCCCGTATGAAATCATGATATCGTGCTCCATTGAGCGTAGGTGGAAGAACATGGGGCCCAATCAAGACATCACCAACAATGCCTGCGCAAAGGTTCACAGAAAATCTCTGTTGATGACGTGATTCCACAATTGCGTGCGGATTCTCGTCAGCCCACACATGTTGATTGTGAAAATTTGCAGTACAGTACAATACATACTGACGAAACTAAAATGAGCTCTAACACGAAAATCAAGCGTTTCCGGACACATGTCTACATAACATATTTTCTTTATTTGTGTGTGACGAATGTTTCCTGAAAGTCTGGCCGTACCTTTTTGTAACACCCTGTATACAGGCTGTTCGGAAATTCTCGTTACAAATTTGTAGGTCCTGTAGAGGTTAGTAAGTATATTTTGAGTAGGGGCCCATACAGTCGCTGGAAAACGTGTTTTCTAGGTAGGTATGCTACAGGGCAGTCATTTGGCAGTGAGGTGGGGGGGGGGGGGGGTGGAGATGGGTAGGTTGGGTCAGCTGATGTCATTCAACGTCCATCCGACCTCTCTCACCTGGTTCGAGCCTCAGTCACGTGTGTACGATTGTTAGAGCAACTTGGTTGACTACTTCTTTGCTGAAAACACCGGCATGATCCTTCTGAATGGCGAAGCCCAGGGTAGTGGAAGAGCTTTTATCAAATCGTTCTCCACAACGTTCGACTCCATAGCATACCCTTTTCGCCACAATTACGCAACGGCTTCGAGAAAGGGCACCTCCACCATCAGCAGGCGTGATCGTAGTGCTCCAAGGTGACGCCGCACACCCGTGTTAGAAGAGCCCGTACTGCGCCACGTTGAAGAGAACCCACCAACAAAAATACGAGCAATTTCTTTAGCTATTAATGAGTGGAATTGTAAAACACGTGACGTACTGCGTCACAGCGAATCAGTCACTTGTAAATATGGTGGCGTTACCAATATGTTTTCAAATGCTTATAGCACAGAAAGAAATGGTTCAAATGGCTCTGAGCACTATGGGACTTAACAACGATGGTCATCAGTCCCCTAGAACTTAGAACTACTTAAACCTAACTAACCTAAGGACAGCACACAACACCCAGCCATCACGAGGCAGAGAAAATCCCTGACCCCGCCGGGTTATAGCACAGAAACGATACGTTTGCAGACATGGGTTCCTATTCAAAATATTATGTACTCAGTCCCCTCCATAAGCCCTGGAAGTTTGTATCGGGAATATCCAAACACCCTGTATATTAGAGAAATAGTCTAGTATAAGTTAAGAACATGAAATCTATACGAATAATGTGTGCTTACGGGTTAAGTAAAACGAAAATTATGGTGCATACTGCCATTTGTTTATGTGCAATTCACTGCACACGATACGATACAAAACTGTTACTTTATTCGAAGATGTTTTATATCTTTGCACTGAGGTAAATACAGCCACAGTTCTAAACCGACACTACGAGGTACTGATGTAAATGCAGCCACAGACACCGCGGAAGTATCAACATAGTTTCTACTTAACGATTGTAGTGCAAGCCATCAAAAGGCGTATGGAGGTAGTCAACAAGTGACGTGTAGAAACCTTTTTTCTTTATACTTATACAAACCGCCTTTGCGACGGCCACGGAGACGTCGCCTAAATATGAAAAGATAACCGCAGACGATAATTGATCATTCGTATTTTTATTTATCCAACGATTTAGTCATTAATTTAGGTCAACGGATACTTTTTAGTATCAAAGACCTCGACGAAACCCGTGCACCTGTCAGTAGCGGCTGTATGCAGGTGTTGGAAAAACCAGTCGCATCCTGGTTCCTGTTGTCAGTATGCGACAGGTACGAATGCATATTGTAAAATATTATAAATAAGATTCTAGAATTATTGATCTATGCATAATGTGATGCAAGAGCGCAGGCGAGGAGTTAAAAGTAATTGCCGGCAGAACCAGAGAAAATTAATCTAGAAAGCAAAATGTCTCGTTTATATGCGGAGTAAGAGCACTGGCCCGTGAAAGGCAAAGGTCCCGAGTTCGAGTCTCGGTACGGCACACAGTTTTAATCTGCCAGGAAGTTTCATATCAGCACACACTCCGCTGCAGAGAGAAAATCTCATTCTGGAAACATCCCCCAGGCTGTGGCTAAGCCATGTCTCCGCAATATCCTTTCTTTCAGGAGTGCTAGTTCTGCAACGTTCGCAGGAAAGCTTCGGTATAGTTTGGAAGGTAGGAGACGAGGTACTGGCAGAAATAAAGCTGTGAGGACGGGGCGTGAGTCGTGCTTGGGTAGCTCAGTTGGTAGAGCACTTGTCCGCGAAAGGCAAAGGTCCCGAGTTCGAGTCTCGGTCCGGCACACAGTTTTAATCTGCCAGGAAATTTCAACACCAGGATGAGTTTGCCGTACTCCCTTGTGCACCAGATCCCCATTTTAAGCCCACAAATCGATAATCTGCGAGACCATCTGGATCGAACTGTTCGCGCCATGAATCCTCAACCGAGAATCCTAGCGGAGTTGGCAACGGCACATTAACTCTCTTCATGCACGTCCCGCAACGGTCCGTGGTTGGTCATTCATTGTTTTGACAGGTGATCACATTAATGTGACTGGATAATGTACATCAGGTGGAATCCAAGTTCACCAATTCGTTGAAAGATTCCTCTTTCACCCTGAAAAAATTTCGATAGTCATCTTCCTCTGCTGCAAGTTCTCATAGCATGTTAGTATGGCTGCGTGTGGAATACCTCCCAGGGCAGTTTTCCTCTCGCTTCTCTTTTTGTAGCAAGTAGCGATTTCATCTCAACACATTCGAGTTCTACGAGGTGTGGCTAGAAAAAAACCGGACTAGTACTGGTGAAACAATAAAACGAATGCAATAAGGCTGAAAGTCGCGTGGCCTGTCACGTGACTCTCGCTCCGCCTACTGCTCGAGTTTCATCTGCCTCCTGCACTCAGTCTGCCCGTGGCGTCTGTTTTAAGTAGTTGACGTTTTGTCTGTGCGTCGGAAAATGTTGAGTGAACAGAAAGAACAGCGTGTTAACATCAAATTTTGTTTCAAACCAGGAAAATCTGCAAGTGAAACGTTTGTAATGTTACAACAAGTGTACGGCGATGATTGTTTATCGCGAACACAAGTGTTTGAGTGGTTTAAACGATTTAAAGATGGCCGCGAAGACACCAGATGACACTCGCACTGGCAGACCATTGTCAGCAAAAACTGATGCAAACATTGAAAAAATCGGTAAACTTGTTCGACAAGATCGCCGTTTAACAATCAGAGCAGTGTCTGAGTTAACAGGAGTTGACAAGGAAAGTGTTAGGCAGATTCTTCATGAAAGTTTCAACATGAACAAAGTGTGTTCAAAAATGGTTCCAAAGTGTCTCACAATTGAACAGAAGGAACGCCGAAGAATGATTTGTTCTGACATCCTGGAAAACATTGAAAGTGATCCCACCTTCTTACAAATTGTTATTACTTGCGATGAATCGTGGTTTTTTACTTACGATCCCGAAACTAAACGCCAATCGATGCATTGGAAAACTCCTGGTTCTCCACGACAAAAAAAAGCACGACTGTCAAAATCGAAATTCAGGGCAATGATAATTGTTTTTTTTTTTTTTTTGACATCAAAGGGATTGTGCACATTGATTGGGTACCAGAAGGACAAACAGTGAATCATCATTACTACATTAGCGTCCTGGCTACCCTACGTGAGCGAGTACGGAGAAAACGGAACGATTTGTGGAGAAAAAAGTCATGGATCCTTCACCAAGACAATGCCCCAGCTCACAGTGCGTTGTCAGTGAAGATGTTTTTGGCAAAACACAACAATCCCATCTTAGATCATCCACCCTACTCACCTGATTTGGCCCCCTGTGACTTTTTTCTTTTCCCGAAAGTCAAGTGAGCTTTGAAAGGAACTAGATTTGAGACTGTTGAAGCAGTAAAAGAAAAAGCGACGGAAGTAATGTATGGACTTACCGAAAATGATCTGCAGCATTGCTATGAACAGTGGAAAATTCGTATGGAGCGGTGTAGAGACCGAGGAGGAGAGTACATTGAAGGAGATAACATGAAATTGTAAATAATTGTAAATAAATGTTTTTTCCAGCATCAGTCCGGTTTTTTTCTAGCCGCACCTCGTATACCTCCAGTGCAGATATGCTCACTACGGAGCCAGCGTTCTAGCGGACGCTGCCGAACAGAAATACTCCGGAATAATACTGTGCCGGTCTAGACCTTGCACTTCCGCGAATTATATTGACACTATGTCATTATACAATAAATACTTTGGATGTGAGAGCCCGTGAACTTAAAGAGAATAGCAAACGTCACTAATACTAACTTGATGTCGTTGTAAAGATATCATTTCATGACTCGACATTAGGAGGACCTGTTTCATACAGTAATAGTTTGTTTTCTGAGTAACTAATGAAACACGCCCCACCGCCGTCATTTCACCCGCGCTGGTCGGTAACACGTGTCGTAAAGTGAGGGAGCGTTGTCAGCGGTCGCTTGTACGAGATGGGGTCAGGGAACGACGGAGAACCGGAACCCGCTGGACCATCTGGGCAGGACGGGGGACAGGGGAAGGTCATAGCGGGTGGAGATTTGAGCAGTGGCCGAGGCGAGGCCGTCCGGGGGGCGCCGACGTCAGCGTCAGTGGGGTTACTGTGCATGCGCGGAGGCGCTATGCTAAGCGGCCCGACCTAACGGGAGAGGGAGAGAGGTGGAAGGGCAGCCGGTATGCAGATGAGGCGCGTGACGCGGCTGCAGAATAGGGTCCCGGAGAGGAGTCAATTGGGAGGCACCAGACAACAGGCCGCTGCCCAGCTAAACGCTTGCAGCGGCCGCACACTGGTACTGCACCCTTTGCGCTAACCACCCGAGCTGAAAATGGTTGTTCATCTGTAAAAATAATATATAAACATTCTCGATCACGTTTTTAGAGCTTTTATTTGTTAGCAACCGGTTTCGGACCTTTCCTCAGACCAGGATTTTCCCCGCCATTATGTCTGCTGGTGTTCTGGTGTATTTTCAAGCCCCTAGTTGGACAGTAATTTTGGTGTAAATACTTCCTTTGTCAGCCTCAGTTTGGTCGTTAGTTACGTCAGACTTCCTCTTGCTTATCTGCCATGTATAGCCAATCTCTCGCCTAGTGCAAAGTCTCAAGCGAGAAGGAGATATCTCAGCTATCTGCTGTATATAAGAAAAGTAAAAGAACAGACCACAAAATTACAAACCAATTTTCTGGACATTGGTATCCTATAGAATTCTTGTATATACAGGGTGATTCAAAAAGAATACCACAACTTTAAAAATGTGTATTTAATGAAAGAAACATAATATAACCTTCTGTTATGCATCATTACAAAGAGTATTTAAAAAGGTTTTTTTTCACTCAAAAACAAGTTCAGAGATGTTCAATATGGCCCCCTCCAGACACTCGAGCGATATCAACCCGATACTCCAACTCGTTCCACACTCTCTGTAGCATATCAGGCATAACAGTTTGGATAGCTGCTGTTATTTCTCGTTTCAAATCATCAATGGTGGCTGGGAGAGGTGGCCGAAACACCATATTCTTAACATACCCCCATAAGAAAAAATCGCAGGGGGTAAGATCAGGGCTTCTTGGAGGCCAGTGATGAAGTGCTCTGTCACGGGCTGCCTGGCGGCCGATCCATCGCCTCGGGTAGTTGACGTTCAGGTTTCATAACTAACCTTTTTCGTACGACTCTCCATACAGTTGATTGTGGAATTTGCAGCTCTCTGCTAGCTCTGCGAGTCGATTTTCCTGGGCTGCGAACAAATGCTTGCTGGATGCGTGCTACATTTTCATCACTCGTTCTCGGCCGTCCAGAACTTTTCCCTTTGCACAAACACCCATTCTCTGTAAACTGTTTATACCAACGTTTAATACACCACCTATCAGGAGGTTTAACACCATACTTCGTTCGAAATGCACGCTGAACAACTGTCGTCGATTCACTTCTGCCGTACTCAATAACACAAAAAGCTTTCTGTTGAGCGGTCGCCATCTTAGCATCAACTGACGCTGACGCCTAGTCAGCAGCGCCTCAAGCGAACAAATGTACAACTAAATGAAAGTTTATAGCTCCCTTAATTCGCCGACAGATAGTGTTTAGCTCTGCCTTTTGTCGCTGCAGAGTTTTAAATTCCTAAAGTTGTGGTATTCTTTTTGAATCACCCTGTATTCTCAGTTAGAATAATAAATGTCCTTGAGACGGAAGCAGCTGTTCACGAATGAGCACGATTTTAGAAAGCATCACTCGTGTGAAACTCAGCTTGCTCCTTTATCGCACAGTATCCTGCGAACTATAGATGAAGGTCAAGAGGCAGATTTCATATTCCTAGGTTTCCGAAAAGCGCTTGACAAGGTGCCCAACTGCAGACTGTTAACGATTGTGTGGGCCAATGGAATAGGTTCACAGATAAGTGAGTGGTTCGAAGACTTCTTAAGTAACAAAGCTGAGTACGTTTTCCTCTACGGCATGTTCATCAGGAACAAGGGTATCGTCAGGGGTGCCCCCGGGAAGTTTGATAGGAAGGGTCTTATTCTCTATATACATAAATGACCTGGCGGACAGAATGAGTAGCAAGCTCCGCCTGTTTGATGATGAATCTGTCTTGCACGGGACGATGTCGTCGTAGAATACAGTTGGATACAGGATGACAGCCAAAATTTCTAGTTTGTGACATGAATGGCAGTTAGCTGTAGATGTGGAAAAATGTAAGTTAATGCTGATGAGTAGGAAAACGAAACACGTAATATTCGAATACGATATTAGAAGTATTCTGCTTGACACAGTCACTAAATTAAGTAGGCGTAATGTTGCAGAGCGATATGAATTGGAACGAACATGTATGATCGTAGTAGCAAGGTGAATGGTCGATTTCGATTTACTGGCAGAAATATACGAAAGTGTGGTTCACAGATTAAAACCTACACACCACTTGTAAGACACTAGTGCGACCCATTCTTGAGTACTGCCCGGGTATTTGGGATCCGCACCAGGTCGGAATAAAGTAAGGAATCGAAGCAATTCAGAGGCCACCTGCTAGGTCAGTTATTGGTGGCTTTGAACAGCACGCGAATACTACGAAGGTGCTTCGTGAACTCGAATGATAATCCCTGGAGGGAAGGCGAGATTTTTTTTTTTCGAGGATCACAACTGAGAAATTATAGAGAACCGGCAGTTTCTACTGGCGCCAACGTACATTTTCTGCAAGGATCAGGTAGATAAGAGGAATTAGAGCTCGCACGGAGGCATATAGACAGTCATTTCTTCCTTGCTCCATTTGCGAGTGTAAACTATTAGCGGTAGAGGGTACCCTCCGCCACGTACCGTGCGGTGCCTTGCGGAGTATGCACGTAGTTTTAAATGTAATGTCATCCGTTTCACTCTCTTCTGGGCTCCTGACTGGTCTACGTAGATCCACAATGAATGCATTTAGAGAATGGGTGCATCAGAAGCAGCTAGTATGAAACTACGTACATTAAAACAAAAAAATACCTTACGAGTTCATTTTTGAAATGAAACAAGGAAATTAAACACTTGCTTGGACAGACCTCAGAATGCTTGGTCTGGATACAAGATCACTTATACTTTACTCCTTCCAGATCGTCCTTTACAGATCTTCATCTACACTATTTATGTCTATATTCCGCACTCTACCCTTTGATCTGTGGTGATGGATAATTTGTATGTTACAGACATATCCTTTCTTCTCGTTCTAGTCGCGAAATTTGAGTGTATGGGTTCGCATCTCCGTAATTTTGCCTTTATAATCTTTTTGTGAGATGTATGTGAAGAATTCCATTTACACTACCTGACGAAAAAACCGAAGTTCCGAAAACGAGATGAGGAAACCAAATGGAACTTCATGGGTTGGGAGGTTATGTGATGTCATCGTCCTGTTAAAACTGGCATTACTATACCATCGCATGGGAAGTAACACATGAGGATGTACGATGTCTCTGACGTAATGCTTTGCTGTCAGAGTTCCCTCAGTCACTACCAGTTGCGACCTGATGTCACACCCGATGGTATATGATGTTTAATTTTGGATGCACGAATGTTGACGGCGAAGATCGATCGGGCTGGCCATCAATGGCGATTGACGGACACAAAGGAAGGATTGAAACAGAATTCTAAGAAGACAGGCATTTCAAAATTAGTGGACTGTCGGACGCTTCTACGATTTCGCAGCGCCATTAAAAAAAAAATAGAGCGAAATGCTGACCAGTGGACTTGCTTCAGCGGTTTCGGTGGGAAACGTCTCAACAACCGCCATTCAGACCGGATTTAGCTCCAAGCGATTATCACTTATTCCCGAAACTGAAACGTCTTTAGAGTGAACAACGCACTGAAGTGGCGAAGAACTCAAAGAGGTCGTTAATCAGTGGTTCTGCGACTAGGCGGCAAATAAGTATGTAGAAGTGATGGAAAAGCTGTTAAAACGGTACGACAATTGCCTATATTTGAACGGCGACTACGTAGAAAAGTAGCTTATGTATCAAACTGCATGTAAAGTAGAGTTTCTTTTAATTATATAAAATATTTCAGCAGGATAAAACGTTCTTGACTCTCCGAATGACCCTTTCCGCAAAAAAAAATAGTTTTCTTTGTGATTCATTAGAAGATTTGCTAGGGCGAACGATGTGTGTATGTACGATAAAACTCACATTATTCTCTCACTGTCAGAAGGACAAAGTGCGGTTTGACACAATACTTGAGCGTCAATTTAATAAAACTACCTGTGTTATTCAAAGGAGAGTTCTTAGTGATACATCCCAACTATTGTTCGCCGCGGGGAGTGGCCGTGTGGTTTAAGGCGCCATATCACGGACTGCGCGGCCCCTACCGACGGAGGTTCGAGTCCTCCTTCGGGCATGTGTGTGTGTGTGTGTGTGTGTGTGTGTGTGTGTGTGTGTATTTGTGTGTGTTGTTCTCAGTGTAAGTTAGTTTAAGTAGTGTGTAAGTCTAGGGACCGATGAAAAAAAAAAGGTACAAATGGCTCTGAGCACTATAGGGCTTAACATCTATGGTCACCAGTCCCCTAGAACTTGGTACTTAAACCTAACTAACCTAAGGACATCAAAGACATCCATGCCCGAGGCGGGATTCGAACCTGCGACCATAGCGGTCGCGAGGTTCGAGAATGCAGCGCCTAGAACCGCTCGGCCACTCCGGCCGGCCTGTTAGACGGCTCCACACTGTAGAGTGTGACGTAGCGATGTGTACGTAACTATGTCGGTGCGTGAGAGTCCCTTTACAAAACCTGAAAGCACGGATTCGGAGAGTTCATCCACTAAAGTTACACCTACTCCTTCAGCATTACGGTGCCTGACCACTCACGAACGCTGCGATATCTGCAACAATCCGACGCCTTGGATCCACTGTCATCGAACATCCTCCATATAGTCCCCACTTGGCCCCATCCGATTTTCATCTGTTTCACAAACTTAAAGAACGTCTTCCAGGACTTCATTTTGATAGTGACGAAGCGGTGCAAGAAGAGGTGAGGTTGTGTCTCCGTCAACAACGTCGAACACTCCACAGCGACCGTAGCAATAGACTGGTCTCTCGTTGAGAGAAATGTGTTCGTCGCCAGAGCTACTACGTTGAGAAATAAATATGTAGACGTGAGGAAGAAAAATGTAGAATGTTAATAAAGTTCGTTTTATTTATAAAGATTTAAGAGTTTTCCCATAAAGAAAGGCATGCCCTCGTATTTAATACACTCCTGGAAATTGAAATAAGAACACCGTGAATTCATTGTCCCAGGAAGTGGATACTTTATTGACACATTCCTGGGGTCAGATACATCACATGATCACACTGACAGAACCGCAGGCACATAGACACAGGCAACAGAGCATGCACAATGTCGGCACTAGTACAGTGTATATCCACCTTTCGCAGCAATGCAGGCTGCTATTCTCCCACGGAGACGATCGTAGAGATGCTGGATGTAGTCCTGTGGAACGGCTTGCCATGCCATTTCCACCTGGCGCCTCAGTTGGACCAGCGTTCGTGCTGGACGTGCAGACCGCGTGAGACGACGCTTCATCCAGTCCCAAACATGCTCAATGGGGGACAGATCCGGAGATCTTGCTGGCCAGGGTAGTTGACTTACACCTTCTAGAGCACGTTGGGTGGCACGGGATACATGCGGACGTGCATTGTCCTGTTGGAACAGCAAGTTCCCTTGCCGGTCTAGGAATGGTAGAACGATGGGTTCGATGACGGTTTGGATGTACCTTGCACTATTCAGTGTCCCCTCGACGATCACCAGTGGTGTACGGCCAGTGTAGGAGATCGCTCCCCACACCATGATGCCGGGTGTTGGCCCTGTGTGTCTCGGTCGTATTCAGTCCTGATTGTGGCGCTCACCTGCACGGCGCCAAACACGCATACGACCATCATTGGCACCAAGGCAGAAGCGACTCTCATCGCTGAAGACGACACGTCTCCATTCGTCCCTCCATTCACGCCTGTCGCGACACCACTGGAGGCGGGCTGCACGATGTCGGGGCGTGAGCGGAAGACGACCTAACGGTGTGCGGGACCGTAGCCCAGCTTCATGGAGACGGTTGCGAATGGTCCTCGCCGATACCCCAGGAGCAACAGTGTCCCTAATTTGCTGGGAAGTGGCGGTGCGGTCCCCTACGGCACTGCGTAGGATCCTACGGTCTTGGCGTGCATCCGTGCGTCGCTGCGGTCCGGTCCCAGGTCGACGGGCAAGTGCACCTTCCGCCGACCACTGGCGACAACATCGATGTACTGTGGAGACCTCACGCCCCACGTGTTGAGCAATTCGGCGGTACGTCCACCCGGCCTCCCGCATGCCCACTATACGCCCTCGCTCAAAGTCCGTCAACTGCACATACGGTTCACGTCCACGCTGTCGCGGCATGCTACCAGTGTTAAAGACTGCGATGGAGCTCCGTATGCCACGGCAAACTGGCTGACACTGACGGCGGCGGTGCACAAATGCTGCGCAGCTAGCGCCATTCGACGGCCAACACCGCGGTTCCTGGTGTGTCCGCTGTGCCGTGCGTATGATCATTGCTTGTACAGCCCTCTCGCAGTGTCCGGAGCAAGTATGGTGGGTCTGACACACCGGTGTCAATGTGTTCTTTTTTCCATTTCCAGGAGTGTAGATATAAATCGTCGCCTTCTTATAATAAAGTAGAAAGGAATAGTCAGTGACGTGCTGGGTACTCAGCACTTGAACTGATTTCCAAATTCACCTCATGGTGATTTGGTGTGCGGTGGTATTCCCTGCAGCCTCAGAGACCGGCCAGCGCAGTAGAGACGGCATTTAGCAGAAACGAGGCCACGGCCACTCAAAGCGCACGCCCCGAGGGGCCGACCGGCCACGGCCGACCTGAAGCCCTGTGACGTCACTTAATGGCAGTAGCCAGAGGCCGCAGGAATTACTTTTCCGATACCGCGCGCACGCGTCGCGTTGCCGTGGAGACCAATTATGCGTCAGCGGCGGTCACTGCGACGCAGTGGCTAGGGGCCGCGTAGCCACCGGTGGAGGTTGGAAAGGTCCTGTGAGATGCTTACAAAACGTCCACCTACCGCGATTTACAGCTGACTGTAAGATCGCGTCCCAAGAACTCATTTAGTTACACTGAAACATAAATGCTTATATACACCACGGTTCCCTACCGACGATGCCAGCTTTTGTTGCTGCCATTCCATGTATTACTAGTTACCCTGCCGTAACGCCAACTAACAAGGGAACATTCCCAAGTGCCAATATACGATCTTGATGAAACTTGGCGCGTCGGTGGAAAATAGTGCAATACGTATTTTTTGTTTCCTTGTGTATAATCTCACTTTTAAGGAGTAAAACACACGCTGAAAGATAATTTGGCATTTTAGGTTTAGAGGGAATATCTTCGTAACGATGATACAAAAAATAATGTTTTTAATATAAAATTTGATATGTAATTAACGTATTTGAAAACTCAACATTTCTAATAATTTCAAAATTTTGATACACCCAACCATCATTAACTAATTCTGGAAAATGAAAACTTTTGTTTCAACACAAATTAAAGGAGTTTTTAAGCCACATACATCTTGTGTATGAAGCTGGTTTCTGATGTACAATTTTTGGAAAATAAGCTATACTGAATATCCTGTCGGCGTATTTTCAATATACCTAATTCAAATATCTAAACATTCATTACTATACTATTTATTTATTTTCCTCATATTTCTTTTATGTTTTAAACTGTTAACATTCATGTTTCTTGCTTTTTATTTTACCGCTTAACGTATGTCTATTTTGCTCTATGAAAATAATAAGTAACCCATAATTACGATAGAAAACAATTACAAAAATAATAAGCTCTAAGGAAATGCTTAAAAAATTTTATTTACACGATGCATACAAAATGAACGAAATTTCTTCACGTAATATGCACGACGGAGGAGACGATATAAAAAAAATTCTTCAAGATTTCAAATTGTCACAGGTGATCCTATATATAACCTGATTTTTATTAGGCATGTTTCACTACATTGGTAAGTCTTGGCGAAGAGAACTGATTATGTACTAATAACTGTAGCTTGATTGTATTGATTCGATACTGGAGACTGGCATCATAATCATTTAACAGAATTAGATCGGAAAATCTACTCACAAAGTTCTTCCAACACCGAAAGCCGTGTACGTTCCACGGCTTACCTGTGCCATCGAGCACTCTGGGATAACCAGATGTTTCTTGTTTCCGGGTACAACGCACAAAACGGGTTTTCCACGCTGACCATCCTCCTTTTCATAGTTTCAAAAGAAACTAGTATTAAGTTTGGACTGAGAATTCGAGAGTGTCTTTGCGAAGCCACAAATGTTCTTGACGGAGCATCGAAATCTGGTAAACAAATGTTTGATCAGGTCAAAATACACTCCTGGAAATTGAAATAAGAACACCGTGAATTCATTGTCCCAGGAAGGGGAAACTTTATTGACACATTCCTGGGGTCAGATACATCACATGATCACACTGACAGAACCACAGGCACATAGACACAGGCAACAGAGCATGCACAATGTCGGCACTAGTACAGTGTATATCCACCTTTCGCAGCAATGCAGGCTGCTATTCTCCCATGGAGACGATCGTAGAGATGCTGGATGTAGTCCTGTGGAACGGCTTGCCATGCCATTTCCACCTGGCGCCTCAGTTGGACCAGCGTTCGTGCTGGACGTGCGGACCGCGTGAGACGACGCTTCATCCAGTCCCAAACATGCTCAATGGGGGACAGATCCGGAGATCTTGCTGGCCAGGGTAGTTGACTTACACCTTCTAGAGCACGTTGGGTGGCACGGGATACATGCGGACGTGCATTGTCCTGTTGGAACAGCAAGTTCCCTTGCCGGTCTAGGAATGGTAGAACGATGGGTTCGATGACGGTTTGGATGTACCGTGCACTATTCAGTGTCCCCTCGACGATCACCAGTGGTGTACGGCCAGTGTAGGAGATCGCTCCCCACACCATGATGCCGGGTGTTGGCCCTGTGTGCCTCGGTCGTATGCAGTCCTGATTGTGGCGCTCACCTGCACGGCGCCAAACACGCATACGACCATCATTGGCACCAAGGCAGAAGCGACTCTCATCGCTGAAGACGACACGTCTCCATTCGTCCCTCCATTCACGCCTGTCGCGACACCACTGGAGGCGGGCTGCACGATGTTGGGGCGTGAGCGGAAGACGGCCTAACGGTGTGCGGGACCGTAGCCCAGCTTCATGGAGACGGTTGCGAATGGTCCTCGCCGATACCCCAGGACCAACAGTGTCCCTAATTTGCTGGGAAGTGGCGGTGCGGTCCCCTAAGGCACTGCGTAGGATCCTACGGTCTTGGCGTGCATCCGTGCGTCGCTGCGGTCCGGTCCCAGGTCGACGGGCACGTGCACCTTCCGCCGACCACTGGCGACAACATAGATGTACTGTGGAGACCTCACGCCCCACGTGTTGAGCAATTCGGCGGTACGTCCACCCGGCCTCCCGCATGCCCACTATACGCCCTCGCTCAAAGTCCGTCAACTGCACATACGGTTCACGTCCACGCTGTCGCGGCATGCTACCAGTGTTAAAGACTGCGATGGAGCTCCGTATGCCACGGCAAACTGGCTGACACTGACGGCGGCGGTGCACAAATGCTGCGCAGCTAGCGCCATTCGACGGCCAACACCGCGGCTCCTGGTGTGTCCGCTGTGCCGTGCGTGTGATCATTGCTTGTACAGCCCTCTCGCAGTGTCCGGAGCAAGTATGGTGGGTCTGACACACCGGTGTCAATGTGTTCTTTTTTCCATTTCCAGGAGTGTATATTTGAAGGATGTTTCCTTTCCCAGTCACGTTTTTCAGTGATCAGTTTCTGTATGTTTGTCTGCCAAAGGTCATTGAGAAACTGACTTAGTTACAAGTATATGCAATGTTAACATGATTTGCGTGGTATCGCGAATACACCGTTCATTACCTTTGGATGACGTGAGAATGGGTTCTGATGCCCGAAACCAATCATTAATTAAATAAAAAGAACTGAATTTAGAAACTTTGGCTATTTTCTACATCAAACCGGTTAACAGAAATTGCTGCTCTTTTATCAACCCAGAAGGCTGGAAAACCAATCTTCATTGGTCTACGGATGGCAGTTATCACTCAAACAACCGGTTCTGATTCTAAAAACTCCAGTTTAACTTGAGTGTTGAAATAGCTCAGAATAACGGGTTTCTAAAATAATCGGTTTTCGGTTTATTATTTCCATTATTTCCAGTAATAGTAGACTTCGAACTGTACTTCATTGCTCCTGAACTCCACACGTCGCATACAAAACAAGCACAAAAGTCCTGTTTGATACCCTGTACTGACAATACCAGATTGGTACCAACTCCAAAGGTTTAACTTTACTGACGATGATAAACAAAACCAATTACAGTGCTGAAGAAAAATGTGACGGAATATATAAGCAAGTTTATGTTGTGTCTGCAGAAAACGTGATAAATTTTTAGCGCTTCTGCTTGTTAGGAAGTGTGCTGACACGTCAAGGCTAGGGAAACAAGTGTTAACATAAATTTGTGAGCCGTTTACCGAATTCTGACCTGCCGCAGTTACACGCAAACACAAAATCAACACTGTCGATTCCAGTTGAATTTATTTGTTAGTGTAATCGCTAGTAATCGCTAAGCACTTGGCTGAATTTACATCCTTAAGACGTGTGTGATTTATTGTGTAACCGAAACGTAGCGAATTCCTTCTTGTACTCATGTGGATGACTTTACATTTTTGATTACTTAGAGTCAACTGCCACTTTTCGCACCATACACAATCTTGTCTAACTCATTTTTTAATTGGTTTTTATAACCTAATGAATTTTATAAAACGGTAAATGGCAAAATAATTTGCAAGAAATCTAAGATGACTGTTCAGATTTCCTAATATACACACGTCAAAAAAAGTTTTGCATCACCCTGGTTCCCAGAGCTCCTGAAGATAGACGTTGACTGTGGATGTTGTATCAGAGACACAGTCCCTTTGACTGTTCAGAGATGTCACTAAACTCACCCAAAGATGTAAACAACCATGTATGAGCACCACCTATTAGACGGAGAGGGTCTGACAGCGAATCAGTTCCAGTCATTCCACAAGGAAGGGGGTTCACGGCTCGTGTTGTCTGTAGTTCAACCATGCCTGGGCGTTCAATTCCGCTGTTCAATCGCGTCCGCATTGTTACTTTGTGCCAGGAAGGGCTCTCATCAAGGAAGGTGTCCAGGCGTCTCGGAGTGAACCAAAGCGATGTTGTTCGGACATGAAGGAGATACAGAGAGATACGAACTGTCGATGACATGCCTCGCTCAGACCGCCCAAGGGCTGCTACTGCAGTGGGTGACCGCTGCGTACGGATTATGGCTCGGAGAAACCCTGACTGCAACGCCACCATGTTGAATAATGCTTTTCGAGCAGACACAGGATCTCGTGTGACGAGTCAAATTGTGCGCAAATACTGCATGATGCGTAACTTCATTCCTGACGTCCATAGCGAAGACCATCTTTGCAACTACGACATAATGTAGGGCGCCACAGAAGGGCCCAACAACTAGCCGAATGGACCGCTCAGGACTGGCATCACGTTCTCTTCACCGATAAGTGTCATATATGTCTTCAACCAGACAATAGTCGGAGACGTGTTTGGAGGCAACGCGTTCAGGCTGAACGCCTTAGACGCACTGTGCAGCGAGTGCAGCAAGGTAGAGGTTCCATGCTATTTTGGGGTTGCATTATGTGGGGCCGGCGTACGCCGCTGGTGGTCATGGGTGGCGCCGTAATGGCTGTAAGTTACCTGAACGCCGTCCTCCGATTGATAGTGCAACCATATCGGCAGCATACTGGCGAGGCATTCGTCTTCATGGACGACAATTCGCGCCCATATCGTGCACGTTTTGTGAATCACTTCCTTCAGGATAACGACATCGCTCGACTAGAGTGGCCAGCATGTTCTCCAGACATGAACCCTATCTAACAAGCCTGGAATTGACTGAAAAGGCCTGTTTATGGACGACGTGACCTATCAACCACTCTGAGGGATCTACGCCGAATCGCCGTTGAGGACTATTTGGACCAACAGTGCCTTGATGAACTTGTCGAGAGTGTGCCACATCGAAGACAGGCATGCATCAATGCAAGACGACGTGCTACTTTGTATTAGAGGTACCGGCGTGTACAGCAATGTGGACGACCACCTCTGAAGGTCTCACTGCATGGTGGTAGAGCATACAATGTGTGGTTTTCATGAGCAATAAAAAGGGCGGAAATGATGTTTATGTTGATCTCCATTCCAATTTTCTGTACAGGTTCCGGAACTCTCGGAACCGAGGTGATGCAAAACTTTTTTTCTGTGTGTAGGTCAGGAAAAGCAGAGCGCATATAACACTTTCTTGGGGAACTACTATTTACTGCAAACTGCGATCTTTGTCACAGGAAATCACGAATCCAGTCTTACAGCTGAGACGATACACCCCAGGCACGCAGTTCGATTAGAAAATTAGAAAATCCCCTTGGCACGGGTAGGGATCTGAGTTCAGCCCCCTACCAGTTACGTACTGCGCTTCGGCTGTGAGCCTTGCCGCTGTGGCACGTTGTGGAAGGTAACTGGGCTTCCCCAGCATGAAGGGCGCTCAGAATGCAGAGTGGCGCCTGGGCGGAGGTGGCGAACCTGACCTGTGGTGAGGGGCCTCTCTGATCCAGGTGCACGGCTGCCTACGGTGGGATCGATGGGGTTATGGGGACTCGCCACCCACGGCCGCCCATAACGATCTCTGTGGCCTTTCCGGCAGCTCGAGCAGTTCCCAGTGCCTGCAGCTTTTCGTGCGACAGCGGAGAAAAACTGCAGGAAGCGGCACGGGTTATAGTACGACGCGAGTGTGTCTGTGGAAACTGGATGCGTCAAACACAATTTTAAGAAATAAATTGGATTGACATTGCTTGACGACTAAGAGCCAGTGTTTTGCAGATTTTTGTAACATCACTTACATTGCTAAAGGCTTTAACAATGGTAGGGAAAATAGTAACAGTTACGTTTTTCGTGATGTTTTTGTGCGTTGTTGATGTTGTAAACTAAACTGGTCTCCTGTTCTTAACTTCGTGTGTGTCAGTATTGTGATCCTGAACAACGCAAGTGGTATGCTTACGTAAACCGTTTCAGATAAACGAGTAGCCAAATTAACCCGAAACTGTATGGTTCTAATGCAAATTAATTTTCTCCAAAAATAATTAAAAATCTGAAACGAAATAAACTATCCTGTGAGCTTCTGCATTGCAGTTCAGTAACCCTGCGACAGTCTTTGACGTCACAGAAAATGACTTGCAGTTGAATGCAAAAAACTAACAGAATAAAAGTTTTATATAAAATTAGAAACCGAATTTTGAAAGAGTAGCTGTTCAAAGTGTCCTGTGAATTTACGTTCGCAAACTGACTAAAATAAAGCTCCAAACATCAGATGACACACACGTCAATGTAACACGGTGCTGTAAGAATAAGTCTGTCTGACGAAGTAAATGAAATATGAATTTAGTTGCACCTAAACTGAACCTGATAACAATTTCGAAATGCAATTCTTAATTGGGAATCATTTAATTATGTCCTGACTGTCATGTTGAATTGTTCTTAACAAATTTTCATGAGTCAACGGCTTTGACGCAGTGGTAACACAAATTCCCGTCAGATCACCGAAGTTATGCTCTGTTGGGCTGGGATAGCACTTGGATGGGTGACCATCCGGTCTGCCGAGCGCTGTTGCCAAGCGGGATGCATTCAGCTCTTGTAAGGCAAACTGAGGAGCTACTTGATTGAGAAGTAGCGGCTCC
The DNA here is from genome assembly GCF_021461395.2 of Schistocerca americana. Taxonomy (NCBI): domain Eukaryota; kingdom Metazoa; phylum Arthropoda; class Insecta; order Orthoptera; family Acrididae; genus Schistocerca; species Schistocerca americana. The sequence continues at coordinate 217,657,799 of NC_060119.1, read as the reverse complement.
GGTCTCGTAAACTGGCATACGGCTGGGAGAGCAGTGTGCTGACGACATGTCCCTCCATATCAGCATCCAGTGACGCCTGCCTGCTGAGGATGTCACGGCGGTCGGTCGGTACCGTTGGACCTTCCAAGGCCTGTTCGGACGGAGTTTTAGTTTGGTTAAATTTTCATGACCTACCTCGTGGCAAAGCAAACTCGGTACTGCTCGAAAGGGGTGGAAATAAAATGCTGCGCAGTGGATAACCAGCTAAAGAAAAGATAGCACTGCGCGAGTGCAATACAAGGACGTGGAATTATTCTAAGGAAATTAATCTTTACTTAGAATGGCCATGTTCTGCCCAGTTCAATGCGGCGACACACAATTAGAAAATAAAACTTGAGTGAAGAGATGGTGGCATAAACTCAACTTTCTAAATGATCGAAAGAGACTAGCATTCAAAAACTATGTTGAAACTCTGATTCTTAACAATTGCCATCACCTTTGCAAAAATCACTTTCAATTTAAAAAATATTTCTCTGCCACGCAGTACGTTACTGAGATGGTAAAGGAGTGGTGGAACTATGAGTCTGAGTGCAAGCTCTCTGAGAAGATAACTGTGTTTGATCATGTCCGAACTGTCAAACCAACTAACCCAAACCTATAAAAAATATCCCTCAAAATTTGCATCCCACAAACTCATCATGGAGTACGCAACGGCCAGCGATGCAGCAACAAATACCTGAATATCTTCACAATTCTCAAATCAGTCTTCATAAAACCGTATTTTCAAAATTCAGTGACCTGTCCATTGTATCCGTGTGTTCTGCTAATTAATTCCAGACTCCACAGCAGCGTAACGAACACACGACTCCCTCACTTTCTTCTCACTAAATGCTACTTGGCAACGATAAAGCTGCTCACAACCAAAGATCACACTGACTGATCAGAGCCTCTGTAGCGTATCGTATCAACTATTGAAAAATATCCAGTGGACAGGTATGAAGTATGACACATCGAATAAAAATAGAGCTCACATAACTCCCAATTAATACCAAAAATAACCTAGTAAACTGACAAAATCTTTGAATGAACGATGGGCACCAAGCGGAAACACATTATTTGGACAGAAGGAAAACAAATCCCAGAAGACGAGGGCCCCATTATTAAAAAACGGGTACACGGCTATGTAATACTTATAACGGGCCTAAAAAGAAGGGAAAATCTGGTAGAAGAGAGGTTAAAATTTTTTGTTGAACTCGAGGAAAAGATGGACAGTACTGTTATGTAACAGATATAGCTGCGCCGCATTTAGTAGGGGACAGTGTACTTAGAGGATAGTCTACCTGAGAACACACGATGTTTTCTGATCGGTACGTCAGTCTAACAACTGATTTTAGAATCGCATGAAGGAATTCGCACTACAGACCGCCTTAAGGAGTTTTCCCCATTTTCTACAGTTTTCGTTGTTGTTATAAATGAGGTTGCGTTTTACAGGAGTGTAATAGATTAAACCTACCTGGACTTTAATGTTAATTCTTCAGGTACAGAATTTTGTGGTGAGTATATCTACTTTTAAATCGATTTATGTAACATCTGGACACATAATTTTTATTTTGTTGGGCATGCGCCATCCTGTATCTTGAAACAGATGGAGGTCTTTCACCAAGGAACATATAATACCTGCAAATCAGCTAGCTCCTTCAATGTTTTAACGATTACTATCTTGAAAATGGAAATGAATGTTAGTTTCCAAATGTATTTAACTGGTAACTGGTTTTTGATACTACTTCTGCTTAACTGATTTCACTTACTAAGAATTGGCGTGTACTAGAATAATAATAATGTAGCCAGCCGGTGTGGCCGAGCGGTTCTAGGCGATTCAGTCTGGAACCGCGCAACCGCTACGGTCGCAGGTTCGAATCCTGCCTCGGCCATGGATGTGTGTGGTGTCCTTAGGTTAGTTAGATTTAAGTAGTTCTAAGTTCTAGGGGACTGATGACCTCAGAAGTTAAGTCCCATAGTGCTCAGAGCCATTTGAACCAATAATAATGTAACGGATAGACTCACGAATACAGTACTGACAATTTTCTAAATGGATTAAGAAAATATGTATTCTGTATTTACATTGACAACTGTCTCTTCTTTTAATTGGTTGTGTATCACTCTCCATGTACATACCTCCTGATGCAGCCTTATCTAGTACTAATTTTACTTTATTTTATTAGTTTTGTTTATTAATAGAAACTGATATGTAGGCATGCTATTCCTATTTTGTGCTAAAGGTTTTCCTATCAACTCCATTGTTATTTATGTACTGTTCAGTTTTTACTATTTCATTACAAAGATGTTACTTACTGTATGTTTCTACTTCAGTCTAGATGTGTTACTTCTCTTCCAATGTTGTCTGCTAACATTCAACTTCTTTGGTGATAATACTCAGTAAATGTGTGAAGATGGCCTTATAAGCTGAAAACCGGTTAACAATAAAAGTAATATTGTAGAACAAAAGCAAACTGGTTCTTTTCATTTATTATAAAGTTGTTCTACCAAGAACCGACGGAAGATTCTGTTAATATGTCAAAGACTTTCCTTAGTCTTACAAAATGTAAACATGTATCAGATACAGTATTGAAACCGGCCTGTTAGAGAACTCTTCCGCTATTTGTGAAGTGGTTTCCTTACAGGTGGCAGACGCAGTCCGGTAGCAGCACCTCTGCGAACAGCTGCCGCTGCGCGGGCCTGCAGCCTGCCGGATTGCAGAGGCGGCTGCGGGAGGAACGAAACGCGCTAGCGCGTGCCGGCTGGCAGACTCATAGCGGCGGCCGGACATTAAAGTGAGCAGTTCACGGTCCATTACGGCGCTTTGAGCGTCGCGCTACGGGGCGCGGCCGTTAGATCGCTAATATTGCATTACTCGCGAGCGCTAGCCGGGGCCGGAGGTGAAATTAAACTCCGCCCATTGACGCTGGCCCGGCAGCGCTTTGACGCGGCCGCGCGGCGATCCCCGCATACCTGCCGGATTCCACAGCCGCCCCGCCACTGCCGCCGCCCACTGGTGCTCTCTTCTTGTCGCTCGGCGCCGCTCGCGATCGCCCACGCTAACCGCTTTGTGCACTATTAGCGCCCTTTGATACTCCACGCTACGGATTCAGCTGAATCTGTAGCTCCGGCCGCTACTCCTCCCATTTTTTGCAGTCGCTCGAAATCACACCGAGATATATAAGGGATGTCTCCAAAACGGTGACATTACTTGGTACCGTAAAAAGTTTTGTCATCCTTGTCACTTAACCAGGGGTGTAACTAGTATCAGTGGCGCCCAGAGGTAAACTTGCACTTTGGCTCCCTCCTTCCATCGCCGGCCGCAGTGGCCGAGCGGTTCTAGGCGCTACAGTCCGGAACCGCGCGACCGCTACGGTCGCAGGTTCGAATCCTGCCTCGGGCATGGATGTGTGTGATGTCCTTAGGTTAGTTAGGTTTAAGTAGTTCTATGTTCTAGGGGACTGATGACCTCAGAAGTTACGTCCCATAGTGCTCAGAGCCATTTGAACTTCCATCATCCTCCCCACCTTGCCGGCGGCTCCCACGTTTCTTCCTTTTTTTATACTTGTGTTCGCTGTATATTCGTTTATTGACATCAAAACGAGTTTACAATGAAACTGTAATGATACGGAATTCTGATTCATTACCACACAGTTGGACGTGTGATATCAAAGCAGTGACGTATCCTCTTTCACTCCGTATATAGCGTGTACACTGAGGGGATACGTCCTAATATCGTGTCAGATCTCAGCTTAGTGCAGCAACTCTGCGTGCTTGAGATTCGACAAGTTTTTTGGAAATCCTCTGCAGAAATACTGGGCCATGCTGCCTCCACAGCCGTCCATAATAGTGAAAACGTTGTCAGGGCAGGGTTTTCATCGCCAACTGACCTATCGATTATGTCCCATAATTGTTTGGTGGGATTTACATCGGGCGTTATGAGTGGCCAAATCATTCGCTATAACTGTCCAGAATGATCTTCAAATCAATCACGAACAGTTGTGACCCAGCGACACGGCGAATTGTCATCGTTGTTTGAATACATGAAGCCTATGAGTGGCTGAAAATGGTCAATGATCGATTCAGTTGGACCAGAGCACCCAGTTCATTCCATGTAAACACAGCCCACACCGCTGGCCACCGTGACCGAGCGGTTCTAGGCGCTTCATTTGCGCCACCGCTACGGTCGGAGGTTCGAACCCTGCCGCGGGCATGGATGTGTGTGATGTCCTTAGCTTAGTTAGGTTTAAGTAGTTCTAAGTTCTAGAGGACTGATGACTTCAGATGTTAAGTCCCATAGCGCTCAGAGCCATTTGAACCATTTTTTTTAACAGCCCACACCATTATGGACCCACCGCCAGTTTATACAATGCCTTCTTGATAACCTTGACCCATGGCTTCATGAAATCTGGGCCACGCTCGAATCCTACCATCAGCCCTTACTGAAGTCAGAACTCACCTGAACAGGCCACGATTTCATCTGAACGATATGCTCACGAGCCCTAGAGGGGCGCTGTTGGTGACTTTGTGCTGTTAGCAAAGGCATTCGCTTTGCTCGTCTGCTGCCATAGTCCATTAACATAAAATTTAGCCGCACTCTTGTAATGGATACGTTTGTCGTACGTCCGACGTTGCGTTCTGCAATTATTTCACGCAGTCTTGTCTGTTAGTACTGATAATTCTACACAAACGCCACTGCTCTCAGTCGTTATGTGAAGGCCGTTGGCTACTGTGTTGTCCTTGGTGAGACATAATGCCTGAAGTATGGTATTCTCCGCACACTCTTGATGCTCTGGACCTCGGAATATTGAATTCCCTAACGATTTCCGAAGTGGAATGTCCCATGCGTACAGCTGCAAATACATTTCCACGTTCCAAGTCTGTTAATTCCCATTGTGCGGGCACAGTATCATAGGAAACCTTTTCACATGATCACCTGAGTACAAATGTCAGCACCGCCACTGCGATGTCCTTTTATACCTTGTGTACGCGACACTACCGCTATCTGTATATATGCATGATACTATCCAATGGCATTTATCACCTCAGTGGACTATTATACCCTATGCCAACGAATACGTAATTATTTCATCATCGGAGCAATATAGCTGCAGTAACGTGCGGATTTAGGGTGCAGGGGGACGCTGTGCAATGCCAGTTAAAGTGCCTAAAATTCTAAATTGCATTATTACGGTTCCCTGCCATGGCTCAATACAGGAAGCGGCAGCGTAGATGATGAACCCAGCGGCCTCCTCTGTATTATAGAAAGAAGGCTTTGACGATCAGATGACATAGCTGCTGGTAAACCTTTCGGGATGTGAGGTCCTGGTCCAAGAAACCCTCCCGTTCCTGACTCAGCGGAAGAGCGCTTCTGAAGATGTCCAGCGCAGTCCTGAACGAAACGTCAGGAACGGAAGAGTTTCTTGGACCACGACCTCACATCGCGAAAGGTTTACCAGCAGCTCCTCTGTATTTTTTTTAGACAACATAGTTGCGTGGAGATAGCAGCGATTAATTTACTTATAATGAATTATTCAAAATGACAGTCACAATCGCACATTATTTTGCCGAACAGGTTTCAACCCGCGATGGGGTCATTTTCGGAGCAACTTACACCATTTGGTCGCTCGCTGGAGTCGTCACCCCGCCTGTGCACGGTTGGTAACTATCCTCCAGGGAGCGACCAAATGGTGGTGTAAATTGCCCTGAAGATGACCCCATCGCGGGTTGGGACCGGTTGGCGGCAAAATAAATAATGCGATTGTGACTGTCATTTTGAATAATTGATCCTCTGTATTGTCGCCCTGCTATGCTGACGCAGTGCACCGTTTCCAGACAGTGGCTCTTAGAGCAACTGCCTCTGTCAGGAGCAACCCCGGATCTGGTTTTCAAATGGTTCAAATGGCTCTGAGCGCTATGGGACTCAACATCTTAGGTCGTAAGTCCCCTAGAACTTAGAACTACTTAAACCTAACTAACCTAAGGACATCACACACACCCATGCCCGAGGCAGGATTCGAACCTGCGACCGTAGCAGTCCCGCGGTTCCGGACTGCAGCGCCAGAACCGCTAGACCACCGCGGCCGGCCCGGATCTGGTTTCTCCGCTATCTCTGGTCAGTGTGTTGCGGCACGACTTCCGCATCCTAAGCTGTCCAGCAGACACCACGCAGGTGATATACCCAACTTTTCATAACATCTTTGGTAACAGCGATCATGTAATATGTATATAATCAGTGAAAAAACAGTCTGGGTCTCGATGGGTATTTTATTAAAATGGCCGGTTTCGGCCTAGACTTACACCATCTTCAGACAGCACCATCAGCTGAAGTTGACTCTTCTATGCAACGTCAGTTTCAGCTAATGGTGCTGTCTGGATCTAGACTGTTTTCTTTTTCACTGATATTGGTGATGTACCGGCTGCGACCTACACTGATGGCTGGCAAGCTGCTTCCCAAGCCCAGCGCTGGCCCGATGTGGTGCAGCGTCTAGGCACGTGGTTTAAGGGTGGACTGCCCTATTGCAGACTCGAAGTAAATGGAAATGAGCGTTTGGCGTCATTGGCCGGGAGGCATATTTCAGGGCAGGTCCGGTCGTCCTGGTGCGGGCCTTATTACATTCTACGCCATATTGGGCGAACTGCGCGCCAAATGGGGATGAAATGACGATGAAGACAGACAACACCCAGTCCCTGAGCTAAGAAAATCCCCGACCCAGCCGGGAACCGAACCCGGGCCCCTGAGTATGGCAGTCCACCACGCTCACCAATCAGCTATCGGGGCGGACAGAGTGGGAGTGTGGTCCATGAAAAGCATTCCGAATGGCCCCTAAGCATCATAGTCCTGTGGTGATTCAGCTGCGATATTAACAGAAGTGACTTCAGCGTAAAATGGATAGCTGCTTACATTTTTCCGAGGTGCACTTGCTTGGTTCAAATGGCTCTGAGAACTATGGGACTCAACTTCTGTGGTCATTAGTCCCCTAGAACTTAGAACTACTTAAACCTAACTAACCTAACGACATCACACACATCCATGCCCGAGGCAGGATTCGAACCTGCGACCGTAGCGGTCGCGCGGTTCCAGACTGAAGCGCCTAGAACCGCTCGGCCACAACGGCCGGCACACTTGCTTGGGCTTTGCTGTGCCTTGCGGCATATGCACTAGACACTTCTGCGGCTGATGGTGTGGAGAGGTTTCTGCCCTTTTTCACATAGCAACGTCAATTGCCTGCACACCTCGCTGGGCCGGCTCACCTTGCAACGTTGTGCAGCTGTGTTATATTTTGAACGCGTATCACCGGCACTTGACTGCGGCTGCGATACTATAAACCACTTTGTACTGCACGTTTATGACCAAATACGGTCTTTGCGCTACTCAGCGATATGCTTTTTCGATGTAGCTCTGACACTACACTCAGAAACGACCTATACCAACAGCTTTCAAACATTTGGGTCCACAGCTCCCTTGACCTGAACTTAAATACCCGTGGCTCGTATAACATATTGTATCTGCTTCAAAGTGTGGGTTAATAAACTCAAGTTCCATGAGGAATAAATAAGAGTAGCTATTTCACTATCAACCGTAGACATAATACATTTTAATCAATTTGTAATGTATTACATGCTGGTCTTGCAACGAAATCATTCGGAAGGATGAGCCCATTTCTTCTTTGTCAGTTATTTAAATCTCACCACATGACTGGAAACTGCAAAATCCACAGCTTGCTATCCAGCGGAACAACCATGCATATTACGACCTCCAGCAGTCAGACATACACAGTTTTCGCTATTAATGTTGTTTGCTTCCATAAAACAGTGTGCCATTTGAAGCAGGTTTTCTGCTTCTGTTCCAAGAGTTACTTTCCTGCAGATACTACGCATTCATATAATTGATACACCATTGTGGGCTATGAATCCGGAGCCATCTATGCAGATGCACGTTTACTTTCGATCTCCAGCGGGAATCTAAAACTGGCGAGCATGGAAGACATGGACGGGGTCTTTGGGTAAGTGAAGGTGCTGGTGGAATTGTGGGTTAGCGGAGGAGCGTGTCGAGATAGTCCGCTCGTATTTGATTAAAACAGTATGCGAGTAGCGCAGTGGTTAACGCAAATACCTCCTAAACATGAGAGCCTGGGTTCGAGTCCTGATCCAGCAAATATTTTCCTTCGTCGCCGCTGATTCTGCATAACGCCCCGATGCAGCTGATATTATCATTTCCTTCACTTTCCTTTCCTTTCTTCCGCCTCCACCTTCCATTTACGTAATAAGCTAAACAGTCCATCTGCTGCTTGAACCAGGCAAACCATACAACTCTTAATTCTCTAAAATTAAAGCTATTGTTATGGACTTTGCAGGAAAAGAAACTGCAAAATAAAAAATATAGTTAGATGGCACATGCCTCGAATAAATAGCAAACTTTAATTATCTGTGCTGCATTAACGAATATGAGTGCGACCGGGAATCGGGAGAAAATTATCTTGTTTCTCACGAACGTACGGTTTAGAATTAAAATTAGCGATTTTCTTTCCTGTTCAACAGGCGTACTCAGGGAAAAATGACTGACTATGTCTCATCTTGCAGCATAATCTCTTTTAACTCATTATCAGTGAACCCATGCTAGATTTACCACGGTGAAAGCAGAATGGTCGCACAGACACCTCTGACAGGTTTATTCGAGAACTACATCGACTGTTACCAAAAGAGTCCAGTCTGTGCTCTCCGAATATCTTTGTTACACTTTCATAACGGGTATGCCGACCAGTGTTGCGATTCTAGCAACGGGTCTGTGAATTCGTTTGAAGTATGTCACCATGCCTGCTTGATATGCACTCCAAAACACTGCATCAATGCTCTATAACTGGTCACAACAGCGTTTTGTACAATTTCCTTTGCTGCTCTTTGGTAAAGAGTCATCTTTCGTAATTAAGAACCAATCCATCTGGCTCAATCTACGATAGACCTGCAGTCACTATCTGGCTCAGAATTAGTTCGTCGAATACGAAACCGTCTTTAAACTATCTCAGTTATTGGTTCTAGCTTTAAATAACTCATATTTCGAACGGTTTTATAGCATCTGACAACTTCAACATAACCACCTCATCAAATATATTCTTATTCATGATTTCGGTGTTGATATCGATTAGGTGGCACGATTAAGTCGATAACTAACCCACCAACTCAGACTGTGTTTTTTTTTTAACGTCTAAAGCCATGTGTTAGCCTTTCTTAACTGCTTTGGACTGCCTTAACAGATACGACTTAATAATGGTGTGCCAACTTTTAGCTTTGTATTTGATAAAAGCCGAAATCTGGACAGTAAAGAAGATAAATGTAGTAATACACTGTCAAAAGGTTCGTTACTTGTTCAAAAATTATTGCATTATTGTGGCTCAAAACCATCAAAAACTTGTGCTTGAGGTGTTCAGAAGGATAAACTGAGAAAAAAATGCTGCATTCGTATCTTCTTCCTCTTCTTCTTCTTGCAATGAGTCGGACGCAAAATAGAACTGATTGATAAAAAGAAGGACATATACTTCATTCTTACTGATAATAAAAGGGATGGTGAACGAGACCACTATTTTAAGAACGTGTTAAAGACGAAGGAAGGCGAAGACACTGTATACCGGAAAAGAATGTCCAGTGGTGCTAAACTTACGCAAAAAATTAGAAACGAAGTTTCTCAAATTGCATAAACACTACGCAGGTGGCAGTTTTCTTTCTATATATCGATAGCACTAGTCTCAAGATCTTTGTCCACCATGTTGCGGTTGGAGCGAAGAGCCATTTGGTGTGGCGGCTCCGGACTTGGTGGCCGGTTTTCTAGGGCAGTATGAGCTGAGGAATGAAACTGTAACGAACTTTTGGCGAGGCCTCTTCGTCGTACCGTTAGCTGTTGGCGGGCCACCAATATTGGGGTCATGTTACCCCTCTTAAGTAATTGGGGTTTGGGCTGTTTGGGGGAGGAGACCAGGCAGCGAGGTCATCGGTCTCATCAGATTAGGGAAGGACAGGGAAGGAAGTCGGCCGTGCCCTTTCAAAGGAACCATCCCGGCATTTGCCTGGAGTGATTTAGGGAAATTACGGAAAACCTAAATCAGGATGGTCAGACGCGGGATTGAACCGTCGTCCTCCAGAATGCGAGTCCTTTGTGCTATCCACTGCGCCACCTCGCTCGATCTTAAATAATTGAGCGTCGACTTGGCTTGTGGTGTGGCTCATCAGAAGGGATCCGAGCTGTCAGGGAAGTACTGTCTTTTCGGTCTGTCTCCCTTCTGTTTGTAAGGTACGGACGCCCGTGTCTCCATGGTATTCGAAGGGCATTGAGATTCCTAGTTCTGGCACACTAGACTGATTCATTGGCTAACATATGATTTAATTTTTTTTACGTTAACCTTATGTATCGGTGGTGATTGTAAATCTTAGCCGCGCGGGATTAGCCGAGCGGTCAGGGGCACTGCAGTCATGGACTGTGCGGAGGTTTGAGTGCTCCCTCGGGCATGGGTGTGTTTTTGTCCTTAGAGTAATTTAGGTTAAGTAATGCGTAAGCTTAGAGACTGATGACCTTAGCAGATAAGTCCCATGACATTTCAAACACATTTGTAAATCTTAAGCCAGTGTAAATCACTATGTTCTGGAAGAAAGCTCATTTGGAAGGTTGGCGGTGCGCACTAGCGTATGCGCTACCTGTTCTCGTCCGCCTCCCATTAATTCTTCAGATTTTTGCAGTAAATTGTTGGTCACGTGGTTTACAATCGGAGGCGCATTGAAATGTTTAACGTTCACCAGTTACCACAGATGCTTAATTGTTCCTGTAAGAATTCTTGTCGGTTTTGCTGGCCTTTTTATAATTTGCTTTTGTTTTTCTGGTTTATTTGAAGCACTAAATAGAGACAACTGTACAGAAATATGTAGTGGTGACGAAACTTACTGAATTTGTAGCAGCGATATTGAGGTGATTAATATGCCACACAAAGAAAACAGAGGACGGTGCCAAATTAGTGGAATCACATTCGATTAAAAAATAAGGGAATGAGAGAAGAAGACAGATATACGTCGGAATACATCAGCGGTTCGGCTTGTTTACTCGATAAACGACTTGCCATCGGTTACTAATGAGATTGTTGCGGCCAGAAACACATTGGCGGTGGTCTCGCGGTTCTAGGCGCGCAGTCCGGAACCGTGCGACTGCTACGGTCGCAGGTTCGAATCCTGCCTCGGGCATGGATGTGTGTGATGTCCTTAGGTTAGTTAGGTTTAAGTAGTTCTATGTTCTAGGGGACTAATGACCACAGCAGTTGAGCCCATAGTGCTCAGAGCCAGCCAAACACATTGTCGAAAGATTTTGGGGGTGATGTGAGACTGAGATGGGAGTGACTGTTTATTTGTCCTTCTAAAACAGCAATGTAATGTGCAGTCCCGCTCGTGTTGCACGAAAACAGTATGGTAGCGATGCATCTGAGAGAGGCGTGAAAATATGCGCTTCTGGGTCGGTGGGGCGTGCCACTGTTTTTAAGTCCTTATGGGAGGGGTGAGCACTAGGCGAGGAAGGGTGCGCTAGGACAGACGGCCACTTGCACCCCGCCTCCCCCCCGCTCCCTTCCCACAGGCTCGCTCGTTCAGTTTTATCGCCGGCCCTAAAGCTTGTTTGCTGTAACAAGGGCAGTCAACATCGATATTGAGGCGGTGGTCGCTTTATTTGCCAGCGGGTTGATTTAGCCGGCGTTCGGGGGTAGCGGGGTAACAGACGCGGTGATGGGGTGGGGTCGGGGCGGAGTGTTATTTCCCAGGGAAAGAGGAACGAGGGGTGAACGGAAGGGGTGGGGCGGGGAAGAGAGGAATGCGCTGCCGGCGCCGATCGGGATTAGTCGGAGGAGATCGGCCCCTCGCGCACCAATACTCGGGGGATGGTGGTTGGCCCCGCGGGAGGCCGCTACTCCACGCTGACGTTCACCTCTGACGTGGAGTGGAGCAAGGGCTTCAGAAGACGCTCAGCTTAGCCCCCCTTGCAGCACCGGTTGCGAACATAACACCGATGAGCTGAGAATAGGCTAGAGACGGCAGTACCATTGACAGGCGCTTTCCAAATTCGGCTGTTACTTTCATGTTCTTTGTACGACACTCACTTTTTTTTCACTAGCTGCTTATTTTTTATGACCCACCGTCTAATTTCTTATGGTGTGTCGTATGTTGCCACTTAGCCGCTGTGTCTGGGTCCGGGGTCCGGTGTGACTGAAAGTAACACCACCTCGGTTCCCGTCCCCACTCACACCGTTGCCCGTGTCCCGCCACGTGGAGGCGGGCTCTATTTATTTACATCCATTTGATATCTTTTTTTTGTGCAGCATTAGAAAAACTTATAACTAATACAAGATCAAGTGAGATATTAATAAACAAAACGGAATTGAATATTTAGAAAGAAGGAAGGAAGAGAATTGAATAGAGAAGAGATAGGTATAATACCGCCCGTCACCTGGCTGTGGGCGGCGGCCAGGGTCTAGGAATGACCCTCAAGACAACAATAATGAATATAGAGGGCATAAACAATAACTGTCTACAAAGTTCCACACTGTGAAACGTCCCCTTTTGAAAAAATTATACAAGACTGTGCTTATCCTGACACACAATATTTTTTGCGCAACGGAATCTGACTTTCAAAAATCCCTACAAAAGAATGGCCCTGACTAACATTAACCTACACGTTTCACAAATCACTTACCTCACAAAAATCTTCGTTACTCGAATTACTGCAATACAGTGAGCTCCACTACTGCCAGCTAAATAAAAGATTCAACCTACTGAAGGCACTAACTACTGATAGGCATAGTTAGCAAATCAAAGATTTTAATAGAGAACAAAAAATGTATTTACCTTAATAGTCATAATATATATAGCAGTTCATGACATTCAGTCTTACAAATTTCAAAAATCCGCCATCTCTCTTCCCACATCCACCACTGCTGGCGATGCATTTGATATCTTTGTTATTGTAATTATGAAAAATTTTATCAAATCATTATTGGCCACTGCCCAAAACAATTTGTAAAATTTTTTGTGGGGAGCATGGGGGCTATGTAAGTAGGCTGTTTATGTTTTCTTATTGGCAACGTTACGTAGCGCTCTGTATGAAAATCACTGGTTGTGCTGTGTGCAGTCTGTGGCTAGTTTGCATTGTTGTCTGCCATTGTAGCGTTGGGCAGCTGGATGTGAACAGCGCGTAGCGTTGGCAGTTGGAGGTGAGCCGCCAGCAGTGGTGGATGTGGGGAGAGAGATGGCGGAGTTTTGAAATTTGTAAGACTCAATGTCATGAACTGCTATATATATTATGATTTTTGAAAGTCAGATTGCGTTGCGCTAAAAATATTGTGTGTCAGGATAACCAAAGTCTGGTACGATTTTTTCAAAAGGGGACGTTTCAACTGCTGTAGGGGATCTCGAGAGCACCTCAAATCTGCCAACGGAGTCACAACAAACTATGGTTCCAGAGACCATTTCAAGTCTCACATACCTATGACGCATATATGCAGAATGAAGCGACGAATGAAAATCTGGACTAAGGCCAGGATTCGAACCCGAGTCCCTACTAATAAGGTAGATGTGCTAACCGCTACCCCGCGTTGGCATACTGGCTTTGCACAACTGCACGAACTACCACAGCACGCAATACTCATTCGTTTTGCTCGATACTGTGCTATTCCAATACAGGTGGAAAGCCTGAGGAATACTATTCCCATTTAGGATAAATAACAAATGGGTTGGAGCGTGAATGGGAAGTTTGACTGAGGGGGAGGTGTGCTAGGGGAAGTTATATAACTAGAAAACTTACGGAAGTCAGCTACGAAGGAATACTTAATGGTAATTGTCGTATATATAGGATGATATTTTTTAATAATTAAAATCAAAATTACAAGAACTATCATCCTTACATGCAAATAATACTTTCGAAAAGCTCGAAAAATGTTCTATCGTAGAACTCCACTTGCTCATTCAGTAGAGCTGTTGGTTCATGTTTATGATGTATAAAGATCTCCAAATTTTCTAAAATATCCATCATCGGTCCCCTTTGGACTACATGTAGTATCTTTAAACCTTCATCAATATTTATTTCAGCGTGTTTTTCTGTATCTAGATGCCGCCAAAAAACTGATTTACTGCGCGATGATCCTAAAGTATGTTCTTTAAACCTTGTCTTGAAGTTTCTCCCTGTCTGCCCCATATAAAGTTTCTTGCAATCCTTACATGTCAGTTTGTAGACACTCGATTTGGTGAGTATCCTACTTTTGGAATCTTCTATACTATGTCTTAAACTATTGCCGAGGGTATGTTCGCCATGAAGATGGCCCCTGCGATGGGTTGAAACCTGTCGGCACTAAATAAATAAACAAAAAAAACGCGATTAAGACGGTTTTCTTAATACCAAGATCAGCACTTCAAACCGGAAAGAAAACGGCAATCTATGGAGTGAACTCACACCACATCTCCTCCAATGAAAAAGCTGGAAGGCGCACCCTAAGCCGGTAAAGCCATGGCGACCGTCTTCTGGGACTCTGAAGGGGTTATTCTGTTTGATATCCTCCCTCATGCTGCAACGCTCAAGTCTGAAGTCTGCTGTACTGCCGTCAGGAAACTGAAGAAACAACTTCAGCGTGCTCGTTGCCCGAACGTCCCATTGTCCATAAAGACGCAAGGCCTCAAACATGTCTGCGCACCGTAGAAGAACTCACAAAATTTCGTTGGACTGTAGTTACTCATCCACCCAACAGCCCGGATCCAGCACTTTTCAACTTCCACGTCTTTGGTGCAATGGAGGCTGCACTCCACGAAAGGCAGTACGTGGATGACGGGGAGCTTAGTGATGCCCATTAAAATTGCTGCACCACGAAGATGACGTGCTACAGACGCGAAATTTAACCGACAGGAAGACGATGCTGTGATATGCAAATGATTAGCTTTTCAGAGCATTCACACACGGTTAGCAGAATATGGAATCGGTGGGTTCAGGAGGGTAATACGGAACGCCGTGCTGGATCCCAACGGCCTCGTATCACTATCAGTCGAGATGACAGGCATCTTATCCGCATGCCTGTAACGGATCGTGCAGCCACGTCTCGAGTCAACAGATGGGGACGTTTGCAAGACAACAACCATCTGCACGAACAGTTCGACGACGGTTGCAGCAGCATGGACTATCAGGTCGGAGACCACGGCTGCGGTTACCCTTGACGTTGCATCACAAACAGGAGCGCCTGCGATGGTGTACTCAACGACGAATCTGGGTGCAAGAATGGCAAAACGTCATTTTTTCGGATGAATGTAGGTTCTGTTTACAGCATCATGATGGTCGCATCCGTGTTTGGCGACATCGCCGTGAACGCACATCGGAAGCGTGTATTCGTCATCGCCATACTGTCGTATCACCCGGCGTTTTGTATGGAGTGCCACTGGTTACACGACTCGGTCAGCTCTTGTTTGCACTGACGGCACTTTGAACAGTGGACGTTACATTTCAGATGTGTTACGACCCGTGGCTCTACCTTTCATTCGATCCCTGCAAAACCCTACATTTCAGCCGGATAACGCACAACCGCATGTTGCAGGTCCTGTACGGGCTGTTCTGGATACAGAAAATGTTCGAGTGCTGCCCTGGCCAATCTCTCACCAATTGAAAACTTCTGGTCAATGGTGGCCGAGCATCTGGCTCGTCACAATACGCCAGTCACTACTCTTGATGAACTGTGGTGTCGTGTTGAAGCTGCATGTGCTGCTGTACCTGTACACGCCATCCAAGCTCTGTTTGACTCAATATCCACGGGTATCAAGGCCGTTATTACGGCCAGAGGTGGTTGTTCTGGTTACTCATTTCTCAGGATCTATGCACCCAAACTGCGTGAAAATGTAATGACATGTCAGTTCTAGTATAATATATTTGTCCAATGAATACCCGTTTATCATGTGAATTTCTTCTTGGTGTAGCAGTTTTAATTGCGAGTAGTGGAACAAGATGGCAGCTCCAACATCGACCAGTAGAGTGGTACCAAGCGGGTATGCAGGCCCTCCTAGCCATAAGATGGGGACCAATACGGTGTATAGGAATCCTGAACATAATCAATCTGCTCCCAGAAAAAAAAAGTGCTGTATCATGTATTCAATGCCCTCGTGTATCCAGTGCACTGTCAAGCACCTGCGTGTTACATTACCACGCAAACGTTAGTGCCGTTGGCTTTCCAGACCACACACTGGGAGCAGTAGGGTGGCAGCTTGCACGGCGGGCGACTGGAGGCTCGCGAAGAGAGCCGCGCCGCTGGCTCCACTCCAGAGTATCGACTTGGGCGGTGACGTCACATGGTGCTCCTGGCGCGTGGCGCAGACCTGTGTTCTCCGCCGCTGCCGCCGGCTGCCACTCTCCGCGCGCTAATTAACTGCCTGTGCTGCTTCAGGGCGCCGATCTCATTTCAAGCCTGGTTACGCGCCCTGCAGTCAACTCGCTAAAGCTTCGCGGAATGTGTCGCCTCTACCTGCACATTCACTCGGGTGCGAGAGACACTCGACGACTTGTTTACCGTATTTTCTGGAAACTGTTCAGCTACTGCAATGGAGGGCCTATACCGTACTGCACATTTCCCCCCGACAGAAGACTGAAACCGTCACTCGACTTTGCTATATAGGTGTTGGCCACATTTTTGCATAAACGTCGAGTTTATAATATTACACATGTCAGCCCAGTTTTCACACATTTACACTACTGGCCATTAAAACTGCTACACCAAGAAGAAATGGAGATGATAAACGGCTATTCATTGGACGAATATATTATACTAGAACTGACATGTCATTACATTTTTACGCAATTTGGGTGCATAGATCCTGAGAAATCAGTACCCAGAACTATCACGTCTGGTCGTAATAAAGGCCTGGGCATTGAGTCAAACAGAGCTTGGATGGCGTGTACAGGTACAGCTGCCCATGCAGCTTCCACACGATACCACAGTTCATCAACAGTAGTGACTGGCGTATTGTGACGAGTCAGTTCCTCGGCCACCATTGAGCAGGCGTTTTCAATTGGTGAGAGATCTGGAGAATGTGCTGGCCAGGGCAGAGGTCGAACATTTTCTGTATCCAGAAAGGCCCGTGCAGGACCTGCAACATGCGGTCATGCATTATCCTGCTGAAATGTAGGGTTTCGCTGGGATCGTATCAAGGGTAGAGCCACGGGTCGTAACACATCTGAAATGTAACATCCACTGTTCAAAGTGCCGTCAATGCGAACAAGAGGTGACCGAGACGTGTAACCAATGGCACCCCATACCATCACGCCGGGTGATACGCCAGTATGGCGATGACGAATACAGGCTTCCAATGTGCGTTCACCGCGATGTCTCCAAACACGGATGCGACCATCATGATGCTGTAAACAGAACCTGGATTCATCCGAAAAAATTACGTTTTGCCATTCGTGCACCCAGGTTCGTCGTTGAGTACACCATCGCAGGCGCTCCTGTGTGTGATGCAGCGTCAAGGGTAACCGCAACCACGGTCTCTGAACTGATAGTCCATGCTACTGCAAACGTCGTCGAACTGTTCGTGCCGATGGTTGTTGTCTTGCAAACGTCTCCATCTGTTGACTCAGGGATCGGGACGTGGCTGAACGATCCGTTGCAGCCATGCGGATAAGATGTCTGTCATCTCGATTGCTAGTGATACGAGATCGTTGGGATCCAGCACGGCGTTCCGTACTACCATCCTGAACGCACCGATTCCATATTCTGCTAACAGTCATTGGATCTCGACCAATGCGGGCAGCAATGTCGCGATACGGCAAACCGCTATGGCGATAGGCTACAATCCGACCTTCATCAACGTCGGAAACGTGATGGTACGCATTTCTCCTCCTTACACGAGACATCACAACAACGTTTCACCAGGCAACGCCGGTCAACTGCTGTTTGAGTATGAGAAATCGGTTGGAAACTTTCCTCATGTCAGCATGTTGTATGTGTCGCCACCGGCGCCAACCTTGTGTGAATGCTCTGAAAAGCTAATCATTTGCATACCACAGCATGCTCTTCCTGTCGGTCATATTTCATGTCTGTAGCACGTCATCGTGGTGTAGCAATTTTAATGGCCAGTAGTGTATTAATTTGTAACAAAAATCGCACTGAACTATTGCTGTTACGGATGCAAATCGAAATTCGCCAAAGAAAGAAAAGTTTATTTTCATAGGTAGGACCCATAAACTTCTGATTGTTATTATAATGAGACGAAGCGATCACGTGGCATTGTTGCCCGGGAGGCCCCATCTGGGGAAGTTAGGACGCCGGGTGCAAATTTTATTTCAGGTGATGCCACATCGCGCGACTTGTGCGTCTGTGATGATGAATACAACACAAGACGCAGACCACGAGCGGAGAAAATCCCCAATACCGCCGGGAATCGAACCCGGGCCCGCTGCTTAGTAGGCAAACACGCTACCACTAAGCTAAGTAAGCGATGTTATAATGCTAGTAAGAGACGCTTTTTGTGATTATTAATATCGAAATACATTGTAATAAAGGCATAAAATCGTACCACAAGTATATGCCACTTTTCCCCTCACGCGGGTGGTTCAACCTATAGGTTTTATGCAACCTGCAGAGCCTTCAAATACCACGCGCAAATTTTCATGTTCTCTCGCTTGCTACGCACAAACTATTAGTCCCACAGAAAACATGAACAGCACCTTTTCCTACAAAATTTGATTTAGTTAAATTATGTACTGAGATACGTTTTCGCTACGTGCCGTGTTTTTCGAATTTCTCAAGAAAAACGTACAAAAGCGACCGTCAAACGCGTTTTCTTGAATAATCTGAGAATCGTATCCTCTGGTAAAAACGTGTCCCAGTACAAAATTTAACTACGTTGTATTTCCTACAGAAGCACCCTGTTCATTCTTCGGTAGGACTTGCGAGGGAAAGAATATGAAAATCGTGCGTATGATTTTTGAAGGCGTTGTGGGTTGTATGAGACCCATAGGTAGGGGCTGCTGAATTACGCTGTGTTTGTAAGACAAATATTAGATAAATTTGATAGAGTTGTAGTGTGTTGTAGTCAACTCGCTGATAGCTGAAGGATTTCGACCTATTTTCAAGTGTAGAGAACATTTATATAGGGTGTTCCGAAACCATTCGTTGAAATTAATGCACGAGTTAGATAACATCAAAACAAATATTTAGTTATGGTACATATGGTCTCTGACAGCAATCTATAATGTTGGGGACGATTTATACAGAACGTTTAGCATGGTTATTACAGCAGTGTTATTAACAGCGATTGCTCGAACGGGTGACGAATGGCCTGTATTCACGTAGTACACCGTCAGACCACGACTGTCGTGTCCGTTTGAAAGTTTCTGGGATGTCCGCAATAGTACCAGCAGCGGTGGAAATTCTAGTGACGAGATGTTCTGTTTCCACAACGGCTTGATGCACCGCCTGCTTCATACGCTCCCAGAGGAAGAAATCCAGCACGTGAGGACAGGTGACCTGGGAGGCCAGGACACAGGCCCACCTCGGTCGATCCATCCATTCCCAAAAGGGCTCTGAGATGATTCCTCACACCAGTGCTTTAATGGGCTGGCGCTCCATCGTGCTGAAAGCACATCACTTATCTAACTATCAGTAATACAAGCTCCTTCAGTTCTGACAACACACACTCTACGAAAATTCGGCATCTCCCGTTCTTTGAGGCACAATGGAAGAATGTGTGGTACAATCAACCTATCACCGAGAACGCCGTTCCACAAATTAACACAGAATCGCTGTTGATGAGCTGTTTCGAGCGCTTCGTGCCCAAACTGCGGATTACTGGATAACCTTCAAGACTAAACAAAGTCTCGTCGGCACACAGGACCTCGGCCAGAAATGAATAGTGCAGGGCAGTCTATTGTAAGAATCACTGTGCGAACTGACGGCACTGGGCGAGGTCTGCATATGTTACTGCTGCCAAGAAGATAGAAAGGATGAAGCTGCTAGCTATGTAATGCATTCCACACGAGTCTATGTCTGGCGCCAAGAATGAGTGTACTTCTAGATGGAGTGTCTTCAACATGTAGTAGAATATCTGGGGTTCGCACTGTTAGATTCCGACCTGTATCATCCATGCAT
Source organism: Schistocerca americana (assembly GCF_021461395.2). Taxonomy (NCBI): domain Eukaryota; kingdom Metazoa; phylum Arthropoda; class Insecta; order Orthoptera; family Acrididae; genus Schistocerca; species Schistocerca americana. The sequence goes on along the minus strand of NC_060119.1, from coordinate 217,637,646 downwards.
ACACGGGAAAATCTACGTGATTACTCTGCTATTCATAATAAAGTGCTTGGCAGAGTGTTCAATGAACCACCTTCAAGCTGTCTCTCTACCGTTCCACTCTAGAACGGCAAGCGGGAAAAGCAGCACTTAAATTTTTCTGTGCGACCCCTGATTTCTCTTATTTTATCGTGATGATCATTTCTCCCTATGTAGGTGGGCGCCAACAGAATGTTTCCACAGTCGGAGGAGAAAAATGGTGATTGAAATTTCATGAGAAGATCCCGTCGCAACGAAAAACGCCTTTGTTTTAATGATTGCCACTCCAATTCACGTATCATGTCTGTGACACTATCTCCCTTATTTCGTAAAAATACAAAACGAGCTGCCCTTCTTTGTACTTTTTCGATGTCATCCGTCAGTCCCATCTGATGCGGATCCCACACCGCACAGCAATACTCCAGAATAGGATGGACAATCGTGGTGTAACGAGTCTCTTTTGTAGACCTTTTGCACCTTCTAAGTATTCTGCCAATGAATCGCAGTCTTTGGTTTGCTCTACCCACAATATTATCTCTGTGATCGTTCCAATTTAGGTTATTCGTAATTGTAATCCATAAGTATGTAGTTGAATTAACAGCCTTCAGATTTGGGTGACTTATCGCGTAATCGAAATTTAGCTGATTTCGTTTAGTACTCATATGAATAACTTCACACTTTTCCTTATTCAGGGTCAATTGCCACTTTTCGCACCACAGAGATATCTTATCTAAATCATTTTGCAAGTAGATTTGATCACCTGATGACTTTACAAGACGGTAAATGACAGCATCATCTGCAAACAATCTAAGACGGCTACTCAGATTGTCTCCTATGTCGTTAATATCGTTAAGATCAGGAACAATAGAGGTCCTATAACACTTCCTTGGGATACGCCGGATATTAGTTCTGTTTTACTCGATGACTTTCCGTCTGTTACTACGAACTGTGACCTTTCTGACAGTAAATCACGAATCTAGTCGCACGACTAAGGCAATACTCCGTAGGCACGCAGTTTGGTTAGAAGACGTAGCAGATGATGCAGTCGTCGAATGTTTTGTATTGTAGAACCCCTACGGTTCGGAAAGCGATGTCGATACTCCCTTACTGCGGCTCCTCCATTTCCGTTTAGAGACCAGTACACCAAATGCAGGTCAACAATTTCAGAACATGTAAACCGCTCCCCTTTCTCTGTTGTTGTCACACGGCGGTCATGATTGCGACTGGGTGGCTGTGTTTACAAGGAAGTCACCGCCGCTGTGACGAGGCGGTGGTGCTTGTGAATAAATCAGTTTGTTTCCAAGCAGACCTCACAGCCAACCAGCCGTACACAGAGCAGTTTGAATGTCAGTACACATTCCCAGTCACACTGAGACAACAGCTTACTGCAACACGACAAACAAAATGCACCCTAACATTACTAGTTAACTACAGAGACCACATATTCCCTATCGAAATATATGTGTTGATGTTTTCTACGTCCTGTCATAATCTGAAGGAAAATGTATGAGTTGATGTTTTCTACGTCCTGTAATAATCTGAAGGAATAGTTTCGGAATATCCTGTATAACTTAGTCTGTCATTTCCGTGGTATTATTTAGTGTTCAAAACTATTGTGCTTTTTAGAGTAGTCACAGTTCTTCTGAACTACTAGGAAGTCAAATCACCGTGCTCCCATAGTAAAATTTATCAAAACAGACCCTCCAACACACTCAAGAACATTGCAAAACCTAAAAAATTCCCGTACCTAGTTTACTACTTATTTTCGTATCGCAAAACCATTTGTAACAGCTGAGCTGTGGCTCTTGTCGCAAACAAGCGAAATGCCCTGCATTTATCTCTACAAGGCTTCCACGTCTGTTCACTCCACATATCGCATGCAAACTGTTGAGAAGCCTATGAATCGTGTGCACAAAATTCACAGTAATTCTGAACGGCTGTACTCCCGCCATCATGACGTTCAAACTCTGCAGACCGCTTAGGGACAAACCTTGCGCCATTGGTTCAAAAATGGTTCAAATGGCTCTGAGCACTATGGGACTTAACATCTATGGTCATCAGTCCCCTAGAACTTAGAACTACTTAAACCTAACTAACCTAAGGACATCACGCAACACCCAGCCATCACGAGGCAGAGAAAATCCCTGACCCCGCCGGGAATCGAACCCGGGAACCCGGGCGTGGGAAGCGAGAACGCTACCGCACGACCACGAGATGCGGGCTGCGCCATTGTGTAACTGTTCGATGCAGTGTATGCCGGCGACAGAAATATTGTTCTGCACATCTGAATGCTCATTTCACAAATATTTCTGGCGTACGGATGCACGTACGTACTGCACAGCAGAACACATGGCCAGTGGCGGTAAGTGTATTGCACCGAAGCTAACCTCCCTTTTCTTATCATCAAGAATCACGAATGTACTTGTAACGTTTATAACATTAATACAGTAAGCCGATGCACGTATGACATGAAAAGTTTATTCACATTAGACCATTATAGCTTTCAAATTTATATTAAATCTATTGTCAGATGGATCTCAGAAGCTTTCATGCTGAGGTCTCGGTTTGTGATCGTCAGTTCTTTGGTGCTGTACGATAAATAAAAAGATTAATTCAGTAAACAAGGGTATCCGTATGAATACGGCGAGTTGAGTTTCACATATTTGGCGTTTTGGCGACCCATGCTCATTTCCATTGAGATGGTTGTTTCCATAGGTTGATTATATTGTTTGAAGATAGAATACGTCTTGGTCTCTGCTACGTGTGTTCAAATCTCATGGCAGATAAGTTTCATTCACACCCACTTGAACCATGTTTCGCGACGGTTGGTGGGTGTGGTTACAACATATGCGACTCCTCTGTGCTGTAGAGAATTCTAAACGCCAGAGATCACAGACGTACCAACTACTCATTAAAATATAATAAACTCGGAACATCTTAAGATTCGTACGGGAAATTGTATTGAAAAGTACGTAATTTGGAAAACAATTGCATGCTGTATGTTCCTGAGCGCCGATATTGTCGATTATCTCTACTGCACCTCTCAAAATTTTTACTCATGTTGCGGTCTTCTCTACAAAACAGTTATACTCCTGCGCTAGCACAATTCACTCCGGAACTATTGGCTTAATTAACAGCATTAAATTTTAGGATACTGCACACTACAATTAATATTCAACATAAACGTGGCCCAATTTAAGAAGGAAAACGAAAACATTAGTTCCAAAGATACGAAAGTAGGAAAGATATTTGCTTACAGACGCTGTGGAGAGCACTATGACATAATTTAACAAATTTGGAACCAATGTTTTGTTTCATTACCAATGTGATACTTCGCCACGTGTTGTGAATGACCATCAACTGTGGTATCCTAAAACTTAGAACGATGCTTATTAATCGGATAATTAGTGGACTGTACTGACAGATAACAATAATTGTTGTGTGGAGAAGATGAAAAATTTACCTGGAGCCACCCATTACGTCGTCGGGATAAACTGCATACTAAGCCCTCCCAACAATATAGTCATTCATTGTATTAAGTACGTATCTGCCCAGATTATCTGATTTTAATACTCAATAACGTGTGCATGTTTGACATATTTTAATATAACGGCAAGCATTATATACAGCAGCGCCTAAAAAAATTTACAATATGTTGTATGTGTGGGACGTACAACACCAATAGCGAACTGGTCGTCACACAGCCCCCTTCCCCCCCCCCCCCCCCCGGAGGTTCCCCTTTCCCCCTTTACTGTCGAAGCTAGAAATGATTTACTCGTGCCTCGCTGCGGAGGGGGAGCACAATGACAAATGATGCCATTTGTTACGAGTCGATACCTGAAACGCTGTTAACTTTATTGTGAAACACGCAGTCATGCCCATTGTCCCCACAAATGATCATTCGAGCTAGGTATCTGCAAACTGCATTAGAGGAAAAATTACTTAACTGGGCCTGGGCGTTATTTCATTACATAGTCGAATATCGGATGAATGATCGAATGGCGGTCATTATAGCTGTAAACCATCCCTGCAGCTGCGCGGTGCGGTGGCCGCTTATGACGCAACCGTACGCCGCGTACTGCTTGCTACTGGACACTGACGCGAAACTAAATGCAAAACTGGGTCGACAACAGAAACATGTGGTGCAGTGCCAAATTTTCCAATACGTTGCGATCAGTCATGGCGCTACTGAGGGCTTTCACCTGTGCCTCTATTAAGCAGATGCTCTTAGTATATATTCCTAAGCATTTCGTTATTATCAAATGTGTGTTAACTACACTACATATGAGTATTTCTAAAGTCAGCTGTTTCGCCTCCACTAAAATAATTGAAACAGTCTAGGACAACATGGAATTCTACTTCACTTATGCAGTTGAACCTCGACTTGGGATTCAAGGTTTGATTTTATCTGTTACAACTGAATTGAGTTTACATGGCTGTTGCTTCTCCTGGGTGACCGTGCTCTGTATGTTAACTACACCATATATGAGTATTTCTAAAGTCAACTGTTTCGCCTCCACTAAAATAATTAGAACAGTCTAGGACAACATAGAATTCTACTTTACTTACGCAGTTCCCCCTCGACTTGGGATTCAAGGTTTGATTTTATCTGTTACAACTGAATTGAGTTTACGTGGCTGTTGCTTTTCCTGGGTGACCGTGCCGCTAAAACCTAGTAACTCCGGCGATTGTCGCACGGTGCCATCTCACGGGGTACGGAGCCGTACGCGCGAGAGAGGCCCGCTGTAAAGAGAAATTGTGTGTCAGCGAGAGGCCAGAAGATACAAGACTATAAACGACGAAATAAAATGCATCTTTTACATCTTTCTTTTGGACCCGGACATTGGCCCGGCATTGGCTGAGTTGTATATAACTGTTTCTGTCGACTAACGCTTTAGCACACAAATTATAGCATACTATTTTCATGTTATTTTGCGTGAAAAAGGCTAGAATATGTTACCACATCTCCCTTCTGAAAAGCTCAACAATAAAAAAATATTTTCTCCATATCATGTAGAGGTGTTCAGTTACTATTCTAGCGTTATCACTGATATTCAGATTTTTCTCTGTATCCTGCAACAGGATACCTACCTAATACGTTCCAAAGCGCCGCGCGTAATAAGGAGATTCTCCAGTGCTCATACCTCGGGTTCTACAGGAGATAACAAGTTAGGGTCAAGTCCTTTAGGCTAGGGACCATTTGCATATTCAACAAAAGGATCGTCGTAGTGTCACTACCCTACAGTACAGAGTCAAAATGTGAATAATGCACACTCCTACTACTTATGCAAATGGAGCCAGTTGGTTGGTTCTTTTTGCATTTGTTGTGATCTACGGTAGGCTCAATGGAGCTTGTCCGCAGCTCGTGATCTCGTGATCACGTTATCGCTTCCCGAGCACGAGTTCGCGGGTTCTATTCCCGGCGGGGTCAGGGATTTTCACCTGCCTCGAGATGGCTGGGTATTTGTTTTGCCCTCATCATTTCATCGTCATTCATGAAAGTGGCAAGATTGGGGTGAACAGAGGTTAGAAATTCGTACGGGCGCTGATAACCGCCTGTTGAGCGCTTGACAAACCAAACATCATCATCGATGGCGCTTATGGTGGACCCATTGGTTCATAGGTGGTTCCTCGGGAAACCCCACAAAAAGTATTTTTTATTATATTTCTGCCGACACGAGCGGACCAAAACCCAACCGAGGATTCCAAGACAGCTATACACAGCAAATACCTGAACTTTTTATGTCATATTCGTAAGATACCGATCTTGACTACTTTGAAACTTTTCTTTACATCTTCATCCGTTTACAAGATACAGTTTTGAAGTACCCTACTTCTACTCGTAAAATACGAAATGAACAAAACAAACACCTGTTTTCAGTGCTCTCATTACACATTACATTCGTTTAGAAAAGGCGTCTTTTGAATAAACGACATTTGAACTACAGTACAGATGTTGATTTCAGTTTTTATTATTCGAGTACTCTACGGCCAGCTGTCGCTGCAGCATCTACGTTCCTGTACCTTAAGTTTTAAACCGTTATTCGAACTGCTTCTGAAGCGTGCGCTCGCTACCCTCTTAAGGGCCACATACTTAGAAGCGATAGATAAGGACGCCGGCGTCTGCAGGGTGCGCAAACTCGGCTCTTCCCCCCCCCCCCCCCCCTCCCCCGGCCTACCCCGCCAGCACGCTTCAGTTCCCAGACGGGACCTTCGGCGCGGCATTAATGAGGCATTCATTCCGCCATCCTCCCCACCTCTCCCGCTGCATAATTAGTGGGGGGCGGGTGCCTATGGACTGAAATATTCATGGCCGCCGCCCACTGTTTTTTCCCTCTTTACTGCCACGCGGTGACACAGGCGGCGGGTACGTAGTGACGTCACTAAGGTAATTAACCAAGGATCCAAGGCGGCTTTGCTGGGGATGCTTAAACGGCTTGACTCGAACGTGGAAGTCATTACGTACTTGATGAGCGTATGCTCAGCGTCGGTGACGCCAACTTGTATGCGCGGGAGAGAATTCCAGCACGTGATGGTATCGCTGAAGCTGTTATTTGTACAAAATGTTTTAATACACCATTATTTTCCGTGTGTTAATTGTTGTATGTGGGCGAAAGCTGGGTGGATTCAGGTTACCTTATCAACAAGGTTGAGGTTACGGATATAAAAGTAGCTAGGATGATTGCAGCTACTAGTAGAGGGGAACAATGGCAAGAGGGTGTCCACAATGAAGAAATCAAAGAAAAACTGGGAATGAACTCCATAGATGTAGCAGTCGGGGCGAACAGGCTTAGATGGTGGGGTCATGTTACACGCATGGGAGAAGCAAGGTTACCCAAGAGACTCATGGGTTCAGCAGTAGAGGGTAGGAGGAGTCGGGGCAAACCAAGGAGAAGGTACCTGGATTCGGTTAAGAATGATTTTGAAGTAATAGGCTTAACATCAGAAGAGGCACCAATGTTAGCACTGAATAGGGGATCATGGAGGAATTTTATAAGGGGGACTATACACCAGACTGAACGCTGAAAGGCACAATCAGTCTTAAATGATGATGATGTTATCTGAATAAAATGCTTTAATACGTCACCATTTGCCGATCTACAACACATGGGCATTACCAAAAGACATTTGTATCTACTCATACAGGGTGTGTTTAAAAAAGTGTGGAATACGCTGATGGAAAACTAAATTCGGGACCCCAAGAAGTAGTGCGGCGAAACGAAAGTTGGTAGCCGTATTTCCACATCTGGAAGGTGATGTACGTCTAAATTTCGTACTGGTCGCTTAAGAGTGGTACTAGTAGCGCCCTTGTGAGAATGCAAATCAGGTTTGCTTTAAATACACGCTGTAACGGTCGTGAGAGTTATTTACGTTTGAGATTGGATGATGATGATGATTCCAGAATGAGATTTTCACTCTGCAGCGGAGTGTGCGCTGATATGAAACTTCCTGGCAGATTAAAACTGTGTGCCGGACCGAGACTCGAACTCGGGACCTTCGCCTTTTGAGGGCAAGTGCTCTACCACCTGAGCAAGTCCTTGGGTAGCTCAGTTGGTAGAGCACTTGCCCGCGATAGGCGATGATGACGATGTTTGGTTTGTGGGGCGCTCAACTGTGCGGATATCAGCTCCCGTACAAATTCCCAACCTTTGCTCAGTTCAATCTCACAACTTTCAAAACATGGTTCAAATGGCTCTGAGCACTATATGACTTAACGTCTAAGGTCATCAGTCCCCTAGAACACAGAACTACTTAAACGTAACTAACCTAAGGACACCACACACATCCATGCCCGAGGCAGGATTCGACCGTAGCGGTCTCGCGGTTCCAGACTGAAGCGCCTTTAACCGCTTGGCCACCCCGGCCGGGTCTCAAGTCTCATGGATGATGATGAAATGATGAGGACAACACAAACACCCAGTCATCTCGAGGCAGGTGAAATTCCCTGACCCCTTTGAGACTATCAGACCAATTGTGTGATTGGATTGAGAAGTTCCTAGATAACAGGACGCAGCATGTCATTCTCAATGGAGAGAAGTCTTCCGAAGTAAGAGTGATTTCAGGTGTGCCGCAGGGGAGTGTCATAGGACCGTTTCTATTCACAATATACATAAATGACCTTGTGGATGACATCGGAAGTTCACTGAGGCTTTTTGCAGATGATGCTGTGGTGTATCGAGAGGTTGTAACAATGGAAAATTGTACTGAAATGCAGAAGGATCTGCAGCGAATTGACGCATGGTGCAGGGAATGGCAATTGAATCTCAATGTAGACAAGTGTAATGTGCTGCGAATACACAGAAAGATAGATCCTTTATCATTTAGCTACAAAATAGCAGGTCAGCAACTGGAAGCAGTTAATACCTTAAATTATCTGGGAGTACGCATTAGGAGTGATTTAAAATGGAATGATCAAATAATGTTGATCGTCGGTAAAGCGTATGCCAGACTGAGATTCATTGGAAGAATCCTAAGGAAATGCAATCCGAAAACAAAAGAAGTAGGTTACAGTACGCTTGTTCGCCCACTGCTTGAATACTGCTCAGCAGTGTGGGATCCGTACCAGATTGGGTTGATAGAAGATATAGAGAAGATCCAACGGAGAGCAGCGCGCTTCGTTACAGGATCATTTAGTAATCGCGAATGTGTTACGGAGATGATAGATAAACTCCAGTGGAAGACTCTGCAGGAGAGACGCTCAATAGCTCGGTACGGGCTGTTGTCAAAGTTTCGAGAACATACCTTCACCGAAGAGTCAAGGAGTATATTGCTCCCTCCTACGTATATCTCGCGAAGAGACCATGAGGATACTCAAGGTACCCTAAGCCACACACCGTCAGGTGGCTTGCGGAGTATGGATGTAGATGTAGATGTAGATTGGGCGTGGTGAGATCATGTTAGTCAAGAATGCCTTTAAGGCAACAAAGGCGCCATTATCAATTTGAAAGAGGTCGTGTAATAGGCTTCTGAGAAGTTGGATGTTCTTTCCGTGATATTGCAGAAAGCGTTTGCAGGAATGTAGCCGCTATACATGACTGCTGGCAGGAGTGGTCATGACAGTGTACGGTCGCAATGAGACCGGACTTGAGACGGCCACGTAACATTACCGAGAGGGAAGATCATCGTGTTTGGCGTATGGCTTTGTCGTATCGTACTACAGCTGCAATAGCAATCTGGGCAGTAGTTTGAACCACTGTCACAAATCTGTTACTTCAAGGACAGCTCCGTCCTGTAGCGTGCATTCCACTGACTCCAAACCACCGCCACCTGCGACTTCAGTAGTGTCAAACGAGAGCTCATTGGAGAGCAGGATGGAGGTCTCTTGTGCCTTGGTGCTAGTGATGGCCGTGTGTTGATTAGAAAGAGGCCAGTTGAAGGACTGAAACCAACCTGCCTGCGTGCTATACACACTGGGCACCTAATCTTCTAGTCTAGGGCACGCTTTTGTATGACAACGGCAACATTCTCGTTACCATCCCACACACCACAGCTGCAAATTTATACGTCAATCTGGTGATTCTTCGTGTTTAGCCGACATTCATGACCAACATTCCAGGTCGTGTTTTCCAACGCTAGCCACATATCGTTGTTGTAACCCACGATCTACAAAGTGTCGTCATGTTGGCTTGGCCTGCTCGATCACCAGATCTGTCTACACTCGAGCACACATGGGACGACATCAGACGATAACTCAAGCATCATCCACGAACAGCATTAGCCGTGCCGGCCGCGGTGGCCGTGCGGTTCTGGGGCTGCAGTCCGGAACCGCGAGGCTGCTACGGTCGCAGATTCGAATCCTGCCTCGGGCATGGGTGTGTGTGATGTCCTTAGGTTAGTTAGGTTTAAGTAGTTCTAAGTTCTAGGGGACTTATGACCTAAGATGTTGAGTCCCATAGTGCTCAGAGCCATTTGAACCATTTTTTTTAGCATTAGCCGTCTCTGTATTGATCGACCAAGTGCAACGGGCATGGAACTCCAACCATAAACTGACATCCGGCACTTCTACAACACAATACATGCACATTGTGGCGGTTACATCAGATGTTAATGTACAAGCATTTTACGTTTTGCAATGGCTTACATCGTGCTTACATTAACATGCCGGTTTGCGATGTTATTCACTTACATGCGTTACTTAAATCTACTTTTAGATCTGCAGCTCTTGTTCTTTCTTTTCTTTTCGCATTTGCAGTTAAATTATAGGATATGGGCTTCGCCTTCTTGCAAACACAGTTTTTCTTTTTTACCCAAACATGTTTCAGCACCTATGTGCCATCAACAGTGGGTATTTGTTTATTGAGAACTGCAAAAAGCGAGCATGTTTTTGGTTACAGCTAGTTTGACAAAGTGAGGTCTAGAGAACGTTTTGGTTCGTTTTGTTTCTTACTGTGATTTTACATTATATGGTTTTTCAGGACCGTTTCCATGGTGTCCTGCACTGATAGCTTGCCATCTGCAAACCAAAAGATGTAAATGTAAATTTCATCGTCGAGTTAGCACATCCCTTGATTAAAAAAAAACTGATTTTGGCGTGTTAAAATGTTCTCCGTATATACAGTATATTACTGCTCATGCTTCGTTGTGACTGGTCTTTCTTCTTTCGTGTTCAGAGGGCACTGCACACACGTATTAATGGTAGAGCACTTGCCTGCGAAAGGCAAAGGTCCCGAGTTGGAGTCTTGGTCCGGCACACAGTTTTAATCTGCCAGGAAGTTTCATATCAGCGCACACTCCGCTGCAGAGTGAAAATCTCATTCACGTGTTAATGTAATTTCTTTATAAACGTCTCTTTAGTTCGCAAAACGCGGTGAACACTATGTTGTTGTTTTTCCTAATTCCATCGGCGTTCATTTGCTCACAAGAGAGTTTGACACCGAAATTGAATTTTCTTTAATTTTTGTCTCTCTTTGTGTGTGTGTGTGTGTGTGTGTGTGTGTGTGTGTGTGAGAGAGAGAGAGAGAGAGAGAGAGAGAGAGAGAGAGAGAGAGAGAGTGCTATTGCCTTCTGTATGTGGAAGTTCTAATATCAGTTTGTGGTATGAGCTGTGGCTGGATTTCAGCATTTTTAAATCTGTTGTTATTGTAATTGGTTGTGCACAGTTATAAGCTATGGCTGCTGTTACTTTTTATGGTTCTGCGGTGTCCTGAATATCTTGTTTTAAAGTTCCTGTGTGTTTGTCGTATGTATACTGATTGACAAGTGTTGTATGTGAGTTCATATGTTCCTGACATGTTGAATTTATCTGTGGGTGTCTCATGTGTTCTGAGCTTTTTTTGATTTGTGTTGTCTGTTCTGTATACTACCCAAAATCTCTGTTTCTTCAATATATTGCCTAGTCTGTGGACTGTTTTGTTACTGTAGGTGAATAAGCGCCATTTTGTTTTGTGTGCGTATTGTTGTACTACTGTTACTAGCACGAGACTCTGCGGGGGCAACGTGAATAGACTCCGGGTTTTAGTGAAACAAAAGGGCACTGGAGACATATAAAATACCTGGCTTAAGGCAAGGATCACTTGTCATCGCCATAAGCCAGCAGTACGACAACGACGCAGAATGACACTTAACAGCAAAACGACTGGGATAAACCGTGGGCTCGAGACGTGGCTGTGCCTGCTACCTGCTCTCAGTCCTCCACGGGACTAGATGTCCCGGCCGTGACGATCTTCCATCCGCGTCTGCCGACTCCGCCGTCCAGTTCCTAGTGGAACTCGGCGCTGCGACGCCACCCGCCAGCCCACTATTGTCCGAGGCCAGCGAGTCGTACCCCAAGCACAGCTGTCTTCACGTTTTATAGTGGTGACGCAAATGGGGCAAGGGGTCGGTGGGATACACAACTCGAAGGGAAGCAGCGCACGTCAGTCTCGTCATGCAACAACCGCAGCCGCGTGCGGAGGCGAGGAGTCGTCTCCCGGGGGGCATACCATTGCAGCGCAACACGACACGGGCCGCTGACGTCAGTGCATGTGGCGTACAGAGACTATCGGGCTCAGAAGCAAGAGGTGCTAGCACAGCACCACGATGCGGAATCCATCGCCCGTTCATCGGCCCTATCCAGCGAGGAGAGGCGTGCCTGCCTCACCACGATCAATAAATGATTGCCATGGACTCCAAGGCCTGTCACCACCACACAAGGGAAACACCTCAACGCACCCCTCGCAGTTTTAGTGGTAAAATGGCCCAGTGGATGGCCCGTCAAAACCTGAAAACAAATCGATCACGGAAACAGGAAGGAGGTCTTTTGAATTGTGAAAAAAGAAGCAAATAGAAACATTGAACGGTACAAGCTCAAGATGTGCAACATCGAGAAAAAAGTAAGAATCACGGCGCCGTCGTTGTGTCGTCACGATGTTGGGCTGCGAAGCTGGAAATCCGTGCTCAAATCTCCAGAGTCCCCCCCCCCCCCCCCCACTTATTTTTCACAGAATCATGAACTTTTTTCCCGATCGCTGACAAGTATGTTCACCTTCTGCAGTCTTGGCTAAGGCCACACTATACATTGGACTGTAAAATTTGAATCAAATGGCTCTGAGCACTATGGGACTTAACTTCTGAGGTCATCAGTCCCCTAGAACGTAGAACTACTTAAACCTAACTAACCTAAGGACAGTACACACATCCATGCCCGAGGCAGGATTCGAACCTGCGACCGTAGCGGTCACGCGGTTCCAGACTGTAGCGCCTAGAACCGCTCGGCCACAACGGCCGGCAAAATTTGAATCATGTTAAGAATATATTACTATCGCAAGTAAATGTGTTGAATAATGAGAGCTGGCGAAATGCCGTATACACCTCCCACAGATATGAATAGAACAAATAGAAGGGTGTGAAATACGTTACAACAAAGGAATTCAAGAGTCAAAACTTGCACGTCGGTGTTGCAAACGGACGTTACACAACAACACAGACGCAAATTTGAATACAGCGAGCAGAGACGTCAACGATCTGACGGACAGTTCATAATTTTGTGCAAAAAATAAAAAAAATGTGGCATGATGAAGATTTCAACACGGATTTCCTTCTACGCAGTCCAACGCCGTGACTATACAGGGACGACACCGTGACCATCCAACTTTGCTCAGTGATGCATATTTTGAGGTTGGACAGTTCACTTTTTCGATTTTGTCTCTTTTTTCACAGTTCAGTACACCTTCTTCTTGTTTTCTTGCTTGGTCTGTGTTGAATTTTTTAAGGGATATCCTTTACTCATCTTACCACTAAACCTGCGGGGGGGGGGGGGGGGGGGGGGGGGATGGAGAGTTTCCCTTGTCAGTCATTCCCCAGCATGCCCAACACGTTACAATAACCACTCCACTCACTCTTGAAAGCAATAAATGCCTCCCAACGATGAACGGTGTGGAACTATCTGAAGTGATACGCAGTAAAAACTTCCGCCACCTCCTATCCTTCCTGCATTTCCCGCAGCACTCCTTCTTGGCATCCTCGCCTTCTGTAACCTCGTCAGGATATTTCGGTAGTATGCCCACCACACATGGCATTCCGAAAATACACTCAACACTGCCTTTTATCTGCTGTTGCCCCGATCTGGAAGGGAAAAAGGAAAGAACAAGTTTAACGTCTCGTCGACATCTAGGGCATTAGAGACGGAGAGCCTTTTGAGTGGCGATAGTACAAGCATTCTTTGCAGGTCTAATGATGAATTTGCAAAAAATATTACCTGCAAAAAAAGAGCGAAACTTGATCCCGGGTTGCGGAAAAAAATTAACAAATTAAAGAAAAATGCCCATATAAGGCCATTATTATACTATGTTCGGAGAATAAAGACTCTGCTGTGTTTCACTGTAATGTTTATTACTATAGGCCTATTTCGGCTTGATTGCCAGGTTACCTGTGGAAAAATGTACAGTTTGGTGCAATATTTCAAATCTTTAAGCAGATAAAACTTTTATCCATTATGGATGAGGAACACTGCGAATATGATGAGTAATGGTTTCTTGACATTACTGAAACAACTCGCCTTTTGTTTTGTTCTTCATTTTTTTTTTAATTTATTCCATTAACTGTTTCAAGCCGCCTAGCGATTCATCATCAGATTGTACAAATTTATTAAATGTCTGCAGCAGTGTGGGAGACATGTAGCTGTGGCAAGATGTATAAACAAAACATGTAAGCACTGAGTGTGGCGAGAATTATTCACATTATGAGATAGATTTTGTTGCCTTAGTTACAGCGATTAGTATTCGATGGTTGGATTTTGGTGTGCACAGTATCCTGGAAAACATAATGAGTATTTTCCAGTGACGTTAACTGTACTACAAATGTACATTTATTACATTATGCAGAATAATGTGTGCACCAACGTCCAACCAACTGATGCTAATCATTGTAAGTAAAGCAACAAAATTATCTCACAATGTGCATAATTTTCGCCACACTCAGTGCTTACATGTTTCATTTATGCATCTTGCCAAAGCTGCACGACTTCCACACTGTTGCAGACAATTAATAAATATGTCCAATCTGGTGATGGTAGGCGGCTCGAAACCGGTAGTGAAGTATATAAAGAGACTGAAGAACGAAGCAAAAGCGACTGGTTGCAGTAATTTCAAGAAACGATGAAGAAGATAATTCAACTTGTTATGTCACAGCCAAATGGTCCTTCCTTCTGAAGTCACACGTTGCCGACCCCACCCTGGTCTTCAGAATGCAGTTTCAGTCTCTATAAACTTTCGGCACATTAAGCCATCAGGCCACATTGGTTTCCGACTGCTCTACTTCCTTTCTTCCTATGGCCCTCCACAGCAGAGTCTGGTAGGCATGTTTCCTCTGCCATACTGCACTGTCTGTGACACAGTTTACACAGCGATTGTGGATCTGGGGCTACCCGGCAAACACTACCTCTTTCCATAGCTACCCTGACGTCATCGTTGGCATGGTTGTCCGTTGGCCGCAATGCCATCTTTCGTGCAGAAAACGATCTTACGGACAACTGGTTGACAATTTATATGATTATACCGTGAATTAGAAAAAAATTTTAAATGTGTGTAAATTCCTAAGGGACCAAGCTGCAGAGGTCATTGGTCCCCAGACTTACATACTACTTAAACTAACTTACGCTAAGAACAACACACACACCCATGACCGAGGGAGGACTCGAAACTCTGGCGCGTGAATTAGACACAGGAGGAGCCGAGCGACCGCTACGGTCGCAGGTTCGAATCCTGCCTCGGGCATGGATGTGTGTCATGTCCTTAGGTTAGTTAGGTTTAATCAGTTCTAAGTTCTAGGCGAATGATGACCTCAGAAGTTGAGTCGCATAGTGCTCAGAGCCATTTGAACCATTAGACACAGGAAGGGGAAATAGCGGTTTGTTGCTTTAATTTTGGACACCAATGTATGTTTTGTTAATGCTATATGTGGAGGTGTATTACATAACCAAGTCCGAGAAAGATACGTTATAGATAAGTTTACATAGTGCATACATGTAAGAGGGTACCCAAATATTTTCTTCGCTTTGCTTTGCAAATTAGTTTGCTGCATTTGTTCCGGTTGTTAATTTTCGTCAGTAAATGTCTCGCTCCTTTGCCTATCGAGACTACGTAACGCGAATGAAATCCAGGTAAGCCACCGTTCTTTGCATCCTGTGCGGAACGTTGAAAGAAAAGAAAACAGTCTCCACGACAGCGTAATAAATATTCTATGCTAATTAGTCATGCCCCCTGAACTTTAAAGCGTCGCTTCTAAATAAACACAGGTTAATTGTCCTTTACAAACGTGCTGACGAGATGTCCTCTACATGGCAGCTTTATTATGCTGTTTGTATTGCGTTACACATCAGACACATATACTAATGACACATGTAGCAAATTACAGTTCTCCTCATGTGACACTTATTAACGAGTAAGACGTAACTGCTAAAAAGATGCGCAGGATTAAAGAATTCTCAATTCAACATAAAGAAGAAAGCGAGAAACGATCAAAATAGTTAATAGGGACGCAAAACATCAAAGGAAACTGAGAAATCAATTAGAATGCAAAACATTTAGTTTTTGACGATGATGAGGAAACAGCAGTGGAGGAATCTGTGCAAGGCATCTCAATGGTCTGGAATACATACATATTTTTGTTCATACTATTGAGTTTACATTTGTGATAATGTAGGTTATAAACAGTTCTGGCAGTTCGATTTTCTGCTATGTGCTAATAATTTAAAGTTCTACTTACAGGTTTCGTGGGTGCTGTTCTACATGTTGCGTTATTGTTCCATTTTTAGCGCTGTTCTTTTTGTTATAATCGCCATTTGGACTTTAATTGTTATTTGGAACCTTATTTTTCAGACTTCGCAGGAAGGGAGGAGTGTAGGAATTTCTAAGGGAGCAAACTGCTGAGGTCATCGGTCCCTAGTCTTACACACTACTTAAACTAACTTACGCTAAGAACAACACACACACACACACCCATGCCCGAGGGAGGACTCGAAGCTCCTGTGGGAGGGGCCGCACAGTCCGTGACATGGCGCCTAAGACCGCTCGGCCACTCCGCGCGGCCAGGAAGGGAGGAATATACATAATTATCTCTAAAGCTTGGCAAATTAGGATGCAACGTTTTGGTGTGTGTGACTGACAGCGTAGTGGCAAAGCTGTTAAGTATTTATGATAATGATGGAAGCAGAAGAAATGAATTAAATTTTGTGCTACAGCCGGGAGCTGAACCTCAGTCTCCTTGCTTACTAGGTAGATGTGCTAGGAAATACACCATCGTAGCAGTATAGGTAACACAGCTGTACGATCCACACTTCTCCAATGCGCTCCCAAGCACAATCTTCAATTCATGTCTTCAGCTTATTTTTCCCTTCTTAAATCGTCACTACTGCTGAGGCCCTCCGGTAATGCAGAAACACCCCAACTTTGAACGTAATGGGGAAATCCTGCCTGTACCTCAGGCACATGTGATCTATAGATCCGATATAATTAACTTTTTCTTGACACACATGAGTCTCAGATTTATTGTTATTCGTATTGGTGACCTGTATCAGCCTCGATTTACAAAAATTCAAATAGACTGTTCTCCCAGCTCCACTCGATACAGCCAACAACGTCGGTACTAGGGAAAAAAATGAGCCATCTAAGTGCTAGAGTTACCAGTCCAGGGCCTTTAAAACCAGTAGGTTTTCCGCCCTGTTGATGTTTAATGCCGGCCGGGGTGGCCGAGCGGTTCTCGGCGCTACAGTCTGGAACTGCGCGACCACTACGGTCGCAGGTTCGAATCCTGCCTCGGGGCATGGATGTGTGTGATGTTCTTAGGTTAGTTAGGTTTAGGTAGTTCTAAGTTCTAGGGGACTGATGGCCTCAGAAGTTAAGTCCCATAGTGCTCAGAGCCATTTTTTTGATGTTTGGTTCCATTCAAGAACTGCACAGTGAGACAACAAGGAGTATACTGAAAACTGTAACAAGCGGCAAATATTGCATCCAAGGCCACGCGAGTGATTGCTGGAGTTTGACAGATTAGAGTTTTCACAGAACATCGCGAGAAGCAGTAGTTCGTCACTGCCTTTTCCGCCCTGTTGATGTTTAATGCCGGCCGGGGTGGCCGAGCGGTTCTCGGCGCTACAGTCTGGAACTGCGCGACCACTACGGTCGCAGGTTCGAATCCTGCCTCGGGGCATGGATCGAGATGGCCGTGGTACAGGAAAAGTGGTGCGCAAAACAAGAAACGTGAAACTCTCGCCCAAAACATATTGCGTGTGCCCTACAAAATCGATATACAGTATCCAACTACGACAGAAAGAACAAAACGCCCAAATTGAAATTGCGAACTGATTCGCTTCAAATGTACTCTATATTTAGTAGAACTTTTCTTGACTGCACTTTCCGGCAAGTCTGTTTATCTACTGTCCCACTCTCGAATAGCACGTCGCGAAAACTAACCCCTGAATCTTTTCGTGACAGCTCTTAAATTTATCACGATGAAATTTCGCTTCACTTTTGCTCCACATGGTCTTTATTGTAGAAACTCGGGCAAAGGCTTTCATTTGTTATGCACACTCTGAAAATGTATCTAAAAATCAGTACTGGATCGTACATTCTTTATGTTTTTATGAACACTATCGAAATTTGCTGCGAATTGTAGATATAGGTATTTATGAAACTCAGAAACCGATAAAATATTTTAAAACAGTTCTGATAAATGTACTGGAACTGTTTGGGTCATAATACAACTCTAATGGCAGGTTATCGAAAAAGTATTTGTACTGCGTTGCACTAGATAAAACTAAATGGTTAATTTCATTACAAATCAACGAAAAATGCAGATAAAATTGTAAACTAAATTCGAAATTAGCGTAGACTGTGATGGAACCTACCGTACATAACACCCAAATTTATGACGTGAGTGTACGGGTGTTAGGTGTGGGAAGGAGGGATACATTTGTGTACGTAGCCGTTACTGTGATAAGACGTGCCGAGGGTGAAAGTTTAGTCTACTTAAAACGTGGCAATATAAAATGCTCGTAATAGATTTAACTGCATTAAAAGTGAAGTAGCGAAACGCAAGTATTTTTTATTGTTTACATACTGCCGAATTATGACATCGTATTGGTTTTCCAAACTGAACTATTTACTTTTAGTGGCACTGTAAGGAGTCCTCGACGAAGACTTCAGTTACATAGCATGTGTGGAACCTGATATAATAAGAACAAAATAACAGCGCCGCAAACCACCGTCCAGTCGTCAGGAGAATAGGTACCACAATTGTCTGTCATACCAAAAGTACGCAAACATGTGGCTTCAGTTTAGTAATTCAGCAAATATAAACGGCAAAACACTTCCATACCCTAGAAAAATGGCCACACTCGCTGTTATAACAGTGTGAAAACCGCACCAGTACTTACCTACTCGTTATGAAAATAGTTTCTAATGCATAAGGTAACTGCCTCATTCTGTATAATGGCCGGTGACAACTGCAGACGGTAAGGACGTAGTCGTACGTAGACTAAAATAAGGGATTGATTGCTAAAACACTTCTTGAGATATCAAAGAATCGTCTATTTGGCAAAACGCTTAGCGCGGGATTAGCCGAGCGGTCTGGCGCTGCAGTCACGGACTGTGCGGCTGGTCCCGGCGGAGGTTCGAGTCCTCCCTCGGGCATGGGTGTGTGTGTTTGTCCTTAGGATAATTTAGGTTAAGTAGTGTGTAAGCTTAGGGACTGATGACCATAGCAGTGATTTAACACACATCAGAAGATTTTTTTTTTTTTTTTTTTTTTTTTTTTGGCAAAACGCTTGCAGAGGTTTGACTAGCGAGTTGAGATGTAACAAATCAATCGTCGTCCTGAAAACGTCATCACCAACAACAATAAAGTAGCTTTCCAAGTCTCAAACTTCTATACTGCGAATATTCAGACTAAAGCAACGAATGAAAATTTGTACCAAGGTCGGGTTTAGAACCTGGTCTCCTGCCCATTAGGCAGATGCACTAACCACTACACCACCCTGGAACAGTGGTTTTGTACAAGTGCACACACTACGCTAGCTCGACTCCTTCCTCCAAGCAAATTTTCATTCACGTCTCAGGCCACTCTGTATTCTACCCAAAACTCTAACAGCATTGCAGAGGCTCTCCAACTGTTCTGGAGAAATACCTCAGTTTCCAACGGAACGGGGGATACTGACCGAAACCCAGACACAAGTACTTTAATAAAATGAAACTACACGTTTCCGCTGGCCTAGGTGGCCGAGCGGCTCTAGGTGCTACAGTCTGGAACCGCGCGACCGCTACGGTCGCAGGTTCGAATCCTGCCTCGGGCACGGATGTTTGTAACGTCCTTAGGTTAGTTAGGTTTAAGTAGTTCTAAGTTCTAGGGGACTGATGACTTCCGCAGTTAAGTCCCATAGTGCTCAGAGCCATTTGAACCATTTTTGTAAGTCTTCGGGAAGCTTTCCAGGTCTCGAACATCTATAATGTAAACATGCAGACTGGAGCAACGAATGAAAAACTGTAACAAGGCCGGTATTCGACCCCGGATTCGAGCAACAACGAAGGTGTGTGAGAAAGCGTATGCTGCAGCCACTTACGAAATATCATTTACTTTGGTAATAATACGTCAAGCTTCGGATACGTATCCACTTTTCTCGTAAAAGTACTTATTTCTCGTATGGGTTCTATATTCCTTGAAGTTTCCGATACTGCACTGTACTGTAAGCGCCAAATAATCAGTGACGTGATTTATAAACTTCACTCCAAAGTGTGACATGGGCCATAAAATTATTTCACCATCAACCTGAACAGAATAAGCTAAAACAGACGCTTTGGCGTTATCTACCACTCGCCTATGCCCGATAGCAGCTCTGATGAACTGAACGAAAAGCGAAAGCGGTGCAGTGAGCACAACACAGCACAACTTGTTTGATTAGCGGACAGCTTGTTTCTGGGCCGTAGGCAGAGAATCCATTACGCGCGGGTACTTCCGCCGTAATGTGCGGATTTACGTAACATCCTCTGCTGCCGCAACACGCACTGCGCGAGTAGCGCTTTGTTTAATCCGCAACAGGCCACGCACCACTCTCAATAGGAGACAATTTTATTTTTCACTTATCCACACGCAAGGATCCAATTGCACGCGTGAAGAGGTAAATCCGTGTAAAAACTATGGCGCACGAAACTCTACTTAACGATTTCGTCATCCACTCGGACAGTGAGTTTACGTTAAACGGGTTCGATCCACAGCGAAAATTGCAGGCTTTGCACAGATGCCTCTATGCAGAGAACATGCGGGAGTTGCGAATTGTGGTTGACACACTTGGAAACGCGCTTTTGCATTCAACTGGTTGTTTTATTCTGCCAATCACACAGTAAGTAATTTAATGCCATGAGTTTAACGGTGCTGCTGATGGGTACAGCCGAAAGGCAATCAAATGCGAGCAAGAGCTCGCGGCTTGACACATTCATAATCTCTACTGAACGTTTTGCTTTATATGTCTTACGTAAAACAATTCAAACAGCTAAATCGGAGAATACTAGAAATAATTTTGTTGCAGTCTCGTATAAAGATGAAGTTGTCCTCAACTCATTGATTGGTTAGGACACCACAGAGCTTTGCTAGGCATCGTCCTACTGGGGTAACACTCGCTTGCATCCCTTTTGAACTGCCACTACTAAAGGAGACCGGTAGTTTAATGTGGAATCAGAATCACGGTATAGCTTTTGCATTACAAATCGTCTCCATGATACCTTTTTTGAAGGACATCATCTTTCGCCAGTGACTGTTACAAGTTTTTATTACACTATTGCAAGTGCGGCCTTAGGCCATTATCAAGTGCCTAAGGCCGAAATTGCAATAGTGTAATAAAAACTTATAACAGTCACTGGCGAAAGATGATGTCCTTCAAAAATTTTTTTATGAGCGTGAATCCCAGCTACAACAAGTTTATCCATGATACCTGCTGTTGTCCTGTCATTTGAACCTCATAATTTACCTTATTTGCTGGGACTCCCCACAGAAATGTTTCAAAAATGCACTTAATAAATACCCTGTTGAGAGCACCAGTAAAACGTGTTGGGTGAACTTACGGACATATCACACAGTCTTCTACGATTCCAGCCCATTTATTCATCTCCTGTTGGTTTCTATCCTGTGTTGTTTCTTGTCTATCAAATGGTTCAAATGGCTCTGAGCACAATGAGACTTAACACCTGAGATCATCAGTCCCCTAGAACTTAGAACTAATTAAACTTAACTAACCTAAGGACATCACACACATCCATGCCCGAGGCAAAAGTCGAACCTGCGACCGTAGCGGTTGAAGCCCCTAGAACGGCTCGGCCACACAAACCGGCTTCTTGTCTATTATTTCCAGATATTGCTTAATCTATAAATAGACTGAATGTTCAATCCATCGGATGGCATTTTGTGCAACAAAACACATTCAAAAGTTCTACCGTAGACAGTGATCGGTAGGCTGGAGTTCCTGCATTCGTTAGATCGGCTGCTTAAACTGACCTAAAGTCAGCAATCGATCCAGCGCAAATATGTGGGCCATAATTCTGACACTATGGAATTAACATAAACGCGTGCGTAGCAGTTGTTACTCAGTCCTCCGTTCTGTAGCCTCTTAATGTCCTAGAGAGAAGTACTCTACAGTGGAGTGAGAGAGATATTTGTGAAATACTTTTTGAAACCCGTAACATATTTTGTTTATTGTGTGAAAGAACAACGTTTCTGATCTGTAACTAGGTGTCGCAGATCTCCCTTCTTTGAGCATTTTTATGTTGTGAGTCAAAAATGCAGTGTAAATGAATGAAACAGTAGCGTAGTGTTGCGTAATTATTAACATGGCTGTTGTTTGTTAGTTTCTTTGGATTCTACAGCTGGCACTGTTAAAGCGAAGTACATCTGAAAGAGATGCGATATTCTTTAACGTGAAAGGCATACTTCGGTTTAATCATTTTGAGGTATATGTGCAGACTGAAGCAACGAATGAAAATTTATACCAGGGGTGGGATTAGAGCGCACGTTTTCTGCTTACTATGGCTCTGAGCACTATGGGACTCAACTGCTGAGGTCATTAGTCCCCTAGAACTTAGAACTAGTTGAACCTAACTAACCTAAGGACATCACAAACATCCATGCCCGAGGCAGGAGGCGAACCTGCGACCGTAGCGGTCTTGCGGTTCCAGACTGCAGCGCCTTTAACCGCACGGCCACTTCGGCCGGCTTCTGCTTACTAGGCAGATGGTTCAAATGGCTCTGAGCACTATGGGACTCAACTGCTGAGGTCATTAGTCCCCTAGAACTTAGAACTAGTTGAACCTAACTAACCTAAGGACATCACAAACATCCATGCCCGAGGAAGGATTCGAACCTGCGATCGTAGCGGTCTTGCGGTTCCAGACTGCAGCGCCTTTAACCGCACGGCCACTTCGGCCGGCTTCTGCTTACTAGGCAGATGGTTCAAATGGCTCTGAGCACTATGGGACTCAACTGCTGAGGTCATTAGTCCCCTAGAACTTAGAACTAGTTGAACCTAACTAACCTAAGGACATCACAAACATCCATGCCCGAGGCAGGATTCGAACCTGTGACCGTAGCGGTCTTGCGGTTCCAGACTGCAGCGCCAGAACCGCGCGGCCACTTCGGCCGCTAGGCAGATGCCCTAACCACTACGCCACCCTGGCACGCTGGCTTTGCACAACGGCACGAATACTCTAGGACATCTCCCTCCTCAATACAAATTCCCATTTACTCCTTAGCCGACTTGGTCTTGCCCCTAAACTGGAACAATATTGCAGAGGCTCTTCAACTGTATTGGAATAGCATCTCAATACCGGACGAAATGGGAGACCCTGTTTGAATCTCAGGCATAGGTGCCTAAATCTACATAAATAAATGTCAGATGTAAATATTGATCTATGTCACACATCGCAAACGAGAATACAAGTGCATAAGTGATTGATTGATTGATTCGGTGGGGGGGGGGGGGGGCGGGAGGGGGAGGACCAAATTGCGAGGTTATCGGTCCCATCGGATTATGGAAGAATTGGGAAGCAGTCAGCTGTGCCCTTTCAAAGGAACAATCCCAGCATTTGCCTGAAGCGATTAGGGAGATCACGGGAAACCTAAATCAGGATGGCCCGAAGCAGGTCTAAGTCGTCGTCCTCCCGAATCCGTGTCCAGTGAGCTAACCACTGCACCATCACGCTCAGTAAGTGTATTATAGCAGACGACGTATATCGATACCAAACAAAGTAAAGGTTAATCTCTCTCTCTCTCTATCTCTGTCTCTCTATTACGCACAGTTCTCTCTCTCTCTCTCTCTCCCTCTCTCTCACTCTCTCTCTCTTTCATTACTGTGTGCTCCAAAAGATAGGAAACACACCCACACATAGGAGGGCGCCCAGCTACCAAGTGCTCAGGTGCAATAGAGTTAAGGCTGGCTTTCAACACTGAGAGCACAAAGGAAGACCTAGTTCTGTTTCCACATTACGTCAGACAAATAATTCCTAAATGGATATCCATACATACATACGCAGATACAAGCCGAAACACGGCTCCACTCAGGTAGTTAGTATTCCATGGTATCAGTGAAGCATCATCAGTACTTCAAGATAGCATTAAGGCCACGTCTAGAGTCGTTACCATAAAGAGCCGAGTTGGACAGTACTCGCCGTGAGACATTTCCACTGAGTCAATACCGCGACTAGTCGGACCACACAACACAGGGCCCCGTTTCTATGTCGTTTGGCGTACTGGAGAAGTACCGCTGTGGTCAATGGTCTTTCGCAAGGTACCCGATTCCAGTTCAGTTATTTACTTACTGCTTATTTAGCCTGACCGGATTAGGGCCTTAAGGCTCTCTCTCACATCTGACGAGGAACAACACGTACAAAAGTCATTACAAAACTTCCCTACAACAATAATAAAAGTAATGGTAATTATGATAGTAAAGGGCATTTAGAATGATATAGATCAGCCTAGCACACGTCAAGCCATGTTGACTCTTATCAGAAGCGGAATGGATAAAGGAAGAGGAGAAGACTGAAATGACATTGACAGTGACTGTTAGCAAAGTCAGGATATAAATAGAGAACTCTGCCGACAAGGGGTAGGGGCAAGTTCTGCGGGAAGGGGACTGACGAGAATGAGCTGCACTGAATGTGAGAGAGATGGCTATTATGATACAAGGTGAACCATAAGCTGTCTTTTGAAATTTGGAACGAAATTAATTTTTCTAATATTTTCAGGAAAATTGTTCCATAGTCGGGTTTCTGATACAGAAGAATGATGTAGAGAACATGGCGCTGGTATGTGACAATAGAGGGTGAATTTTACTTGGTTGTGAACAAGTATTTCTGCTGTGCTGTTCAGTTGAAAAATACGAGGGAGTGCAACAACTGAGACGAAGAGAGAGCAGGCTCAGGGTATGGTAGGATCTACGCTTATTGGCACGTAGCCATGTTAATTGTTCGTAGTCTGGTGTAATATGATAGAAACAGTGCTCGTAACCCATCTATCGTGCACAAGCAATCATCGCCAGTTCCAGCCCGCGTGAGCTTTCGTACGAAAGCCCTTGGTGAATGGCATCATCATACTCAAGTGAGGGAAGTATTAGTGTCTCTACGAGCTTCTTTTTAAGCTCGATATAAAATGATTTCTTTATATTTCTCGGTCGGCGGGAGTGGCCGAGAGGTTCTAAGCGCTTCAGTCTGGAACCACACAAGACCGCTACGGTCGCAGGTTCTAATCCTGGCTCGGGCATGGACGTTTGTGATGTCCTTAGGTTAGTTAGGTTTAAGTAGTTCTAGGGGACTTATGACCTCAGCTATTAAGTCCCATAGTGCTCAGAGCCATTCATATTTCTCAAGTGACAGACGCGTCGGTGACACATTCTTACAGACTGCACCTGTGTGTCTAGTCCAGTCTAAATTATGGTCCAGAATTATCCTCAAGTTCTTTTCAGAAGAAGAAAAAGTTATGTATGTGACGCATAAGATACCGGCTAAGACCGTTTGCATTTTAGATGGGTTCACTACTACTACTTGCATCAGCGGTAGATGACCACAAGATGATTACAAAGCTGCTGTAAAGCACCCACAGTGCTCCAAGGCTCTCTTAATGGTGTGACGGGTGTTTTGCCCCATGAGCACGGCGTTTGGCTCTAAAAATTCTTATTGAGACAACGCCCTGAAACACAACAGTTGCACAATCATCCATGGATACCTTAACAGTCCTTTCGATCAACGTAAGCAATTGGGCATGACACAAATTGATTCAAAGAAACCAAGGAGTAAATAAACCACAATTACCAGACATTTTTCTTCCACAACAGGCGTTCATTATATAAGGGTGAGGGTGATTTAGTTGCCCCAACCGCTGCGTTTTATGCAACCTTCAAATAACACGCACGAGACTTTGATATTCTCTTGCTCGCTACACCCAAACTGTGAGACCTAAGCAAAATATAAACAGTTTTTGTAGGAAATTTAATGTAGTTAAATTTTGTACTGGGATACGTTTTCGCCAGAGGCCATAGTTTCCGAATTATTCAGAAAAACGTACAAAAGTGACCTTCAAATTCGTTTTTCTTAGATGACTCGAAAACAGTGGTCTCCAGCGCAAACAGACTCCAGTACAAAATTTAACTACATTAAATTTCCCCGCGCGGAGCGGCCGCGTAGTTAGAGGCGCCATGTCACGAATTGCGCGGCCCCTCCCGCCGGGGGTTCGAGTCCTCCCTCGGGCATGGGTATGTGTGTTGTCCTTAGCATAAGTTAGTTTCAGTAGTTTGTAAGTCTAGGGACCGATGACCTCAGCAGTTTGGTCCATTAAGAATCCACACATATTTTTTTGAACATTAAATTTCCAACCAAAGGTCCCGTTCTTTTTTTCTTTGTAGTACGAATAATCTGCATGTGGTGGGTGAGAGGATACGAAAATCTCGTATGTGGATTTAGAGGCGATTGCGGGTTGCATGAATTAGATCGGTAGGGGCAACTGAATCACCACGTATAATATTAGTCCATAGACACCATCGGTGTCCTCAGTGACATAAACAACTGACATAAACAACTGTGGTACTCGTACATAAAGCTCTTCAGCGAACAAGTATTGTATCGCATTGCGATTACCATTCTGCACTACTGCGGTACACGGATTAGTAATTACATTCTCGGACATTGCAAATCTCAGTAATATCCATAAAATGTCGAATGCAGAGACCGTTAAATGCTCCTGAATTGTATCACTGATGTGTGTAGCTGGGAAAACGTGATTAACTGTCCACTTTAACGCACGGGGAAATCAGAACCGGGTAAAAAGATTTAACGGGCAGCCTGCGCTTTACGTAACGCTCACAAATGAATCGGATAACGTTTACTACAGAACTCATGAGAAACGTAATGTTACCAGCAGTTTTCTTTTATAGCAGCACGAAGTGGACCGACTACTTTCACTGCCATTCACCAACTCATTTTTGATACTCAAATTGCTTCATTATTTTGTACTGATCGAAGTTGAAAATCTTAAATTAAATCGTACAATCATCATACACAAAAAATGAAAGGGTATGTCTGAAAAAGAGGGGACATTAATAGCAAAAAACTGTATTATGTTCACATGTAACCATGATTGGCACTAAAAATACGAAAAATTTCTTAAGTGCACTTTTTTCATTACATTGTGTTAAGAAGTCTGGGGCTCTTCGTCACGAACCGTGCATACTTTATGTAATTTATACCTCACAGTAAAGTTCACGCCTCAGTCACTCATACGGCAGGACCTCTGCAAACATCAGTTGTATAAAAGTTTTAGGACTATTTTTATAACTATAAAACATTAGTTATAAATTTCCAGTCGTACAGCAACAAACTCGGATTTCAGTACATCGGCACCATTATTGATGTTCTTCGTTAGTAATGCACATAATTATTTGACATTTTCTGTAGACAAGGTTCCACTGACGGCCTTGGGAGAGCCAGTCCTGACAATACCATCTGGTGAGCAAGATGTGTGAGACAGGCGAAATACCCTCAGACTTCAAGAAGAATATAATAATTCCAATCACAACGATAGCAGGTGAAAATTACCGAACTATCAGTTCAATAAGCCACGGCTGCAAAATATTAACACGAATTCCTTACAGACGAATGGAAAATCTGGTAGAAGCCGACTCGGGGAAGATCAGTTTGGATTCCGTAGAAAGGATAGAACACGGGAGGCAATATTGACCCTACGACTTATCTTACAAAATAGATTAAGGAAAGGCAAACCTAGCATTTGTAGACTTAGAGAAAGCTTTTGACAATGTTGACTGGAATACTCTCTTCCAAATTCTAAAGGTGGCAGGGGTAAAATACAGGGAGCGAAAGGCTATTTACAATTTGTAAGGAACCAGATGGCAGCTATACGAGTCGAGGGGCATGAAAGGGAAGCAGCGGTTGGGAAGGGAGTGAGACAGGGTTGTAGCCTCTCCCCGATGTTATTCAATCTGTATATTGAGCAAGCAATAAAGGAAACAAAAGGAAAATTCGGAGTATGTATTAAAATCCACGGAGAAGAAATAAAAACTTTGAGGTTCGCCGATGACATTGTAATTCTGTCAGAGACAGCAAAGGACCTGGACGAGCAGCTGAACGGAATGGACAGTGTCTTGAAAGGAGGATATAAGATGAACATCAACAAAAGCAAAACGAAGCTAATGAAATGTAGTCGAATTAAGTCGGGTTATGCTGAGGTGTCATACGTGGAGTGGCTACTCGTAGCTATCAAAATGACATCTGTAACGGAGGTGCGTTCGAAGGAAAGATCTGTCATCGTGTTTCTTTTGGTGGAAAATCAGAGCATCGCATGTATTCATAGGCGCTTGCAGAAAGTCTACGGAGAGTCGGCAGTGAACAAAAGCACGGTGAGTGGTTGAGCGAGGCACCTATCATAATCGCTACAAGGTCGCGCAAACCCGTCCAGTCTACTGCATACCGGCCGGCCACACGCAGCTGTGACTCCTGCAATGCGTTTCTCACCGCAGAAATGCAAAGGAACTTCTCCTTCCCGATGACAAAGCAAGGCCTCACGGAAGTCTGCTCACCGGAGAGAAGCTGACAACACTTTTTAGGACTGTTTTTTCTCATTCGCCCTACGGTTCGGATCTCGCACCTTCCAAATTCCACCGGCGTGGGTCAATGAAGGATGCACTCCACGGGAGTCAGTATGTGGATGAGTAATACCCGTAGAGAACTACCAATCGGGCATACAGAACCTGCCAGTAAGGGGGCGTAAGGCCGGCGCATTGAACGATGATTATGTTTAAATTAGGGGTTTGTTGCGAAAAGAGTGGGGAATAATATGGTGTATCGGAATCCTGAATAAATGCAAACTGCTTCCAGAGAAAAAAGTGTTGTGTTACTTATTGAATGACCCTTGGATTTTCGTCGTAGCGTCACCAATCAAACGGCATTTTAATCTGTGACAAGGCCACTGTTAGGCTCTCAAAATAATTAAATTTTTTGTTCTGAAGAAGATTCCATTACTGGAATCGAGACCTAGGTAAACGAGTAAAAATTACCTTGCAACTGAAGGCTGAAAAAATTGTTTATTTTCTATACATATACGGTTGCTGACACGCTGCATTATGTTAAAGATTTGTTCCTCAAACTACTTGCGAACAATTACAGCTCGGTGACGTGGCGCATTGTCATCCATAAAAATTCCTTCGTTGTTTGAGAACATGAAGTTCATGACGGCTGTAAAAGGTTTCCAAATGCCGATCATCATCATTTACAGTCAATGATCGGTTCAGAATGAGATTTTCACTCTGCAGCGGAGTGTGCGCTGCAGAGTGAAAATCTCATTCTGGAAACATACCCGAGGCTGTGGCTAAGCCATGTCTTCGCAATATACTTTCTTCCAGGAGTGCTGCCCGCATCTCGTGGTCGTGCGGTAGCGTTCTCGCTTCCCACGCCCGGGTTCCCGGGTTCGATTCCCGGCGGGGTCAGGGATTTTCTCTGCCTCGTGATGGCTGGGTGTTGTGTGCTGTCCTTAGGTTAGTTGGGTTTAAGTAGTTCTAAGTTCTAGGGGACTTATGACCACAGCAGTTGAGTCCCATAGTGCTCAGAGCCATTTTTGAACCAGGAGTGCTAGTTCTGCAAGGTTCGCAGAAGAGCTTCTGTGAAGTTTGGAAGGTAGGAGGCGAGCTACTGGTAGAATTGAGGCTGTGAGGACGGATGGTGAGTCGTGCTTGGGTAGCTCAGTTGGTAGAGCACTTGCCCGCGGAAGGCAAAGGCCCCGTGTTCGAGTCTCGGTCCGACACACAGTTTTAACCTGCCAGGAAGTTTCAATGATCGGTTCAGTTGGACCAGACGACCCAGTCCATTCCATGTACACATCCCACACAGTGGAGCCAGCTTCAACAGTGCCTTGTTGATAACTTGGGTCCACGCCATCGTGGCGTCTGCGCTACACATGAAACCTACCATCGGCTCTTACCAGCTGAAATCAGGACTCATCTGACCAGGCCACGGTTTCCCAGTCGTCTACGGTCCAACCGAAATGGTCACGAGGCCAGAAGAGGCGCTGCAGACGATGTCGTGCTGTTAGCAAAGGCATTCGCGTCGATGCTACCTGAAATACTCGTAGCCCAATACGGTCTAACTTCGCCACACTGTCAAATGGTTCAAATGGCCCTAAGCACTATGGGAATTAACATCTGAAGTCATCAGTCCCCTAGACTTAGAACTACTTAAACCTAACCAACCTAAGGACATCACACACACCCATGCCCGAGGCAGGATTCGAACCTGCGACCGTAGCAGCAGCGCTGTTCCGGACTGAAGCGCCTAGAACCGCTCGGTCACAGCGGCTGACGCCACTCTGTGCTACCGCATTCGTTCGCCGTACGTCCCACATTGGTTTCTGCGGTTCTTTCACGCAATGTTGCTTGTCTGTTTTGACTGACAGATTCTACACAAATGCCGCTGTTCTCGGTCGTTAAGTGAAGGCCGTCGACCACTTCATTGTCTCTTGTGAGACGTAATGCATGAGATTTGGTATTATGGGCACACCCTTGTCATTCTGGGTCTCGGTATATTGAATTCCGTAACTATTTCCGGAATGGAATGTCCTATGCGTCTAGCTCCAACTCCCATTCCACGTTCAGTGCCTGTTAATTCTAGTCGTGCGGTCACAATCACGTTGAAACCCTTTCAAATGAATCACTTGAATACAAAAGAAAACTTTGCCAATGCACTGCCCCTTTATACCTTGCGCAAGCGAAATTAGCGCCATCTCTATACGTGCATGCTGCTATCCCATGACTTTTCTGACTTCAGTGTATGTCATCCTCACGACCTATACATTCAGTATTATTTAAGAAGACCCTAGTATCGATATTCTGTAGCTATATATATGACCCAAACGCAAAATGATTTTCGATTTACAATATAGTCATGTCAATAACGTTGAAGAATAACATAATGTCTGCAAATCTATGTCACTTTAACGTTTTTAGTGCTATTAATAATGAAACAGCGCTGTCCTCCTTCTTTAGTGAGACACTGATTCGCTTCATTCACTGACGCTGCATTTGTGATTCGAAATACAAAAATGTTCAAGGCAAAGAGATCTCGGGCACAAGCTACACGTCTGACATAGTGAACAAGGCATGTTCCAGTGTTAAAGCAGTATTTCACAAACCTGTTACTCTGCTGTACTACTCGCTCGGGCTTTAAGCGACTGTAGTGGGCAATTGACAAAGACGCGATGCACACGAAATTTAAATTACCGCAACATGAGAATAATATCCAGGGAAATCAGGCTCAAAAGGGCAAGTTTTGCTGGACATGTAGTTAGGATGAGTATGGACAGAATGACGAAGAGAGTGTGGGAAACAACAGGAAGGACAAGGGGGAAGACAGGAACCAAGTGGGTTGTTGAACTTCGGAAGGACTGGTTGGAATTGGGGATCAAGGTCGAAGGAAAGGAAAATTGGAGGAACAAATAGACAAATGTGCCGGAGATCAATGACAGAGAAGAATGCAGGAAAAGATTAGAGTGTCACCAGTGGAGCCGACAGGAGAAACGGAAACTGAAGATCTCGGAGGAAGAGCGGGAGAGAAGAAGAGAAAGAATGAAGATGTTCTGGGAGAAGAAGAGGAAAATGCAGTCCACGAAGGGGCTACCCGTGGTCCTACAGAGGCCTAAACGCAAGAAGAAGAAGAAGAAGTAGATGGTCATAACTGCGTACTATCGGAATTATGGTCCACTTTTCGCGCGAGATGGCTCACTGGAACCAGTGTCTTGCACCTGTACTTTTCCCTACTTGCAATATAAGGTTAAGTTCGTAATGTTTTCTTGTTAGCAGTTTTGATAAGAAACCCATGTTTTGAAATGTATCTGTTGCATAGAAAGTAAGTGTCCGCCCCGGTAGCTGATTGGTCAGCGCGACAGACTGTCAATCCTAAGGGCCCGGGTTCGATTCCCGGCTAGGTCTGAGATTTTCTCCGCTCAGGGACTGGGTATTGTGTTGTCCTAATCATCATCAATTCATCCCCATCGACTCGCAAGTCGTCGAAATGGCGTAAAATCGAAAGACTTGCACCCAGGCGAACGAGCTACCCGACGGGAGGTCCTAGTCACAAGACATTAGAGAAAGTAAGGAAAATTTCATCTTCTCGATCATATAAAATAAATTTGTAGATCGGGTCACTTTCTGATCTTCCGCTTAATGGTACACACGTAGAATGAAAAGAGAATGGTCTTGGTTCTCACTGTTGTAATTAAGGCATTACATACCACTTTTGTGTGACTCAAGAACGGTTGCGAGAAACTGCTGCATTCGCAAATATGAGGGTTGACTGTGGTGCTTTATGGATGCACCTCCCTCGACTTTGAAGACGGCGTCCTTTGTTACGTGGAAGAGAACCTGACGGAGGATAAACATCGCCCATTCCATGGGACCCAACACAGCACGTACGACAGAGCTCATTGTCTCCGCCGTGCGCGTACTGTGAAAGTGATCCGATGTTCAGTCTTGTTATACGTCACAACAGTAGATTTCCGGTCATGCTTTTCATATGAAAACTTTGTTTATTAAGTCCGCTCTACAATCGCTGAAAGCCTGTAATAGGAATTGTTAAACACCATTACTCCACAAGCTACCTAATATTTGTAGAGCACTGTTCGCAAAGAGTGAGGTTAGAAGGGTGTTTGCCGAGCCGGGCGGGAAGTTTTGGTAAGCTTTCCGCTGACGGCGGCCACGCAGAGGGCGTATCCCGATACACGGAGCCCGAGAACGGCAAACTTTCGCAGTGGCCATCTCGTCCCCCGCTGCGGCCCGTTATGAGCAGGGATAATCGATAACGCGCGTAATAAAGATGGAGGGGCTGACAGAGTAAATCAGATTTCGCCCGTTCCGTTTCGTGGCTTTTATTTCCCTTCCTGGTGCGCCCAGCCTGGCTCCCTCGCCCTCTACACCTTCTGCAATCCTCAAAGCTCCCAGCAAGTTCACTTCATCTGCGGCAGAAATTGCTCCCGCGGCTTAATATTTGCGTGCGCGAAATTATCGGCCACGCCGGCCGGCAAAAGAAACCTCTCCAGCTGCGCTTCCCTCCTTCTTCCGGCGGCGTCTGCCGACCCAATTAACGTGAGGCGGATTCATTCTCGCAAGGCTGGCGCGCCCGTAGCGAGCAGGACTTCAAAAGCACAGAGCAGTCTGCGCGTCACGATTTAACGATCTACGAACACCAGGTAGAGGTAGCCAACGCGCCAAGACAGCCTTAAAGCAGATAGTCTGCTCCATGTCATGTTTCTGAGTTCTACGCAGAAACGAATGCAACTGCCACTTTTTTTGTGATCCATTGTTCTACTACGCCACCAACTACCGTAGGCTACGTGAGACCATCCTAAATACGCCTACAGCTACTGTAGTTTTTCTCGTAGCTTTCGGACAGTTAAGGTCATACTCGCCTTAGGTGTGTTGCATATCCGGCGTTACCTCAGAACTGTTGCTTGCTTTACGTACGTGATTAATGTCTTACTACACTGAAGGGCCAAGGAAACTGGCACACCTGCCTAATTTCGTGTAGGGCCCCCGCGAGCACGGAGAGGTTCCAATGGCTCTGAGCACTATGGGACTTAACTGCTGAGGTCATCAGTCCCCTAGAACTTAGAACTACTAAAACCTAACTAACCAAAGGACATCACACATATCCATGCCCGAGGCAGGATTCGAAACTGCGACCGAAGCGGTCGCGCGGCTTCAGACTGTAGCGCCTAGAACCGCTAGGCCACTCCGGCCGGCGCACGAACAGGCGCCGCAACACAATGTGACATGACTAATGTCTGAAGTACTGCTGGAGGAAACTGACACCACGAATCCTGCAGGGCTGTCCATAAATCCGTAAGAGTACGAGGGAGTGGAGATATCTTCTGAACAGCACGTTGCATGGAATCCCAGATATGCCCAATAAAGTTCATGTCTGGGGAGTTTGGTGGCCAGCGGGAGTGTTTAAACTGAGAGAAGTATTCCTAGAGCCACTCTGTACGAATTCTGGACGTGTGGGGTGTCGCACTGTCCCACTGGAGCTCCCCAAGTCGGTCGAAATGCACAGTGGACATGGACATGAACTGATGCAGGTGGTGAAACAGGATGCTTACGTACGTGTCACCTGTCAGAGTAGTATCCAACTGCACACGTCCCAAACTATTACAGAGCCTCCATCAGCTTGAACAGTCCCCTGCTGACATGCAGGGTCCACGGATTCATGAAGTTGTCTCCAAACCCGTACACGTCCATCCGCTCGATATATTTTGAAACATGTTTTCAGTCACCAACGGTGCAATGTTGGTGCTGACGGGCGCATGCGAGGCGTAATGCTCTCTGTCGTGCAGTTCAAATGGTTCCAATGGCTCTGAGCACTATGGCACTTAACTTCTGAGGTCATCAGTCCCCTCGAACTTAGAACTACTTAAACCTAACTAACGTAAGGACATCACACACATCCATGCCCGAGGCAGGATTCGAACCAGCGACCGTAGCGGTCGCGCGGTTCCAGATTGTAGCGCCTAGAACCGCTCGGCCACTCCCGCCGGCTGTCGTGCAGTCAACAAGGCTACACGAGTGGGCCATCGGCTCCGAAAGTCGATACGATGATGTTTCGTTGAATGGTTCGCACGCCGACGTCGATGGCCCAGCATTGAACTCTGAAGCAATTTCCGGAAGGGTTGCTCTTCTGTCTCGTTGAACGGTTCTCTTCTTGCAGGATCTTTTTCCGGCCGCAGCGATGTCGGAGGTTTGAAGTTTTGCCGGATTCCTGATATTCACGGTACAATCGTGAAACGGTCGTACGGGAAAATCTCTACGCCATCGCTACCTCGGAGATCCTGTGTCCCATCGCTCTGGCGCCGATTATAGCGCCACGTTGAAACTCTCTTAAATCTTGATAACGTGTCATAGTAGTAGCAATAACCGATCTAACAACTGCGCCAGACACTTATTGTCTTACACAGGCGTTGCCGACGGCAGCGCCATATTATGGCTGTTTACAAATTTTTGTATTTGAATACCCATGCCTACATAAGTTTCTATGGCGGTTCAATGTAGATTTCCTTATAAATCGGAAGCAGTAAACCGTCTAGAAACTGAATAAGGATGTACAAGGAAGTGACAAAAGTACTAGGATAGCTCCTAATATCGTTTCGAACCTCCATTTGCTCGTCGATTGAGTAACTCGACATGGCATCGACCGATGAAGTCCCCTGCAGAAATATTGAGCCATGCTGCCTCTATAGCCGTCCATATTTGCGAAAAAGTAGCCGGTGCACGATTTTGTGCACGAAATGACCTGTCTATGATGTCCCATAAATGTTCGATGATGTACATGTCGGCCCATCTGTGTGGCCAAATCATTCACTCGAATTGTCCGGAATGATCGTCAAACCAATCGTAACTGTCGTCCAGTGAAAGGAGCATTGATATCCATAAAAATTCTGTATTTGTTTTGGAACACGAAATTGGTGAATTTCTGCAAATGGTCTCCAAGTAGCCGAACATAAACATTTCCAGTCAGTGATCGGCTCAGTTGGACCAGAGGACCCTGCTCATTCAATGTAAACACAGCTCACACCATCATGGAGCCACTACCAGGCTGCACAGTACCGTATTGACAACTTGGGTCGATGGCTTTGTGGGGTCTGCGCCGCACTCGAAACCTACCGGAAGCGCTTACCGACTAAAATCGGGACTCAAATGATCAGGCCACGGCCTTCCAGTCGATCAACCAATATGGTCACGACTCCAGGAGGTTCTTACGTCCCACACTGATTTCTGTCTGTTAGTACTGACAACTCTACGCAAAGGCCGCTGCTCTCTGTCGTTAATTGAAGGCTGCCGTCCTGAATTGTCCATGGTGGGGGTGAAATGTGGTATTCCAGTCACACTCTTGACATTTTGGATTGCGGAATAGTGGATTCTCTGACGATTTCCGAAATGGAATGACCCATGTGTCTACCTTCAACTAGCATTCCGCGTTCAAAATCTGTTAAGTCCCTTCACGCTACCACAATCACGTCGGAAACTGTTTCACATGAATCAGCAGAATACAACAGAATGCTCCGCACAATGGCGGGCACTTCTATGCCCAGTCTACGCAATACTACCGCCATATGCATATGTGCATATCCCTACTCTATGAGTGTAGAGGGTGGCGTACCCAATGCAACATTTTTGTTCTACATAGTCGTCCTCTTGTCTTTTACTGAAACATTATTTACACCACAGCTGAACCTGTGAATGTTTAATTAAGGTTTTAATCGAAAACTGTTGATTTGTGACGTAAATCAGTTAATGTTTTACGAAAATTAAAGGAAACAATACGGATTTATCATATAGACCGGGAAATCGCAGTTTCCTCAACTAAAAGGTACAATAAAAGATGCACAATACGAAAATACGCTACTGGCCAATAAAACTGCTACACCAAGAAGAAATGCAGATGATAAATGGGTATTCATTGGACAAATGTACACTCCTGGAAACTGAAATAAGAACACCGTGAATTCATTGTCCCAGGAAGGGGAAACTTTATTGACACATTCCTGGGGTCAGATACATCACATGATCACACTGACAGAACCACAGGCACATAGACACAGGCAACAGAGCATGCACAATGTCGGCACTAGTACAGTGTATATCCACCTTTCGCAGCAATGCAGGCTGCTATTCTCCCATGGAGACGATCGTAGAGATGCTGGATGTAGTCCTGTGGAACGGCTTGCCATGCCATTTCCACCTGGCGCCTCAGTTGGACCAGCGTTCGTGCTGGACGTGCAGACCGCGTGAGACGACGCTTCATCCAGTCCCAAACATGCTCAATGGGGGACAAATCCGGAGATCTTGCTGGCCAGGGTAGTTGACTTACACCTTCTAGAGCACGTTGGGTGGCACGGGATACATGCGGACGTGCATTGTCCTGTTTGAACAGCACGTTCCCTTGCCGGTCTAGGAATGGTAGAACGATGGGTTCGATGACGGTTTGGATGTACCGTGCACTATTCAGTGTCCCCTCGACGATCACCAGTGGTGTACGGCCAGTGTAGGAGATCGCTCCCCACACCATGATGCCGGGTGTTGGCCCTGTGTGCCTCGGTCGTATGCAGTCCTGATTGTGGCGCTCACCTGCACGGCGCCAAACACGCATACGACCATCATTGGCACCAAGGCAGAAGCGACTCTCATCGCTGAAGACGACACGTCTCCATTCGTCCCTCCATTCACGCCTGTCGCGACACCACTGGAGGCGGGCTGCACGATGTTGGGGCGTGAGCGGAAGACGGCCTAACGGTGTGCGGGACCGTAGCCCAGCTTCATGGAGACGGTTGCGAATGGTCCTCGCCGATACCCCAGGAGCAACAGTGTCCCTAATTTGCTGGGAAGTGGCGGTGCGGTCCCCTACGGCACTGCGTAGGATCCTACGGTCTTGGTGTGCATCCGTGCGTCGCTGCGGTCCGGTCCCAGGTCGACGGGCACGTGCACCTTCCGCCGACCACTGGCGACAACATCGATGTACTGTGGAGACCTCACGCCCCACGTGTTGAGCAATTCGGCGGTACGTCCACCCGGCCTCCCGCATGCCCAATATACGCCCTCGCTCAAAGTCCGTCAACTGCACATACGGTTCACGTCCACGCTGTCGCGGCATGCTACCAGTGTTAAAGACTGCGATGGAGCTCCGTATGCCACGGCAAACTGGCTGACACTGACGGCGGCGGTGCACAAATGCTGCGCAGCTAGCGCCATTCGACGGCCAACACCGCGGTTCCTGGTGTGTCCGCTGTGCCGTGCGTGTGATCATTGCTTGTACAGCCCTCTCGCAGTGTCCGGAGCAAGTATGGTGGGTCTGACACACCGGTGTCAATGTGTTCTTTTTTCCATTTCCAGGAGTGTATTATACTAGAACTGATATGTGATTACATTTTCACGCAATTTGGGTGCCTAGATCCTGAGAAATCAGTACCCAGAACAACCACCTCTGGCCGTAATAACAGCCTTGATACGCCTGGGAATTGAGTCAAACAGAGCTTGGATGGCGTGTACAGGTACAGCTGCCCATGCAGCGTCAACACGATACCACAGTTCATCAAGAGTAGTGACTGGCGTATTGTGACGAGCCAGTTGCTCGGCCAACATTGACCAGACGTTTTCAGTTGTTGAGAGATCTGGAGAATGTGCTGGTCAGGGCAGCAGTCGAACATTTTCTGCATCCAGAAAGGCTCGTACAGTACCTGCAACATGCGGTCGTGCATTATCCTGCTGAAGTGTAGGGTTTCGCAGGGATCGAATGAAGGGTAGAGCCACGGGTCGTAACACATCTGAAATGTAACGTCACTGTTCAAAGTGCCGTCAATGCGAACAAGAGGTGACCCGGAGTGTAACCAATGGCACCCCATACCATCACGCCGGGCAACGCCTGTCAACTGCTGTTTGAGTATGAAAAATCAGTTGGAAACTTTCCTCATGTCAGCAAGTTGCAATTGTCGCAACCAGCGCCAGCCTTGTGTGAATGCTCTGAAAAGCTAATCATTTGCATATCACAGCATCTTCTTCCTGTCGGTTAAATTTCGCGTCTGTAGCACGTCATCTTCGTGGTGTAGTAATTTTAATGGGCAGTAGTGTATATCAAACATCGCTTCGATACTTCTTCGAACTTATATAAAACACATTTCTTTTATTCACAAGCAACTTTCGCATTTGTTAATAATAACTGTAAACTCTTGCCTTTCATTATGGTGAAGAACGTTTATTGAATACAAAATGTATTTGCATCAACAGTAATTGCTTCGGTGACATAAAGGAGCAAAAGCTATACGTTCAGTTAAATCTTATTAATTATAAAATGCAATTTTTGTTCTGTACGGATATAAAATACACAATGGACTAATACTGAATGAGGTGTGTCCATAGCTCGTGGTCACGGGGTTCGGGTTTGATTCCCGGTCGGATTTAGGGTTTTCTCTGCCCGGGGTCTGGGTATTTGTATTGTCCTCATCATTTCATCATCATTCGTGACAGTAACTAAATCGGACTGTGTAAAAATTGGGACTTTCTACAGGCGCTGATGACCGCAGAGTTGAGTGCCTCACACACCAAACATCATCGCTGAATAACATGCGGCTCTAATTATGTGCAAAACGAAGAAACAAAAACACAGAGAAATCATCAGCTCCCAGTTTCTCTCTTACAAATTCATTTAAGTTTCTTTTCCTACCAATGCCGCCAATAGTACTGGTAATCCTACCATTTACGACGACATTTATGTAGCGTACCAAAACTACCGAAACACGGTTGTGGTAGACCGTACGTCTGGTGAAGTATCATCGGAAGTCAAGATCTTCTCAATTTCTTTTGAAAGAGACTTTGGCTGTGATTGGTGATGTTGCCAGATTCCTTACTGACTGCTTGGGTGATGGCAGGTATGATAGCTTGAGAGTTGGGCTGCAACCCCTAAAAGATAACATAAATAATGAAAGATAAGCGAACTGCTATGTGCTCCAGGAGGGTACCACTCAGGTGCAACAGACTCTATGTGATCAAAAACATCCGGCAACCTCAAAACATACGTTTTTCATATTAGGTGCACTGTACCGCCACCTACTGCCAGGTACTCCATATCAGCGATCTCAGTAATTATCGTGAAAGAGAAGAATAGGACGTTGCGCGGAACTCAGGGACTTCGAACGTGGTCAGGTGATTGGTTGTCACTTGTGTCATACGTCCACAAGGTCTGCTTTTTCCGATGTGATAGTGAAGTGGAAACGTGGAGGGACACGTACAGCGCAAAAGCTTACAGGCCGACGTCGCCCGTTGACTGACAGAGACCGTCGACAGTTGAGGAGGATCGTAATGTGTAATACGCAGACATCTATCCAGATAATCGCATAGGAATTGCAAACTGCATCAGTATCCATTGCAAGTACTTTGACAGTTAGGCGGGGGTTGAGAAAACTTAGATTTCATGGTTGAGCGGCTGCTCATAAGCCACAAATCACGTCGGTAAATGTCAAACGACGCCTCGCTTGGTGTAAGGAGCGTAAACATTAGGAATGGTACTGTGGAAAAACGTTATGGGGAGTTACACCGGTAATATGGTCTACCTGTAACAATTACATGCTATCTACAACGTTTGTGTGCGTTTTACTCTTGTTTCTCAAACACCCTTTTCCGATTCCAGTTTTATCAACTGATTGTAATCGCAAATCCACGTTTCTTGTTCGGCCATATAATGAATACAAAAATTTCATAACGGTGTAGAGTTCTATTCTAGAAAAGGAAACGTCTAATAACATCCCAAACAAGCCTTGAGATCAGAGGAACGTTCATGAAAAACTGTCTCTTCCAGTTCGATACATGGACACTAATGAAGATATAAATGAAACGATATTAAGGACTTGAAATGCCATTTTACAGGGGTTCTTGAAGATCAACGTAATTTATCAAGTAAGGAAAGAACA
This sequence comes from Schistocerca americana, assembly GCF_021461395.2. Taxonomy (NCBI): domain Eukaryota; kingdom Metazoa; phylum Arthropoda; class Insecta; order Orthoptera; family Acrididae; genus Schistocerca; species Schistocerca americana. The sequence continues at coordinate 217,597,179 of NC_060119.1, read as the reverse complement.
CATCGTGTAATAACTCAACAGAAAGCCAAGTGTTTATTAAAGAATTGATGGCTCGAGGAAACATGCAAAGTCATAAGACTGTTGTTGGTAACTGTAGCTGACGTTCGAAAAAAAGGATAATAGGCCAGGTTTAATTATCGGTATACAAAATATATCTTTGACGTTGAGGATCATGGTGTTAGGCTGCATCAAGTCTGTTAGATGCCTGAAAAAAATTTAAAAACTGGACAAAACTGATTTCTAGTTTAGAGATGTTTCTCTACACTAAGCCTTCAGCTACAACTTACTTAAACTGTCAAGACTATAAAATACGAAATGTGTCCTACCGTACACAGCTTCTCCATAGCCGTAGGTTCTTACCTGAAAAAAATTACAAAATGTTACGTTAGTTGTGGTGGAGTAATAAATAATAAAAATATTTATTTATATTGCATTCGAAAATATTAGATACTTACAATTATAAATTTACTCTTCCAAAAAATCCTATTAACCGATCATTAGCTCTGTTCTCTCACATTTCCGCACTGTGTACGTATTCTAGGCACCATAAATGTGTGGTATAAGACACATAAAATTCGGTGGCTGTCATTGAAACACAAGTTAAAAATGACATTAGCACTAACTGAAAGCCCGCCAACAGACAGAAGTTATTAGCTGCGGTTTTACGTACAAATACGAAGCAGTAAATGAAAGGCAGCACGTTATTTGGTATACCCGGAACACAATAGGTTATTATGCACTAACACGTAATAAATACAAAAAACTTATGAAAAGAGCCATGTCATGGAAATTTACGGTTCTGATGATCTTTCTTTTAAGTTTTTCCTGCAAGTCAAGAACTACATTCTACATTGACAAAGATGGAGCTATTGTAACGACATTACTCGGCAGAAACAAGAAAAACTAAATAAATAAACAAACGCTGTGGAAATATGTTCTTGAAAATTCGGGAAGTAATTCTAGGTTTTACGGATTATCCCAGGTTTCGGAGGAACCGCTGTCACAAACTGCCTAATGATGCATACAGAATAAGTGTACCGTTAAAAAAATTCGAGGTTTTCTCCTAGAAATAAATTCGAAACAGAGCGAATCCGAAAGTTGGTACTCGAGCTAGAATTTTTGAAGTGAGAAAATGATGATATCCTTATAGAATATCTGGGTGCCGTTTCTTTAGAGCGATTGTCACAGACCAAGGGCTCCCTGCATTTCAATTTCGAACTGTAGTATAGGAGCGTAACAGTTTCTACAAGCCAGTCCTGTGGATTACGTGTTGCATACGCAGGAACTGAGCGAGTAAGTAGGTTTTCGATATACGATGTACATTTCTGATGCTCGGGAGATAACATGAAGCTTGACAAATGTATATGTGATGGCGATATACTGAGATGACGGAGGAAGATGTTGACCGCTATTATCTGACATAAAATCACCACAGTAACGCTGAAAGAGGAAGACAGAGATAGATAGATGGATAGATAGATAGATAGAGAGAGAGAGAGAGAGAGAGAGAGAGAGAGAGAATGACGTCGGTCAGTCACTGAACTCTTCAAAAATGAGGCGACCAAAAGAATCTGTGAAGTGCAGCTTTCAAGAATTTCTTTTTGAACTTTCTGACTGTCAGTAATTCGAGGAAATCACAGCAAAATTTCTTTCCTTGTAATAGTATTTCTTTCCCATCATAATAAATCAAAATTAACATGAAACTTTTCTGGATATAGTACCGTGTCATAACGTAAAAAATAAAGTTCCGACTACCGTTACAATGGCCGTCTTCTGGGTCTACTCGTCAATCGTTGAGTAACTGTTGGGTTCATCAGTTTTCGTGGTAACCGATTGTGGCGGGGTAAGCCTACACATTTATTTGTAAACCAAATTAGTTATTTCGACGAAATGTAAAGACAAACTTTCTTCAGCAATACTACTTGCACTGAAGTTTATTCCATTTCGCTTCACCAATTTTACCAGACAGTATTTATTACTCAGAGCCGTTATAGTCAGGACACAGGATTTTACTAGCTGCACAATATATTTTTACAAAAATTACAGTGTTATTTTTTTATGCATGATTAACAATGCAGTGCGTATGAATGCGTATCTGAATGCTTTTCTGTTGATATGTAAATTAGATCTCTTGTTACGTAAATGCAGTGATGGAGAATAGTAAATCGCTGAACATACCTGTGCCAAGCTTGAAGTTATTGCATGAACAAAATAATTTTTTTTGCTAATTTGAATTTCAAAATTCTGCACACTAAGTACAGTTTTACCACTGAGACTTATCGCGTGGCGCGCGGATGTGCGAATTATGAAAGATGCTCACGTCTTACAGAGGGCACCTTTCGGTTCGTATGGCATACAGTTGAGAAGTGAAGTAATGGGAAAAGTGTTGTCCAAAAATACTGAAACACCGACCGACATTTATTTGCTAGGGAAAATATCTACGTCACTGCGGAACATGTTTTTTCTTTCTAAGAGCCAACTGTATTTTCCTCGTTCAACAGCGTCTAATTGACGTTCTTATTTATGCAGGGTGAAAGGGGTTCTTTGACTCGTTATTCTTAATCGTAACCGATTCCTACGTTGAAGATATTTTGCCTCTTTGTTGGAAGAACTCACACAGGAAAATTATCATGGACCTTTCGAAGAGTGGTCCTGAAACAAAGCGTACAATAAACTAAAGATTAAGAAGACACTGGATCAGCGTGGCAAAAGTGGGTTAACTTCTACTGTTATCATACGACGTCTGTCTTTCTCTACCAGTATCAACGTAAAAACTTCCTAACCGAGAATCCTTGACTGACCTACGGTGCAGCTCCATTATCGGCCTGTCTGGATACTGCCACTGAAATGCGTTATGGAATGTTTTAGCGATTCGGTCCATCCCGTGACGTAGCAGTAGTAGTAGTAGTAGTGGTGGTAGTGGCAGTACAGGGGTTGAAAGAATATATGGAAACACCTCACGAAATGCATGCGTGAACATACATGCAGATGACACCCAAGCCTGCAGGTTGAGGTATTGTCGCTATGTCAGAAGGTGGACGAAAGCGTACGTTGAGTGTTCGTGACGTACGGTCACTGAAGAGGACTGTAACGAAAAATAAGAGGACAACAACTGCAACAAAATGGTTCAAATGGGTCTGAGCACTATAGGACTTAACAGCTGAGGTCATCAGTCCCCTAGAACTTAGAACTACTTAAACCTAACTAACCTAAGGACACCACACACATCCATGCCCGAGGCAGGATTCGAACCTGCGACCGTAGCGGTCGCGCGGTTCCAGACTGTAGCGCCTCGAACCGCTCGGCCACACTGGCCGGCACAACTGCAACAGTCACTGCAGAATTTTATTTATTTATCGTATGGCAACAACACCAAACATTGACAAGTACATAAAGTTTAATTTTACATGTATATCTAGTTAAGTATTTACATATAGTTCAGTTTTACTTTATGGCACAATTTCGTAAACATTTCCAAATTTTGAAAATTATTACCTTAATATTAATGACGACTTTAAGTGATATAATAGCAAGTAAAAGAAAAGACAGATACCTTTAACTATAGTACAAAACGTAATGATTGAAGCCAACAAACAGCAGAGGGAGTAGTATTAATAAAGTCACTGTATGGTCCAGGATACTTCCTCTGAGGACAGTCTCTAACAATATGTTGAACAGTTTGGGCCCGACAATCACAGGCTGGAGAATCTCGGAGTCCCCACTTGTACACCATAGCGTTGCACCTGGCGTGTTCGGTTCTTATTCTGTTCAGCCTTGTCCACTTATTTCTCTGCAGATGAAATCCTGGTAGGCTGGCAGTTGGGTCTTTGACGTCTTGATGTGCTGTTGTTGCAGCATTCCACCTCTTGCGCCATTCTTCTTTAATGTTGAACTCCTTATCATTCCTTCCATTATGCCACAGTGAATTGCGAGATTTTAAGCGGTCTGGGGGAGGATTGTTTAAGACTGTATGAATTGGGAGGTCTTGTGGGTAGTCGGTGTGGTGTAGTTTCCTCCATTCTCGATTGATTGCTTCTTGGCGTCGTAATTCAGGTGCTGGGGTGTTGCTTATGGTGTGCAGCCAGGGGATCGGGGTGGATTTTAATGTGCCCGTAATAATCGTCATTGACTCGTTCAGGTGTACGTCCAGCTTCCTCGTGTGGGCACTATGTTGCCACACTGGAGCTCAGTAGTCGGCAACTGGGTACACCAGCGTTAAGTACTGTAGTACGCAGAGTCGATGCGTCGGCACCCCATGTCGTACCAGCTAGTTTCTTTACGATGTTGTTTCGGGTCTTTAATTTTTGGCTTGTTTTCTCCAAGTGTTTCTTATACGCCAGAGACCGATCTAGTGTGAAACCAAGGTATTTAGGCTGGAAATTATGTCTAACATTTTGTTGGCAGAAGCTCACATTCAACTCCTGATTTGCAAAAAAATCGCTCTGAGCACTATGGGACTTAACTTCTAAGGTCATCAGCCCCCTAGAACTTAGAACTACTTAAACCTAACTAAACTAAGGACATCACACACATCCATGTCGAGGCAGGATTCGAACCTGCGACCGTAGCAGTCGCGCGGTTCCAGACTGTAGCACCTAGAACCGCTCGGCCACCCCGGCCGGCGCTGATTCGCAATTCTGTTGTTTAGACAGAATGCGCAGACTTCTGTCTTTGCCCGTGATGAGAGTTTTTAAGTCTCTAGATAACATAGCTTCTCTTTCCTCAAGTGTGCTGGTTTGTACGGCTGTGGCAAGGTCGTCGGCATTGCAAAACTGTTCGCTAGCAGTGTTTGGCATTTCACTGGTATACAGGTTGAAAAGTAGGGGTGCTAGGGCGTACCCTTGGGGGAGCCCATTTTTCACGGTAAATGACTTGCCTGTTTTTGTCCAGCGCTAACCTTGAAGTAACGGTTGGCTAACATATTTACCACATGTGTCGTCAGTTTCTTACTTGAGACTTGCTTTTTTAACTTAAGCAGTTCATCTATCCACGCAGTGTCATATGACGCTGGCAGATCATCAAAGGCCACTGATGTCTTTAGTTTCTTTTGGAATCCAGCCTCAACGTAGGATGTCAAGGCTAGGACCTGCTCACAGGAGTTCCGCTTGCTTCTGAAGCCAGCCTGATATGTTGGGGCTATGTTGTTTATTATTCCTTGTATTCTGTTATGGATGAGTCGTTCCAGTAGTTTGAAGCACACACTCAGCAGTGCAATTGGCCGGTAACTTGAGGGGTCATGTACTGGCTTTCCAGATCTGAGGATTGCTAATGTGTGTGCGATCTTGAACTGTTGAGGCACCCTTCCGGTCTTGAGTATCATTGTAGAACTGCTTCAGCCGAGATCTTCCCTGTACCCATTCGTGTTTTATAAATTCAGGGAATATGCCATACAGTCCTGCGGCGTTTCTCATTTTCAATGTTTGATGGCCTCATTTATATATTTTTCAGGAAAGGGGTCTGACAGTGTGGTGTTATCATGGAGGTGCCTATTGACTTCATTCAGTTCGTTCATTGCTTTTTCTTTCATGGTTGTGTCTATAGGGACCTTCTCAGCTCTTGATTTTGTGTGTAGTGCCAGTCCTGATGGCATTATCTTCGGTTGCTGATTGCCAACGTTGTTTGCAGTGCCAAGTTTTCTTGATAATCCCCAAGTCTTCCTTGCTTCATTAAGCTGCTCTAGTATTATTTTACCAGTATTACGGTTTTCAGTTTTCTATTGTGTCGTTCCAGCAAGGGATGTATTGTTTCCTGAGCCCTCTGGGTACATTACAGTTGGCTGCACCAATTATGACTCCCACGAATCTTTTCTAGTTTACAGTTGTCACAAGATGGCACTCGTGTCTAAGACTAACATCGCTGTTCATACAACGACTCATATGTCAACTCTCCGTTAGTCTTTCGTGCACTTGTGTGAACTGTTGACAATTGAAGTAGAACTGCGGTTTGTTTGCAAGGAAAGGGAAGGTAAAACATAAAGGACAAAGAAAAGTGAAGATAATGCTCAACCTGAGAAACCAACAAGGCTGTCTGTGTTCGAACTTCTGAAAGATTTAGACGTCTCACTACGCACACAACAGCAAGAAACAGATTTTTACGACTGTAAGTTAGATTCTGAAGAATGTATCAACTTCACCAGTTTGCATATTTCAAAAGCGTAGTGGGTCAGACTGCTGAACAGCTAGGGCTAGTGCAAGTTCGGTTAACTCTCAATGCGGTTGAAGAGTTCAATGAACATTAAACCGTGAAGAGAAACATGGACCTATCTGATCTTCGACTGGTGCAACTAGAGGCACTATACGGTGAACCAAGGTTCTCTGAAAAGAAAGAGAAAGGACTTAACTAAAATGATCCCACTTGTAAAAGAGGAGAAAAGTGGTTTTACAAGACCTTGTGAAATGAGTGAAGATGGGTATGATGGCACTTGTATCATTCATGTTAAAACCATGGTATACAGAACGTTTTATTTTCTCCAAATTTTGTATCATTTGTTCTGAAACCTACTAACTTTTAACGAAGACACATCCACTATGTGATCAAATGTATCCGGACATCTGGCTGAAAATGACTTACACGTTCGTGGCGCCCTCCATCGGTAATGCTCGAATATGGTGCTAGCCCACCCTTAGCCTAGATGACAGCTTCCACTCTCGCACGCATAAGTTCAGTCAGGTGCTGGAAGGTTGCTTGGGGAATGGCAGCCCATTCTTCACGGAGTGCTGCACTGAGGAGAGGTGTCGATGTCGGTCAGAGAGGCCTGGCACGAAGCTGGCGTTCCAAAACATCCCAAAGGTGTTCTATAGAATTCAGGTCAGCACTTTGTGCAGGCCAGTCCATTAAAGGGATGTTGCTGCCATGTAACCACTCCGCCACAGGCCGTGCATAATGAACAGGTGCTCGATTCTGGTGAAAGATGCAATCGCCATCCCCGAATTGCTCTTCAACAGTGGAAACAGGAAGGTGCTTAAAACATTAATGTACACCTGTACTGTAACAGTGCCACGCAAAATAACAAGGGGTGCAAACCCCATCCATAAAAAACACGACCACATCATAATAGTACAGCTCCGAATTTTACTGTTGACACTACACACGCTGGCAAATGACGTTCACCAGGCATTAGCCATACGCACTCCCTGCCATCGGATCGTCACATTGTGTACTGTGACTCGTCACTCCATGCAATGGTTTTCCACTGTTCAACGGTTCAATGATTACGCTCTTTACACGAAGCGATGCGTCGTTTGGCATTTACCGGCGTGATGTGTGGCTTATGAGCAGCCGCTCGACCACGATATCCAAGTATTCTCACCTCCCACTTAACTGACATATTACTTGCAGGGGTCCTGATGCAGTTTGGAATTCCTCTGAGATGGTCTGGATAGATGCTTGCCTATTACAGATTACTACCCTCTTCAATTGTCGGCGGTCTCTGTCAGTCAACAGACGAAATCGGCCTGTACGTTTTTGTGCTGTATGTGTCCCTTCACGTTTCCACTTCACTATCACTTCGGAAAACATTGGACCTAGGGATTTTTAGGCGTGTGGTAATCTCGCGTACATACGTACGACACAAGTGACACACAATCACCTGACTACGTTCGAAGTCCGTGAGTTCCGCGGAGCGCCCCATTCTGCTCTCTCACAATGTCGAATGACTAATGAGGTCGCTGGTATGGAATACCTGTCAGAAGGTGGCAGCACAATTCACCTAATATGAAAAACGTATATTTTTGGGGGTGTCCCGATACTTTTGATCACATAGTACATATGACAAGAAACCTATATAATTTTCCTATTTGTGTCGTGATCCCCAACTTCTATACTGCTTTTATGTAAGTGCTATACATATTTCATTGTTATTATTTATTATTATTATTATTATTTATTTTATGGCCTTCATTGGACCACTCTAGTCAAAAATACAAAGTTGTAAACAAGTTACACAGGAATACAATTCGGCTCAACAATAGCTCAATATGGTATTTAGGTAATATAATTATTAGAGTCTATTCTTATATGAAAGGTGTTTTGCTCTTCTGTCTGCCCAATATTTCGTCATTCTTTCAGATATTTTCTTTCTTTCTTCATCTGAGACCACTCTTTCCTGCACTCCTTTTATTGATTTTCATTTGTAGTCTGGTTTGCGGGTCTTGCAGTATTCTGGTTTTCTCTGTCTTGTTTTTTAGGTCATCTACTGTAATTTGGAGTTACTTTATATCTTCCTTAATTTCTGTGATCCATTTAATGTCGCTCTTGCTATTCCACAATTTTTGGATTATTTTTTTTACTAATTCTGTTCTCTGGAATTCTCCTCAGATGCCCAATGAATGAGATGCGTTTCTTCCTGATCGTGCTCATGACTGGTTCTATTTTGTTATATACTGTTTCACTGGATGCTATTCTCCAATGTCCATTTATTTTATACTGTTTATTTATACGTGTTCTAATTATTCTTCTTTCTCTTTTTAGTATTCTGTCAATTTCTGCTGTATTAGTTGTTTTGAAGATAGTTTCAGCTGCATACGTTATTTCTGGTTGTGTAACTGTTTTATGGTGTTTTAATTTTGCATCTATAGTTTTGGTAATGTAATTTGCGTAGTTCAGTCTTTTTATTCTATTCTCCCATGATGACTTCTCATTTAGATTTTATGTAATTATTTCGGCTAAATATTTAAATTTATCAACAATTTTGATTTCCTGTTCTCCTATTGTAAATTTGTTTGCAAGTTTATCTCTAAATCAAATTTTTGGTGCTGGACCTCGTATTTGTTTACATGCCACTTCGTCATAGTAACAACTCAAATATAAAAATTTATGAGTTGTCTCCCTTTTGTAGCAAAGGAACGTGTATCTTTCACTTGTCTCAGCGCTAATGCAAGGCGGGATATGGTCTGGCTCATCCCAAAAAATGGTCAACACACCTCGTCACCGAGGCAAGACGAAGCTAACGCCGAGTGTTCTCCTAGCAAGCAGCTGAGCCGATGGTAAGTGCGGTACTAGTGGGGAGTGTGAAGCTTCGTTTACGGCTCGAAGTTCTGGCAGGCGGAGTGCCGGCGTGTCGTGGCAACTCGGCGACGAGCACTTTTATTGTCCTCACGCTGCGAGCTCTCAGGGCCGCGCGCGCGCCCTTTTAAGGATGCAAACAGCTTGCAGGCGTTTTCCAACTTGGAAAGCCGTTTCCATGGTGACGCACGATGGTGGCGAGGCCATCGCGGCAGCGATACGGCCAGCCGGGATCTGCGTCGGCGTGGAGGGGGGCGGGGTCCGGCGAAGGGGTGGTCGAACGGAGGAGCAACGACGGTGGACTGGGGCCAGGGGGGGGGGGGAGGGGTGGAAAGCGGTTTTCCCGATATTTCCGCACAGATAAACGCTGCACTGGGGCGTGGGCCAGCGCGGATGCGTGCAGCCAGTAGGTGTGTGTGTGTGTGTGTGTGTGTGTGTGTGTGTGTGTGTGTTGAAGAGGGGGAGAGATGGGAGAGGGAGGGTGTTTCCATCGGAGTGAGCAGATTGAACTCGCCGCGGTCCGCAGGGCGGGGTTGCTCTAGACTTGGCGATGAGCGGGCCAGCCGGCGGCTGCGGTTCGCTCCAGCGCGGCTGGCTCTGGTCGCCATTTGAACGTCGCCGAAGGCATCACTCTGCTTCCCCGGCCGCCGCTCCTCACGCTCTCTGGAAGACTGGTTGGCTCCGGCAGGTGAAGGCCACGTACATTTCTCGTAAGAACAGTTGAAGAACTCACAATACACTGCACGCTATCATGGACGACATTTTCGTCCTTTATGAATTTTCTGCCATGGGCAGTAGTCCACGGTCCAAGGTATAGTTCCGTGTCGAAGTCGGGAGACCGTAAACCATAGGCTCACCCGATTCGTTTCCCTGGATATACACCGGGTGATCAAAAAGTCAGTAGAAATTTGAAAACTGAATAAATCACGGAATAATGTAGATAGAGAGGTACAAATTGACACACATGCTTGGAATGACATGGGGTTTTATTAGGACCAAAAAATATAAACGTTCAAAAAATGTTCGACAGATGGCGCTTCATCTGATCAGAATAGCAACAATTAGCATAACAAATGGTTCAAAGCACTATAGGACTTAACATCTATGGTCATCAGTCCCCTAGAACTTAGAACTACTTAAACTTAACTAACCTAAGGCCAGCACACAACACCCAGTCATCACGAGGCAGAGAAAAATCCCTGACCCCACCGGGAATCGAACCCGGGTACCCGGGCGTGGAAAGCGAGAACGCTACCGCACGACCACGAGCTGCGGACAATTAGCATCACAAAGTAAGACAAAGCAAAGATGATGTTCTTCACGGGAAATGCTCAATATGTCCATCATTCGTCAACAATAGCTGTAGTCGAGGAATAATGTTGTGAACAGCACTGTAAAAAAGCATGTCCGGAGTTACGTGAGGCATTGCCGTCGGATGTTGTCTTTCAGCATCTGTAGAGATGTCGGTCGATCACGATACACTTGCGACTTCAGGTAACCCCAAAGCCAATAATCGCACGGACTGAGGTCTGGGAACCTGGGTGGCCAAGCGTGACGAAAGTGGCGGCTGAGCATACGATCATCACCAAACGGACGCGCGCAAGAGATCTTTCACGTGTCTAACAATATGGGGTGGAGCGCCATCCTGCATAAACATCGTACGTTCCAGCAGGTGTTTATCAGCCAGGCTGGGGATGATGCGATTCTGTAACATATCGGCGTACCTCTCACCCCTCACGGTAGCAGTTGTTCTGTCCAGCGCCATCTGTCGAACATTTTGTGAACTTTGTTTTTTTTTTGTTCTAATAAAACCCCATGTCATTCCAAGCATGTGTGTCAATTTTTACCTCTCTACCTACATTATTCCGTGGTTTATTAAGTTTTCAAATTTATACTGACCTTTTGATCACCCTATATATATATATATATATATATATATATATATATATATATATAATTTTTGGTAGGAGAAGGCTCGAAGAGCTTTTATTCCGAGGATACTGTACACAAGTAGTAATGTATTATTCGTCTTATTATGTGTAGGCAGACGTACTCACATGAAAATAGTTTTGCATCCCACCGGTTCCCAGAATTCCTGAAGATAGACGACCAGTGTGGATATTGTATCACAGACATATTATCTTTGTTCAGAGACGTCACTAAAGCCGGCCAAAGATGTAATCAACCATGCATGAGCGGCGCCCATTTGACGGAGGGGGTCCGACAGCCGATCAGTTCCAGTCGTCCCACCAGGAAGGAGCTACACGGCTGGTGTTGTCTGTAGTTCTGAGTGTGTTGTCAGATGTGTCTGCTCGGATCACATTTCGCCCTATTTTGTGGAAGTGTATGTGAGGTGGAGTAGTGGGCGGAAATTTGAGAAGAACTGAGTGAAAACAATGCACTAAATAGCAGTTGATTGAGGCACCAACCAGGGACACGAAATAATGCGAAAAATGTAAGTACAGAAACGTACATAACCTCTACCCTCGAAACAGCTTTCCACAAATACACAAGAATTTTCTTCATGGCTGGTTTTCAGATGACATGCTGTCGGAAAAAAAAGAAAAAAGAAACAAAAAAAAAGACGAAGACAAGCAGTAAAATCGATCTATAATAATACAGTTCAGTTAGCGATGTAATTTTAAGGTGAGTGTCTAAACCAAATTAAGCAAATATTGTATTTCTTTGGCCTACAGCAGTTAAATTATTACAAATGTAATGATGTACTTCACAGAAATAAAAACTTGACCCACAGAAGATGACACATTGGTGTCGAAACATGTCTGGGTAAATATAAAAATAAACTAATTGTGTTTGTATAAGGCTGATTTCGAAAACAACCCAGTTTTTCTCGTATTTAGACTTCTCTCTGCATTGTCACAGTTGAATCTTGTCACTAACAGCAAGCGCTCCGCAAGCTATCAGCTTTAAAGTCTATCACGCGAACCATTCAAAGAACGATGCCTACAGACAAATAGACAATTTGACATAAAAATCAATCAACATTATAGATCCCATTTCACTAAAATAAATTTAAACAGATAACTTTCAAGTCGTGGGGCTCAGAGTTACATATAGGCAGCAAACAAAAAGTTTCTGTTTGGGGGCTTTGCTGCTACGCATATGTAACCTAACGCGATTCGAATATGAATATATTAGGTTGTTTTACAAGTTCATAGCATTTTTGTTTTGAGTGTTGGTATACCGATTGCTGTTTTTTATTTATAGTTCATTGTTGCTATTTGAGTTTACATATTTTCAATTGGAGAAAGGTAAGGGGAGCTGTGGTCGCTAGAAAATTTAGTGCTAAGTGGAGACATCGGAATGTTTCCAACCTATTCTTCTGCATGAGTTCAATAGAGGGATGACAGCAATAGAGTCCAGAAACATTTGCGCCATGTATATGGATAATACCACTGGACGGAGCACGGCAAGAAAATGGTTTTCTCGTTTTAAGGAGTTGACATCTCCGTACCTCCCACGTTCAGGAAGACTTACGCAGTTTCATGAAGATCTTAGAAACGCATTAATCAAATGATCCACGTTAGTATAGTCGAGAATTGGCAAATGTGATGAACTGTCATCATTCCACAATCGTGTGACGTTTGCATGCAATGAGGAAGCTTCAGAAATGTGGTATATGGGTACCACATGCTCTAAGCCAGGATCGCAAAAAATCTGCGGGTGGCCATATATGCATCTCTGCTAGCTCGTCATCAACTGGCTCGTGAACACCACCGGCCATTCCTACCTTGTATCGTTACTGCTGACGAGAAATGGCTTCTTTATGCTACCGTAAGGAGGACAGGAGCAGTTGACCACAGAGAGAGGTGGCGCAGTGGTTAGCACACTGGACTCGCATCCGGGAGGACGACGGTTCAGACCCACGTCCGGCCATCCTGATGTAGGACTTTCATAACTTTCCTAAGTCGCCTCAGGCAAATGCCGGGATGGTTCCTGTGTAAGGGCACGGCCGACTTTCTTCTCCATCCTTCCCCAATTCGATGGGACCGATGACATCGCTGTTCGGTCCCCTCCCCCAAATGAACCAACCAACGAGTAGATGAACCCAAACTAAGCAGCAACTTCCCGTACAGAGAAGTGCGCGCATTCAGAAAAGATAAAGTTCGGCATCTGGTGGAACAGCGACGGTGAGGTGTGCTACGAATTGCTTCCTCGAGCTGTAACAAGCACTACTGACATTTATTGTTAATAACTGAAACGACTTTCAGACGCAGTTCAAGAACGACGACCAGGAAGACTGCGTGAAGTGATACTCCGCCACTATAACGACCGTCAGCATTCTGCTAGACTGATAAACACTACACAGGAGGTGGGCTGCGAAGTCATTTCGCATCCACCTTATTCACCTGATGTTGCGCCCTCAGATTTTCACCTTTTCTTCTGTCTATCGAACAGTCTTCAAGGAACTTCCTTCCCGGAGGAGAATGCGCTCCGAACATGGTTCGATGTGTTCTTCACCCAAAAATCACGTAATTTCTACAGCCGTGGAATCTAGAAGTTACCCAGCTGTTGGCACGCTGTTGTAAATCGTAAAGGAGAACATATAACCGATGACTAAAGCCTCTGTTATGTGTCTCTGCCGCGTTTATTAAGCTTATGGAGCAACACTACGCACTTATGGGTTGGGTTGGGTTGTTTGGGGGAGGAGACCAGACAGCGAGGTCATCGGTCTCATCTGCTTAGGGAAGGACGGGGAAGGAAGTCGGCCGTGCCCTTTCAAAGGAACCACCCCGGCATTTGCCTGGAGCGTTTTAGGGAAATCACGGAAAACCTAAATCAGGATGGCCGGATTCAACCGTCGCCCTCCCGAATGCGAGTCCAGTGTGCTAGCCACTGCGCCACCTCGCTCGGTTTGCGAACTTATGCATCAGTGAAAGCAGCGACATGTCCGCCACAGGTTAGTGTGGGATTCGTGTCTTTCCGACTTCCATGCGGTAAATGCAGAAACATAAACTATGGCGACGATATTACAAAATGCGTCCAAACAGGATCATAGTGCCGTTATTTTTTCTTGGCTGCCTAAGGATAAACGGCGCCGCGCGAAGTGGCCGCGTGGTGCGAGGCACCTTGTCACGGATTGCGCGGCCCCTCCAGCCGGAGGTTCGAGTCCTCCCTCGGGCGTGTGTGTGTGTGTGTGTGTGTGTGTGTGTGTGTGTGTGTGTGTGTGTGTGTGTGTGTGTGTTGTTCTTAGCATGTTAGTTTAAGCAGTATGTAAGTCTAGGAACCGATGACTTCAGCAGCTTGGGCCCTTAGGAATACACACACATTTGAACAATTGATAAACAGCGGTAGACATTCATCGTAGACTGAAGAATGTGTGTTACATATCATATCTGTCGGAAACCACCGTTGTAGAATCGTACGATCCATGATAAAGCAAGTCCTCATATCATAAATGTCCTTACGCAAAAGTTACGCCAAGTGGTAGTCACTCGAACACAGTCCATACAGTCCTGTTCTCTCGTGCGGTCTGAGGCGCCTTGCAACGGTTCGCGCGGCTCCCCCGTCTGTGGTTCGAGCCCTCCCTCTGGCATCCAAATGTTTGTTGTCCTTAGCGTAAGTTAGTTTAAGCTATATAAAGTAGTGTGTGAACCTAGGGACCGATGACCTCAGCAGTTTGGTTCCATAGAACTTACCACGAATTTCCAATTTCCTGATCGATCACCGTGCGATTACCACGTCTTCTGTCGCTTAATTAAAAACCTTGAAAGGTCGACTATTCTTGTCGGATGAGGATGTGGAGCAGGCAGTTCTTCACGAGAGGGACTCGTTGGTTTTCTAACCGGCTGTCTCGAACGTGGTGCGTCAGTGGAATGACTGCCTCAATGCTCACGGTGACTTTGCCTGATTGGAATACCGATTCTGGACTGTGTGATCTTCGAACGGAAACTTTTTGGTTGCCCTTTACAGAAAGCAGAACTCATCCCCAATAGCAGCTCTACACCGCTCGTCGGCGCCAAACCGCGAAGGCAGCGCAGCGGTTTAATGACGTCATGACCCGACCGTTGCGTGTACAAATATAACAGCTCAGTTTGCTGAACTTGTTTCAGTTTGGAAGTATCTGAGGCTTTACAACCTTGGATAGGGTCTCCATAATTAGGAAAGGAAACAATAGGCACAAGAATATGCCTCGGAACACTGTCCAATGCCCATGAAACGAAATTCACCAACAACTGAAGAATTATCCCAGCAACAGCCAGGCAGTAAACATTTTTCGGGTAACTCCTTAAGCGTCTTTTACACCGACAACTTTCTTCTGTCAGTCGACTACTCGTTGCAAGTGAGTGTACTGAAGCGTCCCTAGCTTGTTATTTCTGTACTCTTGTCTCTCGCGAGTTGTCGTTTATATTTTACACGTCGGTGTGAAAATTCAGTGTGTCGTGAGACCCATCTGATGTGCAACATGACCCTCGAACAGAAATAAAGTTGTCAGGGACTGCCGTCGCCGGCCTGTATGGCAGAGCGGTTCTAGGCGCTTCAGTCTGGAACCGCGCGACCACTACGGTAGCAGATTCGAATCCTGCCTCAGCATGGATGTGTGTGATGTCCTTAGGTTAGTTAGATTTAAGTAGTTCTAAGTTCTAGGGGACTGATGAGCTCAGATGTTAAGTCACATAGTGCTCAGAGCTATTTGAACCATTTTTTGACTGTCGTCCTGACAGAAAGTCGAGTTGTTGTAACAGAGTTAAGGAACTTGCAATCAAAATGGATATATCAATGGCCAAAGCGAAATTTACAGTGCGGTTTCTTAAAGAAACTGAAACACTGGGAAAGTGTCGTGCAAACGTTTCAAAACAATAACATTCATTCTCTCAAGAATGTATATACAGAAACATAGGCAAGAATATACAGAAGGCAAAAAATAGTTCTTTTTTGAATATCGAATTCTTTCAAACTACCTAATAGTATTAATATTTATTTCTCTCATTCAATAGATCTAATTTTTTCACTATAGAAACAATGTTAATTAAAAAATTGTCTATTTACCTCCATATTATTTTGTTATTACGAGAACAGTGCGCTGAACAAGTTTGTATAAGTTTTAGTCTTTGCTGTATTCTGTTACAGCTTTCGTTCTTTCCGCACAGGTTATAATGTTGTATTTTTTACATCCTTGTCCGCGTAGCACACATTGATACTATTCAGTCTGTTCCAGTAATTTGCGTGTGGTACATATTTTATGATGTGCCTGTTTATTGCGAGTCTAGTTGTACATGTCTGTGGCTCCTACATTCTCTGGTCCAGCTATCATCGAGCATGGCTGGTATGTTATAGAAATCAAGATCTGTCCACTTGTTCTTCAGGTCTATAATGTTAATCAGTTTGTGGTATGGTTCTGTGTAAGGTCGTCGTTGGTGTAATGTGATGCGTTCTGTGAAATAAGTATGTTTCATGGGTTCATATGAGAGTCGGTATGAAGCTATTTTTGCCATCCCTTCTTATTTACGCAGAGTATTGACTTCTTCTTCGTCCAGGTATTGTAAGACTTAAATACGTCTCGGCTTACACGTAATTAGTCTCTCTTGTGGGAGAACAGTGGTAGGAGAAATATCAAGTCGTTATCTTACACTGTGGTACGATATAGGCGCACAGTACGAGCAGCTGATTTCCACCAGGAAGTCTCTCGTGTAAAACGAGCTTTAGGCATTCGTTATCGCCGTACAGCAGTAACAGACAGTCGTCTTCAATTCATCTCCATAAGTATGCATAGGAGTGTTTTTAATGATTTTACACAGCCGTACGTACTGGCAGCTGGATGTGCGTGTGGATTGATGTTTCTTGCTATGTCCAGAAGTAAGCAGCTTCATGAACTGTTTTCAGTACAATTTCCAAGAAGTTTGAGCCTGTCTACACTGCATGCTGTATTGAAAACACAGTCCATACGTGGTTGTCTCAATACTTGGACCACTCTAGGTGATATTTTTATTTACTACTGACTTACGAGTATTTTTAAATGTTAGGTTTCTTTTTTATTTCAATCAAAGATTTGAAGCTGGTTTGCACCCAGCATTATGCTACTACCAGTAATGATGTAACTTCCCGGATCCTCCCGAAATCATCTGAAGATGAACCTGAAAGGGTTCGAAAACCGGTTCATGTAATAAAGCATTATTATTGAAAAAAGTGACTGGTTGCAGTCGTGTATAACTTATTTACATACGTAAAATTGTTTTCTTCTTTTATAAATATCTCATATAAAATATTCTCTTTGTTCAGCATATAATTTAATAATATTTTAAAATTTAAAATTTTCAAAAACTGTTGTTGCAGTCAATAATATTCTTTCGTAATGCATCTTCTCGTTACATACACAAGCATCAGCTGTAACTTAAAAGATTTACTCAGTT
Organism: Schistocerca americana; assembly: GCF_021461395.2. Lineage (NCBI taxonomy): Eukaryota > Metazoa > Arthropoda > Insecta > Orthoptera > Acrididae > Schistocerca > Schistocerca americana. Next base: position 217,579,804 of record NC_060119.1, on the reverse strand, counting down.
TAAGCATGTTCAGTTTCCTCTGTTGTTTCTCCCAAAACTCTGAACAGAAATACCTATTACAAGTAATATTGTCATGTAAATGTGGCAGAGTTTTCTCGCTGATAATAAGAAAGTCGTCGGCGGTGTATTTACTTGCAATTTATCAAAGACTATACACGATTTATGTGACGTTTTAATTAGAGTAACGAATGAATTACTTGGTACAGTCTGCGAAACAGCAAATAAATCAGCCTTCGAGATTTTAATTTTAGATAACTTCAGAGAAAATAAACAAGTTGCTCTAATATCGAGGTCTCCATGTCTTACTAAACGTTTTGACCAGAACGAAGTAAAGGAGTTTCATTACAGAACGACATTATAAATAATGTGGTGAAAACAAACACTGGCAAATCTTTGGTACTCGTGCATGTTACAACTAGACGGATGACCAACACTACACGAAGTCATGATTTTCGACTCTCGTACGAGGAGACTTCATATCACTGCTGCTGCGATTAATTGGTGAGTAACAACTTAGTTAGGGAATGTGTTTTAGGGTGGTGACCAGATATTGCAGATGTATTTCGTTGCTCAATATTTTGACTGGTGTTAGCGCCCGGGTAGCGAAAACACATGAGAATACCATTTCTAACACTTCATGCGAAGAGTAACAGACAGAACTACTGTGAACCAGGCCGGACATCCGGATTACCATGGTCGGTCCATTATAAATCGTTCCTAACGCTGGTCTTTAAATCTATCACGGATACGTGACTATATTCAGTAATTCACCGCCAGTCATATAACGGAATAACATAGCGTTTTTCCTACTCTTTGTGTGCAATGTACTACCCATACTTGCGCTGATAGCCAATTGCCAGTCCTTGAACTAATTGTAGAATCCTCTGCACGGAATTCTTGAATTTCTACATAAATTTCTGGCGTTGCAACTTTTTTATACGCAAGTGCTTTGTTCCCGCCAGTCGCGGTACTCAGTGGTAGTCTCAGAGAGCGTCACGTAACGGCGAGTCCGCAGAAATACTACGGACACTCACCTCCTTCCTAAATGACGCTGATGCCAGGAACTATCTTTTGCTTCCACACAAGGCATTCAAATAAGCTCTTCATCCGTCTTATGTCTGCCACCACAGGGAGCACTGAAACCCGGAACTACTTGATACATCCGCCAAATAGACCACAGGATAACACTGACACGCCGAGATTCCCAAAGAAACTTTAGCGTCTCCCTCTCCCACTCTGTCCCGAACTTACCCATCCTACGCAACTTTAGGTCCACCCCACTCATTCCACCTCATCAGGGATCCCTCGCTCTCCCCTCACCTCCCTATATTCCCCTTCTTCTCCCCTTCCGCCTTTCTCTCCCTACGCCCCTTTTCGACGTCATCTTCTATCCTCACCATACCTGCCCTGTACCTCCCAACAACACCCCTACGTCATCAATACTACGCACTATTCTCGCATCACCACTCCCACTCTGATCAACGACCAACCTTTTTCCTACCCCACAGCAGGTCCTTCCGCGAAGTCCGTGACATGGCGCCTTAAACCGCTCCGCCACTCTGCGCGGCCCCATGGAAGACTTATCTGCGCGGCCCCATGGAAGACTTATGGTACGTAATCGAAAGGCAGTTCACGTTCACAGCGTCCTGCATTGTCAACACTTTCGCAAACATTGGCGGCTATAGAGGCAGCATGGCTCAATATCTCTTCAGGGGACTTCAAACGGCTTGTTGAACCTATGTCACGTCGAGTTGCCTCATTACCTCCTTACACCGGGGGGCAAAAAAAAAAAAAAAAAAAAAAAAAAATCCGACAGGATGTCAAGAGGTAACCCGTGACCTTTTTCACATCAGTGAACGCTGCGAAGAACTAGAAACCATACGTCCATTACATAGAGATCCCTTCGCATCGTTCGCTCTGAAACTAGTCGAGATGGCTCTACTCACTAACAGCATTGCAACTAATCGCAGTGTCTACGGAATCTGACGAGCAGATCTATCACATTCGGTAACAGAGACCACACAGAGCGATTGCTTCACGAGACCCTTTGTTGAGACACCGAGGCGCAACATTCCGGCGCAGTTGGCCACGTTTATCGTCGTGCGGCTGGACTAACGGGCGCCGTCGACCGAGGCGTCGGGAAGCGGCGCGACGCCCCAGCGTCCCACCCCTCCACGGGCCATGGCGGGCCTCCATTTTCATTTGCCGCCTCATTGCACCGATTACCGGCAAGCACGCCCGCCTTGGCAGGCGCAACCTGCTGCGGCCTCGCCACCTCTCGCTCATCTATTTCCCTCCCACCTCTCCTATTCCCCTTCTGGCGATGCACCTTGAGGACACCGGGAGACAGACGACTTGCTGGTTCGTCCTTTCTTTTAGTTTCATAATTTCATTTGGAGTTGTGCTTAATCTGCCTCCCATCCCATCATGGCAATTGTTATAGGTTGGACTAGCTACGCGCCCCAGCACGGGTATCACAGGTTGAACCTATGTCACGTTGAGTTGCTTCATTACACCGGTCAAAAAAAAAAAAAAAAAAAAAAAAAAAAAAAAAAAAAAAAAAAAAAAAAAAAGAGATCCGACACGATGTCAAGAGGTAACCCGTGACCTTTTTCACATCAGTGTACGCTGCAAAGAACTAAAAACCATACGTCCATTACATAGAGATGACCAATACTACCTAGCTACGGCTAGGTAAAATGTCTGCCACAGCCGTTACAGAGTATAAACACAAATTGTCCTCATCAGTCGGTCTATTCGTGAAACCCATATCAAAATCCCTACAGCAGCTCCTGAGATTAGCGTAGCGTATTGTCATATCGCTGGCTTAGTTGTGGAGTATCTTTGCGGGCAGTCGCGTCTGCAGAGTCGAGCGCGGGACGCGGAACTGTTTTGCTGTGTAGTGTGTAGCTCTGCATGTGAGAGGCATTGTTAGCATGGAAGTTGAAGTGTTACTACAAGTGCTATTACAGTAAAGCGATAAAATAAGTAAGTGATTCAGAGGAAAGTGCGTCAAGAAGTAATTTAAAAATGAGCAGTGCTGCTGATAACGTATTTGTGTATCCTCTCGTTGCGTGTCGTACCGTACTGTATCATTCATCCGCGTCGTGCTCGGTCTCCCAAAATGAACTGATGTGAATCAGTAGAAATTAGTTACCATAAAAGAGTGCAGTCAAGTGCCAGTGTTTTGTAGCGAGCGTGAGGACGTGTGTTCGATCACCGCGTTTCCGCATTTATCAACAATCTACCGCGCCGCGGGCGTTACGCGCACGCTCGTACAACTGAGAACTGTAAACTGTAAATTTAACCTTGTGAACAGTGTTACAATATCATTACTAGTGTTAAGGAGGACTGGTGCCAAATATCAGTGTATGTGTGACGAGCGTAAGAACTTTCGTTCGATCATTCGACTTCCGCATCATCGACAATCACCCGCGTCGTGTCGGTTACGCGTACACTCATCTGAGTGATATCGTGGACAGATAATCATCAAGATTGTATATTTGGATAAACACTTATGAATTAGAATGTAAACAGTGCAATCTGTGATTTCCTTTAATCGTCTCAGAATATAGTTGTTCACACCAGACGTCGAACAGTGTTGTGTTATGATGTTGAGTGGCTCCCCTGAACCCGCTTGTATATTTCGATAGATAATTTCTGGCAAGCCAGCAGCAGTGTGGAGCAGAACAGAACGACCGCCGCGGGATTATCAGGTACGTGGTGTGGACAGGGCGCACGGTCAAAAAAGTAGGAACGACAACCAGTATACTATACCCCCACTCGTAAGTACTCCCGGGCGTGTTACAAACACGCAGCCATAAATACTTGTCAGGGAATTTTGATTTAGTAATACCTACAGATGAAGGCAAAAGTTAGTAAATCCATCAACGGTGCAATCCGATTTCATCGCAAGCCAGCAATGTTGGCTGTAGAGATTAATCATTCATGAAGGGACGGTTGTAAACAAATGGTTCACCAAAATGAACGGAGGGCCTTAGGATCAACTTCTAACAAGGGAACCTCCCCATCGCACCCCCCTCGGATTTAGTTATAAGTTGGCACAGTGGATAGGCCTTGAAAAACTGAACACAGATCAATCGAGAAAAGAGGAAGAAGTTGTGTGGAACTATGAAAAAAATAAGCAAAATATACAAACTGAGCAGACTATGCTCAAGATAGGCAACATCAAGGTTAGTTTCAGCTCAGGAGCGCCGTGGTCCCGTGGTTAGCTTGAGCAGCTGCGGAGCGAGAGATCCTTCGTTCAAATTTTCCCTCGAGTGAAAAGTTTACTTTCTTTATTTTCGCGAAGTTATGATCTGTCTGTTCGTTCATTGACGTCTCTGTTCACTGTAATAAGTTTAGTGTCTGTGTTTTGTGACCGCACCGCAAAACCGTGCGATTAGTAAAAGAAAGGACGTGCCTCTCTAATGGGAACCGAAAACATTTGATCGGAAGGTCAAACCGATTCCTCCACAGGAAAACACGTCTGATATATTCTATACGACACTGGTGACGGCATGTGCGTCACATGACAGGAATATGTTGTCGACCCACTTAACTTGTACACTTGGCGAATGGGTAAAAAGATTCTTCTACCTTGCCAGATTTAGGTTTTCTTGTGGATGTGATAATCACTCCCAAAAAAGTGATCGCATCGGACGGACAGATAATAATTGTCTGAAAATAAAAAATTAAACTTTTCACTCGAGAGAAGACTTGAACCAAGGATCTCTCGATCCGCAGCTGCTTACGCTAACCACGGGACCACGACGCTCCTGACCTCAGACGCTCCTTGATGTCGCCTATCTTCCACATGGACTACTCAGTTTGTATATTTTGCTTATTTTTTTCGTAGTTCCACACAACTTCTTCCTGTTTTCTCGATTGATCTGTGTTCAGTTTTTCAAGGCCTATCCACTGTGCCAACTTATAACTAAATCTGAGGGGGGTGCGATGGGGAGGTTCCCTTGTAAGGATCAAATACGCTGTTGCCTTCAGGTCTTGTTTCTGCATCCATCGTGTTCACCTGCTCTTGTTCTTTCGGTCCCATTTGCTTGATCCCGTTCGCTCGGTTCGGTTCTTTCGGTTCCGCTTGCTCGGTCCCGTTCGTCCTCGCTTGCTCGGTCCCATATTCTTGGCCTCATCTGCTCGATCTCATTAGCTCACTCTTTCAGTTGGTATCTTCCAGTCAGTCTGATTCAGTCAATCTCATTACTTTTCTGATGGTCACTAGTTCTTCCTTTCAATTCCGCTGTTCCTCATTTCTGCTGTAGTCAGTCCCACCTTTCTTTATTCAGTATTGTGATTACTTTTGTTCATTGCATTTGCCTACCTCTGTTCATTTTCAGACCATTCTCGAAATCTTGAACCATCCATCTTTGCATACACCTTTCAGCACTCCCAAACAGTAATTTATAACTTCATTACAATTAAATGTTAAAATTAAAAGAAGTAATACTGATTCACCAATAATCTACACTTCAGATTTTTACAAATTATATTTATCAATGGCATTGTTTAAATCTATGAGTTTTGATTTTTTAAAACATGTAGTTAAATCAATGTATTACAACAGTTCCCTACACCAGTTTTCACTTTCCATCCGCTGAGACTCATCTTGCAATGCTTTGAAGGGAATGAAGGCCAGATTATTTAGAATCGATTCTAATTGCAGATACCTTCGCTCAAGTCACCAACTTCTTTAATTCAAATTTCACAAATTTCTCATCCCTCTTGAGTTTGGCATGTATACGATATTCATCCAAAAATTTCAATTCTTAAAATGAAATATTTCCAGTTTCGTAGCGTTTACACACTATCTCGGATCATTGTTGCATTGACATGATTTTAAATGTTCCGAAGAAATATTTCATATCGGTTCTGTCTGATCCGAAATCTTCAGAAGCTTTGTTATAACAGACTATACATCTCAGTTCTACGTACTTCATTTCTCGTTTTCGGTACAGGAATGTTCACCTCGTCTCCAATATCTGTTTGTTCCGTTATACACGAATTTCTTGCTATTCTTAATGCAATTTTGAAACTTGGTCGCAGTGCAGATGTACTGCTATTGTCATTCTAGAAAATTGAAAACAGTACGTTGTACACTAAAGTAGATACGAATGTAACACAAGAAACGATGAGTCCAAAAGATATCAATTGTTATGACTTACATTAAAAACCTGTTGATGTGCCTCATCCATTTTCTTAAGCGTATCTAATTTGTGTTACTTTCTTCACTATTCAGTACACTACAGTCGTCTCTATGAAATGAGTTGTTCTGTCTATCAAACGTGAACTTGCGCTGGCCGCCTATTATTTGCGCAAAGCAAACACTGAGTTTTCACCTACTGCTGTGAAGAAGAATTGCAGTTCATAGTCGTATTTAAATGAGGGAGAACACAGACCTCCTGGCCTTTGCTTTATTGCAATACTCGCCATTTCTCATTGCTTATCACGTAAGGCTACAGTCGCCAGAGGGGAGCTAGACTGGGTGTCCTTCTTGTGCCACGTAAACAAGGAAGCGGAACCATCGCCGCTCACTTGGTACGCGTCTAGCCACAGATGTCGCTGTTCTGCTTTGCCCGCTGGCTAAGATGTGCGCACCTGTGACGCACTGCAGCACATTTGCACAGCGTGCAGCATTTCGCCGGCCCTCAAACAATCTTTTCAACATTCCTGAACAGCTGTCATCTTCCACACAGTGGGTGTCATATTTTATTTCACACGTGTCTCAAATGATGCGCGCAGTCTATGAGTGTACAATTCTGTTCCGGCATAAAAGTCAAGCGCCGACACGACGATCAGGAACAGAAGAGCAGAGAGGGCTGTGATATGACGTCAGCCGATAGTACGCTGACGAACCTCTCTCTAGGACGACACCGAGACAGGCGCGGCATCTAGGCGGAGAGAACATAAGCGCCGCGCCGCCTAGCCACGGCACAGTTGAAGATTTACCGTCCTACCAGCTTTAGAGCAGCGACTTAGGAGCTGTACTGCTTCACTTGTATTAGGAGTTGTGTATACTGAAGAGATTTTCTTATTTTGCCTGTCGCCCATTGCTTGCGATACACCATCGTAAATACACACAGTTAAGTACTGTCACTTATCTTATTTCAATGGAAAATTAAATGAATGTTTGGCGTCATTTGCCGGAAGGCCCCTTACAGGACAGGTCCGGCCGCCTTGGTACAGGTCTTATTACATTCGACGCCACATTCGGCGATCTTCGGGCCGGATGGCGATGAAATGATGACGAAGACAATACCCAGTCCCTCAGCGGAGAAAATCCCCGACCCAGCCGGGAATCGAACCCGGGCCCCTTAGGACGGCAGTCGGTGACGCTGACCACTCAGCTATCGGGGCGGACTGTCTTACTATAATAATAACATATTAATACTATTTGCTTGAATTGTCGTCTATCGATCCGAGAAAGCAGGTTTCTTAGGCACCCCGCGTTCGACGAGTAGGGAAGACACAACAATTTCACCTTACAGAAGAAATTCCTGATCTTTTCCAGATACTATGATCCTACAAAAATTATTTCTTACATTTCCATCTAAAATAAATAAATAAATACAAAACTGAGGCCCAACAACACCACACACTCTTGATAATGACAAAAGAAAATGACCGACATGAAGAGAGGTTAAGTAACTAACTTGCCTCTGGACGATCAGTTTTAGTGTTTAGACATTGCAACTGCGCTCTCGTGTGAACTGAAAGCTTGTAATCAATCCACAGTGGAATTAAAATATGAAGAAAAGGAACGCAGACATTAACAAATTTATCACTTGATTAATTGATTGATTACATTTGTTTGTATTTTTTTCCTTATTTTCTTACAGATTTGAAACTATTCCCTAGAAGAAGAATGAACGGTACTTTTATCATTGTTGAGACTCGTTTTTTATGTATAGTGCCACGTAAGACCGTCCAGAAATGCGTACCAGTTTAATAAAAAGAATTCTGTTGTCATCGCTAAATAGCTCGTCTTTCACGATCATTATCAGTATCATTTCACGCGTGCGAGAAACCTGAATTCTAAACGGTGACGTCAACCCTTTACAGTGTTGCTTCAAATGTCTAATTGTGATGTTGTAATAGGGTACACGCCCTTCAATGTTTCGCTAATTCGATAGCGTGCTGTAATAGCGCTCTCCGAGAGTGCACTTAAGTCACAGGATCCCAATTTGCTGTAAGCAGAAAATGTAGTTTGCTAATAGAACTACACTGTTTTCACGAGTAACATCATCGTGGTGATACCAAAGCTATGAAGCGGTGACGTAGGAAGTTCGATGAAAGCTTGAATCATCCCAGCTTATTTAATATGTATTAAACCCTCCAACTAGATACTCGATTACATCTTGCGCATAAATACAAAGGTGCGAAACATTCAATTACGTGGACACTGATTTCGAATTTTGTCATAATATTGCTTAGAGATTACAGCATGTTTACACAAAATCGCTTGGATACTGAATATGTCACAGAGTTGCAGTTATTGAAATTTACATAACTCATCGTTCTGCGTAGCAACATAAAAACTTAACACTGAAATTAGTACATTTCTGTTGTATCGGCAGTCTTCAGTATTTAGCAGAAAATGGAAATGAATCAATCGCTGATTTTATCACGTAAATAGGACTAGGTGGAAGTCAAAAGATACCCAATATAATGTGTAAACTTTACGCTTCAACAATAGGTACTTTCAAGACCGTATCAGTAAACTGATAAAAAACGACTGTTTTTGTTTTGCGACACTCAACATATCGCTCTGCTTGGCGGTTTATTCTTGGAGTGAAACAGTGCAACAACATCTTATCCACAGCAAGAAAATCGTCGCATAGAAACAGCTGCATCCTTTTTAAGGCAGTCCATAAATCTCGGTAAAATTCTGCGCTGGGATTTGTACTCCCATTTACTGGCGTTTCGTTCTCGCATGCGGATGATACCTTCAGCTGTAAAACGCTCGAGGATCCTCGACTGTACAGAACATTACGAGCTGTTGAAATGGCTCCACTATTCATCATGTGACGCCAAATGCTTACGACAATCTCATTTTCGTTTACAAAGAATCGATCATATGAATTACTTTCTTTGTGCAAAGTCGACAATCATGCTTGATTTAATTCAGATCCATCCTCCTTCGTTACAATTAGAATGGTGTTCATACACTTCTTTACCTCTCAATAAACGTTTTCTGTCTTGGCTAAAACGATAGACTCACGGAATTTTATTTCGCGATGTCCACAAAGCAAAGCAGTTTTCTCTGTGGCCCACTTACCAGTTTGTGCAGAGTGACTGCTTCGCTACACGAGTATAAACTGAAAGGCGACACACTCCTGTTCAGAAAAAAAAAACAGAACGCGTTGAACGATTAGAGATAGGACGTTCATATTCTCAGGACACGTACGTTAATACGATCTGCAGAAATGATTAGCATTTGAACCATGTCGGCAGGCGGGTTCAAGGTCAACATTCTTATCTCGGCGCAACACCACCTACCGGTAAAATGTGGTTGCGGGTCTCGTATTTGCTATAAACCGAAGATAATGGATCAGTGTGACTTGAGCAAATGTGCAGGATGCCTCGCAGACGCATTCGCAAACCGTGCCGTCAAACCAGGGAGTTTGAAAGAGGGTGCATTATTCGCATGAGAGAATGTGAAGCACCCATTCGGGAAACTGCTCCTCGTACGGGGCGAAGTGTTTAGGCAGTGCAGCAGGTGTGTTCAGAATGGTTCACGGAAGGCCGTAGAATACGACGAGATGGCTCAGATACCATATTCTAATGGAAAAAAAAGTAGCTGTAACCCTAGGTAAATATATAACTTAAAATAATCAATTTATATTAATAAAATAAATTTATGGCTATATATATTGTGTTAAATGTGTGCATGTCCAGGGCAGTGTGACCTAAGTGAATGACATTCTGCGGTCCGCAGCTGTACCCTTTCAGCACAACACCCAAGACGCCATTTTCCAGCAAGCCAATGCACGACCACATGTAACTGCACGAACATGTGCCTTGTTGGTGTCACAGATTGTCAGCTTTTTGCCCTAGCCTGCAAGATCACCAGACTTGTCGCCAATTCAAAATATGTGATATGTGGTGAAACAACTGGTGCAGCACATGCCAACCACCACAGATGAACTTTGCAACAAGGTGAATGCAGCATGGATGGCTACACCACAGGCCGCTATTCGCTCCTTATACGAGTCGAAGCCATCACACATGGAACAAGTTAGTAGGGTCCATGCCGGACCCTGTGCCTACTAGGCAACAGGACACATGCTGGACAGAGGTGACTGAAATGGTAATCATTTATGCAGGACATAGTAAGATACATGTACTGTGAATATAAACATCCTGTCTCCAGTCGTCCAACGTGCTGATTTTTTTCTGAACATGAGCATAATTTTAAAAGTAAGTATGAGAATGACAAAAAAGATAAAATGTGGATGCTAATTTTGATAAAAATATATGGAGTAATTATAACTATCGATTACTTGTAATTGAGGATCGCTTATCGGACATTCTAATATGGATTAAGGATCGCGTGACGAATTGTGGTGACATCTATATAGCTCATAACATACATATAAATTGACCTGACATGGATTACGGTTCTCCTAGCATATACGTTAATAGTGACTTCAGACCTTTCGTAGATGATATAGTTGTCGACGCTGAAGTATTTTCTGAAAGAAATTCCCGAAATATTCAGTCGGATCTTGATAAAAGATTTGAAATTCCTTTAAATATACAAAAGTCTAAGTTCATGCGCTTCACAAAACGAAAACACGTAGTACCCTACGACAATAATATCAAGGACTCACAACTGGAATCGGACAACTCATACAAATACTTGCATGTTACAATTTGTAGGGATATGGAGTGGGACGATCACGTAGTCTCAGACGTAGTTAAAGCAGGTGGAAGAATTTGTTTCAGTGGTTGAACACTGGGGAAAAGATCAGTTTACAAATGTGATTGCTTACAAAACACTCGTGCAATCCACCTCATAATATCGCTCATATTATGACGTCATGTCTCCTGAACTATGAAACATAGGTGGTTGTTACCCCCCCCCTCCTCCCCTCCCCCCCCAACAATTGTTGCTTGACGGTAAGCGATATGTGTACCAAGTCTGATTGAAATCGGTGCAGTAGTTTAGGAAATGTGGAACATACGCATGCCTATACACTCACTCACACTCACACAAACACAAACACACACACACACACACACACACACACACGTACGTAGTTTGTTATAATATTTGTGGATTCCAAGACAGTTTTATTTTGCCCACTCTGTATACACCGAACCGACACACCTCTTCACATATTTCAAATTTATTCTAATTCCAAACACAATTACCTTGCGTACAATTTTGTTTTCATGTGCAATTCATCGTGTTAGGCGCCCTTTTGGCCTTTTTATTCGTGAGTAAATACGAGTACACAGTCTTCGAATAAATTAAACGAAAAAAAATATGAAACCAGCTACAGAAATACTGAATTATTTCGCAGCTAAGCATCTCCAATTATTTCGCTTTCTAATTTGAAAAGCTGTAGTGCTGCTCCCCAGTCCAATATATAATCCCAACCGAGAAACAAAAGTGGGATTTGATTGCTGTTGTACGGTAGACCGTGACGCAAGGAAACTCTGCGCGTGGAGAAACTAAGAAAGCGAGGAAGGAGAAGTGAAAAGGTCGCGCCTGAAGCAAGAGGGTGGACGAGTCCCGGAATTAAAAATTCAGGCCTTATCTGCGCAGTGCAGCGCAGAGGGCGCCAACGTGGCAACACGGCTCGGTGCTGTACTATATAGCAGGCAAATTAACGCCTGTCCTGGGCTGCTACCGAGGTATTACCACCAACTCAGAGGGCTTGTACACTCAAGCGTAGTAAGCCTTCTACTGCACTGATCATTTCACGCTTCTGCTGTCGGCTCTTCATTTGCAAAAGATCAAGTGCTGTTTTGGATTATGTATAGTCCTACAATTATCATGGACACTCTCTGTTAGACAGAATCCTTTGGTTCTGGACCACATTCACCTCAAAGGGCTCTCGGAGGTATTTGGTACACCATTCTTAAATGTTTGTTCTTATTTAGAAACTAAGTGATGCGTAGAAGAATTACCAATTTGTCTTATTCACAACGACAGTTTTACATGAGCACTACTGAAGAATGAAATTTGACGACTGGTAAAGTTCTGTTATCCTATTTTTTTTAAGTTCTGACATATTACACGGTTTATCCTTTAATTTGAGTCCTGCTATAGAAGAAACTTCGAAAATCAAAGGCGAGTATCGCGTATATACATGAGGTGGTATAAAAAGTTCACAAAAACTGAATTTTTCACGCAAATGATTTCAAGTAAACAGAAATGCCGCCGTCAGGTACCTCCCCACACACCCTTCTTGAATTAGTGTGGCAAGGGGCTGGTTGGTTTGGTTACTTGCTGGTGGCTATATTTCCATTGCCGTGCTTTCGCAAATTTGCGTTTTTGCGATGGCTGGCCTGAAGGAGCAGAGTGTTTGTATAGAGTTTTGTTTTAAACTTGGGAAAACTGCTGCATAAACACATCAAGTGTTGAAGCAAGCTCTTTGGAACAACACTTTAGGTCAGCCAGACACGTTACTGGTATGAGTTTCAAAACTGGCAGATATCTATTGATAATGAGGACCGATCTGATCGGTAGTCAAATGGAAAATGATCAGAAAGTGAGACACGTGAATCTACAATATCACCTACGACCTCTGAAGCACCTTGGGAATAAGTTGTGATACGTGAGAACGTGTTCTGTCAGAACACTTGAGGATTAAATGGATTGCGGCGAAGTTTGTGCCATTACTGTTTCAAGACGATTAGAAGCGATATCGAATTAAAGTCTGCAGCGAATTTAAACAATTGCTTCAAGGCGATCCATATTTCCCCTCGAAGGCTAGCGCTGATGAGTTTGTGGCTATAGGCCTGAAACTAAGGAGGAATCGTCGGAATGGAAGAACCCTGTTTCAGCTCGAGACAGAAAAACTCGAAAGGTCAAGCGTAAACCCCTTTTGTACTGTTTTTAGTGGATGGGGTTGTCCATGGAGATGGTCACTTAAGAGTTCCAGAGCGTAGTTCGTAGGCTTTTGAGGGAGGACAAACGTCCACAGAAGAGATGTATGAAAGACTGGGTACTCCATCATGAAAATTCACAACTATATATGCCTAAATTGTTCAGGGAGTTGTAATTAAAAACAAGATGACAGGTGTAAAAACCAATCAAAAGCGAAAATAGCATAGAATTTTTTTTTTGTGCAAGACAACCGGTTTCAACAGTCTTAGTGTCATCTTCAGGCCTTAAACATTTTTTGTCGTAAAACATGTTCATTTTAAGCTAAACCTCGTGCACAAGATGCAACTCGGCACATTATAAACGTTTGTCACCGCTAAAATAATTAAAAAATTTAAAAACATGCAGTACCTTGTCCAAAAGGATACGTCCATATACATATTGCTTGTAGGTGCTTGTTACGTGATACAAATACGGTACACAGTAGCACATCTGTTTACATATGCTGGACACATACTAAACAGTGCTTGTCGATTCGTGTTTTTAATTAATAAATGTTTGAAATTGTTATTCTGCACTTTATTCATCCAGACCTTGCTCCAAATACCCTACTGAGACACATACTGCTGTGTATCGCTCTTAACATTCATATAACACTGGTGTAAAAAATAAACGCAAGACGGAACTGAGCCGTACTGAAAGCAAGCGTGAGGGCGAAGAGTAAAGTGGGCATTATTCTTGCCAACAGCAACAAATTTGTTTCCACGCAAGACAAACAACGCATATTGCCAACATTAGCACTGTTGTACAGATATTTTCAGTGCAATACATCTACATCTACATCTAAATCTACATCTACATCCATACTCCGCAAGCCACCTGACTGTGTGTGGCGAAGGGTACTTTGTGTACCTCTATCAGTTCACCCTTCTATTCCAGTCTCGTATTGTTCGTGGAAAGAAAGATTGTCGGTATGCCTCTGTGTGGGCTCTAATCTTTCTGATTTTATCCTCATGGTCTCTTCGCGAGATATGCGTAGGTGGGAGCAATATACTGCTTGACTCCTCGGTGAAGGTATGTTCTCGAAACTTCAACAAAGGCCTGTACCGAGCTACTGAGCGTCTCTCCTGCAGAGTCTACCACTGGAGTTTATCATTTCAGTAACGCTTCCGCGATTACTAAATAATCCTGTAACGAAGCGCAGTGCTCTCAGTTGGATCTACTCTATCTCTATCTCTTCTATCAACCATATCTGGTACGGGTCCCAAACTGGTGATCAATATTCAAGCACTGGGCGAACAAATGTACTGTAACCTAGTTCCTTTGTTTTCGGATTGCATTTCCTTAGGATTCTTCCAACGAATCTCAGTCTGGCATCTGCTTTACCGACGATCAACTTTATATGATCATTCCATTTTAAATCACTCTTAATGCCTACTCCCAGATAATTTATGGAATTGCTTCCAGTTGCTGACTTGCTATATTGTAGCTAAATGATAAAGGATCCTACTTTCTGTCTATTCGCAGCACATTACACTTGTCTACATTCAGATCCAATTGCCATTCCCTGCACCATACGTCAATTCGTTGCAGATCATCCTGCATTTCAGTAGAATTTTCCATTGTTACAACCTCTAGATATACCACATCATCATCCGCAAAAAGCCTCAGTGAACTTCCGGTATTGTCTACAAGGTCATTTATGTGTGTTGTGAATAGGAACGGTCCTATGACACTTCCCTGCGGCACACCTGAAATCACTCTTACTTCGGAAAACTTCTCTCCATTGAGAATGACATGCTGCGTTCAGTTATCTAGGAACTCTTCAATCTAATCACACAATTGATCTGATAGTCCATATGCTCTTACTTTGTTAATTAAACGACTGTGGGGAACTGTATACAGGTGCAAACTTATTGGGAATAAGAAATCAAACGAAATGCGGTTCCTCTGTGATGAGTCTTTGGCGACCACGAGTCCGTAATACCAAAATCCTGAGAAAATATCCTAGAACAAATTGGGAAATTACGTCGGTAGATTTCGGTTTCTCTCCATAAAGCCTGTAGGGCTTTCAACCACGTACGTGAACTGAGCCAAAAATACCAGCTTTTTTTCTCTGCTCCTCGCATTGTACATTACGAAGAAATTCTGTTTCAAGTTTTATTACTAAGTTATACGATAAATAAGTCATAATTACAGTAATTAACTGCAACTGGCTTTCAAAAGTAGAGAAATAGAAGAAGACAGGCTGAAAATTGTGTACCTTTATTACGAAGCTACAGTAAGGGCGGCGATAATTATAAGCAATAACAAACACCGTAAGCAAGCAAAGTAGAGAGAAAAAAAGAGAAGAGATGGAAAGTAAGAGGCGCGGAGAACGATGTTGCAGTCTGGAAGTAAACAGCCGGCGATGAGCTGCTTCTTCTCCGGCCTGAAAGTTTGAGCAGAGATCCCGAAGCCAAACACGCCGACTGCTGAGTGGCCACGCCCTTCCTGAGTGGATCTTAACGTCGCTTTCTCGTGACGATAAAAGGCGGGGCGTGTGCGCCGGCAAAAGACCGGCAAACGGCGAACACTGCCGGTGGCGTGCCTGTCATGCAAATCATAGCGAAACGGCCGGGGGGTCCGTCGGGCTTCGGATGGAAGGACATTAATTTGGTAAGAAAGGTGCGATTCCGATAACAGATTATAAATTGAAGGGGAGTCTACCAAGTGTACCGGTATGAAATGAGCGTTTAGATACAAATGTGTCGATAGGGATCATTTGTTGTGAACGAGCCTCAATTTTTTTTGTTTGGTTGGTATGACATCTGTCAAAGATATTTAGTATACATCAAGTCATGGAATAAACATCATATGTTTTCATCGTGTTAACAGCGTCGAATTTTGTACCAGAAAGTGATGATTTGCGGAAAGCAGTGCTGCAGAGTCGCATCGAATGCTTGTCGAAGCATATGGTGATCATGCTCTATCAGAAGCAACACGCAAAAGATGGTTCCAACGGTTCAGAAATAATGATTTTAGTGTAAGAAATGAAGTACGTGGAAGACCACCAAAAAAGTTCGAAGGCGCCGAATTTCAAGCAATATTTGATGAAGATGATACTTTGAATCAGAAGCAAATGGCAGCAATGCTAAACGTTGCACAACAAACAATTTGTGACCGTTTGAAAGCTATGGGAAAGATCCAAAAGTGTGTAAAATGGGTGCCACATGAATTGAGTGAAAGACAGATGGGAAACCGGAAAACCATTTATCAAATTTTGGTTCAAATGGCTCTGAGCACTATGGGACTTAACATCTATGGTCATCAGTCCCCTAGAACTTAGAATTACTTAAACCTAACTAACCTAAGGACATCACACAACATCCAGTCAAATTTCGCTTCGAAGACATGAAAGATACTCAATTTTGCATCCAATTGTTACTGGCGATGAAAAATGGATTTATTTTAAGGATTCTAAACGGGAACAATCATGGGTGAATCCGGGACAACCATCAGCACCGACTGCAAAACGAGATCGATCCAGCAAGAAGACAATGCTCTGTGTTTGGTGGGATCAGAAAGGTGTGGTGTATCATGAGCTTCTAAAACCCGGTGAAACTGTGAATACTAATCGCTACAGACAACAAATGATCAATATGAACCATGCATTGATCGGAAAAATACCAGAATGGGCCAGAAGACATGGCAAAGTAATTTTTTTACATTACAATGCACCTGCACATAAAGCAAAACTCGTTCAGGATACAATCAAAACACTTGGCTGGGAGCTGCTACCCCACCCGCCGTATTCACCAGACTTGGCCCCTTCCGACTACCATTTGCATTCATGAATGGGACACGCACTGGGTGAGGAACACTTCGATTCCTACCAAGAAGTCGAAAATTGGGTGTCTGATTGGTTTGCTTCAAAAGACGAACATTTCTTTGGCGTGGTGTCTACAAATTGCAAGAAAGGTGGTTAAAATGTACAGAAAGCAATGGCCAGTACTTTGAATAAAATGTTTTTACTTTTTAATTCAAAATTAGTGTTTCATTTTCACAAAAAAACGCTCATTTCATACCGGTACACCTGGTATATTTACATCTATATACACAGCGTATCAGAAAAAGCATTCCCTATTTTGAGGGATGGTAGTATGCACCAAAACAATAAAAAAAAGCACCTAGTAAACGTGAGCCCTAAAATGGTGGATACTTGTGCGTTAAGTTTTAACAAGTAAAGCACTGAACCGATTTTGATGCAATCGATCTGGCATGCAGATCGCTTGAACCCTGAGGAACAATTCAGTGTACGTAAAAAGATCGATCCCAAAGGCGCGGCCGGCCTTTGTGGCCGAGCGGTTCTAGGCGCTACAGTCTGGAACCACGCGACCGCTACGGTTGCAGGTTAGAATCCTGCCTCGGGCATGGATGTGTGTGATGTCCTTAGGCTAGTTAGGTTTAAGTAGTTCTAAGTTCTAGGGGAGTCCCATAGTGCTCAGAGCCATTTCAACCACTTGAACCAAAGGCGGGAAAACGGGACAAGCAACTTTTTTTTTTTAACATTAGTGAAAATAAACAGCTTAAAAATTGCTAAATTTGTTGTATAATTTACAAACTGAGTCCGCCTCTGTAGCCGAGGTGTGGGGTAGCGTCTTTTTTTCTATTCTTTTTCTTTTGTGGGAAGACTGGAACGGGGTGCATTCAGCGTCGTGATGCCAATTAGGGAGCTCCTTGGCTGAACATTATTGACTGACCAATTCATACTGTATAACGTTTGTAGACATATATGCATTAATACTACTGCAATATAAGACTGAAAGAAAAGTCCAACAGTCCGCTGTAGCTGTACAAATTTCAGTCGATTAGAGAGTCAAGCAACTGGTTTCGTAACTTTAAAGGGGGGTAGAACGTCAAACGGGCCGTCTTGGAGCAGGAGAGACACCACAGGACATTTTATTTTCCACTGTCTATAATTTTACGAATAAATTCATAAAACTTTGTCACCATGACCAGAAAGGATTCAGGATTCACAATAATAGCAGTGGAAGTTCAAAAAAATATTTAAATAATTTTTTTTTACATGTGAAAGTTCATCATTTTTTCACTTCTATTGGCTGCGTTTGTTGCTATCGGTACATGTTTCTTCATAAGTAAGAGAGATTCTTCGATGAATTTTGCACAACATACACCATACTTACAGGTGCATGAAACTAGAAATTATTTAATTTTTTAAAAAAATGAATGTGCTGTTACATTTTAAACTTCTTGTTTAGAAAAAGTCAAATTTTATAGTTAATTATCTCAATTTGTACGATGGTTTTTAATAGATTTGGAAAATTCTAGAGTTTCATACACCCGTAAGTATGGTTTGTATGCTGTGCAAAATTCATTGAAAAATCTCGCTTACTTATGAAGAAAAGTGTACCTATAGCAACAAATGCACCCAGTGGTAAGTGAAAAAAAGGTGAAATACAAATGTAAAAAAATATATTATTTTCTTATATTTTTCAAGTTCCACCACTGCAAGTGTAAATACTGAATCCATTCTGGTCATTCTGACAAAGTTTTACGAATTTATTTTTAAAAGTATAGACAGCGGAAATTAAAAATTCCTGTGGTGTCTCTCCTGCTCCAAGTCGTCTCATTTGACGTCCTACCCCCCGTAAGTTGTGACTTCTGGTGTTTATAATGCTGTCTCGTATGCTATAGGGAGCTGTAACAGAATGCTCCAGAGTAACAGGTTGCGTGGCTAGGCAAACTTCTGAGCTTTCTCCAACTGATAAAAACCATCATCATTGGTGAACGTCCAGTCTGTGTTGAAATCACTATTTTTCGTCATGTTACCAATAAAAATAAAAGATAATATCGTCCAGGAAAATATTGTGTCCAGTATCCAACGAGCTTCTGTGTGTTTGTCACCAACATAATAGTAATCGAAGCAGCTGAAAACTCAAGCTACGTGGTGTCGAGTGTATTGCCGAAGCGTGCGCCGTAGCTGCTGTCCGGCTCTCGGATTGCTTCCATTACTGCGGTATTATGTTGGTGACAAACATATATAAGCCTGTCTGCTTCCGGTCCCAACGTTTTCCTGGATAACATTTGCGAGGGACATCGTCCGTTGCTTGACATAGGACCACAGGAAAATATTTCAATCGGTGACCCGATGACAATTCGTGATTTTAAAACGTACCGGACGTTCATCATGTATGATAGTTTTTATCAGTTGAAGAAACCTCAGAACTTTGCCTAGCTACGCGAACTGTTACTCTGCGGTATTCTCACAATATGATATGACGTAACATTATAAACACCAGAAATCAAAACTTAGAAATTGCTAAAGGAGTAGTGCAGCTCTCTAATACATTTAAATAAATACATCTACAGCGGACTATAGGACTTTTCATTCAGTTTCATACACTCCTGGAAATTGAAATAAGAACACCGTGAATTCATTGTCCCAGGAAGGGGAAACTTTATTGACACATTCCTGGGGTCAGATACATCACATGATCACACTGACAGAACCACAGGCACATAGACACAGACAACAGAGCATGCACAATGTCGGCACTAGTACAGTGTATATCCACCTTTCGCAGCAATGCAGGCTGCTATTCTCCCTTGGAGACGATCGTAGAGATGCTGGATGTAGTCCTGTGGAACGGCTTGCCATGCCATTTCCACCTGGCGCCTCAGTTGGACCAGCGTTCGTGCTGGACGTGCAGACCGCGTGAGACGACGCTTCATCCAGTCCCAAACATGCTCAATGGGGGACAGATCCGGAGATCTTGCTGGCCAGGGTAGTTGACTTACACCTTCTAGAGCACGTTGGGTGGCACGGGATACATGCGGACGTGCATTGTCCTGTTGGAACAGCAAGTTCCCTTGCCGATCTAGGAATGGTAGAACGATGGGTTCGATGACGGTTTGGATGTACCGTGCACTATTCAGTGTCCCCTCGACGATCACCAGTGGTGTACGGCCAGTGTAGGAGATCGCTCCCCACACCATGATGCCGGGTGTTGGCCCTGTGTACCTCGGTCGTATGCAGTCCTGATTGTGGCGCTCACCTGCACGGCGCCAAACACGCATACGACCATCATTGGCACCAAGGCAGAAGCGACTCTCATCGCTGAAGACGACACGTCTCCATTCGTCCCTCAATTCACGCCTGTCGCGACACCACTGGAGGCGGGCTGCACGATGTTGGGGCGTGAGCGGAAGACGGCCTAACGGTGTGCGGGACCGTAGCCCAGCTTTATGGAGACGGTTGCGAATGGTCCTCGCCGATACCCCAGGAGCAACAGTGTCCCTAATTTGCTGGGAAGTAGCGGTGCGGTCCCCTACGGCACTGCGTAGGATCCTACGGTCTTGGCGTGCATCCGTGCGTCGCTGCGGTCCGGTCCCAGGTCGACGGGCACGTGCACCTTCCGCCGACCACTGGCGACAACATCGATGTACTGAGGAGACCTCACGCCCCACGTGTTGAGCGATGGAGCTCCGTATGCCACGGCCAACTGGCTGACACTGACGGCGGCGGTGCACAAATGCTGCGCAGCTAGCGCCATTCGACTGCCAACACCGCGGTTCCTGGTGTGTCCGCTGTGCCGTGCGTGTGATCATTGCTTGTACAGCCCTTTTGCAGTGTCCGGAGCAAGTATGGTTGGTCTGACACACCGGTGTCAATGTGTTCTTTTTTCCATTTCCAGGAGTGTATTTTAATAGTTTTAACAGATATTGTAAGCACCTGTGATTCTGTACGAGTTGGTCAATCAATTATGAGTAATTACTTTAGCTGTGGCTGCCAAAGTTTTAAAGGTATCTGTACCTGACTGGGAGAAAGCGGCTCCAAGATCGGAATGTCGATAATGGCAGGGAGAGCGATGTGCTGACCCATGCCCCTCCATATCGCAGCCAATGATGAATAATTGAGGATGACAAGGCTGTCGGTCGATAAGAGCGTGGTCTTCAGGGCCTAATCGTGGGATTCGTTTTTTTCATGTACACGTTGTACAGCGTAAATCAACTTCAAAAGCACAAAAGCATTAACGCTGCGTGTGCGGGGGGGGGGGGGGGGGGGGGGGCCGTCTTTACTAGCTATGGTGAACTGAAAGAGGCATACATGTGAGAGTAGCTGACGCTGCTGTAACTATAAATAATATAAAATCTGCGCTACACCGAACTACAAAATTACATATTTTCTTTCTCTGTCAGTTTAAACTTTTTTATTAATTTTTGAAAGCTCGTGTTTTTTTCTAGTGCCCAAATTGTCTTCTCGAAACAGTGATCCACTTTGTACTAGATACAATGGTCATTCGATAAAAACCGTAAATTCTTTATAAGGAATGTGTTATGAGGATGGAATAGGACACTTATTTATCTTTCAACTTAATGCCTCTCAAGTTCTATGCATTTGTGCTAGTGCTGGACGAGTTTCTGAATTACATTTAGAAAGAATTCATGGAGGGGTGGGGGGGCGGTGCAAGAGGACGAAATTCAGGTCACCCTCCACACATCCATGTCCCTTTCTTTCATTTCTGATGTCAAATGGTTTGGAACGTTTCGCACCCACTTTCTAGAACATCAGTATGCCACGGGCCACAATATGTTGGGCTTATCCGAAGCTAATGCTGCAACATCACGCACCGTAATAAGTCTGTTTTCCCATATGAGGTTTGGCAATGCTGTTCTCCGTGACTACACAGACAGGGCGTTCTGAATGTGGCAAATCTTCGACACATGTTAAGCCCCAAATGAACTTACCTGGCCGCTCGTACACTTGCGTTCGACTCAAACAGCTTTCATCGTATTGCTCTACAGTCTGACGGTGAATTTCGATTCTTTTCAGCACTTCACCTAACAGGAATCTCATGACTCTCCGCTGCTTCAAGTAGGTGCAAACCTGTGAGGTTGCTGCCATGTGGTTTCACTGATTCCCAACATCTCGTTCGCGAAGTAGGCGTGCCAGCCCCATCTGATAATAGTTCTAGGATACCACCAAAAGATAACGAAAAAGCACAAACTTTGTCGAAGGTTTGTACTTTTTATACATATTTTACTTATTGGCTAGACCTTCTAATAGGTATTTCGTAATTTTCATTGTCATATATAGTTTTGATAACTATCACAATGTAATCAGTTGTTTAGCAACAATTTATTGTTTTTCCTTCACGATTCTTTCGGCTATGATTATTGTTCGCCGATTTTAAGTCGTTAATAAAATTGGTAATCGAAGTTATTTTTTCTTACAATTTTACAGAAGTACTATCAGAATGAGTAGTTGCTCAGCTTATAGTTGTTTGTTTCTATGAGAACTTTTACTTTTTTTCAATTTCTAAAAGGCTTTAAGTCTTTTCAGTTTCTAAAATAATCTTTCTATCTTTTTTTAAAATTGGATGGTTGTATTGTCTTTTTGAATATTACCAATATTTTTAAGCATGGAGTACGTGAGTGGAATGCATTCGACGCCTGCGCGGAGGTTTGCAGAATCGGAGTGTTTATACATTATTTCGTGGCAGTGTGAATCTATTACTCAGCGTAACAAAAATATTGACACGCTGGCGCAGCCGCGGGTAAGAGCTAGCCGACATATAAAGCTGATTGGCTACTACGTTATTCGACCAGTCAAGAAGGAAATTTACCACGCGCTTTATTATTGGCAGAAAAATTCCGAGTTTGAATCGAGGAGGAGTCCGTGGTCAGCTCTTGTGACGGGGTTTTACGTATAAGGCAACTCTTATGAATTTTTCATTAAGACTATATATATGTATATATATATATGTTGTTTTTTGGAGAATTTAATTAAAAATGTTCAAAAGGCTCTGAGCACTATGCGACTTAACTTCTGAGGTCATCAGTCCCCTAGACGTAGAACTACTTAAACCTAACTAACCTAAGGACATCACACTCATCCATGCCCGAGGCAGGATTCGAACCGGCGACCGTAGCAGCAGCACGGTTCCAGACTGAAGCTCCTAGAACCGCTCGGCCACAGCGGCCGGCAGAATTTAATCAACCGATAGAAATTAATGATCGTTTGTGGACGAAAGTTTTCGGCTTGTTACTGGAATTTAAGACTCTTTGTGTCCTTTCACACGTGTCCAAGGTTGTTTCGACCGTGCTGCAGAAGTTATGCCGGGAAACTCTTACACGTACCCCATACAGTCCCAGTCTATCCCCAGGCGATTTCCACGTTTTGAAATCCCAAAGAAAGCCATTCGTGGCCGTTGATTTGGTTCTGACGTAGAGGTGCACCCCTGGATACAACCATGGTTCCTTAGGCAGCCACACATATTTTTCTACGACGCCATTCGACTTTGTTGTCTCACTGTTGGATAAATGTATTAACACTTACGGCGATTACTTTCGAAAGTAGGGACAGTTTGCTTATTTTTTCACCACCTGCCTCGTTTTCTTTTTGAGTCCTGCTTATCCATGCAGTCTAACAGTCGCAGTCTCCAAACAAGTGACAAACAGCATATTACGGTTCGCCAGTGGACTTAACCTATAACTAGCAACACTGTTATTCCGTCAGGTCCTATGACGCGGAGCTCGGGTATTGCATGTTATTCCTCGAGCCGGCCGTGGTGGTCTAGCGGTTCTAGGCGCTCAGTCAGGAACCGCGCGACTGCTACGGTCGCAGGTAAGAATCATGCCTCGGGCAAGGATGTGTGTGATGTCCTTAGGTTAGTTAGGTTTAAGTAGTTCTAAGTTCTAGGGGACTTATGACCACAGATGTTGAGTCCCATAGTGCTCAGAGCCATTTTTTTTTTTTTTTTTTTTTTTTTTTTTTTTTTGTTATTCCTCGATATTGGAGAGTTTGCAGAACGACGTTGTGGGTGCCATGGTACGGCACTGTTTGCAGTCTTTGCTACCGCTCTGCTCTCTGTGTTACAATGAGGTACGGGCGTTGCCCCGGTTTTGCAGTACTGGTACTCTTCGCGTATTCTAGGTTATGATTGTGACACACGGCCTGAATGACACACGGTCTGAATCGGTCTTAGGTCTTTTACCATTCGTGCTTTTGTTTTTTTGTTTTTTTTTGTCGGCCTGTGCCAACCTCTTCATCTCAGAACACCACTTGCAACCTACGTCCTCAATTACTTGCTGGATGTATTCCAATCTCTGTCTTCCTCTACAGTTTTTGCCCTCTGCAGCTCCCTCTAGTACCACGTTGCCATGGAAGTCATTCCCTCATGACTTAAAAGATGTCCTATCATCCTGTCCTTTCTTCTTATCAGTGTTTTCCAGATATCCTTACCTTATCAGTCCACCTAATTTCCAACATTTGTCTGTAGTACAGCATCTCAAATGCTTCGATTCTCTTCTGTGCCGGCTTTCCCACAGTCCATGTTTCACTACCATACAATGCTGTACTCCAGACGTATATTCTCAGAAACGTTATCCTCAAATTAAGGCCTATATTTGATACTAGGAGACTTCTCTTGGCCAGGAAGGCCCTTATTGCCTTTGCTAGCCTGCTTTTGATGTCCTCCTTGCTCCGTCCGTCATTGGTTATTTTACTGCCAAAGGAGCAGAAAATTCATCTACTTCCTGCCCATCAATCCTGATGTTGTTTATCGCTGTTCTCATTTCTGCCACTGCTCATTAGTTTCATCTTTCTTCGATTTATCTTCAATCGATAATCTGTACTAATTAGATTGCTCATTCCATTTAGCAGATGACGTGATTCTTAATTTTCACTCAAGGGAGCAATATCATTAGCGAATCGTATCATTGATATCCTTCCATTTTGACTTTTAATTCCACTTCTGAACCTTTTTTTTATTTCCATATACAACCGATAACATTTTTCCACAAAGCGATTGACCGTCTTACCCTATAGTGGGATGAATCTGTCAACAGTTATGGCGACTGCTGTAGAAATAATAAACAATTTACTTACATTTTGTTCCAGATGCCTTCGACTGACCCTTATACAATACCTTCAGATTTTCCAGTTTTAGGAAGGCGGATGTCACTTCAGACTTACCTGCAAAGAAGGAAACAGGGATATTACAACGTATATCTGGAAAAGTGTAGCAAAATTTTTCTCCTGTCCAAATACTAGCATTAAAGTGGTATAATAATTAATTTGAAGAATGCATATAAATTATATTATCTCGTACTATTATACGCTGATTTTTTCAAGTTCATAAGTTAGTGCAGAGCAGCATTGTTTTGAGAAAGGGCGCTACATGTAGTGCTGTAACAATAAACATTCTTTTTCTAACGACTGTTAAAAAGTGTAACATTTTCGAAGTTAATATAGTGTACCTTGTGTGGGCTTGTAAATGGTAGCGTTTACCTTGCACCGGTATTGTAGTTAACTAAAAGGGGGGAAGTACCACAAATATTATGGTTTTGTCAGCAGCTCGTGGTCGTGCGGTAGCGTTCTCGCTTCCCGCGCCCGGGTTACCGGGTTCGATTCCCGGCGGGATCAGGGATTTTCTCTGCCTCGTGATGACTGGGTGTTGTGTGATGTCCTTAGGTTAGTTAGGTTTAAGTAGTTCTAAGTTCTAGGGGACTGATGACCATAGATGTTAAGTGCCATAGTGCTCAGAGCCATTTGAACCATTTATTATGGTTTTGAAACTCCCTGGCTGATGAAAATGTATGCCATACCGGGATTCGAGCCCAGAGCCTTTGCCTTTTGCAGACACATGCTTTGCCAACTCAATCATCTTGGTACCACTCATAGCCTTACTTCCGTGAGTACCTCTAGCTTGGTTTCTTCATTGAAATTTGTATCAGCGCACTCGTGTTTTTCGGGCTGTGTTAGCCCATGACTAGGTTCATGGGATGATAAAAACGACTGTCACATCGATTCCGGTGTAGCTGCTGAAAGATTTGATGCGCGAATGTCATTATAGTAAACTATTGTGAGGTAACGGCGAGTTGTGGCGCCCTGAAAATATTGTAAGTTCAGAGTGGGCCGCTCGGAAAGCTGGGGACCGGCAGCAAACACGTGGTGCCAAATGTTAGCCTACAAGAGGGGTAGCTCCAGTGCATGGTCCGGGCCGAGCACGTGGCGGGAATTCCTTGGTGACGCGGTGTCGATGAAAGAGACTTGTATGCCGAGAGTGCCAAAGATGGCGGACCTCGTGAAACCATCGTGGCAGACATTTCACAGTTCGTATAGAAATTAATAGTAAGCAAATGAATCATGACCCCTCAAAAAGAAACATGTACATTACAATTATTTGCACGACGATTCTGATGGTGTTGTTAGATTTTCAATATCCTTGTTAGTTTAAAGTTTACTATCTGACGATAAATTATACAAGTAACATCCAGCAACGAATTTCCAAAATCTAAATGGTTCATCCGATTTTGTCGATCGACGTGTCTATAGATAGCTATTAGTGTAAACCAATATTGGTATAAATTACAGGCATGAATAGCACATGCGTTACACGAGTTATTGGAGGTCATAGTGGCCAATTACTATCGATCGCGTCAGGTCATTAGTACTCCACAGTTACACGAAAAACCGGTTACAGCACGCTTATAAATATATTTATTGATTTATGTCTTTATTTATATCCGATATATACTATTCATGAAGAAACTGGTCAATTATTTACTGTGTTTGGAAAGCACAGAGACATTAGGCTACAGGCCTACTTTGTTTTTATTATTCTGATATAGGTTTATTTAATTTGTTAATGGTCCAGCCGTAGGAATATTCATTTAATTTCAAGTTATATAAATGTAAATCCAGTATTTCGAATGTGTTTCATTATGTTTTTGAATGTGCGTTGACTTGAAGACATGGCGGGAGCGCTCTAGCCAATCACAGCGCTCGTGAATGAGGAGACTTGATGGAAGTGGAAGGACACTACGGGAGAGGACACGGGAGAGTTGGATAATGGCTCTGAGCACAATGAGACTTAACTTTTGAGATCATCAGTCCTTTAGAACTTAGAACTATTTAAACCTCACTAACCTAAGGACATCACACACATCCATGCCCGAGGCAGGATTCGAACCTGCGACCGTAGCAGTCGCGCGGTTCCGGACTGAAGCTCCTAGAACCGTTCGTCCACCGCGGCCGGCCACGGGCGAATCCAGGAGAGGA
The DNA here is from genome assembly GCF_021461395.2 of Schistocerca americana. Lineage (NCBI taxonomy): Eukaryota > Metazoa > Arthropoda > Insecta > Orthoptera > Acrididae > Schistocerca > Schistocerca americana. The sequence continues at coordinate 217,552,667 of NC_060119.1, read as the reverse complement.
CAGCGCGACGGACGCAGAGTCGCAGCAAAGACTTGGAGAGTGTGGAGTAGTTTGCGCGTCGTCTCGGTAGATAGAAATACTTCGGACTGCCGACTTGTGCACTTGTGAGATTTCGTGGCTTCTACAGCGAAGACGTAGTGTGCGTTTAGAAGTGAATACCTCGCGAGCTATGTTGTCGTTCATGACTAATTGCGTACAGTAGGAATCCATTGTTCCCCTGTTATTTAACTTATATTTTATTTAATTGCTGGACCATCGACGCCAATAAGTGTTTTGCAGAAATATACCGCAGTCTCAAAAGTACTTCTTCTATTGTACTTATCATTTAAAGTCGTTAAGGTGGTACTTGCAGATTTTATTTAATTGTAATCTTTCATTTACAAATCACTATGTTGCATTAAAAATTCGCAATTGCCGAGTGATAGGAACCTTCGACCATTCGATTCATGTGTCTGTTCATATTGTATACAGTAGACTCAGCAGTATTTGGATTTTAATGCCGCAACTACGTATCCCAGCCCCTAGACAACGAACCAGCGAGAACTTTTAATATTTCAACTTTGAGTCGGAGGGTACATAGTTGAGGGCCATCACACACCACCTCATTCATTTACACAACTGGCCATTAAAATTGCTGCACCACGAAGATGCCGTCCTACAGACGAGAAATTTAACCGACAGGGAGAAGATGCTGTGATATGCAAATGATTAGATTTCCACAGCATGCACGCGTGGTTGGCGCCGGTGGCAACACCTGCAACGTGCTGACACAAGGAAGGTTTCCAACCGATTTCTCATACGCAAACAGCAGTTGAAGGGCATTGCCTGGTGAAACGCTATTGTGATGCCTCGTGTAAGGAGGAGAAATGCGTACCATCACGTTTCCGACTTTGATAAAGGTCGGATTGTAGCCTATCGCGATTGCAGTTTACCGCATCGCGACATTGATGCTCGCGTTGGTCGAGATCCAGTGACTGTTAGCAGAATATGGATACGGTGGGTTCAGGAGGGTAATACGGAACGCCGTGTTTGATCCCAACGGCCTCGTGTCACTAGCAGTCGAGATAACAGGCATCTTACCCGCATGGCTGTAACGGATCGTGCAGCCACGTCTCGATCCCTGAGTCAACAGATGGGGACGTTTGCAAGACAACACCCATCTGTACGAACAGTTCGACGACGTTTGCAGCAGCATGGACTATCAGCTCGGAGACCATGGCTGCGGTTACCCTTGACGCTGCATCACAGACAGGAGCGTCTGCGATGGTGTACTCAACGACAAACCTGGGTGCACGAATGGCAAAACGTCATTTTTTCGGATGAACCCAGGTTCTGCTTACAACATCATGATGGTCGCATCCGTGTTTGGCGACATCGCGGTGAACGCACATTGGAAGTGGGTATTCGTCATCGCCATACTGGCGTATCAGCCTGCGTGATGGTATGGGTGCCATTGGTTACACGTCTCGGTCACCTCTTGTTCGCATTGACGGCACTTTGAATAGTGGACGTTACATTTCAGATGTGTTACGACCCGTGGCTCTACGCTTCATTCGATCTGCGAAACCCTACATTTCAGCAGGATAATGCACGACCGCATGTTGCAGGTCCTGTACGGGCCTTTCTGGTCACAGAAAATGTTTGACTACTGCCCTGGCCAGCACATTCTCCAGATCTCTCACCAATTGAAAACGTCTGGTCAATGGTGGCCGAGCAACTGGCTCGTCACAATACGCCAGTCACTAGTCTTGATGAACTGTGGTATCGTGTTGAAGCTGCGTGGGCAGCTGTACCTGTACACGCCATGCAAGCTCTGTTTAACTCAATGCAGGCGCATCAAGGCCGTTATTACGGCCATAGGTCGTTGTTCTGGGTACTGATTTATCAGGATCTATGCACCCAAATTGCGTGAAAATATTATTACATGTCAGTTCTAGTATAATATATTTGTCCAATGAATACCCGTTTATCATGTGCATTTCTTCTTGGTGTAGCAATTTTAATGGCCAGTAGTGTATTAACTGAAAGCCAACACTGTACTGTTAAGAAAACGAAATAATGTCACAGTAATGAAGTTCATTGTTAAAATGTTCAGATTAGTGGAAGATACGTATGCTTTAATGTGAGGTTAATTAACTGATATGGCACAGGGTGATCGATTAGTGCGCTGTAGAGGTGTTTCAGCACGGTGCTGGCCTATTGGACAGCGAAGTGCTCCTCGGTGCGCGTGTTGTTCTCTAGGGAGGCGACACGCTGTCGTTGGCAGAGCACTCTAGCTTAATCATTAGCAGTCCCTGGTGACAGATGGCCGGGAGTTTCAATGCACCGCCCCGCCAGAATTATGGCCAGTGACAGGGTATCGGTTCGGATTAGTCGCAACAAGACAATTCCATTGCGCCTACTGCAACGTTGAGGTGGGCGGGGCAGCAGGAGCGCCAATACCAGCCGATTCTCTGAGGCAGGTTCTCCATCTACCGATAGCTCGACTGCCGTGTCTACCCTGCAGCTCACCTACCGCACGATCCGTTCAACGAGAATGTTGGCAGAATTGCGAAGTGTCTCGAGTGTGACTTTGTGGTGTGTAGAGCAGCTCGACATCAAGGTTAGGTACGACGGTGGCGATTTAGTTATGACTGAGCAAAGCCAACGAACTTGTAAGGAAAAGAGGTTTTATTTAGGAGTTGGAATGTCCAGCCACCGCAGTCGAATAGCGAACCGTTACTCGCGAGACGACTGTTGATATATTTTTCGACTGTTGACATTGCGATCTAAGACGACGTATTATTCTCATTTCGATTTTGTGTTATACGAGGGTGAGTCAAATGAAAACCTTAAATATTTTTTAAAATATTATTTATTGTGCAGAAGTGGTACAAAGCTGTATCACTTTTCAACATAATCTCCTCCACGGTCAATGCAAGTCCTCCAGCGTTTACAAACTGCATAAATCCCCTCAGAAAAAAATTATTTTGGCAGCCCGCCTAACCACTCATGCACTGCGTGGCGTTCCTCTCCATCAGAACGGAACTTCTTTCCTCCCATTACGTCTTTGAGTGGTCCAAACATACGTAAACCACTTGGGGCAAGGTCTGGTGAGTAAGGTGGATGAGGAAGACACTCAAAATGCAGGTCCCTGATTGTTGCAACTGTTGTACGGGCAGTGTGGGGCCTTGCATTGTCTTGTTGCAAAAGGACATCTGCTGACAGCAATCCACGTCGCTTTCATTTGATTGCAGGCCGCAGATGATTTTTTAGGAGATCTGTATATGATGCACTGGTGACAGTGGTCCCTCTAGACCTGTAATGCTCCAAAATGACGCCTTTTTCGTCCCAAAAGAGAGTCAGCATAACCTTCCCTGCTGATGGTTCTGTTCGAAACTTCTTTGGTTTTGGTGATGAGGAATGGCGCTTTTCGTTGCTCGCTCTCTTCGTTTCCGGTTGGTGGAAGTGAACCCACGTTTCGTCCCCAGTAACGATTCTTGCAAAGAAGCCAACACCTTCCCGTTCAAAGCGCCGAAGAAGTTCTCCACAAGCATCAACACGTCGTTTTCTCAGTTCAGGAGTCAGCTGCCGTGGCAGCCATCTTGCTGACACTTTGTGAAATTGGAGCACATCATGCACAATGTAGTGTGCTGACCCATGACTAATCTGTAAACATGCTGCAGTGTCATTCAGTGTCACCCGGCGGTTTTCCTTGACTATGGCTTCAACTGCTGCAATGATTTTTGGAGTCACAATTCCTTGTGCCTGACCTGGACGAGGAGCATCTTCCACTGAAGTCATACCATTTGCGAACTTCCTACTCCAGTCGTAGACCTGCTGTGACAAACATGCATCACCGTACTGAACCATCATTCGTCGATGAATTTCAATAGGTTTCACACCTTCACTACGCAGAAACCGAATAACAGAACGCTGTTCTTCCCTGGTGCAAGTATTAAGTGGGGCGGCCATCTTTATACTGATATTGTGACGGCATGTGTGCATCTGCACTATGCTGCTACCTACAGGTCATTCTGAACGCTGTTTGTAGCACGCTTACCAACGTACAGGATAACGGCGCGAAATTTCGATTTGTTATTACAAATTTAAAGTTTTCATTTGACTCACCCTCGTATATGGCTAACACCCGTGCAGGTGGAATTTCACGCTCTTATAAGCAACAGTTCAGCAGTTATCAGTGCTTTATAGAAATGTGTCTGAAATTGAGATCTGCTCTGAATTAAAGTTACAAACAGCAAATTTGGTACGAGGGTCTAATTAGACATTACATTGCAGCTGTTAGTGCTGTTTTGTAACAGGAATAGTAGTTTTTGATTTACCCGCGTGCGTTCCCAAGTTTGACCGTTTCGTTGGAGATTGTCTGTACCAGTTTTGGCAGTATGCCAAAATTATTACTGTCATTGTATAAGACAGATGTGGAAGCTCTGTCAAGATTGAGGACCAAAATTGTTAAGGCTTTCGTAGCCACTTGTTGACAAACTACCTATTGGCTTCTGTCCCGGGTTCTTCGGCCGACGTTCATCTAATGATTTTTCTGACGTTCACCACCGGCAATGGAAGACTGAGGTCCTTCAGACCCATATAAACTCAGGCACAGGTCGTAAAATTAAATTTTATCACTGCGAAGAATTCCTACAGACCCAGTATTACGGGTAGGAAGATAAGCGATGCACAGTGGAGAAAGCAAATGATTACCTTTTAAGGAAACGTTAAGAGAGCCGGTACATTCCCTATTTTTGTAGTGGCAAGCGAGTGAATGCGTCACCAGACGAACGCTACACCGAAACGAGGTCTATATTAACAAGCGTTTTATATGAGATTCACTCCCATCACATACAGAGTGTAATCAGTATCAGGGCAGATATTCCTAAATGTGGTACATTCATACGTACAAAAATCAGTGTCTCTGCTTCGAACATTCTTTCCACTAGTTCGTCACCAGCTTTACGACCTGATGTTTTCTGCATGCTCGTAACTGTATCACTAGTTGGACTATGACTGTCGGTACAGACTCACCATTTTGCCTTCACGCTTCCACACGTGAACACTTGATATCTTAGCCAGGGTAAAATAAACAAAATAAGCACTGATGGGCTCCTCTTGCCACACATACTTGTTATTCAAGCTGATTTGCTTAGCTGTCTGAAATATTCGACAGTCGAGTTTTAAAATGTGATTGCTGCAAATTGTATTGGCACCGTTCTGTTCAGGAATGCTAGCTCTCTCCTTGTCATGTTCTACATTTTTAATCGCTCCTTTCACAAAAATTTGTAAGTAACACAAGCTGTTCTACACACATCAAAAAAAGTACTGCATCACCCTGGTTCCCAGAACTCCTGAAGATAGATGTTGACGATAGATATTGTATCACAGTCCTTTGACTGTTCAGAGATGTCACCAAAACCTCCCAGAGATGTAAACAACCATACACGAGCAGCACCTATTAGACGGAGGCGGTCCGACAGCCTATCAGTTCCAGTCATACCACCAGCAAGGAGGTACACGGCTCGTGTTGTCTGTAGTTCAACCATGCCTAGACGGTCAATGCCGCGATTCGATCGCGTCCGCATTGTTACTTTGTGCCAGGAAGGGCTCTCAACAAGGGAAGTGTCCAGGCGTCTCGGAGCGAACCAAAGCGATGTTGGTCGGACATGGAGGAGACACAGAGAGACAAGGTCGATGACATGCCTCGCTCAGGCCGCCCAAGGGCTACTACTGCAGTGGATGACCGCTACTTGAGTATTATGTCCAGGAGGAAGCCTGACAGCAACGTCACCATGTTGAACAGTGCTTTCCGTGCAGCCACAGGACATCGTTTTACGACTCAAACTGTGCGCAATAGGCTGCATTATGCGCAACTTCCCTCCCGACGTTCACGGCGAGGTCCATCTTTGCAACCAAAAACCATGTAGGGAGGTCCAGGTTGGCTCAACAACGTACCCAGTGGACCGCTGAGGACTGGCATCATGTTCTCTTCACTGATGAGTGTCGCACATATCTTCAACCAGACAATCGTCGGAGACGTGTTTGGAGGCTATCCGGTCAGACTGAACGCCTTAGACACACTGTCCAGCGAGTGCAGCAAGGTGAAGGTTCCCTGTTGTTTTGGGGTGGCATTATATGGGGCCGACGTACGCCGCTGGTGGTCATGAAAGGCGCCGTAGCGGTTGTACGATACGTGAATGCCATCCTCCGACCGATAGTGCAACCATATGGGTATCATATTGGCGAGGCATGCGTCTTCGTGGACGACAATACGCGCCCCCATCGCGCACATCTTGTGAATGACTTTCTTCAGGGTAACGACATCGCTCGACGAGAGTGGCCAGCATGTTCTTCAGACATGAACCCAATCGAACATGCCTGGGATAGATTGAAAAGGGTTGTTGATGGACGACGTGACCGACCAACCACTCTGAGAGATCTACGCCGAATCGCCGTTGAGGAGTGGGACAATCCAGACGAACAGTGCCTTGATGATCTTGTGGACAGTATGCCACGACGAATACAGGCATGCGTCAATACAAGAGGACGTGCTGCTTTGTATTGGAGGTACCGGTGTGTACAAGACTCTCGACGACCACCTCTGAAGGTCTCGCTGTATGGTGGTACAACATGCAATATGTGATTTTCAGGAGCTATAAAAAGGGCGGAAATGATGTTTATGTTGATCTCTATTCCAATTTTCATCACAGGTTCCGGAAATCTCGGAACCGAGGCGATGCAAAACTTTTTTTGATGTGTGTGTGTTCATGCTGTAGTATTCAAGGGGCTGGGACAATTTCTAGACAGTATCTACAACGATACTGCTTAGATAGGAAAGTGCTCTTACCTGTGTTTTAAATGATCGAGACTTACAATTTGTGACCAGGCACTCTGCAAAGGGCTTATTCATTACATAAACATCACACTATGCCGCTTCCATGGACGAAGGTTCTAAACCACAATAGTGCGTTGGGACTGAAGTTCGAGGTACCATCTTGATTTCCACTAGTGACCGAAATTGCCTAACCAGTTTGTAATGCGACACTCAGAGGGAGTGTAAGTTTTGGAGTGAGCTTTTTCCGCAACTGTATGTTCAAGTAATGAAAAGCCTCTCCATTTGTTAATAAGATCTTTATTAAGCCCACGAAATTATTAACTCAAAGGGTACGGAGAACTGTACGTCTTCTTGTATTTCACCACAATTTTGTAATGTTTCGACTTTCCTTCAAACAGCTCCACATCTGCCGAAGAGACATCCCTCAAGGAACACTTCGGAAAGATCCCAATGAGCGCGAAGTGTAGCAAAACAACTACAGAAACTTAATATTGCATTTCTGATATATTAATGACGACAGTAAGCATAGATGCTGTGCAGACGGTACTATTGTACAAGGTAATAGAATGAAAACAGTATGGCGGCCATCTGGGAACATTAGTTCCCATTATTTGGGATAACGAACCGTGTTATCATTAGATACGTCTGTTACGTCATCATTTCTTGTATTTCATCATTAGGCCACATTCCCCCACAGCAGACCGCAGGTACATTCACACCACTATATATGCAAAAGAGTAGGAAGTGTAACTGGATAAAACACTGCAAGAGGTGTTTTACGCGTATTCCATGTCAGCGGATAGCACTTCAGCCCAACGCGCCCGTAAAGAACGTGTTATTCTGCAGCGCAAGTGATCACATTTCCAAACACGGCAAATTGGCTGAGACTGTTGCAGAGCCCGCTTGCGGCGGCCCGGACGGACACGCGGATTACACTGGCTGCAAAACGTTTACGCTCGCCTCTTCAAAATCCATGCGACCGAACGACCGTTAAAACAGAAACGCGCTCGGTAAATAAACTGGCGCGCAACTGCAACAGCATTAAGCGGAGCCGCCTGGTCGCAAAGAGCGCATACTCCCCAACCCACCCTCTACGCTCCCCCTCTCTGTCCTCCCAATTCCACCCCCACCTACCTCCCCCCCCTCCCTACTATTACCTCGACCCAACTCTCGCTGTCTGTGGATCACGCTGGGGCTGTGTTAGCAGCGGAGAATAGCGTGGTTTGGGTCGGAGGCATCTGCGCCCCAATGCGGCTATGGTCTAGCGCACGCAATGTGGACTTCACTGCTGTGCTGCGGTCATTAACAAACAATTATGGCAGCATTATTACCAGACTCCCACGGTTTCGGAAACTCGATATTACAAGAATTGGTAAAACACCGCGGATAGACTCTCCCAGGGAAGGGCCGAACTGTTAGCAAACTAAAACTCGAAAATGTTTCACGCGTTGCTCAACATAGAAACCATAAGATTCAAAGGCAAAAGAGGGACATGTAGAACTTCGGTAACACTTTCGACACCACCAAGGATATATAATGAAAAACGTATAGTAGTAAAATGCTTAACGCGGGCCGCGCTGTCTAGTCCTAACTCGGGCATGGGTGTGTGTGTTGTCCTCAGTGTAAGTTGAAATGATAATTAAATCAAGATCCTAAGCTGTCGACAGTGCTGGTATACATCAACGGGGATAGTTGAAAATGGGTGCCCCGACCGGGACTTGAACCCGGGATCTCCTGCTTACATGGCAGACGCTCTATTCTTTTTTTTTTTTTTTTTCTCATTTTGTTCGTTTTCGTTCGTTGTATCTGCTCGGCGCGGACGTCGCAAGACACCCGTTTCAGTTCGTCGTTGATCCATTAACTCAGTTTGTTTTTTTTTTCTTTTTTTTTAACTACAGACGGCAGCTAACCCTCTGACCGAACACGCTGAGTTACCGTGCCGGCATGAAAAACACACAACACTCAATCATCTCGAGGCAGAGAAACATCTGAGCCACCGAGGGCACAGAGGATAGGGCGACTGCAAGGATTTATGGCTTGCACGCTCCCAGTGAGACCCACATTCCCCACTTAATGTCCACACACTACATTCGCAGTGCCCCTGCCCATTACACTCAATTCTAGCGGGAGACAATCTTACCGAGTCCCGTAAGAGTTCGGGCAATGCGTGCGGATCCAGCACAAAAGAAGGAAGTGAATGACCGGTTAGCCTTAACTATTGGTTTAAGTTAGATTAAGTAGTGTGCAAGCTTAGGGACCGATGACCTCAGCAGTTTGGTCCCATAGGACTTACCACAAATTCCCATTTACTTAACACGGAAAACTGCTTAACACGTAATAATACTTCTGTTCCGACAAAATGCGATGTAGTTTAATATTTTCTTTCTTTTAGCACAAAACAAAAATTCTTTTGACACGAAAACATTTCGCTTCTTGGAGAAGCAAATATACCTGCTTTGTGCAACTGCGAAGTCAGCAAGATTTATTGATTTATTTCTTTTCCGTTAAAACTAAAAAAGTAAGTAAACTGCTGTTTCCACTATCTTTGGGCTTTGACATTGTCTAGACACTGCAGTCACTTTTAGAATTCGGCAATAGATGTCTCGAAACCGATGAACTGTGTGTTGGAATGGAATCAGCAAGTTTCGTGTCGCAGTCTGTCCGCCGTTTTTTTCATTTATTTATTTAAAAATAGCTATACTGTAGATTTATATTTTTTGCGGAATGGAACAGAAGGTCATTAGACTGACCTAGACCGGATGAACTTTCTGCAATCGATAATGCGTGTACAGTGCCCGCTACGTTGTATGAGAACACTGTGGAGACTGTTCAAAACTCAAAAGATCGTGTCGATGAAGAAGATGACTTTGAGAATTGAATCGACTGCGCCAGATATGTGCATGTCAAAATGAATAAAGAAATGGAAGATTTGACGAGAAGTTGATATTGAGGAAGATAACAATAAAAGATATTTTACGATAAACAAAATTATAATTATGTATAGACTTTCAATGAACAGTTTCATTCTATTTATCGAGAAGTGTATTTATATAGTTTTGAGTAGTAGTAGCTGACAAAATGCTAAAAGCGGAATGGTCTGATAAGATGACGAATGACGACGTCGTCAGAATATTAGACAGGAAAAACAATTAGTGAGCATGATAAAAATGAACAAAACATCGTGGCTAGGACAAATATTGAAAAGAAATTGCCTGCAACGAAGAATTATTGGAGGAATGATTGCAGGGAAGAAGGAGATAGGAAAGAATAATGCATGCTGGCATGAAACGATGGACAAAGTTAACAGTAAGTTATGGAAGAGGTACAGGCTAGAGGACAATAGTACATTGTCCAATTTATACCTGTCCTAAGACAGATAAGCCAAAGAAGAAGGAATCCAATCCCAAAAGCATTTCGTAAAAATAATAATAAAAAATAATTGCGACTTAAAGGTAGTTCTGCTATTAAGTAACAAGCTTCGTGTCACCATTGGTGCCGTTCGCTTTATTTTGTTCGACGCACTGAGCTTGGGCAGTGCATTTCGTAGACGTAGTAGCACGAGTAGTAGTAGAGGAGAGCCGAGCAAAGCGGCCATGTCGGGCATAGTGGCCATGTGCTCGCAGGACCTGTAGGGTGCCGGCATCAAGCTGGACATATCTCAACTTATTCTCCCTGGAGAGCGCAGTCAGGCCCTGGAGCCTAATCTGTATGTTGTGCAGCTCCTCGGAGTTATGATAATTTCTCTGGATTTTAATGATCCTGATGTAAAGTACGTGGTCACTTTGTGTCTTCATTACTGAGAGGGAAAATCACTTATGTCTATTTAATGAAGTTATGTTGGAAGTGTCACGTCTTGACTCCATAATCCTACTTTAGTTATTCACCTTTAGGTCATGCTATCAGAGAGCATATAGTTTTTGTGTAAAGGAGTCATTGCCGACAAAGTGGTCATCTCGGCGGTGGGTCTGTGTAGGGGAAAATAGTAACAGCAGCGGCCGAAAGCAGGGATCCGCGGCGAAACCTGCAGCAAATCATCATGAAGTCAGATAGAAACGGCAAATAAAGGAAGACAACAAAAGATAAAAGAAAGGCAAAACGAACAGCACCAGAAGAGGAAGAAAGGCAGTAAAAATAAAACTGCGAAGACTAGGAAACCCAACTCTAGACTAACTCCCTTTGACGACATCGATGAAGACAGAGAATGCATGTACTGCGAATAAAAATGTTCAAATTCAAGGCCAGAAGAACAGTGGATTAAGTACCAGTTGTGCTCCCTCTGCGCTCATGAACTCTGTACAGGACTTGATGGATATAGTTTAAATTTTATGTGCGAAATGAGTAATTTGAATCATATTTCACAATAAACTATGTTTAGTTGCTTCTTAAAATAGTTTTATCCCTTTGTTTTTGAGCTTAAAGCTACGTGGCCACTTTGCCCGCTCATGTCGGACAAAGTGGCTTTTTGCCATTGTGTGAAAAGTAACTGTTTAAAGTACTTTCTTCGATATTAAGGCAATTACACTATTCTGTATTATACGTCAACAGTTATAGATAATAATCAGAGATTTCTATGCATTTCCGTCAATTGCTGCTCGCCTTAAGAGATAGAGATTCCTTGGCCTGGCCACTTCCCCCAGTTCTCCTCCACTAATGTGTACGGCGATCATTAACGTTGTGATTTCCACTCAAAGGCTTTGGTGTACTGCTTCAGATGCCCAATTATCGCTTGAGAACGCAGCATTCTCCCGGAAATTACGCCTGACAAGAGCAAATAGTTGTCTCTCAGTAATTTAGGGCGTAAGATAGCGTCAGTATACTAACGTACCAGCAGTCCAACCATGTCCGTAGGAATGAAAATAGTGTTCTAATTTTTTCATTTTGTCTCCACTGTCATTAAACACAATTAGTCCAGTAGTCAACTACAATCACAGTCCTTAATCGACCATGCATTCGACACTACTCATTAGCGGTGCCACGGTAAACTGGGTAATCAGTTTCCAAGGTAACGGGTGGACAACAAACGATCGTGATCTAAATTGGAACGAGTCGATGGCGCGGTATACATGCGTTGTACAAACCGTGTCCGTAATACTGAACTTCTACGAAAAACAGCTTTGATATTAAATCTTGATACCCGATGTGCTAGACCAAATAATCAGAGTTAATTTTCGTTCAGAAAGAATGTAATGCCAACCGACAACTTTGGTTTTATATAAGAAAAAAGTTGGTTATAGTAGCGTACATGTACAAGGCCAATACTAAGATGACAAGTGGACTGCTTCTTCAACAACAAGGCGAACAGGAGATAAAAGTTTGAAACTCGGATGTTACATTGCAACTTTAGTATTCCAATTTGCTATTTCCTACGTTTCAATTATCTCGTGTAATAGTCGTTGGAGAGGTGCCGAAAAGATGCTATTCTGTACATAGTATAAGTCGCAAACGGCTTGGTTATTTGTAGGATAGCATGTGAGGTTTCCGAGAAGTATGCATTGAGTTCCTGGTGAATGGGCCAATCAGGTCAGCTATCCGCGCTAGAAACGCTGGGCTTGAGTTTTGAGTAGACACTCATGAGCTTAGCCGCGTTTAGGTAGAACGTGTTTGCTGCCGAGTGCCACACATTGCTGGACGCTTGTTTGGTGTCATGGTGAGATGTGGGTGGGCAGCTTGCAGGAAACGGGCAGCTGCTTTATTACGAAATTGTTAATCATTCACGACGAATGTGTGATTCATGCTTAACTATTTTCTTTAATCACATTGCTAAGTTACTGTAACATTCATTTGCTGGACACAGGTCTGAAGCGCGGGATTAGCCGAGCGGTCTGAGGCGCTGCAGTCATGGACTGTGCGGCTGATCCCGGCGGAGGTTCGAGTCCTCCCTCGGGCATGAGTGTGTGTTTTTTTCCTTAGGATAATTTAGGTTAAGTAGTGTGTAAGCTTAGGGACTGATGACCTTAGCAGTTAAGTCCCATAAGATTTCACTCACATTTAAACATCTGACACAGGTCTCATATGTGGTTGTCGTGTCTTTGTGTCCTTGCAAGGAGAGTTCATTTACAGGCTCGGTAAGGAATCCACTTGCTATCAGTTCATCCGAGCCATAGCACAGTCAGTTTATTTACATACCTTATCAACAAATCTTTGTAAATGCTTCGTGACTTGTATTGAACTTTGATTTGCTTATTTATTGGAAATCTGTGTAACACGCTTTCTTGTGCACCAGTAGAGCATGACTTACAATGGTTTATTTGGTTTTATATTCAGATATTCCATAATTCAATTTTTCTGTATTTAGTCGAATTAGTGTGACTTCTACCGTGAAGTCAAATGATGCGAAACGTACGATTGGTAACATTTTACAGGCTTCTTCTGCAGTTCACATCAAGGCTAGCATCAGTAACGAAGAATGTTATCTGTCCCTTTCTTTGCATGGTTTTCAGCCAAAAATGTAGGTTTTAGTGTTGATGCAGGACTGGGAGTTGCAATGCCTTGTTCTACAGAAAGTGTATATGATCAGTGCATTACATTTGAACGTCATTGTAACAGTTTAGGGCTGACAACGCCATCTTCAGTGCAGCTGGCTTCAAGCCACGAAGCTTAAACACTTTTATGCTTGGTAAGATAATTGATAATATTGCTCATGTCCACTTAGATTCAGTCTCTTTTGCTATGACTACTGCAAACCGTCACACTCAATGTAAGTGTTCAATGCCTCGGTTCATATATTCTGTGTAGTGAGATCACATCACTTAATTTCAGTGACGCGTCGAGACTTTGTATACGAGAGGGCAATTTTTCTCAAATCAGAGCGTATCCGGATGTACCTCAACAAGTAATCCAAATGTAAAACCTAGCAATACACTTACATTTTTGCGATTAGCACTATTTGGATTGCTTAAAACGGAGTAAATATCAGAGTACCTGGAGTATGAGAATTGTTGTGTTTCATTTTATATTGAAGTTACAAAGTGCAAACATATCATTATTTATGCATTTTCATTCCTTGTATTTTGAATATCGATACTCGTGTTCCGAAATTATCGAGGTATCAACAGAATTTTTGGCGTTCGATAGCAAACAACCCATCGAATATGGTATTGCAAAGCACTGTCTCCAAAATAGCTACCTCTACTGAATGCATAACCTAAGCACCACTTATGCACACTGTGAACATCAAACAAATATACGGACTGACTGATTTCTGTCATCAATTTAAACACATACACAGTTATTTAATAGACGCGCCACCGCTTGTACAAGTAGAAAACAGCTAATGCGGTTCAAATACGCTACATTAGTAGCAGGCAAAAGTCTTCCTGAATTAACTTTTCACATATTTAACAAATATAAGTAAATAGGCACCAGAAATAATTATAATTGGATAATACCTCTGGAAAAAATATTTAACATAAAATAAAACATTACAATATGCAATTTACGTAATTAATTCATTTACTTTTCCTGTTCAATAGTGTTGTGTCGGAGATCAAAAGGAAATCGGATACACAGCAGCCAAACTCCATGCGAAGTGCTCAATACATCGCAGGGTGTTTCAGAACACCTCAAGTCGAGCTGCACTTACTTTTCAGCAGGTGTGGCTAGAGTACAGAGGACAGAAGCAAGGCTGTAGAAGGTTATATAGGTAGATGAAAGATAGGCGCCGCCTCCACGAAAATTAAAGAGAGCTTTATTGAAAAGGTGAGCAGCAATATAAACATCAAGAGCTAAGCTGGTAAGCCAGTGCTAAGCAAAGACCGGAAATCTGAAAGGAAAGCCGAAGCGTGGAAGGAATGTACAGAAGGGCTATATATTAGAAATGAACTTGAAGACAACATTATAGTTAGTGCCGAGGAAGTCGATACAAGGCCCCTTGAGTAGACGACATTCCTTCAGAATTCTGGACGTCCGTTGGAGAGTCCACCATGGAAAATCTACTCCGTCTGGTGTGCAAGATATATGAGACACACGAAATACTCTCGAACTTCAGCAAGAATGTAGTAATTTAAAATCCAAATCAGGAAGATGCTACCAGGTGTAAATAATACCAAAATATCAGTTTAAGAGACCATTGTCGCAAAGCACTGACATTAATTATAAATTTATTTTACCGAGCGAGGAGGCGCAGTGGTCTTGCATCTGGAGAAAGACAGTTCAAATACGTGTCCGACCATCCTCTATATCTACATCTACGAGTACATAGATACTCCGAAAGCCACCGTATGGTGCATAGTGGTGGGTATCCTGTACCACTACTTGACATTTCCCTTCCTGTTCCACTCGCAAATAGAGTGAGGGGGGAAGCTACTGTCTATATGTGTCTATATGCCTCCGTATGAGCCGTAATTTCTCGTTTCCTATCTTCGTGGTCCTTGTGCGCAATGTAGCTATGTTGGCGGCAGTAGAATAGTTCGGCAGACAGCTTCAAATGCTGGTTTCCTAAATTTTCTCAAAAATAACGTCGCCTTCCCTCCAGGTATTCCCATTTGAGTTCCTGAAGCATCTCTGTAACAGTTACCTATTGTTTGAACCTACCGGTAACAAATCTAGCAGCCTGACTCTGCATTGCTTCGATGTCTTCCTTCAATCCCATCTGGAAGGGATCCCAAACACTCGAGCAGCATTCAAGAGTAGGTGAATCACTCTTTCCTAAAATTGACCCAATAAGCGGAAGTTGACCATTTGCCTTACCGATCACAGTTCTCACTTTCTCGTTTCACCTCATGTCGCTTTGCAACGCTACGCCCAGATATTTAAACGACTTTACTGTGTGAAGCAGAACTCTAGTAACACTGTATCCATACGTTACAGGTTTGTTCTTGCTACTCATCCGCATTAACTTACATTTTCCCACATTTAGGGCAAGCTGCCATTCATCACAACAATTGGAAATTGTGTCTAAGACCTCTTTGTATCTTCCTACAATCACTCAACTCCGACACCTTACCGTATACCACGGCATCGTCAGCAAATAATGATGGCTGCCCACCCTGTCCGCCAAATCATTTATGCGTACAGAGAACAACAGCGGTCCTGAAACTTCCTGACAGATTAAAACTGTGTGCCGGACCGAGACTCGAACTCGGGACCTTTGCCTTTCGCGGGCAAGTGCTCTACCATCTGAGCTACCCAAGCACGACTCACGCCCCGTCCTCACAGCTTTACTTCTGCCAGTATCTCGTCTCCTACCTTCCACACTTCACAGAAGCTCTCCTGCGTATCTCATTCTGGAAACAGCGGTCCTATGACACTTCCCTGGGGCGCTCTTGACGGTACCCTTGTCTCTGATAAACACTCGCCATCGAGGACAACGTACTGTAAAATTATTCCATATGCTCGTACCTTCTTTAACACCCTGCAATAGGACCAATGTACTTTTCGGAAATCTAGAAATGTGGAATCCTGTTTTAGGTTTTCCATGATTTCCCTAAATCGTTCCAGGAAAATTCTGGAATGGTTCCTCTGAAAAAGCACTACCGATTCCCTTTCCCATACGTAAAGGAAACAATAAGAGCTTGTCCTCTGTGTCGATAGGACGTTAAACTCAATCCTTCCTTTCTTTTTTATGAATTGTATACTGGTAGAAGCTAACGATGAGAAAGATCTGTTTGGATTCTGGAAAAATGTAGGAACACGGCAGGCAACATTGACGCTTGTGTTCTCTTTGAAAGTAGGTTGTAGTGCATCATTGTAGGGAAGTGAAGCGTAGACGGTAAATTATTCAAGAAGAGGAAGGATGGTTTTGAAATGTGGTGCAACAGAATAAAGATGAAAAATAAATAAATAGATGTAATAAGTTATGAGAGGATACCGAATCGAATTGGAGAGAAAGAAATTTGTGGCACAACTTGACTGAAAGAAGAAATTGGTTGATAAGACAAGTCAATTTGATAATGGAGGTTCAAAATTATAGGAGGAGACAACTGGATGCATACAGTATGCAGGCTGAAATGAATGTAGGTTGCAGCAGTTATGTTGAGATGAAAAGAGTCGAACAGGATAGCCCAGCGTGGATAGGTGCACCAAACTAGCCTGCGAAATGAAGGCCACAACAACAGCTACAAATTTATGCTTCTCTCACAGGGGACTAAATTCGAGGTGGGCAAGTTTGGCACTTTCAGTAAACGCAGAAATGCTAAAGTCACACGAAATTAGGCTATGTGGGTGGAGGGGGGGGGGCTGTTAAATGATTTGGGAACATTAAAGGAAAAGAGAAATGATTAGAGAGAGAGAGAGAGAGAGAGAGAGAGAGAGAGGCAGGGGGAAAAAGAGAGAATAGAATAAAAAAGAAAGAGAAAGAGAGAGTGAGATTAAAATTGTATAAGACGTATAAGACAGTGTTTTAAACGGAAGGAAGGGTAGTTCCCACAGGCTAATGGTGCTGTTAATGCACTTTGCGTCATTTACTGGAAATGTTTTACTCTCTGAGGAGCCACTGCAAACCCTTGGAGAAATCAACAAAAAAGAGCTGAGCGTTACTTAACCTGCTCTGGAATGTGCAGCAAAGTCAGATTAAGCGCCGTGCCGGCTTAAGCTTCTAATTGCAGCTCGCTACAAAGCGTACTCCCTCTCACACCGTGAATTCTAAATTCATTAGACTGTTAATAAATGCAACATTCTTTCACTGAATGTACCAGCGAATCGACAAAACACCGCTGATGTTGAACTTGTTGATGACAGATCGTTGTGAGTAACCCAGAGACATTTGAAAAATTTGGAGACGGTGAAGAATAATATAGATAGGAGACATATGTTAGTTTTAAAAGCTTTCTCTTTCGTTCTAGAAATGTCAAGGATACAGAAACCAATAAGGGTGAAAAGTTGGATCAGCTCTAAATACATTTATAGTACCAACTTTCGTTTGTATAGACATAAGCAATGAAGCAATAATTTCGTTATAAATCAATAAATCGTGCACTTCATCATAAAAGAAACAAACCTCTAAATTGTCTGACAGCGTACTGCGTCTTTCTGTGCAGCCATTGAAGCAGCTGTTACTCTTGCGGTGGAAGGAACGAAGAATTCAGCCATAAAAATATTTGACTACTTCCATTATGAATTAAACGTGCTGACAAATTACGAAAATTTTGGAAACAAATTGGAATAATTTCTCCTTGGGAAATCCTGCAACCACGTGGACGACGAATATTACATGTATAATTTTTATTGTTTATACTGTCGTCTGTAAAACAAGTGTAGATATTGTTATTCGACGTCAATAGTGCAACTAGTTGTTCCATTCTGTGCATTCGAATGGCACTAAGCACTATGGGACTTAACATCTGAGGTCATCAGTCCCCTAGACTCAGAACTACTTAAACCTAACTACCTAAGGACATCACACACATCCATGGCCGAGGCAGGATTCGAACCTGCGACTGTAGCAGCAGCGCGGTTCTGGACTGAAGAGCCTAGAACCACTCGGCCACAGCGGCCGGCAATCTGTTCATGATGTAAGGTCTGATCCTGAAATGCTGTTTCTTTCCGATGAAGCACGCCTGCAACTCACAAAACAATAACCTTTGGAGTTCCGAAAATCCTCATCCGTTAAAATTAGAGCACAATAACTTCTGGTATGTATGTGGACAATATAAAGCAATGTTTCCGCAGAGAATCAACAACTAACCGACATTTAACTCAGGTAAATGCAAGACCACATAGCCAATGAGTCTGCGACACTATTACATAGACGGTTCCTATCGTTTAAACAAAACTCGTAATTCCGTCAAAGACTAAATGGCAACTGATGCTCTTGCTATATGAAATTAACTGACGTCTTACCATTAGTTACATAAGTTGTCACAGTTTCTTGGCCATCGTTTTCAAAAATAATTTTAATAGTAAGTGTACGAATTATTGTAGTAAAAGTGACATACTCACATCGAGTAACACAAAAGAATGTCTTTGTTATTAGTCACACTAAACTTTACAGTCCTTTTTCACAGAATTATCATCACCAAAGTTAATCATAATTTTTCTTCTTCTTGTATTTATCGGGTGGTTATAGTTTGTAGAATAGTGCCGCAGCTTTCCATGTGTTTGGTGGCATATGTCGTGATTTTCCAGTGCTCGTTTACAGTATATGATAAATAGTCATAGTATGTTGCGCCTCGATAATGAGTCATATGTTGTTCTTGTGGTCTACAGTCCTGAGACTGGTTTGATTCAGCTCTCCATGCTACTCTATCCTGTGCAAGCCTCTTCATCTCCCAGTATCTACTGAGTCATACACATACAGCAAAATGCGCAAGCATCCGCATTACAGTGCTGTTCTTTATTCTCGGGTATCAGAATCATATCAATACAGTTGTATCTATATTTTCAGAGGGTGTCCGGTCGCTCACTGCCAAACAAAAGAAAACCTGTCGATTAATGTATCAACATTTCTACACGTAATGAAGTCGTAGGTTTGACTAAGGAGTACATTGTAGAATTTTTCATTGGTCGCGAATACGTCATTTATGATGATGTGCCGACGTACATGATGTCATTGAAGGTCAAATGTTCTACTCTGTTAGGTTACCTCATGTTGTTCTTCAGTGACATCTGCATAATAAACATTTCCATCCCTCTACTGCGAAATTCTTCGAGTTTTTGTAGTGCTGAAGAAGTAGTGTTACCGAGTGAAATTCTTCCGACTAATATTCATGGCCAGTCGTCATTGGATAGAAAGCGTCTCAGGCAGTTCTCCTGATTTTCCACTACCGCAGAGTTCGCATTTTCCTTTAATCATCTTTTGTATGTTCTTTTACAGTCCTTCCCGTTTCGCCTGGATTCCATCTTTCTTCCTAGGTCTGTTTCACTTTCCATCCAATGGCGATGTTTCCAATACCAACCGCAAGAACTTTATCCAGTAATCCCATTTCTTTAGCATAAGCACCGGAAAACGCCCTTTTATAAGTGAACGCGACACTGGTCTTTAACAGTGTTCAGCTAACCGGGAACAACAGAAGTTCCTTAAGAACGTCCAAGCAGGTGTATCAAGACAGCGATGACGCATAAGAAATTGAAGAGAAACATGAAGCAGCCTAACAACTTAGAAGATATTACCGTTAGTTTTTAGTTCTCTGGGGAAAGAGTTGCAGCATATTATTCACTTACCTATCAAAGGCTATAGTGCGAAGTTCTGACTCGAACTAACCAACCTTTTGGTCGGTTTCATGATCTCCTGGAGCTAGACCGACGACAGCGGTAGAACAAACAGTATGTAGGAAAAAAAACCAAGCAACAGCCGTGTTTCAATCAGTTCTTATTTATTTTTCTTTAAATACCAATTTCGGCACTTCACTGGTGCCATCCTCAAGCCCCTATCACACTATGAACGTAGGCACCACAAAGCTTGGTGCAATACAACAGGAGCAACGAAATGCAGCTAGATACTGTGAATATTTTTTTGATGCAGTACCCAACGGTCAGACAGCTGTCATCTAACCGTTGGCGTGCTGTCTGCAGTAAACGCAGCTGCGCTGCATCTGAAAAAAGTTCATTTCGTCGTCAGCCACTCCATCACAGACAGACTACGTCACTTAGCGGGATTTCAGTTTGATCATAGACTGAAGGCTTTCACGACCGGATGATATAGCTGCTGAACTGGTGTAATAGCTGTAGCGAGAGTGATAGTGCGCTATCGAATCTCACGAAGGCTGGGTCGCCTTATTCAGCAGAGCGCCAGTAACATTTCTGCATTATATCCTGCTGTTTCCGTTACAACAGCGTTTTTATAACATCGATTTCCCGCCTGACGACTATGTAATTCGAATTACATTTACTGTACCAACTACTCATATGGCTGATGTCTGGTGTTTCTTCTGGCGCTACAATGTAATTCGACCTGAGTACCTGACATATATTCGCAAATTATGATAAAAAATTTAAAATATAATCAGCAGTCCCTGTTATATGACAGGAAACGTGAATGTTACATATGTGGTTTTGTGCGTCGTACTCCGAAAGAGTCGTACGCTGAGGGTAGCTGCTTCCGCTACGTTCCACGTTCCACTTCCAGCCCTGGAAGCCACCCCCTCCCACCCCCTCCCTACGTATTGACTGCAGGACGACTCATCACTGCCACGTGTTCCCACGATGAAATACGACCCTCCGATGCCACCCTGCATATTGGTTCTGCCAACAAAAAAGCAATTTCTCCTGGCCAAGTTTTACGACTCTTTCGTTTCTCCCTGTATTTCTCTTTCATTCCACTGCGCCTCCGCGCTTCTGTTCGGCCAGCATTTCTGCCGACATGTTTCTGTTAGCAGTCTCAGTAACTGTAAAAATTATGAGTTGACATCTAGGGGTGAGAAGGGTGACCGCCATAAAGATAATAAATTGAGCAAATGCAGGCATCAACTGCGCTCGATATAGTGACCGATAGGAATTAATCTGCAGATAAACCGATATAAGTTGAGTAATATCTGATTTATTTTTAATTTCGCTCATCAGTCACGAACATCTACGGATCACTGGGTGGAAATTACAATTTACAGGGTGCGCAAAATAAAACTGGACCAGAAAATGTTTTATACACCTGAAGACAGGAAACCTAACCTACATCATGCACTCCCAGGACAGATGACTTACGTTAGATTTACAAACTTCTATCATGCTGGAGTATCTGTTCCTCAGCAACTTCTGTTAATCAGTACAACGAAAAACTAGTCGAAAGTTGCAAATTTTACTCTTTTTATTCATTCGATAACTAGTTTCTGCCCGAGATCCGTTTTCAAATTAGCCTACACGTTAGAAAAACAAATTTACTATCATGTATAATACGAGTATTACCAAATTTTTTAAGCATATGCCAAAAGTACAGAACATACTGTTTCAAGACTTACGTATGGTATTTTCGAATATGTGAAAACCATGTCAAAAATGTGCAACGATCAGCTACAGCGCATACAGGTAACTGGTAGTTAACTGCTTCTGCTGCCGTATGGAAACCTCTGGAAGTGAGCCCTGTCAGGATATAGGAAGTCTTTTTTATTTTTCTAAATATTCTCCAACCATCAAGAACGCAACAATTAATACAATAACCGTACAAGTCAACAATAAAATTAAAACTTTTTTAAAATCTTTGCCAAAAACAGTCAAATACTTCAAATCGCTGAACAGTAGAACACGACATTGTCACATATAGCGAGTGTTACAAAGTTTGAAGCCATATTGGCAGGTAAAAATCATTAAATTTGAACAACAACATTAGTATTAAAAGAAACCACAACAACAGGAGATTAAAACTCTTAATCACTTCCTGCCCTTCACAACCATAAAACTTTATGATAACAAAGTTCACAAATTACTTGAAGATAAAACAACTTTTTCTAACATGTCCAGGCACAAACAGACAAATAAACCACAAAGTTGTCTTTTACAAAGCACCAAAAATGTAATTGCACTCATGGGCGTGTAGGGTGGGAATGGGGTTGTAGGGGGAGGAGGGAGGGGAGGGGAGAGCGGGGAGTTGACGGAGGGATGGTGAAAGGGGGGGTGGGGGGGGGAGGAGCATGAGGATGGAGGACCAAAAATGGACGGAGTCAAGTGGGCGATGTTGCTATAATGGAAGTATATTATCAGTAATAAAAGAAAATTACTGATGTTGGACTGGAAAAGACTATTCATCATTTTTTATAATCAAATAAATAAGAACTACCGTATCCAACAGAGAAGCCATATGTTGCTCAGGAGTAATCGTACAGATATTATATGCTAACGAAGAAGAACCCAAACAAATGTTTAAAATAATTTAGTAGTGAAAACCACCTAAATTTGTCAATACCTGTACTATAGATGAGAGTAAATTTGGTTTTCTGCCCTGTAGGATGATTTGAAAATGGGTCTCGGCCGAAACTAGTCATCGAGCGAATAAAAAAATTAAAATTTGCAACTTTCGACTGTTTGTACGGTTGCCTATTTAAGATGTATAAAATATTTTCTGGGTCAGTTTTATTTTTCTCACCCTATATAACATCAGTGTCAAATACAGGCCAGATCTAGTGTGAGGGAAGGGCGGGAGGTGCACGATTTATCACCGTCTCCCTCCCCCCGCCAATATACCTTGTCGTCGCTCCCAATGTGTTGCAGATACTAAAGTGTTTAAAAGTAACAAGAGCATTCGACTATTACTGTATTAATTATCTCATGTACCTTCTTTATATCAGCGCTTAATACAATAATTCAGAATAACGCCCAAGAATCTATAGTCGAGATAAATACATCATCAGAAAAACATTTTTCCAAAAATTTGAGAAACACCTGTGTCATGGAAGTGTTTCAAGAACTGACGAATACTAATAACAAATTTTGATAACTTCATAATTGATACGATATAAGATTGAAGGGTACACTCACCAATACCAGTAATTCAATTAGCACTACGATCGTGAACACAATTCTTTAGTATAGCTACATGAGCTCATAAATGATGAGGAGTGGGAAGGGAGAAATGTTATACCTATCTGTTGTTTGCATCTACTTTCGGGAAAGTCAGTCTTTTAGTGAATTTCTCTTAGTAGAACATCTTTCGCCCTTTTGTGTTGCCTTCGCTTAAATTCCTGTGGTTTGCCATTTCCAACTGTGGTCTCAAGAACCGTGATAGATATGTTACTGACAACAGGCACGGTCAGCCCGTGGATGAGCCCTTTTTCCTGGCTCTGACATTTTCTGCCTCAGACTGAAAGAACATCCACGTGGGCTAACCCTCTGATAACTGTCTTGTGTGAAGCTTGTAATTTTTTCGAAATGTCTTACAATTTGCAAGACGCTTAGTTTTCACGATACCGAGAGTTACATGACAAATTTGGAAATTAATGTATGTAAAACTTTAATCCGTTTAGTAATAAGTTTGTTCTTCTTTTTTTGGGGAGGTGGTATGACTCACATGAGTCACCCCTCTTCCCCCTTCAATGTGTGCGTGGTAAAATAAATTTAATTACATAATTCAGCTTACAATATTGTCATAATGGCAGCAGGTTATAGGTTTAAAGATCCGCTCGGCCCCATCGTCAACATGAAATTTGTGTGCTGGAAGTGCAACAAATACACTCCTGGAAATGGAAAAAAGAACACATTGACACCGGTGAGTCAGACCCACCATACTTGCTCCGGACACTGCGAGAGGGCTGTACAAGCAATGATCACACGCACGGCACAGCGGACACACCAGGAACCGCGGTGTTGGCCGTCGAATGGCGCTAGCTGCACAGCATTTGTGCACCGCCGCCGTCAGTGTCAGCCAGTTTGCCGTGGCATACGGAGCTCCATCGCAGTCTTTAACACTGGTAGCATTCCGCGACAGCGTGGACGTGAACCGTATGTGCAGTTGACGGACTTTGAGCGAGGGCGTATAGTGGGCATGCGGGAGGCCGGGTGGACGTACCGCCGAATTGCTCAGCACGTGGGGCGTGAGGTCTCCACAGTACATCGATGTTGTCGCCAGTGGTCGGCGGAAGGTGCACGTGCCCGTCGACCTGGGACCGGACCGCAGCGACGCACGGATGCACGCCAAGACCGTAGGATCCTACGCAGTGCCGTAGGGGACCGCACCGCCACTTCCCAGCAAATTAGGGACACTGTTGCTCCTGGGGTATCGGCGAGGACCATTCGCAACCGTCTCCATGAAGCTGGGCTACGGTCCCGCACACCGTTAGGCCGTCTTCCGCTCACGCCCCAACATCGTGCAGCCCGCCACCAGTGGTGTCGCGACAGGCGTGAATGGAGGGACGAATGGAGACGTGTCGTCTTCAGCGATGAGAGTCGCTTCTGCCTTGGTGCCAATGATGGTCGTATGCGTGTTTGGCGCCGTGTGGGTGAGCGCCACAATCAGGACTGCATACGACCGAGGCACACAGGGCCAACACCTGGCATCATGGTGTGGGGAGCGATCTCCTACACTGGCCGTACACCACTGGTGATCGTCGAGGGGACACTGAATAGTGCACGGTACATCCAAACCGTCATGGAACCCATCGTTCTACCATTCCTAGACTGGCAAGGGAACTTGCTGTTCCAACAGGACAATGCACGTCCGCATGTATCCCGTGCCACCCAACGTGCTCTAGAAGGTGTAAGTAAACTACCCTGGCCAGCAAGATCTCCGGATCTGTCCCCCATTGAGCATGTTTGGGACTGGATGAAGCGTCGTCTCACGCGGTCTGCACGTCCAGCACGAACGCTGGTCCAACTTAGGCGCCAGGTGGAAATGGCATGGCAAGCCGTTCCACAGGACTACATCCAGCATCTCTACGATCGTCTCCATGGGAGAATAGCAGCCTGCATTGCTGCGAAAGGTGGATATACACTGTACTAGTGCCGACATTGTGCATGCTCTGTTGCCTGTGTCTATGTGCCTGTGGTTCTGTCAGTGTGATCATGTGATGTATCTGACCCCAGGAATGTGTCAATAATGTTTCCCCTTCCTGGGACAATGAATTCACGGTGTTCTTATTTCAATTTCCAGGAGTGTACTTCAAATGGCTCTGAGCACTATGGGACTTAATACCTGAGGTCATCAGTCCCCTAGAATTTAGAGCTACTTAAACCTAACTAACCTAATGACATCACACACATCCATGCCCGAG
Source organism: Schistocerca americana (assembly GCF_021461395.2). NCBI lineage: Eukaryota > Metazoa > Arthropoda > Insecta > Orthoptera > Acrididae > Schistocerca > Schistocerca americana. The sequence continues at coordinate 217,527,275 of NC_060119.1, read as the reverse complement.
GCAGGATTCGAACCTGCGACCGTAGCAGTCGCGCGGTTGCGGACTGAAGCGCCTAGAGCCTCTCGGCCACCGCGGCAGGCGGGGAAGTGCAACATTCACCGTTAAGCTCAGTGGCCAGGCTTATGGTCCGAAGTTCAGCTGGGATATCCTGAGACATCTCACTGGAAAAGTGAGAGCCATATCGTTGTGTAAAAATGTGGAAGTTGTTTAAATCACAGGGTCACGTTCATATCCGACGAAACACTTATTTACGTTTCCGTAGCCACTTTCAATCTGTTTGCGTGGACATTAAATGTTTATGGAGTAGAGTATCTCATTTTTAAAAGTACCGTGTGAAGTGTAAGATTATTTGGGTTACAGTATAGTGGCAAGACAGCGCCTGTAGGTTCGTGGTAGAACATATCGCTTGCTACGTAAAACCAAAAACGACGGCAGCTGTCACTGTCGCGTATATAGGCGTTACTATACATCAATTCGGCGATTTTTTGCAACAGTTTAATATTTAACAGAAACATAGATAATCTTACACTTGACACCGTACTTCCATCAATGGGTTTGGAAGTAGTAACTACATTAATGTGAAAATTGTACAAACATAAAGTTATATATCAATTTATTTATTTATGCATTTATTTTACCTGGCAAGATTAGGGCCTTCAGGCCCTCTCTTACACCTAACCAGGCATACTCAGATTCAACAAATTTTAGTTTCTACAGAACATTAAGGACATATAACATGTTATACAGTATTAATGTTAAAGAAAAAAATAGAGATTATAAAAGTAGTACAATGATAATTATAACAACCAAAAAATAATTATAACAATCAAGAATAATAATAATAATAATAATAATAATGACTATGTATATGAAAGTAAACATATTTTTCTTTTATGAATGTCAGTCCTATTGCTAGTTGGGAATTTTCTCGTTATATTCTTGCAGCTTGTGAGTTATTCTCATCAAGCAGAGACATAAGACGATGGAAGGGGTGAAAGAGATATAGAAGAGGTAGATAGGTTAGAGGAAGAGAAATAGAATGGTAAAATTCGAAGCTATGATGGAGAGGAGAAAGAAAAAGATGAGAGGGGCACAACAATGGTGGCTATACCGTCCCTAACATGTAAGTCTTGAGTTCCCTCTTGAATTTAAATCAAGGACAGACTGAAAGTGTTTCATAAAAAAAAGACAATATCTGAAATTTATATCTAAATAAAGATTTTCATTCCTTTCGTCAAAGTCACCTCTAAAGACTTCGGTATCAGTGCTATGTTGAGCTTTCCTTGATTGTTGTGAGGGCTAAAACATAATAGCACCACCGCTTTTTGAGACCTGCGATAAACCTCTGTCGTTTTCATTTCGACTTTTGTTTCCTTTTTACCTCACTTGGATATTTTAACTCATTTCCATCGTCAGGTAATTAGATGTTGTAAAAAGATCATTTATCGTCCGTGCTGTTATTTTTTGTCCCTGATCTCCAAGCTCTTTGTTTTCTGGAAGACTTTTCCTCAGTAGTTTAAATAGAAGTACCATTCACAATTTTCTTGGCAATATTTTAGGGTTGATTATAAGACGTCCCCTCCAAGCAGCTTTCTATGGCCGAAACAGGGAGAATATTATAGCAGACTGGCAATAGCAAGAAAAGCATTTCTGAAAGAGATGATTATGTTAATATCCAATATAATTTTAAGGATTAGCAAGTCTTTTCTGAAAACACGTGCCGGAAATAGAAACTGCTAGATCGTGAACATCTTGACCCAACGCTGTCAAGCTGATACTGTAGTGTTTCCATGTGAGAGAGATATGGTGGGTAAAATTTCATCCTAATGCAAGATTATTTTCAGTACAAAACACAAGGAATTCCTGCAGATGAAGAATGGAATGAGTACAAGATTGTCATTCGGTGTGTCCCACGTTATTGGAAATCTTCAGTTCAAGATAGCAATAATCGTGCTCAATGAACGTGCACTGGTTTGTTATTGCGGCCTTCCAGTCTTTGAGAAACACCGAACTATTGGCCTGAGAGATATGGGAGAATCATACCGTCACATAACCGAGACAGCTGACTACAATCTAATGACTGCAGAACTAGTGGTGACGGGTCTGAGGTGAACGACATGTCGAACAGAGTTTGCATATTTTCTTCCAGAATAACTACATCACGAGAATATCGCAGGATTGTTCTGCAGGCTTTGATGAGCAGACACAGTAGCTGGAATCCACGCGTATTTTACAGGCAGGCCACCACGATGATACTTGGACAACAGATTACTGGAGGCTGGTTTGCGATGTCGTTTACTGGTGACACCGTTCCACAGACTTGAAATCAGAGCTAGAATAAACTGCGACACCATGTGGCCTTCTTTGGAATTCAGCGACAAAATATCGCTTCTGTCTGTAGCGATCAGATTGTCACCAATTTATCCGTAGACGATCTGATGAAAGGTCACAGGAACCAGCGATTGTCTAGATCTCTACTGCCCCAACTCCTGGACTCACAGTTTGGGGAGCTACTGATATGACTGTAGGCCTGATTTGCTAATTGTTAAGGAGAGACCAAATGTTCTCCAGGATGTGGTGAAGGTACTAAATCTTACTGTCGTAACATTTCTGACCAGGATCGCAAATGAAATTCCAACTAGATTAGGCATTACTCCAAACTGTGGTTGACACCACCGGCACCTTTAGAAATATGGGGATCCTTGAGTTCCGAGCCGGCTCCCCTGATCTGCCACCTGTACAGCGTGTCTGGCATACCATGGGAAGACGTATACTTTCATACCAGTATCGACCCCATCTATATGAAAAGGACGATCATGCGTTCTAAGCACTACAAGAAATTGTTTCAAGAAATGCGGAGGTTATTTGCTTCCATTCTACAACGAATACAAATATCACGATGAAAGAGAAATTTCAATCAGCAATTGGGCATTGAAATAAATCTAATAGCAATAAGCAAAATTTGTACCGGACCGGGATTCGAACCCGGATTTCCTGCTTATTGCGAGCGGTCGTCTTAACAACTTCGACTATCCGACCCTGTCTCCCGTCCAATCCATATACCCACATGTCGCACGCTACATACGAGGGTTGGAACTTTTTAATAGTGGCAACTATTTATTTACAGCTCGTGCAAGATAGATACATGTTTCAAGGTTTTACTGACCGTAAAGGTAGTCACCAGCATTGTGTATAACCCGTTGCCAGCGATGTGGAAGTCGCAGGATACTCTTAGCAGTGCCAGTGGTGTTGACAGTTCGAGCGGCGCGGACTATTGCCCGACGAATTTGTAGCAGTTCTAAAGAGAAAGCCGTGAAGTGTTTCCTTCAGTTTAGAAATCGAGCTGAAGTCAGGGGAGTGCAGTAGGTGGAATAGCACTTAGCAGCCCCATCAGTCAAACAAATCAATAACAGCTTGAACTGTACGTGCTTGGGCATTAGCCTGCAAAATGATGGTCAGGTCCTGAAGAAAGTGTCATCACTTCTTTGCTGTTCATTTTTGGAACACAACCTACCCTAAGCCCTCGTGAGTTCAAATAGATTTTTAAACTGAAGGAAACACTTCACGGCATTCGCTTGAGAACTGCTACAAATTCGTCGAGCAATAGACCGCGCCACTCGAACTATCAACACAACTGGCACTGCTAAGAGTATCCTACGACTTCCACGTCGCTGGCAACTGGTTATTAACAATGCTGGTGACTACTTTGAAGGTCAGTAAGATTTTGAAACACGTACCTACTTTGTACGAACTGTAAATAAATAGTTGCCACTATTAAAGTTCCAACCTTCGTACAGTGTCTATCAGTCTATTGTCACGATTGCTTGCACCTTCACCTGATTCCCGCAACAGGTCAAACGAAGGAATCATTATTAGCCATCAAAACTCATTTATTTTATGTGTGTGGTGTCTGTCCTTTTGGACACATAGATATAAAGTATGTGCGGCTTGACGGCTGAGCACATGCAGTCTTCGTTGAACCTTATGTGGGAGTCAAGTAACGCAGCGAGCAATGAGGATCATGAACAGCGTCACTACGTATGTAATGTGTGACATGTAGGAATAACCGAAGTTGTTAAGGCGACCACTCGAGATAAGCAGGAAATCCGTGTTTGGGTCCATATCCGGTACAAATTTTCACATACTTGGCACTGGATTTATTTCAGCGCCCGATTACAACTCCTACGGAATTTCTCTTTCGTAATGTATATACTGCTGCAGAATTGTGAATGATGTCTGTTCTTTCGGACATGTCTAAAGTAACAGAAACCATACATATAAAAAAACACAAATTTGTAATCGTGCCTTTGGCGGGCCACGCCACATACGGATGTCGTTGATGAACGTTTGTTCCAAATGGAATGAAAGTTTAATCATTTAATACCCGTTACGTGATGGACACCTTCACAATGTTTGGCAAATATCGGAATGGTGCTTGATGGTGTAACACTTTGTGTTTCTGACAGTGTGTTGCAATTATAGACATAATTTGGTCACTTCCAGGTACTGTCCTTCCTGTTCAGTTCCATCTGCTTCGTTGACTTTGAGTGATCAGTGCAACAATGACTGCTTGATTCACATGGTGAACGAAGACTGAGTGCGTTTATTCCTATGCCACGCAGAAGGAAATCTGTGTCCTTGCGTTCTGCTTGTTAGGCGAACTCCTCGGTATCTGTGTTACTAAGAGACTACCCAAAAACCCGATAAAGCAGTACCAATTGAGGTTGTCCATCTACCGCCTTCCAGGGGAAACAAATTTTTATTTTCAGTATTTCGCGTAACTGCTGACTGAATCTAAAATGCAGTTATAATCTACTCTTTAAGAGGCGTAATCTTACGTTAGAGGTCTAACACGGTAAGACAAGTATTACAATTAAAAAAGCACCCCGTCTTCGGGCCACAAGTGGCCCATCGGGACCACCCGACCGCCGTGTGATCCTCAGAGGAGGATGTGGAAAAGTGGGGCGTGTGGTCAGCGCACCGCTCTCTCCGTCGTTATGCTCATTTTCTTTGACCGGAGCCGCTACTATTCGGTCGAGTAGCTCCTCAATGGGCATCACGATGCTGAGTGCACCCCGAAAAATGGCAACAGCGCATGGCGGCTCAGATGGTCACCCATCCAAGTGACAGCCACGCTCGACAGCCCTTAACTTCGGTGATCTGACTGAAATCGGTGCATCCACTGCGGTAAGGCCGCTGCCTGTTACAATTAGAAACTGCGTATATTGTCTCGAGGCAGAGTAACTCAAGGCGTGCAAATTATCCAGAATAAATTCATCCAGTATATGAGGTTAAGAGCAGTTAGTGTCTTCCAACAAGCTTTACACATAATTTTAAACCTTTAGCAAACTTTTTCTCACTGCGCTTCTCTATTACATATTGAAAGGAAAAAAGAAACATTACAGCTTATTACATTCTCGCTTTTCAAGCAGTTAAGCTTCAGCATCATGCACGGCGTTTCAGTTTTTACTTCTTTACTAGTAATATTATTCGTAACATTTTTGGAGACTGTATCCACATATAGCACTCAACATACCTCCAAATTATATCACTGTACGACACATTGTTCAGGAGGTAACACGTCAAAGCACTGAGACTCGTAAAACACAACAAGGTCTTCAACTTCATCAGTTTTAGATGCTTAACATCGAATATTTAACATGTTAACTCAGTCGTAAAGTAACCAGACGTTTAAAGCTGTTTTACACATAGGATTTCGATTCTTTATGGAACTGAGGGTTTTCTGGTAGCAACTGAACAGTCACAGTATTATGGAGAAAATCCTTTACAACGTATGTGCTTACAGTTAACATATACACATTGCCAAGCAATATACAGTGACCATCAGCAATAATCTGACACTAAGATTAAAATGCCAGATTTCGATAATCTATTATATAAGTGAGGAAACCTACTGACTGCCGAAGAAGTAATGTAAACACACAGGTGCAAGTAATGTAGTAGCACCCGTTGGGACCAGAGTTACAGTGGCGCCGACGATGGGAACAGATCGTGTACACTGACTTACGCATCTTTCCCACAAAAATGGTTCAAATGGCTCTGAGCACTATGGGACTCAACATCTTAGGTCATAAGTCCCCTGGAACTTAGAACTACTTAAACCTAACTAACCTAAGGACATCACACACACCCATGCCCGAGGCAGGATTCGAACCTGCGACCGTAGCAGTCCCGCGGTTCCGGACTGCAGCGCCAGAACCGCACGCTCACCGCGGCCGGCAGCTTTCCCACATTCACGTCGAATATAGGGATATACCTATTTCATTTTCATAGGCAGCCGAAAGACAGTTTTAATCCCACATGTGCTGCTCTACGTGACGGAAGGAAATTAATGTGCTGACCATGTTATGTTGTCTGACATAATTTGGTTTTCTACATTTTTGGAGATGGATGACTTGATTTCGTTTGCACTTAGCAGTTCATGGGAGCTGGCGTTTCATACTGAAATACTTTGTAGGAGAGTGCCCAGGTTTATAGATAGTGTTTATTTAATACTCGGTCTGTGATGAATACCTCCACAATGTTTGATAAATATCAGTCTGCTGCTCACTGGCGTAACAATATCTATTTCGGTCAGTGTATTAGTTCGTCTTTAACGGACAACTATCGTTACGGAGGACTCCGTCATTGTACCATCAGAGAATAGGAAGGATTTGCCGTTGTGTAGCGATGTGAAGCGATCAGAGCCATCTGAATACAGAAGTGAATGCTCTATTCGCTCTGAACGACCCTATTAGGATTGCTGTGAGGACGCCCCGGCGTATACAGAGGAGGGTGTGGTGGGCGGCACGCCGAGAATGCGAGGCGGCGGCGTCAGACATTCGCGTCACGTTTGTACGGCGCTCCCCCGAGGTCGGGAAGGGCTGGGGTAGTATGGGATGGGATGGGATGGGATGGAATAGACCGCGCCCACCATTACACCACGCTTCCTGTGCGCCTGGCCGCGGCGCTGCCGCAGACCGCAACACGTATGTGTTCTGCGGCGCTGCCTAACGAGCACTCCTTCAGGGAACGTGTCGCCGGAAGTTGGCCTTTTCCGCTGCGCTAGCCGCATTCCGTATCGACACGCTGGGGAATCGATGTGTGAGAGTTGCTTTGTTGCCTTTTCTCGAAATTTCTACCTTTTCCACGCACGAATGCTACCATTTGAAATTGCCTGATCCTCTTCGTAATGTTAAATCTCAGGTCGGTTGTCTTAATTTATGTTCTGATAAAAAGGTCTTCGGACGATTAAACACGTGATTAAAATGTGCAGCTACGGCAAATAATAAGACGCGTGTTTACGTACATGGCTGAGCAGTTTGTGTTGTGCTTATCATGAATTCAGCACTGCAGCTGATCCACAGCTTCTCAATAACAATCTCCGCTTTTTCTGTGTATCGCTCCTATGCACCCCACGATACATTTTTGCCACCCACGCACAGCAACCGTCATTGAACTTTCTCGATGAGATATCAAGGAAGGGACGGTCAACATGCAAGGATATGACAGGAAGCAAAAAGTCTCGTAGACATAGGATTTAAAATGCATACTGTAAGAGCTATGAGCAGTTGTTCACTTTAAACAAATCACTTCTGCTACCTGCTCAATGCTTCCCATATTTTGAGGGGTAGTTCTATGGCTCTAAAGTGCATGAGCTATGAGCACTTGTTCATCTTTGCTACTGTGAAACACATCTCTTCTAATTAACAAGTTCTCGTAACTCTTAGGTTAAGGACCTTAGAACCCATATTTACTTGACAAGCTTTTCTTGTTTTTGTCCATAATACCTCCTTCCGAAATATGGAAATCAAAGACCTTTCAGTAGAAAATATTTGTTTCATTGTACCGATATGAAGAAGCGCTGTCAGCTCTTAAGGTGTCCATGTTCACTATACTTATTTGCTTCAAATGATAGTTTGTGTCATATCCCTGAATACTGAAAATTCCTCACGGGACAATGATAGTTACGTGCACTGAATACTACACCTCTTAGGACTAAGTACGCTGTAATTACCTGTTCCCTTTAAGTGTAGGGTTGCAGCGTCTTCCTGAATATCTATGAAATTTCAGTTCACGATCATGTACGTTTGAATAAAAGTTCATAGTGTCAGCTTAATTTTGCGTTCTTCTGAGACAAGGGAGGCTAAGCTATATTACAAAAGGAGCACCACAAAACATGCACGAATCAATTTATTGTAGACCAAAACTAGTTCCCTTTTCCATAAAACACAGGTTACTCAACGAACCGCTAATAATACCCCTGTTTGCCATTGTCAAAGTTTATTGGACGAATTACCTGGAAATATCAGGATAATTCGAAATATCAATGAAATTAAATAGTTTCGATCTGATTTTTTTTAACGACCCATCTTCCTCTCAGGCTACTGCTCAAAATTTTCTGGCTGCTATACGACACTCAGTTTCCGCAGAACCCAACCACCTACCCTTGCCACGACAGTTCACCAACGCGCTACCCTACTAACTGAACACCAGTTTCCCGCTCATCTATAGTATCGTCTCCCAGACCGCTGACGTAACTAATAGACGTCAGAACGTGTCACGGAAGTACTATGTAAATTATCTATAATTCATTAATATAATCTATAACGTCACATCCACGCTAATGAAACAATAAAATTAAGCTTAAGTGGTAGTGTCTACCATTATTAGCACCCAAGATATATACTGCGAAATATTGTACCTAAATTTATTGCTTCTTGTACAAAAGAGATAATCGTAGGTGACAAAATATTCATAAGTGTTCGGCGTTGTTCTGCAAGGAAATTATCTTCTCTTTCTCATCATGTAATCCGATTTGCGTTATTGTTTATCACTTTTCTCCTGACTTACACATTTAATTGTATCGCAATTAATCATGAACTTAGCTGCGTAACTGCGTCAACTCCACCTTCTGATCTTGAATTAAACTGTTACTGCGATCGCAGAATGACAGTCCACAATTTTTCAATCAGTATCTTATCTCTAAGTGCGTACAAAACTAATTTCGTGTGATTCAGTGGCTGTATCTTTCAACTTATTTCACTTCGACTACTTGCGCGACCCTAACGTACCCCAGTTATCGAATTGGGGAAAGGGGACCCACTGTTTAACATCGATTCCGAACCACGTGCCGTTTCTGGCAGCTCTTAAACATCGTTAAGATGTATAGGCTAGATTGTCCGACTTGTTCCTCGATTCCTTAGCCTCTTAGTTCCCAGGCATGCGCTTTACCGCTAGAACATCAGCACCGACTACAAAGTAGTTCATTCTACTATTCTACTAAACCACACTGTCGCCCTTGCGTCAGGTATCCCATTCAAATTCTATACGGCTAATCAACGATTATAAATTTCAGTAATGCCAGGACGCATCATACAGCATACCTTCTAAAGAAGTTTTTCCATAGTAAAACTGTTGTCGTCAGTAATTCTTTCCTTTTACACTCTTCATGTTGGTATATTTGCCTATTATGTATTTTACTTGCCACTTACGGTAATCTACTCCCCCAATACGAATATTCTCCATCATTCACTCTACCCTCCCAAGCTTAGTTTCCAGAATATTGGTCTCCAAAGGTTTCTCCCTGATGTCATTCCTATTGTGTGCGACTGTTGCTTGCCTTCCGTCCGCAGTCACACGCTGTCCGACTGTGCTCTCAGGCCAATATCCATCTCACCAAAACGAATGCGCTCTGTACGAAAAAAGTCTGTCAACCTACGAGCGTATGTCGAGTAAGACGTAACAACTACAGCCCTCCCCCCCCCCCCCCCAACCCTCCCCCCTTCCCTGACCGGCAACTTCATTTCGCGAATGAATCAAGATAACGAAACGAAGCACCTAATTTTGTTGTATGGTTCCTAGTCTTAACTCTTGAATCAGCTGAGATCCTGAACAAAGTTCTTGTCTTCAGCGGCAGTGAAAAGCTCTTGAAAAAGAGAGTGTACTGATGTTCAAAAGGTTCTGAGCACTATGGGACTTAACTTCTGAGGTCATCAATCCCCTAGAACTTAGAACTACTTAAACCTAACTAATCTAAAGACAGCACACACATCCATGCCCGAGGCAGGATTCGAACCTGATGTAACACTTGTCAATATTGAAGAGTTTCGCAAAGGTGTCCGAGAATAGTACAGTACTGAAATTGCAAAAAAATTTAGGGTTTTATAGTATCTCCAGCGATAATGACCAGTTATATTTTTTCGCTAAAGGAATGTTGCTATGTTTACACACTTTCTTGCTTGCTCTTTATCTCTCCTATTCTCCCCCTTAATTGATCTCTTTCTCTCGCAATTTTTCTCTCACTCCCGTAAAACTGCTCTCATTTTCTCTTCCCTAGTCCCTCCCTCCTTAATTTTCCTCTTCCCCTCTCTCTCTCTTTCTCTCTCTCTCGTCCCCTGTCCTTCTATCTCTCTTCCTCCCCTCTTCCCCCTCCCACCTCTATCTCTCTGTCTCAAGGCTGTTGCTTTGCGTTTCAGCTGCACAGAAGCACGAAAGTGCCCTTGTTCCACTTCGCCTCGTGCACCACTTCTGAGATAGAAACGCCGCTGCTAAAGGTGTTGCAAAGTTTTGAGGTACGGAGCCTAGGGTGTTAGGCTGCAGTATCTACTAGGGGCGTTGCCCATTCGTGCCACTGCCGACACGCAGCCACCGCCCGCACTTCAGCTCGTCCGCTCCACCGCTTCTCCTGATGAGCACTCCACAATCCAGACACACCCAAAGGCCGCTCCTCTGGAGAAACCGGCCCGTGCAACATCTCGCCTCATAGACCCACCCGCGCGCGCGGGCACACACACACACACGCACGCACACACACACACACACACACACACACACACACACACTTGGGATCCGAGGCAGCCACGTGAGAGATTACATTCGAGATGCAAAGTTCCGCTGCAGTTACGCTACATCCTCCGATGCCCACCAGAGTGCATCATTGCGTGATCCAGCTAAGATCTAAACCACAAGACATCAGATCTACTATTTAGGCAAAGGAGGAATTATTCCATTGGGTGAGGTGTGGTACGCCACGGGAAATTTCCTTCATACACTCCTGGAAATGGAAAAAAGAACACATTGACACCGGTGTGTCAGACCCACCATACTTGCTCCGGACACTGCGAGAGGGCTGTACAAGCAATGATCACACGCACGGCACAGCGGACACACCAGGAACCGCGGTGTTGGCCGTCGAATGGCGCTAGCTGTGCAGCATTTGTGCACCGCCGCCGTCAGTGTCAGCCAGTTTGCCGTGGCATACGGAGCTCCATCGCAGTCTTTAACACTGGTAGCATGCCGCGACAGCGTGGACGTGAACCGTATTTGCAGTTGACGGACTTTGAGCGAGGGCGTATAGTGGGCATGCGGGAGGCCGGGTGGACGTACCGCCGAATTGCTCAACACGTGGGGCGTGAGGTCTCCACAGTACATCGATGTTGTCGCCAGTGGTCGGCGGAAGGTGCACGTGCCCGTCGACCTGGGACCGGACCGCAGCGACGCACGGATGCACGCCAAGACCGTAGGATCCTACGCACTGCCGTAGGGGACCGCACCGCCACTTCCCAGCAAATTAGGGACACTGTTGCTCCTGGGGTATCGGCGAGGACCATTCGCAACCGTCTCCATGAAGCTGGGCTACGGTCCCGCACACCGTTAGGCCGTCTTCCGCTCACGCCCCAACATCGTGCAGCCCGCCTCCAGTGGTGTCGCGACAGGCGTGAATTGAGGGACGAATGGAGACGTGTCGTCTTCAGCGATGAGAGTCGCTTCTGCCTTGGTGCCAATGATGGTCGTATGCGTGTTTGGCGCCGTGCAGGTGAGCGCCACAATCAGGACTGCATACGACCGAGGCACACAGGGCCAACACCCGGCATCATGGTGTGGGGAGCGATCTCCTACACTGGCCGTACACCACTGGTGATCGTCGAGGGGACACTGAATAGTGCACGGTACATCCAAACCGTCATCGAACCCATCGTTCTGCCATTCCTAGACCGGCAAGGGAACTTGCTGTTCCAGCAGGACAATGCACGTCTGCATGTATCCCGTGCCACCCAACGTGCTCTAGAAGGTGTAAGTCAACTACCCTGGCCAGCAAGATCTCCGGATCTGTCCCCCATTGAGCATGTTTGGGACTGGATGAAGCGTCGTCTCACGCGGTCTGCACGTCCAGCACGAACGCTGGTCCAACTGAGGCGCCAGGTGGAAATGGCATGGCAAGCCGTTCCACAGGACTACATCCAGCATCTCTACGATCGTCTCCATGGGAGAATAGCAGCCTGCATTGCTGCGAAAGGTGGATATACACTGTACTAGTGCCGACATTGTGCGTGCGCTGTTGCCTGTGTCTATGTGCCTGTGGTTCTGTCAGTGTGATCATGTGATGTATCTGACCCCAGGAATGTGTCAATAAACTTTCCCCTTCCTGGGACAATGAATTCACGGTGTTCTTATTTCAATTTCCAGGAGTGTATTTAAGGTAGTCTAAGGGTGCGTTCTGCTGGCTGAATCGCAATATTATTTGACGACGGACGGTTACTTTGGCCGAAGCATCTTCCAAATCTTTAATGTAGGTTATAATGGAGCTGGGCATATTTTTTTGAAGGCAAAACTGACACAATATAACACCTTCACTGAAGACAGAAGTCTGCGGTTTCATAGTGCTTCGACACTCATTCTTTCCATTACCCACTAAGTTAATTTAACTTAACAATTTAACTTAACAATCACATACAACCGTTCGCTCGACGGAAGATCCGTACCTAAAGACTGGAAAGTTGCACAGGTCACACCAATATTCAAGAAAGGTAGTAGGAGTAATCCGCTAAATTACAGGCCCTTATCGTTAACGTCGATATGCAGCAGGATTTTAGAACATATATTGTGTTCGAACATTATGAATTACCTCGACGAAAACGGTCTATTGACACACAGTCAACATGGGTTTAGAAAACATCGCTCCTGTGAAACAGAACTAGCTCTTTATTCACATGAAGTGCTATTGACAAGGGATTTCAGATCGATTCCGTATTCCTGGATTTCCTGAAGGCTTTTGACATTGTACCACACAAGGTGGCTCGTAGTGAAATTGCGTACTTATGGAATATCGTCTCAGTTATGTGACTGGATTTGCGATTTCCTGTCAGAGAGGTCACAGTTCGTAGTAATTGACGGAAAGTCATCGAGTAAAACAGAAGTGATTTCAGGCGTTCCCCAAGGTAGTGTTATAGGCCATTTGCTGTTCCTTATCTGTGTAAACGATTCTGGAGACAATCTGAGCAGCCGTCTTCGGTTGTTTGCAGGTGACGCTGTCGTTTATCGACTAATAAAATCACCAGAAGATAAAAACAAACTGCGAAACGATTTAGAAAAGATATCTGAATGGTGCGAAAAGTGACAGTTGTCCCTAAATAACGAAAAGTGTGAGGTCATCCACATGAGTGCTAAAAGGAACTCGTCAAACTTCGATTACACGATAAATCAGTTTAATCTAAAAGCCGTAAATTCAACTAAATACGTAGGTACTACAATTGCGAACAACTTAAATTGGAAGGAACACATAGAAAATGTTGTGGGGAAGTCTAACCAAAGACTGCGTTTTATTGGCACGGCACTTAGAAAATGTAACAGACCTACTAAGGAGACTGCCTACACTACGCTTGTCCGTCCCCTTTTAGAATACTGCTGCGCGGTGTGGGATCCTTACCAGATAGAACGGACGGAGCACATCGAAAAAGTTCAAAGAAAGGCAGCACGTTTTGTATTATCGCGAAATATGGGAGAGAGTGTCACAGAAATGATACAGGATTTGGGCGTTTTTCGGTGCGACGGAATCTTCTCACGAAATTCCAATCACCAACTTTTACCTTCGAATGCGAAAATATTTTGTTGACACCGACCTACATAGGGAGGAGCGATCACTAAGATAAAATAAGGGAAATCAGAGCTCGCGCAGAAAGATATAGGTGTTCATTCTTTCCGCGTGCTATACGAGATTGGAATAATAGAGAACTGTGAAGGTGGTTCGATGAACACACTGCCAGGCGCTTAAATGCGATTTGCAGAGTATCTATGTAGATATAGATGTAGATGTTGTTCAGATAAGGATTATTCCTCTGCTAACTAATATTATGATAATTTAACGCTTTATTTTGAATATTACGATGACAAGTTTTCATTAAACAATATTTGCGTACTACACTGTCTAGAACATTTTATAGGTTTGTCGGAATTTGATGACGACATTCCCAGTAATTTTAGGAACTGTTACACCTATTGTGTAATACTAACTAATACCTTTTCTTTTTCCATTTGTTTCGTATCTCGTATAAAAAAAATTGTGTTATCCAAAAATATGTCTGCCAATGAAATTGTCCCATAATTTTTCAAAAACCTCATATTTTGGTCATATAGAGAAAAATAACATTATAATAATTTCTTTTCCACGTTTTGCAAGCTATTAGACTATTCACTGTGTTTCAAACAAATTAATTAACAGTATTACTCTCACTTAGAAACGCTGGCACGAGTTCAGTTGAATTCAAATCAGAAAAATGGATCTGAAATTACACTTCTCATAACATGATCTGAATAAGAGAGCGTAAATCTGTAATGATACAAAACATTCTGCAAAGCTATTTATTAGTGAAGTTTGTTTTACACATAATTGGAACTGCACATCATTCAGTGTTAGTCCACTGCGTATTTTATATACTTACAGAATACAAATTTAATTTCATAATTAATAAAAACTAATTATTTTTTATGCAAGTACAGTTCTCATGCATATATATTTAAATAAATGTTCTTTCGTACTCAATAGAACAGTCTTCATCGTAATCAAAGGTAGGAGTTTCCTGCTCTTATTGCTAAATGCGAAAATTGTTTATAAATGACAAAAAAATGTTTTGTATACGTTCTATGTAGTTTTGCAGCGATTTTCACGCATTTCATTTTGCGTGTTTTTAATTTTGTATTTTTTCCCTTTTTACAGAGATGTACGACAAATACGTATTGTTTTCTTTATTTTTAAAACAAGATCCCTGTATTTCACGTTAGAAATCAATTTTAGACTAAAACCTGAAGTAAAAATTTACAATTTTTATTTTGCTGTAAATATTGTTTACTTTTAAACACCAGACAGGAGGATAACTATGTAGAACAAAAATGTCCCATAGGTTACCCGGCCCTTTATATTTACTTAATCAGTTTCTAGACTGTTCACTGCTTCCGGATCTTAGCAGAATCTAGTAAGATACTGATCACATACGTAAAGGAAGTAATCGTTGTGAGGTAACGCCTGACAGGTATGCAAAACACCTAACATACAGGTAGTGAGGGTATGACTTTAACTGACGAAAGCTACTAGGCAAACTACCGTAGTCTACGCTTAGTTACGATAGCCAAGGTAGTTTTACAGCTTTGTCTCTGTCACATGCAACACCGGCCGCCACCAGATCATCATGAATGAATACAGTTATGCCAACTGCTTCCGTAACATATTGCTGAAGACCACAGGCTGCATTTTAT
Source organism: Schistocerca americana (assembly GCF_021461395.2). Taxonomy (NCBI): domain Eukaryota; kingdom Metazoa; phylum Arthropoda; class Insecta; order Orthoptera; family Acrididae; genus Schistocerca; species Schistocerca americana. The sequence continues at coordinate 217,511,744 of NC_060119.1, read as the reverse complement.
TTAAGATAAGGCACAATTCACAAAAGACGACATACTAAATTACCCTCCACCACACACCATTAGCTGGCTTGCGGAGTATGAATACATGCAGATGTAGGTGAGATGGCATACATAAACCGTCGAGCAATCATGGTGGTGAGGCATCTAGATCGCTTCTGTATCAGTCTCAAAAGTGCATATGCTTTACCAGACATATTAATGGGTGCTGTATATCATCAGTTTCTGAGCGTCGAATTATCAGCGCCATTGGGAAACTTTACTCTTGCTGAAAGCCAACGATCGTGCGATGCCACCTCACCATATGGTCAAGTAGCATAGTCTCCCATTTCACCAAACCTGAATAAACTTCATTTCTGGCTTCTGGGAAATTTAAGCGTCTTGGTGTATTTCCAGCCCATCGACAATGTGTAGACATCACAGGAGGGTACGACCAATGCATAGGACACAGTCCGAATAGAGGCACGTGTATTTGCGAAGGAGGCCTAGAGGATGTCCCACGACGAGTGGTAGACTGCATGAAACTTGGTGTCTGCTTCCACATAATAGAGAGATGAGAATGAGACGACGGTTTGCCCCATTTGTCAACACTATTGGTTTCTAGATACATCATTACAGGAACTTTCGTTCTAGTTTTGCCCAACACCACCTCCCATATAGGTCAATGGTATTCATACGCTGGACGAGAACTAGCCAAGAATGAGATACTAGGACAGAAGACGCGATACAGCGACACGAACCGAGAAGTGACGCTGCAGCAGCGGTACGAACGCTGGAAAGTCCGTACTGGAAAACCAAAACTCCAACTATCGGGTCAGCGATCTGGCGAGTTAATGCGCGAATACATTTGCGGTTCCCGCGTCGCCTGGCCCAGAATTCCCATTACTCTGTAATACATCAATCAGAGTCTGACGTCAACGGGAAATTTCATTTCAAGCCCCGCGGTGAACAAAGCCTACTGTGCGGAAGCTGAAATGACGTCGAGTTATAAATACTCGTTTTATATTCGTTACGTGGCATTTGCGTTAGACACGGTCAGCGCGCTCCTCGAATAAATTGATTTCCAGCTTAACGAGAGCCCCCCCCCCCCCCCCCATTTCCCCCGTTTTCCCAAAGGCCACACCGCACAACAGATTCCCTTAACTGAAACACAAAATTCGCGGAAAAATCTTTCACAATTCAACACCTAGTTAATGGAGTCGTGCGTGCAATTTCGGATTCTGGTCTTGCTGCAGTATTGGATTAAACTCACGGTTTTATTATTTTTTTAAAATCTCTATTGAAAATTTAAATGTAGTCTCTCAAGGGGCAAGCTACAATTCGAAGTATGGGTTAAATATTTTGAAACTGCTAAAAAACATCTTTATTTTTCAACAATTTTTTCTGACTAAGATACTGCCACACCAATGGTGTTGCAGTAATACCTTTCGATAAAATGACTAAAATGTCGTTTCTTATTTTAATCATCAGTATTCTGACTGGACTGATGCAATCTTCCACGAATTTCTCTTTTACGCCATCTCCTCCTCTCAGAGTGTCACTTGCACCCTGAGTCTCCATTATTGTTTGGAAGTATCCCAAACTTTTTCGTATGTTTTTACCCCCTACAGCTTCCTCTAGTATCATGGAGGTTACTCCCTGATGTCTTAACACACGCCTATCTTCTTGCCCCTTCTCTTTGTCCCTGTTTTCCACAAGTTCCTCCGCCAGCTGATTCCTTGCGGAACCCCTTCATACCTTTGTTATAATCCACCTAATTTTAGACATCCTTCTGTAGCACGATATTTCAAACGCTTCGATTCCCTTCTCCGTTTTTTCCACAGTCCGTGGTTCACTACCTTTCAATGCTATGTTCCAACCACACATTTTGAGAGATTTCTTCGCGTATTTAAGGCTTACGTTTGATACTAGTAGACTTCTCCTGGCTAGAAAAGCAATCTTTGCCTCAGATAGTCTGCTTTTTATGTCCTCCTTGCTTTGTCGATCATGGGTTGTTTTGTTTCCAAGATTGCAGAATTCTGTAACTTCGTCTCCTTCGTGGTCACTAATTTTGATGTTAAGCTCCTCGCTGTTCTCATTTCTTCTACTTCTAATTTTTTCGCTTTACCTCGATTTGCTCTCACTCCATTTTCTGTATTCATTAGACAATTCCATTCAACATATTGCTTAATTCTTCTTCACCTTCACTGAGAATAGCAATGTCATCAGATAATCTGATCTTTAACATACACCCACCCTGAATTTTAATCCCCCCCCCCCCCTTGAGCCTTTCTTCTATTTCCATCGAGGCTTCTTCAATACACATATTGAACAACTGGGGTGAAACACTGCATGTTACTGAAAATTAAGTGCCTTAGTTGGACAAGAATATAGGTTAGTTAGGTCAGAACCGTGATATCATCTGATGATTGACATAAACCAACAGGAACATATTTTAATTGGTAAAGAGATGACAGTTCGTGGACTGGACATCCATCATTGATCATTGATCATGGTTGAGAAGGGCTGAGAACTTTGCTTACCTACGCCAGCTGTTGACCTGCGGCATTCTGTAACAACCCCTTATATTACATATGCAATAGCATTTATTTACACCATATTTCAGTCCTGAACCGCAATGCTGCTACGGTCGCAGGTTCGAATCCTGCCTCGGGCATGGATGTGTGTGATGTCCTTAGGTTAGTTAGGTTTAAGTAGTTCTAAGGCTAGGGGACTGATGACATCAGAGGTTAAGTCCCTTAGTGCTAACAGCCATTTGAATCATTTTGAATCTTCTAGAAATTAGAATGTTCTAGAAAGTTGCTGAACCTTTGACGTTCTCGAATGTTTTGGAATATCTGCGCTGTTGTATAAAGAAGTGATTGGTAGAGTACTTTATTTCACATTAATGTATTACTGAATACTTTACTTGATTTAAGTGTGCTAGAGAGTATTTCTGAGTATTCGAGAGTTCTTTACCCTGGGGCGTACTAACATTTTTACTAATTTTTGAAAGTTAATTTTTACTATGTTTTCGAATGTTCTCGAGTCATGTGCAATGTTCATATAAACAAATGATAATAAAAACCACGCGAAACGTATCTCATTCGTCTAGTTCGTCCAGTCACATTAATGTGACCACGTGACAGAAGCTGAATAACCACTTTTTGCAGCGCGCACCGCTGCATGACGTGCACGTAGCGAGGCTGTGCAAGACAACAACCATCTGCACGAACAGTTCGACGACGTTCGCAGCAGCATGGACTATCAGCTCAGAGACCATGGCTGTGGTTACCCTTGACGCTGCATCACAGACAGGAGCGCCTGCGATGGTGTACTCAACGACGAACCTGGGTGCACGAATGGCAAAACGTCATTTTTTCGGATGAATCCCGGTTCTGTTTACAGTATCACGATGATCGCATCCGTGTTTGGCGACATCGCGGTGAACGCACATTGGAAGCGTGTATTCGTCATCGCCTTACTGGCGTATCACCCGGCGTGATGGTATGGGGTGCCATTGGTTACACGCCTCGGTCACCTCTTGTTCGCATTGACGGCACTTTGAACAGTGGACGTTACGTTTCAGATGTGTTACGACCCGTGGCTCTACCCTTCAATCGATCCCTGCGAAACTCTACATTTCAGCAGGATAATGTACGACAGCATGTTTCAGGTCCTGTAAGGGCCTTTCTGGATACAGAAAATGTTCGACTGCGGCCCTGGCCTGCACATTCTCCAGATCTGTCACCAACTGAAAACATCTGGCCAATGGTGGCCGAGCAACTGGCGCGTCACTAGTCTTGATGAAATGTGGTATCATGTTGAAGCTGCATGGGCAGCTGTACCTGTACACGCCATCCATCTCTGTTTGACCTAATGCCCAGGCGTATCAAGGCCGTTATTACGGCCAGAGGCGGTTGTTCTGGGATCTATGCACCCAAATTGCGTGAAAATGTAATCACATGTCAGTTCTAGTGTAATATATTCGTCCAATGAATACCCGTTTATTATCTGCATTTCTTCTTGTTGTAGCAATTTCAATGGCCAGTAGTGTATATTCCATATTTCTACTACAGATTAATGTCATTAGACCGACAAATATGTGCATCTGTGCTGCTCCCATTTGGGTACTGAACGATACTGTTGTGTATAATAAAATTGTCAGGAACCAAGTTCACACTTCCACCCACTCATGTCTGTCAAAGTAAAATTCTTCGCATTTTTGTCCTGATTCTTCCTTGACATTGTTTCAGAGCTTCCAGCAGCTGCGTAGGGGCAGACTGCAGGCGGTAATCGCCGGTGCGGCAGTGTGTGCCGCGAGCAGTAATAGCGGACGAGCAATCAGAGGCGGCTAGTGGCAGGGGTACGGCCGGCGTGTATCGCAATCACTGGCGCCAGCGCGGAGCTTTAATTAATTTGCGCAGCGGCCGGAGAGGCGCCACCGTCGGCACTGTCTGTTACTCACAGCCCAGGCCGCCTCTGATCCCGACGGCCGCCGACGTCACTTCTTGCGGCAGGACCAGTTTGCTGATGACCAACGTCTGTCTGCAGAGTACAAGGGCAGATCTCGGACAATAGCACTGAAATCTCATTAAGTTAGTTTTAGTTATCAAGTGTTTATAGTTACGTTATCCGTAATTTGGGCTCCGGGGATTAAGAACCTCATATGAGATTACATACTCCTGCCAATGCGATACTCCGTTCTTGTCAGGAAAGGTCTAAGAAGGAAAGCATACATCTATATACTACGCAAGCCACCCAACGGTGTGTGGCGGAGGGCACTTTACGTGCCACTGTCATTACCTCCCTTTCGTGTTCCAGTTGCGTATGGTTCGCGGGAAGAACGACTGCCGGAAAGCCTCCGTGCGCGCTCGAATCTCTCTAATTTTACATTCGTGATCTCCTCGGGAGGTATAAGTAGGGGGAAACAATATATTGCTGGCCAGGGTAGTTGACTTACACCTTCTAGAGCACGTTGGGTGGCACGGGATACATGCGGACGTGCATTGTCCTGTTGGAACAGCAAGTTCCCTTGCCGGTCTAGGAATGGTAGAACGATGGGTTCGATGACGGTTTGGATGTACCGTGCACTATTCAGTGTCCCCTCGACGATCACCAGTGGTGTACGGCCAGTGTAGGAGATCGCTCCCCACACCATGATGCCGGGTGTTGGCCCTGTGTGCCTCGGTCGTATGCAGTCCTGATTGTGGCGCTCACCTGCACGGCGCCAAACACGCATACGACCATCATTGGCACCAAGGCAGAAGCGACTCTCATCGCTGAAGACGACACGTCTCCATTCGTCCCTCCATTCACGCCTGTCGCGACACCACTGGAGGCGGGCTGCACGATGTTGGGGCGTGAGCGGAAGACGGCCTAACGGTGTGCGGGACCGTAGCCCAGCTTCATGGAGACGGTTGCGAATGGTCATCGCCGATACCCCAGGAGCAACAGTGTCCCTAATTTGCTGGGAAGTGGCGGTGCGGTCCCCTACGGCACTGCGTAGGATCCTACGGTCTTGGCGTGCATCCGTGCGTCGCTGCGGTCCGGTCCCAGGTCGACGGGCACGTGCACCTTCCGCCGACCACTGGCGACAACATCGATGTACTGTGGAGACCTCACGCCCCACGTGTTGAGCAATTCGGCGGTACGTCCACCCGGCCTCCCGCATGCCCACTATACGCCCTCGCTCAAAGTCCGTCAACTGCACATACGGTTCACGTCCACGCTGTCGCGGCATGCTACCAGTGTTAAAGACTGCGATGGAGCTCCGTATCCCACGGCAAACTGGCTGACACTGACGGCGGCGGTGCACAAATGCTGCGCAGCTAGCGCCATTCGACGGCCAACACCGCGGTTCCTGGTGTGTCCGCTGTGCCGTGCGTGTGATCATTGCTTGTACAGCCCTCTCGCAGTGTCCGGAGCAAGTATGGTGGGTCTGACACACCGGTGTCAATGTGTTCTTTTTTCCATTTCCAGGAGTGTACATTACATTTGTCTATGTTAAGGGTCAGTTGCCACTCCCTGCACTAATGCACACATGTCCACATAACATATTTTGTTTATTTGTGTGTGAGGATTGTTTCCTGAAGGTTTGGCCGCACCTTTTGTAACACCCTGTATATATACATATAAGAGACACCACACGCGTAAATAATAAATCTGACAACCGTTGCATTCCATTTTCATAGTATTCAAATTTCAATTACGAAGATAGTACGAAGAGGTGAGTGTTGGCACTAAAATAGCATAAGCAGTGAGCTTATGAAAAATCTCCGTCCGAATGTTTCACATGCATGTAACCCTTACTAGGGGCAACATAAACTGCCACCTTTCTCTTTCTCTCTCGCGTGGTGAGAGTTGGCGATCAAATAAGTGGTGATGTACGGCGTCGGCACTTTTGACGCGATCGTGTAGGCGCGCCGTGACACCATCCAGAAGCCGAGATTTAAGTATGTGGCACATCTTTCCCTCCCCCTGGGACGCCTGCAGCGGCCTAATGTGGGTCCGCCATCTCCATACAAAGCCGCCTGGGCCGGCTGTCTCATACATATTTAGCCGCGGAGATTTATCGCCAGGTGGGGGGCAGGCCCGCATGAATACGCGGGCGCGCGCTCATCACCAGCGCATGACGCCGCGGCCGCCTCGCCACCGCGAAATACTGCCTGCCGCGCTCTGGTTGCTGGTTGCTGCGCGGATTACCCCGACACGTGATGACGAAGGCGCTGTCCCGTGCACAAGTCGCTCAGCCGCACGCGTATGGTAATACTCTGCGGCGAACTGCTATCTCGCAGCACGGGGTCCCATCTCACGAACGAGGTCAAGCTGCTGAGGTTTACGTCCGCTCGATCGCCCACCCTGTGTAGCCATAATCAGCGACAGTTCACAGGTAATATTGAACCTGACGGTTATAACGATATGTTTATGTAATGTGTATACATTATAAATGTCCCCGTTCGTAGTCGCTAATTATAACAATATGTTTACTTTTGTAAAGTTCTATGTACTGACTTGGCAGAAAATCCTAAGAAATTTTGGTCTTATGTCAAAGCGGTAGGTGGATCAAAACAAAATGTCCAGACACTCTGTGACCAAAATGGTACTGAAACAGAGGATGATAGACTAAAGGCCGAAATACTAAATGTAGTTTTCCAAAGCTGTTTCACAGAGGAACACAGCACTGCCTTCTCTAGATTGTCGCACAGATGACAAAATGGTAGATATCGAAATAGACGACAGAGGGATAGAGAAACAATTAAAATCGCTCAAAAGAGGAAAGGCCGCTGGACCTGATGGGATACCAGTTCGATTTTACACAGAGTACGCGAAGGAACTTGCCCCCCTTCTTGCAGCGGTGTACCGTAGGTCTCTAGAAGAGCGTAGCGTTCCAAAGGATTGGAAAAGGGCACAGATCATCCCCGGTTTCAAGAAGGGACGTCGAACAGATGTGCAGAACTATAGACCTATATCTCTAACGTCTATCAGTTGCAGAATTTTGGAACACGTATTATGTTCGAGTATAATGACTTTTCTGGAGACTAGAAATCTACTCTGTAGGAATCAGCATGGGTTTCGAAAAAGACGGTCGTGTGAAACCCAGCTCACGCTATTCGTCCACGAGAGTCAGAGGGCCATAGACACGGGTTCACAGGTAGATGCCGTGTTTCTTGACTTCCGCAAGGCGTTCGGTACAGTTCCCCATAGTCGTTAAATGAACAAAGTAAGAGCATATGGACTATCAGACCAATTGTGTGATTGGATTGAAGAGTTCCTAGATTACATAACGCAGCATGTCATTCTCAATGGAGAGAAGTCTTCCGAAGTAAGAGTGATTTCAGGTGTGCCGCAGGGGAGTGTCGTAGGACCGTTGCTATTCACAATATACATAAATGACCTAGTGGATGACATCGTAAGTTCACTGAGGCATTTTGCAGATGATGCTGTGGTGTATCGAGAGGTTGTAACAATGGAAAATTGTACTGAAATGCAGGAGGATCTGCAGCGAATAGACACATGGTCCAGGGAATGGCAATTGAATCTCAATGTAGACAAGTGTAATGTGCTGCGAATACACAGAAAGATAGATCCTTTATCATTTAGCTACAAAATAGCAGGTCAGAAACTGGAAGCAGTTAATTCCATAAATTATCTGGGAGTACGCATTAGGAGTGATTTAAAATGGAATGATCATATAAAGTTGATCGTTGGTAAAGTAAATGCCAGACTGAGATTCATTGGAAGAATCCTAAGGAAATGCAATCCGAAAACAAAGGAAGTAGGTTACAGTACGCTTGTTCGCCCACTGCTTGAATACTGCTCAGTAGCGTGGGATCCGTACCAGATAGGGTTGATAGAAGAGATAGAGAAGATTCAACGGAGAGCAGCGCGCTTCGTTACAGGATCATTAAGTAATCGCGAAAGCGTTACGGAGATGATAGATAAACTCCAGTGGAAGACTCTGCAGGAGAGACGCTCAGTAGCTCGGCAGGGGCTTTTGTTGAAGTTTCGAGAACATACCTTCACCGAAGAGTCAAGCAGTATATTGCTCCCTTCTACGTATACCTCGCGAAGAGACCATGAGGATAAAATTAGAGATCTGAGCCCACGCAGAAACATACCGACAATCCTCCTTTCCACGAACAATACGGGACTGGAATAGAAGGGAGAACCGATAGAGGTACTCAAGGTACCCTCCGCCACACACCGTCAGGTGGCTTGCTGAGTATGGATGTAGATGTAGATGTAGATGTGCTGTAACATATAGCTGTAACATATAGCTATAATCAGCGGTGGAAATATATTTGCGAACGCCGACCGTGTGCGGCTGTCTCTTGTTGGAAAGTCTGATCAGTCGGAAGTTGCATTGCAGAGGAAAGAAAATGCCTATTCAAAATATAATTATTTTTGGATAGCTCAACACGAATTTCCTAAGGGACCGTAGTTTATCATGCATTTACCGGTAAAATATGGCGCGGAGAAAATATTTCGCCGCATGCAACTTCCGTCCGATCTCGACGAAAGAATTCGTGACTGTGAACTCTCTATTTGGCAGACACATAAAGAAAATTAAATAATTTCATGAAAGAGTGAGACATAGATTCTATAATAAATAAGTAGTCCATACACCAGTTCCATTTAACCCTGAATTTATGGCAATTAATAGATCAACGTATACTGCAATGAAGGATTTAACATGGATGCTGTTTTGACTGGCACTTCTCGTAATGAAAATAATTCCTTTGACGTTTTTACATACACGTCGCACAATAAATCTACTGCTATCCAGTATTGCACTTTTAGTATTTCACTTTTACTTTACACTAAAACAATATTATTTTTAACAATAATAATACGGCGGCAAGACATGCGCGTCCGACACAAGTTACGAGAGACAAGAGAAAATGAGTAACTGTTCATCGAGAATATCTCGTACATCAAAAGAATGTGTAAAAGTGTTCTTCTTCTGTCCGTTTTTCGCGCCGCGGTTTTCAAAGTCAGTAACTCAGTGCATCTCTGACGGCGCTTCGACAATAAACACGTTACGTCACAGGTCGTTCACCTTTTAAATTCTCACAACATTATTTGCTAACTGTAGCTGTTGCCGAGCGACTGCTCAGTTAGTGAATGATTTAAAATGATAAGGCAATCACATAATGTTACACGATACCAGCCCTTTTTTTTTTTTTTACTAAAGTTGTAAAACTATTGTAGACGTAAATATGTGTAGACTACGGCAGTTTTCCTAGCAGTTTGGTCAGCTAGGGTTGTACCTCCACAACTTGTACGTTAGGTGCGTTGCATACCTATCAGGCGTTACTTCATAATGATCACTTTTCTTTATGTATGCGATCAGTTTCTTTCTAGGTTCCACTAAATGAAAATATATAAAGGGCTATGTAACCTAAGGAACGCTTTTGTTCTAGATAGTTTCCACCTGTCTCTTACTTAAAAATATCAAAATTGAATCTGTCAATAATTAATCAAAGTTTTATTCCAAAACCGTTGATTTGTAACGTAAAAGAGAGCAAAGAATACAGATTTGTCACGTGGCGCTGGAAAATGCAGTTTCCTCAATAATAAGGTAAAAAAAAACTTGAAACAAAAATATATCAAACATTGCTTCAGTACTTCATCAAACTTATATAAGGCATATTTCTGTTATCCATAAATAACTTTTGCATTTATCAGTAATAAAAGGAAACCCTTGCCTTATATCATGATGAAGGACATTCTATTGATTACATCTACGTGACTGCTATTCACAATAAAGTGCCTGGCAGAGGGTTCAATGAACCACCTTCAAGCTGTCTCTCTGCCGTTCCACTCTCGAACGGCACGCGGGAAAAACGAGAACTTAAATTTTTCTGTGCGAGCCCTGATTTCTCTTATTTTATGGTGATGATCATTTCTCCCTATGTAGGTGGGTACGAACAGAATGTTTTCGCAGTCGGAGGAGAAAACTGGTGATTGAAATTTCATGTGAAGATCCCGTCGCAACGAAAAACGCCTGTTTTTAATGATTGACACTCCAATTCACGTATCATGTCTGTGACTCTATCTCCCTTATTTCGTGAAAATACAAAACGAGCTGCCCTTCTTTGCACTTTTTCGATGTCATCCGTCAGTCCCACCTGATGCGGATCCCATACCGCACAGCAATACTCCAGAATAGGGCGGACAAGCGTGGTGTAAGCAGTCTCTTTAGCAGAACTTTTGCACCTTCTAAGTGTTCTGCCAATGAATCGCAGTCTTTCGTTTGCTCTAGCCACAATATTTTCTATGTGATCGTTCCAATTTAGGTTATTTGTAATTGTAATCCCTAAATATTTAGTTGAATTTACAGCCTTCAGATTTGTGTGACTTATCGCGTAATCGAAATTTAGCTGATTTCGTTTAGTACTCATGTGAATAACCTCACACTTTTCCTTATTCAGGGTCTAAATAATAACAATAATTACATATATATTTTTATGTTTGTGTGCATAAAATTTACTTACGTCAAAATCAATTGCTTTGGTTACATAAAAGCACAGATATTACGCGATCAACGAATTTTTATTACTTACAAAATGCAATTTATATTCTATAACTATATAAAATACGCAATGGACTACACTGAATGACATGAAGTGTCTAATTTCGTGCAAAACATTAATCAATCGAACAAAAAACAAAGAGAAGTGGTCAGTTCCCAGTTTCTCTCCTACATATTGAGTTATGTTGCGTATCAAAAGCACCAAACCGTAGTTTTCGTACAGCGCAACACTAACTTTTACCAATGTCATCAAAATGGAGGAAACTAACCACAAATCAAATTTATTGGCAGATCCAGCATGTGAAAAATACATCCCATGGTAATTACAATGGCAACAACTTTATTGACTTCGCCAACTACAATCACATTGTAACTTTATTAAAATACATCTATAGCTATACTAATAATGAAGCTGTAAAGTTGTCGGTCTGTCTGAACACACTTATCTCCAAAACTACTGGACGAATTTGCAATGGCTTTCACTGGTAACTTGAATGTAGGTTGGGGAAACATGGTAGGCTTTACTTCATTAAAATCAGATCACGGAAAAAAAATTCTAAATTTGTAAATAATAGATTTCAGCTATCAGTCGTTCTTTGGGATTTTTATTGGCAGATCTAGATTTCTGCTATCAACTAGCTATTCTCAATGCACTATCCTTTTTTGGTCAATGCATGTAATGCCTGTTGGTCTGGCTTTGTACACAGTTCATGGAATACTCAGATGCTAGCCGAAATCTAGATCTGCCAATAAATATTCCAAAGGACGACTGATAGCTGAAATCTATTATTTACAAATCAAAGTAACGGCCGCTGCGTGCAACAGCCTCTGAATGGAGGGTAACCTGATGAAAAAAGATTTCGTAACTCCAAATTTTAGGAGTCAGCTCACATCAGTACCTGGTGTCCAGGCGACAGGTATATAAAAACATTTATTTGTATTTCAGCACCTATTAAGGTCTATAACTTTATTTGTCCAACACTGTACACTGGAACTCAGATGATGTTATGCATGTTGGTAGATTTCAACGTGAACACCGTTTGTAGCTAGACGCACACCGAAACGGTACTCCACTTCTCGCCAAAGGTTCGTAAGCGTGACAGATGTTGTGGACTTTACTGCGGCGTAGACCCATTGCATCATATGTACCAGATCACGAACCCTTGTTCTGTAAACAATGTCCTTGATAAATTCCCACGCACTGAAGTCCAGCGTAGTGAGATCGGGAGATCGAGGGCACCAGGCAATGGGTCCCCTCCTCTCCTTTCCGATGCAATGGTCAGGAAGCGTCTCACGGGGAAATGTAGTAACATACCTATGATAGTGGGGTGGGTCACCATCCTGATGGAAAATGACGGCGAGAGTAATCTGTGGAACTATGTAGTTCGCCAACATGTTGAGACGAGGTGTACGCTGCAACTGAAGCGCATGGACGATACACCTCAGCACTGTTCGTGAAATGGTTAGGATCACACCTTGCAATTTGTGTCTGTCGATAGCGTATTTATCCAAAAACGTAAAATGTCCACTTCTTTCGTTTTCGCCATTTGTTTGTGTATATCTCTAGCGCGATCACTCTGCAGTTCGGCTGTTTACGTTAGTGACACGATCATGACGGCGTACTACACCAAAGAACCAAAAGATGGTTCTGTTAGTTGCGTAGTGTCTACACCTAAAAGCCAATACATGACGCTGTTAATTTCTTTTTATCCCAGGAATCAAGTATTTTCGGAAGTTCATGTCGGTGATAGAATTATGGGCCACAGTATTATCTTTATTAATACCAACTAACACTGAATTTACTTGTCTAGAATATACGAATTTACCATTTCGCTTGTGTCTATTAAAAAATTTACGAAATTGCCTTGCTTCTTTCTATAGATTCTACACTCCTGGAAATTGAAATAAGAACAACGTGAATTCATTGTCCCAGGAAGGGGAAACTTTATTGACACATTCCTGGGGTCAGACACATCACATGATCACACTGACAGAACCACAGGCACATAGACACAGGCAACAGAGCATGCACAATGTCGGCACTAGTACAGTGCATATCCACCTTTCGCAGCAATGCAGGCTGCTATTCTCCCATGGAGACGATCGTAGAGATGCTGGATGTAGTCCTGTGGAACGGCTTGCCATGCCATTTCCACCTGGCGCCTCAGTTGGACCAGCGTTCGTGCTGGACGTGCAGACCGCGTGAGACGACGCTTCATCCAGTCCCAAACATGCTCAATGGGAGACAGATCCGGAGATCTTGCTGGCCAGGGTAGTTGACTTACACCTTCTAGAGCACGTTGGGTGGCACGGGATACATGCGGACGTGCATTGTCCTGTTGGAACAGCAAGTTCCCTTGCCGGTCTAGGAATGGTAGAACGATGGGTTCGATGACGGTTTGAATGTACCGTGCACTATTCAGTGTCCCCTCGACGATCACGGTGGTGTACGGCCAGTGTAGGAGATCGCTCCCCACACCATGATGCCGGGTGTTGGCCCTGTGTGCCTCAGTCGTATGCAGTCCTGATTGTGGCGCTCACCTGCACGGCGCCAAACACGCATACGACCATCATTGGCACCAAGGCAGAAGCGACTCTCATCGCTGAAGACGACACGTCTCCATTCGTCCCTCCATTCACGCCTGTCGCGACACCACTGGAGGCGGGCTGCACGATGTTGGGGCGTGAGCGGAAGACGGCCTAACGGTGTGCGGGACCGTAGCCCAGCTTCATGGAGACGGTTGCGAATGGTCCTCGCCGATACCCCAGGAGCAACAGTGTCCCTAATTTGCTGGGAAGTGGCGGTGCGGTCCCCTACGGCAGTGCGTAGGATCCTACGGTCTTGGCGTGCATCCGTGCGTCGCTGCGGTCCGGTCCCAGGTCGACGGGCACGTGCACCTTCCGCCGACCACTGGCGACAACATCGATGTGCTGTGTAGACCTCACGCCCCACGTGTTGAGCAATTCGGCGGTACGTCCACCCGGCCTCCCGTATGCCCACTATACGCCCTCGCTCAAAGTCCGTCAACTGCACATACGGTTCACGTCCACGCTGTCGCGGCATGCTACGAGTGTTAAAGACTGCGATGGAGCTCCGTATGCCACGGCCAACTGGCTGACACTGACGGCGGCGGTGCACAAATGCTGCGCAGCTAGCGCCATTCGACGGCCAACACCGCGGTTCCTGGTGTGTCCGCTGTGCCGTGCGTGTGATCATTGCTTGTACAGCCCTCTCGCAGTGTCCGGAGCAAGTATGGCGGGTCTGACACACCGGTGTCAATGTGTTCTTTTTTCCATTTCCAGGAGTGTATTTATATTTGGCTACTTTGGCAGGAAAAATGAAATTATTGACAAGGCGATCCTTAAAAACTTCGTTTTCACTGGAGCGCTAAAACGCCACGGTATGTATAGGCCCTTCTTTAACTTCCGGCACGAAGCATACGCGTTTAACTAGTAAATAAAATACATACCATATGCGGGTCTTCGATCGCTGTGGACTTCTGTGGTCCACATCGCTTACTGTATTTTCATTTGCTACAATATCTCGGCTACCATCATTGTCACACGTGTAATTAGGTGCAATATCCATTCAAAAGTATCGCCACATCTATTAGTGGACATTAATATGTGGTGTCCAGCCTACGCCTTAATACCAGCTTTAACTAGGCTGGGGACACTTTCAGTGAGGTGTGTTAATGTCTGTGGAGGAATGGCTGTCCATTCTTCCTCAAGAACCGAAACCGGAGAAGGTACCGATGTTGGTGCTGGTGTCTGGAGCGAAGACAACGTTTCAGCTCATTATACTAACAATTAAATTTACGTCTCACGCTAACAAGTTCCTCTTTCTCAGAAACGCTTTTCCTGATAGTGCCAGTCTGCATTTCATGTCCTCTCTGCTTCGGCCATAGTGACTTCTTTTTCTGCCCAAGTAGTAAAATACGTCTACTACTTTGTACCATTTTCTGATCTATTTCTCTCAGCCTCGCCTGATTAAATTCGACTAGGTTCCTTTACCCGCGTTTAACTTTTGTTAATATTCATCTTATTTGTTTTCGAGTCCATTGCAGTCTACAGTTTTTCGAAGTCCTTTGCCGTCTTTGAGAGAATTACAATGTCATATGGAAACACCTTGGTTTCTTATTTCTTCTTCTAGAGCTTTGATTCCCTTTTGCAGACTTCTCATTCGTTTTCTTAACTGTGCCATCTTAGGCACTGTATAACATTAATGCACTTCATAATGGCACTTTGAAGCCGAAATCATGATCGTGTAAATGTAACATTGCAAATGAAAAACAGTCTAATGGCGTTACTGACTTTAAAGAAATATATTGACTGTGGCCCCACATTATGAAAAAATTATTAAATTCTTTTATGTTTTATATGAATGCGTGACGTACAGATTGAATAGTATCGGCGATAGGTTCGGAACTTGTCTCACTACCTTTTCAGTTACTGTTTCCGTTTTACGTCTTTCGGCACTTAAAATTGTCTATAGGCTACTAGTTGTTGATGACCTCCCCCCCCCCCCCCCCCCGTATTTTATCTCCCGTACCGAGCTATTATTCATTAAAATAAAACTACATTCTTTAATTTCTTTAAAGTCAGTAGCACCGTTAGACTGTTTTTTTATTTGCATTGTCACCTTTACACGATCATGATTTCGGCTTCAAAGTGCCATTGTCAAGTGTTTTAATGTTATACAGTGCCTAAGATGGAATACTGTCGCATTTAAAATACACTATTAGACACATTAATTGTCACACTAGTATGCCATCTTAGGCACTGTATAACGTTAAAACACTTGATAATGGCATTTTGAAGCCGAAATCATGATCGTGTAAATGTAACACTGCAGATGAAAAACAGTCTAATGGCGGTACTGACTTTAAAGAAATATGTCTGTGGCCCCACATTATGAAAAATTCATTTATGGATTATATGAATACGTGATGTGTAATCTTTCGGACGTGTCCAAAAGAAGAGGTACCACGTATTCACGTAATTGGCACACCTCGATGGGCCTTGAACCCACAACCATCAGTGCAGATGCACATTTACGTTCGACCTCCAGCGGGAATCTGAAACTAGCAAGCACGGAGGAGATGGACGTGGACTTTGGATGGGTGGGAATGTTGTTTGGCCAAGGAGTGTACCGACATAGTCCACGCATTTGCGATAAACTCTCTGTCTGGGTGGCGTAGTGGTTAACACAATTGCCCAGTAACCAGGAAATCCTGTGTTCGAGTTACTGTCCGGCACACCTTCACTCGTCACTGCTGATTCCGCTGTAGCTAATATCATAAACTGCTTCCCATTCCTTTCACTTCTATCCCCCTCCCCTTCTCCATCTTCAACTTGCATAATATCTTTTATATCTCTCACCCATTCCTAAAGTCTTGGTTGTGCCTCAGCTGCCCACTCGCCATGTAACAGAGTCACCGTTGCCCTACTTCCACGCTCGCCGCCGAGCGCGATACGACGTGTGTATATGTATGTGGCCGAGTGTGAGCCATGGCCACAATAACCAGCCGGTCGGCGCGCCCGTTTTAATTGGCGGCGGTAAATCACGGCGAGGGCGGCTGTGCGCATGCGCGGAGCGGACCAGCGGGCAGCTGCCGCCACGGACCGGTCCAGTCGTGTGCCATCTCCGCAGTCATTATTTCCGGCGGTGATTTGCTCCGCACAGCTGGCCGGAATCCGCGCATTCATTTGCCCGCGGACGGGCCGCTTCCGATTTGTCGCCAAACTACGCAATCATTACTATGGTAATAGGGCTAGTCAATTTGCCCCTAAGCGAAGGATTATTCTCTTTGCGCTGCTTGTGAAGGCGAAACAGAAGCTCCCGTCAGCGCAGACAGTATGGATTTCCAACGTCGCAACACACTGATATTAAATCAGGGGACAACAGCCTTGTCATAAACTGATTAGCGACTTCGCTCTCGCTCGCTGCGAATGTGTTGCTTACTGGTGCGCAAGAGAACTGGGTACTAGGGCCTTAACATAGGAAAAAGATTCGTCTGATTTCACAAGACTGTATCTTCTACATGAATATAACTGACCTAGTAGATAGTGTCGGAAGTTCCATGCGGCTTTTTGCGGATGATGCTGTAGTATACAGAGAAGTTGCAGCATTAGAAAATTGCAGCGAAATGCAGGAAGATCTGCACCGGATAGACACTGACTCTTAACATAGAGAAATGTAATGTATTGCGAATACAAAGAAAGAAGGACTCTTTTTTGTATGATTATATGATAGCGGATCAAACACTAATAGCAGTTACTTCTGTAAAATATCTGGGAGTATACGTACGAAACGATTTAAAGTGGAATGATCATATAAAATTAGTTGTTGGTAAGGCGGGTGCCAGGTTGATATTCACTGGGAGAGTCCTTAGAAAATGTAATCCATCAACAAAGGAGGTGGCTTACAAAACACTCGTTCGACCTATACTTGAGTATTGCTCATCAGTGTGGGATCCGTACCAGATTGGGTTGACGGAGGAGATAGAGAAGATCCAAAGAAGAGCGGCGCGTTTCGTCACAGGGTTATTTGGTAACCGTGATAGCCTTACGGAGATGTTTAACAAACTCAAGTGGCAGACTCTGCAAGAGAGGCGCTCTGCATCGCGGCGTAGCTTGCTCGCCAGGTTTCGAGAGGGTGCGTTTCTGGATGAGGTATCGAATATATTGCTTCCCCCTACTTATACCTCTCGAGGAGATCACGAATGTAAAATTAGAGAGATTCGAGCGCGCACGGAGACTTTCCGGCAGTCGTTCTTCCCGCGAACCATACGCGACTGGAACAGGAAAAGGAGGTAATGACAGTGGCATCTAAAGTGCCCTCCACTCCGTTGGGTGGCTTGCGGAATATAAATGTAGATGTCGATGTAGATGAATGAGGCTATAAACTTGCGATTAGCTTTATACAGTGCAACAAAACTAAAGGTTTACATTGGAGTCTGTTGTAAGTTCCCGTTTCGTGTGGTTGGCGGTAGAAATCTCCTGGTAGATATTTCACTCACTTGCACGGTTGCACAAATCGTGTGCGTGAATAGTTTGCAGATCTCGCTTTTTCCACAGGATGGAGAACCACCTTCCTGGACATGTTCAAATGGTTCAAACGGCTCTGACACTATGGGACTTAACAGCGGAGGTCATCAGTCCCCTAGAACTTAGAACTACTTCAACCTAACTAACCTAAGGACATCACGCACATCCATTCCCGAGGCAGGATTCGAACCTGCGACCGTAGCGGTCGTGCGGTTCCAGACTGAAGCGCCTAGAACCGCTCGGCCACTCCGACCGGCTCCTGGACATGTATAACGATGCATAGGCTGTGATGTGTGTACAGATCTCAAATTGTACTACTGGCCTCCAAGTAGGGTTTTCAGGCTTTAGCCGTACGTCTCCGGTTTGTAAGGTCATGCCTGTCCAAATATGTAGAAATCCGGCCTTCCGGTTTCTACTAAGTTTTTTAGCACAACTTAGGCCTATTCGAAGCCAATGTGTTAAGCACCAGAAATTATCATGTACATTATTTCTTTTCTGTTGGTACGTCATATCTTCCGTATAACTTAATCAAAACTAATGATTGGGACATTTATAACACTAAGTTCACCACTAACGACGAAAAATGCAGACATAGCTAAAAGTTATAGTTTTCGTTAACAAACTATATTTTAAGAAATATTTTTGTAAAACTAATGTATAAGGTGCCATCTACTGGCAGTCTATTTAAGTAACATGCACCATAGCTGCTCCAGTTGATTAGACTCCTTGCACAAGCACAGTGTATCACGCAGTTTTTTAATTGACAATCTAAGCTTCCCAATTTTTACTTTATTGACGGATCGGGAGGCTTCTGTAAAACATTTGTCTGCAGCATTTTCTGTTGCATTTCACGAGGTGAAAACAAGGTTGTTTTACAGTTGCATACAGAGGCATTGCTGCCAATGTCCTTAAGGGGGGACGCTTATCACGTTCGATTTTCGAAGTGCCTGTACCCTTCTTGAACACACATCATTTTCATCGATCTACACCCACGCCAAAGATGCGCAACTTCTCTGTGGCCCTGATTTCATCATTTCAGATGGGATTACAATGGTTCCCAAAGACGACTGGATTCACTTATTTCTCCATCGCTATATTACCTATCGGTGGCTGATGAGAACAGAGTGTAAATTATATGCACAGGACAGCTAGTTAGTACAAGAAAAATAAGTAGCTATGCCATACGGATATATAGATGTACTAATCAATGCTATTCTTGTATCTCTGTCCTTTCATTTTCATAGTAGGCCGAACGTCTCAGACACATAATGCCACAACCACGCTATGCGCAGAGGGGGCGAGGAAAGTAGAATGTGCCGTTCAACCACATGGATGGCAGTAAATTATTTAATCAGTAGCAAAATTTCACGGATATCATGTACCAAAATAAAGTCACATCTCCCTTTGAAAAGCTTTTGATATGCGGAAAGTGGACAGTTTGTTTCAGACCGCAGCTTAATGAAGAATTTTATTGGGACTTACAGAAATTGGCTGTATATTACTCGATAGTTGCAGGTTTATAAAGCCAACGCCGCAAGGGCATTCTCTTTCATAAGCGCCCACTGGACAAAGGAAAGCAATATATTGCAAACCAATAAGATCGCAACGATATTTTTGTTATTGTGTGATTTAAAATCATCCTATCACGAGTTGTACGGAATGATTTCCAAGAAAAATAAAGTTCTTGAGGGACTGGGTCCCAATGAGAAATGTTAATACTTATCTACAGCCTGTTTTTGTTTCTTTATAAGTACAAATGACATGACCAATTGTTTTGAATATCTCTTCGTTTTCCGCCCCAGAATAATCTACTGCCGGCCGGAGTGGCCACGCGGTTCTAGGCGCTACAGTCTGGAGCCGAGCGACCGCTCCGGTCGCAGGTTCGAATCCTGCCTCGGGCATGTATGTGTGTGATGTCCTTAGGTTAGTTAGGTTTAATTAGTTCTAAGTTCGAGGCGACTGATGACCTCAGAAGTTAAGTCGCATAGTGCTCAGAGCCGTTTGAACCAATAATCTACTACTGTTTACTGTGTTTAATAAAGAACTTCTACATCTACAGCTACACGATTACTCTGCAGTTCACAATTAAGTGCCTGGCAAAGGGTTCATCAAACAACATTCACGCTATTTCTCTACCGTTCCTCTCTCGAACACCGAGCGGGAAACCTCCACCTACAGCCCGACCCTTCCATACAACTTTAGGTGAAATGTGACGTCACATACCAACAAAAGTGAACGCGGTCACTGAGGATATACTCGCAAAAGTGCATTGTGTATCGCGTTTCTCATGTTTCCGGAGCCGGGTACATCAAACATTCGTAACACTTAAGTTAAAACTTCGATCCTAAAGGTATGCGCCTGCTTGTGAAACATATATCCTTATTATTTCGTACGTTTCGTGTGAAAATACTATTTTTATAGTCTAACGTGTAAGTAATTCCACTACGAGTCTGTATGAATATTCACGTAGAAGACACCCGTTTGAAATCAAACCTTTCTGCAACATCCTACATATATTATGCGTCCAATGACGCGTGAGACCCAAGTGATCACTGCAAAGGAAGCATCCTTGTAAGGGAAAGAGTTCACACAAAAGCAGTTGAATGTCATCTTATTCGAATTTTTGATGTTCAACCCATAAATGTCAATAATAAAAAGCGTTAATTAATCACTCTAAAACCTAAGAAACTTTTATATACTTTTATAGTTTGTTAGAGCTGTAAGTACAGACACTTGTATTGATGACTGGGGACAGGTACTGAACCATATTACTTGAGGATTTACTTTATTTGCCGGCTAATAAATGTACCTGCTAGGAGTAGTATGATTTTAGGTTGGTTAGTACCAGAAAGTACATGTGGCAAGAGCAAGCCATTAATGCTTATTTTCCCTTGGGCAGCAGATCAGGTGTTCAAGCATGGATGCATGAGCGCAGAAGGTTTAATATGAATCGACAGGCGTCGTCCACTTAAGGATGCAGTTACGACTGTGCAAAAAATTTAAGATAGCAAGTTGTGTAATGTGTTTGTGTGAATACTGATAGACGATGAAAAAAGAAAAAAAAAGTAACAGACTGAAGTGGGTACATATTAAGGTACCAATTATCGCAATATCCACACTTTTTACACCTAACCCCTGCTGAGGTTGACGGACATCATTTTGACCATTTATTGCATAATGTGGTATTTACATGTGATCACGCTGTAACAGCATGCGTGCTCAGAAATTAAGTTCACAAAGGTACATCCATCACATTGGAACAACCGAAATAAAATGTTCAAACGTACCTACGTTCTGTATTTTAATTTAAAAAAACCTACCTGTTATCAAATGTTCGTCTAAAATTGTGAGCCATATGTTTATGATTATTACAGCGCCATCTATCACAAAGCGAAAAAAGTGATCGCACTAAAACATTGTTTCTTTACGCACTACAAGAATATGTAATAAAAATGGGGGGTTCCTATTTTAAAAGAACGCAGTTGATATCTCTGTTTGACCTATGGCAGCGCCATCTAGCGGGCCAACCATAGCGCCATCTGGTTTCCCCCGTCAAGTTAGACAAGTTTCGTTCTTTGTAGTTTTTTCGTTTGACGCTTATTTCGTGAAATATTTGGCCCGGTCGCGAACAATGGGCCACCCTTTATATGAAAAATAGTGACAAGAAGAAGGGATAAGGTGGTAGGATATCTCTTAAGACATCAGGGAATATCTGGCATGGTACTAGAGGGAATTGTAGAGGGTAAAAACTGCAGAGGAAGACAGGAAGACATCCAGCAAATAATTGAGTTCGTAGCTTGTAAGTGGTACTCTGAGGTGAAGAGTGCTTCACAGGATAGTAATTCGTGACTGCTACACCAGTTTGCTGTTTTGTGTGCAGGTAGTGCGGTGGCAGCGAAACTGCATCAGTCTTAATGCTCGAGATGAGTCACTAGCACGTGCTCATAAAATACTTAATCCCGCACTGCCTGCAGTAACTGTCGCCTAGTCCGAAAGTGAGAGCGAGGGTTGTCGCTAGGTTGACAACAGCTGGCACTCGCCACTATTGAAGACAGCGAAGCAGGGCGCCGCTGTCAACCCTTCTGCGCTCGTGCCCAAACGCTGATGGCGGTTTCCCTCCCCCCCCCCCCCCCCCCCCCCCCGCGTCGTGCTGCGAAAACAGACGCGCCTCGGCGGCGCGGGCGTCTGCCGTCTGTCGGAGCGTGAATGCGGCAGCGGCAGCGGCGCGTCTGCTCGAGTGTCCCATTAACGGCGGATCCGCCGCAAGCCCTCGACGATCTGCGAGAGCGGGGGCGGCGGGGGCGGCGCCGGCGCTCATTTGAGGTTCAGGGGTCGCACAAATATGCACCCCGCCACGCCCCACCCCATCCTGCGACACAGCTCTCCTGTCGCTCGCGACCACCCGGGTGGCTGGGGGATGAAAGCCCGGCGAAACTGTAGCGCCGTCATTACGAGAACGGGGCCACAACACGCAACACTGTGGACAATTAATTTTTTTTCTTTTTGCTAGTGACCTCCTGACTGAATTCATTACTCACTGGTTTTATCTCTCTAATCACTCTCATATTTCTACTGCCTTCCACGTCCTATGTTTGTTGTTTCTGCGAACAGCAGCAGATATGCTCGCCCATTTAACCAAAGCTGTTGGAAATCTAAAGAACTACACTGTTTCCGACTTTGATAGTCATGCCCCATGGGATATCTCATGATACCGCGTGGAACCTCCTTTTGCCCGGAGTATTGCTCAAACACGACGTGGCACGGACTCAACAAGTCGTTGGAAATCCCCTGTAGAAACACTGAGCCATCTTGTCTCTACAGCGGCCCATAATTGCGAAAATGTTGCCAATGTACACTACTGGCCATTAACATTGCTACAACACGAAGGCGACGTGCTACAGGCGCGAAATTTAACCGACAGGAAGAAGATGCTGTGATATCCAAATGATTAGCTTTTCAGAGCATTCACACAAGGTTGGCCCCTGTGCCGACACCTACAATGTGCTGACATGTTTCTCATACACAAACAGCAGTTGACCGGCGTTGCCTGGTGAAACGTTGTTGTGATGCCTCGTGTAAGGAGGGGAAATGCGTGCCATCACATTTCCGACTTTGATAGAGATCGGATTGTAGCCTATCGCGATTGCGGTTTACCGTATCGCGACATTGCTGTTCGCGTTGGTCGAGATCCAATGACTCTTAGCAGAATATGGAATCGGTGGGTTCAGGAGGGTAATAAGGAATGCCGTGCTGGATCCCAACGTCCTCGGATCACTAGCTGTCGAGATGACAGGCATCTTATCCGCATGGCTGTAACGGATCGTGCAACCACGTCTCGATCACTGAGTCAACAGATGGGGACGTTTGCAAGACAACAACCATCTGCACGAGCAGTTCGACGACGTCTGCAGCAGCATGGACTATCAGCTCGGTGACCATAGCTGCGGTTACCCTTGACGGTGCATCACAGACAGGAGCGCCTGCGATGGTGTACTCAGCGACGAACTTGGGTGCACGAATGGCAAAACGTCATTTTTTTCGGATGAATCTAGGTTCTGTTTACAGCATCATGATGGTCGCATCCGTGTTTGGCAACATCGCGTTGAACGCACATTGGAAGCGTGTATTCGTCATCGCCATACTGGCGATCACCCGGCGTGATGGTATGGGGTGCCATTGGTTACACGCCTCGGTCACCTCTTATTCACATTGACGGCACTTTGAACAGTTGACGTTACATTTCAGACGTATTACAACCCGTGGCTCTATCCTTCATTCGATCCCTGCGAAACCCTACATTTCAGCAGGATAATGCACGACCCCATGTTGCAGGACCTGTACGGGCCTTTCTGGATACAGAAAATGTTCTACTGCTGCCCTGGCCAGCACATTCTCCAGATCTCTCACCAATTGAAAACGTGTGGTCAATGGTGGCCGAGCAACTGGCTCGTCACAATATGCCAGTCACTACTCTTGATGAACTGTGGTATCGTGTTGAAGCTGCGTGGGCAGCTGTACCTGTACACGCCATCCAAGCTCTGTTTGACTCAATGCCCAGGCGTACCAAGGCCTTTATTACGGCCAGAGGTGGTTGTTTTGGGCACTGATTTGTCAGGATCTATGCACACAAATTGCGTGAAAATGTAATCAGATAGCAGTTCTAGTATAATATATTTGTCCAATGAATGCCCGTTTATCATCTGCATTTCTTCTTCATGTAGCAATTTTAATGGCCAGTAGTGTAGGAGTTTGTGCGCGAACTGACCTCTAGATTATGTCACATAAATGGGGTTCATGTCGGGCGAGGTGGCCAAATCATTCGAGCCAATTGTCCTAATTTTTTTCAAACCAGTCGTGAACAATTATGGTTCAGTGACATGGACTATTGCCATCCATATAAATTCCGTCATTGTTTAGGAACTTGAAGTCCATGAATGGCTGCAAGCAGTCTCCAAGTAGCTCACCATAACCAATTCCAATCAGTGATCGACTGATACTAGAGGTCCCGTGTAAACACATCCAATATCATTATGAACCCTCTAGCAGCTTGCACATTACCCCGTTAACTACCTGCTTTCATGGCTTCATGAGGTCTGCGCCGTGTTTGAACCCTACCATTAGCTTTTACCACCTGAATTCGGGGCACATCTGTCCAGCCCACCGTTTTCAATCGTCTAGGGTCCAACCGATAGGGACTCGAAACCAGAAGAGGCACGATGCGCGCTGTTAGCAAACGCACTCGCATCAGTCGTCTGCTGCTATGGTCCATTAACACCAAATTTCGTGGCACTGCCCTAACAGATACGTTTACCCCACGTTGATTTCTGCGGCTATTTCATGCAGTGTTGCTTGTCTGTTAGCGTTGACAACTCTACGCCAATGCCACTGCTCTCCTTTGATTATGATCTAGGTTGAGGCAGATGCGCGAAGCAGCTGTACTGAAGCCACTGCAACTGCCAAGGACCTTCTTTCGCCGACTCTGCTGTAGTAACACTTGACCCACTTTCATAACACAGCGTCGTCATCACCAGTCCCAATGTCCACCTGATGATACAGGGGTACTTTTACTCCTAGGCGAAACGTACTGCATTATCCAATACAGAATAGCCCTGTAATTTGACTATTCCTAAGTAAATGTGTAACACCACCACGATTGGTAGAAAGACTAGTTTCATTAAATGTGGATGACGTACGACATAATTTCTTCACACCTACTATTTACACATGGAGACCTATCTAAAAAGTAGTTCGTATTATTCCTCAACACATACGACACTTTGCAACTGAAAAATAATAATTCGCCACTCATCTTTTATGGTAGTATTTCTGGCCAAGTCTTGTCAAGTATAAATGACAAAGCTCCTACCTTCCCAGATTCAAATTACACCATTCCTCTTCTGGCACTCCACGTCTTTTCACATTCGTCAGACATCTGCAGAAACATCCTGTGAGTGCATTAGTGTCATTAGAATAAATTTCTCGGGATAGTAGTGGACTCCCATTCTATGACAGAGCACATCAGTGTTTAGCTGTACAAAATTAGTTTAATTTCTGCATTATTATTAATGAAGCACATGGGTTTACATAGATTGTGCAGTGACAATTTCGGGACAGTTGTCAAGTAAGCGTATTATGTCCTGATTAGCAGAAATAACCCTGAACACAACAATATCAAATTTAAATAGAAGGTTCTCTACAAGATTTTTCTTACTTCTAGAAGGTGAAGCACTGTCTGAGTTAGTGAATATTACAACAAATCATCCGTTTCCGGTTCTAAGTTCGGTACTATTTAGGATGACAATCAGGTCTACAGAGGATGCTTAGTTTTATGACAAGATGAGCAAAAGATTACTCAAGGTTGCACATGTTCACAGCGGACGCAAGCTGGTGATCCAACAATTTTAGACTTTGCCAGCGGCATTTACTTTTAGCTGTGACGTGCTGTCGGCTGCATGGCTGCTCTCGCCCTCTGAAAATCCTATAAAAAGCTAAGCAAAATCTTTACTGATTTCATCAGATGAAACTGTCCTATGTTTCTCGCTAGGTGAGAAAACATGCACTCATCCCTAGTCTGGAAAATATGGCGATATGCACGTGCATCTACAGAGCAGTGTGTATACTCCAATGCCCACTTAGTTCTCACACAAACAATTAACTGTGTGGCTGTTTCGTTTCTCCGCTATCAGAGCTCAGCAACTCTTCAGCTAATTTCTAGCTATTTGGGGTGCAAAATAACTGATGAGGGTCGAAGTAGAGAGGAGGAGAAGGGAATTGAAAAGAATGGGATACAGTGGTCAAACAGTTTCTCAGAAGTCACAAAATTCTGTAGTCACTTCTCAGGATGCTTCGTATGATGTAAAGAACCACGCCATTGAACAGTGGAAGGCTGGAAAAAGAGTGATTCAGAGTGGAGAATCACACTTACCAAGAGGTAATCCGACGGAAGAGGTTTGGCGAATGGCTAGAGAACGTTACCAGCCATTATGTGTAGTTCCACCAGTGAACTACACAGAAGATGGTGTTACGGTATTTGATTAGTCGTGCTTTTCGTGGTTAGGGTGTTGTCCCGTTATTCTGATTAAGAAAAAGCTGAATGCAGAGTGACATGAAAACATTTTACAGTATTTTGTACCGCAGAGGAACAGTTAGAAGACGATAATTAATTATACCAGCATGACTGTACAGCCTTTCATAAAGAAGCATAAGTGAGGCAAATGTATGTGGGCAATAACATTCCTGAAAAGGTCTGGTGTGCCCAGAGTCCCAATTGTACCCAAAGGAGTACCACTAGGATGCGTTAGAATGTCAACTTCGCTCAAGAAACCAGCATCCTACATCACAATCTTCTCTGGTTTGGGGTACTGAGCAAGAACGGGCTGCAATTCCCGCATAGGCATTCAGACAACTCACTGAAAGTACCCCAGCAGAGTTCAAGGCGTCATAAAGGCGAGGAATGGACACACCCCATAATAATGTTCAAGAATAGATATTCGAATACACTTCATCTGATGCTATATGGATCGGTGCAGCGACGATTTGTATACCTATGGGAAGAACGGGCATCCAGTAGCTCTCCTGCAGTACAGGGCCTCCAGTCCAAGCAAATTGAGCATGTCGTTTGGTTCCTTTAGGTGTAGTCTAGTGTGGACTTTACGCGGCTTACGAGAGCACCTTTTGTTCATGCATAGTTCCTGATAAAAACGTGAAAGACCATGATTACTGGGTACCAAAAGTACCAATTGTACGGATGCCCACTTCTGTAATTTCTAATCGGGGAAAATCAGCAAAATTATTCCCATTTGCTCTTAAGATGGTGTCCTCGAGGATACTGTTTCCGATACCATTACCCGTAACCGAAATCCAGGTGTTCCAGTTTACTGTCCTGACGTACGTAAAATATGCTCGTAATATTCGGTGTGAGAGGTAAATATAGTTTTGACTGACGTAGTGAACACGTGATAAGGTTTCTGTGGTCATTGAAAATGTTCTGAGGTCGAAAAACCGTACTTTTAATCGCCATTTCTTCAGCAATAAAACTTGATTGACTTGGTGTCTGTATAATGGGCGTTTCAACCTATGCAGGCTGTCTTGGCCTGGAAATCATTCGATGGTGCCCCCCGGCTTCGTAAGCACCATACAGAAAATTATTTTGTCATACGAAATTCTTTGTACTTGCAAATGAAACACCGCATTTCTTGGCATAATATTGACGTAACCTAAAAATTTTTACATTTTTATGAAAAGTAGACTAATGTGAACTTGAGCTAGAGAGACGATTTTGTGTTAACCTTATATTATGAATATTGTTTTTTACATGTGTCAAAATATGTAAATGCGTCTAAGTACATGATCAAACTGTGAAAACATTACTGACCTACAGAATTCGTTTTATATGAGCAGCACACCATGCTGTAAAAGGAAAAAAGAACAAAAAGGGGGAATATCCTCCTCCTTAAAAGACCCAAAGTGGGGAAAGAGCTGCTTCAGTCTTCATTGCGCGTTTCTCATCAATAATTTTGACCCGTGAAGATATTCACCCTTTTTTTGTCTGAAAGAGAGTAGCAGAGAGAACAGCGACGATGTAAGAGAGATAGACAGTGCCAGTGGGAGAGAATGATGATGATGATGAATGGTTTATGGAGCGCTCAACTGCGCGGTCATCAGCGCCCGTACAAAGTCCCAATTATTTCACAGTCCAATTTTTACACAGTCCAATCTAGCCACTGTCACGAAAGATGATGTAAGTGTCGTGTGACTGGGGCCTCCCGTCGAAACAATGAGAACAACACAAACATCCAGTCTCCAGACAGAGAAAATTCCCAACTTGGTCGAGAAACGAACCCAGGACCCGGGACCCAGAGGTAGCAACGCTAGCCGCTAGACCACGAGCAGCGGACTGGAGGGAAAGAGACAGGAGACACTGATGATAGGAGAAAGAAAGTGGCAGTGAAAGAGAAAGAGAGATGGATAAAGACAATAGCAGCGGAAGCCAAAGAGAGACGAGATAGTCATGGCAAGTGAGAAAGAGTGGGAGTAAAAGGGAAACAGAGATGGATGGGGATAGTAGCAGCGGGAACAAAAAGAGATGCAGTGAAAATGAAAAAGACAAGGGAGTGGAGACCATACATAAGCTTGAGGAGGTGTGGAACCCCGTCCCCCACCCCCAATGGCGAACTT
Source organism: Schistocerca americana (assembly GCF_021461395.2). Classification (NCBI taxonomy): domain Eukaryota; kingdom Metazoa; phylum Arthropoda; class Insecta; order Orthoptera; family Acrididae; genus Schistocerca; species Schistocerca americana. Next base: position 217,483,003 of record NC_060119.1, on the reverse strand, counting down.
TAACAATAAATAATTTGGCTACTTTTCCCCATCCACTATACCGATGTGTAAAGTTTCCAGGTCTTTGGGTAAAATCCTTGAGCAAACCATTGCCAAGCACAAGTGTGGAAAAGAGACAATGTTGGTAGATGGGTCGGCGATTTACTGTCGCCTTGTCGAAGTCCTTCCAATGTTCGGAATGTTTCACTCAACTTCTTTCCTGCTTAAACTACTGTGAACGATTGGTGGTGTACTCTTTGAATTATTCTTTGAATTAGGGATAATTGGTGTGCTTGTGCATCTACATCTCTTCCCACAGTCCGTTGATGGATACAGGATCAAATGCTTCTTCTAAATCCACAAATATTCTGTGTTCTTCCTGACCCTTGCAATATACCTTCTCACTTATTCGTCTAAGACTAAACGTATGCTCCATTCAAGATCGTCCAAATGTAAAAACTGCCAGATCCACTCGCATCTTTCCGTCAATATCATTCCGTTATAATTATCTGTGTCCTTGTTGTTTTTTTTTATTTTTTTATTTTTTATTTATTCATTTTCTATTTGCTTCTTATCCCTCCACAGTCTGACTGAACAATATCCGTATCAGTCTCATGATCTCAATGGGCCCATATTTAGGTAATTCCATTACAGCTCCTCCCGGTCCATTTATTCTTCCATTTCTTGTCTTTTTCAGCATCTCTGGAAGTGGGAAACCAGCTACCTCAATCCTGATTCCGCCTTCCTCATACGGAGGGGCAAAACTAACCGGTTAAAACCGATACCGGTATTTTGGATTTGAAAAACATGTATTTTTCGGTATTTGCTCTCGGTTACATTACGTTTTTTGCACTGATAATAGGGTATAAAACCGAAATATCCCTTTTCCATAGCACTGCAGCTAAAGATTTTTGTTTTAGATAAAACTTTGTTTAAAATCCCAGTTTGATTGGATATTCTGTGGCTTCTGAAACTATCATCTTTAAATGATATTCGGAGTCCTTTAAAGAGGGCCACCTTTGCCTTCAGCATTTCTCAACTGGTGTATGTGTGGTCTAAGGTCACACAAGTGCCCTGTAGCATTTCTGCTGTTGTCCAGAGCGACCAGGGTGCCCTTTGTAAGCGGGGCTTAGTCAGACGCTGTACGGCCGTGCGTGCTGCCCTCGGAAGGCAGGGCCGCCGCGCGCCGCAGTGTGGTGCGGTGCGTGTAAACACGCGCTGCTGGCCACGTGCCGGAGCCGGGCCGCGCTGGGTTGGGTTGGCAGGCCTGGCGCAGATCGATATGCAGGGCGAGGGCGACCCCGGCGGTGGGCAGGTGGGGCAGGCAGCCCGCTGCAGGTAGCCGGCTGTGGCGGCGGCTGCAGCGCCCTGGGCGCAGCATTCCTCGCGTGCCCCACAGCCCGGCGGCGCGCGCTGGCACAGCCGCCGTCGCCCCAGACGGAATGACGGACTGCTCGCTGTCCGCCGGCGCGCTCTTCTAAATGAGCGGCTAATGCACTCCTGCCCCACTCCCTGTGTCCCACAAGGTCAGTGCAGAGTGCGACCGAGAGTCACCTCTACACCCACACTCTGCACAGCACAGTGGCAGCAGTGAGGGCCATTAGCCATCCCAAAAAGGAACATTTAGCTAAAGGTCATGATCTCGTCCAACAAAACTTTTTCTAAGAGTGTTTACATTTTTACACATATTCATTTACAAATTTCTCATTTGCCTTTGGCAGAATACAGTAAAAAGAAATCTAGGCTTTTGTAGTCTACACTGAGGCGACAGAAGATGGGGGTGGATACATCCTAATGTCGTGTAGGACCCCCTTTTTCCCATCGAAAAAGCAGCAGCTCGACGTGGCATGGATTCAGCAAGTCGCTAGAAATCACCTGCAGAAATATTGAGTCATGCTGCCTCTTTAACTACCCAATTGCGAAATTGTTCCTGGCACAGGATTATGTGCATGAACTGGAGAGTCAATTATGTAACTTGTACAGGGTGTTTCAAAAATGACCGTTATATTTGAAACGGCAATAAACACTAAACGAGCAGCGATAGAAATACACCGTTTGTTGCAATATGCTTGGGACAACAGTACATTTTCAGGCAGACAAACTTTCGAAATTACAGTAGTTACAATTTTCAACAACAGATGGCGCTGCAAGTGATGTGAAAGATATAGAAGACAACGCAGTCTGTGGGTGCGCCATTCTGTACGTCGTCTTTCTGCTGTAAGCGTGTGCTGTTCACAACGTGCAAGTGTGCTGTAGACAACATGGTTTATTCCTTAGAACAGAGCATTTTTCTGGTGTTGGAATTCCACCGCCTAGAACACAGTGTTGTCGCAGCAAGACGAAGTTTTCAACGGAGGTTTAATGTAACCAAAGGACCGAAAAGCGATACAATAAAGGATCTGTTTGAAAAATTTCAACGGACTGGGAACGTGACGGATGAACGTGCTGGAAAGGTAGGGCGACCGTGTACGGCAACCACAGAGGGCAACGCGCAGCTAGTGCAGCAGGTGATCCAACAGCAGCCTCGGGTTTCCGTTCGCCGTGTTGCAGCTGCGGTCCAAATGACGCCAACGTCCACGTATCGTCTCATGCGCCAGAGTTTACACCTCTGTATGTATTGTATGTTAACCGGGGACCTAGAAACGACGGAGAGGCTCCGTCATCGCCGCAGCCGCAGTGGTCCACAACCCCACAACGACTACCGCAGTCCACTTCACCCCTCCGCCGCCCCACACCGAACCCAGGGTTATTGTGCAGTTCGGTCCCCGGTGGACCCCCCAGGGAACGTCTCACACCAGACGAGTGTAACCCCTATGTTTGCGTGGTAGAGTAATGGTGGTGTACGCGTACGTGGAGGACTTGTTTGCGCAGCAAGCACAGACATAGTGTAACTGAGGTGGAATAAGGGGAACCAGCCCGCATTCGCCGAAGCAGATGGAAAAAAGAAACCATCCACAGACTGGCCGGTTCACCGGACCTCGACACAAATCCGCCGGGCGGATTCGTGCTGGGGACCAGGCGCTCCTTCCCGCCCGGAAAGCGGCACGTTAGACTGCGCGGCCAACCGGGCGGGCTACATTACGTAACTTAAATGTTCAACGGCATTCATGTCGTTTGATCTCGGTGGCCAAATCATTCAATCAAAGTATCCTCACACAAAATCCAAAAACCCAAGTACGTAACATTATCATATTTAGGTGTCATATCAGACAAAATAACCAAGCTGATTAAAAAAAAAAAAAACATCTGGATCACCTTTTCAACCAACAACAACTTGAAAAAGTAATTGATACATGACATCTCACATCCGACAGAGAAACTTAACAAAGCAGGAATTTATAAGATTACAAGCAGTCATTGCAACAAATATTACATTGGCCCAACGGGAAGAAACGTCAAAACCCGCTTTAAAAAACACATTGACTGTTTCAGGCTTGTCAAACCGCATAAATCAGCTACTGCGAAACATATAAATGAAACAGGACACAGTGTTACAATAGACGACGATCTCAAAGTACTACATAACTTAGAAAAGAGCTGGAAAATGGATATCTTGGAAGAAATGGCCACATGGGGAATAACGAGATCCTAAATGAAATGACAGACGTCAAAAATTTGCATTTCTTTTCCAATTTCACTACAGTACTTCTAGAATAAAAGATATATAATATGATAGTCGTATAACTCTAGCCCCAGCAGTAGCTTAGAAATATGTAAAATAAATAGTTTAAATCATGATGTCTTCAATAATATTGTAACAGGCGCTCAATTCGTAATGTTGAAAGGTCTCTGTTGGATTCCTTTTATGTTAATTTCTTAAATATGTTGTCATTTACGGCATAAATTCCTCTTCTAAATTTACTGTGGTGTTTCTGACTATCTGGGAGGAAACTGAGCAGTGGAACGTGTTAATTTTACACATAAACAAGAACGATCTGTCACACTACTACACTTTAAAACACAGTTTATATGTAATTCATGTCACACAGTCTCATACAGAACCTACATCCGCTTTCATTTATATACTGTATATGATAACATACTGTCATCCCCCTTCCCTTCTATGTGAGAGGATGAATGAGCAAATGTATTTCTAGTTGCATGCCTGATGGTAGCAGACAAGCCCGTCTGGTAGAGAACAGTAGGACCAACGTCGGAACAGGTAGCTACGCTTTCTAAAAGCAGAGAGGTTTCTATTCTTAGTATGGTCCTGTCCGTCCCTTGTCATGTTGGTATAGGAAGCTGCCTCTCTGGTCACTTCCGTTTGTATCTGTTAAGCACGCTCGGTACGGGCCCAGGTCAGTCAGTCCGCGGCGAGCGTCTGAAGTGGTCAGATCTCCGGCTACGCGCGTGTCTGCTAAGTCCGTAGGACAATGGATTTCTTAAGTTCAGCCTAACTGAAAATTTAATCACCTTTATTTCAGGTTTAGCTCTAAAATATCTAATGTTATTTTAAATTGCAATGCAGTGTAATTCGAGTGTGAAGTTCAGAACATCTTCCGCTAGTTGCTTTGTCACTACTTTGTGAGTAAAGTGGAACCACGTGTTGATCAGTAACTCTAACTAAGATCATCAATCTTAAATGCGAATGTGCGTGAGATTATAACGTCTCGTCTTGCCAATATTTTTCAATATAGCAACTTTTCTTTATGTTCAACCCACGTGGGGTGTACTTTGTGAGACCAGTACCACGTGCTTATAAAATTGTTTGACCCATCAGGTTAATAGTAAGACGATAGTAACCAGTTCGAGGTTTTTCTTTTGTAAATTGTGTTTGGATGTAATTTATTTTAATTATCAAAATTATTGTGGAGTTACACTCTTTGTGTAAACCAAGTTGACCACGTGAAGCATGTGGTGTAAGCATCAAAGTAGCCATCAGCTATTCCTTTCGGGAAGATTTCACAGTGAGTTAGTATGAATTTAGTATACCAGTGTGTGGTAATTTCATGACGGACAGGATTGCGCTACGAACGTAACTTCTTTGGGTGAAAATTGAATCGGTTGGTTGTGGTTAATTTCCTCTTGCATATGTTTCAACGTTCTTCATGTGTTATTTTATGAATGCAGTGTTGTATGTACTCTCCCAATCGTGGCTCCCTATTTGATGTGTTCCGTAAGATTACAAACTCACATTTACACAATCCTAAATAAGGCACCAGTTTAGTTATGAATCAAGTCTGATATGCTGAAATTTTAACGGAACAATGATCAATGTTAAAATAAATGTCCAAATATAAACTGATTTATTTCTTTTTATTTAAATTGTCTTTTTATATGTATATCATCGGTTATCGTTAGATGCGTACTAAAAGATTATAATTAATGTTAGTCTGGTTGGGAATTTGGTGATCTAGGCTGGATACCTGATGAAACAGTTGCGCAGTAATGCAAGGTTAACTTCCTCAGATAGCTCACAGCTTTTAACCCACTTTTATGGTCTTGAACATCAGCACCGCTTTTAGAACAAATTAATGCAACAACATTACAATGTATTTCGTCAACCTACATCTGTAATACGATAACAAGACTTGCACAATACATGTAAACATCTGACAGCACATAGATCGGCAGATATATAGTCAAATCGAAACCAATCGTATATCGACCGCCATCTTGTCCACTGCACTGCAGATCTGTTTGTGATCGTGTTTCCAAGTGACTTCTACGTTAATGACACAGTCGTTTGACTCTAGCCCCAGCAGTAGCTTGGAAATATGTAAAACAAATAGCTTGTATCATGATGTGTTCAGTAATATTGTAACAGGTGCTCAGTTTGCAATGTATTTCGTCAACCTACATCTGTAATATGATACCAAGACGTGTAGAAGACAGGTAAACATCTGACACCACATACATCGGCATATCTATAGTCAAATCGGAACCAATCGTATTTCGACCGCCATCTTGTCCGCTGCACTACAGTCCTGTTTGAGACCGTGTTTCCAAGTTACTGCTATGTTAGTGACAATTTGTGAACAGTGACCAGGAGAGGCACGGAAATGGAAGCACCCCAGCGCATCACTACGAGACTGCCACATCAGAAGAAAAAATATGACAACAGCATTCAGGAAAAGACTATGTAACATCTGTACGACCTTATTTTAAAGTTGTTTTTGTAATGCCATTTAGCCTGAAGATGAGGTTTACCTCGAAACATGTCTCTAAATAAATAAATAATACAGGGCGATTCAAAAAGAATACCACAATTTTAAAAATGTGTATTTAATGAAAGAAACATAATATAACCTTCTGTTATACATCATTACAAAGAGTATTTAAAAAGGTTTTTTTTCACTCAAAAACAAGTTCAGAGATGTTCAATATGGCCCCCTCCAGACACACGAGCAATATCAACCCGATACTCCAACTCGTTCCACACTCTCTGTAGCATATCAGGCGTAACAGTTTGGATTTCAAATCATCAATGGTGGCTGGGAGAGGTGGCTGAAACACCATATCCTTAACATAGCCCCATAAGAAAAAATCGCAGGGGGTAAGATCAGGGCTTCTTGGAGGCCAGTGATGAAGTGCTCTGTCACGGGCTGCCTGGCGGCCGATCCATCGCCTCGGGTAGTTGACGTTCAGGTTTCATAACTAACCTTTTTCGTAGGACTCTCCATACAGTTGATTGTGGAATTTGCAGCTCTCTGCTAGTTCTGCGAGTCGATTTTCCTGGGCTGCGAACAAATGCTTGCTGGATGCGTGCTGCATTTTCTCCACTCGTTCTCGGCCGTTCAGAACTTTTCACTTTGCACAAACACCCATTCTCTGTAAACTGTTTATACCAACGTTTAATACACCACCTATCAGAAGGTTTAACACCATACTTCGTTCGAAATGCACGCTGAACAACTGTCGTCGATTCACTTCTGCCGTACTCAACAACACAAAAAGCTTTCTGTTGAGCGGTCGCCATCTTAGCATCAACTGACGCTGACGCCTAGTCAACAGCGCCTCAAGCGAACAAATGTACAACTAAATGAAACTTTATAGCTCCCTTAATTCGCCGACAGATAGTGCATAGCTCTGCCTTTTGTCGTTGCAGAGTTTTAAATTCCTAAAGTTGTGGTATTCTTTTTGAATCGCCCTGTACAATAGTTGACGGTAATTTAAAAAGACCTTTACATATTTCTTGACACAGTCATGGTCGAAAAATAGACAAAATAGTTTGAAAATATTAAAATCAATTGCGGTCAATTGTGTGCCGGTGACATGGTGAATTGTCATCCATAGAAATTCTGTCGTAGCCGAAAAGAACCATTTTCACCCAATGTTCGTTTCAGTTGGACCAGGGGACCCACTCCATTCCGCGTAAACACAGCCCACACCTACATGGAGACACCACCAGATTGCAAAGGGCCTTGACGACAAGCTGGGTTCAAGGCTTCGTGGGGTCTGCGCCACACTCGAACCGTACCATCAGCTCTTACCAACTGAAATCTGGACTCATCCAACCAGGTCACGGTTTTCCAGTCGTCTAGCGTCCAACTGATATGGCCACGAGCGCTGCAGAGGCGCTGCGGGCGATGACGTGCTCTTAGCAAAACACTCGCCTCGGTCGTCTGCTGCCATAGCCCATTAACACAAAACTTTGCTGCACTGTGCTAATGGATACGTTCATCGTATGTCGCGCATTGATTTCTGCGGTTAATTTACGCTGTGTTGCTTGTCTGTAAGCACTGACACCATTACCCAAGCACCGCTGCTCTCGGTCGTTAATTGCAGCCCGTCGGTCACTGAGTTGTCCTTTTTGAGAGGTAATACCTGAAATTTTGTATTCTCTGCACAGTCTTGACACTGTCGATATCGGAATATTCAGTTCCCTAACGATTTCCGAAATGCAATGTCCCATACGTCCAGATCCAACTACCAAGTCTGTTAATTCCCGTTCAGAGTCTGTTGATCCCCGTCGTGCAGCTATAATCATGTCGGCAACCGTTTCACATAAAGAACCTGAGTAGAAATGACAGCTCCGCCAATGCACTGCCCTTTTACACCTTTCATACGCAGTGCCTTTCATACACAGCACCTGTATATGTGCATATCGCTATCGCATGACTTTTGTCACCTCAGCGGGTAATCTCTTCAATGTTCAGGTTAGAGTGTATATTGGTGATCAACGCACTCTTCTTAGACGTATAAGACTAAAATACTAGATCAAAAAATTAAAAAACACTATGTTCTTCACAAAAGTTTTAGTACTTGTTCACAGTGAACAGTATCCGTTTTAGTAACTAACTTAAATACGTACAGTATTCAAAAAACTCGATATCAGACACCCAAAAATTGTAGAAACAAAGAACAGTGGAATGTTACAGCACGAGTTGTTGTGATTAAGTAATTAAACCATTTATTTGATAGAGTAGGGCAATGGTTGTCAACCGTTCTGAGAACATTAATTCTGAGTGCAATCAGATCAGCTACCGCCCTCTCCCCCCTCTTCCCACAGTAGCAGCATCATCAGTGCCTAGTTAACCTCCATAAAGAAAAAGAATTTATTTCGGACTTTTTCATTTTTAAACCGACGAAATATGAGTGATATTTAGATTTTGGTGGCTTTTATTAAACAACAGACTAATGAGACAATTGGTGTTACTTATTGCTAACAACTTTTTTTCTTTTTTTGCAGAACGATGAAGCAATTCTCAGGGCATAGTGGGCGCTTCATACGACTAATTCTGAGAAAAGAAACAATGATCCGCACTGAGGGAGGCGCTTGTGACAAAACATACTCGTACTTCCTCTACACTATTCCAATCTATTTCGACATTTGGGTTCAAATGGCTCTGAGCACTATGGGACTTAACATCTGAGGTCATCAGTCCCCTTAGAACTTAGAACTACTTAAACCTAACTAACCTAAGGACATCACACACATCCATGCCGGAGGCAGGATTCGAACCTGTGACCGTAGCAGTCACGCGGTTCCAGACTGAAGCGCCTAGAACCGCTCGGCCACACTAATATTACACATACGAAAGTAACTCTGCCTATTAAGTTTTCGTGACTAGAGATAGTTTGAACCCCGAGGAAGAACGTACATTACTTTAGAAAGTGTGTAGTACAAGATAGTGTTTGATCTGAAGAGTATGGGCATGATACGATTCAAAATAATGAATACGAAGCTCACACAATCTTCAGTGAGTTTAATTCACATTTCTACACAATCTGTTACATAAATTACCAGCGTGCAGGAACCCATCATGACTGTTCTTTATTCTGACTGGTCCAGAACCGCAGCCCGAGTGAATTTACATGTGGTGTACACATGTTTGGGACCAGTTTCTTTACAGTATTACGCGAGTTGCATGGGATAGGCCCACCACTGTATTTCGGTTAGCTGAGTGTCTTTCTGGGTGCATGTTAACTTACTATTCACACCATCGTTACTATATATGTGTGACAATTATATTTAATGCCAGAGAGTGATTTTTTTTCATTTTTATTTACTTTCTTGATCCTGGTTTTTGTGTGTTTCCGTGCAGGTACAAGTACAGCTTTATTGCTTTTGAGTTCTTTCGACTCGTAATCCCACACATCGGATTGATCGCTGTTAAGTAACATAACATTTTAACATAACTAAGTGAGGTGATCACTTGACTACACGGTTATTTACTTTAAGTCGACCATTTCATTTCTAATTTTTTTTTTTTTTTTTTTTTTTTTTGCGACTCCTTTGCTCTAATAGCTGTTGGCATCGTGTTTTACCTTCTCTTATATTCATCGTAGCCGACAGGCGAAAGATGATACTTCATCCAGCACATAATATTAAGTTGGTGCAAAAGTTCTTAGCGTTTTTTCAGAGTTTATTAAACGTAACAGATACTCGTATCATAGGATTTAGTAGTCAATAACATATTCTCCTTCACTGCTGACAATAGTCTGCCAACACGGGTAAAATTCTGACTCCGCGACTGTAGAAATCAAGTGGTTTAGGGGCTTGTTCGCTAGAGAGCGGAATAGGTGAATACCTGAGGACCTTTCTTTTCCGCCAGCTGTAGCGGCCGAGCGGTTCTAGGCGCTACAGTCTGGAACCGCGCGACCGCTACGGTTGCAGGTTCGAATCCTGCCTCGGGCATGGATGTGTGTGATGTCCTTAGGTTAGTTAGGTTTAGGTAGTTTTAAGTCTAGGGGACTGATGACCTCATATGTTAGTCCCATAGTGCTCAGAGCCATCTGAACCTTTTTTTTTTTTTTTTTTTTTTTTTTTTTTTCCGTCCTCTATCCAATTCTGACGTTCCGGCTAATAATGGAAGCAAGGCTAAAGAAAAATCAAGACACTTTCATAGGATCTGTCGACCTGGAAAAAGCGTTCGACAATATAAAATGGTGCAAATTGTTCGAGATTCTGAAAAAAGTAGGGGTAAGCTATAGCGAGAGACGGGTCATATGCAATATGTACAACAACCAAGAGGGAATAATAAGAGCGGACGATCAAGAACGAAGTGCTCGTATTAAGAAGGGTGTAAGACAAGGCTGTAGCCTTTCGCCCCTACTCTTCGATCTGTACATCGAGGAAGCAATGATGGAAATAAAAGAAAGGTTCAGGAGTGGAATTAAAATACAAGGTGAAAGGATATCAATGATACGATTCGCTGATGACATTGCTATCCTGAGTGAAAGTGAAGAAGAATTAAGTGATCTGCTGAACGGAATGGACAGTCTAATGAGTACACAGTATGGTTTGAGAGTAAATCGGAGAAAAACGAAGGTAATGAGAAGTAGTAGAAATGAGAACAGCGAGAAACTTAACATCAGGATTGATGGTCACGAAGTCAATGAAGTTAAGGAATTCTGCTACCTAGGAAGTGAAATAACCAATGACGGACGGAGCAAGGAGGACATCAAAAGCAGACTCGCTATGGCAAAAAAGGCATTTCTGGCCAAGAGAAGTCTACTAATATCAAATACCGGCCTTAATTTGAGGAAGAAATTTCTGAGGATGTACGTCTGGAGTACAGCATTGTATGGTAGTGAAACATGGACTGTGAGAAAACCGGAATAGAAGAGAATCGAAGCATTTGAGATGCGGTGCTATAGACGAATGTTGAAAATTAGGTGGACTGATAAGGTAAGGAATGAGGAGGTTCTACGCAGAATCGGAGAGGAAAAGAATATGTGAAAAACACTGATAAGGAGAAGGGACAGGATGATAGGACATCTGCCAAGACATGAGGGAACGACTTCCATGGTACTAGAGGGAGCTGTAGAGGACAAAAACTGTAGAGGATGACAGAGATTGGAATACGTCAAGCAAATAATTGAGGACGTAGGTTGCAAGTGCTACTCTGACATGAAGAGGTTAGCACGGGAAAGGAATTCGTGGCAAGCCGCATCAAACCAGTCAGTAGACTGATTCAAAAAAAAAAAAAAAAAAAAAAAAAAGAAGCCAACGGTATTATATCCAAAGAGGGCATAAATTTTTCTGGCTTCCTCCGCTGCTGTTACCACTCTAGAGAACTCAAAACGAAGAATATGTTGGAACTCTTCCGATTTCTCTACTTGGCACTCCATTTTCTAGCGCCCATTGCTCCATTGACTAACTCCAAATACAAAAAAATAAAAATTAAAAAAATAAAAAAATTACAATATGTAAACTCATATAGCAATCAAAAAATGACAATTGATAAACAAACCCAAAGCAACCGGAGTACCAACATGCAAAATAAAAACGCTGCGAACTTAGCAACCTAATAATCGCAGTCATCTACACTAAAAGAGGACAACCTCAGTCGCCACTACAAAAAGGAGGTGTGAGCGCGAAATATGGAAATATTTTGGTATCTCTCAGTCAATAATATCATTTGTGCTTTTGATGGTACCTACATTTTTATCGAACAAACGGTTCAAGAACAAGGTCATAAGCTAGCGAGTACAATGTGAGTACTAGAGGCACACAGTGCTTCTTGTGAGACAGATGCCGGTGGAGTCTAGTGTATGAGAGGTCGATATGGCTGCGTTTTTCTGAAGAGTGCGTCTTGCCTGCCGCCGGCACTGCTGCCAGCCCACTGCACAGTGTCATTTTCGCACGCCCCCGGCCTCTCGGCGCCTGCGTCTTTTCAGTAGCCGTCTTCTTCCTCAGTCTCCCAACTCCCACGTTCCTTCCCTCCCCTTCCCTTCCGTTCTCCGCCGTCTTATCTCCTCCTCCCCCCCCCCCCCCCACCAATCCGCCGTATGCTGCCGCCTCCTTCGGCGCGCGGTAACTTCCGAAGCGCTCCAGACTCAGATAAATACGTACCTGTCGGCGACGCCCCCCCACTGCCCCCACAGCGGTGTCTGCATGCTCGGTGCTTCGGAGTACCGCTCAGATAAGGGCACGGCCGCGGGTATCGCCGGCCCAGACGAATGGCGTGTCATTTGTGCTCAACGCGAGCGAAACTTACACCCGCAACCTGACAACCCAGTAACTCCCCTGGTGATCCAGTCGAAGAATGAAGCAGATGCTGGGAGGGATTTTTCTCATCTATCTTCCCGCACGATTGAGCTGTGTGAACACACGTGAATCGTTACCAATGTCTGTGACCACCACACAGCTTATGGCTTTCGTGTTATTACATCAAATCTAAAACGGATTTCGGTACCTGCTCACAGACGCGCTGAACATCGGAAGTTCACTGAGGCGTTTTGCGGATGATGCTGTGGTATATCGAGAGGTTGTAACAATGGAAAATTGTACTGAAATGCAGGAGGATCTGCAGCGAATTGACGCATGGTGCAGGGAATGGCATTGAATCTCAATATAAACAAGTGTAATGTGCTGCAAATACATAGAAAGAAAGATCCTTTATCATTTAGCTACAATATAGCAGGCCAGCAACTGGAAACAGTTAATTCCATAAATTATCTGGGAGTACGCATTAGGCGTGATTTAAAATGGAATGATCATATAAAGTTGATCGTCGGTAAAGCAGATGCCAGACTGAGATTCATTGGAAGAATCCTAAGGAAATCCAATCCGAAAACAAAGGAAGTAGGTTACAGTACACTTGTTCCCCCATTGCTTGAATATTGCTCACCAGTGTTGGATCCGTACCAGGTTGATAGAAGAGATAGAGAAGATCCAACGGAGAGCAGCGCGCTTCGTTACAGGATGATTTAGTAATTGCGAAAGCGTTACGGAGATGATAGATAAACTCCAGTGGAAGACTCTGCAGGAGAGATGCTCAGTAGCTCGGTACGGGCTTTTGTTGAAGTTTCGAGAACATACCTTCACAGAGGAGTTAAGCAGTATATTGCTCCCTCTCACGTATATCTCGCCAAGAGACCATGAGGATAATATCAGAGAAATTACAGCCCACACAGAGGCATACCGACAATCTTTCTTTCCACGAACAATACGAGACTGGAATAGAAGGGAGAACCGATAGAGGTACATAAAGTACCCTCCACCACACATCGTCAGGTGACTTGCGAAGTATGGATGTAGATGTAGACGAACACACTATTTCCGATAAGCGGAATCATAATACACTCCTGGAAATGGAAAAAAGAACACATTGACACCGGTGTGTCAGACCCACCATACTTGCTCCGGACACTGCGAGAGGGCTGTACAAGCAATGATCACACGCACGGCACAGCGGACACACCAGGAACCGCGGTGTTGGCCGTCGAATGGCGCTAGCTGCGCAGCATTTGTGCACCGCCGCCGTCAGTGTCAGCCAGTTTGCCGTGGCATACGGAGCTCCATCGCAGTCTTTAACACTGGTAGCATGCCGCGACAGCGTGGACGTGAACCGTATGTGCAGTTGACGGACTTTGAGCGAGGGCGTATAGTGGGCGTGCGGGAGGCCGGGTGGACGTACCGCCGAATTGCTCAACACGTGGGGCGTGAGGTCTCCACAGTACATCGATGTTGTCGCCAGTGGTCGGCGGAAGGTGCACGTGCCCGTCGACCTGAGACCGGACCGCATCGACGCACGGATGCACGCCAAGACCGTAGGATCCTACGCAGTGCCGTAGGGGACCGCACCGCCACTTCCCAGCAAATTAGGGACACTGTTGCTCCTGGGGTATCGGCGAGGACCATTCGCAACCGTCTCCATGAAGCTGGGCTACGGTCCCGCACACCGTTAGGCCGTCTTCCGCTCACGCCCCAACATCTTGCAGCCCGCCTCCAGTGGTGTCGCGACAGGCGTGAATGGAGGGACGAATGGAGACGTGTCGCCTTCAGCGATGAGAGTCGCTTCTGCCTTGGTGCCAATGATGGTCGTATGCGTGTTTGGCGCCGTGCAGCTGAGCGCCACAATCAGGACTGCATACGACCGAGGCACACAGGGCCAACACCCGGCATCATGGTGTGGGGAGTGATCTCCTACACTGGCCGTACATCACTGGTGATCGTCGAGGGGACACTGAAAAGTGCACGGTACATCCAAACCGTCATCGAACCCATCGTTCTACCATTCCTAGACCGGCAAGGGAACTTGCTGTTCCAACAGGACAATGCACGTCCGCATGTATCCCGTGCCACCCAACGTGCTCTAGAAGGTGTAAGTCAACTACCCTGGCCAGCAAGATCTCCGGATCTGTCCCCCAATGAGCATGTTTGGGATTGGATGAAGCGTCGTCTCACGCGGTCTGCACGTCCAGCACGAACGCTGGTCCAACTGAGGCGCCAGGTGGAAATGGCATGGCAAGCCGTTCCACAGGACTACATCCAGCATCTCTACGATCGGCTCCATGGGAGAATAGCAGCCTGCATTGCTGCGAAAGGTGGATATACACTGTACTAGTGCCGACATTGTCCATGCTCTGTTGCCTGTGTCTATGTGCCTGTGGTTCTGTCAGTGTGATCACGTGATGTATCTGACCCCAGGAATGTGTCAATAAAGTTTCCCCTTCCTGGGACAATGAATTCACGGTGTTCTTATTTCAATTTCCAGGAGTGTAGCTTTCCGAAATTGAGACTTCTCCGTATCAGCTACTAACTGTATGTAATAAATAAATCACGACTTCTGACTCAACGTGCTATCGATTTCGGAGCATTAATCTCACTTCTTTAGGCATTTTAACGTTGAAGATTATAGTCACATGACAAAGGAAAAGCCATAGCCCTCAATCTTCCTTGGGCTACGGCACTACTCCATTTAGCTCCATGAGCCCATACAACAAAGCAAAACGTATACCACTCCAAAATTAATAACCAAAACTGAGAATCTTTCTTAATGAAACTAATTTATTCTTGTTATAGAATAGTTACCTGATTCTTAATATTACATGAAAACGGAGTAACGTCCACATTTTTGCAATTAACACTTAATATTTAAAAAATAACTGCATTTCAGTGATTTAATTATACACTGAAGCGCCAAAGAAACTGGTATAGGCATGTGTATTCAAATACAGACATATGTAAACAGGCAGAACATGGCGCTGCGTTCGGCAACGCTTATATGAGACAAATGTCTGACGCAGTTGTTAGATCGGTTACTGCTGCTACAATGACAGGTTATCAAGATTTAACGTGGTGTTATAGTCGGCGCACTAGTGATGGGACACGGCATCTCCGAGGTAGCGATGATATAGGGATTTTCCCTTACGACCGTTTCACGAGTGTACGTGGGTATCAGGAAACAGGTAAAACGTCAAATCTCCGACATCGCTGCGGCCGGAAAAAGATCCAGCAAGAACGGGATCCACGAAGAACGTGACAGAACCATGTCGATGGTGTAGACGATGTCAACAGATGTGGTAAGGAAAAGCAACTGTTTCCGGAACCAGTATCAGTTCACGACCGTAGCATTGTCCGCCGCTCGTGGTCTCGCGGTAGCGTTCTCGCTTCCCGAGCACGGGGTCCCGGGTTCGATTCCCGGCGGGGTCAGGGATTTTCACCTGCCTCGAGATGACTGGGTGTTTGTGTTGTCCTCATCATTTCATCATCATCCAGGAAAGTGGCGAAATTGGACTGAGCAAAGATTGGATAATTGTACGGGCGCTGATAACCACGCAGTTGAGCGCCCCACAAACCAAACATCATCATCATCCCCACGACCGTAGCAGCAGCGAGGTTCCAGACTGAAGAGCCTAGAACCGCTAGGCCACAGCGGCCGGCGATAATGTTCAAGCACGTACAGTGCAAGCTGTTAATGATTTGACTGATGGGGCTGCTAAGTGCTATACCACCTACTGCCCTCCCCTGATTTAAGCCCTTGTGAGTTCAACTCGATTTCTAAACTGAAGGAAACACTTCACGGGATTTGCTTCAGAACTGCTACAAATTCGTCGGGCAATAGACCGCGCCGCTCGAACTGTCAACACAACTGGCACTGCTAAGTGTATCATACGACTTCCACATGGCTGGCAACGAGTTATACACAATGCTGGTGACTACTTTGAAATATGTATCTATTTTGTACGAGCTGTAAATAAATAGTTGCCTCTACTGAAGTCCCAACCCTCGTATAACGCACATGTATACAAAATGTGAATATTTTAGAGAATTGCATGTTGCCGCCGCTAGAGTTCCAGTACGGCCAGCTGGATTCTGTCAGTTGTAGTTTTCTAGTTATGTGTCACCATTTTAAGAGGCCAACGATCGACGATAAGCCCACTGACGTATGCCGCTTTACTGCAGTAGCCCAACCAACAGCATCTTTGAATGGTTCAAATGCCTCTGACAAGGGAACCTCCCCATCGCACCCCCGTCAGATTTAGTTATAAGTTGGCACAGTGGATAGGCCATGAAAAACTGAACACAGATCAATCGAGAAAACAGGAAGAAGTTGTGTGGAACTTTGAAAAAATAATAAAAATATAGAAACTGAGTAGTCCATGCGTAAGATAGGCAATACCAAGGGTAATATGAGGTCAGGAGCTGCGTGGTCCCGTGGTTAGGGTGAGCAGCTGTTGCCGGCACGGTAGCTCAGCGTGTTCGGTCAGAGGGTTAGCAGCCCTCTGTAATAAAAAAACACTGAGTTAATCGATCAAAAACGAACTTAAACGTATGTCTTACGACGTCCGCCCCGAGCACATACAACGAACGAAAACGAACAAAACGAGAAATAAAACAAAAAAAAAATCTGCGGAACGAGAGTTCTTTGGTTCAAGTCTTCCCTCGAGTGAAAATTTTACTTTCTCTATTTTCGCGAAGTTATGATCAGTCCGTTAGTTCATTGAAGTCTCTGTTCACTGTAATAAGTTTAGTGTCTGTGTTTTGCGACTGCACCGCAAAACCGTGCGATTAGTAGACGAAAGAACGTGCCTCTCCAATGGGAACCGAAAACATTTGATCGCAAGGTCATAGGTCAACCGATTCCTCCACAGGAAAACACGTCTGATATATTCTATACGACACTGGTGACGGCATGTGCGTCACATGACAGGAATATGTTGTCGACCCACCTAACTTTTACACTTGTCGAATGGGTAAAACGATTCTTCTACCTTGCCCGATTTAGGTTTTCTTGTGGATGTGATAATCACTCCCAAAAAAGTGATGAAAACATACGAGTTTATCACATAAACTGAAATAAAGAAAGTAAACTTTTCACTCGAGAGAAGACTTGAACCAAGGACCTCTCGGTCCGCAGCTACTAACGCTAACCACGGGACCCCGGCGCTCCTGACCTCACATTTTCCTTGATGTTGCCTATGTTGCGCATGGACTACTCAGTTTGTATATTTTGCTTATTTTTTCATAGTTCCACACAACTTCTTCCTGTTTTCTCGATTGATCTGTGTTCAGTTTTTCAAGGCCTATCCATTGTGCCAACTTATAACTGAATCTGAGGGGGGGTGCGATGGGGAGGTTCCCTTGTGAGCACTATGGGACTTAACATCTGAGGTCATCAGTCCCCTAGAACTTAGAACTACTTAAACCTAACTAACTTAAGGACATCACTCACATCCCTACCCGAGGCACGATTCGAACCTGCGACCGTAGCGGTCGCGCGCTTCTAGACTTAAGCGCCTAGAACCGCTCGGCTACCGCGGCCGCGTTTTACGTTTGTCCTCATGCACCAGGGACGTGACAATAATCATCTATCCTTCGGAAGTGCATGCATCACACTTTTACACAACACATGCACTGAAATTTCGTATTTATCGGCGGATACCGGGCCTACAGATTATAAATAAATTGTCTCCCTTAGCCAAAATAACATACAGCTGGAGGTGTTTCATATTCACGATTGTGAATATATTTCATGTCTTTCATGATCATGTCGCCAGCGTTTTACCTACTTCTACATCTTCAAAATCAAACTTAAGTGCCTGGCAGAGCGTTCATCGAACCACCTTAGCAATAGTTCTCTATTATTCCAATCTCGGACAGCGCGCGGAAGAAACAAACACCTATATTTTCCGTATGAGCTCCGGTTTCCCTTATTATGATGTTCGTTTCTCCCTATGTAGGTCGGCGTGAAGAAAGTATCCTCCCATTCGGAGGAGAAAGTTGGAGATCGAAATTTCGTGAGAAGATTCCTCCGCAACGAAAAACCCCTTTGTTTTAATGATGTCCATCCCAAATCTTCTGTGAACTTTCTCGATGTACTTTGTTAATCCTGTCTGGTAAGGATCCCAGATCGCTCAGCAGTACTCCAAAAGAGGACAGACAAGCGTAGTGTTGGCAGTCTCTTTAACACGGGAAAATACTCGGTGATGATGATGATGATGATGATGATGTTGGTTTCTGGGGCGCCCAATATCGTGCTCATCAGCGCCACTTCCAATTTTTCCATTTCCAGTCGCGCCACTAACCGAGTGATGATGAGATGATATGGGCAACACAAACAGCCAGCCCCGGGCAGAGAAAATCCCCGATACTTCCGGGGATCAAACCCGCGACCCCGTGATCGAGAGGCAGCAACCACGAGTTGCGGACGAAAAAAAAACTCGGTAATAAGGAGAGGAACCACCACATCGTCGGCATACACCCTAACCGTAAGGATCCCACCAGAACGGGCGATTCCTCGTAACTGATGTTAAAGACGGCGAAGCAGCAGTTCGAAAGAGGGAAGAAATCAGGACATCGAAAGCAAACTGTCCTGCGGCAAACCCCGACTAATCGCAATAATCGGAGGCTTCAAGCTGTCCACTAGACCGCGAGTTGCGGACAGACTCTTTAGGAGCATGGCGTTACGATTACGTCGGTCTAGGCTGTACACAAACGCCTAGGAGAGCAGGCTGCACTCTTGTTGCCTGAGGAGATGAGTGATGAGGAATCGGGCAGCCCGCGGCCGTTAAGAGCGCCCTACGGTGGCGTTATTAAGCGCTGGCGGTGGCTGGCCCGTGTAATATAGTGGGCCGCCACGCAGGGGGCGGGGCATTGTTTAATCCGGCCGTGATGGAGCGCCGCGGACGCTGCGGGATTGGACTGCGGGGCGCAGCACAGCAACGGGAGGCGGCTGTGAGGGCAGTGGACGGATGCCGAGCGACACCAGTGGATCTAACGGGGCAGCTGCCGGCCACCTCCCGCATCCGATACTTGCGTCTTCACCCGTCCAGTAACAGGGACCTTACGAACACTTCGGAAGACCCACGATACCGTACAGCGCCGTCCATAGAGTTTATAATGGCCTCAGTTCAGCGAGAGAGAAATTCCACGAGTTTCTTCAGGTTTGCCTCGTTGTTGTTGTTGTTGTGGTCTTCATTCCTGGGACTGGTTTGATGCAGCTCTCCTTGCTACCCTGTCCTGTGCAAGCTTCTTCATCTCCCAGTACCTACTGCAACCTACATCCTTCTGAATCTGCTTAGTGTATTCATCTCTTGGTCTCCCTCTACGATTTTTACCCTCCATGCTGCCCTCCAGTACCAAATTGGTGATCCCTTGACGCCTCAGAACATGTCCTACCAACCGATCCCTTCTTCTAGCCAAGTTGTGCTACAAACTTCTCTTCTCCCCAATCCTATTCAATACTTCCTCATTAGTTATGTGATCTACCCATCTAATCTTCAGCATTCTTCTGTAGCACCGCATTTCGAAAGCTTCTATTCTCTTCTTGTGTAAACTATTTATCGTCCACGTTTCACTTCCATACATGGCTACACTCCATACAAATACTTTCAGAAACGACTTCCTGACACTTAAATCTATAGTCGGTGTTAACAAATTTCTCTTCTTCAGAAACGCTGTCCTTGCCATTGTCAGTCTACATTTTATATCATCTCTACTTCGACTATCATCAGTTATTTTGCTCCCCGAAAATGGCTCTGAGCACTATGCGACTTAACTTCCGAGGTCATCAGTCGCCAGGAATTAGAACTAATTAAACGTAACTAACCTAAGGACATCACACACATCCATGGAGCCGGCCGAAGTGGCCGTGCGGTTAAAGGCGCTGCAGTCTGGAACCGCAAGACCGCTACGGTCGCAGGTTCGAATCCTGCCCCGGGCATGGCTGTTTGTGATGTCCTTAGGTTAGTTAGGTTTAACTAGTTCCAAGTTCTAGGGGACTAATGACCTCAGCAGTTGAGTCCCATAGTGCTCAGAGCCATTTGAACCATTTGAACACATCCGTAACCGAGGCAGGATTCGAACCTGCGACCGTAGCGGTCACTCGGCTCCACACTGCAGCACTTAGAACCGCACGGCCACTCCGACCGGCTTTGGTCCCCAAATAGCAAAACTCCTTTACTACTTTAGGTGTCTCATTTCCTAATCTAATTCCCTCAGCATCACCCGACTTAATTCGACTACATTCCATTATCCTCGTTTTGCTTTTGTTGATGTTCAGGTTTGCCTTAACCAGATCAAAAAACTCACTGATGATTACATCCCGTAGAGGTACCAAATTCTGGGAATGCTGATTACTACAGATATTCGTAGACATGTCATATGTGATTATGATCGGATGATTTAGTAGACCAGTCGACGTGCAATGAGACGGCAGTATTACTACGTTTATAATTTAAAACAGCAACAAACCACAAGATTGGTATCAGGAAACGTTATTCAAATCAAACTATCACCGGTTTCGGGCTTATGAGAAATCGCTCTTCAGGTAATTCTTAGGTTTTCTCGCCTACCTAAGTTTACGTTTTCGGTTCACTGTTGTTTTAAATTACACCGAAGCCCCATAGAAACTGCTATAGGCATGCACATTCAAATTCACAGATATGTAAACAGGCACAATACGGCGCTGCCTTCGGCAACGCCTATATAAGAAAACAAGTGGTCGGCGCAGTTGTTAGATCGGTTCCTGCTGCTAAAAATGGCTGTGAGCACTGTGGGACTTAACATCTGTGGTCATCAGTCCCCTAGAACGTAGAACTACTTAAACCTACCTAACCTAAGGACATCACACACATCCATGCCCGAAGCAGGATTCGAACCTGCGACCGTAGCAGTTGCGCGGTTCCGGACTAAGCGCCTAGAACCGCTAGACCACCGCGGCCGGCTCCTGCTGCTACAATGGTAGCTTATGAAGACCTAAGTGAGTTTGAACGTTGTGTTATAATCGGCGCATGAGTGATAGGACACAGCATCACCGATGTAGCGATGAAGTGGGGATTTTGCCGTACCACCATTTCACGAGTGTACCGTGAGTATCAGGAATCCAGTAAGACAGCAAATCTCAGGCATTGATGCGGCCGGAAAAGGATCGTGCAAGAGCGGGACCAACGACGACTGAAGAGAATCGTTCAAAGTGACAGAAGTGCAACTCATTCGCAAATTGCTGCAGATTTCAATGCTGAGCCATCATCAAGTGTCAACGAAACATCATCGATATTGGCTTTCGAACGTCGACTCGTGTACCGTTGATGACTGCACGACGCCACTGACGTCTCGTTTGGGTCCGTCAGCACCGACCTTGGATTGCTGATGCCTGGAAACATGTTGCCTAGTCGGACGAGTCTCATATCGAATCACGTGTACGGTATGGAGATAACTGCATGTCAGCAGGGGACTTTTCAAGCTGAGCCGGCCGCTGTGGCCGAGCGGTTCTAGGCGCTCCAGTCTGGAACAGCGCGACCGCTACGGTTGCAGGTTCGAATCCTGCCTCGGTCATGGATGTGTGTGTTGTCGTTAGGTTAGTTAGGTTTACGTAGTTCTATGTTCTATGGGAGTGATGACCTCAGATGTTAAGTCCCATAGTGCTCAGAGCTATTTTTTGTTCAAGCTGGTGGAATCTCTGTAATGGTGTGGAACGTGTGCAGTTGGAGTGATATGGGACCCACGATACGCCTGGATACAACTATGACAGGTGACCCGTACGTAAGCATCCTGTCTGATCACCTGCATCCAGTCATGTGCATTCCGACCGACTTGGGCAGTTCCAACAGGACAATGTGACAACCTACACGTCCAGAATTGCTACAGAATGGCTCCAGGAACGCTCTTCTGAGGTTAAACACTTCCGCTGGCCACAAAACTCTCCAGACAACATTATTACGTGGGATGCCATGCAACGTGCTGTTCAGAAGGGATCTCCACCCATTCGTACTGTTGCAAATTTATAGACAGCTCTGCATGATTGATGGTGTTATTTCCCCCCAGCACAACTTCAGAATTATTCGAGTCCATGCCACGTAGTATTGCGCGACTTCTGCGTGTTCGCGGGGGTTCTACACGACATTGGGCAGGAGTGCCAGTTTCTTTGGCTCTTCATTTTTTCTGGCTGACAGTGTGCGACCACATCGGACAGCGCAAGTTGGGGAGCTCTTGGAACGAGAGCATATTGGCGAATGGACTGACCTGTTTGATGCCCCGACTTAAACCCTATCGAGCATGTGGGAATCGTTGAGGAGAGGTACTGCAGCATGTTCAAATGCCCCAATGACCATCCAACCGCCGCTCAGGATTAGCCGAGCGGTCTAAGGAGCTGCAGTCATGGACTGTGCGGCTGATCCCGGCGGAGGTTCGAGTCCTCCCTCGGGTATGGGTGTGTGTGTTTGTCCTTAGGATAAGTAGCGTGTAAGCTTAGGGACTGATGACCTTAGCAGTTAAGTCCCATAAGATTTCACACACACTTGAACCATCCAACCGTTGTCAACCGCGCTAGTGGAGGAATGGAATGCGTAATCACAAGAACTTCTTACGAACCTTGTGCCCATCACGGGAGCACAACTTGGAAGGTGGTCCCTGTGACATCATACTCATTATGGAAATGTTAAAGAAAGAATAACGCTTACCCGTAGATCCTATTTAAGTAAACCTTGTGGTTCGTCAGGGTTACCTGAATGAGTAATCCCAAGTTATGGTACCACAAACAGCCAAAAAATAGCAAAGAAATAACTTCTGCCTGTATTAATCTTCCATGACTTCGACTTAAATACCTCAGTGTATCCTCGGTGAACTCGCATCATTTGGAAAGAGAGAAAATCGCGTTTCGGCGCATCATACTACGCATTTCCAGTTATTTACTGTCTAGTTTATCTGTTCTTTGATCCATTCAAGACATGCAGCTTATTTGGTGCTGTTAGCAATGGTGTTTGCTAGGAAACTGGTTAAGGTGGAGACGCACTCACACTATGTACTTTATTTGTCTACTTAAAATTTAACATTATTCGATACCACTACATCTCAAATGCTTCCACTTACTTTTTCCCCACATTTCGGAAGGTCCATGTTTCATCTCCATGTAATGCTCCTTAAGTACATTTTCAGGAACTTCTGTATCTGTATCTGATAACATCAAAGCTGTTTTACAGAAAGGATCTTTCTCTCACTGTCACAGTCTGCTTCTAATACGACCGTGCTGAGGTTAGCCTATGTAATCTTACTACCAAGTCTGAAGAATACTTTCACTTCCTCCACTATAGTGTCATTCCCAATTTTGATGTCAATCAAGTTGCTCTAGTTTCTACTGCAGTCTTCGCTCTGTTTCTCCTTTGACTAACCAGGAGACTGCTGAAGCCGTGGAAGCTCTGTAATGGTGGTGGGCCTGTGTAAGTGGAGTGATTGGGACCCCTGATATGTCTAGTACGACTCTGACAGGTGACACGTACGTAAGCATCCTGTCTGGTCACCTACATCCATTGAAGTCCATTGCGCATTCCGACGGACTTGGGCAATTCCATCAGGACAAAGCGACACCCCACACTTACAAAATAGCTACAGAATGGTTCCAGGAATACTCTGCCGAGTTTAAACATTTCCGCTGGCTACTCAACTCCCCAGACAAGAACGTTATTGAGCACATCTGGGATGCCTTGCAGCGTGCGCTTCAGAAGAGATCCCCTCCCCCTCGTACTCATAGATTCGTGCAGGATTCTGGTGTCAGTTCCCCCCGGCACTGTTTCAGACGTTAGTAGAGTCCATGCCACGTCGTGTTGCGGCCCTTGTCCGAGTTCGCAGTGTCCCTACACAATATTAGGCTGGTGTACCAGTTTCTTTAGCTCTTCAGTGTATATTCGGTACGTATTTAAGTTAGCTCATAGATTCCTTTTTGTAAATTATCTTCTCTTGAAAAAATCAGTGCAAGATCAACAGCATAAAAGAGAGATTTTCGCCTAATGTAATTCTTTTTTTGTACCGCAAGTCTTCGTCCGCAGCTCGTGGTCGTGAGGTAGCGTTCTCGCTTCCCACGCCCGGGTTCCCGGGTTCGATTCCCGGCGGGGTCAGGGATTTTCTCTGCCTCGTGATGACTGGGTGTTGTGTGATGTCCTTAGGTTAGTTAGGTTTAAGTAGTTCTAAGTTCTAGGGGACTGATGACCATAGGTGTTAAGTCCCATAGTGCTCAGAGCCATTTGAACCGCAAGTCTTCCCCCGAATTCCATCTGCGTAGTGCATATTTTGTCTGAATGCTGAGCAGCGTAGGGGATACGTTACAGTCTTGTCCTAGCTCTTTATTTATTTGCCTATTATATCTGAGATTTTCGACAGCTGATCCAAACTGGAAAGGGTAAGCTCTGTGATCCATTATTCCCCATTTTCAACTTACTACGTAAAAAAAAAAAAAACAACGTACCGTAATATAAATATTGGAACACGACCAGGAAGTACGAAAGATCTTTCCTCATTCTCTTCGTTTTCCCTCTGGTCTGTCTTGGGTCAAGTGCGGTCATATTTGAGTCCATCTGCTCTAGATGTGCTTCGTTGTAGCTTTCCGAGGTTTCTCTACAGTCTCCGAGTATAATGGACTAGAAGAGAAGCACGGTCTGTTGAATGTTTACTTATAGTAAGTGACAAACGGGTGCTACCGGACACCTGCGTGCGTCGCAGACAGCCTGATCCAGGATCGCGTGGACAGGCAGCGGAGCGGTCTACACACACGGGCTGCTATCGGCTGAGCGGTGATTGCGGGTCGTGATAGGCGGGCAGTGCGCAAAGCAGGGGCGCCGTTCTGCGTGCGCACCCCACGCTATCGCAGGCGGCCGTGTCCGCAATAGCACGCGCGTGCAGTGCGCACGCTACGCCACGCCAGATGGCTATCTCCACCGTCACGCGAGCGCCGGCTACCACGGCAGGGGCGCCCGCAGCACTAGCGCTGACACGGCCGCAACACAAGTACCGCTCGCTGTACTACAGTCGCAGGGCGAGCTCCCAACTAGACGGTCAGGCCGTACTACACGTTGTATGCAGCCTACGACAAATTGGAACGGTACAGTAGTTTCCGCTCTATAAGCAGCAGGTTTCGCTGCTCGCTCGCACCGGGAAATAGAAACAGAGGCGGCTCCGCAGCCAATTTTATTACACGACGCGGCCGGCCGCGCGTGCAACAGAACCCATGTGTACGGGTGGAAAGAAATGCGTCAGGCTTCATAATACGTATTTATATGTGTCGTGTATTATGAATTTCTTGTACGTGAATCTGCACATGAACTTTCCTAATCCTCCTCACACCTTTCCGTAAAGCGTGGCCAAATCTTTGTTGGGAAGTAGTTCTGTAGTATAGTAGTGCCAACCGTACTCCTGGGTAGGGGATCTGAGAGACAGCACAGGCAGGTAAAAGTCAAAGACTTTCCAGTGTCACAAGATTTGGGGTGGAGAGGTTGGTCACGGCCAAGTGGTTCGACCATCCCCTCCACAGGGGCCCAGGAAGACCTCCGGGTGCCCGCCATATAGAAGGGGTGTTACAGAAGACGGGTGAGTGAGCAGATGTGCCCTCAGTGCGTCTGTCTCAATGTTCAAGCAGGGAAGAGAGGAATATTTGTACTAATTCATTTATTTCCAGCTTCGGATTGTGTAAGGAAATGAATGTTATCATTTAATTTCAGAAATTTGACCCCCGTGTTAATGTATCTGGTCCCCAGTTTGCTTGTTATCCTCCTCACGTAGTGGATGTCCTATGTAAAATATTGGGAGGCTTTCGTGGTATACATTTGGCCAATGCAATTCCATCGTGCGTGCAGATTGGTAGATAATATACCCGAGCTATAAGTTGTAAAATTGTAATATCTGTAAACTGGAACAATTGCTGCAATCGCTGTAAAATCGAGTGATAAGATTTAAAATAAATACGTAATCAATTGTGATCAATCTTTAACATACCTTAAAAATCACAAAGAAGTTAAAGGAATTCATTTAAAATAAAAGATATAGAATGCAGGGACCCACACATCAGCGTGTGAGCCCTCCAGCCCTTTGCCTTGTATCGTACAGAAAGGGCACGCTCTCTAGGTAGCGTTCTCAAGCTCCCCTCCCCAGTTATCCGTTGCGCAATTTTGATTCAGGGCTTGACGACATCAACTTTCATCTGGCGTCCCTAGGCAAGGAGGTTAGACGGTAAACTTTCAAAATGACGGTTAACCCTCGTGACTTCACAGAGACAGAACTCCGTCCAGACCGGTTCTGTGTAAAGTCGCACTGCGCTGTTGGAAATCACGTAGGTTAAGGAAGAGTCGTAAGCTCATAGGCCACCTGTCTGCGACAGTAAAACGGTGCACACTGACGTGACAAACGTCATTAAAACTATATGCACGTAGACAAATGGAGATAGTATCGCGCACACAAGTTATAAAAGAGCAGTAAATTGGAGGAACCGTCATTTGTACTCAGGTGAGTCATATGAAAAGGTCCCGTCGTGTTTATGGCCGCACGAACGGAGTTAACAGACTTGGAATGGTACACACATGCTCATAAATAAAGGATAATGCTGATGGTGAAACAACGATCTGGTGCGCGGATTGTGGGTTTAAATCACCATGAGTTACGACCATGCGGTGCATCTGACCTGCGGTCGTCGCACGGTGACGCTGGCAGCAGTCCACATACGCAGAGGTGTGTTGGTGCATGGTTGGTTGGTGGTTAGTGTTTAACGTCCCGTCGACAACGAGGTCATTAGAGACGGAGCCCAAGCTCGGGTTAGGGAAGGATTGGGAAGGAAATCGGCCGTGCCCTTTCAAAGGAACCATCCCGGCATTTGCCTGAAACGATTTAGGGAAATCACGGAAAACCTAAATCAGGATGGTTGGAGACGGGATTGAACCGTCGTCCTCCCGAATGCGAGTCCAGTGTGCTAACCACTGCGCCACCTCGCTCGGTGTTGGTGCATGTCAGAGAACGGTGCAGCGAGTAAGTGTGCAGACGTTTTCAGGCGTGCTAATGTTAACTGTGTGTTGAAAATGACTCAAAGATCACATATTGATGACTTTATGAGGGGTAGAATACTAGGGCGACAGGAGGCTGGTCAAACACAGCAGGTCGTAGCTCGGGCCCTCCGTGTGCCACAAATTGTGATCGCAAGATTATGGTAACGATTCCAGCAGACAGGAAACGTGTCCACGCGCTACAGTACGGGACGTCCACAGTGTACAACACCACAAGAAGACCGATATCTCACCAGCTGTAACCGTGGACGGCCACGGAGTATTGCAGGTAACCTTGCTCGGGATCTTACTGCAGCCTCGGAACAGTTGTCTCCAGACACACAGTCTACAGACGACTGAACAAACATGGTTTACTCGCCCGGAGACCTGTAAGGTGCATTCCACTGTGCCCTGTTCACAGGAGAGCCCGGAAGTAAAGCCTGGTGTCAAGACGACAGTACGTGATCATTGGAACAGTGGTCCCAGGTTATGTTCACGGACGACTCCAAGTATAGTATGATCAGTGATTCTCGCCGGGTTTTCATGAGGAGTGAACCAGGAACCAGAAACCAACCCCTTAATGTCCTTGAAAGGGACCTGTATGGAGGTCGTGATTTGATGGTGTGGGGTGCACGTACACCCCTGCATGTCTTTGACAGATGAACTGTAACAGGTCAGGTGTATCGGGAAGACATTTTGCACCAGTATGTCCGCCTGTTCAGAGGTGCAGTTGGTCCCAACTTCCTCCTGATGGATGAAAACGCACGGCCCCACCGAGGTGCCATCGTGGAGCAGTACCTTGAAACAGAAGATATCAGGCGAATGCAGCGGCCTGCCTGTTATCCAGACCTAAACCCCAACGAGCACATTTGGGATGCTCTCGGTCGACGTATCGCTGCACGTCTTCAAACCCCAACGACACTTCAGGAGCTCTGACAGGCACTGGCGCAAGAATGGGAGGCTATACCCCAGCAACTGCTCGACAACCTGATGCAGTGTACGCCAACCCATTGTGCGGCCTGTGTACGTGTGCATGCTGATCATGTCCCATATTGATGTCGGGGTACAGCGCAAGAAACAGTAGCGTTTTGTAGCACAAGTGCTTCGGGACCATTTTCTCAACAGAAAGGCAAATTTATAGTTATTACTGACGATATGAGTGTGTTGATTTACTTTATAATTATAACAGACTCAGATCGCTTTAATATGTAACGTAAACTGTGGTGAAAGCTAACAGGTCCTCGTTCTCGTGAAAAATAAGCTGAAATGGAGAAGAATGTAAGGAACGAAAATAAAGAACATGCTAAGCCGAAAAACAAGAATGTGTAAACTGTAAGTGAAGGCATTACTGGACAACCATATAAGAAGAAAAGGAAAACCATAATCCAGGAGAAAACACAAGAGTTACCGGAGGTGTCGGGTTCCAGCATTTCTGATGATGATCATGATGATGATGATGATGAGGATGATTACGACGTTCATGATAGCGATGATGATGGTGACCAGTTTACTGCTGCTGCACTGAAATCACTAGCTACATGTAGTAAAGAACCTAATGAGTTATTTTACACCCGTGCAGAAGTAGGTAGAGACAAAGAATTGTGGCACAGCTGTGTAGGGGGCTCTGCTTCGAATCACTCGGCACGTGCTGTAGAAGGCACCCCAAGGCAAAGTTTATAATGGCTGCTTGTCCAAGAAGTGAAAATTCTAAAATGTGTTGACATGTCAAAATAAAAGTGGTAACACATTTTGTATTAGTGTGTAAATACTCTGCAACATTCTGATTTCTTAACAGAAATGTTCAGATAATTTAAGTGATTATTATTTCGCTGATACATATTTAATATGAGATTCCCTTATCAGACGCTCAATTCAGCACTCACTGTGAACAGTTACCCCACGGAGGGATGAATTGTGTGCAGTCACATTTTTGTGACATTGCAGTTAAACTTCGCTGCGCTTTTTTTTGTTTAAAATGATTTAGTGATGTAAAGAAACTACAGCAATTTTACATAAGGTTGGTTTTGTGTTACTTATTACGAATATGTCAAAATCATAATTTTTGGTTAAGCTCGCACTACTCCCCCACTTACCCTTGCATTTAATATTGTTTTCCTATCTCTCCTTCAAAGTGTGTATCTTTGAAGGTCGTTAAGACTTCCCTACAGTAGACGCTTTTTCTAAATTAAGTGAGGCTGTGTAAAGATCCACATTTAATTCGAATATTCCATCTAGAACAATAGTTTCCAAACTTTTCCTCTGACGGAGCACTTTGAGAGTCCTGCTACCTTGATGCAACATCTTGTTTATTTGGAACTTTAATTATATTTTAAATAATTAGGAAAACTTATCTTTACTTGTATTGTAAATAAAACTACCTTTCCTGCTACTAGTTACTTTATTTATCCCATACGCATTTCGCCTTCTCCTGTTCTAAGGTATCATCAGTGGAATCTATAACTATACAGTTTAGTTAGTTTTAGATTATATCGTTATAGAGCCCACTGAAGATGCCTTAGAACAGGAGAAGGCAAAACGTTTCTTCCATAAATAAAGCAACTATCAGCAGGAAAAGGCAGTTTTATTTACAAAACAAGTACAAAAATGTTCAAATGTGTGTGAAATCTTATGGGACTTGACTGCTAAGGTCATCAGTCCCTAAGCTTACACACTACTTAACCTAAATTATCCTAAGGGCAAACACACACACCCATGCCCGAGGGAGGACTCGAACCTCCGCCGGGACCAGCCGCACTGTCCATGACTGCAGCGCCTTAGACCGCTCGGCTACAAAACAATTATTTACAGGGTGTTTCAAAAATGACCGGTATATTTGAAACGGCAATAAAAAGTAAACGAGCAGCGATAGAAATGCACCATTTGTTGCAATATGCTTGGGACAACAGTACATTTTCAGGCGGACAAACTTTCGAAATTACAGTAGTTACAATTTTCAACAACAGATGGCGCTGCAAGTGATGTGAAAGATATAGAAGACAACGCAGTCTGTGGGTGCGCCATTGTGTACGTCGTCTTTCTGCCGTAAGCGTGTGCTGTTCACAACGTGCAAGTGTGCTGTGGACAACATGGTTTATTCCTTAGAACAGAGGATTTTTCTGGTGTTGGAATTCCAGCGCCTAGAACACAGTGTTGTTGCAACAAGACGAAGTTTTCAACGGAGGTTTAATGTAACCAAAGGACCGAAAAGCGATACAATAAAGGATCTGTTTGAAAAATTTCAACGGACTGGGAACGTGACGGATGAACGTGCTGGAAAGGTAGGGCGACCGCATACGGCAACCACAGAGGGCAACGCGCAGCTAGTGCAGCAGGTGATCCAACAGCGGCCTCGGGTTTCCGTTCGCCGTGTTGCAGCTGCAGTCCAAATGACGCCAACGTCCACGTATCGTCTCATGCGCCAGAGTTTACACCTCTATCCATACAAAATTCAAACGCGGCAACCCCTCAGCGCCGCTACCATTGCTGCACGAGAGACATTCGCTAACGACATAGTGCACAGGATTGATGACGGCGATATGCATGTGGGCAGCATTTGGTTTACTGACGAAGCTTATTTTTACCTGGACAGCTTCGTCAATAAACAGAACTGGCGCATACGGGGAACTGAAAAGCTCCATGTTGCAGTCCCATCGTCCCTGCATCCTCAAAAAGTACTGGTCTGGGCCGCCATTTCTTCCAAAGGAATCATTGGCCCATTTTTCAGATCCGAAACGATTACTGCATCACGCTATTTGGACAATCTTCGTGAATTTGTGGCGGTACAAACTGCCTTAGACGACACTGCGAACACCTCGTGGTTTATGCAAGATGGTGCCCGGCCACATCCCGCGACTGACGTTTTTAATTTCCTGAATGAATATTTCGATGATCGTGTGATTGCTTTGGGCTATCCGAAACATACAGGAGGCGGCGTGGATTGGCCTCCCTATTCGCCAGACATGAACCCCTGTGACTTCTTTCTGTGGGGACACGTGAAAGACCAGGTGTACCGCCAGAATCCAGAAACAATTGAACAGCTGAAGCAGTACATCTCATCTGCATGTGAAGCCATTCCGCCAGACACGTTGTCAAAGGTTTCGGGTAATTTCATTCAGAGACTACGCCATATTATTGCTACGCGTGGTGGATATGTGGAAAATATCGTACTACAGAGTTTCCCAGACCTCAGCGCCATCTGTTGTTGACAATTGTAACTACTGTAATTTCGAAAGTTTGTCTGCCTGAAAATGTACTGTTGTCCCAAGCATATTGCAACAAACGGTGTATTTCTATCGCTGCTCGTTTAGTTTGTATTGCCGTTTCAAATATACCGGTCATTTTTGAAACACCCTGTATATGCTGCTGCGAAGGATGGCCACACAAACAAACTTCTTAAAACTTATTTTATTTAGAAACCGTTTCAATTTTTAATCATAACCAATAACAATGAATTCACAATAAAAAAATTTAAAAAATAATTAGCATCGATAAAAGGTCGAGAAAACCGCCATATTGTTAATGGGTTTTCGCGGAGACTTAATCACCTCCCACAGAACATCACTGTTCCGCGAAACAGAGTTTGGGAAATCCTGCTCTACATATCTCTTGACTGCTGTAACAGCTTTTCCTGTCCCTATTTCTGGAGCCAAATTGATCTTCTTTTACTTCTACTAGTACGTTGCAATTTATCTATAAACAGCAGCAGATTTTCTCGCGCACTAAGCTCGGCTGATTGATCAAAGCGCCAACTGAATGCAACAGTCGCTCTTCCATTGAAGCCAAAAGCAGCGGTAATTGTGTTAGTTAAGCCAACCAAGGTACGTGCTGCGTGCGCGCTCCATTGTGAGCCCCAGTACACTGATGCGGCAGGGATATTTTTCTGCGTCCCCGTGCACTCCACTCCACTTTTCAACGCCAATCGTGTTAGCGGGAAGCTGGAGTGCCCGCGGTTGGGCACAATTTCAGATGCGCGTTGTTACGCGCCCAGTGGCATGACGCATGTAATGGTGCCTTAAACGCATTAATTAACGCACCCGCAGCTGCAGTGCCGTCTCCCACGCGTCGGCGACAAATTGGCAGAGCGGCCCGGCCGAGAGAGCAGAGTGGGTCCGTTGCGTGCTCTGCGTGAGCTCTTGCGTCAGCGTCAGAGGTTGGCGGGTAAACACAACCTCTGGGCTCACTAGGTGGGCACTAGTCGGATGCACCAAAGGAACTCACGGGGAGTGCAGGTTTTAGTTACTAATGCAAGGCCCATTTAGATACTAATGATACACAAATGACAAATTTCAACGAACGCAAGATCCTGCCTCGGGCATGGATGTGTGTGATGTCCTTAGGTTAGTTAGGTTTAAGTAGATCTAAGTCTAGGGGACTGATGACCTCCGATGTTGAGTCCCATAGTGCTTAGAGCCATTAGAGCCATTTGAACCAACTACCGTGAGAAACATTAACAGAGGTGCTGAATTGGCAGAATCTTGTAGACAAATGTAAATTACCACAAAAAATCCTAGTTACAAACTTTCAAGAACCAGCTTTAAATGATGACTGTGGAAGTACACTACAATCCCGTACGTATCGCTCATAAGGCGACACGATTAGATTAACTACAGCAAGCACAGAGGCATTTAAACCGTCATTCTTCCCGCGTTCCGTACGTGCATGGAGCAGGAAGAGACCCTAATATCTGGTTCAACGGTATGTACCATCTGCCATGCACTCTACAGTGGTTTACAGAATTTATTGTACAGTGCCCTAACCACATTATGTTGGTGTAGTATTAATTTTTTACTATTTCCGCTAATGTTCCGTAAGTTTCATTTCCTTTGTAACAGCCAGAAGCAGCAGGGAAGCGTTCTAAAATGGCTTCTGACAGCGAGGTGCGTATAAAACAGAGGTGTGTCACTGAATTACTAACCGCTGAAAAAATCGAGCAATCGAAATCTATCGCCGCTTGAAAAATGTGTGTGGAGGAGATACTGTACGCGAGACTAGTGTGAGGTGATTCAAAATGGTTCAAATGGCTCTGAGCACTATGGGACTCAACTTCTGAGGTCATTAGTCCCCTAGAACTTAGAACTAGTTAAACCTAACTAACCTAAGGACATCACACACATCCATGCCCGAGGCAGGATTCGAACCTGCGACCGTAGCGGTCAACCGGTTCCAGACTGCAGCGCCTAGAACTGCACGGCCACTTCGACCGGCTGTGAGGTGGTAGTTACTGCATTTCAGTAGTGGTAAAAGGTGTGCACGACAACACACTATGTGGTCGACCCAGCTTATCTGCCATCCCTCATAATGTACAGCCTCTCTATCAAATAGCGGGTGAAGTTTGGGCGACTACGAGCAAGGAATTGTGTGCACAGCTGAACGTCGGCTTTAATGCCTTAGGTAAGATGTTACTCAATAAACATGACCGCCTCAACCGATTCTCCCGCCAAATGCGAATTGCCAAGCGTTATTCGTTTCCTGCAACCAGAAGAGAATAGTATAGCAAAAATTAGTCGAAGCCGAGTGTATGGAGAAGAAAAAAGAAGAGGCTTCTATTGGTGCTCTGACCAATGACAATGCCATCCATCACACTGCTAGTGCAACCCCTTCAGCAATTTCTGTGGAAAAACGGAACACTTTTGACTGACCGCCATACAGAGCCGACCCAGCGCCGAGTGACACTGATCTTTTCTCCTGAGCTGAAGAATTGGCGACCTGCATCTAACCAACCAGAAGACTGAAGACAAATGAAAAGTACACTAACGCGATATAATAAGCATTAACGTAAACTGGTTATTATGTTGCTATTATTATTATATCAAAATATCGGTATACGTTATAGTTATTATTAAATCATTGCCAACTATATATCCTAGAAATAGGAGTGACAGCGAATTATATTTGGGAGGGGAGGGACAGTTGGGAGAAAGGGAGCAACGTCAACACCTCCCAGAACCCTAAACTGTATCCGTGCTGGACCGGTGTTTAAAAAATGAAAAATGGATTAAAAATGTACTCAAAGGCCAGCATCCACATAATAAACATATCCAGCGAAGTAGTATAGGACCTAAGCACATCTTATAGAAACGCACATTACTATTCCCCAACATTACAGATTTCTTTCTCTTATTACACTCGATGTCTGTTCTTTGTTACTCTCATTCCTTTCCACTGCTACCACAACATGGTACGTAAGAAATCAGTTAGTTGGCTACAACTATAATGATTAATCAACCAACCAACCACGATAAATCAGTATCACTGTTGTGCAGTCCTAAAGCATCGACTGCACACAGACCAGCGCAGCGTCGCGAAACGGCATCAAGAAGGCGCTGACCCGCGCGCCAATGGAAAGTGCGGGCAGCGCCACACCTCCAAGAAGACAGCGTTCAGCGCCCTCTGTGAGCGCTGACTTAACCAACCGCCCATCGCTGGTCGGCCCCAGTTGGGTTTGAGATTTTAAGAATATGAGTACGCCGGCCGGTGTGGCCGTGCGGTTCCAGGCGCTTCAGTCTGGAACCGCGTGACCACTACGGTCGCAGGTTCGAATTCTGCCTCGGGCATGGATGTGTGTGATGTCCTTAGGTTAGTTAGGTTTAAGTAGTTCTAAGTTCTAGGGGACTGATGACCACAGATGTTAAGTCCCATAGTGCTCAGAGCCAGCCAATATCAGTACTGAGTAATAGGAAGACGATACTGCGTTCTGCGAATCAATGTAATTGCTTGTAGGAAGCACAGGAAGTTATATTTCTTTTCTTTTTAGTAATAAAGTGTTATATTAATATAGAACTGTTATGTACAGATCATTTTGGATCCTGCCACCGGCCATCGCAACTTCTCTCCTTCCTTGTTTGTGTCGGTGCTGACTCCCACAGCAGACGACACATTAACTCTTTCACCAAACGAATGTGGAAGAACTGAGCGGATTGTTTAACATGCTTTGGGGGAGGGGACAAAACAGCGAGGTCATCGGTCCCATCGGGCTAGGGAAGGATGGGGAAGGAAGTCAGCTGTGCCGTTTCCAAAGAACCATCCCGAAATTTTCCTGAAGTGATTTAGGGAAATCACCAACTGCGACATGGTCGCGTATACAAACAGTGAACGAATACTGTCAAATGATTTTTATTCCAGTCTTTGATCACAATATGAATTCTTTAGACGATGACCGGTTTCAGTCCGTAATGACCATCCTCAGATCTTTTCTACACCATGTCCTAAAGTGATAAGGCCATAATGGCATCGTCAAAACATATAAATATAATGAGCATAGCATCGTCATACAGATCTAAAATAAGGTGTAGGAAAGGCCGCATCGTCCAGAGTCAGTTGCAATAATGACTGTGTGGACGATGCGGCCTATTCTACACTTTATTTTAGATCTATATGACGATGCTATGCTGATTATATTTATATGCTTTGACGATGCCATTACGGCCTTATCCCTTTAGGACATGGTGTAAAAAAGATCTGACCATGGTCATTACGGACTGAAACCGGTCTTCGTCTAAAGAATTCATATTGTGATCAAAGACTGGAATAAAAAAACATTATTTAGGGAAATCGCGGGAGATCTTAATCAGGATGGCCCGACACGGGTTTGTAGTGTCGTCCTCCCGAATGCTAGATCAGTGTGCTTAGTTAGCATCGCGAGCGGTTTGTCTAACATGTTTGGCGGTGTAACACGGAGTTGATACGTCCTGCGAAAGTTATTTGCTGGGATCTTTGAGCAGTACTTGCGATATTTTGGACGTTCATGTAATTCGTGCGGCATTCCCCATGTCGAAGCAGCCATGACCGTACCAGGAGGCGTAAAGCCGCAGGTGAGGATATTGCATTTTGTTTCACACACTTACATGTGCTGCAATTGTGTTAGCAGTACGGCGGTGTATTTATTACGAGAAATTACGTGACGAGCATTTGTTCGAGGTGCATATGTTGTCACTTCCAGCGCTGCGAATCTTTCAGCAGTACAGGTCTGTGTTTCCAAGTACAAATTTTTACTACTCTGCAAGGTAACGAAGGAAGAGAAATTATTTTCAGGTGCGGCGAGTAATTCTGTCACTATATTGGCAGCCGTACGCAGTTGCCGGACGTACGACCGGCGTTGGCGCTGGGCATTAAATAAGTTATGCCCTAGCAATTGGCATCGCGTTTCGTAGCGCCGTTATTACGGCAGTCGGTCGGAATTAGCTGGTCGCCCAAAATTTGCATACATGTATACATGCGGCCTGCTCCAGCGAAACTGGTGAGCGAGCTGCAGCTGACGTTGTTAACTGCGGCCATTAATATGGACACCGGATACGCCTGGCCGGCGCCGATGTGGCGTCACAAGCCAGAGGTTGGACGCGCACCGGCGGCCGCACACAGGGAGCGAGCCAGCGGGTGGCGCGGGCAAAGCGCGTCCCGGCACCCGACAGCCTGGCTTGTGGACGGGTGCTCCGCTCCTAGTATGGCGGACAAATCACTGTGTGCTTTACAAATTATCTGGTTACACCACAGTACCTCAGCTACAGCGGAAAACCGTACGCTCAATTTCCTTTACGTACACTACTGGCAATTAAAATTGCTACCCCACGAAGAAATGCAGATGGTAAACGGGTATTCATTGGACAGATATATTATACTAGAACTGACATGCGATTACATTTTCACGCAATTTAGGTGCATAGATCCTGAGAAATCAGTACCCATAACAACCACCTCTGGCCGTAATAACGGCCTTGAAACGTCTGGGCATTGAGTCAATCAGAGCTTGGATGGCGTGCACAAGTACAGCTGCCCATGCAGCTTCAACACGATACTAAACTTCATCAAGACTGCTGTATTGTGACGAGCCAGTTGCTCGGCCACCATTGACCAGACGTTTTCAGTTGGTGAGAGATCCGGAGAATGTGCTGGCCAGGGCAGCAGACGAGCATTTTCTGTATCCAAAAAAGCCCGTACAGGGCCTGTAACATGCGGTCGTGCATTATGCTGCTGAAGTGTAGGGTTCCACAGGGATCGAATGAAGGGTAGAGCCACGGGTCGTAACACATCTGAAATGTAACGTCCACTGTTCAAAGTGCCGTCAATGCGAACAAGAGGTGGCCGAGACGTGTAACCAATGGCACGCAGGGTGATACGCCAGTATGGCCATGACAAATACACGCTTCCAATGTGCGTTCACCGCGATGTCGCCGAACAGGGATGCGACCATCATGATGCTGTAAACAGAACCTGGATTCGTCCAAAAAAATGTTTTGCCATTCGTGCACCCGGTGCGACGTTGAGTACACCATCGCAGGCGCTCCTGTCTGTGATGCAGCATCAAGGATAACCGCAGCCATGGTCTCCGAGCTGATAGTCCATGCTGCTGCAAACGCCATCGAACTGTTCGTGCAGATGGCTGTTGTCTTGCAAACGTCCCCATCTGTTGACTCAGGGATCGAGACGTGGCTGCACGATCCGTTACAGCCATGCGGATAAGCTGCCTCTCATCACGACTGCTGGTGATATGTGGCCGTTGGGATTCAGCACGGCGTTCCGTATTACCCTACTGAACCCACCGATTCTATATTCTGCTAACAGTCATTGGATCTTGACCATTGCGAGCAGCAGTTTCCCGATACGATAAACCGCAATCGTGATTGGCTATAAGTCGGAAACGTGATGGTACGCATTTCTCCTCCTTACACGAGGCATCACAACAACGTTTGACCAGGCAACGCCGGTCAACTGCTGTTTGTGTATGAGAAATCGGTTGGAAACTTTCCTCATGTCAGCACGTTTTAAGTGTCGCCACCGGCGCCAACCATGTGTGAAT
Source organism: Schistocerca americana (assembly GCF_021461395.2). Lineage (NCBI taxonomy): Eukaryota > Metazoa > Arthropoda > Insecta > Orthoptera > Acrididae > Schistocerca > Schistocerca americana. Next base: position 217,444,818 of record NC_060119.1, on the reverse strand, counting down.
GCTCTGAAAAGCTAATCATGTGTATATCACAGCTACTTCTTCCTGTCGGTTAAATTTCGCGTCTGTAGCGCGTCATCTTCGTAGTGTAGCAATTTTAATGGCCAGTAGCGTATACACAGAAGAGCCAAAGAGACTGGTACACCTGCCTAATATCGTGTAGCGGCTCCGCGAGCACCCAGAAGTGCCTCAGCAGAACGTGGCATTGACTGAAAAGTGCTGGAAGGCTGTCCATAATTGTTTAAGAGTACGAGAGGTTGCAGATCTCCTCTGAACAGCACGTTGTAAGGCATCCCACGTATGCCCAATAATGTTCATGTCAGGGGCGTTTGGTGGCCAACGGAAGGGTTTAAACATAGAAGAGTGTTCCTGGAGCCATTCTGTAGCCATTCTCGACGAGTGAGGTGTCGCACTATCCTCCTGGAGTTGCCCAAGTCCGTTGGAATGCACAATGGACATGAATGGGTGCGGGTGACCAGATATGATACTTCCGTACGTGTCACTTGTCGGAGTCGTATCTAGACGTATCGAGGGTCCAATATACTCTAACTGCACACGCCTCAACCCATTACACAGCCTCTACCAGCTTGAATATTCCCTGCTGACGTGCAGATTCTATGCTGGCATACAGGCCCTCCCGGTAAGACTGCGTAAATATGTCGCATGGAACGGACATTATGTTGCAAAACTTGCTTTTGTGGCGAAAGAAGTGGGGAATTATATCGATTGCTGGACTCCTGAATCAAACCTAAGTGTTTTCAGACAAAAATGTGTTGCATTACTTACTGAACACTCTTCGCAGTAATAGGAAATATGGAAATAACGAACATCAATAGATGATAGACGACTGAAGTGCCCATATAGTGTAAATAGAAATCTATAAGATCAATGCACACACATGTTAGCTGCCCTACAGCAACGAGGGTTGGTTATCACCACTGAGACTTTTAGAGCCCTAGAGATGACACTAATGTAGTGTCGAAACTGGTCGTATATTTAAAACATTTTTTAAAATGTACGACTGTTGGTTTCCTTATTCCCACAAGCACAATCTGTCTAACGGGCGGCCTGATAACGCAGATGCTTTGTTAATTATGTTAACGGTACAATTTAAAAGGCCGCACTATTTATAAACCTTTACCCTACTTCAAGAATGTAGCTGGAATAATTTATAGCAAATCACTTGTGCAATGTAATATGTACGCGTTACTTTAATTCTTTATCTAGCAATAATGCTCTCAAGCAACATCAAAACTGCAGTCTGTTCTCTGAGCCATGTTTCAGCTGTGGTCCTTGAATGGTTAATGGTGCTTGCAAGCAAAAGCTCAAATACAGCGATAATCTGTTGTTCCTGGTGAAAAGTTTCTGAATAGTGTGCGTCATTATCGGACGCCTTGTGAGGTTATGTGAGCATCGGTTACTGGTGTGGCAGTTTCATTCGATTTTGGGGCGCTGTATTTTTATTGTGCAACGAAAACTGCTCATAAAAAGAACGAGGGAATCTTCAAGGTGAGTTATTATACCAACGTGTCAACGAATACTCACCTGGGACTCTGAAAGTGGACTTTTCTTTTGTCCGAAGAGGAAGCCTGGTTTTGCGCTGGTTGGGTGGTTGAATGAAGGAGGGGACCAAACAGCAAAGTCATCGGTCCCATCGGAATTAGGCAAGGGTAGGGAAGGAAGTAGGTAGCGCCCTTTCGAAGGAACTTTTTCCGAAATTTGCCTTGAGCGGCTTAAGGAAATCACGGAAAACCTAAATCATGATGGCCGGACGCGGATTCGAACCGTCCTCCCGCCGAATGCGATTCCAGGGTGCTAACCACTACAGGGAGCGAAAAGCTATTAACAATTTGTACAGAAAGCAGATGGCAGTTATAAGAGTCGAGGGGTATGAAAGGGAAGCAGTGGTTTGGAAGACATGGTTGTAGTCTATCCCCGATGTTATTCAATTTGTATATTGAGCAAGCAATAAAGGAAACAAAAGAAAAGTTCGGAGTAGGTATTAAAATCCATGGAGAAGAAATAAAAACTTTGAGGTTCGCCGATGACATTGTAATTCTGTCAGAGACAGCAAAGGACTTGGAAGAGCAGTTGAATGGAATGGACAGTGTCATGAAAGGAGGCTATAAGATGAACATCAACAAAAGAAAAACGAGGATAATGGAAGGTAGTCGAATTAAGTTGGGTGATGCTAAGGGAATTAGATTAGGAAATGAGACACTTAAAGTAGTAAAGGAGTTTTGCTATTTGGGGAGCAAAATAACTGATGATGGTCGAAGTAGAGAGGTTATAAAATGTAGACTGGCAATGGCAAGGAAAGCATTTCTGAAGAAGAGAGATTTGTTAACATCGAGTATAGATTTAAACGTCAGGAAGTCGTTTCTCAAAGTATTTGTATGGAGTGTCGCCATGTATGGAAGTGAAACGTGGATGGTAAATAGTTTAGACAAGAAGAGAATAGAAGCTTTCGAAATGTGGTGCTACAGAAGAATGCTGAAGATTAGATGGGTAGATCACATAACTAATGAGGAGGTACTGAATAGAATTGTGGAGAAGAGGAGTTTGTGGCACAACTTGACAAGAAGAAGGGACCGGTTGGTAGGACATGTTCTGAGGCATCAAGGGATCACAAAGTTAACACTGGAGGGCAGCGTGGAGGGTAAAAATCGTAGAGGGAGACCAAGAGATGAATACACGAAGCAGACTCAGAAGGATGTAGGTTGCAGTAAGTACTGGGAGATGAAGAAGCCTGCACAGGATATAGTAGCATGGAGAGCTGGCGCTACGCTACCGCAGTGGCGACCCCGCTCATTATAACGGCCGCACTGCTCCCACGTAATTGGGTAATTAGCGGTTGGCCGCGCGCCACGGAGAGCTTGTTCGCGCAGATGAACCGGCGAGCCCGCACGGCGATCTGAAGCCAGTCGCGGGTCCGGTTTCGGCTCGCGTTTCCTGGTCACAGATCGCGAGACGTCCTCTCAACTTTGGGGATTCTTCTTCCCCCGTACTACCTATCCGTGTCTCCACATTCTCGAACGTTTATTAAAACTGCACCATCAAGAAGGGTACAATGAACTTGGTGTCTCACTAACGGGCTTTCCGGACTCGAGGTTACAAAAATTCATTTTTTTCTTTTCGCATATTTTGAGTCCTTTTTACGTAACTAAAGTCTGTAATTTTCAACAAATATAGTTTATTGAAAATAAAAAATATAAGCTTGCCTGCTCCGACGAACCGAATACATTTAACACTCAAAAATGATTTACAGGTTGAAGGCCTGTGTTCAACAGCTCAAAGTCTCATAATTGGTCGTGTCTTGCACAAACGAATATTTACAAAGTTCTATTGCTCCACATGGAAACCAAGTTCCATAGGGGTTTATTGTTAAAACGTGCATAGTGATACAGATCCCTGGAAAAATAGAACACAGTCAGTGTTCTACCAAGGTCTGTGAACCTACTGTGTCTAGACTAAGCGCCTACAACTCTCGCTTCCCGCGAAGCAGACCGGTACAGCGGGTCCCGGATCGAGTAGGAGTCAGCCTGGCCGGTCGTCCCGAAAACACAGACGCTTCCCAGAGACCACCAGGAGGCGTCCACGGCGCCGCAAGAGGTCGCTACAGCCGCGGACTTCTTTCCTTCCGTTCGACACGTGACAGCAAATAGAGCCAGCCATAGACATGCGCCAATCAATATTTAGGCTGGCACAGGAGCCTGGAGAGGCAGTTCACGCCGAGCGAGCCAACTGGTGTCATCGTAGCCGCCGTGTCATCGTCCACCGCCCCCAGCATACCGGAGCCATCCTCGCAGAGGCTCTGATCTAGTTATTGGTAGGCTTGGAGGATCAGTCCCACCTCACGAATATTGTTTTGTAAATTTTGAAGAAAGACTTTAGTTTAAATAAAAACGCTATAATTCACACTCTGAGATTTTCCTATCCGCGGACGGCGGATATATTAGAACCAAGTTGCGATATCCAACCATGGAGACTGGACCGTTGGCGGAGGTGCAGAAACCAGGCGGTGTCCGTCGAGGAGTCACCTGGTTGGCAGCAGGCAGCGATGGAGTGGAGGGGATGTCCGTTTGTATGTCTGGCTCGACGTAAACTGCCAATGCACGGCTGTGCGCAGACCTAAATACTGTCGCGCGGCAGAATATCTCAGGATCTATTTTAGACGAGGTGGTTCGCGGACGTAAACAGGCCCCCTCTCTCCCCCTCCACCCTCCCGATACGTAACCCCAGGTGGCGCTGCTAGAGCCGCCTAGTGGAGCTGCTGCAAAACTGTTTTCTGGTGCAGAGTAGCTACGTGGCATCTAGGCAACCGGCAATGTTGTTGTGCCAGATGGTCGGCAGTAGAGGTGGAACGCCGCAACACATCACTTACAGTATTAAAAATACACTGATAAGCTGAAACATTATCACCACTGCCCACTGAGACGTTAGATGACGCCTGGCGGTGTTGCGGACACGTGACACGATAACGAAAGTATATGAGCGGAGCTGACACGGACAGGGGATCACCCTAGCGAAGATACGTGCTGGAAATAGGGAAATCCATTGAGATAATCGATTTTGCACCGATAGCTGAGTGGTCAGCATGACGGATTTCTCCGCTCAGGGACTGGGTATTGTGCTGTTTCCATCATCATTTTATCCCCATCCGGCGTCGAATGTAATAAGACCTGCACCAAGGCGGGCGGATCTGCCTCTCAAGGGGCCTCTCGGCCAATGACGCCAAACGCTCATTTCCATCGACTTTGACGAACTGCAGATTATTATTACACAGAGCCTGCAAGCAAGTATCTCGAAAACGGCGAAGCTGGTCGAATATTCACGTGCTACTGTCGTGAGCATTTACGGAAAGAGGTAGGTCAGTGAAACTACCAATAAGCGCTAAATTGTTGGACGTCCACGACTCTTCAGAGGATGTGGGGTTCAGAGGCTTGTCAGCTCTGTAAAAAAATAATGGTTCAAATGGCTCTGAGCACAATTGGACTCAACTTCTGAGGTCATCAGTCCCCTAGAACTTAGAAATACTTTAACTTAACTAACCTAAGGACATCACAGACATCCATGCCCGAAGCAGGATTCGAACCTGCGACCGTAGCGGTCGCGCAGTTTCAGACTGTAGCGCCTAGAACCGCTCGGCCATCAAGGCCGGCCAGCTCTGTAAATTTGGATCTGTGACATCTCTGCCGAAACAGCACAATGCTGGTGCACGCACAAGTGTTTCGGAGTACACCGTTCATCGTACGTTGTTGAACACGGAATTCCGCAGCAGACCACGTTAACGTATTCACATGTTGACTAAACGACATTGCAATGGGCACGGGACCATCGGGTTGGCAACGTCTCGGCTCTTCGAGTTAATCACATTTTTGCTACACTAGATCGATGGTCGTCTCCTTAAACTCCGTCATCGAGGTGAACGGCTCGAAGCGTGAAGCGCGTCACGGACGCAGACTGGTGGGAGCAGAATTATGCGAGGAGAGACATTCTCCTGCGGTTGCATGAGACCTGTGGTGGTAACTGAAGACTCGCGGACAGCTGCGAATCACCTTCATCCATTCATACTTCGTGTCTTACCCGACGGCAACGTCGTCTGTCAGCATTATAACTGTAACGTGTCTTGGAGCCAGAATCGTGCTGCTGTGGTTTGAGAAGCATTATAGTGAACTCATGTGACATCTCGGAGACCAAATTCACCTGATTTAAATCCTGTGGAAGCCATCTGGGTCGCTATAGGGCGCCATCACTGCGTACGCATATCAGCAGCCCGTTATTTAAGTGAACTATATGACCTGTGCGTGGACATCCAATGCCACATACTGTGCCTACACGACCCTAGCAACAAACTGTCAGACCCCTGACAGTGATGTATTTCGTTCCAAAGACACAAAAATAAACTAATAAGCAAGTGTTCATAATGTTTTGGCTCATCAGTGTATATGAGCAATAGAATTGTACCGGGAAATTATACTTTATACCTGAAAGTCGCGTTTCAATGGAAGTGCGCATAAGCCCACTCTAGCCGCTGTCAGCTCTTAGGGCGTTTCTGATCGATATTTGCTTCTCTGTAAAGCTCTTGTAACATTATAGGTCGAATAAATATCGGTATAGTTATTCTACTGGTCCAACAGATGTCTCAAGTACATACTTCCGACAAAACTGAGATGGAAAAAGCGGTTATGGCAACACTTCTACATCTACATCTACATCTACATCCATACTCCGCAAGCCACCTGACGGTGTGTGGCGGAGGGTACCTTGAGTACCTCTATCGGTTCTCCCTTCTATTCCAGCCTCGTATTGTTCGTGGAAAGAAGGATTGTCGGTGTGCCTCTGTGTGGGCTCTAATCTCTCTGATTTTATCCTCATGGTCTCTTCGCGAAATATACGTAGGAGGGAGCAATATACTGCTTGACTCTTCGGTGAAGGTATGTTCTCGAAACTTTGACAAAAGCCCGTACCGAGCTACTGAGCGTCTCTCCTGCAGAGTCTTCCACTGGAGTTTATCTATCACCTCCGTAACGCTTTCGCGATTACTAAATGATCCTCTAACGAAGCGCGCTGCTCTCCGTTGGATCTTCTCTATATCTTCTATCAACCCTATCTGGTACGGATCCCACACTGCTGAGCAGTGTTCAAGCAGTGGGCAAACAAGCGTACTGTAACCTACTTCCTTTGTTTTAGGATTGTATTTCCTTAAGATTCTTCCAATGAATCTCAGTCTGGCATCTGCTTTACCGACGATCAACATTATATGATCATTCCATTTTAAATCACTCCTAATGCGTACTCCCAGATAATTTATGGTATTAACTGCTTCCAGTTGCTGACCTGCTATTTTGTAGCTAAATGATAAAGGATCTATCTTTCTGTGTATTCGCAGCACATTACACTTGTCTACATTGAGATTCAACTGCCATTCCCTGCACCATGCGTCAATACGCTGCAGATCCTCCTGCATTTCAGTAGAATTTTCCATTGTTACAACCTCTCGATACACCACAGCATCATCTGCAAAAAGCCTCAGTGAACTTCCGATGTCATCCACAAGGAGTTTAACGAATGATAATCCGAAGCAGCAGTCGGCAAGACTCAGCACAACCAGGAGCACCTCCGAAGATGTCCAACGTAGCCTTGGAGGAAACGTCAGGGATTGAAGAGTTCCATGGACCACGGCCATAGAAACCAGAAAACTTCTCAGCAGCTGAAACATCCGGTCGTGAAAGCCTTCACGGTATTATTGTTCTGATAGTTGACGTAAATGCAAGCAAGCTCAGATTAACGGGACACTGGATACTTTTGGTCATAAGCCACTACTGAGAAGCGACGGTACTGAAGCTATCGCTGATGTTTATACACATCTGACTGACTACAGTTCGATGCAGAGGTACCATGGCGTCTATACACTTAAAAACAAAGAAGCACAGAATTCATTAATTTAGACTTACGCTCCAAAACACATGTTTTCGAATATGAAAGTTGCTAACAGTCGGGCATGCGTCATTTTTAACGACGGATTTGATAGTGTATTGCATAACATGAAAGTCATGGGAGTCGTTACGGCCACCACGGCTTGGTCATTCGCCACGAAAAGTGACCAGAAACGTCTCGAGCGTTCGGGCCGGTGCTCGTTCCAGAGCAGCATCGAGGCTAGAACTGCTGCTAGAGAGACTCGTGCTGTACAACATGAGATCTTCGAAGATGGCCCAAGAATAATGGTGAGTTCAAAAGAAATGCGTATTTATCGAGACAAAGTTCCACATGAACAAAAATACTCGGTAACATTGGATGCCGTTTCGGATTTAACAAAACTGTCACTCGTAATTTTAGCCTGATCCTCAAAATAATCAATACATTTTTCGTAGCGTTCGTAATGTGTTTACATTGAAGGGCAAAAAATAAGTCGAATTTCAGTACCTACGTTTTCAAGTGATCGCCATTTTGAAATACACTTCCAGAAAAATGATTTTTTCAGCTTCTTGCAATGGAGTATTTACTTCCGGTAATGTCTCTTTTTATTGAATACCTGTACCCTACCCTCAGTCGTGCGAACCATTTAGATGCTCCACTCGCGCAGAAGTATTTTGGCCACCAGCTCGTACTGCAGAGTCAGATCAATTGATCAGCCAAAAATTATTTACAATGTATTTAAGAGAAGTAAGTTTATTTTTTGATAAAAACTTGCATGAAAAAGTAGGCTTCTTTGCTCAACACAGTGTTTAACACGAGATCGGAGAAACCCGTTAACTAGATGAATGCCGTGACCATAAGCTTAACTGAACAAGTTACAGGACTGAGCTCTTTAAAGTGGCGCTGCGAGTCTAAAACTGTCATGTTAGCAAAATAAAACTTCCCCGGAAATTATTTATGAGACTGACGTGTAACTGACCCTCGTTAATGAAAATGAGAGCTGAAATTTATGCTGTGCATGAGTTAAGGTCTCCAGGCAAACTTCCGCGTGTTGCGTTCTGCCGGTGGTTCATGAGTGAAGTGGAATCCTCAGTTTTCCATTTTCTCAGATGACGCATGATTTGGCCGGTCAGGGTATGTGATCTCACAGAACATAAACCAATACACGTCAGAAAATCCCCATCAGTACTTTGAATTATCGTCGCATAAGCTCCAGACTGGTACGCAGCTGGTGGTCTCGCGGTAGCGTTCTCGCTTCCCGAGCACAGGGTCTCGGGTTCGATTCCCGACGGGGTCAGGGATTTTCACCTGCCTCGAGATGGCTGGGTGTTGTTGTGTCGTCTTCATCATCGTCATGTATCCCCATTCCGGTCGCAGGAAGGCAATGGCAAACCACCTCCGCTAGGACCTTGCCTAGTACGGCGGTGCGGGTCTCTCCCGCATCGTCCCCTAGGCTCTGTCAAGGAGTAGGGGATTTCATCATCATCTTCAAGCTCAAGACTGGTATTTTGTGCTCAGTGGTCTGATGTCCGCATCGTTAAACGTTAACTTCCACCAAACTGGTACTGGCAGCCGGTACATCCAGAAACTGATAAAACCACACATAGATCAGCTCGCAGAAGATGGACGGCAGTATAAATAATTTCAGCAAGATGTAGCAACAACGCACACTGCTTTGACAACCTCTGTAGAGGGCATTATGTGTTCGGTGAAAGAGGCATTGTAAAGTAGGCAGTGTGTAATAGGCAATGCTCAATCGCCTGGCCATCTCGGTCGCCAGATCTCTGTCCCAGAGATTCGTACAAATGGAGCAACTTGGAGGGTCAGCTGTACTCAAACAACCGTCACACACGGGAAAAGTTACAACAAAACACTGAAAATGCTGTTGCTGCTATCCTTCATGCAGAGCTATTATTCGGGTCTACAATTTGATAAATCGAGCACAGCGCTATATCGACGTGGGCATTGAAGCGTGTCCTTTGAAGTTCGCTAACAAGGGCCAATTTCCCGTCAGTCTTATTGAAAAGGTTTCGCGAGCCTCTTTTATTTTGACAACCCTGTAGCTGCCATGAATGACACGTGAGTAATTTAAATAAAAACCGTGTAGGGTAATAGTGGAACTGACATTTTCGGAAAAAAGTATTGCACAATTTGTGCTGTTTTTTATTATTCTAGCAGTAACTACTCTAATGTTTGGCTTGTGTTTCACTAAGTTACTAATATTTGTAACCCAGGTTTCCTAACATGCAACTATGTGCTGTGTTGCGTTGTTCTCAGATCGAATTGTCTTGGGACGGCTCAGTTGAGTCGTTATGCCGTATTTGTGTGACAGTCGAAACCAGAAATTTTTAAATATTTCATGTGGAGAATGAGGTACTCAGTGACATGTAGTGTTCGTGGATGGAGCTTACGAAGGTATGAAGAACCGCTTCATCACTACTTTCCGCACGCAGAATTCCAACCACAGCAAAGCACAAGAGGTACAACACTGACAATACCTCTTATAGTCCACAACGCGCGCTCCTGTTGCCTACTTCATTATTTATAATCTACGACATGTGAGATGTACTGCGTCCATAGGTATGTGCACGCGGTACAACTAGCTCGTATTCGGGAGGACAACGGTCCAAACCCGCGTCCGACAATCCAGATTTAAGTTTTCCATTATTTCTCTAAATCCCTTCACGTAAATTCCGGGATGGTTCCTTCGAAAATGGAATGGCAGAATTCCTTCCCCATCATTCCCTAATCTAAGTAAGGTCCGATTGGTTGCGAAGTGAAAATCAGAAAGGTTTTATATGCAACTGTTAGTTGCACCTTCTAGCTACTTCTCTACATAGACGCCCCTCCGACTTATCCGACTTATACACTTGTCGTCACACTGTACCAACTTACCAATAGCCTCATCATACAAGACAGCTCCTGTGCTTTCCGAGAATTTTCTACGCTGGACTGCAGCTAGTTCTCTGTGCCGAGAGGTTGCCTTCGTAACCAGCGGTTCCTTTGAGCAGAGGTGAACACCTGAGAGTATCAAGTCCAGGCTTCACAGTGGGTGATCAAACAGTACCCAACGAAAACAATGCAGGAGCGTCCTCATTGCGCCTTCAGTTTGCGACCCTGAACTGTCATGAATAAGGAAATGCATGACAGTTACGTTATGCAGGTTGGCATGAAAGCAGGCGGAATGTCTCGGCAGGCGCCCATACTTGCCGAGAGACACTGTTTTCTAGGCGTCTTTAGGAGCTTACTGTGCGCTCAGAACTGAGGAGAGCGACGTGACGCAACCAATGGGCACACTAAAGACACTGCCGAACACACATGTTCAAAGCTTCATCGGTTTTTCACTGTGGTTTCCTTTACGCTACAGATCGTTGCTTTCTTTCCGAATAGCCCTCCTATGTTTCGTTTCCAGTTTCACCCTTTCTTGTCTATACAGTGCACAGCTGTTAATAATAAATGTCGACGGACTGGTTAACTAGTGATTCGTAGCTGAAATATTATCCTCTTTTGAAAGAAAAAATAAATACATGAAAAACTTCGTGTTGCCTTACGGCAGGTCTTGTCATGGGGGAAGCCTCGTCAGAGAGTTCCACCGCATGAGCGTCTACGGAAGTCATTCCAGTGGTGGTTTCAAGTTGCCTTCCACTGATGATGATGAAATGATGATGAGGACAACACAACACCTAGCCCTTGAGCGGAGAAAATCTCCGACCCAACCAGGAATCGAAACCGGGCCCATTGGCGTGACACCCGCCGCGCTGACCACTCAGCTATCGGGGCGGACAAACATACTTCAGAGAAAGAAAAATAGAACAAGTAGAGAAACGGAAGGTTAGCGCACAAATTGAGCGCACAGTTGTAGCCAACTATAAGGTGGTTTGTGTTGTTTACACTTATAGTATGTAAAGCTCGATACCTCGAGCCCTGTTATTCTTACTGTGAGGTATCTTTTGCTACAAGAAGTTTTCTGTCCATAGTGTGCACATTGCGCGAAACGTTAGCTTACCCGGCTGTAGAGGAAAGCCACATCTAGCCACTCAGCATTGCACTCACCTGGAACAAAAAGCAGAAGAACATGGTCAGACAGACAGCAACATTAAGCATACGCCATTAGTCAGCGTAACAGCCTAGACTGCGATAGCTCATGACATAACATACATAACAGATTATAAACCGTAAATCTATGAACAACAAGTAATAAGAATTTTTCTTGATAAGTTTAAATTAGTGTTTGCAGCAATGACTCCGAGCCGTTCGGTGTAGCCCCCCCCCCCCCCCCCCCCCATCGGAGGTTGGAGTCCTCCCTCGGGCATGAGTGTGTGTGTTGTCCTTAGTGTAAGTTAGTTGAAGTTAGATTAAGTAGGGTGTAAGCCGATAACCTCAGCAGTTTGATCCCATTGTAACTTACCACAAATTTCCAAAATGATTCCGATACACAGTGGCTGTTTCTTCTCCAATATCTCCAATTCTGCACTTGAATTTAGCTGCACTCAAGCGGCAACTACTCGATACGGGCCTTTGAGCCTCGTTTAGCAAAGCACTGAATTTGAATAGATACATGGCATCCGTGCTTGTTAATTTGGTATGTATGAACGATACTATCCCTGTAGGTAGACTGCTGTAGGTAAATGTGAGCATATTTCACATAGCGAAGTGTTGAAGTGTTCCGCGGAGTGGCAAAATGTAATCATGCATTGGACGCAGAACAGGTAAAGAGCCCAATCTCCCGAACGTTCAGGTCTGACAAACAATCGTATGATGCCTACCATTTCCAAGTACTACGGCCAAAATTTTGCAGTGCGCTGTCCGGATGACGTAATGCTTGGTTTAAATGGCTCTGAGCACTATGGGACTTAACATCTGAGGCCATCAGTCCCCTAGAACTTAGAACTACATAAACCTAACTAACCTAAGGACATCACACACATCCATGCCGGAGACAGGATTCAAACCTGCGACCGTAGCAGTCGTGCAGTTCCGGACTGAAGCGCCTAGAACCGCTCGGCCACCACGGCCGGCTGACGTAAGGCGTTTTAGTTTTTAGTCGAGCAAATCCGCTGCGTGGGCGACGAACTCTTACGAAAGAACGACGTCAACGGACATCCCTCCCGAAAGGAAGTCCAGGTGCGTTTGTTACGTTGACTTAGCCAGGAGACAGGCATTTCATATGGAACATGTTAGAGAACTGCGAAGAAATCCTCATGCAGAGTGAACACTGCAAGAAACAGATAATAAGAAAAGAATGCGTTATTGTCGATGGCTTCAGGGGCTTCTTAGGCAACGTCCTGACATTCCACAACTTGGTATACGGATGTGGTATGGGTCCATGTATCAGGTTACATCAACAAACAAAATAGCAGATACAAGGCTGTTGTAAACTTACATATGACCCACGAATTGCTAGATGATGCAGCGTTTGGAGTACGGTGCGCGGTGTCAGCTTCCAGGATTGTTGGCCCTATTTTCTTTGATACGACTGTAGACACTACAGTTTATAGGGCATCTTTAGTGCATTTGTGGAGCAGCTGGATGACGTCGAACTCAGAGAAGGTTACTTTCAAGTTGAAGCAACGTGTCACACGTCTAACCCTTCCGTGCAACTTGTAACCCTTCCGTGCAACTTTGATGACCGAATAGTCTCAAAATATTTGTGCTCGTCCTCCTCCAGATCACCTGACCTATCCCCCCTCCCCTTTTTTCAGGATTTTTTGTTGTGAGGGTACCTTAGAAGCCGAGTGTACGAAGAACTCCTGAGGCCATTACACACAAAGTAAGCAACATAGGCGAGGATACATATCACAGAACGTGGCGGAGTATGGTGAAACGAGTACAGTTGTGCATCGATGCCGGTAGAGAGCACATCCAGCATTTGCTGTAAGGACTTCGTATGCATGTACGCAATCTCCCAATTGCGTATTGTCATCTCTCAAAATTGCAAAGCTGTCCCATTACCGCTTCAGATTGTATGACTCATTAGAGTAGTTTAGGTTTACATAGATCTCACAGCACACGCTACTTCGATTTCCTGTGCGTTCTGCTTTCTTTCAAGTTATATAAGATCCAGCTAAATTACTCTTCCGTGAGGATCCGTCCAATGGTCCTGTACACTGGAAAGGAACTTTTTCGCCTATGGGAAGCGCTTATTTGTGTGAAAGGAAAGTTTGCCCACAAGAGTTGGAGGAATGTAAAAAGGCCACGGCATTCGTGTTGATGGCGGTCATTCGGCGATTCCGTGTCAAGTTAGGGCGGCCTTTACTGCCGGCGAGGGCAGGGGAGGCCGCACAGTCAGGGGTAGTCGTCGCCGCAACGAGCGGATCGCGTGAGCGACCGGCGCTATCGATCGCCCCACATCGATTAGGCCAGTCGGAAAAGGTCTCCCGCTGCTCCGTACTTTCCTGCTGGCGGTGTCTCTCCGCCACTACATTGCGAGTAGCATCTACTCGCAACGTACGAGGCCACAAAACCTCCATTACTCGGCTCTGAAAATTTGAAAGCTAGGAAGCATGTAGTTCAACTGAAATTCTAAAGGAAGTAATCAACACCAGTGTTTCGGAGAGAAAGAAATTGATCGAGAGATTTTCTATAGATCGTAATGGAATGTAAAAGCATTCGGAGAATTTTGGTGCAGTTAGTCGGAACTCTCTTTAAAAGTGAAAAAATGTAAGGTAATGCCAAAAACAGACAGAAACATGAAATATCCAGTGACAACATCATTGGTGAGCATCCTGAGAACGTCTCATCGCCAGAGTATTTAGGAATAAGATTAAGAACGGATAACAATAAATCGATATAGAAAAATCACCATTAGGAAAAGTGAATGAAATATACGTGGTGACCAAAAATCTCAGTTCGAGGGCGTTGCTACAGCGTATATAAAACGCAGCGCGACTCCGATGGGGTTACCAAAGTGCCTACATGAAAAGGGATTAGTGTGGCATTAGTGTATTTCCGACGTGTGTGCGGTGAATGCGGAAACGTGAACTATGCTACGTTATTACCGTATGCGTCCCAACAGCACCTGCTGTTATTCTTTTCTTGGATTCCAATGAACAAACACTGGTAGACATCTATTGCGCTGTGAAGAGTGTGTATGGGGCAAGTGTGTGTCGAAAACCACGACAGTGGAATGGTGCGCCAAGTTCCATTCTGGTCGCACACAAGGCGCCGGTCAACGTGAGAGGCCAGCAGAAGTTACATCTCACGTGGGAGACACTCGAGCGCCTTCCATGTAGTCCTTATTTCTCCTCGTGCGATTATCATACCTTCGGTCCTTTAAAAACGCCTTTAAAGTCTGAAGATATCCGTCGGACGGAGATGCGCAGCAGGCAGTTACTGTACTTCGTGGAGCAGGGGTGTTGTTTTACTAAACGGTATCTTCAAGCTCGTGCACTGGTGGGGCGATTGCCTCAATCCTCACTACCATTTTGCTTGATGGGGATACCGACTTCGACTGATCGTCCCTTAAAGTTCGCGAAAAAAAATCCATAAAAGGACAGTATATACAAAAAGAAAACGATTCTAGTTTTCCCAAGCTGCGACACTGTCACGAATAAAACAGTGACTCGTATATACAATAAGTTCCCTATAATTTACGTCTATGGCCACAAACGTTTTTTTAACAGATTACCTGTTCCGGTCTATAATGACCATCCTCAGATCTGTTTTATAAACGGTTCAAGCCGCTTCAGTCTGGAATCGCGCGACCACTATGGTCGCAGCTTCGAATCCTGCCTTAGGTTAGTTACGTTTAAGTAGTTCTAAGTTCTAGGGGACTGCTGACCTCAGATGTTAAGTCCCATAGTGCTCAGAGCCATTGGAACCATTGTTTTATAAAAACAAAGTGCTAAAGTGCTGCAGCCATAGTGGCATCGTCAAATGTGAAATGCAAAATCAGCACCATATAAATAACATCATATGCACGATTCATGTTGTGAGTAGCACTACTGTTCAAAACAAAACAAATGTCCTGTTATATACTATAGTACCGACAGCACTCTGTGTGTGTGTGTGTGTGTGTGTGTGTGTGTGTGTGTTGTCCTTAACGTAAGCTAGTTTAAGTTAGATTAAATAGTAGTGTGTAAGCCGAAGGATCCATGACCTCAGCATTTTCGTCCCATAGGTCCTTATCACAAATTTCCAAATTTTTTACTGACAGTAAACGCAACACCATTTAACTGCATTTTTCAGTATACTGGGTCTCATTGCATATTCACTGTGCACAGTGTTAATTTTCTGACAAATATCCAAGTCCTGATACTGATTTCCACCACTGTCTGTGGCACTAGATGTCTACGCACTCGTCATTCAGTTCCTTAAATTATGGCAGTCGGCCAGTAGTAACCGGTGTGTTTCCGGTCGGGTTTAGGTAAGATGAATTTCGTGGCCAAGACTGAGACCTGTAGCACCTGTTCATGACCGAGGGGTAACGCATCCAAAATGGAAGGATACTGGTGATCTACAACAATGCTCAAGTAGTCCACGATCAACGAGCTGCTGAATAAGAAACGTGATTCATCCAACCAGGAGCCCAGTTTCCATTGATCCACGGTCTAGTCTTGATGATCGCATGCCCAAGGCGGCTTTAGATGACTACACTGTTGGATCAGTAGGAATATAAAATAGACACTGAAACATTTTACAGTGTTTCATTGATATGCGGGTACGTACACCGACGGAAAAATAGCAACTCCCAAAGATAATGAAATTTCTAGGCGAGATATTTAAGTGATTAATATACTTCAGTGACTGCAACACCATAGATTAATGTAAGCGAGAGATATGATATTGCAAATATGAGATGCTGGTATGAGGAATGGAACTTTGCAAACGTGCATGCACTGTGTTGAGCAGGTGTGCGATGTCAGTTTTTGGGATGGAGTTCCATGACTGTTGCACTTGGTCGGTCAATATATGGGCGGTTAGTGCTGGTTTTGGATGACGCTGGAGTTGTCCGATGATGTCGCATATGTGCTCGGTTGGAGACAGACCATGGCAACATGTCGTCACCTTGTAGAAGCACGCTCGGTTACAACAGCGGTGTGTGGGCGAGCGTAGTCCTCTTGGAAAACATCCTCTAGTATGCTGTTCATAAATAGTAGTACGGGGGGTCGAACTATCATATTGACGTACAAATTTGCAATCAGGGTGCGTGAGATAACCACGAAAGTGTTCGTGCTGTCATACGAAATCTCATCCCACACCATGACTCCAGATGAAAGTCCAGTGTGCCTAACGCCCGGACGGGTTGGTTACAGGCTATCAACTGGCCTCCTCATAACCAATACGCGGCAATCACTGGCGCCGTCGCAGAACCAGGTTTCATCAAAAAACTCAACAGACCTCCACCCTGCCCTCCAATGATCTCTCGCTCGAGACAACCGAAGTCGCAAATGGCTGTGGTTTGGGGTCAGTGGAACGCATACTACACAGCGACTGGTTCGGAGCTGTCATTGAAGTGACCTATTTGTAACAGTTCGTTTCGTCACTATGGTACCAACTGCCGCTCAGATCGCTGCTGGAGATGCAGTACGATGCTCTGAAGCCATAGGCGGAACACAATGGTCTTCGCTCTCGGTAATGCCACTTGGTCATCCGGAGCCTCGTATTTTTGCAACTGTACATTCTCGTGACCGCCGCTGCCAGTAATCATATACAATGACAAAATTCCTGCCAAGTCTTTCTGCAATATCGTAGAATGAACCTCGTTCAAAATTAATGAGGTGTTGATAATGGCATCTTTGTCGCCTTAAACGCATTCTTGACTAGCATCAACACATCTACATCTACAACCACATGGTTGCCCTGCAATTCACACTTAAGTTCCTGGCAGAAGGTTTATCGAACCATTTTCATACTACTTCTTTACCATTCCACTCTCGAATGGTGCGTGGGAAAAAGGAACCCCTAAATATTTCCGTTCGAGCTCTGATTTCTCTTATTTTATTATGATAATCATTTCTCCCTACGTAGGTGGGTGTCAACAAAATATTTTCGCATTCGGAAGTGAAAGTTAGTGATTTAAATTTCGTAAATGGATCTCGCCGCAAAGAAAACCGCCTTTGTTTCAGTGACTATCACCCCAACGCGCGTATCATATCAGTGACACTCTCACCCCTATCGCGCCATAACACGAAATGGGCTGCCCTTCTTTGCACTTTTTCGATGTTCTCCGTCAATCCTACCCGGTAAAGATCCCACACCGCGCAGCGATATTCCAGCACAGGACGGACAAGTGTAATGTAGGCTATCTCTTTAGTGGGCTTGTCGCACCTTCTAAGTGTTCTGCCAACAAAGCGCAGTGTTTGTTTCGCCTTCCCCACAATATTATCTATGTGGTCTTTCCAATTTAAGTTGCTCATAATTGTAATTCCTAGGTATTTAGTCTAATTGACAGCCCTTA
This sequence comes from Schistocerca americana, assembly GCF_021461395.2. Taxonomy (NCBI): domain Eukaryota; kingdom Metazoa; phylum Arthropoda; class Insecta; order Orthoptera; family Acrididae; genus Schistocerca; species Schistocerca americana. The sequence continues at coordinate 217,427,003 of NC_060119.1, read as the reverse complement.
GATTTGTGCAATTTATCGTATACCCAAAATTTACCGGATTTCTTTTAGTACCCATGTGGATGACCTCGCACTTTTCTTTGTTTAGTGCCAATTGTCACTTTCCACACCATACAGAAATTGTCCCTAGATCATTTTGTAATTGGAATGGATCGTCTGATGATTTTGCTAGACAGTAAATTACAGCATCATGTGTAAACAATCTAAGTGGGCTGCTCAGATTAAAACCTAGATCATTTATGTAAATCAGGAACAGCAGAGGGCGTATGACACTACCTTGCGGAACGCCATATATCACTTCTGTTCTACTCGATGATTTACCGTCTATCACTACGAACTGTGACCTCTCTGAGAGGAAATCACGAATCCAGTCACACAACTGAGACGATACTCCATATGCACGCAATTTGATTAACAGTCGCTTGGGAGGAACGGAAATCTAGGAATATGGAATCGATCTGAGATATCTTGTCGACAGCACTCATTACTTCATGGGAATAAAGAACAAGAACGATATTTTCTGAATCCGTGTTGGTTATGTATCAATAAATCATTTTCTTCAAGGTGATTCATAATGTTCGAGTACAGTATATGCTACAAAATCCTAGAGGCCAGTGATATGGGTCTGTTAATTCAATGGACTACTCCTATTTCCTCTCTTGAATATTGGTGTGACCTGTGCTACTTTCCAGTCTTTAGGAACAGACATTTCCTAAGTGAGCTGTTGTCAGGTCTCAAAAGTCACTAACGCTACGATCGTTACAACGTATACTTAAGCAAACCTGATTTGCAACCTCACAGTGGCACTACTAGTGCCATTCATGCGATTGGAGAGAAATTTGAACAGACATCATCTTTTAGACGTAGGATCACGGCTACCAACTTTCGCTTATGTCGCACAACTATTTCTTGGTGCTGCATTTGATTGTTTGTTCTTTTCCCGTCGGCGCTGTTGCTTTTCGTGTGCGGAAGCTGTCTGAGCAGATATACAGACCAGAGAGGCCGAGGTGCTGGGCGTGTTGCCGAAAGACCAGGCGCCATCATAGCCACGTGCCCTGTTCTCCCACAGGGTTTTATTAACTCGGAAAGTTCACACCGCCACAGCTCGCTAAGTTGAGAATTGACATTAAAATATGCAGAATAACGTCGCAATATTGGCCCTGTACCTAAGTCAACGCGGATTTATTAACCAGAAATTTATCGCGCGCGCCACTGCTGCAGTTATAAAGCAATTTCCAAACTTTTGTTGCGGTTGCATTACCGCCAAGAGAGAATGGGGGTCAGCAGCTGTAACTGTTAATTCCCACTGGAGCAGCCGTGGAAACGCAGTCTTCTCTGAATGTCAGTGGGGGCGACGTATACTGAAATGGGAAAATGATCTCGTGCAATATGCATTTCAGCAGTATTGTGAAGTTTCTTATTGAAGGGAACTATTCATATCCACATATGCTAATCCATCAGTAATAACTCTTGCAATTTCATACTTCCAGTGACTGAAATTATAAATCGATTACTGTCTGCATCGTGTGAAAATGTGAACTGTATGTTCCCTAAAGACAAAAAGCGAAATCCAACTACTCTAAATTTAAATTTGCTCTATTTTTAAGTTAAATTTGCCCCTTGACCGACTCATTCGTACTTTCTTTTTAACGTAACATTCTCACATTGAAGAGGAAACTATTGTGCCAACCTGTCGTGAGCTAATCCCTTGGGAAAATTACACTGTTTCCGTAAATTAAGGTAAGAACTGATGTTATGCTGTTGGCAGTTGAAGCCTATGCAGTCTATTTGTCTTCGTACATCGCTGGAAAACTCAAATCGGCGGCCATCTGGTCTACAGTCGATGGTCGAACGCCCTGCGGAATTGACGCGACTTCCGTTTATCAAAAACTTCGTTCTGTGCGACGGTTTACGCTTATGCCAACATTATAACTTTGATATCAGTTTGAAGAAAAACAGGAAACGTAATGAATACTAACTAGTAGCAAGCGTAGCCAGAATTATTTCGGCCGCTAATGCTCTTGCAACCGAAAACCACGAATGATATTGTATTCTAAAAATTTCCATTAGCATTTTAAATTTAATTCGCAATTTTTTCTCTTGTAATTAAACTGCACTAAAAAGGTCTAATATACAAGGTGCGCATATCACAGGTGTCTGCAGAAATTTATCGAGGGGAAGCGGTGTGGACTAGGCGGCTATTTGATAAAAACGAGTCAAACACAAGAAATAAATTTTATAGGTGACACAAAAAGCTTGTTATATTCCAGAGAACTAATTAATGGTTATCTATTCAAAAATTTTATTATGAATAAAAACTCTACATATTCCACAGGATGGATGGGCGGGAGGGGGAGGGAGGGGAAGGGGGAGGGGGAGGCGGAGGGGGAGGGGGGAGGAGGGTAGGAGGTTGGGGGACGAGCGTTCACTCTTGCCCCTTTGGCGGACGCCTATTGTTCCCATACGAGTATATATGTAGTTATATGGCTGATTGAAAAATTTATGATCAAATCACATTACTATCACCACCGCCAATGTTCTAATGGTTCAAATGGCTCTGAGCACTATGGGATTTAACATCTGAGGTCATCAGTTCCCTAGGACTTACAACTACTTAAACCTAACTAACCTAAGGACACCACACACATCCATGCCCGAGGCAGAATTCGGACCTGCGACCGTAGCGGTCGCGCAGTTCCAGACTGAAGCGCCTAGAACCGCTCGGCCACACCGGCCGACTACACGTCAGTAACGCAGTTGGCCGTGCAGTCTGTGCCAAAGGTTGCCTTTCCAGATGAATCACGTTCTATGCTTCATTGGACAGATGGACATGTACGGCCCTGCAACAATCGTCTAGGCCAAAGGAGGGAGCATTATGATCTGGACGGTAAAAGTATGCATCTGTCCTTGAAGACCACGTTTACCCCTGTATGCAGGTTTCCTCTGTACCATGGCATCCACCAGTAGCACAATGCAAGTGGTACACAGCTCCCCCTGTACTTGCTTGGTTCAAAGAGCACCACTGGCCACAAAACTCCCTCGATTTAAACCCAATCGAAGATCTTTGGGATCACCTCGATGGGCTGTTCGCCCCATGGATCCTGAACCGAGAGTACTAGGACAGTTGGGCATGGTACTAGATTTGCAAGGCGCGAAATCCCTTTCGGTACCTTCCAGAACCTAACTTACTCTCTTCCTGCATTCGGCAGAACGACGGTTCAATCCCGCGTCCGGCCATCCTGATTTAGGTTTTCCGTGATTTCCCTAAATTGCTCCAGGCAAATGCCGGGATGATTCCTTTGAAAGGGCACGGCCGACTTCCTTCCCCGTCCTTCCCTAATCCGATGAGACCGATGACCTCGCAGTTTGATTTCTTCCCCCAAACAACCCAAGCTAATCTCTTTCTGCACAACTGCGTTTCAAAATGCAGCTATTGAAACCTTTCACCGATGGTAACATTAATGTGATTGTGTCTAGTAATATTTACAGCATTCTTACAACGTATACTCTCTCAGTTAAGTATTAAATTGTAGTTAGTACGTGTCTTTTACAAAATATGTCTAGTTAAAAGTGAAAATGCTTTTATCAGTGGTTTAGATATGAATTTGTTTAGTAAGAAATTGTGCATTTATACTAGCCTTGGTCATCATCATAATTTTTATCAATATCTCATTAATACGCTTTGCGTGATATGCCCGTCGTTAGATACGTGGTATAACAAAACAGTAAAATTGAACAACCGTACCACTCAAAAATTCATAAACAGTCATTTGTCGTCTTCTAGTACATTCTTGGTAGACCATCAGTGCTCAAAGTGAAAGAAGGCGTACAACGTGGCACAAACTCCACCTACTGGCAGAACTGTTTGGTTCGTGTTGTGGCTGCACTGCTTCTTAATTTTAATTTGCGCAGTAACGGTCTGCCAGGAATGTAGTAGGAGGTGGTATGGAACTGTACATGAATTTTTGACTGATACACTTGTTCAGCTTTAGTGCCTTGTTGAAATATGTGTCTTAAATTTCATTCCATATCTTACTTTGTACTTTTATACCATAGACCTGGTGACACTGATGCCTCGAAACTTATAATGATGATATGGTAATAAAATTTATATAACTGACCAAGACTAGTGTCTTTGCATTCATTGCTAAAGGTGGTTGCACATTTCCTAAGAGGTTGCTCTTTTTCACAGATATTTGATTTGTTGATATCTTTACATTTCCCCGGGTCACCTTGCGGCCAGGACTAGATTCTGATTGTGCATAGACACCCCTGTCCTAGTAGTTCCTAACGTAAAATAAATAACTGCCACTTGAGCTCCGGTATGCGCACGCATCCCGCTGTCACCCCTGAGCAGGGCCGAGTAATCGCGAGCTTCAATCGTAGTTGGATACGATAATATACTCTTCGGCTGTGAAGCCATTTTGGGAAGTATGAATGAGTACAGTCCATAATAAACGTCAAACATCGATACACTTCTAGATGCTATGCTGGGTAATTACTGTACGTTTGTGATATCTTTGAAACCTGAGAACATTCTCGATTCGTACAATTTCACTTACATCTACATGTACACTGGATAAGCCAGCCAACTAAGGTGTGTGGCGCAGGGTACTTAATGGTAACACGAGTACTTCCCCCCTGCCTGTTCCATTCTTCATAGAGAACCTACTAACAATAAAATGTTCATTGCACCCATTCGGAAGGCATTTTCTTGTTGTACAAGATCTTGCTGCTATTCTTTCCACTTACTGTGTGTGCTACGTTCTCCAGAGATACAGTATACATCCCTGCACAGAGAAGGCGCCACATGGCAAGGTCAGCCTCCAGACAGACTCAGCTCAGTTATGGCCTGGTGCCATAGAGGACACTAATTATGTTTCGCCACACGTCACACAAATAGGTCTGAAGTATGTATTCACCCGCTGGACACGGATGAAGGTTGATGCGCAGTTCCACTTAGAATGTATCAACAGTTAATTCGACAGTTTCAACACTGTGTCTAAAGGCGTCATCAGGAGTGCCTACAGTCAGCATCTACAAGAGCCCATCTGACAATTCCACCTCTTACATTAGTCATCGTTCACTGTATTCATAACTAGAGCAGTGTGCTATTATTAACCAGTGCAACAACATTGCCACGCGTCATCTTCACGCTCAAGATGAGTGATGTATAATTGCTCTTAATAAATTATTGTAAATTGTTGCCGGCCGATGTGGCCGAGCGGTTCTAGGCGCTACAGTCTGGAACCGCGCGACCGCTACGGTCGCAGGTTCGAATCCTGCCTCGGGCATGGATGTGTGTGATGTCCTTAGGTTAGTTAGGTTTAAATAGTTCTAAGTTCTAGGGGACTGATGACCTCAGATGTTAAGTCCCATAGTGCTCAGAGCCATTTGAACCATTTGTAAATTGTTGCTAATTTGTATAAAGTACAGTTTTTCCATCATCTGGCTACACTTTGGTGGTCCTGAGCCGTGGCTGCATAGTTGCACCTCTTAATAAAGTGCCGCTTTGACGCTTTTTACTCTGGCCCAACAAAGCGGTAACCTCATCGACGCAGCAGAAAAAGACTCCACATATTTGACTTACCTCCTTTCGAAGTTAATTGCTTTTTACAGAACACTTATAGTCAATCAGGCTGATACTCCCGTTGTCGTGATGTGATTGCGTAAGGAACCAATGTTGCTTCTTTACTCTTATCTACAGGCGTTACATTACCTTTACCTAAGCTGGGAACCAACCTACGCTAAGCACTGATATTCTCTGAGTCGTTTGTTGTTCCGCAAAAAATTTTCTACTGACAAAACTTGTCTATATACACCAGTCTCAGAAACGAACCAACAAGAGTCCATCACCATACCAAGAAAGCATTACATGTGTGCAAAGATGAATTTTTGGACACACATTCAAGTACAACCATTCTCATGAGCGGCATTTATGAATACATTTGAAAATAGTTTCACAACCGAAAATATGCAATAATTGACGACTTCCTCTAATGATAGCCAGCCTGCTTCAGTGGTAGCATTCTGACAATTTTTTAATCCCATTGCAGCCTAAATGACCTGTTTTGTTTTACCCCGAGATTTTATTGTTGCCAGCTTCACGATACCTTCGTTGCAGCTAGAGAGACACGTTCTTTGCGACACGATGACAATAGGATACAGGTGAGTCCTGAGAAGCGCTGATGCGAAAATTATAAGACTATTGTGCATCATATGAGACCCATCGCCGTAAGCAAGATTGAACTGCACAGTACTCAGAGGGAAGAAGTCAGAAGTGGATAAGACGTTCGCAATTCAGCTTTGTTGCGCAGCCTGTCAAGGAAGCGGGACCTACATGGTAGCTGGGCTGAGACGAACACAAACAGAGCGCTTCATCCTCGCGGCGTGACTTCCTGCTACCTGCCTACCGTGCTCCTTGTCTCATTTCCAGAGGCAAAGCAACGGCAATCCTGGCAACCATTCATCATGGCGGTAACAGAAAATGTGAATGCTGCAAGAGGGAAGCGGAACAGTGTCGCAGTAAATGGCACAAGAGACATCAGTTACAGCTATAGAGACGGATAACGTTAAGAAGTTGCAAAACATGTGGATAGTTTTCGACGCTTCAAGATCGACTGCAGGTATGATACTTAAGACGAAGTTGGCTACAAAATGCCGGATTAGGGCTACCGGAACAAGTCTTTAATTCCAGAACTATAGGTACAAAATCCGTACGAAGACCAAGCAAAAGATGGCTGAATAACTGGAACACGGAGCAGCCCTATGGCCTAGATCATGTTGAAATAAAAACAAAAAAAAAACAAGTAGGGCACAAACGAAGTATGAAACAATGTGCAAAGATAAGGAGGAATACAGGGCAAGGCAAATAAAAGTGGAAATACAATGAAATGAACACCCTTAGCTGATTACAGGCGTTGACATACGTCAACGGCGACAGATGAAAATGTGTCCCCCGACCAGGACTCGAACCCGGGATCTCCTGCTTACATGGCAGACGCTCTATCCACTTTTTTTTTATAAAAACCTTTATTAAAAAAACAATGTTACACATTCCAAATACATACTAAGTTACACATACATGAAGTTATTTAAACAAAACGGTTTGATCATTTCAATTACGCTGACGTTAAGGAAATACAACATAAGATTGTGTTACTGACTAAATTACCAGAAAGAATTAAATTAAACATCAAGAAAATTTTTTTAAAGACATTCAAACTTCAACCTGAGAAAGTAAACTCTGCACTTTGAGTTATGAGCTGCAATCTTTACAGAAGCATGATTAGTTCTTTATGATGGATATCAGCAAGTTGGTGGGATAATTTTACATATAAAGCAGTTTAATAATCATATTAGACAATTTCTGAAATGGCGGAAAGGAGATATATAATAAAGTTGACTAGCCTTCCAATTACGCTTTCTGGACATTAATTGAATCTAATTACCTGAAGTGATCAGATCTATATAGTCAGTCTTTCACTGCAAAAATGAACGGGGCAATGTGCCAGCTATTGAATATTACATTTATCAGTTACAATCTTATGGTTTTAACCACTCGGTAAGGACATTTCTATAAAAACTGTCTATGTCCAAATTTCTAGTATAAGCCAACAATGCACCTTTAATGATTTGTGCTTGGCACTATTAGACACACAATCTCAGTGTCACATAAGTTCTGTACATTAGCTTATAAATTTCAAAAAACTACTCTCTGAAGTAGAAAAAGCACACATCATAAATATACTGTAAAATCTTAAATAGTATCCTTAAGGTAACTACAATACATCACTGTCAACACAGTCTTCTTTTTTATATTAACCAATGCCCATTCTTTCAAATACAATTTTTAGCATATTACCGAACTTTTTCTTGTGATTCGAATAGCTTCTAATTTTGTGGAACTCACACAGCATGTGTACCTTGAACTCTATAATGCTATCGGATCCTAATTTGTTAAGGACGCAGTTAACAAAATTTCCCAGCAACCAATACACAGCGTTAATTTTTGGTTCTGGGAAATAGCGTGCTTCAGGCCTGTGTATCAATGACAGCGATATATACTCAGGGGATGTTCTTGTAATCAGAGCTATTTGCTCCCGGATCCACTTCCAACTATTCATGTGACCACTGCAAGTATATCTATGAATTACTGTGTCAACTAGATGGCATTGTTGACATAAATTTGTTTCACAGAGTCCGATTGCGTGCAGTCTTCCATTGGTGCTAACTATGTTGTTAACTGTCTTGTACCATGACGTTTTTACATTAAATGTGAGCACATTAGAACTAATGTTTTCCCAAATCTCAGTCCACTCAATGTTTGGAAACTGTCGTTCTATTTTGTTTCTTCCTTCGCTTTTCTTTCGTTCCCGCATTATGGCTCTCGATGTTAAGTGTCGGGACTGCCTGAGTTCGACACTGACATAACTAAACTCAACATATTCTGCACGTCAATCGGGGGAAGCAGGCTTGGAGGTTTAATAATCTCGAAAAGTTAGCTGGTTATGTTTTCTCGCGAGTCTCTTATTAAATTAACTTGCCTTTTGATAAAAAGAGCAGAAGATTTATCCGTTATATCAGTTAATCCTAGTCCACCATTTTTAGGATCTAAAGTGGCTACTTTAGCGGGTACTCTGAACACTTCACCTCTCCACAAAAAGTTTGTGATTTTGGACATTATTCTCCTCGCTATCATTCTCGGTATTGGAAACAGCTGGGCAGTATAATAAGCCTTAGCAAGGATGCATGAGTTGATATACTGTGTTCTTTGAACTTGGTTCATATATCGAGTTAAATTCTCTACAATGGCTCCTTGCACTTCATCTGCTGCAATTTTTCAATTTAAAGCCGTCATTTTCACAGGGCATGCTGTCAGGGTGATCCCAAGTGTTTTATGTTGTCGGACTAATTTTGCCCACTCGACGTCGATATTATCAAAACCTCTGAGATTTAACATCTTACTTTTTTTCCGTTTGCATTGGCTCCAGATGCTCTACAGTACGAATCCATCACTGTTGCTAGCGTGGTTACCTCGTCATTATTCCTTATAATCACCCCTATATCGTCAGCATAGGCTCTTATAACTGTTTTATTTCCTGATAATGTTAAGCCTTTTAATGTAGCATGGACACGTCGGAGGAAAGGTTCCAGCGAAATGGCGAAGAGTGACATGGACAGAGGACTTCCTTGAGGAACACCTCGTTGTATTTGCATCGGCCTGGATTGTTGACAATTCACCGCTATTTTAGCATTTATTCCATTTATTTTAGCATTTATTATTTTAGCATTTATTGTTGCTATGTTCTTAATCAACTGTATGACCCTATCGTTGAAACTTATTTTCTTCAATGTCTGTAGAAAATATTCATGGTTTACTACATCGAACGCTTTAGAAAAATCTAAAAACAATAAAGCACACTTTATGTTTGTTACTGAAGCTATTGCAATGATATCCCTGAATTCCGCTAGATTTTGAAAAATGGTTCTGCCTTGCGCACAGTTCTGATGTTGACTAATAATTTTATCTGTAAGGCATGAAATTCTCTTGTTTATTATTCTAGCTATTAATTTATAATCAGAATTCAGCAGTGAAATTGGACGAAATTTATTTAAATCTTTGTTTCCATTATTGTTTGGCACCAGAACAATTTTACTCTCCTTAAACTCAGCCGGAATCATTTTACCCTGAATAACCTCATTTACAATGTCCGTGATTTTCGCACCTACTATTGGCCAGTAACGGATTTAAAACTCTGCTGGAAGACCGTCCGGTCCTGGGGATTTTTTTGGTGGTGAGGCGCACAGAGTCTCATACACGTCTTCTTCACTGACAACCTCGAGAAAATTTTCGTTGTCATCTTCTGTAAGCTGTGGGGCTAGGATGTCAAGGAATTCTTCCAAGGAAGCATCACTACTTTGATGAACAGAATATAGCTCTCAATAATAGCGACAGATCTCGTCCATGATATCCTGCTGGGTTCTGAGAAACGTACCGTGTTTTGTTCGAATTTCTTCAATAAAAGTCCTTCTCCCGTTTTTCGTATGCTTCACTAAATGATATAGGGAAGTACTTTCATCTTCTGACACCGAATTTGCCTCCGATTTTATTTTCAACCCTTTCATTTGACTTCTCTTGATATTAAGTAACTTGGCTTTGACTTTTTTGATGTCTGCTATCCGAAGTGAGGAACCTGCTGAGACTTGATCATATAGATCTCTCAAAACGGAATAGTAATACTCTATAGTGCATTTCATTTCCTTTGCGCTCTGGGCACTGTATTGAATAGGAACTTTCCTCAACTTTAGCTTTGCCATTTTAACCCACCAGTCAATAGCAGTGGCATATCTACTACGGGCTCGCAGGCATATTGCCCATGTTTCTTTAATCAGACCTTCTAAATCATGATTTACTAACAAGGAAGTGTTCAAATTCCACTGATTCTTGAATCGGCGAACCGGCTGTCTTGTTACATTTATGCAAGCTAAGACACTTGAATGGTCTGAAAAGTACGTAGGAATGGTTTCTACTTTTGTCACGGAAGTTACAAGATTTTTAGAAATATATAGTCTATCAATCCTGCTACGTGATGTTGCCGTGACATAAGTAAACTCAACAGTGGTGGGGTATTTGATCTCTCATATATCCTTTAATTCTAAACCAGTAACTAATTGTTTTAGTTCACTTGAGAAATTAAAATTAGGTAACTGATCTTTTCGATTTAAAACACAATTAAAATCACCTCCAAGTAATAACTGTCTTGGCGATTTTCTTAACAAGTATATCAAGTCATCTTTGAAGAAACGTGCCCTGTCAGCTCGATGAGAATTTCCCTAAGGGGCGTACAAGTTGATGATAGTCACATCATAGATATTTAGTCCTATTCCCCTTCCGGATTCCAGTCGTTCTCCCTCGCTTACTGTAATCCCTTCCCTCACCAAAATAGCTGTTCCAACACTTGTTTCGGGAGACACATTTATGTAACTGACAAAACTGGGAATTACCAAATCCGAAATTAGAACTTCTTGTAAGAGGGCAATATCAGTCACGGATTCGTACAAAAATTCCTTAAGGGCCGATAATTTCAAACCGGTCATGATTTTATTTATGTTTATAGTGGTGACAGAATAAGATTGCGTCATTGTGCTGTCATTAAGTAGTTGTTTTGATGAACTAATTTAGTTTACTGTGGTTCAGGGTTCAGTTAAGCTGTAACAGTTTTCTCAGAAGGCTGAACATGGAATAACACTTCAGTCAGTTTATTAGTTACTGTCCAGTTTTTTTCTACTTCTGATGTTTTCTCTTGTACCGCAAGCAGACTGATTTCCTGGTAAACTTTCTGATTTTTCCTCCAGTGATTCGTGTACGACCGTTTCGGACTGAACATTCTTTGGGCTAGGGTCGCCCCTACCGGATTTTCCCTTCCCTTGGTTACGAGCTACATTCTCATTTGGTTGCGTCGGTATTTTACTTCGCGGCTTATCTGGAGCAGCAGCAGACGCTTTAGCAATTTCGGTTGCCGGCACCTGCCCTGTGGTGTCGACCGTGATTTCAGTTTGGCCACCACTTCCTCGTTCTTTATTAATTTCACTCACTTTCTGATCGAGGGAAACAAATGGAGACGGCAGTTTTGCAACCTCTCCCTGAATTTGTTTATTAACAGATAAATTCTGATCTTTGCAATCGGCTACTGCACCTGTTGTTTCTTGCAAATTAATGCTGCTTACACCCCCTTCATTTTCTGGTATCGTATGTGTATTATCTTTCTGTTCATTAGTTTCCGTTCGCATTTTGCCTTCAGGTTCCTCTGCCTACTCATCGCACTGTTTTTGCTTGCGAAGTGAGGGAGTGGGACAAGACAGCTCGTCCTCTGAACAACTATCACTTATCTCCAGAGGTCGTTTTTTCGGTTGCCTTTCAGTTTCACGAGTAGCAACAGGGTTTCCTTTTGTTGTTAACGGGGGAAATTGACTGTTATCGTGAAGGGAGACATCAGCTTGGCCCGCTGCGTTAACATCCTCAACGAGTTGTTCCGGGCTATTCTTTGGTAACAGATCATTTAAGGTAAGCTTCTGACGCTGTATCAAATTACTTTTAAGAACAACAGTTCGCCGCGAACATTCCTGTCTGAAGTGGCCGGTTTCGTTACATATAAGACATGTAGCTTCCTGACCTGTCTAAACAATTTATGCCTTATGCCCACAAACAGTTATGTGAGACGGAATATTCGTCTTGACGTCGTATCTATACACAGCGGACCCCGTTAAAACACTGCAGTTTAAAGCGAGACGACCATCTTTCATTTGCAATTGATTTAACGTCTCCGTAGCTTGAAAGAGCTTCCCTAATCTTATCATTTTCAATTTCAATGGGAAGATTCAAGACACGAACGGTTTTGTGATGAATGTCCGTTCTGTAGATGGAAACCTTACTTTTATAGCCATTTCTATGCACAAAATCTACTTCATAGCCCCACTTTCGTTATCAACAGTCGAAGCACTGATTAACTTGACAAAAACACAGTATTTTTCCTGATCCAGTTGCCAGGTATGAACGGTTTCAGAATTTAGACCAATTACCTGTGTAATCCAGTAATCTATTTCCAGGGATGTGGCTGAACAGGACGGGATTCCTTGTCAAAAGCAAATACCAGAGTATTCTTCCTGAGGTTTGTAGCCATGGTTAATCCAGCGAAGCAATTTCGGTTAAACAACCGAAATTCCAAGTAGCACCAGCAAGACCACAAAGAGCGATCAGATCACAAGGAACAGGAACGAACACGGAGATTAACGGACGGACGGCACTCGGCGAAGCACGAGTACAGCGATGTGACCACTGAGCCACCGAGAACACAGACGATAGCGCGACTGCAGGGATTTATCTCTGGCACGCCTCCCGCGAAACCCACATTCTCAACGTATTGTCCCGCACTACATTCGTAATGCCCGCGCCCATTATACTCATTACTCGCGGCGCGTTGCCGATTCGCACAGAAGAAGATGGTCAAGTGGCCGGTGAGCCTTAACTATATACATACTAAGATGGTATCTGTTCTTTCGGACATGTCCCAAAGAACAGATACCATCTTAGTATATAAATAAAAGTGGACTGAATCAGTGGATACTGTTGGACTTGAATTTGTGGCAGCATTAACGGAGACACCTACGATTACTTCCAACAGGATGGAGCAACTGCCCATGCAGCCGACCGAGCCTTGGGGCACATTTACCCAGTCTTCACGCCTGACAGGGTTGTTAGGAGAGGTCAGTTTGGTCGCGGCCCTAGCTGGTCACACTGGTCACCCGATCTGTCACTGTGCGATTACATTGTGTGGGGAGCCCTCAAGTCTAAAGAGCATCGCAAAAATCCACAGTCTTCAAAAAACGTAGCAGAATATTTTGGATGAGTCTGCAGCAGCAATAGCAGTCCGGCTACGTTCTGCCTTCAACAACTTGCTTTCCAGGGCCCAAAAGTGCCAAGAGGTGAATGGTGGTCACTTTCAACATCTACTATAATCAGGTTGGTACTGTGCTTCCTTTCCATAGCTGTGTTTATTTGTATCCTAGAACTTTCTTGTCTGAGCCACTTTTATTTGCCACACGCTGTACAAAGCTGTATAATCATGCGTGATTATGGCAAAGAAACATTTTAGGAAAAAGACAAGCAGCCTTGTGAATACGAAGACCTCATAGAGCAAGCGAGTAGTAAGTAAAGTAGGGAAGACTCAGAAGCGGAAGGAACGTGTACAGTGTGAACCAGAACACCATTGACAAAATTTAGGAAGTTGTTCAGGAATATTTTATGAGTATTTTAGTGGAAAAATCCAGTACTCTCCGGGGCTCCTTACACAGTAGCTGCGATTATTTTGTTTTTACTATGTTTCTGTGTATCTGCAATTTACTGATTAAATAAGCAACAATGCAAATGTCGACAGTACGCACTCGTTTTCTTGTATAATTCGTCCCACTTCATGGCGTGTCATGTAAGCAATGGTAGGCAATATTTCGAATGAAAAACTGTCATAGTTCCCGACACACTTAAAGGAGTCGGTGATTGTTGCTATTTTGGCAGCAAAACAACTGTTGATGGGAGAAGTAGAGAGGATATAAAATGTAGACTGGTAATGGCAACGAAAGCATTTCTGAAGAAGAGAAATTTGTTAACATCGAGTATAGATTTAAGTGTCAGAAAGTCTTTTCTGAAACTATGTGTGTGGTGTGTAGCCATGTACGGAAGTGAAACATGGACGATAGACAGTTTAAACATGAAGACCATAGAAGCTTTTGAAATGTGGTGCTACAGAATAATTCTGAAGATTATATGTGTAGATCACGTCACTAACGAGATACTAAATAGAATTGAGGGGGAAAGAAAATTTGCGGCACAACCTGACTAGAAGAAGGGGTCGATTGGTAGGACATATTCTGGGATATCAAGGGATCACTAGTTTAGTACTGAAAAGAAGTGTGGGGCTACGAGTCGTAGAGGGAGACCAAGAGATTTATATAGTGCGCAATTTCAGATGGATGTAGGTTGCAGTAGTTACTTGGAGATGAAAAGGATTGCACAGGATAGAGTAGCTTGGAGAGCTGCATCAATCCAGTCTTAGGACTGCAGACCAGAATCAATTGCATTTACTTACATTTCTCTACATTTACGCTAGCCGCCATTCATTACGCCAACTAGAAATTTTATCTAAGTAATCTTGCGTCCTCCTACAGCCACTCAAGACGACACTTTCCCAAAGAGCACAGCATCATCAACAAGCAGCCGCAGACTCATGCTTGTCTTGTGTGCCAGATCGTTTGTGTATCTAGAAAATAAGAGTACTCTTGTCACAGTTCCCTTGGGCATTCCTGACAGTAACCTTGACTCTGACCAACACTCACCGTCGACGACAACATCCTGTGTTCTAGCACTTAAGAAGTCTTTGAGCCACTCGCGTAGGCCGGCCGAAGTCGCCGCGCGGTTCTGGCGCTGCAGTCTGGAACCGCGAGACCGCTACGGTCGCAGGTTCGAATCCTGCCTCGGGCATGGATGTGTGTGATGTCCTTAGGTTAGTTAGGTTTAACTAGTTCTAAGTTCTAGGGGACTAATGACCTCAGCAGTTGAGTCCCATAGTGCTCAGAGCCATTTGAACCACTCACGTAGCTGCGAGCCTATTTCGTAAACAATCAGCAGAGTAGCTCCGTGTGAAATACTTTGTTGAATTATAGTACTACTGAGTCTGCTACTACTGAGTCTGCCTGTTGCCCTTGGTTCGCAGGATACGTCAGAAAAGCGCAAACTGAGTTTCACACGTGCGACTGTATCTAAAACAGCGCTGATTTGTGGAAAGAGGCTTTTTCCTCTTAAAGAAATTTACTACATTAACTGAGAATAAATTCAAGGAGTCTGCAGCAAGCCGATGTAATGACACTGGCTGCAATTTTATGTGTCCGTTCTCTTACAGTTCTTATATGGAATCACCTGCACTTTTTCCAGTCGTGTGGACCGTTGCGCTGGACGAGAGATTCGCGATAAATGCATGCTAAGTAAAGGACCAACGCTGTAGAATACTCATTGTAAAATCGGGATGGGAGAACATCAAGACCTGGCGACTTACATGTTTTTAGCTCTTTCAGTAGAAAATCAGACCATCAGTCACGATTTAAAAACATCAGCCCCAGTGAGGATTCCGGCTGTTTTCTGTTTATTATTTTTCCCAACTCCTGTGTGACATTTAGCATTTGTTTCACTGTCGAGAATCATCTCTTGAACTTTTGCCACGTCCTCATTATTTTCTCTTACATCACTGTGAATCGTAGTGCACTCTAATCTTGTTCTTCGTAGAAGACCACGTGAGACGGCATAAGTACAAGCCGGGCTGCGTGTCTTCTGGAACTGTTGTGTCCGCACAGAAAGGCGGCAGCGTCCGGCCAGTGTGAGGGGAGCACTTGATGCACTGAAGCGGTGCCCTAGTAATGGCGGAGTGAGTTATCGGCCGAGCGGAGATTCTTTTATTCGCGGGCAGTCGGCTCGTTACAAAGCCACGCCATTCATCACGGTCCCAAATGCCCTTCCATTTTTCCCCTGTTTTTTCTTTCCTGCTTTCTCGGACAAATGGCAGCACCGCCATTCGTTATCCTGGTTAATCTGCAGCTTCCTGCGGGACAAGGAGTGGCGGGGATGATAGGGGGGGGGGGAGGACTTATTAGCAGAGTTTCCTCTGCTACGGCCCCAGAGAGTGACACGCCGAGCAAAGGTATGTGCGGGACCCGTGGGTGTAAACCACGGCACTGGGTGGCGAACAAGACATCGACCATAATATGCTTCTTTATACAAACGCTTATATAAACCAACAAAACCAGGCGGTAATTACACTGACTCATCAGTTACAGACAGTAATCATATTTAGATTTCCGTAGGGAATAAAGCAAGGTAAAAATTCTGTAACGTAATCTAGATACAAGCCCGCTGCAGCTAGCAACTGTGGTAGCGGGACTGCATGCTCGCTCCACAGTCGGCGGTGCCACACAAACGCAGCAGGCAGCGTGCACTCTGCAAAGGGCCGGAGACATACCATCTCACTTGCGTGACGTGATTCTGTTATCCACGGAGCGTAATAAATATTACACTACTGGCCATTAAAATGGCTACACCATGAAGAAATGCAGATGGTAAACGGGTATTCATTGGACAAATATATTATACTAGAACTGACACCTGATTACATTTTCACGCAATTTGGGTGCATAGATCCTGAGAAATCAGTACCCAGAACGACCACCTCTGACCGAAATAACGGCCTTCATACGCCTGGGCATTGAGTCAAACAGAGCTTGGATGACGTGTACAGGAGCTTCAACACGATACCACAGTTCATCAAGAGCAGTGACTGGCGTATTGTGACGAGCCAGTTGCTCGGCCACCATTGACTGGATGTTTTCAGTTGGTGAGAGATCTGGAGAATGTGCTGGCCAGGGCACCAGTCGAACATTTTCTGTATCCAGAAAGGCCCGTACACGACCTGCAACATGCGGTCGTGCATTATCCTGCTGAAATATAGGGTTTCGCAGGGATCGAATGAAGGGTAAAGCCACGGGTCGCAACACATCTCAGATGTAACATCCACTGTTCCAAGTGCCGTCAATGGGAAAAAGAGGTGACCGAGACGTGTAACCAATAACACCCCATACCATCACGCCGGGTGATACGCCAGTACGGCGATGACGAATACAAGCTTCCAATGTGCGTTCACCGCGGTGTCGCCAAACACGGATGCGTAAACAGAACCTGGATTCATCCGAAAAAATGACTTTTTGCCATTGTTGCACCCAGGTTCATCGTTGAGTACACCATCTCAGGCGCTGCTGTCCGTGATGCAGCGTTAAGGGTAACCGCAGCCACGGTCTCCGAGCTGATAGTCCATGCTACTGCAAACGTCGTCGAACAGTTCGTGCAGATGGTTGTTGTCTTGTAAACGTCCCCATCTGTTGACTCAGGGATCGAGACGTGGCTGCATGATCCGTTACAGCCATGCGGATAAGATGCCTGTTATCTCGACTACTAGTGATACGAGGCCGTTGGGATCCAGCACGGCGTTCCGTATTACCCTCCCGGACCCACCGCTTCCATATTCTGCTAACAGCATTGGATGTCGACCAACGCGATACGATAAACTGCAATCGCGATAGGCTACAATCCGACCTTTATCAAAGTTGGAAACGTGATGGTACGCATTTCTCCTCCTTACGCGAGGCATCACAACAACGTTTCACCAGGTCATGCTGATTGCTCGTTTCGCCAGCTGTTCCGAACAGTCAAGACATTTTGTGTAGAATAAGGATCGGCTGATTTAGAGAGCCCGTCGAGGCGCCAGAGAGAGTGAATGTTCCTGGAACCTGGGACGTAACATACGTGGAAAGTCCTGCAAAGGCGACTGTTTTGATATCGGCAGACAACACTGTCCACTGCACATTTACATGAAGGTATGGAAGAAAGGGCAACGCCTAGTCACCAAGAACATTGAAATAAACAGCTTGATTTACGTTCACCACAACACAAATGAGTGGGTCCGAATAATACCCCCAGAACTAAATACCATGCGTCTGCGAAGTCTCCCCTCAGCAGCTTGCCTCGCGTATCTTGCCTTGTGGGACGCGCAAGGTTGGCAGCACATCCAAGTCTGGCCTGCACCTGAACCGTGGGCCTGCAGTGGAAGGGTGGAGGTAATAGTGTTGCGTTCGCGTTGCAGCTGTTGCCAGTTTCTTGTGTAAGCTGAGTAGAGTAAGAAAGCTTACTATTACAGATAGAGCATTTTTCAAATGTTCGAATGCATGTGAATTCATAAGAGAACAATTTGCTTAGGTTGTCGGTCCCTAGACTTACACATTACTTAAACTAATATTATACTAAGACCAACACTCACACCCATGCCCGAGGGAGGGGCCGCGTAGAGAATTTTTAGAAGAGGAAGTTCTCCATGCAGGATGAAACTTTACGCAGCATGTACGCCGGAAATTTAGACTGTATCTTCCTGTTTGAGGTGTCCAGATCGTGACACTGTACGTGATTTAATTCGCAAATTGCAGACAACAGGTTCAGTTTATGATGCACCAAAAATTGGTTGGCGCACAATTTTAAAAACCCTCGTACAACAGCACACAAGGCAGTAACCAAAGAACTGGGGGTGTATCCGCATAAAATTACTGCTCTGCAGCAATTAAGTTTTACGGACCATGTGAAGCAAATAGCGTATAGTGAACGGATTTGTTAACCGTCATGGATTTTTTCATTGACAAGGCTTGGTTTCAACTATAAGGCTTCATTAATTTCCATTCGACACTACCGTCAATTCTGATTTCTATTGTTCCCACATAATTTACTCATTTATTGCCCCTCTGAATGAAAATGAGATCAACCATTCATTTTTACAACAAGACAACGCTGCTGCTCATTTGGCAAACTTTTATATGTAATCTTTGGAGACAGAAATTACGAAATGTCTCTAGCCCCCGCGCTCACCGGATGTTTCTCCGCCCGACTATTTGCACTGACGTGCGGCTAAAACTTTTGTATACCAAGATAAGCCAAAGACAACAGATGAACTGAAGACAGCGATAATTGATTATCTGCATTCGATTACACATGAAACATTGGTAAAGGTGTTCGCAAATAAATGTAACGTGTTGAACTGTGCCTTCAAGAATAGTAAAATATTTCCAGTACCTGCTGTGCTAATGTAGAGCATAGTGTGTTTAATTGTAATTCAAAAAATTTCATTCTTTAAGAAATAGTTGAATGCCATCTCCCAACACAATTTGCTTACTAGGCAAGAATACTGGCCTTTACAACTCTGTACCACTATAGCTAACATTGCTGCTTGGACTGCCCAAGTCCAAAACCCTCCCCAGCGCAAACTTCATATCTTCAGCTTATTTTTCCCTTCTTAAATCGTAACTATTGCAGGAATCTTAACTGTAGTGCTGCAGCGGTGTGATGGATAGCATTCCTGCTTAAAAAGCAAGGAGACCTAGGTTCGATTCCTGACTGCGGCACAAGTTTTAGCTCATTTTTTCAGTTTCCTTCACTATCATAGACACAGATGACATTCAAACGTGTCGAGAAAAATTTAATTATAAGATCTATGATCAGTTCGCGTTGATGAATAATAGATGGATTTGTGGAATAATAGAGATTTGTGAAGGTGATTCGATGAACCCTCCGCCAGGCACTTAAATGTGATTTGCAGAGTATCCATGTAAATGTAGATACACCAACAAATCGGGCAACTTCAATGCCAGTGTGCTCGTGGGCATGTCCAAAGACTATAAATCATTTCTGCCATCTCCACGTTGACCAATCCTACTGCACTAATACGAGTTCTGCAGTATCTAGCGCACCATGGCAGTCAGTGTGCTCTTTTAAGAGGGTGACTGCATCGAGCGCGAGCGGAACCACGTACAGAAAAAACTCACACCGACATGGAGCAAATACGAGGAAAGCGACACGCAGGCGACAGGTGCTTTTAGCTCTACGTCAGTGCGAATGCGCAAAGCGGAAGCGTTCTCATAGCACGAAACCAATCACATTAGTCTTGGTTGGTAGAGGGGGAAGAGAGGGGGGGGGGGGGGGGACGGCAGAGGACGGGTGAAGCGGCAGACGTGTTTCCAGCGTTGCTACCCTGCTATGTTGGTCGATACGGCTGCTATCTTCTCACGCGTTTCCTTTCTCTGAAAGCTATCCACCGCATAGCGAGTTCTATGACGTGACCAGAGGGATTTTTGCACCGAGTGGAATCTGAACGCTGGCTTTCTACCTTTCAAGGGTACAATCTGTTTCGAGGCCGACAGGAGGAATCGATGCCTTGCATTTGAATAATCACTACCCATTTACAACACACAAGTACGCGAACCTCGGCAGTCTGGCAAGCTTAGGAGGGTGAAAAATAATTCAGTACAACATATGGTAGAAGATTTATGTGCTGCCAATGATTAACGAAATAATTATGACTCAAAAAATGGTTCAAATGGCTCTGAGCACTATGGGACTCAACAGGTTATCAGTCCCCTAGAACTTAGAACTTAGTAAACCTAACTAACCTAAGGACATCACACACACCCATGCCCGAGGCAGGATTCGAACCTGCGGCCGTAGCAGTCCCGTGGTTCCGGACTGCAGCGCCTAGAACCGCACGGTCACCGCGACCGGCAATAATTATGGCAACATAACATATAAAAAAATTCAAGCCCGCTTCCGAAGAGAGGGGAGGGGCGGGGTAAGAATTCCGAAAATGGCTAGGAGTGTAGAAAGTTAAAACTTACGTTGAACAGAGGGCACTCTTCAGCTGCAATATTATTCTGTACTAACCGTATCTTGTGCCAATAGCAAATCCGACACGGCATATAAGTTAGCAAGTAGAATGTGTTAAGCAAGGCAAAACAAGGAAAGAAAGATCCTCCACTTATAAAAAAACACTACCGAACGCAGGTGGAAGCCACTGGGAAAAAAGCCATCTATTAATAATGAAGAATGCACACTCGCATTTCATATCGCGTAATTTATGACGATGTTAAAGATGTGAGAGTTCGTTAGTATTACAGTTCTTAAAAGAAAAGTAAATCCCAAATTTTCAAACTAAATGATGCATTTCCCTAAACTGCACTTGCCTGTATGTTATGCTAGTGAGTTGTGATAGCAAATATATAAACCAGCTCTTTAATATAATAAAAACTTATTATATAATGTGTTAAAAGAAAGTATTCTAAATTTTGAGAGGTGGTGTTATGGTCCAAGGTAAGGCAAAAATGTTCAGTAAACATGGGCTCTAAAACGTATACCTTCAGTCTGCGAGCACTTGTTCATCTTCGCTACTGTGTAACTTATCAGCATTACAACAGGGGCATCAATAACTATACAAAAATAAGGAAACGATAACCGAATGCGTAGCGCCAAAGACTTGTCAGCTGCTGCCCATGGCGATCCGACGCTGGCTATGTCGCCGCTACAGTTGCATACTCTTGGACGCAACTCGTTATAACAGCATGCCATTTCTCGCCAAGCCGTGGCGGTGTACTGGGGTCACCGACTAGCACTCGCCCTCTGGCGCACGAGGAACATACAAGCAGCGCTGACGTTGCAGCTGGGCCCTCATATGATCTTGTTAACAGCTTGTATTTGTCGACTCTGTATATATGTTTGACAGCCTGTGGTGATTCTCTGAGAGAAATTATCTTCTTTGAAGAATGCTATTATGTTAAAGCTCATAATCTGCTCTACGACCTTGCGTGTTGCATATTGCTGTGTCTAACACGTACAATCGCTAAGCTCATGCTCATTTTTTTTTTTTTTTAATGCAGTGTCGCTCGGGTAGCCGCGCTGTCTGAGGCGTCTTGTCACGGTCCGCGCGGCTCCCTCCGTCGGAGGTTCGAGTCCTCCCTCGGGCATGGGTGTGTGTGTTGTCCTTAGTGTAAGTTAGCTTAAGTTAAATTAAGTAGTGTGTAAGCTTGGGGACCGATGACCTTTGGTCCCATAAGATCATACCACAAATTTCCAAATTTGTTATGCAGTGGGACAGGAAGACACCAAGCGGATAGTAAGCTACACTAGATATCCGATGAAAGTGAATAGTGTCACTTACACCGATTTGTAACGTGGGTTATAGGAAAGGGAACGTACGTAGCGAAAGACACAAAATTTGCAATTCTATAGATGTCCTAAGAACGAAAAGAGTTGTGAAGAAACATATTACAAGATTTTAGTTCTGATTTCCTTGTGACCTACAGACGTTTACAGAAAAATAACATTATTTTAAGAGAAGGAAATTGCAGAAGATACGCTGAAGGGCGTCGTACATCTACACAAAATAACGTCAAGTTTTCCACACTTCGAAACAAACCACATTATCTACGACTAACATACGAAACTGACACAGAATGCAGTCCACACATCATATAACATACCAGATAATCCATCATAATTGTAGCGGAAAAGAAAACTACCAAAAAGACGTCAAAATAAAACAACTACAACAACGAGAAAAATGTTTTCCACCTCAGAATAAATCAATTTCACAATTCGTACTATGCCACAGCCGCAAACGTCACACTTTTTCAACAGTTATCTTCTTCCTAAGAAATAATTGCACCACATTGTATTGTATTGTATGCACTGAATGTTGACCGGGGACCTAGAAACGACGGAGGGGCTCCGTCCACGCCGCAGCCGCAGTGGTCCACAACCCCACGACGACTACCGCAGTCCAATTCCCCCCCTTCGCCACCCCACACCGAACCCAGGGTTATTGTGCGGTTCGGCCGCCTGTGGACCCCCCAGGGAACGTCTCACACCAGACGAGTGTAATCCCTATGTTTGCGTAGTAGAGTAATGGTGGTGTACTTGTTTGCGCAGCAATCGCCGACGTAGTGTAGCTGATGCGGAATAAGGGGAACCAGTCCGCATTCGCCGAGGCAAATGGGAAACCGCCTAAAAACCATCCGCAGACTGGCCGGTTTACCGGACCTCGACACAAATCCGCCGGGCGAATTCGTGCTGGGGATCAGGCGCTCGTTCCCGCCAGGAACGCCGTGCGTTAGACCGCACGGCCAACGAGGCGCACCAGATTGTACCACATAAATTTTTTGACGTGGAAAGTAGAGTGAAGTGCAGTCATGAGCAAATCCTTAGACTGACCCAAAATTGTTGCGTGTCGAAGAATATGCCGGTCATGAGGACAGTCAGCAACAGAAATATATGCTTCTTGTGGATGAAATACAGTATTTAAATTCTCTTGTTTTCAGTAGAATAAGTAGCATTTATACGCAGTTTCGAGAGTACTTCTTCAAGAAGATAATCTAGCTTATGTCATTTCATTCATGAGTCCTGTTATTCAGATCTATTTTTCTAACGTTCCCGAAGCAAAAACATAATTAATATCTCGTAAATTAGGTAGAAAACAATTATAAAGACATTAACTGTACGTCACAGATGAAGTAGGTGACGAATAGCTTTCTTGCTGCTAGAGGCCTTACTGTGTCATCAGCTAGCAGACGAAAACTTGTTTCACAGCAGTGAGTGTGGCGACTGTACATGTTATGGGGTCATAGATTCAGTAACAAAGTAGAGCTTGGAGGAAAGTGACACGCCCGTAGAACCTCAGCCGCAGGCGAGAAGTGTGGGGGGAGTTTTTATTTGCAGCGGCAGTCGAGCAAAAGTAAGAGGCGCTTTGCGACAGCGGGGGGCGGCGGCCAGTTGCGAGGCGGAGGCGGGCCTGCGGTGGTTCCGGCGGCCGCGTGTTTGCCCCTGGGGAGGCAGAACTTGGGATAAACTCGCCACGCCGCCTGGGCCGGCCCTGCGCTCGGCGCGACAACTTGCGGTCCCGCGCCGCCCCCCGCCACCCCGTCAGTCGCTGCGCCCGGGCACAGACCCGCTCTGTGGCCCCGCACCGCTGCCTCCCGCCTCCGGCACGTCCGCAATTTCCGAACTTGTCCCGCTGCAGAATCTGTTCCGCTGCTGCGGCATGCTTTGCCCCGTCCTCTTGATGCATGTCGCTCCTAATGGCACCTATTCACCACCAGGCTGCGATGGCGAGACAGGATATTTAGCAGCTCGCGATGTCTAATAAACATCTGTCGAATAAGCTCTATTCTTGCTTCATTTCTACTGGACAGTGACGTAGTCTTTTGAGTGTACGGAAAAGAATACGTTTCTTTTGGGAAAAAATAGTACTATATAACAAAACAGTATTTTTCCTGTATGACAGAAGTCTTTATCTTACACTGCGTAGGTTTCGTGTTACAAGACCATTTTGTTGTGTTACTGTTTCAAAATTCCTTGTCGTCTTCTGTCTATGAAACTTTTTTTTCTTAGACACAATCTGAGAAGATGATTGCAATCGATACCGGTTTCTGTGATACAGTAGACATTTCAGAATAATTCTTGTGAGATGTGAAGTCGTAAGTGGAGAAAAAGTTTTTCTCTTTACTCCCTTCCACACCGCGGCTGCCCCTGCTCCATGTTATTATTATTTACCTATTTATCCTGGCCAGATTAGGAGCTTACAGCCCTTTCTTATGTCTGACCAGTCAATTGGCAATGCGAAAAGTATTGCCTTACCAGTAGACCTTACTACGTGTTTTGTTGTGTCTTCGCTATCTATTGTCACTTATCTTTTTTTTTTGTGCACAGTGCCACTTACAAAGACAAACATGTATACCGACACCACATTCCCTGAAACTGACAAGAAAAATTCTACTACTGCGATGTTTTAGCTAAACAAAAATGAATTGCGTGTAGTGAAATAAAACGTTTTTCAGTAGCAGTTTCATATACAATACCAGAATTAATAGTCCTACTACTGAGACAAACTAACCAGTACTATTCCGGAAGTATCAGTACACCGAAGAGATGAGATTATCTAAAATACTTACATCGATCGAATGGTATCTAGTCAGCCACAGTTATAATGTTAATGTAACTGAAGTCATGAAAAAGTTTTAGAATGGCATACACAATTCTGTTCTACAATATGTCGCAATGAACACCCAAATCCCTACCGCTTCCCTGTCGCGCGAATTCTCGTCAACAGTTGCTTCTTCACATTCATACGTCAGAGGTGACAAAAGGTGAACAAAGCGTCGATGATCCACTCCAGCTCGGTCTGGGAGGCTACTCCAATCTGTTTCATTGTTTCGAGTGATGCACTTCCAATCTAACAGAAATGCATCGCTCCGACTATTTATCGCAATACCTTTCATTTAAAAGGCCTGAGAGGGGAAAAAAAGAATATGAAGCACCAAGAAGTGGAGGAGAAAATGAAATAGAACTTAAGGGCTTGAGAGGATGTATGATGGTTTTTCAGTGACTAGAAAATCGAATCAAATTCCCAAAAAATTTGGCAATATGCGCCCTCCTATCAGTATGAGGCTGCTCCTTCTCTGGCTTGCATGCATGCGCTGATTCGCTTAGGGAGGGTGTCCAAAGGCGCTGTATCCTCTCCTGAGGTAAGCTGGTCCTCAATTGTTGGAACTGGTCCTTAATATCCTGGATACTGGCAAGCGGTACAAACGGCTCTGAGCACTATGGGACTGAGGTCATCAGGCCCCTAGAACTTAGAACTACTTAAACCTAACTAACCTAAGGACATCACACACATCTATGCCCGAGGCAGGATTCGAGCCTGCGACCGTAGCAGTCGCGCGGTTCCGGACTGAAGCCCCTAAAACTGCTCGGCCACCGCGGCCGGCCTGGAAACTGGGCAAAGCTGGAGTCCGAGTTGGTCGCTCACATCGTCTATATGGGATAGATCAGAGAATCTCACCGGCCGCGGTAGTACCTCAACATCACTCAGACTGTCCGTAGGAATACATGCCATGATGGTCAAGCATTCATTGCCCTGTTGAAAAACGGCACCACGATACCGCCGCATGAAAGGTAACACAAGAGGACGCAGGATGTATGTGACGTATCTTTATGCTGTCAGTTCTCTCTGTGAATTTGATAGCGATGGCCTGATTTCCCTATCAGTACGACCCATGTCTAGCCGAATGATTGTTGACAGTATTTCACCACCCCTGGAGGCGAATTTGCATTTGCTCCACACACCGCCAGAACTTCACGGTGAATTCGTGTGCAATTTAGACGTTACGCCCACAGGAATAGTACTGTATCGTGAACTTGAAGTATGGAGTATGTTTCCAGCTTCCGCGTCGTTAAAATCTCATACTGTGATGCACCAGTCATCCGTATCTGCAGGAAACCCATAACACGTTCTCTCGTTTGACAATGCGCCACTCTTGTTCTGCAATGTGGTCTTGTGTGTATGTGTGTGTGTGTGTGTGTGTGTGTGTGTGTGAGGGGGAGGGGGGAGACGTATCATTTACTTTTTGAAGTCGCTTCGTACACGATGTGATCAAAAGTATTCGGACACACCCAAAAAAATACGTTTTTCATAGGTGCATTGGGCTGCCACCTACTGCCAGGTGCTCCATATCAGCGACCTCAGCAGTCATTAGACATCGTGAGAAAGCAGAATGGGGCGCTCCGCGGAACTCACGGTCTTCGAACGTCGTCAGGTGATTGGGTGTCACTTGTGTCATACGTCTGAACGCGAGATTTCCACACTCCGAAACATCCCTAGGCTCGCTGTTTCCGATGTGATAGTGAAGTGTAAACGCTAAGGGACACGGACAGGACAAAAGCGTACAGCCCGATCTCGTCTGTTGACTAACTGAGACCGCCGACGTTGAAGAGGGTCGTAATGTGTAACAGGCAGACATCTATCCAGACCATCACACAGCAATTCCGGACTGCGTCAGGATCCACTGCAAGTACTATGACAGTTAGGCGGGAGGTGAGAAAACTTGTATTTCACGGTCGAGCGGCTGCTCATAAGCCACACATCACGCAGGTAAATGCCAAGCGACGCCACCCTTAGTGTAAGGAGCGTAAACATTGGACGATTGAACAGTGGAAAAACGTTGTGCGGAGTGACGAATAACGGTACACAATGTGGCGATCCGATGGCAGGGTGTGGGTATGGCGAATGCCTGGTGAACGTCATCTACCAGCGTGCGTAGTGCCAACAGTAAAATTCGGAGGCGGTGGTGTTACGGCATGGTCGCGATTTTCTAGGAGGGGGCTTGCACCCCGTGTTGTTTTGCGTGACACTATCACAGCATAAGCCTACATTGATGTTTTAAGCACCTTCTTGCTTCGCACTGTTGAAGAGCAATCCGGGGATGACAACTGCATCTTTCACCAATATCGAGCACCTGTTCATAATGCACGGCATAATACACGGCAATAACATCCCCGTAATGGACTGGATTGCACAGAGTCCTGACCTGAATCCTATAGAACACCTATGGGATGTTTTGGAACGCCGAATTCGTGTCAGGCCTCACCGACCGACATCGATACCTCTCCTCAGTGCAGCACTCCGTGAAGAATGGACTGCCATTTCGCAAGAAACCTTCCAACACCTGATCCAAAGTATGACTGCGAGAGTGAAAGCTGTCATCAAGGCTAAGGGTGGGCTAACACCATATTGAATTCCAGCGATACCGATGGAGAGAGCCACGAACTTGTAAGTCATTATCAGCCATGGGTCCGGATACATCTGATCAGAAAGCGTATGTATTCGTCTTGTACATCTACGTTTACACTCTGAAAACCAATGTGAAGTGCATTACAGTAGGGCGTGCTGAAAAGTTATGCAAAGCAATACCTCCCAATTTTTGAAACCGAATGGGATAACGCAGTGGTTAGCAGAATGGCCTCGCATTCGGGAGGACGGCAGTTCAAACCCTTGTCCGGTTATAATGATGTAGGTTTTTCGTAATTTCCCTAAATTTCTTGACAAAAATGCCACCATGGTTCCCTCAAAAGGACACTGCCGCTTTCCTTCTTAGTCCTTCCCTAAGCCGAGATTGTGGTCCGTCGTTAATGACCTTGTTGTCGACGAGATGTTAAACACTGATCTTCTCCTCCTACTACTAGTTCAATTTTTCAAGCGAAAACTCTTAAGACTTTTAAGTAAAACAAACTTTATTAACATTCTACATCTTTATTATTCATGTCTACATATTTACATCCCAAAATAGTAGACCTGGCGACAAACATATTCGCTTAAGGAGAGACCAGTATCTTGATCATCACTGTAGAATATTTCACTTTGTTGATGAAGCCACAGCTTTACCTCTGTTTGCATCGCTTCGACACTAACAAAGTGAAGCTCTCGGAAGTATTCTCTAAGTTTTGGAAACAGGTAAAAATCTGATGGGGCAAAGTCGGCACTGTATGAAAGATGATCGATGACGGTGAACCTAAGGCGTCGAGGTGTGGCAGATATCGCAACACTGGTGTGCAGTCTGACATCGTCATGTCGAAGGAGACGGAGCTCCAAGTGTGGAATTCGATACTCGATTATAGAGACGATGTTTCTCACGCACTGGCATAGTTACGTTACACATCTCCACGTTACACGATTTGGAGCCTTCTAGCGGCAAGATTAGCAAATATGTAGACAAGACGAATAAAGATGTAGAATGTTGATAACGTTTGTATTATTTAAAAAGCTTTAAGAATTTTCACATAAAAATTCTGAGGCATCGTACCAGTTATCATAGTTTCTTCTTCTTACGTTCGCCCGTATAACGAGAGAATAACGATTGCTTCAATGCCCCTCTGCACCCTGTAGTCAGTGTAATCCAGTCATCACTACATGTATGGGGTCGGACGTAGGGAGTTGTAGTATTGGGTGGGTATAACAAAAGCGCACTTACCCACGGAGGTCCAGTATGGGTTGCAATTATCGTGTGACAGACAAACTTTGTAGAGATGCTAATGAGTTCATGCGGATCCGGTTACGTTGGAAAAATTTTTTTTCCAATTTTGGCCTCCAGGTGCAAATCTGGCGCTGTACAGAACCTCTTCGACGTCTCCGGTGAATAAGTGATGGTTAATAACAAAATAAATATTACGCCTTTCTTACTTGTTTGACCCTTCCCATCCTTTGCATAGAGAAATATTTCAGTACGTCTTTCTTGCATTCACAGCCCCAGATTTCCCCCTGGTGGCCAAAATGGAACTAACTTTTTTCTAGAGTAAAACGTTTCCCCTTCAATGCATGAGAGTATCTAGTTTCGTAGCCATACGATAATTACAATCCACACTGGGCCTTTGTGAGTAGTTATACTTTAGTTATAACCTCCTGGCATATTCCTAGTTTTGGCCGAGCGGTTCTAGGCGCTTCAGTCCGGAATCGCGCTGCTGCTACGGTCGCAGGTTCGAATCCTGCCTCTGGCATGGATTTGTGTGATGTCCTTAGGGTAGTTAGGTTTAAGTAGTTTTTTTGGGACTGATGACCTCAGATGTTAAGTCCCATAGTGCTCAGAGCCGAGCATATTCCTAGTTTCCTTACTCCAAGCTGGTTCGTGAAAGTTTGTAACCATTCTTTCACGACGTGTGCCTGCGTTCAAGCGTTTCCAAATGCAGCTTTTTCAACATCTCCTTTTTCGGTATCCCATACCAAGAATGTCACTAAGTTTTTTATCATGAACTGATAACCATGTTATTGAGCACCCTGACATCATTATCATCATAATGTCTCTACAGATAGGACAGTTCCGGTTTACAGGGTATTCTTGACGTCATTTAACATTTACAGTGATTTCTCATCTAAGACGCAAAGGAATTACAGACATTTGCTGCAAGCAAGTACTGACTGAAAGCAATGAGGAAAATTGCAAATTTGTGCTGGACTGGGATTCGAACTAGGCAGATGCTCTGACCACTTTTTTTTTATCACATCTTGTTGGTTAGTGTTCCTTGCATTTGTTCGGAGCCGCGCGGTATGGCCGCGTGGTTCGAGACGCCAAGTCACGGACTGCGCGGCCCCTCCCACCGGAGGTTCAAGTCATCTCTCGGACATGTGTTTATGTGTTGTTCCTAGTATAAGTTTAAGTTAGTCTAAGTAGCGTGTAAGTCTAGGGACAGATGACCTCAGCAGTTTGGTCCCTTACAACTTCACACACATTTGAACATATGTACGGGGCGGCCGTCCCATGATGCTTGTTCAAGTTCATTGTTCATCCACTAACTCAGTTTTATTATTATTATTATTATTATTATTGCAGAGGCCAGCTAACCCTGAGCTACAGTGCCGGTGGAGCGCTAAGTCATCCGGACACAGCGGTCGTCGCAAATGCACAGACTTCCTTGGCACACCTTCCCAAGTTATCCATACACTACTAATGTAGTAGACCTTTAGCATTATCCTCTTTGCCCGCGGCGTTTCGCCGATTCACGTAAAAGTTCGAGCCTGTTGTTCATCTACACTGGAAAGGTCATTGACCTTTTCGCTTTAATATTTTTATATATTATTATCACACACGTTACAGGCCTTTATCAGACCACGCGAAGCATTTATGACTACTTGCTCTTTCTGTTCTTCTAGTACTCTTTCATTCGTTCGCTAGAGGCCCACCTCCTTTCTTCGGTCCACTTTGGTCTTTGGGCTTCAGGTGCTGTCTTCTCTGATATTACTTGTCACTTATGTGTTTTGTGCCTATAGACGCTTTCGTCTGTGATGTCCGCTTAATCTACCTGTGCTTTTTCCAGATCAAGTTTGACTTGTGCCATCCAAAGTGTAGTGGTTTTGAGCCTTTGTATGTATCTGAGTAATCTGTTGATGACTCTGGTCTGTGGGAGTCTGCTGATGTGGCCGTAAAATTTTAGTCGCTTTTTCCTGATGTCCGCTGCGAGGTTCGACAACTTCTCTGTGGTGTCTCTGGAGTGAAGCCTGCATCCTTCGACTGTGGGATTTGGTCCAATAATTTTCTTGATAATTTTTCTTTCCTCTGTGAGGATCTTCTCTAGGTCGCCCTTGATGTGTAGTGTCAGTGTCTCGCAGGCGTATAGCACCTCAGCTTTGATTACACTATTGTAGAAGCGGATTTTGATGTAGATACCCTGTGTACACCAGATTTTACATTCCATTCTCTGTTTTTTAACATTTTAGATGTTCATCACGGTTTTACCGTCGTTTACACTGATGGCTCCAAACAGGAGAATTTCCTTGGCTGTCCTCAACTCGTGGTCGTGCGGTAGCGTTCTCGCTTCCCGCGCGCGGGTTCCCGGGTTCGATTCCAGGCGGGGTCAGGGATTTTCTCTGCATCGTGATGACTGGGTGTTGTGTGATGTCCTTAAGTTAGTTAGGTTTAAGTAGTTCTACGTTCTAGGGGACTGATGACCATAGATGTTAAGTCCCATAGTGCTGAGAGCCATTTGAACCATTTGAACCTTGGCTGTCCTGTAGTGTTCCATGACCATGTTACCCGGATTCGCCTCCCTGTTGAATATACCGTTTTCGCAGCGGAGCTCCACACGATCCTGAAGGCACTGGAGCGGATGAATCGTGTTCGGGGCAATCGATTTCTCCTCTGCTTCGATTCTCTTAGTGCCTTACAATCATAGCAGAATCTGTACCCAACTGAGGAGATGGTCCAGCTGATATATGAACAACTGGACTTGCTCCAACAGCGGGGTAAGGAGGTGTCCTTCTGCTGGGTGCCTGGTCACGTAGGAATAAGGGGGAATGAACATGCCGATCTTCTCTGCCTCGTGATGACTGGGTGTTGTGTGATGTCCTTAGGTTAGTTAGGTTTACGTAGTTCTAAGTTCTAGGGGACTGATGACCACAGATGTTAAGTCCCATAGTGCTCAGAGCCATTTGAACCATTTTTGAACATGCCGATCGGGCTGCCAAGGAGGCTTGCAGAGAGCAGGATGTGGTTCAGTGTCTTATTCCCTTGCAGTCTGTCGTCTCTGCACTCCACAAGAAGTGCACGGAGTTATGGGAGGAAGAATGGCTCGCGGTGAAGGCCAATAAATAAAGTGCGGTTGGTGAAGTCAACAACTCGGCCGTGGCGTTCCTCCTGCCGGTTGCTTAGGCGGGAAGAAGTGACCCTTACGCGTCTTCGGATCGGGCACTGTCCTCTTACACACAGCTTTCTATTACGGCGGGAGGATCCCCCGTTTTGTGATGCTTGTGGTGTGCACATCTCTGTCCGCCACAATTTAACAGACTAGATTTTATACCGTGAGGCAAGGGCAGGAGCACAAGTTGATGGGGATCTGCCCTGTGTTTTAGCTAATGATGAGACGTGTGTGTCTAGGGTTTTTAAGTTTTGTGATGTGTCTGGACTCTGGCCTCTGGCTGGAGGTTTTAGTGTATTGCAAAGTGGCTGGCTCCTTCCTTTTTTCCTTGCGGTCAGCCAGCCACTTCCATCTGGTATATGGTTTTAGCTCCCTCTACCACTTTCTTCCTGTGTTGTCCATGTCTTACTGCTGGCGGCACGCTTCGTCCCACGCTTCGGTGTGAGTAGGCACATATTTTTCCATGCTTGTTACCTATGTTATACGTTCTCTTTTATTTTACTGTTCTGAGTCTTTTCTTGACACCCCTCTCAATCTGTTACTGAGCGGGCGCTGAAGACCTTGCCATCGCGCGCCCATACAACCCTCTCCATCCATCCATCCATAATCCTGTGTTTTGTACAAGGCTCTCTTCATCTTCATTAACCTGGTGTTCTGCGTTCGAGCACTTCCTCTATTTAAAATGTGTTACTCTGTGTGTGTGTGTGTGTGTGTGTGTGTGTGTGTGTGTGTGTGTGGTGTCTTGGCTTGCAGCCAATGAGCAGCCAATGTGTGTAATTCGTTTGTACCTTAATTCATAATGGATGGTGGATGAAAATGGTGTCTGTTCTTTTGCACATGTCTGAAAGGACAGATACCACATACAGTATAAAGATTTCTCACCTTTTCTCTCCTGCTATTTTCATTCTTTCCCGATTACGCTTGAATTGTCGACACCATTATAAAAAAGAAGTAGCTGACGAGAAAACCAGACCGACAACACGATGCTGCGAAAATGTAAGTAAATAAAAGGAGCGGGACGTTCATCATCGAGAGCACACATATTACGAATAAGCGCGGTACATTTCGCGTCGTGAGTCGCATATTGACAGCGGTGGTAGTGCGTCATCAGAAATACTGCGGCGGGCGAGCAGTGCAATTTACCAGATGGGAACACATTACACTGGGAAACGGTGAAATATGGCCAGCACAGCAGAGAGGGTACACACAGGGAAACTATCAGCGCCGCAACTTGATGCATCAGCGAAAGTCAAACACGGCACGGCCAACATTGGGAGCTGGTCGGCTGGCGTGGCGTGGCGTGCCGGGCAGTCGGACTGCGGCTTTCAAATACAGCCGCCGCCAGCGAAAACACGGCGCGGGGGTGGCGAGAGTTCTCCAATAAAGCTGTGTTCCAATAAAGCTGTGTCCCAAGCGACAACACGCGGCTAAAAACACAACTGCAGCGGTAAAAATCACATTTTTTTTTTTTCTGCTACAGACTGAAGCAGTATCGCCAACGCTTCAAATGTCGATACTATTGTAAACGAGAAAAAGAGTATGTCTGCTTCAGAATGTAGATGTAAATTTTAATTTAACATCAAAACAACTAAGAATTTACTCTGAGCCAGACGTAAGTGGTCAGTTAAGGTGGTCTCTAACACAGGGGTTTCCAAACTTTTTAGTCTGCGGGCCACACTCACTCCTCCACGAAGTCTTAAGGGCCAAGATCTACCTAGTGGGATTAAAGCACCCTAGCACTCCATGATCACCGTAATGTAAGGCTTAAGGAAAGATGAAATAGCAAAAATCTGAGGTTGTGGGAATATCTAGCACTGAAACGAACTATGATTTTTATTAAGTTACGTAATTTTGATTGGTGGACGTACCTGACCG
This sequence comes from Schistocerca americana, assembly GCF_021461395.2. NCBI lineage: Eukaryota > Metazoa > Arthropoda > Insecta > Orthoptera > Acrididae > Schistocerca > Schistocerca americana. The sequence continues at coordinate 217,393,210 of NC_060119.1, read as the reverse complement.
AAATTCTGGCGTATTTTGTTCTGGCGATTTTCACCGACAAAAAAGTATGTCACTGCACATTCTTCACGAAAGCGTCCTGCAAAGTTAACTAAATCTCAAAATCATTGTTAGAAACACTATTACTGCAAGACGTAACAGAGGTAGAGTATGTCAACGCATTGTTATTTCAAGCGGCGCAACAATAAGTTTAGTTATGTAGTCTTGTAGCGAGTAGCAGAGCCAGAGCATATATTTGATAGTACTGTTGCGTGATTGTGTCTATGTTGCGAGTGTCTCACGAGTTTTTTTAGTGTTTTATGCGCTGTACTAGTAGGTGAGACGACGAAGTGTTGGACAATTCAAAGTTTGAATTCGAAGAGACAAGGAAAATCTGAAAATCGAAATACGTATAGCACGACTGAGTATTTTTTCACTGTATTTTTTAGTGGAACTACAGTGTAATTGGGCGTATTTAATTTGATAATTAAAGTTCCTTAGTTTTATTAGTAGTAAATAGCCAGCTAACGCGGCCCGGTTTGCCGGCCCTCGCGGGCCAGTTTCGACGACGACGCACATGATGGAGGGTTGGACCCTCAGCCGGGAACAAAGTTCTAGCGCGTTTAATGCGCTTCTCCTTCTTCATTGGTGAGGTGAAAATCTGGGTGAGACATGACGGGGTGGTATTGTCCTTGGCTGTTGTGCTGGTTTTTTTTTTTTTTTTTTTTTTTTTTAATGACAGATTAAAGGACAGTGAGAGAGACAGTGAGAGAAAGGGAAAACGAAAGGCCTAAGTGACTGGCCGGTGGTTATGGTGAGTCTCCGCTACGCCTGATGATTGCCCAGTGTGTGTTCATTTCTGGACTTGGGCCAGTGATTTCAATTTTTTCCTGACAAATATGTCAACGGGAAGCTTCTTCTCTCTCCTACCCGACCGGGCCTCTTCCCACACCCACGATTCTACGACGTCGACCAGGATGTCCCATTGGGAGGGCGTAAATATTGGGTAAGAGTTGATGATGTCTAACTCTTCGTCCGTGGCTGCTTCCGCTAGTATGGTACGCCATCTATATGTCCGTAGGTCGAGCGGTTGATGGGGGAGGGGAGGCTTAGACTGGCCGGGTGGGGTGTAGGGGTATGGGAGATGTGATTGGGGGTACGACCCGCTCTTCAGTGACGAGGCAGTGTACTTGAGGATTTCCTGCACATCGTCCACTCTTGGGAATGGTAGCCGCACCTTCCTCTTCTTCTTTGGTTGCTCGGCTTGCGAGCAGTCGGGAGGCGCGGTAGCACCCTTGCTTGTGGCTGCCACCTTGGAGGGGGGCAGCCTCGGCGGCACCTCCTCTGTTTCCTGCATTGATGCAGGAGGAGGAGCGGTGGTTTGCGTGGCCGCGTCTACTCCCATCGGACGACTCACGGTGGGGGTGGCGGCGGGATCTGGCGGCTGCTTCTTGATGGCCCGCAGCTCGTCGCGCAGGTGCTGGAGCTGGCGATGCACAGCTGCGAGCTCGTCCTTCAGTGCGGCCCTTTCGGCCGCGAAGGCGGCTTGGACGCCGGCCATAGCTTCGTCGGTGGTGGCCTCAAGTCGGCGCGGCTCGCACCCCTCACCGAAGCGGGGGGGCGGGGCAGCCGTCGAGGCGCTTGACGTCGCCGCAGGGCGTGGTGCGGCGGGTAGACGGCGTGACTCGCGGAGGTAGCCGCAGCTAAGCGAGTTGGCGGCATGCGGTCCGCCGCAGTTCGCGCAGACGCAGGCTACCCCACGAGGCTTCGTGCAGCTGCGGGTGTCGTGAGCCGCCGCGCACTTCAAGCATGCGACGGCGTTCTTACACCCGCGCGCGGTGTGCCCCAGCCGCTGGCAGTTGTAGCACTGGAGCATCGTCCTGTCCCGTTGCGTTCGCTTGCGCCTTGGCTGCCATTGGCGGCCGCCGGTGAACCCCATCGCGTGGATTAGTGCTTCCAATGCGGCGGCAATCTGCTTCCCAGCCATGGCGTTGCGTGAGCAGAGACGATCTGGTGCGGGCCAGTTTCGGCCCGCGGGCTTTAGTTAGGAGACCCCTGCTCTAACACAACAAACTTTCACAGGACCACCTAGTAGGGAGACGAGCGCGTGGGCGCCCGTACAAGGTGGAGAGAGCGACAGAGCGACAGAGAGAGAGAGAGAGAGAGAGAGAGAGAGAGGTCGAGTACGGCTTCATAACACCCTGAGGCGTAGTGCCGTATACCAATCCTGCCGGTTAAGTGGGAGATGTGTCTCGGAGCTGGATAGTGACAGACGGTGACGCGAGACTGGACGCGCACGTAGTTTATGTATCAGCCGATAGAGGACAGTATTGGATAGGGGACTGTGATTTAGTTTCGATTGTGCCCACTGTTGTTGTTGTTGTTGTTGTCTTCAGTCCTGAGACTGGTTTGATGCAGATCCATGCTACTCTATCCTGTGCAAGCTTCATCATCACCCAGTACTTACTGCAAGCTACATCCTTCTGAATCTGCTTACTGTCTTCATCTCTTGGTCTCTTGCCCTCCAATGCTAAATTTGTGATCCCCTGATGCCTCAGAACATGTCCCACCAACCGGTCCCTTCTTCTTGTCAATTTGTGCCACAAACTCCTCTTCTCCCCAATTCTATTCAATACCTCCTCATTAGTTATGTGATCTACCCATCTAATCTTCAGCATTCTTCTGTAGCACCACATTTCGAAAGCTATTCTCTTCTTGCCCAAACTATTTATTGACCATGTTTCACTTTCATACGTGGCTACACTCCATACAAATACCATCAGAAACGACTTCCTGACAAATCTATACTCGATGTTAACACATTTCTCTTCTTCAGAAACGCTTTCCTTGCCATTGCAGGCTACGTTTATATCCTCTCTACTTCGACCATCATCAGTTATTTTGCTCCCCAAACAGCAATATTCCTTTACTACTTTAAATGTCTCATTTCCTAATCTAATTCCCTCAGCATCACGCAATTTAATTCGACTACATTCCATTATCCTCGTTTTGCTTTTGTTGATGTTCATCGTATACCCTCCTTTCAAGACACTATCCATTCCGTTCAACTGCTCTTCCAAGTCCTTTGCTGTCTCTGACAGAATTACAATGTCATCGGCGAACCTCAACGTTTTTATTTCGTCTCCATGGATTTTAATACCTACTCCGAATTTTTCTTTTGTTTCCTTCATTGCTTGCTCAATATACAGATTGAATAACATCGGGGAGAGACTACAACCCTGTCTCACTCCCTTCCCAACCACTGCTTCCCTTTCATGTCCCTCGGCTCTTATAACTGACATCTGGTTTCTGTACAAATTGTAAATAGCCTTTCGCTCCCTGTATTTTATCCCTGCCACCTTTAGAATTTGAATGAATTCCAGTCAACATTGTCAAACGCTTTCTCTAAGTCTACAAATGCTAGAAACGTAGGTTTGCCTTTCCGTAATCTTTCTTCTAAGATAAGTCGTAAGGTCAGTATTGCCTCACGTGCCCACTAGAGGGCACTAAAGTGATAGAATGTTTTTCATGAACTGTTCTAGTGTTTTCATAAAGTGCTATTATGTCTTTTTGTGTATGTAAAATGTTATACATGTGTTTTAGCAGTAACAATGATGCGTGAGTGTGGTTTAAGGTTAATATGAAGATAATTGTTTAACGAGTTATGTAGTGGGATTTAGTGTGGGAACATTTCGAAGAAGTATGGGTGTGGACAAAGAGAACTTTCGTAGAATAGATTTGTAAAGTAAGTTCATGGTAAAGGGAAAGTTAATTCAGGTATAAATAACAATAGTAAATAACTTTATGCATAAACAAAACTTCAGCATATTAGATAATTACGTCGGTAAAAAGTGCAGTCGTTAGGTTTACTACTTTGCGATTGGTTATTGATGAAAAGCCCGGACTCACGCGGAAGATTGTTGTTTTGCTATTGGCTGTTGAGTAAACTGACCAATGGTAAACCAATATTCTTTGCGCGCCTTTCTCTGCTGGTAGAGAAGACTTAGAGTATTCTAGGGAGGAGTCGGAGCCTAGCCATGAAACAGTTCGGACGTGTGTAGTAGTAGTTCCGATGGAAATGATAAGTTGCCGAATCTAGCAGTGTTTCATACATCAAAAGTGTTGTAAAGTGACGGCATAATTATTCCGATAGGTGTGTAGAACTTTCGGAATTTTTACTAAATTTTGTGACGAGAAAAGACATAAATTCCGCGTGGCGTATTGAGCAGATCGGTGGCTAAAAACTGTGACTGCATTAGGAACCGACAGACTTTTATATTTGTCGAGCGATCTCAATCAAAAACAATCCGTATTTTTGTAGCTATTGCGTTTTCAGGAAATGCAACACCATAAACTTGTTAACGTGAGCGAAAGGGATTGTGAGTGACTGTATTAAGACTAGCACGGGCTTGGCAGTGATACTTGTTCACCTAAGTTTCAGAATATATTAATTTAGGACAAAATTTCCAGCCTTTCATTTAGTGTGAAAACTTTCTCCCGAAACGTAGATTAGTGGTTTAAACTGCAGCCTGGTTCACGTAGGTTTCGCTCGGCGTCCTTACTGATGATATGCTGAGACAATGTTCACAGGTAGGTGCAGGTTTGTCGTAAAGGGACAGAAGGAACCGCGCCGACGCAACCCTACTAGTATATTTTGCCATTACTTTCGTTTCGAGTTCCTTGAAAATCCTGTGTGACAGAAATCATTAAGGAAATTTCCAAGATAAGAGTAGGTTCGTCATAAAAGCAGCTAACATACATAAATAGATTTCGGCTGCCGTTATTTTGAGAGGACTCAAGATGGTGGCATCCATTAAGAACGACTACTGACATGGCATACACTGTTGTGGAAAACTTCACGACGATAGTAAATTTCTCATGATGTGTCACTGCCAATTAAAGTAGCTCGATGAAACTTGGACCACACACCAAAAAGAACTGTTACAGTATAGTATAGAACCTAACTGAAAGAAATGCGTAATGAGATGAACAGAAGTGACACTTTTATTCAAAGACAGTAATTACAATAAAGTCACCGCGATTTATGATGTCTTCATCATCATTCAGGAACATGGCGAGACCGGACAGTGTAAAGATTGTGATTATGTACAGGCACTGATAACTGTGCTGTTGAGGGCTCCACAAACCAAATATCATCATCATCTCACGCCAAGTGACATACAGCTTTCTGTTTACATCTTGGAGACCTCTGGTAACATGTTCCCACATTTTCATTTCCACCTACTAGTTAATATATTACGTTACTTTATCTCTCTCAGGGTGGTTGGATTGATTTGGGGGAGGGAACCAAACTGCTAGGTCATCAGTCTCATCGGATTCAGGAAGGATGTCGAAGGAAGTCGGCTGTGCCCTATCAAAGGAACCATCCCGCCATTTACCTGAAGCGATTTAGGGAAATCACGGAAAACCTAAGTCAGGATGGCCGGACGCGGGGTTGAACCATATTTAGTGTGCTTGTTTTACTTTGCACACCCTGTACATGCTCTGCAGGGCGTCTTTAGACTGAAAACCCCAACAAGAACAAGTTAAAGACTTAGACATTGAAATATTTCACATTTTGGGCTTCAGTAACGTCTGAGGAGCTCTCATAGCTCAAGGAGTAGGGCGCTAGCTAGTTGGCGATTTAACAAACATTGGTCCAATATGCTGGCTAGATTGTCGTTGACAAGCAGTTTTCTTTCCTCACTTCGGCAAATGTCGGGTTGGTTCTCATCTCCAGAAAATATGACACATAAGCAGTAGTCAAGCCATAGTCGCAGCAAATTACAGAAAGTTTGCACGACTAATTTCGATGTAGTTCAGTCACCAATACCAAATGTAACAATTATCAAATAAGTCTGCTATTAGTAATGAGTATCAGAAATATAAGTAACATCTAGTCACAATATCTTTTTCATGGGAAACGATACTGTGAATTTATCATGTTAAATTAAACCTAATTTTGCAGTAATGGCAAATAATTAACATAATTGCAATTGATCGCTATGAAGGCCTTAGCTATACAGAACATTAAGACCCTTACGTCGTATATGCTGGATTAGGATTAGTGTTGTCTAACTACTTACATAACGAACCTGACAAGTGAATATCTTGTTCTATTAAAGTTACCAATTCTGCTGTTATTCTGAAATGTACATTTCTCAAGTAAGAGGTTGAACCATTAACTGAAGAATCAGAACACACCTAATCAAATAACTTCATTAAGATGTGTTCTCATGCTTTACGTGTTAGGTTTGTTATGTAAGCAGTTGGATAACGCCGATTCTTATCCAACATATTAGACGTTAAGATTTTAATGTCCTGTATAGATAAAAGCTTCACAGCGATCAATTGCAATGATGTTGCTTCGTTGCCATTACTTCTTAATGGGGTTTAATTTACCATGATCACAGTATCGTTTCCAGTGATAAAGGTACTGTGGTTTGCTGTTACTTATATTTCAGATTCTCATAGTTAATAGGACTATTTCATACTTGTTACATTTGGTCAAGGAGGCTCAGCTTCACCAAAACTAGTCATGTGAACTTTCTGTAATTTACTGTGACTATGGCTTGACTGTTGTATTGAAGTCAAATATATTTGGAAGCTTACACTATTCACAGACAGGTGGTGCACCTAGCTTCTCCCCCTAAGGCACTTTTTCAACCTTCACCATGTGCCTAATTGCCATGCGACTGTGATTGCCCCATACTCAAATAGAAGCTTCCCTGTAGGTTGCACGCCTGTTCCTCAAAATGTGCATGTGAGTGATTCCATTCACACCCATGTTCACTCTGATCGCCTCTACTTCTGGATGTGGCAAACTATGCCGTACGGTCACTAGCCCAAGGCGCACAGGTTGGCTGATGACTGAGGGGACAGGACAGCGCATCCAAACACACAATTAAAATAAAATAAATTTGCTATATCATAACGACAGCGGAAAATGTAGGGACACAATGAGTGCTGGCAGAAAGAGGTCTTCAAATAACCTCTATGGGGCTCCCAGACGATACTTCAATTCATAATTTTTTAATGAATTTAGAATCTAAAAAACGTCAATCACACGCGAGGCTCATTACAATCGCTAGATAAGCATCTCTGACATGGTGCCCATGACTGAACAATATTCCCACAGTAGCCAGCGGGGGTCAAAGTGTCGGGGCCTTTAGAAGCGAGCACAGAGAATCCACACTCTCGTTCTTGGCGTCTCTCCTGGGGGTGGCAAGGTAAACATGACGTCCACCACCCTAATTGGTGCCATGCTTCTACACGAAATGGTCATCATTCGGGCACCAAGGTTAGCTCATTCAGGTGTGATTGATGCAATGAGATTTACCGATGAGCTCTCAGTCAAAGCCCCAGCTAGACCTGCAACGCCAGTAGAAAGTGAAGCTCTATCTTTCAGCGTACGTCTAAGTGTCCACAAACGTAATGGAGAAATACTGGTTGTGAAATGAGCTGATATTGCATGATGGTATGTGATTCTATTGTCATAATATGTCTCATGTCCTCATCGACTAAGGCTTCCTAGCTGTGAGCCATCTCTGAGCTCAGGTTGACTGAAGTGCGCGAAAGTGTTGGAACATTCACCAATCGGCACTGAGACTACATTTCATTGTTTCCGTGCAAAGGCACGAAAAAAAAAAAATTATACGCTGGCAGGCATTGTTTGGTGTTATTTCTGGACTGACTGCATTATCATTGCGCCACTGTTTCTTTGGAACATTTAATCTGTTAAAAGCCGGCTAGCACTTTAATCATACAATGCTCACTAACCGCAATTTTTATCAAGAAGACAGCTGAAATTGTTGTTTGTAAACATTACTTTCTCTTTCATAGTGGTTACGCGAGAAAGTGAATTAATTCCAATGAGCTTTTGTGATATACACGTTTCAATTCCAGGGACTGAAGCGGACAGATCCATTTATACTTTAAGACTGAATGGTCTTGTCATTTATGACCCATGCCATGGACGGAGGAATTTGACTGTTGCAGTGAGCTGAACTTCTAATTACAGAGTCAGATGCATATTTTCGGGCCCCAGTCACTATTTTAAAGGTAGAATATTAATATGAGAGGCGTTCAATAAGTAATGCAACACATTTTTTCTCGGCCAATTTTGATTGAAAAATGCGGAATTTGTTGTGGAACATCATGGAATATTACCGATTCAGCACCTACAGTTTCATATAGTTCTGATTACTGGTGGAGCTATACATAGCATTCAGAATTGCGACTGGAAGGAGGTGCATTCCACGCAGAGAGCTGTCAATGTAGTTCTGTTGGCGGGAAAACAGATAATCGCAGATATTTACAGGCGCTTGGAGAATGTCTATGGGGACATGGCAGTTAACAAAAGCATGATGTGTCATTGGGCATGCCGTTTGTCCTCACCGGAATCGTGAAAATCTATCTGACCTCCCAGGCAGCCACACAAAGCTCTGTCTTCCGCAATGTTAGAACGTGCAGACACTCTCATCTGAGATGATTGATGGATCGCAATAAAATCCCACTTTGCTCTGCTGGACGGCTGTGTTGGTAGCGCTGACACACTCGCCCATCAATTGCGATACTCAGAAGTGTATGCCTCATCCACTCTGCAACCTGTATCCTCACCTTCCGACATCCATTTCTTTGGGCCAATAAAGTATGCACTCCGCAGGAAGCAGTACATGGATGATGAAGAGGTTATTGTCACAGCAAGACGTTGACTCCAACGCCAAACAGTGGAGTGGTACCACGCGGGTGTAGAGGTCCTCCCACTAAAGTGGCGTAAGACCATGTTATTGAACGAAAATTATGTTGCGAAAGAGGGTTTTGAAGCCAAATGAGTGGAGAAAAATTATCTATACTGGGATCCTCAACAAAACCAACCAGCTTTTACACTACTGGCCATTAAAATTGCTACACCAAGAAGAAATGCAGATCATAAACGGGTATTCATTGGACAAATATATTATACTAGAACTGAGATGTGATCACATTTTCACGCAATTTGTGTGGATAGATCCTGAGAAAGCAGTACCCAGAACAACCACCTTTGGCCGTAATAACGGACTTGATACCCCTGGGCATTGAGTCAAACAGAGTTTGGATGGCGTGTACAGGTACAGCTGCCCATGAAGCTTCAACACAATACCACAGTTCATCAAGAGTAGTGACGCGTTTTGTGACAAGCCAGTTGCTCGGCCACCATTGACCAGACGTTTTCAATTGGTGAGAGATCTGGAGAATGTACTAGCCAGGGCAGCAGTCGAACATTTTCTGTATCCAGAAAGGCCCGTACAGGACCTGCAACATGCGGTCGTGCATTATCCTGCTGAAATGTAGGGTTTTGCAGGGATCGAATGAACGGTAGGGCCACGGGTCGTAACACATCTGAAATGTAACGTCCGCTGTTCAAAGTGCCATCAATGGGAACAAGAGGTAACTGAGACGTGTAACCAACGGCACCCCATACCATCACGCCGGGTGACGCCAGTATGGCGATGACGAATACACACTTCCAATGTGCGTTCACCGTGACGTCGCCAATTACAGATGTGACCATCATGATGCTGTAAACAAACCTGGATTCATCCGAAACAATGACGTTTTTCCATTCGTGCACCCAGGTTCGTCGTTGAGTAAGCCATCGCAGGCGTTCCTGTCTGTGATGCAGCGTCAAGAGTAACCGCAGCCATGGTCTCCGAGCTGATAGTCCATGCTGCTGCAAACGTCGTCGAACTGTTCGTGCAGATGGTTGTTGTCTTGCAAACGTCCCCATCTGTTGACTCAGGGATCGAGACGTGGCTGCACGATGCGTTACAGCCATGCAGATAAGATGCCTGTCATCTCGACTGCTAGTGATAAGAGGCCGTTGGGATCCAGCACAGCGTTTCGTACTACCCTCCTGAACCCACCGTTTCCATATGCTGCTAACAGTCATTGGATCTCGAACAACGCGAGCAGCAATGTCACGATACGATAAATCGCAATCGTGATAGGCTACAATCCGACCTTGATCAAAGTCGGAAACGTGATGGTACGCATTTCTCCTCCTTACACGAGGCATCACAACAACGTTTCACCAGACAACGCCGGTCAACTGCTGTTTGTGTATGAGAAATCGGTTGGAAACTTTCCTCATGTCAGCTCGATGTAGGTGTCGTCACCGGCGCCAACCTTGTCTGAATGCTCTGAAAAGCTAATCATTTGCATATCACAGCATCTTCTTCCTGTCGGTTAAATTTCGCGTCTGTAGCACGTCATCTCCGTGGTGTAGCAATTTTAGTGGCCAGTAGTTTATGTTGCGAAAGAGGGTTTTGTACCCAAATGAGTGGAGAATAATATACTGTACCGGGATCCTCAGTGGGCTGTTGGTGGCCGAGCGGTTCTAGGCGATCAGTCCGGAACCGCGCGACTGCTACAGTCGCAGGTTCGAATCCTGCCTCGGGCATGGATGTGTGTGATGTCCTTAGGTTAGTGAGGTTTAAGTAGTTTAAGTTCTAGTGGGCTGGTGACCTCAGAAGATAAGTCCCATAGTGCTCAGAGCCATTTGAACTATTTTATTCCACCCTAGACAAACTTTAAAAAGTTTATGATTGGCTCAGGGAGATGAAGGGTTGAAGTTATTTCCCATAAACTTTGTTTTTGAGTACGACAGAGGAACGGCGACAGCGGTCCACACAGGGAGACGGGAGAGGTGGGCAGGTGTTCCTAATGCGGGCAGCGTCGCCGGCTTATCACAGCGGCTAATCTTCGCGCTGCGGAGACCCGAAGCGGCTGTCGGCTAGCGGGGGCGGAGCGGCGCATGCGCGCCCTGTGTGGCGGTGCGCGGAGCACATACGTCGCAATTAGCTAATTGTGAGCCGGCGGCGGCCATGGCCGTGGGCGCTTTGCCCGAGGAGGCTAACTTATTCCATTAGCAGACTGCGACCCGTATAAATTACAGCCGCGCGCATTAGCAACACTCGGGCTCCGCTATCGATTAGTCTATTGCCGCGGCCGCTATTGTAGGGCCGCTGTGATTGCGAATTTAGCGAGCCAGCACGGGCGCGGAATGCGAAGGGGTCGTTCGCAGTTCCCGGTAGCGTACCGAGTAATGGAGACTCTGCGTCTCCTGTCGACTAGCAGGCATACACGGGGGGGACGGGCAAGTATTTTCTTCGACGTCTCGCTTCCTCCCTCCCCGTTACATCTCGATAGAATACAAACACATTCGGGAGCAAAAATCATTCGACTGTAACCACTTGTGAATGGCCGAGGAGAACTCGTGGGGAAAGCTCGTGGATTTTTAACCACTGGACGCGGGTGGAAGCCAGAGAAAATGTTATATGGAACTGATGATATGCTCTGCATAGGGACTTTGTGCGAAATCAGGGGCGAGGAGTGAAAATACGTGCCGGACCAGGACTCGATCTCAGGGACTCCTGGTTACTAAGCAGTTGCATTAACCACTGTGCCATCCGGACACAGTATTTATCGCAAATGCGCGGGTTACCTAGGCACACATAGTCTATTTCTACTAGTTTCTTTTTCGGACAGCTATAAAAGAAGCGATCGAGTTAAATATTTCTGACACCACCCTCAATAAAGACGGCGGCCTGCAGCTAAGCACAGCTTGGAATTAGGCCATCGGAAAGTTGAAGGAAGCGCGGCAAGCGCGCAACAAAATCCTTACTGTATAAAGTGCTGGAGCGAGCACGAGTGGCGTCACTGAAGACATCGCGGCTATACAGCGTGGTCCATTGATCGTGACCGGGCCAAATATCTCACGAAATAAGCATCAAACGAAAAAACTACAAAGAACGAAACTTGCCTAGCTCGAAGGGTGAAACCAGATGGCGCTATGGTTGGCCCGCTAGATGGCGCTGCCATAGGTCAAACGGGTATCAACTACGTTTTTTTAAATAGGAACCCCCATTTTTTATTAGATATTCGTGTAGTACGTAAAGAAATACGAATGTTTCAGTTGGACCACTTTCTTCGCTTTGTGATAGATGCCATCCGGACACATTGTTTATCGCAAATGCGCGTATTACCTAGGCACAGCCGGCCGCTGCGACCGAGCGGTTCTAGGCGCTTCAGTCTAGAACCGCGCGACCGCTACGGTCGCAGGTTCTAATCCTGCCACGGATATGGATGTGTGTGATGTCCTTAGGTTAGTTAGGTTTAAGTAGTTCTTGGGGACTGATGACCTCAGATGTTAAGTCCCGTAGTGCTCAGAGCCATTTTAACCATACCTAGGCACACTACCCAGTCGACTCACTTTTACACCAGCTGCCACTTATCCGTGTCCTCCACGTCTCCTAATTTTAGATTCCCGTTGGAGGTTGAATGAAATGGTGCATCCGCCTTAAAGTTTACCGTAACAGTTGCTGAAGCGCCTAGAACCGCTCGACCACCGCGGCCGGCTTGTGATTTTTAATCCTTAGCTTTATGGTACTGGGGAAGTGACAAACGTACTCCGACAGTTACTTCATGTAAACAGGGGACAGTTCTGCTACACACGGGTTTTATGAAATTGTTTATTAAAAATTGCTGTGAATAGGTACTGATAAAGTGATTGGAGCAAGGCAAAAAGACGCTAGCTGTTTTGCTGCGATGGACCTCAGCCAGAACAAGCGAGAGCCGTCGCGAGCATTTTCTGGACCAGAGGATTGTTTTATGCAGCCTGAATATATTTGTGGCTAGAACATCACGACGATTGGATTCGTTAACAACGAACCCTGAAAAGACGTTTTACTTCTGAGCAATAGTGGTAGTAATAACAGCGTGGGGAGCTGGAAAGTACTAAGAGGTCTACTGTAAATACAAATGTCCAAATTCTGTATTGTCTGCGAGAACTTTGATCTTTCTGAATAACTTAAATACACACTGGGTGTTGTACAAAAGGTGACAGAGAACTGAATGTTGAAAGTAAACAGTTTGTAGGCCACTGGTCGAGCATTCCATCACGAACAATCTGTACACAAATTTTTGCTATAGTCTGTTGGGATGTGTACCATAAACTGACTATTGAGAATGAATGCGCGTACATGTGATTTTCGTAATTATATCACAAAATTAATTTGAACCTGATAATGAAATTGTATCCAAGGAGTGATAATATATTGGAATTTTCATTCGATGCATTTATTTCCTTTAGCAACTAGCCAGACCTGGCACTAGAAATGCATTTGTACATCCTGTTGATACGCTTAGTGCGGACAGTTTGTGGTATAGCTGAAATGGTTAAAATGTCTCTGAGCTCTATGGGACTTAACATCTGAGGTCATCAGTCCCCTAGAACTTAGAACCACTTAAACCTAACTAACCTAAGGCATCACACACATCCATGCCCGAGGCAGGAATCGAACCTGCGACCGTAGCGGTCGCGCGGTTCCAGACTGAAGCGCCTAGAACCGCTCGGCCACAGTAGCCGGCTGTGGTATAGCACAGCCGAGAAACTCAGCTTGGTATCTTCAAGGAAGACGTGTGCTGCATAAGAAGATCATCAACAGGTAAGTGGATGTCTTGTGCAGAGGAAACAGACGGCGGGTCCGCAAGACGTCGTGACCTTCGTACCAAAATACTCAGATGTCACTGTACAAGCTCAGAAGAATTGTCGGTGGAGCACGGGTTCACCGTGTACGAGCATCGAAGAACCTCATCAAGTACGATGTTGACGGAACTACTTTAAGGAAAATGTTTTTAGAACAGGGCGCACTAAGATCACCGGACAAAACATTGGTCACCTCTAGAGAAATGATTACAAGCGTCACTTAATACCATGTAATTCGGCCCCTGGCCTTGACAATCGCCAGCATTCGGTTAGGGAGTGAGTTCGTAAGCTTGTGCAGGTACGTCGCATCCAGGTAATCAACTTTATACAGGGCTATTACAAATGATTGAAGCGATTTCATGAATTCACTGTAGCTCCATTCATTGACATATGGTCACGACACACTACAGATACGTAGAAAAACTCATAAAAGCACTTCAGGTTTCTGCCGCCAGAGCGCTCGAGAGCGCAGTGAGACAAAATGGCGACAGGAGCCGAGAAAGCGTATGTCGTGCTTGAAATGCACTCACATCAGTCAGTCATAACAGTGCAACGACACTTCAGGACGAAGTTCAACAAAGATCCACCAACTGCTAACTCCATTCGGCGATGGTATGCACAGTTTAAAGCTTCTGGATGCCTCTATAAGGGGAAATCAACGGGTCGGCCTGCAGTGAGCGAAGAAACGGTTGAACGCGTGCGGGCAAGTTTCACGCGTAGCCCGCGGAAAATTGGTTCATGCCACAACTGGAGACCGACAGCGCCGACTTCATCTTTCAACAGGATGGTGCTCCACCGCACTTTCATGATGTTCGGCATTTCTTAAACAGGAGATTGGAAAACCGATGGATCGGTCGTGGTGGAGATCATGATCAGCAATTCATGTCATGGCCTCCACGCTCTCCCAACTTAACCCCATGCGATTTCTTTCTGTGGGGTTATGTGAAAGATTCAGTGTTTAAACCTCCTCTACCAAGAAACGTGCCAGAACTGCGAGCTCGCATCAACGATGCTTTTGAACTCATTCATGGGGACATGCTGCGCCGAGTGTGGGAGGAACTTGATTATCGGCTTGATGTCTGCCGAATCACTAAAGGGGCACATATCGAACATTTGTGAATGCCTAAAAAAACTTTTTGAGTTTTTGTATGTGTGTGCAAAGCATTTTGAAAATATCTCAAATACGAGGGCAGTTCAATAAGTAATGCAACACATTTTTTTTTTCTGAAACAGGGGTTGTTTTATTCAGCATTGAAATGCACCAGGTTATTCCCCAATCTTTTAGCTACACAACACTGTTTTTCAACGTAATCTCCATTCAATGCTACAGCCTTACGCCACCTTGAAATGAGGGCCTGTATGCCTGCACGGTACCATTCCACTGGTCGATGTCGGAGCCAACGTCGTACTGCATCAATAACTTCTTCATCATCCGCGTAGTGCCTCCCACGGATTGCGTCCTTCATTGGGCCAAACATATGGAAATCCGACGGTGCGAGATCGGGGCTGTAGGGTGCATGAGGAAGAACAGTCCATTGAAGTTTTGTGAGCTCCTCTCGGGTGCGAAGACTTGTGTGAGGTCTTGCGTTGTCATGAAGAAGGAGAAGTTCGTTCAGATTTTTGTGCCTGCGAACACGCTGAAGTCGTTTCTTCAATTTCTGAAGAGTAGCACAATACACTTCAGAGTTGATCGTTTGACCATGGGGAAGGACATCGAACAGAATAACCCCTTCAGCGTCCCAGAAGACTGTAACCATGACTTTACCGGCTGAGGGTATATGGCTTTAAACTTTTTCTTGGTAGGGGAGTGGGTGTGGCGCCACTCCATTGATTGCCATTTTGTTTCAGGTTCGAAGTGATGAACCCATGTTTCATCGCCTGTAACAATCTTTGACAAAAATTGTCACCCTCAGCCACATGACGAGCAAGCAATTTCGCACAGATGGTTCTCCTTTGCTCTTTATGGTGTTCGGTTAGACAACGAGGGACCCAGCGGGAACAAACCTTTGAATATCCCAACTGGTGAACAATTGTGACAGCACTACCAACAGAGATGTCAAGTTGAGCACTGAGTTGTATGATGGTGATCCGTCGATCATCTCGAACGAGTGTGTTCGCACGCTCCGCCATTGCAGGAGTCACAGCTGTGCACGGCTGGCCAGCACGCGGGAGATCAGACAGTCTTGCTTGACCTTGCGGCGATGATGACACACGCTTTGCCCAACGACTCACCGTGCTTTTGTCCACTGCCAGATCACCGTAGACATTCTGCAAGCGCCTATGAATATCTGAGATGCCCTGGTTTTCCGCCAAAAGAAACTCGATCACTGCCCGTTGTTTGCAACGCACATCCGTTACAGACGCCATTTTAACAGCTCCGTACAGCGCTGCCACATGTCGGAAGTCAATGAAACTATACGAGACGAAGCGGGAATGTTTGAAAATATTCCACAAGAAATTTCCGGTTTTTTCAACCAAAATTGGCCGAGAGAAAAATGTGTTGCATTACTTATTGAACTGCCCTCGTAATAAAGTTATTGTAGAGCTGTGAAATCGCTTCAATCATTTGTAATAACCCTGTAAAGTTTTGCCCATGCAGTTCCAGTAAACTATGACGATGCTGATGTCGGCGTTTTACCCGCTCTTCCAACAGTCCCACAGATTTTCTGTAGGTTTCAAGTCTGACGATTTTTCAAGCCAGTCGAGAGTTAATACTGTGGGGAAGTGTACAGAAAACGAGTCATATATTCTATCAGCATGAAGAATTCTGCTGTTGCCATTGAAAAATAGTGGCACCAATGGCATACACATTATGGAGATATTGATTGAAAGGGAACACCTGATCATCCATGATGATTAAGCAAACATGCTGGTTCATGTTATTGGTCACCTCAGTGAGTGGGCCCAGTTCATGAGAAGCACCCCCAAAACGTCACAGACGCACCTTCGGCTTGACTTGACCTTGAACACGTGCTGAATGCAATGCTTCATTTGGCTTTCAGTAAATTCACTGATGTGCTTCATCTGAATATAGGGGAAAATCTGATTTTACAGACCATATGACGTTCGCCAACCAACTACTATCCACGTTCGATGATTTCTAGCCCACTGTAGAAGTGCAGCTTTATGTGCCTCAGTGAGCAATGACTCCTTGTGAGGGGACCGATTCCAAATGTTCATTGCCTGCAGTTCCCGGCAGAGTGTTCTCTCACTGACGGGTGGGAATGGACCTCCAGTTGCTGCCTGCAGCAATTCCTGTCGGGCTAGGAAGCGATTCTGACTCACAAGGTACGGAGCTGCCTCTCCGGTCCATCTCCGTCATCATCTTTTTCCGGCCTCAGTTCTGACGTTTTGTTTCAAATCCAGCAACTTCACAACCATTATTTCCCTGGGCACAGGAAATACGGTTGCCCCTTTTTGCCACTTTCTCACGTCCTTACATTTACCCATATTCGCGTACACAGTCTCCATTAAACTTATATGTCTCATTGACCATTTTGTAACGTCCCCTTAGAAAAATTAATGAATTACTGTTCTGGTAAGCCCCTACGTTATTTGATTTTCAAACAGCTGAGCAGAACTGAACGTATTCAGACATTTCGCATTTCGCTCTTTACCTATTCTGATCAACACTAAAATGACACACAATATTTTTAGCGCAACGCAATCTGACTTTCAATAATCCCTGCAAAACAATGGCCCTGACTAACATAAAACTATACCTTTCATGAATCACTTACCTCACAAAAATCTTCGTTACTCAAACTACTGCAATAAAGCGAGCGTCAATACTGCCAGCTAAATAAAAGATTCAAACTACTGAAGGCAATAACTACTGATAGGCATAGTTAGCAAATGAAAGATTTTGATAGAGAACAAACAATGTATTTACCTTAATATTGTTCAAAAGTCATAATATATATATCAGTCCATGATATTCAATATTACAAATTTACTCTTTCTGATGGACACATGTCCAGATCGTCTGCTCTCAAAATTCCGCCATCTCTCTCCCCACATCCACCACTGCTGGCGGCTCACCTCCAACTGCACAACGCTACATGCTGTTCCCATCCAACTGCCCAACACTACAATAGCGAACAACAATGCAAACCAGCCACAGGCTGCACACAGCACAGCCAGTGATTTTCATACAGAGCGCTACGTGGCGTTACCAATAAGAAAACCTAAACAGCCTACTTACAACTTCTTCCTGATGTTCAAGCAGGGGCAGTACGCTCATGGTTGATCACGTGACTCGATCGTTGCGCCATCCGATGCGCACTTGTGTTACTATTTCTTTGTCCGCTGAGCTTACTCTGCCCACTCGCTGCCGCAACCTCGCTTCTGAGCAGTTACGGTACACGGTCCTACGAAAATTATCTCCGCGCGGTCGGTTGGCGGCAGCGCAGAGGGATGTGGAAGTGACCGCTGAGCCAGGGAAGAGCTCCCTGGGGCACAGCGGCGAATTCCGGGCGGACTGCGCCTCGACCGGCAGCGGCGGGATGGTCGTTTCCGCTGGGGGAGCCAGGTGAGGCGGCCATTGTCTGCCAGTAATTGGCTGCCTACTGGAACCCCGCCATCCGCCACACAGCCGGCCGATTAGCTGCCGTGCCGTCGTCCCTAAGTGGCCTCGCCATTCTGTCTGAGGACGCGCACCGCTGCTGCGTTTAGGCAAACAAGTGCCTCATAAAACGAGCATCCCCCAAATACACGTATGCTGTCATTACATTGCCTAACTACAAATTACGAGCGTCACTCCGAAATAAATGCACACTATTTTTGTAAACATACAGTTTTCATTCTGCATGTGTGAAAGTTTTACTGTTTGTAGATGCAACCTTTCCGTCTGTTTTCAAACTTAGTTCAACCTGTTCCCGTGAGTGGCGCCGTCACAGCATGTCTTCAAGATGGCTGCTACACTTGACGTTCGTCAGAAGCAACGTGCTTAGATTAGATTAGATTAATACTAGTTCCATGGATCATGAATACAATATTTCGTAATGATGTGGAACAAGTCAAATTTTCCAATACATGACATAATTAAGTTAATTTAACAACATAATTAAGTTAATATAACAATTTATTTATTTATTTAAATTTTTTATAATTTTTTTGTTTGGTTTTTTTCCTTTTTTCTTAATTTATATCTAAAAATTCCTCTGTGGAGTAGAAAGAGTTGTCATTCAGAAATTCTTTTAATTTCTTCTTAAATACATGTTGGTTATCTGTCAGACTTTTGATACTATTTGGTAAGTGACCAAAGACTTTACTGCCAGTATAATTCACCCCTTTCTGTGCCAAAGTTAGATTTAATCTTGAATAGTGAAGATCATCCTTTGTCCTAGTATTGTAGTTATGCACACTGCTATTACTTTTGAATTGGGTTTGGTTGTTAATAAAAAATTTCATAAGAGAGTATATATACTGAGAAGCTACTGTGAATATCCCTAGATCCTTAAATAAATATCTTCAGGATGATCTTGGGTGGACTCCAGTTATTATTCTGATTACACGCTTTTGTGCAATAAATACTTCATTCCTCAGTGATGAATTACCCCAAAATATGATGCCATATGCAAGCAATGAGTGAAAATAGGCGTAGTAAGCTAATGTACTGTTTATCATCAAAATTTGCAATGACCCTTATTGCATAAGTAGCTGAACTCAAACGTTTCAGCAGATCATCAATGTGTTTCTTCCAATTTAATCTCTCATCAATGGACACACCTAAAAATTTTGAATATTCTACCTTAGCTATATGCTTCTGATTAAGGTGCTGTCATAGAATTCCTGTGCTGTGAAAAGGAGACAGTGGGAAACATCCACGAGAGGTTGAAAAAGGTGTATGGAGATGCTGCTGTCGATCGCAGTACAGTTAGTCGGTGAGCAAGCAGGTTACGTGATGAAAGCGGGCATGGCAATATTGAGGATTGTCCTCGCAGCGGCAGGCCTCGTACTGCACACACTCCAGACAATGTGCAGAGAGTTAACGAATTGGTGACTGCTGACAGACGCATCACAGTGAATGAATTGTCACGCTACGTTGGGATAGGGGAAGGAAATGTCTGCAGAATACTGAAAGTGTTGGAGTTAAAAATGGTTTGTGCCAGGTGGGTTCCCAGGATGTTGACAGAGGCTCGCAAAGAAACAAGAAAAACGGTATGCAGCGAACTTTTGGAACAGTACGAGAATGGTGGAGATGAATTTCTTGGAAGAATTGTGACAGGTGATGAAACGTGGCTCCATCATTTTTCACCAGAGACGAAATCAATGGAGTGGCATCATGCAAATACACAAAAAAAAAAAAAAAAAAAAATTCAAAACTACACCTTCTGCTGGAAAAGTTATGACTAGGGTGTTTTTCGATTCCGAAGGGCTCTTGCTTGTGGACATTATGCCAAGTGGAACCACCATAAATTCTGATGCATACGAGACGACACTGAAGAAACTTCAAGCTCGACTGAGTCGTGTTCGACGATACCGGCAAAAGCAGGATGTTTTTCTGTTGTACGACGATGCACGGCCACATGTCAGTCAAAAAACCATGGAAGCGATCGCAAAACTCGGATGGACAACACTGAAACACCCGCCTTACAGTCCTGACCTGGCTCCATGTGACTATCATCTCTTTGGGAAACTGAGAGACTCTCTTCGTTGAACAAGGTTTGAAGATGATGACTCCCTTGTGCACGCTGCCAAACAGTAGCTCCAACAGGTTGGTCCAGAATTTTACCGTGCGGGTATACAGATGCTGGTTACAAGATGGAGTAAGGCAGTTGAGAGGGATGGAAATTATGTAGAGAAATGAAAATATTGTTCCTAAAGGATGTATCTACACACTGTAAAACTTTAAGACATGTAGAGTAAAAGATGGATTTTAAAAAAATAGTGTGCATTTCTTTTGGAGTGACCCTCGTATTTCGCTTTTATAATACGTGGTGTTTCAAAGTATTGCATCAAACGTCTAGTGCTGATAGATCGCGTCATAGGGAACGACTTCTGTTAGAGACAAATTTCATTTGTAATTTTTTAAGTAATTTATTGGCTACCGAAACATGTATCAGACTGATTCGACAAAAACAAGTTTTACAGTCAGAGTATACTAAGAGGACTAACCAAGACGAAAATGTAGCACAGGATACACAGTGGTAGACACATATCGTCTGCAAATTTGTACATTAAAAACTGCGTGACTTTTGTAGCTTATCACTAATTTGTCTGAAGTGTACAGTAATTATTTTTCATCAAGACATAGACTGAACAATATAGCTACCATCCCTGACAACTGCAATTATAGATAATAATATCCTGTCTTGTTCTATAAAAGAATCTGTCGTAATAGCCGCTACATCTTCTGTCGGTCTTACTTTTCGCTGTCCTTGGAGAAATTGTAGTCCGCAGCTCGTGGTCGTGCGGTAGCGTTCTCGCTTCCCACGCCCGGGTTCCCGGGTTCGATTCCCGGCGTGGTCAGGGATTTTCTCTGCCTCGTGATGACTGGGTGTTGTGTGATGTCCTTAGGATAGTTAGGTTTAAGTAGTTCTAGGTTCCAGGGGACTGATGACCACAGATGTTAAGTCCCATAGTGCTCAGAGCCATTTGAGAAAGTGTCCCTTACATTGAGGAGGTGTGTCTGTTGTAGTTGTTTATATCTGTATGAAATATTATCCTTGTTATTATTGAAAGTAACCTTCCGATCTCTCATCTCAACGTTCTGGATAGTTAAACAGTGTCTAGCAATTTATAGCTGAAGGACCGCCAGGAAACAGAACATCACTGGTGTACAACAATCAACCGCCATTACGCAGCAATTTAAAATGTTACAAAATATTTCCATGTCTTTTTCGACATCAGCAGCCACAAAGCAGTTTAAAGCATTTCATTTAATAATAGCTTGCATAGCAAAGTGTTTGTTTTATTACAGTGTCAGTATTTACAGTATTTTACATCCAAGTTAGATTAAGTAGGTTTGGCCTCGATTAAGAATGAAAGAATCTTAAAATATATAAATTGTCTAGGCGTCTTGTATGATAAAATTGAACCCACCGACAAAAAGTAAATGCAAAGCCAGTATTTTATTCTCCTTCATTGCCTTTGTCTGAAATACTGCACCGCGCGACTGCTACGGTCGCAGGTTCGAATCCTGCCTCGGGCATGGATGTGTGTGATGTCCTTAGGTTAGTTAGGTTTTACTAGTTCTAAGTTCTAGGGGACTGATGACCTAAGATGTTAAGCCCCATAGTGCTCAGAGCCATTTGAACCATTCTTTTTTAAATACTGCTGGAGGGAACTGATACGATGAATCCTGCAGGCTGTCCATATATCCCCAAGAGAACGAAGGGTTGGAGATCTCTTCTGAACAGCACGTTGCAAGGCATCGCAGATTTGTTCATGTCTTGGGAGTTCAGTGGCCAGTGGAAGTGTGGGAGTGTTCCTAGAGCCATTCTGTAGCTGTTCTGGACGTGTGGGGTGTTGCATTGCCCTGTTGGGATTGCCCAAGTCCGTCGGAATGCACATTGGACTTGAATGGATACAGATGATCACTTACGCACTTACGCACGTGTCACCTGTCAGAATCTTACCTAGAAGTATCAGGGGTCCCATATGACTCCAACTGCACACGCCCCACACCGTTACAGAGCCTCCACCAGCTTGAACAATCCCTACTGACATACAGGGTCCATGGATTCGTGAGGCTGTCTCCATACCTGTATGATCCCTCAGCTCGATATAACTTGAAACGAGACCCGTCCGACCAGGCAACATGTCTCCAACCATAAGCAGTCCAATGTCGATGTTGACGGGCCCAGAAGAGGCGTAATGCATTGTGTCGTGCAGTGACGAAGGGTACACGTGTAGGCCTTCGGCTCCGAAAGCCCATATCGATGATGTTTCGTTGAATGGTTCGAAACGTTGACACATGTTGATGGTCCAGCATTGAAATCTGCAGAAATTTACAGAAGGGTTGCACTTCTGCTAATTTGAACGATTATCTTCAGTCGTCGTTGGTTCCGTTCTTGCAGGACCTTTTTTCGTCCGCAGCGACATCGGAGATGTGATGTTTTACTGGATCCCTGATATTCACGGTACACTCGTGAAATGGTCGCACGGGAAAGTCCCCAGATCATCGGTACACCGGATATTCTGTGTCCCATCGCTCGTGTGCCAACTGTAATTCCACGTTCAAGCTCACTTAAATCTTGATAACCTGCTATTGTATCAGCAGTAACCGATCTAACAACTGCGCCAGACCCTTGTTTTCTCATAAAGGCGTTGGCGACCGCAGCGCCGTATTCTGCCTGTTTACATATCTTTCTATTTGAATACGCATGTTTATACCAGTTTCTTTGGCGCTTTAGTGTATATTTTGTCTGTAGTGTCATGTTCGCAATGCGCAGCATTATATATTAACCGCATACATGGAAAGCGGAGAACTATCATCAGCTAGGTCACAATATGGACGAAAGTGTGTTATCGTGACCGACGGTTATGTAAGAAGGTAGTGACGAGAAATAAGAGGAGGAAAACTCACTGCGTAACTGAAAGTTGCATCGCAAATTGTGTCAGCTCAAAAAACACTGAAGCAAATGGGCGTAACAGGAAAACGTGGCGCCGAAGCCATGCAGCAATAAAAGAAAGTTATTTGGCCCAGTGAGACTTCTATCACACTCTTTCCAACTTCTGGCCGAGTTTACAATGCAAGAGTGAAATTTGGCGTGGTTCGGTGATGATTTGAACAACCATATCGTGTTATTGCAAGGGCCCCACGGTTACTCTGCGAGATCCCATTACTGACAAGGATTATGTAACCGTTTTTGCTGGTTAGGTACATCCAGTGGTACAATGTTTGTTCCCCAATGGTGCTGCTGTGCATTAAATGACAAGAAGCTGCTCACACAACTCGCTTCGTCCAGGACAAGTTTCGTGAACAGGAAGATCCATTGTCGCATCTCCCATGGACACCACAGTCACCAAATATCAGTATTATTGTGTCCTTGTGGTGCGCTTTGGAGAGAAAGATGCGTGATCACTATCTATCATAGTTATCTCTACTTGCCCCTTGCAGGAAGAATGACACTAGGTTCCCTTGAAAACAATACAGCACTTGTATTTATCCGTTCTGATACTTATGGAAGGTGTGTCGAATGGCAATGACTGTCCTACACCGTGTTAGGTATGGCATTGTGTATTTGCTGTTTCGATAGTAGTGTTTTGTTTATCCCCTACATATCCATTATTGCCCATCTATCCGCTCCTCCCCCTTTTCTCTGTCCCTATCGCTCCTCTCGCTGCCCGTCTCTTGTTCTCTCCTTTGTTCATCTTCTCCTATTTTCTTTTTCTGTCGATCCGCTGCTATCTCTTCTATCTGTCACTCTTCTCTTCCGCCTCTGTTTTACGACTATGTGTATCACGTTTGGATGAAATTGATCCAGTGATTTAGAAGGAGCGTTTTACCCGTGGCTCTGCTAACGTACGTACATATTTCTCACATTCTTGTACAGATACTCCACCCGTATATCCATCATCGACTTTCACCCTGCGATTTCATTTCCGCCCATTTCAACCTTTAGGACGTCATATCTCTACAACTATGTGTTGTACAATACATAATTTTGCAGGTACATCGAGTAGTATGTGTTCATACTGTATGAGAAATGCATTACACATACAATTAGTACTTAAGAAGTAATAAATTAAAACGTCATGCACAATGGGACAGTTTTTCATACATTTCACTGTTCATGACGTCGTATTTCCTGAACTATGTGTCGTACAATGATATAATACATAATCGAATGTACTTATAAAAATAATTACTTTCGTTAAGTACATCCAATGGTTTATGTGAATACTGTCTGAAAACAGTATTGGCAAGAGAGTTACTAGTAAAGAGATAGTGAATTAAAATTCATACCTGATGGGGCAGCTTTACTAAAAGAACAGCAAAAATGTAGTAAGCAATAATCTTTTTTCCTTTAATTATCTTTCGTGGACGTGAAAATGTCTCGTAATCGGTTGAAACTATGAGTAAAGTTGGTTAGAGGTCACTAAGTGCTCTCATTTTTAAATATTGGATCAATATAATCTGGCTTTTTATGCGTCGTGAACTACGCTTCCTCCTCAACCCTATTCCCACTACTTGGAGAGGTAGGTGGTTCGTATCCCCACAGTGGTTCTTTCCAGACAGTAGGTGACATGTGTACCAAGTTTGGTTGAATCTAAGGATTGGTTTATTAGGCGGTGTGTAACATACCAGGTGGTTACATTTAAAGTGCAGCTACACACAGAGCCCCAGTGTGGGCTTTGATTATCGTATGGCTGTGAAACTTGGTAGATATTCTAAAACATTAATGCAGAAACGATGCACGCTGAAAAGGTTAGTTTCAACTTCGGCCACCAGGTGCAGATCCGTCGCTAGAATGCAAGACGTACAGAAATGATGCCATATGTAATGGACAACTAATGTGTCGTAGGCGGAAACGGTCGAATAAATGATTGGTTGGTTCGTTGATTTAGGGGAACGGACCAAACAGGGTCATCGCGTCCATTAGATTAGAGAACGATGTGGAAGGGAGTCCTCCGTGCTCTTTCAAAGGAACGATCCCGGCATTTGCTTAAAGCTACTTATGGAAATCACGAACCAACGCGCCACCTCATTTCGTGAAACAATTGACGAAGGCATTATATTTACTTTCTTATTAACTGCAACTTACGCAGTTTGTTGAATATAAGCACTGGTGGCGTCGACGGGATTCTGTACAGCGCCAGATTTGGTCCTAATGACCAGAAGTGGAACTAATTTTTTTCCAGCATAAATTCGTTCCACATTAACACATTAGAATATATACTAAGCTTTGCTGCAACATAGTAGTTACAGCCCACTTTGGACCTCCGTCAGTAGGTAATTATAACCACCCAGCACATACATACATACATAAATACATACACTTGTATGATATGTGTGGATTCACCATCGCTACCTTTCTTTTCTTCTGATTCACTCCCTCTTTCTCTCCGCCGCTAGTAGTTCGTCTCCCGCCTTCCTTTCTCTCTCTCGCTCTCTCTCTCTCTCTCTCTCTCTCTCTCTCTCTCTCTCTCTCTCTCTCTCATTCTCTCTCTCTTCTAATGACCTCGCTGTCGATGGAACATTGAATACTCTCTCTGTCTGTCTCTATCTATCTATCTTTCTATGTATCTATCTCCCTTTCTCTCATTATCTTCCTTACTCGCATACACAACTTACCATTCTGAATTTATGAATCGTCATTCATTCTGCAAAAGTAGTGTTTTAAAAAGTGCAGTAAAATAACTGGTCAATTTCATATGCGGCAATTTTAAATTCCTTTTTCCCTTTTCAATTTCGCAGCATTGTCCACAGAAGCGTGATTTCCAGTACATTTTTAATGTTAAAATTTTTGACTCTCGTTGTAATATTTATGGCTTAGTCAGCCATCATATTAGGCTCCAAGAAGCTGTTCCCAGAGCAGTGGAGATGCAAGAAGCATATAGATGACGAAATGTGGTGTGAGGTACCTGTGACAGATGTTAGATTCGGTACCATTCACGTGAGAAAGACCGCCTGCATAACGCCACTGCTCAGTGATTGGCTGCTGTGTTCGGAGCAAGGGCACCAAAACGTTAAAGTATAGTCATTATTATTAGTTAAACTACTCATTGGAATGACTTCACTTTTTAATATAAATATCTGTGAACAACTGATTATCAATCAGTCATTTTAGAATTAAATCAAAAACAAAAGACTGACTAAAATGCAGACGAAGCACTTCGGAAGCGTTCGGATCACGCCTTTTCTAGTATGGCGCGCGAAGTGTCTTGTGCTGTTCGTCACTCTGGATTAGGCAGTCGAGAAGAACAGACATGTTGTCTGTCGTAGGATGTGGCTCCAATTTTTATTTAAGTTCCTCTTCGTCACTCTGGATTAGGAATTCGAGACGTACAGTCATGTTGTCTATGGCAGGATGTGTTTGCCAGTATTCAGTATTAAAAGATTCACTCCGATAGTCATGAGGCACATACACGTGCCACAAATAGTGTAACGATACATTTTCGTAAACATTGTGTTTGATCATGTACTTTGCTGTATCAGAAGGTGTTGTATTAAGATCATGTAGTCTTCTCGTGTGGCTATATTAAAATACGCGAGTGGCATCCCAAACAAGTGACACATTATTTCAGAACAGAACATCGCTAAAAGCCAGTTTCAGCCTCAAGATACAGAACCTACGACCTGTGTGCTGTTTTCTGCACTGGGGACATCAACTTGAAGACAGCATGTTAGCGAACTATAACAGAACCTTCGTTTTCCACACAGCGCAGTGGAAACAAATAAGCGCCTCACGTGTACTGCAGTAATGCAGGAGGATGATCGTTAACACCAACAATCAATTCATTCTTCCTTTCTTGCCGTATCGTACTACTGCTAATCTGTTAAGTC
This sequence comes from Schistocerca americana, assembly GCF_021461395.2. Taxonomy (NCBI): domain Eukaryota; kingdom Metazoa; phylum Arthropoda; class Insecta; order Orthoptera; family Acrididae; genus Schistocerca; species Schistocerca americana. Next base: position 217,366,250 of record NC_060119.1, on the reverse strand, counting down.
CCATGGTGCTCAGAGCCATTTGAACTGCTAATCGAAGCGAATAATCCAGCTACGTTATGTCAGAAGCGGCTCCTCTGTGTACACGTCAGATGCACCTGGCCACAGCGTAAACAACCTACTGTGTCCACCTTGTAAACTCCCTGTTGCTGTTTTTTTTCCAGCGCTGCGTCGACGCGGCAGGTGCGACTCACACGGCAGCGCACCGTGCCCTGTGAGGGCGAGGCGTGGGCGGTGAGTCAGCGCCGTGACGTCACCGGATATTGGCTCACTTCATTACGGAGCCGGCGCGCGGCGCGGAACTACAGCGCCGTTTTACACACTTCCTCCCTCCAGAGACACGTCGCCGACAGCAGAATATTGTTTCCGACGGTGACGCGAAAAATAACATCCGTGTGTCGTTCTCCCTGCTTCCCCTTGCAACCCAGTTAGGCGCAGCTTTCTTTCGTCGCTAGAATCAATGCGATAACGCAGTAACGCACAACTATTAAAGGAAAAGAAGAAATGATGATGCAACAGTTTACTTACACAAATGGTGACAAAGTGTGAGGATTCTTCGAGATACTTAACGAAAGATAGGAGACGCCAATGAACTGGAAGATAACCATATGTATGAAGATAGTAACTGTTCTCGGAAGAACAGGTACTATTGATGACCGTGCAGCTTCTCTAGAATAAATGATAATAAATTGAAACCCTCAGCTGCCGAAAGGTGTTGTTGACATATCTCGATGGGGACACCTGAAAATGTGTGCCCTGACCGGGACCCGAACTCGTGATCTCCTGCTTACATGGCAGACGTTCTGTCCATCTGAGCCACCGCAGACACGGGTGAATAGCGCGACTGCAGGGACTTATCCCTTGCACGCTTCCCTTAAGACCCACATTCCCAACTGTACACAATTCTACATTTGTAATGCACCTAATAGATATTTGCCCATCCATTCATTACTCGCGCACACTTTGGCGATTCCCGTAAGAGTTCGGGCAACCTGTGCGCATTCGCACAGACGAAGGTCAATGGCTGTGCGAATGTGCACAGGTTGCCCGAACTCTTGCGGAAATCGCCAAAGTGTGCGCGAGTAATGAGTGGATGGGCAAATATCTATTAGGTACGTTACATATGTAGAATTGTGGACAGTTGGGAATGTGGGCCTTACAGGAAGCGTGCAGGGTATAAGCCCCTGCAGTCACGCTATTCATGTGTGTGCTCGGTGGCTCAGGTGGATTGCCGGCATGGTAGCTCAGCGCGTTCGGTCAGAGGGTTAGCAGCCCTCTGTAATAAAGAAACTGAGCTAATCGATCAACAACGAACTTAAACGGATGTCTTACGACGTCCGCCCCGAGCAGATGCAACGAACGAAAGCGAACAAAATGAGATATTTATAAAAAAAAGAAAAGAGAGAGAGAGAGATGGATAGAGCGTTTGCCATGTAATCAGGAAATCCCGGGATCGAGTCCCGGTCGAGGTATATCAAGAACACCTGTCGGCAGCTGAGGGTTTCAATTAACTATCATTTATGGAAGATAACCCTTGAGGCTGTTTGTCGAGGAGACGGTATCATTAGGAAAACGCTGGAAGACCCACAGATGTGAAGTCACTGGAGAGAGACGGTACTTATGTATCGGTTATTTCGTTGTCAGTCTAGCGTGAATGTCACAGTGAAACACGTTACAGCACTGAGTGTCCTTGCTTGAATCGTGTAGTTCTTCTTCCAAATCTAACTGGAAAGTCTCTGGCCCAACAGTCGTGTTCATTTGGTCTTGTCGTTCGTAGATGCTGTGAAAATGTGAGCGATTGTTCCGTGTTCTCTAATGAAACATACGCGCCGAAACCGTTAGAAAATAGCGAGAAACAGATTGCGCTCGATGTCTTTGAGAGAATTTTATTAAAAATGTTGGTCGCTACCGACAAGGAATCTGAGTTTACTGGGGTTTATTTACCGAATGTCTGCTGCGTGTGAAGAGAAACACAGAGCAGAGAAAAGTTGTCTGCCACTGTATGTTGAAGGTGGTGAGGATGGTTGGGGGGGGGGGGGGGGGGGAGGGGGGACAAAGGAACGGAAAGGGAAGGGGCTATTAATGTCAGCTGCTTCGGGACTTTATGCGATATCAGCGGCGACGAATGAATATATGCATCGGATTGGGATTCGAACCCGGGATCTCCTGTTTACGAGGCAGCTGAGTTAACCACTTACTTCCGACATGTCCAAAAGAACCGACACCATACGGACCCCACAGCTGTGATACATGTTACGTCACACCATATTCAGTGGGATGCACAGTTACATCCGACCTCCAGTGGGAATCTCAAATTAGTGAGTATGGAGGACATGGACGGAGACTTCAGATAAGTGGCGCTAGGTAGCAACGTGGGTCGACCGTGACAGACCGCGCAAAGGCGATGAACGTGGTGTCCAGGTGGCCCAGTGGTCAACGCAGCTGCCTAGTAAACAGGAGATCATGCGTTCTAATCCCAGTCCACATGCATTTTTCATTTGTCGCCGTTGATTCCGTATAAATTACCAGTCAGCTGACATCAGCATTCTCTTTCCTTTCCTTTGCGGGCTAGCCGCGTGGTCTAAGGGCGCCTTGTCACGGTCCGCGCAGCTCCCCCCGTCGGAGATTCGAGCCCTCCTTCGTGCACGGGTGTGTGCGTTGTCCCTAGCGTAAGTTAGTGTAAGTTAGATCAAGTAGTGCGTAAGCTTAGGGACCGATGACCTCAGCAGTTTGGTCCCTTATAACCTTACCACAAATTTCCAAAATTTTTCTTTCTTTTCCTCCAAGTTATATAATATGTATCAGAGCTCACGGATTACGTGTGGTGTCTGGTTCTCCGGACATGTTCGAAGGAACGAACACCACGAATTTGTATGAGTTGTCTGCTCCTAGTCAGACGAGAAGACGACAGTCGTGTATATTAGGAAAATGCGGCGATTTTGTGGAAAGTGCTGCAAGGTCGAAGGTAAAAGCGTGGGAACTGGGTGGTTTCGTGGATGCTGTTATCGAACGGCTTCACATCAATGACAGCAGGTAATATCTCCAGTTGTAAACTGGATTTTTCGAATTATAATATAGAAGGAGGTGATGGTCTAGCCGCTTCAGTCTGGAACCGCGCGACCGCTACGGCCGCAGGTTCGAATCCTGCCTCGGGCATGGATGTGTGTGATGTCCTTAAGTTAGTTAGGTTTAAGTAGTTCTAAGTTCTAGGGGACTGATGACCTCAGATGTTAAGTCCCATAGTGCTCAGAGCCATTTTTGATGGTCTAGGGGTAAAACGTGTATCTGGAAATGAAAGGTCACGTCCCCAGTCGCGATCCGGTTCACGGATTTTTTACATTGCCTTTAACCCAGCCTTCACGTCTCAATGATATGACGAAGCGATAGAAGCGACTCGTGGCTCGGATCCACAATGATGTAGGTCAACTTTCCCTTGTTGAACAATTGTGGTGTGTTAGGACCGGAAATCACCAGAGTGTCGTCCAATAGAAAGACATTGAGTCCCATGAAAGAATTATTATTATTAGCATCTACTTTTAGTGGCTCACTTCCTCATCTACGAGGGGCGTCCAAAAATATTATTCCTCACCGTTTTGGCTACAAAGTCCTGTTTTTCAACACAATCTCCGTTCAGTGCAACTGCTTTACGTTACCTTACTGGGAGGGCCTGTATACCCGTATGGTGCCACTCGACCAGTCGACGTTGGAGCCATCGTAATAAAACTTTAGTGGCTGAAGAGGGACTCTCCACGACGTCTCACAGCAAATACCCCCAATTTTCAACCGAAACTGGACGAGTAAATAAATGGGCTGCATTCCTTATTGAACACCCACTTAATTCCCTCAACAGCACCAGATTTAATACGACTACATTTCATTACCTTTGTTGACGTTCAGCTCCTTTCAAGACACTATCCATTCCGCTCAATTGCTCTACTCAGGCCCCTGCTGTCTTTTACAGAATTGCAATGTTACTGGCAGTTTTTTCCATCTCCCTGAGCTTTAATTCTCTTACCGAATTTCCCCCTTGTTTTCCTTTAAAGTATGGTGAATGTACAAACTGGACAATACTGGGAATAGCCTGTAACAGTGTCTGAGCCGGATCTCGATCACTGCTTCCCTTTGATATCCTTCAGCTCTTAATAACTGCTATCTGGCTTCTGTAGAAGTAGTAGATAATCTTTCTCTGCCTGTATTTTATCCTTGCTGTCCTTATAATTTCAAAATAAATTTGGTGATGTAAGAAGCCAACATCGAAATATTAAGTTGGTACATAACTTCTTAGCGTTTTCTATAAGTTCAATAAACACAACAGATGTGCGTAACAGAGGCTTTAGTAATCAATAATATACTCTGCTTCACTATTTAGAACCGTCAATGCTGGGGTTACTTTTCGATTCCGCGATTGTAGAAATCACTTGGTTTTGAGACGAAGAACTTGTCGATCCATGTTCGAAGTGCATTTTGATCCTGAAAGGAGGTTCCTTGCAAGTTGTACAATAGAGAGTGGAAAAGGTGAAACTCTGAGGGTGCAAGATCAGCGAATACGGTGGGTGCGGAATGACTTCGCAACCCATCTTCTGTATAGTGTGTTTTTGTCAGTCCAACAGAGTGCCAGGAAGCGTTATTGTGGAGTAGCATCATTTCAAGCAGTCTTCCTGGTCGTTGTTCTTGGATTGCGTCATCAAGACATCTCAGTTGTTGACAATAAACGTCAGCAGTGATGGTTACATGTCGGGGAAGCATTTCAAAAATGGTTCAAATGGCTCTGAGCACTATGGGACCTAACATCTATGGTCATCAGTCCCCTAGAACTTAGAACTACTTAAACCTAACTAACCTAAGGACATCACACACATCCATTCCCGAGGCAGGATTCGAACCTGCGACCGTAGCAGTCGCGCGGTCCGGACTGAGCGCCTAGAACCGCTAGACCACCGCGGCCGGCGGGGAAGCATTTCGTAGTCCATTAATATCGTAGCTGTTCCACCTGATACATAACATTATCTTTTGTGGATGCGCGCAGGTCTAGTACAGGGAGTTTCTGCTTTGTTTTGGTTAAACCATTCCTTTCATTTCCTTATGTTTACATAAAGATACCATTTCTCGTCACAGTAACGATACAGAATAGATATGGTAGATATTGTCCAAGAGCCAGTTGATGGCGAGCAAGTAGAGATGTATTCATGGCCACCCGGCGATTTATGTGATTTTGGCTGTGCCCATACACCCGATTTTTGGACCTTCATCATTGCATGCAAATATCGAGCGATGGTAGATTGACCATAGTTCATCAGTTTTGCCCGAGTGCGTTGACGTGGATAATTGTGAACTGATGCGTTTAAACTATCTTCGTCAAACCCTGAAAGTCTTCCTGAATGTGGTGAGTCACTAATGTCAAAACGATCCTCCTTAAAACGAAAAAACTATTCCCTTGATGTGCTCTATCCATTGGCACTATCCACATACTCAGCGCAAATGTTTCTGTCTGCCTCTTCTGCTGCCTTCTACCGAATAAAAACAAGAATACATCGGAAATGTACAGATTTCTCCATTTTCTGGCGTCCACAGCTCCATTCATTAAGTGACAAAATGACGTTGTGTAAACTAAAATGGCAACAGTGAAATGCAAATAAAAAGTGACACTCGATAAATAGACCCATAGCAACCAGAATACTAGCATGCAAAACAAAAACGCTACGAAGTTATACACGAATCTAATAAATTGAGAAAAAGTCCGATGCTATAAGTGAAGCAGCTGCGAAGTCTGTTATTTACATTTTCCTGTATGAAAATGTGGATTTTTTTATGTTATGTTAATTTCGACACGCACACTTACGCACGCGCACACGCAAGCACGCACAAACGCTGCTCCAACAACTTTGCCACCTGCGGCGGGATGCTACAAACGTGCTTTGCAGGTAGCATACAGCTGCAGGCGTCGTCCGCAGCGCTACGCCGCCTGTGGCGCTGTCAGGGAAGCAGCGTCAAATGCCACCAGCTAGCTGCTGCCGACCTGAATGTCAGCGCAAATGTCAGCCATTGGCCCTTTCCTTGTCTACCCTTCCCTTCACATCCCTTCCCGTTGTCCTCTCGCACGCCGTTCCCTGTGCTTCACTCGCGCGTGTTATGTCAGCCTCGTCAAAAACAATCCACTGCGTCCGACAGCCAACCATCGCTCGTTGAGTGACTGACGGTTGCGGGGCGACACTTCTCAGTATCGAATTCTTTCATCTCCACACCGATCCTTTTTTAGAGTACTTTTCTACTGATACTTAATACAATACACTACAGCAGGTATCGTAATGGGTGGTCCTATAAAAAAGCACTCCGTCTTCAGGCCACAAGTGGCCCATCGGGACCATCTGACCGTCGTGTCATCCTCAGTTGAGGATGCGAATAGGAGGGGCGTGTGGTCAGCCAACCGCTCTCCCAGTCGTAATGATGGTTTTCTTGACCGTAGCCGCTACTATTCGGTCGATTCGTTCGAGTAGCTCACGAAGCTGAGTGCACCCCGAAAAATGGCAACAGCGCATGGCGGCCTGGATGGTCACCCATCCAAGTGCCGACCACGCCCGACAGCGCTTAACTTCGGTGATCTCACGGGAACCAATGTATCCACTGCGGCAAGGCCGTTGCCCGTGATCCTATAGGGGCGATCAAAAAGTTTCCATACGAAGGCCGTACAATCCAGAACCGATATGCCCGTCAGGCTAAATTACAGTTAGCACTCAAACAGACACCGCTCCGACGCACCAGCTTAAACATCCCCATTTGGTCAAACACCGTGGGTTGCTGCGTGAAAAACTCCGTGGCTGTCTGCTGCACTACGTCGTCCGATAGGAATCGTTCATGCTTCAAGGACTTTTTCAAGGGAATGGATCGCATGAGGAGAGATCAGGACTATAGGACGGGTTCTCGAATGTCTTCCACTTGACTTGGCGATACGTCTGCGTCATGAAATTTCCGATATAGGGACGTGCGTTATAATGAAGCAGCAGCAACCATTGTTGAGCACAGTGCCACTAGGGTTGTTTTTGACAGACCTGTAACTGTCCCATACACATTCTTCACTATCCGACGCATGTCTACTGGTGTTTGTCCTTCGGCAGCGAAGAAAAGAATAACGGCACGTTGGTCCTATTTCGACGTCGCCGTAGTCCACGTTTCCGCATTTAATGCACGCACGTCGGAAAGACACGAATGCCACACTAATCCCTTCATGTCGGTGCTTCGTAGGTGTTTCGTCACCTACACGCTGTAGCAACGTCCTCAAATGATACCTTTTTCACCGTACCTTGTACTAATGATTAGTTACAATATTATTTACCCAAACGTTTGGCCGCATAGTCAGTTCCTTAAGCTGATCTTAGATGTAAAGACTCGTTAGAACTCTGTTTATTACATGCTTGGGAGGCACATGAACTGGCTCCTCAGCTTTAGAAATTTACAGTATTAAACCGTCGCTTCTTATCTTGAAGCCCCTAAGACCTGTCACAATAGAACTTTCAGGTGAGATGTATGTGACCAACGGACAACAGCTTAAAAGCGCATATAAATGAGTTATGTAAACCTGCTGCTTGCTCTGATAGAACGGAATCAGAGTCATAAAAGACGAGCTAAACAAGGAAACAGATCGCAAACGTGAACAAGTTGAGGATTACCATTCTGCTGTAGCACCCCGTTTGCTTCACCAAAGACTCAAAAACACACATTTTCAGTGTCACAGAGCTTATGCTAGAGGGATACTTACAGTAAGGCATTCGTCACCAACTAATCTTGCTGCTACCGTTGGCACCAGTAGCAGTGAACCGCATAGTGTTTCAAATGGTGCATCATTTCTAGAGTCATCATAAGACATTAGCACACTGTGAAAAAACGGAAGAATATGACCACTCGCCTCTTTCGAATCTGTTCTGTCTGATCAAAGAGATGAAATTAGCCGGTATTTGGCAATATTTGTGTCACTCTGTGTGCTAATCTTCACAGCAATCAAAGTTTTATTCTGCTCAGTCGTAAGGCTACCCAATAAGTATTCGACAATTAGCCGGCCGCGGTGGTCTAGCGGTTCTGGCGCTGCAGTCCGGAACCGTGGGACTGCTACGGTTGCAGGTTCGAATCCTGCCTCGGGCATGGGCGTGTGTGATGTCCTTAGGTTAGTTAGGTTTAAGTAGTTCTAAGTTCTAGGGGACTTATGACCTAAGATGTTGAGTCCCATAGTACTCAGAGCCATTTGAACCATTTTTTTATTCGACAATTCCAACGGCATCAGTGCTCTCCTAGGATTTATTTTCAAAGGCAAGCAGTGAGTATTGAAGTATTATGAGGCAAATGACCAGATAAAATGCGGTGTTTGAGTGACAGTGTTGAGGAAGATTTGAAAGTTTAGGTAAAATTTAATTTGTTCATTATACTTTTGGGTACTATCCAGCTGTTTCTCTAATAATCTGCTCTGTAATTCCACAACTCAAGTTCCAAACTTCTAAAAACTGTGATCTCTAATGCAAATGAAAACCTTCCTTGATTTAACGCTTGTGTTATTCTGCTTAAAACTTTCGAAAATCGACTAACTCACTCTATTCCAGATAGATGTTCAAATCGGAGAGATTGGAATCAATGGAGACCTTTTTATCCAAAGTACATATCGATACACGAAGGTATACGAAGGTGTACGATATTTTATTTACGATACTACTCGTGAGTAAATTATGGATACATCTCGTTAGATACCGTGTACCTAGCGAAACCGTTCAATTCGAACAAGAGTAAATTAAAAACGTGCTAATTAATAAGGATGCAGTGTCACGACGATAAGTTGTCGAGCCCGCATCTTCGCTAGCATGATTTCTCTTTGCTCCGCTTACATCCAATGATTCAATCTCACTGTGGGTAATGGTCATAATATTTTGCGTCATCAGTGTATTACCAGGCAGCACCTCTAGGCTGTTCCACTGGGCGGCCGTGGTGGCCGAGCGGTTCTAGGCGCTTCAGTCCGGAACCACGCGGCTGCTACGCTCGCAAGTTCGAATCCTGCCTCGGGCATGTATGTGTGTGATGTCTTTAGGTAAGTTAGTCTAGGGACTGATGACCTCCAATGTTAAGTCCCATAGTGCTTAGAGCCATCTGAACCATTTTTCTGTTCCACTGGGCTGTTCTGGATACTAGAGGCGGTTTCCAGTATACGGGAAAAAGGGGCTCTGTCCACCCTGAAGATGATAGGACAGCTGTCCTGTTATAGTTAAGTGATTTGTGGTCTGACCGCACCAGTCTGTCCAAAGCACTTCTCCCTTTCGCATGATGGCAGACGTTTTCCATCACATTTCAGCAAGAAAAGTGAGAGAAGTTCTGTCAGGAAGCAAAACTTTTCAAAAGAGTATATTTAAATGAGAACGAATTAATCAATGAAAGCGACAACGTTATGGTTCGGAGGTAGTTTGGCTCTAAACTCTGAATTCAGAAAGTCGGCCCATGGCCGTCGAGGGTGTAGGAAGCAAGTCTTGTGCCTCCATGGTGGAGGTGGTGATTCAGAGTGCATTTTTGAAGTCCCTGGTCAGTGACCGCCAGTGATTAACAGAGTTATTTTTCAAATACAGAAAGCCATCGAGAGTGTTCGAGTTCGTTTGTGTTCAATGTCTGTAACCATACATCATTTATTTCTTGTATCAAATTAATATTTACATTTTGTGAAAATGTTAGTTATTTTCTAAATATTTGTTGCGTTACAGCTTGTTTTTCACTAGCTCTCTGGATTTTGCGTTCATACAACCCACACTTCCGCCCCATCTGGTGTAAGTGCTTCACCAGCCCATGACTAATAGGCTCTGAGGTATTTTTCGGAAATAGAAACCTAAAAAGAGACACAGATTTTGAATAGACTTTTCTCATAAAATTTATGGCCGATGTATGCAGCAGACTGTATTTTTTGTTGCTACCAATTTGAGCTGAGATGAAAATCACAATGAGTGTCTTTTGCTATATCCGCTGCTTCTGCCAGTGGTTTCTTCGAACGAGTACAGAGATACTCGATTCCAGTGATAAAATTAGTTAGCCCCCTTGTGGTGTGGAGAAATGCATTTACACTTAAAAATTATGATCTTTGTCGCAGTGGGTTTGCTCCACGGTCAAACTTGTTCCCACGCTCGGGATATGTTGTTCTGTGCTGGCTGAATGTTGCGCGCCTCTGAAGGTCATCTATATTAACACGGACCGTTACCATACCAATTAATGTGAAATTTTTTTGCCTCTCAGAATGACTATAACTAATGCACAAGTTTCAGATTCGCATTTGAAACTGCTTCGGAAATATTCAAAATGACTGAAAAACTAAAATTTGCATCTTCCCATTACAAGTGCTTACAGCCCCATTAATTTGCTTTGCAAAAGCATCAGACAATGATTTAATTCAGTAATTAATCACGAAAAAGTTAATTAACCAATATTTTATTATCAGTATAAATTACGTAATTTCTTCAGCTTTCTTGATAATATTTTGATATATTATGCTATTTGAGTGGACGAGCGAATAAACTTAAATTATTGAACCAATGAATAACCAAGTGTAAGCGAGCGTGGAGATCCGACTGTGCCGCCCTGATGTGAATTACGAACACAGATGAAAATGTATATCGTAACGCAGCCAGTATTCGATACTGAGGACGTAAAAACTACTTCCGTACTTGAGACGATTAAAGGTGGGATTAATTTACCTTTATCTGTTATTACGTAATTTCATCTCAAGTGACTTCGTAACGCTGATTGGCCTACGGAGGAAGAGTTCCGGGTTATATGAATCAAAACAGGAAGCTGATTGGCTACTGTGGTGTTCAGAAAATCAGAAAAGAGATCTTCGCGCACTATGATACTGAAAGAAGAATTGCAAGCTTAAGTTGAAGAGTCGACGGCCAGCTCTTGTGAAGATAGGTCATGTAGCTCGGTGGTTTTTTCAGTTTTCTTAAGTCTGAGTAATAGTGAGTTTTTGGAGTTCGTGATTTAGCAGAGAAGGTTTGCGAGAGGACATGTACCGAAATTTCGAGTTTTTTCTGTGAGAACTGAAATTTCGTAAGAGGTGCTGTGCAGTCATAACAGTGGCCCTTCCGATTCCATATCTGACGATTTGCATGGCATTTGACCATGAATTCAAAACTGGCAGATGCCATCTGTGTTTCTGAACTATTCATTAACCAGTCGAAGGTTCTATTCTGTCAGTATCAGGTCTGAATGAAATCCGTAAAATGGGTAATAGAGGGAAATAGTACAATAAGTGTGATAGGACTAGTGCAAACTATGTTCATTTACATTTATATTTCTGTAATTGTGTGCTAGGACTGACTTCGTAGTAAAACAGTGTACAAAAAAAACATTATAGAACAGAATTTTTATCCACTTACAGCCAGAACCGGTAAATTTAACTCATGGTGCACGCTGTAGACACGTATATTACAGCTAATTTCGTACAGATTTTTTTTCAGCCGAGCAACGTTATAATTCCGTCATAACACGGCAGTCCGTGCTACTGACTATTTAACAAAGGTGAGCGCTTTCAGTGTTAACAGAAAGGCAGAACAATAAACACCGCTGTTGCAGTCGTTGTCACAGTAATAAGTAAAGTTGCCATTTGGGATGGACCGCGCAGGTAGTACTGTATGATACGCAGATGTTGCTCCGGCACCCACTAGCACACCCCGAGACAGACTTGTTAGCAGTCATGTAATACTCTAATGCGACATCTACCTACCGCTGCCGTTTAGCAATGGAAATTCGGAGCAATTAAATTAAAAGGCGCTCATTAGCATTTAAATTGAAATCGCCAGCGAATGCGTGGCAAAGAGTGACACTAATTTCGGAGCGAGGCGTCCCTGCTCCCATCTTTCATTCTGGTACTCTTCTCTTTTCTTTCGAGCGAGTACTTTCATACTGGAATTGTCTACGCGAGCGGCGACAAGTGCTGCGTTTTCCGTACTTCTCGTAGAGATGCGTCTGGTGCCTGAGGAGCGGCGCGACGAAAGCAGAGTGGTGTTGGTCCTTTCGGGCATGTCAGAAAGCTCAGACACCGCGCGGAATCTGCAGTTGAGATACGAGGTTGGTTAAAAAAAATGGTTCAAATGGCTCTGAGCACTATGCGACTTAACTTCTGAGGTCATCAGTCGCCTAGAACTTAGAACTAATTAAACCTAACTAACCTAAGGACATCACACACATCCATGCCCGAGGTAGGATTCGAACCTGCGACCGGAGCGGTCGCTCGGCTCCAGACTGTAGCGCCTAGAACCGCACGGCCACTCCGGCCGGCTACGAGGTTGGTCCAGAAAGTAAGTTCCGATCGGTCGCGAAATGAAAGCCATAGTGAAAACCAGAAACGTTTTATTTGCAACAGTTCGGTACACCTTCCACCTTCTTCTCTACATATTCACCGCTCCAAATTCGAGTGTTGTCGTAGTGTGGTATCAACTTTCCAATATCCTCGTCATAGAAAGCAGCCGCCTGTGCTTTCGGCCAGTTATCTGCACTCGTCTTCAGTTCGTTGTCGGTGGAAAAATTTTGTCTTCGTAGCCAGCGTTTATTGTGAGCAGAGGTGAGAGTCAGGGGGAGCCAATTACGGACTGTTTTGTGGGTGATCAAACACTTCTCATCGGGAACGCTGCAGGTGCGTCTTCATTGCCTCTGCTGTGAGCTGCCGAGAATTGGCATGAGGCAACACCATCTAGACTACAGGCCTGCGCGCACACTTGTGACGTCACATACTGGTGGCCAGGTCTGTATCGGAACGCTCCTGTTAAGCACTCTGCAGCTACACGAACTTTACGAGTTTTAGAGCTGAGACCGCATAGGGATTCTCGTGCTTTCCTCTTCTACGTGTCCTTGTATGAAAGTATGGAAATTTATATCATTGCGTGAAGTGACTGAACAAAACTGCCTTATGTTATTTCAAGATGCAAAATTATTTTGATGATTTGCCTTAAATACGCGTTTCTAGGCTTGAATACAAACTGCAATTTTAAATTCCGTCTTTTACCTTATGAGCTACGTTTCCTTGCAGTAAAAAAATCGGCAATGTGCAATAGCAAGCAGACGTTTTCGGTTTTAAATAAAGCAGCTGGAGCTCCTACAGAATTTAAGAATTTGTTTCCCTGGTTATTTTCGTGATTTTTCCTCTCCACTTCAAAATTGACTGACCTCACACGGAACTCAAATCATTCGACGAAATGAAAAACCTCCTGACATAATGTTTAATAAATCAAAACACCCGAAAAAATATTTTTATTTCCCTGTTTCTCCATAACTTTAGAACCTTAAACACGAAAAGATTGTTTCTCCTATATCCTTGACTGAAATTCGTGTCATAGAGTGCTGTTAATTTAATCACAATGCACTTATATCGAAATCTTTCTTTCTAAACTGCTTCATCTGTCGAATACTGAATTCATTAAAGTAATTTTCTAAGGTAGTTTACTCAAGAGGAGGTGAGGTACTAGCGGAAGTAAAGCTGTGAGGACGGTGCGTGAGTCGTGCTTGGGTAGCTCAGCTGGTAGAGCACTTGCCCGCGAAAGGCAAAGGTCCCAAGTTCGAATCTCGGTCCGGCATGCAGTTTTAATCTGCCAGGAAATTTCGTAGTTTACTCAAATTGAAATTGTTTCCGAATAGCTGTATATGTAATACTGAACAAAATCATTCTGTTGCTCTTCCAAATAAAAGTACTGGAAAATCAATAATCTGGTAGCAATGATAAGGAATACTAAACATTTTCGAGTCACACTAATTAATATAACTATTCTGTGTGACAATAGTTGCTTCGTATTAACCTCGCAGCAATGGTCCAGAATTAAGAAACAAATTATTCTGGTACATGATACATAACTATTTTTAAAAACAATTGGCAAATGTGGTGCAATGGACACAAATAACACTCTATAAATTTTTTGTCATTTACGTATCCTTGAATGATGCGTAGACACAAATTCCTGTCTGGGAATAGCTGCAATCCAGCGATTTCTCAACTTCACACGTTTGGGAAATCGAAACATGTGCACTTTCATGCCTTTTATAAGGATTTATAAGTTCCCTGGCAAAAGCGAACGCAACACTTGTATCCCATACTTCGAAGAACTGTTGGCGAATATTGTATGAAATATATATATCACTTTCACGTGGCACACACTTTCAACACAACATACACGCCAACAGGACTGCCGACTACAGATAAGATGGCCAACAGTTTGTGACGTCACATGGCAATATGGCCGCTGTGCGTAGGCCTTGTATCTAGAAGGCTTTGCGTGAGGAAGGAACTGCTCGACAGTTGTGTTATGTGGGCTGCATGACACAGGCGAAATCTCTAACCAGGCCCCCATACTTGGCGGGAGACGCTAATCCCTACACGTTTTTACGTGATCACTGTTTACTCAAAACTGAAAAGAGCGACCCGACACGATCGACGGGCATACTAGAGATACTGCCCAATACATCTGTGCAAAGCTTTACCGGATTTTCCTAGTGATTTCCATTTCGCGACCGATCGAAACTTACTTTCTGGACAACCATCGTACATATTATGTAAACTGAAGGTGGAGGGGAGAGAAAGCAAAGGAAAGGGGAGGAAATAATGATATCAGCTGTATCCGGACTTAATGCTGAATCTGCGGCGACGAGTGAAAATGTGTGCCAAACCGAGGCGCTAACCCACAATCTCCTGCTTACTACGCAGATGCGATAACCACTGCGCCATCCGGACGCAAATGCGTGGCCCATCTCGGCGCGCTCCCTGGTTGACCCACACTCCCATCCAGCGCCACCATTTATCCGCAGTCCCCATTCATATTGTCCGTGCTCACTAATTTTAGATTCCCGCTGGAGGTCGAACGTAAGTGTACAAATGAACTGATGGTTGTGGATTCATAGCCCATCAAGGCGTCTCCATTACATGAACCTGTGGTGTCTGTTCCTTACATAATGTGTCTCTGATTGTCTGTCTGCTACCCTGATGGCGTTCTTTCCACAGTGAAAGAGCTTTCCAGTGGCTGTCGGTATACTATATGTTCCTTTTGCTGAGGCTGGATTCAAATTACACAATAAATTACACAAATCTAAAGGCTGTCGGTTAACTACATATCTAGGCATTATAGTTACCAACAACTTAAATTGGAAAGGTCACACAGATACAATGCTGTGGGAAGGCGAACCAAATACTGTGTTTTACTGCTATCGCTTATAGACGGAAAAGATCTACTAAACAAACTGCCTACACTGCGTTTTTCCCTCCTCTTCTGGAGTATTGCTGCACGATGTGGGAGCCTTACCATATAGGGTCGATGGTGGACAACGAAAAATTCAAAGAACCTAGGTCATTGTGTGCTATCTCGAAAATGGGAGAGAATGTCACTTATAAAATAAGCGATTTGGGGTGGCAATCATTAAAACAAAGGAGAAATTTTCACGGAATTTCAGCTCACTAAGTTTCTCCCCCAACTCGAAAAAATTGTGTTGACGCCCACCCACATAAGTAGAAATGATCATCGTAATAAAACAAGAGAAATCAGGGCTCGAAAGATTTAAGGGTTTCTTTTTCCTCGCGTTGTTCGAAGTGGAACGGTCGAGTCGAGAAATAGTCTGAAGATGGATCGGGAAAACACTAAGCCAGGCTCTTAAGTGTGAATTGCAGAGTAGTCGTGTAGATGAAACGGTCATCCTACCATGAAAAACACCTCGTATTTCTCTCACAGATGCACTGGAGGTGTGTGTTCGTGCCTTGTCCTACATGAAATAACACACGTCTTTTCATTAGCTATCTCCGAAAAAAAATGTTGCACTACGCCTCTCTACATGGAAGTATGCTTTGGTGGAAAATTATCGACCCAATAATTTTTTTAGCACACCACACTCCTGTTGTCCCATTATGCTTTTGATGTAGCTGATAAACATTTCTAGAACCCCAACGTCGACTCTTCTGCGAATTCAACCACGCTTAATCAGAAACAAGAGAATTTCAGGATCAGTCTCCCCGTCACTCACAAACCGCAACAGGCAGCTGTAGTAGCCACGTCGAGCACAGTTTCTTGTATTCGTCAGTCGATGCATTACCGTTGCTTTGCTAGGTTTCAGTTTTAAATCGTGCACAGCTACGTGAACAGATACAACTGGCACAATTAGTCTCAAATTCTAAAAGACTTGAACAGATGTTGTTTGTTTAACACAGGTCTAGATGCTGGGAAGTCCTTTACTAATTTATATATTGTAGAATTCCTGGGAAGACCTTTAACAAAAAATTGTCGTATGAACGTTAGATGACATTTCTCTTATGACACGGAACTTGATTATTTCAGGAACAGATACACTCGTAGTTCCTTCGTATTTACCAAAATCAACGAAACCTACACACAGGGTCAAAGACCGGGAAAATAGATACGCCACCTCCCAAAATGTCGGTGGAATGGTCCTTGCTTCACGCGGTGATCGGGAGACTGCCTGTGGGGGCATTTATACCCATGCTGTGTTCGAGATAGCGCTTATTTCGTACCCGAAACATCTATGAGGACCTCAGAATATTCTTCTAAATCCCCAGTTCCGTGGGTCTTAAAGTGAAGGTCGGTGACTTAATTTCAGTTAAATCGTTCGCTGTGCGCACACGTTAACAGCTGTAGGAGCAACTTATTTTGTCATGCGCTCATGGACTACTGAAACATATGAACTCATGACTATCGATATACTAAAAGTTTCTTTCGCACGTGTTCGATTCACAGCTCACACACAAAGACTCGGCTTACAACACCGAAAGGTCACAAGTGAGCTGGCCTACTGTCTGACCGGCGACGGTCTGTGTATCACATACCTGCACCGTATCAGAATGAACAAATGAATGCGTCTATGGAGAAGAAGGAACTCTGGGACACACTATTAAGCCATCAGTACCTAATTTAAAACACCCGGTTAGCTATTACTGGACACTAATACGGGTTGTGTCACCCCTTCACTTTTATGTCGGTTCGAACTCCGTTCTCAGTGAGGTGTCTCAAGGTTGTGGAGGAATGCCAGCCAATCCGTCCTCAAAACCCCAAAACAGAGAAGATAACGATGTTGTACACAAATGTCTGAGGTGAAGTCGACGTTCCAATTTGCACCAAAGGTTTTGCATTAGGTTCAGATCGGGAACGCAAGAACATATGGGATCATGTTGAGGTGACATAGATGTAGACAGAACCTACCAAGATTAAATATGAGACACGATGTTGTCATCTGGAAACTTCCGTCACAATTACTTTACTCATTCCTCTGACTTCCTTGTGACAAGAGTAGCTGGGTCCTAATTTCGGTTCTAGTGAAACAAACGAAGCCATATGTCGTACGTTCGTCGTTTTCACTCATACGGTGTGGACTTCTCCATAGCCCACGTACAGTCTTCTTCATTGCCTTCTATTCGCGTGTGACCCTACGTCCAGATAATGATAGATGTATTGTGGCTTGGAAGTTACTGTTCCGCTGCTAAGATCTAAGACGTGGTACCAAAGAATCACCGTTTTGTTGCTATGGTACTTTGATATCATTTGCACTGCTGACAGATCTGGTAATATTACAGGCATGCAAAATGAACACAATAGATTTGAATTTATCTAAGTGGTGCTTAAGATGGATGAGCACACCCTAAGCAGTTAAGTGATTCATTAAATATAACAGGCATAATGGTGGATAATATACTTGGTATTTATGGGGTAATTTTGTGGATAACAGCGAAAGGAGGAACTGAATGATGATTTTTCTTGCCACGTGTCAATTGTCAATTATTCATAATTTTTGTGTTTTTGTAATTTTTCACTTCAGTTTATTAACTGATTGTATGCAATAAATTTAAAGTAAATAGTCTCCAATAGTGTTCCGTAGCATTGTGAATGAAATATTTTGATGTTATTGGGAAGAAGTGTGACGTTTCTCCAAAGAAATAGCCTTAGTGCGACCTTTTCTTACTGACAACACATGTATCAAGCAGTAGCGCAGAAATTAGGTACTTCACAAGCAACAGTGAACAGAATTTAAAAAATATGCAAACGATAACGGATATACAGTTAAATGGATACGGCGCAACCGAAAGAATTGCTGAAAGCTGGTGGACACTGTGGGAGTCAACGATAATGTGATGCGCCAGGAAGGACGCATGTGGACGAACGTGGCTGCAAGACGAGGGTTTCTCATCACAAGTGTGTGAGACAAGGACTTTTTGTATAAGTGGTTAATATATCCAGTTTTGTGACTGCTGTTTCGCATGCAGCGTGCTTATGTCCAATGAATGAGGGATGGACAGCCAGATGGTGACAATGTGTCTCTCGAAATGCGAACTGCATGTTTTCACTGTTTTAACGTGATTATATGCTAATTAATTACAGGGATTGACTAAATAACCTCTTCTTTCATTCCACAACACGGTAATATTAAAATGTTTTTTAATAATCTACCAACGTCTGTATAGTCGTATTTTCCAAGAGTCCGTGTTCAGTCGTGATAACGTTGACGGATGTTAGATCCTGCTGTATTTATTACTTTATTGTTATTTCATTACTTCGCAGTATAGTACACGTGGGTCTTGAGCGGTACATCGCTTTTCTTTGACCCTGGACATGTACAAAACACAAAGACGTTAATTCTAAAAATTTGAAAATATTAAATGGCTCTGAGCACTATGGGACTTAACATCTGAGGTCATCAGTCCCCTAGAACTTAGAACTACTTAAACCTAACTAACCTAAGAACATCACACACATCCATGCCCGAGGCAGGATTCGAACCTACGGCCGTAGCGGTCGCGCGGTTTCAGACTGAAGCGCCTAGGACTAATATTAAATATTTTAACGTTGTTAAACATAAGTAAAAACGTGTTTTTTTTTAGTAGGATCAGTTGGCGATATTATTTATAAAAACGGAGAACTTGACTTAATTGAAAGCACAGGAAATGAACGTGGCGTCGAATCCCATGGCCTCGTGTTCGATGGCCAATCGGTGCCAGTATTTTTGTCGGTCCTCCACAAACGTAGAGCTGAACCATAGTTCGGGGTCCACGTTCAACTGCAGCTCTCCCTATAACTATCTGTGTGAGTCAGTTCAAAGGCAGAGCACGGCAACGAATACCACCTCCAACAGCACCTAAGGACGGCGGTGTTCAAACCAACCTCCGTGTTGATGATTGCTTTTTCATTGAAGCTGTTAGTCAGGGAGATTTATTTTGAAAAGAAGTGGGATGGAGGAAGTATTCGATACAAGACGTAATTCAGCTGTATAATATCTGATACATACACCGGTTAGCGTGAGAACACCGAACTTAGGTGCTGTCGGGCGTGGCCGGCACTTGGATGGGTGACCATCCAGCGGCCATGCGCTGTTGCCATTTTTCGGGGTGCACTCAGCCTCGTGATGCCAATTGAGGAGCTACTCGAGCGAATAGTAGCGGCTCCGGTCAAAGAAAGCCATCATAATGACCGGGAGAGCGGTGTGCTGACCACATGCTCCTCCTATCCACATCCTCAACTGAGGATGACACGGCGGTCGGATGGTCCCTATGGGCCACTTGTGGCCAGAAGACGGAGTGCTATAGTATCCCATACACAGTCCAATTCGTTATTGTGAAGAGAAGCGCGAAGAAGAACGATGACATCTTCAACTTTTGTAGTCCTGTCTTCCTCAGTTGCGTGTAATATTACGGTATATTGATAATTTTTACTTATGGACCGTCTGACAGCAACTGAATATAACGCAATTTTAGTGTCATACGCTTTTCGCCTTTATTTTCTGCAAGGCATCATCAGTGGCCTGGAATATATACATATGTTAGCTATTTAATTTACATTTTTGTCACTGTGCCTATAGGTTATAAACAGTTCTGGTGGTTGGTATTTCCTATTAAGTAGTAAGGCTTTGAACTGTACTTACAGGTTGCGTGGACAATTTCTTACATATTACGCTCCTGTTGCATTTTTGGTGTTGTTCTCCTTCTTATGAACGCCAATTTGTGGTTTTTTCCACATTCCACAGCACTATGCACTGAACGCTTGTTTTAATGCGATGTTTTGGTTTCTGTTGCCGACTGTCAAATGTTTTTGCCACAGATCGAATGTTATTGCCAAACTTATGTGTGTAACTATTGGAGTATCTGTGGTCTGTTCGTGTATGCACACACATACTCAAACACACACACAAAAGCATACACGAACAGCCCACAGATACTTCAATAGTTACACTCATAAGTTTGGCAATAACATTCGATCTTTGGCAAAAACATTTGACAGTCGGCAACAGAAACCAAAACATTGCATTAAAACAAGCGTTCAGTGCATAGTGCTGTGGAATGTGGAAAAAACCGCAAATTGGCGTTCGTAAGAAGAAAAACAACACCAAAAATGCAACAGGAGCGTAATATGTAAGAAATTGTCCACGCAACCTGTAAGTACAGTTCAAAGCCTTACTACTTAATAGGAAATACCAACCACCAGAACTGTTTATAACCTATAGGCACAGTGACAAAAATGTAAATTAAATGGCTAACATATGTACATATTCCAGGCCACTGATGATGCCTTGCAGAAAATAAAGGCGAAACGCGTATGGTACTAAAATTGTGTTTTATTCAGTTGCTGTCAGACGGTCCATAAGTAAAAATTATCAATATACCGTAATGAGAACGATGACATAGGGAGGAAGACGAATGTACTGCTAAAGTTGAAAGGCTGGGAAGGTGGATTGCATGATGATGTGGTGAAAGTTTCTTTGCGACTTCTCGTGGCTTGTAATATCCATATACGTCACTGCACACGGCAGCCACATACGGACATACGTAACTCCGACGTGGCCTGAGAGTGCAAGAGCACCGCTGAGTTTCCGCACGCGGACGCAGGAATTAGCGGTGTCCCTTAGGAAGCGAGAGTTTAACCTCATTATGAAGGCTAACGCTGTAGAGGGAACGCGGGCGGTGGGCTCGCACCTGGACAGCGACTGACGCAAGCGCGAGGCCCGTCGGCTGGGCTCAAGAGCAGGGCCCGGCTCCCCGCAGACACCGCGTTTTAATTACGCGAATTTCGGCCGCCCGCTCGGCCGAGTCTCAGTCGCCGCCGGGTCTAATTTAATTAGCAGGAGGACAGGCCGCTGCGAGCTCTGGACAGCGGACAATTGCTCGTACGTCACGTCGCAGCCGCCTGTGTCCGCGTATCATCTTCCGACCCAGCGCTCGCCTGTTTTTCCTTCCATCGTTCCCCATTCGCCGCGTTTGTCAGCGCGCTGCCAATTGCTCAAAACGCCCGCGACAATAAAATTCCCCGATCCGCTGCTCCTCCCGTCCACAAAGGGAAGCTGCCGCCGCCCGATGCTTCTGGCCAGCGTTTACGACAGGCGTGACTTCAAGCTAAGCTCGCCAATTTGCGGCTGCTGTTTTTAAATCTGGTACGCTGCAGATCCTGCCTTAAATGTGAGTTTCGTTATTTTCAAGCGATCTCCGCTCTCGGCAAAGAAGAGGATCCTTCGATGATTTTTTTACATTATCTTCGACGAAATGTTTTTATAACACAGAGTAAATCCACATGCAAAGTTCGTCTACATTTACATCCACACAAATACTCTGCGAATCACACTGAGTGGTTGGCAGAGGGTTGATAAAACCACCTTCACAATAATTCTGTTTTCCAATCTCGAACAGCGCTTGGGGAAAACAAACACACATATCTTTCCGTGCGAGCTTGGATTTCCCTTATTTTATTACAATGATCGTTTCTCCCTATGTCGGTCGGCGTCAACAAAATATTTTCGCATTCGGAAGAGAAAGTTAGTGACTGAAATTTAGTGACAAGATTCCGCTGCAACGAAAAAGGCCTTTGTTTTAATTATATCCATCCCAAATCCTGTATCATATCTGTAACGCTCTCTCCCAAACTTCTCGACAGTACAAAACGTGATGCCCTTGTTCGTACTTTCTCGATATACTCCGCTGATCCTATATAGCAATGATCCTAGAGCCCGCAACAGTACTCCAAAAAAAGGACGGACAAGCATTGTGTACGTAATTTCTTTCGTAAATATGTTACTTTTTCTAAGGGCCGGCCAGAGTGGCCGAGCGGTACTAGGCGCTACAGTCTGGAACCGCGCGACCGCTACGGTTGCAGGTTCGAATCCTGCCTCGGGCATGGATGTGTGTGATGCCCTTAGGTTAGTTAGGTTTAAGTACTTTTAAATTCTAAGGGACTGATGACCTCAGATGTGAAGTCCCGTAGTGCTCAGAGCCATTTGAACCATTTTTTGAACTTTTTCTGTGTTCTGCAAAAAAAAAAAAAAAAAAAAAAAAAAAAAAAAAAAAAAACCACGCATTATTTGGCTATCCTTCTCCACAACATTTTCTACGTGTTCTTTCCAACTTGCGTTGTTCGTAATCATAATTCTTAGTATTTAGTCGAATTTACGGCTTTTGAATCTGACTGATTTGTCATGTAACCGCACTCATGTGGATGATCTCACAATTTTCATTATTTACCGTCAAATGCCAATTTTCGCACCATACAGATATCTCTATTAAATTTTTATTGCAATTTGGTTTGATCTTCTGGTGGCTTTACTAGACGATAAACAACAACATCATCTGCAGACAACCCAAGACGGCTGCTCAGATTGTCTCCTAAATCGTTTATTTAGATAAGCAGCAGTAGAGGACCTATAACAACGTGGGGAACGCGAGAAGTCACTTCTCTTTTACTCGATGACTTTCCGTCAATTGCTACGAACTGTGATCTCTCTGACAGGAAATCACGAATCCAGTCACATAACGGACACGATATTCAATAAACACGCAATTTCACTAAGCCATTTGTGAGATACAGTGTCAAAAACATTCTGAAAATCTAGAAATACGGAATGAATTTGGATTTCCTTCTCAGTAGCACTCAACAGTTTGTGTGAATAAAGTGCTGGCTGTGTTTAAAAAGAACGATGTTTTCTACATCCGAGTCAATAGATCGTTCTCTTGGGGTTAATTCATAATGTTCGAACACAATATGTGTTCCAAAATTCTGGTTCATATCGACGTTAATGATATGGCCTTTTAATTTAGTGGATTACTCTTACTGTCTTATATTAGAGTGACTTGTGCAAGTTTCCAGTCTTGGGGTAAGGGTCTTTCGTCTAGCGAGCGTTTGCACATGATTATTAAATAGTGAGCTATTGGATCAGCATACTCTGTAAGGAACCTAATTTGTATACAGTGTGGACTGAAAAACTTCCTTTCATTAAGCGATTTAAGTTGCTTCACAACTCCGAGGACATCTACTTATAAGTTACTGATGGTGGCAGCTGTTCTTGATTCGAATTCTGTAATATTTACTTCGTTTTCTTTGCTGAAGGAATTTCGGAAGATTGTGCTTAGTAACTCTGCATTAGTTGGGCGAATCGTTAAGACTCTGGAGTATGAGCTACTTATCCTAACGGAAATGAAATAGAGTTGTTGTGGTGCCATACAGTATTGATGAAAAACTAGGCAGAACGCATCCCAATGATGGCGGCAAACCGTGTGAAGATCTCACCAATCTGCGGTCTTCTTGAAGCAACACCTCAGACTTGTACGCTCACGTGACGCCACGACCGAGTCAGCATAAGTAGACGCCGCACAAAGACGCCACCCACTCGACTTCCCAACTAGGAACGAAGTCAGACGAAGCCTCAGCGGTCTATAGTAGCTTTCGTGACCAGAAAACCACGACGCCGTGGCAGTTCAAGTTCGCTCGATGTTGCACATCAATTCAGTATACCTCCTTAAAAAAATTGATAAACTCGAACACAAATATTGACTAACAAGAAGTTGATAGTTGATGAAGTGTAGGAATTTAGGAATTTTTCCACGCTGATGGCAAGAAAAGGAATGGCGGATGAACCAAGGACGGCACGGCATGAGGCGCAGATTAGAGCAGGAAAAGACGACATGACTCAAGGAAGTCCACTAGTCTCAAACACTGTTTTAGGAAGAAATTTCTGAAAATGTACGTCTCCGGTAATACGCTGTATCGAGTTGTATCACAGATTTTGCGATTACCGGAAAAGAAGAGACTCGAAGGGATCTTGGCAGTACTGCTTTATCAGTAACTGTCCGTAATTTCACGCAACTGCAGCCACATAATGCGTTGGATTTGAAGATGGCCAGCATTAAGGCCGAATCCGGTCATCATTTTTATATAAATGTTTATTAAGATCTTGACGATTTCATTAACTGAGAAATGAAATCTCCCACACAATCAGCGAGGAAAGGAATTTGTTAGAAACACTGAAAGGAGGGGCAGGATGATAAGACGTTAATACATCACTGATTATTTTCCATGATACTTACATCAAGCAAATAACTGGGCACGTTGAGAATAGTTGCTACACCGAAGTGAATAGAATGACACTGGAGAGGCAGTTGTGACCTCAAACGTTAGAAGACAGTGTAATATTGCTACAAGAATTTTGCTATGCTGTAATCGGGTGCTAATAGTAGAATAAAAGCGGGTTAAAGCTGTGATCTGTCTGGGGAGAAGTTAATCTTGCATTACTAAGCAACTGTTTCACGACTGGGTATCTAGTCTAGGTTTACCAAGCAGACTAACATTAATGATAATCTTTTAATAGTCATACCACAACCGGTAATATATATATAAAAAGGAGAATTTAAATAACAAGAAAGAAATCAGTTTATATTTGGAAATTTATTTTTAAGATTGGTCACTGAAATTTTAGCATATTAAATTCTACTCGTAACAAGCTGGTGCCTTATTTAGGATTGTGAAAATCTTACGGAACACATCAAATATGGAGCCAAGATTGGGAGACTGCATACGACACTGCATTCATAAAATAACTCACGAAGAACATTGAAACATAAGCAAGAAGAAATTAACCACAACCAACAGATTCAGTTTTTATACCCAAAGAAATTACGTTCATACCACAATCCTGTCCGTCATGTAATTACCACACACTGGTATACTAAATTCATATTAACTCTTTGTGAAGTCTTCGCAAAAAGAATAGCTGAGGGCTACTTTGATGATTACACCACATGCTCTACGTGGTCAATTTGGTTTACACAAAGCGTACAACTCCACAATAATTTTGATAATTAAAATACATTAGATCGAAAAGCAATTGACAAAAGCAAAACCTTGAACTGGTTACTAACGTCTTACTATTAACCTGATGGGTCAAACAGTTATATAAGCACGTGGTACTGGTCTCGCAAAGTACACTCCACGTGGGTTGAACATAAAGATAAGCATAAAGAAAAGTTGCTATATTGTAAAATATTGTCCAGACGAGACGTTATAATCACACAAGCATTCACATTTAAGACTGATGAACTTAGTTAGAGTTACTGATCAACACGTGGTTCCACTTTACTCGCAAAGTAATGACAAACCAACTACCCCAAAATAATCTGAACTTCACACGAGAATTACACTACGCTGCAATTTAAGATAACCTTAGATATTTTAGAGCTAAACCCGAGATAAAGATGATTAAATTTTCAGTTAGGCTGAACTTAACAAATCCATTGTCCTATGGACTTAGCAGACACGCGCTTAGCCGGAGATCTTACCACTTCAGACGCTCGCCACCGCCAGACTGCAACTGCCTTACAGCCGAGCGTGTTTCCTGAGGGTGGCTCACAAAGACAAACGGAAGGGGCCAGAGGGGCAGCTTCCTATACCAACATGACAACGGACGGACAGAACCATACTAAGGATAGAAACCTCTCTGCTTTAAGAAAGCGTAGCTACCTGTTCCGACGTTGGTCCTACTGTTCTCTAGCAGACAGCCTTGTCTGCTACCCTCAAGCATGCAACTACAAATACATTTGCTCATTCATACTCTCACACAGAAGGGAAGGGGGATCACAGTATCTTATCATATACAGTATATAAAAGAAAGCGGATGTAGGTTCCGTATGAGACTGTGTGACATGAATTACATATAAGAATTACATATAAACTGTGCTTTAAAGTGTAGTAGTGTGACAGATCGTTCTTGTTTATGTGTAAAAGTAACACGTTCCACTGCTCAGTCTCCTCCCAGATAGTCAGAAACGCCACAGTACATTTAGCAGAGGAATTTATTCCATAAATGGCAACAGATTTAAGAAATTAAGCATGAAAGGAATCCAACAGAGACCTTTCATAACCCCAACGCTCCGGGAAAAGACTGTGCAGGGAATTTTCTGGCCATGCTAGGACATTCCCAAGCAGGCTTCTCACACCCTACTTAAACCAAAAGTGTAAAAGAAAAGGCAAAAGGACACCAGCTACTTGCTAAAACACAATAATTTCAACACATCTTTAGAATCTACCAATTTCAAACAGAAAAAAAAGAACACAATCTGTGACACCTATTTAAAAGGTAGTGTAGATCTAATTCGGTCAGCAAGTAAAAACAATGGTTCCTGTGTCATTAATATGAAAATAATTTCTGGTTGTTACCCTTATGGAGTTCACCAGTATTTGCTCATTGCAAGAGCCAACTGATCACAGGAAAATTTATGACTGTTTATTAACAAGCAAAATTTATGAAAATAGCAAAGGTGCCACAGCAATTAAAAAAAGAACATCAAATAACATCGGTATTAAAAAGCAGAACATAACAATGCACAATCCGCAAAAGCAAAAATAATGATAAGAGAAAAAATATGTTGTACAAAGTGGTTATCGCAAAAAATTCTATATCGTATAAAACTAGTAATTTGTAGAATTAAAATAACTATGTGGCACAATTTAATCACTCTCCTATATTTCAATTAGCTAGCAAACAATGAGCACTGTATCATTATCCTGAAACTTCAATAATTATGTGATTGTTACCCTTAAGGGGTTCCTCGCAATAAATATGCCCCATGCAAAGGCTAATCGATCACAGTCCAATGAGAATGAATAGCAATCTGACTGATAAACTATGCAATGCCACATGAATGAATTTACGAAACAAAATAACTCAAATCTAATACATCACACAAGAACAAACATTGATCAATAAAACAGTACAATAGTCAATATCTAATAAAAAAACACCAATAAATAAAACACCTGCAAAATACAAGAGTCAAAGTCTAAAATAAACAATAAATAGAACACCTGCAAAATACGAGAGTCAAAGTCTAAAAAAAATTAATAAATAGAACACCTGCAAAATACAAGAGTCAGTCTAGTAAACACCAATAAATCGAATCCCTGCAAAACACACGAGTCAAAGTTTCTGTGACAGAAACACACGTATATGCATTGAACTAAGAACCGTATAATCACTGTTCACTGATACACTCACTAGTTCCACTGTTCCGAGGCACAATATAAGGGGAGGGGAAGGGGGTGCGTCGCCGCAGCTGTCAGTAGGGATTTTTGTCCATCTGTTGCGTGCAATCCCGCCGTCTCTGCCCTCTCATGAAGTTTCTCTTGGTGGTCTGTGTCACGTACATCTCGATTTGGTTCCATGTTTGTGTTGTCAAATTCGTGCGGTATCCTCGATTGACACGCCAGTTTGATATTCCTGGGCAAGGATGACACTTAATGGCTCTTCTTTTGTGCCACCCTTAGCGACCAGAGAACATCGAACCATGATTTACTGTCGCTTGACAGTAGGCATCCTTCAGGAAATGTTGACAGGCGTCGTTGCAGTCTGCCAGTTTCTCTGGACAGTACCTGTCAAAAGGCTCCACGCCCCTTGTGTTGTTTCTCCGCGGCCGTCTCGTCACGGTCGCGTGCGTGTGGTGCGTTGCCAGCAGATGGATTTCCGCGCGGTGGACCGCTCGCCCATCTCAGGTCATCGCCTCGAGGAAGGGTCGCCCGGGGCGGCCGCCCATTAGCTCCAGGTACAAGGGAAAGTGTTTGCCGCGTTCTTTTGTTGTCGACCGCGCTCCCGAAGTGCCCCGGTTGACAGCGTCCCCCGCTGGGAAACCCGCCAGTTTACAACTAGTCCGGCTGCTCCCGCTGTCTCGTAAGAGTTTAGCCGGTTCGTTTTCACGTTCTCAACTGCATTCACAGAAAATTTTTTCATCGTAGTTATGTGATTACACAATGTCATACATAATACCACTTAGTATTGTCTTTCACAATTTTTAAGAACAAACGTGAGACTTAATTTATTTTTATTTATTTATTTATTTTTTTTAATTAGATGAATCGACAATATAAAATAAAATTTAAATGACTTGACAATGTAAAAAAATAAAAGTGAAATGACTTTACAATGTAAAAAAAATAAGAACTAAATGAACTGACAATATAATATTTAAATCCACATCACTAATGTGGTTCACTTACGTTTTAATAAATCCAATGCTACTTATTAATTCACTAAAATGAATAGGATTATGCCTCGTGCAAGTATAGGTCAGGAGAGCATAGGGTTCACATGTTATTTACACACACATACATGCACACCTGTTGTCTATTCTACAAACTAACTACCCATAAACATGCATTACTCAATATTCTACTTCTATCCACTACTAGTTAAGCCAATAAGCTACTTCAATGCTATTTCAACACCGTGTATATACCACTACAACATTGTTCTAATTCGTCCTCTTCTTGACGCTCGCGGCATACGTCTTGTCACATGATAAATATGGAGAAACTTTCCTTAAACATACACAGTAAAAAGAACAATGGTTATTTACACACCAAAACATTTATACCAGTTCGCACACCTGAAAAGAGACTCGCAATTATACATTTATCATACTCATATATTCACACATAAAACAGTAAGAAAATTTCATCTAAAATTATGTTATCACAAGAATTAATCACACAGTTGACTCTGAGAACGGTAAAAATGTCTGCACTATACAGATTATACTACATTTTCTTACCCATTTTGCTGCGATTTCGTTCCTTCTTTAAGTTACCTCTCGCTTCCAAATCAGTCATTTCGCCTGTGCTGGTTATTCTGGATTTATTTCTCATGAATGGCAAAATTGTGGTCACCTCTATTCTGTAAAACAGTATCATCTTAACATATTGAACTTACAACAGACACAAAAGATCCGAATCCTCCTGCAGTTTAAATGACAAATGTTTTGCTTCATCCTTATTACCTTAAACCAAGCTTTCCTTCGTTCCCATAATCAAAATTATTTAATCATCCTCTACCTTCAAGAGGGAAATTTCCTCAGTACAAATCATATAGGCTGCAGTGCATCCCGCACCAGCGAAAACAGTAAGCTGTAATGCTCACAGCATCAGCAAAACACATAAACGTCGCTTTTCTGGGACAAGTATTAACGCAGAATAAGTTTTCGAGGCTTTGGCTCAACATCAATCATGACTACAGAAAGGATCCATATTTCTGTACCATTCTCCATTTGCTCAAAAACTGCTCGTATTGACTGCCATTATAATATTTCAGAGCCACGTAAATTACACAAACCACAATTCTTCTTTCACCTTGAAGGGAATCAATATACTTACGAAATCCACAGACAGCACTTTACGTACTCAGCTATAAAGAACAAAAAGTACATATATCATCAATATTAACATATCATCGCATATTGGGAAGCCAATGGTTAAACAATCGTATTATCGCATCCTGTTTTCAAGATTCCAAACTTACTCATTCCTTTCTCAGAGTTCTCCTATCTTAAAATATTCATACAGCACGCATACTATAGTAAGAGATCCTCATTTATACTGACAGATATAGAATAGTAATAGATAGATAGTAGCACTGAAAGCAGAAAATCGGAAACAAGGCTACTAACAGCTGGGGACCTGGGTTTGCCAGACCCATAATACCCACAGATCGGATATTCCCCTGAGTTTATGCACTAATTCAGCAACGATCTTGCTTTCCTCAGGAGCGACTCTTTTCAATTTACACACAAAAAAACATAAACAGCATTTTACTCGTTCACAAAGAAACCTTTTATCTTCACGTTTGAATCAAACTAAATCCTAATTGCACAAGGAGGAAAAAAAATTAAAACACCACTTCAGTCCATCACATAGAAACATCTTTATCAGTAATTTTTACCAACATATTATTCAAAATGCATGTCACAAATTTAAACTAATCAATTCATTCTCTCCACCGTCCTGTCTACTCCCCACTGTCCTTTCTACACATTTGCCATGTCGCTCATTTGTTCCGATTGGGCGCCTTCTGCGCTGATCGTTAGTCATTGCCGGTTTTGCTCATTTCTATTTGCTGGATTATGTCTAGGGTTAGCCGGCCGAATTTCCACATCATGAGGTGCTCCGCCTACAGTCCTATTC
Source organism: Schistocerca americana (assembly GCF_021461395.2). Taxonomy (NCBI): domain Eukaryota; kingdom Metazoa; phylum Arthropoda; class Insecta; order Orthoptera; family Acrididae; genus Schistocerca; species Schistocerca americana. Next base: position 217,336,008 of record NC_060119.1, on the reverse strand, counting down.
CCACCGTGTTCACCGTGATATCGATTCTGGTTGCCGTACCTGTAGCGTTCACGATCTTGTCCACGTCCTCTATCATTTCCGTTGTTCCACCTGTGTTCGCGACTGTTACCCCAGTTTCTATACGGCCGGTCCCGATTATTGTTCCGTTCGCGTCGCGACGACCAGTCACGCCGTTGATTAGTACGACGGCCACGACTGCGATCGCGGTGCTGTGCCCCGTAATAACTTTGTGCCTTATTAGGCGGGCATTCTGCTGTACTGTATTCCAACTCTTGGAGAAGCGTCTTAAACGTTTCCACGTCCTCTTTGCATCGTCCCGCAAGAATGACGTGCCGCAAGTGCATCGGCAATTTGGTGATGCATATCCTAATTAGTTCCGCAGGCCCGTATGGGTCGTATAGGAATTGATTTGCCTGCAGCATGTGGTCGAATAGGCGTGCAGGGCTGCCGAAACCAGACTGGTTCAAATTTGGCAGCATAATTATGCCATGTTTGACCCTATCTTGTGCCGCTTCCGACCAATAGGCGGACAGAAAGGCTTGTCGAAACTCCCGAGTGGAGTTGCAGTGACGCGCTGCCGACCTCATGCGAATCGCCGGTTCGCCTTCCAAATAGCCACACATATATTCTATCTTATGTGAACTTGCCCAGTCGGGAGGAAGACAGAACTCAAATTGCTCGAGCCATGCTCGTGGATGTATTCCTTTTTGCGAATTTCGGAATATCTCAAACTTTCTCACCGTAAGGAAATGTTTGAAATCAAATCCCCGCATTTCCTCCTGGCGACGCCCTTGAATGTTTCTATTATTCTCATGTCTGCCCCTCAAATTACATTCTTTCCTGTCGTCAAAATCTCCCTCGTGGCCGGAGTCCCTCTCTGCACTGTTCGTACGGCTATTGTTAATGCTATTGACGAGTTCGGAATCACACGCCATGCGGTTTTCCAGATGCGCCACGCGTTCTTGTAATTCGCCTGTTACAGCTCTGTTTTGCCTGTTCACTTCGAACTGTCCCTTCTGAAATCTCAGAAGCGAACGCACTTCTTCGGTCTCTGCGGCCGCTACCGGTGTAGTATTGTTCTCGCTTTCCGTCAGCTTCATCGTGGCTACAGTGTCCGCTAATGCCGCAATCTTATCATCAATTTGTCTCTTGTCCTCCGCCCCAGTCTGCTTCAATTGTTCTATTTGCTGTTCCAACGCGTGGATCGCTAAACTGTTGTCCGCTATTGTGTTGCTAACGGACGTGGGACAATGCGTTTCCGCCTCTTGGACCCTCGAGAGTACCTGCTGGTGTTCCCTTTGGCATTCTTCCCTCAGCTCTTGGAAATTCCTAAGTAGCCGTTCTTCGCTTTCTTTAGATTCGGTATCGCCCCTCCGCTTGCTCTGTTCTAAAGCTTGCAGACGATCATCGATTTGTTCAAATGTACGGCCTAATTCTTTCATAATATCACTTTTTATCTCACTTGCCAGATTGTTTATTCTTTGTGAGATATCATCGGACACTCTCTGCATCGACTTGTCGACTTTATTTGTCTGCTGGATTAGTTTTTCGTCTATTTGTTCGCCTAGCTCTCGGATCGATTTTTCAGATTTATGCGTCATTTGTTCGCCTAGCTCGCGGATCGATTTTTCGGATGATTCTTTTTGTTCTCGGAACGATTTTTCTGATGATTCTTTTTGTTCTCGGAACGATTTTTCAAATGATTCTTTATTTTGTTGCAATAAGGCTTTCATGAGTTCTGCCAAATCAATTTGGTTAGTTGGAGGCAAATTAATTTGTGTCTCTGATGTGAGCCCGTTCGTCCTGTCTTGCATTTCGTCTGAAGTATTCCCCATTGCATTTTCGGAACCGCCCGACGCGTTAACATTCGAAATTAAATTATCCCCTTGGTCCATGTTGCTTAGGTTGTCGGACCGCTTACTTTTAGTTTGGTTACGTGTCTGCATTAGTGCAATTTATAACCGGTATGCGACACAATAATCAAAATAAATGTGTCTCACAAAAATTACGATAGTCACACGAAAGATACCCAACCTAGTACGCACTTTTTCACACGCAAAACAAATTTTTATCTTAGATCGAAACAGTGGAATTTACAAGCGAGAATAAAAAAAACACACAGACATATAAAACACACAAATATAAAAAACACAAGACAAACAAGGCAACGCCGATCAACAACGCCGTGAATCTTTTGAAAGTCTGCTCGAAAACAACGCAGAAGTTGTTTGAGCGCTGTAGGGGAAAAAAAATTAAGATTATAACACGCTCGCAATCTAACGTTTCAGAGATTCCAGAGTCTAGCGGAATCACAGAACAGGGTCGCCATGTGTAATATTGCTACAAGAATTTTGCTATGCTGTAATCGGGTGCTAATAGTAGAATAAAAGCGGGTTAAAGCTGTGATCTGTCTGGGGAGAAGTTAATCTTGCATTACTAAGCAACTGTTTCACGACTGGGTATCTAGTCTAGGTTTACCAAGCAGACTAACATTAATGATAATCTTTTAATAGTCATACCACAACCGGTAATATATATATAAAAAGGAGAATTTAAATAACAAGAAAGAAATCAGTTTATATTTGGAAATTTATTTTTAAGATTGGTCACTGAAATTTTAGCATATTAAATTCTACTCGTAACAAGCTGGTGCCTTATTTAGGATTGTGAAAATCTTACGGAACACATCAAATATGGAGCCAAGATTGGGAGACTGCATACGACACTGCATTCATAAAATAACTCACGAAGAACATTGAAACATAAGCAAGAAGAAATTAACCACAACCAACAGATTCAGTTTTTATACCCAAAGAAATTACGTTCATACCACAATCCTGTCCGTCATGTAATTACCACACACTGGTATACTAAATTCATATTAACTCTTTGTGAAGTCTTCGCAAAAAGAATAGCTGAGGGCTACTTTGATGATTACACCACATGCTCTACGTGGTCAATTTGGTTTACACAAAGCGTACAACTCCACAATAATTTTGATAATTAAAATACATTAGATCGAAAAGCAATTGACAAAAGCAAAACCTTGAACTGGTTACTAACGTCTTACTATTAACCTGATGGGTCAAACAGTTATATAAGCACGTGGTACTGGTCTCGCAAAGTACACTCCACGTGGGTTGAACATAAAGATAAGCATAAAGAAAAGTTGCTATATTGTAAAATATTGTCCAGACGAGACGTTATAATCACACAAGCATTCACATTTAAGACTGATGAACTTAGTTAGAGTTACTGATCAACACGTGGTTCCACTTTACTCGCAAAGTAATGACAAACCAACTACCCCAAAATAATCTGAACTTCACACGAGAATTACACTACGCTGCAATTTAAGATAACCTTAGATATTTTAGAGCTAAACCCGAGATAAAGATGATTAAATTTTCAGTTAGGCTGAACTTAACAAATCCATTGTCCTATGGACTTAGCAGACACGCGCTTAGCCGGAGATCTTACCACTTCAGACGCTCGCCACCGCCAGACTGCAACTGCCTTACAGCCGAGCGTGTTTCCTGAGGGTGGCTCACAAAGACAAACGGAAGGGGCCAGAGGGGCAGCTTCCTATACCAACATGACAACGGACGGACAGAACCATACTAAGGATAGAAACCTCTCTGCTTTAAGAAAGCGTAGCTACCTGTTCCGACGTTGGTCCTACTGTTCTCTAGCAGACAGCCTTGTCTGCTACCCTCAAGCATGCAACTACAAATACATTTGCTCATTCATACTCTCACACAGAAGGGAAGGGGGATCACAGTATCTTATCATATACAGTATATAAAAGAAAGCGGATGTAGGTTCCGTATGAGACTGTGTGACATGAATTACATATAAGAATTACATATAAACTGTGCTTTAAAGTGTAGTAGTGTGACAGATCGTTCTTGTTTATGTGTAAAAGTAACACGTTCCACTGCTCAGTCTCCTCCCAGATAGTCAGAAACGCCACAGTACATTTAGCAGAGGAATTTATTCCATAAATGGCAACAGATTTAAGAAATTAAGCATGAAAGGAATCCAACAGAGACCTTTCAACAGATGACCGCAAAAATTATCATCCTATAGATTTACCTTTGTGGTGCATTCAGGAATTTAGAAGAATGTTAGTTGGTTACTTCAACTAGACAGAGTCAATCTCGTCACCCCATGTTTCCCTAATCCGATAGTGGGTAATCAAAAACAGTAGTAGATTGAATTCAAAGCTATCTTCTTTCAGTTTCAAAAGGAATACTTATGTCTGTTGGGGTCTAATTACATTGACACAGTATTTTCAATGCCCTATGCACCAAATAAATATTCTTATACACGTGTTACTTTTCTGGCTGTTAGCCGTGATACATTACAGTAACATTTCAGTGAGAGATATTAATGCAGCACTATTACACGCATTACCCGATCAGAGTACAGATTAAGCGTAATGGCTAAATAACAATCCAGCACACGGTTTATCGGTCCTGAAGAACACGTCGCTATCTCACGTGGTCGAGACCTTGACCATGGAGTTGCTGGAGGAAGAATTCCAGCATTCACCTAATGTTTTTTATTCTTTGGGATCGTAAGTTAACTTTCGTGGGTTGTTATTCGAATCTGCTACCTGGACCTCAGTGAGTGTTGGAGTATTACTCCAAATATCGGACCAATTTTTTTTTTTAATTTTAATATGAGAAATGTCAAGTTACGGTGAGATTCGAAACCCTCGTTGAATTTCATATCTCGCAATATCTGCCTGGTTTAGTCAGCTCGCGGCTAAGAGAAAGTTAAGGGCGTGCCATTTGTTACATGACACGGTACTGTACTACTCAAATCAGCCTTGAACCTTTTTTTTTTTTTTTTTTTTTAGTATTGATTAGAAAACAGAAAATAATGTTACGTCAAGCTTGCCGCCGATGACGAACAGTAGGATACGGATTGAAATAGGCCGCGTGCTTTTCAGGAGAAGTCTTCAGGCTTTTTCTCTTAAGCGATTTAGAGAGCTCTAGAAAGCGCATTTGGTTCCCGACCCTTTGGGCTACAACCGAGCTGGTGCAGTGGCTACGGCGCCGGAACTCCGTCCGGTACCATGACGGTTCAAATGCTCAATCCACTTCCGGCCACCCAGACAAGGCTTCAGGTAAGGAAAACACAATGATAATTCCCTTCAAAATCATATTTCCCCAATTTGAGCTTGTGCTCTGTAATGATCTCGCGTCGCCGACAAGTTTATTCTTAATTTCTGTCTTACACTCCTTTCGTAGACGAAAACAGTGTCACTGACGTTCCAATTCACCACGCCTCTCGTCTGGTGTGTATGCGTGCGTGCTTGCGCTTGCGCGTGTGTGTATGTATGTGTGTGTATGTATGTGTGTGTGTGTGTGTGTGTGTGTGTGTGTGTGTGTGTGTGCGAAACATTTTTAACCGGTTACGAAGGTGTATACTTTCATAATCAAAATTATCTTCCTACAAAAATATTCACTTGGTGAAAAGCATTTACAAGCGTTCATCCAGGCAAAGGTTTCGCAACGATGTCGTAATACAAAGGGAAAAAAGTGTAAGTCCACTTATAAAAGTCAATGAAAATGTCGCAGTCATTTTCCTTCCAATTATGTTTTCTTTTAAAATGTAACCAGTCAGGATCTGTATTTCATCAAAATGAAATCAGTGTCCGCTCCCGCAGAATGAAAATGAATTCTTGCCACTGTGTCACTACTGACGTTTACCGTCATAACACAATGGTTTAGTTTTGCTGAAGTACAAACAGTGACTGACAACTTTATAAGAATGGAACATGGTCACAAGGTAAACGACCACGAAATTTTTACTTACTTTTGTGTGTTTCTTACAGCTTTTCACCTCAATATAACCAAAGTGCCGTGAGAAGATTCCGTCCATGAAAATTTGTAAATGCATCTGCTACAGTGAAGATTATTGTGTAAACGCACTGCTGCTGATGACGGCATACACTTTCCAAAAGCGTTAAAACTAGTGTTTCCACATTATGAGTGGATGAACCTACAATCTAGCCTTTTACGATCAATTCAGCCACGAACTGACTAGTGTTGTTGCTGTGGTCTTCAATCCTGAGACTGGTTTGATGCAGCTCTCTATGTTACTCTACCCTGTGCAAGCTTCTTCATCTCCCAGTACCTAATGCAACCTACATCCTTCTGAATCTGCTTAAGGTATTCATCTCTTGGTTTCCCTCTACGATTTTTACTCTCCACGCTGCCCTCGAATGCTAAATTGGTGATCCCTTGATGCCTCAGAACATGTCCTACCAACCGATCCCTTCTTCTAGTTAAGTTGTGCCACAAACCCGTCTTCTCTCCAATTCTATTCAATACCTCCTCATTAGTTACGTGATCTATCCATCTAATCTTCAGCATTCCTCTATAGCACCACATTTCGGAAGCTTCTATTCTCTTCTTGTCCAAACTATTTATCGTTCATGAGTCACTTCCATACATGGCTACACTCCACAGAAATACTTACAGAAACGGCTTCCTGACAAATTTATACTCCATGTTAGCAAATTTCTGACTAGTAACGATGATCAAAGCAAATTAAACGAAATATTTGCTAACAAAAGAGTGACGTACCGATTGTGGCGTACTCTGAAAAAAAAAGTACGAAACTGAAAAAAAACGCTTTAACTGTGAGTCAAATATATTTAGAGCCACGTCTGAGCTGTAGACATTATTACAGTTTTGTGTGCAAACAGTTGAGAGGAGGAAATATTTTCGATTTCTCGTTGCATTTCTCCATCACAGGTTGTTCAGCGTACGACAAAAAAAAAAAAAAAAAAAAAAAAAAAGAGACCGTGGAAAAAGTATCTAGCTAAAGGGAAAAAAAATCGGTGAGAGTTGTATTCTGCAATGCGAAAAACCAGAGATGAGGAATCAGCGCTGAAAACCTGTACGGTTATCGCTGTAAGTACCACAAGTCCCCAGGCGCCACTAACGAATGAAATTTTAAATCTTCATTTCGGCTTACACGTTCCGAAAACCTGTCTCGCACGGGGTCGTTCACTGTATCGATTCCGAGGTCGCGCCGCGAAGGGGGCAAGGGTTGAGGGGACGTCGCTGGAAGAGGGGGAGGGAGGAAGGGAGGGGGCATTGATGAGAGGTGGGAGGGGTGGCTGGGGGCGGAGGTGGGGGGAGGGAGGAGGGGCGGCTGCGACCCAGAGCCGGCCCACGGTCCCCAGACGGGCGAGCCCTGCCACGCGTGACAATTTAATTGCGGCGGCGCAGCGTACACAGCCGAGCGGTGCGTGCACACAGCCGACGGCTAGACTGTAGGCGCACGTGTCGCGCGCCGGTGCGTCCGCTCTAGGCGTGTGTGTGCGTGCGTGTGTGTGTCTGTGTGTGTGTGGATCTCTCGTTAGCCGCACCGACAGCGAGGCAACGGCCCCGCACACATCCGACTCAATACCCGCGGCCTCGCAACACCCTCGCGTACATGTAGCGATGGCCCTTTCGTTTGTAACGAAGGGCGTTCATTAAGATTACCGCTGAAGCAATTCATTTCAACTTTCTCCTACCGCAGTACTTTCCCGATTATTTACAGACTGACGTGACGAAAGTCACGGGATAGCGATATGCACGTATACAGATGGCAACAGTATCGTGCACACGAGGTATAAAACGGCATAGCACTGACGGAGCTGTCATTTATTGTAAGGTGATTCACGTCAAAAGATTTCGGACGTGATTATGGCCACACGGCGGGAATGGTAGTTGGAGTTACACGTATGGGTCATTCAATTTTATAACCGGTAGGCAATTCAATGTTCCGAGATCCACAGTGTCAAGAATGTGCCGAGAGTACCAAATTTCAGGCATTACCTCTCACCATGAAAAATCTACAGTACCGGTCATTAAAATTGCTACACCAAGAAGAAATGCAGATGATAAACGGGTATTCATTGGACAAATATATTATACTAGAACTGACATATGATTATGATTACTTTGGGTGCATACATCCTGAGAAATAGGTACCCAGAACAACCACGTCTGGCCGTAATAACAGCCTTGATACACCTGGGCATTCAGTCAGGTACAGCTACCCATGCAGCTTCAACACGATACCGCAATTCATCATGAGTAGTGACTGGCGTATTGTGACGAGCCAGTTGCTAGACCACCATTGACCAGACGTTTTCAATTGGTGAGACATCTGGAGAATGTGCTGGCCGGGGAGCATTCGAACATTTTCTGTATCCAGAAAGGCCCGTACAGGACCTGCAACATGCGGTCGTGCATTATCCTGCTGAAATGTAGGGTTTCGCAGGGATCGAACGAAGGGTAGAGCCACGGGTCGTAACACATCTGAAATGTAACGTCCACTGTTCAAAGTGCCGTCAATGCGAATAAGAGGTGACCGAGACGTGTAACCAATGGCACCCCATACCATCATGCCGGGTGATGTGCCAGTATGGCGATGACGATTTCACGCTCCCAATGTGCGTTCACCGCGATGTCGCCAAACACGGATGCGACCATCATGATGCTGTAAATAGAACCTGGATTCATCCGAAAAAATGACGTTTTGCCATTCGTGCACTCAGGTTCGTCGTTGAGTGCACCATCGCAGGCGCTTCTGTCAGTGATGCAGCGTCAAGGGTAACCGCAGCCATGGTTTCCGAGCTGATAGTCCATGCTGCTGCAAACGTCGTCGAACTGTTCGTGCAGATGGTTGTTGTCTTGCAAACGTCCCCATCTGTTGACTCAGGGATCGAGACGTGACTGCACGATCCGTTACAGCCATGCTGATAATACGCCTGTCATCTCGTTTGCTAGTGATACGAGGCCGTTGGGATCCTGCACGACGTTCCGTATTACCCTCCTGAAGCAGCCGATTCCATATTCTGCTAACAGTCATTAGATCTCGACCAACGCGAGCAGCCATGTCGCGATACGATAAACCGCAGTCGCGATAGGCTACAATCCGACCTTTATCAAAGTCGGAAACGTGCTGGTACTCATTTCTCCTCCTTACGCGTGGCATCACAACAACGTGTCACTAGGCAACGCCGGTCAACTGCTGTTTGTGTATGAGAAATCGGTTGGAAACTTTCCTCAAGTCAGCATGTTGTAGGTGTCGCCTCCGTCGCCAGCCTTGTGTGAATGCTCTGAAAAGCTAATGATTTGCATATCACAGCATCTTCTTCCTGTCGGTTAAGTTTCGCGTGTGTATCACGTCATCTTCGTGGTGTAGCAATTTTAATGGCCAGTAGTGTAGCAACGCACGGCCTTCACCTAACGACCGAGAGCAGCGGCGTTTGCACTGAGCTGTCACTGCTAACAGATTAGTAACACTGCGTCAAATAACCACAGAAATCAGTGTGGCACACACGACGAACGGATCCGTTAGGACTGTGGAGCGGAATGTGGTGTTTTTAAGAGTCATCAGTCTTCTAGCTGGTGGGTCCCGCCAAGGCTTTCTCATCTGTGTCAACCCCTTCATTTCGTGCTACCATACACACCCAACAGTCTCAGTTATTTGTTGGGCACATTTGAATCCTCCTCTACAGCTTCTTCCAATACCACGGAAGTTATTCCCCACTGTATTAACATATGACATGGCCTATCATCCCGTCGCTTCTTCTTGTCATTGTTTTCCGTACGTTCCTTCCTTCACGGTTTATATGGAGAATCTCATCGATCCACCTAATTTTCAACATGCTTCTATAGCACCAAACCTCAAACTATTCTTTTCTCATTTCCGATTTTCCATAAGTCAATGATTCGCTGACACGATTCTGTGCCGCAGACGTACATTCTCAGGAATTTCTTCCTCAAATTAAGGTCAATGTTTGACAGTAGCTGATTTCTTTTGGCTAGGAGTGCCCTCTTGGCGTGTGCTTGTCTGTATTTATGTCCTCCTTGTTTCGTTCCTCACGTGTTATTTTGCATCCGAGATATCAGAATTCCTTGACTTCATCTGCTTCTTGGTCCCCAATTTTAATAATTTCATCGCTAATCTCATTTCTGCTGCTTCTCATATCTTCCGTTATTCTTCGGTTTACTGAAATCCTCTCATCTTGAATCTAATCCCACTCTTCAACCTTTCTTTTATCTCCGTCGGTGCATCTTTGATGCATAGTTTGAATACGAGAGGGCGAAAAACTGCAGTCCTGTTTTACATCCTTTTTGAGTACCTCATTCTCGGTATTGCATTCTCTCTCTCTTGCTCTCGGTTCTTTTACATATTATATACTGCCCGCTTTCGTCTGCTTGTGCATATTGTATACTCACCGTCTTTCCCTAGAGTGTTTTCTCCTTTCTTCTGTAGCATCACATGTCAAATGCTTCCATTCTCTTCTTGCCTGTGCTGTCTATCATTCCAAGTTTTTATTTCCTTAAGAAGCCACATTCTAGACACATATCTTCAGAAAGTTGACTAGCATGGAGAGATGAAGCAACCACAAAACACTACCGTTTTCTAAAGATAAGAGAATATTTATTTATTTTTTGTTACCTGAACATGATTCTCCACCTTCACGTCATCTTTTGTTAGTGAATATTTCTGTACAAAAGCGATACAAGTATGGCTGGTTTCACACGTTATTATTTCCGATGGAAACCGACGATATCAGCTCTCAGTTTTGTGCGATTCCTCACAGTAACACACATAATACACTCCTGGAAATTGAAATAAGAACACCGTGAATTCATTGTCGCAGGAAGGGGAAACTTTATTGACACATTCCTGGGGTCAGATACATCACATGATCACACTGACAGAACCACAGGCACATAGACACAGGCAACAGAGCATGCTCAATGTCGGCACTAGTGCAGTGTATATCCACCTTTCGCAGCAATGCAGGCTGCTATTCTCCCATGGAGACGATCGTAGAGATGCTGGATGTAGTCCTGTGGAACGGCTTGCCATGCCATTTCCACCTGGCGCCTCAGTTGGACCAGCGTTCGTGCTGGACGTGCAGACCGCGTGAGACGACGCTTCATCCAGTCCCAAACATGCTCAATGGGGGACAGATCCGGAGATCTTGCTGGCCAGGGTAGTTGACTTACACCTTCTAGAGCACGTTGGGTGGCACGGGATACATGCGGACATGCATTGTTCTGTTGGAACAGCAAGTTCCCTTGCCGGTCTAGGAATGGTAGAACGATGGGTTTGATGACGGTTTGGATGTACCGTGCACTATTCAGTGTCCCCTCGACGATCACCAGTGGTGTACGGCCAGTGTAGGAGATCGCTCCCCACACCATGATGCCGGGTGTTGGCCCTGTGTGCCTCGGTCGTATGCAGTCCTGATTGTGGCGCTCACCTGCACGGCGCCAAACACGCATACGACCATCATTGGCACCAAGGCAGAAGCTACTCTCATCGCTGAAGACGACACGTCTCCATTCGTCCCTCCATTCACGCCTGTCGCGACACCACTGGAGGCGGGCTGCGCGATGTTGGGGCGTGAGCGGAAGACGGCCTAACGGTGTGCGGGACCGTAGCCCAGCTTCATGGAGACGGTTGCGAATGGTCCTCGCCGATACCCCAGGAGCAACAGTGTCCCAAATTTGCTGGGAAGTGGCGGTGCGGTCCCCTACGGCACTGCGTAGGATCCTACGGTCTTGGCGTGCATCCGTGCGTCGCTGCGGTCCGGTCCCAGGTCGACGGGCACGTGCACCTTCCGCCGACCACTGGCGACAACATCGATGAATTGTGGAGACCTCACGCCCCACGTGTTGAGCAATTCGGCGGTACGTCCACGCGGCCTCCCGCATGCCCACTATACGCCCTCGCTCAAAGTCCGTCAACTGCACATTCGGTTCACGTCCACGCTGTCGCGGCATGCTACCAGTGTTAAAGACTGCGATGGAGCTCCGTATGCCACGGCAAACTGGCTGACACTGACGGCGGCGGTGCACAAATGCTGCGCAGCTAGCGCCATTCGACGGCCAACACCGCGGTTCCTGGTGTGTCCGCTGTGCCGTGCGTGTGATCATTGCTTGTACAGCCCTCTCGCAGTGTCCGGAGCAAGTATGGTGGGTCTGACACACCGGTGTCAATGTGTTCTTTTTTCCATTTCCAGGAGTGTATATGAACTTGATTTAGTAAAGTGTGATGCTGTTGCACACGTTATGTCATGAGGGCCTGTCAGCTGCGAATTGGCAAGAAACATCCATTTCTTTGAATGAAAAAAATAGTTTTTTACACGTAAGTAATAATAACGATGCTGAAAATCCTAGTAATATTGGTTGTAAGTGAAATGAAGTGAGATAACGAATGAAAAAACATTAAAAAGAATAAGTGAGGAAAAAAGTTTGTGGATGATCTTTATCAGAAGAAGGGACAGATTAATAGCACCTCCGCTACGGCAGGTGCAGTTAACCGGGATTCTAATGATCCTAGAACAGCTAGCTACTACAGGTGACGTATCTCGTGTTTTGTTTTTTGTCTATCGTATTTCCACTGTGTATATATGGTCTTCTGACTGGCAGTGGTAGGGTGCGTGTTATAGTATCGACGGGGTATTCTATGTTCCCCACTCCTCGTTTTGAATTTTATGAGATACATCTTCTCACAGTGTTCACTGACGCAGGCGGTATATCTCGCACATGTCAATGAGTGTAAAACATGAAAGACGTCGCCGATACCATAGCGTGCACCCTATCACTGGTAGAAGACTACATACAGTCAGTGGAAATGCGATAGACGAAAAACAAAAGAACTGACGTGTAACATCTGAATAAATTGTCGCGTTGTCGATAGCAACACACGAAAGGAACACAATCAGGAGTGATAAAGAAACGTCTCGTACATCCAGGGAAAGTTGGCTCTCTCATGTATGCAGACCAGAAGAAAGTACTTCTCAGTTTTTTTGGGAAAATAATTTGTCAGTAATTACCCTTTTCATCAGGCAAAAGTTTTAACAATAGCTTTTTACTCGCTTGCTTTAATTTAATATCGCTGCAGAGCGTACAATAGAAATTTCAGCAGCTTCCATCTATCAAACTGGCAGGGTGGCGGTGGTTACAAGTCTGTGGAGAGAGGGAGGAGAGAGAATATGAGGGTAAGAGGGGTGGGAGGGTAGACTTAGCGTTTCGGTGGGGTGGGAGAGCGGTGAAGGGCAGAGAGGAAGGGGTGAGGAGTTGCAGAACCAGGCCACTCAGTCATCAGTCACAGTAGCAAGGCCACGTAATTCTTTTGGCCCTCAGTCTAACACTTAAAGGAAAATTGACACTAGAACGCACCGTACCACAAATACACTTTCCTCTGGTTCATCGAGGGGAAACCAACGTAGAGCTACCCGCGTTCCGAAGGTTGATTTCAACACCGTCCTGTTTTATGCCAGGTCTGGTTCTACTTGAGGTGGTGTTCTCTAACCCTTCTTTGACCTTTGGACACGTTTATTGATCTAGTTACGTTCGGTTACACAGTGTAGCGTGAGCGCCGAACCATGAAGAATTCGTGAATGTTTCACATTAACAAATCAGTAATATACGTAAAACAAATAAATAAAATTTAAAAATATAAAATATGTTATATGGCGACTAAAGATAGAACCTTTGGCCGTTGTATATGAAACCTGAAACTTACTGACTGTGCAACTAAACTATTCTGAGTGGTCCGAAACATTAATCTGCCTTCAACATTTAACCAGCCCTTCGCTCGTTGATGTTCCATGTCTGGGGAAAATATTTACAAGCATTTCTCCTTGTCAATGTTAGTTCCATTTTCCAGCAGAGAACAAGACGATTATTTGCCACTATTAGGTATATATTTATTATTTTATATGCCCAGTTGTCATTTCTGTCACACTATTCTGGTTTTCCGTCACATGAGATGAGAAAGTTGTGAGCCGCATCAACTTGTGTCGTGGTATTGCGCCATCTTCAACCCTCCTTCCTAACACATGAGCGTTTTTACCTGTACAAATATTTCACTTCATCGTCCTTTCGAGTCTTCTCATGAAATCAGTAAACCCTCCTCCCATGCTACAATTTTACTGCTTCAACAGCGAAAATGCAGCACGCAATAAACTTTTTCGTTTTTTTTTTGTGAAGGGCGGAGCGGAGGGGTGGGGGTGTGGGGGTGGGGGAGGGGGGGAGGTAAGAAGTTTTGAAATGATTTGAAACTGTGCGAAAAGTTTGTTGGAAGTCGCTAAATGTTCACAATGTCCAATACGGGATGAATGTAGTCTGGGTAATTTGCGCGCCGTGAGCTAGACTGCTTGAAGACATCACACTGTTTATAGCTTTAATACTGTGTTGTGTTAAGCTATTGTGGTAAGCCTTTAATGTAAGATTATATCACGTAATGAGAAGATTATGACGATTGTGGTGTCACCGCCAGACACCACACTTGCTAGGTGGTAGCTTTAAATCGGCCGCGGTCCATTAGTACATGTTGGACCCGCGTGTCGCCACTGTGTGATCGCAGACCGAGCGCCACCACAAGGCAGGTCTCGAGATACGGGATAGCACTCGCCCCAGTTGTACGGACGACGTAGCTAGCGATGCACACTGACGAAGCCTCGCTCATTTGCAGAGCAGATAGTTAGAATAGCCTTCAGCTAAGTCAATGGCTACGACCTAGCAAGGAGCCATTAGTAACATTGCATGTATCTAAAGAGTCTCACTTGTATCGCCACAATCTCCAGATGTACCAAAAGGATGGATTAAAGTTAAGTATTCCAGAAGCTACGTACTTTTCTTTATAGCATTCATTACGTATCCTGTTTCAGACCTCACGCCATCCTGCTTTAGCTTAGCGCGTGCCTTTCGGCTTCCTCTCATTGTGTCTAGGCTGTCTTGTCTAGACACAACAACAATATTTTAAATTCGGTCGGTAACTATACGAAATACTGAAAATCAAATTTTTGTTGCCCATAGAAGGCGTTACAAAGGTAACTGTTTTAGACGTAGTGATACAGATGAGACTACTAGCTTAGTTATATTTGTAAACAGAAATGTAAACGTAGACACATTTTTCTCCCTTCTTCTCCACATGTGAATGGCTTGCAGGAAGAAAGACTGTCGGCAGCCCTTTCTACGTTACTACGCGAGTCTTATGTTGGAGGAACTATTACGTTCATTGACCCGTTCTGATAGGTAGGCTCTCGGATCCGTGAACCACAACATCGTTCTGGTTAGTTGAAATTATTGTGACCCTCTCGTAGTGATGAAACAATCTTGCGACGTATCATGCATTGTTTTTTTGGATCTTTTCACTCTCATCTGTTAGCAAAAACATGGTAATTGTCCCTGACTAACGCAGATTACTTAAGAACTGATCGAACGAGGCTCTTACAGGGGGGCTCTTCCATGGGTCATTATTTCAAGCAAACGAACATATTTCTAGTACAGTCAGAAATACTTTATTCAGACACACTATGTCATTCATTATATTGGCATCGGTGAGCAACAGTGCCGTCTTACAACAATGCACAATCCACACTTTGATACTAATATTAGAAAGATGAAAGTAATTCCGTGGCGTTTTGATCACTGGACCGTGTAATCTCCCCACGGAAAATTACCCTCTACCACGCAATAATTAATAATTATCAATCAAATCATCCACATTTATTCACTTTTGGAAAGTATCTTATCGGATTTTCTAGTAATATATGCGCCGACAGCTCGTCGACGCCAAGGTATTTTTCTAGTACGTTTATTCTTTGGAAGAACAGAGATACATATATGTATTCTCCATGGTTGTTATAGACGGGTAACGAGGACAGCTTCGGAATTATCTGTTGGAAGATTGTCGGGTTGCTAAAAGAGACATATTTGCTCTTCTTCTCGCTAAAGCGAGCTATTAACGTTTGTGCCACTAGCGGGTTATTTGAAGAGAGAGAAAAACTGTAAATGCAAATTAAGTAAGACTTGGAGTCAACAGAAAACGGAACATGTAATGGAGATGGATTGAATATACAATTTTCCTCAAAAATAAGGTTTGTGACCCTTTTATTCTAGAGTGAATGACGAATGAGTTCTTTGTCTGAATCATTGATGATTGTCTTGGCCCTGTAATTAATGGGGAAGTTTCAGCTGTGACGAAGAGAGCCTGCAATCGACAAGTCTTTATAAAAAATCGTCTAAAAAGGCTTCGGACACATCTGAAATTCAAAATCTGTCGTAAAAGGAACGAATTGTTCAAACGATCGATTTTCCCATCTGAATGCAGCGCTTAACAATAATAATAGATATAAAGATCTTTTACAGCAAGCCAGCCGCTGAATGTTAAGACGAAGGGCTCCACCAGAGATTCTATTGGGCTGATTTCACGTAATGAAATATTATATTTAAAATCGTACAGAGAAAAGAGAGAGAGAGAGAGAGTGAATGAAATTAGAGAAAATACTCAGAATCCTCCATTAGTATAATTGTTTGCCTGTCTTATCACGGATCAGCCTAAAGACAAAACAGGAGGCCCTTACTTTACGGTACAGATTTATGTGTGAGAGTGAAGGAATCATAAAGGCAACAAATACACGTCTTTACAGACAAAACATTACACCAAGTTAGCGGCAAGCTGCATTCCCAAGAACAATATATAATTCATTATAACCGGTCGACAGATTTCGACGATATTTGGTATGGAAATAGCTTGAACCAGAAGGAAGAACGTAGGATACGTTAGAAAGGCAGTAGTCCAAAATATTTATTGATTTTAAGAATATTACGAGAATTAATTAAAAATGTTTTATCTTTGAAAAAATTATTTACCCTTTGACTTTTGAACTTGATAATATTCATGAAAATGCTGTTATTGGTTGATATTTTCTACGTAATACGATTGTGGATGATGAATGCAATGCTTACACAGTCCTCATCGTCTTTAATCCATACCTCTACCCTGTTGTTATTAAATGTTAAAGAAACTCTTTTACGTTTTAACGGCGAAACAGATGAATCTATTGCAGTGGAAGTTTTTTATGGAAACACTTTGAACCCTGAACTTCAAATAGGATCCTAAAACAGTGAAGTAGGAAAAGTAACATTTTCTTTACATCAGTCAATATAAACTACGTTAAAAAATTAAACACCTTACTCACTCGCCATCACTCACCATAACAAAAGTACTGATGTGCGAGGGCAGCAGCTGAGAACATCTAGTCATCCATATCACTAAACGTCTATAACGCTCAGCGAGTTCTAGTTGCAAGCTGCCTATCTAACATACTTCAGGAGTAACAAAAAATGATTTTCAGTATTTTATATAATTACTGACAAACTATAAAAAACTGAAACGCTGTCATAACCAGCTCGTAAGAGGTGTAATCTGAAGTTAAAGACCTGACACAGTAAGTCAAGTATGAAAGTTAAAAACTGTCTGTATATCTTAAGTCAGCCCAAGTCATGGCGCGCAAATTACCGAGACTACATTCACCCGCTGTTTCAGAATGAGAGCACTTAGCGACTTGCAACGAACGTTACACATCATTTCAAACTATTTAGAAATATTTTCTCGCTGAAACCCCCCACAAAATAATGAAAAGTAGAAAGTTCATCGCTTACTACAATTTCACTGTTCATATAATAAAATTTCAACATCACGCAAGAGATTTTCAGTTTATTACTTATCGGCCATTGAATCTACCCGCAAAACATTTTGTGGTCAGTATCCAAATTAACCACTGAATGCACCTGCAAAAGTATATCATTCTAAAATACACAGTATCGGAGACATGGCGTTATAATAAGTGAGATGCGCGAGTAACTAGCTGCTCTTAAAGTGAAGTGTTAATTCCTTTCTTCAAATTTTTTTTTTTTTTTTTTTTTTTTTTTTTTTTTTTTTTTTTTTTTTTTTTTTTTTTTTTGGTGGGGAGGGGGGAGAGAAGGACGGGCGTTTCTGGTAGTTCGTGTTTCCCTATTATTCTCGCGAGCGATAAATCTGTCTCTAATCAGCCATTCTCATTAATGGATTTTTGTAATCGTCCTATCTTAAAGCACTCCCGACAGAAGTTACTAGTTCTGTGAAAACTGTGCCTGATTGACGCGACTGATGGTCAATAGCGCAGCCAAATAATAACGGGTCGTTTCCTCTATTTACACGCATTACACAACATCTTTACGTATTATAAATTTAAGTCCGCCGCCTAGTTTTTCTGTCTGCATATGAATGCTAATCTTAGGAGCTACTGCAGAGATTTTGATACATTTTTTGCTAACAGACAACCTTATTCACGGTGGGTTTTGCGTATACAATCTATTATCGCTACGCTACACTAGTCATCCAGTTGTAGATACATAAGGAACCCGCGGGAAGCAAGGGAGAGGTGGGGGAGAGGGTCACTAGTTCATTTAGATTAATAGTCTGGGTCCCAGAT
This sequence comes from Schistocerca americana, assembly GCF_021461395.2. NCBI lineage: Eukaryota > Metazoa > Arthropoda > Insecta > Orthoptera > Acrididae > Schistocerca > Schistocerca americana. Next base: position 217,317,704 of record NC_060119.1, on the reverse strand, counting down.
TTTGTGCGACACAATGATTATGCGTGAGTCTCTCTGCATTACGTGTTAAATTTCTAACAACACGTCCCTGCACACATCTGTGCGCCCTGCGAACATCCAGCCTCGTAGAGCTGCAGTTACTTTCCGCCAGGTTCTTTCTGGAGAAGCAGGGAAAAGTTCAGGAGGTGGTAGAATATATTAATTCAAATAAAACGTGCCATATAACATGCATCCAATTTTTATACGTTACCGGGGTACACGAAAGTTACAGTGCTAACTTTTCATTTCTCGTATCAGTACTCCAGATGCTATGAGTTTATTTAGAAATCGTTATTTTTATATCTAAATTCAACTTGTAACGTCGTACTTGACATTGCGTGACTGAACCTTTTTGTAAATATTTAGCGTGATGTGATAGATAACTAATTTATTGAGACTTATGTTAGTGCATTGCCTTACAGGGCTCTTGAAAGCGAGCTTCCAGCATTATTGACAAAGTTTCTTTTGACTACAAGGATGGACATGTTCATACAGCATGATGAGCTCGAGTACATTCTATTCATCAGGTGGTACAGCGACTAAACCTAACATTCCCCCCAAGATGGCTCGGCAGACATTGTCACAGTTCTTGGCCACCAAGGTCCCCGCATTTTGTCCCTTTGGATTTTAATATGTGAGGATGTTCGGAAGTCGAAGACTGCAAAGAAAAGTAAGCACAAGAGGCGAACTGATAATTCGTATTATGAATGATGCTGCTCTCATAAAAGAACGCGAAGCCAACATCAGAAGAGCTACACGTCGTGTTGTTAACAGAAGTTGAAAGCGCATACTTAGGAACTAGACTTCTACAGGAAATATGCCCCTTTCACGTGTAATACAATTTCGCTGATATGTACGAACGATGCAAGGTGACATCAAAGGTTCCCATTAAGTTCGAATTAAGAATCCATCCACTTCTCAAAATTCCTCTTTTACAGCATGCTGTGTATACGAACAATTATTTCAACAGATGCACCTGATATCCTTTTAAGGACTGGCTAATTTCCTATTGTAACAGAAACTGTGAGTTCGAAGCCGGCACGCTCTCTCCGCGGCTGGGTCTAGAACAAGAACAATGCGTCCTTCTTCGTCCGCCTTTGAAATACCTTGCCCTCTGTGTGCTACTAAAACGCCAGCCGCTACTCTCATTCATTTTTCACCCTCCTGCGGACTTCCATTTCAAATAATTTCCTTTCATCACGCATCCGTGAGTAATCTCTATTTCCATTATCGCCCCCCCCCCCCCCCCGTCACCCCATCCTTGGGCCGGGGCACTCCCTCCTTCTTCCATGACCCCCATACATTCGAGTAATTATGCACGTCGGGACTGGAAGTAGAGAGAGAACTTCACAGGACATACAAAGGCAACACGGAAACAGCTTTTGCTGGAGTATCTGAAAACACACTGTCATCGCTGCTACAGACTATGGGCGATGGCAATATGTAATTCCAATAAAGACAGCAGCTCGCACTTACAAAACAGTTCATTCAATAAAAAGAGTATACAAGGTGTAAATTTTAAGTTGACAAACCAGAATAACTCGAAAAATAAGCTTCACACGAAAAAATGTATAGAATCCAAAGTTGATTATTTTGGAGGGGGACATCTGCTAGAGCTAAAATTAGCCCGCCACCCCAGCCCACTGGGGGTGGGGCGGGAGGCAACTTTCAAATCTGAAATGGGAACCCCCATTTTTTATTGAAGAATCAGATTCTACATAAAAAACTACGTACGTACATTTTGCCTTAAACATTTCTTTTGATTCTTGGTAGTTGGCGTTGTAATTCAAGAAAATCGATGTTCTCATATTTGCGTGGAATATTGTTACGGATAAATAAAAAATACTTCTTTACTTCGTAAATTTTGATTAGCTGAAACTAAAACTCTCCCTCTCTCTCTCTCTCTCCATAGGGTGGAGTTTCAGAGAGAGGAATTAGAGTTTTACAAATGTTTACCCAAACAAGAGTGATTACTCCGAATCTAATAAAAAATTAGGTTCGTGCGTTAGTTAGTTTCTTAGTTAATGAGTTCACTCGTTAGTAAGTAGGACATTTGGTTAGTTAATTAGCTAGTCAGATGATTTGTTTGATAATTAAAAGTTGTGTGGCCTCATGACCATGAAACAAACAAAACTTATCCGAATCTGCGGAAAAAATTAATATTTGGGTCAACATTTGTAAAACTCTAATTCCTCTCTCTCAAACCCCACCCAATGGCGACAGAGGGAGAGTTTTAGTTATAGCGAATCAAAATTTACGAAGTAAATAAATAGTTTTTATCTATCCGTAACAGTTTTCCATTCAAAAATGAGGACACGGATTTTCTTGAATTACAGCACCCACTACCAAAAATCAAAACAAATGTTTAAGACAAAATGTACACACACACTCAACAACACACTCACGCAAAAGTAGTTTCATCTGTCTGAGACTGCAGGCATGTGTGCAATTTGCGTTTGTGTGTGTGTGTGTGTGTGTGTTTGTGTGTGTCTACTGCTGACAAAAGCCATAATGACAGAAAGCCGTAACTGTGTGAATCTTTTTGTTGTGCCTATCGCGACTCAGCATCTCCGCTATTGGTGAGTAGCAACTTTCCTTCTTTGGTACTGTCTTAATAAGTAACTGTATGGCAAATTGACGAAAGTAAAAGTGAACGATGTAGAGCACTGTCTGTTATGTAATCAGCTAATCGTAACGTAATTCTTTGATAGCTTAATATTTTTCCAGCTGCTGTATAATCTGAACATCTTACCTGGTATTCCAGGCTTCCGTTTCTAAAGCTTGGCAGCTCACTCACCTGGAACAGAGAAACAGAACTGTTTGATTACCACGAAGCCTCTTTTTGGCTCACAAATTTGTTTTAAATGCTATGGTGTATGAAAGTATGAATATACCGCTGTTAATTTATCTACCAGTTCATTTGTAATTGTACGAATCTGTAGTCCTGCACGATATAACTGTATAAACATCTCAGTAGCGTCCCTGACGATATCAAGTTGTCGACGCAGTTAGAAAAAGACGGAACCTTACAGTTTCCTTGAGGTCCTCGTCCACCGAAATTCAAAAGGATGTTTCAGTCATAGTGTGTACAGGACACCATCTCATATAAATTCGCATCATCTGCTCTTTCTCAGCTGCCACCACCACCACCCAACCCAATAATTCACTGTTATAAGTAGCTTGAATCATAGAAAGAAGGAAGCTTTTCTGATGCCGAAACGTTGTCATAAGAACTGAATCACCGTAATATCGCACTCAACATTACTATCGAAACCGTGAAGACGTTGACTGCTTCTACAGACTGACAACAGCACGCTGGTATTGCAGTGGGACGTGAGCACTCAAAGCACACTCGTATGAGTTCTCTCCACTCACTTTGCTTCAACGGTAGCTGTGTTACTGTCGCATATCTGTCATGGCCATAGTTCCGTTGATTACAACCTCGTGGTTGTAATGAGGATAGCTATGATCTTACGAATCTGCTAAACTATTGGCAGCGAATAAATATGTATGTTTTCGGCACGCCATAATACTTTTTCTGTCATAATGTAATGTGTACCACACTTTATCACCATGAAATGATTACCTGCAGTCAAAATTCAATGTAAACGCACTGTCATAGCATGTTTGTCTTTCTCAGTGCTCACTCCATGCCAGACCGACATTCGTCCACATAAATGAGGTAATTCCTTAGCGTTAGCCTTCTCGGGGGTGTCTTGTTCGAATGCTAGCCAAGCAGAGGCCAGGAAAGGCAACGCTTCATTATAAGGGCGTGCTCAAGACAGCCAATTGGAGAGGAGAAAATGTATTTCTGTCGTTTCATCTCATCCCCCACGCATCCAGCGCTTGATCGTGGAGTAATATGAATTGCTCAGTTGGGTTGGTATTGCACCACATAGGACTTTCGACAACGTTCAGTTAGCCATGAGTAACATAACACTCACTAAATGCCTATTGTAAGAATGGCTACCACTAACAATCACGTAAAGGGGATTTTAGAAGGTATCCGCAAGTCCCGATTTCAGTTGGTAAGAGCTGATGGTAGATTTAGAGCGTGCCGCAAGCCATGAACCCAGGTTGTCTACAGGGCATTGTGCTGTGCGTTTCTGCCACTCTGTGGTTCAGTGACAGAGAAGATTAGCCGACCATGAAAAGACATAACGTCAAGTCATTCTTCAGGCATGAAGCAACAAGCTGGGGCAAATAAAAACGGCCCAAATGTATAGATACGATTGGACGTGAATGTATGCATGGAACCACATACCGTTACGTGCACATTGCGTGTACACCCGCTACGCGATCCCCACCGGTTCAGATCCTAGTGCGGGCTGTGTCAGTGTGAGTGAAGTTGTTATCAGAGGTCAGTCTGTTCGCAACCCTAGCTGGTCACTTGATCTGTCAGTGTGCGTTTACTTTGCCTTAAGTCTAAAGTGTATCGTAATAACCCTCATAGTCTTCAGGAACTGCAGCAGGACATTTCGGATGATACTGCAGCATATCCAGAAGTCCATCTTCGATCCGCCTTCAGCACGTTGCTGACGAGGGCCCACAAGTGCCAAGAGGTGAGTGCTGCCCACTTTCAACTTCAGCTATAGTCCCGTTAGTACTGTATTTTCTTTCTTCTGCTGTGTTTCCCTGTACCCGAAACTTTCTCCGGGCCACTTTTATTTTGCCCACCCTGTACAATATGCTTACCAATTAGGTCTATGAAAGAGACCGCAGAGCACCAGCTGTTTAAAAAATACCGTGAGAGTGAGGGTAGTATTATGTCGCGCAGGCTGTGCACCCGATAGAGCAGCTCAGCTGTGAACATTTGAAGTGTTTGAGATTACGCTATCTGGAGAAATTGGTGATAGCCGATCAAGCATTGGAGAATGAGCGCGAAGTTGTCACAACATATCCTAATGCTTTTTTGGGATGGCATAATAAAAGCTAAGTATCAAAATATCTGCCATCGTCGTCACTAAAGATGGTGGTTTGCAAATGAGTGCAGCGCGGAATCCACGAGATTAAAGCGGCCACAACAGACGCCAGTCGAAGACACTTATGGTTTGAGATCCACTGATGTTACAGCCGATACTGTGTCTGTACACTAACGCAACCAGCAACCACATAGCAGAATTATTCGTGAACACGAGGCACATCGCACTATGGTCTCCCAAGTTCTTGAAAAACTCGCCTTTCGTCCGTGTGTCTATAAACACATAATATCACTCCTTTATCAACAAACATTGCACTTGCTTTATCAAGATAATATCAATCACCTTCCGACCATGAAATCACCCTGAAATGTGCCCTTGTGTACAACCCTAACTCACCTATCCCAACCCAAATAAAGACTACAAACCACCCTTCTCTTGTCCTGCTGACATGCCATTTATCTCCTAGCACTTGTATGCCACCTAACATTAGCTATAAACATATACATTCCATATCCTTTTCCAGGTAACATACTCTCCAACACTTCCCGCATTGCAACCACTACTCATAGTAACTAGAAGCTCACAGGCTATCACCAGTAGTGAGTATACATCACCTCACCATCATCGCGTGCCATAAGCATCACCTATTTTACCTCTTCAATTTTTTTACACTAAAATTGTAAATTGTGTACTGCAATTACTCAAAAGTGGCATTATGTCAGAAAGTAAGTCGTTTATAAAGTCATATAACATTTCTAAAATCTCATACTAACTTTCAGTACGCTGCACGTGATCAACATATGACAGATGTTACTTCATGCGGTATTCTCCACTTTTCGTCTTCATGACATTGCAATGAATATTACTACCTTTTTACTCAGCCAATATCGAGTATTTAACATTTTCGTGAGTCAGTTAGTGGGCACCAAAAACTAGCATCGTGTATATTAGGACACGCATGTATAGGATCTGGTTACATAACACAATAAGCTTTTACTCGTCTCGATTCTGTTGCGGGGGAAGGCACTTAGCAATAGACACCAGATTAAACTACCTGTCACAATTAAGTGCGTAGTTGTACAACACACACCAATGAGTTGTAATTAAAAAAGAATATTAAAACTGTGGAGTAATTTTTTGTTTCGTAAGTGATAACGTATACTGTGCTCATCAGAAACGTAGCACATGACAAAAGAATAAGTTGTAAACTATAACATTGTTATAACGACGAGGTATGTTACACAATTTTGTGAACTTCATCGTTGTCGCAATGAAACATCATACCACTGTCATTCAAGAATAATGACAGTCATACTTATGACTTGTTAACTGCGAAAGCTTTATATAATAGCGAAAATCATTTTCTTAGCATATACTGTGGCATTTAATGTTGCCCATAATGTGATAGGAAAGATCACAATACAATGTACGAGACAAGAAAGGAAATAACTTATAATGCTTTTTTCTATCATGCGTTATCGTAATGTACCCAGATGCAGTTTATTTACTTGTCTAGTGCATCCTAAACGAAAACTACTGAAGATTACAAACATTTCTCCTTCTCATCTTGTAGCTGAAACTCACTTTTTGCCCATATTTATTCCTATCAAATAATTATGGAAATACTGTTCTACCCTGAACGAAAGCACATTTATCTTGGCTCATAGCGGAACCGTATTTCCACCGTTGTGTCTTTTCTTTTCTCATTGATTCTTCTATACACTGCTATGAGGGCTACTGTGAAAATATTCGGTATCTTGGTTCAACTCCACAGAAACCAAGTCAAGAAAGGAGTATTTCTCTGTGAAATTTTGAATATCCTATATTGTTGGGAAATACCTCCTCCCGGTAAAGCAAAGTTTTGTATTTCTTACCAATATAGATTATTCGGAAGACTGCCTGTTATGAGTTTTATATAGCGAACACAGCAATACTCACAGTAACTGGGAGCCAAAAGTGAAATGGAAAGCAGAAGTTAATAGCGAAAGTTACTCGTTTCGGTAGATATAACAGAACTGAGAACGTTAATTTCCAGTTAATTATATTGCTATCTTGGAAATAAGTTTTCGTTTCCACGGAGTTTATATTTACCGTGTCTTATTCTGTGTAGTTAAGGAAATTTTAGGATATTTTGGATTAGTGTGCACATCTTATCGTCTGAAGAAACGCTTTAAGTTAAAAAGGGAACAAAACCTGTAAAACTGGAGTCCATTCGTGAAATATTATTAAGATGTCGTAGCTACGAATAGCACTGTAAAAGAGAACAAATACAACAATTTGTTTGACTGTCTTTCAAGACATTCAGTGTAGCGACACTGCCGAAGCTCCTTCAAAGGAATAACAAGACAAAGCCTCTAATTCTTGTGAGTAACATACTAAGAATTCTCGGCTCGGTAGCTGCGCTGTCAGTGTGCAGACTGCTAATGCAGTCAATCAGAAATAATCATGATTTACTTCGCCATAACACAATCGTTACCCGTGCAAAGTGCAGATTCGTAAAAAGACAATACACATGTATATAGTTCACTCTACCATTCACAACCCTTCCGCCTCAATGAGACATAAGTGTCTACTGTTGGTGGTGCATAATATTCAGTTCACTTGAACAGTTCACTGCATACAGCATATTACAGGTCGTGAATTATTAAATTTGATCGTATCTATGGAGAGAACCCTAACAGAAATTAATTGATGTAGACGAGTTGGGTCCTACAAATCCGGAAATATCCTAAAATTTTCTAGGCTGTTTAAATTTATAATTATAATAATTCAGTGTTGGCATGACTCAATTACAGATGCAGTGCCACGTTCGTCAGCACCGTCAGGTTGATTGATTGGTTGACTTGAGGGAGGGGACGAAACAGCGAGGTCATGGATACCATCCCGGCATTTGCCTACAGTTTAGTGGTCACGGAAAATCTAAATCAGGATGGCCGGACGCGTGTTTGAACCGTCCAGTGTGCTAACCACTGCGCCACCTCGCTCGGTAACACCGGCAGGGTGGGGAAACTCTTGATCTTTTAGTATTTAAGGGAATACATTCGAGGAATCTGTACTTTCGGAGAACTGGCTCTATAAACCAGAACAGATATATTAACAAAAAACGCTCCATATTCAAATTTCTCCAAAGACAAGTTTCAGCTTAAAATTATTCTCCGCGACACAGATAAGGCACTTCAACAAATAAATCATCATATATAAGTTTGTTCAAAGACAAGTGTCAACAGAAATTTGTCGTTCATAACATTGTATTTCTTACTGTTTTTGTAGAACATTCCTTCCCTCTGTTCTGTCAGGATACTACATCTCGTTTCTACTACTTTTCCTCCTACATTTCCAGTAATGCATAGGATTATTCGTATCTCCGGTATTGAGAAGGGCATGAAATACAGAAAAATTACACACAGCAGTGGCTACAGCATCTCTCCACATTTATATGGGTAATACGCCGTTTGGTACAGTATGAAACCAGGTTCTGTTTACAGCATCATGATGGTCGCATCCGTGTTTGGCGACATCGCGGTGAACTCACATTGGAAGCGTGTATTCGTCATCGCCATACTGGGGTATCACCCAGAGTGATGGTATGGGGTGCCATTAATCACTCGTCTCGGTCACCTCTTGTTCACATTGACGGCACTGTGAACAGTGGACGTTACATTTCAGGTGTGTTACGCCCCGTGGCTCTACCCTTCATTCGATCCCTACGAAACCCTACATTTCAGCAGGATAATGCACGACCGCATGTTGCAGGTCCTGTACGGGCCTTTCTGGATACAGAAAATGTTCGACTGCTGCCCTGGCCAGCACATTCTCCAGATCTCTCTCCCCAATTGACAATGTCTAGTCAATGGTGGCCGAGCAACTGGCTCGCCACAATACGCCAGTCACTACTCTTGTTGAACTGTGGTATTGTGTTGAAGCTACATGGGCTGCTGTACCTGTACATCCAAGCTGTGTTTGACTGAATGGCCGGGCGTATCAAGGCCGTTATTACGGCCAGAGGTGGTTGTTCTGGGTAGATCTCAGGATCTATCCACCCAAATTGCGTGAAACTGTAAGCATATGTCAGTTCCCGTATAATATATTTGTCCAATGAATAACCGCTTATTATCTCCATGTCTTCTTGGTGCAGCAATTTTAATGGCCAGTACTGTAATTCAGAGACTTAGAGCGCAGCAAAGAGCGTTTGAAGTTCCCGTGTAATGCCTCTGTACACAGGTAACTTGGTCATTCAGACAGTGCTCCTAGGAACGCGCACGCGCAGTAACTTACGTTCGTAACCCGCCCTGAATAGCTTCGTGTTTTCTCGCCATTTGCGCGTTTGTTTCGTGGTGCTGTGATTTTCCCTCCGTCAATTGACCGTTTTCCGAACTAATAGCGACAAGGTGTAGAGCGTGCGAGGTGGCAGGTGTGCATTTAGGCTCGCCTCCGCCTGGTTGCGAGGTGTCTGGGAATCGATGCGTCGGCGAGCGGCCGGCGGCTGCCTCACTGCATTGCGGAAGGCGGAAGGCGGCACGCCAGCTGAGGCGCCGCGGCGAGGCGGCCCAAAACACCGCCTGCTTCCTCTGCGGCACGGCCGAGGCGCGCGCGCCGGGGGTCCACCCACCAGTAAACGGTACTGCCACGCTACTCCAAGCAACTCAGGGTGGCAGATTACCGTATCCCTTCTATCGTTACACCTTCCATTTAGTGTATGATAGTGTAAGTAGGCTGTTTAGGTTTTCTTATTGGTAACGCCACGTAGCGCTCTGTATGAAAATCACTGGCTGTGCTGTGTGCAGTCTGTGGATAGTTAGCATTGTTGTCTGCCATTGTAGTGTTGGGCAGCTGGATGTTAACAGCGCGTAGCGTTGAGCAGTTGGAGGTGTGCCGCCAGCAGTGGTGGATGTGGGGAGTGAGATGGCGGAGTTTTGAGAGAGGATGATCTGGACAGAGACAGTAAATTTGTAAGACTGGATGTCATGAACTGCTATATATATTATGACTTTTGAACACTATTAAGGTAAATACATTGTTTGTTCTCTATCAAAATCTTTCATTTGCTAACTATGACTATCAGTAGTTAGTGCCTTCACTAGTTTGAATCTTTTATTTAGCTGGCAGTAGTGGCGCTCGCAGTATTGCAGTAGTTCGAGTAACGAAGATTTTTGTGAGGTAAGTGATTTGTGAAAGGTATAGGTTAATGTTAGTCAGGGCCATTATTTGTAGGGATTATTGAAAGTCAGATTGCGTTGCGCTAAAAATATTGTGTGTCAGTTTATTGTTGATCAGAATAGGTAAAGAGCGAAATGTCTGAGTACATTCAGTTCTACTCAGCTGTTTGAAAATCAAATAATGTAAGAGGTTTATCTCCATAGTAATTCATTAAGTGTTCTAAGGGGACGATTCAATAGAAGTACAGAAAAATACCGCGTGATCAAAAAGTCAGTATCAATTTGAAAACTTAATAAATCACGAAATAATGTAGATAGAGAGGTAAAAATTGACACACATGCTTGGAATGACATGGGGTTTTATTAGAACCAAAAAAAGGAAAACAAAGTTCACAAAATGTCCGACAGATGGCGCTGGACAGCAAAACAACAGTGACGGGTGAGAGGTACGCCGATATGTAACAGAATCGCATCATCGCCAACCTGGCTGATAAACACCTGCTGGAATGTACAATGTTTATGCAGGATGGCGCTCCACCCCATATTGCTAAAGGCCTGAAAGATCTCTTGCGCGCGTCGTTTGGTGATGAACGTGTGCTCAACCCCCACTTTCGTCATGCTTGGCCTCGCAGGTCCCCAGAGCTCAGTCCGTGCGATTATTGGCTTTGGGGTTACCTGAAGTCGCAAGTGTATCGTGATCGGCCGACTTTCTAGGGATGCAGAAAGACAACATCCGACGCCAATGCCTCACCATAACTCCGGACATACTTTACAGTGCCGTTCACTACATTATTCCTCGACTACAGCTATTGTTGAGGAATGATGGTGGACATATTGAGTATTTCCTGTAAAGAACATCATCTTTGCTTTGTCTTACTTTGTTCTGCTAATTATTGCTATCAAACATTTTTTTGAACTTTTGTATTTTTTTGGTGCTAATAAAACCCCATGTCATTCCAAGTATGTGTGTCAATTTGTACCTCTCTATCTACATTATTCCGTGATTTATTCAGTTTTCAAATTTTTACTGACCTTTTGATCACCCGGTATATCAGGGAAGAGTATTGCAGCTTTAGGGTGGTGTACCTAGCAACACATCATGTTTTGCGGTCGAGATTTCAATCTAGTGACCGACTTCAGAATAACACGATAGAGTGCGCACAGAGATCGCCGTAAGTAGTTTATGGAATGTCCTACTGTCTGTATCGTTGTGTGACGAGGTTGTGTTTTGTGCAGCCTTTGGAAACACTTTGAGTGCTGAACATTACAGTTTACGTAATATAGCAAAGGTATTTGGGAAATATTGTTAATTACTCAGATCCAAAATTTTATGCTACTAGGTTGTGTAAGTAGGCTGTTTAGGTTTTTATGTTGGTAACGCCATGTACCGCGCTCTCTATTAAATTCGCTGACTGCGCTGTGTGCAGTCTGTGGCTGTTGGAAGTTTTTCCCCAGAGTAGTGTTGGGCAGTTGGATGAGAACAGCCCCTAGCGTTGGGCTGTTGGAGGTGAGCCGCCAGCAGTGGTGGATGTGTGGAGAGTTTGTTCTCTATCAGTCTGAAGATTGTATCTATGGGAGCGTGTTAATGAGCAGAACGCTCTCAGGCATTCCCACCTACGTTCAGGACATTTTTCTTAGTGGAGGATTTCTCCATTCTCCCGTGTCGACTTCTTGCGGTTTTTCGGATCTACGTGTGTCCTAGAGAATCGTGTCGCACTTGCTATCGACAGCAGATACGGCCAGCTTCTTAAAATCCACTTCTACCCTGCTCGAACGCTATCGGTCAGCTTGTAAGACCATCGAAGTTGGCAGAGCCTCAGACAAGCGACTGTTAAGTATCTTGTGTTAGTCACAGCTTGTATTTCACAGAATTCCTTTTGGAATCATACTTTACTTACTACCTCTAAAACCACCCAACGCCAGACACTGGGTTTTCTGTCTGGTAGTACCCTTCTTTCCCAGTCGTCCAACAAAGTGGCTGTGAGGTGGCAGCTGTGGTCGTTCTGGAGATATGGCTGTTTCAAGCGGTTGCCATCACATAGTGATGTTCATGGGACATATATTTGGCACAAATATATTTTTCGAGGGGAAATATACGAAATTGTTCTGTATAGTACTCGAGCTTTTGCATGTTTTGTCAGGTTCCGAATGTTACAGAATACTCTCGAATGTTCTAGAATACAATTGGGAAATGGCACATACCGCATTCATCCGTACTCCACCAAAGAAAAGAAAAAATATTCAAATCTATTGTTACAATGAAGAAACAAGAGGAAAACCTAAACTTTGCAAGGTAAACTTCCCAGTTCTCTCAATGTTCTCGGTGTGCCCCCGCAGGAAAGCTCCTAAACAACATCATAGAAGCGGAAATATTAACGGTAAAAGAAAATGGACATTCATACCACGAATTCCACTCATTTGAGGTAATTTACTATTCAGCTTGAAAAGCTCCAGATTCCGGTAAGGTTAGCTTACAGTTTGAGTAAAATAAAGCACAAAGGCAAACATTCCAACGTTGCGCGAAAAATTTAAAAGAATCGCGTTTCTGGCACCGACAACTATACCCAGTGTGCCTGTGTGTGGGCCACCCACAAAACATATTTGTCTTTACACCCGAGAGCAAAACACCGAATGTCGTTTATAAGAACACTCAACGTCGAGGTACAACAAAAATTCCAAGCACATGTAGTACCAGTACAGTACCTTTGTAAGTAGGCTGTTTATGTTTCTTTCTGGCATCGTTACGTAGCGCTCTGTATGAAAATCACTGGCTGTGCTGTGTGCAGTCTGTGGCTAGTTTGCATTGTTGTCTGCCATTGTAGTGTTGGGCAGCTGGCTGTTAACAGCGCATAGCGTTGCGCAGTTGGAGGTGAGCCGCCAGCAGTGGTGGATGTGGGGAGAGAGATGGTGGAGTTTTGAAATTTGTATGACTAGATGTCATGAACTGCTATGTATATTATGAGTTTTCAGTACTATTAAGGTAAATACATTGTTTGTTCTCTATTAAAATCTTTCATTTGCTAACTATGCCTATCAGTAGTTAGTGCCTTCCGTAGTTTGAATCTTTTATTTAGCTGGCAGTAGTGGCGCTCGCTGTATTGCAGTAGTTCGAGTAACGAAGATTTTTGTGAGGTAAGTGATTTGTGAAAGGTATAGGTTAATGTTAGTCAGGGCCATTCTTTTGTAGGGTTTATTGAAAGTCAGATTGAGTTGCGCTAAAAATATTGTGCGTCAGTTTAAGCACAGTCTTGTATAATTGTTCAAAGGGGACGTTTCACCTTCACGTTTGTAGACTGATCAGCCAGAGCATGATGACTACCGACTTACTATCGATATAAACCCCTCCAGGCGATAGCAGCGTCACCTGGCGAGGAATGACTGCCACTCAGACGTAGGCACTGTGAATGTAGTATGAGTGAGTGTGCTGTCCGTGTGTAGGATGGAGAAGGCGGGCAATATATCTGAGATGTTGCGATGGCCCGGAGGCTCGGCACGACCGTTCTGGAAATTGCACGACTTGTCGGGTGTTCGGGGAGTGCTGTGGTGAGCGTCTTGAAAATGTGGCCAAACCAAGTAGAGGCCATGTCCAGATGTCGTGTGGTTGGGCGGCCACCCTTCATTACAGATGTCGAACGTTGTGGGATGGGCAGACTGGTAAAACAGGACTGTGGTGGAACTGACATCAGACTTCAATGCTTTGCAGAGTACAGGTGTGTCTCAACACACAGTGCACCCAACACTCCTAACGATGGGCTCCGCAGCCGACGACCCATCCATGTGCCAATGTTAACATCCCGACATCGGCAACTACGGCTAAGAGGGGCATATGACCGTCGGTACTGGATCTTGGCGCAGTGACAGAGCATTGCGTGGTCTGGTGAATCTCGATATGTTCTGCATCAAGCTGATGGGAGGGCGCGAATCCGTCGTCTTCCAGGGTAACAGCGCCTTGACATCTGTATTGCTGGCCGGAGACAAGCGGACGGCGGCTCCATTATGCTCTGGGGAACATTCATGTTGGCATCCATGGGTCCACTGGAGTCCCTGCAAGGCACCATGACGGCCAAGGAGTATCGTACACTGGTTGCAGACCATGTACATCCCGTCGTGAGCATCAACTTCCCAGCGGCATTTTTCAACAAGATAATTCGCCACGTCACGAGGCAGGCCTGTGGTGTAGTGGTTCGAGGATCACAGCTCCGAGTTCCAGTTGATGTGCTGGCCCTCAAACTCACCAGATCTGAACCCGATTGAACACATCTTGGATTTTATTGAACGTGGCGTTAGAGCTCAGCCCCCCCCCCCCCCCCCGCCCCCCCTCTACCCCACACTTCCGCCGTATTTGCGGTAATTAGGTGACTTGTGTGTGCAGATCTCCCTTCAGCGACCTACCAAGGCCACACTGCTTCCATGCCACAATGTGTCGCCGCTGTTATGTGTGCCAAAGGTCGACACACTGGGTATATCGTACGAGGCGTGTTTTTTAAATAAGTAACGTTTTGAAATTAAAAAAGACGTGCTAAGATATCTCAATAATTTTATTTTTACATGAAAGCCTGTATCTTAATCTACGCACTGACGCCATTACAGCCTGATTCTTCCTTGTTTACGTTGGGTACTGAGTGTTTAAGATGCCTCCGATAATCGTGAGTCCTGCATACTGTGAAGTACGGGCTGTTGTAAGATTTCTTAGTGCTAAAGGTCTAAAGGCGATCGATATTCATTGTGAGATCTGTGCAGTTTACGGAGTAAACATTATGAGTGATGGAATGGTAAGAAAGTGGGTGACAGCATTTAAAGATGGCCGCACAAATTTGCATGATGAACAACGGAGTAGGCGTCCTTCGGTCGTTAATGAAAGTTTGGTGCAGGAAGTGGATAATAAGGTGAGAGAAAACAGACGCTTTACGATTTCCTCCTTGCAGGGTGACTTTCCCAATGTTTGTCGTAGTGTTTTTTATGGCATTGTGACCGAGCGCTTCAATTAGCGAAAATAGTGCGCACGTTGGGTACCGAAAATGTTGACAGATGTGCACAAAACCAAACGTTTAGACAGTGCATTGACTTTCCTTGAGCGGTACCACAACGACGGTGATGATTTTTTAAACCAAATTGTTACGATGAGGCATGGTGGCCTAGGTCACACCAGAATCAAAGCAACAGCCCATGGAAGTTGAGCAAGACAATGCCCGTCCGCATGTGGCGAATCAGATCAAAGATCTCATCGCATCTTTTCGATGGGATACTTTAGATCAACCTCGATCTTGCGCCCAGTGACTACCATCTGTTCCTGCACTTGAAGAAACACCTGGGCGGTGAGCGTATTCAAGACGATGACGAAGTCAAAACAGTGGTGATGCAGTGGTTAACAAGTCAGGCCGTGGACTTCTATTAGGAGGGTATTCAAAAACTGGTACAACGTTATGACAAGTGCCTCAATATTGACGAAAATTATGTAGAAAAGTAAATTAAGGTACAGGCTTTCATGTAAGAATTAAATTACTGAGATATCTTAGCACGTCTTTATTTAAATTTCAAAACGGTACTTACTTAAAAAAAACACGTCTCGTACATGGTCAAAAATGATCGGTGTACTTTTTAAATGAGATAATTCAATGAAATCATATAATGCAAGTATGATGACGAAGGTGTTGTCAATCACTTTTAATTTCCATAACATATACTGTACTTAACATAGCTCAGAAAAGAATTTGCACCCTCACGCCACTAAGTAGTAAATTATTATTTATGCAAAAAAATATTTTGCAAATGTTGAAAAGAACATAGCTGTCGACAGTATTGAGCAGCTAGTAAGATGCTGAGAAATGACTTCCCTATACGGAACTTAACAAACTAATCCCCGAAGCAAAAATGCAGCCCTTTAAAATGAATTTTAGTACCAAGCGGCTTTGATGAATTTAAACGATGTTACTCAGTGTTATCGTTCCATATCAGTGCAGCAGTTTAATTTTTAATTCGCTTTTTCGGTAGTTAAAAAAACTCATTAAAACTCTGAAATCACTCACAACAGGTTATTTTGAAACTTCGAGAGTTGCCGAAAGCTGCACGTTCCATTGGCATTAAACGGCTTTCTCCGAAAAATAGAACCAACTTTTGCCACTTTAGTCACATCGGGCAACATTGTACGTTCGTTGCTCAACGACAAATAATATCTTCGATATATATAGGGCAGTTCTTTCTTAAATATTAACAAAATGTGCATAAACGAATATTTTCCTTCATACAATACCTCGGATTATTTGTATTTTATTCACATCTTAAATGAAACAATTGAATATTTATCACTGAAAATTAATAAATAAATGAAAAAATTACGATTTTGTATAGACAATGCAGAAAGTGGAAAGGTTTCACAAATCACTAACGGGTAGCACTCGGTATTACTTTTATAATACAATGGAAAGTATCGTGAGATGTTTCTTAGTAATTCATCTAATAAATAGGAAAGAAGAGACATTAAAATTAATTGTGTGTCAATGCCTCGAATCTACTGTACCATTAAGTGGTGTACCTAGACCTTTATTTATTATTTATTTCAAATGAAGCACTTAATTGTTGTTGTTATGGTCTTCAGTCCTGAGACTGGTTTGATGCAGCTCTCCATACTACACTATCCTGTGCAAGCTTCTTCATCTCCCACTACTTACTGCAACCTACACCCTTCTGAATCTGCTAGTGTATTCATCTCTTGGTCTCCCTCTACGATTTTTACCCTCCACGTTGCCCTCCAGTGCTAAATTTGTGATCCCTTGATGCATCAGAAAATGTCCTACCAACCTGTCCCTTCTTCTCGTCAAGCTGTGCCACAAACTCCTCTTCTCCACAATTCTATTCAATACCTCCTCATTAGTTATGTGATCTACCCATCTAATCTTCGCATTCTTCTGCAGCACCACATTTCGAAAGCTTCTATTCTCTTCTTGTCTGAACTATTTAGCGTCCATGTTTCAATTGCATACATGGCTACACTCCATACAAATACTTTCAGAAACGACTTCCTGAGCCTTACCTTGCCATTGCCGCCGGCAGGGTTGGACGAGCGGTTCTAGGCACTACAGTCTGGAACTGCGCGACCGCTACGGTCGCCGGTTCGAATCCGGCCTCGGGCATGGATGTGTGTGATGTCCTTAGGTTAGTTAGGTTTAAGTAGTTCTGAGTTCTATGGGACTGATGACCTCAGAAGTTAAGTCCCATAGTGCTCAGAGCCATTTGAACCACTTTTAAGCCATTGACAGTCTACATTTTATATCCTCTCTACTTCGACCATCATCAGTTATTTTGCTCCCCAAATAGCAAAACTCTTTTACTATTTTAAGTGTCTCATTTCCTAATCTAATTCCCTCAGCATCACCCACTTAATTCGACTACATTCCATTATCCTCGTTTGGCTTTTGTTGATGTTCATCTTATATCCTCCTTTCAAGACACTGTCCATTCCGTTCAACTGCTCTTCCAAGTCCTTTGCTGCCTCTGACAGAATTACAATGTCATCGGCGAACCTCAAAGTTTTTATTTCTTCTCCATGGATTTTAAAACCTACTACGAATTTTTCTTTTGTTTCCTTTACTGCTTGCTCAATATACTGATTGAATATCATCGGGGAGAGGCTACAACCCTGTCTCACTCCCTTCCCAACCACTGCTTCCCTTTCATATCTCTCGACTCTTATAACTGCCATCTGGTTTCTGTACAAATTGTAAATAGCCTTTCGCTCCCTGTATTTTACCCCTGCCAGCTTTAGAATTTGAAAGAGAGTATTCCAGTCAACATTGTCAAAAGCTTTCTCTAAGTCTACAAATGCTAGATATGTAGGTTTGCCTTTCCTTAATCTTTCTTCTAAGACAAGTCGTAGAGTCAGTATTGCCTCACGTGTTCCAATATTTCTACGGAATCCAAACTGATCTTCTCCGAGATCGGCTTCTACCAGTTTTTCCATTCGTCTGTAAAGAATTCGCGTTAGTATTTTGCAGCTGTGACTTATTAAACTGTTAATTACAATCTTATAATCAAAAGATGTGAATAACATTAAGGAGCTACTCAACGTAGAAAGCGTGATAAATCCATCGCCCACCAGGTGGTTTTACAAAATTTGTTTAACAAAGTAACACTACAGAATACAGCTTCTTAAAACGGAGCTACCAAACTATCAACAACAACGTTACAATCACTACGCGAGTGTTCAGATGGCAGAGGCAGTTCAGAACGGCATGCTTTGGTGGCCTTACGTGCGCACAGTGTATTGGGAGCACCAACACGAACAGGGAGAAGGCGACGCGGGCAGCGGGACGCTAACAAAGGCAGCGGTCTAGACACAGGTAATGACCGCAGGCGGGCGACCGCCAGGTGTTTGATGTGTCCCCAGAGATCCGGCGGTCCCCTGTCGCGGCGCGGCCGCCCTTCCATACGTCTCTCCTAGCAGCCACATTTCATCGCCGACACGTGTGCATATGTTGTGTCCGAGCTTCAGACTGTCACGGATAACGTTCCAGTCGACGATATCATAACAAGTGATATCTCCCTGAGAAATGTTGCCTTTCCCTTTAGAATTAAACCTCCACACTCCATTAATGTACACTGGTGTAAATGTGTAGTGTCATGAACACTTGGTCGTTGAGCGGTAGATAACTAAAACTCCAATATTCAGATTTCACCCTTATGCGCGTTTGTTTTCAGTACAGCAGAACGCCATTCCTACAGATGGTGTGAGTACAGTTGTGTTCGTTGCGCTCTTTCAAAATTACCGTTTTGGTACCTGCATAAATGACGTAGTAAATAGTTAGACTACCGGTAGTATTCTACATCTACATCTATATGATTACTCTGCAATTCACATTTAAGTGCTTGGCAGAGGGTTCATCGAACCACAATCATACTATCTCTCTGCCATTCCACTCCCGAGCAGCGCGCGGGAAAAACGAACACCTAAACCTTTCTGTTCGAGCTCTGATTTCTCTTATTTTATTTTGATGATCATTCCTACCTATGTAGGTTGGGCTCAACAAAATATTTTCGCATTTGGAAGAGAAAGTTGGTGACTGAAATTTCGTAAATAGATCTCGCCGCGACGAAAAACGTCTTTGCTTTAATGACTTCCATCCCAACTCGCGTATCATATCTGCCACACTCTCTCCCCTATTACGTGATAATACAAAACGACCTGCCCTTTTTTTTCACCCTTTCGATGTCCTCCGTCAATCCTACTTGGTAAGGATCCCACACCGCGCAGCAATATTCTAACAGGACGAACAAGTGTAGTGTAAGCTGTCTCTTTAGTGGACTTGTTGCATCTTCTAAGTGTACTACCAATGAAACGCAACCTTTGGCTCGCCTTCCCCACAATATTATCTATGTGGTCTTTCCAACTGAAGTTGTTCGTAATTTTAACACCCAGGTACTTAGTTGAATTGACAGACTTGAGAATTGTACTATTTATCGAGTAATCGAATTCCAACGGATTTCTTTTGGAACTCATGTGGATCACCTCACACTTTTCGTTATTTAGCGTCAACTGCCACCTGCCACACCATACAGCAATCTTTTCTAAATCGCTTTGCAACTGATACTGGTCTTCGGATGACCTTACTAGACGGTAAATTACAGCATCATATGCGAACAACCTAAGAGAACGGCTCAGATTGTCACCCAGGTCATTTATATAGACCAGGAACCGCAGAGGTCCCAGGACGCTTCACTGGGGAACACCTGATATCACTTCAGTTCTACTCGATGATTTACCGTCTATTACTACGAACTGCGACCTTCCTGACAGGAAATCACGAATCCAGTCGCACAACTGAGACGATACCCCATAGGCCCGCAGCTTGATAAGAAGTCGCTTGTGAGGAACGGTGTCAAAAGCTTTCCGGAAATCTAGAAATACGGAATCAACTTGAGATCCCCTGTCGATAGCGGCCATTACTTCGTGCGAATAAAGAGCTAGCTGCGTTGCACAAGAACGATGTTTTCTGAAGCCATGCTGATTACGTATCAATAGATCGCTCCCATTCATAATGTTTGAACACAGATTATGCTCCAAAACCCTACTGCAAACCGACGTCAATGATATAGGTCTGTAGCTCGATGGATTACTCCTACTACCCTTCTTAAACACTGGTGCGACCTGCGCAATTTTCCAATCTGTAGGTGAGCGAGCGGTTGTATATGATTGCTAAGTAGGGAGCTATTGTGTCAGCGTAATCTGAAAGGAACCTAATCGGTATACAATGTGGACCTGAAGACTGAAGACTGAAGCGATTTGAGTTGCTTCGCAACCCCTAAGGTATCTACTTCTAAGAAACTCATGCTAGCAGCTTGATAAAACGGATTGGGAGAGGTACGTAAATGAATGTGTAATGGAGAAATTGGCAGCTGACGACTTCTCTTTTTTGATGCAAGTCCAGTATAAATGCACAAACATAAAAAAATACAATGCCAGCCACTTTATTGTGAATAGCAATCACGTAGATGCAGATGTGAAGAGCCAAAGCAACTGACAAACCTGCCTAGTATTGTGTACGGCCCTCGTGAGCACGCAGAAGTGCCGCAACACGACACGTCTGAATTAGTGCTGGAACCCTGCACTGCTGTCCATAAATTCGGAATTGTACAAGGAAGTGGACATCTCTTCTGAACAGCACGTTGCAAGCCATCCCCGATAGGCTCAATAATGTGCATGTCTGCGGAGTTTGGTAGCCAGCGGAAGTGTTTAAACTCAAAAGAGTGTTCGTGGAGCTACTCTGCAGCAATTCTGGACATGTGGGGTGTCGCACTGTCCTGCTGGAGTTGCCCAAGATCGTCGGAATGCGCAATGGACATGTATGTATGCAGGTGATAAGACAGGATGCTTACGTACGTGTCGCTTGTCACAGTCGTATCTAGACGTATCAGGGGTCCCATATCACGGTTTATTGATAACTCTTACTTCGTCTGACTACAACTGAATGAAACAATTTTCGTGTCATACGCGTTTCGCCTTTATTCTCTACAAGGCATCTTCAGTGGCAGGTTGCGTGGACACTTTTCTATATATTACGCTCCTGTTCCATTTCTGGTGTCGTTCCTTTCCTTATAAATGCCACTTGCAGTTTTTTCCACATTTCACAGCACTAGGAACTGAACACTCCATAAAGCAAAAATTATCAATATTACTGTAATATTACACGCAACTGATACTTTACAGACGAATGGAAAAACTGGTAGAAGCCGACCTCGGGGAAGAAATGTTGGAACACGTGAGGCAATACTGACCCCACGACTTATCTTTAGAAAATAGATTAAGGAAAGGCAAACCTACGTTTCTAGCATTTGTAGACTTAGAGAAAGCTTTTGACAATGTTGATTGGGGTACTCTCTTTCAAATGGCAGGGGTAAAATACAGGGAGCGAAAGGCTATTTACAATTTGTACAGAAACCAGATAGCAGTTATAAGAGTCGAGGGGTATCAAGGGGAAGCAGTGGTTGGGAAGGGAGTGAGACAGGGTTGCAGCCTATCCCCGATGTTATTCAATCTGTATACTGAGCAAGTAATAAAGGAAACAAAAGAAAAGTTCGGAGTAGGTATTAAAATCCCTGGAGAAGAAATAAAAAATTTGAGGTCCGCCGATGACATTGTAATTCTGTCAGAGACAGCAAAGGACTTGGAAGAGCAGTTGAACGGAATGGACAGTGTCTTGAAAGGAGGGTATATGATGAACATCAACAAAAGCAAAACGAGGATAATGGAATGTAGTCGAATTAAGTCGGGTGATGCTGAGGGAATTGGATTTGGAAACGGGACACTTAAAGTAGTAAAGGAGTTTTGCTATTCGGGGAGCAAAATAACTGACGATGGTCGAAGTAGAGAGGATATAAAGTATAGACTGGCAATGGCAAGGAAAGCGTTTCTGAAGAAGAAAACTATGTTAACATCGAGTCAGGAAGTCGTTTCTGAAAGTATCTGTGTGGATTGTAGCCATGTATGGAAGTGAAACGTGGACGATAAATAGTTTAGACAAGAAGAGAATGGAAGCTTTAAAAATGTGGTGCTACAAAAGAATGCTGACGATTAGATGGGTAGATCACATAACTAATGAAGAGGTATTGAATAGAATTGGGGAGAAGAGGAGCTTGTGGCACAACTTGACAGGAAGAAGGGATCGGTTGGTAGGACATGTTCTGAGACATCGAGGGATCACCAATTTAGTATTGGAGGGCAGCGTGGAGGATAAAAATCGTAGAGGGAGACCAAGAGATGAATACGCTAAGCAGATTCAGAAGGGTGTAGGCTGCAGTAGGTACTGGGAGATGAAGAAGCTTGCACAGGATAGAGTAGTATGGAGAGCTGCATCAAACCAGTCTCAGGACTGAAGACCACAACAACAACAACACGCAACTGAGGAAGACAGGACTTGAAAAGTTGAAGATGTTAAGTCAAATATCACTCCAACTGCACACGCTTCACGCCATTACAGAGTCTCCACCAGTCCCCTGCTGTCATGCGGGGTTCATGGATTCATGTGGTTGTCTCCATACCCAGACACGTCCATCCGCTCGATACAATTTGAAAAGAGACTCTTCCGCCCAGGCAACATGTTTCCAGTCATCAATAGTCTAATGTTGGTTTTTAACGCCCAGGTGAGGCGTAAAGCTTTGTGTCGGGCAGTCATCAAGAATACACGAGGAGGCCTTCGGCCCCGAAAGCCCATATCGATGATGTTTCGTTGAATGGTCCTCACGCTGACATTTGTTGATGGCCCAGCAATGAAATCTGCAACAGTTTGCGGAAGGGCTGCAGTTCTGTGACGTTGAACGATTCTCTGCAGTCGACGTTGGTCCCGTTCTTGCAAGATATTTTTCCGGCCGCAGCGGCGTCGAAGATATGATGTTTTACCGGATTCTTGATATTCACGGTACACTCGTGAAATGGTCGTACGGGAAAATTCCCCCTTCATCGCTACTTCGGAGATGCTTGGCCCCGTCCTTGTACGCCGACTGTAACGCTACGTTCAACCTCACTTAGATCTTGATAACCTGCCATTGTGGCGGCAGTAACCGGTCTAACAACTGCGCCAGACACTTATTGTCTTATGAAGGCGTTCCCGACCGCAGTGCCATATTCTGCCTGTTCACATTTCTCCTTATTGGAATGGGCAACGGCCTTGCCGCAGTGGATACACCGGTTCTCGTGATCACCGAAGTTAAGCGCTGTCGGGCGTTGTCGGCACTTGGATGGGTGACCATCCCGGCCGCATGCGCTGTTGCCATTTTTCGGGGTGCACTCAGCCTCGTGATGCCTATTGAGAAGCTACTCGACCGATTAGTAGCGGCTTCGGCCAAGAATACCATCATAACGACCGGGAGATCGATGCGCTGACCCCACGCCCCTCTTATCCGCATCCACCACTAAGGGTGACACGGCGGTCGGATGGTCCCGGTAGGCCACTAGTGCCTGAAGACGGAGTGCTTTACTCGAGTGCGCATGCCTATAAAAGTTTCTTTGGTGCTTCGGTGTATATACATAATCAATGTTGTTATTTTGCACTCAACAGAATGTTGTTCATCATGATAAGAAGCAAGCGTTTCCTGTAATTATTTTTAAACGTGAAAACTTTTTATGAGTGAGAGAAACATGTTTTATATAAGCTCGACGAAGTATTAAAGCGAGGTTTGATATATTTTTATTTTGCAATTTTTTTAACTTTTTGTTGAGTAAATTGCTTTTTCTGGCGCTGTATGATAAATCTGTATCGGTTCCTTTATTTTTACAAGAAAATTCTCTGGTTTACGTTACAATTTTCGGATAAACCCTGCATTAAACAATGACAGATGAGTTTTACTTATTCATAAGTTTATTCATAAGTAACAGACCGAGGATAAGTATGTACAACAAAAATGTTGCATAGGCTACCTGGCCCTTCATATAATGTCACTCTGTTTCTAGGTGGTTCACTGCTTCCAGTTTTTAGGGGAATGTAGTAAGACACTGATTGTATATGTAAAAAAAGCGATCGTCAGGTCCATCGAGAAGGACTACACCACAAAAAGACAGTAGGAGTAACAGACTGGCTGAATATGTGTATGACAACAGCTGAAATTGGAGAAGACCTTACAGGCGGCGTGCCATCACGAACCGTCGAGGACAGGTTATAGGAAGCCGGGTAGACATATCAAGTTGCCATGCGCAGTTTAACGCCGACAACACACCACAGACAACAAGGACTTGGATGTTATAGAGTTGGAGTCAACTGGAATGTTGAATGGCTCCCTGTGGTGTTCAGTAATAAGCCTCTGACTACGGCGGTCGCATCGACACCAAAGACGACACCATAGACGACATGGTGGAAGATGACAAGATACACCGTCCTTGAGACCGCAACGACCCAACTCTTTGAATCATGGTGATGTCGTATCCTTCATGAAATGAAATGAACTGTCGTGTGGCTAGGGCCTCCCGTCGGGTAGTCCTGTCGGATGGTGCAAGTCTATTTAAGTGTCGCCACTTCGGCGACTTGCGCGTCGATGGGGCTGATATGACGATGAAGACAACACAACACCCAGTCCCTGAGCGGAGAACATTTCTGACATAGCCGGGAATCGAACCTGGGCCCCTTTGCATGGCATTCCGCCACGAAGGCCATGCAGCTATCGGGGCGGACTGTATCCTTCATGATACGCTGAATCAAGTGGCACATTCCAACAGGATGATGCATGATCCCACACTACAGTCACAGTTGAGAAATGTGCAGATCTCTCAGTGGCCTGTTCAGTCCTCCGATTTGTCACCCATTCAGGATGTCTGCGACGCGATGGAAAGACGTACCAGCCTCGTCAGCAATCTGCATGAAAAGACACAGCATGCTTTCCAGATATAGCAAGAAAATCCGCGATACTTTCGAAAGGTGTTTGCTTCCACGCCACAATGCATAGAAGAGTGTATTCATTGCACGTGGCCTGTCACTACGTATACTGATGACAAGAATATCGGATGGAGATGTGAGACCTCCTTTAAAAATCACGATTCGCGATAGCTTTTGTAGCAGAGTGACAATTTCTTGTTAGACCTTTCAGTGAACTATCAACGTTGTTGCGTTTGAAGGCAGTGTATCCTGCCAGGTCCTTCAACGTGCCACTACGTGAGACATAGTGAATAATTGAACGCAATACTGAATTAGAATCTTCTCTCTTTACCATTATTATAATTTGAATTACCGGTTAAATTGCCACCTAAATTGTTTCGAATGTAACAAAATTTTAATGATTTAATACACATTATTTGATGAATTTTCCACAAAGTACTATTTAGTCATTCCATATGTATAAAAACATAAGACTCGATCCAAGTTGATACTGAAACATGCCACTTCCTGAGTATAAAGATATACTATTGGTATTTTCAGTGACTATGAATCTAACAACTAACAAACGAAATTACGTTTTTGCATTATAGTTGACGTTAACAGTTTAACATTCGCGAAACCATGATGGCTTACCAGGGATTTCTGGCAAGGGATGCATAACTGGTGCGAAATCTCTCCAGTCCAGAATATATAATGACCGTTCCTCGTTCTAGAGCAACCTCGGCCCAGAGTTTCTAGTTGTGTAATGCTATGTTGACCGAAGTGCGACCGATAAGCTTTGGATTTGCAAGAGATCCGCTAAGTTTGCGTCATGGGTGGGGGAACATTAATTCCACCAAGTTCAACGGAAATGGGGCTACAGTCGTGGTGAACCACAAATAAAAACCACTCACCAAAAAATGGTTCAAATGGCTCTGAGCACTATGGGACTCAACTGCTGAGGTCATTAGTCCCCTAGAACTTAGAACTAGTTAAACCCAACTAAACTAAGGACATCACAAACAAACATGCCCGAGGCAGGATTCGAACCTGCGACCGTTGCGGTCTTGCGGTTCCAGACTGCAGCGCCTTTAACCGCACGGCCACTTCGGCCGGCCCACTCACCACTCTTTTCGTTTTACACATGAATGAAATTCCAGAATGTGCGCTGGTACATAAATAACATTAATGTGGCTCATCACATACTTTGAATAATGGAAGAAAGAGCCGTCTTTTGCTGAAATGCTGCGCAAATGAAATATGATATTCTCAGGCGCTGCTTCAAACTTTCGGGAAATGCTTTCCTGGAGAAACTGCTACAATATGAATTATGAAACCAGAAGGTACTACGGAAAGGATTTATAAAAGATATATTCCCTCTGCTTCCCCATCGCTTACCACAGCATCACTGGCTTCATTATTATTTTCTTGCTCATCATTGGCACAGTAGTTATTTTGGTTACTGTACTGATTGGCCCAATCTGGGGGCGTATTTGTAATCTAGTCACTTTTATTCAAACACGAATATGACAATGAGCTGGTGCAAAATTGTGGCTTGATGTAGTGTGTCCTAGGCAATGTAAACATTGTAAATCTTTCTTAAATCATTTCAGTTTAAGAAACCAGTTTATCGAAACGTCCTAACACACAATGGGCAACATATTTTTTGCATATTTCACACTGGTAATTTTTTATATTGGAAGATACTGAAGCGGCTATTAGTGTTTTAAAAGAAACGTTGTACTTTGACAGCATTACAGGTTATGAACAAGAAAACAGTCTGTGTTCATTGCGCAACGCTACCCAAAACTATTCGGAAAACAGGTAAATATGCAACCAAAATCCACAGAGATTTGTTGTCAACATTACAATGCATCCCCGTGGAAGTGGATGTCGAAACGTCGCACATTCATGTTTGGAAATAAAATTAAGCACCCATGCACATTCTTAAAATGAAGCGTCATTTTAAGAATGTGCATGGGTGCTTCATTTTATTTCCAAACATGAAGCTCGAATTCAAACAATAAATACATAAATAACAGGAAGAGCCTTATTAATCTGAGGAAGTGCTACCAACTGTATGTAGCTAACTAACTGTATGTAGCTAATAATTTCATTCCTCTCAGTATGAGCACGGGCACAAGACTAATATATATACAGGGTGGTCCGGGGACGCTTTCACTTATTTATTGCACAAGAACCAAACATTGTACAGATATCATACATATGTCATTTTCAAGAGAAACCCTGAAAGTTTTTCTTTATGTTTACCGCCACAGCTTAGTTTGGTAATTTGCCGATAGTTCAAATGGTTCAAATGGCTCCGAGCACTAGGGGACTTAACATCTTTGGTCATCAGTCCCCTAGAACTTAGAACTACTTAAACCTAACTAACCAAAGGACATCACACACATCCATGCCCGAGGCAGAATTCGAACCTGCGACCGTAGCAGTCGCGCGGTTCCGGACTGAGCGCCTAGAGCCGCTAGACCACCACGGCCGGCTTGCCGATAGTCAGCGCTAGTCGCAAACATGGCCGTGCCACAGAAGGGGACAGCTGTTTCATGAAATTGCCTCCCCGATCACCAGATCTCACTCCGTGTGACTTTTTTCTGTGAGGACACATTAAAGATCTGGTGTATGTACCGCCTCTATCACGTGAGGTAGCAGAGCTCCGGGAGAGAATACGGGAAGCGACTGCCACATTCGACGATGCCATGCTGGGACGGGTATGGCAAGAAATCGATTACCGTATTGACGTCTGCTGGCTCACTCATGGTTCCGCATATCGAATGTTTGTAGAAAAAACTTTCAGAGTTTCCCTTCAAAATGCAATATGTATGACATCTGCACAACCTTTAGTTCTTGTGCAATAAATAATTGAAAATGTTCCCAGACTTAATGTACACCCTGTAATGGTTTTGTTTGCTATATGTTCTTTGTGCTTGAAAAAAGTGTTTCTGTTTTTGCTGTATGTCCTTTGACCTAGCACATTCTAGACACCATCTTTGTTTACAAAATGGACAGTTTATATCTGATGTATTAAGACAAAGAAAGGAACTTATGACTACTCTGTTTTAGTTCTTTTATTTTCAAATATACATATACATTCAGTTTTCAGTCAAAGACCTCCACGAAACCATTTTCTAACCATGTTTTGTTTTCTCTGCTAGACAGTGTTACAGGCTACCACAAGTCGTAACACTAGACACTAATATTATACTGATACAAATAAATCGACCATATGATGGATGTTTAAAAGTTTGAAAAGTGTTGTGGAAATAAATTAAACAGTTGTTGATAACTGTGAACTTATGTAAAGGCTTTTTAACTACCGTTATTAGTCACAAAATTTTGTGACTGGTAGCGGTAGTTAAAAGCCGTTACATTTTTTTGAAACAGTCACGGTCGAAAAATAGTCAAAATGGCTTCAAATTGTAAACTTTTTGTTTCATTCCACATCAATAACAGCCACGGTAAAGCCTAACCCAAAATGTTTTTAAATTGTTTTTAACAGGCAGTTTCCTCCGGCTTTTCATTCATTTAAAAATGAATGAAAATATTGTTGGCTTCTTGTGTCAACGGCAACGGCCTTGCCGCGGTGGCTACACCGGTTCCCGTGAGATCACCGTAGTTAAGCACTGTCGGGCGTGGCTAGCACTTGGATGGGTGATCATGCAGGCCGCCATGCGCTGTTGCCATTTTTCGGGGTGCACTCAGCCTCGTGATGCCAATTGAGGAGCTACTCGACCGAATAGTAGCGACCGGGAGAGCGGGGTGCTGACCACACGCCCCTCCTATCCGAATCCTCAACTGAGGATGACACGGCGGTCGGATGGTCCCGATGGGCCATCGTGGGCCATCGTGGCCTGAAGGCGGAGTGGTTTTTTTCTTGTGTCAACACCTACAGGTGGAGAGAGGCTCTTTAGCATAATACTCCTAAAGGACCAAAAATTACTATAACATCTATACCGAAAAATTTGAGAAAGCGTGATTAGGAAAGGTCGGATTCACGGTGTTTTCGCAAAGCGTCTCCACTACGCCGAGCTTAAGCACAAAACCATAACCACATTGACAGCACTATTATATGTATCTACGAAACAACACGTCCTTCTAGACGAGGACAGCTTTAACGACACGAGCCGCAGTTGTGAAGCGGTAGTGAACTTGTGTATATAATTATCGCTGTAATGCATATCAAGTCGGGGCCATGCAAATGTGGAGGAGCCTGGGGAAGAGACGGGACGCTGGGGGAGCGGTCAGGGGTCTGCGGTCCCATGGGACGTGTCCTAGCCGCTACTGCTGCCGAAGGCAACACAGAAACATCGCGGCGAAGGACGCTACTGTCTGCTACATCACCTTCCTACACCTGCTAGGCGCCATACCGCGCCTGTTCCTAAACGCGCGTACACACTAGGCCGACGAACGACAGCAAACTGCTTCGTTGTCCAAAAGGTGCTTAGTGTATAAGGCCGTCAAATCTAAGTCAACGAAGTGTTTGGCCTTGGTTGCGTTTCGGTCTGATGGCGCTAGCATCCAAGCGTTGATGGTTGGTTGGCGTTGTGACCTCTCTCCTAACGTGGACGCCGCGCAGAGTGAGCGGTGCCCGCATCTCGTGTTCGTGCGGTCGCGTTCTCGGTTCCCACGCCCGGGTTCCTGGGTTCGATTCCCGGCGGGGTCAGGGATTTTCTCTGCCTCGATATGGCCGGGTGTTGTGTGATGTCGTTAGTTAGGTTTAAGTAGTTCTAAGTTCTAGGGGACTGATGACCATAGATGTTAAGTCCCATAGTGCTCAGAGCCATTTTTTTGAGAGTGAGCGGTGGTTTAGCAGCGATTTCTTGTGTCTTTACAACTGGTATTGTATTAAGTTTTTCAAGACTGCCACAAGTCGCACTTAGTATGTTTTATCGACCGGTTTATCAGAGCATCAACACAAACTCTGGAATTTACGATTTAAAGTGCAGTAGTTAGCTATCAAATTAAACAGCGAAACAAGTCAATAAACATACTGAGTGCGACTTGCGGCTGCCCTGAAATCTTCAATTTAAACAGTCGATGTTTTCCTTCGGGCAACGTCTGCTCTCGCTAAGGGTGTTAATTATTGCGTTTAAAAATTCTGTCATACAGAGTGGAACATTGGAGAGCATTAAAACTGACAGAGTTTTATCGTTGACAAGAATATTTATGGGGCCCCTACGAACTGCGATTATAAAAATGAATTGAAAAGATTACAAGTTTGGAGGGAATGTGATATGCACGATGCGAAAAAGAAAATGCAGTCTTTATCGACATCTTTTCACCGTGAAAGGGAAAGAGAGGGGGAGGGGGGGGAGGCAGGGTTGGGTTGTTTGGAGGAGGAAACCAGACAGCGAGGTCATCGGTCTCATTGGATTAGGGAAGGACGAGGAAGGAAGTCGGCCGTGCCCTTTCAAAGGAACCGTCCCGGCATTTGCCTGGAGCGATTTAGGGAAATCACGGAAAACCTAAATCAGGATGGCCGGACGCGGGATTGAACCATCGTCCTCCTGAATGCGAGTCCAGTGCGCTAGCCACTGCTTCACCTCGCTCGGTAGGAAAGTCAAAACAAACAAAACTGGGAATGACTATCAACTTTCTGCTACAGGTGCAAAGATATTATCTTTGAAAATTTTATGGCCTACTCAATTCCACACCAATTCAAAATCTATAGCTTTCGCTAGGGAAAGAGTTATGAAGTAGCCCGTACTTCAGTTCAGCTGTTAGGTAAACATTTTGTCCCGACACACTGCTCCCTACTTTTTAAAAGAGGCGACGTCCACCAGCGTCATTTCTTCTTTTCCTGACGATCAGCTCTTGCAGAAAAATACATGCTACACATGCGACGACTGCTAGATACTCCTCGTCCCTCATTACACCGGTCGGTGATATTGTAATTAAAACGCTACTTTATAGCAGTAAGAAAACGGGAGCAACGTCAGCATTTATCAGAGGAAACTTTTCCCGCATAGCCGACTCCATTGGCCCCTAACTCTTCGTTTGGTGACGATGAGAAGCCGAACGCCAATGCATTGGCACCAAACATTCGTCCGACTCCGGTGTCTGTTGTTAGTTGGCCGTCGTTGACCTAGTGTTTATGCGCCTTAAAAATGCTTTAAACCTGAGATTTTATGCGTTTAGTACTGTCACTGGATGTAACTATTATAATTCACAATTATTTTGTGAGTGGTGGAAGAAGGGGGTGGGGGAATAGGAGATGTGGGGCGACAACCATACATTTATATCAACAACAAAGGTATATTACGCTCCAAGTCCTTTGAACAAAAGCAAAGAATATGATATTCCAATGAAATGAATACCCCTAGCTGCATACAGGCGTTGTTATAAGTAAACGGGGACAATTAAAAATGTGTGCCCCGACAGGGACTCGTACCCCGGATTTCCTGCTTACATTTTGTTCGATATAGTTCGTTGCGTTTGGTCTGGGCGGACGAGACAA
The DNA here is from genome assembly GCF_021461395.2 of Schistocerca americana. NCBI lineage: Eukaryota > Metazoa > Arthropoda > Insecta > Orthoptera > Acrididae > Schistocerca > Schistocerca americana. Next base: position 217,286,299 of record NC_060119.1, on the reverse strand, counting down.
GACATCCGTTCAAGTTGATTTCTTGACTCAGTTATTTTATTACAGAGAGCACGCAGCCCTCTGACCGAACGCGCTGAGCTACCGTGACGGCTCCATCTGAGCCACCGAGGACACAGAGGATAATGCGACTGTAGGGACTTCTCTCTGGCACACCTCCTGTGAGACCCACATTCGCAGCTTATTGTCACACCACACTATATTCATAGTTCCCCTCCCCATTACGCTCATAACTCGCGGCTTTACTGCCGATTCCTGTAAGAATTCGGGCACTGTTTGTGCATCCGCACAGAAGAAGATGGTCAAATGGCCGGTGGGCCTTAACTATATATTGTACAATACTCCTTACGGTGTGCGGTGGACGATGGTTGGTGTTCCTACAACATTCGTCACCCCCTTCCCCCCCCCCCCCCCCCCCTCTTCACCACTGTTGCCACTCTTCATTTTCCAAACGCTGTAGCAAACCTAAGTTACACGACGACACAGATACAAATTTGAATAAAACGGACAGCGAAAAAAAAAAAAATTGTACACGGTTCTCCTGCTTGGCAGTCCAACACCGTAACCACTTAACCGCGGCGCTACCTCTCTTATCGCCTTCAGCATATGCACTTGGACCGTTCGCTGTTTCTATTTTGCCTTTTTTTTATTTTTTGACAGTCCAGTAGACCTCCTTCCTGTTTTCATGCTTGATCTATGTTTCGCTTCTGACGGGCTCTCCAATGGTCCCTCTTACCACTAAATCTGAAGGGGTGCGATGGGGAATTTCCCTTGTGAGGGTTTGCAGTCTTAGTAATTCACTTGTCACGGTCATCGGTGATTGGATGGTGCAATGTTTCGACTCTGCAGCCAATAACTGTGATAAGTTTAGAGGTCAATAGTGTGTACAACATTCATTATAGCGTGCAACCATGCCCCGCCATTTGGTTTTCACGTATCTAGTGTTGTCGCGTCCCAGCACAGTTCTGTAGTACGATCGGAATGTTGATGACTGTGTGAGGGTTGTTTGAGTGTCCACCTATATTGCCAGAGATGAGAGGGGGAAAGCTCGCTGACGTAGAATTGGGTGGTTATTGCTTGCAGTGGTAATCTTTTAGGATTAATGGCATGATGGGTATGCTGAAGAGTTCAGCATTTATTTAAGTAATATCTTTATTCTGTTTGATAACTTATGAAAGAGGTGGCAGTTCCTAACCCCTTTCTGTATTACTTGTCAGACTCAATTTATTCTTATCAACAGGCCACTCGTCTAAGCTTACAAGAGACAATTACTATTCCGTAAATAGTTCTTGTTAATAATGAAGCTACGAATGCTAGCTGCTCCTTGAAACAAAGACATCGTCTATGTTCAGAGCTATTCCCCAGAAAAGATAATGATTACTTATCTTGCAGTTGATGTGTGTGTCTCCAGATCTGATCACCGACTTCTCGCTGCGAATATTACTTCTGCATACTCAGGTTGCGACTGACTGCCGTACTACTGCTCTCGGACTCCTCCGCCAGACTACTCCATCAGAATTCTCCATCAGACTGACTCTTCTCATTTTATCTCTTGCTTATATACCGTCTAAGTTGAGGCTGAACCTCGATAATTGCCTTTCGGGATATTTCTATTAGCTGGCGGCGCCCTTGACACGTAAATACTTTAATGTTGGATTTCTCCTAGAGGTTTCCGCTCGATGTTACCACTTACGTATACTGCGAAGCTTCCCATGGCGCAGTCTCAAATAGTCCCATCACGTGTTTAGTCTGTGATCTCATGGGCTACTGGAGGTCCCTACTTTACATAACTTATGGAAAACTTCAGTTGTCATCCAACTGCGTTTCAAATAATGTCTTAATGTGCGTGTTTTGATCATATGCGTCTTATCTCTCTACGCTTCACAAATATCCTCCACTAGGGTTTCTCAGTGCTTAAACTCTGAGGCTTCTAACTTCATGAAGTGGCAATTTTCTCCGCTCATTTCTGACGAGTATTGCTTAGTAAAATCATAATTAGTTCGTTTTTATTCTTGGGACTGGACAGTATAAACCGAAAAAAAACTGATATCTTTTCAGCACATCTTAATCAACATTAATAATTGAACTTTATTTACCATTCCCGAAACCATAAACGTCTAAATCGATGGCAGCCATTTAATAGGTTCAATCATTAGGAGAAATTACGTCTTAGGATAAATTGTTGTCTCGTAAAAAGAAAGCCCGTCAACTGTATGCGTTTTTCTTTCTTACGAAAATTATTTAATTGTTTTGAACTCAATTAACTCATGTGAGAAACCTATGCACATGAGTAATGTGATCCACCACATTACACGATGAGGTGAAAGCCTTAAGTGACATCTTTCTTAATGACATATGTAAAACAAAGCTATTGGAGATGGGATGCTGTTGCTCACCTCACGCTGAACTGTCTCGTATACGCATATAAGTAGAAAGGTGTGTTGTGTTTGTGTTTGTGTTGGAGTGTGTGTGTGTGTGTGTGTGTGTGTGTGTGTGTGTGAGAGAGAGAGAGAGAGAGAGAGAGAGAGAGGGAGAAGAAGAAGAAGAAGAAATTGCGTCTTTTAGTATCCAACCACTTGTTTCTTCTTTCTGATCGGTACAGAAAGAAAAAAAAAATAAAACACTCGGACGTGTTAGTACGCCTAAAATCAGCGCTGCTCGGAGAAATCTTTTGAAAGTGCAAATACCCTGCTACCGAATCATCGCAGAGTAAGTAAAATGTGAGAAACTTTCTTTGACATATTCTGTGGAACGAAAGGCAGCCTTTTGTAGTTTTCGCGGACCAAATCGATCGCTTTGAAGCGCAGGCGTATACTGTCGCCTGCCTAAACGCCAGGGAGGCTCCCGGCATTTCTATCAAATTCCCGGCTTCATTAGCCACGCAAATATTGGAGCTCCTCGTGCTTGACCGAACAAAGTCCCAAATCGGGCGTGCACAATCGTATTGACGCAGCCGATGGCAAGCCGCAGTCGAATTACATATCGATGATTGATATTTACATTCCAAACAATTATGGCAATTTCTTCGGCGATGTCAGTGGTACGCACTTTCCGGATTCGCAACCACCAGCGGTATAAACTCCGCTCCTTTGCTTTTAGATGTCTGTGTGCCATTTATAAGACGATAAATTGCTTTGCCTGAGTTATTGTCGGTGTGGTAGGAGGCAATACTTAAATAGTACCTCATTTTTATAGCAACCCCTTCTTGCTAATGGGAGCACATACTTGTCGATAGTTACGATAAGCTATACATTGTATTGAGACAACCTGAAGTTAACGTAGGTAGTACTACAACACTCATTACCGTCCTTCCCGGAGCTGTGGACTCTCTAAGGTGCGGTGGTTCGCGTGCCTCTACGATACAAATAGCTGTATCGTGGGCGCAAAAACATCGGAGGTGTTCCTATATAGATGCCAGAGCAACAGGCTTTTCAATAGCTGCAGGGACAACTGTATGTATGATTAACTCAAATGCTTCAAATGGCTCTGAGCGCCATGGGACAACTCAAATGGCTCAAATGGCTCTGAGCACCATGGGAACATCTGAGGTCATCAGTCCCATAGAACTTAGAACTACTTAAAACTAACTAACCTAAGGACATCACACACATCCATGCCCGAGGCAGGATTCGAACCTACGACCATAGCAGCAGCGCGGTTCCGGACTGAAGCGCCTAGAACCGCTCCGCCACAGTGGCCGGCTGTGATTAACTGGTCGGGCCTTGTGACATTAGCCAACACAGACTTACGTTGGCAGCGCGAACAGCTGAAAGCAAGGAGGGGCTAAGGCCATCATACATCTCGTATATTCCGAGGACGTGCAGCGCTACTGTGTAGCTCAATGATGATGGCGTCGTCGTGCGTAAAATATATTGGCGGTACAATGGTCTCCCATTCAGATCTCCTGGGGAGGGGAGGGGGGGGGGGGGACTAAACAGGTGGGCCGGCCGAAGTGGCCGTGCGGTTAAAGGCGCTGCAGTCTGGAACCGCAAGACCGCTACGGTCGCAGGTTCGAATCCTGCCTCGGGCATGGATGTTTGTGATGTCCTTAGGTTAGTTAGGTTTAAATAGTTCTAAGTTCTAGGGGACTAATGACCTCAGCAGTTGAGTCCCATAGTGCTCAGAGCCATTTGAACCAACTAAACAGGTGGATTTTTCGCCACCAGGAAAATCAAAACTGGCGTTCTACTGTTCGAAGCGTGGAATTTCATATCCCTTATCGGGTATACAAATTAAAGAATCTAAAAAGAGAAATGGATAGCCTGATGTTGGATATCGTGGGGAATTAGTGGCAGGAAGAACAAGACATTTTTGGGTATTACATCTGCTACAGTATGTCGCCTAGAAAGCCCGTTAGCAAGATAGTTCTTAGATTTACGGGAAAAACAGCTGAGACTAGATAAATGAAATAAAATATTAATAATGATTTCCTTCACTTCTCCGCGAGATGTACGACTAGACTGAAAAACTTGCGTACGTGGCTGGTTGTGTGTGTATGTGTGAGTCACTATTATAAGTGCTATTTAAATGGCAGTTTACGTATGTGAATATGAAGAATTACAATAACTGCAGACAAGATGTGCATATGGTATACAGTAAACCATATAACAATACAAATTATATAGGCAGCCATATTACTCTTTTGCTGGGTTGATTGCATGTAATATATTTCGCCTGACTCTGCTTTTAAATTTTATTTTTCTAGTGATTGTTTTCCAGCCAAGACAATTACGTAATAGTCGAATTTCTGGTAATTGTGTAGAATTCAGAACAGGGGAAGGGAAAAAGTAAAGTGCGAGAGAGGCGGAGTCAGTGTACACGTACACAAAGTATGGTTCAAATGGCTCTGAGCACTATAGAACTTAACATCTGAGATCATCAGTCCCCTAGAAATTATAATTACTTAAACCTAACTCACCTGAGGACATCACACACAACCATGTCCGAGGCAGGATTCGAACCTGCGGGCGTAGCAGTCGAGCGGTTCCAGACTGAAGCGCCTAGAACCGCTCGGCCACACCGGCCGGCTACACAAGAAATGAATGGTATATGTAGGCGAGAATATCCTTAGTCTGGGACTCTTAATGTCGTAGTACATAAGAAAGAGAAATCTTTTCTTATTATTTCTTGTACTTAATTTGTAGGCAGATTATTTTCTTGCATACTTATACGAAATTGTTATCTCTATATTTGTAGCTGTCGGCTGACACTAAATAAGACTTAAAGTGTGTTCGCACTGTAGTATCACTAAGGCCAAGTTATACTTCCTTTCCCATTCACATCCGATTGACGCAGTGCTGTCTCAAAAATACGGAGGGAATAATGAAGGAACGAATAATCTTAAAGCAAAGTTCAGTTCTTGGGTTATAAGTGATTATATCTTTGACAAAACCACTCTCTACTGCATTTCCTTTTCCTACCTGTTATGCCGTAGATATCTGATCAACAGCATGTCACCTAAATACGACTGTAGCATTGTAGTGTCAGGAACAACGACACAAGAAGGAATCCAAGTTAAGAGTCATTTATTAGAACACAGAACTTTGTAAGACTGGAATTCAAAGATCTTTCCACGTAAAGTTCCGAGCAAACGGCCCGAGAATTTTCGGAGGTGACGCTCGCTGGAACTTCGGCTGCAGGCTCTCTCAAGACCGCCGCAGAGGCCCGGAGGAATACACTCATCGTGATTGGCTGTCGCGATGACGATCTGCTGATTGTGGGCCGGGGGGGGGGGGGGGGAAGGTTGATGGTAATTTAGCTCCGCCTTGTGGAGTGCCCTCTGAAGGAAGCTACTGCTATGTCTGCATTACTGAGTGGCTGCGCCTTCGCGATAGGCAGTTGGTGATGCACTAATGTGTGGAGGGATGTTGTCCGGCAGGTGCCGGGGACGTAACATTTTCAGTCGAGATGTTAATCTACCGCAAAAGACGTTGACAAGAAGAACGCTGCAACTGAGTTCAATACTTGGCATGTCCGTGAATGTATTTCCAGTAAAGCTAATTTCTTTGTAATTCCCTAATTCAAAATCATGCGACCCTACTGATGGGTTCAGGGGCAAACAGCGTGACTGTTGGCAGCTTCACAAGACTAGTGCAAAACACAGCTACTGAGTCTAGCTGCTCGTTCATTCGTTCATTCATTTACGTTAGTGGAACGTTTGCGTTATCCTCATTTTTGCATATTTTGAGAGAGAGCAAACGTCAGTGTTTCTTTAATTTCTTCGTCATCCGGATGGTTTACTGTGATCCAGCAGCTGTATAGACTAGAACATATGGGAGAAACTTCTTTTCATAAAGCGACGTTAACAGTGTCTTATGTCAGAGCATAAATGGTTTCATAATATATAGTTATAGTCAAATGCTCATCGTCGGGTTTAATAGGGCTGTAGCAGGAGTTCCATAATTTTTTTCTCTGATGGAATACTTTGAAAATTTTGGTACTTTGGTGGAATACCTCGCTTATTTTTAAGGTTAATGAAATCTTTTAAAAAAGGTAAGAACTTGTTTTGTTCAGCAACTACTTCAATTTTTATTCATAACTAATGATACATAAGTCATAATGGTTTTAAAATAATTAGTATCGTCAAAATTTCTGGAAAAAGTCATGTTATTAATAGTTTTTCGCGGAGCTCTTATTTACTTCCCAAGGAATATCAGTGTTCCTCGGAAAACAGTTTGGGAAATCCTGGTCTATAGTAAAATATAATATGATAGTCTTTTTCACAGTACGACATCGGTTACTTCACTTGTAAGGGGCACATTGTGTGTGTCTATGTGCAGCAAATCAACAATTCCTCTACAGAATAGAAATTGCATTTTATAAGCAATAAAATAATTATCGCGTAAGTTCAACGCCTTAATTGCTTTGGTTACATAAATGCCCCGAAGTTACGCGATAAGGTCCTACGTAGCTCAAGAAACAACATTTGGATACAATAATTAAGAGATTATTTTATGTCGAAAGACTTCTTTAAGGAGAAATAGTGAAAATGTTAACACTGGAAAAGCCCTTGTCCACAGAGACAATTCACGTTGGCATGGACGTTCCTGCCCACCATATTTCGTTCAAATGGTTCAAATGGCTCTGAGCACTATGGGACTTAACATCTATGGTCATCAGTTCCCTAGAACTTAGAACTACTTAAACCTAACTAACCTAAGGACATCACACAACACCCAGCCATCACGAGGCAGAGAAAATCCCTGACCCCGCCGGGAATCGAACCCGGGAACCCGGGCGTGGGAAGCGAGAACGCTACCGCACGACCACGAGATGCGGGCCAGCCATATTTCGTACAATTCTGTAGTTACAATAGTTCACTTGAACTGTCACAGTAAAAGAATGCACTACTGGCCATTACAATTGCTACACCACGAAGCTAACGTGCTACAGACGTGAAATTTAACCGACAGGAAGAAACTGCTGTGATATGCAAATGATTAGCTTTTCAGAGCATTCACACAAAGTTGGCGCCGGTGGCGACACCTAAAACGTGGTGACATGACGAAAGTTGCCAACCGATTTCTCATACACAAACAGCAGTTGACCGGCGTTGCCTGGTGAAACGTTGTTGTGATGCCTCGTGTAAGGAGGAGAAATACGTACCATCACGTTTCCGACTTTGATAAAGGTCGGATTGTAACCTATAGCGATTGCGGTTTTTCGTATCGCGACATTGTTCCTCGCCTTGGTCGAGATTCAATGACTGTTAGCAGAATATGGAATCGGTGGGTTCAGGAGGGTAATAAAAAACGCGGTGCTGGGTCCCAATGGCCTCGTATCACTAGCAGTCGCGATGGCAGGCATCTTATCCGCATGACTGTAACGGATCGTTCAAGCACGTCTCGATGCCTGAGTCAACAGATGGGGAAGATTGCAAGACAACTACCACCTGCACGAACAGTTCGACAACGTTTGCAGCAGCATGGACTATCAGCTCGGAGACCATGGCTGCGGTTACCCTTGACGCTGCATCACAGGCAGGAGCGCCTGCGACGGTGTACTCAACTACGAATCTGGGTGCACGAATGGCAAAAAGTCATGTTTTCGGATGAATCCAGGTTCTGCTTACAGCATCATAATGGCCGCATCCGTGTCTGGTGACATCGCGGTGAACGCACATTGGAAGCGTGTATTCATCATCGCCATACTGGCGTGTCACCCGGGGTGATGGTATGGGGTCCCATTGATTACAGGTCTCTGTCACCTCTAGTTCGCATTGACGTCACTTTGAACAGTGGACGTTACATTTAAGATGTGTTACGCCCCGTGGCTCTACCCTTCATTCGATCCCTGCGAAACCCTACATTTCAGCAGGATAATGCACGACCGCATGTTGCAGGTCCTGTACGGGCCTTTCTCCGTACAGAAAATGTTCGACTGCTGCCCTGGCCAGCAAATTCTCCAGATCTCTCACCAATTGAAAACGTCTGGTCAATGGTGGCCGAGCAACTGGCTCGTCACGATACGCCAGTCACTACTCTCGATGAACTGTGGTATCGTGTTGAAGCTGCATGGGCAGCCGTACCTGTACACGCCATCCAAGCTCTGACTCAATGCCGAGGCGTATCAAGGCCGTTATTACGGCCAGAGGTGGTTGTTGTGGGTACTGATTTCTCAGGATCTATGGACCCAAATTGCGTGAAAATGTAATCACACGTCAGTTCCAGTATAATATATTTGTCCAATGAATACCCGTTTATCATCTGCATTTCTTCTTCGTGTAGCAACTTTAATGGCCAGTAGTGTAGTTCTCTGTCATGTCAGACTGCAAGTGACTGAGCCATTTTCCCGGTGCGGCGGAGAGCATAGAGCAGGAAATGCAAGGCCCGCGACTGCCCCGGGGTGTTGGGTGTCAGTATAACGAAGGCAGATGCCGGTGGAGAGCGCCCTGGGCGGCGCGCGGCCGCTTGTTTTCACAGGCAGATGGAGCCGTGCCTCGCAGCTGCGCCGCTCCCACGCACGAGATAAGTTACGCCGACATTTATCGCGTCGCTCGCTTGTAGCAGCGCTCCTTCTCTACCACACCGAGTCACACGAAAAACGTTCGAGTGAAGTAAAACACAGATTTAGCGTGACGTCGATGGTAACTCTCGGAATGGGAACCAAATCTCTGATTTTTCGTTGGTTGCTGTGACCACGGAAGCTGAACACAGGACAAATGCTGGAAAAGGTAATAAAATAATACTAATGTCGTGTGTCGAGGACCTGTGGTCGGGTAGACCGCTCGCCTGGTGCAAGTCTTTCGATTTGACGCCACTTCGCCGACTTGCGCGTCGATGAAATGATGATGATGATGACAACACATCACCCAGTCCCTGAACGAAGAAAATCTCCGACCCAGCCTGGAATCGAACCCGGGGCCCTTAGGATTGACAGTCTGTCGCGCTGACCACTCAGCTACCCGGGGAGGGGGGGGGGGCGGGACCTGGAAAAGGTAATGCCTTCCCATAAAATGTTTCTCAACCATCTGATTCCTTACAATACTTGTTTTACACACTGAAAAAATGAAAACATCGAGTACGGTAAATCTGTAACTGTTCGGAGCTAGAAACATACAAACAGCATCGTAGCGCAACTTATTCGTAATGAACTAGAAGTCAGAGAACATCCTGCTCCCTGAACGTCCCCCAAAATTATTTTAGCCATCTTCAAAGTATTATACGCAAAACAACGACACATTCGTTAAATTCTGTCGCTGAAATTTATCAGCTGTACGTCTATGTTTTGTACTTGGCAAGGAACTGCGAAGTTAAGAGGCGTAATGCATGGCGAATAGTTTCACGTATGGGGTAAGGCAGTGGAAATACATTCGAAAGAAGCAGCCTTCAAGAAATACTTGGTGACTTATTCTTACAGTACCGAACTTCTGGCCGGCCGCTGTGGCCGAGCGGTTCTAGGCGCTTTAGTCCGCAACCGCGCTGCTGATACGCTCGCAGGTTCGAATCCTGCCTCGGGCATGGATGTGTGTGATTTTCTTAGGTTAGTTAGGTTTAAGTAGTTCTAAGTAGGGGACTGATGACCTCAGATGTTAAGTCCCATAGTGCTTAAAGCCATTTGAACCATTTGAACAGATGTGGCAAAAATATATGGAAAAAATATAAGACAGTGCAAATTAGCAACAATTTATAAATGGTTTGTTGGTATTAATTTCTAAAACGACTGGTGTGTGAAGACGGTGCATGGCAATATTTCTTCACTCTGTCTTTAAACACTGGTGTAGTGCTATATCCAGTGAATGATGACTTCATTAAATACAAGGTATTACAAAACGAAAGCGGCAGACTCTGAAAAATTGTGGAAAATGTCGTGAGGAATAAATTGAGGGTGGGAAACCGTATCCGGAAAAGTTATCCAACTGCGCTACAGAACGTGGCACCGTCTGCTGGGCCATTCTTTCGGCACCAAACTTGACTTTGTTCACTGACGGGGCATAGGCGGAACGTCTCGCAATGTTGTTTCTTGTTCAGCGATCGCGACTAATTGGCACTATTGCCAGTGGAGAAGCTGCTACATAGACAGTCTTTGTCTCCTATGAATGCGAAAATCCGTCAGTGGGTGACGGGTTCGGTCGCGAGTTTACATCCGCAGTTTATTTTCCTCCTTTACACCGAAAAACACAGGAAATTTTGGAGCGGTCCAGGAGAAAAATAAATACTGGGGATCGAAATCTGTGTCCGAAACCGTCATCCACCAAGGGAACACAGCATCGCATTCACAGGTGACAAGGCCAGCGTAGCAGCTAGCTAAATCTTCTCCTCTGGCGACAGTACCGGTCAGTTGCGATCGCTGAACAACAAACAATACTGCAAGATGTTCCGCCTAGGGACCGTCATCGTACAAAGTCAATGTTTCTACCAAAGTAATGGCCTAGCAGAAGGCGCCAGGGCGTAGAACTTCGACGTTCCGAAATGTCGTTGGATGGCGTTTCCTGAGATGAGCTTCTGCCTTCAATTTGTTCCTCATTACAGCCTCTCCAACCCCATGCTTCAACAAAAGCCCGTACGGAGCTACTGAGCGTCCCTCTTCCAGAGTCTTCCACTTGAGTTTATCTATCATCTCGGTAACGCTTTCGCAATTACTGCATGATCCTGTAACGAAGCACTCTGCTCTCCATTGGATCTTCTCTATCTCTTCTACCAAACCTATTTGGTATGGATTCCACACCGGTGAGCAGTATTCAAGCAGTGGGCGAACAAGTTTTCGGACTGCATTTCCTTTGAGCAATTACTGCGAGCTACGTTGCTGTCATGTGCTGTACGCTACGTACCGAGTGATCAAAAAGCCAGTATAAATTTGAAAACTGAATAAATCACGGAATAATGTAGATAGAGAGGTACAAATTGACACACATGCTTGGAATGACATGGGGTTTTATTAGAACCAAAAAAATGAAAAAGTTAAAAAATGTACGACAGATGGTGCTTCATCTGATCAGAATAGCAATAATTAGCATAACAAAGTAAGACAAAGCAAAGATGATGTTCTTTACTGGAAATGCTCAATATGTCCACCATCATTCCTCAACAATAGCTGTAGTCGAGGAATAATGTTGTGAACAGCACTGTAAAGCATGTCCGGAGTTATGGTGAGGCACTGGCGTCGGATGTTGTCTTTCAGCATCACTAGAGAGGTCGGTCGATCACGATACGCTTGCGACTCCAGGCAACCCCAAAACCAACAATCGCACGGACTGAGGTCTGGGGACCTGGGAGGCCAAGCATAACGAAAGTGGCGGCTGAGCACACGATCATCACCAAACGACGCGCGCAAGAGTTCTTTCACGCGTCTAACAATATGGGGTGGAGCGCCATCCTGCATAAACATCATACGTTCCAGAAGGTGTTTATCAGCCAGGCTGGGGATGGTGCGATTCTGTAACATATCGGCGTACCTCTCACCCGTCACGGTAGCGGTTACTGACGGTTTGATGTCCAGCGCCATCTGTCGGACATGTAATTTTTTTTTTTGTTTTTTTGTTTTTTTGTTCTAATGAAACCCCATGTCATTCCAAGCATCTACATTGCCGCGTGGGATTAGCCGAGCTGTCTAAGGCGCTGCAGTCATGGACTGTGCGGCTGGTCCCGGCGGAGGTTCGAGTCCTCCCTCGGGCATGGGTGTATGTGTTTGTCCTTAGGATAATTTAGGTTAAGTAGTGTGTAAGCTTAGGGACTGATGACTCTAGCAGTTAAGTCCCATAAGATTTCACACACATTTGAACATATCTACATTATTCCGTGGTTTATTAAGTTTTGAAATTTATACTGACTTTTTGATCACCCTGTATATCCCGAACACAATAAATATGCATTCCGACTATTGTTCCCTTTTCAATTTCACCATAATGGTTTGTGATACCCTACGTACTTGATGTAAAGTGGATTTGGTGAATACAACGGTACTGATATGACCAAATGTGCCTACTGGAAAGTCGTGTAAAGAAGTATCGGTTTGAAAGCACTTGACACTAAGAAATACGGACAGTTTTTTCGCGTCCCTAGGTGTAACACTGTAATGCGTCGTGCTTCTCTGGGGTGTCATTACCTTTTTTAACGGCGTGTTTATTTCTTGCGCAACAAATTCACGCACGGTTTTCTCTGGAGCGTGGGAGCTAAATCGAGACTGAACCTATTTCCGTGTCTGCCACCGCAGGGACCGGGTACCCCACTGCGGCATCCTAGTTGCCGTGACACACGGCCGCGGGCCACGCGAGCTGCGGCCGAACTTTACAGCCCACCCACCCAGCAAGTGGCGGTGCGGCGAGGGCGTGGCCCCCTGCCCGTGACGTCAGCGGCCGGCGTGATGCGCTTGTTCACAGCGGCAAGGGCCGCACCTGGCGCTGCAATGCGACACCGCGCACTGCGTTTCCCTACCTAACGCCGTCGCCTCCTCAGGAGGTAGCTCGGCGGCGCTGGATTCTCGGAGCTACCTGCTCACGTTAAAAGTATCGCGTAGTGACTCACCGCAGGCTCACGTTACACCGTTCCTTTCACTTACCCTAATGTCTCGTAATCAATCAACTGGCGCCGGGCGACGCGCCTTACTTGAAACTTGAGCAGTGTTTAAACGATACTGCGAGGCCTTTCGTGACGGTATACTGTTCGCTGTTTACATTCTGTTCCTTACAGCCAGAGTGTGTAGCGCGCACTCTTCTTGAATACTCAGTAATACGATTTCGAATGTCTTTTCCCTTTTTCAGTCTTCTTACTGTGGTGGTTAATCCACCCTGATCAGGTAATTGCTGTTGAGCGGGAGGGCCGGGCCACATAAGCAACATTCACAGCTTATAACAACGTTTTTATTCAACGTCTCTTTAGGAAATAAAATTTTATCTTTAAAATTTTTGTGATAAGGTAAGTTAGCAAAGAATCCTTACAAGCACGAGCAAGCGCCCTATTCAAATAACAACATAAATCTTTAACCCTTTCATGGGCAAAATTATTGAGCAGCTTTTTTTAATGAATGGAGAGCAGATAGTAGTTAACAGATAGGTATATTTATCATACAGAATATCAAATTTGCTCCAATTTTGAAAGTGAGGTCACAAAACAAGGTGGGAAGTATTCTTCCCACTGCCCTTCCTTGGAGTTAAATAACAAAAATAACTTTTTCAATATATGTCGCATTTATTTGATAAATTTACTTCTCTTCTTACAATGATTGTTCACAGTTACTAGCCAAGAAATTTTCTGAAACATGGGTCTATGCAAAGTGGTATTTGACAATATGTACAAACACAGCGAGTGCTCCTTTCCGCAGCTTTGGTACTACAATGAGGGCACGCCCAGTAGGTTTCTCCTAAACTGGGTTGATGCTCCCCTACAACTACGTGACGAAAATCTTTTTTTTGCCAGAAAGACAGGTTTTTGTCCACGCCTTTTTTGGGATGAGAAGGCAGCGATCAATTGTCTGGCTAGATGGATCCTGTATGTGAGCTGATCATGCTGTCCACTTTCTCTTTTACTTATTTTCCACAGGATAAAACTGTTCACTGCAGCAACGTCCACCAGGAAGTAAAATATTCTGGGCCACCATTTTACAGAACGTCTGCCAATAGCATACCTTTCCCGTAATTGATCCAACTTGTCGACACCACCCATTATTTTGTTGTATTCTGCCACAACTTCAGGACAAGAAATCTCTGTACTAGTACCATCCTTGTTTTTCCTTTTCACTGTGGCTGTTTGTCATGGGTCATGAATTGAAGACAGGAAAGTGACTGGACGTTTATCCATCCATTTTACTGCAGAAATGGCTCCTTTTGTTTCAATCTGGAATTCCCCTCGTTCCAATTTTACGGTTTCCTTCATAAATTTGAGTAAATCAAAAGTATGTACCTTATATTATAGCTTTGAGGAAAAAATCATAAAATGTCACGCAAACAGCACTCGACAGAGCTACACTAAGCTATACAATATCTCTGCGCGAAGGTAAAGCAAAAACGGCGGGAACTTCCGACTGGAAGTAGTACCCTATACTGTCCACTAGGTAATAGCACCATAAAGAGGTGGGAACTGTGAATCCCACGGAACTAGGAGCGAGTTCATTGTAGTGGGAAGCATGTTTCTCACGGCTCACGAAGGTGTTAAACAGGCATTAAGTGATTCGAAAGCTAATTAAATTCTGTACACAATGAAGCTCGCAAAAGGAGACTACAATAATGAGATAAAGTTTAACCAATCATGGATATCACAAATATTTAAAAAATAAAATACAAACAAATATACCCCTTCGTGACAGATTTTCAAAACAGGTGACGTCACATAGGCACGGGCTAATTCAAGTAGCAGAAGGGGGGCCCACTGGACCCAGAAGTCAGCTTAGAAATTTAAACTACACTGGTAGGGCCGCGCGGAATTAGCCGAGCGGTTTAAGGCGCTGCAGTCATAGACTGTGCGGCTGGTCCCGGCGGAGGTTCGAGTCCTTCCTCGGGCATGTGTGTGTGTATTTCTCCTTAGGATGATTTAGGTTAAGTAGTGTGTAAGCTTAGGGACTGATGACCTTAGCAGTTAAGTCCCATAAGATTTCGCACACTTTTTTTTACATTAGTAGGTTAACATATGCTCACTGAAACTGGGGAGTTCATTTAAATTACCCCTTAACAGGATACTAATAAACTTAAACAGGCAAGTAAGACTACCATTTCACTGTTTACGAGTAAACAAGTGATGCAATTAGATAACACAGAATGTACAGATTCAATGTTAAGCCTGTGCTATGAACCAACTATAAAACGTCCACACAGCTCAGTGTACGAGGAAAAATATTACAGTTTCACCATACTGGCTTATGCCGTCCGTCACTCCGAACAGCAATAGTACCAATTAATACACCTCGCTTACTCTGACTGTATCACATCACAAAATCCAGATAAACCTTTATCCAAAAAACAATAACACGTGAAACTTCCTGGCAGATTAAAACTGTGTGCCCGACCGAGACTCGAACTCGGGACCTTTGCCTTTCGTGGGCAAGTGCCCACGAAAGGCAAAGGTTCCGAGTTCGAGTCTCGGTCGGGCACACAGTTTTAATCTGCCAGGAAGTTTCATATCAGCGCACACTCCGCTGCAGAGTGAAAATCTCATTCTGGAAACATCCCCCAGGCTGTAGCTAAGCCATGTCTCCGCTATATCCTTTCTTTCAGGAATGCTAGTTCTGCAAGTTTCGCAGGAGAGCTTCTGTAAAGTTTGGAAGGTAGGAGACGAGATACTGGCAGAAGTAAAGCTGTGAGAACCGGGCGTGAGTCGTGCTTCGGTAGCTCCGTTGGTGAGCACTTGCCCACGAAAGGCAAAGGTCCCGAGTTCGAGTCTCGGTCGGGCACACAGTTTTAATCTGCCAGGAAGTTTCATATCAGCGCACACTCCGCTGCAGAGTGAAAATCTCATTCTGGATTACAATAACACGTGTTTACTTAAACAGCACTAAATAGAGGGGACCTTTTGGTTGGCAAGACAACAGTTTCTAGTCATGGTGCCGATACTTCGGAAGAAAGGATCAGTATAATATGCGCACAAAAAACATGACAAGCAGTTCTCACCAAATCTTTTATAAAATCCTTTACAGATCCAAATCAGGGCCGCACGACTCGATTCGGGTAATGTGGCCGAGTCCAGTTCTCACACTAAAAACCAGGTTCGGTCTTGCAAACGTATCAAACACACCACAAACTCTGCGTCGTGCCCCGGCCTGCTCAACCACGCTCCCTCTGATTCCCCAGTGCCGCGCGGCTCTCCGGCTGTCCCTCTCTAGCGCCACACGCCCGTCGCGGCCAACAGCCACGTCAAACGGCTGAGCCCAAAGATCACACCGTGCCGACCCGATCGATCAATCGATACAGCTCACTTACCTGCTTGATCCGCTTGCCAGTTTTTCCATCTCAGGGTAGCACTTTCATCCAACGTCCTCAATTCGTTTTCGCTTTTATTCCTAAGTTGTGTGGCCCTTTCCCGCTAGGACTGTGTCTAAGAACAATAAGAGTCATGAACCAAAGCACAACTGAAATGGTTTTACTCGTACAAGTGTTTTGAAACAGTCCGTATTTGGAGTTGCATTTACAGGGTGTTTAAAAAATGACCGGTATATTTGAAACGGCAACAAAAACTAAACGAGCAGCGATAGAAATACACCGTTTGTTGCAATATGCTTGGGACAACAGTACATTTTCAGGCGGACAAACTTTCGAAATTACAGTAGTTACAATTTTCAACAACAGATGGCGCTGCAAGTGATGTGAAAGATATAGAAGACAAGGCAGTCTGTGGGTGCGACATTCTGTACGTCGTCTTTCTGCTGTAAGCGTGTGCTGTTCACAACGTGCAAGTGTGCTGTAGACAACATGGTTTATTCCTTAGAACAGAGGATTTTTCTGGTGTTGGAATTCCACCGCCTAGAACAGAGTGTTGTTGCAACAAGACGAAGTTTTCAACGGAGGTTTAATGTAACCAAAGGACCAAAAAGCGATACAATAAAGGATCTGTTTGAAAAATTTCAACGGACTGGGAACGTGACGGATGAACGTGCTGGAAAGGTAGGGCGACCGCGTACGGCAACCACAGAGGGCAACGCGCAGCTAGTGCAGCAGGTGATCCAACAGCGGCCTCGGATTTCCGTTCGCCGTGTTGCAGCTGCGGTCCAAATGACGCCAACGTCCACGTATCGTCTCATGCGCCTACCCATACAAAATTCAAACGCGGCAACCCCTCAGCGCCGCTACCAAATGGTTCAAATGGCTCTGAGCACTATGGGACTCAACTGCTGTGGTCATAAGTCCCCTAGGACTTAGAACTACTTAAACCTAACTAACCTAAGGACAGCACACAACACCCAGCCATCACGAGGCAGAGAAAATACCTGACCCCGCCGGGAATCGAACCCGGGAACCCGGGCGTGGGAAGCGAGAACGCTACCGCACGACCACGAGATGCGAGCGCCGCTACCATTGCTGCACGAGAGACATTCGCTAACGATATAGTGCACAGGATTGATGACGGCGATATGCATGTGGGCAGCATTTGGTTTACTGACGAAGCTTATTTTTACCTGGACGGCTTCGTCAATAAACAGAACTGGCGCATATGGGGAACCGAAAAGCCTCATGTTGCAGTCCCATCGTCCCTGCATCCTCAAAAAGTACTGATCTGGACCGCCATTTCTTCCAAAGGAATCATTGGCCCATTTTTCAGATCCGAAACGATTACTGCATCACGCTATCTGGACATTCTTCGTGAATTTGTGGCGGTACAAACTGCCTTAGACGACACTGCGAACACCTCGTGGTTTGTGCAAGATGGTGCCCGGCCACATCGCACGGCCGACGTCTTTAATTTCCTGAATGAATATTTCGATGATCGTGTGATTGCTTTGGGCTATCCGAAACATACAGGAGGCGGCGTGGATTGGCCTCCCTATTCGCCAGACATGAACCCCTGTGACTTCTTTCTGTGGGGACACTTGAAAGACCAGGTGTACCGCCAGAATCCAGAAACAATTGAACAGCTGAAGCAGTACATCTCATCTGCATGTGAAGCCATTCCGCCAGACACGTTGTGAAAGGTTTCGGGTAATTTCATTCAGAGACTACGCCATATTATTGCTACGCATGGTGGATATGTGGAAAATATCGTACTATAGAGTTTCCCAGACCGCAGCGCCATCTGTTGTTGAAAATTGTAACTACTGTAATTTCGAAAGTTTGTCTGCCTGAAAATGTACTGTTGTCCCAAGCATATTGCAACAAACGGTGTATTTATATCGCTGCTCGTTTAGTTTTTATTGCCGTTTCAAATATACCGGTCATTTTTGAAACACCCTGTAGTACTGCAAATAATTTCCTTGATGCCCTTAACTGCCTCTTTGCCAGTTTCAATCTGGGGAACAACCAGAAGTCGACTGAGGCTAAATCTGATGAATGCGTTGGGTGATCCAGGGCTGTGAGCCATTTGCTGGCCATAAAATGGTGCAAAATCTTCGCGTTGTGCGTTAGCGTGTCGTCATGAAGGAGCAACCGGGAACCTGCCTCTCGCTATTCGTGGCGAATTCGAGAATTGCCCACAAACGGAGGAGGACTGAAAAAAAAAAAAAACCGGAGGTTGTCTCACTGCTGTACTGCCACTTTCCAAAGAGTCTCAGGAAAAGTTGTTATATTCCCAGCTGCAGTAATGCCAGCGCTTTAATTCTACACACCTGTTTTTGAAACTTCAACGACCATAACGCCGGAACTCGCCAGGACATAGCACTGCAGTCAAGAATTTCACACAAGCAGTCCGAACGGAACTGGTGCAGTGTGCGTCTTTAAGCCTTTCCTCGCAATTCTTGCAATCTCGGCTTTCTACTGAACCTTGGAAATAATTGCCTTACGTATCAATACAAGTCCTGTCGTCTTATTCTTAGCAGTTCTTTGATGTTTCCTAATTCAAGGGAGGATATCTTGATTTTTCTCCACTTAGTTTTCAGCAGTCTTCCACAACAGCACATCTCAGACTCTTCGGTTTGCAACTTCTCCGGTTTTCTCAAAGGGTAGAATTCATACTCATGCAATGCTTTGCTACAGACGTACAAAATCACTTTTTTTTTCAAGTTAACATATGTGTGTGACCTTAGCAGATTCGTTTCGCCACTGTCAAGAAGAATATTTCACCCTTGGTACACTATGGGAAATTTACCACGAATGATGTTATAGTCGTTAGCTGATTGCCCGTGTTGCTCGTTTTATGCCAGACCATCATCGTCAATGAATACTTTGCCAGATGAACGAATGTATAAAAAAAATAATAAGATGAGCTAAGAAACATTGCCCAGCTACGTTTTCAGGTTCGAATCCTGCCCATGGATGTGTGTGATGTCCTTAGGTTAGTTAGGTTTAATTAGTTCTAAATTCTAGGGACTGATGGTCTCAGATGTTAAGTCCCATAGTGCTCAGAGCCATTTGAACCATTTTTGATAGCCATGACACTTCACAGCTTTGAATTTAGAGACAAATGTCCGCATTTTGACAGCATCTTGCAAAGTGGACATACAGTTTTGGCTGTCGGGCATTGTTCGTGACACTCGTGGGCGGGGCAACTCCTAGTAAGAAAATAGAGTGTGGCCTGCTAACTAGTGTAGCCGAAACAGTCGTACAGAAAGTGATATATGAGGGCTATCCACAAAGTACATTACGTTTTGGAATTAAAAATGAATAAAGTATTGGAAATTTTTTTTATTATATACAAATGAAAGCCACACTTAAATACTACTTTTCTACATAGTTGCCATTTAAATTAAGGCACTTATCGTAGCGATGGACGAGCTTGAAAACTCCTTTGTCGTAAAATTCGGCCGCCTGCGCCTTCAACCACGTGGTTACCCCTTCTTGAAGCTGTGCGTCGTCATCAAAACGCTGCATAGCCAACCACTTCTTCATTGCTGGGAATAAGTGGAAGTCGCTCGGTGCCAGGTCGGGACTGTACGGCGGATGAGGAAACAACTCCCACTTAAAGGATTCGAGAACTTCACGAGTGGCATTTGCCGTGTGGGCCCGGGCGTTGTCGTGAATCAGCAAGATCTTTGAGCCCAACTTTCCCCCGCGCTTGTTTTGTATTGCTCTTCTGAGGTTGTGCAGAGTTTGGCAATACCTTTGAGAGTTTATTGTAGTGCCTCTTTCCAGAAAATCCACAAAAATCACATCTTTTCTGTCCCAAAAGACAGTCATTACGTAGTTGAAGGCGCAGGCGGCCGAATTTTACGACGAAGGAATTTCCAAGCTCGTCCATCGCTACGATAAGTGTCTTAATTTAAATGGCAACTATGTAGAAAAGTAGTATTTAAGTGTGGCTTTCATCTGTATATAATAAAAAAAATTCCAATACTTTATTTATTTTTAATTCCAAATCGTAATGTACTTTGTGGATAGCCCTCGTAGATACCCTGCTTGTGAGCGGTGGCTTTTACAAGATGGAGAAGTTAGAAGTTTGACTCTGTGGAAATGGACTTGCTTGACTTGAGTTGTGATCGACGTATGTTGTGTACCTATATCGCTACCGATCGCAGGCGATGCCATCGACTCGACGATGTTTAGCATTATAAAATATCGTTTCTCTTGCTTTGTATTACCCAGTTGGTGTCTCAAGTAGAAGTAGATATCCTCGGTGTAACAAAGCAGCTTAAATCACTTAATAAAGGAAAGGCCTCCGGTCCAGATTGTATACCAGTCAGGTTCCTCTCAGAGTATGCTGATAAAATAGCTCCATATTTAGCAATTATATACAACCACTCGCTCACAGAAAGATATGTACCTAAACACTGGAAAATTGCTCAAGTCACACCAATACCGAAAAAGGGAAGTAGGAGTAATCCGCTGAATTACATGCCTATATCACTCTCGTCGATTTGCAGTGGGGTTTTAGAACATGAACATTATGAACTACCTCGAAGAAAACGATTTATTGACATATAGTCAGCACGGATTCAGAAAATATCGTTCTTGTGAAGCAGAACTAGCTCTTTATACTCATGAAGTAATAAGTGCTATCGACAGGGGATGTCAAATTGATTTCATATTTTTATATTTCCACAAGGCTTTCGACACCGTTCCTCACAAGCGTCTTCTAACCAAACTGCGTGCCTACGGAGTATCGCGTGAGTTGTGCGACTGGATTCGTGATTTCCTGTCAGAAAGGTCACAGGTACTAGTAATAGACGGAAAGTCATCGAATAAAACAGAAGTAATATCTGGCGTTCCGCAAGGATGTGTTACAGGCCCTCTATTGTTCCTGATCTATATTAACGACATAGGAGGCAATCTGAGTAGCCGTCTTAGATTGTTTGCAGATGATGCTGTCATTTACCGTCTTGTAAAGTCATCAGATGATCAAAACGACTCGCAAAATGATTTAGATAAGATATCTGTATGGTGCGGAAAGTGGCAATTGACCCTGAATAAAGAAAAGTGCGAAGTACTAAAGGAAAACAGCTAAATTTCGATTACGCGGTAAGTCACACAAATCTGAGGGCTGTAAATTCAACTAAATACTTAGGGATTACAATTACAAATAACCTAAATTGGAACGATCACATAGATAATACTGTGGGTAGAGCAAACCAAAGACTGCGATTCATTGGCAGAACACTTAGAAGGTGGAATAGGTCTACTAAAGAGACTGCTTACACCACGCTTGTCCGACCTATTCAGGAGTATTGCTGTGCGGTATGGGATCCGCATCAGATGGGACTGACGGATGACATCGAAAAAGTACAAAGAATGGCAGCTCGTTTTGTATTATCGCGAAATAGGGGAGATAGTGTCACAGACATGATACGTGAATTGGAGTGGCAATCATTAAAACAAAGTTCTTCGTTGCGACGGGATCTTCTCATGAAATTTCAATCACCAGTTTTCTCCTCCGATTGCGAAAACATTCTGTTGGCACCCACCTACATAGGGAGAAACGATCATCACGATAAAATAAGAGAAATCAGGGCTCCCACCGAAAAATTTAAGTGCTCGCTTTTCCCGCGTGCCGTTCGAGAGTGGAACGGTAGAGAGACAGCATGAAGGTGGTTCATTGAACACTCTGCCAGGTACTTTATTGTGAATAGCAGAGTAATCACGTAGATGTAGATGCAAAAGCTCAAAAAAGATACGAGGCTGTGAACCTTAAAGAAAGTTTGATATTCAACGAAATCGTCGCGATGTAGGAGTTCCAGGAGTCAAATTCCAGTCCGTCACATCATTTTAATCGCCTACTAGCATTTCTGAATTTTGTGTCCATTACTGGACGAGTCACTGGTGACGAACGCTCGCCTCTTGCTGATCAGCCCCATCACGCCGGCTGTGATCGACTAGGCAGAACCGCTGCCTGGCTGGGAGGCGGGAAGCGGTGTTTATCCTTTGTAGAGGGGGCTCCTTTATGAAGTTCCCCTGCCCCCCCCCCCCCCCCCCATCCCCTCCCCATGACGCTGGGCGGCTCTGCAAGTATTGGCGGCACGCGCGCGCCAGCCAATACGCCGCGTCCGTGGAGTGGAGCAGGGATCTCTTTATTAGTAGGCGCGCCGTGGCAGCAGCCAGACTGGTAGACTGACGGCTCGCGGCCTTTCACCCGCCGCTCCAACAATTCTGCTGATAAAACAATGAGGCCCGGCGAGAAAAATTCCGACCGGCCAGCTGCCCATTTTCTTTCTTTTTTGGTTTTAATGAAACGCCAGACGAAAACTACAGCTGGAAATTAAATTCTGAAAAACAACTCCAGTTGCAGAGTTAATCAAGCTGTTCGGAGGCTGGGATTCCTCCACCGGCACGCTCTGAGCCGTAATTCATTACGGAAAAAAATAGCAAGTGAAGGCGCGCGCGAGATGTTTCAGCGAAGCTCCCAGGAAATGAGTAGAAACTTATTACGCAATAAGAAGCAGCAATTAATCGTTCAGTAGGGAGGGGAAGAACGCAACATCATAACAGTTTTCTGGTCTAGTGGAGGGCGTCTATCGAAAAGTTCTCGTTTACTTTAAGGAATCTTCTTCTTCAGTCTTTACCCATTCGCTGCTGAACGAAAGTTTCTTCTGTATTCTTCAGCATCATTCATTTCTGTGCCCGCAATGCTTTTGATCTAATTGAGCCACGTCTGCTGGCACCTTCCAAAGCTTGTTTTGTGTTACCTATGTCACACCCTTATTGGCTCGTGTATTGTAGTGTTGCCTCGAAATGCAGCTAGCCCCATACTATTGCTGCCTAGTGACTCACTTGAGGACGTCTAAAATCCATGTTCCTCTCCAAATGACTGCGTTCCTCACCTGGTCCCTGACCAGGCACACACTTAGCTTCCACCACTCTCTTGATCTGTTGGCCCTCTGATATAGTGCCGCATTTGCTTCCCACGTTCGGTTTCAGGCAAATTCTGGGCTGATCCCCAAATTCCTCTTCAGAGAATGGGTATGAATTCAGATATTTTTTCGAAATTTCAGGGAATATATTCATTTAAGGGAACTTTTGGGGAAACGGAAACCCAAGGAAAAATTTTGGGGAAGAAAATTTCGGTACCGGGGAAATGGGGATGTATTTTATCTGCCTAAATTACTATTAATGCCAGCTCTGACGTTTTAGTTAAAACAACACACACTTAGTGTTTTTAAATATTCACTAGGTGTCACTATCTCTTCAGATAAATCGATACAACTTTCCTTTTGTGGGAAACGTTATGCTCACGGCGGTGATACCTCTCTGGAATGTCACTATGACGTTTACATGGACTGTTCCCAACGTTTGGGGTGTCTGCCGACATTCGCGGTCGTGTCGAGTACTGGGGAGACGCCATAACTTATTTTGTCGTTTCAGTTGAAGTTTGCATTTCACGAGTTGTGTATTATAACGTATGTCCCTTAATATACGCTGTTTCAAGTATTAAGGATCTCTTGAAAACGCGTAGGTATTGGTACGGTTTGTTAGAACTAAATGCAAGGCAATCACAGATCGACGGTTAGGAGGTTTAAGAAGGTGTAAATAACAAAGGCAGACAAGGATTTTGTGTGTTCACACTAGAGTAGCACATAGAGGTGTCGGGTGAGATATAATTGGTGTGCTAACGGTAAATCAATAGAACAATGAAAAAGTACAATTAAAGCAAATATGCCGCTCCTAGTTCAGTTTTTTAATTTTTTTGACCTGTCCATTGTGTTTATTCACAAATCTAAAATTTTAGTTCATATACTACAATTTTTTGTTGTGTATGTTAATTTTACGGTCCTGAACATATAATTTCACCTCTTCAAGCTGCCAACACAGATAAAACAACAGTTTAAAGCAGTAGGTACGTTTAAGTTATTTGGGAAAAGTTGTGGGATTGGTGTAATTTTGAGGAATTTTTTGTCCGCGATGGGGGAGTTTCGAAAACTCAATGTGGAAACTCTGACCGCGCCTGACTTCCCTTCCTCAGGTTACCTTGACGATTGCGGGGTCGTGAAGGGAGTCCGGCCACAAAGTTAATAAAATGAAGTTCGCCAAATTTGGAAAAAGTGTACCCTATACCAGACACGATAACCGCTAGGGGAAAGAAGAAAAGTAGAAGTAATGAAAGGTCACATTTACACGCAGGCTTTTTAGCCTTAAGGACCACACCACAGAAATTTACAACAGAAAAAATGTCTTTGTTTTTGAGCTCTGATGCTCACCCCCTTATGCTCGTAAAAGAAGTAGTAATTTCTTTTGTGGGTTTATTTGGCTGAATTTTTAATAGACAACTGGGTGGTATGAATCTGCTCACAGCGTTAACGCCGATTACAGTTTTAAAACGAATGTGTACACTCCACAGCACAATTTTTATATCCTGGAGTCGTAATTTACATTTCCATATGACGAGGGGATATTGTTCATGGTTTTATCACTTGACGATAACATTTGTATATTTTGCCTAACATGATGCTGTGAACACTTGTATGAACCTAGGTCACATGACTAAAACTAGCTGTATAAATGAAATATTTTACTAGCAGCTCAAGGAGGTAATACGACACTTTCCAATCGCAAGCTCTATAATTTAGAAGATAACTTCAGTAGCTTAGTAAAGACCCACATCGACGTTCGTGCCACGACTGCTTCAACACGATTAGAAAGGGAATGTCAAGGACGTCCTTATTGATTTAGTTTCTTTTTTTATATTGATGAGATTTTTCATAAAGAGGTCAATGTAAGGTCCTGTCGCGATGTTCCAAGGCGTTTGACGGACCGACTGGGTACTCCAGCATGACTTTTCACAGCCGCGTATCCAAACATCACTCAGGATTTGTTTCCCATCGACCGTACTCAATAGACTCTGAGTGACTTCTTCTCCTTCGCAGAAAGGAAAATGAAACTGCAGGATGAAAGATTTGATACAGTGGAGATGATTCAAGTGAAATCAGGGAACGTAGTAAACAGTCTGACAAAGAAAGGCTTCCAGGCGGCGTTTGAAAAGTGGCAGAAACATTGGAAATTGTGTATCAGGTCCCAAAAAGACTTTGAGGGTGATGGTGCAGAATGAGATTTACGTAATTTCTTCGGGAACTTATGGACAGCGCCTGGTATTCATTTCTGATCATCGGTTCCTTGACGCAAACTACTAAGTTCGGGATTTGTTCCATTTTGAGCGTAGAGGTGTTGACCTCTCTGTAGATGCATGGAGTCGTCTATTAAAAATTCAGCCGAATAAACCCACACAAAGTAATTACGTAAGAGGGCGAATCATTCCTCCGGAAGGATTGCATATTGGCGATCTAAGTTCGCATGAACAAAAATAAGGAAACACTAAACACAGAATACTGTGTAACGACTAAAACGATATAGGCAAACAGTTGTCAGTCGTCTAGGCACGGGTAAATACAGGTCCCACTTGGTAGGAGACGAGGTACTGGCAGAAGTAAAGCTGTGGGGACGGGGCGTGAGTCCTGCTTGGGCAACTCAGTTGGTAGAGCACTTGCCCGCGAAAGGCGAAGGTCCCGAGTTCGAGTCTCGGTCCAGCACACAGTTTTAATCTGCCAGGAAGTTTCATATCAGCGCACACTCCGCTGCAGAGTGAAAATCTCATTCTGAGTTTCCCAGTTGGTTTTCTTCCTCCAGAATGGTGGAAAGTTCAGGCAAGGATGATGAAAGTGGAAAGCAGTCACGTATCCTTCTCTCCCACCGCAAAGGCTCAATAATACTGCGATCTGGTGCCTGTTGTGGATAGGGGATGGATAGGAGAGATGTGACAATTCAGCGTCGTGTTTACAATCCAGCTCTGGACGGCGTGAGCTGTGTGAACAGGGCCCTGTCGTCTAGGAATACAGCAATATTAGTGGCGAACACATATCGTACAACATTATGACCAGCCGGTGTGTCGGAGCGGTTCTAGGCGCTATAGTCTGGAACTGTGAGACCGCTACGGTAGCGGGTTCAAATCCTGCGTCGGGCATGGATGTGTGTGATGTCCTTAGGTTAGTTAGGTTTAAGTAGTTCTAAGTTCTAGGGGACTGATGACCCCAGAAGTCCCATAGTGATCAGAGCCATTTGAACCATTTTTTGAACAACAATATGGATCTGATCAGCCAAAACAGTCACATTATCCTTGGCAGGAATGCGGCTTGCAAAGTAACCATGGAGATCATGGAATACCATGGTATGGTTGTCGAACCACCACCATGTTTCACTCTTGGCAACATGGAGTCAGCATCGTAGACTTGAGACAGCGTACAACAAATGTAAGCCCTGCCAGAAGTTAGAAACCGTGTGAAACAAAACTCTTCGGACCAAATGACTTTCTTCCATTACTCCATAGCCCTGATCTTATGGCTTCGGCGCTGCGTTTTCCTGTTAGGGTCACTTGCATCACTGCTGTGTGGTAGTTTTGGAATTGCAGCTCGCCGTGCAGTTACCAACTCATGGAGCTCCTTTCGCTTTGTTTTTCAACTGTCGTCCCTTTATTTTTTGTCACAGTCCTCTTCAACGGCGTTCCGTTACGATCACTCAACACACATTTTCCTCCGCGTTGTGATTTAGTAGATGATGCTTTTCCGTCTTCCTTGTATGAAGTATCAACCTTTGATAAGGTGCCGCTTGAAACAGCAAACACAGCCGCTACCAACAATATGTCCACGTTCGAATTGACGTAGTTCCGTCATAATGCACTCACAATCACGCAGAACACTGTTCTGGCCACCGCAGTCACTCACAACGTATGTAGGACACTGCGCAGGTGACGTCATGGGTCAAATACAACTGCACCACTTGCAGACGCGGCTAGCATCTACATTTGAGTTCAAACTTGCATTTCTCGAATTATTTCCGCATCCTTGTCCAACTCCTGCACAGTCTGCTAGCGTAGGTTCACTCTGGTGCCTCGTCTTCATCGCGAGACAGCCCCGCACTTCCGGAATGGATTTATCGGAAACGAGCGCTGCGCAGCCGTCAGTGCAAATATGACAAGCGGCGCTCGGGGCCGAGTCGAAGGATTGGGGGGTGGGTTAGGTTGAGCGTGGGGAAGGGGGAAAAGGGGGGGGGGGGCTTTCTCGCTCGCAGAAGAGCCACGCCGCCGCCGTCTCCGCCACCGGCAGCGGTGGACGCCGTTCGGTTCTCCAGGAAACACAAAGCCCGCCGCGCCCACCTCTGCACTCTCCCCGCGGAAAAACGCGTCAGTTTCCCTTTTTCTATCAACCTCAGGGCGCAGTCCTTCTGGAACGAAATAAAAGGGACAAAGAATCTGCAGCCGGTGGCTTTCTGCGGTGGTCGTTCAGCAACAGCGTCGCACCGCGACAAAAACCTGTGGACAAGCATACACCCAAAACTCCATTGTGGCATCGGTAGCTATGCTTCCGCTGAGATTACACGAAACAGTGCAAGTGGCACTGCGTAACAGATATGTACGTGACTATGGAATGTCCCAACAGATATGCGATTGGACTGAAGACTTTCTAGGCGAACAGGATGATGCGTTCTTACTGAGGAGTCACCGTCAGAAACGAGCGTTACGTCTGGACTATTTCAAGGTTGAGCAGTAGGGCCACTTCGCCTCAAAACATACAAGTTGTTCCTAAACTCCACCGTCAAAATTTTGCACATTGATCTCAGATATTTTGTAAGTAATTTGGTATGAGGGACTCGCGGTCTCCCATGGCTCGTTAAACAGTGCAAAACTAAGGTGAGTTGCCTGCATGTACGGTAATAAACGTGCAACACGTTACTGCTAACGTCAGCCTTCAGTGGACGAAATATTTGTTGAAGTAAAGATATCCCCACATTGTTGATGTACGTGAAGCAGGAAAGGCGTTATTCTTCCTTTGGTGAAGTTCATTAAATGTATTCGCAAAATGCAAATAAGGACAACCATCAGCTGTAGAATGGAATGACGACAGTGAAAATTTGCGCCGGACCGCTTATCAAGAGCTGTCGCCTTACCATTTGGCTACCCCTACACAACTTACGGCCAGACCCAAACTTCCATATATCGTCAACCATGTGTCTACAGCCTGCACTGGAAACATATTCCCGCACAAGGAGACATCGGATGATAAATATAATACTGGAGTGCCTGCGTTGTTCAAAAGAATGTGAGTCGTGCTCGGATAGCCTAATGCTAAGGCGGCCGTTCGCAATAAGCTGGAAAGCCCCAGTCTGGCACAAATTTTCATTCTCATCATTCCATGGCGGCCGCGGTGGCAGAGCAGTTCTAGGCGCTTCAATCCGGAACCGCGCGACTGCTACGGCCGCAGGTTCGAATCCTGCCTCAGGCATGAATGTGTGTGATGTCCTTAGGTTAGTTAGGTTTAAGTAGTTCTAAGTTCTAGGGGACTGATGACCACAGATGTTAAGTCCCATAGTGCTCAGAGCCATTTTTTTTAAGTTCGTCAGGCGGAATGTGACGTAAATATTGGATTAGTGGGAAACGAGGTATGACTCTTCCTCTGAGTGCACACGTATCTGAAGACCGTGGGAAGACCCAAATACCGGGTTTGTAAGGTTACTGAAGAGGCCACTGCAAAGGAGACCATTTGTGAATACTGCACGAGTGTGGATCTGTGCACCAGAGCACTAAAGGCGAACCGGGTAAACTGTATCTACACCAAGAACAGCAGTGCGAATTGTCATACGTTTGTTTGACCCCTGGGAAATGTCGAACGGTGGGAACTGAAAACAAACGCCAGTCATCAAAAGGAAGACTGCTTTGAAAGTTTCCAGAACGACTATTATAGTAGCTCTCCGGAGATATTCTGCTCCCACATATATATTGCACTCTTAGGGAGCGCAAGCGCCTCCGTACCTGAGTGGTCAGCATTGACGGCTGCCATCGGAGGATACGGCTTCGATTCCCTTTGCTACCAAAGGTTTTTCCTTGGTGGGAAGACTGGTGGATACAATAATGCGTGGTACAATGGATAGTATCCTCTCGAATGCAGTTCACAGTGGTTGGCAGAGTATGGTTGTTCATGCAGAGGATAATATAATAAACAAATGCCGCTGCCACCGGAGGGATCGTGTTGTCTCTGGTTCGCCCTTGGTATAGTCCAGCCTTAGAAATGACTCACCATGGCACAACTCACCAATTTTCGTATTAATATATTCTTTGCGACAGGTAAAAGAAGCGGTAAGAAAAAAAAAAGCCAGCCACAAACTTCTCTAATACTTGTGCTGTAGACTGAGCCACCTAGGATATGATGTTGGAAAGTTGTCACTTACGGAGTTCACGCAGCAAAAACTTCCAAAATGGCGGTGAACGTACCACTTGAAGATTTATTCGTCAGGCAGAATGGCTATCGCATTGTAGATTTCCGGAAAGCTTTTGACACCGTTCCTCACAAGCGGCTTCTAATCAAGCTGCGGGCCTATGGGGTATCGTCTCAGTTGTGCAACTGAATTCGTGATTTCCTGTCAGGAATAGACGGCAAATCATCGAGTAAAACTGAAGTGAAGGGAAGCGTCCTGGGACCTCTGCTGTTCCTGATCTATATAAATGACCTGGGTGACAATCTGAGCAGTTCCCTTAGGTTGTTCGCAGATGATGCTGTAATTTACCGTCTAGTAAGGTCATCCGAAGACCAGTACCAGTTGCAAAGCGATTTAGAAAAGATTGCTCTATGGTGTGGCAGGTGGCAGTTGACGCTAAATAACGAAAAGTGTGAGGTGATCCACATGAGTTCCAGAAGAAATCCGTTGAAATTCGATTACTCGATAAATAGTCCAATTCTCAAGGCTGTCAATTCAACAAAGTACCTGGGTATTAAAATTACGAACAACTTCAGTTGGAAAGACCACATAGATAATATTGTGGGGAAGGCGAGCCAAAGGTTGTGTTTCATTGGCAGGACACTTAGAAGATGCAACAAGTCCACTAAAGAGAGATCTTTCACTACACTCGTTCGTCCTCTGTTAGAATATTTCTGCGCGGTGTGGGATCCTTACCAGGTGGGAGTGACGGAGGACATCGAAAGGGTGCAAAAAAGGGCAGCTCGTTTTGTATTATCACGTAATAGGGGAGAGAGTGTGGCAGATATGATACGCGAGTTGGGATGGAAGTCATTAAAGCAAAGACGTTTTTCGTCGCGGCGAAATCTATTTACGAAGTTTCAGTCACCAACTTTCTCTTCCGAATGCGAAAATATTTTGTTGAGCCCAACGTACATAGGTAGGAATGATCATCAAAATAAAATAAGAGAAATCAGAGCTCGAACGGAAAGGTTTAGGTGTTCGTTTTTCCCGCGCGCTGCTCGGGAGTGGAATGGCAGAGAGATAGTATGATTGTGGTTCGATGAACCCTCTGCCAAGCACTTGAATGTGAATAGCAGAGTAATCATGTAAACGTAGATGTACGTGTAGCATGATTGTAACCGTGACCACAGAGACACAAAGCGCCTTCGGTAGGCCGAGGTACTGGCGGGTACTGTCGCTGGCTGGTACAGGTGTTGGAACTTCGGGCGCCGGCTGGCATCCCAGACTGACAAGCTAGCGGTGGAGTGGCTGCATGACGCGACAGCTAGCTGCCGCGGCCGCGCCGGCCATTCCCCGCCGGGCAGGTGGCCGGCCGCCGGCAGGTGGCGTGGAGCGCGGCCGCCATTAGACTGTCCGCTTGGCCGGCCACCTGGAGACTTCCGGACCAGCGGCGCGTGGCGCGCACTGCTACCAACCGCGCACCTCGAAACTGCCGGCGCCGCCCGCCTGTCTGCGCACTCCATTCACACAGTCAGCCGACTCAACTCGCTCCCCGCGCTCCCTGTACGGCGCGCAGTGTAACCGTTAGACACAGATTCGGCGTCTCAGTCGCTCTGCAGCTGCATTCAGCAGTCAGCTTCTGCACCGAACCATCTCTTTGGGAAATTACGAAAAGATGCTCCGTGTAATTACTGTTTCAGGCAAGTACTGGGTAGTTATAATTGAAGTGCAGCTACACATGTAGGTCAGGGGTGGGCTGTAATTATCGTATGGCAGCGAAACATGGCAAAAATTTAATTTGTTGATGCAGAACCAATTTGCGATGGGAAAAGGAAAAAATGGTTCCCGTTTCGGACACCATGTGGAAATCTGGCGCTGTGAATGCAAGAAAGTCTTACAGAAATGTTTCCACATGTAATGGATTCGAAACGGGTCTGGGTAGAAAAGGTCAAACAAGGGAGAAAAGCATAATATTGAAACTTCCTGGCAGATTAAAACTGTGTGCCGGACCGAGACTCGAACTCGGGACCTTTACCTTTCGCGGGCAAGTGCTCTACCAACTTTTTTTTAAAATTTCATTTTGATCATTTTCGTTCGTTGCATATGATCGGGGCGGACGTCGTAAGATACCCTTTAAGATCGCTGTTGATCTATTAACAGTTTTTTTTATTATAGAGGGCGGTTAACCCTCTGATGAGCTACCCAAGCACGACTCACGCCCCGTCGTCACAGCTTTGAGGACAAGGCATGAGTCGTGTTTGGGTAGCTGAGTTGGAGCCGGCACGGTAGCTCAGCGTGTTCGGTCAGAGCGTTAGCTGCCTTCTGTAATAAAAAAAAAAACTGAGTTAATGGATCAACAACCAACTGAAACGGGTGTCTTTCCACGTCCGCCCAGAGCAGATACAACGAATGAAATCGAACAAAATGAGATTAAAAAAAAAAAAAAAAATAAGTTGGTAGAGCACTTGCCCGCGAAAGGCAAAGGTCCCGGAGTTCGAGTATCGGTGCGGGACACAGTTTTAATCTGCCAGGAAGTTTCGTATCAGAGCATACTCCGCTGCAGGGTGAAAATCTCATTCTGGAAGAATAATATTGATTTTATTAATAACCGTCAGAGACGTCGACGAGATCATGCATCCGTATAACGACGTGATTAACAGTTGCTCACAGCAGTTTCCGTAGAGTCTGAGCAACGTGTTCTAGTATACTGGCCTTCAGTCAGGTAGAGACCGAAAGTGAACCCGGTAAACACGTTCTTTTAGATAATCTCAGATCCAAAATCACACTGATTCAGTTCAGGTGGTACTGCGGGCCATGCATCTGAAAAACCTCTTAAGATAACACGTTCGTGGTAAATGGTTATTTATGGATGAATGGTTATCTGCACAGTGATCTGCAAACAGAAACTGGGGGAATCTAGTCAATGCGGAACTCTGTATTCTTCTGTAAGTTTCGTGTGCCACAAGATTTTGCTGCGTCGTCAGTTTAATTAAAATTGGGAAAATTTAATACAAGAACTGAATTAATCACTGAATTGTAAGCATAACTAACGAATTAACGTTAATAAAAAGACCCAAGTGAATATATGGAACAAGCATATAAGAACAGTTGAAGTACAATCAAATAATTCAGAGCAAGGAGGAGCTTAAGCCTCAACAAAGAGAATAAAATAATGAGACAAATGTCTACAAACACAAACCCTGGATTTTGCGCTTCAGAAACTTCAAGTTTGAATGTATTAAAATAATATTATATAGTGGGTAGGGGTTTGTCTAAGAAACACAATTTAACAAACATAGTTTATTAAAATAAATCATCATATTAAAAAGTCACAAATTAATTCTAAGTGCTGTGACACAGCGCTGATAAATGAAAAAGGAATCTAAGGAGCGCTTGGGAAAAGTTCGCACAATCATAAACGATTCACACACAGAAGATTAGAGATAAAAACAAGTTTGCTCATCACAGTCAGAGGCGCAGATGTTCACCCCTATCGCTGTGATTGAATTATTCTGAATACGGTTACTATGGAACACTTTCCGACAGAAAAATTTATCTGCCGCACCTTGCACAGTAAACTAAGGTACGCTGGCGTCAAACACCCGCAAATACCATGAATATTCAAGAACAAAGAAAAATTACTAAGACTCGTGAAAACTTCAAGAACACATATATAAACCGCATGGACGCAAAGTGGTCTAGTGGCTACAGTCGCTGCCCCTCGATCACGGGGTCCCGGGCTCGATTCCCGGCCGGGTTGGGGATTTTCTCTGCCCAGGGCTGGGTGTTTGTGTCGTCCTCATCATTTCATCATCATTCGTGACAGTGGCTAGATTGGGCTGTGAAAAAATATTTGACTGTGTAAAAAAATTTGGGACTTTGTACAGGAGCTGATGACAGCGCACTTGAGCGCCCTACAAACCAAACATCATCATCATCATCAACATGGACGAAAATACCAATGAAATATCACGACGAATTTTACGCATTGTGAAATCACCTCCACGTGGTATGAAAAATAGCTTCGCGATCTTAGAAGTGAAACGAAATTAAAAACAGAAGAAGTAAATACATATACACCAGTAACATGTTCACACATACATTCCAGTAAAAAGAGAAGTGAGACAACTTAATTTTAAACCTGTACTGGAGTAACGAACTTCTCAGACCATGTCGACACCTACACAAAGCAGGGACCTGAGAAACACAGTACATACAAAAAGATACTCTCGTGACCACACTCTGAAAAATATAATAATTAGACTGCCGAACTTGAAGAACTAGCAGATCAAACGCGCACATTAGTAAGAATATCAACACAGCATCACACATTAACATACACACACACCAGAGCCAAGTCGCTCTTAAAAGTACCACCTTCGCTCACCAAAGGTCCAGTCTCGACGGCCGAGAGCATGATCACCGTGCAACGAACTTCGCCCCAGCAGTCGAAAGGGACCAGGGGACCTTTCCGCCACCAACTTAACTACCGTCAAATGACTACCGAAAGGGTATAAATCTTCACAGAGAAAGCTATGTTGGCTACACTGTCGCCATCACATCAGGCAGCTAGATTCTGTACTGCTACCACATAAAAGACACATTCAGCGTACACACTCACTCACTCACACAGAGAATAAAGAGAGAAAGGAAATTTGGAAGCACAAAATGTTGGTAATATGCATAGGATTAGACGCTTACTGTACCACTGAATGGGGATGGGGACACACACGAAGTATAAAACTAAATTACAAATGACTCAGCGCGACAACACGAACTACAAGTTAAATAATATGAAACGAATGTAACACAGACGTGTCAGTAGAAGGTTGCGTTAAGCAGATCTTTCACTGGGGGAGTGAGATGAGGTGTTGCCCAATGTTGCGTGAAAACAATGGTTTTCATACAGTGACTCTCTTCCGAAGCAGGAACCACTTGCTGTACAAGGTGGTCTCGATAACGTGCAGACGTCACCATACGCATGACAGACCCCCTGGGTGTAAATCTGTTCAAAGAAGACAGGGCTGCAGCTAGATGTTTTGCCACCCTAGGCTAGAATTGAGAAATGACGCTCCCTCTTTCTTATTACCATCTGTGTCCCCGATATCCCCGCTCCTCGGCTACCACCAACAGGTAACGGCACAACAATGCAACTGTCCTTAAACAGACACACACAAACTCATTTTTATGTAAGCGTATTATGAACTGCACTTACCATTTATTAGTTTTCGGTACATCGGAAGAGAAGTACAAAACCCTAGCTTGTGAATACGTGATCGATTATCAACAGGAATATAACTGGCACTTGGCAAATGGCCTGTAGAGACGAAAGCAAAAAGACCGACTGTGGGAGATATGGTATCAAGTCGCAATATGACCACAAGCCAGCGCAAGTACCCAGCTCCAGCACTCGTCAGCAATGAATCAAGGTCATGTTTCTTTCTGTTTCGTACCGAGTAGCGGCTGCTTCAGTTCCATGGTAGGTAGAGGTAAAGCGTTTGGTTTCGTGAAAGTAAGTAAGTAGCTGCTCCGTATGCTTTGGAAAATATTTCGATGTTTTAATATTTCCTCTTTCCATTTTTTTCTCCTCGTATGCTCATTTTCCCGCTGTTTGGTTTGAAATGAATTTTTTCCATCCTTATCCACCCCAGGAGGCCGCCTAGTCTTGCCTAATAGTAGAAACGGCCCTGAAAGAAGAAGACCGCCGAGAGTGAAGGCGGTTGTGAATTACACCTCTCACATACGGCGAGTGTGATGGCTCTTTGTGCACAATTCTCTCTTGGGGCCTTGGTCCCACTTCATGCGGGGTCGGCCGTGTTACTGTTGATTTGGTAATGTTAGTTTCAGAGGGTAGCCGGATGCCCTTCCTGCCACCAACCCGAATCCCCCCCCCCCCCCCCCACACCTCCTCAGGATGGAATTAGTGTATCCCAGCAGTCTGCGTCTAGTGTGAGTCATGGAATTGTGCGAACGTTTTCAAATGTCTGCAAGTCGTGTAACTGAGGCGGAACATGCGGACCATCCCGGTATTCACCTATCGGGATGTGGAAAACCACCTAAAAACCACATCCAGCCTCGCCGGCCATCGTCGTTAATCTGCCGGGTGAACTCGATCGGAGGCTGGCGCGCCTACCCGCGTCCAGGAAGCAGCGCAGTAGCGCTCTCGGCTACCCTGGCGGGTCACAACATGCAGTTTAACAATACCGCAAATTGGACCTCTCCAGGCATTCATTGCACCCTATAATGTAAAGCGCGCTTCGGCACTCCACAGACTGTTGCTTGGCCATATGCCATCAACTTCGAGCAGTGCCAGAAATCGAAGAACCAATTCAGAACGTTACTTCGACTCATGAGGTTTCAATTGCGGCACTATCTGGATCCTCAACGGGATATCAGTGTGAAATAGACCGCAAAACTTTCTGTACTGTTGACAATGCGACCGCAATTCTCGTAAGACGGCGCGAGTACAAGCATTACACGGGAGACGTGCTGCGTGCTCAGTTAGAGCAACACCAACCTAGTCAATAATTTCCACCGGCATAGGACGCCTTCCTCTTCCAGGTGCCACACCAAGCGTCTCCTCAGATCTTACAGTCGGCGATAGTCTTTAGGTGTAGTACTGTAATTGCTGTTGATGACGTGAAGCACTTTCACCAACAATGCCACCTCTGGATCACGGGGTTCTGGGTTCGATTCCCGGTCGGGTTTGGGATTTTCTCTGTCCAGAGAGTGGGTGTTTGTGTTGTCCTCATTATTTCATCGTCATAACCATTCGTGACAGTGGCTAGATTGGATTGTGTAAAAAATTTGACTGTGTTGATGACTGCGCTGTTGAGCACCCCACAAACGAAACATCATCAAACTAACAGCGCACGGTCTCTCTTTTCGACAGCCATTACTCACTTTGTGGCTCGTGAAGTGACAGCGTTGGTGTCATTCCGTCATACAAACAGCATACACCGCCAAATTGCTATCGATGATGTAAGACAATTTCACCAACAGCGCTGCCTCTAGATCACGGGGTCCCCGGTTCGATTCCCGATCGGACTGGGGATTTTTCTCTGCCCGTATACTGGGTGTTTGTGTTGTCCTTATCATTTCATCATCATAATCATTCGTGACAGTAGCTAGACTGGATTGTGTAAGAAATTGGACTGTGTTGATGATCGCTCAGTTGAGCACCCCACAAACCGAACATCATCAAACTAACAGTTCACGGTCTCTCTTTTCGACAGCCACTACTCATTTTGCGGCTAGTGAAATGACAGAGTAGGTGTCATACCGTCATACAAACAGCGTACACCGCCAAATTTGAGCCTGGTGGCCACAACCGGAACTAATTTGTTTTACAGTTTAAACCGGTTCCACATTGCCGCATTAGCATATCTACGAAGTTTCGCTGCCAAACTAACAGCCCCTGCTGAATCTCCGTGATAACCACCCGGTAGGTGGAACTGGGGATGAGAAATTGTTGTTCTGAGGTACTCCTTCAGATTGGCCAAATGTCAATCATTTGCAATTAAATGGTTGTAACTTGCCGTGTAAGTAGTAGCTAATTCGGGTACTGTTTGTCAGTCAACAGATTTAGAAGTATTGCACCACAGATTTAAGTAAACGAAGGATGTTAAAAAAAAATGTTCAAATGTGTGTGAAATCTTATGGGACTTAACTGCTAAGGTCATCTGTCCCTAAGCTTACACACTACTTAACCTAAATTATCCTAAGGACAAACACACACACCCATGCCCGAGGGAGGACTCGAACCTGGGCCGGGACCAGCCGCACAGCCCATGACTGCAGCGCCATAAAACGCTCGGCTAATCCCGCGCGGCAAACGAAGGATGAATGATGTAAGTAAGG
The DNA here is from genome assembly GCF_021461395.2 of Schistocerca americana. Classification (NCBI taxonomy): domain Eukaryota; kingdom Metazoa; phylum Arthropoda; class Insecta; order Orthoptera; family Acrididae; genus Schistocerca; species Schistocerca americana. Next base: position 217,248,822 of record NC_060119.1, on the reverse strand, counting down.
AATACTTACTGGTCTACTGCCGTTGAGAAATTAGTTCGAGATGTTTAAAATGCAGTCCTTATCAGTGATCTTTCAGAGCAATTCGGGCTTAGTTTTGGTACGTAGTATTGCATTTCTTAATAAATCGGCATTTCAGTATCCAGGGTCGCTGTAGGAGGCAGTCTTGGTAGCCCTGTGTACAAGGGTGTATTATCTTCAGCGTGCAGTAGACCCATCGTCCGATCAGCCAAATGAAGATGTGCTGTTTTACGCTGGGAAGTAACTTCCAGTCTCATTGAAGGAGGGTCGTGATATGAATATGTTGAGTAGGCTTCCTGTTGTCATTGCCAACCTTTTCCTAGTTCAACTTCAAATGAGTACGGGTTCACCAAAAAGACAGTAGCGGGCAGTGTTCACTACCTGGTTACAGGAGTTGTAAAATGGACTCGGGGTAACTTTTAGTTTCTCTTTCTTTGGTAGGGTTTCTGATACCACGTCATACCAGATGGCTCTGACTTTTATAGTCAATACCGATGTGGGGTGGTCTCCAGATATGACTTACAACCCGTCTGAGCAGTATCACCTAATTTTCAAAACATTGCAGACGTTCTCCTGCGTACTTTACGGGATTAGTACCCCTCGAAGTGAACAATTACTCACAACGGGATAAGTATACGCTGTGTAAATTTCATATAAATTTCTTGTAGAGGAATACTTCGCTATGAGAGTCCATTTCACAGCGTTTTTTACACGTCAGAAGCATACCTGCAGCTCCTATAAAACGCCTCCGCCGCACGGCGCACCCTCCGGGATGAGGGGGCGGCTATCAGGTGACAGGGGACTGGGTGTGGCAATTCCGGCTCCCCCCCCCCCCCCCCTCTCCCAGGCGGGCAGGTCGGGTCTCTGAGGGGAGACGAGGGGGAAGCCCCGAAATTGCCTGGGGCGCGGCTCGGCGGACACCTGACGCGCGCCAGATATCGACTGTCGATGCGTGTGATACCGGATAGGGGGCGGAATTCGGCGCGGCATACCAGTCGCGCACAAAGGCGGCCCGCAGGTGGCCGCTTCTGTGCCGGGGACCTCTACGCCGGTCACCGCAGGCTCAGTCCCTGCCCAAACAAACACTGTGCGCTGCTCGCTTATCGTTCGAGTGCCGCTCATGATAAACAGCTTACCGGAAACGTGTCTTTCGATGCTCCCGTGTGTCGCGGTGGCGCGTTAGTAATTAACTTTCACATACTTGGTGCAGGATTCAGTCATAGCCGGCCGCTGTGGCCGAGCGGTTCTAGGCGCTTCAGTCCGGAACCGCGCTGCTGCTTCGGTCGCAGGTTCGAATCCTGTTAGCCGACCGGTGTGGCCGAGCGGTTCTAGGCGCTACAGTCTGGAACCGCGCGACCGCTACGGTCTCAGGTTCGAATCCTGCCTCGGGCATGGATGTGTGTCATGTCCTTAGGTTAGTTAGGTTTTAGTAGTTCTAAGTTCTAGGGGACTGATGATCTCAGAAGTCCTATAGTGCTCAGAGCCATTTGAACCATTTTCGAATCCTGCCTCGGGCCTGTGTGTGCTGTCCTTAGGTTAGTTTTAAGTCTAGGGGACTGCTGACCTCAGATGTTAAGTCCTATAGTGCTTAGAGCCATATGGACCTTTTTTTTATTCAGCCACATAATCTGACAGAAATGAGGAAGGAACTCACGTCTCAATCGACCTTTCGATGTGAATATCATTGCTGGAAGTGATTCACTGGATTTTTCAAGAATTAACTAAATTTTGGTGACGAGAAGGGTATTTGAGTACTGATCTCGAAAATTCATTACGATCGTCTTTATTTTCCCGCTCAGATAAATACAAGTTGACAGCAAATTAACCCTTTACCTCTCTGCACTGGTCCGCCTCCGGTAGCTGAGTGGTCAGCGCGACAGAATGTCATACCTAACGGCCCGAGTTCGATTCGCCGCTGGGTCGGAGATTTTCTCCGCTCAGGGACTGGGTGTTGTGTTGTCCTGATCGTCATCAGTTCATCCCCATCGACGCACAAGTCGCCGAAATGACATCAAATCGAAGGACTTACACCAAGCGAAGGTTCTACCCGACAGGAGGCCCTAGTCACACGACATTTTTTTTTCTCTGCACTGGACTCGTTTGCGTGACGAGTGGGGTTCAAATTCCAGACTGGACATTCAGCTTTATGTATTTAGTGGTTTCTCTAAACCGGTTTGAGGCCAATGTCGAAATGGTTCCTACGAAAAGGAAGCGATCGATTTCATTCCAGATCACATTCCAGTGTTCACTTGTGCTGAGATTCTACGGATCTTTTGTTTCTTACCTTCCTTACCAAACGAGCGGCATGCATCTACACCATACTCCACAAGCCACATAGCAGTTTGTGGAGGAAGCTACTTCCGGTACCACTAACTTATCCCCTCCTTCCCTCTTCCGCCCGCGAATGCCGTGTGAGCGGAATGATTGCCGATAAACCTGTATTACAATTTCTCGAATTATCTCGTCGTAGGCATTTCGCGAGATGTATGTAAGAAGAAGTAACACGTTGTCCGACTCTTCCTAGAAAGTTCTCTCTCGAAATTTCAATAGTAAACCTCTCCAAGATGCACAGCGTCTCTGTTTTAACGTCTGATACTGGAATTCGTTGAGGATCTCTGTAATCCTCTCTCGCAAACTGAACGATCCCACGACGAAACGCACCGCTCTTCGCCGAATCTCTATCTTTTCTATAAGTCCTACCTGGTAACATTCAAATGGGTCTGAGCACTATGGGACTTTTGAGGTCATCAGTCCCCTACAACTTAGAACTACTTAAACCTAACCTAAAGACATCACACACATACATACCCGAGGCAGGATTCGATCCTGCGACGGCAGCAGCAGCGCGGTTCCGGACTAAAGCGCCTATAACCGCTCGGCCACAGCGGCTGGTCGCTTCAAGGCCTTATTTAAGGGAGCGAAGATTTGATAATCACACGGGAAGACATCAACACTGTAGGGCGGGTGCTGAGTGTCTCCCATTTGAGTTGGCATAACTTCTGCATTATGACATTTGCGGAATGGAGACGTAGGTCATTATGAAGGAACAGCATTCCTCGGCGCACCATTCCACTACGATGGTTTTCAACAGACACGCTGTCCCTCCAAATTCTTCATTCTCCTATGGATGTCTATCGCTGTTTGTCCTTCTGGAGTAAAGAAAAGAATAACAGCACGTTGGTCGTGTTTGGCCGCTGTAATTTTTCCTCCCATCTATGTAATTATGTAGTTATGTAGTTCTCAATTCGTTCGAACGATCAATCATTCATAAAAGGAAACACAGTCATAACTCAGTCACTCAAAATGATTCAGAAATTTTACTTGTTAGAATGAAATCTGGAGATGATTCTTCTTCTCTGCAGGCTCGTGCTTTGCGGCAGTCTGCTAATCTGTACAAATAAAATGCCTCGTAATTTTGGGAGCGTTGTATAATCAGTCGGGAAACCTCAGATCAAACGGATATTTGGCTTTGATAAAGGTTAACCTTTCGAAGAAGTAATGGAGCTCTTGGATTATTAAATGCAGGTTCGTATCCAGTCCTTCGGAAGTTCCCTTCTGATTAACAACTACGCAATATATCGATGAATATCATTAATTCTCAAATGACAAATAATGTAAACTGCTACACACTTTTTGTATGAAGGAGCAATATATAAATACATATTTCCCTTTTAATCGTACAATTTCGTATCAGTTATCTTTTGTCATAAACCTCAATATTCATATTACAATTCTTAAAAACAATGCTCAGGCTAATCGGCACGAAGACAATCTCGGAAGCTTTTTTTCTAACAACCAGCAGAGAGAGTACAACAAAGAATAGTTATGCGCTCATGGCATAGCTATTGTATGAAACTACTTTGCGCATGGATTCTGCGAGTATGAAGATAGAAAATTAGTAAACGTCATTCAAGGGTGGAATTGTATCAGAATAATTCATCGAATATAAAGAGATATTACACCGCATTTGGTAACAACGGCGCCATAGTTCATGTTTTCGCATTTACCGCACGCACGTCGGAAAGACACAAATGCCAACCTAGTCCCTAGACACATGTCAGTGGTTAAATATCCGCATCGAATCGAGCTGCCTTGAACATATGCTGCGGCAACGTTCTCAAACAGAAGTTTTTTTATCGCCCTTTGCATTAGCGGTCATTACTGACCTAGGAGTCGAGACAAGTTTAACGCCGTCTCGCAGGGCAAAGCGACGCTGGCGACACGTAGTTGGTCTGATTCTACGTGTATAACGAATTTAATCCGGATCTACCAACGTTTCGATTATTTTCGTGGAACAGTACGTCACGTAATTTGTGTTGTACACCGCACATCCAAAAAGAGTGTGTCGATTCTGTACGCGTCCGCAAGTGCGATTTCGCATGAGGTCACGGAAGCTACGAGGCACCGACGAGAGGAACTTTCCAGCTCGGGAGAACTGTCCGGAAAAAAAATTCAAGTTCTTTCGAGAAATGAGACATTTCCTTATTTGACATAAGGGCAGAAGTGGAATAGGACGTTGTAGTTAGGAGGCAAGGAAGTACTAGTTACGGGAAGAGTGGGGGGGGGGGAGGGGGGTATCGTTCCCAGGGCGGCGAACACGCTGCAACAGGCAGAGAGCAACAAAACGCAGATGGGGAGTTGGTGGGTAGCAGCAGCAGCCCCTGGGCGAGGCTTTGCACTCTTTAGGGAAAGCCGTACCGTGGAGTACTTCGGGGCGATGCGTTACGACGCCACAAGGCAGCAGGCCCAAAGCCTTCTTTACAAGCAGAGCGCCGCCGCGGCTTCCCAACCCGACCGGCGAGAATCGAGGTCGGCAGTAATGATCCCGGAGCGCGCAGCCGAGCTGCAAGGGATTACCCACCACACTGCAACGCAGCTCTGTTCGCCTCGCCAGCAGCGGCCAATTCGTCGTACTTAGCACAACTTCTCCCCTTACCTTTACCTTCTGCTGGCTCCTTTTTAGCTCCTCTCTTCATTATTCGGCGTACTTTCCTAACAGTACAATACGATACTCTCAGGAATACACGGAGGGATTTGAAATCGAAATTCAGACTCTGGGAGAACTGCACTATACACAGACACGATAAAAGTCATGTTACAAAAAGGTACGGCCAAACTTTCAGGCCGGCCGGAGTGGCCGAGCGGTTAAAGGCGCTACAGTCTGGAACCGCACGACCGCTACGGTCGCAGGTGCGAATCCTGCCTCGGGCATGGATGTGTGTGATGTCCTTAGGTTAGTTAGGTTTAAGTAGTTCTAAGTTCTAGGGGACTTATGACCACAGCAGTTGAGTCCAATAGTGCTCAGAGCCAGCCAGCCAAACTTTCAGGAAACATTCCTCACACACAAATAAAGAAAAGATGTTATGTGGACATGTGTCCGGAAACGCTTAATTTTTCATGTTAGAGCTCATTTTAGTTTCGTCAGTATGTAATGTACTTCCTCGACTCACCGCCAGTTGGCCCAATTGAAGGAAAGTAATGTTGACTTCAGTGCTTGTGTTGACATGCGACTCATTGCTCTACAGTACTAGCATCAAGCACATCAGTTCGTAGCATCAACAGGTCAGTGTTCATCACGAACTTGGTTTTGCAGTCAGTGCAATGTTTACAAATGCAGAGTTGGCAGATGCCCATTTGATGTATGGATAAGCACGGGGCAATAGCCGTGGCGCGGTACGTTTGTATCGAGACAGATTTCCAGAACGAAGGTGTCCCGACAGGAAGACGTTCGGAGCAATTGATCGGCGTCTTAGGGAGCACGGAACATTCCAGCCTATGACTCGCGACTGGGGAAGACCTAGAACGACGAGGACACCTGCAATGGACGAGGCAATTCTTCATGCAGTTGACGATAACCCTAATGTCAGCGTCAGAGAAGTTGCTGCTGTACAAGGTAACGTTGACCACGTCACTGTATGGAGAGTGCTACGGGAGAACCAGTTGTTTCCGTACCATGTACAGCGTGTGCAGGCACTATCAGCAGCTGATTGGCCTCCACGGGTACACTTCTGCGAATGGTTCATCTAACAATGTGTCAATCATCATTTCAGTGCAAATGTTCTCTTTACGGATGAGGCTTCATTCCAGCGTCATCAAATTATAAATTTTCACAATCAACATGTGTGGGCTGACGAGAATCCGCACGCAACTGTGCAATCACGTCATCAACACAGATTTTCTGCGAACGTTTGGGCAGGCATTGTTGGTGATGTCTTGATTGGGCCCCATGTTCTTCCACCTACGCTCAATGGAGCACGTTATCGTGATTTCATACGGGATACTCTACCTGTGCTGCTAGAACATGTGCCTTTACAAGTACGACACAACATGTGGTTCATGCACGATGGAGCTCCTGCACATTTCAGTCGAAGTGTTCGTACGTTTCTCAACAACAGATTCGGTGACCGATGGATTGGTAGAGGCGGACCAATTCCATGGCCTCCACGCTCTCCTGACCTCAACCCTCTTGACTTTCATTTATGGGGGCATTTGAAAGCTCTTGTCTACGCAACCCCGGTACCAAATGTAGAGACTCTTCGTGCTCGTATTGTGGACGGCTGTGATACAATACGCGATTCTCCAGGGTTGCATCAGCGCATCAGGGATTCCATGCGACGGAGGGTGGATGCATGTATCCTCGCTAACGGAGGACATTTTGAACATTTCCTGTAACAAAGTGTTTGAAGTCGCGCTGGTACGTTCTGTTCCTGTGTGTTTCCATTCCTTGATTAATGTGATTTCAAGAGAAGTAAGCGTTTCCAGACACATGTCCACATAACATATTTTCTTTCTTTGTGTGTGAGGAATGTTTCCTGAAAGTTTGGCCGTACCTTTTTGTAACACCCTGTATAGATAGTAGTAGTATCTCGCACACAAAATATAAAAGTGAATTACATTGGTGGAGCTGTAATCTGTACTCAGGTGATTCATGTGAAAAGGTATGTAACGCGATGATGGCCGCACGACAGAACTTGAGAGGCACCCACATGCCTTGCTCATACTGTGGCATCAAGCAGTCAGGCCTGCAAGATGAGTGGTCTGCCAAGCGAGTGGATTCATTCTTATTTATCGAGTAACATGAACTCTCGTACTCACAACTAAGTTACAAATTATCCTCCTATATGAGTCATACGCAACGGAAACGCACATCTGACTATCAGTAATTTACAGAACTCTGACTGTTCACTACGCACTGGCAATACCACATTTTCTTTTTTTTTTTAATTTAACTGCTTTTATCAACACGTGGCCATCGCACTGAATATGAATGGCGCACACATTATAAATTCTGGATATCATGACAACATACAATTCTAAGGAAAAGGCCACCAATCTTTTTCTTTTCACTATCTTATTTATTCCGATAAATTCTCTAACCTAAACACACAAATTCTATAACCTACAACAATAACACATGAGAAATTCCGCCCAGTGGGCATGGCTTTACATTGGTGATTCTCTATCTTATGGTCTCGTAATTATTTAACGCTGTAGTGCACTTTCTGAATAGGATGGTGGATCTTTTATTATATCTCACACTTCGACTCTCACAATCATCATCTCGAAACTTTTCTCCAGACCGAGCGGTACAAAAGGAACACGCATAACCCACTACCTCTGAAACTACCGTGCTACTCTCCCATGCAAACCACACATACTTAAATTACATGACATACACCACACTACAACATGAAATACAACACAGGGAATAGTCACAACATTATCATTTTCAGCTTTCCCACTTCAATTAATATTAATCCCAGTTTCACACGACACTGCCCCACTTCGTAATTCTACTTTCCTACTATGGAGGTATATGCACGTCTTCCTGTGCAATGCAAACCAAGTGGCGTTGCTGGATAGACGGCTGACTCACCTTGCTTCTCTCTCAGAGTATTATAGTTTGAATCAAGCGTCACACGGGAGCATATCACGCAAAGTAATATTAAGAACATATTCATCACACACACGAGTCCTCAACTGATACCATGGACGAGTATTTCTCTTTATCCTTTGTCTCATACACAGATTGAGACTCACACAGTACTCACCACGTGGAAGTACTCGCCTCTAATTTCAAGTCCTATTTCTTAAATATTTCAACTTATAGTACACACGCTAGTAATTCAGCTTAACTTAAGCACACGGAAGTATTTCAACTTATTGCTACACGTGGTTTCATTGTGACCGTTGGTCACTTCCGAAGATTACTACGATCCCATTAATATTACCTGCCTGACATTTAATTCTCCCCACAAAAGTTCCTGAAATAGAGAAATTATTATTTCAAACTACTCTTAAATATTCCACATGCATACCATGTCTCCACTCTTTTGTGTTTACGGAGCACACCCAAGACAGGTCTTAACAGCAGAAGATCCAACGGCAGAGTGCTGAAACATGCCTGTTCTTCAGGTCCTCTCGCACTTCTGTCGAGGTGGGGGAAGACCATGCTACCGTATTGGTCAGCCACATTTCAGGCGCTCAAAGCTCCGGTAAGTTTCATCTGTTTGGCTCCACCAAAGGTGCCCAAAGGATCGTCTCAAAGATGATCATATATTCACATTCACTATCTGCGGTTAGCAGACGACCATACATTCACTCATTTCACAGATCTCACCAAACTGGATGTAGGGATTTATTTTGTGGGAGTGCACATGTGATCAATTAAATAAATAAATTGTCATTCTTTCCCACACTGGCATCCCACTTCGCTGCATTAATTGAAATTGAGTTATTATTAGAAAAAATATGTTGTTCAGACAAGAATAATGAAGTATGTTGTACCTATTTTCAATGTCGGGCGGTACTGTACCCTTTCAAACTTAACACACTTTGAACGTGGAATGGCAGCTGGAGCTACACGCATGGAACATTCCATTTCGGAAATCGTTGGGGAAATCAATATTCTGCGATCCACGGTGTTCAAGAGAGTGCCGAGAACACGAAATTTCAGGCACTTCCTCTCGCTATGGACAATGTAGTGTCCAACGGCCTTCACTTAACAACCGAGATCAGCGACGTTGGCGCATGGTTGTCAGCGCTAAAAAACAAGCGACATTACGTGAAATAACAGCAGAAACCACAGTGGGACGTACGAGGAACGTATTCGTTAGGAAAATTCGGTGAAATTTAGTGTTAATGGGCTATTGTAGCAAACGTCGGATGCAAGTGCCATTGCTAATAGCACGAAATCGCCTGGAGCGCCGCCTCTCATGAGCCCGTGGCCATATCGACTCGACCCTACACGATTGGAAAACCATGGCCTGGTCAGCTGAGTCTCGATTGGTAAGAAGCTGATAGTAGGGATCGAGTGTGGCGCAACCCCACGAAGCCATGGACCCAGGCTGTCAACGAGGCAGAGTGCGACCTGGTGGTGATTCTATAATGATGCGGGCTTTATTTAAGTGGAATGGACTGGTTACTTAGGTCCAACTGCGCTGCTGTTTTAAGGCACTTAATTCCACGAGGAGTTCCAGATGACTTTGACAATTCGGGAGCTCAAAAACCTCTCCACGAAATAATTTAGCATTTAGTCCTTTCAGCCAATGATAATCACGAGCACAATTTAGGCGTTCTCAGTGGCTATTTCCTGCTCCAGCTTACAGTGCTTCCGTAAAGTGCTGCATTCTGCCAGGACTTTAAGAAATTTCGTTGCAACGGACATGAAAGCACTGGCTGTCACAGCGACATTACTGTTCCTCTGAGCCAGTCCCATCGGCTTCGGCCAGGACCCATGTAGGAGACGCATTGCTGTATTTCATATCCATCTGCAATGTGCACATGTTAGAGGAAAATGTGTCCGAAGCTTGCGACGAAATTGAAAGTCGGGAGTCTGAAATGAAACTACAATGAAATCCAGACCATTAGCTGCTTACAGACGTTGATAAATATCAACGAAGACAGTTGAAAATGTGTGCCCTGACCATGACTCGAACCGGGATCTTCCGCTTACATGGCAGACGCTCCATCCGACTTTTTTAACCACTTTTTTATAATGGTGTAACAATAACAAACATAAACTGCTTGTATCAATTTTTTTCTGTTATATAAGACGATGTCCTTTATAAAATAAAATATTTCTGGAAAACGTAAATAAGTGGAATTTTTTTGCATAATTGTGTAACAATAACAAACATAAACTGCTTCTGTCAGAACAAAACAACAATGGACCATGTCCCTCTTCTTGGACGCGTTCCTCGCTAATCCCGATGTACCTCGCGTTGGTACCGGGTATGTCTTCACGTATGGAGGTGGATCCTCTCCACTGTCCTGGTCCTTTCTTGTTCTGAATACTTACAGGAAATAATTACATTCTCCTATCCGGGACACCCCAATTGGGTGGGGGTTCAAGCAAGGCACTCCCTATAAAATTAGCGTAATATGTTCGATATCTCGGATGTCTCATAATCTGTAAGTGATGTTCTTTTAGTAAGGCCCAAAAGTCGAGTACATTCTTACTGCCGTCTCTGAAAAGGTAAAGCACAGTCAAACCCCGAATCCAAGTCACTGCGATTGTCTCCGTTCGGGGATAATATGCCATATTTGGGAGAAGTAGTATCCGTGGTTTTATTGCTTGCGGCACCACCCGAAGGAGGAGGGCCCGCATATCAGGGGATGTTCCTCTGTGTCTATAACATTGCACTGTGGACACAGTGGCTCATCCACCATAGGAATAGTATGCAACCTGGAACAAGTCACATATTTCCCATTTACCACCTGATACCACAATGCACTCGTCTCCGTATCAAGGTGTGGATGGTGCACTGTACGCCATACCACTGACCACGCAACTGTTGGTTGTCGACGCTTATTCGGCCGTCGTCAAGATGCGATATATATTACTTGCCGTTGCCGTCCTGGTAGTCGGTAGTTCCAAATGTATATAACTGTGTTCCACGAAAAAGGTTCGCTGCCGGTGCCAAACGAGAAGGTGGATCTAGTTCGTCGATCAAGGTGCCCGTCAGACTTGTCCGGTGTCGTGTCCACATCTTTATCATCGTTCTTAGGTAAATAGCCATTGCTCGGTCACGGAGGTGGTCAAGTCCAAGATCTACACGACTACTAGCAAGGGTGAGGGTTTCGTATGCGACCTAAAAAAAAGCAGACCTGTGCTAATAAAATATCCTAATGCCGCCAGGATTCGGCGCGCCAACACCACCGGCATAGGAAGAACTTGTGCCAGGTGGGGGATGCGAGAAGCTAGATAAGCGTTAACTGAGCCATCGAGGGATACCCATTACTCGCGGAAGTCAATCTACTGATTCCCGTAAGAGTTTGAGCAATTTGAGTGCATCCGTACTGAAGAAGATTATTGGCCGGTAAGCCTTATCTATATGAAGATGGTATCTGTTCTTTCGTACATGCCAGAAAGAACAGATACCATCTTCATATTCATGTAATCGGCAGTCTATCTAGATTAGATTAGATTAATACTAGTTCCATGGATCATGAATACGATATTTCGTAATGATGTGGAACGAGTCGAATTTTCTAATACATGACATAATTAGGTTAATTTAACAACATACTTAAGTTAATATAACAACTTTATTTTTTGTGTTTTCTGTTTTTCTTTTTTCTTTTTATATTTTTTTTCTTAATTTATATCTAAAAATTCCCCTATGGAGTAGAAGGAGTTGTCATTCAGAAATTCTTTTAATTTCTTCTTAAATACTTGTTGGTTATCTGTCAGACTTTTGATACTATTTGGTAAGTGACCAAAGACTTTAGTGGCAGTATAATTCACCCCTTTCTGTGCCAAAGTTAGATTTAATCTTGAATAGTGAAGATCATCCTTTCTCCTAGTATTGTAGTTATGCACACTGCTATTACTTTTGAATTGGGTTTGGTTGTTAATAACAAATTTCATGAGAGAGTATATATAGATTAGATTAGATTAGATTAGATTAATACTAGTTCCATGGATCATGAATATGATATTTCGTAATGATGTGGAACGAGTCGAATTTTCCAATACATGACATAATTAGGTTAATTTAACAACATACTTAAGTTAATATAACAACTTTTTTTTTGTGTTTTTTTATTTTTATTTTTTTATTTTTTTTATTTTTTTAATATTTTTTTTTCTTAATTTATATCTAAAAATTCATCTATGGAGTAGAAGGAGTTGTCATTCAGAAATTCTTTTAATTTCTTCTTAAATACTTGTTGGTTATCTGTCAGACTTTTGATACTATTTGGTAAGTGACCAAAGACTTTAGTGCCAGTATAATTCACCCCTTTCTGTGCCAAAGTTAGATTTAATCTTGAATAGTGAAGATCGTCCTTTCTCCTAGTATTGTAGTTATGCACACTGCTATTACTTTTGAATTGGGTTTGGTTGTTAATACCAAATTTCATAAGAGAGTATATATACTGAGAAGCTACTGTGAATATCCCTAGATCCTTAAATAAATGTCTGCAGGATGATCTTGGGTGGACTCCAGCTATTATTCTGATTACACGCTTCTGTGCAATGAATACTTTATTCCTCAGTGATGAATTACCCCAAAATATGATGCCATATGAAAGCAATGAGTGAAAATAGGCGTAGTAAGCCAATTTACTAAGATGTTTATCACCAAAATTTGCAATGACCCTTATTGTATAAGTAGCTGAACTCAAACGTTTCAGCAGATCATCAATGTGTTTCTTCCAATTTAATCTCTCATCAATGGACATACCTAAAAATTTGGAATATTCTACCTTAGCTATATGCTTCTGATTAAGGTCTATATTTATTAATGGCGTCATACCATTCACTGTACGGAACTGTATGTACTGTGTCTTATCAAAATTCAGTGAGAGTCCGTTTACAAGGAACCACTTAGTAATTTTCTGAAAGACAGTATTGACAATTTCATCAGTTAATTCTTGTTTGTCAGGTGTGATTACTATACTTGTATCATCAGCAAGGAGAACTAACTTTGCCTCTTCATGAATATAGAATGGCAAGTCATTAATATATAATAAGAACAACAAAGGACCCAAGACTGACCCTTGTGGAACCCCATTCTTGATAGTTCCCCAGTTTGAGGAATGTGCTGATCTTTGCATGTTACGAGAACTACTTATTTCAACTTTCTGCACTCTTCCAGTTAGGTACGAATTAAACCATTTGTGCACTGTCCCGAGCTCGTGGTCGTTTGAGAAGTAATGCTGAAGAGTGTAAAGAAATAAGTAAAAACCACACTGTGACACATGGTTGACGACGTATGGAAGTTCGCGTGTGGCCGTGAGTAGTGCGGATAGCCTAATGTAAAGGCGATCGCTCGCGATAAGCTGTAAATCCCAGTTCGAGTCCCGCTCCGGCACAAATTTTCATTGTCGTCATTCCACTGTACTGCTGATGGCTGTCCATATTCACAACTGTGAATGTATTTCATTTATTTAATAACGGCTGTAGTCGCCACAGTAACAGCGCTTGTCCCTTCGGACATGCATGCCTGTCTGAAGGATAACAGCATCGTAATTCAGAATAACACACTGCAATATCGTACGCTCTCTGTAGTCTCAGTGACAGTGGCTGTGGCCCTCCGAAAGGGAAGAAGGTAGGAGGACACCGCAGAAGCAGTAAAACAGCTTGAGAATCTGACCTCTTAGAAAATGCACTACACCACGGAGACCATCAAGAATTTGCTATTGTAATTTTTTTCTTAAGTACGAGTTATGGACTCGGGCTCTAATTTCTCATCTGCAGGGAATGGCAGCGCCTCCAGCGGTCGAGTAATGAAGCGTAATGACGACAGGCCAGGAGTGGAGCGCCGGGGAATCCCCTTGGCCCGTTTTTTTTCTCCTCTCTCTCTCACTCTCTCCCTGGCTCTCTCTCCCTCTCCCTCTCCTCTCTCTCTCTCTCTCTCTCTCTCTCTCTCTCTCTCTCTCTCTGTTCAGCGCCGGGCTCCATTCTGGCCGGTGGCCGGTGTCGACGTTGGCGCCGCGGCCGACACCGCGCCGGCGCAAATATAGATTTATGAGCGCCTTTTGTTCACAGCAGGTACCCGGCCGCTGGGGTGGGCGTGGGGAGGACCCTGTTCCCGAATGCGAGCAGTGCGGCCGTTCTGCGCAGGAGCGGGCGGCCAGAGTTATTACTATCACGGCGGCGCGCTAATGAAAACGGGGAAACGCGGAGCCATATGTTGCAAGATTAAGCGTCCCTCGCTTCTTCAGTCGTAAAACTAGCGGCTACATACTACATGCTACATCGATGCCTGTGTTTCATCTGCAACTGCTTGCGCAGTCCCGCAATGCCTTCCATGCAGCACTGTGCTGCCAGAGGTACAGGTGAGCTTTCTTGGCAGGTTAACTCGAGGGCTATTTTCATACATGGTACCTCATGCGTATCTTCGTCAGTCTTTCATCGCGTGCTTTATTCCCGGAGGAAAAGGTAGCTTTATTCGTACACGATATCCAGCACATATTAGCTGTAGCTGAACAATCTTTTAAGGTTTCCGTAAGAAGCTTCATATTGCTCTGAACTGTTTACAAATAAAGAAGAAGCAATTTTCCTTCATAGTCGAATTTGTTAATGCGCTCATCGGGGGTAGCTGGTTCGAATCCTGCTAATGGAAGAAATTTACATCACTGATATTCGGGTGGCAAGGCGAGTAGAGATGGTGCCTTAAAGTTAATCACTAGACTTTGTGCCAGTGGAATATCGAAGCACAAAAATGCTAAAATGATCCTCTTTGAAAGACTCTGATAGAAAGTGCGGAACCAGCTGTTTCAATGCTCATTCCTCCATCGTCACCAAGAATTTTGGCATGCAAACATATTCGCGTCCTCTTAACACGGAACATTCTAAATCCTTTTACCCAGTCTACTTCCTAGTTAAACCTCTATACTTAGCATCTCCCTCTCACTGCCACATATATGTCTTTCTACAACTGTCTCCTTTTCCTCCCAATGAGAATATATATCGCTGCCAATGTATCCACTATCACTTACAGCCCGCATCTCGTGGTCGTGCGGTAGCGTTCTCGCTTCCCACGCCCGGGTTCCCGGGTTCGATTCCCGGCGGGGTCAGGGATTTTCTCTGCCTCGTGATGGCTGGGTATTGTGTGATGTCCTTAGGTTAGTTCGGTTTAAGTAGTTCTAAGTTCTAGGGACTGATGACCTAAGATGTTAAGTCCCATAGTGCTCAGAGCCAAGCCATATCACTTACAGTTGTCTCCTTTTGTTTTCCTTTCCCACTGCCACTGTTTCCACCATACCTGGGGAGCTCAAGAATTCAGGAGAGGTCCAACTTACTTTTCCGCTATACTCACGTGTTCAAACTTTCGATCCAAAATGCGCACTCTCCTGTACATACGTGTCACAGTCCGCCTCCCCATCCCACCCTCCCTTAAGCCTATGTATGGTCTCCACTCATCTCTATTTTTAATATCCACTGTCTTCTCTCCCTTTTGCCCCCACTGCTTCTATCTCCATCCATATTTCTTTCTCTTTTACTGCCACTGCCTTTCACTGACCATAAATATGTCCTCTCTTTTTCGCTCCCTTCATCCATCTTTCTTTCTCTTTTATTTTCTCTCTCCTGCTATCCCTCTTTTCTCCCTCTTTCTCTGCCGCTGACACAGCCTCTCTGCTGCTCTGTTTCAGGACAAAATAGACCGAATATGCTGTATGCCAAAATTTTTGTTTAGGAAGGCGGAATCGGGATTCAGGCGGCTGGTTCTTCAATTTTCCGTCAGAGACTTGTAAAGAACAGCATACTCGCCTTTTTTGTGCTCCAACTGGGGCATTTTTGCGCTGGTTCCCTTCTTTTTCCCTGATACAACAGGCTGTACTGCATATATGAAACGATTTGTACAGGGTAATGAAGTTTTGATAGTTTATTGACAGAGCGTAGGGGAAAGATGCGGGAGACCCGTACCGCCGTACTAGGGAATGTCCTAATGGAGGTAGTTAGCCGTTGCCCTCCTCCGACCTTATGGGGATGAATGATGATGACGAACACGACACAACAACACCCAACCATCTCGGGGCAGGCGAAAATCCTTGACCCCGCCGGGAATCGAACCCGGGACCCCGTGCTCGGGAAGCGAGAACGCTACTTCGAGACCACGAGCTGCTGACATAGTCAACCTTATGACTCCATTGTTCACACTTTCATAGAAAATAAAATAATGAACTTACGAATTAAGTTCTTGACCGATACTGATCAAGGCAGTCAACATGTCTGTCCTCCGAGGGCCCAACCAGCTCTGATCTTACAGCCGAACCACTTCACCCGCCAACCAAGTTAGGCACGATTCGAAAATTTGTGAACTGCTTCGTCTACCGTTTCGCTGTTGTTCATTATTCTGCCAGTAAGTAACACTTTTGAAGTAGTGGAATGATAGCCTGCTATTGAGATATGCTTTTGTATAGACTGCAAGTAAATACATTCTTTAGTTTTTCTAATATTAATAACAGAAGCTGATCCTTTTGGCGCCCTGCTTCCGAGCGCAGAAGCCGATCGCAGGATCACAATTTTGTCGGTCTTTCTCACGATACCCATACCGAACAAACAATCTGTCATCGGTACCTCACACGTCATCTTCCCAAGGCTGCATTCTCGACTGCTCTAAGATGAGCTTCTTATAGCTGAATATATTGGCTGTGAAGCCAGAAATATCACAACGTTTACTACCGAAACTTCAGGAGCTCACTTTCTGGGAAGAGTCGAAAAACATATTACTCGAACATATTCCTTCCTGGCGTACACATCTCGCGGAGTGATTATTTTTCTCACGTGCCATTTTCGAGTGAAACAAGAACGGGAAAGGGGGGAGGGGGATGAGACCAGTTACTTGTAGCATGAGGTGTGCCATCAAAGTATTACACTACTGGCCATTAAAATTGCTACACTAACAAGGAATGCAGATGATAAACGGGTATTCATTGGACAAATATATTACACTAGAACTGAAATGTGATTACATTTTCACGCAATTTGAGTGTATAGATCCTGAGAAATCAGTACCCAGAACAACCACCTCTGGCCGTAATAACGGCCTCGATATGCCTGGGCATTGTGTCAAACAGAGCTTGGATGGCGCGTACAGGTGCAGCTGCCCATGCAGCTTCAACACGATACCACAGTTCATCAAGAGTAGTGACTGGCGTATTGTGACGAGCCAGTTGCTCGGCCACCACCGACCAGAAATTTTCAATTGGTGAGAGATCTGCAGAATGTGCTGGCCAGGGCAGCAGTCGAACATTTTCTGTATCCAGAAAGGCCCATACAGGACCTGCAACATGCGGTGGTGCATTATCCTGCTAAATTGTAGGTTTTCGTGGGGATCGAATGAAAGGTAGCGCCACGGGTCGTAACACATCTGAAATGTAACATCCACTGTTCAAAGTGCCGTCAATGCGAACAAGAACTGTGCGGCTGGTCCCGGCGGAGGTTCGAATCCTCCCTCGGGCATGGGTGTGTGTGCTTGTCCTTAGGATAGTTATGTTGAGCAGTGTGTAAGCTTAGGGACTGATGACCTTAGCAGTTAAGTCCCATAAGATTTCACTCACATTTGAACATTTTTGATTTTGCGAACAAGAGGTGACCGAGACGTGTAACCAATGGCAAGGCCATACCAGCACGCCGGGTGACACGCCAGTATAGCGACGACGAATACATGCTTCCAATGAGCGTTCACCACGATGACGCCAAACACGGATGCGACGATCATGATGCTGTAAACAGAACCTGGATTCATCGGATAAAATGTTTTGCCATTCGTGCACCCAGGTTCGTCGTTGAGTACACCATCGCGGGCGCTCCTGTCTGTGACGCGTCAAGGCTAGCCGCAGCCATGGTCTCCGAGCTGATAGTCTATGCTGCTGCAAATGTCGTCGAGCTGTTCGTGCAGATGGTTTTCGTCTTGCAAACGTCCCCATCTGTTGACTCAGGGATCGAGACGTGGCTGCACGATCTGTTACAGCCATGCGGATAATATACCTGTCATCTCGACTGCTAGTGATACGAGGCCGTTGGGATCCGGCGTTCCGTATTACCCTCCTGAATCCACCAATTCCATATTCTGCTAACAGTCATTGGATCTCTGTCAAAGCAATGTCGCGATACGATAAACCGCAATCGCGACAGGCTACAATCTGATCTTTATCAAAGTCGGAAACCTGATGGTACGCATTTCTCTTCCTTACACGAGGCATCACAACAACGTTTCACCAGGTAACGCCGGTCAACTGCTGTTTGTGTATGAGAAATCGGTTGGAAACTTTCCTCATGTCAGCACGTTGAATGTGTCGCCACCGGCGCCAGCCTTGTGTGAATGCTCTGAAAAGCTAATCATTTGCATATCACAGCTTCTTCTTCCTGTAGGATAAATTTCGCGTCTGTAGCACGTCATCTTCGTGGTGTGGCAATTTTAATGGACAGTAGTGTATTTGGTGGCCGTGCACGATCTCCGTCCTAGACTTGCGGGTCGACTTTGATGCGCCGCCGGTTTCTTCAAAGAGTAGGCAGCGGACGCGCTTCGCGGCTGCAGAAGTTGGGCGACTGGCATCAGCGACCAAGCTGCCTCTGCCCGCTCCCCTCTGGAAGTGGGACACGGCCGGCTGCGCGCCGGCATTTGCATAACCAATACCGGGGGCTGGCGCCTGCCTGGGACCGCGTTTGCTTGTAAATCCGGCGGCGGATCCCGAAGAAACGCGACCTGCGTGCGCAACGCTAAACGCGGTTCAGCACTTAATGAAGCATCCTGATTGCGCGCCACTTGTTCTTCCGCACTTCCTGGCCGCTCCGAACTTACGAGCTCAATTTGGCGACCACGTCCGAGACAAGCCTAGGCGGTAAAGGGCTCGGTGGCAAAGTTTTTTCTCACTACTGTTACTTCTGAAACTCACGCTGGAAAACAAGGCTACTGAAAGCATAATGGGTTAAAAATTAGTCACTCCTAGGAGAAATCAAGAATTGTAGTATCTGCTAAATGGAATGGACAATCTGATGAGTACTGAATATGGACTAAGAGTAAATCGGAAAAGACGAAAGTAATGAAAAATAGCAGAAATTAAAACAGCGAGAAACTTGCCATCAGGACTGGTGATCACGAAGCATATGATGTTAAGGAATTCTGCTACCTAGGAAGCAAAATAACCCAAGACGGATGAGGTAAGGAGGACATTAAAAGCAGTTTATCAATGGCAAAAGGGCATTCCTGTTTAACAGAATTTGCTAGTATCAAACATAGGCCTTTATTTGAAGAAGAAATTTCTGAAAATTTACGCGGTACTGAAACATGGACTGTGGGAAAACCGGAACAGGAGTGGATCGTAGCCTTTGAGATATGGTGCAACAGAAGAACGTTTAAAATCGGGTGGAGTGATAACGAATGAGGAGGATCTCCAGATAATCAGCGAGGATAGGGGTGTATGGAAAACACTGACAAGGAGAAGGGACATGATGGCAGGACATCTGTTAAGACATCAGAGAATAACGTCCTTGATGTGAAACTTCCTGGCAGATTAAAACTGTGTGCCGAACCGAGACTCGACCTCCGGACCTTTGCCGCTCGCGGGCATGTGCTCTACCATTCCAGACTGTGGCTAAGCCATGTCTCCGCGATATCCTTTCTTCCAGAAGCGCTAGTCCTGCAAGGTTCGCAGGAGAGCTTGCACACAGTTTTAATCTGCCAGGAAGATTCATATCAACGCACACTCCGCTGTAGAGTGAAAATTTCATTCTAGAAATGTCCTTGGTGCTAGAGGGAGCTGCAGAGGCTAAGGGTAAAAGCTGTTGAGGAAGGCCGAGGTTGAAATAAATACAACAAATAATTGGTTGGTTGTTTTGGGGAAGGAGACCAGACAGCGTGGTCATCGGTCTCATCGGAGAGCGAAGGATGGGGAAGGAAGCAGGCCGTGCCCTTTCAGAGGAACCATCCCGGCATTTGCCTGGAGTGATTTAGGGAAATCACGGAAAACCTAAATCAGGATGGCGGACGCGGGATTGAACCGTCGTCCTCCCGAATGCGAGTCCAGTAACAAATAATTGAACACATAAGTTTCAGGTGCTACTCTGAGATGAAGAGGTTCTCACATGGGAGAAATTCGCGGTGGGCCGCATCAAACCAGTCTGAGGCCTCTGAAATGCCTGGGCTAGCAGGCCAGAGCGGATTAGGTTGTGGAAAGGGGCCAAAATGAGTTGCTGTCGTTTGCACTCAACATACAAACATTATTTATCAACACATAATATTACAAAAGCTTTAATCGATCTAGTTTGATTAACTTTAGCTCGGCTGAAGGCCACATTCAAAATCCAAGACGCAAGGCCTAAGTCAGAAATTGACATAGAAGGTTCTTCTAGAGGTGTCACCCAAAAATATTTTCTAAATCTTCAATTTAAACAGGCCGAAGGCCTTAGCACTTTAATTTTAATGGAACTCGGCTGGAGGTCGCATATTAAGCAATAAGAAGTGTTTCAATCCAACGGTAGAAGACCTAATCTTAAAACAATTGAAGCAAATTCGGCTGAAGACCCCATAGAAAAACACCACAACCGTATGCCGTAAGGGCAAGACAAGAACATTAATAAGAACAACAATCTGATGCCTTAAAGGGCAAGACAAAAACATTAATTCAGGATATATATAAAACTCGGCCGAAGGCCACACATCAACCAAACAATTACAAATCAAACAGGGAAGTTACTATGTAACAGACACGGAAAGGCGCTCAGAAGTTCCAAGGGTCTGCCTGGAATTCATGTTTAGTTACGGAATGTGACAAACATTTTGCATACTAGTTTCATCTAAAACTAGAATATGAAAATGTTCTTGGTATAGTAAGCGATGGTGACTGCAGTGGGGTACCCTGTGTAACTTGCATGTGTATCGTTACTTGGTGATGGTTATTAATGGATTTTGAACGTTTCTTTGGCGCATGCAATGTGCATCGCTTTCTACTTGCGACAGACAGAAGGAAAAGATTCGGACAAGTAGATCGGTGACAGGTGGATGGGACCTCGCTGACAAGCATTTGTCCTCCCACACGAGCCGGCCGCGGTGGTCTCGCGGTTCTAGGCGCGCAGACCGGAACCGCGCGACTGCTACGGTCGCAGGTTCGAATCCTGCCTCGGGCATGGATGTGTGTGATGTCCTTAGGTTAGTTAGGTTTAAGTAGTTCTAAGTTCTAGGGGACTGATGACCGCAGCTGTTAAGTCCCATAGTGCTCAGAGCCATTTGAACTCCCACATGACTGCTGCCGGCCAAGCTGCCCACGCAAAGGCCGACGAGAAAGGCCAATGTCCCCCTCCCATCCGCTGTGCCCACTCCTCCCGAGCGGGTCGCTTGTTGCCGGTCCGTCCAATTGTGTGTGGGCAAACTGCGACTGCGTAGCGGACCCTATCTACACCCGTTTACATGGCAGTTCTCACGATGTCAAAACAGAGAAAAAGGATGGAGTGTTTGGCGTCAGGTAGAGGTTAGGGGTATTGCGTGGTAGTGTGCCAAAGCATCCAGATCCTGGACCCAAGCAATAGATTTATGCACAAGGGCGAGCATGTCGTGGCAGACCAGCTCGGCTTGAGGGTGGGGAGTGAAAGGGGGGGGGGGGAGATGACCGATTGGTAGGCCTGCGGCCTGTGAATAGGCAGCTTAAGGTTTGGTTGAAGGGCAGCATAGTGTCATGTCTTAGGGTCGGGGACGCCTTTCTATATTTTCTGACTTATTTTGAAATGCCTGTGCTTGTAGAAAGCGTGGGCCACAGGAAACAAACTGTAGCCTTGTGGCGGCCCCCTCTGAATTTCTCAAAACCAGTTTGGGTCTATGGACATTCGCAAGAGAGCGTATGGTTGGAGTAAATTTGTGTGACATCTGATTGCACTGCTGAAATGAATGTTCTTTGATAAAAAGGTGGAGTTTCATGTAGCCACTGGAGGACGAAAAAGACGCGCTGTTTTTAGCAGGGTTCTCCGTGGGAGGGGAACCTCGTGATTGGACGGCAATGGTTGGTGATTGTGCGATTGGCAACTGCTACCTTTTCACGTCAAGCAACTGACAAGGCTTCAGTGAGTGCCCAGAGGGAAGCAGATTGGGGTGGGACAGGAGAGTGTCCGCATTGAGTTCGGGTTAGGACGCCGAAGTGTCCTGATAGACGTGATGTAGCAACGGATGGAGGCTGCCACATTTTGGAGTAACATAAAGGTGCTGACGACTAGCATCTTCGTGAAGGGTCCAAACACCTGCAGTGCACAGCTCGGCGCAGGGCAGTCATACTTACAGTGAGCGTAATTCGAAACACTGGAAGTGTAGTTCAACTGGATTTGACACTCGTGGACTCCAGGAAGGACACTTGTCTCATTTTCTTTGCATTGGTAGTGGATGTGTGGACTTTTGGATTTCAGTCACCGACTTGCAGTCACTGTTGTGATCGAGAATGACGGGATTAAATAGTTGCCAGTCTTCGCTGATGTAACTTGGGTTGTCTATCTTATGGTGCATGAAATATTTTCGAGGATAGTTTCTTTTGCCCACCCTGTAACTTCCGCGTAAACTGCCTCACTTCAGTCTTCCCTTAATGGCGAATCTCCGGCATCCGCGAGCAACACGCGACAGATCTGGAGGTCAGAGAACTCCAAATCCGCGGAGCGTTACGTCACGGTGAAAGAGCAGCAAGTGGCGACGCGAACACTTCACGTTTACGGCCACTCCGCCGCCTTTGTGTCGTGGGCAGCTACCGGCAGGAGTTGTTTACAGAGATAGTAACAGGTGCATGTCAGCAAAACGACGCGCGTGCAATAAACGGACAAAGGAGAATGGCCAAATATTGCAGAGAGCGAGGAACGACAACTATTAAGTCGCGTCGTTGGCGCCGTGGCGCGCTGAAGGGAGGCTGTCGTAATTGCCTTTCTTGTCTGCATGAGGGACATCCGCACGGGGCGCGACGAGGGCGCGTGGGCGGTGTCGGCGGGCCATAAGGCGGAGAGAGGGCCAGCAGTGGTCGGCGGGGCGGTGTTTTTACGACTGGCGGCGAAATGAGCGTCCGGCGCGACGGCTGTGGACAAAGGAGGCTGTGGCGGCCGGACGGCGACAAACAGCCGTGTGCCTGACGGCTGCCCAGTCTGGCGACACAAAAGGGGCTGCCGCGCAAATAACGGAGCAGCCGAGGGCGATTAGGCCCTCAGAGCAAGGAGAGTGCGCGTAAATCCAGGTACCGCTGCGGGAACCTCTGGTAAATTAAGTAGCTGCCTAGGACAAACACCAGCATTTCGGAATACGACAAGGAGCTCGCTGAAATACTCTGCAGTTAGAAGCAAGACAAACAAACATTTACATAACTATGTGTTTTTATACAATGTCCTGCACTACGTGATCAAAGGTATCCTTCTCTTCTTCTTTCTTGGCTCTACAGCTCATGATGAGCCTTGGCCTCTTCTACAATTTCCTTCCATTTCTCTAGGTCCTTTGCCAATACTCTCCACTTTCTATAGCCCAACTTCCTAAGATCTTCGATTACTCCATCTTCCCATATGGCTCTTGGTCGACCACGTCCTCTCTGCCCTCCTGGCTTTCCTTGTAATATTCTTTTTGGTACTTCTGTGTCATTCATGCGAGCCACATGTCCCGCCCCCCTCAGTCTGGATGATTTCACTATCCATCTGATGGGTTGGTCTTTGTATATGATGTACAACTCATGGTTGTGTCTCCTCCTCCATCTTCCTCTTTCACAGATTGGGCTGATAATTCGTCTAAGTACCTTTCTTTCAAATGCATCCGGTATTTCAATATCTTTAGTTGTTAATGTCAAGCCTTCGGAGGCATATGTAAGCACTGGTCGTATAAGTGATTTATACATAGTTAATTTCGTGGTACGAGTCAGGAGCCTTGAGGATAGGAGTCTTCTAAGGGCAAAAGAGGCTCTGTTGGCCAGTATTAATCTCTGCTTAATTTCATAGGAGGTATCATTTAGATGTGTAACTGTGGAGCCCAGGTTCTTGAAATGTTCAACTCTCTCAAATGTATAATTGCTCATCGTTATTGCATTTGGCATATTTTGTCTATGTGCTTTTCTAGCTGCCATGTCCTGCACTACTGATCAAAGGTATCCATGCCCCCGAAAACATACGTTTTTCATATTAGGTGCATTGTGCTGCCACTTACTGCCATGTACTCCATATCAGCGACCTCAGTAGTCATTAGACATTATGAGAGAGCAGAATGGGGCGCTCACAGTACTCACGGACTGTGAACGTGGTCAGGTTGAAGAGGGTCGTAATGTGGGATAGGCAGACTTCTACCCAGACCATTACACAGGAATTCCAAACTGCATCAGGACCCACTGCAAGTACCACGACAGTTAGGTGGGAGGTGAGAAAAGTTGGATTTCATGGTCGAGCGGTTGCTCATAAGCCAGACATCACGCCGGTAAATGCCAAACGACGCCTCGCTTGGTGTAAGGAGTGTAAACATTGGACGATTGAACAGTGAAAAAGCGTTGTGTGGAGTGACGAATCACGGTACAGAATGTGGCGATTCAATGGCAATGTGTGGGTATGGTGAATGCCCGGTGACCGTCATCTGCCAGCGTGTGTAGTGCTAACAGTAAAATTCGGAGGCGATGGTGTTATGGTGTGGTCGTGTTTTTTATGGAGGGGGCTTGCACCCCTTCTTGTTTTGCGTGACACTATCACAGCATAGGCCTACACTGATGTTTTACGCACCTTCTTGCTTCCCACTGTTGAAGAGCAATTCGAGGATGGTGAGATGGTGATTGCATCTTTCAACACGATCGAGCACCTGTTCATAATGCACGGCCTTTGGCGGAGTGGTTACACGACAATTACATCCCTGTAATGGACTGGCCTGCACAGAGTCCTGACCTGAATCCTACAGAATACCTTTGGGATGTTTTGGAACGCCGAGTTCGTGCCAGGTCTCACCGACCGACATCGATACCTCTGCTCAGTGCAGCACTTAGTGAAGAATTGGCTGCCATTCCCCAAGAATCCTTCCAGCACATGACTCAACGTAAGCCTGCGAGAGTGGAGGCTGTCATCAAGGCTAAGGATGAGCCAACACCGTACTGAATTCCAGCATTACCGTTAGAGGGCGCCACGAACTTTTAATTCATTTTCAGCCAGGTGTTTGGATACTTTTGATCACATACTGTATATATCTCTGAAGGAACTGACCTGCTGACAAACCACAGCTGCGTTCTGTTCGAAAATTTCAAGAATGAATTGGACGTATCAGTTTTTCAGACGGAGGTTTGCATCAGTCCGTGGAGCGAACACGGATAGCTGAAGTATTTAAGGGGGCAGGTCGCGACAATGGGGAAATCCGGGTTCGAGTTCCGGTACTATAAAATAGTACAGCTGACGTCTAACCGATTCCGGAATTAGCGCATCAATCTCGTAATATTTAATGCAACTGGGATCATCAGCAGTGTGAGTTTCTTCAGAAATGCATGCAAGGACATTGCATGTTTACACACATTGAAACTGTATAGTAAAATGTGCATTATATGCCTCAACGAGCTGAAAACGACGATAATGACATTGTCTCTTCCTGTTGTGAGAATCATATACTGTGCGAATATTAGAGTACGTTGAAGTATAGGCTTGATGAATCCGAGAAGCGTGGAGGGATAGCCAAAGTTGTTAAGCCGACCGCTCGCGATAAGTGGGTAATCTAGGTTCGAGTTCACATCCGGCAAAAGTTTTTATGTGCCACTAATAAACGTCAAATTTATTTCGCCGTTTGCGGATCAATATCCTAATTAAATACAAGTAATTGTTGTGTAGCTACAGCTTTCACAGCCTGTTTTACTTTATTTTATTTTTATTTATTTATTTCAAGCTGCTCCTCATTTGGTCTCAAAAGTCTAAAAGGGCCTTCTCACCTCACAGCAATCATAGCTTGTTGCCGGGAATGGAAATCGGGACCACTGCGTTACAGGTCAATAAACCAAATACTAGATCACGGAGGCGGCTAGACGCATGCTAAATTGCCTTGTTCAACCTGTTTAATAACCGCTGCAAGACCAAATTTGTAATATTCTCTAAAATTGAAATCCGAACAAATATTACAAAATAAAATCCAATACAGTTCAGCAAGGGACCTCACTCATACCGGGAAGAAAAATTTTGCATCAACAAGACGACTCCAAGCGAGAGAGAATATCCGGAAAACATTCATCAACGAGAAAATTCATCGCGAGGTCAGATCTCAGTGTCAACTAAGAACCTGCGTGATTCAGCCTTACATGCTTCCTAGATTCTTATATGAGTGCGATATTTGATCTTTGATTCAATTACGGACTTAAAATCAAATGAAACTCTTGAAACGAACTTGTATCGTCGTCTCTTGTGTATGCACTGTAAATTGAAAGCTTAAATGTTGAGCACCTTCTTCGGATAAAGAAAGAAAAAAGAACAGCTACAGATTATAAACCAAAAAAGACTCAATACTTAGAACATATCACGAAAAGCGAGCGATATCATTTATTTAAACTTATTATTGGAGATAATATTCTTGAATAAAGGTCCACTGGAAGACAGAGGAACTCGTGGCTGATAGACAATCAATAATGGCTCGGTTTTACGCCAGAATAAACTTTCAGGCTACACCCCCAAGATCAGAGAAAATGCAAAAATGCAGTTATATATATATATATATATATATATATATATATATAAAAAACAAGCGCTTGTGAATAAAATTCTTCAAGCTTCCCCTGCATTTTAGAAGGCGTGGAGAAATACTCAGCTGTCACGATAGCAAAACTCCCCTGGTGGCGTTTAGGAGTAGGGTGAAAGATAGACAGGCGTTCACCGTTCGAGGGGGGGAGGGGGGGGGGACACCTTTCGTCGCGAACATACAGTGAGGTGTCTGTCCCACCCCCACCTGCTGCTTTTTTAACTTTGTTTTTTAATGGTAGGTGTATCGTTTATAACTTGTGCTGCTTTTCCTCTGTGCAGTTCACAATGCCGCAGCGTGAGTTTGCTTTTTGTAGTTTTGTGTGTGTGTGTGTGTGTGTGTGTGTGTGTGTGTGTGTGTGTGTGTGCGTGTGTGAGCGCGCTGCAGTGTTTTGTTCCATTTAATTTCAGTGCACCGTTTGTCCGCGGCTAGGTGTTAACTTCCGTATAATGTACACGGCTCTGGTAGACCAATATGAAATACGCTCTTTTTGCTACAGGCATTAATAAAGTCTTTTTACTTGTGTATATTTGATAAATATAACTTCTATTGTGTTCAGTGACGGCTGCAGGGAGGTGTACTTCATCCCTTGCAAGACGCTATAAGTAGGAAACTCACTGCCAAAATACTACAAGACACTAACCTCTCCTGGCAGGCAAAGAAGTTGGAATTGGTTGTGCAAGGAATAAATTATATAATCATCCTTATGTTCCCATGCATGACAACATTTAGATTACCCTCCCCTCTCTCCTGGCCTCCAACTACAACCATCCAAATCCTCATTCAGCCTGTTTAAGAGAAGACTATATCTTACGTGACGCTTTCACTCGAGGCTAGCTAATAGCAGTGCACGCTGGTTAGGATGCAGAAGGGGAAGAAAAATAGCAGCCTCCCATGAGCTCCGCGTGCGGGGACGAGTTCTGGGCAAGATAAACGCGTGTTTAATCCGACGCTAAGCGCCAGAATCAGTGCGGCGGATAATCCAGTTTGCAGTTGGCCGGGCGCCGAGACGGCCGTCTAATTGTTGCGGTAATGCGTCTGCGCTAATGCGGCAGCCTCCTGGAGTAATTAGCCGACAGTAATTTATCCGAGCGCGGCGGAGCGGCCGCCGAAGCGCGCACTTTTTTTCGCCTTCCTTTCATCCGAATATCCCGAGATGTTCGGCAGCGTCAAAAACTTACAGACCTTTGTCTCCTCCTTCCAAGTCTCGATAGTGCATTAGGCACTCAGCAGATTCTATCTGCCGAACTGACCATCTTCGACTTAGTAAGGGTGACATTACTCTGATGTAGTGGCGCTGTCTACGAATGTGCCTGTCAAAGACTCTTTGGACGTAGTACCCCAGTTCTTTGTAAGTGACGTGGTCTACCAATTTAGGCACATATATTAATATGGTATCCGTTCTTTCGGACATATTCATATAGATAAGGCTTACTGGCCAATGATCTTCTTCAGTGCGGATGCACTCACATTGCCCGAACTCTTACGGGAATCGGTAAATTGACTACCGCGAGAAATGAGTATAGTGGGCGGCGGCACAACAATTGTAGTGTGTGCACAGTAAGTTGGAAACGTGGGTCGCACGTGGAGCGTGCCAGAGATGAGTCCCTGCAGTCGCACTATCCTCTGTGTCCTGGATGGCTCAGTCAGATAGAGCGTCTGCAAGTAGGAGATCCCGGGTTCGAGTTCCGGTAGGGGCACACATTTTCAACTACCCACGTTGATAATTATCAACGCCTTAAGCAGCTAAAGGTCTGAATTTCATTCATATTTAGACACACTCCTAAGACTTCTTAATCTCTGTAGAATGGCAAGTATTACGGACATACGGACGGCTTTGGAGTGGGTAGGCAGTTAGCTCCAGCTGTTGCCAACATCTTCCTGGAGAATTCTTGACGATGTTGCCTTAGACACGGTGCTATTAAAACCTAGTTGTTTCTTTCTAAGCCGGCCGCTGTGGTCGAGAGATTCTACGCGCTTCAGTCCGGTACCACGGGGCTGCTACAGTCCCAGGTTCGAATCTTGCCTCGGGCATGGATGTGTGTAATGTCCTTAGGTTAGTTAGGTTTAAGTAAAAAATGGTTCAAATGGCTCTGAGCACTATAGGACTTAACATCTGTGGTCATCAGTCTCCTAGAACTTACAACTACTTAAACCTAACTAACCTAAGGACAGCACACACATACATGCCCGAGGCACGATTCGAACCTGCGACCGTAGCGGTCACGCGGTTCCAGACTGAAGCGCCTAGAACCGCACGGCCACACCGTCCGGCTAGGTCTAAGTAGTTCTAAGTCTAGGGGACTGATGACCTCAGATGTTAAGTCCCATAGTGCTCAGAGCTGTTTGAACATTTTTTTTCTTTCGATACGTTGATGACACGTTCATCATTTGGCCCCACGGACGTGAGAATCGTGACGTGTTCTTGAAACACCTCAACAACATTAAAAGTAACATCCAGCTCACCATGAAGGTAGGAAAAGACAAAGCATTGCCCTTCCCTGACGTCCTTGTCTGCCGCAATGAAATGGGTACGTTGGTCACAGCGACTAAAGAAAACGCACCCACGCGGCGCTGTACTTGCACGCCATCAGCCAAAATCACCCGCAAAGAAGCGCACTCTTTTACAGAAATTCGTGCGTCGTGGAAAAATGATATCAGACGCTGATAACCTGCACCATGACCTGACACACCCACGCAAGTTCTTTAAGAACAACAGGTATAATGTTAATCCAATAAATGAAGTGATATCAAACAAGAATCATGATAAGACCATCGACGAGGAGCAGGAAGAGAAACTTGCTTCCCTGCCGTTCTGTGGCTCCTTGTGGGGCAAGAGTAGCCGCCTGTTGTAAAGACACAAAATCAAATCGATCTGCAGGCCTCCGACAAAAATCCGCGTCTTACAGAGAGACTGGGGGGAGGGGGGGCTGCGCTAATTACTAGTGATACGCGGTACGCTCACGCCTACAGACTCCTATTCCGACATCGCTTTTTATGTACTGACTTGCACAACGACCGCAGCCGACAAAGAGCTATACGCACCTTCCTCGTACACGAGTGTGCGATTCAGCACGCCTTCCGCCGCGCCAGTCCGTACTATAAAATCGAAAGTAATAAATGTGTTTCCAGGCAACACTATTGAACTTACGCCCTAGAGCGTACGACAGCCATCCACACAAGCTCCCCGATCTCGGCCTTCTGCACATGTACCGTCTAAAGTTGGGAAAATGGTTCATCCTTGGGAAGTAGTTCACAGGTGATCGCTCTTTTTTAGGAACCGTTCATTTTTACTCGTTCACGGTCCATATGTGCGTGGTGTATGGTTCTCATGAAAAACTGAAAATTAGTAGCATAGGTGACTGAAGATGGAAGGCGCTTGCCTCCCCTCTGGAGTACAGAGTTTTTATTCATTACAGAATTCTCACACACTTTTGGAAGTAATTTTCGTGATTCTGCAAAAGCTCTTGTTTAGCCAACTGTACCGTTATGTGGCTGATCGCAATGAAATAATGTAAGGTGGCGCACGAAAAGCCGGCTCTGGTACAGACTGTTTACCATTTACGCACCATTTGTTGACCGCTACGAGCAGAATGGATAAACATGTAATAATTAGGCAGTAAAGGAGTAACACATAAGCTAATGCAATCGAGAACTTCGAAAAGAATAGATGACGATTGGTGGGCGACAATGAGCAGTGTAGTACTCGGGGGCGATTTTTCGTGCGCCACTGAAATAATATTGTAGAGGTTATCGTATTCTCTTTACAAAATGTGACACCAGACACTCGATTATGGAGGGCGGGCTTCATTCGGTTGTAAGTCGGTCTGTCTTCCGTAACAATGAATATGCTGTTTAACCCTGGATCAAAAGAAGGCGGAGAATGGCCACTCTCGTGGGCCATGCCGCTTCCGTTGCATGTATAATAGCAAAAAACCTTGCCTTTTTATAAGTATGTCTTCTGCTGTTTATCGAAATAGTGAAGTAAGTTGATATGCCGTTTTATTACCTGAAAAGATCTATGTATTACATCCCACGTAATTTTTATGTTATTTACGTAGTTATTAAATACATTTTAATTACCGGTCGTGGACGCTGAATAGAATACGAAAAGAACCAGCAGTCCAGTTCAGAAAAGGTTTGAAACAGATTCATAATGGGCGTGCGCAGCGAACGAAACGAATAATAACTCAATACTGAACTAACTAGGAGTAGTTGGCAGTGGAAGTGTGACGAGTGGCCACGCGAAGAAGGACGAGGGGGACCGAGACAGACGGGAACGGGACCGAGGCTGGAACGAGACCGTCTGACGTGCCGTTGCGGGACGAGACCGACCGTTTCCTGTTCCCAGGAACTACAACTCAGAAAGACCGTTCCTTAGAATTCCGTTTATCCTGGTGAACCGTTCCTTTGGACCCGTTAGTTCGCGAACGACCCATCTCTAGTGCCGTCACCACCTCACCTGCTCAGCTACCACACACATTAAAAAATCCTGAGCAGAAGGATGCCGCTAAAGAATTTTCGCATGTTGAGTTCTGCCGGTAGGTTCTGGGGGAAGTGAAATCAAGACAGTTTTTCATTTGGTGCACAATGTCTGGTATCCACACCGTAACATGATTCTCTCAACGAACTGGAAATGCAAATGGTATGCCCAGAAATTGTTTTATCCTTGTGTGGGTCAATTCATAGAAGATCAGCAAGAAGGAGGAACAGTACGCATCCCGTCGAGAACTTTAAAATGTGCACGTGAGGTGCTAGGTGAGGAGAGGACAATCAGAAGCGGCCATCCAGTCTTCTGGTCACCTCGACTGCCTTATATATGCCTTGTAATTTTTACATGTGATACAAATTGAAGGATCAGGTTTCCTCAAGAAACTCTCACACTCTAGAATAGCTACAGCGGAATGTTTAAAACGATGTTGCTACTGTTTCTCAGGCAGAGCTGCTACGCATTTATCACAGCATCGACTTCATTTCTACCATCTTCAATAATGCTTTACTGTTATTGTAGATATTTCACTGGCCAGTGCTTTTTTTCCCCACCCTATGTAACTAATTGCTAGCTTAATGCCTACCCTGAGATTTCAAGAGGAATATAATAATTCCAATCCCAAAGAAAGCAGGTGTTGACAGATATGTAAATTACCGAACTATCAGTTTAATAAGTCACGGCTGCAAAATACTAACACGAATTCTTTACAGACGAATGGGAAAACTGGTAGAAGCCAACCTCGGGGAAGATCAGTTTAGATTCCGTAGAAATGTTGGAACACGTGAGGCAATACTGACCCTACGACTTATCTTAGATTAAGGTTTCTAGCATTTGTAGACTTAGAAAGGAAAGCAGTGGTTGGGAAGGGAGTGAGATAGGGATGTGGCCTATCCCCGATATTATTCAATCTGTATATTGAAAAAGCAGTAAAGGAAACAAAAGAAAAATTCGGAGTAGGAATTAAAATCCACAGAGAAGAAGTAAAAACTTTGACGTTCGCCGATGACATTGTAATTATGTCAGTGACAGCAAAGGACCTGAAAGAGCAGTTGAACTGAATGGACAGTGTCTTGAAAGGAGGATATAAGATGAACATCAACAAAGCAAAACGAGGGTAATCGAATGTAGTTAAATTAAATCGGGTGACGCTGAGGGAATTCGATTAGGAAATGAGACACTTACAGTAGTAAAGAGTTTTGCTATTTGGGGAGCAAAATAACTGATGCTGGTCGAAGTAGAGAGGATATAAAATGTAGACTGGCAACGCCAAGGAAAGTGTTTCGGAAGAAGAGAAATTTTTTAACATCGAGTATAGATTTGTCAGGAAGTCGTTTCTGAAAGTATTTGTATGGAGTGTAGCCATGTATGGGAGTGAAACATGGACGATAAATAGATTAGATAAGAAGAGAATAGAAGCTTTCGAAATGTGGTGCTACAGAAGAATGCTGAAGATTAGATGGGTAGATCACATAACTAATGATTGTGATGATGATGTTTGGTTTGTGGGGTGCTCAACTGCGCTGCTATCAGCGCCCGTGCATATTCCCAATCTTTGGTCTGTCCATTCTCGCCACTTTCATGAATGGTGATGAAATGACGAGGACAACACCCAGTCATCTAACTAATGATGAGGTATTGAATAGAACTGGAGAGAAAAGAAATTTGTGGAACAACTTGACTAGAAGAAGGGATCGGCTGGTAGGACATGTTCTGAGGCATCAAGGGATCACCAATTTAGAATTAGACGGCAGCGTGGAGGGTAAAAATCGCAGAGGGAGACCAAGAGATGAATACACTAAGCAGATTCAGAAGGATATAGGTTGCAGTAGGTACTGGGAGATGAAGAAGCTTGCACAGGATAGAGTAGCATGGAGAGCTGCATCAAACCAGTCTCTGGACTGAAGACCACAACAACAACATGACAACCACAACTCTGCATGTACATATGAGTCGTAACAACCTCTGAATAGACAAGCGAGTTCATAAAATAAATACTGCCATCCACAGTCTTTATTTGTTTTAATCAAATGCCGAGTGCTTTATTGTTGTAGAGAAATTTACAGATGAATCTCTAGCAAATGCTTCATGACTCCGCGATTTTCCTGGAGCAAAGCAAACGTAATCTCGTGACGCTGATAGGAAATATTGCGATGTTAAAGATGGGGAGGAAGGTACAGGTAAATGAAGCCAGGAAACAGAGATATTAAATAGGGTAAACAACAACTGGATACTGTTGCAGAAACAGAGGCCACACACTCGCGATCCCACGAAGTATTCTTCGTCTCTGGACGCGCGGGCCGCTTCACTCAGCTGCCTTCTTACTTGCACATCACTCTAATAAAGGAAATTGACATCATTTAATAATTTTATATAGGCTGTGTATTCAGTTTCTAAGGACGTACTTTGAAAGAAACACTGAGCGAAGGCACAGCAAATTTATATCATCCCGTTCCCAACACAGTTATTCAGCACAGGGATTCGTAAGCGGCTCTCTACCGTGCCGAAAACGACGCTGAGAACCTTGCACGAAAGTAAGTGGGCTACACGTACCATGTTATTGAGGGTCATGTCCATCACTAATTACAGCCCTTACATTTACGCGGAAGAGCCCAACCCTGTTTCCGTAACGCGTGATTATTGGTCTTTCCTGAAACTAAATAACGGATTTTCGAGTTCCACGAAGCATGTCAGCCACATACAGCGGAGAAATTCACCTGCCGTATGCTGCGCTCCATGACCCGACAAGGCGATAATTGCTGTCCCGACCAGAGAGAACGGGACTACCTCGATACGCCAGCCTGCCTCCGTAAATTGTGGGAGAGAATTTTTATCAACTCTCCAACAGCGAACCAGCGCTTCGCAGACTCAGCTTCCACAGGAAGTGAAAGACCAATAAATGTGGCATCGTGTTCTGTTATTAACGTCTCTTTGCCGAAGGATCTTGATTAACGACGCGGCCGTTGTTACATTCTCCGTTTATGGCCACTTTGTCATTATAAGGCGGATACAGGAGTAACTATCAAATAGAAGATGTCAACTATATTGTGTGGAGCGCTGTTTGGATGCAAATAGGTGCCCCGTTTTCTGAAACTGACAACTCTTCGTATGAGGGGGATCACACAAATTCCTCGGCATCATAAAAAACATTTCTTTCCTGTGGTTGGAATTGTTTAAAATAATCCGTCTGACTTGAAATAGCGAACTTTACTGAACGTTTCTTTAGTTATTTTGCCGGCCGCGGTGGTCTAGCGGTTCTAGGCGCGCAGTCCGGAACCGCGCGACTGCTACGGTCGCAGGTTCGAATCCTGCCTCGGGCGTGGATGTGTGTGCTGTCCTTAGGTTAGTTAGGTTTAAGTAGTACTAAGTTCTAGGGGACTGATGACCACAGATGTTAAGTCCCATAGCGCTCAGAGCCATTTGAACCATTTTAGTTATTTTACGTTACAAGATTAGGCCTGAAGGCCATCTTTTCTATCTAAACACTTTTTCTTGGAGATCAGACATTGCAACGAGGATAGTACATGCACTGCGCGAAACTAACAATAATAATAATAATAATAATAATAACAATAATAATAATGATAATCTTATATTATCATTATTATTACTGTTATTATTATTATTGTTAGTTTCGCGCAGTGCACGTACTATGACCATGAACATCAACAAAAGCAAAACGAGGATAATGGAATGTAGTCGAATTAAGTCGGGTGATGCTGAGGGAATTAGATTAGGAAATGAGACACTTAAAGTAGTAAAGGAGTTTTGCTATTTGGGGAGCAAAATAACTGATGATGGTCGAAGTAGAGAGGATATAAAATGTAGACTGGCAATGGCAAGGAAAGCGTTTCTGAAGAAGAGAAATTTGTTAACACTGAGTATAGCTTTAAGTGTCAGGAAGTCGTTTCTGAAAGTATTTGTATGGAGTGTAGCCATGTACGGAAGTGAAACATGGACGATAAATTGTTTGGACGAGAAGAGAATAGAAGCTTTCAAAATGTGGTGCTACAGAAGAATGCTGAAGTTTAGATGGGTAGATCACATAACTAATGAGGAGGTATTGAATACGATTGGGGAGGAGTTTGTGGCACAACTTGACAAGAAGAAGGGACCGGTTGGTAGGACATGTTCTGAGGCATCAAAGGATCACCAATTTAGCATTGGAGGGCAGCATGGAGGGTAAAAATCGTAGAGAGAGACCAAGAGATGAATACACTAAGCAGATTCAGAAGGATGTAGGTTGCAGTAAGTACTGGGAGATGAAGAAGCTTGCACAGGATAGAGTAGCATGGAGAGCTGCATCAAACCAGTCTCAGGACTGTTGGCAACAACAACAACAACAACAAAATGGTTCAAATGGCTCTGAGCATTATGGGACTTAACTGCTGTGGTCATTAGTCCCCTAGAACTTAGAACTACTTAAATCTAACTAAACTAAGGACATCACACACATCTATGCCCGAGGCAGGATTCGAACCTGCGACCATAGCGGTCACGCGGTTCCGGACTGTAGCGCCTTTAACCGCACGGCCACTCCGGCCGGCAACAACAACAACAATAATGATTATAACGTTATATGAAATCACTGTCTGAAAAAGAATCTACGCCTATCAACGTAAAAGATAGCCACTTGAACATAATGTAAAATACTTGATAATAGTTTTGGGCCAAATAATAGAGGATGAAGAGTCGAACTCAGGAGTATACTAACATTCTGAGTGAATCACGTGCACACTCATGAGAATAGGAATCATATCTTATGGATATTATATTATTCACAGGATGAACGATAACAGCATCGAGAGTAAAATTCTTGCAGCCGTGAGTTGAAGAAGGGTGAAAAACCAAGTAGATAAAGGAAGATGAAAATGACCCACAAAAATAGGCAAGACGAAAGGTAATATGAGAGATCGGTATTAGTTCAGGAATGCTGTACGAAAGGAAAACACACGATGTAACGGGACATAAAAGCCAGACACTTAATTCAGGAAAATATAGAAAGAGAGAAAAACACACATTATAAAGGAATACATGATCAAAATCTGTCATGGTAGAAAATAATTATAATAAACATAACAATAATAATAATTATTATTATAATGGTGCTACAGTAACGTTTTCTAGGGGACTGATGACCATAGATGTTAAGTCCCATAGTGCTCAGAGCCATTTGAACCATTACAGTAACGTCAGTCATGTTGAAGTTACGTTAGGTAATTTTCTCATAAACATAACGTTCATATTGACAGTGAGTAATGACATACGAACAGAAAAGAATGGCAGCAGCATATAAGAACGCAAATCTGTAGAACTGCGATATAGCGAGAGTTAATAGTGTAAAATTTGATGATGAGATGGAATGAAAATACAAAAACGAAACAGATAGTCGTGAGGGAAGCTGAGAGTCTTTAAGCAGTGTGAAAAAATATTGCTTCGCTATTAGACAGAAACAAGGCAAGTGGGGTATGACAGTAAGGCAGGTACGCCGAATATGACAGCTAGGGCTTTCATCTGCTCTTGTATGTGGCGTTGTTTTAGATCAGACGCAGTGCTCATGTTAGTTCGTTCTACAGCCTTATGACTGAAATGGAAGAGGAGACAGAGAAAGGTTTACTATTATGAACACGAAAATCCGACATGCTGGACGTATGAGATTTTGTGTTGGAATTATGGGATTATCAGAGGTATTTGATATGGAAGGGGAGCTATTAAGGATACAAGTTGCTAAGAACAGGGGAAGGAAACAAAGCGTGTAATAATCATTCATGTCACTATTCTAGCGATTCCACTCTAAGTCAGTGTTACACACATATTTTCGCATACATACATAAATGTCCGCGAAATTCGCTTCACGCAATTTTCTGCTTGCGACTGTCAACTCTGATGACGCAAAACAAGCGGCAAACTCCAGCTTTCCTCAGAGATGGTCACCGCAGCTCTTGATCATTGCTCCTCCATCTGCTTTCTTCCCGCATAAAAAAGTCTCATATCACCCTGTTACGCACCGACTAAGTAAGTTACGCTTGGTACTCTAGCTTCAACTAAGGATACTTTGATGGTGAGAACAGCGAAGACCACTAACTGTAATTTAGTTCTGCAGCTGAACTGTTTATGACATCTTAATTTCTATAGTCGCTGCTTCTGCCCCAACTGCAGTACTGTAACCTATGCCCCCTAACGTCCATTCAAGTAAATTATGCCGCGCGTGGAAGCCGCACGGTCTAGGGCGCCTTGCCACGGTTCGTGCGGCTTTCCCTGTCGGAAGTTCGAGTCCTCCCTCGGCCATGGGTGTGTGTTATGTCCTTAGCGTAAGTCAGTTTAAGTTAGAATCAGTAGTGTGTAAGACTAGGGACCGATGACCTCAGCAGTTGGGTCCCATAGGAACTTACCACAAATTTAAAGTAACTTATGGTAAGGCAGCCAGATTATGTCGTAGAAAACCTCCGATATTTCGACAGATGACCACCTTGTCGTTTTCAAGGTGAACCTAAACCAACTAAGCTCTATGCAACTGAATTTAATAACTCGGTTTGCAGAGCAATTCCAGAAAGATAAAACGCGCACGCAAACACACACACACCCACACACACACACACACACACACACACACACACACACACATACACAGTGTAGGCGCGTTTACTAGCGCCGTCACAAAATGAAGTATGATCTACGCCAGAAGTTATCGACAGTCAAAAAAATGGTTCAAATGGCTCTGAGCACTATGGGACTTAACTTCTAAGGTCATCAGTCCCCTAGAACTTAGAGCTACTTAAACCTAACTAACCCAAGGACAGCACACACATCCATGCCCGAGGCAGGATTCGAACCTGCGACCGTAGCGGTCGTGCGGTTCCAGACTGTAGCGCCTAGAACGGCTCTGCCACCGACAGTCGAAATTACTAAGTGAACAGGTGAGCGAGCAGTAACTCTGCCCTTCTGTTTTTTGACAAGGGAAAGAGTTCATGCTACCTCACCTGTTGCATAGTAATTTTCACTATTGATAACTTCTGGTGACTGTCATCTTTGGCCGTGTGGTGGCGTGGCGCTAATGTTTACAGTGTGTGTGTGTGCGCGCGCGCGTGCCTGCTAACAGAGGTATTAAATTCATTTGCACAGCGCTTATTTACAGCAGCTTTGCCTTATAACAGAGTGCTCACCTGTCGAAATATCGGCTGTTGTCGATGATATCACCCAACTGCATTGCCGTGAGTTGTTTGAACATGCAAACGCCGGGAGAAACTCAGGTCTCACTGAAATAATAGTTCTGCATGTCCCGGTAATTGCATATTACAGACATGTTCACTGTTTGGAGGTATATGCACAAAAACAGC
Source organism: Schistocerca americana (assembly GCF_021461395.2). Classification (NCBI taxonomy): domain Eukaryota; kingdom Metazoa; phylum Arthropoda; class Insecta; order Orthoptera; family Acrididae; genus Schistocerca; species Schistocerca americana. The sequence continues at coordinate 217,210,339 of NC_060119.1, read as the reverse complement.
GGTAAATGGGGTAGAAAACAGAGGAAATCACAAAAAATGAAATGAGCGTACGGCATCGTCCGAGGAAGTTCGGCCACCAAGAGCAAGTCTTACTTCAGGCCGCGCCTTTAGCGCCGATGATGAGGATGAAATGATGATGAGGACAACACAACACCCAGTCCACGGGCGGAGAAAATCTCGAACCCGGGAGTGTAACCCGGGCCCGCTTGCATCGGAGGCGAGCACGTTACCACCCAGCTAAGCAGGCGGACAGTAAAACACAATTACATTATTACTCTGCAACGAGCCACCGAAGCAACCGATCCTATATACTAAAATCCCTATGCTGATATCTCTGAACAACCACTGAAATGTTGCCGGCTGAGTTGGAACTGTCATTTCGTATAGTATATCGCCCGTCTTTCACTATAGCTTTTACCTCGTCGTCTGAGAAATTCAAGCGTCTTGCAGCATCTAGCAGAAAGCATCGGTTGCTTTTTAAGAATGTCCGCAAATGACGCAGCTGTGCCGGCCTCTGTGGCCGAGCGGCTCTAGACGCTTCAGTCTGGAACCGCGCTGCTGCTACGGTCGCAGGTTCGAATCCTGCCTCTAGCATGGATGTGTGTGATGTTCTTAGCTCAGTTAGGTTTAAGTAGTTCTAAGTCTAGGGGACTGACGACCTCAGATGTTAAGTCCCATAGTGCTTAGAGCCATTTGAACCATTTTGATGCAGCTGTGCACAAGAAAGTGGCAACGCCAGAAGACAATATCGATTAGTAGAATGACCTGCAGAGGATTGATAAATGGTACAAGATCTGGTAGTTGATCCTGAACATAAACAAACGTAACGTTTTGCGCATACATTGGAAAAGAAATCCAGTATTGGACAGCTACACTACTGATGTCGAATTCCTGGAAACAGTCTCTACCGTACAACAATGTAGAACGACCTTAAGTGGAATAGCAATATAAAACAAATAGAAGGATATGCACACGCCAGAGTGATAATCATCGAAGGAATCGTAAGGAAATGTAACTCATCCACGAAGGAAGTGTCAAAAAAAAAAAAAAAAAAAAAAGTTCAAATGTGTGTGAAACCTTATGGGACTTAACTGCTAAGGTCATCAGTCCCTAAGCTTACACACTACTTAACCTAAATTATCCTAAGGACAAACACACACACCAATGCCCGAGGGAGGACTCGAACCTCCGCCGGGACCGGACACACAGTCCATGACTGCAGCGCCTGAGACCGCTCGGCTAATCCCGCGCGGCAAGGAAGTGTCTTACAAGGCACTTGTTCGACCTATTCTTGAGTGCAGTCCATTAATTACCAGGTAGGACTGAAAGAAGAGAGGGAGGGAAGATCCAACGAAGAGCGGAGCGTTTCGTCACGGAATCGTTTAGTCGGCACGAGAGCGTTAGGGAGATGTTCAAAAAACTCCAGAGGAAAAGTTACAAGAAAGACGATCTGCGTCAACGAGGGATTTACTGTTCAAATTTCGAGAGAGTACTTTGCGGAAAGAGTAGGGCAACACATTACTTCCTCCCACATACATCCCACATAATGGTCACAACTATAAAATTCGAGATATTAGAGCTAATACAACACCCAGTTCACCAGCCGAGAAAAACTCCAACCCGGTCGAGAATGGAACCCGGGCCCGCTTACATAGGAGGCGAGCACGTTACCACCCAGCTAATCAGGCGGAAGAGTGAAGGTGGGGGACGGGGGGGGGGGGGGGGGAGGAGGGATCAGTTAATGGTACCCGAAATACCCTTCACCACACACCGTTAGCTATCTTTCGGAGTATGATGTAGATGGAGATGTGCTGAACGCTGCTTCAGTTTCCCAATCTTTTAATTTCCAATCTCGCCACTTCCCGGAATGATGGTGAGAAGATGAAGACAACACAAACACGCAATTTCCGGGCGGAGAAAATCCTCGACCAGGCCGGGAATCGAACCCGGGACCCCGTGATCCAGAGGCAGCAACGTTAGCCACTAGACCATGAACTGCGGACTTCCTGGTCAATAAATCCTATGAAGGTATCGTGATTTTCCACAAAGTATGAAGCACGAAGTCTGAATTGCTGCACAAAGGCAGCTTTTAGCTGCTGCAACGTCCATCCTGGATCTCGTCGTTTTGCTACCAGAACGGTAGAACAGGGGAGTAGCTTTCGATATTCACCACGGTTCCCGATCCTCCAGAACGTCGCCGGAGAAATGATTGGGTGCGACTGCTGTGGAGTTCCTCCCTCGTGATGAGCTTTCAGCCCGGCCCACGGCGTGCTGCTCACAATAGCGGCCACTCGCCTGGTTCTTCAGCGTACGGAAGGAAGGTAGCTGGGAGCCTGGCGCTCGTTGGGGCCTGCAGAATTTACGGCCGCCGCGAGGGGCTTCCCTTTGTGGCCATGCGAAAACGCCGGGGGAAAAACCGAATGACGTATGTCTGCGGGAGTGCGGCTTATCTTGCCGGGGGCCAAACGAGCCAATCACGGCCGGCCATTGTCCAGCCTCTCCTAAATCACTCCGCAGAGGCACTGGCCTGCCGGGACCGCAGCTTCCACCTGAAGGCCGCCTAACTCACCGGCCGCCGGCTAATAATGGCTAATGATAATGACGGCGGACGGGCTAATCTGCAAAGGGCACCTTCACGAAACCGCCCCGGGAGGCCGACGGGGTTCGTGGGGATAGGGTATGAAAGGGCAAGCTGGACCTACACTATCCGTAACGGTTTCCGTTCGGTACGCAAACAGCCTGAGTCGGGCCTGCAGCTCCATAGACGAGAACGGTGACCGTACAACGCCGTGCATTTTGTCGTGATTATTAGCGGAATATACAGCGTTGGCTCAGTAAGCACAGTCACTGATTTTTTCTAGCGATAAGTGGTGCTTGGATTTGTAAATTTACTCTACTGGCCATTAAAATTGCTACACCATGTAGATGACGTGCTACAGACGCGAAATTTAACAGGCCGGAAAAAGATGCTGTGATATGCAAATGATTAGCTTTTCAGAGCATTCACACAAGGTTGGCGCCAGTGGCCACACCTACATCGCGCTGACATGAGGAAAGTTCCCAACCGATTTCTCATACACAAACAGCAGTTGACCGGCGTTGCCTGGTGAAACGTAGTTGTGATGCGTAGTGTAAGGAGGAGAAATGTGTACCATCACGTTTCCGACTTTAATAAAGTTCGGATTGTAGCCTATCGCGATTGCGGTTTATCGTATCGCGACATTGCTGCTCGCGTTGGTCGAGATCCAATGATTGTTAGCAGAATATGGAACCGGTGGATTCAGGAGGGTAATACGGAACGCTGTGCTGGATCCCAACGGCCCCGTATCACTAGCATTCGAGATGACAGGCATCTTATCCGCATGGCTGTAACGGATCGTGCAGCCACGTCTCGATCCCTGAGTCAACAGATGAGGACGTTTGCAAGAAAACAACCATGTGCACGAACAGTTCGACGATGTTTGTAGCAGCATGGACTAGCAGTTCGGAGACCATGGATGCGGTTACCCTTGACGCTACATCTCACACAGGAGCGCCTGTTGAGAGAGAAAAATACTTTAGGGACTGTTTCATACCTAGCAATAAAATAAAACTTTATGTGTGAGTTGAAAAGTCTATCAGTTACCTACTAAATTATCTCTGATGCGTTATTCATCATTTGGTTTTGAAGCTCTAGCAGTAGCCGTGTCTGCAAACTATTAGATTTGAGGTCCGACTATAACGCAAACAATTTTTTGTTGTATAAACCCAAACATGTTTCTACCATTCTCAGAGGATAATTTTATTCAGTTCTTAATTTTCTACATTGTTGGGAAATGTAAAGAGGGTCGTTACAGATCCCAAGTCAGAGGTGAATAAGAGTAACCACTGAGGATGGGACAAATGTTCTAAAACATGAGTGGGTTTATGGAAAAAAAACTGTTTGCATTACAGGTGGAGCTGAAATCCAATAATTATTGTTTTGGTTTGTTTCTAAATTCTCGATCCTAAAGTCTAGCGTAAATTGCCGGAGAAATAATGAAAAGCATTTCGTTATTTTATGTTTGATCTCTGTGCGATTTAGCAGCCTAATTATTTGAAAAGCTTACTTATTTGGATTATTTCCCTTAGTAGTACAGATGAAAAAAAAAAAAACCTTTCGGTTTGGCTAATAATCACTTGATGGTTTGCAAAGCGAACTACATTGAAGTTTATGCAACTAATTGCAAATTTTTATTCAGTCGTATCTAAGCTCTGATTATTTTGTCAATATAGGAAAGTTGAAACCATTGTCAGTGTTTTTTTCTGGTATTTTTCTTCTCGCTGTTCTCTTGATTTATCTTACGTTATTTTACAATAAATTCTTCATAAGTGAAAAGGCATCGTTCTGGCTACTAATATTTCTCGGAGTAGGTTTCAATACTCTTCCTCAGGGTCATTTTCATAATCAGTAATCAGTAATCACTTGTGATAATTATGGACTCAGATATTATGGTTCAAATGGCTCTGAACACTATGGAACTTAACATCTGAGGTCATCAGTCCCCTAGAACTTAGAACTAATTAAACCTAACTAACATAAGGACATCACACACATCCATGCCCGAGGCAGGATTCGAACCTGCGACCGTAGCGGTCGCGCGGTTCCAGACTGAAACACACTAGAACCGCTCGGGCACACCAACCGACTCAGATATTATGTCCCCCTCTGAAATCGATGTTAGGCTTCTGATAAAATTCTTCGATTATCAGTGATAGTTGTTTAGTAAAAGTTCCTGCACAGCATGAACTTCATTTGACTATGTCTTAAATTACTGACACTGAAGTGCGAGTTCACTAGAAATTACAGCATCGTATTCTTGCTTACGAACAGCACACCTATGATATCAGATGTTACAACCATGTTGTGAAGAAGCTTCGTATTCTTGCTTACGAACAGCACACCTATGATATCAGATGTTACAACCATGTTGTGAAAAAAATTTGTGACATAAATGAGAATATGCTTCCATGCATAAACCTACACGTAAAGCGTGAAACGGTATGATGCTCTGCGCGGTTAAAGAATGACAAGTTAATTCAGTGGACAGATAAGAAACGAATGTACTCACGTCACGTCCCTCTTTATGCATTATCTCAAAAAACGCAGCTAATTTTTCATATTCGCTGAGGGCTGAGGACCATAATATTTTACTATCAAACAGACGACGAGAAATATGGCGCCATTGAGGATCAAAAGACATGAATCTTGATATATGCTCGTGACATGTGGCTGAAGCGTTCCATAGCGCTTAGTAGGCAGCAGAGACAATTGAGATGCCACGTACATAGAGAGAGGGTTCTGACAGGGGACGAGTGATATAATGCCTTTAATCAGAAATTGCGCTGGCGTCCGAAGTATCTGTGCACACAGGCGCTAGATGGCGGTAAAAAGGCTGCTCCCTGCAACAAAAGCCCGGAAATCAATACGTTTTACACCTGCGTAACGAATTTAACTGAAGTGTAATTGGATTACGCCTCGTTCTGTACACCATAAAGCGAAGCGCCGATTGAGAGCGGAAGAGATAAAACGGATGCAGGGAAAAAAGTTTGAACAGCCGAGGAGAAGACAGGACAGTCCCGGAACAGAGTTTTTCGCTGTGGAAATGGGGAGGGCGTAAAGGGAAGCTGGCAGTTTGAAGGTCGATGTGCGACAGAGCGAGAGGAAGGCGAATAAAAGATGATCCGCGAGCATGAAATCCCTTTTTTTGAAGTCCTATCGATAGGCACATTAATTTGTGACTGCAACTCTGCAATCTGTGGCATCTTTCATCACTGTCACGAGTCAACATAAGAGCTGATAAGTGTGTGACTGTAATTAACAGTGTAGCAGACCGAGATGTAAAGGAACCTTCCCAGTAAACGAAATTTACGATACCATTCAAATTTGAGCAAGAATTAAACTTACCTTGAACTTGTTTCCATTGCCAAATTATCTAAACTGTTTCTACGGATACTTCTGAAGGTCGCTAGCTCTTGGCTGCGAGATTTTTCAGTAACTATAAAATTTATTTACATACTGATAGCTCCGGCCACACGAAGAAACATGCTGAAAATTTACTTTTCACAAATTTATAAGAAAATCTAGTTCAAAGCAACCTACACTACTTGCAGTTATTTTTAGCACTCATTCCTTATATTAGTCAAAATACACATCACAAATTATGTTTTTTATATTTTGCAAATCAATATTACATTTTAAAATGAAATACGAAAACTCAGTATTTACAAATGTTCACACTTTTTTCATTTACGACCTGTCTCAAAAATCTTTAAATAAAAAACAATGTAAAGAAACAGCCTCTAAATTAAATCTGAAATTTATTATCAAACAATAAATCAGTCTAGCATCATTCTGACTAATAGAATGTTCTAGGAAGGTAATACATTCTATTGCTCTATATTATCGTTTGGACGAGGCCATCTGTGCCAGTCGTAACCCATCTAGTTTTGTGCGAATCGTCATTTCAGGAATCGACGCACTCGACGACTGAAATGTGCCGGCGCCCCGTCATGTTGGAACCACATGCGTTGTCTTGTAGGGAGCGGGACGTCTTCCACCAATTCTGGCAATGCTCTGGGTGGATATCAACTGGTTCCAGGTTGTGGACACGCTGTAAGTGAAATGGACGTAACAATTGCTCTCGAAGGACTGTTCTTACATTCGTCTGATTCGTCCCCATGTTACGTGTAATTACACGAGTGCTGATTGAAGGATCCCGCTCCACATGCTGCAAGACAGCTTCCTCAAATTGCAGCGTTCTTACCGTGTGTCGGCGTTTCTGTCCAGGTAATCTGCTAAATGTCCCGGTCTCACGCAGACGTTGGTACGCAGCAGCAAAGGTCGTACGATGCGGGATACGGCGATTAGGATATTGTAGATAAACCCGCTGTACAGCTCGTCCGTTGTGGTGCGCTACGTATTACGCCCCATCCATATCAGTGTGCTCACTCCAGGTGTATCGCTCCATTAGTAAATAGAGACAATGCACTACTACACTGGTGGACAGCAGCCGCCTACAACTGAAGAGCTAATACGCCCTCTAACAACTGAAGATCGTAATACAGCCTCTAACAACTGAAGAGCGTTATACGGTCTCCAACGCTTTAAATAATCCTCATAGGAAAAAATGACATTAGGGAAAAATATTTGTTTTTATGTCCCCTACGACCTCCCAGTGTCTGTCGGTTTAAATACTTTTCACCCTGTATGTATATCACTATATGCATATGCAGTTTATACTTACTTTGTAGTATAAACAGTCCGAGAAGAGATCCAATATCAACCGAAATCGGCTGGTGGATAATAAACAAATACAACCACACCTGCTGTACGTATTATGAAATACTTGCAATATTTTTAAATTTGCTTTTTCCGTTACGTGTACTGTGCGCATGTCATATCTGGCAGACAACTTTTAGTAGAGTATATTCGGTTATATACAGGGTGTCCCAGCTATCTTGTCCACCCAAAATATCTCTGGAACAATAACAGCTATTGGAAAACGACTTTCACCGGTATCAATTTAGGGCTGGGGCCCATGAATGTACATATTTGGAAACATTCTAAAACGAAAGCATATGTGTTTTTTAACTCAAACTTATGTTTTTTTTTAAATGGACCTCCTATATTTTTTCTTCAGCAATCCATAGCATGACAAAGCACATACACCATGGCGTTGATTGCATCGCAATATTCCCATTACATCCCGAGATATTAAGACGCGAAGTTGACGCTTGAAACACCCGACATGCGCTGCTAGGGCACGTCTTGAGGCTCATGCGTGAACCCCATGCTGCCGTAATCGCGATGTGATTGACATGCGTAATCACACTTCCATACTTATCAAGAGATCAAGAGGTCCGAAACGAATAATACGGTCTGCTGCGCGATTACGGGCAGCATGGGGTTCACACCTGAGCCTCAGGACGTGCGCTAGCAGCGCATGTCGAGTGTTTCAAGCATCAACTTCGCGTCTCAATATCTCGCGATGTAATGGGAATATTGCGATGCAGTCAACGCCATGGTGTATGTGCTTTGTCATGCTATGGATTTCTGAAGAAAAAATATAGGAGCTCCATTTAAAAAATCATAAGTTTGTGTTAAAAAACACATATGCTTTCGTTTTAGAATGTTTCCAAATATGTACATTCATGGGCCCCAGCCCTACATTGATACCGGTGAATAACGTTTTCCAATAGCTGTTATTGTTCCAGAGATATTTTGGGTGGACAAGATAGCTGGGACACCCTGTATATTCGGAAAAACGCCGTAACGATGCATACTGACCTTTTGAAATTCGAAACGAATGTCACAGTACACGGTAGTTTTCTTAGATTGTGCTACAGAGGTGCCGCACAATTGTCACAACGGCGCGCGCCAGAGTGAAGTGAAGTTGTCGACTTGTACAACAAAGCGTTTTGCACGAGTGCTGTCGTCTGTCGCCGCGTGTGATGTTAAAAGTGTAAGGAGTGGGCGCCTTTGCGCTGGCGAGAATGCGTTTCCAGCAAGAGTCTCTTCCTTCGCTTGTTACCAGATTGGTAATGCAAGATTTCTTTGCAATCTTAAAACTCTGTTTGTCGAATCAAGCGACGTAGCGTTTCCTGTCAAGAGTGGTAATTGGGTTATGGGATTACAAACACAGTTATTGAATCTCAAACTGTCAAACCCCTCGCAACTGTACAAAACCTAGTGACAGGCTAGATTTCTGACGAAAACTATTTTTGTTTGCATCGCAACTATGTATGGCGTCATTCGCCTCACGGAAATTCTTACATATTTGATTCTAAGACACTCTTTCCTGTAAGCATATGACATCTAAAGATACTAGTATACTTTCGGCCATAGCAGGAACGCCCAAATGGCAGATTTTGAGATAAGCTTTCACGTATAGAAAAAAAAGGAAAGGCAACTGGCTGAGATACCTATGAAGTTCTATAGAGATAATGCGAAAGAACTTGCTCTCCTTTTAGCAGTAGTTTATTGCAGGTCTCTGGGGGAATGAAGGCTATGTAGTGATTGCAAAAAGTCACAGGTGATTCTCATTTACAAGAAATTTCGATGGACGAATGTACGTAATTATATCGCTGAGGTTATTTTGTTGTACAATTATGCAAGTTCTTTTTTACTAAAATACTGTGTAGTTCTTGGAGAGAGAAAATATGCTCTACAAGTATCAACGTGGGTTCCGAAATGAGCTGTCTTGCGAATCACAGCTAGACCCGATCGTCCATTATTCCTAAACTGAAGCTTGGGCACTGGTTTCAAATCATAGAATCCTCCGTCCTAAGAAGAAAACTTCATACCTACGCAGTTCAATAATTTCCATTTATCCTGCCATTATTATTCACCAGTTCTACGAGGTGTATTCAAGTTCTAAGGCCTCCGATTTTTTTTCTAATTAACTACTCACCCGAAATCAATGAAACTGGCGTTACTTCTCGACGTAATCGCCCTGCAGACGTACACATTTTTCACAACGCTGACGCCATGATTCCATGGCAGCGGCGAAGGCTTCTTTAGGAGTCTGTTTTGACCACTGGAAAATCCCTGAGGCAATAACAGCACGGCTGGTGAATGTGCGGCCACGGAGAGAGTCTTTCATTGTTGGAAAAAGCCAAAAGTCACTAGGAGCCAGGTCAGGTGAGTAGGGAGAATGAGGAATCACTTCAAAGTTGTTATCACGAAGAAACTGTTGCGTAACGTTAGCTCGATGTGCGGGTGCGTTGTTTTGGTGAAACAGCACATGCGCAGCCCTTCCCGGACGTTTTTGTTGCAGTGCAGGAAGGAATTTGTTCTTCAAAGCATTTTCGTAGGATGCACCTGTTACCGTAGTGCCCTTTGGAAGGCAATGGGTAAGGATTACGCCCTCGCTGTCCCAGAGCATGGACACCATCATTTTTTCAGCACTGGCGGTTACCCAAAATTTTTTTGGTGGCGGTGAATCTGTGTGCTTCCATTGAGCTGACTGGCGCTTTGTTTCTGGATTGAAAATGGCATCCACGTCTCATCCATTGTCACAACCGACGAAAAGAAAGTCCCATTCATGCTGTCGTTGCGCGTCAACATTGCTTGGCAACATGCCACACGGGCAGCCATGTGGTCGTCCGTCAGCATTCGTGGCACCCACCTGGATGACACTTTTCGCATTTTCAGGTCGTCATGCAGGATTGTGTGCACAGAACCCACAGAAATGCCAACTCTGGAGGCGATTTGTTCAACAGTCATTCAGCGATCCCCCAAAACAATTCTCTCCACTTTCTCGATCATGTCGTCAGACCGGCTTGTGCGAGCCCGAGATTGTATCGGTTTGTTGTCACATGATGTTCTGCCTTCATTAAACTGTCGCACCCACGAATGCACTTTAGACACATCCATAACTCCATCACCACATGTATCCTTCAACTGTCGATGAATTTCAATTGGTTTCACACCACGCAAATTCAGAAAACGAATGATTGCACGCTGTCCAAGTAAGGAAAACGTCGCCATTTTAAGTATTTGAAACAGTTCTCATTCTCGCCGCTGGCGGTGAAATTCCATCTGCCATACAGTGCTGCCATCTCTGGGACGTATTGACAATGAACGCGGCCTCATTTTAAAACAATGCGCATGTTTCTATCTCTTTCCAGTCCGGAGAAAAAAAATCGGAGGCCTTAGAACTTGAATGCACCTCGTAATACGATGATGCCCAAATTGCTGCAAACCATGACTGCCTCTAATTGGTTAATATTGTGTTAAGGTACGTGATATACATCACTAATAATACAGAAGTGTCTTGTTTCAGGATGCAAGTAATGAAAACGTAATCACGTTTAAAAATAAAGTGCGCTGTTTATTGCAGACGTACCTGAGAACCTAATTCGTTTCTCTCAGCACTAGACCGCATGGTAAAAATGCCTTCAGCTTCCATTGAAATTTAAAAACGCCAAGTATCGCTGTTGCTCAATGAAACAAATTCAGTGAGAGTGGACTGTAAACACCAATCGAAAATTTGTACGCATCGAATTATGACTACATTCTGAGTGCGATGCTGTATTGTGAATCCGCACTGTGCTCTCCATATCTATTGTTGAACATCAAGTACCATTTCCTTTCCCGCAAATTGGCAACCGCTCCAATATTTACACGCGACCCGGAAATACTCAAATTTATAAACCGGCACGGCTCTCAAATGAAGAGTTGTACACAAGCAATACAATGGTAATCATTTCAGATATAATATTGGTACTAGGAAGGAAACTAACGAAATCCACGGTTGTTTTCATAGGAACAATTTTTGAATAAAACGTAATGGCGGACGAACATTCTCTTATCGATAATCCAGTAATGAAACAGAAAATGTCGAGTCACATTGTTCTTATTTACCATAAGGAAATTTTCAGACGTTGGAAACTGATGAAACTATAGTGCTAGTGAAAAGCAGCAGTGGGCAACACAAGGACGATCGTTGTTTACAACTGTGTTCGTAGTAATGAATTATACTTCAGAAACATTAAAGCTGACATCAATCTGGAGATTTCCTTAAAAATCACAGTGCTTATTTGGCTTGAACTATTGACGATGTCATTTACTTAAGAACCTGCGAAAATGTATAATCTGCTATCTGTGAGGCTATTTTCAATATAAATGACATCCCAAGTTACATAACACAAAGATAAATACAGAATCTTTTATCACCAAGCAGCATCCAAAATTTATTTATTTCCGTATCGGCTGGCAAGTGTTACAGCTTCATTGTCATTGTAACAATTCGTTTAATTGCGAGTTCGAAACCTCGTGCATGACTGAGTGAAGAAAACGCACTGGAGGTGAAACTGGAGTTTATGAGAACCCTTATAAAGGCTGGACGTAAGACTAATAATCTCTCTGCCAATGGGATGGCCAACTCTCGAAATAAGCTGCGTCCAAAGACGAATGCAAACCTGCACATGTTTGCTACTCTGTATTGTCTGCTATGTACTTGATTCCTTAAGAAAAGAAAATCAAGGTTCTTGTCTTCAGATGGCGTAAAATCATTAATCGATTCCGAGATCACTATCAGTAGTTACGACACTTTCCATCTTGGCAGATTTTTTTAATATTTTAAATTTCATGCATCTCAATGCGTTCCGACAAAAGGCATCATCAGATTCGGTTAGCTAACAAAGAATCAAATGACAAGTAGTTATGTACACGGACATCATTTTACGTATAAAAGAAACTCACCATGACAAAAGTATATCGTTGCACTGTATCTCGTCAAAGTGACATGTACAAAATTGCCACGAATTAGTATTCTTTAGTGTAGCAGACTGCCTTAACTAAAACTCCTGTGGCCGTAAGGTGGCTTTAATGCTACACGCTTTCGTCGTCAAAGTTCCTTTCTTAATTGTCCCTCGAACAATAACGCATTCTTTTTCTATAAGCGATGTTTGTATAGGATGATTACATTGTGAGAAGCCGTGTCGTGTGTGGGTGTGTAAATTAATGATATGAATGTAGGCTGACACCTAATGCACGTCGGCTTCCCTACTCGCGGACGGACGATGAAACTTATGCTAAGCCCTGTCACACAAGATCTAATGAAACAGGGCGTTCCCACGAAGCTGATGATTACTGTATTGTTTGCGGGTTGGATAACACCCCTATTATGTTTGCTGTGGCCACAACACATCAGCTTGTGCCTGAGATAACACGTTATTATCATTTGCGAAGGCAGAACTTCTCTCCACTAATTAACAGAGGCTGCTCTTCTGAAATGTTAATTTATTGATGTTAAACCATAAGAAATGGCCACCGAATAACAATTGCTGCCATAGGACTTATTTTAATATGAAAAGAAGAATGCTTGAGTCACCACCAGCAGATATTGTTGGTTCAAAATGGTGCAAATGGCTGTGAGCACTATAGGACTTAACATCTATGGTCATCAGTCCCCTAGAACTTATAACTACTTGAACCTAACTAACCTAAGGACGTCACACAACACCCAGTCATCACGAGGCAGAGAAGATATTGTTGGAAAGTTGCGTCATTTCACTGAAGGTGATTGGCATAACATGAAACTCCCCAAGAACTTATAAAACGTGGTCAGTGAAAACTGTACAAAAAATGAAAAACAGAGCAAAAACAGAAGGAAAACAGGGCAATAATCGAACACAAAACCTAGGTTAGGTTAGGTTAGTGGTGTTTAACGTCCCGTCGACAACGAGGTCATTAGAGACGGAGCGCAAGCTCGGGTTAGGGAAGGATGGGGAAGGAAATCGGCCGTGCCCTGTCAAAGGAACCATCCCGGCATTTGCCTGAAACGATTTAGGGAAATCACGGAAAACCTAAATCTGGATGGCCGGAGACGGGATTGAACCGTCGTCCTCCCGAATGCGAGTCCAGTGTGCTAACGACTGCGCCACCTCGCTCGGTCACAAAACCTAAATAAACTACAATCACGAGACCGAATGATTTCTGCGAAACATGTTGAAAAGACTGCGAATTGCATTTCAATTACCGACAACGTGAATGACTGCCTGAATAAAAATGGTTCAAATGGCTTTGAGCACTATGGGACTTAACTTCTGAGGTCATCAGTCCCCTAGAACTTAGAACTACTTAAACCTAACTAACCTAAGGACATCACACACATCCATGCCCGAGGCAGGATTCGAACCTGCGACCGTAGCGGTCGCGCGGTTCCAAACTGTAGCGCCTAGAACCGCTCAGCCACCCGGCCGGCACTACCTGAATAATTACACATCGAAAGAATCATATGGAAAGTTCTGTGAGAGGTGTCTCGCCTATCGGACTTCTCAGACAATTGTCAACGCGAAGTCTGTATACTTGACCTAACTAGAGCTGCCGTCTGACGAAACACTCGCGTAACGTTTGTGGCAACAGGGCTCGTGTGCATCCATCAGCGAAATTCGGCTAAGTCCCAGAACTGCGAACCCAGGGCAAGTACAGTACCGGCTCCAGACCAAGGAGTGTTGACGGTTACAAGCATAGATCGAGAGTGTGTCAACTGCACGAAAACTGAACCAAGAAAGCCCTTTCGAATCTCTCTTACCTTCCCTCCTAGGCTTGGTTGAGGCGCTACGCCAATCGTAGATCATGGCGCGAACGCCCTCCCAGTGACAGAATTATATAAGGGGTGGTCAAGAAGTTTTAATTTCGTGGTGTTGGTGCGGTGTATATGCAACCCAACATGTCTCCGATGCGGGTGTGTAAGCACCGACGTGTAGCAAGGAATTATGGTCGCCTTCGAATGCAAACTTTATGAGCGCCGCTTATAACAATAAATTTGTGCTCCCACCACTTTTGTAAAATGCGAGCTGACCATTCCACCGGCTGGTGCGTACAAGTGTAAAGAGCCCTGAAGCTTTGTATTCACGTGATACGGAACGTCACAAGTGCACCGAAGCAGTTGAGCATGTAATAAACGGAAAATATGGGCTGTGTTTACCAAGAATGTTTTGAAAGATGGTATCACGACTTCCAAAAACCGATTTCCCAGGCTGACAGAAATAGTTCGTGGCTAATGGAACGTCCAGCTATCGAGCTGTTTCTTTCAGGTGATACGGTACTTAAGGACCCCCCGAAACGATTGCCCGAGGAACCCGGCCACGTATTTTCTTCCCCAAAACAGAGTTAATGTGCAGCGTATATGAGAGTACTAACTGTAATAAGGAGAAAGAAAAATAAAAAAAACGTATATCTAAATTATCATTAAATTTATCCTGTACTCATTCACGGCGGCATATCTAACGAAGCAGAAAATTAAATGAAAGTTAACATGTCCGACAATCTCGTGAATAAATATAAACATGATAGTGGGCTCTCTATAATGGACTGCCATCGCGCATCACCTCCCACTCGGAAACAAATTTGATGCTAGAAGAGGCAGCACTGAGAAACATAGTAAGACTTTTTCCAATTAATTTCCAAAATTGAAAAAACAAGAAAATATCATACAAGTAGAAGGAAAAAGTGGGTCTGTCTCTGGTACTGTTAAACATTAGTACTAAATACGTAAAAACAATTGAAATATGTTGACTAAAATTTAAACATGTCTATTGCAAACTGCTTTGTATCCATATTTTGGGGGAGGTGGTATCGACCAAAACAAGAAAGAAAATGTTTAATAAATATGGGCTCTAAAATACATACGTTAAGCACTATGGGCAAGGAAAAGAAACAAGTTTCACAGTAGCGAAGATGAACAAGTGCTCATAGCTCAAAGGTAAGAATTTTAGAGCCCACTTATAACGGACTTTTTGTTTTTGTTTCGGTCCATACCACCGTCTCTACAATCGTAGCAATAAGAGTACCGGCACTTGTATTCCACTGACAGAGGTATCAGTCCCATTTTTGATTACAGCTGTCTTCTTCGTCGTTTCCGAACCAGGATCCCTGAAGTCAAAATGATAAATTTACTCTTCTCCACCATCCCCGAAGGTTTGTAACATTATTACGGAATTTACCTCTATGTTGTAAAACACCGCCAGTCATACCGTTTTATTGCGGATTGTCTATGACGAAGCATCATATATATTGTCATAGAACATACAATATTATAGAAAATTTCTTTCGCTTGAGGATGATACAGAAACATCGACGCTGAAAAATGCAATAATGAATTACGTGTCGCGAAAATCTGTACATCTAAGTAAAATAAGTGCGTATATATCTTTTCGCCTACAGCTGTGTTTTGTAAGGCGTGTGCTCAAGTTGGGAAACGTGAAAACGTACGCGTAGTAAGTCATCTTACCGACGGCCGTGATTTAGTGTCGGGACCGGAGGGGTCGAACGCAGTGGGCCCCTAAGTTACAGCTGCCGGGGGTGTTGGGTGAGTTATGGGAGCGGTGACATCAGAGCAAGGCGACTGGGCACCATACGACAGCTACCAGACGACTGACCGAGTCCGAACGAAAAACACCAGCAGGCAGGTTTAGAAGTGTGTATACGCTCGTAATAGGCCGTGGACGTACAGGTCGTTAGAGGTGGGACAAGAATAACACGAACACAAATAGCGCGCAAATAATATGCCACCATCCAGATGCCTCAATAAGCAGGGTAACCCACTGGGAGAGTAGGAGAAAGGTAAAACTGCGAGGGCGGATCGTGAATTGTGCCTGGACAGCTCAGGCGGTAAGAATATTCCCCACGAAAGGCATTCCCCAAGAATCCTTGCCCGCCGCACAGTTTTAATCTGCCAGTAAGCTTCAATGTAAAACCTTTCACGGGCTTATGAATATTTGCTTCGAGTTAAGTTCCACTCTAGACAGAAGAGTCGATCAAATCTATCAAACGCCGGCGGTAGATGAAGGCAGTTGTGTCGAAACCCTTCGAATTCGGTTTCTAGACAGAAGATACGAAGCAACTCTCTTTGTTCCTCCTCCAAACGCCAAAGTTAGTAAACAGACCACACACTGGTATAACTGCATGTAATTAGACTTCCAAAAGTAAAACCGTAGAGAAAATATTAGGTTACAGCTATGACACTGTTTATCCCCGTTAACGGACATATATATGACACACTTATCTCTTTGTACAGCAATTAAAACTTAATCTTGATGAACACTGCTTCAGACCGAAAATTGTTTTACAGCAGTGCGTCTCTAGATCCAAGAGAAGTACCGTCAAACAAAAGCGAAAGTTCACTTATCTTTTTTAAAGGCGACATCAATATCCAAAGCCGCTCGAGCGTTGCGCAGTATCACAAATAGGTCCAGGACTTCTATCTGACACAGGTTGGAGTCAATTCTTCAGTTATTTCACATACATTTTTGAAAACGCGCAAGTAAAAATTGGACATTATATTCAAAGGTCTTTTAATTGTCTATGTCTGTTGCATCTTTCAAAGAACCTTTTTTACATGTTAACACAAGTCAAGTCAACTACAGAATGATACAGAACCTAACCGAATTAGGCAAGACTAACACAATACTGATGGAACTGGTGCGAAATGAATGTCATACAAGACTAGTGGATCTTCCCAGAACATTCTTGAACTTACACTGAAGCAAAATTAACCAAAAGAATGGCTCTGAGCACTATGAGACTTCGCTCCTGAGGTCATCAGTCCCCTAGAACTTAGAACTACTTAAACCTAACTAACCTAAGGACATCACACACATCCATGCCCGAGGCAGGATTCGAACCTGCGACCGTAGCGGTCGCTCGGTTCCAGGCTGAAGCGCCTAGAACCGCTCGGCCACTCCGGCAGGCTTTTTACGTTCGGGACTGAATTTATACATCGGTATCTCTGTCTGTTGTGAGTAAAAATCAACAACAATCAACGACATCCGAATTTAATTTTTTGCGTCATGTACTCTCTCTCTCTCCCTTCCCGGCAGTACACGTTACTGAATGTGCATTGCTATTGATTAGAGTGCGCTAAAAGATATTTTCATGTTCTGGTTCTGGACTCCACCAACACATCAGTACCTCTTTAAAAAGTACAATGTTAATAAAAGGCCAACAGCAGTTAACGAGCTTTTGTATTTTTCTTAGGATGGAACCACAGTACTGCCACTGGTAATGCAATTTCTGGAAAATGTGCTGGTATTGTTTGGGTTCAACTTACAATGGCCTCATTCCGCGCTTCGCATAGCCGCAAACCGCTGTCTTCGTTAATGGAGTTATCAGATATTTTTATCTCTATAACTTCTTTTGTCGTTGTATCCCAGAAACCGACAGCATTTGTGATGCTACAGGTGTCACTGAATGCAATTTTATGTTCGTTTTCTTATGCATGTTCAGCTACTTTCCATTTTGTCCAGATGACATGGTCGTAGACAACTGTCGTGTTCAATTTGCCGTTGTTCCATTGAGTTTACGGTATGCCTGTTATAACAATGAGAAGAACCGCTCTATATTTTGTAAACGCAGTGTGTTCTGAGTTGGCGTAATTTAGTTGGGAGACTGAAAGTTGACTTGTTACGTCGCGTACGGAGCTAACTGCATCTTTTTTTTTTTTTTTTTTTTTTTTTTTTTTTTTTTTTTTTTTTTTTTTTCACTGAATCACAGGCTGGCATAAGCTCAAGGCTTATACTCTGCTCCTCAGCAATGCTCTGCTTGTACACTACTGGCCATTAAAATTACTACACCACGAAGATGACGTCCTACAGACGCGAAATTTAACCGACAGGAAGAACATGCTGTGATATGCAAATGATTAGCTTTTCAGAGCATTCACACAAGGTTGCCGCCGGCGCTGACACCTACAACGTGGTGACATGAGGAAAGTTTCCAACCGATTTCTCATACACAAACAGCAGTTGACCGGCGTTGCCTGGTGAAACGTTGTTGTGATGCTTCCTGTAAGGAGGAGTAGTGCCTACCATTACGTTTCCGAATTTGATAAACGTCGGATTGTAGGCCATCGCGACTGCGGTTTATCGTATCGCGTCATAGCTGCTCGCGTTGGTCGAGATCCAATGACTGTTAGCAGAATACGGAATCGGTGGTTTCAGGAGGGTAATACGGATCGCCGTGCTGGATCCCAACGGCCTCGTATCACTAGCAGTCGAGATGACAATCTTATTCACATGGCTGTAACGGATCGTGCAGCCAAGTCTCGATCCCTGAGTCAGCAGATAGAGACCTTTGCAAGACAACAAACATATGCACGAACAGCTGGACGAAGTTTGCAGCAGCACGGGCTATCAGCTCGGAGACCATGGCTGCGGTTACCCTTGACGCTGCATCACTGACAGGGGCGCCTGCGATCAAAGACGAACCTTGGTGCAAGAATGGCAAAACGTCATTTTTTTATGAATCCAGGCTCTGTTTACAGCATCATGATGGTCGCATCCGTGTTTGGTGACATCGCGCTGAACGCACATTGGAAGCGTGTATTCGTCATCGCCATACTGGCGTATCACCCGTTGTGATGATATGGGGTGCCACTGGTTACACGTCTCGGTCACCTCTTGTTCGCATTGACGGGACTTTGAACAGAGGACTTTACACTTCAGATGTTTTACCACCCGTTGCTCTACCCTTCATTGGATCCCTGCGAAACCCTACATTTCAGCAGGATAATGCACGACCGCATGTTGCAGGTCCTGTACTGGCCTTTCTGAATACAGAAAACGTTCGACTGCTGCCCTGGCCAGCACATTCTCCAGATCTCTCACCAATTGAAAACGTATGGTCAATGGGGGCCGAGCAACTGGCTCGTCACAATACACCAGTCACTACTCTTGATGAACTGTGGTATCGTGTTGAAGCTGCATGGGCAGCTGTAACTAACTGTACACGCCATGCAAGCTCTGTTTGACTCAATGCCCAGGCGTATCAAGACCGTTGTTACTGCCAGAGGTGGTTGTGCTGGGTACTGATTTCTCAGGATCTATGCACCCAAATTGCGTGAAAATGTAATCACATGTCAGTTCTAGTATAATGTATATGTCCAATGAATACCCGTTTATCATCTGCATTTCTTCTTGGTGTAGCAATTTTAATGGCCAGTAGTGTAAATATCTCTTGAAATCGCTTGCCATATTTATTGTTACACGCGTTATCAAGGAAGATCTTGCAAATGTGGTTCGGTCTTAGTGGCTAATTTTTTGTATCAAAGAACGGTTGTGTTCCACGAACCAAGGGGATATATCAAAGTCAAGTAAACGTACCCAGTTACAGGTTTGCTCCTCGTTCGCAGAAAATCCTAGAATGTCTTCTGCCTTTCAACAGCCTGTATCTGAGAACGTCATCCAATGCATAGGCGTCGTACACCGCGAGACGTCGGACGCAGACGTACTGGCAATGAAGCCACTTGTCTAGAGCCGAGTATTGGCAGGAGAGGCATCACGCCGGCTGTCGGGCGAGAGATGCCGCTCCTAAGTAATGCGATCTTCGTCGCGCAATTTGACGCGCCAGTCGATACGGGGACCTCCCGCACGTTCTCGCGGCTGGTGTGCGCCGTAACTGGCGCCAGGAGCTCTTCGTGGCGCCATTGCTGCCGTCCACACTTCTGTCACCCGGGAGACACGTCACGTACCCACTGTTACTTGTCTATTGCCACATGTCGTGGTACGGGATGGGAGATGAGCGCTTGTGACGACTTTGTAAGCTCAGGAAGGTAAGAGCTTGATTTACAGCAAACATTGCACCCTTTCATGGTTCATTTTCAGTGACTGAAAGTAGACTGTGTAATGTAACTCCTACATGGACGTACATTTTAATGCAGTTTATGGATTGTATTCTATTGTATGTTAACTGGGGACCTAGAAACGACCGAGAGGCTCCGTCCCCGCCACAGCCGCAGTGGTCCACAACCCCACGACGACTACCGCAGTCCACTTCACCCCTCCGCCGCCCCACACCAAACCCAGGGTTATTGTGCGGTTCGACCCCCGATGGACCCCCCAGGGAACGTCTCACACCAGACGAGTGTAACCCCTATGTTTGCGTGGTAGAGTAATGGTGGTGTACGCGTACGTGGAGAACTTGTTTGCGCAGCAATCGCCGACATAGTGTAGCTGAGGCGGAATAAGGGGAACCAGACCGCATTCGCCGAGGCAGATGGAAAACCGCGTAAAAACCATCCACAGACTTACCCGTTCACCGGACCTCGACACAAATCCGCCCCCTGGAAAGCCGTGCGTTAGACCGCACGGCCAACCAGGCGGGCCCAGTTTATGGATAGTACACAGTAACTTTCAGTTAAGCTAATGTGTAACCATGTATCAAGGAAATAAATTATTAATTAATGTATTCAAAAACTTTTGTGTTCCCAAGATGAGAGAGAGAGATAGAGAGAGAGAGAGAATTTAGATGATAACAGTGACCCCCCCCCTTCCAAGTCTTATGTACAGGGTGTGTCACGAGGAAATATACATGGTTTGAGGGTTGATAGTATCAGTGATTCTGAACAAAAAGTTTCGTATGGGCAAACGCCCTATTCTGAATGGTTTCTGAAACAGTACACATTTAATGAATATTGTTATTTATTTTCTGAGTTATTCGACATTTTCATTGCTTACAACGTACCGTATTAGCGTAGAGGAAGTCGAGATGAACAGTTTCATATAGTGATAGAAACTGAAGAAATGACTTAAAATTTGTGCCATAGCTGGGACTTGAATCCTGTTCTTTTTGCTTACTAGCTAGGTTTGCTAGACATCACACCATCACAGCACTATTGCTAACAGAGCTCCACGGACGACCCTAGTTCAGTGCTCTTCCTAATGCAAAATTGAATTCATGTCTTCAGCTCATTTTCGCCTTTTTAGATAGTCACTATTGCCGAGGCTCTCCAGTACTGGAATAGCATCCCAGCGTTGGACGTAATGGGTAAATCCTGCCTGTACCTCAGGCGCAGGTTGTAACAACACCAACGCTATACTATTGTACATATAATAATTTTTTCTTCTGATTTTCGATAGATTAGTGTAATCGATATTCTGATTTCATTTCTTTTCTTTTCATGTCATTGTGTTGAGGAAACTATAAACAACTTTCGATGTGAATATTAATGTTTATGTCAAATTGCAAGCAATGTTATAACAAAATGGAAATGTAAGAAATGTTGAAACTGTTGTAAGGTATTAAAGTTGTAATTGTGCGCCTGGTCCATACGTAGGCAATGTATTAGAATATGTAGAATGTAAAACCTCTGGTGAATACCCTGTCTGTAGGGGAGTGGTTAAAGGTGGATGGCAGGCGAGCGCGGGAAAATGCACACGGGCTGCACGGCATAACGGGCTCAGCAGTAGTAGTCGGAGTTGGGCATCGGTCTGAGAAACACGCTCTGGATCGAGGAGGCTCTCCTGGAAGACGTAGTTTCATTGAGCCTCGGATGTGCCGTTTCCGACGACTATACAGCATGGCAAAATTACATAGGCACTAAACGGAAAAATATTGCGACGCTATGAAGAAGTAAAGTGCCGATACATCAAGAGCCATAGCTGTGATTGTTTGTGTGCTCTGCGCCTCGCCATCTCGCCGCCCGCCAACCGTCGCATCGATGCGAACAGGTTGAATCTTTTAGTACTGTATTCGTGTGGACCAGTGTTACTTTTGTTCCTTACTGTTCAGTAACAACTTAACTTTTACCAGAACTGTCCTATCATTTAATTATCCTCATCACTAACCTAGACAGGATCCTTTCCACATGTTGTGCAATCCTAGTGTCCCGAGATGAAGATTTAAAGTTTATGTTAATAATAATTACCTGCAGACCTATCTATGTTAGAATGATGTTTAAAGAACTTTGTTGTTAATGAATATATAGGTAAATAATATAGGTCTGACAAAGTTGGAAGATAATGTTGAAATTGGTTTAGTAATGAAGTTTAATTAATTTGAGACAAAAATAATGGTAGTTAAATGAGCAAGAAATAAGACAAAAAAAGATTAGTAACTCATATATTGGAAATCTTGAGTGCTTAACGATTTCGATAATCAAAAATTTCAGTACAGTGATCATAACAGTTTCAGGGTCCCCCCCCCCCCTTTTTCTTTTCTATTCACATACATTCTGAAATGTACTGAACTGATTTGACCAGCAAAGTTAAAGTCAAGATAAAACCAAAAGTTATTAGTGTTTTACCTTTTTCAAAATTGACATTGTATGTGTGTTTCGAAAGTGCTATTTCTAGGGTAACCTATGCCCGATTTTAATCAGATCAATAGACTGTACGAAGTTTGTAGTAAACATTATAGTGTATTGTTGTGTATTTATGGCTTGTTCATATTAGTATAGAAAGTGAAATTATTAGTTCAGTAGATTTTCTGGTTCTAAAATTTACCATATTATGCAGTGTTATTACGTGTTGTTTTGCATACACGTACTTCAACTTGTACAGGGAAGAAACTCAATTAATGGCTAATTAGGCTGGCGACCGTTTTATTAACAAATTGGTAGCATCTGCTGTGATGTTTCTTGTCCGTCCTAACGTGTAGTTGCACTTCAGACTTGCTTGACGTATCATTGTTGTTACTGAGTGGGTGAAAGTCTGATTTTGCCTCCATTCTGGTACACGCGGTCAACATATATACCAAAATCCTTTCTTATAAGGCGAAGCCCTTCAACTTACCATAGTACAGGCTTTAATAAGTATCGTGCGCAGTAGCATAGTGTTACAAGGTGATCTAGAGATCTGATACAATTAAGTTTTCCTTGAGACATTTGACTAGGGTAGTCCATGCAGCTATGTAGCTATGCTAGTTAAAGTGATGTGGTGATGTAATGGCTATTAGCACACCTGCCTAGTAAGCAAGAAGACTCAGGTTCGAGCTCTGGCCATGTCACAAATTTCAAATCATCATTACCGTACATAAAGATGAGACTAAAATGTCTCAAGGAAATTTTAACTATATCCATTTCCTATAGGACACTTGTGGTCCATCTAGTTTAATATCATACTGCTACACGTTTCCGCTGGAGGATTTTTTCGAGTACAAAAGCGGTGT
The DNA here is from genome assembly GCF_021461395.2 of Schistocerca americana. Classification (NCBI taxonomy): domain Eukaryota; kingdom Metazoa; phylum Arthropoda; class Insecta; order Orthoptera; family Acrididae; genus Schistocerca; species Schistocerca americana. Next base: position 217,186,926 of record NC_060119.1, on the reverse strand, counting down.
TAAGCGTGTTACTTCTCAGAAACCATTCGGAATAGGGCATATGTCCATACGAAGATTTTTTTTCTTCAGAATTACTATCACTCGTCAAATCATGTACTTCTCCTCCTGGCTCACCCTGTATACATATATCAATGTTTATGACCTCATATCCCCTCAAGTATGTGTCGTACAACGGTATAATTTTGCAGGTACGTACACTGGTTTACGACGATAGAGCTTGCGAAATGTGTTGCGAATAGAGTTCGTAGTAAACCAGCAATAAATTAAAACGTCATATCTGATGCTGAGGTTTTACTGCATGAACGACGAATATGCAGCAAGCGATAAACTTCTTTCCTTTCATTACTTCGTGGCGATTACACCCCGTTTCAAGAAAAATTTACAGTTTTTCATGTCTAAGTCGTTATTTCTTCTGCACTATGTGTCGCACGATGACATAATTTTGCAGATACATTCAGTAGTCTACATGTGTACAGTTTGAAAAATGTATTGCGAATATAGATAGAAGTAAGGAAGTAATAAATTAAAACATCGTGCATGATACTGAAGTTTTACTGCATGAACAGCGAAAATGAACTACTCTTTGCATTGTTTAGTGCAGAATGTCAGCAAGAAAAAGTTGCGAAAAGTTTGTTGGAAGTCTCTATGCGCTCTCATTCTCAAACAATGGATGAATACAGTCAGGGTAATTCACACGACATGAGTAATGCTACCCAAAGAAAAACATACAGTTTCTGAATTTAATAATTTACTTATTATGTTAAATTTTTACTGTAAAATTATATCTATTCGTGAGTCGGTTATGACGGCGTATTAAATTTTTAAATTCCGTCGATAATTCGTGAAATATTGGAAATTAAATTTTAGTTGCCCCTTGATGCCGCTAGTTAGGCTACCTGCAGCTATCAATAGGTGACAGGATGATTATTTTAGAAATATAGACTGCAGTTTTCCTATAATTCACCTTGCTGCAGCCGCAGTGCATGAAGTCGGGGCAAACACGTCATGCGGTTTGACCGTTATCACTGTGCCGCAAATAAATACCAGCTGGCTGGTGGCTCGTATTTCGCTGCTGAAGCCAAAGTTACGCCGAATATCGGCTGCAGCTATTACCTCGTTTCTCGTATCTAGGCATTGATCTGGAACGCTGTTGGGTTGTGTGTAGTTTGTACGGCGATTCGGTGGTGCTGATTCAGTTTCTTTTCGCTCCTTGCTAAGTTATTAGGTAACGACTTAGCATCGGTATTTTTTTTTCCAGAAGCTACGCGGTTCGCGGCTGCGGCTTATCTAGATTGCAGTGGTGTGTACGTTAGAAGCTGGGTGATGCGATCTGCGCAGAGAGGAGAAATTAGTTTTACAAAAATAACCTTTAACTGTGAAAAGCGTAAATAATTTCCAGAAATGTTTGCTACAAGCCCTCAACACAGTATATACTCATGTTTTATTCCCGGCCAGCCTGTTAGTTCCCGACATTCCCGCTAGGTGGCATGTGCCAATGCGTTACTGCAGAAGTCATCATGGAATCCTGAGGTACATGTTCCTTGCGCTGTAAGCTGTAAAACGGTTTATGATGCTTTCTTTTTTTCCCGAGTTATTTGTAAGTGATATATCGTACAGGGACATGTTTGGACATTATCTAATGCCTCAGTTACAACAGGATATGGATACACAATTCATTCTCCAGTAAGACGGCGCGCCACCACATTATCATCGTGAAGTTGTCACGCATCTGCGTAGGAATGTCCCGACTTGCACGGGACCCAGTGGAAAAATATCCTGGACACCACAGTCACCCGATTTAACCCAAATGCACTTCCGTGTATCGAGTTACATTAAAGACAGAGTGGTTATGCCTCCGCTTCTGGGAAACGTCGCCAGACTGAGACAACAGATAAGACAAGCAGTTGCCACCATAAATCAACACTTGCTTCACTTGCTTGGCGTCGCCAGTGTGGTTCCCCTGCATTTTCCCCACGCCTCGCGCGCTTGACGTTGCCTACAACTGTGAATGGCAACGCTAGGATGAGTGCTACACTGGGCCTCTGTTGCTGTTTCTGCTTCTGACTCTCCGCCGTATCCCACAAATGTCTGTCGCTTTTTAATGTAACTTGTCGAGTTCGGCTTATGGACATGATAGTGGCTAAGTGACCTCACCATACCTAAAGTACTGGGTGATCAAAAAGTCAGTATCAATTTGAAAACTTAATAAACCACGGAATAATGTAGAGAGGTAAAGATTGACACACATGCTTGGAATGACATTGGGTTTTATTAGAACAAAAAAAAGAAAAACACCCCATATTGCTAGACGCGTGAAAGATCTCTTGCGCGCGTCGTTTGGTGATGATCGTGTGCTCAGCCGCCACTTTCGTCATGCATGGCCTCCCCGGTCCACAGACCTCAGTCCGTGCGATTATTGGCTTTGGGGTTACCTGCAGTTGCAAGTGTATCGTGATCGACCGACTGTGTAGGGATGCTGAAAGACAACATCCAACGCCAATGCCTCACCATAACTCCAGACATGCTTTACAGTGCTTTTCACTATATTATTCCTCGACTACAGCTATTGTTGAGGAATGATGGTGGACATATTGAGCATTTCCTGTAAAGAACATTATCTTTGCATTGTCTTACTTTGTTATGCTAATTATTGTTATTCTGATCAGATGAAGCGCCATCTGTCGGACATTTTTTGAATGTTTGTATTTTTTCGGTTCTAATAAAACCCCATGTCATACCAAGCATGTGTGTCAATTTGCACCTCTCTATCTACATTATTCCGTGATTTATTCAGTTTTCAAATTTATACTGACTTTTTGATCACCTGGTATATGAAAATCGAAGCCACAAGAAATTCGATGGCATCCCTAAGAGTACAGACACACAGATTCGGCAGAATGGTACTATTTGCTGGATTCTCACGTGATACAATGCTCCTTGCCCCTTTTCGGGGACAATGGGACATACGACCCCTGCAGTGCACGTCAGAACACGTGACATCACAGTTATTATTTCAGTAGAGTTTAATAATTCTTAACTACACGTTGAAATACATGCAAGCTCTCAGTAGTGTAAGAAAAAGTTAAAGCCTTTAGTGGGTACCTTTACATTGCTGTATTGATTTCGCGTGAGATCTGTACGGAACCGAGCGTTCGCGATGTATGACGGACAAGGCGACTAGTGTGACGTCACAAGTTCGTTGCGGGGCTCGTATTTCTCGTGGGCCCCGCACTGCGCATTGTCAAGCCACCTGCGTTGTTATGTCAAGTAAGTGTTGCCGTCGTGCAAAATCGTTTATGCATTACGAAAAAGATAACTGTCGATTAATTAGAGGATGAAGAATAGGTGACGAGATAGAGCGGTAGGACAGTGGATGTGAGGTTGTGAAGATGAAGAGGCGGCTGCAATGCGCGGGTTAGGCGGGGTCCGGCGGCGCTGCCCCTGTGACCCGGCCGACCCCGGGGCCTCTGGGGATCGGTTGCCATGGCGACGCGCGCCGTGCCCGCGACCTGCTCGATGCCGGCCGGCCGCCCCCACCTGGCCGCAGCCTCACCACAACCTGCTCTCCCGCTGTGCCGTCTCACCTGCTGCTGTGCTCATTTTGTGGCTGTGTTTCGCTAATCAGGGTGGAGACAGCCTCAAAAAGGAAACGTATACCTCCGCATCCAGTGTGGAAAACAGAACAATGGAGAGGTATAGTTTATCTGTAAACTGAAAGGCGAGCAGCGCTTGTTGTGGGGGAGGTGGCCTTTCCCGGAAGAACGATTTACAGTTTGTTAAGAAAGGGGGTGGTCGGCATTACACACACACGGTAAAAGATATCGCCTTAGTTCTTTCACAGCCCAAAAGAGAGAACCATTTTTCTTCATGCAATATTGGTTTACTTTGGATTCTTGACTGAGATACACAAGAAGAGACATGAGCGCAGTTTACGCGTCTCGTTTATGAAAAATGTTTGACTCCAATTGCCAAACGCTGCTTCATCGACAAAAACTGCAGGAGGACGATGATCAAAAGCACCGCAGGCTTGTTCTAAGACTGGAAAAAAGGTGAAAGTTGTGCAGGTACTGGATTGGCCCTCACAGTCAACTGATGCTAATCCTGTCGAAAACGTATGGTCTTACACCAAAAAGAAGTTGCAAGGTGAAGACGTCATCACTTTGAAAGAACTATCAACACAAATTCGCCGGATTTGGAAATCTCGTCCGCGTGAATACGGGGAAACTTGGTTTTAACCATACCTGGGAAATGCCAATAAATTATCGACGCTGCGGGTGACTACACTTACTATTAATTCTAATTGCAATTTTGGTTTGTTGTCCGCAGCTGGTAGTCTCGTGGTAGCATTCTCGCTTCCCGCGCACGGTGTCCCGGGTTCAAAAAATGTTCGAATGTGTGTGAAATCTTATGGGACTTAACTGCTAAGGTTATCAGTTTCTAAGCTTGCACACTAATTAACCTAAATTATCCTAAGGACAAACACACACACCCATGCCAAAGGGAGGATTCGAATCTCCGCCGGGACCAGCCGCACAGTCCATGACTGCAGCACCTCAGACCGCTCGGCGTCCCGGGTTCGATTTTCCCTGCCTCCAGATGACTGGGTGTTGTTATGTCCTCTTCATCATTATCATTCATCCCCATTCCGGTCGGAGGAAGGCAATGGCAAACCACCTCCGCTAGGACCTTGCCTAGTAGGCGGTGCTGGTCTCCCTCATCGTCAAAAATGGTTCAAATGGCTCTCAGCACTATGGGACTTAACTTCTGAGGTCATCAGTCCCCTAGAACTTAGAACTACTTAAACCTAACTAACCTAAGGACATCACACACATCCATGCCCGAGGCAGGATTCGAACCTGCGACCGTAGCAGCCACGCGGTTCCGGACTGCAGCGCCAGAACCGCACGGCCACCGCGGCCGGCCCCTCATCGTCCCCTACGCTCCTGGGAGTATGGGACGTCATCATTTTCTTTTGTTCATGTTCGACGTATGTTTTAGTTTCTTGTCAGATACATTTCTCTACTGATTAACCTGACCACGATCGTACTTGACAGACTTTACCTGTCGTACAGGGCGACTAAGAATCAGTTTCCTACCTTGAAGTGCAGCGCAGCGTGCAGTGATTTGCTTAGATTCTGAATGAGTGCGTTTTTTGCATTGCCTGAATTAACTGTTGTATACCGTATAGTCTTGACTCGCTCACTGGAAAATGAACACTGCCTGGATGTGTCTGTGCTATGCATTGCTACTGACCTAAAGGCTTATCAGTTGGAAGACAGATTATAAAGTTGCAATTTGTAATGCAACACTTTTTTTCTGAAAACGGGCTAGGTTTACTCAGGACACATACACACCATATTATTCCACACTCTTTTTCAATATAATCTCCGTTCAGTGCGACAGCCTTACGCCACCTTACTATGAAAGCCTGTACAACAGCAAAGCACCACTATAATGGTCGACGTCGGAGACAACATCTTGGTGTATCAGTAACTTCCCCATGATCCACGCAATGCTACCTGCGGAGTGCATCTTTTACTGGGCTAAACAGACGCGAAGTCGGAACATATGTGACCCGGGTTGTTGGGTGGATGAGGAAGAACAGTCCAGTGAAGATTTGAGATCTCCTCTCGGGTGCAGCAGACTTGCGTGAGGCCTTGCTATATCATGGAGAACGAGAACTTCGTTTGCATTTTTGTGGCGACGGACACACTGAAGTCATATCTTCAGTTTCCTCAGGGGCGAACAGGTTTGCGCGACCTTGTTGCAATGATGATAGACGCATCGCCCAACGACTCACTGTGCTTTTGTTCACTGCCAGATGAACTAGTTCGAAGTTATGAATATAACATTATTTGTGATAATAAAAATTTCTAGACTGCCAAATAACATTATAAATTTAATAAAAGTTCATCCGATTACACGTATTTTTCCCATTAGGTCAATTGTAATATAAATAGTGAAGGAAATGACAGTGTTAGAAATAAAGAAAACTGACGAACGGGACTTGGTCCTGCGATCCAGTGATTACATGGCCGGCCGAAGTGGCCGTGCGGTTAAATGCGCTGCAGTCTGGAACCGCAAGACCGCTACGGTCGCAGGTTCGAATCCTGCCTCGGGCATGGATGTTTGTGATGTCCTTAGGTTAGTTAGGTTTAACTAGTTCTAAGTTCTAGGGGACTAATGACCTCAGCAGTTGAGTCCCATAGTGCTCAGAGCCATTTGAACCATTTGATTACGCGGCTTGAACGCTAATCATTTGGCTGCCGCCGTTTCATGGTAAAAATGGCCACGCACAGGTATATATTTGACGACAGAAATTACCTTGCGATTTTCTCAATAAACGCTTGAGAAGTACGCGCTACTGCTTACATATTTTGATGTCCTCATGAAGTACTAGGACTGTGCGAAGTTTGCAGTAAATCCGCGTTCAAACCACGTGGCCTCCCCTTGTAAATATCATCCAGCATTTCAGGGTGCTGCTGCTGCTGATGACATGTCTGCTGCAAATCCAAAGTGATTACAAACCCCACTGACGCAATATAAGGCAAGAATATCACAATGGTTGGGACTAGCGCGCTGCCGAAACGCGTGAAACGTCCCCTTTTTGAAGAATTATACAAGACTGTGCTTTAACTGACACACAATATTTTTTAGCGCAACGCAATCTGACTTTCAGAATTCCCTACAGAAGAATGGCCCTGACTAACATTAAACTATACCTTTCACAAATCACTAAATCACTTACCTCACAAAAATCTTCGTTACTCGAACTACTGCAATACAGCGAGGGCCACTACTGCCAGCTAAATAAAAGATTCAAACTACTGAAGGCACTAACTACTGATAGGCACAGTTAGCAGAAGAAAGATATTGATAGAGAACAAAGAATGTATTTACCTTAATATTGTTCAAAAGTCATATTATATATATCAGTTCAAGACATCCAGTCTTACAAATTTACTCTTTCTTAATGAGACACGTCCAGATCGTCCGCTCTCAAAATTCCGCCATCTCTCTCTCCACATCCACCACTGCTGGCGGCTCACCTCCAACTGCGCAACGCTACGCGCTGTTAACATCCAGCTGCCGCTGCCCAACACTACAATGGCAGACAACAATGCAAACTAGCCACAGACTGCACACAGCACAGCCAGTGATTTTCATACAGAGCGCTACGTAACGTTGCCAATAAGAAAACATAAACAGCCTACTCTACTTACACGCGTTCTGCTAATGTAGTGAGTGAATGGTCTCTCAGATACAGAAGTTTGTTTAATATCTTCCTCGCATCGTAATAGTCACCTTGAGAGTCACGGTTCTCGTAGAAATCTCTCATTCCCCTACGCTGAAGACCAAGATATTTTACACTGCTTCCCCATTTCCCCCTCAGATAACCGACATAGATAGCAGCACAGGTTACAGGTTCACCCTCTCCACCATATCCTTCTTTTCCCTCGAACTAATACGTAAATGTTACGGTGAACCGATGTGTGGAGTTCCTGGTCATAAAAACGTGCATACAATGCCAGAAGAGCAAATCTGTACAACGAGGTGCGGAGACAGGGCAGAAAACGCGAAAGAGAAATAAGAAGTTGGAAAATTACGGCGATTTATTAAGCGACACGACTGGTTTCGATGAAAAAGAAAATTTTAAATAGGAAGCAAGTAGGAGTGCTTTTCTCTAGTCAGAAAATTTCATCTTTTAGATAAAATCCTTTTGAGCGCTAGGCTGCGTCCTTCTATAAAACGAGATACGAGCTACGTGACAAAAGTCGGCTTTCGAAGGACTTGCGGCGCCTCTCTTCAGCGCTTCACTGACGCTGACCGCCGAAACCTATTAAAAGACAGCAGTCGAACACTTTTTTTAAAATTTACTTACTACTCTTAATTCTTTGTCCAATTTAAATGTACACGATAGTCGACCCGCAGATCTTAATTTTCTTCCTTCCGGCTCTAATTAAATTATATGAAGTTCAGCTTTCAGGAGGGGGACTTACTTTTAGCGTTATATGAATGTATATTAAATTTCTGGGAGATTATGGTACTACTTCATAGTATTCGTCAGTGGAGATTAATGTCGACGATTCGCGAACTTATCGAAAGAGGAACTCACAAATTATATATTTTTTTCTTTTTAGTGGATGTCAATAATTCAAAAATAACCAGCAGCTACAAACACGAGAAAATTAGTCCTTAATTGGTAAAAAGCGCAACTGGACTGGTACGGCGAGACTTTTTTCAGTTATTAGCGAAGGTATAATCATGAGTTGCTTGTTAAATTCTGCAGCGCAAATTGGCGACGTAATTTATAGGCATAATGGCACCCAGAGAAGAGTGGTTAGTTATATAAATAACAGTCTTTAGTATTATAACTTTTTTCCATGAGGTTTATTTCAGATTTTGAATATTACGTTTATTACAACTCAGTTACGGACACTACGAGAAGGCACAAGATATGTAACACAATGAAGTTCACAATTAGAATAGACAGAAACGAACAATCGGTAGCTTGAGAATTTGCTAATAGACAATGAAATGTCGATGGTATTATTTACAGCTGACGAATTTAACACTGAAAAATCAAAGCCTACAATGCTTTTATCTTACTTTATCCACCAGAATTGACTTCCATGTCCTCTGATCTTGAGCTGATACTTCCATATATGCATGTCTATTGTACCCCACATCCCTGAAGATCAGGTCTCCTTTCCTGATCTTTTTTTGCCCCTATGAATTTTGTCCCATTCACTGCTCCTCCTGCTGCTAAATTAACTATATCTCGATGCCGTTTCACGGGTTCTACTAACGTTTCCCGTCTTTTGGCGATGGTGCTTCGTACACCTTTTTCCTCATCTGTCCTTAATAAAGGCTTTCATATTTTATCTGTGCATTTAATTTTTGATATGTGATTGAACTACATTTTTGCAGCTAGCGATGTCGTATGCGGAAGTGTCTGTGCTAGTTCGTAAATTTTTTGAAAGAGTTGCTACTGATATCGCAAGATAGAATATATAGGTTTACCTTACGGAGTAATACGTTTAGATTGACAATGCAATAATGCTGTTCGTCGGGCGCTACGACTTTCTCACTCGTTGCCGGCCGGTGTGGTCGAGAGATTCTAGGCGTCTCAGTCTGGAACCGCGCGACCGCTACGGTCGCAGGTTCGAATCCTGCCTCGGGCATGGATGCTTGTGATGTCCTTAGGTTGGTTAGGTTTACGTAGTTCTAAGTTCTAGGGGACTGATGACCTCAGCACCTCCAATAGTGCTCCGAACCATTTGAACCATTTCTCACACGTTCAGACTTTACACACTATCTGATCAAAAGTGTCTTGACACCTATTGGTGGACATTAATGTGGGCTGTGCTCCCTCTTGCCTTTACGATGGCTTGGGATCTGTTGGAAAAACTTTCTATGAGGTGCTCTGAATTTCTGTGGAGGAATAGCTGCTCAATCTTCCTCAGGAGCCGAAACCAGAAAAGATAGTGACTTACTGTTGGACTTACTGCTTACTGACTCATCCCGAAAGTATTTTGGGCAGGCCATTTCATTTCAGGAATGATACTGTCCACAAATAACTGCCCCACGGATGCTCTTTTGTGGCAGGGTGCATTGTCACGCTGTCGCAAATAATTGTTGTCTCCGAACTGTTCCTCTACTGAACCCGACACGGAATGCCGTAATGTGTGTTCATAACCTTCCGCATATAGCGTTTTATGAAGCACTATAATGGGACAAAAAAGATGAAGCTAAGGAATCGTGCTACCTAGGAAGGAAAAAAAAGAAAACACCCATTCATGACCGACCGAACAAGGAGTGTATAAAAAGCACCGGCAAAAAGATCATTTCTGGTCAAAACAAGTCCACCAGAATCAAACATAGGCCTTAATTTGAGGAAAAGAAATTCTGAGAATGTGCGTTTGAAACACAACATTGTATGGTAGTGAAACATGGGCCGTGGAAGGAAACCGGAAGAAAACAGAATCGAGGTATTTGAAGTGTGGTGCAACAGAAGAACATTGATAATTAGGTAGACTCATAAGGTAGGGAACGGAAAGAAATATAGGCTTCAAATGGTTCAAATGGCTCTGAGCACTATTGGACTTAACAGCTGAGGTCATGTCCCCTAGGACTTAGAACTACTTAAACCTAACTTACCTAAGGACATCACACACATCCATGCCCGAGGCAGGCTTCGAACCTGCGACAGCAGCGGTCGTGCGGTTCCAGACTGAAGCGCCTAGAACCGCTCGGCCAGTCCGGCCGGCAAAGAAATGTACAGAAAACACTGACACGAAGAAGGGACCGACTGATAGGACATCTGTTAAGACATCAGCGAATAGCTTCCATGGTACTAGAGGGAGCTGTAGAGGGTAGAAACTGTAGAGGAAGATAGAGATTGGAATACAGGGAACAAATAATCGAGGACGTAATTTGCAAGTGCTACTCTGAGATGAAACATGAAGTGGTGGACACCGGAGAGGAATTCGTAGCGGTCCGTATCAAACCAGTTAGAAGACTGATGACTAAATAATAATAATAATAATAATAATAATAATAATAATGGGGCTACACCCTAAGCACGAAAAATACGCACATGCCGTAAGACCAACTTCTCCGTACTTGGCGCTACATATGATGGCAGGTAACGTTCTCCAGCCATTCGCCAAAACCAAACATGACCATCGTATTATCGCAGGCTGTAGTCACTCCAAATAATTCGCTTCAATCATCCACTGTCCAGTTACACGATCAATCGGTCAGAACTAAAGGCCGTAAATTCAACTAAATACCTAAGAATTACAATTGCAAACAACTTAAATCGGAATACATAGAAAATGTTGTGGGGAAGGCTAGCCGAAGACTGCGTTTTATTGGCAGGACACTTAGAAAATGTAATAGATCTACTAAAGACACTGCCTACATTACGCTTGTCCGTCCTCTATTAGAATACTCCAGTGCGGTGTGGGATCCTTACCAGATAGCATTGACACAGTACACCGGAAAAATTCAAAAAAGGGCGGCACCTTTTGTATCATCGCGAAATAGGGGAGAGAGTGTCACAGAAATGATACAGGATTTGGGACGGACATCATTAAAACAAAGGCGTTTTTCTTTGCGGAGGAATCGTCTCACCAACCTTCTCCTCCGAATGCGAAAATCTTCTGTTGTCGCCGACCTACATCGGTAGAAACGGTCTCCATGATAAAATAAGAGAAATCAAAGCTCGCACGGTAAGGTATAGGTGTTCGTTCTTTCCGCGACCTATACGAGATTGGAATAATAGAGAACTGTGAAGGTGGTTCGGTGAACCTTCCGCTAGGCACTTAAATGTGATTTGCAGAGTATCCACGTAGGCGCAGATGTAGATGTAGATGAACCTACGTCTGTAACGGTGCAAAAGCGTTGTGCCTTGTGACATCACCCTGGGCCCGGCGGTGCTTCAAACAGCAGAATTGTCGACAAATGCGAGGAAAAGGTCGCAGCTGAGCAATTCATATGAGGTGTAAGCCAGGTTAATAACGTCAAAATGGCACCAAATTTCACCTCATATGTGCCCGATGCCATCGCGAGTGAGTGGCACGATGGGAAGATGGTCACACCCTCTCTTAAACACATTTCACCCCTGCTTTTGACGCCTGTGCGATGGAGGTCCCAACTCGGCACCCATCGTTAAAATGAGGCGGTTGTAATATGGGTGGAGGAGTAATGCATTTCGGACACACCGCTTTTCAGACACGACAAGAAAAGGCTGTTGGTGGGGGAATAAAGGGCTTCAATGAAATCCCCGTTCTCTTAGGTTGTTAATTCCCACACAATTCGCGATCGGAAACTGAAGTTCGCGCTGCGATGACCGAAAGGGCGACATTCTTGACAATGCTCGACACTGCAACCTCTTCGACCTCCCGTAAGTGGGGTTGCCTGCCCAAGCGCTAGATCAGCTGCGAGGCAGCACTCAGATGTATGGGTGTCGAAGCCTCTCACAGCTATATTTTTAACGTGCTCAACACAAGTGCGTGGATGGCGCCGACAGTGTTGCGAAACCGGGGGAAGGTTATCGTACAGGGACCGTTTGCCGTTTCATTGACGCACATGTCAATGTTACCCCCATCGCGCCACAATAGGCTGCACAACAAGAGGGCTGAAATAGCAAAAGCATCCTTTGCTGCTTCGGATCACGTTCAAATCACGTCGGATTGTTTTGAACGATCACTAGTGGTTCCACCCGTGTACCAGGTCACTACACTTCAGTGATATTAAGTAACGTTCAGTGGGGGTGGAGCCCCTCGATGTCCTACCAGTAGGGTCGAATCGTCCGGGCGGGAGGGTGGGGGGTGGGGGGTAGTCACCTATGGGGGAGGGGGGGCTTGAAGGGTCCAGACTAAAAGGCCGTAGGTCGGTAGTCACCTGTATCGTACATTTTGGAGAGCTTCGCCCTGTTGCTCATTGCGCTCCAAACCATCGTTTTCGACCGCAAAATGTGTGTGAATCGACGACCATTGGTAGGGTTGGTTTAATTGGTGCACTATATGCCACCTCCTGAGTGCTCTTCGCATTGACTCAGACCGTCGGTGTGTTTGAAATGTTTTCTTCGGCCACCCACAAGAAAGCCGCGTGGTTTCAAAGCGGAGCGTCATGGTCCTGGCCTCCATCGCAAAGGCGTCAAAAGAAGAGGTGCAAGGTGGATACGAAGTGACATCAATAACCCATCTTGTACCTCACTTTAACGTCCGAGCTGTGACCTTTTCTTCCGTATGTGTTGACACTGCTGTTTGAATAGTAACCGAGCCCGAGGGTGACGTTGAAGAGTGTCACTGTTCTGTACAGAGGAAGGTTGTAAACATCGTTTAGCCAAATTTAAAAGTTATACGTCACAAAGGGATAAAATTACGGGGTTTCGAAAAAGTGATATTTTTTTTAACAATATACAGGGTTGTCCATTGATCGTGACCGAGCCAAATATCTCACGAAATAAGCATCAAACGAAAAAACTGCAAAGAACGAAATTCGTCTAGCTTGGAGGGGGAAAATGTTTTAGTTGGACTACTTTTTTCGCTTTGTGATAGATGACGCTGTAATAGTCACAAACATGTAAGTACGTGATATCACGTAACATTCCGCCAGTGCGGACGGTATTTGCTTCGTGATACATTACCCGTGTTAAAATGGACCGTTTACCAATTGCGGAAAAGGTCGATATCGTGTTGATGTATGGCTATTGTGATTAAAATGCCCAACGGGTGTGTGATATGTATGCTGCTCGGTATCCTGGACGACATCGTCCAAGTGTCCTGACCGTTCGCCGGATAGTTACGTTATTTAAGGAAACAGGAAGTGTTCAGGCACACGTGAAACGTCCTGCAACAAATGATGATGCCCAAGTAGGTGTTTCAGCTGCTGTCGCGGCTAATCCGCACATTAGCAGCAGACAAATTGCGCGTGAATCGGGAATCTCAAAAAAGGCGGTGTCGAGAATACTACATCAACATCGATTGCACCCGTACCATATTTATATGCTCCAGGAATTGCATGGCGACGACTTTGAACGTCATGTACAGTTCTGTCACTGGGCACAAGAGAAATTACGGAACGATGACAGATTTTTTGCACGCGTTCTATTTAGAGACGAAGCGTCATTCACCAACAGCGGTAACGTAAACCGCCATAATATGCACTATTGGGCAACGGAAAATCCACGATGGCTGCGACAAGTGGAACATCGGCGACCGTGGCGGGTTAATGTGTGGTGCGGCATTATGGGAGGAAGGATAATTGGCCCCGATTTTATCGACGGCAATCTAAATGGTGCAATGTATGCTGATTTGCTACGTAATGTTCTACCGATGTTACTACAAGATGTTTCACTGCATGACAGAATGGCGATGTACTTGCAATATGATGGATGTTCGGCACATAGCTCGTGTGCAGTTGAAGCGGTATTGAGTAGCATATTTCATTGACAGGTGGACTGGTCGGCGAAGCACCACACCACGGCCCTCACGTTCACCTGATCTGACGTCCTCAGATTTCTTTCTGTGGCGAAAGTTGAAGGATATTTGCTAACGTGATCCACTGGCAATGCCTGGCAACATGCGTCAGCACATTGTCAATGGGTGTGCTAACATTACGGAAGACGAACTACTCGCTGTTGTGAGGAATATCGTTACACGGATTGCCAAATGCATTGAGGCTGACGGACATCATTTTGAGCATTTGTTGCATTGAAGTGGTATTTACAGGTAATCACGCTGTAACAGCATGCCTTCTCAGAAATGAAAAGTTCACAAAGGTACATGTATCACATTGGAACAACCGAAATAAAATGTTCAAACGTACCTAAGTTCGGTATTTTAACTTAAAAAACCTACCTGTTACCAACTTACGTCTAAAATTGTGAGCCATATGTTTGTGACTATTACAGCGCCATCTATCACAAGGCGAAAAAAGTGGTCCAAGTAAAACATTCATATTTCTTTACGCACTACACGAATATGTAATCAAAATGGTGGTTCCTATTTAAAAAAAAAAAAAAAAAAACGCTGTTGATATCCCTTTGACCTATGGCAGCGCCATCTAGAGGGCCAAACATAGCGCCGTCTGGTTTTCCCCTTCAAGCTAGACAAGTTTCGTTCTATGTAATTTCCTCGTTTGACGCTTATTTCGAGTGATATTTGGCCCGGTCACGATCAATGGACCACCCAGTATATCCATCAAGTATAGGCGATATAAGCATTGTTTACGCAGTCTCGTCTGAAATCTCACCAGTTTTCAGAATCCTAGTAACTAATTCTAGTCTACCATTCGCTTAACCTGCGACTGACCCTATGTGGTTGTTTACCTTACGGAAACAACTGTTGTGCGATTCACATTGAAGTACCGTGATTAAAGCCTCGGAATCAACAAAAGACTGCTACGATAATTACCGGATTAATTGATCAAGAGGAGTGTGAGTTGAAAATCACGAGCTTCAGAATTGGAATACGACAGATTTTCGAGTATCGTCTGTTCCTGTCAAAGTTAGTGAAACGAGAATGGCGATCTGTGTGCACCTGTGTCGAACGGTTCAGCCGCGACAGGAGCTAACGTCACGGGAAAGAAAATTTTCCATCAGCATCCGGAGATAGTGTCACACGCCGTGCTGCGCCGATGTCCGCGCGGGTGACGGCTGACGGGCGGGGGCGGTGGGCGGCGAGCGCGGGGAGGTCGGGGGTGGAATTCCGCCCTCGCTGCCGGCGCGTCCGTATCAGCTGACGCCGCATCGGGGCCAAACCGCAGCTTCCAATCTGCAGGCGCCGATACGGCTAGCATCCAGCATTAACAGCGCTTTCAATCTCGCTTCGACGGCCGCGGCCGCGTCACTGTGCGACCGCAGATCTGTAATGGTATCTTCGCTGAAGGGTGCCTGGTCCAAAAGCCCAAACTAAGGGGACGCGTTTTGTAGTTGTCATTAATCGAGACTCGAAACTTTGGTGGTACTGCGAACACACACAAGGGTGTCAACTACATCCCGGATATTTCCCTTTGCAAGTTTTCTAAATATTGAAGCTGAAGTGGTAAGCCCCTGTAATGCTTACCATCCTTTAACAGATCTTCTGGGAACGCCGGCCGCTGTGGCCGAGCGGTTCTAGGCGCTTCAGTCCGGAACCGCGCTGCTGCTACGGTCGCAGGTTCGAGTCCTGCCTCGTGCGTGGAAGTGTGTGATGTCCTTAGTTTACTTAGGTTTAAGTAGTTCTAAGTCTAGGGGACTGATGACCTCAGATGTTAAGTCCCGTAGTACTCAGAGCCATTTGAACCATTCCTTCTGGGAACAATGCACTATATGGACCACAGCAGTCCGATACTTTCTTCTGAATTCTATTTTGTTTTAGAAGTGAAATAAAGCATGTTAATTATTGACACTTCCTGGCAGATTAAAACTGTGTGCCGGACCGAGGCTCGAACTCGGGACCTTTGCCTTTCGCGGGCAAGTGCTCTACCATCTGAGCTACCGAAGCACAACTCACGCTCCGTCCTCACAGCTTTACTTCTGCCAGTATCTCGTCTCCTACCTTCCAAACTTTACAGAAGCTCTCCTGCTAACCTTGCAGTACTAGCACTCCTGGAAGAATGGGTATTGCGGAGACACGGCTTAGCTATTCTGCATGTTAATTGTTTATGTACAGCACAGAAAAACTTTATTTTTTGTGTATCAGCCTTCTGACTGGTTTGATGGGGTCCGCCACGAGATCCTCCCATGTGCCAACCTCTTCATTTCAGAGTAGCACTTGCAACCAAAGTCCTCAGTTATATGCTGGATGTATTCAAATTTTTCTCTACAGTTTCTACACTCTACTGCTCCTAGTACCGTGGAAATCACTCCCTGATATCTTAACAGTAGGCCTATCATCCTGTCCCTTCTTCTTGTCAGTGTTTTCCATGGGCTCCTTTCCTTGCTGATTCTCTAGAAAACCTCTTCATTCCTTACCTTATCCGTCCACCAGATTTTCAACAGTCTTCTGTAACATCACATGTCAAAGGCTTCGATCCTCTTCTGTTCCGGTTTTCCCACAGTTCATGTTTCACTACCATACAATGTCGTAACATTCTCACAAATTTCGTTCTCAAATTGAGACGTTTGTTTGATACTAGCAGACTTCTCTTGGCCAGGTATTCATTATCTGCCAGTGCTAGTCTGCTTTTTATGTCCTCCTTCCTCCATCCGTCATGGGTTATTTTGCTGCCTAGGTAGCCGAATTCCTTAACTTCATCTGTTTCGTGATCCCAAATTCTGATGTTAAGTTCACTGTTCTCATTACTTTCGTCTTTCTTTGATTTACTCTAAAATCAAATGGCTCTGAGCACTATGGGACTTAACATCTATGGTCATCAGTCCCCTAGAACTTAGAACTACTTATACCTAACTAACCTAAGGACGTCACACAACACCCAGTCATCACGAGGCAGAGAAAATCCCTGACCCCGCCGGGAATCGTACCCGGGAACCCCGGCGCGGGAACCGAGAACGCCACCGCACGACCACGAGCTGCGGACTCATTTACTCTCAATCCATATTCTGTACTAATTAGATTATTCATTTGTTCATTCCTTTCAACACATCCTGTAATTATTCTCCACTTTCACTGCGTACAGCAATGTCATCAACGAATCTTATCACTGATATACTTTCAACCTGAATTTTAATTCCACTCTTGAATCTTTCTTTCATTTACATACATCTCGAAATAAAAACGAAGTAGAAACTTGATTTTCTCTGGAATTTCCTTACATTCTTATGTTTAAATTAGACCAATAAAACGATGTTGCTGGCATAAATTATTATCCAAACATTTTTAATGATGATTATCAAAAATTTCCCCAGTTAACAAAATTTATTTAAAAAAATAATTTTTGCTTTTCCAATTTCAGTCATAAAAATAGTCTACCTGCAGTTAAGTATGACTTAAGCTTCTGCGATGATTGGAAGGTAGGAGACGAGGTACTGGCGGGATTAAAGCTGTGTGGAAGGGGCGTGAGTCGTGCTTGGGTAGCTCAGTTGGTAGAGCACTTGCCCGCGAAAGGCGAGTTCGAGTCTCGGTTCGGCACACAGTTCTGATCTGCCAGGAAGGTTCATATCAGTGCACACTCAACTGCAGGGTGAAAATTTCATTCTGGTAACGGTGGTATGCTTCTCAGCAAGATATGTCGCAGTCATACAAGTGAAACATGCCTTCAGTGAAATGGAAACCAGGAAGAAGGTTAACATTCTAAAAAGGGGAGCAGAAGTTTCTGACATCAGAAGTGTAATATTCAACGGAACTGACGGGAAAAGGAGTACTTAGCAAAGAAAAGGAAATAATACTTGTTATCAAGGATACCATATTTGGATGAAGGATATAGACCTTTTTATGTGAACTTGTGTCATACTACTGTGCACTGATTTGTACTTTCAGATGGTACTGACACTAAGCCTGACACCAATTTTAGCACTTAGTTGGTTTTTGAGGAAAAGTTTAGAGACATGTAGCTATGTGTAGTTTTTCTGACTTTAAAGATTCATACTGGTTTTGTGACATGTAATATCAGTGAAATAACAATGAAATGAATACCCCTAGCTGCATACAGGCGTTGATATAAGTCAACGGGAACAGTTGAAAATGTGTGCCCCGACCGGGTCTCGAAACTGGCATCTCCTGCTTACATGGCCGAATCTCTATCCATCTGAGCACCGTGGATACAGAGGATAGTGTGACTGCAGGGACTTATCTCTGGCACGCCTCCCGCGAGACCCACATTCCCAACTTATTCAAATGGTTCAAATGGCTCTGAGCACTATGGGACTTAACATCTGTGGTCATCAGTCCCCTAGAACTTAGAACTAATTAAACCTAACTAACCTAAGGACATCACACACATCCATGCCCGAGGCAGGATTCGAACCTGCGACCGTAGCAGTCGCGCGGAGTCGGACTGCGCGCCTAGAACCGCTAGACCACCGCGGCCGGCCCAAGTTATTGTTCCGCACTATATTCATAGTGCCCCTGCTCATTATATTCATTACCCGCGGATTTTTATCGTTCCCGTAAGAGTTCGGTCACTGTTTGTGCATCCGCACAGAAGAAGATGGTCAAATGGCCAGTGAGCCTTATATATATATATATATATATAAAATCATTAACTAATTCAACTGTCTACCTACAGTTGTCCTTCTGTTTAGTGTGCACTATATATCATATCAAAATCTAAAATGAAAACATATGAATGCGTAGTGTTCTGTTCTTTCGGAATGTTCGAAAGACCAGACACTACGCGGAATGCGCAGCTCTGATACGTGTTATATAAACTGAAGGTGGCAACGAGAGAAAAGGAAGGAACTGGTGAAATTAGCTGCCTCGGGAATTTATCCAGAATCAGCGGCGACAAGTGAAAATGGGTACCAGATGGAGACTCGATACCGGGATGTCTTACTTACTAGGCAGTTAACCACTAGGCCTTCAGGGCACAGTATTTATCACAAATGCACGGACTACCTCGGCACGCTGCCGGGCCAACCCACATCCTCGCCTAACGCCATCTATTTGCAGTCCTCGTCCATGTCTTCCATGCTTGCTAATTTTCGATTCCCGCTGGGCGGTCGAACGATGTTGTGCTTTCGCACTGAAGGTTGCGCATTCATTGCCCATCGAGACGAATCAGTTATACGAATGCGTGGTGTCTGTTAAACTGGACATGAAGCTTTTGTTATGAACAATATTAAAATTAAAATTACATACTACAATTATGCATGGTACTTCAAAATTAGAGGCATTGCCAAGTGCTTTAAATCTATTTTCTGCGACGCCCACTCCAGTGCCACTCTTTGTTCCTCCGTTAATAATACTCTTGAAAACAGTAGCACGACAACGCGCACCCCTGACGACGTCCATAGCACTTCATGGCTCAGTAGCTCCTATCAGTGCAGTTGTCCGAACGAACAGACACCACGCATGCGTATAATTATTCCGCCTCGACGGGCAATGAATTCACAAACTCCAGTGCGGATATGCAATGTAGTTCTACCTTCAGCAAGAATCTAAATTTGTAGAGGACATGGACGGAGATGCGGTTAGGTGGCGCTAAGTGGGAATGTGAGT
Organism: Schistocerca americana; assembly: GCF_021461395.2. Classification (NCBI taxonomy): domain Eukaryota; kingdom Metazoa; phylum Arthropoda; class Insecta; order Orthoptera; family Acrididae; genus Schistocerca; species Schistocerca americana. The sequence continues at coordinate 217,167,313 of NC_060119.1, read as the reverse complement.
CGTTCGGGGAGCGTACCGAGGTATGTCGTGCATATGAGATAAACACTGTTCCCAGATGTCGCAGTGGTTAACTCAACTGTCTCGTAAGTAGGACATGACGGGTTCGAGTCCTCGTCAGGCCCACATTTGCAGTCGTTGCCGCCGATACCGCATAAAGTCCCGATGCAGCTGATATCATTAGTTCCATCTCTTTCTTTTCTCCCACCTGCACCTTCAGCCTACATAATGAAATGAGAAATGCAGTGATACATTATTTAATACACTGAAGCGTCAAAGAAACTGGTGTGCGCATGCGTATTCAAATACAGAGATATGTGAACAGGCAGAATATGGGTCTCCGGTCTCCAAAGCCTATATCAGACTCCTAGTGTCTGGCACAGTATTTACATCGGTTACTGCTGCTACAATGGTAGGTCATCAGGATTTAAGTGAGATTGAACATGGTGTTATAGTCGGCTGCTGCTACAATGGCAGGTTATCAAGATTTAAGTGAGTTTGAACGTGGTGTTATAGACGGCGCACGAGCGATGGGACACAGAATTCCGAGGTAGCGATGAAGTCGGGATTTTCCCGTACAAGCATTTCACGAGTGTACCGTCAATATCAGGCATCCGGTAAAATGTCAAACCTACAACATCGCTGCGGCCGGTAAGATCCTTCAAGAATGGGACCAACGACGACTCAAGAGAATCGTTCAACGTCACACATGTGCAATCCTTCCCAACATTGCTGCGGATTTCAGTTCCGGGCCATCAATAAGTACTAGTGTGCGAACCATTCAACGAAACATCATCTGTATGGGCTCTCGGAGGTGAAGGCCCACTCCTGTACCCTTGATGACGGCACTACACAAAGCTTTACTCCTCGCCTGGGCCCGTCAACACCGGCATTACACTGTTGATGACTGGAAACGTGTTGCACTGTCGGACGAGTCTCGTTTTAAGTTGTATAGAGCCGATGGACGCGTACCGGTATGGAAACAGCACCAGAAATTCATGGACACTGCATGTCAGCAAAGGACTGTTCAAGCATGTTGAGGCTCTGCATTGGCGTGGGGAGTGAGCATTTGGGTTGGAATGGGACCCCTGACACGTCTAGAAATAACTCTGACAGGTGACACGTACGTAATCATCCTGTCTCATTACCTGCATCCCTTCATGACCATTGGGCATCCCGACGGACTTGGGCAGTTCCAGCATGACAATGCGACACCCCACAAGTCCACAGTTGCTCCAGGAACACTCTTCTGAGTTTAAATACTTCCGCTGGCCACCAATCTCCCCAGACGTCAACGTTATTGAGCATATCTGGGATTTCTTGCAATGTGCTGTTTAGAAGAGAGCTCCACCTCTTGTACTCTTACGGATTTATGGACAACCGTGCAGGATTCGTGGTGTCAACTGCCTTGTCAGTTCCCTCCAGCACTACTTCATTTATTACAGGAGTCCACGCCAAGCGTTTTGCGGCACTTCTGCGTGCTTGCAGGAGCCCTACATGATATTAGGCAGGTGTACCAGTTTCTTTGGCTCTTCAGCGTATAACTACCATACAATTCTTTGGCACTTTGCAGGATTTTGAGATACACTCTTCAGTTACACGATACAATATCCATCAGCTGATGTTAGGTGAAGATATAGATTACAAGTTCGAGGGATGACCACAACTTGTATCACCGCGAAAAATAAGAAAATAAATAAACATATGATTAAATAAAAATAAAGTTACGAACATAAATTGATATTTGCTTTTAGTTGCATGTCTGCAGTCCTGGTGTACAATGAACTCCCCGCGCCACAGTTTTGTAGCACGCCTTTAGATGCGCCAAAACACCATGACGAAGACTGTTACCGACGCCGAGATGGGCTGCGCCGTTGTCTAGAACTTCCTCACTGCCCTCGTACATCAGAAGAATGAAAGCATTTTGCTTTGCATTTATATTTGAACAGAAAGCCGAGAAATAGAGCTAATAATAACGGAACAGAATTACGACTCTGAATAGGCTGAATAACAGAGATTATGATTTATGAAACTTCCTGGCAGATTAAAACTGTGTGCCGGACTGAGACTCGAACGGTGCAGCTGAAATTATTTTCAACATGACAGCCATAGCTTCAGGCGCTTGTATCGAGAATAGAAACAGCAGACTGTGCACAGTATTGTTACTGTTGACAGAAGCGTGTATCTAATAAATGCTGAGAAGAAGAGACTGCAAGATAAGAAGCAAAGGTCATCTAGTCGATCTTTGCGGTGGTTCGTGTCTCACGCACCACAGAGATCAAGAATACTACGGACGGACAAAGATCATTAGCAACACTGCTACTATAATCTATAGTATTATTCGCTTCATATAATTTTTATTTGCTTTATTTATGAAAGGAAACTTACCAAAGTGTGAGAATGAACTATTAATTTCTTTTTGGCAGAGACCATACGGATTCACATTATTATTCTGTCACTTGACCAGACAAGTCTAAGGATGGATGTTGTGTTAAGGTGCCTGCAAATCACCAAGTCAGCTGATATTAAGAAAATGCTTTAACTTTTGTTACCGGTCGTTTACTAAACATCATCAGATTACAAGCGTCTGGGGCCTCCTGGAGTCCTTTGCCGAGCTGTGGTGTGTGTTTCGCCGAAGTAATTCAAAGGCCCCAAATACCTGTCACCTCATAATGGTCAGTGAACGCAACAGGCAATCAGAATTAAAGGATTTTAATTTAGTGTAGTTTAGAGACTTAGTTTTAGTTTAGTTTAGAGACTGAATGTTTCACTTGCACTGGTACATAGGATGAAATTTCTGCTTTTATTTACGGTTATAACCCAAATTAATGCTACAGGTAACAGGTATCTAAATCCTCTGAAAGAAAGGAAAGCACAGTAAGGAGGAAAAGAGGGAGAATGGCCAAGGAAAAGAATCTACAGTAAAAGACTATGGACATGGAGTGCTAAAATATAATGTTAATTTTGTATATCTTTAACAAGTTTGTTTTTGTGATCATCACTACAAATCGAATGTTTGTATATTTTTCATTAAACACATTTTTCCGCATTTTATATTTTTCCTTGTGTGAGGTACCGTCAGGAGTGCGCCAGAGTAGTGTGATAGTAAACGCGCCGGTCGTTGTGACCGAGCGGTTCTAGGCGCTTCAGTCCGGAACCGCGCGACCGCTATGGTCGCAGGTTCGAATCCTGCCTCGGGCATGGATGTGTGTCATGTCCTTAGGTTAGTTAGGTTTAAGTAGTTCTACGTTCTAGGGGACTCATGACCTCAAATGTTAAGTCCCATAGTGCTCAGAACCATTTGAACCATTTGATAGTACCGCTATGTGTGGTTTTTTGCTGATGATTCAGTGATGTACAGGGACGTACCGAAGTCGAGAGACAGTAGGGAGATGCATAACGACAAAATTTCTAGTTTGTGTGATGAATGGCAGCTAGCTATAAATGTAGAGAAGTGTGTGATAAGTTAAATGTGTAGGAAAAACAAATGTTCGGTTACAGCACTGGTGGTGTCCTGCTTGACACAGTCACTTCGTTTGGATATCTGAAAGTCACGTTGCAAAGCGGTATAAAATGGAACGAGAATGTGAGTGAGGATTGCGGTAGGAAAGGCGAATGGTCTACTTCGGTTTATTGGGAGAATTCTAGGAAGGTATGGTTCAAAGGAGACCGTACATAGGAGTCTAGTGGGACCTGTTGTTGAATATTGCTCGAGTGTTTCGGATCCACCCCAGATCAGATTACAGGGAGACATCAAATCAATTCTTCATGAGGTTGCTGTATTTATTACCACCAGGTACAAACAACACGCAAATATTACGGAGATGCTTCGGGAGCTCAAATGGGAATCCCTGATAGATTAGATACGAAATTAGGGTTCATACGGAGGCACATAGACAGTTGATTTTCCCTCGCTCTGTTTGTGAGTGAAAGAGGAAAGGAAGTGACTGGTAAAAAATGGTTCAAATGGATCTGAGCGCTATGGGACTTAGCATCTGAGGTCATCAGTCCCCTAGAAGTTAGAGCTACTTAAACCTAACTAACTTAAGGACGTCACACACATCCATGCCTGAGGCAGGATTCGAACCTGCGACCGTAGCAGCAGCGCGGTTCCGGACTGAAGCGCTTAGAACCGCTCGGCCACAGCGACAGACTCTCACAGATCTACGTGAACAAGTCGAGCGGGTGTGGCACAATGTATCCCAAGGCAGTATTAGCAACCTGTACGATCGACTGGATGTCGGAGTCAGAACCTGCACTGCCGTCCGTGGAGGTTACATCACGTTCTAATATTGGTGTTTCAGCATGGGCCAGTAACATGTAACACAGAACCGCTTGTGCTATTGATCTGCAAGTGTAATCATTTTATGTATTCCATATGCACTGTTGCAAAAATATTGAGTGAATTGGAAGCATCTAAATAGGTGAACCATTGTTTTTCTGGCAGTGTTTGTTTATATTGAAAGGTCTCTGTTGGATTCCTTTCATGTTAATTTCAGAATCTGTTGTCATTTACGGCATACATTCCACTTCTAAATTTACTGTGATGTTTCTGACTGTATCTGGGAGGAGACTGAGCAGTGGAACGTGTTACTTTTACACATAATCAAGAACGATCTGTCACACTACTACACTTTAAAACACAGTTTATATGTAATTCATGTCACACAGTCTCATACGGAGCCTACACCTGCTTTCTTTTATATACTGTATATGATAAGATACTGTCATCCCCCTTGCCTTCTTTGTGAAAGGGTGAATGAGAAAATGTATTTCTAGTTGCGTGCTCGATGGTAGCAGACAAGCCGGTCTGCTAGAGAACAGTAGGACCAACGTCAGAACAGGTAGCTACTCTTTCTAAAAGCAAAGAGGTTTCTATTCTTAGTATGGTCCTGTCCATCTCTTGTCATGTTGGTATAGGAAACTGCCTCTCTGGCCACTTCCGTTTGTATTTGTGAAGCACCCTCGGTAGGGGGCCACGGCAGTCTGTCCGTGGCGAACGTCTGAAGTGGTAAGACCTCCGGCTAAGAGCATCTCTGCTAAGTCCGTAGGACAATGGATTTCTTAAGGTCAGCCTAACTGGAAATTTAATCATCTTTATTTCAGGTTTAGATCTAAAATATCTAACGTTATCTTAAATTGCAACGCACTGTAATTCGAGTGTGAAGTTCAGAATATCTTCCAGTAGTTGCTTTGTCACTAATTTGTGAGTAAAATGGAACCACATGTTGATCATCCGTAACTCTAACTAAGATCATCACTCTTAAATGCGAATGTGCGTGAGATTATAACGTCTCGTCTTGACAATATTTTTCAATATAGCAACTTTTCTTTATGTTCAACCCACGTGGGGTGTACTTTGTAAGACCAGTACCACGTGCTTATACAATTGTTTGGCCCATCAGGTTAATAGTAAGACGATAGTAACCAGTTTGAGGTTTTTCTTTTGTAAATTGCGTTTCGATGTAATTTAATTTAATTATCAAAGTTATTGTGGAATTACACTCTTTGTGTAAACCAAGCTGACCACGTGAAGCATGTGGTGTAATCATCAAAGTGGCCCTCAGCCATTCTTTTCGGGAGTATTTCACAGAGAGTTAGTATGAATTTGGTATACCAGTGTGTGGTAATTTCGTGACAGATAGGATTGCTCTACGACCGTAACTTCTTTGGGTGAAAATCGAATCGGTTGGTTGTGGTTAATTTCCTCTTGCATATGTTTCAACGTTCTTCATGTGTTATTTTATGATTGCAGTGTTGTATGCAGTCTCCCAATCTTGGCTCCATATTTGATGTGTTCTGTAAGATTACAAACTCACATTTTCACAATCCTAAATAAGGCACCAGTTTGGTTATGAATCAAGTTTGATATGCTGAAATTTTAACGGAACAATGATCAATGTTAAAATAAATGTGCAAATATAAACTGATTTATTTCTTTTTATTTAAATTCTCTTTATATATATATATATATATATATATATATATATATATATATATATATATATATATCACCGGTTGTCGTAAGATGACTATTGAAAGATTATAATTAATGTTAACCTGGTTGGCAATTTGGTAAACTAAACTGGACACCTGGTGAAACAGTTGCTCATTAATGCAAGGATAACTTCCCCAGATAGCTCACAGCTTTTATCCCGCTTTTATTATCTTGAATATCAGCACCGCTTTCAGAACAACTTAATGCATCAACTTTACAATATGTGCTATATTTTAGAAATTTTGTTTCACGGAGAACTCACAAAATTGTTTAGTAGCTGTACCGGATTCCACGTTGCAGTCATTCTCATATGTTCACGGGCGATGGCGGCGTCGAAACTAGCTACGGGTCAACATTTGCTTGATAGTCTCGCTGGAGTGACTTTCCTGCGGACGGTATGAGTGCAGCGCTTTGAGCAGACCTGAGCGAGGTATTCTGTTGTTGCAGGCGCTGTGCCCTGCTGGCCATTGTATCACAGGCAGCCCTGCCACGGCTGTTGGAGCTGCTACGCTGCCCCAGCACCGGCCAGCGGCAGCCGCTGACAAGCGCAGGCGCGACCGCAACTCCAATCTGACCGGCCCTACCGCTCCTCTGCGGCCCTAATACCTCCCCCCCCCAACCCCCTCTCTCTCTCTGCCACTTGAACAGAGCTGTTAGCAGACCGGGCATCCGGCCCGCTCCCGCCGCCGTGACGTCACCCAGCTTACGTTGATCCAGCATTTTCAATGGGGTTAGATCAGGCCACCTGACAACGTCACACTGTCTACCACACAGCGTTTCTTGCTGACTCCCAAATAGGTCGCATCCTTCAAGCCACTGGACTTATATTCTCTGTCGTTTCGAGCAGCCGATGTTTAAAAATGACTCATCCCATCCATAACGCTATACCTCCCAGTCCAAAAAGTTTAGAGAGTGAATTAACAAAAAAATGGGGAAAATTTTAGACGGTGTTTTTGTGGTGTCACCGCGAGACACCACAGTTGCTAGGTGGTAGCCTTTAAATCGGCCGCGGTCCGTTAGTATACGTCGGACCCGCGTGTCGCCACTATCAGTGATTGCAGACCGAGCGCCGCCACACGGCAGGTCTAGAGAGACTCCCTAACACTCGCCCCAGTTGTACAGCCGACTTTTCTAGCGATGGTTCACTGACTAAATACGCTCTCATTTGCAGAGACGACAGTTTAGCATAGCCTTCAGCTACGTCATGTGCTACGGCCTAGCAAGGCGCCATATTCAGTTACTATGTCTTCTGAACAGATAATATTGTGACTCATGTACCGCCAAGAGCGACGTTCATCGTTAATGGATTAAAGTTAAGTATCCAACTACTTACGTCCGCTTTCTGAATTCTAATTCCTTGTCATGTTCCAGACCTCACGTCAGTATAGTTCTTCCCTCCTCACGCCAGCCTGCGTGAGCTAAAACGCGTGCATTTCGGCCTCCTCTAGTAACACGGTGTTGGCTCATTCAGCCAACAAAACAGTTTTTAAAGCAACACATGTTCTACTCAGAGTGATTCAGCTGCCCCTACCGCAAGGTTTTATGAAACCTGCAACACCTTCAGGCACCGTATGCAGTATTTTCGTATTCTCTCACTCGCTATGCGCAAACTACTAGTACTACAGAAAAATAGGGGCAGGACCTTTTTGTAGGGAGCATAAAAAATGGTTCAAATGGCTATAAGCACTATGGGACTTGACATCTGAGGTCATCAGTCCCCTAGACTTAGAACTACTTAAACCTAACTAATCTAAGAACACACACATCCACGCCCGAGGCAGGATTCGGACCTGCGACCGTAGCAGTCGCGTGGTTCCGGGCCTAGAACCGTTCGACCACAGCAGCCGGCGTAGGAAATTTAATGTAGCTAAATTTTGTATTAGGATGCGTTTCCGCAAAGGACCGTAATTTTCGAATTATTCGAGAAAAACGTGCAAAAAACACCTTCAATCACATTTTTCTTGAATAACTCGAGAAAACATTCCAGTACAAAATTTAACTACATTCAAATTCCTACGAAAAGGTCGTGTATATTTTACCTGTAGGACTGATAGTTTGCGCATAAAAGCGCGAAAATATAAAAATCTAGCACGTGAATTTGGAAGTTTTGTGGGCTGTATAAAACCCATCTGTAAGGGCTGCTGAATCACCCAGGGTACTTGTCCCCCCACCCCTCCCCAATTGAGTATGATGCCCAGAAAGTTCATTCAACGATGTGAAATTGTCAGAAAAAAAGTTATTGTTTTTGTACAACTCATGTGTCACATAGGCTTGAATGCCGGCTTTGTCGTCAAAGCGTTGACACTTCATGTGAACTTCTGCACTTTGTCACTTCGTCGCGGGTTCGTACTGATTTCACCAAAGATTTTTTTCCAGGAAACTGCTGTCTGCATTTCAAATTTCTGAGAAGTCACTGCAGGCCGCCAAACTTTGCTGTTTTTGTTTGGGAGGCAATGTTTAAAGGACAAACTTTGGGCACACTTTTCCCTTCTTCAAAATATTCTGGAGAATGTTTTGAGAATACTTGATTTAGAGATGTTTCTGCATTGAGATTTGTGACTACGACATTGACAAACTACGGCCATGTGCCCACTGTTGAACACAACCCGCTCGCAACTGACTGGCTGAATACACGTCTATTGTTTACAGTTGTTAGTTCAAGCTGCCTCCCTGCACTGCCGCATTGACCTACCTGCTGCAGCTAAATCGCTGACTCGTTCATCGCCCTAACACACCAGCAAAATGGGTTTTCCATTTTCTTTCTCAACAGGTGCAATTGTGTTGCAAATTTAACGAGATTATGATACTTCACCTGCTACAGTATTCGGGCCATATCCATCTCGCATTGAACGACTGGTTTCCAAGCTTTTCCGATCTGACACTATGCAATTTTTTTGTGGATGTTTTGAAAGACTCCGTCTATGTGCCTCCTTCAACGAGTTTGGGTGAACAACGATGTCTCACGACCAGAGCTGTGAAGGTGTTAATTCACTTGTGCTCGCTAAATCATGGGATCAGTTGCTCTGTCGTTTGGATGTTTTTCATGCAGCTGATGGAGGACACATTTAGCCCCTGCGAAGACTGATTAAAACTTTGAACCCAAATGTAAGTGTCGAAAGTATCCCCAGGTTGTACATGCACACATGTAAAAGATGTAAACGTATCCTCTTCCAATGGTGTCACTGGGTGCGGAATGGAGGGCATGAGATGCGCCCCTGGCCAATGTCAGTTTTCGTGAGTTGGGGCCGCTGCTACTCGGTCAAGTACCTCCTCAATTGAGATCACGTGACTGAGTGCACCCCATTCCAGTGCTCGCACCAAGGATAGATCCCAGACTATACCGGGTATCAGAACGGGTCTTCCACGTGCCAGTCAGCCACACTAACGATTCAGCTGTGGAGGCAGACCTGTAAACGATGTACCTCTGTAAAATCGCATAGTTCTTACGAAAGGGAAACCTTTGAAGTTAAAATTTACTGGAACTTTCAACCTTCATCATTAGATGATTATTTTTGAAACAATTTCTCCTGCAAAGTATCGGTGATGTGACCGAAAATTTCTCTGTCTTCCATTCCATTCCTAACTGATACCATTTCTCAGCATAATTTTTTTGTGTCATATAGTAATCAACCAGTATAAAATATTTTCGTTCTTTTCTTTGTTTTGCTGTGTAAATCTCGGTAAAACCAAAAGCTTACTACAATCACCACCATGATCTGATCCAGTAGCAAGTGACCGTGGTGGTGGTCGTCAAAAGCTTTTGGCTTTAACCGAGTTTCCCGCAGCAAAATGACAGAGTATTTTACAAGAGAATGTTGTCACGAGAAACTTCATTCTCAATAATTAACATCTTCACCTGCAGAAGTTTACCTTGCCCCCAGTCCAAAAGTCCCTTTTGGTCCATTGGCAGAGAATAAAGAAAATTGTGGGAGAGGAATATCATGAAATTGCATTGTTATTGAAATAATGTTTGACCTCCAGGCATCATGTGAAGTAATTTAGTTCTCATGGCAATGGTATTCCACTGAAACACCCGGGAGTATTTGTTACTAGAAACAAATATACTTTTAAATTTTCTGTCAGATTAAAACTGTGTGCCGGACCGAGACTCGAACTCGGGAACTTTGCCTTTCGCGGGCAAGTGCTCTACTATCTGAGCTACCCAAGCATGACTCACGACCCGTTCCCACAGCTTCAATTCTGCCAGTACCTCGTCTCCTACTTTCCAAACTTCACAGAAGTTCTTCTGCGAACCTTGCAGAACTAGCAATCCTGGAAGAAAGAATATTGCGGAGACATGGCTTTGCCACAGCCTGGAGGATGTTTCCAGAACAAGGTTCGCAGAAGAGCTTCTGTGAAATTTGGAAAGTAGGAGACGAGGTACTGGCAGAAGTAAAGCTGTGATGACGTGTCGTAAGTCGTGCTTGGGTAGCTCAGATGGTACAGCACTTGCCCGCGCAAGGCAAAGGTCCCGAGTTCGAGTGTCGGTCCGGCACACAGTTTTAATCTGCCAGAAAGTTTCATATCGGTGTGCACTCCGCTGCAGAGTGAAAATTCTCATTCTGTAAATATACTTTGTTTCGTGAATCTTATTTCTAAACATAATTCTTGAATCTTTCATGATGAAAAGTGTATAAACAAGTTGTCTGGCGAAAAAGGAGCAAATTATTTCAAATGGCTGACTGGTAATTCCTGGCCAAACCCCGCATGAGCTCCTGTGGTATGAGCATGTTAACAGGCTGATTATACCGCCTCAAACAGCCATTAATACGGGAGAACTGGAGGGACCACTTACAGATACTTACTCCAACTTAATAGAAAGTCCTTTTAAGAAGGGAGAGAGGCAACGATAACAGCGAAAGGTATGTGAACACTGTACTGTCATAATCACACTTCCACTTAAGCAATTCCTTGGGAGTGTTAGACACTAGTCGTATCATGATCAACTGCAAACGCATTCAATATCTTTTTTAAAAAGGTTGTGTACCATTTAACACGTTTGTCTTCATTTTTATGTCAAATAAATGGAACAACATACAACTTACAGTTCATGATGCAGCTTACACCTACGCCATTAGTTCTTCTCCACAGTGGCAACTCACCTGAAATAAAAAAGGAAACAAAAATCAGCAACTCGTAGGATGAAAAAAATTATACAGTTTATGAACACTTCTCCGCACGGTAAAATCATAGTAGATGAAATTACTGCACCGGCCGGAGTTGCCGAGCGTTTCTAGGTGCTACCGTCTGGAGCTGCGCGACCGCTACGGTCGCAGGTTCGAATCCTGCCTCGGGCATGGATGTGTGTGATGTCCTTAGGTTAATTAGGTTTAAGTAGTTCTAAGTTCTAGGAGACTGATGACCTCAGAAGTCCCATAGTTTTCAGAGCCATTTGAACCATTTTGAAATTACTGCAATACTGATGCCACATCAGTAACACTGCAATTCACTAAAAACTTTTTAAATCCGGGAATCTCATTGACGGACATCGTGAGGACGAGTTACTGTAAAGGGTAAAACTCTCGACGATTATCCGCCTGGAATAAATAATAGTTCCGTGGACCTTGTATTTCGGAATTCCATACGCAGGTGGCAGTACCTTTTTATATACACCACTGTGTAACGTGTAAAAAGCTGGTAGGGGGAAGCTAGAACATTCCGAGAGCTGTGAGGGTATCACTGTGAACCACGAAAAAAATGCAGGGCGCAGAGAGAGAGAGAGAGAGAGAGAGAGAGAGAGAGAAATACTGTATGAACTGTGATGACCATGCTTCGGTGAGCAAAATTCCGACGGTACGGGGTTAATCGGATGAGTATCAGATTATTCACTGCCTGCAGTTCGCCTTGTCTCTGAGTGTCAGAGTTTTATCAAATGATTCTCACTGGAACCTATTTTTTTTTAAGGAAACAAAGATTAAAATGATGTCCCTCACGATTAACTCTACGCTCCAGAGCAACCAATCAAATTATTTCTGCTCGGTTTACCATCATGTTAAAATGTCAATCACGTTTATTAATTTTATCGGTAATTATACACGTATGTGTGGCGAACACATGGAGGCCGGTGGAGCGGCAGAAATATTAAATAACATGGCGCCGGTCTGTTTTTACTGTTTTATCTAAACGCTGCAGCGCACACGGCCCGCTGTCATTAACAGCGCATAAAACCGGCGGCTGATATTTGCTGCTTGCGCAGACTATATTTCAGGTCGCTCATTTAAGCTCTGCACCATGCTCCTGTCTGGGCTGCTGGCTTTTGTTCCACCTGTCTGGCACACCACACCGCCACTGCTCCGGACTTACTTGGTCTTTTGTTTTTTTTTACACGTAAACGAAAAAATTATAACTGCATATTGTTTCAGTTGGATGTGCAGGGCCTCACATGGAAGTTTATTCCAGCTTTCGTCGTCGTTCCTACATAGTTATGACGCAAATTAGGAAAATTCGTCTCTACGAGTCTGCTACCACTAATGTTACATACCGCAGTGTTACACTACTAAAAAATTCATGCGTCACTATCTTTCTGAAGAGGAGATCCATGTCAGTGGTAAGAACACGTTAAAATTTTGGAAGGTCGTATCGGAAATTGACTTGCAATGCATAAGAAAACCATTTTCGTTGGGAAAAGGTCTAATTTCATCGTAAATGGCTATAAACTTCATCTTATCCATCAGCTCGCCTTGTCTATCGAATTTGTCACCTCTTCTTTGGTTAAACATGCTACTCGCTCCACATTCATGAATTCATCTGTCCTAAGTCTTAAGTCTTCAAATATTTTCATAAAATTGTAGTAAAAGTCTTTACCCATTTCAATTCTTGTCTTATAAAACTCATGCTTTAATTTCAGTTGCTCTCCATATTTGTCCACTATTCTGAGGAACTCATTTTTATTCAAAGTTATAAACTGGTTAGACATGTTTTAATATGATTGTACAACACTGTTTCCTGTTCACAACTGAATATTCTCGGTGAAAACTTGCAATTTCCTAAACAGGTTTCATAGCAATCTCTTAGTTTTCCCGTAAAGTATTATATCTATCACGTAATGTACTTCTTGGAACGGAAAATTTCGAATTTGCTTCCCTGACGGTCGTTTCAAGAACTATGGCTTTCTTCATGTTATTTTCGTCCCATTTGTGTCCTACCTACTCCATCTTTGCCTTTAAAGGATATTAACCGTAAAAAATCTGTATGCTACCTGTTTGTCCGACACAACCGGGAATTACTTTTTCCGATATACCCCAAACGTACCGTTGTGCTAGTTCAACATTCCCTTCGTTATTACCTGCGCTATACATTGTCATAGCTTACAACAAACAGAATGATATCAGTTTTACATACAGATACATTAACAAAGCAATATTACTTACCTGCAAACAAAATGTCCCACACATAAGTTCGTGCATGCAAAAGCTCACGAGAAATTTGCAGTTAGGCCCTGGTGTTTTAATCCTAAATTGTGTGAGCGGTTTTGTCCATACGTAGTTCAAAATGCATTGGCCTGATTGGTGCTGCCACAGGGACTATAGTTAAGAAACAGCTCTTATCCGATACAATCCGCTCTCGGTTGCTCCCCGACCTTCCCCTGCTACATTTACATGTCCGTCTCTATAACGCTTTTACCGACTGCACTTCTAACTGTGTAGCTACCTTGTTTCCTGTAAGTTTTTGGGCTGCATATGCGTAGAAGTTTGTAGGTTCATGATGGAGTAATGCAGCGAAGCAATCTCCCTGTGACCGATTAATGTGTTTCTTTGTATCGGAAGTTATAGTCAAAGTTACATATTAAGGCGGTAACAGTAGCCATCAATTACAGAACGAAAGGTAGCTGTAGCATTCAAAATGAAGTAGACGAAAAAGTTGTACTGAAGAAGAAACAAATATATTGCGCCAATTGGACATATGTCAAAGGCCAAAACGTCTCTTGCTATAAATAAAGCTATGCAAAAAAATAGTTGCTGGTTGCCTTATTTATAAGAGTAATTAAACCCACAGCCAAGGAGTTCAACCTGTTAATAGGGTAGATTGAAAGTATTGCAGGTACATCGTCCACAGTCGTGCGCCTGCACACGGCTAGTTATGCTACACGCTTGATTGAGTCGCTGGGCGGGCAGCCTGACTTGCCAGGCGGCGTTCCGCAGTGTGGCCCCTTCCATGGAAGGCGGAAAGCTATCGACAACGTTGATATATTAAAGGCCCGCCCGACAGGCCCATCTTGAGACACTGCGGCCCAGACGTCTTTTCTCTTCCCCGCCGGCTATCAGCGCTGAAGCGACAGACACACGCGTCGGCGCCTCCAGCCTGGGACCCTTGAAGAAACTGACGCCGGCCGGATCACGTCTAACTGATCCCAAATTCGAGGGCTATTCGGAAAGTAAGAAACGATAGGTCGCGTAATGGAAACCACAGTGAAAATCAAAACTGTTTTATTTGCAGCAGTTAGCTACAACTTCCAGCTACTTGTCTCCATGGTCGCCGATCCAGCTTAGACGATGTCGTAGCGTTGTACCAACTTTCCAATACCCTCGTTATAGAAGGCAGCCGCCAGTGCTCTACGATGGCCTACAGCTCGTTGTCTGTGCCAAAATGTTGTCTTCATAACCATCAGTTCACGTGAGCAGAGATGAAACTCAGAGGGAGACAATTAGGGGCTGTATTGTGGTAATTAAACATTTCCAACTGAAAACGATGCAGGAGCATCTTCATTGTCCCTGCAGAATGCGGGTGAGAATTGTCTTGAAGAAGGAAGCGCACGTCAGTTATGTAATGTTGGCTGCATAGCTTCAGGCGAAATTTCTCACCAGGCCCTCGCACTTGGCGCGAGATATTATTGTTCTAGGTATCTTTATGTGCTCCCTGTGTGGTCAGAACTAAAAAGAACGACGTAACGCGATCGATGGGCGTACTAGAGACTGCCCAACACACTTCTGCAAACCTTCATCGGATTTTCACTGTGATCTTCATTCCACGACCAATCGTTCCTTACTTTCCGAAAAACCCTCGCACATCTCTCGCGTTACACGTGAGCCTCCGCTGTTTTCAGATGCATTACACTTTCGTGGCGAACCAAAAACATGCTTTTGTAAATATGATTCAATTCCCTCTTCAGCAATTTTGCATAGCGTCTGATGTCATTTCTGATGCCCCAATGGATCGAAGTTATCAGCTGCAGAAAGGGTGTGCTAGGTGAGCTGGCGTAAGCTGTCGCCAGCACACCGCTCGGCAAAGATGAAGCGATAAAGATCGATAGTAGGCGCTGGATCAAGGGCACCTATCACGAGAGAGGCCAGAAAGACACCCACAAGCAACACGCCGCCAACGCCCTTTCGACAGCAAGTATTTATGCCGCTGCCGCTGATTGGAAGGCCTCACTAATTAGCACTCGAGTTTGGCGTCTGTCAGTCCACTCGCAGAGCGGGTCGCAGGCTACGACAGTACATAGCGACCAGAATTGTGACTATAACAAGATTACCGATTTGTCTGCAAGAGGACTATAACTGATGAGCTTGTACCACGGTACGTGGAATTTATTCAAGTTAAGCAGCATATTCATGTAAATAAAGAACAGTATTAATTCACGTGTTTAATTGTGATGTGGAAAGAGGATATTGGCCACCAATAACAAGCCGGCCTCTGCGGCTGAGCGGTTCTAGGCGCTTCAGTCTGGAACCGCGTTGCTGCTACGGTCGCAGGTTTGAATCCTGCCTCGGGCATGGATGTGTGTGATGTCCTTAGGTTATTTAGGTTCAAGTAGTTCTGATGACCTCACATGTTTAGTCCCATAGTGCTCAGAGTCATATGAGCCACTAATAACAACACCCCCTTCCTTGCTTCCTTGGCACAAGACTCTACATTAGGCAGCTTTGAATCCATAAAGGACGTCATGGGAGGGAGGGTTGGGGGAGGTCCTGACGAACCAGTATCATATAGCGTAAAAACTGAAGTCTCTCGTAAATCACAAGGAATTCTAGAAAATTGTAAGGTATGTTTCACACAGGATCCTATTAAGTTTGCTACTGAAGTGGTACGGCCGTGACCATCTGTTGTTGTTGTTGTGGTCTTCAGTCCTGAGACTGGTTTGATGCAGCTCTCCATGCTACTCTATCCTGTGCAAGCTTTTTCATCTCCCAGTACCTACTGCAACCTACATCCTTCTGAATCTGCTTAGTGTATTCATCTCTTGGTCTCCCTCTACGATTTTTACCCTCCACGCTGCCCTCCAATACTAAATTGGTGATCCCTTGATGCCTCAGAACATGTCCTACCAACCGATCTCTTCTTCTGGTCAAGTTGTGCCACAAACTTCTCTTCTCCCCCAATCCTATTCAATACTTCCTCATTAGTTATGTGATCTACCCATCTAATCTTCAGCATTCTTCTGTAGCACCACATTTCGAAAGCTTCTATTCGCTTCTTGTCCAAACTATTTATCGTCCATGTTTCACTTCCATACATGGCTACACTCCATACGAATACTTTCAGAAATGACTTCCTGACACTTAAATCAATACTGGATGTTAACAAATTTCTCTTCTTCAGAAACGCTTTCCTTGCCATTGCCAGCCTACATTTTATATCCTCTGTACTTCGACCATCATCAGTTATTTTGCTCCCCAAATAGCAAAACTCCTTTACTACTTTAAGTGCCTCATTTCCTAATCTAATTCCCTCAGCATCACCCGACTTAATTAGACTACATTCCATTATCCTTGTTTTGCTTTTGTTGATGTTCATCTTATATCCTCCTTTCAAGACACTGTCCATTCCATTCAACTGCTCTTCCAAGTCCTTTGCTGTCTCCGACAGAATTACAATGTCATCGGCGAACCTGAAAGTTTTTATTTCTTCTCCATGAATTTTAATACCTACTCCTAATTTTTCTTTTGTTTCCTTTACTGCTTGCTCAATATACAGATTGAACAACATCGGGGAGAGGCTACAACCCTGTCTTACTCCCTTCCCAACCACTGCTTCCCTTTCATGTCCCTCGACTCTTATAACTGCCATCTGGTTTCTGTACAAATTGTAAATAGCCTTTCGCTCCCTGTATTTTACCCCTGCCACCTTCAGAATTTGAAAGAGAGTATTCCAGTCAACATTGTCAAAAGCTTTCTCTAAGTCTACAAATGCTAGAAACGTAGGTTTGCCTTTCCTTAATCTTTTTTCTAAGATAAGTCGTAAGGTCAGTATTGCCTCACGTGTTCCAGTGTTTCTACGGAATCCAAACTGATCTTCCCCAAGGTTGGCTTCTACTAGTTTTTCCATTCGTCTGTAAAGAATTCGTGTTAGTATTTTGCAGCTGTGACTTATTAAGCTGATAGTTCGGTAATTTTCACATCTGTCAACACCTGCTTTCTTTGGGATTGGAATTATTATATTCTTCTTGAAGTCTGAGGGTATTTCGCCTGTTTCATACGTCTTGCTCACCAGATGGTAGAGTTTTGTCAGGACTGGCTCTCCCACGACCGTCAGTAGTTCCAATAGAATATTGTCTACTCCGGGGGCCTTGTTTCGACTCAGGTCTTTCAGTGCTCTGTCAAACTCTTCACGCAGTATCATATCTCCCATTTCATCTTCATCTACATCCTCTTCCATTTCCATAATATTGTCCCCAAGTAGAACGCCCCTATATAGACCCTCTATATACTCCTTCCACCTTTCTGCTTTCCCTTCTTTGCTTAGAACTGGGTTTCCTTCTGAGCTCTTGATATTCATATAAGTCGTTCTCTTATCTCCAAAGGTCTCTTTAATTTTCCTGTGGGCGGTATCTATCTTACCCCTAGTGAGATAGGCCTCTACATCCTTACATTTGTCCTCTAGCCATCCCTGCTTAGCCATTTTGCACTTCCTGTCGATCTCATTTTTGAGACGTTTGTATTCCTTTTTGCCTGTTTCACTTACTGCATTTTTATATTTTCTCCTTTCATCAATTAAATTCAATATTTCTTCTGTTACCCAAGGATTTCTACTAGCCCTCGTCTTTTTACCTACTTGATCCTCTGCTGCCTTCACTACTTCATCCCTCAAAGCTACCCATTCTTCTTCTACTGTATTTATTTCCCCCATTTCTGTCAATTGCTCCCTTATGCTCTCCCTGAATCTCTGTACAACCTCTGGTTCTTTTAGTTTATCCAGGTCCCATCTCCTTAAATTCCCACCTTTTTGCAGTTTCTTCAGTTTTAATCTACAGGTCATAACCAATAGATTGTGGTCAGAGTCCACATCTGCCCCTGGAAATGTCTTACAATTTAAAACCTGGTTCCTAAATCTCTGTCTTACCATTATATAATCTATCTGATACCTTTTAGTATCTCCAGGGTTCTTCCATGTATACAACCTTCTTTCATGATTCTTAAACCAAGTGTTAGTTATGATTATGTTGTGCTCTGTGCAAAATTCTACAAGGCGGCTTCCTCTTTCATTTCTGTCCCCCAATCCATATTCACCTACTACGTTTCCTTCTCTCCCTTTTCCTACACTCGAATTCCAGTCACCCATGACTATTAAATTTTCGTCTCCCTTCACAATCTGAATAATTTCTTTTATTTCATCATACATTTCTTCAATTTCTTCGTCATCTGCAGAGCTAGTTGGCATATAAACTTGTACTACTGTAGTAGGTGTGGGCTTCGTATCTATCTTGGCCACAATAATGCGTTCACTATGCTGTTTGTAGTAGCTTACCCGCATTCCTATTTTCCTATCCATTATTAAACCTACTCCTGCATTACCCCTATTTGATTTTGTGTTTATAACCCTGTAGTCACCTGACCAGAAGTCTTGTTCCTCCTGCCACCGAACTTCACTAATTCCCACTATATCCAACTTCAACCTATCCATTTCCCTTTTTAAATTTTCTAACCTACCTGCCCGATTAAGGGATCTGACATTCCACGCTCCGATCCGTAGAACGGCAGTTTTCTTTCTCCTGATAACGACATCCTCTTGAGTAGTCCCCGCCCGGAGATCCGAATGGGGGACTATTTTACCTCCGGAATATTTTGCCCAAGAGGACGCCATCATCGTGTAATCATACAGTAAAGCTGCATGCCCTCGGGAAAAATTACGGCTGTAGTTTCCCCTTGCTTTCAGCCGTTCGCAGTACCAGCACAGCAAGGCCGTGACCATCTATGGACAACAATCCATGCAGCAGAACACCCGATACAGCACGAGACTCCACAGGTAGAACAGGTGAATCACAGGAAGCTGAGTAATGCCCCTTTTACACGAGGGACTTTCTCAAATGACTGCTCCTGGTAAGTGACTCTCCAGGAGTGCTCATGGCGTTTTATCTCCGGGCTATCTCGCGCCTTTCACGAGTATCCGTTTTCGTCTCCACGTCGGCGCCAGAGCTGCGTGTGTTGTGAGAACTGTCTGCTGCGCAGTTTGGCACCTGAACGGCAAGAGTACGGTTACGAAAGACCATCCTTTTTTACGAAAAAACTGAAACTCATTAACGGAATAAAATAACTGAAGGTTCCTGCTCCTGGTTAAAGACCAGAACTGGAAGTAAGACAAAGTAAACGAGTGCAGTGCTCGTTCATTTCACAAAATATTCTATTTGGTCACTATGCACAAGGAAAACACCACCACAGTGAATTCAATCAAGTTGATATGCAATATGTTGTATTATTTCGTTTGTTAATGGGTCTCCTAACCAGAAAAAGCCATGGGGCAAATTAAAGGATCTTGAAATCTGAGACTGACAGTTATTTATCTGTTATAAAGATTGATATAAATCACAGAAAAACTCAAATCATATCACAAAATGACACTAACACAGTAGGTAGGCACAAAAAAAACAAAAAAAAAGAACTGCGGAGGAGTTTTTGGAGCTTGTGCTACAAGATCTGTGTATCTGGGCAGCTTGAGAAACCAAAGTTAACGTTACAACAAAAAACCACAAATTACAACCAATTTAAGCAACACAAGTTGCATAGCGAAGTATGCAGGTAACGAGATACGCTACCGCGGTTGCAATACGTACATTCCCCTAAACAGTTAGCGTGCAGTAATCAGCACCAGACGGCGGCTGGAGATGACACCATGTCCGTGACGGCACAGAGCAGAATACACAGAATCGAAGTTCACACTCCTCAACTGTCTAAATCAAAAATTCCTTCGTGGGGGGATGACTCCACGCTCCACGCTGATGCCAATGTGACGGGCGAGAAATGATGCCAATTTCATAAAAATCAAGGAGAAGGACACATAACTTCCCTCAATTTGCATACAAGTTTCCGACTGTGAATATGAAGCTTGCACTGGGGTTAGCCGTGTCTCCATGACTAACCAACCTTACAGCGCAAGAACACAGTCGAGAGTGACGCGACGCTACTGGTTGAAGCTAATTTTTACAGAAAGTACAACTGACTCTCCTATAAAGATCGATTGGTGCTGTGGAGACTTGCCCGCAAAAAGGCAAAAAGTGTCGTGCTAAACTGTTCTCTGACGGAGCGGGAGGGGTGTGGGGTGGGGGAGGACTGTGGGGTGGCTGCGGCATTCGCTAATAACAGGGGTGCCAGCGCCTGCCCAGCATTCAATACCCACAGAACGGGTCGTTTTCTGATTTCTGTGGAACTGCCCTTCTCTTGAGGAGACCCTTTTGACCTAATGAGATTGCCTTCTGCCGGCGAAAGAGGCATAGACATGTTTCCGACGGCAGACTACCTTGGTGTGCCGAGTGGAAAGCTGCCTTTTGAAGCATAACACTGCAGTATCCTCTCTGAAATAACTGCCAAATAATTACAGAAAATGAGTTAGTGTCACATAGCGACATGTGACAGTAATGTCACACCATGACAGTAACACCCCAGATGAAGTGATGATAATAGCGTTTATTAATAAACAAAGAAAAATTCATAGTGGATTTTCTTGAGAAATGTTGTATGGTAAATTCTCCAAATTTCTTAGAACTGATAGAATAAGAAAAGTGTCATAGAAACATTTCAAAAATCGACTTTTATTTGCTCTAAAAGATATATAGCTACATACACATAAATATTTTGAAGACAGTAAATAACTCGTTTTTACATTACTTTTCGTATCATGTTTCCTTTCGAGTTCTAAATAACACCATAGTGATTTTTCTTATTAAATAGATCTGACTTTTTCATTGTTGAAATAATTTATAAAAAATTTATATGTTTACTTTATTATTTATGTATAGTCCATGCTTTTTCTTTGTCCAGGTGTTATAAAACTTATTTGTATCTGTTTGATGGGAGACATTTGGCCTCTCTTGTGGATGAACACTAGTAGGAATAATTCCACAGAACTTTTGCAGTGTGTCACGGAAACAAAGTAAACAACACATTAATCGTTGAGAAGACACAAAAGCACACAATCTATTGCTTTCATAGGAGACCAGGTTAGCTTCTGGCGTTAGCAGACAACGCTACAGACTTCTGTTTCAGCGCATGAGGAGTCAGCAGCATACTCAAGATTTTGTATTTCCAGACTTGCCGCGCTCAGTTGATCACTGGCACATTGTCAAAGTGCATGTGAAGCAATCCCACAACGACTAGACGGCATTCACATGAAAGTCGTTCGTGTAAAACTGGCTAAGAGAAGACAGAAACGGAAAGGCCATCGTAAAGAAAGAAAAAAAAGGAAATGTTCCTGACAGTTTAACTGTTCGAACGTAGGCAGTAATGACGGAAATAAGCAGTATTGCTCCGCAACAGCCACAATCTGCACACCCCTCTCTCAATCGTAGTGCTTTGCGATTTACCTATAATTGTGAGCGCACACTTAGATTTTGTGTGGTGTAAATTTTGACGTTATCATAGTTGGGACTATTTGTTGCTATTATAGTTTTCAGATGAATTGCATGACACATGTACTCCACAAATTTTCGATCGAATGCTTTTCGACTACAGTATTTCTCTGAATTGCAAATCTAAGTTGTGCTGAAGGGATGTACTATGCACCGATGTAAACAAATTATAATAATTATTATTATCCGTCGTACGATAAAATTAGGGATGACGACAAGCTACTTTTTGGCGGAAGGAGCGGGGGGAGCGGAAAAAGACTGTTACAAATTGTGATCCCTCTCCCATCCCGCCTCTTGCCTCATAACCGAAACTTGGATAGACCCTTGTGGTAACGTCTCTGTCGATTGCATCATGTTCGACCGTGCACATACAGCAAATTAAAGCACCTTACTGTTCTATACGGTATGGAACTTAGCCAGATTAATGTTGTGTTAAATGGATACATTACACTAAGACATGCCACAGTCTAAAAGAAACGCATGGTTAAATGAAAAGTAGCACGCCCTATAAATTTGCAACTTAGCCGTTTTGCCACTTCGTGGGTTATGCAGTGTGGTTTCGTTCTAAATAAAACACTACATTATATGTAATTCTGAATATACTCAGACACAAAAGGCACGTTCACTCAAATCACAGGAATCTGCGCATGTAAAGCAACAATTACTCACTAGTGCTATCTTGTCAATTAAATCAGATACAGAAAGTAAGGCGAAATTCTCGTGTTCACGATTCACAGTATGTCTCTAGATGCGAACACGAGTGCAGGTCTGCAAACGAAGTTACATATAAAATATTTTCTAACCATGGAGAAGGGTCTAGCTACGCAAGAGATATTATGCAAGTTTATTGACATACATGTTGATAAAAATGTCTGAGTTATACACAAGGATGTCTCATCGGTTCCATTTCGTTAACGTAATGTTGCCATCAGTCCTAACTCACGACAGAATCATACTTTATTTTGCGCTTCGAAGGTCCTTCCGAAGTGACCGAAAAATAATCAAGCAACATTCGGAAACATCAAAGGGAAATAGCCCATTAACTGCTTTCGGAATGACCGGTTATCCGAAACTCAGCGTGATTGGTACTGAAGCTACTGATTCAAAACAAGAAGACTTAATTTTCTAAACATCGCAGTACAGAAACGTAATTGGCCACCTCTAACAAAGTTCGAAGGGATGAGCGATGCTGTGCACGCCTCCATCCCTAAATCAGAATCGTTGCATCTACTGCAAATACTGTAGAAACTGTTAGCAGACACGTTTGGTACATCCACAATACCGTAATTACGGGCATCCAGTAATTACAGAAGCATCACAAAATCCTAGTGTTCGTCACTAAATTAAGGACAAACCTGTGGGCAATACGTACTACAACATTTCAAAAGCCGGCCGGAGTGGCCGTGCGGTTCTAAGCGCTACAGTCTGGAACCGCGTGACCGCTACGGTCGCAGGTTCGAATCCTGCCTCGGGCATGGATGTGTGTGATGTCCTTAGGTTAGTTAGGTTTAAGTAGTTTTAAGTTCTAGGGGACTGATGACCACAGCAGTGAAGTCCCATAGTGCTCAGAGCCATTTGAACCATTTGAACATTTCAAAATAAGAGTAACAACACTCATCCACTGTGGTAACGTTCATACTCATACATACCTATAAGATAAACCGTACACTACCCGTCCAAATTTTTCGATAACCAGTCTCAGCAATGTATTTGTGATTAAAACAGGGTCTATCATATCCCCGTCCTGATAACGAAACAATTATAAACATGTAAATATTAAGCAACTGTGTTGTATTCTTGACTGGTTGATCGCAAAGCAGGGCGCTGATGAGTACGTACAACAACACTGACGTGCATTTACCTAAGACGGTTCCATTCGAACAAGTCTCATTCCTTTAGCTGTCAGTGAAGCAGTCAGTCGCATTAGGAAACAGTGCATTGGGTGCATCTAACAGTATGTTTGTGTACCTGATCAGGTTCACACGATGTTACCTCCTAATAGGACCGAAGGAGGAGCTTGTAATTGAGAAAACGTGCTGTAATTGTAGCTCTGCATCAGGAAGGCTATTGTAGTAGGACAATAGAACGAAAAATTGGCGTAACGAAGTCTACAGTGATGTACAGATTGCAGCGGACCAAATGAACTGGTGCTAATGCAAGTGTTTCGCAATCTAGAAGACCCCGAGTAATATCACCGGGAAGAGGATTCGCACTCCACGTGAAATTCGCGAGGACGTAAACAGTACAAGGGTAGCTCCAATCTCTGTCTCAACCGTGCAACGCAGGGCAGAATAGTGAACAAAACACCTTTATTACGCAAATAAAATAAACTGAAAAGATTGCAGTGGGTGGAGTAACACAAAAACTGGAGCGTGCAAATCTGGTCCAAGGTGTTATTCATGGGCGAATCTAGGTCTGAATTATTTGAAAGCCGTTCTAGAATGACGGTTGACTTCGTGGAGAACGTATGAAGAGTCAGTGTATGACGTCAACAGTGAAACATGATGGAGAGTCGATGATACGGTGGGAATGTATTGTCGTTGATAAAGTCTGTGATCTAGCGCGAGTTAATGGAACGTTAAAACAGGAAGGATATCACAGGATACTGATGAACATTGCACTTCCATCTGCAAGCCTTACTTGTCGTGGGTTTGTTCTGCAGCAGGACAACAATGACAAAAGTGCTTCTAAATTGTGTAGAGGTTATGTCAATAAAAAAAGAGAAATGTGAGGAACTGAAGAATATTATTTCGCCCAGATAGTCACCTGACTTAAATCCCATTAAACTCTTACGTGGTGAGCTTGCCAGGGAGTTCAGAAAAAAGAGGTCATGTAACGCCGAAGATCTATGGAATGTTTTACAGGCAACTAGATTACAATATCCGCCAACAGATTACGAAATGTATCCTCCAGAATACCATGAGTTTGTGTAGCTCTTCTGAGAGCAAAGGGGCTCTTCTGAGAGCAAAGGGGCTCTTCTGAGAGCAAAGGGTGGCTACCTTGAACAATCTAAATTCTAAACCATACTACATTGTACCTAACGATAGGGAGAGATAAGTTATTTTATTCGTCTACTTAGCTTGCACGAGGTGTTTTGTACATTAATATAAAGTATACAGGGTGAGTCACCTAACATTACCGCTGGATATATTTCGTAAACCACATCAAATACTGACGAATCGATTCCACAGACCGAACGTGAGGAGAGGGGCTAGTGTAACTGGTTACTACAAACCATAAAAAAATGCACGGAAGTATGTTTTTTAACACAAACCTACGTTTTTTGAAATGGAACCCCATTAGTTTTGTTGGCACATCTGAACATATAAACAAATACGTAATCAGTGCCGTTTGTTGCATTGTAAATGTTAATTACATCCGGAGATATTGTAACCTAAAGTTGACGCTTGAGTACCACTCCTCCGCTGTTCGATCGTGTGTATCGGAGAGCACCGAATTACGTAGGGATCCAAAGGGAACGGTGATGGTCCTTAGGTACAGAAGAGACTGGAAGAGCACATTACGTCCACATGCTAACACCTTTTTATTGGTCTTTTTCACTGACGCACATGTACATTACCGTGAGGGGTGAGGTACACGTACACACGTGGTTTCCGTTTTCAATTACGGAGTGGAATAGAGTGTGTCCCGACATGCAGGCCAATAGATGTTCAATGTGGTGGCCATCATTTGCTGCACACAATTACAATCTCTGGCGTAATGAATGTCGTACACGCCGCAGTGCATCTGGTGTAATGTCGCCGCAGGCTGCCACAATACGTTGTTTCATATCCTCTGGGCTTGTAGGCACATCACGGTACACATTCTCCTTTAACGTACCCCACAGAAACAAGTCCAGAGGTGTAAAATCAGGAGAACGGGTTGGCCAATTTATGCGTCCTCCACGTCCTATGAAACGCCCATCGAACATCCTGTCAAGGGTCAGCCTAGTGTTAATTGCGGAATGTGCAGGTGCACCATCATGCTGATACCACATACGTCGACGCGTTTCCAGTGGGACATTTTCGAGCAACGTTGGCAGATCATTCTGTAGAAACGCGATGTATGTTGCAGCTGTTTGGGCCCCTGCACTGAAGGGAGGACAATGTTTCAAGCGTCAACTTTAGGTTACAATATCTCCGGATGTAATTAACATTTTACAATGCAACAAACAGCATTGATTACGTATTTGTTTATATGTTCAGATGTGCTAACAAAACTAACGTGGTTCCATTTAAAAAAAACGTAGGTTTGTGTTAAAAAACATACTTCCGTGCATTTTTGTATGGTTTGTATTAAACAATTACACTAGCCCCTCTCCTCACGTTCGGTCTGTGGAATCGGTTCGTCAGTATTTGATGTGTTTTACGAAATATATCCAGCGGTAACGTTAAGTGACTCACCCTGTATAATTTTTATCATCGGTGGTCGATTACTTTTGACCGGTAGTGGTCGTAGGTCGTGGAGCGTATTGCAGTCATGAGGTATATTTCACTTTTCTCATGAAACTTCGGCGGAACTAACGGCACGGGACGAAATATAGGTCTCCCCGTCAAAGGAGCACCCTGGTCCGTTTCGAGCGCTGTAGATCTGCAGAGCAGGTAGCGGGCATTCATGTGATACTGTCGTGTCATTGCTACGAAGTTATGTCTATGTGCCAGTCAGCTATATGGAATCAACGCACTGACAAGGGGAGGCCGCCAATTGTGAAATTCAGATTCGATTCCTACTGCGCATAATAAAAGCTCATGGCCAGAGGTGTAATTTGGCAAAGCACAAAGATGCACTTCTCAGCCGTTGTCGAGAAAATCGACAGTTAAAAGAAACCGTTGCGGTGAAATACTCTCTACGATTTATAATTTCCTACAGCGTCGTGGCGCAGCGGTAAGCGCTCGGGTTCGTAATCCGAAGATCAAAAAATGGTTCAAATGGCTCTGAGCACTATGGGACTTAACATCTATGGTCATCAGTCCCCTAGATCTTAGAACTACTTAAACCTAACAAACCTAAGGACAGCACACAACACCCAGCCATCACGAGGCAGAGAAAATCCCTGACCCCGCCGGGAATCGAACCCGGGAACCCGGGCGTGGGAAGCGAGAACGCTACCGCACGACCACGAGATGCGGGCTATCCGAAGATCGCCGGATCGAATCTCGCGCCATGCAACTTTTTTTTTAGTATTTGTTTTTTGTAATTCAATATATATATATATATATATATATATATATATATATATACTCCTGGAAATGGAAAAAAGAACACATTGACACCGCTGTGTCAGACCCACCATACTTGCTCCGGACACTGCGAGAGGGCTGTACAAGCAATGATCACACGCACGGCACAGCGGACACACCAGGAACCGCGGTGTAGGCCGTCGAATGGCGCTAGCTGCGCAGCATTTGTGCACCGCCGCCGTCAGTGTCAGCCAGTTTGCCGTGGCATACGGAGCTCCATCGCAGTCTTTAACACTGGTAGCATGCCGCGACAGCGTGGACGTGAACCGTATGTGCAGTTGACGGACTTTGAGCGAGGGCGTATAGTGGGCATGCGGGAGGCCGGGTGGACGTACCGCCGAATTGCTCAACACGTGGGGCGTGAGGTCTCCACAGTACATCGATGTTGTCGCCAGTGGTCGGCGGAAGGTGCACGTGCCCGTCGACCTGGGACCGGACCGCAGCGACGCACGGATGCACGCCAAGACCGTAGGATCCTACGCAGTGCCGTATGGGACCGCACCACCACTTACCAGCAAATTAGGGACACTGTTGCTCCTGGGGTATCGGCGAGGACCATTCGCAACCGTCTCCATGAAGCTGGGCTACGGTCCCGCACACCGTTAGGCCGTCTTCCGCTCACGCCCCAACATCGTGCAGCCCGCCTCCAGTGGTGTCGCGACAGGCGTGAATGGACGGACGAATGGAGACGTGTCGTCTTCAGCGATGAGAGTCGCTTCTGCCTTGGTGCCAATGATGGTCGTATGCGTGTTTGGCGCCGTGCAGGTGAGCGCCACAATCAGGACTGCATACGACCGAGGCACACAGGGCCAACACCCGGCATCATGGTGTGGGGAGCCATCTCCTACACTGGCCGTACACCACTGGTGATCGTCGAGGGGACACTGAATAGTGCACGGTACATCCAAACCGTCGTCGAACCCATCGTTCTACCATTCCTAGACCGGCAAGGGAACTTGCTGTTCCAACAGGACAATGCACGTCCGCATGTATCCCGTGCCACCCAACGTGCTCTAGAAGGTGTAAGTCAACTACTCTGGCCAGCAAGATCTCCGGATCTGTCCCCCATTGAGCATGTTTGGGACTGGATGAAGCGTCGTCTCACGCGGTCTGCCCGTCCAGCACGAACACTGGTCCAACTGAGGCACCAGGTGGAAATGGCATGGCAAGCCGTTCCACAGGACTACATCCAGCATCTCTACGATCGTATCCATGGGAGAATAGCAGCCTTCTTTGCTGCGAAAGGTGGATATACACTGTACTAGTGCCGACATTGTGCATGCTCTGTTGCCTGTGTCCATGTGCCTGTGGTTCTGTCAGTGTGATCATGTGATGTATCTGACCCCAGGAATGTGTCAATAAAGTTTCCCCTTCCTGGGACAATGAATTCACGGTTATTTCAATTTCCAGGAGTATATATATATATATAAATATATATATATATATATATATAGTGGGGTCTCTACTCTAATTCGAACGTTTGACTTACACTATATGTATTCGTTTCTGAATATCGTTTCTACGTCTTACGTTGACTACACGTGTAAACATTATGAAGGCAATTAAAACCATTTGTGAAATACAACTTTGTTTGCGGAAAACATAATCATGTTCGAAG
This sequence comes from Schistocerca americana, assembly GCF_021461395.2. NCBI lineage: Eukaryota > Metazoa > Arthropoda > Insecta > Orthoptera > Acrididae > Schistocerca > Schistocerca americana. The sequence continues at coordinate 217,138,682 of NC_060119.1, read as the reverse complement.
ACACCAGTTTTTCCACGACAAACAACTTTCAACAACTTATTATATGCATAATTGTTGCAAACTGATTGCCGGGAATATATATATATATATATATATATATATATATATATATATATATATTTGAATTACAAAAAACAAATACTAAAAAATAAATTGCATGGCGCGAGATTCGATCCGGCGACCTTCGAATTACGAACCCGAACGCTTACCGCTGTGCCACGACGCTGTAGGAAATTATAAATCGTAGAGAGTATTTCACCGCAAAGGTTTCTTTTAACTGTCGATTTTCTCGACAACGGCTCAGAAGTGCATCTTGGTGTTTTGCCACATTACACCTCTGGCCATGAGCTTTTATTATGCGCAATATGAATCGAATCTGAATTTCACAATTGGCGGTCTCCCCTTGTATGGTGGATCGATGTTAGACAATGTCAGAAAGGAGGCATCGTGACCGGGCATGGCCAATGAACGCAAGGTACATGAAGCTGCCCCGTTTATTGGTGTATCAACGCATACTGTCCAACGAGTCTACAATTAATGGTGTACCATTTGCATCCGTGCAACTTGGCTTAAACCAGTGGCTATTGAATGATCCTAACCGAGAAGGACCGGAGAAAAGTGTCACCCCTTGTCAATGTGAATCGGTTTCGAACCTAGCAGGTCCATCTCATCCAGTTCCCGAACGGGAATTCAGGGAAAACGTGTACGCAATGAACATTTTGTGTCGGGCACCTCACAAAGAGTCACTGCTCCCAACGGAAAGAGCTGTAGCAGTAAATAAATTGTTGCCACTATTAAAGTTCCAATCCTCGTATAAAGAGTGAAACTACATAATTCCCGACTCCTTTTGAACACATCTTGTGTGTGTGTTTTGTATGTTGTCTCGCAGTATAAGAGGGTCACTCCAAAAGAAATGCACGATATTTTTGTAAAAATACAGTCTTCATTCTGCATGTGTGAAAGTTTTGCAGTGTGTAGATACATCCTTCCCGCTTGCTTTCAAGCTTACTTCAACCTGTTCCCGTGAGTGGCGCCGTCACAGAATGTCTTCAAGATGGCTGCTACACTTGACTTTTGTCAGAAGCAACGTGCTGTCATAGAATTCCTGTGCTGTGAAAACGAGACAGTAGGAAACATCCACAAGAGGTTGAAATAGGTGTATGGAGGTGCTGCTGTCGATCACAGTACAGTTAGTCGATGGGCAAGCAGGTTGCGTGATGAAAGCGGGCACGGCAATATTGAGGACTGTCCTCGCAGCGGCAGGCTTCCTGCTGCACACACTCGAGACAATGTGCAGAGAGTTAACGAATTGGTGACTGCTGACAGACACATCACAGTGAACGAATTGTCACGCTACGTTGGGATATGGGAAGGAAATGTCTGCAGAATACTGAAAGTGTTGGCGTTAAAAAGGGTTTGTGCCAGGTGCGTCCCCAGGATGTTGACAGTGGCTCACAAAGAAACAAGAAAAACGGTATGCAGCGAACCTTTGGAACAGAATGAGAAGTGGTGGAGATGAATTTCTTGGAAGAATTGTGACAGGTGATGAAACATGGCTCCATCATTTTTCACCAGAGACGAAGAGGCAATCAATGGAGTGGCATCATTCAAATTCACCCGAGAAAAAAAATTCAAAACCACACCTTCTGCTGGAAAAGTTATGGCTACGGTGTTTTTCGATTTCGAAGGAACCACCATAAATTCTGATGCATATGTGACGACACTGAAGAAACTTCAAGCTCGACTGAGTCGTGTTCGACCACATTGGCAAATGCAGGATGTTTTGCTGTTGCACGACAATGCACGGCCACATGTTAGTCAAAAAACCATGGAAGCGACCACAAAGCTCGGACGGACAACACTGAAACACCCGCCTTACAGCCCTAACCTGGCTCCATGTGACTATCATCTCTTTGGGAAACTGAAAGACTCTCTTTGTGGAACAAGGTTCGAAGATGATGACTCCCTTGTGCACGCTGCCAAACAGTGGCTCCAACAGGTTGGTCCAGAATTTTGCCGTGCGGGTATATAGGCGCTGGTTCCAGGATGGCGTAAAGGAGTTGAAATTATGTGGAGAAACGAAAATATTGTTCCTAAAGGATGTATCTACACACTGTAAAACTTTCAAACATGTAGAATAAAAGATGGATTTAAAAAAAAATAGTGTTCATTTCTTTTGGAGTGACCTTCGTAGAACAGGCAGTCAAATGAAAATATCACCTGTAGCATAATGCTTTCGAAATGACCGAAGTTTTTGTCTAATGATCGTTTCTGTGTTCCACTATTAAGTTAGGTTGAAGTATGACACCTTTAAGCGGAAATGGTGTAAGTCCACTTGCAGTTATTTTTTAGATGGGTTCGAGATCATATTCAGCTAGTGACATTTTGTTAACAGAGCAGCAGCAGTAATTCATAGCTCTCGCAGCAACCGCGTAGGTAGCTGCTCACGTTTCTGCCGTGAGCAGCGACATCTATTGACAGCCAAACCATTAAATACCTCTGAACAAGAGTAATGTGAGTTACACCACTTGCGCTTTAAAGAGCTCATATAATAAAAATGGAATTACCCGTTCATGTTACATATCCATAGCGCAACATGCAACTTGATTCTAGAAGCCGAGAGTCGCTTTGATGGCAATAATTGTATCTCATTATTCGCGGCAGAAGCAGTTTACAGAATCAGTCTGCGACTCGCTAGTAACAGGTCCTTCAGCGACATTTTCGTTCCACGAACACGTTAATTTAACTTTTAATCCCGAAAGTCCATTAGTAATTGGTGAGTTCAGTACAAAAATAATGACATTAGCGACGAAATCCTCAGCGCAACACGACGTAATTTCGGCTTTCTGCTCCTGTTTCGGGTTCGGAAGCGAGGCTTGGTGATCGTATTAGCATAACTCGGCTGTGGCCGCGGTTGCAACAGAATTTTGCATCGCTAGCGGAGAGCGAGCGAGCTACACGGCTCCCGTTACCGAATGCCGGCAAAGAAGTGTCGTGTCGTTAATTAAATTCTGCAGCATAATGCCGGCTAAAGCAGCCAAATTTAATTAGGAGCCAGTTAACGTGTGCTCATGTTCCAAAAGGCCGCAAACGCGCCCTTTTTATTGAGTCCGCCACTCGCGCCGTTGTACGCTGCGCCCCTTCTACAATGTTGCACATTCCGTAGCGTGGCTTCTGACGTAAGTCGCGAATGCTGAGAGAGAGGCAAGTCTAAACTCTCCCTGATATCTGAGACCACGCAGGTCTCGCGCAGGAAATCGGAGATCCACTAAACTTCAATCCTTGTGTGTGTGTGTGTGTGTGTGTGTGTGTGTGTGTGTGTGTGTGTGTGTGCGTGTGTGTCCGGAATTCGCCGTATCTGCCGGCGTTTTCATCTACATCGTCACCGCGACATACACTGAAGAGCCAAAGAAACTGGTACACCTGACTAATATCGTGTGCGGCCCTCGCGAGCACGCAGAACTGCCGCAACATGATGTGGCATGGACCCGAATAATGTCTGAAGTAGTGCTGCAGGGAAGTGACATCATGAATCCTACAGGGCTGTCCATAAATCCGTAAGACTACGGGGGGGTGGAGATCTCCTCTGAACAGCACGTTGCAACGCATCCCGATATGCTCAATTACGTTCATGTCTGGGGATCAAATGGTTCAAATGGCTCTGAGCACTATGGGACTTAACATCGGAGGTCATCAGTCCCTTAGACTTAGAACTACTTAAACGTAACTACGACAACTACTGCAGTAACAGAGGAAAGAAGGAACGTAGTATTCAAAATTTTCAAAAGAATTGGTTCATTTACTTATATTTAATATTTAACAATGAATTGAGACTTTTTTGAACTTCTTTGAACTTGCGCCTTCGATTTTTCTGTGCCGGCCGTGGTGGCCAAACGGTTAAAGGCGCTACAGTCTGGAACCGCGCGACCGCTACGGTCGCAGGTTCGAATACTGCCTCGGGCATGGATGTGTGTGATGCCCTTAGGTTAGTTAGGCTTGAGTAGTTCTAAGTTCTAGGGGACTAATGACCTCAGCAGTTGAGTCCCATAGTGCTCAGAGCCATTTGAACCATTTTTGACCTCAGATGTTAAGTCCCATAGTGCTCAGAGCCATTTGAAGCAACTCACCTGCCGCGTTTCCGTTTTTACTTGCCGTTCATGTTTCGCAATGATCAACTCAGTTCCTCTAATGTAACGATCCAAGCATTTCTCGCATGAATCGTGTCCTTACTATTTTCTCAAGTGTTGTCCCACAAAGCTCGAAGCTCTTCTACTAAAGGAATTAATCAACTGATGTCTATTTCCAAAGCCATAAGCAGCAGAAGAACTTGCGAAATCAAAAAGTAAAGCAAAGATTCTTTGTCATCGTCCTAACAGCGCAGCAGCAGCTCACTGCTGCGGGAATGACGGGTTCGATTATCGGCTGGGTCGGAGATTTTCTTCGCTCGGGGCTGAGTGTTGTATTGTCCCTGCGTTGCTATCTTCATAATAGAGATTCCACTATTGGCCAGGTCCTGAAAGACGATAATACAAATTTCAGGGAGTACTCAGTAGCTCCACGGCTACCGTGCGCTGTTTGGACGGCCGCGTAGATGTGAAACCCGCCATATAGACGGCTGCCGGGTGTGCGAAAAGGGCCTACGTGTTGCAACAAGTCTGAGCGCGAAGCATGGAGCTTCTGAGATTGTAAAATAATTTTAACCGAGGTTGCAGTACAGGAGCGGGCCGTTGTGGCCGAGAGGTTCTAGGCGCTTCAGGCCGGAACCGCGCTGCTTCCACGGTCTCGGGTTCGAATCCTGCCTCCAGCTTAGATATATGTGACGTCCTTAGGTTAGTTAGGTTTAAGTAGTTCTAAGTCTAGGGGACCGATGACCTCAGATGTTGTCCCATAGTGCTTAGAGCCATTTTTTAAGGTACAGGAAGAACAAATGTCAGCCGTCCAGGAGGGTCCTACATGTGTTGTAATGCGTGAATGAGCCAACGGAGTGAGATGTCGCAGTGGTCAGCATACTGGACTGGCATTCGGGAGGACGACAGGTCAAACCATCTTCCAGCCATCCAGATTTAGGTTTTCCGTCATTTCCCCAAATCACTGCCGGCCGGGGTGGCCGTGCGGTTCTAAGCGCTACAGTCTGGAACCGCGCGACCGCTACGGTCGCAGGTTCGAATCCTGCCTCGGGCATGAATGTGTGTGATGTCCTTAGTTAGGTTTAAGTAGTTCTAAGTCCAGGGGACTGATGACCTCAGATGTTAAGTCCCATAGTGCTCAGAACCATTTGAACCTAAATCACTCCTGGCAAATGCCTGGATGATTCCTTCGGAAGGGTACGGCCGATTTCCTTCCACATCCTTGACACCAATCTGAGATCGTGCTCTGCTAATGACCTCGACGTCGACGGTGCGTTAAGCCCAGCCTTCCTTCCTTCCGCCAAGCGGCACGTGGACCGCGGTGCGCGTGACCCTGGCAGGTCGGCCGTGTTTGGACGTGGCCGCTTTCTTCGCCGGAGACAATGTTAGCCGACGTGGACACAAAAGCGTACTGCCGGCCACAGTCGTGTTTGCTGCCGCAGATAGCGTTATCTGTACGCTTCGCTCGTCCACCGTACGCCGTTTCCTCACGCCGTCTGCCACAGTTAAGCCGGCGAGCGAAGTGCTGTTTAAACCTGCCGTGGTTCAAGATTAACAACGCTAAAACGCTAAAACCCGAAAGCACGTTTTCCTTTACTACATGTCAGCACGGCCGCAGCATATCCATCTTCAATCCCACACTCTTTAATCCTGTTACATTATTAAATTAGTTAACAGTATCTTTCTTGTCGCATCCTAATTGCTTTAATTTAATAGAGGCAATGGTCGTATCGTGGAACCCTTTGGTAATCTGGGGTACCGTCAATATCTAATAAACCAAAGCGAGCATTCTGGTGGAAAGGGTTTCTGCCAACATTACTACAGTTATGCCTGTGCAATTTTCCTTGTGTTACACACGTACGAAAGATACATTATTTTCCTTCTATTACACAACTATCGAAGATTACGTTACAGCATATTCTACGTTATAAAGTTTTGTTTGCAAGGACTGTGGTCTTGGTGTTACGTGCACCTTTCGTGCTGGCAAATTAAAGCCTAACAAGATGGTTCAAATGGCAGTAAGCACTATGGGACTTAACATCTGAGGTCATCAGTCCCCTAGATTAGAACGACTTAAACCTAACCATCCTAAGGACATCACACGCATCCATGCCCGAGGCAGGATTCGAACTTGCGACCTAGCAGCAGCGCGGTTCCGGGCTGAAGCGCCTAGATCCGCTAGGCCACAGCGGTCGGCTGCTCAACAAGAGAAAAGAATAGAGATGACATTACGAGAGCTTCAAAAACACTATCACAGAAAATAATGGGCCTAAAAAAAGCAGAGAATCATTTTATGTGCTTTGAGGAATCCTACAAAGGTTACTACGTCTTCGCTTGCCTTTCGAAATACCAGTGGGAAAATCGAAAGGATTTTGTCTACTGGTATGGAAGAGGTACTTGTTAAATATTAAACTACACTGGAATTAAAATGCTATGGCCTCACAAGAGACGATGTGCGGCCCTTAGCTTTCCAGTTTGTGAGAAAAACTGAATCGCACTTCCGTACACTGGTGAAGTTGCGGACCAGGTTTGACCATTTCATGAACCGTGACAGACGGTTTTGTCTGTCCCAAAACCCTTAGCCACTTCAGCTGGCAGAATAGAGGTCTGTAGTATAGTGAACACCAGAAGAACTCCAAACAGCCAAGACTGCTAATAAAGTATTTATTTAGATGACAGGTTTCGGTAAGACTATGTTACCATCTTCGGATCTGCAAGAACAGATACAGATTGACGGGGTAATAATTTCACTGAAGATGTAACGAAATACAGTTTCCATGTCCGTAAATATGGAAAAATTACATACCTCCAACTTCACAGTTCATAAAATCTTCCCCATTTGCGCATTTTCTCGTGCAACGTACAAATTTATGTGCAAGGATCTTGGAACACAACGGACGTCGGCATGTCATAGTTAAAATAACTGTGTGTACAAAACGTAAGATTCATCCTCACACCCCAGCTGAATACGGACTACGATGACAACTAAACACAACACTACAGACGACACTGCAGCAGGGCAACCTAAAATTTGGTTTCACACAAGGCAAGGAACATTCGTAGAATACCAAGAATTGTTGCCTTATTGATTAAAAAAGCCATATAATAACAAGAGGTTTTTAAAAACATCTAAAAATGCTTTCAACGTAGTTATCATTCTTTTTCGACGCCAAATCCGGTCGGGGACTCCAGTGGCACTGATCAGACAGTTTCATAAAATTATTCTTTTGTTGAAGGGAACTCTTAAAACTATCTTAATAACATACAGCTGGAACATCCAACTGTTCTGTGACGCAATATAGTGAGCAGTCAAGCTAATCATTTTTAATACTGTTTAACATATATCGAAATACACAATCTTATCTGCAAAGTTTTATGTGCAACTGCAGATTCAGATATTACGTTACTGACTACTCGAATTCCGTCCATAACGGCATTATATGCTTGTAAAATATTTTGTTACATAACTCTCATTAAAGACTGATATCTAAGTGGACTGTACTGTGTTACTCACTTTTTGGGTTAATTTTACTTTGGGTTAGACACTGCTAAAGGCCTTAACCATTTGTAATAACATCATGGATACACTGAAATTTATAATAAATAAATTAGAAAATTCAAGTAAAATATGTTGTTGGATGTACATTAATTCCGCTACATAAGGAACCTGTTAGCCAAGTCTAGGTACATCATGATACGTCACCCATTGTCTAGCTTACTTATAACTGTTTTTTTGCTAGACTTCGAGTGGAGGTTCATTAAAAACCACATTTTATTTTATCTTAAGTACATTGTAACCATTATATGAATGAACCCCACAAATAAATAAACAGTACCATACAAATTATTCTTTCCTATAAGTAAAATTTGTAGCTTGATGTCTGGGTGTCACTAACAGTTGATATTGATTGAAAGCACTCTTCTCTAGTATTCTGACGCAATTACAACGCAGCCGGCCGCGGTGGCCGTGCGGTTCTAGGCGCTCCAGTCCGGAGCCGCGCTGCTGCTACGGTCGCAGGTTCGAATCCTGCCTCGGGCATGGGTGTGTGTGATGTCCTTAGGTTAGTTAGGTTTAAGTAGTTCTAAGTTCTAGGGAACTGGTGACCACAGCAGTTGAGTCCCATAGTGCTCAGAGACATTTGAACCATTTTAATTACACCGCAGTCCCACTGAACGACAAGTTGTATAATGAGATGTAGCATCGAATGAGGGTTTTAAAAACATGCTGATCTTAAATGAAGTATACATCATCATATCAATAAACCCATATACACTGCTGGCCACCGTAAATGCAACACCCTGAAGGAAGCATCCGAATCAAGTGAAATTTACACTATGAGTTTGCAGCGATGAGATATGCAACTGATTAGAATTTCAGCGCAGACGCACATCACGCGCGCCTGTGGCGCCACCTCATAGCGCCATTTAAGGCTTGGCGATTTCGACGAGTGTACGTTCGGCACGTGTGTTTACCTCGTGGTTGTTTCACAAGACGATCAGTTATGCCTCGTAGACAACAGCGAACATCTTTTGATCAAGTATCCGAGTTCGACAGAGGAAGGATAGTGGCTTACCGAGATTGTGGATTATCATACAGAGAAATCGCTAGTCGTGTTGGACGAAACCAAACAACTGTAATGCGGATATGTGACCGTTGGATGCAGGAGGGTATGACGGACCGACGTGGTCGATCGCATTCACCTCGGTGCACCACTGCACGTGCTGATAGGCAAATTGTGCGCATGGCAGTGACGGATCGGTCCGTGACGTCCCGAACCATAGCACAGCACATTGCGTCTGTAACGCATCATTCAGTGTCTGCGCGTACCATTCGACGCCGTTTACAGCAGTGTGGTCTGTACGCAAGACGTCCATTGCTTCGTCTACCACTGACGCAGAACGACAGACGTCCCGTCGCCAATGGTGTGATGACAGATGGATGTGGACGGCAGAATGGAATGACGTTGTCTTTACTGACGAGGCACGCTTCTGTCTGCAGCACCACGATGGTCGGATTCGAGTGTGGAGACACCGTGGAGAGAGGATGCTGGACAGCTGCGTTATGCACCGCCACACTGGTCTTTCACCGGGTATTATGGTATGGGGCGGTATTGGATATTACTCTCGCACGCCTCTAGTACGCATTGCCGGTACTTTAAATAGCCGGCACTACATATCCGAGGTGCTGGAGCCAGTTGTCCTTCCTTACCTTCAGGGCTCGGCCACAGCCATATTTCAACAGGATAGCGACCACACATGGCACGCATTGTCCAAAGGTTCTTCGTCAATAACCAGATTGAATCGCTTCCCTGGCCGGCTCGCTCTCCGGATCTTTCGCCGATAGAAAACATGTGGTCCATGGTTGCTCAACGAGTGACCCAGATTACATCCCCAGCTGCCACACCAGATGATCTTTGGCAACGTGTGGAAGCTGCTTGGGCTGCTGTACCCCAGGAACACATCCAACGTCTCTTTGACTCAATGCCGAGACGTGTGGCAGCGGTGATCTCCAACAATGGCGGCTACTCTGGCTACTGATTCTGGCAGGAACCACATGTCACAGACGTCTGTAAACGTAATCATTTGATGCTTGGTCAACATGTTATCTACAAAATAAATTTTGTTGTGCTACCTCTTGTCTTTCTTGGTGTTTCATTTACGGTGGCCAGAAGTGTAAATAGAGAAACTGTACCATACTATTTACCCTTCGTCACATATAATACATATACACTGAATGTGCATTCGATGCCTTGCAGCATTTGGAAAAGAATCAAAATCGGGAATCGTTGAAACACAAAACACTCCTCTAGTTATCTACGGTACAGGTTCTGTGTTATTTGAGGCTCTGAGCAAGTGCAGCTTTATATGTCGGTTTGAGGCAGTTCTGTTCTGGAACCTCGAGGAAATCAGAAGCTCACAGCTAGAGAAAATGTGGTAAGACAGTTTTCTGTGTCTTAGACGTAAAATTTGTATAGTTCTGATAGAATATTAGGTGAATCTAAATCTATTTAAAAACGGGATAAACTCGCTACCGGAACTGGCGGCCATAAGCTTCTAAAACTCTCTTCGAGTTCCACGACTTTAGTTACGCGCGTTATCTGTAGATTGCGAAAAGTAGCAGAATGGGGTAAAAGTACGCAGATGTATTGGGATAGAAGTTGGCACGGCGAACGTTTAACCCATCCAGGAACTATTTGCGAACTTTCATCCCATACTTTGTACTTTGACTTAGTGTAGTCCTGTATAATATATTCAAGCACTTTTTGTTGGTGTTCATTCACCTTTACGTGCGTCTTTATTCACTTTTGAGAATTAACTTTTCTTTTGTGTACTTTCGTTTTTGTTTTTTCTTCAAACATACCTATCTCTCAAATACACTTTGAATATAGTTCTAATGGCTCTCAGCACTATGGGACTTAACATCTGAGGTGATCAGTCCCCTAGACTTAGAACTACCTATGCCTAACAACATCACACACATCTATACCCGAGGCAGGATTCGAACCTGCGACCCTAGCAGCATCGCGGTTCCGGACTGAAGCGTCTAGTACCGCTCGGTCACAGCGGCCGGCTTGAATATAGTCACGTCGTCCACAGTGGCATTTCTTTCTTCAGAAACCGAACGAGAACATCAACTCGACAGCCATTAACAGAGTCGCTCTACCATCAAGCTCTTGGCCTTACTAAAAATGGGAGCTCATACTGCAAGCATTGAAAGCTACCAGGTTTTCACAGACTACCTCGAGAAAACGTCTTAAAACTGACAAAGCTATTGAGGGTCTTGGTCGATTCACGCGGCTACCCCGCGTGGCAGCATTGCATTCCTTCCCCATCCCCTCTACCCCTCCCACCCCACACTTTATAAAAATTTTTTCCACATTTCCGATTATTACGATATTTATTTGTGTCTTCAGCGGAAGAAAACAAGTTCCAAATTTGTTTTGTATCCTTTTTATTTTCTACAGCTGGGAGTAAAAGTACGTACTTACTGCATACTCGGGCACCACAGCACGGGGCAACAGCTTGAAAAATTATATTCATGAAAACCTTTATGACTCCTCTAGTAATGAGGGTGACAATATTACCTGACAATATTACCAAGATGTCAAACTAGCTGTTGGATGCGTACGTAATTGACACAAGTTTTTTAAAAATGTTTTCTAAAACAAAAAAATGTGTATGTCTACTTGCACCTACCCTACAACGCTTTGTGTGACTGTGAGTGCGACACCACTGATTATGGATACTGATGATGCACAAAAAATCGGGCTTTGTTAGGCATGGTGTGGTCAGAGCACATCCAAACGGGGCAGCTCCTTCATACCGTTCCGTCTCTATGATCCATCTTACTGCGCCGATCCAGTACTGCCGTACACACAGCACTACACCACCATGATATACACTACTGACCATTAAAATTGCTTCACCACGAAGATGACGTGCTACAGACGCGAAATTTAACCGACAGGAAGAAGATGCTGTGATATGCAAATGATTAGGTACTCAGAGCATTCACACAACGTTGGCGCCAGTAGCGACACCTACAACTTGCTGACATGAGGGATGTTTCGTGTGGTGTCACCGCCAGACACCACACTTGCTAGGTGGTAGCCTTTAAATCGGCCGCGATCCGTTAATATACGTCGGACCCGCGTGTCGCCACTATCAATGATTGCAGACCGAGCGCCGCCACACGGCAGGTCTAGAGAGACTTCCTAGCACTCGCCCCAGTTAGACAGCAGTCTTTGCTAGCGATGGTTCACTGACAAATTACGCTCTCATTTGCCGAGACGATAGTTAGCATAGCCTTCAGTTACGTCATTTGCTACGACCTAGCAAGGCGCCATTACCAGTTACTATTGATGCTGTAAAACATACCTCACGCCAGCCTGCGTGAGCTTAAACGCGTGCCTTTCGGCTTCCTCCTAGTGGATTGGCTGTCTTGCCGGTCCACAACATTTCGAACCGATTTCTCATACACAAACAGCAGTTGACCGGCGTTGCCTGGTGAAACGTTGTTGAGATGTCTCGTGTAAGGAGAAGAAATGCGTACCATCGCGTTTCCGACTTTGATAAAGGTCGGATTGTAGCCTATAGCGATTGCGTTTTATCGCAGCGCGACATTCCTGCTCGCGATGGTCGAGATCCAATGACTGTTAGCAGAATATGGAACCGGTGTGTTCCGGAGGGTAATACGGAACGCCATGCTGGATCCCAACGGCCCCGTATCACTAGCAGACGAGATGACAGGCATCTTATCCGCGCGGCTGTAAGGGATCGTGCAGTCACGTCTCGATCCCTGACTCAACAGATGGGGACGTTTGCACGAACAGTTCGACGACGTTTGCAGCGGCATGGACTATCAGCTCGGAGACCACGGCTGCGGTTACCCTTGACGCTGCTTCACAGACAGGAGCGCCTGCGATGGTGTACTCAACGACGAACCTGGGTGCACGAATGGCAAAACGTCATTGCTTCGGATGAATCCAGGTTCTGTTTACAGCATCATGATGGTCGCATCCGTGTTTGGCGACATCGCGGTGAACGCACAGTGTAAGCGTGTATTAGTCATCGCCATACTAGCGTATCACCAGACGTGACGGTATGGGTGCCATTGGTTACACATCTCGGTCACCTCTTGTTCGCATTGACGTCACTTTGAACAGTGGACGTTACATTTCAGATGTGTTACGTCCCGTGGCTCTACCCTTCATTCGATCCCTACGAAACCCTACATTTCAGCAGGATAATGCACGACCGCATGTTGCAGGTCCTGTACGGGCCTTTCTGGATACAGAAAATGTTCGACTGCTGCCCTGGCCAGCAAATTCTCCAGATCTCTCACCAATTGAAAACGTCTGGTCAATGGTGGCCGAGCAACTGGCTCGTCACGATACGCCAGTCACTACTCTCGATGAACTGTGGTATCGTGTTGAAGCTGCATGGGCAGCTGTACCTGTACACGCTATCCAAGCTCTGTTTGACTCAATGCCCAGGCGTATCAGGGCCGTTATTACGGCCAGAGGTGGTTGTTCTGGGTACTGATTTCTCAGGATCTATGCACCCAAACTGCGTGAAAATGTAATCACATGTCAGTTCTAGTATAGTATATTTTCCCAATGAATACCCGTTTATCATTTGCATTTCTTCTTGGTGTAGCAATTTTAATGGACAGTAGTGTACGTCGGTGGCCGAGGGTCCTATGACCGTCTAGCTCCCGTTCTACAATACCTACAGTGCTCTTCCAGGCGACCAGTGTTTCGTTATATTGTGGTTATTGCAGTCGGGCTGTAGGTTCTTTTCCGCGGCGCCTCCCGTATTACCACTTCCCTGGCGAGGCGTTGCGTCGGCCGGACGTTCCGGGAGAGCGCGGGCGGACACCTTGGCATTGTGTCCGCCAGGCAGCGGGCAGTCCATCTGGGCGGCGACGGCCTCAGTGTCTGCTGGGGGGATTACGGCAGCGCCGCTATCTGCTGCGTCCGGCCGGAGCGCAGCGGACGCAGTAGCTCAGCCGCGCGTCGCCACGGCAGCCGCTATCTCGCCGCCCCACACACACGTGGCCCGCTACTACTACTACCACTACTACTACTCGTATCTACTGTGTTTGCCCATCTGCTCGTGTGCTTGTACGTCATGTCAGCCGCGGACAGTATTAACATCGCTGCAGAGCAAGCATGCCGAGGCACAACACTAGTTACACGTAAGGAGCTCTTGCACGAGGCAAACTTTCGACGATACGACGTACATGGTGGATGGAAAGTAACACCCCATTTTGAATTTATGTTGACTGTAATGAAAGTTGTGTTACAGACTAGACTATCTGCATCTACATCTACATTTATACCCTGCAAGCCACCCAACGGTGTGTGGCGGAGGGCACTTTACGTGCCACTGTCATTACCTCCCTTTCCTGTTCCAGTCGCGTATGGTTCGCGGGAAGAACGGCTGCCGGAAAGCCTGCGTGCGCGCTCGAATCTCTCTAATTTTACATTCGTGATCTCCTCGGGAGGTATAAGTAGGGGGAAGCATATATTCGATACCTCATCCAGAAACGCACCCTCTCGAAACCTGGACAGCTAACTACACAGCGATGCAGAGCGCCTCTCTTGCAGAGTCTGCCACTTGAGTTTGCTAAACATCTCCGTAACGCTATCACGCTTACCAAATAACCCTGTGACGAATCGTGCCGCTCTTCTTTGTATCTTCTCTACCTCCTCTAAATGGCTCTGAGCACTATGGGACTCAACTTCTGAGGTCATTAGTCCCCTAGAACTTAGAACTAGTTAAACCTAACTAACCTAAGGACATCACAAACATCCATGCCCGAGGCAGGATTCGAACCTGCGACCGTAGCGGTCTTGCGGTTCCAGACTGCAGCGCCTTTAACCGCACGGCCACTTCGGCCGGCTCTCCCTCCTCTGTCAACCCGGCCTGGTACGGATCACACACAGATGAGCAATACTCAAGTATAGGTCGATCGAGTGTTTTGTAAGCCACCTCCTTTGTTGATGGACTACATCTTCTAAGGACTCTCCCTATGAATCTCAACCTGGCACCCGCCTTACCAACAATTAATTTTATATGACCATTCCACTTCAAATAGTTCCGTACGCATACTCCCAGATATTTTACAGAAGTAACTGCTACCAGTGTTTGTTCCGCTATCATACAATCATACAATAAAGGATCCTTCTTTCTATGTATTCGCAATACATTACATTTGTCTGCGTTAAGGGTCAGTTGCCACTCCCTGCACCAACTGCCTGTCCGCTGCACATCTTCCTGCATTTCGTTGCAATTTTCTAATGCGGCAACTTCTCTGTATACTACAGCATCATCCGCGAAAATCCGCATGGAACTTCCGACACTATCTACTACGTCATTTATATATATTTTGAAAAGCTGTTTTTTTTCACAGTTTTTCCAAATCCTGTGGAGCTTCTGATAATCATTTGAAACAGGAGAAATTCCAGGACGATAAAGCATTGAGGAGAGAGCGAAAACTGTAGCAAGGTTTGGGGTGTGGTAGTTTATAATTCCGGTCCATCTGCATAGAGGTGTCAGCATAGAGGACAAGCTGTTTTGGATGCAAAAACGATTAAAAATTCCCAGAAAGAAATTTTCACTCCGCAGAGGAGTGTGCGCTTATGTAAAATTCGCCGGCAGATTAAAACTGAGTGTCGGACCGAGACTCAAACTCAGGATCTTCGCCTATCGCGGGCAAGTGCTCTACCGTAGGCGAGATTCTGTGAAGTTTGGAAGTTAGAAGATGAGGCACTGGTGGAAGCAAAGCTGTGAGGAGCAGTTGTGAGTCGTGATAGGGCAGCTCAGTTGGTAGAGCACTTGCCCGTGGAATCAAAGTTCCCGAGTTAGAGTCTCGATCCGGCACAGAATCTGCCGGGTAGTTTCATATCAGTACACACACCCCTGCAGAGTGAAAATGTCATTCTGGAATCATCCCCAAAGTCGCAACTAGGCCACGCCTGTGCAATATCCTTCCCTCTATGAGTGCTAATCTTGCAAAGTTTCGCAGGAGAGCTTCTGTGAAATTTGGATCATAAAGAGACGACGACTGTTGGAAGTAAAGCTGTGAGGACGGGTCTTGAGTCGTGCTTGGGTAGCGCAGTCGGTAGGGCATTTGCTCGCAAATAGCAACGGTCCAGACTTCTAGTCTCGATCTGGTACCCAGTTTTAATCCACCAGGAAGCTTCTGTTAAAAATTCCCCAGAAAATTAGACTAGTGGAATCATCGTCGATGTGAAAAGATCAGTGAGACCCCCCGACTTCGATATCAGAAGAAAGGTGGCCGCAACGCCAAAGATGTTCAAGCGAAGCCATTCAAAATTAACAAGGCGCGCTGCAAGAGAAGGTGGCATTACACGTTATTCTGTTCGTGCAGTTCTCCACTAAGTGTTACATTAATGTGTAAGCCTCATTTTGTCCAAACTTGGGATTCAGACGCTTACGATAGGTTTGTTAAATTTCGCGAAATCCGCTGGCATGGCATGAAGATCGTACACACCCGTTTGCAAAAATTCTGTAGACTGATGAATCTGTATTGGATTTAGGGTTTTCATAAATAATTGTAACAGAGTTTTCATCAATCGTCGTAACAGCCGTTATTGGGCAGACACCGTTGCCGCGCGGTATTAGCCGAGCGGTTTAAGGCGCTGCAGTCATGGACTGTGCGGTTGGTCCCGGTGCAGGTTAGAGTTCTCCCTCGGGCATGGGTGTGTGTGTTTGTCCCTACGATAATTTAGGTTAAGTAGTGTGTACGCTTAGGGACTGATGACCTTAGCGGTTAAGTCCCATAAGATTTCACACACATTTGAACATTTTTTTGACACCGTTGAAAAAGTGAGACACTAAGAACGCCGAAAGGTGCCTGCAAATTTTAAAAACTTTTTGTGTGCAACAATTCCTGAATTGGGCGGATCACATGAACTCTTATGTATGTAAGACGGAACTACCCACCACCACCACCACCACCACCATACAGCTCGTCAGTAAGACATGGCCTGATGAACGCTTCGCAAGTTGCTGGATAAGTTGACGAAGCTGAGACATTACTCCATGCTATTTCTTTTTATGGGGGTGGACTAAGGGACATGTGTATTACAGCACATTACAAACTCTTGGCAAACTTCAGAATAATATCCGTGAGGTCATAAGTGGAGATCATGCTACGTTCTTGAGGAAGGTCGCCGTAAACGCACCTTTTCGTTTAAGACAGTATTTACAAAATACTGGAGCACACATTGAATTGTAAGTTCTGGAAAGATAGTAATATTGTAAGGTTTTCATTCGTTTTCTGCCACTGTAAATATTTCATTCAAATTATTCACTTGCGTGGCCATATTGTCCGTAGTTGCTTTAAAATTCTTGAGGGTATTATCGTTCTGTCGTTGTAACTACGAAAGATGTGTGTGTTTTTTTCCCGCAGAAGCCTTCCGCGTTATTGAGGTGGTCTGTCATTAAGATATTTACGTTTTGATTTGTTTTAAGATAGAAAAACAGTTCGTTAACAATATGTTGGTTTTTACTTATGGCGTTTTCCGCTTGATTTCTCGCGTACCTCTGGAAGTGCCATCTGCTGACACATCTTTGACGTTTTTCTTCTTCAGGCATTGATAGTTGTAGTCTAAGTTTTAGCTGCTCTGCAGAAGTATGCATTTTAATGTTTTACGCATCATGCTTTTTCGCACACCACTGTTTTCTGTTTGTTTTCATACTTCTAGGTATGTATCGTGGTTTGTGTTTTGTAGTATTGCCAACATAACATTGACACTAGTTTGTGTTTGACCTATACTCTTTCAGTATATTTTATGTGTGTAATTCTGTTTAATGATGTTTTGTGTAAGAGTTGTGAAGGAATAGTAATGGAGGTTTTTCTTTTTTTTGGTTGGGGGATGGAGAAGCCATGATGAGTGAGATATAAGTGTATAGTATTGTGATGGACTGGGTGCTACAGACGAATGTTGAAACTTAGGTTGACTGAAAAGGTAAGGAATGAGGAGGTTCCGCGCAGAATCGGAAAGCATAGGAATACGTGTAAAGCACTGATAAGAAGAAGGGACAGGATGATAGGACATCTGTTAAGACATCAAGGAATGACTTCCATGGTACTAGAGGGGGCTGTAGAGGGCAAAAACTGTAGAGGAAGACAGAGATTGGGATGCACCCGACAAAAATTGAGGACGTAGTTGCAAGTGCTACTCTGAGATGAAGAGGTTGGCCGCATAAAACCAGTCAGAAGACTAATAACTAAAATAGAAATATATCTTGGCTACCTATGCACGAGAAAGAACGAAAAGCCTCTTTGTCAGAACTACTAACTGAAGCATATCTTTGTCTCTTAGATAAGTAATAATACTGATGAGTTAATTTGATCTCTGTGTTTCATTATGTCACCAACAACGCAATTGGTTGAAATATCTCTAATTTTCATGATGAGCGAATTTCGTAAATGTGAAAGTCTGCCAAATCTTGCAGTCTTTTTGACAATAGAGTTTAATTTTTTTTAAGAACGGTTCTCTTTAAAATAAAACCGTCCTCCATCATTAAGTTTTAAATATTTTGTCGCGTGTGCATTGCACCTTCCACCGCAAGCAGCCACAGACTGTTTGTGACAGGCAAAGAAAAATTTTGTAGTGAGTAGATTATTTTTCTTTAGCTGTTGGATTTGCTTTCGAGAACATCTGTACATCAGACACAGAATAGCACGTTGAGCCAAATGTAAATTACTTTTCTTTCAGGGCAGACATAGCTTTGCATTCTTGTGAGCAAACAGTACGTAATCAGGGTTTTCAAGTCAGCTAAGTAAGCAGATTAATTTACAGTGAACAGTTACCTTCTTCCGAGTTGAACAGTATTTTATTATGTGGATGTTTCAAGTCAGACACTGCACTTCACGTTCCGTAATTTTCATAATGTACCTCGGTAGTGCGTTTCAATTTAACAGATTTCGCTGAGTACACAATTAGATGGTTTTGGGATTTAATTACATTCATTTTCACTATTTCAAATTCAGCAATTCACTAAGATTAAAGTTACGTTTCGCGACGCTGTTCACAAGCGCAATACGGGGCTAACCAATTGCTCAGCAGTTGAATACGATATCTTTTGAAGAAGAATATTCAGTATTTCATACACATATAAATTACATAGAAAGCTTACGGTATATTTATAATAAACTACGTCTGTGCAAAAATATTAGTTTATGCCTACATTATTTCAGGAGAGAGAATATACTAAAAATGGGGAGTTACTTTGGCCTCCACTCTTGTATATCAATAAATGACTAACAAGGGGAGGCCGCCAATTGTGAAATTCAGATTCGATTCATACTGCGCATAATAAAAGCTCATGGCCAGAGATGTAATGTGGCAAAGCACCAAGATGCACTTCTCAGCCGTTGTCGAGAAAATCGACAGTTAAAAGAAACCGTTGCGGTGAAATACTCTCTACGATCAATCCTTTTCTACAGCGTCGTGGCGTAGCGGTAAGCGCTCGGGTTCGTAATCCGAAGGTCGCCGGATCGAATCTCGCGCCATGCAACTTTTATTATATATATATATATATATATATATATATATATATATATATATATATATATAAATTATTAATGAATTGCTTATGCATGTTGGTGAAGGCGGATCGCTCTCCAATTGTACCGCCTCCATTTTTCCGTTTTTTTTTAACAGGGTGTACCAAAGCTCTCCCGTCCGCACTGATTTTCGACGATGTTATAAGTTGCGCTAGGGACCGCATCTGCCTTCTATCGAAGTTAGCAGGCAACTACGCTGTTATGCGGCGGCTCGTTTCGGCTCATTCAACATCTGTCCTTCAAGTGTAACGAGCGAGTAACGGAGTTTATATTTCATACCTGCCACAGCAAATTTGTGTTCGTGGGGTCTCTATTCCAATTCGAACTTACGCTATACGTATTCTTTCAGAATATCGTTTCTACGTCTTCCGTTAACTATACGTGGTTAACATTATGAAGACAATTAATAACATTTGTGATATACAACTTTGTTTGCGGAAAACATAATGATGTTCGAAGTCGCCAGTTTTTCCACGACAAACGACTTTCAACAACTTAATATATGCATAATTGTTGCAACTGATTGCCGGGAATTATATATATATATATATATTTGAATTACAAAAAACAAATATAAAAAAAAATAAAAGGTCGCATGGCGCGAGATTCGATCCGGCGACCTTCGGATTACGAACCCGAGCTCTTAACACTGCGCCACGACGCTGTAGAAAACTATTAATGGTAGAGAGTATTTCACCGCAACGGTTTCTTTCAACTGTCGATTTTCTCGACAACGGCTGAGAAGTGCATCTTGGTGCTTTGCCACATTACACCTCTGGCCATGAGCTTTTATTATGCGCAGTATGAATCGAATCTGAATTTCATAATTGGCGGCCTCCCCTTGTAAGATGATAAAACAGGCCGAGCTGCAGCTTGCGTATATGACGTAATGGCTTCCAGGTGCAACAAAATATTGATTTTCAGTACTTCATATACATTGACCGAATTTAAAAATTAAAATTCTTCCATAACCTACTCGTTAAGAGATATAATCTTACGTTAAAGGTTTAACACAAGCATTAAAGTTAGAAACTGTTTATACTCCTCGTTACAGCGTATCTCAGGACGAGCAAATTACACAGACGGTATGCATCCAGTATTTCAAGTGAGGGCGCTTAGCGACTTCCGAAAACTTTAAGCATAATTTCAAAGCTTTGCTAAACTTTTTCTCGATTATATGCATGCAGCCAAACATTTAAAACATTTGCTCATTTCTTGAGTAATCAGTCGTTTGAAGTCGTTTTATACATGGGAGTAAGAGTCACTAAAGAATCCGGAATTGACCCGTTGTTTCTGAAGTCTGGCCGTTTGGTATCCAGGCCCCAAGATTCTAAGCACCAAATTGAAAATTTTTTTGATTGCTGCTCGCCCCTAAATTTGATGCTACGGACGCTAAGGAAATAGCGGGGTTAGGTGGGGCACGTGAAGCAGGCATGACATTATGACTGTTTTTACTCAACCGGTGCACACGTCCCTATATGTGCAGAGGCCAATATAAGTTTTCGAACATAAACAAGTTTACTAGTTCCATCATTCGTATGGTTACGCAAAGAAAGTGAACATAAATGCAACTGGTTCAAAATACAGCTGAATGTACTGCTACCCATATAAACTCACGGAAAGCTAGTGTGACATGTTTCCATCATCAGACAGAACGAAGATTGTTCGTTTACATCTTTACATAAGTTCTCGAACAGAGAACAGCTAGTATTCATTTGTCATTCCCTTCCTATAAATTATCGCCATAAGAATTTTCGAAATTGACTGCACATGTTTTTTGGTGACTGCAGAGTCCATATTTCTCCACTCTGAACAATTTCTTTCAGATGGTACTACTAATGTGATATTTCCAGCACAACCTTCGAATTCATTCCAGATGTTCTCTACACGATTTAAATACGGTGATTGGGGTGGGATCTTCAACGTGTGAGGAATGTTGTACAGAATGCCAAACCTCACAGTTTCAGCATTGCGCTTTGGATTTTTGTTCTGTTGGAAGTAATAATCATTTCCTAATCAACTGTGTGAACCAGAGTACAGAATATGGGTCAAGGTTTTCTTTGTTCTCACATTCCATCTCCTTTCACCATTTTTATTATTTGCTCCTGTCTCTATCAACAGGTTTAGAAGGAGAGCCACATCTTGGCTTATTGGTAACACCGTCAGTCTGTTTGAAGCACTGAAGAGTGCAAAATACCGCAGTTTTGCTTCTTCTGACAGGACTGCACTGGGAATTTCGGAGGGGGATTTGTGTTTTTTGTTCAGATTAATTACAACATTTCTATCTTCCACCGTTGTCGCCTTACCTTTATGCCCCATTTCACTTATGAACGCTTACCACAACTTCGAGCAACTGCTTCGAACACAACATGAATACAACTGCTGTGTGGTGGGGGCGTAAAGCATGGATCCAACCATTGCTCGTTTGGGTAAATTTGAAAACTTATGTGGTCCTGGAACCGCAGAATAAATACAGTATGGATTGTGTGGTAAATTCATGAATAATGATATTTTAAATGTTTCTGAGACACACAATAGTAATGTTTATATATATAGAGATTCAAGTTGTGTATAACAAATACACTGAGGTCACAAAAGTCATTGACTAGTGATATGCACTTATACAGATGGGGATAGTATCGCATATACAAGGTAGAAAAGAGAAGTACGTTGGCGGAGCTGTCAATTGACTCAGGCGATGCAAGTGGAATGCTTGACCCGCCAGGGTACCCGAGAGTGCTAACACGCTGCTTCCTGGACTCGGGTAGGCGCGCCAGCCGCGGATCGAATCCGCCCGGCGGATTAACGACGAGGGCCGATGTGCCGGCCAGACGATGTGGTTTTTAGGCACTAGGTGAATACCGGACTGGTCCCCATGTTTCGCCTCAGTTAACCGGCTCGCAGTAGTTTGAACACATTCGCACTATTCCAAGGATTACACTCGACGCAGACAGTTGGGGTACACTAAATCCGTCCCGGGGCGTACGGGGTGGCGGCAGGAAGGGCATCCGGCCATCCCTTGAACATTAAGCCGGCCGGAGTGGCCGAGCGGTTAAAGGCGCTACAGTCTGGAACCGCACGACCGCTACGGTCGCAGGTTCGAATCCCGCCTCGGGCATGGATGTGTGTGATGTCCTTAGGTTAGTTAGGTTTAAGTAGTTCTAAGTTCTAGGGGACTTACGACCACAGCAGTTGAGTCCCATAGTGCTCAGAGCTATTTGAACCTTGAACATTAACATGTCAAATCCGATTAACGATGGCTGACCCTGCGTAACTGCGGGACAAGGCTCAAGCAATAGAATTCATGTGGAATGCTTTCCGAAGTGATGATCGCCGCTCGGCGTTAATTAAAAGACTGTATATGCGGAATGGTCTCTGGAGTTAGACACGTGGGACATTCCATTTCGGAAATCATTAGGGAATTCAATATTCAGAAATCCATAGTGCCAAGAGTGTGCCAAGAATACCACATTTCAAGCATTACCTACAGCAACGGACAACGCAGTGCCCGACGGCCTTCACTTAACGACCGAGAGCGGCTGCGTTTACATAGAGGCGTCAGTGCTAACAGACAAGCATCACTGCTGTAAATAACTGCAGAAATCAATGTGGGACGTACGACTCACGTATCCGTTAAGACAGTGTGGCGAAATGTGGCGTTATTGGGTTATGGCAGCAAACAACGGACTCAAGCGCCTTTACTAACAGCATGACATCGTCTGCTGAGCTCGAGACCGTATCGAGTCCACCCCAGGTAACTGGGAAACCTCATCCTGGTGAAATGATGTCAGATTTCAGTTGGTAAGAGCTGATGGTAGGGTTCGAGGGTGGTGCAGACCACACGAAGCCGTGGATCCAAACTGTCAACAAGGTACTGTGCAAGCTAGTGGTGGCTCCATAATGGCGTGGGCTGTGTTTACATGGAATGGACTGCGTCCTCTGGTCCAGTTGAATCGATTACAGACTGGAAATGGTTTGCTCAGTTACCTCGACACCACTTGCAGCCGTTGATGTTTATCAAGCTCCCAGTCAGTAATGGAACTTTTATAGATCACAACGCGCTATGTTACCGGACCATAATCGTTCGCGACTGGTTTGAAGAAGATTCTAGACAATTCAAGCGAATGATTTGGCCAACCTTATCGCCTGAGATAAATCCCATAGAAAATATATAGGACATAATCGAGAGGTCAGTTCTGGACAAAATCCTGCACCGGCAACTCTTTAGCAATTACGAGCGGCTGTAGAGGCAGAATGGCTCAATATTTCTGCATGGGACTTCCAAAGACTTTTTGAGTCCATGCCACGTCGAGTTGCTACGCTACTCACGGCAAAAGGATGTCGCACGATATTAGGAGGTATCCGATGACATGCATAACCTCAGTACATAACGTAAAGTACGAGTATTATATTATTCCAATACTTCTGTCGGTCTATGTAGGTTGAGACTGCTGCTGAGCGAATGGCTGCAAATTTCCGTGAAAAATGTCAGTGATATTACAGTGTCGGTAGGTCATGCAGCCAGCCACAACGCCTACAACAGAGAAGCCACAGGCGGTTGCCGAGAGGTAGCGTCACAAGCTGTGTACAGTACAGTACAGTACGTGCCACACAATGGCAGCGCATCACTGGCCCGCGGCTACTATGAAGCAGCGGCCATACACGGTCAACTACAAGGGGAGATACTGCGTGCTCTTGTGGGCTAGCAGACGCGTCCCACACTCTGCGTCAATACAGAAGCAGCCGCTAGTTGGCACTAGGCACCAGCACTACCCTTTCTACACATCCACCTTCTCAACCATGTACTAACGTTCTCTCCTTTAGGAAAGATCTGAAGGGTATCCAAAAGAAACCGAACTTATACGAGGGTCACTCCAAAAGAAACAAACACTATTTTTGTTTTTTAAATCCATGCTTTATTGTACATGTTTGAAAGTTTTACAGCGTGTAGATACATCCTTTAGGAACAATATTTGCATTTCTCCACATAATTTCCATCCCTCTCAACTGACTTACGCCATCTTGGAACCAGCGCCTGTATACCTGCACGGTAAAATTCTGGACCAACCTGTTGGAGCCACTGTTTGGCAGCGTGCACAGGGGAGTCATCATCTTCAAATCTTGTTCCATGAAGAGAGTCTTTCAGTTTCCCAAAGAGATGACAGTCACATGGAGCCTGGTCAGGACCGTAAGGCGAGTGTTACAGTGTTGTCCATCCGAGTTTTGTG
Source organism: Schistocerca americana (assembly GCF_021461395.2). NCBI lineage: Eukaryota > Metazoa > Arthropoda > Insecta > Orthoptera > Acrididae > Schistocerca > Schistocerca americana. The sequence goes on along the minus strand of NC_060119.1, from coordinate 217,114,221 downwards.
ATCGCTTCCGTGGTTTTTGACTAACATGTGGCCGTGTATTGTCGTGCAACAGCAAAACATCCTGTTTTTGCCGATGTGGTAGAACATGACTCATTCAAGCTTGAAGTTTCTTCAGTGTCATCACATACGCATCAGAATTTATGGTGGTTCCATTTGGCATGATGTCCACGAGCAAGAGTCCTTCGGAATCGAAAAACACCGTAGCCATAACTTTTACAGGAGAAGGTGTGGTTTTGAATTTTTTTTCTTGGGTGAATTTTCATGATGCCACTCCATTGATTGCCTCTTCGTCTCTGGTGAAAAATGATGGAGCCATGTTTCATCACCTGTCACAATTCTTCCAAGAAATTCATCTCCACCATTCTCGTACCGTTCCAAACGTTCGCTGCATACCGTTTTTCTTGTTTCTTTGTGAGCCACTGTCAACATCCTGAGGACCCACCTGGCACAAACCTTTTTTAACGCTAACACTTTCAGTATTCTGCAAACACTTCCTTCGCCTATCCCATCGTAGCGTGACAATTCGTTCACTGTGATGCGTTTGTCAGCAGTCACCAATTCGTTAACTCTCTGCACATTGGAGTGTGTGCAGTACGAGGTCTGCCGCTGCGAGGACAATCCTCAATATTGCCGTGTCCGCTTTGATCACGCAACCTGCTTGCCCACCGACTAACTGTACTGCGATCAACAGCGGCAACTCCACACACCTTTCTCAACCTCTTGTGGATGTTTCCCACTGTCTCATTTACACAGCACAGGAATTCTATGACAGCACTTTGCTTCTAACGAACGTCAAGTGTAGCAGCCATCTTGAAGACATGCTGTGACGGCGCCACTCACGGGAACAGGTTGAACTAAGTTTGAAAACAAGCGGGAAGGCTGTATCTAAACGCTGTAAAACTTTCACACACGGAAAATGATAACTGTATTTTTACAAAAATAGTGCGCATTTCTTTGGGAGTGACCCTCGTACTTTTTTAATTTGCACTGTCTGACTCTGTAGAGGAGGAGGGAATGAAATACAGCTTCATGGTTTGAGTAGGTATGTGACATTATCTCAGTGACTGCAGAATCTTGCCGAATTTTCAAAGAAGTTGGCAGTATGAACCCGCTTATCACTGTAACTTGCCATCCCATCCGGCCTGGATGCGTGCACTGCCTCGTTTGGAAAAGGTATCCCGAGGCAAACTGGCTCACAATTGTGCTAACTAGTTCTTGATGTCCTGCTTACTGGTACCGAGATAGAGCTGATGTCATAGCTGGTCTCACTGATGTTCTATTGGGAACAGATCTATGCATCTTGCTGGCCACAGGAGTTCCTCAACATCACTCAATTATGAAACTTCCTGGCAGATTAAAACTGTATGCCGGACCGAGACTCGAACTCGGGACCTTTGCCTTTCGCGGACAAGTGCTCTACCAACTGAGCTACCCTTGCACGACTCACGCCCCCTCCTCACAGCTTCACTTCAGTATCTCCTCTCCTACCTTCCAAACTTTACAGAAGCTCTCCTGCGAACCAGAACTAGCACTCCTGAAAGAAAGGATTTTGCGGAGACATGGCTTAGCCACAGCCTGGGGGATGTTTCCAGAACGAGATTTTCACTCTGCAGCGGAGTGTGCGCTGATATGAAACTTCCTGGCAGATTAAAACTGTGTGCCGGACCGAAACTCGAACTCGGGACCTTTGCGTTTCGCGGGAAAGTGCTCTACCATCTGAGCTACCCAAGCACGACTCGCGCCCCGTCCTCACAGCTTTAGTTCTGCCAGTACCTCGTCTCCTACCTTCGAGACTTTACAGAAGCTCTCCTCTGTTTCAGGAGTGCTAGTTCTGCAAGGTTCGCGGGAGAGCTTCTGTAAAGTGTGGAAAGTAGGAGACGAGGTACTGGGAGAAGTAAAGCTGTGAGGGCGGGGCGTGAGTCGTGCTTCGGTAGCTCAGACGGTAGAGCACTTTCCCGCGAAACGCAAAGGTCCCGAGTTCGAGTCTCGGTCCGGCACACAGTTTTAATCTGCCAGGAAGTTTCATATCAGCGCACACTCCGCTGCAGAGTGAAAATCTCATCACTCAATTATGTCATACTGTGGTATTATCCAGATATCACATCAAAGTCATCAAAGCACATCGATACCACAGGCATTAGCAATATCTCGCTGCAGTCCACACTGACGACTGGGGGTGGCTGAAGAAGGGACGCCTCTCCTCTCCTCACAGCAGCACCGTCGTACGGAGGTTAATATACAGCCAAGCCTGGAAGCGCTCTATTCAGTTCGTGACCTCAGCGGAAGCAGTCTACATCATCGAGCACGTCTCAGATGGATATGTACTTTTATGAATTTTGAACATTTTCCGTCAAGAGAAGAGTTCGATTGTGTGCGTCAATGACATTTTAAATATTCAAGCAACCCGTATCAAGTTATGTGAAACTTTTTTTTTTCATTCATGTCATAAAGTGAACTAACATTTGATATCTTGTAATCGTAAAAATCCAACTCCCAGATCAAAGATCCCAGAATTATCGCCGAACGATTGTAGTTCTGGCACACATATCGTGGTGCCATTGTTCAACATAACAATACTCGTCCACAGAACGAGTATTGTTCTGTTGAAAAATGCCACCACGATATTGTTTGATGAGAGGAAACACATGAAGACCCAATACGTTCGTTGTGTAGTCAGAGTTCCTTCAATCACTACCAGCCGTGACCTCAAGTCATACCAGATGGCTCCCCACACAATAAGGGCAGGAGTAATACCGCAGCGCTTCGTCAGAACACTGGAACAACGGTACGTCTCATCATGTCGCCGTCTTATTCGCCGCCGTGCGGGATTAGCCGAGCGGCTTAAGGCGCTGCAGTCATGGACTGTGCGGCTGGTCCTGGCGGAGGTTCGAGTCCTCCCTCGGGCATGGGTGTGTGTGAGTGTCCTTAGGATAATTTAGGTTAAGTAGTGTGTAAGCTTAGGGACTGATGACCTTTGCAGTTAAGTCCCATAAGATTTCACACACATCTGAACATTTTTTTTCTTATTCGCCAAAGATGGTCATCGTGTGCAGTTCAGAAACGCGGTTCGTTGCTGAGCATACTGTGACGCTATTCATCAGCGGTCCACACTTCCTTGAAGTGGTCCACACTTCCTTGAAGTGGCACCACTCCAAACGCAGCCGTTTGTGTTGTGGTGTTAACAGCAACCTAAACAGTGAAGGACAATTCCCTAGTCCGACTGCTACAAGTCTCCCACTAATGGTGCGGGACGGGGACAGAATGCAGCACAGAGTCCATTACTCGGACGGCAGACGTATATCTGTAGGGCCTACGACGTGTTTAGTGCACAATACGGCTGTCCTCGCCTGTGGCCGTCACGCGTGGGCGACCAGAACTTTGCGGACGAGTACGCCCGCCCTCGCGCTCGACAACGGGTGACTGTCACATGTGAATGCCGCACATATTAGCATATTCCGCAGAGAGACCAGTTGGCCAGATGCTGCCTACCAAGAGAACCATTTCCACTGCTGTCACCGTCTCGCATAGAACTTGTTCGATAATTTTCCTATTGAACAGTCACACCCATCTTGTGCTCTCGACAGTCCTGCAAAAATAATCGATTATTTCAATATTTCTACAGCACTTCCATGTCATTTGCTCCACTATCTCGACCTTCACTACCTCGCCGCGTGCCCACTTCTCTCGACGTCCCAGGCCACTAAGTTCAAAAATGGTTCAAATGGCTCTGAGCACTATGGGACTCAACATCTTAGGTCATAAGTCCCCTAGCACTTAGAACGACTTAAACCTAACTAACCTAAGGACATCACACACACCCAGGCCCGAGGCAGGATTCGAACCTGCGACCGTAGCAGCCTCGCGGTTCCGGACTGCAGCGCCAGAACCGCACGGCCACCGCGGCCGGCAGGCCACTAAGTCTGTGATGTGGTGAATTACGCCGGCATCGCGTCCAGTGGTTTCTCGTCACTATCGCTTCCTATGCTTATCACCGATTACACCACAGTGGTTCACGTGATTTGTCAGTGGCTGACACACTGTTCCAAGTTATATCGTTTACGTACTGGTGCTTTTTTTTCGTCAAACCGCTGTATAAAACTGTCGCTGAGGGTTAAATAATGATTTTCTTGTACAAAATGGTATCAAGAATCCTGTTTTCTCACTGCGTTTATCTATGGGTGGTTCCTTTACTTGCCAACAATATTTTATTATTTACGGTCAGTACTATTTTATGAACAAACGTATAAACAGAATTCTCCGTAGAGCAAACCTGGTGGAACTCAAACTCTGAAATACCAAGTAAATTGTTCCTGCTCAAGTGTGAGACCACTCTTGATTATTGTATTGTATTCTATGGAACTGGGGACCTAGAAACGACGGAGAGGCTTCGACCCCGCCGTAGCCTTCAGTGGTTCAGAACCCCACAACAGGCTATAACAGTCCGCTCACCCCACCGCCGCTCCACACCACATTGTGCGCTTCGGCCCCCAGTGAACACCCCCACCCCCCACCCCCCACTCCCCACCCCCCCGCCCGCCACCGAACATCTCATACCAGACGAGTGTAACACCAGTGTGTGTACGTGTACGTGGAGAAAGTGCTTGCGCAGCAATCACCGATATATTGTAATTGATGCAGAATAAGGGGAACCAGCCCGCATCCGCCGAGGCAGATGGAAAACCGCCTAAAAACCATCCACAGGCTTGCCGGCACACCTGACCTCGACTCTAATCCGCTAGGCAGATGTGTCCGAGGATCGGCACGCCTTTCCGCTCGGAAAGCAGTTAGTTAGACCACACGGCTAACCGGGCGGGCCACTCTTGAGTACATTACTTTTTCCAATGTTTTGGAAAACCATGGCAGTAAGGACAACAGATGTTGAAGTCTATCTTGTCACTTCGTAATGGGTAGACATCACAAAGGGAGTCCCGTAGGATTCAATTTTGGACCCACTCGTATTCCTTACCTATGTAAACGATATACATCCTGTTGAATGGTAATTCTGCAGACAGGACTGGTACTTCTGCAGACGGCGCTAGCGTTATAAAATTCCCTTACAGAGAAAGCAGCAGAAGAGATCCCTGTTAAGTTTTCCTAAGAACTATTAACTGGTTCCGAGAAAATGGACTCTCGCTAAATTCTGAAGAAAAAATCACACTCTTTCCAGTTCTGTATAACATACAGAGTCATACCAACAACGATGCAGTACCTGAGCAAGAGTCAGTAAATACGGTAGAATGCTGCAAATGTTTGGTTCTGCATATTGACGAAAACTGCAAGAAGCATATTACTGCTGTGGTGTCACCGCCAGACACCACACTTGCTAGGTGGTAGTTTTAAATCGGCCGCGGTCCATTAGTACATGTCGGACCCGCGTGTCGCCACTGTGTGATCGCAGACCGAGCGCCACCACAAGGCAGGTCTCGAGATACGGACTAGCACTCGCCCCAGTTGTACGGACGACGTAGCTAGCGATGCACACTGACGAAGCCTCGCTCATTTGCAGAGCAGATAGTTAGAATTGCCTTCAGCTAAGTCAATGGCTACGACCTAGCAAGGAGCCATTAGTAACATTGCATGTATCTAAAGAGTCTCACTTGTATCGCCACAATCTCCAGATGTACCAAAAGGATGGATTAAAGTTAAGTATTCCAGAAGCTACGTACTTTTCTTTATAGCATTCATTACGTATCCTGTTTCAGACCTCACGCCATCCTGCTTTAACTTAGCGCGTGCCTTTCGGCTTCCTCTCATTGTGTCTAGGCTGTCTTGTCTAGACACAACAACTGCTCTTCTCGAACAATTAATTTCAGCTTCTTTTGTTCTTCGTGTAATTGCTAATCTTGGCAACAAGGGAATTAACTTAGTAACGTATTTTGCGTATTTTCATTCAATAATACGTTAGGGAATATGAAGGCTATTATGGAAGAAAGATCCGATCGGTCGCTTAATGGAAGCCACAGTGGAAATCAAAAACGTTTTATTTGCAACAGTTAACTAACTATACCAACTACTTCTCTCTATAGTCGCCGCTATGATTTAGACGTCTGTTCTAGCGTTGTACCAACTTTCGAAAAACCTCGTCATAGACGGCAGCCGCCCGTGCTTCCCTCAATTCTCCATCTTGTTCTACAGCTCGTAGTCCGTGCCAGAATGTTGTCTTCATCGCCAACGGTTCGTGTGAGCAGAAATGAAACTCAGGGGGAGCCAATTACTGGCTGTCTTATAGGTCATCAAACAAAAAAATGGTTCAAATGGCTCTGAGCACTATGGGACTCAACTGCTGAGGTCATTAGTCCCCTAGAACTTAGAACTAGTTAAACTTAACTAACCTAAGGACATCACAAACATCCATGCCCGAGGCAGGATTCGAACCTGCGACCGTAGCGGTCTTGCGGTTCCAGACTGCAGCGCCTTTAACCGCACGGCCACACCGGCCGGCGGTCATCAAACACTTCCTATCTAAAATGTTGCACGATCATCTTTATTGCCCCTTAAGACTGCGCCAATAATTGTCATGAAGAAGGAAACGCATGACAGTTATGTTTTGTGGGCTACACGGCATCAGCCGAAATCTCTCCCCAGGCCTTCATAGTGGCCGGGAAACACTGTTTATCTAAGCATCTTTACGTGCTCACTGTGCGCTCAGCACTGAAACGAGCGACGTAATGCGATCAACGGGCACACTAGAGGCACTGCGGAACACATCTGTGCAGCGCTTCATCGGATTTTCGCTGTGGTTTCCATTTCGCGACTGATAGGACAGTACTTTCCGAATCGCTCTCGTAATTATCTGGGGTAACGTATCACTTGCAAGGAAAGTACTGACTGAACAGAAGTGAGCAGCAAGAACAAGACGTGGCGTGGAGTGGCAACTTATCAAGTCTGCCACGAGGTTGACCAAATGGTTCAAATGGCTCTGAGCACTATGGGACTTAACTTCTGAGGTCATCAGTCGCCTAGAACTTAGAACTAATTAAACCTAACTAACCTAAGGACATCACACACATCCATGCCCGAGGCACGATTCGAACCTGCGACCGTAGCGGTCGCTCGGCTCCAGACTGTAGCGCCTAGAACAGCACGGTCACTCGGGCCGGCGAGGTCGACCGGCTGCCTGGCTAGCTATCACTCGAAGACAATCACTCAAGGTGATGCTGACATTCAAATTGTCAAACTTGCTATCAGCAGGCCATAGCTGTTATTCTTTGAATGCTCCTATTAGCTTGCAAAATACACTATTGGCCATTAAAATTGCTACACCACGAAGATGACACGCTGCAGACGCAAAATTTAACCGACAGGAAGAAGATGTTGTGATATGCAAAATGATTATCTTTTCAAGGCATTAACACAAGGCTGGCGCCGGTGGCGACACCTATCACCTGCTGACATGAGGAAAGTTTCCAACCAATTTCTCACACACAAACAGCAGTTGACCGGCGTTGCCTGGTGAAACGTTGTGATGCCTCGTGTAAGGAGGAGAAATGCGTACCATCACGTTTCCGACTTTGATAAAGGTCGGATTGTAGCCTATCGCGATTGCGGTTTATCGCATCGCGACATTTCTGCTCGCGTTGGTCGAGATCCAATGACTGTTAGCAGAATATGGAACCGGTGTGTTGAGGAGGGACGCCGTGCTGGATCCCAACGGCCTCTTATCACTAGCAGTCGCGATGACAGGCATCTTATCCGCATGGCTGTAACGGATCGTGCAGTCACGTATCGATCCCTGAGTCAACAGATGGGGACATTTACAAGACAACAACCATCTACACCAACAGTTCGACGACGTTTGCAGCAGCATGGACTTTCAGCTCGGAGACCATTGCTGCGGTTACCCTTGACGCTGCATCACAGACAGGAGCGCCTGCGATGGTGTACTCAACGACGAACCTGGGTGCACGAATGGCAAAACGTCATTTTTTCAGATGGATCTAGGTTCTGTTTACAGCATCATGATGGACGCATACGTGTTTGGCGACATCGCGGTGAACCCACATTGGAAGCGTGTATTCGTCATCACCATACTGGCGTATCACCCGGCGTGATGGTATGGGGTGCCATTGGTTACACGTCTCGGTCCCCTCTTGTTCGCACTGACGGCACTTTGAACAGTGGACGTTACATTTCGGATGTGTTACGATCCGTGGCTCTATCCTTAATTCGATCCCTGCGAAACCCTACATTTCAACAGGATAATGCGCGAACGCATGTTGCAGATCCTGTACGGGCCTTTCTGGATACAGAAAATGTTCGACTGCTGCCCTGGCCAGCACATTCTCCAGATCTCTCACCAACTGAAAAAATCTGGTGAATGGTGGCCCAGCAACTGCCTCGTCACAATACGCCAGTCACTACTCTTGATGAACTATGGTATCGTGTTGAAGCTGCATGGGCAGCTGTACCTGTACACGCCATCCAAGCTGTGTTTGACTCAATGCCCAGGCGTTTCAAGGTCGTTATTACGGCCAGAGGTGGTTGTTCTGGGTACTGATTTCTCAGGATCAATGCACCCAAATTGCGTGAAAATGTAATCACATGTCAGTTCTAGTATAATATATGTGTCCAATGAATACCCGTTTATCATCTGCATTTCTTCTTGGTGCAGCAATTTTAATGGCCAGTAGTGTACAGTGGGCCACCAAAGTGGTGAATCGCTTATGGAGAAACATTACCAAATACGAAGACACGCAGGCCATTTTGCAGAAACATACTGCTGCGCAACTATCGTATCAGACGTGCTGTGGAGGCAGTGGTTACATTTCTTGCGCTGCTGGCCACTGGTACGAATATGGCGGCGCGGCGCTGCGCTGCGCCCCGTGCTGCAGATTTACGCGTTCTCCGGTGTCGTTTAACAGGGAATATTGGGCCCTGAATTTACGGCACGGCTGCGTCCCCCCACCTGCCCGGCGCGCTTAGCGGCTCTCCTGCGAAAAACCGTCGCTGTGGCTGCCGGCCGCAGTATTTCAGCCCACCGGCCAACACGAGCCTCCCTTCCCGCTTCGTGTCCCGCAGAGTCACACATTGTCCGCTCTGCCTGCGTGTAACTCTGCGATGAGCAGCAACTCGCAAAAGAAACATTACATCACCCGGGGGAGTACGTTGCTTTGTACGAGTGCCGCAGCACTTCTATGCCAGCTCGGAAATTAATTAGGAGTACTTGACGGAGAAGAACTCGTAGCTCGTTGAGGTACCTACCGCGCTGCTGGTCCGTACGTATTATAAAAATGGACGTACGTATATCTTAATGTTTCAAATCTGCTTCTGAACCACTCAACCGAATACAAACAAACTTAGTACACATATCGCTTACTGTCTGGAAATTAAAGCTGTGAGGTAAGAACTACCTAGGAGAGAGGGGGGGGGGGGCTGAAAAAGATGTGTAAACAACATAATAAGAAAGATGTTAGACTGTGCGCTGCAGTATTTGCGTTGTTAGTAGTGTTAGTGTCTTTACTTGCCATTGGACACTTCTACTGGTACCTCGACGTAGGGTTGAAATGCAAACACCGATGTGCGTTACTGTTGTAGACGGTCTGGACAAGATGAGCAGGGCTGTGCTCGTAAAGCTGCTGTATTAAAATTATAGCAGTAGTGCTACTTTATTAAAATAACAGCAGAAGTGCTTCTGTACTTCGCGGGTATCGACTCATTAAAGGAATACGGAGAGACCCCTTTCCCACACCAGGGATGAGGAACGGAGTTTGGAAGTCTGAATTATCTGAAGATTTTGGAATTGCTCTTGGCAGAGGTCTGCGACTAATTGCGCTACAAATCGCTGAAGTTACTACTGCCAAAAAGAAAAAGAAAGGAATACAACCAAACTTGATACACATATCCCTTATTGCCTGGAAATTATTGCTGTGGGGTAAGGACCACCTACCGTTCAAAGGAGTGGGTGGGGGAGGGGGCAGGGGAAGGGGGGGTGGCTGAAAAAGATGTGTAAACAACTTAATAAGAATGATGTTAGACTGTGCACTGCTGTATTTGCGTTGTTAGTAGTGTTAGTGTCATTACTTGCCGTTAGGCACCGCTACTGGTACCTCGACATAGTGTTGAAACACAAGCACCAGTGTGTGTTACTGTTGCAGATGGTCTCGACAAGATGAGCAGCACTGTACTCGTAAAGCTGCTGTATTAAAATAATAGCAGGAGTGCCACTTTATTAAAATAGCAGCAGTAGCGCTTCTGTTGTTGTTGTTTTTGGTTGGGTTGTTTTTGGGGGAGGAGACCAACAGCGAGGTCATCGGTCTGATTGGATCAGGAAAGGACGGGGAAGGAAGTTGGCCATGCACTCTCGAAGGAACCATCCTGGCATTTGCCTCTAGTGATTTAGTGAAACCATGGAAAACCTAAATCAGGATGGCCAGACATGGGATTCAACCATCGACCTCCCGAATGCTAGTCCAGTGAGCTAGCCATAGCATCACCTCGCTCAGTAGTGCTTCTGTTCTTCGCAGGTGTCGACCCATTATAGGAATACGGAGAGGCCCCTTTCCTGCCCCAGGGAAGAAGAACGGGATTCAGAAGTCTGAATTATCTGGTGCTTTGGGAATTGCTCTTGGCAGAGATCGACGAGTAATTGCGCTACAAATCGCTGAAGTTACTACTGCCAAAATGAAAAAGAAAGGAAGATTAGCTTTAAAGTCCTGTTGTGATTTCCCTAAATCGCCTCAGGTAAATTCCTGGATGGTTCCTTTGAAAGGGCTCGTCCGACTTCCTTCCCACTCTTCCCTAATCCGGTGGGACCAATAACTTCGCTGTTTGGCCTCCTCCCACAGACCAACCAACCAACCAACCAAAGTCCGTCGACGTCGAGTCATTAGCGACGAAGCACAAGCTCGGATTGTGTGAAGAATGGGAAAGGAAATCGGTGGTGCCCTTGCACAGGAACGATCCCGGAGTTTGCCTGGAGATGTTTATGGAAACCAGGGTAAAACTACATCTAAATGGCTGGTCGCGGATGTGAGCCGTCATCCTCCTGAATGCGAGCTCAGTGTGCTAACCACTCGTCACCTCGCTGGGTTTACCACTGCCGTGGCTGAGGATGCTGGACGGAATGTGCAGTCTCCAAGCAGTGCACGGGCTGTGTCACGAGAGCTGAACATACCATGGTTCACAGTTCACAAAATGCAGCGAAAAGTTGTGACATGGTATCCGTAAAAAATTCACACTACTCGCCAACTTTTGCCAGGTGACGCAGCCATTCGCTTAGACTTATTTCTTGCGATTCTTCAACGGTTGACGTTGACGACATGTGGCTTTGCAACTTTTTGTGGATTGAAGAAGCGCGCTTTACACTCACTGGGGCAGTGATCACTCGAAATTGGCCGAGCGAGGTGGCGCAGTGGTTACACACTGGACTCGCATTCGGAAGGACGACGGTTCAATCCCGCGTCCGGCTATCCTGATTTAGGTTTTCCGTGATTTCCCTAATCACTCCAGGCAAATGCCGGGATGGTTCCTCTGAAAGGGCACGGCCGACTTCCTTCCCCATCCTTCCCCAATCCGATGAGACCGATGACCACGCTGTCTGGTCTCCTTCCCCAAACCAACCAACCAACTCGAAATTGTCGCGTTTGGGGATCATCACCCTCAACGAAGTTCAGAAAGAGCCCCTTGCGTAACGTCATTGTGTGACGTGGCTTCACAGCAAACTTCATGTTGGGCCATTTTTCTTTGAGAACCTCGGACCCCGAAGACCAACGACATGCAGCGTAAATGCCACACGCTACTGCGATCTGCTTCGCCAATATGTGATCCCTGCTCTGCGGGAGAGAGGTGCTTTTCATTCAATTGTTTTGATACACGATGGAGCTCAATCTCACATTGCTCGTGACGACACTCGGTTACTCCGTAACTCATTTGGAGAAAAGCGCAGCTGGTTCCAAACGGCGTGGCCACCGAGATCAGCAGATTTGAAAACTCTTGATTTCTGGCTGTGGGGTAGCTGAAGGACAGAGTTTATCAACGGGACGCTAGCACATGTTGGAGTTTGAAGATGAGTATAGCGATGGAGGTAGCAATCATCTCACCTGAGATGTTTCGGGCTGTGGTAGAGCAATATTACGCGCGGTTGCAGGCAGTAGTGGTTTAAGATAGTCGTCACATGGTAAGGAATTAACAACTGCCACCATCTCATGAGGAGAGTAAAACATGTTATTTCCCTTCCGCATGTACTTACAAGCGTTTTCACAATGTTTCATTGTCTTACGATCGCCCGTTGCTCTTAGGGGCTCTTTCAAGTAGCGAAACTTTAGTGATAACTACTCTGTGTATCATTTGTTATTCTCCTAGCTCGTCGGAGAATGTACGAAAAGATTCAATAGTGAACCAAGCGAAAGAAGGTCATAACTTCGTCAACATTATGTTTCCTCCAAGATTAGCAGTGTACTATCAGCGTCAACCACGAAACCTAACCAGTGGGTACTTGCTCTGCCCCCGTGCAATTGCTGATGATCGTTCCCATAAATAAAAACCTTTCCATATAATCTAAACGGCTGAAACAATTACTCGCTCATCCACTCGGAGTTGTAGGATGCTTCTCCAGCGGCTTCAAGGAGTACAAAAAATTTGATTTTCAGTATTTCAAATAATTACTGACCGTATTTAAAAATTTGAAATGCTGCAATAGTTTACTTATTAAGAGGTAAAATAATATGTTACAGGATTAACACAAAAAGTCATGTGTTAAGGTTAGAAAGTCTGTACATTTCTGGAGGGTGCATAACTCAGGGCACGCAAATTACCCACATTATACTCATCCAGTGCTTGGAATGAGACAACTTAACGACTTCCAACAAGCTTTACACGTAATTTCAAATCTTTCCGAATTTTTTTCTCGCTGGCACTCCTCGCACACTAATGAAAGGAAAAAAATTCACCGCTTACTACATTTTCGCTCTTCGTGCAGTACAGCTTCAGCACAGACATAACGTGTAACTTATTACTTCTTTATAACTAAACCTATTCGCTGCTCATTTTGCAGACGGCATCCACATATACCACTGATAATGCCTGCGTAATTATATCCCTGTACGACATATAGCTCAGCAGATGTGACGTTTTCAACATTGCGATACGCCGGCCGGAGTGGCCGAGCGGTTCTAGGCGCTACAGTCTGAAGCCGAGCGACCGCTACGGTCGCAGGTTCGAATCGTGCCTCGGGCATGGATGTGTGTGATGTCCTTAGGTTAGTTAGGTTTAATTAGTTCTAAGTTCTAGGCGGCTGATGACCTCAGAAGTTAAGTCGCATAGTGGTCAGAGCCATCTGAACCATTGCGATACGTGAGAAACTAGATTTTCTTAAAACGGAGCACAGTTTCACGGAAAAATATAAACAGTTCGCTACATCGATTGTATAAATGTTTCTAGAATTTAAAAAAAGTCTTGGAATATAGCTCTCAAATGTGGCTACCATATCTGCACGACAACAAAGTAGGGTACAGTGCTATTTCCTAGATGTGCCTGCAAAAAGAGAAAAAACTTTCTTGTACGAAGCTAATAAATCCTAAATAATTAGTGTTTAGTGTCTTCAGTTATAAAGGTTTTGCTTTCTTATCGTCATATATTTAGCACATTAACTCATTTTAAAGTAACCAGACGTTTGAAACTATTTCATACATGGGTGTTCGATTCTTTAAGGAATAGAAAGGAGAGGGGGGAGGAGATGTTACTGGTTACCGCCAAACCATTTGCGGAAAACAAAAAATGGAAATTTAATTTACAAATTATTCATTCTGTCTGTGGATATTGAAAAATCAGCGTATATATTATATATTTATGCATGACATCCGTATGTCCTCAAATTGAAACTATTTCACACCTAGAGGCAGTCAGTCTCTCACTGCTTAGCTACCACTGCAAGGAATTAATTACATTCAAAATATGTTTTCCTAATTTGCCTCTTATTTCCTGCTCGTTGTCTAAGATCGGTTATTTGCAAACGAAAACTTCTTCGCCTTTTCCGTTATTTATTAGCATCTGGACAGCTTTTCGCTACACAGCTTCTACAGATAATTTGTTATGAAACTCATTGCAGTGTCAGTTGCACACCTGACTGGCTTTCCGAGAACTGAAATAATCCAAAGTTTTCTTCTTCATCTCATGATCCCAAATGTCAAACGGACACACTGCAAGCTCGATTTCGATTAAAAATATATTTAGCTACCCCGGTACCTTCTCCCTAGGCACACACAATCCGACTCGGGGAAGTTGACGCGCATAATTCTCAGTAACGCTCATCCGCTTCGCCCCCCAGGGGAACAGCGGCGACGCGAATTTGAGGCGGAATAATGCAGAAGTTGAGAAAGCGCGGCGCGGAGTTTGTCGCGCGGCGCGGCAGCGTGGGAGGAGGTTGGAGGCTGGTGGCGGGTGGCAGGTGGCAGGTGGCCTTAACGGCCCGGTTACACGCCTCACTGAGTCGGCGGAAACCGCCGGGGAGGAGTCGTGCATGCCCTGCGTTTTCCCGGCTCTGGCTACTCACAGCGCTGTGGGGACCGGCAGTTTAGTATAAGGCAGCAACAAAGGTTAGGCTTTAACGTCGCCATTACGCCGAGGTCATTAAGAACAGGCCGCGAGCTCGGACTGAGCCAAGAATACGGACGGAAATACGTTGCTCGAAAGAAGTACGGGAACAAGCACAATTAGTATAACCTTGTATCTCAGTGTATATTTGAGCTAAAGCTATAGGAATGTCCGATTGTTACGTGGAAAGAAAATAAATTAATTCGACACCGCCTCACCACGACCTACTTTCAATACAATAATAACTATTATGAAATGATTCACGGGTGGCTATGGGTAGTCCTCTTAGTCCTGATGTGGCTAACTTATTTATGGAGACTTTTGAACAACGGGCGTTGCACACTGCCAATAAGAAAAGAGCCAGATGGTATCGCCATGTTGATAACACGTTCGTAGTATGGACACACGGAGCAGCGGAGTTGGATGCCTTCCTGAGACATTTAAACAGCATAAATCCGAAAATCCAATTTACCATGGAGACGGAAAGGAATGGACAATTTAATTTCCTGGATGTGTCTGTGATTAAACGACGGGACGGAACGTTGGGCCATAAGGTGTATAGAACGGCCACACATACTGATCGTTATCTACATAAAGATTCAAACCACCACCCTAGACAAAAAAGAGATGTAATGAAAACCTTGGTAGACAGAGCGTACAAAATTTGTGGACCCGTTTATTTAAAAGATGAGATTGAACATCTACTGTCAACTTTCGCGAAGAATGGCTATTCTAGCAAGGATATAGATCGAGCGCTCTAGGTAGAGAATCAGGAGCAACGACGAACAACAGTCGCCCAAGGGCAAAGTTTTTCTTCCGTTCATTAGTAAGGTCACAGATCGCATAGGGAAAGGTTGAAGCAAGTATGGGGTGGAAACTATTTTCAGACCCACCAGGAAAATAAAAATTTAAGATCGGAAAAGATGCACGACACCCTCTGGCTACACCGGAGGTATATAAAATTCCTTGTAGTTGTGGACAGGTTTATATCGGTACCACAAAGAGAAGTGTGAACACCCGTCTTGTTGAATTGCCGCCTCGGTCACACGGATAAATCGGCCGTAGCGGAACATGTTTACCAGGAAGGGTATCATGAAATAAAATTCAGTGAGACGAGCGTCATATCAAAAACGTCGCATTATTATGCACGCATGTATAGAGAGGCTATCGAGATTGATAAACACCGAAATAATTTTAACAGGAAAGACGAAGGTGTTAAACTGGATAAAATTTGGATGTCAGCGTTGCACCGCAAGCGTGACGACCGATTACTTTCAATCGAGAATGTTGGCATTGCCAGAGACAGTCTCATAGCCGAAGACACGTGAATGACAGTGGCGCCCTGTGTACTGCCTATGTAATCAGCGCTTCCCCGAGTTCTCTTCGCAGTTCGCCACTGTACCTCCGAGGATGTCTCCCGCAGTCGGAGACGAAACGTCGGGAGAGAGTTTTATACTTCGACCACGGCCTGTTAGCCCGGAAGTTTTAAGTGAAGACAATACCGGCCGTGAAAGCTTACATTGTATGAAAATAAATTAAAAAATAAAAACTAAACACGTAACTACGCTATGTTAAATCTACACTCCTGGAAACGGAAAAAAGAACACATTGACACCGGTGTGTCAGACCCACCATACTTGCTCCGGACACTGCGAGAGGGCTGTACAAGCAATGATCACACGCACGGCACAGCGGACACACCAGGAACCGCGGTGTTGGCCGTCGAATGGCGCTAGCTGCGCAGCATTTGTGCACCGCCGCCGTCAGTGTCAGCCAGTTTGCCGTGGCATACGGAGCTCCATCGCAGTCTTTAACACTGGTAGCATGCCGCGACAGCGTGGACGTGAACCGTATGTGCAGTTGACGGACTTTGAGCGAGGGCGTATAGTGGGCATGCGGGAGGCCGGGTGGACGTACCGCCGAATTGCTCAACACGTGGGGCGTGAGGTCTCCACAGTACATCGATGTTGACGCCAGTGGTCGGCGGAAGGTGCACGTGCCCGTCGACCTGGGACCGGACCGCAGCGACGCACGGATGCACGCCAAGACCGTAGGATCCTACGCAGTGCCGTAGGGGACCGCACCGCCACTTCCCAGCAAATTAGGGACACTGTTGCTCCTGGGGTATCGGCGAGGACCATTCGCAACCGTCTCCATGAAGCTGGGCTACGGTCCCGCACACCGTTAGGCCGTCTTCCGCTCACGCCCCAACATCGTGCAGCCCGCCTCCAGTGGTGTTGCGACAGGCGTGAATGGAGGGACGAATGGAGACGTGTCGTCTTCAGCGATGAGAGTCGCTTCTGCCTTGGTGCCAATGATGGTCGTATGCGTGTTTGGCGCCGTGCAGGTGAGCGCCACAATCAGGACTGCATACGACCGAGGCACACAGGGCCAACACCCGGCATCATGGTGTGGGGAGCGATCTCCTACACTGGCCTTACACCACTGGTGATCGTCGAGGGGACACTGAATAGTGCACGGTACATTCAAACCGTCATCGAACCCATCGTTGTACCATTCCTAGACCGGCAAGGGAACTTGCTGTTCCAACAGGACAATGCATGTCCGCATGTATCCCGTGCCACCCAACGTGCTCTAGAAGGTGTAAGTCAACTACCCTGGCCAGCAAGATCTCCGGATCTGTCCCCCATTGAGCATGTTTGGGACTGGATGAAGCGTCGTCTCACGCGGTCTGCACGTCCAGCACGAACGCTGGTCCAACTGAGGCGCCAGGTGGAAATGGCATGGCAAGCCATTCCACAGGACTACATCCAGCATCTCTACGATCGTCTCCATGGGAGAATAGCAGCCTGCATTGCTGCGAAAGGTGGATATGCACTGTACTAGTGCTGACATTGTGCATGCTCTGTTGCCTGTGTCTATGTGCCTGTGGTTCTG
This sequence comes from Schistocerca americana, assembly GCF_021461395.2. Lineage (NCBI taxonomy): Eukaryota > Metazoa > Arthropoda > Insecta > Orthoptera > Acrididae > Schistocerca > Schistocerca americana. The sequence continues at coordinate 217,096,794 of NC_060119.1, read as the reverse complement.
TCAGTGTGATCATGTGATGTATCTGACCCCAGGAATGTGTCAATAAAGTTTCCCCTTCCTGGGACAATGAATTCAGGGTGTTCTTATTTCAATTTCCAGGAGTGTATTTTGACACAGGTGATACGTGCGCTCTTATTGTACAGGAGATTTTCCCTTTCAAAGTAATGCCATCTATTGGCTGTGTTATGCATTACAGCATCAAGTAACTCCTCAGAAGGAAATGAGTGCCGGTCTTCCAATGTTCTCTAGTGAGGAACACAGATGACAGTTATCATTTGTGGACGCACTACAATCCAACGTGAAAGCCAATTTCTGCTTTGTCATAGCACTGAAAGACCATCTCCGAAGGGCCACTGTAGCCACTCTGCCCGATCAGACTGTAAGGAGCAGTATACAAGAAAGAACCTTAAGGCACAGACATGCTGTTCGAGTACCTCACCTTCAGTTCTGCCGTTTCCATGTTAATTGGCAACTTCGTCACTGGCGAATCGTGTTATTCACAGACGGGTTCCCATTTCGTATGACGCAAGGTGTTGGTCGTGTTCGTGTATGAAGACCCCGTGGTGAGCGGTACGTGCCGAACTTTGTGCAAGAAATATACAGATTCGACCAAGGTTCTGTGATCGTCTAAGGAGGTGTCCATGATGACAGACATACTGATCTTATCGTTGTCCATGGAAGCCTTACCGCCAGGAGTTCATAGAACACTACCTGTTGGATCATCTGGTGGCTGCTGCATTCGATGGCGGCGCTGAATGCATGATTGTGCCAGGGCCCATGTGGCTGGCGTCACCATGGATGCCTTGCGAAGGCTACGCAGAAGTAATGGAAAAGCCAGCAATGAGTCCCGACGTAAACCCCATCGAACATGTGTGGGACATCCTTGACAGAAGTTTTCGTGGTCGCCCTTTCCTATCATAGACTATTCAAGAACTGTCAAGAGCTCTCTTTGAGAAACGGGAACGGATACCACACACATGACGTCCGTAGACTCACGCGGATCATGCCACGCAGGTGTTAGACGGTTATCAACGCTCACGGAAGGCATACATGTTACTGAAGTTCTCAAAATCCATTGAAAAGCATCGAGTATGACGAGGTGAATGATTATTTCCATTTTACGAACTTGCAGCATGCTGGAATAGGTGTCGATCAGCAATTTCTGCTAATCAGTGAAACGAAAAACCAGTTAAAAGTTGCAAATTTCACTTTTTATGCAATTAATGACTATTTTCGCACTGGGATCCATTTCCAAATCATCGTAACACAGTGAAAATGATATTTCCGAAAACGCAAAAACCATGTAAAAAATGTTCAGACCAACGGTTACTGAGCATACAGATATCTCCAGCATTTGATTTGAAAATGGGTCCCGGTCGGAATATACTCAGCGAGTGAAAAAAAATGGAATTTGCAACTTTGGAGTTAATTTTTCGTTTAACAATTTCAGTTCCTGTTATGCTTCGTACGAACTCTTCGAACTAGTGCTTTCAGTTCTCTGAAGGACTGGCAGTACCTTGTATGGTGGTGCCTTTAGGCATGAATTCCAAATGCACCACACCTTGAACATCCCAAAAACCTGTATTGTCTGCTGATGGCATGAACTTGATGCTTTGTGCCCGAACTCCAGTGATGCTCCCTTGTTTTCCGGGTCAAAATGATGACCCCATCTGTCATCGCCTGTTCATCTCTCATCGTTTGTCACAATGGTGTTAAGGAATCCATCACTCTCGCGTTCAAAACGCAAAAGAAATTAGCAGCAGACGTCCTCTCTGGTCTGTTTCATGTCAGGATGCCTCATCCACCGTGCAGACATTTTCTTGTGCCGCAGTTTCTCAGTGATGCCCTGTACACACACGCTCTGGTGATATGCCGCACTTATCTGAGAGCTATGCCTGTGTTATCAGGGAATTCTGTCTCATGAGTTCATCAATCCGAATTCGACGAGTCTCGTCGGTTGCTGTACGCGGTTGCCCACTCCGAGCTGTCACATACTGTACATTCAGGTTATCACGGCCGTTTCCTTCATTAAGAGCACGAACGACCCAAAGTCGCACTAAACTAATGTTGATAGAAACTTCACCGTATACACCTTCGTCCTTCGACGGATATCAATTGGAAGCAAATTTTTTGTCGTTCGAAACTCGATTACAGGACGTAGTTTCTGACGCACTGTCGTATTTACCGGCATGTTACACCCTACAGTTCGGAGCCCTCTAGCAGCGACCGAATAATATGCGAGGGTCACTCCAAAAGAAATCCACATCGTTTTTGTAAAAATACAGTTTTCATTCTGTATGTGTGAAAGTTTTACAGTGTGTAGATACATCCTTCCCGCTTGTTTTCAAACTTAGTTCAACCTGTTCCCGTGAGTGGGGCAGTCACAGCATGTCTTCAAGATGGCTGCTACACTTGACATTCGTCAGAAGCAACGTGCTGCCGTAGAATTCCTGTGCTGTGAAAACGAGATAGTGGGACGTATCCACAAGAGGTTGGAAAAGGTGTATGGAGATGGTGCTGTCGATCGCAGTACAGTCAGTCGGTGGGCAAGCAGGTTACGTGATCAAAGCGGACACGGCAATATTGAGGATTGTCCTCGCAGCGACAGGCCTCGTACTGTACACACTCCAGACAATGCGCAGAGAGTGAACAAATTGGTGACTGCTGACAGACGCATCACAGTGAACGAATTGTCACGCTACATTGGGATAGGGGAAGGAAGTGTTTGGAGAATACTGAAAGTGTTGGCGTTAAAAAAGGTTTGTGCCAGGTGGGTTCCCAGGATGTTGACAGTGGCTCACAAAGAAACAAGAAAAACGGTATGCAGCGAACTTTTGGAACAGAATTGGGACAGATGATGAAACATGGCTCCATCATTTTCCACCAGAGACGAAGAAGGAATCAATGGAGTGGCCTCATGCAAATTCACCCAAGAAAAAAGATTCAAAACCACACCTTCTCCTGGGAAAGTTATGGCTACCGTGTTTTTCGATTCCGAAGGACTTTTGCTTGTGAACATCATGCCAAGTGGAACCACCATAAATTCTGATGCATATGTGACGACACTGAAGAAACTTCAAGCTCGACTGAGTCGTGTTCGACCACATCGGCAACAACAGGATGTTTTGCTGTTGCACGTCAACGCACGGCCACATGTCAGTCAAAAAACCTTGGAAGCGATCACAAAACTCGGATGGACAACACTGAAACACCCGCCTAACAGTCCTGACCTGGCTCCGTGTGACTATCATCTTTTTGGGAAACGACTCTCTTCGTGGAACAAGGTTTGAAGATGATGACTCCTTTGTGCACGCTGCCAAACAGTGGCTCCAACTGGTTGGTCCAGAATTTTACCATGCGGGTGTACAGGCGCTGGTTCCAAGCCGGCGTAAGGCAGTTGAGAGAGATGGAAATTATGTAGAGAAATGAAAATATTGTTCCTAAAGGATGTATCTACACACTGTAAAACTTTAAATCATGTAGAATAAAAGATGGATTTTTAAAAAAATTGTGAGCATTTCTTTTGGAGTGACCCTAGTATGCAAGACTAGTCATATCTCAACCGAAATTGAGAACAGAATAAAAAAATCGGACAAGTTAATTTTCAGCACGCCCTCGTATTTGTCGTTGCAGATACATGTCGAAAAATTGACTCATGTGAAGCAAGCATCGGAAGTTCTTGAGTCATTCTGTTCCAATTATTGGTTCAAATGACTCTGAGCACTATGGGACTTAACTTCTGAGGTCATCAGTCCCCTAGAACTTAGAACTACTTAAACCTAACTAACCTAAGGACATCACACACATCCATGCCCGAGGCAGAATTCGAACCTGCGAGCGTAGCGGTCACGCGGTTCCAGACTGTAGCGCCTAGAACCGCTCGGCCACCCCGGCCGGCTCCAATTATTCCACCTCTCCGTGTGGCAGTCAGCTTCGATGATCCCTCATCTACGCATATGGAAGCAATATCATGTACGTCGCAACTGAATAACGCAGCTTGTGAAGCGTCGCTGCTGTAAGGGGCAGAAACCACTGGAGGTGCGGTCTGAAGCGTTATACAGCAGAGATCGGCGAAATCGCCCGCCGGCGGTCTCCCGGCCCGGCAGAGCTATCCTAACCGGGCGGGACAGAGCGGTGTTTTGTGGAGGCATCCCGCGCTCACTTAGCGCGCAGGTGGTTGCTCCCCTAATGGCGAGAGCACTTCCAGCCGGCCCCAGTCCTGCCGGCTTTTACTTGGCGAACATTTTCCGCAGTTTAATTGCTCGGGAAAGCGAGTTGTTCCGGCGACCGCGGGCCAGCGCACATAATTCACGGTGCACGAGCCATCGCTGCAAAACGCATTTGTGTAATGGAATTGCGGCTGCTTTAAGCTCCTAAACTCTTTACGGAGAAATATTGTGGCGACGCTGCGGGCTGAGCAGCTAGTGTTGCACCTCGTCACCGACCACCTGACCCGCACTCTTGCATTCTGCCTTCCGACACTACCTTCCACCTGTGGGGAACCCTGCCTCCTTGAGAGATAAGATTCATGGGCCGTACACTTCATGACCGTCTCCCGGAGAGATCTGGCTCATAAATTAAATCTCATATCGAAAAGAAAGCTGCTGCCAATACTTTATCAAGGCAAGGGCATTTCCGCAAGCTATATCAGCTGCTTTCATTCTAATGCCTCCGCCGCTATTGCAGTGTCGTAGATATACTGGGCGACAAAGAAGTGTTGTTTCGCAAATAACAATGGAGAACTACCTGACTTTACTGGTGTCACCTTTTCGTTTAACTTTTATCGGTAAATCGTGCATATTCAATGCAGAAACGTATTGTCGTCTTTGATGGAGTGTGCGGAAGTAATTTGTGATGAACATCGCATGTCAGAATTCATAATGTGTAATCTATTCTGCAGTGTCTATTCTTGGCCTGCACCATTATTTCTTCCCTCTTCTTTCACTTCCAGCTTAGAGTTAACTATTTCCTAAATGCCGTAGCAGATACCCCATTAACCGATCACTTTTGCAGCTGAGGACCTTCCATAGCTCTTTTAACATATCTGTTCACTTTAGTACTTCTGAATTTCGTACTCGATCTGTTCACTTAATTTTTAAAACTATTTCGTAACGCCACATTTAACTTTCTTTCAGTTTCTTATTCCTTGGATTTTCTTTTGTCTTCCGTATAACATCGCGCTCCATAGGTACACTTCCAACTGTTCCTTCCTCAATTCCACATGAAAATCTGATATCAGTAGAGGGTTTACTTTTGGAAATCTTTCCTCATCTGTGTCCAGGTACTTAGCTACTTCTGTATCTTCCTCGCTGGGACATAGACAAGTAGACTGTTCTGCCAGTACTGCGTCCTTTCAAATTTTGACGTCACGTAGAACGCTATCCTCCTAAAGAACACCACCCTTCACTTCCGCCTTTGCTTTATTTGCTCTTAATCTACAGACTCTGCTAACGATGCTGTCAGTTCCTATCAACACATATTTTTAGCCTTCTTCCAGCCGGCCAGGGCTTCTCCTTCAGCATCACAGGAACTGTAACACAAAAGGCGAGCGTAAAAGCGGCGTCTTATGATAGAGGTGCCAAACTTGGATGTAGCCCCTGGCCTCGTGTTATCGGAGGAGACGAGGCGCAGCGATGGACAGGGGTCAGAGCTCGGGGCAGCAATCCGTCACTCCAGACATCCCTATGGGTGCGAGCATCACCCTTCCGCCCTCCAGCTGTGTCACCGATCTAATCAAGTCAGCCAGAGATGGTCACTACAGAGGGAGACTGTTAGCCGTTCCGTCAACCTGCGATACGGGACCATATCTCTGATACTAGCCGGGGACCGCTACCCACTTATTATTGCAGGAGCCTATCTAATGGGTAGGAAACAAAAATTCAACTGTCATTATTTCAAATAGTTACTAACTAAACTGAAAAAAATTAAGATACTGTTATAATTTTCTCATTAAGAGATGTAATCTTATGGCACTTGTTTAATACTACACAGCAAAAGACTTACAGGAAGAAAATCGCAGTACCAAAAAATAATTAATGTTGACTAATGAAATTTCGGGAATCCATTTGACTAAGTAATATATTTTATGGCACGCGTGGTTCGACATTCGCTGAACACTTAGAGCAAACGGCTCATGCACCCAACCCTCCGGATAATACACAGCTTTTGCATTACGAAGTGAAGGGTGAGAGGTTGCATATTTTGGAAGAAATGCAAATTTTTAAACACTTACTATACGACAAAAATAATCTTCTTAACGATTAGCTGCAGCTGCGAAACAAAAACTTTTTTTGAAGGATTTCAACAGTTATTCCGTCGGCCATAATTTCAGGGAGTAATCATTATACCCTTGCCAACATGTTTTTAGCACTCCCGTTTGCTGAATAGCTGTGATTATCTGGTATTTCAAACCCGTAATTATCCTCATGCGGTCAAGTTCGACGATTAGCCCGAATATGCTAGGTTGGCTTAAAATAGTAAACGCATTGCTCCCTTCACTTTTGACGTCCAACAAATTATTACAGATGTTAAGACAGTCAATGTATCTTTGTTCCTTGCAGGATAGCGTATACGTCAATTTCGTTAGCCGCACCAGGTTATTCAAAAAAATTTAAGTTTAGGAGTACATGGTGGTACCAGTGTTAACAAGTACACGTGATACACTTTCGCGCACACGCTCTCGAGGCTATAGCCAGTTCCAGTACAACGTCCGTTGCTGCCGTACTGCGATCGCGAAGTGGGGCCGAGGCTGTCTTCTAGATAAGTTATTGCAATATGACGATGTATTACTATATTATGGTTTTCAGTTTTTGACGTTGTCCATTATGGACAAATCTTAGTTCCTTTTATTCTGAAAAAGGTTGGGTTATCCCAACTGAAACCTAGGTAAATATAGGTAAACATTGCAACTGAGGCTGTTGTTAATATAAAATTAATATTTATACAGTTGCTGACATGGCTGCGAAATGTTGAAAATATTAATATATTTAAGTGATTAACATTGCAAATTTGAGGTTAATGCAACCGCGAGATCAGCCATTACAAATGTGAAGTGCTCGTACATCAATAGTCGCCCAGAATATTGAATCCGAGCAAGCGAAAGTGCACACACAGTGTTGTACAGGCACTCGATGTCGCTTTGTAGAACGGAATTCCATGCTCGTTGCACTTGGCCCATCAATATAATGACTCTGGGGATGACTCTGGAGTTGTCCAGTGACGTCCCATATATACTCGATTGGAGACAGAGTTGATGATCGAGCAGCCCAAGGCAGCCTATCGACATTCTGTAGAAAATGCTGGTTTATAATAACGCTATGTGGGCGAGCGTTATCCTGTTGGAAAACACACCCTGGAATGCTGTTCATGAATGGCAGCACAACAAATCGAATCATTAGTCTCCTGCCATACGAAGTCGCATCGCAGACCGTAACTTCAGATGTAGGTCCAGTGCTCCTGGCACGCAGACAGGTTGGTTTCAGGCCGTTAACTGGCCTCCTAACCAACACACACCGGCATCGTGGTAGAAACAGCCATCATCAGAAAACACAACAGGCCTCCCTACTGCCATTCAATGCGCTCTCGCTTGACACCACTTAAGTGGAATGCACGCTGCAGGACGTCTGGCTCAGAGCTGTTCTTGAAGTACCCGATTTGTAACAAATCGTTGCGCCAATGTAGTGCCAACTACTTCTCAGATCTCTACTGCAGATGCAGTACGATGCGACAGAGCCATACGCCTAATACGTCGGTCTTACCTCCCGGTGGCACGTGGCATTCCGGAAACCGGTCTTCTTGCGACCGTACATTCTCAAGAGCACCGCTGCCAGCAACCATGTATAGTGACTACTTTCCTGCCAAGTCTTTCTGCAGTGTCGCAGAAGGGATATGCAGCTTCTAGTAACCCTGTTAGACGACGCCGTTCGAACTCACTGAGGTGTTGATAACGGCGACTATGTCGCCCTGAAGGCAATCTTGACCATCATACATTCACCACGTCCAGTCTCAGAGGTAACAAACTCCTACGACCGTTATAACGTGTATTTGAAGCATACCTGATTTGCATCCTCATAGTGACCCTACTTGCGCTACTCTTGTGCGAGTGGTGCGAAACTGGAATAGACATCTTTGAGATGTGGTAAGGAAGGAAGGTTTAACGTCCCGTCGACATCGATGTCATTAGAGGCTGATCATAAGCTCACATTATGTCAAGGATGGGGCTGGAAATCGGCCGTACCCTTTCAGAGGTACCACTCCGGCATTTGTCTGGTGCGATTTAGGGAAATCACGAAAAACCTAGATCTGAATGGCCGGACGCGGGTTTGAACCGTCGTCCTTCCGAATGCGAGGCCAATGGGTTAACGACTGCACATCCTCGCTCGGTTTTTAGATACAGAAACACGCCTACCAACTTTCGTTTATGTCGCACTACTCCTCCTTGTTGCTGTGACTTTTTACCGTCAGTGTATTTAAGTTAGCAACTTGTGTGTATGTCTTGGGCAGTGTAGCTTATAACGCCAAAATTACCCAGATTATAGTCATGCAATATTGGGGAATGACTGCACTTAGAGGCTTTCTACAAACTTAATTTTTAATCTTTTTTAAAACTTTTTCGCTCACAACCCCATAACATAATGAAAGGGAACAAATTTACCTCCGACCGCTGTGGCCTATCGGTTCTAGGCGTTTCAGCTCGGGGATGGATGTGTGTGACGTCCTTAGGTTAGTTAGGTTTAAGTAGCTCTAAATCTAGAGGACTGATGACCTCGGACGTTAAGTCCCATAGTGCTTAGAGCCATTTGAACAAATTTAACGCTTACTACAATTCCGCTCTTCATGCAGTAAAACTTCAGCTTTACGCATGTCTCTTTTTAATTTATTATTTCGTAACTACTAACTTTATTCGTAACACATTTTTCAAACAGAATTCACAAATACCACTGAATGTATACAACAAAATTATATCATTTTATGGCACTTAGTTCAGGAATTAGCATCTCATAAACACTGAGATGCCCGAAAAAGTTTTCTGAAAAAGGAGCCCAAATTTCCAAGAGAATACTCTGACAATGTATCGTCAGCGAACGGTCTTAAACTTCAGTCGACCTACCGAATATAGAATTTAGTCTGGTACTGATATTAAACCTTGTAACCTTATAAATGCATCGGGTTTTGTATCGCTAAGGTGTACGATGAAATAAATCTTTTTGGCTAGTTACAAGATTGTGATCCCATAAATCCGCATTAGACTGGCAACATATTCCTATCCGCACATCACTGGGTTCGCATCCAATCAGGGCATCAGGTTCAGCCAATACAGCACGTAGTTAACTCAAAAAGTCACTGCGTAAACAATTTCTATTCATTTACCCACGATATCCTCTCTCTCTCAGATGTATTACGCCACCCAGGTTTCCGCGACAGTTATAGAAAATTCCAGCCAGAACTGAAGTATTTAGTCGGGCTGTGCGGTTTGCTTAGAGGATGCAGTTGACAATGTTGTCAGTCGAATGCGCATTTATGGGATCACGATCTTGTAATTGGCCAAAAAGATTTATTTAATTGTACATCGTAGCGATAAAACACCCTAACGTATTTATAATGTTACAAGGTTTAATATCAGCACGAGACCTAAATTCTATTTTCGGTAGGTCGGCTGAAGTTTAAGCCAGATCGCAGACCATACATTGTCAGAGTATTCTCTTTGAAATTTGGGCTCCTTTTTCAGAAAAACTACTTTTTCGGGGATCTCAATGTTTATGACATGATATTTCCTGAACTAAGTACCATAATCGGATTGGTGGATTGGAACAGAAACTATTTTGGAAAAAAAAACAAGGTTTTGTACTAAATAGGTGGGGAATAATATGTTGTGATGGAATCCTGAATAGAAGCAATCTCCTTTCAGAAAAAAATGTCTGTCAATACTAATTGAGCGCCCATCGAACAACTAGCATTTAGCAAATAACGATGGAACATGTCAATATTCTAGGCCCATACTACTCTAATTACAATTTTTCTTACATCATCTATGCCTCACGTATATACATCTATGTAAGGTTTGAGAATTTCTTCCTTGTTAAGGACGTATTTTGCGCCTTATTCAAGCTACATCTCATTGTGTATATAGGATCACATTTCAGAGTGTCTTACAGTGTAGTCCACATAAATCCAGTTTTACTACAGCTACATTTTTCTACCGTAAATGTTTTGAGAGATTTGTTTGAAAACATTTTTACTGTTTATTTCTCTCAAGTCTGAAGGCACTTTTTCTAGGGCTCTTGATCTTACATAGCGTGGCTTTGTATAAAATTCTACAACGTTAGGTCTGGGCCCGTGGAAGAAGTTTCCTTTGCTTATGCCATGGTTGGACTGTCTTGATATCTTGAGAATGTGTTTGTTGAAGTTTTCTCGGCAGGTAGAATATTCATTCATTAGGGATAGTATTATTTCTTCTTGCAGATAGTGTTTACCTCTTGACGCAAGCGCGTTTACTCCATGGTAATCAAGTGGTTTCAATTCCGCCTGCCGGCCGAAGTGGCCGCGCGGTTCTGGCGCTGCAGTCTGGAACCGCGAGACCGCTACGGTCGCAGGTTCGAATCGTGCCTCGGGCATGGATGTGTGTGATGTCCTTAGGTTAGTTAGGTTTAACTAGTTCTAAGTTCTAGGGGACTAATGACCTCAGCAGTTGAGTCCCATAGTGCTCAGAGCCATTTGAACCAATTCCGCCTGTGACTCACCGTGAAGGTTGGTGTAGTTTATCAGCTGAAATACCGGAAGAAACTACCACGGACGCACGACCAAAAGACGCTTGAATATTTGAATTTCGTCCAGCATAAGAGTTCATACAGGTATATGCTTACTAGTGATGCAATCTTAAGTGTTGGCCTGCACCATTATCTCCTAGGCTAATAGCTCGAAATCTAGGTGAAGTAGGCCGCGCGGTTAGAGGCGGCACGTCCCGAATTGCGTGGCCCCTCCCGTCGGAGGTTCGAGTTCTCCCTCGGGCAAGGGTGTGTGTGTTGTCCGAGCCGGAAAGGTGGACTGAACTCAACAAACTAACTGACAAAATCTCGAAGATCCAACAAATAGAATACTTGCGCAACAGACCCTACCGAAGGCAAGTCGGTCCAAACAGACATCATGATGCCCAGGGGGACACAGATATGATTAGCATCGCGAGTGATGAAGAAGAAACAGATACAGACCAGGGCACCAACACAGATATGGAAGCGTCCAGCGCGGATGATCCATAGTGTCAACCAAGTCCACTTCAAAGAATAGTCTGGAAAAACCGACAAGGGGTGCACAAGTCACACTCAATCCTAAAAACAGATTGCACCTTATATGTAAATAGTTAACAGTACCTCCATGTCTAATAAGAGCTTAAAGCTAGGTACCTGTTCAAGGGACCTATGCCTTCCGTTAAGAGGCAGTGCACAGTCTGGATGGAAGGATCTTAATTGTGGTCCCTCTCTTTTGAGCTCAACCCGACGGATACCTAGGGTAGATCGGAGAAAACCACCGTTCAGGCTGTGTTGCTGGCGGGACCGGAAAGGGCTGCCACACCACGTATCATTATAAGTCTCATTGGCTCAGCATGAATTGTTTGAACAACCAACCTACACAGCCTACACTTCAACCTGCACTACACTTCTGATCTGAAGCTTAAAGTTAGGCACCTCTTCAAGGGACCTACGCCTCCTGGTAAGAGGCGGCGCACGGCCTGGATGGAAGGATCTTAATTGTGGTTCCTCCCTTTTGAGCCCTCCCCGACGGATACCTATGGTAGATCGGGGAAAACCACCGTTCAGGTCGTGTTGTCGGCGGGGCCGGGAGTTGCTTGCGCCTGATGTACTCTACTAGGAGCCTTGTAGGCTCAACACAAACCGTTAGCGTCATTACCTTTATTACTATTACCAAAAGAACCCTTTCATTAGCAACTTTGAGCCAAGCACAAAATCAGTTACCTCTCCATTTTATATCGTAAATACACTCCTGGAAATGGAAAAAAGAACACATTGACACCGGTGTGTCAGACCCACTATACTTGCTCCGGACACTGCGAGAGGGCTGTACAAGCAATGATCACACGCACGGCACACCCGACACACCAGGAACCGCGGTGTTGGCCGTCGAATGGCGCTAGCTGCGCAGCATTTGTGCACCGCCGCCGTCAGTGTCAGCCAGTTTGCCGTGGCATACGGAGCTCCATCGCAGTCTTTAACACTGGTAGCATGCCGCGACAGCGTGGACGTGAACCGTATGTGCAGTTGACGGACTTTGAGCGAGGGCGTATAGTGGGCATGCGGGAGGCCGGGTGGACGTACAGCCGAATTGCTCAACACGTGGGGCGTGAGGTCTCCACAGTACATCGATGTTGTCGCCAGTGGTCGGCGGAAGGTGCACGTGCCCGTCGACCTGGGACCGGACCGCAGCGACGCACGGATGCACGCCAAGACCGTAGGATCCTACGCAGTGCTGTAGGGGACCGCACCGCCACTTCCCAGCAAATTAGGGACACTGTTGCTCCTGGGGTATCGGCGAGGACCATTCGCAACCGTCTCCATGAAGCTGGGCTACGGTCCCGCACACCGTTAGGCCGTCTTCCGCTCACGCCCCAACATCGTGCAGCCCGCCTCCAGAGGTGTCGCGACAGTCGTGAATGGAGGGACGAATGGAGACGTGTCGTCTTCAGTGATGAGAGTCGCTTCTGCCTTGGTGCCAATGATGGTCGTATGCGTGTTTGGCGCGGTGCAGGTGAGCGCCACAATCAGGACTGCATACGACCGAGGCACACAGGGCCAACACCCGGCATCATGGTGTGGGGAGCGATCTCCTACACTGACCGTACACCACTGGTGATCGTCGAGGGGACACTGAATAGTGCACGGTACATCCAAACCGTCATCGAACCCATCGTTCTACCATTCCTAGACCGGCAAGGGAACTTGCTGTTCCAACAGGACAATGCACGTCCGCATGTATCCCGTGCCACCCAACGTGCTCTAGGAGGTGTAAGTCAACTACCCTGGCCAGCAAGATCTCCGGATCTGTCCCCCATTGAGCATGTTTGGGACTGGATGAAGCGTCGTCTCACGCGGTCTGCACGTCCAGCACGAACGCTGGTCCAACTGAGGCGCCAGGTGGAAATGGCATGGCAAGCCGTTCCACAGGACCACATCCAGCATCTCTACGATCGTCTCCATGGGAGAATAGCAGCCTGCATTGCTGCGAAAGGTGGATATACACTGTACTAGTGCCGACATTGTGCATGCTCTGTTGCCTGTGTCTATGTGCCTGTGGTTCTGTCAGTGTGATCATGTGATGTATCTGACCCCAGGAATGTGTCAATAAAGTTTCCCCTTCCTGGGACAATGAATTCACGGTGTTCTTATTTCAATTTCCAGGAGTGTAGTTTAGCAGGCTGGACATGGAGGTCTTAGTTTCTAGCTTTAACGTACCCTAATCTCTTCTAGTTAAGTTAGTTTTTAGGATGGTAGATATTAAAGGCATGGTGAGCGACGGCCAGCGTCTTGAGGGTCATTCCAAGACCCGGGCCGCCGCCCACAACCAGGTGACGGGCAATATTATACCTATCTCTTCTCTATTCAGTTCTCTTCCTTCCTTCTTTCTAAATATTTAATTTCGATTTGTTTATTAATATCTCACTTGATTTTGTATTAGTTATAAGTGTTTCTAATGCTGCACAAAAAAGATATCAAATGGATGTAAACAAATAGAGCCCGCCTCCACGTGGCGGGACACGGGCAACGGTGTGAGTGGGGACGGGAACCGTGGTGGTGTTACTTTCAGTCACACCGGACCCTGGACCCAGACACAGCGGCTAAGTGGCAACATACGACCCACCATAAGAAATAAGACGGCGGGTCGTAAAAAATAAGCAGCTAGTGAAAAAAAGTGCCCTTAGCGTAAGTTAGTTTAAGTAATGTGTAAGTCTAGGGACCGATGACCTCAGCAGTTTGGTCCCTTTGGAATTCACACGCATTTGAAAATTTTTCAAGGTCAAATATCCAAAAAATAACGAATGATTTATGAAACGATAGCAAAAAATGTGGTTTTTCCTTGTAATAACTATGTTTCAGAAAGCACCAGGGCCGGCCGCGGTGGCTGTGCGGTTCTAGGCGCTCCAGTCCGGAGCCGCGCTGCTGCTACGGTCGCAGGTTCGAATCCTGCTTCGGGCATGGGTGTGTATGTTGTCCTTAGGTTTAAGTAGTTGTAAGTTCTAGGGAACTGATGACCACAGCAGTTGAGTCCCATAGTGCTCAGAGCCATTTGAACCAATTTGAACCAAAGTACCAGGAACAAAGTGAACGGACAAGACACATGCAGCCGTAAGCTCTAGAGAAGAAGAGACGGGCCTCCGAGGACCTGGACGGTGGCAGCGACTGCCGCTCAGCGAGGCGTGTTCACGCTCCTCGCTCTGCTTAGCCCCCCTGTCGTCCCCCTTCCCTCCGCTACCCCCCCCCCCCCCCCCCGGCAGTCGCAGTCCCGTTGAGTCCCTCTTTCCTGGCTGACAGCAGGCCATCCTTTGCCTGCCCTCTTCCGCCTTCTTCATCCATCACGATCCCTTAGGCCCGAATGTCTTGCGGAACTAAACGGCTCACGCGAGCGAGATCAGAAGGCTGCAAAACGTGAGGATTCTGCGACAACGGGACCTCCTGGTCGTGCTCCCCCTTCCGAAACCGCCGTCGCAAAGCGATCATCGGCGTGCCTCAATGGATTCGACTGGAACTGCAGGCAGCTGTGTGTTTTTATGACGCCGAAACTCCCACACAGGCTGCTGTGTCGCTGTTTCCTTCATTCAACACTAAGCGCTCAACTTTGTTTAGTCTCCGATAATGGGCTTCTGCGAGAGTCGAAATGATAACTGATATTAACTGTAGGACTTCCGCATGCATCGTAATGGAAATTAGAACTCTAGTTCCATTGCCATGATTAATTTCCTCAACATCGCCTGATTTAATTCGATTACTTGTTTTACTTTTGTTGATGTTCATCTTACACTGAAGAGCGAAAGAAACTGGTGCATCTGCCTAATACTGTGTAGAGCCCCCGCGAGCAATTTCCGGCGGGGTCAGGGATTTTCTCTGCCTCGTGATGACTGGGTGTTGTGAGATGTCCTTAGGTTAGTTAGTTTTAAGTAGTTCTAAGTTCTAGGGGACTGATGACCATAGATGTTAAGTCCCATAGTGCTCAGAGCCATTTGAACCCCCGCGAGCACGCAGAAGTGCCGTAATTCGACATAATATGGACTCGCCTAATGTCTGAAGTAGTGATGGAGGGAATTGACACCGTGAATCTTGCAGGGCTGTCCATAAATCCGTAAGAGTACGAACAGCATGTTGCATGGCATGTTCATGTCTGGACAGTTTCGTGGCCAGCGGGAGGGTTTAAACTCAGAAGAGTGTTGCTTGAGACGCACTGTAGCATTTCTCGACGCGTGAGGTGTCGCATTGTCCTGCTGGAATTGCCCAAGTCCGTCGGAATGCACAATGGACATGAATCGATGCAGGTGATCAGACGGGATGCTTACGTACGTGTCACTTGTAAGAGTCGTATCAAGACGTATCAGAGGTCCCACACCATTACAAGACCTTCACCATCTTGAACAGTCCCCAGCTGACATGCTGGGCCCAAGGGTTCATAAAGTTGTCACTTCCATCCCGTTGATACAACATGAAACGAGATTCGTCCTATCAGGCAACATGTTTCCAGTCATCAACAGTCCAGCGTTGGAGTTCACGGGCAGCAAGGGAGGCGTAAAGCTTTGTGTCGTGCAGTCATCAAGGGTACACAAGTGGGCCTTTGACTCCGAAAGCCCATATCGATGCTGTTTCGTTGAATGGCTTGCACGCTGGCACTTGTTGACGGTCCAGCATTGAAATCTGCAGCAATTTGCGGAAAGGTTGCGCTTCTGTCACGTTGAACGATTCTCTTCAGTCGTCGTTGGTTTCGTTCTTGCAGGATCGTTTTCCGACCACAGTGATGTCGGAGATTCGATGTTTAACGGATTCCTGATTCGTGAAATGCTCGTAGGGGAAAATCCCCACTTCATCGCTACCTCGAACATGCTGTGTCCCATCTCCCGTGTCCCAACCACCACGTTCGAACTTACTTAAATCTTGATAACCTATCTATGTAGCAGCAGTAACCGATCTAAAAACTTCGCAAGACACTTGTTGTGTTACATAGGCGTTGCCAATTATAGCGCCGTATTCTGCATGTTTACATGTCTCTGTATTTGAATACGCATGCTTAAACCAGTTTCTTTGGCGCTTCTGTATAAATTCTCCTTTCAAGACGCTGTCTATTTCTACGTGACTGTCAACAGCTGTGATTATGAAGTGTGAATTTCTCACTACGAATACGTTACTGTTATTGTACTAATACACAACACGTTTCTATGGGCTACGTTCAGATATATTCTTATGACATTTATATTTGGCATTTTGGTTGTGGAGGTATTTGACGAAAAGGTATTTTTGATCCATTGGTGTATATTATTATTCTCCTGTGCAAACTGCTGTTATAACTGAAAACGGCTGAGAATAAATATACAATTGTACGGCTGATAGCGCAATTTTTTTTCAGAAAACTGTCTGTTGCTTTCAGTTGTTCTCCGAAATTCTTTGTCTGACAGAATGACGGTCATTGTAAAACCTGAAAATTTTTATTTCCTCTCCATGAACTTAGTTCCTTTCCCAAATTTCTTCTGGGTTTCCTTTACTGGTTCCTCTATCTACAAATTGAATGACATGGGGTATAGACTACAACCTTGTCTTACAACGTTCTCAGTTATGGCCTCCTTTTCATGTCCTTTGCCTCTTATAACTGCAGTATGGTTTTTGTAGGTTGTAAGGAACCTTTCGGCTTCCTGTACTTTATCCCAGCTACCTACAGAATTTCAAAAAACATAGTTCAGTCAACATGGTGAAAATCTTGTAACTTCCATATATCACATTTAGAAATTGTTAGGTTCTGCGATGGTTATGCGTTGGTAACTCAGTGACTCAATTGGGACTTAACGTCATTTTTAAGGAGCCATCTCAATATTCAGTATGAGCTGGTTCATTACCTCATTCATATTTAATACTAAAGTCGCTCTATAAAAATGATGAAAGTCGCAAGGGAGTGACTCAATTATCCATTCATGACTATCGATACAACCTCACAACATCCATTCACCCGCTAGCTCACTCCTAATTTCCAAAACTAGGTCACTACTGAATCTGGCACGCAAGAAGAGCGACTGCTAAAATGCCGCATAGTGGTTCTCAAAACTTCGTAAGCGGGCTTTCATAGATTTGCTTGTCTACCTTCAGAGATCTGCCAGTTTAGGACTTCTAGCAGTTTCGTGAGGCAGGCAAACTTGCCATCATTCATACTGCCCTTCTCTGTGTACTTTCAACATTCCCTGTTAATCCTGTCTGGCATAAATCCCACACAACTGAGCAGTGTTCTAGGCTAGTTCGCAAGAGTATTTTGTGAGCAGTCTCCCTTGTGGACTTTAGTGCATCTTCCCCGCATCCTACCCAAGAATCGAAGTCTGCTACCTGATTTATCTGCAACTGCGCTTACCAAATTTTGAAAATCCTAACATGGGTTCCCCGCCTGGCCGCGAGCATTCAGAAAACTTGCCGAAGCGAGGCACCTTCAAAAATGTTGCAGCTGTGTTGGACCAGTCCGGTTGACTCTCTATCCCCCTAATCGCTTTGTATCATTGTGGCCCACACGGGAACATTCCCAGGTGTAAATAAGCAAGCTTGATGAAACTTGGTGGGTATGTGGAGGGGTCAAAATAATGCGCCAAGCGTTTTATCAGTTTTGACAAATTTCACTTTTAAGGAGTAAAACATATCTCGAAATGTAATTTGGCATATTAAATTTAGAGGTAATATCTTCTTGTTACGTAATGGGACCTTAGTTTGGCACTAGTGTTCAAGTGTTATTAAGTCACCCTTTACCTGTAATTGTTTCATTATATCTATTTTGAGGGAAGTCCTATATGGGAGTTTGAAGTTCTCAAGTTTGTCAGTAACCCCTTTTCATAATTTGGAATTGTTTGTTAGAATACTGAGTACGTTGGGTTTCTAACTGTTTTTGCAAAGTTCTGTCTAGTGGCTCGTCCACAATTTGTAAGTGTCAATTTTGTTTAAAAAAATGTTTGTTAGAGTACTGAGTACGTTGGGTTTTTAATTGCATTTGCAAAGTTTTATCTGGTGGCTAGTCTACTATTTGTAATTGTCAATTTTGTTTATTTTTTTTTTTTTTAAATTGGTTCAAATGACTCTGGGCACTATGGGACTTCACATCTGAGGTCATCAGTCCCCTAGAACTTATAACTACTTAAACCTAACTAACCTAAGAGCGAAACTTCCTGGCAGATTAAAACCGTGTGGCAGACCGAGACTCGAACCCGGGACCTTTGCCTTTCGGGGGCAAGTGCTCTACCGAAGCACGACCCACGCCCCGTCCTCACAGCCTTACTTGCCCGCGAAAGGCGAAGGTCCCGAGTTCGAGTCTCGGTCCGGTACACTTAATCTGCCAGGAAGTTTCATATAAGCGCACACTCCGCTGCAGAGTGAAAATCTCATTCTGGTTACCCAAGGCATCTCAAACATTCATGTCAGAGGTAGGATTCGAACCTGCGACCGTTGCAGTCACGCGTTTCCGGACTGAAGCGCCTAGAACCGCTCGGCCACCGCGGCCGGCTTGTTTTAAAGGGGTAATATCAGTAAACTGTCTTAATTATAAATTCTGACTACCAACCAAGATTCCATCCCCCTTCCTCTTTTATGGTATTTGTGTTGTGTAAGTGTGGTACAATTAAGGAATAACGTATCACTTCCATTGCCTTCAGTAACTGAAAGTTTTCTTCTATTATAGACTTTTGATGTAGGCGTTAGCTGGGTTATATCAACAGCTTACTCGTTCACTTAGAAAAGCCGATGATTAACTTTGGACACTTCGTTGCTGGATTTCGGGTTCAGCCAGTATAACGAAATATGGCTGTGACCATCCTTTGCACTCGGATAGACGATAGATACATAACCTTTACCGTCGGAGAGTCCCTTTAGCGCTGCAGCGTGATGCCTAGTTAGCGCCTGGCTTCACGCACCGGCTGGCCCCAACTGCGAAAGTGGATTTACCGCGACCAGCAGTCGCGGCGCCGCCAGGCGGAACTGGTTCGCCCGCAACGGGGCGTGTTTGTCCGCCGTGGCGGTAATTAGGAGTGTGGGGCACGCGGCCCGCTTCCGGCCCCGTCTGCTGAACCTGCGGCCAGGTGGAGACCCGCGGCCGCAGTTATCGCCATGGGGGCGCCTCCATGCGGGACGACATGGCCCGCTGCCGCCGCGGACACACCTGCCCACCTGCCGCACATCCGCCTCGTTTACCGCGTCTCTGCTGCGTCACTGACCTCACAGTCAAATGGTTCAAGTGGCTCAGAGCACTATGGGACTTAACAGCTGAGGTCATCAGTTCCCTAGAACTTAGAACTACTTAAACCTAACTAACCTAAGGGCACCGCACACATCCATGCCCGAGGCAGGATTCGAACCTGCGACCGTAGCGGTCTTGCGGTTCCAGACTGCAGCGTCTTTAACCGCACGGCCACTTCGGCCAGTAGTGTATTATGACTATCATCAGTGGCAGCAGCAGCAGTAGGGAAAATAATGTCAACTTTAACTTTATTAGTTCATAGTCAGTATTATACACTCAAACTGCCGCTTAAGATACTCAAATCACGATAATACTACTTTTCATATTAAAATTGTCATTTCTTAGCTTCAAATGGTTCAGATGGCTCTGAGCACTATGGGACTTAACTTCAGAGGTCATCAGTCCCCTAGAACTAAGAACTAATTACACCCAACTAACCTAAGGACATCACACACATCCATGCCCGAGGCAGGTTTCGAACCTGCGACCGTAACGGTCGCGCGGTTCCAGACTGAAGCGCCTAGAACCGCTCGGCCACAACGACCGGCATTTCTTAGGTAACTATGGTGTAACAATGAAGTACTGTACGTGTGAAAAACTCTGACCCAGTGTAAGAGAGGACCAGCCCTTCATAAATCAGATTAAAGAAATAAACGACAGTGCGGATCTGTTTCTAATGCCTTTCAGGCGTCATCCTGGACGCATGCAAAACTCCGATTTCGCACTACGCGACAGCTCCAGTAGCAGGTTGCTGGCGGTCAGTGTGTTCGCTTAAACAAATACCTCGGCTCGCGTTTTAATCCCGGGACGACAGCAGGCATCGAGCGGCGAGACTGCGTCGCGTCGTGTCCAAGTGCGGGGCCAGTAATACGGTGGCAAACACGTAAATCAGCCATAAATAAAAGACAAGTCCGCGGTAATGGCGCGCCCGCATGACAAACAGCTGCGAAATTAAAAACGCGCTGCGCCTCGGGCGCTGATGAAACTGCGGGCCGTGACGTATGCCGCTGGCTACGTGTCGTGTCGTGTGTCGCTGTGCCGCTGTGCGTTGTGGCGGTGTGTTCTGCCTTCTGCAGACGCCCGCTGTGTCAATACGTTACGGCGTAGGCCCAAGGGTGAGGCGAGCAGGCCGGGCCGAAGCAGCTGCCGTGTTTGTCCTGCCACGCACGGCTGCTGCCTTCCCTGTTGTCTGTCGACTGGTACAAATACTTAAGGTCCGTTTGCCTAGTGGCGGCTATGGAGCGAGCAACAGGTATACTTAGGCAATGGGATTAGAGCTACACTGCTCGCCATTTACACTGAGCGATGGCAAATATGCATATGGCGGTAGTATCGCATACACAATGTATGGTTCTGAGCACTACGGGACTTAACATCTGTGGTCATCAGTCCCCTAGAACTTAGAACTACTTAAACCTAACTAAGGACATCACACACATCCATGCCCGAGGCAGGATTCGAACCTGCGACCGCAGCAGTCACGCGGTTCCAGACTGAAGCGCCTAGAACCGCACGGCCACACCGGCCGGCTACACAAAGTATCATTTGTAATGAGGTGACTCATGTGAAAAGCTACCCGACGTGTTTATGAGCGCACGACGGGAATTTAACAGACTTTGACCCTCGAATGGTAGTTGGAGCTAGATGCTTTGGACATCCTATTTCGGATTTTCTTAAGGGGCTCCGGAACGCCCTATACTTGCAATGTTAAAATAACGCTTATAAATTACATCTTTCCTCACGAAGTATTTGAGGTAGGAAGTTGAACTTTTTGGATTATTTATTGGAATATGGGCTACAATTTAATACAGGGATTTTACAAAATTTTAGTTCAGTTATTAAAGATGATTTTTTTCAATTGTAATGAAAATTCACAACATTTTTTTGCAATTTTTTATTTATATATTCAAAACTATACAGTTTTTTGGAAAAAGGCTGTGTTAAATTATGCAGAAGGTACTGTGTAACATTTACTGAAAGTTTGAAACAAATATGTTTGGAAGATCCTTAGAAAACATGTAATTAGTATGAGAAAATAAAAGTTTTGGGAATCGAGCGACAAAGATTGGATTAACTTTTTAGTGCATTCCAGGTCCATAGGATGGATTATCTTCATCCTCTGCAAACTCCTCCTCCAGCTTCCTCTTTCCTCTTGTTCCTCCTCCTGTTTACTCTTGCTTGTATTTCTAGACTCTTTACAGCCCTGTCTGCAGCCAGAAGGCGTTCCTTGTCTAAAGCGAGCATCGCTCGTACCATGTTAGAACCTATCTTCATTCCCATATTTCTAAATACCTTGCACCTTACAATGTTGCCATCATTGAAAGTCGCAACAGCATCATACACACCAAAGTGAAGTGTTTCTATTCCAACAAATACAGTCTTGGGGATTCTCGACCATATAACACTATTTACACTTTCATTGGGGTTTTGAGTTTTTCCGTGAATACACTTTTTCAACAGTTCAGGTGCTGCTAAGTCTCTGAAAATAGGTTTTATCACCACCATTATTGCATGAGACAGACTAAAATGTACCTGATGAACACGGACGTTAATAATAACACCATTTGACAGCAGTTTAACAGCGCCACAGTGGGTCACGCCCATGTAGAACACATTTCAAAAAAAATTTAAAAATAGTTGTAGTCTTCGGAATTGAATAAATTATATATCTATTAAAAGGTAATAGTCTGCAGATTCAGAAAACGCAAAAAAGTAAAAATTGAACTTTTCATGATTTTGTGCCTTTCCGGAGCCCCTTAATGGGGGTAGGACGTCAGGAGAGGCATCACAGGACATTTTAATTTCCAGTGTCTATAATTTTACAAATAAATTCATAAAACTTTGTCAGCAACACCAGGAAGGATTCAGGATTCACACTCATTGCAGTGGAAGTTCGAAAACATAACAAAAAAATTTTTTTTACCTCCGTAATTTCATCATTTTTTCACTTACTAAAGGCTGCATTTGCTGCTATAGGTACACTTTTCTTCATAAGTTAGAGACATTCTTCGACGAATTTTGCACAGCATACATACCATACTCACAGGTGTATGAAACTCTAGAATTTATTTAATTTATGAAAAAGCTAATGAACTGTTATATTTCAAACTTCATGTTTAGAAAAAACACAAATTTTATAGTTAATTACCTCAATTTTTTTCACAGTTTTTAACAGATTTGGAATATTCTAGAGTTTCATACACCTTTAAGTATGGTTTGTATGCTGTGCAAAATTCGTCTATGAATCTCTCTTACTTACGAAGAAAAGTGTACCTACAGCAACAAAAACTGCCATTAGTAAGTGAAAAAAAAAATGAGGAAATTACACACGTTAAAAAAATCTTTTCGTAATGTTTTCGAACTTCCACTCCAACGAGTGTGAATTCTCAATCCTTCCTGGTTATGCTGACAAAGTTTTATGAATTTATTTGTAAAAGTATATACAGTGGAAATTAAAATGTCCTGTAGTGCCTCTCCTGCCCGTTTGACGTCCTATCCCCCTTAAGAAATCCAATACTCCGAGATCCACTGTTTCAAAAATTGCCGAGAATAACATATTTCAGGTATCACCTCTGACCACGGACAACGTAGTGGCCTGCGGCCTTCACTTAACGACTCAGAGAAGCGGCGTTTGCATTGTAACCTTCCCATATAAAACAATAAAAATGATATTCTTTCTGTTAATATATTATCTTATGAAAACTGATAAATTTTGACGTAAGCAGCGCTATGCCATGCCCCTGTGATATCAATCTGAAAACTTCTTACCTCGTGATGGTGTCGCCGGATAACGCCGTTTATATATCTGTTCGTAAATCGCACAAGTTATTGCAATGCTGGCCAATCCACTAATACTGGACAGCATTTGTCTGAGATCTGACATCTGACTTATTAAGAAAAACTGACTTTACTTATTGACACAGCTGCACAACTGGTCGTCTGTTTAGTAAGGAACACATGAATATGACCTGCGAAAATTTCTGAAATATTTAAATTTAAATAAATGACTGGATGGGGCCTGGTAATGACTTAAGTCAAAATTATTCGTTTCTTTTTTTTGTTGACTGGTAAAAATTATATTCCGAAAATCTTTTCAAAAAATGTTCAAATGTATGTGAAATCTTATGGGACTTCACTGCTAAGGTCGTCAGTCCCTAAGCTTACACACTACTTAACCTAAATTATCCTAAGGATAAACACACACACCCATGCCCGAGGGAGGACTCGAACCTCCGCCGGGACCAGCCGCACAGTCCATGACTGCAGCGCCCTAGACCGCTCGGCTAATCCCACGTGGCTAAAAATCTTTTACAAAGTTGATAAAGATCTGCAATCTATCATATGAAAAACTGAATATTACAAATCTTGGTTAACTGGTGCTGACGAATCACACAAAGATTGAAACAAATTCATATTAACATCTCAGAGAAGTGACTTAACTACGCGCATTCCAATAAAAATAATAAAATTTACCTTACGGTACACGGCTATGAAATGCGCTGTACCAGCGCTCTGTAGCAGCTAGCGACTGCAACTAATCTGTAGCAGCCAGCGATTGCAACTACTGCCGAGATGCTCTGACCTGTGACTCTATTGCAGCAAAGATATTTTAAGTCGCAGGCAGCGCGTGAGCAATACATCGAAATTACATTTGCTCCAGCAGTGTGGTAACCCCTTACAACATAGAGTTGTCAGTGCTAATAGACATGCAACACTGCGTGAAATAAACTCAGAAATCAATGTGAGACCTACAACGAACGTATCCTGTAGGGCAGTGTGGCGAAATTTGGTGTTAATGGGCCACTGGAGCAGATGGTCGACGCGAGTGGCTTTGCTGCAGCGTTTCTCCTCGGCTCGTGACCATATCAATTGGACCCAAGACGACTGTTGGTAAGAGCTGATGCTAGGGTTCGAGTGTGGTGCAGACCCCACGAAGCCATAGCCCCAAGATGTGAAAAAGGCACTGTGCAAGCTGTTGGTGGCTCCATTATGATGTGGGCTGTGTTTACATGGAATGGCCCGAGTCCTCTGGTCCAACGGAACCGATTATTGACTGGAAATGGTTATGTCTGGCTACTTGGAGACCTTCTGCAGCGACTCATGGACTTCATGTTCCGAAACGACGCTGTCATCTCACTGGCTGCACTTGTTCGCAATTGCTCTGACGAACATTCTGGGCAATTCGAGCGAATGATTTGGACACACCAGAGCACTCGACATTAATGCCCTCCAAGATTTGCGACATAATCTAGAGGTCAGTTGGTGCACAAAATCGTTCACTGGCAACACTTTCTCAATTACGGACGGTTACAGATGCAGCATTGCTCAATATTTCTGCCGAGCACTTCCAACTTCCATGCCACGTCGAGTTGCTGTACTACGCCGGGCATTAGGAGGTCCGACACGATATTAGGAGGCGTCCCATGACTTTTTGTCAACTCTGTGTAAGTTACAACAACATGGAGATGCCGTACGACAACCCTCAGATTGGAACAATGTGGCCAATGTGCTTCGATAAGCAACACACCCCCTACTATTAGAGCACCGCATCCGCTTAGCGAAAGCGCGTGCGTTGCATAGCTCCCCACCAGGCGCTCTGCACGCGGCCGGCAGTTCGCTGACCCACCACCACGCGCTCGAGCACTCGCTGAGCGCGCGGCAGCAGTGAGTGGCCCAGAGATGTTGGAGAAGGGTAAATGTATCAGTTTGGTATGAGGCACCTTGGTCCAGAAACGACCGAATCTAAAGTTATAAGTGGAAATCCTCCTGATACTACTGACAGTAGTATACATGTCTACATCTCCATCTACATGGTTACTCTGCAATTCACACTTAAGTGCCTGGCAGAGGGTTCATGGAACCATTTTATACTACTTCTCTACCATTCCACTCTCGAATGGCGCGTGGGAAAAAGGCACACCGATACTGATATTGTTAATACTGTAGGGCAGGTAACTTTCAGAGATGGTATGGATAAAAGCAAGTTTAGTATATCTGGGCTCTAAAAAAATGGTTCAAATGGCTCTAAGTACTATAGAACTTAATATCGGAGGTCATCAGTCCCCTTGACTTAGAACTACTTAAACCTAACTAACCTAAGGACATCACACACATCCATGCCCGAGGCTTGATTCGAACTTGCGACCGTAGCAGCAGCATGGTTCCAGACTGAAGAGCCTAGAACCGATCGGCCACAGCGGCCGGCTACCTGGGCTCTAAAATGTATTAATATTATAGCCCATGCAGTTGAAGAGACGTGTTTCATAATATCGATGATGAACAACTTCTCACACCTTTTAAAGAATGCACTGTAGAGCCCATTTTACTAGACGTTATTTTCTTGTTTAAGTCTATACTACCAACTCTGAAAGTTGCCTACCATACAATCTAAGCGACAACAATAACGGTACTCGTATTCCACTGTGAGAAATATCAGAATGGTTTTCGCTTATAACTTTCGATTGGGTCGTTTCCGGACCTCTGATTGACACATTTACACTTCTCTAAATCGCTGAGAGTTTGTAACATCATCACAGAACTGCCCAACATGTGCATTACTGAACAGTCTCGGAGTATGTCTGTAGATGCATGAAAAGATGTAAGTGGACCCATAGATAGCTATTAGAAGTTTTTAAGTCTGTCGTTGGACACATCATCCAGTTGTAGTAAAGGTTACTCATGGGCAGAAAATAGTCATGTTATTTGCAGGGGCACACTATGTAGCACATCTGGAAAAGTGTTCCGAGTATAGTTCTTCGAGACAGCATTTGTAAAATGTATTGGAAGATTACATGGACTTACTGAGGTTACTCTTTAAATAATTCTGGTATAGAGCCTGAATTGTTCTATAAGGATTGTGTTCGATCACAAATGTGTGTGCGTAGTAGTAAGCAGAGGAAATTGAGTATTTTGTTTGCATTCAGACTTCACTTAAAATCGAGGAACGTTAAGTTTTAGGGGGTAAGTATTTTTAGTATTTTGTGGGGAATCCGTTCCTGAACTTCACAAGCCCTTTTCTGATATTCCGTGTACACCCGAGGTTACATAAGTAACTAAATAGACGAGAACCACTTGTAGGATGCTCCAGATAAAGTGCTTTTGTCTGTAACTCACAGAATACTAAGTTAATAAAATACTTATTTAGTAAAGTAGACGTAATAAATGTTACTCTTTCTGTGGAGTTCTGAACGTTGGTTACTTAATTATTTTACAGAGATTTAGAGCAAGAAATCATATTGTAAATAGTTCATTATTTTTTTTCTTTCATGTAGCTGAAGAATATAAATGAACTGCGTAGAAATAAATTTAAATCCAATTTCTAAGAATTTGTTACAGTTAGGGAGCTGGAAGCGTTCAAATTTTGGGGGTGTATGCAACATTTTGTACATACCTGACTGTGCTGAGGTGGATGTTCTGTTGGCGTTAATTCATTAAAGTGGGATATTCAAATAGCTCAATGTGCCTTCTAAACGACCTGATGGTGAGATTTATTGTCACAGGTACTGTGACAAGTGGGATGTATGGCGCTTTCACCGTCCGCAGTTTATATGCTGTCCTGGAAAATGTCAATCTAGGTATTATAGGCGGTATATTGATGCAGGATGATTGTCACCCAGCCCAGTCAGCATCTGATGTTTTGCAAGAACAACTGATTTCCAGGAAAATGTTTAGGAAGCCGTGGAACTCAGGACTGGCCTGTAGGCTCGCCCTGTTTAACACCAGCAGATTTCTTTCAGTGAATGTATCTAAAGAATCGTGTTTGTATCACCGAACCCAGAGCGCTAGATGACTTCAGACTGCTCTGTGACACCAGAATCTGCAGCTCGTTTAAATGACACACTAAGGCGTGCATTCAGGAAGATGGGAACTAGTTAGCACACATCATTTAAATGAATTTCCGCCACCAGAACATCCATTTCAGCACAAGCAGAGGCGTGTTCCATACGTTTCTAAAATTTTAACGTTTCCAGCTCGGTAACTGAAATTGATAGAAATTTGATTTAAATTGACTTGTGCATGGCTGGTTTAAATACACCAGCTACTTGACGGACAAAATACTGTTCGATTTAAAATATTGTGACTCGTTGCTGTAACTCTCTGCAAAATAACTAAATAAATTATTTTATAATGAATAATTCCAGATAACCTGCAATAGCTTAATTAGTAATGTTATTTTATTTACTATAAACTTGTTTCGGCTATAGCAGCATTCTCAAGTAAACCTGTTAACGTTACATTTGGTGAGTCTAATTACGTTTATAAAATCTGTACAAAAAGTCCTACACAGAATACCAATAGGGCATGCCGTGAACGTTCTGGCAGAATTAGAAATACACATGCGTACAGCCGGCCGTGGTGCCCGAGCTGTTCTAGGCTCTACAGTCTGGAACCGCGCAAACGCTACGGTCGCAGGTTCGAATCCTGCCTCGGGCATAGGTGTGTGTGATGTCCTTAGGTTAGTTAGGTTTAAGTAGTTCTAAGTTCTAGGGGACTGATGACCTCAGAAGTTAAGTCCCATAGTGCTCTGAGCCATTTGAACCATATGCATACAAAACATCAGACGACATCCATAATGAGCAAATCGATCTCAAACATATAAATAATCTAGAAAATTTTATTGACATTTTGGAAAATAAGAGCGCTTAAGAAACGCAATAGACAATAACTAAAAGTTAACCATAGACACAAATCATATCAGTGAATCACAAGTAACATCACTGACTAGGAAAAATTGCTATGTAAACAAAAAGCATCAATGAGAAGAAAAGAGTTTCACATAAATAATCGACAGTTTACGCACTGAGGTAATATGGGCACTTACTCCAACTAGATACAAGTCTATATGTAAACTGACCTTTATGTACAACTTTTGTAAACGTAAGTAAACTCACCAAATGTAACATGCAGAGGTTTACTTACAAGGCGCCATATTCGAAACAAGCTTGCAGTAGTAGAGAAACAAATATTAATGATTAAATAATTCGCCGATGACATTGTAATTCCGTCAGAGACAGCAAAGGACTTGGAAGAGCAGTTGAACGGAATGGACAGTGTCTTGAAAGGAGGGTATAAGATGAACATCAACAAAAGCAAAACGAGGATAATGGAATGTAGTCGAGTTAACTCGGGTGATGCTAAGGAAATTAGATTAGGGAATGAGACACGTAAAATAGTAAAGAAGTTTTGCTATATGGGGAGCAAAATAACTGATGATGGTCGAAGTAGAGAGGATATAAAATGTACACTGGCAATGACAAGGAAAGCGTTTCTGAAGAAGAGAAATTGGTTAACATCGAGTATAGATTTAAGTGTGAGGAAGTCATTTCTGAAAGTATTTGTATGGAGTGTAGCCATGTATGTAACTGAAACATGAACGACAAATAGTTTGGACAAGAAGAGAATAGAAGCTTTCGAAATGTGGTGCTACAGAAGAATGCTGAAGATTAGATGGGTAGATAACTAATGAGGAGGTATTGAATAGAATTGAGGAGAAGAGAAGTTTGTGGCACAACTTGACAAGAAGAAGGGGCCGGTTGGTAGGACATGTTCTGAGGCATAAAGGGATCACAAATTTAGCATTGGAGGGCAGCGTGCAGGGTAAAAATCGTAGAGGGAGGCCAAGAGATGAACACACTAAGCAGATTCAGAAGGATGTAGGTTACAGTAGGTACTGGGAGATGAAGAAGCTTGCACAGGGTAGAGTGGCATGGAGAGCTGCATCAAACCAGTCTCAGGACTGAAGACCATAACAACAACAACAATTAAACTATTGCGCCTTACCCGCAATTACTGGTTAGAAAACGTCGTATTATGACATACTATGCGGGCCTGGCGGAAAAGCAGTTAACTGTATTCACAACTCCATAGAAAAACTAAGACATCTTACTTTTACCTAGCCGGACGGTGTGGCCGTGCGGTTCTAAGCGCTTCAGTCTGGAACCGCGTGACCGCTACGATCGCAGGTTCGAATCCTGCCTCGGGCATGGATGTGTGTGATGTCCTTAGGTTAGTTAGGTTTAAGTAGTTCTAAGTTCTAGGGGACTGATTACCACAGATGTTAAGTCCCATAATGCTCAGAGCCATTTTACTTTTACCTATGAAAATAAATATTATCTTACTTACCACTTTCAAATGTTCTAACAAACTGGCGTCAGTTTGAAGCATTTTCGTGAGCATCACGTCTGAATGACAAGAGAGTTGTTGTTGTTGGGGTCTTCAGTCCTGAGACTGGTTTGATGCAGCTCTCCATGCTACTCTATCCTGTACAAGCCTCTTCATCTCCCAGTACCTACCGCAATCTATATCCTTCTGAATCTGCTTAGTGTATTCATCTCTTGGTCTCCCTCTACGATTTTTACTCTCCACACTGCCCTCCGATACTAAATTGGTGATCCCTTGATGCCTCAGAACATGTCCTACCAATCGATCCCTTCTTTTAGCCAAGTTGTGCCACAAACTTCTCTTTTCCCCAATCCTATACAATTCTTCCTCATTGGTTACGTGATCCACCCATCTAATCTTCAGCATTCTTCTGTAGCACCACATTTCAAAAGCTTCTATTCTCTTCTTGTCCAAGCTATTTATCGTCCATGTTTCACTTCCATACATGGCTACACTCCATAAAATACTTTCAGAAAGGACTTCCTGACACTTAAATCTATACCCGATGTTAACAAATTTCTCTTCTTCAGAAACGCTTTCCTTGCCATTGCCAGTGTACATTTTATGTCCTCTCTACTTCGAGCATCATCAGTTATTTTGCTCCCCAAATAGCAAAACTCCTTTACTACTTTAAGTGTCTCATTTCCTAATCTAATACTCTCAGCATCACCCAATTTAATTCGACTACATTCCATTATCCTCGTTTTGCTTTTGTTGATGTTCATCTTATACCCTCCTTTCGAGACATTGGGACAAGAGAGTACAAATCTCATTGAGTCTTCGTTATCGAGGGAACAGGGCGGAAGAGGAGCCATCAGCCGCGCCGTGGCTTTCCGCAGGCAGAGCGCGAGGGCGTGGCTGATCGCGGGGTCCAACAACCCTGGGTGGCGACCCGGCGCTCGCCGGAAGGGCGGCCGTGATTGATCGCCGCGCATTGTTTACAGTCGCACCTCCAGGAGGCGGGGGCGCGCTGTTCAGTGCTTTGTCCTCCTCGCGGCTCACCTGTCCGGCACAAAGCGCCCTGCCTCTGACAACGATCAGCGGTACACAGGCGCCGCACTGCAAAGCACGGAATATGTAACAGTTGGCGTGCACGCTCTGATTACGGCTTTTTAAAGCTTCTTATCGATTCGGAGCTTACCATTATTTACAGGGTGTCCCAAAAACGGTGAAACATTTCGGTATAGGTTTTCTTACACTGGAACATGAAAAGAATGTCTAGCAAACAAGGGCCCTAAAGCACATACCTTAAGGGGCTCCGGAACGCCCTATACTTGCAATGCTAAAATAACGCTTATAAATTACATCTTTCCTCACAAAGTATTTGAGGTAGGAAGTTGAACTTTTTACAGATTATTTATTGGAATATGGGCTCATTTTTATTTATATATTCAAAAATATACAGTTTTTTGGAAAAAGGCTGTGTTAAATTATGCAGAAGGTACTGTGTAACATTTACTGAAAGTTTGAAACAAATATGTTTGGAAGATCCTTAGAAAACATGTAATTAGTATGAGAAAATAAAAGTTTTGGGAATCGAGCGACAAAGATTGGATTAACTTTTTAGTGCATTCCAGGTCCATAGGATGGATTATCTTCATCCTCTGCAAACTCCTCCTCCAGCTTCCTCTTGTTCCTCCTCCTGTTTACTCTTGCTTGTATTTCTAGACTCTTTACAGCCCTGTCTGCAGCCCGAAGGCGTTCCTTGTCTAAAGCAAGCATCGCTCGTTGTTGTGTTCGTAGATTTTGCTACCATTTTCTTCAGTTGCAGTTACTGCAACACTGTTCCAAAAGGTGGTCATGTATGAACACTTATCACATTTCAGTTGTATTTCACTAGCAAGTCCTACGTGCTTTATTATGGAGAGTTCCAGACCAACTTCACTACAATGAATACATCTTACACAGTTTGAAAAAATTCCTGTGAGAACCGACATATCAAATATTTCATTCACATCCGATTCGCACATAAAACATTCATAGTTTTCACTCATTGAACCAAGCTTCTTCTGTGAAGTATTTTCTTTCCCACTTTGACTGCTATGGGCAGGTGTACTTGAGAGGTTAGGTTCACTCACTTGGTTATCGTCTTTATTGTTTACAGTAATAACACATACCTTTGGCTTTCCAACATTTCTCCTTTTCTTAAAAGCCTTCAGAGGATTTCTAATAACTTTACTTTTACTCATTATTATACTTCAACAAAACAGAGACTCAAGAAACAGAATAAATTACGAATATTTTCGAGATAACGACAGAGTAAATAAACATGAAACAATCGACAATCACACCAGCGATATATATTGAACCATCACAGGTTAGCCACAACACATACTTTATCTCACATCACTAAAATGTACCTGATGAACACGGACGTTAATAATAACACCATTTGACAGCAGTTTAACAGCGCCACAGTGGGTCACGCCCATGTAGAACGCATTTAAAAAAAAATTTAAAAATAGTTGTAGTCTTCGGAATTGAATAAATTATATATCTATTAAAAGGTAATAGTCTGCAGATTCAGAAAACGCAAAAAAGTAAAAATTGAACTTTTCATGATTTTGAGCCTTTCCGGACCCCCTTAAGAGATATGAGCACTTGTTCATCTTCGATACTATGAAACGTATCTCTACTATGTAACCTTACAATCTAAAAACAGCCGATGGAGGACACAGAAAAATGGACTTGCACAGGCTAGAGTAGTGTCTTGGCTCCAATATTATTTAACACCTATACGAATGACCTTCCCATCAGCCACCAGACGCGAATGTTCATTTATGCCGATGATGCAGCAGTGGCCACACGGAATAAAACCTTTGTACAAGTGGAGGAGAATCTCACAGGAGCCTTAACAGAACTTGCTACCTATTACGAAGGCAATAATCTCAAACTAAACCCTAGTAAACCTCAAGCATCCGCCTTCCATCTTAGGAACAAACAAGCCAAACGGAAACTCCGACTCACGTGACAAGGGGAAGAGCTGAAGCATACAAACAGCCCAAAACACCTGGGAGTAACATTGGACAGAGCGCTTACTTTTAAGCAGCACCGTCACAACACTAAAAAAAAAGGTCTGTGCCAGGAACAACATACTGCGGAAGCTAACACGTTCATCGTGGGGAGCTCAACCACACGTTTTGCGCACCACGGGTCTAGCGCTGACAAGGGAACCTCCCCATCGCACCCCTCTCAGATTTAGTTATAAGTTGGCACAGTGAATAAGCCTTGAAAAACTGAACACAGATCAATCGAGAATACAGGAAGAAGTTGTGTGCGACTATGAAAAAAATAAGCAAAATATACAAACTGAGTAGTCCATGCGGAAGATAGATAAAATTACGGACAATGTGAGCTCATGAGCGCCGTGGTCCCGTGGTTAGCGTGAGCAGCAGCGGAACGAAAGGTCTATGGTTCAAGGCTTCCCTCGAGTGAAAAGTTTAATTTTTTTTATTTTCAGACAATTAGTATCTGTCCGTCATCACTTTTTTGGGAGTGATTATCACATCCACAAGAAAACCTAAATCGGGCAAGGTAGAAGAATCTTTTTACCCATTCGCCAAGTGTACATGTTAGGTGGGTCGACGACATATTCCTGTAATGTGACGCACATGCCGTCACCAGTGTCGTATAGAATACATCAGACGTGTTTCCTGTGGAGGAATCGGTTGACCTATGGCCTTGCGATCGAATGTTTTCGGTTCCCATTGGAGAGGCACGTCCTTTCGTCTACTAATCGCACGGTTTTGCGGTGCGGTCGCAAAACACATACACTAAACTTGTTACAGTGAACAGAGACGTCAGTGAACGAACGGACAGAACATAACTTTGCGAAAATAATGAAAGTGAATTTTTCTCTCCAGGGAAGACTTGAACCCAGGACCTCTCTTTCCGCAGCTGCTCATGCTAACCACGGGACCACGGCGCTCTTAATCTTACATTATCCTTGATGTTGCCTATCTTGCGCATGGACTACTCAGTTTGTATATTTTGCTTATTTTTTTCATAGTTCCACACAACTTCTTCTTGTTTTCTCGATTGATCTGTGTTCAGTTTTTCAAGGCCTATCCACTGTGCTAACTATAACTAAATCTGAGAGGGGTGCGATGGGGAGGTTCCCTTGTGAGTATCTCAGCAGCGGAGTACGCGGCGCCAGTTTGGAGGGACTCTGCTCACACTAAGCAAGTTGACGTCGCCGTAAACGAAACAGTACGTATTACCACAGGATACCTCAAACCAACTCCCAAAGACAAAATTTATCCCATCATAGGCATAGCACCACCCACTATCCGCAGACAAGTAGCCGCCGAAATCGAAAGATCAAAACAAAAGAATGATCCTCGACACCCGATGCATATGCACCGAAACCAACGTGTCCGGCTGAAATCCCGCAGGAGTTTCATTGAAACTACTGAAGAGCTCGCCACCAAGCACGTCGCAAGGCGGCTAGCTCTTTGGGAAGAAATGGTGCCACACTCCACAATGGAACTACTTGAGGAGGGATCTGCAGGATTTCAACTACCTTTTACAACTTGGAGGTCATTAAACCAGCTGCGCACTGGAGTAACTGGGTGCAAATCAAACCTATTTAAATACGGGTACAGTGATAGCGATAGGTGTGGATGCGGAGCAATACAGGACTTGGACCACCTATTGATTTGCCCAGATATGTCTATAATATGCACTAAATACTATATTTTGAAAGTGAATGACAAAGCAACCTACGTTGCTAATTACTGGGAAGGGGAGATATAATTGGTGCATCCGGATACGGAAGAATAAGAATCTCTTCTACTGAAAGCTCTTTACTTTCCATGTTTTGGGAGGAGGTAGTGCGGACCAAATCAAGAAAAAACAGTCTGGTAAACAAGATCAATAAAATGAATACCTTAAGAGCTATGAGTACTTGTTCAGTGGAAGAGATGTTTTTCATACTCGCGGAGATGGAAAACTGCTCATAGCTCCAAAAGGACGCATTTTTTGACACCATCCTTACTAGACATTTTTTCTTGTCGTGGTCAACAGTTCCTCCTCCCAAAATAAGGAAAGCAAAGACCGTACACTAGAAGAGGTCTGTTTCATAGCATCAGAGATGGACAAGTGCTCATATTTTTCACAGCCCATGTTTGCCGGCCGCTGAGGCCGAGGGGTTCTAGGCGCTTCAGTCCGGAACCGCGCGGCTGCTACGGTCGTAGGTTCGAATTCTGCCTCGGGCATGGATGTATGTGACGTCCTTAGGTTAGTTAGGTTTAAGTACACTACTGCCCTTTAAAATTGCTGCACCCTAGAAGAAATGCAGATGATAAACGGGTATTCATTGCACAAATATATTATACTAGAACTGACGTGTGATTACATTTTCACGCAATTTAGGTGCATAGATCTTGAGAAATCAGTACCCTTCAACCACCTATGGCCGTGATAACGGCCTTGATACGCCTGAGCATTGAGTCAAACAGAGCTTGGATGGCGTGTACAGGTACAGCTGCCCATGCAGCTTCAACACGATACCACAGTTCATCAAGAATAGTGAGTGGCGCATTGTGACGAGCCTGTTGATAAGCCACCATTGACCAGACGTTTTCAGTTGGTGAGAGATCTGGAGAATGAGCTGGCCATGGCAGCAGTCGAACATTTTCTGTATCCAGAAAGGCCCGTCCAGGACCTGCAACATGCGGTCGTGCATTATCCTGCTGATATCGTGGGTTTCGCAGGTATCGAATGAAGGGTAGAGCCACGGGCCGTAACACATCTGAAATGTAGTGTCCACTGTTCAAAGTGCCGTCAATGCGAACAAGAGGTGACCGAGACGTGTAACCAATGGCACCCCATAACATCACTCCGGGTGATACGCCAGTATGGCGATGACGAATACACGCTTCCTATGTGTGTTCACCGCGATGTCGCCAAACACGGATGCGACCAACATGATGCTGTAAACAGAACCTGGATTCATCCGAAAAACTGACGTTTTGCCATTCGTGCACCCAGGTTGGTCGTTGAGTACACCATCGCAGGCGCTCCTGTCTCTGATGCAGCGTCAAGGGTAACCGCAGCCATGGTCTCCGAGCTCACAGTCCATGCTGCTGCAAACGTTGTCGAACTGTTCCTGCAGATGGTTATTGTCTCGCAAACGTCCCCATCTGTTGACTCAGGGAACGAGACGTGGCTGCACGATCCATTACAGCAATGCGGATAAGATGCCTGGCATCTCGACTGCTAGTGATACGAGGCCGTTAGGATCCAGCACGGCGTTCCGTATTAGCCTCCTGAACCCACCGATTCCATATTGTGCTAATAGTCGTTGGGTCTCGACCAACGCGAGCAGCAATGTCGCGGTACGATAGTCCGCAATCGCGATAAGCTACAATCCTACCCTTATCAAAGGCGGAAACGTGATGGTACGCATTTCTCCTCCTTACACGAAGCATCACAACAACGTTTCACCAGGCAACGCCGATCAAGTGCTGTTTGTGTATGAGAAATAGGTTGGAAACTTTCCTCATGTCAGCACGTTGTAAGTGTCGTCAGCGGTGCCAACTTCGTGTGAATGCTCTGGAAAGCTAATAATACGCATATCACAGCATCTCGTTCCTGTCGCTTAAATTTCGCCTCTGTAGCACGTCATCTTCGTGGTGTAGCAATTTTAACGTCCAGTAGTGTCGTTCTAAGTCTAGGAGACTGATGACCACAGATGTTAAGTCTCATAGTGCCTAGAGCCAATTGAACCATTTGAGTGGCCATGTTTACTAGAAACTATTTTTATTGTTTTTGTATAAGGATCCTGTCCCTAAAGTTCGTCGGTGTTGTTATGGGCACACTGTTTACATTGCTGGTCACTAAAATAGCTGCCCCATGAAGGTGGCAGACAACAAACTTCAAACTGGCTGCTACTCTGCTACATGCCTGAGTAATCAAATAATTAACATTTCAGTGCACTCCCGCGAAGTAACTACGCCTAACAACATCCACAGTCTGTATGGAAATTAGTTACATATTACAAAGACCACCTGAATGGTTCTTTCATCGAAATGGTGTAGAAAAAATTTGGGATAAGTTCTATGGGATCAAACTGCTGAGGTCATCGGTCCCTAAGCTTACACACTACTTAATCTAACTTAAACAAACTTACGCTAAGGACAACACACATACCCATGCCCAGGGGAGGACTCGCACCTCCGACGGGGGAGCCGCGCGAACCGTGGCAAGGCGCCCTGATCGCATGGCTACCCCGCGCGGCAATCATGTAGAGCATGCCAGTTAACTTCTGAGGTAATCAGTCGCCTAGAACTTAGAACTAGTTAAACCTAACTAACCTAAGGACATCACACACATCCATGCCCGAGGCAGGATTCGAACCTGCGACCGTAGCGGTCGCGCGGTTCCACACTGTAGCGGCTTGAACCGCTCAGCCACATCGGACGGCTTTCTGCAGAACACATCTCTTCTTCTAAGTAAGTGCTCATAGCTCTTAGGGTATGCGTTTTAGAGCCAAAATTTACAAGAAAATTTATTCTTATTTTGGTTTATAATACCTACTCACAAAACACGGAAAACAAAGAACTTGGAGTAGAAGAGATTTGTTTCACAGCATCCAAGATGAAGAAGAGCTTATATTCATTGCTCATAAGGTATGCATTTTAGAGCCCATATTTACTAGACCTCTCGCTTCGAATGATCGTTACTGCTATTGCCGTTTCGAACGAAACACCGCTTTGAGCCAAAATTGCCTTTTGTTTTAAGTATGTTTCTCACGATGAATTTTGATGCCTGTGGTTTTGTTTTCACGTAATACATTACACGCTACGATTTTGTTATCAGCAGTTAACCTAGAGATGTCGTGTGACTAGGGCCTCCCGTAGGGTAGACCGTTCGTCGGGTGGAAGTCTTTCGATTTGACGCCACTTCGGCGATTTGCGCGTCGATGGGGGTGAAATAATGAGGATCGGGACAACACAACACCCAGTCCCTGAGCGGGGAAAATCTCCGACCCAGCCGGGAATCGAACCCGGGCTCTTAGGACTGACATTCCGTCGCGCTGACCACGCAGCTACCGGGGGCGGACAACCTAGAGATCAGATGTATTGATAGTCGGTGCTGCAGAGTCGATAACGGGATTAGTGCCCACTGGGAAATGGCACATTATATGTGTTGGTTACAAGATAACCATAAATTACTTAGATTGATCACTGAGAGTGAGTCCAGTGTGATCTACAGATGAACTCATCAACACTCAAACCTCTGTGGACCATTTATGGTACTGATATCGGTCAGTTCAACCAACACCAACACGCAACCTGCCAGAGTCCGACATTGGGACCACTGCGCAAGCGGTGATCGGAGCCTCTCTTAGCGCTGATGGTTCCTCACAACGTCGTACTAAGCGCTTGCGTCCTATGTGGAATATAATCCAATGTTTCGGCTAATCCATCGAGGACAGCGGGACAACAGCCGGACATGAAGTACCTGTACTTAAATAATGATGCCTGAAACCAAAGACTCGTTACTGGCACGAAATTACGAGATCCAGCTGATTTTGGCCTCGCTGCACTCGACTTTGTTGGTTGCGCATTCTTAATACACCGAAGAGCCGAAGAAATTGGTACACCTGTCTAATATCGTGTAGGGCCCACGCGAGCAAGCAGAAGCGACGCAACACGACGTGGCACGAATTTGACTAACGTCTAAAGTAATGCTGGAGGGAACTGACACCATGGATCTTGCACGGCTGTCCATAAATCCGCAAGAGTACGAGGGACTGGAGATGTCTTCTCGACAGTACGTTGCAAGCCATTCCGGATATGTTCACATCTGGGGAGTTTGCTGGCCAGCGGCAGTGTTCAAACTCGTAAGAGTATTCCTGGTGCCACTTTGTAGCAGTTCTGGAGGTGTGGAATGTCCTACTGAAATTGCACAAGTCCGTCGGAATTCACAATGGATATGAGTGGATGCAGGTGATCATAGAGGATGCTTGCGTATGTGTCACGTGTCAGAGTCGTATGTAGACGTATCAGGGGTCCCACATCACTCCAACTGCACAGACCCTACACCATTGCAGAGCCTAGACCGGCTTGTACAGCCGATACAATTTGAGACGAGACTCACCCAACCAGGCAACATGTTTCCAGTTATGAACAGTCCAATGTCGGTGATGGTGCTCCCAGGAGAACCGTAAAGCTTTGAGTCGTGCAGCCATTAAGGGTAAACGAGTGGGCATTCCGTTCCGAAAGCCCGAATCGATAGTGTTTCGTTCAATGGTTCGCACGCTGATACTTGTTGATGACCCAGCATTCAAATCTGCACCAATTTGCGGAAGGGTTGCACTTCCGTCACGCTGAACGATTCTCTTCAGTCTTTGCAGCATCTTTTTCCGGCAGCACGGATCTCAGAGATTTGATTTTTACCGGATTCCTGATA
Organism: Schistocerca americana; assembly: GCF_021461395.2. Classification (NCBI taxonomy): domain Eukaryota; kingdom Metazoa; phylum Arthropoda; class Insecta; order Orthoptera; family Acrididae; genus Schistocerca; species Schistocerca americana. The sequence continues at coordinate 217,057,752 of NC_060119.1, read as the reverse complement.
TCCACGGTACCCTCGTGATATGGTCGTACGGGAAGATCCCCACTCCATCTCTACCTCGGAGATGCTGTGCCCCATCGCTGGTGCGCCGATTATAGCACCACGTTCAAAGTCACTTAAATCTTGATAACCTGCCGTTGTAGCACTAGCCGATCTAACAACTGCGCCAGACTCTTGTCTTATACAGGCGTTGCCGACCGCAGCGCCGTATTCTGCCTGTTTACAGATCTCTGTATTTGAATAGTAGCACTTCAGTGTAAGTTGTACTGTTTCCATTTGAAGACGCCGCTTGGTCTTTGTCACTGTGGTTCGTACATTGATGGCAGATTACGCTTGGGGCCTGACGATGACAGACAAGACCAAAATTTCAACAGAAGATCCATAATAATACTTGGGACTATTTCAGATGGTTAATGGGCAGCTGGTTCCAATTGGTTGCATGAGCTCTGTTCATTTAAAATGAATTGCTGGAAAACAACTTCCTCAATTGGAAGAAAAATTACTGAGAACTGTCGTAATTTTGATCCTTTGTTGGCATCCTGTTAGTGGTCTATGACTATATCTTATCACTGCCCGAATCTGAAACATTAACTAACGTAGAGAGCAGCTGCGTAAGTCACAATCCTGTAATGTCTATTACGACGATCAGAGCACCAGTGTATTTTAGCCTGGAGTGAGAGTGTCAGCTGAACAGTTACTCAGCTGAGCAGAGCCGCAAGACGGTGGGTTGACAGCCGTGGCTAGCTCAGGGCGTGTCCCGGCGGAGGGCGTGGCCGCCGCGGCCTAATTACATTAACAACCCCCGCCATTACTGACCGAGTGTTGACATGCAAATTGCTGGCGGCTCCGCCACCCCGCTTACACGCTGCGCTGCTGCCGGCTTAGAGCTTCCCTACACCGCCTGGCGCTGCACAAGGGCAGCTCCGCATCCCACAGGCACCAAAGACAATATTTCTGTTTCTTCGCGGAGTACACTCGAAATATAGATCGGCTTTAGGAGTAACAGCATGTGGATCAGGTAACAAATTGCGCACATCTTTTTCAGCAACCTCCAACGAGCTTTAGTAATGAGGTAGCTTTGTATATGAGAAACTGAATAAAATTTCTGATGTTCCACAAGATTCAATTCTAGGTCCACTTTTGTTTTGTATTCATGTAAATACCTTCTATTTAAAACACAGAAAGCAGAATGAATTCCTTTATCGAATGGTAAATCCCGGAGGACGTACAAAAGCAACATTTTTACAATTATAACAAAACCTTTAAAATACATCATCAGTGATATGATCCACTACAGGTGTAAAATTCTATATTTCCTAAAAGGTAAGCACAATCTGGTTTCGGAGTCTTGTCCCACGTTCAGATGCATCTGTTAATAAAATTAATAGCAGCACAAACGACCACTACTTTGCACACAAATTAAAATGTGCTTGGCATGGCCCCACTTCCTTGCTAGGCATCATTTGAAAGAGTTTTCTCTCGACAAGACATCCATCACTGTTAATACTCATCATCAATAATAAGGTCCGCTTCAGTTGTAAAACATTTTATTACCTAAAAGGAAAGCAAATTTTGATTTTCCTCACAAATTAATGAATGTTTGCGCTTGTATTAATTTTAATAAAAGATGCACATGAAGATGGGACACGGATCCCGAAGCAGGGTTCTGGCTTCCGTCAAGGAAACAAAAAAAAATTGGGGATGACCCGTCAACAGAAACAATCTTATAAATAATTAGTAACTGGCTTTTTGAAAATGGTATCTGTCTCAATACACAATAAGTTCTGAACGTTGAAGGTTAGAAAGTCTGTTATACTCCTGTTTGACTTACTGAACTAATATTTTCATTGCTGTGCAAGCTGATTCGTATATGAGTGGTATGCAGCCATTTTTAAATACTCGTTATATTACATAGGCATTAAGTCAGTCGTTACATCACTAAGATATAATGTGTGACCACTAATAACATGTGTTACCATATACAGAAAATTGTATTAGGTTTTTAGAAACAGTTCTTCGGGAGAAAACGTAATAGTTTTCAGTAATTTAGGACTTACATTTGCTGTTAATGCTTATTGTTTACGCAAGAACACTTGTGCACTAGTATTCCCTATGGCAGTGGTTCCCAAGCTTGGGGTGATTATCCTCTGAGGGATAAAATAAAATCTTGTGAGGGGTAAAAAACAGAATGGTTCAAATGTGTTTCAGTCAAGAAAATAAATTAGTTTTAAAATATATCTACTTCTTAAAACTGTAATACTGATTACATAAGTTACCAGATAATCCATTTTTTTATTTCAAATACTGGTATTATCAGATGAGACAATGTGGTGTAGATTACAGCTTGTGAAACGAACTTATGAACATCTTCCTCACACAGTTCGACCGCTACTCAGGTACTTTGTACCATGCATATGAGACAATTAAATTACAACGTACCTATCGCATGTGCTTAAATATCCCACGAAAATGCTTTCTCAGAGATTGCTTCGTTACTAACTTCGTAACAGATAAACGAACTAATTGACTGAATGACATAATAGTAACCATGTCAGTACAGTACACTGCTGCAGGGGCTGTACGGTATTATATTTATCATTATTATTATTATTATTATTATTATTGTTAGTGGCACTGGTCAGAAACAAAGCACTGGCAGCCTGACGTCTTTCAGTATCTGCTATTTCAGAAGTAAGGAGTTCAGCAACAAACTGATTTATAACCGGTGAGTATAGTGCACACATTTGTACTTTGTTGATTTTAAATGGGGGTGTACGGTGTGGGTGAAGCAAGACCGGCCTGGGAGACTAGTGGTGCAGAGAAAAACTTTTTTCTAACAAGTGTCTGTCTTCAATAAGAATTGTTAGCTTTCTTTTCTGAGGAACTGCATTCACCACAAAAAGGTAGGTAGAAATAAGCAATGTCAACTGTCTCACTGACTCATTAGGTCGTAGTTTAATAAAACACTTAAATTAATACCATTTATCTTTAGTCTTGTTTTAAAAAAAAGCTTTCAAAGAAAATTATAAGCACAGTCATATGACAATTTTACAATTTGAGAATCAGAGAGGAACGTAAATCTTAAATGTGATGGTTGTTTCGAGTAATTTTTAGACGTTCCATTTCACAATTAAGTATGCCTTAGCGACCTTCGATACAGTCTGAATGGAAGAAAATAACGCTCGTTCTGAGATAAAAGCCGTTAAAGTTAGAACTCTACCCAGTTTCTAGGTGGATCATGGAATATGAAGGAACAAGCGGCGATTTGCTGTTAGCATAATGCAGGATATCGTCGTGACAGACAATGTCGTTTCCATTATTTACCCGCGAGAGTTTCCTATTGCATTATCATCATGGAAACACCCTTTAAATAATATTATAATTCAGAGGAATTCCGTTGCTGCCTGATAACTATGCTGGTAATCCGACGCCGTCAAATCCGATACGACTGTACGCGGATTTACTTTACGACGGTCATACGTACACTATGTGATCAAAATCATCAGGACACCTCCAAAAACGGACGTTTTTCGTATTAGGTGCATTGCGCTGCCACCTGCCGCCAGGTACTCCATATCAGCGACATCGGTACTCATTAGACATTGTGAGAGAGCTGAATGGGGCACTCCGCGGAAATCACGGACTTCCAACGTGGTCAGATGATTGGGTGTCACTTATACGTCTGTACGCGAGATTTCTACACTCCTAAATATCCTTAGGTCCACTGTTTTCGATGTGATAGTAAAGTAGAAACGTGAAAGGACACGTACAGCACAAAACCGCACAGGCCGACGTCGTCTGTTGACTGACAAGAGACTGCCAAAAGTTGAAGAGGGTCGCAATGTGTAATAGAAAGACATCTATCGAGACCATCACACAGGAATTACAAACTGCTTTAGGATCCACTGCAAGTACTATGAAAGTTAGGCGGGAGGTGAGAAAACTTGGATTTCATTGTCGAGCGCCTACATATATGCCACACATCCCGCCGGTAAATGCCAAACGACGCCTCGCTTGATGTAAGGAGCGTAAACATTGGACGATTCAACAGTGGAAAAACGTTGTGTGGAGTGACGAATCACGGTACACAATGTGGTGATCCAATAGAAGGGTGTGTGTACGGCGAATGCCCCGTGAACGTCATCTGCCAGCGTGTGTAGTGCCAACAGTAGCATTCGGAGGTGGTGGTGTTATGGTGTGGTCGTGTTTTTTATAGAAGGAGCTTGCATCCCTTGTTGTTTTGCGTGGCACTGCCACAGCATAGCCCTACATTGATGTTTGAAGCACCATCTTGTTTCCCACTGTTGAAGAGCAATTCGGGGATGTCGATTACATCTTTCAACACTATCGACCACCTGTTGATAATGCACGGCCGGTGGCGCAGTGGTTACATGACAATAACATCCCTGTAATGGACTGGCCTGCAGAGAGTCCTAACCTAAATCATACAGAACACCTTTGGGATGTTTTGGAACGCCGACTTCGTGCCAGGCCTGACCGACCGACATCGATACCTCTCGTCAGTGCAGCACTCCGTGAAGAATGTGGAAGCTGTCATCAAGGCTAAGGGTTGGCCAACACCATATTGAATTCCAGCATTGCCGACGGAGGGCGCCACGAACTTGTAAGTCATTTTCAGCAAGGTGTTCGGATACTTTTGACGACATAGTGCAACTCTGGCGCGCTGTGTGTCCTTATCCTTGGCGACCACTCTACGCACGGCACCTTTCCCGTCGCGTCATACCGACAAGAGCTAAACTGAAATCTAGACAGCGCGGACTGCTCATCACAAAGCTTTAGATCGCACGTAACGGTAAAACGCAATGTACTACAGCACTGCATGTTGCTAGTAGCAGGAAGTAGACAAGCGAAGTGAGCCCACAATTTGCTACGCGGGAGGCGAGACTGAATATCGTATCGCGGTAAAGAACAAGAACGGTACACCGCTGCGGTTTGCACTGGTGAGGAAGAGACAAGATTTTCTTCTGAAGTTGTTGGCTGCCTTTTGCCCCAGATGCAGAGGCGACCGCTATAAGTTCCAGTTGACGAGATATCCAGCATAGCAGTACCCACTTTCCTCGACCACTCCTACCCTCATTCCCTATTTTCTACCCAACACAAACGGATTTCGCGGATATTGGCAGTCGGACAAGTACGTCCGCTTATGTAAGCGACAGGAAAGACTATGTCCTCGTGTGTGGACACTTTTGCGGCTGCGCGCTCAGACGCCCCACAAATGGCCACTACAGCTCCACTTTCAGTGGGACCATTCATAAGATCTAGAGCATGAATAGGCTCAAACCTACAGCACTACAACGCAACAAAAATAGCACAGCAAGTACCCTGTTATCGGAGCCAATGCAGACGGACACTGCAAGAATAAACGGAAACAACGGATAATCCAAAATTAACATGTGCTTCAGTCCGAGAACAAATGTGGTTGTTCGGTGGATAGAGCACTATAATACAGCCCTCTGGAGGTCACGAGTTCAATCTTGGATAGGGGTGGGCAGTTCCTGCCTCTTCAGAACGGTTCCATATCCACTTGAGTACCTCGGGTCTTTCCCATGGGTAAAAGGCGGCCGGAGCTGTGGGCCTACTATCCTCTCTCTCCTAATACCACGACAATGGAAAGCTGAACTCTTATCGACAATTTGACCCGGTCACGAGCGCTCGTCACATACTTCTTCTCACCGCGAGAGGCTACAAGCAGTTTGGTCACGCCTTCCAGTACAGTCCAGTTTCATACGGGGAAGGGATCAGTCGTGGCTTCCAAAATGCTACCAGCAGTCCAACTAGTAGAATGACAACGTATGAGGCGTGAAAACGAGCTGATCACCTCGATATAAGCAATCAGCACAAAGATAATCAATTGCACCTTCGTTAGCACAAAGTTCCCTGTACTCAACAGCAATTTCTCGGGTCAGCCATTCTGCCGAAACGTTAAATTTTGCTTCCGTCTTAGGCGTTTCATTGAACACTCCTACTTTGTCTTTTAAAATCGAGCCTTCTGCTGTCTTCTGCTGGAGCCAAAAGTGCAGTGGTTTATCTAGTTTCGCGTTACTTGAAGTTTACGGTAGTTGCACGAGCGGTTTGGCTGTCGCCAGAATTTGACAGCTTTTCTTTATTTTTCCTTAAGTGTCTCACAACTGTATGCGTTCCGCTTGGTCCTGAGAAAGTTTTCCTGTAACTCCCGTTTATAATTCATCTACAATATCTGATCAAAAACATTCGGGTTGGGTTGTTTGGGGAAGAAGACCAGACAGCGAGGTCATCGGTCTCATCGGATTAAGGAAGGACGGGGAAGGAAGACGGCCGTGCCCTTTCAAAGGAACCTTCACGGCATTTGCCTGGAACGATTTAGGGAAATCACAGAAAACCTAAATCAGGATGGCCGGACGCGGGATTGAACCATCGTCCTCCCGAACACAAGTCCAGTGTGCTAGCCACTGCACCACCTCTCTCGGTAAACATTCGAACACCCCTATGTAATTCGGAATTTACAAACAGATGTCATGAGTGGGGGCTCCAGCAATATAAAACAGGGTTTTGATTAATCCGCTGTCACAGAAGAAGCAGTAACAGCACAGTACGTCTGTTAGAAGAGCTCGTTGACTTCGAAAGTGGACTGGTCACCGGATGTCGCCCGCGTAGAAAATCTATTAGGGACATTTCAGCCCTTCTAAATCTGTCCACATCGACTGCTGATTAGGTGATTGCGAAGTGGAAACGCGAAGGAACAACCACAATAAACCAAGGCCTGGCAGATCTATTATAGCGGCGTAGAAGGTCGACGAACATTGAAGAGAGTGTCTCTAAAAAGTCACATGTAATTATAGTGAATTCCAGACTGCTACAAGCAGTCCAGCTAATAGAAAATGGCTGGTTCAAATGGCTCTGAGCACTATGGGACTCAACATCTGAGGTCATCAGTCTCCTAGAACTTAGAACTACTTAAACCTAACTAACCTAAGGACATCACACACATCCATGCCCGAGGCAGGATTCGAACCTGCGACCGTAGCGGCCACGCTGTTCCACACTGAAGTGCTTAGAACCGCACGGCCACACCGGCCGGGGCTTGGACGTCCTCCTCACGCCCCTCTCGGCGGGAGGAGGTAGTTTTGGCCCGGTTACGAATTGGACACTGCCGGTTCAGCCATCGCCATCTGCTGACGGCTGCGCCGGCGCCGTTCTGCCCATGTGGGCACTTGCTGACGGTCCGCCACATTTTAACGTCCTGTCCGAATTTTACTCCACTGCGTCTTGATCTTGGCCTGCCATGTACTCTCGATGCCATTTTAACGGATGACCCAGGAGCAGCTGCTCGCGTTCTTCATTTTATCAAATTGGCCAACCTGTCTAAGGACATTTGATTATGCTGTTTTTTTTTAATCCTATGCCTGTCGATCTTTTATCGTGTTTTCCCTTTTAGTTGCTGTTTTAAACTTGTGCCTCGCGGTGCATTCCTAATGTAGTCTGGGCGCTAATGACCGTTGGAATTGTGCGCCCTAAAACCACAAAAAAAAAAAACCACCGGCCGGCAGTCCAGCTAATAGACTCACTACGTGTAAGAAGTCAAAAAGAACGTGGTACGATGGTCGAGCAGCTCCTCATGAGCCACAAAAGTCTCTAGTCAATACTGTTCGCAGCTCGTGATCTCCTGGCGGGATCAGGCATTTTAACCCGCGTCGAGATGACTGTGTTGTCCTCATCATTTCATCCTCACTCAAGAAAGTGGCGAGATTCGGCTGAGCAAAGGTTGGAATTTGTACGTGCGCTGATGACCGCTACGTCATATTGCGCCACTTCTGCACGCTCACGGTGCTCTACACGATATGAGGCACGTGTACCGGTTTATTTGTCTCTTCGGTGTATTTGTCTGTAGGTCTGTGAGTCCGCAGTTACGCTTCTCTTATCCTATTATCCTTATCTGTTAAGACAGTAGTGTAATTTAACGGCGCATTCGTTGCAGATGATCGTGTAGATGTGGCGGCAGGAGTTGACACAGCAATAGTGGGATCTGGTCATGAGTGCACAGCGGCAGCCCGCTGCTACGGACGGCTCCAGCGCTTGTAGCCACAGTGTATGTGTGCCCATCAGTTGGCGGCGCGGGCTCAGAAGCGCGGGCTGTAGGTAATTGCTGTCCTGTGCGGAGGTGCCATAACCAGCTGGCACAAGCGCTGTTTACCACCAATCGCGCACGGCAGCCGTCTCGCCGGCCACAGCGCTGTCCAGGGCAGGCGGAGTAGTGACTGTGAGTCCTTCACCAGCGCCGCGGACAACGCCACGCAGCTAACGTGGGTAGTCGCACAGTGTTTCCCCATAAACTGCACTGATGTTACTGCCCTTGCTTGTAGCGTGGACATAACCAGTTTGTTAACCTACGTACGACTACTGTTGAAACTGAACTTGTTTTTGCCGGCCGGGGTGGCCGAGCGGTTCTAGGTGCTACAGTCTGGAACCGCGTGACCACTACGGTCGCAGGTTCGAATCCTGCCTCGGGCATGGATGTGTGTGATGTCCTTAGGTTAGTTAGGTTTAAGTAGTTCTAAGTTATGGGGGACTGATGACCTCAGAAGTTAAGTCCCATAGTGTTCAGAGCCATTTGAACTTGTTTTTGAAGTGACTTTTTCTCTGTACAGATATTTTGGCAAGAACGTTACTAGGGTAACTGGAGTCCATGGCAAATTCTGGCTGTGCGTTCACCCCCACCTCTACTCCCCTGCTCTATATCACTCTTTTGTGGGCACATCCCCAATTTCATTTAATGTACAAATGTGCAAATGTGTGTGACTTTCTAAGGGACCTAACTGCTGAGGTCATCGGTCCCTAGACTTACACACTGCTTTAACTTACGCTAAGAACAACGCACACCCATGACCGAGGGAGGACTCGAACCTCCGGCGAGAGTGACCGCACAGTCAGTGACATGGCGCCTCAAACCGCGCGGCTACTCCGCGAAGCTTTTATTTAATACTCATGGCTATTTACATTCGTTATTCGTTTATTTGGATCAACACGAGTTTACAGGGAAGCAAAAGTAACACATTTCAGTAACATTTCTACCGTTCCGTGCATCAGTCGTTAAAAAGAGATGCCTTATAGCATCACTTTGTTGTTTGTCTGCCTATCCGTCCGACTGTTAAGAATCATTTTTCCTCAGGAAAGGGTAAGCGTGTCAGGATGAAATTTGTGTCACATGCTGTCTACAGTCCTTTGGCGATGTAAAAAACTTAAGCATCTAAATTCAAGCAATTAAAATATATGGATATATATGTCACAAATTTTTAAATTCACAATCTTAAAAATGGTTCAAATGGCTCTACGCACTATGGGACTTAACATCTGAGGTCATGAGTCCCCTAGACTTAGAACTACACTACTGGCCATTAAAATTGCTACACCACGAAGATGACGTGCTATACAAGTGAAATTTAACCGACAGGAAGAAGATGCTGTGATATCAAAATGATTAGCTTTTCAGAGCATTCACACAAGATTGGCGCCGGTGACGACACCTACGACGTGCTGACATGAGGAAAGTTTCCAACCGATTTCTCACACACAAACAGCAATTGACCGGCGTTGCCTGGTGAAACGTTGTTGTGATGCCTCGTGTAAGGAGGAGAAATGCGTACCATCACGTTTCCGACTTTGATAAAGGTCGGATTATAGCCTATCGCGGTTGCGGTTTCTCGTATCGCGACATTGTTGTTCGCGTTGGTCAAGATCCAATGACTGTTAGCAGAATATGGAATCGGTGGGTTCAGGAGGGTAATACGGAACGCCGTGCTGGATCCCAATATCACTAGCAGTCAAGATGACAGGCATCTTATCCGCATGGCTGTAACGGATCGTGCAGCCACGTCTCGATCCCTGAGTCAACAGATGGGGAAGTTTGCAAGACAACAACCATCTGCATGAGCAGTTCGACGACGTTTGCAGCAGCATGGACTTTCAGCTCGGTTACCCTTGACGCTGCATCACAGACAGGGATGCCTGCGGTGCTGTACTCAACCACGAACCTGGGTGCACGCATGGCAAAATGTCATTTATTCGGATGAATCCAGGTTCTGCTTACAGCATCACGATGGTCGCGGTGAATGCACATTGGAAGCGTGTATTACTCATCGTAGTACTGTAGTATCACCCGGCGTGATGGAATGGGGTGCCATAGGTTACAGGTCTCGGTTGCCTCTTGTTCGCATTGACGGCACTTTGTACAGTGGACGTTACATTTCAGATGTGTTACGACCCGTGGCTCTACCCATCATTCGATCCCTGCGAAACCCTACATTTCAGCAGGATAATGTACGACCGCATGTTGCAGGTCCTGTACGGGCCTTTCTGGATACAGAAAATGTTCAACTGCTGCCCTTGCCAGCACATTCTCCAGATCTCTCACCAACTGAAAACGTCTAGTCAATGGTGGCCGAGCAACTGGCTCGTCACAATACGCCAACCACTACTCTTGATGAACTGTGGTATCGTGTTGAAGCTGCATGGGTAACTGCACCTGTACACGGCATCCAAGCTCTGTTTGACTCAATGCCCAGACGTATGAAGGCCGTTATTACTGTGAGAGGTGGTTGTTTTGGGTACTGATTTCTCAGGATCTATGCACCCAAACTGCGTGAAAATGTAATCACATGTCAGTTCCAGTATAATATATTTGTCCAATGAATACGCGTTTATCATCTGCATTTCTTCTTGGTGTAGCAATTTTAATGGCCAGTAGTATACTTAAACCAACTAACCTATGGACATTACTCACATCCATGCCCGAGGCAGGATTCGAACCTGTGACCGTAGCAGCAGCGTGGTTCCGGACTGAAGCGCCTAGAACCACTCGAGCACAACGGCCGGCCTCAATCTTACTCACGAAAATCTATAAAGTACTTCCCGTTTGCTTAGATTCGCGAAATTAGGCAAGAAATAAAGGAAAAATGTTGATACCTTATTATCTCACATGAAAAAATATATTTTATATCAACTGTTATTCGACTGTCTCTTTGTCCGTCTGCTAAAGCCCCTTTTACCAAGGAACGGGTAGACGTAAGAAGTTGAAATCTATGTCACACACTAAGGCATATAGTCTCCTACGGTGGAATACATTTAACTCTCTAGGTAAATGCACACAAGAGATTTGTGTCACATATTATGATACTCGCTAACTCACTCGTCAAAACCTATAACCTACTTCCCTTTGGTCTAGAATCATGACATTTGGCAAGAAGCAAGGTTTCAATGTTCAAGCAAAGGAAAAATCCGAAAAATGCTAATTCACAATCTTACTCACGAAAATCTATAATCATAAATCCCTTTGACTTAGAATCACGAAATTTGGCAAGAAACAAAGGTTTCCCATTACAAATAAAGGAAAAATGTCGATCCTTGATAAGATCATAGACAAAAAATATATTTTTTGTCATTTTTGATTCGCTTGTCCGTCAGTTCGTGTATGAAGACTCCTTGTCTGGAACGGATAGATTATACACTAACGTCTATGGTCTCCTGGCTGGTGCCCCCACCCCTCTCCCACCCCCCTCCTTTCGGAGGTTCGATTCCTTCCTCGGGCATGGGTGTGTGTGTTGCCCATAGTGTTAGTTTAAGTTAGATTAAGTAGTGTGTAGGCTTAGGGACCGATGACCTCAGCAGTTTGTTCCCATAAGACCTTACCACAAATTTCCAAACTTTTTCTCCTGGCTGTTTACCTTGGTCATTCGTTTATTTGAATCAACACGACTTTTCAGTGAAGTAAAAGTTACACATTTCAGTGATATACCTACCGTTCCGTGCATTATTCGGTAAAAACGGAATGCAATCAAAGTTTTATGTCACATATTTTGACTCTCGCAATCTCACTCATCAAAACTTATAAGATACTTCCCGTTGACTCATAATCATGAAATTTGGCAGGACCCAAGGTTTCACAGTAGAAGTAAAGCAAAAAATCAGAAAATTGTTGATTTGTAATTATATCACACAAAAAACTATTTGCTGTGAATTGTTGTCCGACTGCCTGACTGTTCGCGAAGACACTCTTTTTTCATGTACGGGTAGACGTATCAAGTTGAAATTTACGCCACATACTATGATTCCTTGGCGGTTTAATAGAATTAAGGTTAAGTAGATGCAATTAAAAATATAAAGAAATTTATATTACATATTCTGATATTCGTAAGCTAAATCATCAAAACATACAAGCTACTTCACGTTTAACTAGATTATGAAATTTGACAAGAAGCAAGGTTTCACACTACAAATAAAGGGAGAAAGTCCGAAAATTCTTAAATTGTAATTATATCACATAAATATATCTTTGTGCCATTAGAATGGACGTTGCATTCATCAATCGTCAAAAGCATAATAGTAAAATATTACTGCATGCAAACATAAAATATACACTGCAGTCACGTTTTAAAAGTGAATTAAAAAATTAAATGATCTCCCTCTACACACATAAACAGAGATGCGCTGTTCGCTAATTTTTGCATATCCGGGCTAGTCTCAGCAATTACTGCAGTGATTTTGATTCGGTCTTGGGGTTCCAGGGACCGATATCTTGCCAGTATCGATATCGATAACAAGCAAAAATCGTCATTAGTCTCGATTCCCCGATTATTAACTATCGATATACACAATTAAGTTTGTAGCGAAACCTCAGTGCACAAGTCCCACACGAACTCGGCATTTTTTTTTATTCAGTTCAAAATATGGAACAACACTCAGTCTAAAGTCGAAATGATTGCAACAATGGCGTGATTTCTTTTTCGTCGTTTCACTGCCGATCTGTATACAGTCGCAACGAAAAAATAACAACTGTAAAACAATACTCTTTACAGTTTCATAACGTGGACTCAGTTGGCGTAACCACTGGCTCCATGAGCAACCGGAAACAAGAAACAAGCGCCTCCGTACCAGGGAAGGGTAGTTACTTTTGTTACTCGTCGTGGTACAGTCTGAATTTCTTCACGATATTCTTTCCTCCACCTCCATTCTCATTTTTGTGACATCCAGTCCGTTCTCGTCTACTTATTTTTCTTTCATCTCCGCCGTCCACCATCTTCTGCTCACGTTTCGCCCTTCTGCGTTTATTTCGCCTGTCACAGAACTGCAACCCCACCGAAACAGAGCGCAGGGCACACAAGTTCCCGGCTGCCGCACTCCAGCGACGTCAACGTGTTTTACAATCCCGTATTTCTAGGAAAGCATAGCGAAGCGTGCATGGCTCTCTAGAGCGCTCTTGTCTTGGGCACTGCGCGATGTGTCTGCGGCGCTCGCCAAATCAAGCAGAACAAAATCAGATTCACTATTACGTCGCTTTAAAATTTATTTCTCTTACACTAGGAAAAGTGTAGCGCTTTGTTTGGGCAAACGCGTGAGACCTTTATGAGTGACCTATTCTCGAGTGTCTTGCTTTTAATAGCCGTATGATGGCGAAGCAATAACGATTGTCAGTTATTACCAAACAGTTTCAATGCAATCACAGTCGCTTACTGAGATCCAGTGGCGCGTTACTTGGAATATAGCCTACCGGTCCTGTGTTTTGTGCGTAAGCCAGTGCCTCGTACATCGGAATATTTGAAAGAAACTTGATGCTGGTCCTCGGTGAAAAGATGGCGTAAAAGTTTATAGAAATCAAAGGAGGTAGCAATGTGACTCCACAGACTCATAAATACACTACTGGCCATTAAAACTGCTACACCACGAAGATGACGTGCTACAGACGTGAAATTTAACCGACAGGAAGAAGATGATGTGATATGCAAATGATTATCTTACCAGGGCATTCACACAAGGTTTGGTGCCGGTGGTGCCACCTACAACGTGCTGACATGAGGAATGTTTCCAACCGATTTCTCATACACAAACAGCAGTTGACCGGCGTTGCCGGGTAAAACGTTGTTGTGATGCCTCGTGTAAGGAGGAGAAATGCGTGCCATCACGTTTCCGACTTTGATAAAGGTCGGATTGTAGCCTATCGCGATTGCGGTTTATCATATCGCGACATTACTGCTCGCGTTGGTCGAGATCCAATGACTGTTAGCAGAATATGGAATCGGTGGGTTCAAGAGGGTAATACGGAACGCCGTGCTGGATCCCAACGGCCTCGTATCACTAGCAGTCGAGATGACAGGCATCTTATCCGCACGGCTGTAACGGATCGTGCAGTCACGTCTCGATCCCTGAGTCAACAGATGGGGAAGTTTGCAAGACAACAACCATCTGCACGAACAGTTCCACGACGTTTGCAGCAACATGGGCTATCAGCTCGGAGACCATGGCTGTGGTTACCCTTGCTGCATCACAGACAGGAGCGCCAGCGACGTTATACTCAACGACGAACACGAATGGCAAAACGTCATTTTTTCGGATGAATCCAGGTTCTATTTACAGCATCATGATGGTCGCATCCGTGTTTGGCGACCTCGCGGTGAACGCACATTGGAAGCGCGTATTCGTCATCGCCATACTGGCGTATCACCCGGCGTGATGGTATGGGGTGCCATTGGTTACATGTCTCGGTCACCTCTTGTTCGCATTGACGGCACTTTGAACAGCGGACGTTACATTTCAGATGTGTTACGACCCGTGGCTCTACGCTTCATTCGATCCCTGTGAAACCCTACATTTCAGCAGGAAAATGCACGACCGCATGTTGCAGATCCTGTGCGGGCCTTTCTGGATACAGAAAATGTTCGACTGCTGCCCTGGCCAGCACATTCTCCAGATCTCTCACTAACTGAAAACGTCTGGTCAATGGTGGCCGAGCAACTGGCTCGTCGCAATACGTCAGTCACTGCTCTTGATGAACTGTAGTATCGTGTTGTAGCTGCATGGGCAGCTGAACCTTTACATGCCATCCAATCTCTGTTTGACTCAATGCCCAGGCGTTATTAAGGCCGTTATTACGGCCAGAGGTGGTTGTTCTGGGTACTGATTTCTCAGGATCTATGCCCCAAAATTGCGAAAAAAGGTAATCACATGTCAGTTCTAGTATAATATATTTGTCCAATGAATACCCGTTTATCATCTGCATATCTTCTTGGTGTAGCAACTTTAACAGCCAGTAGTGTAAGTCTTACCTGGCAAGATAAGCTAAGTTGGTTAATTGGTTGATTTGGGGGAATGGACCAAACGGCGAGGTCGTCGTCCCGTCGGATTAGGGAAGGAGCGGAATGAAGTGGGCCGCGGTCTCACATAGGCACCATCCTGGCATTTGCCTGAAGCGATTTAGGGAAATCATTGAAAACCTAAATCAGGATGGTCGGATGCAGGTTTGAACCGTCGTCCTCCCGAAAGCGAGTTCGAAGTGCTAACGACTGCGCCACCTCGCTCGGTATGAACTAAGTCGTTATTTTCTTGCTGAGCTACTGTAATTAAATAAATTCGTGGAGTATAATGTGTGTCGTAATAGCAACGCTACGAAAATTCAATAGACAACGGCCAAATGCCGAATGTCAACAGAGTCGTCTGTTCCGAAAGATGATCATACAGTGATACATGTTAACAGTATTTCACCGTCAGGACACACAATATTTAGCTCACACATTCATTTATTTTTTCATCTCTTCACGTGTTTCAGTCAGGCATTTTTCCATATGGAATGAGCTTTCATTTGAATAAGTTCACAGCTACCACGAATTTCACCGGACTACCTTGTCAATGGATGAAGTAAAACTTCCCTTAATTTCATTGCATTACTGACCGCCTGCTTAGCTGGTTGGTAACATGCTTGCTTACCATGCACTGGCCCCTGGCTCGATTCCGGCCGGGTTGGAGATTTTCGCCGCCCGTGGACTGGGTGTTGTGTTGTCCTCATCAACAATTCATCCTCATCTTCGGTTGCAAGTCGCCTATTGTGGTGCCGACTGAAATAAGACTTGCAATGGCGGACGAACCCGAATGGGATCGCCCAGCCAACAATGCCATACGATCATTTTTTTTATTGCATTGCTGTACACTTTCGGCCTCGTAGCTATGAAGCAGCACATCACATCAGCTTGGTTAAGAGTCCAACAACTCATCGAATCATACGTGTAATAGGATTGGCATAGAATGCAGAGAACACTCTCACGCTTCACAGTTTAAAGCAGACAAGTGCATGTGTATCTAGTATTAGCCAGTGAGGTACAATGTTGCCATTCAGACGAAACAAAAACTGAGCTGAACACAAATACAGCAAAAGACAGCAAGCGCTCATATGGAGGAAGCGTCTAGGAATTCGTCCAGAGCGATTCAAGGAACCCTTCAACCTATACCAAGACAACTGGGTACGGACTTGAAACGTGCTGCTTCCTAACATCAGTCTGTTGCTTTATCCGTTGCACTATTCTACTCCTTGAGAAACAGTGTCCCGATTTCCTTTTCGCTAGCAGGACACGGACGTTTCAAGCACGGAACAATCCGCGGGGTGGGGCATAAGAAGTTACTGACTGTTACCCAGAAGCAAATTCTGATTTCGCAGACATGCTTATATGTGCACTTTCGAAGAGACTCCCTTTACTTCCGTATTTTTTTATTCTTCAGCAGAGTGAGTTATCGGTTGTTTCTTACTTTCCTGTTCCTCTTCAATCTAAGCCATATACGTTCTCAAATAGCCATGTGCGACAAAATGTTTTTGAACAGTTTGTAATAACATCTAAAAGCAAACCAAACGTCAAGGAATTTGCAAGGACCGTCAAAACGTTTTAAAAAGGCACAACTTTTTGCGCGAGCTCCTCCTGCAACTGGAAGCAGCTCCCCGCAAAATTAGGAAAGACGTGACCCAGATGCGGCAAAGTGGCTGTTGTGTGTCTACTAACCTGTATGCGGGGTGTTCGCCGTGAGCTCTGTTTCTGACAGATACGCCACGGCTGAAACCCGCGCTGCTTAAGTCTCCTGCAGCAGCAACTTACCTGCAAAGAAAAGAAAAATTGCGTCAACACCTTAATCGGAAGCAAGGTTTCATAAAGCTATGAAATGAAATGATCGTGTGGCGTTTATTGGCCGGGATATCACCTTAGGGATTCGGTCGCTGTATTGCAAGTATTTTTAGTTGACGCCACTTCGACGGCTTGCGTGTCAATGATGGTGAAGGACACACATCACTCAGTCACCTGCCGGGAATCGAACCCGGGCCGTCTTGCGTGGTAAGCGGTAACGCTACCGCTGCGCAACAGAGGCGGAATCATAAAGCTGTAATGCCTCGTATTGTGACCAGCTAATTTATCTGCGAAACAAAAAGGAAACTTCATAGGTCTGCATGGGGCGAAAGAATAATCATAGTTTCTGCTCTAAAAAAATAAGTGGAATTTTGTAAAATGTTGCACACGTTTTATCGAGTTAAAATTTTCCTTAATTTCTGTACACTTTTCCCTGAGGCAGACATGCTAGCACAATTTTACATTTCTGAAGTATGTAACCTAAAGTCCTCTGCATTAAAAGCATAGCCGGCCGCTGTGGCCGAGCGGTTCTAGGCGCTTCAGTCCGGAACCGCGCTGCTGCTATGGTCGCAGGTTCGAATCCTGCCCCGGGAATGGATATGTGTGATGTCCTTAGGTTGGTTAGATATAAGTAGTTCTAAGTTCTAGGGGAATGATGACCTCCGATGTTCAGTCTCATAGTGCTTAGAGCCATTTGAACCATTTTTGAAAAGCATGGTGTCATGATGTAAGAGCATGTCAGCGCACTGGAAATGAAAGAGCAAAAGGAGAAGTTTTTCAGTGATGCAGGAAATGAACACTTCGAGGCGAAATGAAGGTCATTAAATAAAGCAAGACACATCAATGTATATAATGAGAAAGAAGTTGTAGCTCCAAAACGCGTTGGACTAAAACAGGGAAAATGTAGGGTTACCATAAATGATTCATTCGTTTTTCAAAGTAATACAAGTACAAATACGATAGGTGCATCAGCAGATACACAAACTCGCCAATTTCGCATTTTAAGATCTGGAAATGCTCCAGTCGCAGGACGTACGTCCAAGTGGTACTCTAGTAATTTATGTAGTAACATTATGTCAATGGTCATCAGGGCAGCACTGATACATTCTCTCAGATGTTCCAGTGTTATTGGCCGTAGGGGTAGATAAACATAGTCCTTAATCTACCCACATAGGAAAAACAAGGCGTTAAGTCAGTCGACCTGGTGTGGGTGGAAGGGGAGGCGGCAAGGGAACAGAGCCACACCACCACCACCACCACCATCATCATCATCATCATCATCATCATCACCTCTCAGCTGTTCCAGTATTCTTGGCCGTAGAGGCAGGAAAACATGCTCCTTAATGTACATACGTAGGAAAAACAGGGTGTTAATTCAGGCGACCTGGCGTGGGTGGGAGGGGAAGCGGCAAGAGAACAGAGCCACATCGTCATCATCTCTCAGCTGCTCTCTCAGCTGTTCCATTGTTCTTGGCTATAGGGACAGGAAAATACGGTCCTCAATGCACCCGCATCAAGTTAGGCGACTTGGTGTGGGTGGGAGGGAGGCGGCAAGGGAACAGCGCCACATCATCATCATCTTCACCACTACTCCAAAGTCAGCCATGCTAAAATTCGCCTTTAAGGTAGCGACAAACATCGGTGCTCGAATAAGGGGGTGCTCTGTCCTTTTGGAAGACGAAATTATTGGAATCAGCAGTTAGTTGTAGAAACAACTGCAACAGAGGAAGCCGTCAATGTCTTGTATGGATAAAAAAAAGCCAATGTAGCCTCTTCCGCGATATTGCATAGAAAACATAAACCTCAGCCGAATCTCGTTCATGCACCACAATTCCGTGGAGAATTTCATACTCTCACGTTAGGGCAATTAACCACTCCAGATACAAGGAAGGTTGGTTCGTCGCTGAAGATCAGCTTGGAAGCCAAACGTTCATCCACTTCCTTTGCCACCATTTTGAAGGCACTATACTCGTAGGGAGAACTGGTGGGCACAATGCAAACTCCGTGAGTTAACTGTCCTGTTTATGCACCAACCTTATTTGCACATAAAATACTTTACAGAACACGGAAAACGAATCAGTCGTTTATACACAGCCCACTCACACCAATATGACCAACGCCTATGTTTGACGTCAATGTGCAATAACCTCTCACAGACGAAAGATGGCAGCACTAGCAGTGAAAGATGTATAAAGCATGTTGGGGGTTGGGGGAACACGGAAAACGGTGAACTCGTTGCCGCACTGAGGAAACGGAGCTATTTATCTGACATCCAAAAGGGCATGGCCATTGGCTTTCAGCCAGGGCTGGAAGCATTTCCGAAAGGGCTAAGTTTTCAAACTTCTTGCGTGTCCCCGTGGTCAATTGATACAGTGCATGGCAAAACAGCGCTATCCAAAACCGGCAACTGTGATGCACCATGGATGACAGGGGTGAACGACGGCTGTGGAGATGTGTAGGGGCGAATAGACGTGCAACTGTTGAGCAGCTAACAGCCCAGGTAGAGCAAGGAGCTATCAGTAGTTCAGCGAACGTTGCTGCGTATGGGCCTCCTCAGCAGGCATCAGGGTCATGCACCCGTCCTGAATGCTGTACATCAGCGACGAAGGCTGAAGTTTGCACGTCAATACAGCAACAGAACAACCTACAACAATCGTCGAAAGGGTCTAGGCAGGAGAAGAGAGCGTCATGGTCTGGGGAATGTTTTCGCGGCGTTCCCTGGGAGATCCCGTCATTCTGGAAGGTACAATGTATCAACACAAGTTTGCTTTTGTCCTTGGAGACGAAGTCCACTCCTACATGCAACTCGTTTTCCCCCGGCTCTATGGCATCTGCCAGCAGGAAAATGCAACGTGTTACTCGTCTCGCAGTCTAAGTACATGGTTCTAAGAGCACCAGGTTGAGTTTGCCGTACTTCCCTGACCAACAGAATCCCCGGATTTAAACCCAATCGAGAATCTGTGGGACCTCTTCGATCGGGCTGTTCGTGCGATGTATCCTTAGCCGCGCCGCTGGGGTCGGCGTTGATCCACATTCCTGAGGATACCTTGCAGAAATTCAGTGACTCTCTTCCCGCACTTCTCGCAGATGTCCGCGATGCAAAAGGTGGTTATTCAAGTCTTTGACAGCAGCTCACATTAATGTGACTGGGCAGTGTGGTAAAAAGGTACAATATTGTCACTTAAGACGGGGTATTACTACGAGAGTGAGTCAAATGAAAACCTGAAGTATTTTTTTAATATTATTTACTGTGCAGAAGTGGTACAAAGCTGTATCACTTTTCAACATAATCTCCCCCACGCTCAATGCGAGTCCTCCAGCGCCTACAAAGTGCATAAATTCCTTTAGAAAAAGTTCTTTTGGTAGTCCACGCAACCACTCATGCACCTCGTGGAGTACCTCTTCATCCGAACGGAACTTCTTTCCTCCCATTACGTCTCTGAGTGGTCTAAACATATGGAAATCTCTTGGGCAAGGTCTGGTGAGTATGGTAGATGAGAAAGACACTCAAAATGCAGATCTGTGATTGTTGCAACTGTTGTACGGGCACTATAGGGCCTTGCATTGTCATGTTGCAAAAGGACACCTGCTGGCAGCAATCCACGTCGCTTTGATTTGATTGCAGGCCGCAGATGATTTTTTTGGGAGATCTTTGTATGATGCACTAGTGACAGTGGTCCCTCTAGGCGTGTAATGCTCCAAAATGACGCCTTTTTCGTCCCAAAAGAGAGTCAGCATAACCTTCCCTGATGTTGGTTCTGTTCGAAACTTCTTGGGTTTTGGTGATGAGGAATGGGGCCATTCCTTGCTCGCTCTGTTCGTTTCCGGTTGGTGAAAGTGAACCCAGGTTTCGTCTCCAGTAACGATTCTTGCATGGAAGCCATCACCTCGTTCAAAGCTCCGAAGAAGTTCTTCACAAGCATCAGCACGTCGTTCTCTCATTTCAGGAGTCAGCTGCCGTGGCACTCATCTTGCAGACACTTTGTGAAACTGGAGCACATCATGCACAATGTGGTGTGCAGACCCATGACTAATCTGTAAACATGCTGCAATGTCATTGTCGCTCGGCGATTTTAGTTCACAACTGCTGCATTGTTCTGTGGAGTCGTGCTAGACCTGGACGAGGAGCATCTTCCATTGTAGTAACACCATTTTCGAACTTCCTACTCGATTCGTAGACGTGCTGCTGTGACAAACATGCATCACCATACTGAACCTTCATTCGTTGATGAATTTCAATGGGTTTCACACCTTCACTACGCAAAAACCAAACAACCGAATGCTGATCTTCCCTGGTGCAAGTCGCGAGTGGGGCGGCCATCTTTATACTGATACTGCGACGGAATGTGTGCATCTGCCGCGCGGAATTAGCCGAGCGGTCTTAGGCACTGCAGTCATGGGCTGCGCGGCTGGTCCCTGCGGAGGTTCGAGTCATCCCTCGGGCATAGGTGCGTGTGTTTGTCCTTAGGATAATTTAGGTTAAGTAGTGTGTAAGCTTAGGTGAAACGTCCCCTTAGAAAAATTTATGAGTTACTGTGCTGATAAACCTCTTACCTTTTTGATTTTCAAACACTGAGCAAAACTGAACGTACTCAGACATTTCTCCCTTTACTTATTCTGATCAACACCAAACTGACAAACAATATTTTTAGCGCAACGCAATCTGACTTTCAAAAACCCCTACAAAAGAATGGCCTTGAATAACAATAACCTATACCTTTCATGAATCACTTACTTCACAAAAATCTTCGTTACTCGAACTACTGCAATACAGAGAGCGCCAATACTGCCAGCTAAATGAAGGATTATTACTACTGAAGGCACTAACTACTGATAGGCATAGTTAGCAAATGAGAGATTTTGATATAGAACAAACATTGCATTTACCTTAATAGTGTTCAAAAGTCATAATATGTATATCAGTTCATGATATACAGTATTACAAATTTACTCTTTCTGGCGGACACACGTCCAGATCATCCGCTCTTAAAATTCTGTCATCTCTCTCCCCACATCCACCACTGCTGGCGGCTCACCTCCAACTGCGCAACGCTGCGTGCTGTTCACATCAAACTGCCCAACACTACAATAGCAAATGTTCGAACAATGCCAACCAACCACAGACTGCACACAGCACAGCCAGTGATTTTCATATAGAGCGCTACGCGGCGTTACCAGCATAAAAACCTAAACAGCCTACTTATATAGGGACTGATGACCTTTGGAGTTAAGTCCCATAAGATTTCACACACATGTGAACATTTGTGCATCTGCACTATGCTGCCACCTACAGGCCATCCTGCACGCTGATTGTAGCATGCGTACCAACTTACAGGATAACGGTGCGAAATTTCGATTTGTTATTATAAATTTAAGGTTTTCATTTGACTCCCCCTCGTAGTAAAAAAGACACTGAGAACCTGTGACACAGATTTTCTGGACAAGTTACCGAAAATTGACAAATATTAAATTCCTTAAACTACTCTGCATTTCAGCATAAGAGCACAGAAACGGGTGCGGTATTGTAAACATTCCTGCCCCTGTTATGTTAAATCCTGGACAGCTGATTCTAAGCCTTCAGAGAGTAGTTTGTGCGCAGGATCGGCGTGCCTCCGTGCATTCCGGAGAAGACTCTCGACGTGGGGCTAGGCTCCCATGGCGCCGGCAGTTTCCCACACTCAGGGTCGACTGAACGAGAGGCGCACCATTCCCCGGAATAATAACGGTCGCTACTGGAGAAATGTCTCTGTGGCCGCAGGCTTTATGGCGAATGCGCTATTATGCCTGCCGGGAATGGCGCGTAAAAACAATGGCTGGCGCGCGCTCAAGCCGAGGAGCAGTTCTGCAGCCTCCGGCTAGCTCTAGCCGTACGTGCCTGCCACCAACTGTCGGCGGCTCCGCTCTCTGCAGGCAACCTCTGTTATGCCCTCGGGTTCTGAGATCTCGAGTATTAAAAAGGATACCTCTCAGCAACTATAAGGGGCCATCAAAAAGCTCTGAACGGGTGTATAGGGTGCAGCAGGTACAAATGCAGGTAGTTCTACTGATGACTGAGGATATAGTGAACAACATTACTGAGCCGTGGCGTGGCGCGCCAGTCTCTTGGATGTCCATTATCAATCCTTCGATGTCTCTTATCTTTGCTCTTCCTTTTTGCTCGGGGCTACCTGCTGAGACGCCGCGAAGTATGAGGTGGAAAGCAACCACGTATACAAGGTGTTACAAAAAGGTACGCCCAAACTTTCAGGAAACATTCCTCACACACAAACAAAGAAAATATGTTATGTGGACATGTGTCCGGAAACGCTTACTTTCCATGTTAGAGCTCATTTTACTACTTCTCTTCAAATCACATTAATCATGGAATGGAAACACACAGCAACAGAGCGTACCAGCGTGACTTCAAACACTTTGTTACAGGAAATGTTCAAAATGTCCTCTGTTAGTGAGGATACATGCATCCACCCTCCGTCGCATGGAATCTCTGATGCGCTGATGCAGCCCTGGAGAATGGCGTATTGTATCACAGCCGTCCACAATACGAAGAGTCTCTACATTTGGTACCGGAGATGCGTAGACAAGAGCTTTCAAATGCCCCCATAAATGAAAGTCAAGAGGGTTGAGGTCAGGAGAGCGTGGAGGCCATGAATTCGTCCGCCTCTACTAATCCATCGGTCACCGAATCTGTTGTTGAGAAGCGTGCGAACACTTCGACTGAAATGTGCAGGAGCTCCATCGTGCATCAACCACATGTTGTGTCGTACTTGGAAAGGCACATGTTCTAGCAGCACAGGTAGAGTATCCCGTATGAAATCATGATAACGTGCTCCATTGAGCGTAGGTGGAAGAACATGGATTCCAATCAAGACATCACTAACAATGCCTGCCCAAACGTTGACAGAAAATCTGTGTTGATGACGTGATTGTACAATTGCGTGCGGATTCTCGTCAGCCCAAACATGTTGAATGTGAAAATTTACAATTTGATCACGTTGGAATGAAGCCTCATCCGTAAAGAGAACATTTACACTGAAATGAGGATTGACACATTGCCGGATGAACCATTCGCAGAAGTGTACCTGTGGAGGCCAATCAGCTGCTGATAGTGCCTGCACACGCTGTACATGGTTCGGAAACAACTGGTTCTCCCGTAGGACTCTCCATACAGTGAAGTGGTCAACGTTACCTTGTACAGCAAGTCCTCGTCGTTCTAGGTCTTCCCCAGTCGCGAGTCATAGGCTGGAATGTTCCGTGCTCCCTAAGACGTCGATCAATTGCTTCGAACGTCTACCTGTCGGAACACCTTCGTTCTGGAAATTGGTCTCGATACAAACGTACCGCGCCACGGCTATTGCCCCGTGCTAATAAATACATCAAATTGGCATCTGCCAACTCCGCATTTGTAAACATTGTACTGACTGAAAAACCATGATCGTGATGAACACTAACCTGTTGATTCTAGTACTGATGTGCTTAATGCTAGTACTGTAGAGCAATGAGTTGCATGTCAACACAAGCACCGAAGTCAACATTACCTTCCTTCAATTGGGCCAACTGGCGGTGAATCGAGGAAGTACAGTACATACTGACGAAACTAAAATGAGCTCTAACATGGAAATTAAGCGTTTCCGGACACATGTCCATATAACATCTTTTCTGTATTTGTGTGTAAGGAATGTTTCCTGAAAGTTTGGCCGTACCTTTTTGTAACACCCTGTATGTGGAGTTGGTTCTACGCGGTCTGCCGGTTCACCATGGAGGATGTGTGTTGGCTGCCTGCCTGTCTGCTCTCCTGATTTTGCTCGCCGTGCCTTGCGATCGCCTAGCTTGGGTTGCTGCCTGGTGTATCCTACACGAGCCATACCGGGCGTCCAGCAGAAGTTAAGCAGCCTTGTGTTTCTTTTAAAGAAAAGGAGAAAATGTATAAGATTTTTTGTAGCCAATTTTGGTGGCCTCTTAAGTGTGGCCTTAGCGTTTACACTGCCTTTGGGGAGAGCTAATTCTTTTAAATTTAAATAGTTGGGGTTCCCTGTCCTTTATAATCTTTTGGGGGTTTTATTTGAATTTTCTCTTTGGGGTTCCTTCCTTGTGCTTGGTTAAATGTTTACTTGTATAGCGGGAAGTGACTCCTGGTTAAAACTCGGAGAAGGTGTTTGATGTTACTTCCGCCTCCGGCATTCGTCTTTTCAATTAAGTGTTGTCATCCCTTCGAGCGTCCTGGTGCCACTCTTCGTTAATTAATGCTGGTTTATGTGTACTTAATTTTGAATTGGCCATTTGAATTAATATTTTGGAGCGCAGTATACCACTAAGGCAACCTCACTGTATACCACCTTGTGCCCCGGTCTAGTACGTTAATTTTCAGTGGCGCGAGTTAGCTCCACTACCGGTTTTACTGATGTGCTCCCTTCAAAATCTTGTCTTGTATAAGTTTGCCCCATGTGTGTCTGGGAACACAGAGTTGAGCTTTAGTGTGACCTCAGTGCTAGTCAGTTAATGGAATCTTCATTTTGGCTTGGCTTCCACTGAAGAGTTTGAGTGGAGCGTAGTGTGTTTGATTTGTTATCCATTTAATTAAGTTTGTTTATTTAATGGGGAGCAAGACATTTAAAGACTGTTAGTATTAACTCCCCTAGTTGCTGGGTGTTGCTAATTCGTTCCAAATAGCCTACTACTTATTCAGTGACAAGGCTGTTGATTAGTTGGTTACTGCGAGTACAAATTCACGCTATTTATTTGTTGCCGAAATTGTTAAAGTGTCTGTGTCGTGATTCAGTCACTAGCTACGTGTTTGAGCTAAACTGATATAAACCTTACATTGCCTCCTTAAAATTTGTTGCCAGCAGAAGCCCTTAAGAGAACTAGTTTTGTCACTGCTTATGTTAACCTTTACTGGGAGCAACATTTCATGGAGTTAAATTTTGTCCTAAAATGTGTACTTCTCTGATGTAATAAACGAGTGATAAAAGAAAAAGCAAAGGGGCCTGGTCCTTTTTATTGTGTCCAGTTTGTAACACGTATCAATTACATCAGCATTTACGTCATCTGCAGACTAAGAACTAGTCGTATGTTTTTGGGTTGGTTAGCACCTCCAAGTGTGTGGCAAGACCAATCCGTTAATCTTTATTCTCCCCTGGGCAGCAGGTCAGCTGTTGAACTATTGATGCATGGACGCAATACAGTTAGTCTGTACCGACAGGGGTAGTTCGTTCAGTGGTGCAGTTACGATCATGCAGAAAACATCCGATCATAAAGTTTGTGACATGTTTTTGGGAACACTGTTGGATGCGGAGGAAAAAATAGCCAACACACTGATGTGTGTATGTATTAAGGTAATACATATAAAAGTATATGCACTTATACTAGTTACATCTTGTATACACACAGACATGCAGAGAAAGGATTAATGTGGCACCCGTGTCTTTCCGAAATGTACGCATTAAATGCGAAAACGCCAACTATAGTGACGTTATTACCAAATGTGTCCAGACAGAAAAAACGTCGTGTTATCCTTTTTTCGCTGCTGTTTGACAAACACCGGTAGACATCCATCGCAGGATGAAGAAAGTGTATGAGTCAGTTACAGCGGAACATCCAGGAAAAGTGCGACAAGGTGTGCTACTGCTTCGTGATAACGCGTCCCCATATCGCAAATGTCGTAACGCAGGTGTTGCGCCAATTCACATGGGAGACACTTGAGCACCAGGCCTATAGTCCTAATCTCTCCCCATGCGATTACCTAGGCGCTTCAGTCCGGAACCGCGCTGCTGCTACGGTCGCAGGTTCGAATCCTGCCTCGGGCTTGGATGTGTGTGATCTCCTTAGGTTGGTTAGGTTTAAGTAGTTCTAAGTGTAGGGGACTGATCACGTCAGATGTTAAGCCCCATAGTGTTTAGAGCCATTTGGAGCATGCGATTATCACGCTCTCTGTCCCGTGAAAGAAAGTTTTGAAGCGTCGACGATTCTCGTTGGAAGAGGATGGTGCAAGCAGTTACGGACTTCTTCACGCAGCAGTACATTGTATTTTACCAAGCGGGTATCTTCAACCTGATTCGTCAGTGGGATGATTGCGTCAGTACTCACAGGTATTTTGCCTTATTGGCATGCCGATTCTGGATCTTACGGTCTTCGAAGGGAAAGTTCTTGAGAGCCCCATATGCCTCTACCTTACTCGTCATCAGTTCGGTACATTTCTCCAGATCGGCTTGTAGTGAGACAAATGTTTTGATTCGTCACAATACAGCTGAGCGTGTGATATTTAGGACATGTTGCAGATACAGATATAGAGGGCTACTCACACGTAACTCCACGGTTTCAGAAGAGGACTGCGCGAAAATGCAAGATATACAGAAAAATGACACATATCAGTAGGTAGAGTACCTTTCCTAGTTTCGATTCCTAATATGCGCCATGGCGTAGTTGCAGAGCGAACCATTAGAGGGCAGGGAAGTCAGATCATGACACATAATTTATGGATAACTGTCTTTTGTGTCAACTGTGATGGTTCAAAATATCAGGTAAAACCTCCAACAGACAAAATAATCCATGGGTCGTACAACACATTCCGTAAGGCTCCCTGCTTACTTGGTCCGACGAAAACAGGCCAGCGACGATCACCAGTGGAAAAGGTGGAGTATGAGAGTAAATCATCGATCGGAACGTGAAGAAATCGAGGCCATGTGCGATCAGAGAACTGCCGATACTTCAGTCAACTGTTTGCCGCATTCTACACAAACGTCAGCGTGTAAAACCGCACCATCTGCAATTGTTGTATGCGCTGACTAGTCGAGACAATGAGACTCGTTCTGACTTTTACAACAACGTGCAGGGGATATTGGAGGAAGAAAGTTTTAAACAGAAATTGTTTTCCCGTGGAATAGCCACCTTTCATGTGTCTGAAAAGGTGAATGTCGAAACGTGCGTTTCTAGGGCATAGAATATCTATACGAGGGTTTGTAACACATTTGTGATTCATCTACGGTAAACTTTTCTGTGCCATGTTCTCTTTCTCTTCAAAAAGCTATGGACCACGTTTCTTTCAGTAGGAAACGGTGACTGCTTCTACATATACATCTACATGGTTACTCTGCAATTCACACTTAAGTACCTGGCAGAGGATTCATCGAACCATTTTCATACTACTTCTCTACCATTCCACTGTCGAAAGGCGCGTGGGAAAAAGAATCACCTAATCTTTCCGTTCGAACTCTGATTTCTCTTATTTTTTTATGATGATCATTTCTCCCTAGGTGAGTGTGAACAAAATATTTTCGCATTCGGAAGAGAAAGTTGGTGATTGACATTTGACAAATAGACCTCGCCGCAAAGAAAACCGCCTTTGTTTCAGTGACTGCCACCCCAACTCGCGAATCATGTCAGTGACACTCTCACCCCCATTGTGCGATAACACGAAACGAGCTGACCTTCTTTGCACTTTTTCGATGTCCTCCGTCAATCCTACCTGGTAAGGATCCCACACCGCGCAGCAATATTCCAGCATAGGACGGAGAAGTGTAATTTAGTGGGTTTGTCGCGTCTTCTAAGTGTTCTGCCAACAAAGCGCAGTCTTTGTTTCGCCTTCCCCACAATATTATCTATGTGGTCTTTCCATACCTAGACATGCTCCAGCAATGGCCTGTATCGCAATTACAGGACGACAGTGGAGACCTCATTTTGGAACAAGACACTTCTCCACAGCACTTTCGTAATCATGTTAATGCAGAAATGCCTCATCGTAGGGTCGTATGTACATTCCATCACGACTCTCCTTCTCTTCAGTGGGCCCCATGACCATCTTACTTTAGCTCCATGTGATCTCATCGGGTTGTGTCAAAGATCGTGCGTTCTTGCCTCCACTCTTAGTTCGTCTGAAATAACTGCAGGAAGAATAATTTTGTGGACACTGATATCAACCGAGACCTTTTGGGAAGTACACGGCACGAGTTTATGTATTGTGTTGACACACTATTCCGTGTATAAAACAGTGCCCATATGGACAGCTCGTAATGTGAGTTTAAAAAATTGGAGAGACACCCTGTCTACCAAAATGTGTCTATTTTCTGTGTGGCTCGTAGCTTTAGTGCAGTCGTCTTCGGGAACTCCCAAAGTATTCGCTTCAGTCCCAAATTTTTAAACCATTCAGTGATGCGGGCTGTGGAAATGGTAGAGGGGTAGCGACAAACTGGTCTTGATCGCGTATTGGAGAGAACTCTGTAAAACGGCCGGTTTTGGGACAAGATTAGAGAGCGGCGTCGTTAAGTTCAAACAAGGCGAAGAAGTCAAACATAGAGCCAAATACAGGCCTTCTGCAAAATCGACCTTTCCAGAAAGTTAACAGAGCCAAAATATTCTGTCGTTTCTGTGGGAGACGTGTCGTGAGGTCGCCTCTGTATGAAAGACGGCCTTCAATTTCCGAGGCAATGAAGTCACCGTCACCACAATGTTCCAGAATGGAATAGCAAAATAATCGGCAATATTGGTACGATGTACCGTCCAACATGTACTGCACTGCGTCTTGCAGCGTTTATATGAAGATTTACAGGGTGTACAACTTAGCTTCCGCCATTTTTTCCCCAACATTACAGGCTATAATCAAACAAATTGTTACACATGAATCATCATTCAAAGTATTTTCCATCGCTGGCCACTACCACTACTTTCTCCCATCTTTCGGGCAGTGCACGAATCCCGCGCCGAAAGAATTGTTCATCTTTTGAAGCGATCCACGAATCGATACAATTTGTGACTTCTTCATGAGATCGAAAGTGCTGATCAGCCAGGCCGTGCGCCATTGATCTAAACAGGTGATAGAGGGAGCAATGTCTGGAGAATACGGTGGGTGGGATACGACTTCCCATTTTAACGTTTCCAAGTACGCTTTGACCTCTTTGGCAGCGTGGCGTCGAGCGTTGTCGTACTGCAAAATCACTTCATGGTGCCTCAAATGGCTCTGAGCACTATGGGACTTAACATCTGTGGTCATCAGTCCCCTAGAACTACTTAAACCTAATTAACCTAAGGACATGGTGCCTCTCTCTGTGTTTCGGCCGTTTGTTTTTTAATGCCCTGCTCAAACGCATTTATTGCGTTCGATAACGAACACCTGTGATTGTTTCATTTGGTTTTAACACCTCATAGTACACGACGACGAACTGGTCCCGCCAAATGCAGAGCATGATCTTGGAGCCGTGAATACTCGGTTTGGCCGTCGACGTGGAAGCATGGCCGTGATATCCGCATGATTTTTTGCATTTAGGGTTATCGTAATGAACCCATTTTTCGTCCCCGGCCACAATGCGATGCAGAAATCCATTCCGTTTTTGCCTCTGAACCAACTGTTCACAAACACACAAACGCCGTTCGACAACTCTTGGTTTCAACTCACACGAGACCCAAGTTCCTTCTTTCTGAATCATGCCGATAGCCTTGAGACGGTTTGAAATGACTTGCTGTGTCACTCCCACTAATCGCGGCAATTCTTCTTGAGTTTGAGGCGAGTCTTCACTCAGCAATGTCTCCAGTTCTGTATCTTCGAAAACGTTCTCTCTTCCACCACTATGCCGGTCTACGACGTTAAAATCACCGTTCTTGAAGGGCTGAAATCACTCAAGACACGTTCTTTTACTAATAGCGTCCTTTCAATACGTACTTGTGAGCATTCGATGAGACTCAGCCGCTGTTTTCTCAAGTTAAAACAAAACAATAACACCTCCGGCTAATGACGAGAATCCTAACATTTTCAACAAAGAACAACTTTATGATGCAGACACAAACAGACTAATGTTTGAATGAGGTTATGTTGACCGAGGTCCAAGCTAACTGCCTGACGTCTGCGATCTGTTTATTTCGACCGCTACTTAACGTTGTCGCCACCTATCGGCAAACGGCGGAAGCAAAGTTGCACACCTTGTACGTGTAGTAGATGCAAGCGCAATTAAAACATAACATAAAAAGATCCACTTAAAGCCTTTAATTAAATCCAAAATTTCAAAACGTATTAAAGGAACTGCATTCGTGGACTTGTAGATGGTAACTGCGTGTCCCCGACCGCTATCGTGAATTATGTAAACATTTTCCTCGAATATTGAACACTTTAAATTTCAAAGAAAAAAAGTTGAATTTTTTGTGTGTATACATGTTGTACGACGATACTCTTGGAATCTGCTAACTTGCGTATTACTGGCGATTTCAGAGAGTAAAACGAGCGCTTTCCTTTGCCATATTCCGAGAAGCGGCTCCTTCCACAAGTTGCTTGCCTGTACGCATCGTGATGTAATTAAAATTTTTATTGGCTCCTTAAAGTGTTTCCAAAATTATCTTGAGCGGGCGTAAGAAGCAGCGTCACGAGAAATGAGATTCCTCCGTCGCGCTTAAGCCCCTGGCGCGTCCTCGAAGCTCCAGTGGGGACGCGCTACAAAACAACCATTACCGGTCCGTTACACGAGAAGAGCGGAGAAATTTCAGCGACTCTTTGTTTCTTAAAACGCAAAAAAAAAGTAGGCGAACAGGGTGCAGCAGCTGCGCCTTTTGTCCACTGGATATTATCTCGGAAACTGCGACAGAATGTACAGTGGACCGCCTGCAGTATTGAAACTGAGTTCACAAGTTGGGGTCATAAATCATCCGACAGAATGGATAAAGCTTGGAAGTTGCGCCCGGCGTAACGATCTCCTTAAACAGCTAACTCGGCCGGACTAATGGGGGCAGAAGGGAGGACAAGATGAATGATACGCATCCCTCACTGTGCGCTCACAGGTGCTGCGCGGAATCACACTACATTAACGGACCAACGACTGTTTTGCATCCATTACCATTCACTTGGAGACACAGCGAGGAGGAGTGTGAGAAAAGTAATCAGACTAATCTTTTCGTCTAGCAAAGCTTTTATGTTTTGCAAACAATAATGTGTCCATAAGAGAAAAAGCACCACCACAGCTGTATCTTGAGAATGACTTTATTGCCTCCCACGACTAATTTAAGAGGCACACTATCGCCATCTTTAGGCCCCACCACTGCTGAAAGAGTATTATAGTTCTTTGGCGCATTTATTGTGGAGTCCTCGTTGCTAGTACACGTCGGCCAGCTTTCCTCAGGAGTCTCTACTCGACACCGTGTTGTCTCCATTGCCAATTGGCATTCTCAAGATACAGCTGTGATGGTACTTTTTCTCATGTGTATCATCAAAAAATGGTTCAAATGGCTCTGAGCACTATGGGACTTAACTGCTGAGGTCATCAGTCCCCTAGAACTTAGAACTACTTAAACCTAACTAATCTAAGGACATCACAAACATCCATGCCCGAGGCAGGATTCGAACCAGCGACCGTAGCTGTCGCGCAGTTCCAGACTGTAGCGCCTAGAACCGCTCGGTCACAACGGCCGGCTCCATGGTTCACAGTTCACAAAATACAGCGAAAAGTTCAGACATGGTATCCGTAAAAAATTCACACTACTCGCCATCTTTTGCCACGTGACGCAGCCTTTCACATAGACTTATCTCTTGCTATTCTTTCAAGGGTTGACGTTGATGACATGAGGCCTTCGAAAGATTTGTGGATTGAAGAAGCGCGCTTTACACTCACTGGCCGGCTGTGTATCATCAGTTGAAGTCCCTCCTCCATGGTGTAGAGTGGACATATATAAACTGAACAATATGTCCCCTTAAAAATAGTTCCCTTTGGCAACCATACACCGGTGGAGTCGTCGTTCGCAGTCTTGGTAGCAGCGCTGAAAGGCTGCAACTGGTAGTGTCTTACTCATGTCGGTCACATCCTTTCGAACGTCATTCAGAGTCCCAAAATGATGCCTTTAAGACACTTTCTCCTTCGGGACAAGGACACATATCAGGTGAATAGGGGGGCTGCGGAAAAACGGGAATGTCTTTCGAGATAAAAAATTCGTAGATGGAAGTGGCCGTGTAACATGAGCAGTTGTCTTGATGCTGAATCCACTTGTCTGTAGTGTCCAGTCTCACTCGATTCTCAAGTCAAAATTTGACGTGTGATGAAAGTGTTTAACAGGTCAACATCATCCCTATTGTTAAACGTCGGTCTGATCCCAGAAGAGCACGCACACATTAGGTGAATTCGCCGGTTTTTAAAGTTGAAGGTTCCCTGGGCGAGGTTCATCTTCAACGTGTTGTCAGCCTTTTAGAAATGATTCGCGCTAGAGCAAAGCTAGTGCTCTTGATAAGGAATGTTCCCTATAGGCCTCTTTCAACTTCTAAAACGTCGCACTCGCGTATTTCCCAAGTTTAACAGAAAACTTTGACATAATGTTGACTCCATTTTCGTAACACACAACAAAAACACATCTTTACTCACAGCGCTCTCAAAAATCACGTCATGGCTGTGCGGAGCTGAAACTCGGTCCGCGCATTTGCAAAGTATGAACACACCGGTCTACACAAGTAGAACAACAAAGCGTTGTCAGATCACTCACAGGGTTGTTGGATTCATTCCTTCTCCTACACACCTGGTATGTCTGAATTTAAAACTGGAAACGACAATAGCTGAATAAGTGTCATATTTATGGTAGCCGGCCGGAGTGGCCGTGCGGTTCTAGGCGCTACAGTCTGGAGCCGAGCGACGGCTACGGTCGCAGGTTCGAATCCTGCCTCGGGCATGGATAGGTGTGATGTCCTTAGGTTAGTTAGGTTTAATTAGTTCTAAGTTCTAGGCGACTGATGACCTCAGAAGTTAAGTCGCGTAGTGCTCAGAGCCATTTGAACCATTTATGGTACAGAGCTCCTTTCCGCTCCCGGACAGGCGTACTTTATCCAGCAACAATTCCGATGTTATTTTATCTACGACACATTAAGAACACAGCATCTGCTGTTGGAAATATCAGTGCGGAAGAAACCTGCAACCAACCAAACTATTTTTCAAACGGGCCAAGGATACGAAACGTCAAGGAAGTTGGTCTCTACATTGAACGTAAACTCCAGAGTCAAAATTTCGAAGGTTATTCCAAGAAATATTTTGAGTGTTTTGGTACAAGGGATCCGCTTGATTTCTTACTCCCATTAATCTTGAAAGTTGCCTGTTAGAGTTGTTAACTTCCAGTTTCTCGTCTTTTACACGTTTGTTACCTGGCGAGTAGTTTCTGCTATGATAATCTGTGCCCACTGGTCGACACATATGAACTAGCAATATGGAGTTACTCTCTAAATTGAAGGAGGTGCCCAGGTGCCCGCCGCTTATAACCCTATTCTGGCGGTGCTCACTGGTCGATGGTCTGAAGGGACTTCATCGTTCAAGTCGTCCTACTGGTGGCATATGTTCAAAGCGCCGCCCGCTGCGCCCGCAAGAATCTTCATCGAGGCGCCGGTTCTGGCAACATCGATAAAGCCACGATACCACAGGATGCAGAAAGTGAAGTGTATGTCGTCCTAGTACTTGATGGCAGCAGCAAGATTTAGGAAGAGCGGAGGTCTAGACAACATTTGCATAGGTAAGGATGGATTGGAGGAAGGTCTTGTATTTGATCCGTGTCACATTATCGATTATGCTAACAAGGGAACCTCCCCTTCGCACCCCCCTCACATTTAGTTATAAGATGGCACAGTGGATAGGCCTTGAAAAACTGAACACAGATCAATCGAGAAAACAGGAAGAAGTTGTGTGGAACTATGAAAAAATAAGCAAAATATACAAACTGAATAGCCCATGTTCAAGATAGGCAACATCAAGGAATGCGTGAACTCAGGAGCCCCGTGGTCCCGTGGGTAGCGTGAGCAGCTGCGGTACGGAAGGTCCTGGGTTTAAGTCTTCCCTCGAGTGAAAATTTTACTTTCTTTATTTTCGCAAAGTTATGATCTGTCCGTTCGTTCATTGACGTCTCTGTTCACTGTAATAAGTTTAGTGTCTGTGTTTTGCGACCACACCGCAGTACTGTGCGATTAGTAGACGAAAGGACGTGCCTCTCCAATGGGAAACGAAAACATTTGATCGCAAGGTCATATGTCAACCGATTCCTCCACAGGAAAACACGTCTGATATATTCTATACGACACTGGCGACGGCATGTGCGTCACGTGACAGGAATATGTTGTCGACCCACCTAACTTATACACTTCGCGAATGGGTAAAAAGATTCTTCTACCTTGCCCGATTTAGGTTTTCTTGTGGATGTGATAGTCACTCCCAAAAAAGTGATGAAAACATAAGAGTTTGTCATGTAAACCAGAAATAAAAAATTAAAATTTTCGCACGAGGGAAGTCTTGAACCAAGGACCTTTTGTTCCGCAGCTGCTCACGCAAACCACGGAACCACGGCGCTCCTCTGTTCACATTTTCTTTGATATTGCCTATGTTGCGCATGGACTACTCAGTTTGTATATTTTGCTTATTTTTTCATAGTTCCACAAAACTTCTTCCTGTTTTCTCGATCGATCTGTGTTCAGTTTATCAAGGCCTATCCACTGTGCCAAATTATAACTAAATCTGAGGGGGGTGCGATGGGGAGGTTCCCTTGTAAGTAACGACGGAGACGTCACTCGGCGGTTACCACATGAACTTTGCAGTGCGTATATACGAGTATAATCGCTGCACAGAGTGAAAGAGAGAAATAGTCATATAAAGATATAGAGACGGGTAACGAGTACAAAGTGAATGTAACTGTGTTCAAAGAACGTGCCGCTGCGATACTAGCAGTCGCTCTGCGCACGCAGTCAGCGGGCGGTGTGTGGACTCTGCGATTGGAGGAGAGGCAGCCAGGTGTACTGATGGAAGCCTTGTCCGTTGGTAGCAGCGCCACAGGCCGAGATTAAGGTGGGTGGATCTGGAACGCACCAACCTTGAACGATGAACCCCGGAGCTGGTAATCGACTAAGTAGCATAAGCAAACGGCACATTAAACTCGCTTGTATCCCTCAAGGTGTAGCCTGGGCGCCTCAAGCGATCCCACAAGAATTGTTTGCAGACAGTTCCCGAGGGCTTCACAGTTCATGTCAGAAATGTATTGTAGCTAATGGTCATAAATATAAAAGCCAGTAAAGTCATTTTGCTTGTAATTTTTGTTTCCTTTATTTTCTAAGACCTTTCACCGAAGTTTTCAAATGCAACTTATATACAGGGTGGTCAGAAAATGTGTGAAATGCTTGTAGGGATGTTACAAGGCAGGTTGTACTGAGACATAAATGTTAAGAAAGAAATTCGATACGTTGCTCCGTTCCCGCGTTATTTAGCACAGAATTTAGCCAATCGGGGCGTCGCGCGCTCGCATTCAAGCGGCCTGCCAGGGGCGGTGTTGCCCAACGAGTGCTCTGTCTCGTTAGCTGAAACGTGAATTTACGCGCGCGACGCCTCGATTGGCTAACTTCAATGCTAAATAACTCAGAAACGGCGCAACGTATCGAATTTCTTTCTTAACATTTATGTCTCAATACAACTTGCCCTGTAACATCCCTACAAGCATTTCACACATTTTCTGACCACCCTATATATATAACTTTCAGGAAACATTCCTCACACACAAATAAAGAAAAGATGTTATGTGGACATTTGTCCGGTAACGCTTAGTTCGATTCCCGGCGGGGTCAGGGATTTTCTCTGCCTCGTGATGGCTGGGTGTTGTGTGCTGTCCTTAGGTTAGTTAGGTTTAACTAGTTCTAAGTTCTAGGGGACTTATGACCACAGCAGTTGAGTCCCATAGTGCTCAGAGCCAACCGGTAACGCTTAATTTCCATGTTAGAGCTCATTTTGGTTTCGTCAGTATGTACTGTACTTCGTCGATTCACCGCCAGTTGGCCCAATTGGAGGAAGGTAATGATGACTTCGGTGCTTGTGTTGACATGCGACTCATTGCTCTACAGTACTAGCACCAAGCACATCAGTACGTAGCATCAACAGGTTAGTGTTCATTACGAACGTGGTTTTGCAGTGAGTGCAATGTTTACAAGTGCGGAGTTGGCAGATGCCCATTTGATGTATGGATTAGCACGGGGCAATAGCCGCGGCGCGGTACGTTTGTATAGAGACAGATTTCCAGATCGAAGGTGTCCCGACAGGAAGACGTTCGAAGCAATGGATCGGCGTCTTAGGGAGCACGGAACATTCCAGCCTATGACTCGCGACTGGGGAAGACCTAGAACGACGAGGACAGCTGCAATGGACGAGGCAATTCTTCGTGCAGTTGACGATAACTCTAATGTCAGCGTCAGAGAAGTTGCTGCTGTACAAGGTAACGTTGACCACGTCACTGTATGGTGAGTGCTACGGGAGAACCAGTTGTTTCCGTACCATGTACAGCGTGTGCAGGCACTATCAGCAGCTGATTGGCCTCCACGGGTACCCTTCTGCGAATGGTTCATCCAACAATGTGTCAATCCTCATTTCAGTGCAAATGTTCTCTTTACGGATGAGGCTTCATTCCAACGTGATCAAATTGTAAATTTTCACAATCAATATGTGTGGGCCGACGAGAATCCGCACGCAATTCTGCAATCACGTCATCAACACAGATTTTCTGTGAACGTTTGGGCAGGCATTGTTGGTGATGTCTTGAATGGGCCCCATGTTCTTCCACCTACGCTCAATGGAGCACGTTATCATGATTTCATACGGGATACTCTACCTGTGCTGCTAGAACATGTGCCTTTCAAGTACGGCACAACATGTGGTTCATGCACGATGGAGCTCCTGCATATTTCAGTAGAAGTGTTCGTACGCTTCTCAACAACAGATTCGGTGACCGATGGATTGGTAGAGGCGGACCAATTCCATGGCCTCCACGCTCTCCTGACCTCAACCCTCTTGACTTTCATTTATGGGGGCATTTGAAAGCTCTTGTCTACGCAACCCCGGTACCAAATGTAGAGACTCTTCGAGCTCGTATTGTGGACGGCTGTGAAACAAGACGCCATTCTCCAGGGCTGCATCAGCGCATCAGGGATTCCATGCGACGGAGGGTGGATGCATGTATTCTCGCCAACGGACGACATTTTGAACATTTCCTGTAACAAAGTGTTTGAAGTCACGCTGGTACGTTCTGTTGCAGTGTGTTTCGGTGTGTGTTTGTGGTAGATCTAAATTATTTAGTGTCACAGCTATCCATGAAGCCAGTTAACCGTCATAGTCTGAATTAAAAATTGTACAATAAAATGGTTTTCCATCGTTTCGAACTGAAGTATCCCAGAGTGAGAGGTTCGTGTAAAATTAGCTACTGCAATGCCGCATTGAAATTCAGTGTCGGTCCCTTATCAGGACAGTTCCTATAACGTCCTATGAAATTTTAAAGAGTCATTTAGGAAGAGAGCTTGGGTAGTGGGGAGAAAACGTATAATTATCTACGTTTCCTAACGATTTTACGCCGATATCACTTCAGTGTAGCTGAGGACCCGCCAGGGTAGCCGAGAGCGTTAACACGCTGCTTCCTGGACTCGGGTAGGCGCGCCGGCCCAGGATCGAATCCGCCCGGCGGATTACCGACGACGGCCGGTATGCCGGCCAGCCTGGATGTGGTTTTTAGCCGGTTTTCCACATCCTACTAGGTGAATACCGGACTGGTCCGCACGTCCCACCTCAGTAAACGACTCGCACACATTTGAAACACATTCACGCTATTTTACAATTTGCGCTAGACACAGACAGCTGGGGTACACTAATTCCGTCTTGGGGGGTATGGGGTGGCGGCACGAAGAGCATCCGGCTACCCCTTAACATTAACATGCCAAATATGATTACCCATGGCCGACCCTGCGTCACCGTGGGACAAGGCGCAAGCGAGAGATAGAATCACTTCAGTAACTGAGATTCCTTTCTAATCTATAATGCTTCTAGACGAAATGCACAGGCTGCACTGCGTATTGGCTTGAAATTTAGGGCCCTACATTCAGTGCAATTTGTTACCCCTCGACCCTCACCCACCCACATATACAGGGTGTCCCAGCTATCTTGTCCACCCAAAATAACTCAGGAACAATAACAGCTATTGGAAAACGACTTTCACCGGTATCAATGTAGGGCTGGGGCCCATGAATGTACATATTTGGAAACATTCTAAAACGAAAGCATATGTGTTTTTTAACACAAACTTATGTTTTTTTAAATGGACCTCCAATATTTTTTCTTCAGCAATCCATAGCATGACAAAGCGCATACACAATGGCGTTGATTGCATCGCAATATTCCCATTACATCCCGAGATATTGAGACGCGAAGTTGACGCTTGAAACACCCGACATGCGCTGCTAGCACACGTCCTGAGGCTCAGGCGTGAACCCCATACTGCCCGTAATCGCGATGTGATTGACATGTGTATTCACACCTCCATGCTTATCAAGAGGTCCGAAACGAATAATACGGTCTGCTGCCATCAACTCTCATAAGCACATAATAGTTTCCGAAGTAGGGCATCCTTCATCCGCAGAGTGACCCTATGTATGCAAGCAAATGGGCATCACTTTGAGCATGAGATGTGAACGCTATGTTTAGTATGTAGTGCTGGTATCACAGTGGAAGTTTCTACAAAGGGCCATTTTACCAAGTGATGTTAAGAAACATTTGTTTGCAACAATTTGTCATTTAACGCATTAGATAAACATAGCATTGATAATTATGTGAAAATAAAACTAATCGGTTAAACATGTTTACTTTAATCTTCTATGTCCTACATGAACTTCCCAAATCAAAACAGTTTTACCTAAACAACGGTAAAACTTTTAGTCCACTTGCTCGTTTCACTAAAACCATCAACATGAATTTTACTATTACGAGTGAATGATTAACTGTCACTTGCGCCAGATCTACAGTAAAGTAAAGTTTTAACGTTGAACGGCATTACCTTTTTAGTAACGGATTAACGATAAGCGAAGTTAACTTTGTGACTAACGTTGCGGTACACAGATATGTTACAGAACCGCATCACCCCTAGCCTATGGAATAAATACCTGCTGGAATGTACGACGTTAATGCAGGATGGCAGCAGACCGTATTATTCGTTTCGGACCTCTTGATAACTATGGAGGTGTGATTACACATGTCAATCACATCGCGATTACGGGCAGCATGGGGTTCACACCTGAGCCTCAGGGCGTGCGCTAGCAGCGCATGTCCGGTGTTTCAAGCGTCAACTTCGCGTCTTAATATCTCGGGATGTAATGGGAATATTGCGATGCAATCAATGCCATTGTGTATGTGCTTTGTCATGCTATGGATTGCTGAAGAAAAAATATAGGAGGTCCATTTAAAAAAAACATAGGTTTGTGTTAAAAAACACATATGCTTTCGTTTTAGAATGTTTCCAAATATGTACGTTCATGGGCCCCAGCCCTACATTGATACCGGTGAAAGTCGTTTTCCAACAGCTGTTATTGTTCCAGAGATATTTTGGGTGGACAAAATAGCTGGGACACCCTATATATACTAATAACAGATTTACAATACGTTCTACATGGTACGCTTGTGTGCTTTTGCAGGTACAACCTGATTACTGCAACTCTCCAGAATTTCAGCATAATTATTAATTTCAACAAATTCGATTCCTTTCACAGAAGAAAGATCCCAATATTACCAGATTCCCCTTTTCAATTTCTTTTTCTCTATTGTTATTTCATCCCCCTCGCTCCACGTGGGTAGGAATGAGCTGGCATTAAATATGAACGTCTTTTTAAAGGAAATGCAGATGGTGAGTTGTGTTGGTTAAAAGATAAAAGACTGATATGTTGACTGTTTAAAATATGTGCTCCAGAAGAATGGATGGATGAATTTATGTAGACTGCCACCGGTAAGAGTATCATGAGATTTCTAGGCCTCTTGGGTGTTGGTATGATTTTTGTGTGGGTGGGTGTTTGGGAAGGCATCGAGGGGTAAGATACGGAACCAAGCCGTAGGATGAAGATGGAGGCGTATGCGGAGGAAAGTAGTCCAGATATGGGGAGGAGAGGTTGGTTCTGCCAGATCTGGTAGGCCTGAGTATGTATCAGGCGGATTTCCTGCTCAGGCAAGGGCGGATGATGAAAAATTCGTTGAGGGAGGATGTGGAGAGAGTGTAGGCATACTGTTAGGAAGTACCAAGTCTGTTTGCCTAGCCATCATCTGCAGAAAGTACAGAAACATCCGTTTTGCAAATAAAAATCGCGTTTTTCTTGCTGCAGTGCATTTTTTCCTTTTTCCAGACGCGTTTCGGCTTCTACTTTACGACATCCTCAATGAAATATAGAATGACACGGTTTTGATTCGATATGCGGTAAAACAGTCCACGTGTTGTTTTTTTTCGTAAATAAGTGATTACTAGCAGTTATCAGAATTTTTGTTAGTGTGTACCTTACCTCCCATCAGTAGCAGGTCGCACTATAACTTCACTTACGGAACGTAAACACATTTTCACGTTACGAACTTTTTTCTTCAGAATTTTCATGTTCTTTACCCTAATTGCCGTGGCGTACTATTATTCTTCTGTAATTGATCGTGGACATTTTAACCGAAAACTGTGGTTTAAAGTCGGAACTATTGTGTGTTCACTTTATGTGTCTCCCTATTTGGTTTGCGTACCTACACGTTGCCAATCTAACGAAGTATACAGCTGAATGTCAATGTAATAGCTATCAAAGAGTGGTTGAAAGAGTTGTGTTCAGCTCATCTGAGTTTTTTGTTAAAATTTTTTTCCGGGGGTTCATGGAAGAGTGAGCGGAGAGGGTTTGGGTGGTATTATTATGATAATCATCCTCTGTTAGTGTGTTACTCCACTATTTTGTCTGTTACTGTAAGCAATGAGTGTTTTGTCATGTGTATTTTATCATCAGTGCCTGGTGTTTTGTATACGGTAATTTTTTGCAGGGTTAGGTGCTTTTTATTGTTGATTCTGATTATTGTCATGTCTTCTTCTCTAGAGGCTGGCTTCTAGAACAAAACCTAAGAGGTTTTGTTGAAATTCTGAGTGGTTTGTCTCACTCTTCCAGGCTCTCATGTGTTCTTTGTATCTGACATCAATCGTTCTGCCTGTTTGTCGTACATATATGCCGCCCCAAGTGCCGCCGTAGTTGATATATTCTTGCTTTCTGGTATTTGTCTATGGCATTTCACAGTTTTGGGGTGTATTTTTGGATGGATTTGTCAGTTGTGTAAGTTATGTTTATGTTCGGTCTTTTGAAAATGCTGGTGATGTTATAATACAAAATACATTGCAGCAAGGAAAAGGCGGTTTAGAAAACGAATATGTTGGGGGAGTGTTTTGGTATGGTTTTAGCAGAGTAAAAGGATCTAAGAACAGCAGGGGTGAAATAATAGTGTCATCGGGTATAGCATGATATTATGACATGTCCAATATGGAAGATAAGGTTGGGAATTTTATAGGCTGATGGAGCATTCGTGTAGCGGAGGGTATCTTATTCAAGAATATGCCGTACCGTTTTAAACTGTTGCGGTACGATCATGTTCATGATTCCGTTCATAAATACAAGGTTGTCTACGCCGATTATAAGGCTTATTAAGGTCACACACACACACACACACACACACACACACACACACAAGCACATGCAGCTGGACATTCCACAATGGGTATTGTGTTTCTAAGAGCACAAACAATGCTACTGCATGCTGCGGCCTGGTGACTCATTCGCGGTGTTCCCTCCCGTATGGTTTCTCTCTTCGCTGCGCTGAGTCAGACAGCGGTTTCTCAAGACCGTCGCCTTGCAGTTCAAATCTCTCCTCAAGACAACCGTGTCGCTACTCTTAGCTGCTTGTGCTTGACGCGGCAACTTTCACACTCGTCACAATTAACGAGCTCGCAACTGTGCACGTTTCTAGTTCCTACGAACAATGTTCCTGGGTCCGAGACGGACGTTTCTAATAGGTAAAAGCAAATGATTAGCGATTCAGTTAATCCGCCCGCCTCACCTTTCGTATTCGTCTTCTCTATCCTATACACACACACACACACACACACACTCACTCACTCACTCACGCACGCACGCTACCTATTGACAGAATCCGTCCCATTTTCTCCTCAAATTCCTTCAATATCCTTGCAAATCCTATACATCCAGTAAACTCGGAGAACAAAACCCTATTGTCTGCCCAATCTTCTTCAATCCCTGGCTGCTTCCGCGTCTATACCAACATGGCCCTCTCTCCCTCGACCACCGCCGTACTCTGTCCAAAACACACGAAACTTACCGGGCGTTCATTTTGAAGGACTTTCCCGTAGCAGGATCCTTATCACCATACTGGCACCAACCACATCATCACCATCTGTGTTTCTTTTATAGTAAATTATCAACACAAACTATTTTCGTCAGGTTACCTTCCATTCGCAAAGTGAATGCTCTCAGCGAATGTATGTGATTCATAAAGTATAGAGAGCGGCAATCAGTCCTCATTTTTAGATTTTATTATGCCAATCCAGATTTCGGCTAGTAGCTAGCCATTCTCAATGTGTTATTTTTTATTCTCAATGCATGTAAGTCCCTGTTGTTCGAGCGTCAGTCACAGTTCTTTGAATAATTTACAAATTATTTTATTTATTTTTACCCTTTTAAATTATTCGTTTTACCGGAAGAAACTATCATCAATACAGCTTCTGCCTAAGCCCCTGCCCATGAAGGGACGAGGTACGCGAAAGTGCGCAAGGAAAT
Source organism: Schistocerca americana (assembly GCF_021461395.2). Classification (NCBI taxonomy): domain Eukaryota; kingdom Metazoa; phylum Arthropoda; class Insecta; order Orthoptera; family Acrididae; genus Schistocerca; species Schistocerca americana. Next base: position 217,014,249 of record NC_060119.1, on the reverse strand, counting down.
TACGAAATATTTTTCGACTATTATCATTTAGCAATTACAGCCAGAAACTGTATTACCTCAGAGTGTAGTGCACTAACAATTTACATTGATCGTGTCTCGACCGCAGAATGCTCACACAAAACATGGCGGCTAGCAATACAGCGCGGTGCCGCAAAGAGCGAATACAACGTACCACAGCTTCTCTATGTACACTCCGTCTCTTTGCTGCGTACACACACCACAACGAAGACAAAAGGCGACCGAAAAACACACAGTGACAGTTGATAATACCATAAACAGTAAACACACACAACCAAGACGTGTTTGAAAAACACACACCGCAAAAAATAAGTGTTAGGGTTATGTATTCGCAAATGCAGAAAATTCGACATTCTAGAGTATGCAGTACAAAGCGATCCAATTCCAATGCGACAGATATGTGGAAATAAGATGCGACAATCTAGTAGGAGGAATCAGTAAATTAACTTTAAAAAGATAATAACCATTAGAGAAAAGCGAAAACACAGTAATAAAAAGGGCGCTCGAAAAGTTTTCGCTTGAGAACGTTGCTGGAGCGTATATGCAATGTGCGACTCCGACTCGGGTATGTAAGCTCCAGGATGTAGACAAGGAATCAGTGTGACATTCGTGACTCCATGACGCGCGTGCGTTAAGTGCGGAAACGTGAACTATGGCGGCATTATTTCCAAAATCACCGAGACAGAACCAAGCTGCTGATATTCTTTTCTTGGCTGACGAAGGCCAAACACTGGTAGACGCCCATCGGAGAATGAAAATTTATGTATGGGGCAGAGTGTGTGTCGAAAACTACCGTTGTGGAATTGTGCGCCAAGTTCCGTACTGGGTCCTGTTCCTTCCTGGAAAAGCATGCCTCAATATCGCAAAAGTCGTAACGCAGAAGTAGCCATGGCATGTTACGGAGCCTCGACATGGGTCAGTTACCGAACTTCGCATGTAGCTATAAGTCTGGGAAATAGCGGTAATGTGCGGGAAAAACCAGCCGTGAAGTTGTCTAAAACTGTCCAGTACAAATTCACTACGAAAGATTGCAATATTCTAATGTAAGGCTCAGAAGTGAGAATCGTTTTGATCGTCTCTACATTTTGGAAAAAACTAATGTTTGATGATGTCGGGCGACAAAACGACATTCCAGTCTGCCATGGCTGATATTTACGGCGTACCGGTAATGGGCTTCATAGGTCGTTCACAACCTGATACCGGCAATTCGGTGCCCGCCTTTCCGTTTGCTCCCATTTACTGGCTGATCATAAGTCGCAGCTTAAGTTCTTGCACCATGTGCTTCGCTTATACAGAAATTCTGCTTTTCAGCTCGACTGCTACGGTCGCAGGTTCGAATCCTGCCTCGGACATGGATGTGTGTGATGTCCTTAGGTTAGTTAGGTTTAAGTGGTTCTGAGTTCTAGGGGACTGATGACCTCAGATGTTAAGTCCCATAGCGCTCAGAGCCGTTTGAGCTATTTTTTTCTACTTTTCATGGAACACAGAAAAATTCAGCGTGTTGATAACGTGGGCAAATTGTATGACCGTAAGGAGACACAAAAAAGATATTTACCGAAAATGACAGAAAGACAAAAAGCAAATGAGGCTACTGAAGCCGCCTGTAGAACAGTAGAGAGAGTGTTCTTAATCTATTGCCACCTTTCGCAGACTCCAACTCGACGGAAAACATTCAGGAGTACGCAGTGCTTCAAGGTATACATTGAAAGAGAGAAGAAACAGACATACTCGTTTACGTACCCTATGTTCATCATTAAATGGTGGTAATAACACAGGTTATGTAAGTGCTTCAAAGGTTGTACATAAACGTAATATAATTAGCAGAAACAACAATACCATGGGACAGTATTCTTTTCATGTTCTAGTTGTTTTCAGTTCCTCTAATTCAGGTAATGAAAGTACAGACGGAATCTTTTCCTTTGTCTTTCGTATATTCAGAGATATATGATTTTTAACGGTATACTGTCTGGCAGTCTGTTAATTATTTTTCCATTAGGAACACTTCTCTTCCAGTGTGGCATATGTCCATTGGAGTATGGTAATTTGTTAATATCAGTATGATCATGGATCATTCAGCGGGCAACGGCCTTGCCGCAGTGGATACACCGGTTCCCGTGAGATCACCGAAATTAAGCGCTGTCGGGCGTGGTCAGCGCTTGGATGGGTGACCATGCAGGCCGCCATGCCCTGTTGCAATTTTTCGGGGTGCACTCAGCCTCGTGATGCCAATTGAGAAGCTACTCGACCGAATAGTAGCGGCTTCGGTCAACAATACCATCATAATGACCGGGAGAGCGGGGTGCTGACCCCACGCCCCTCCTATCCGCATCCTCCACTGAGGATGACAATGCGGTCGTATGGTCCCGGTAGGCCACTCGTGGCATGAAGACGGAGTGCTTTTTTATGTTCATTAAGTGGAAACTCTGAAACTAATGTAAATAGGAAACTCTTGTAATCTGACAGGCAGAATCCCTTTGTCTCAGTGGGAGACACTTGTGCATCCGCCCTACAATGCTAATCTCTTCCGTGTTATTATCACGCTTTCGGTCCCTAAAAAAAGTGTTGAAGGGTCGAAGATTCCTGTCGGACGAAAATGTGCAGCAGCAGTTACCGACTTCGTCACGCAGTAGGACGAAGTGTTTAACCAAACAGGTATCTTCAATCTGGTGAGCCGGGGGTATGATTCCCTCAATGCTCACAGCGATTGTCCCTAATTGGCATACCGATACTGAATTATACGGCCTTCGAAATGAAACTTTCTGATCATACCTTACATATCAGTACACACTAAGACAAACAAAAAAAGAAAAGAAATTATGCAAATGGTACGGAAATCGGTAGATGTGACGTACACGGACAGACAAATGATTACAATTTCAGAAAAATTGAATGGTTTATTAAAGAGAAAGGGCTTAACAAAATGGCAAGTCAATAACGCAGTGGTCCACTTCTGGCCCTTGTGGAAGTAGTTATTTAACGTGGAATTATGTTCAGTGATGCAACCCGCTTCGAACTGAACTCCGATAACCAGCGGAGATGTATTGGGGGACGTCCCGGACAGTGGTGCAATAACAACCTGACTGCCACCCGCGATACGACTCGCAAATCACCAGTGTTTGTTCAAATGGCTCTAAGCACTATGAGACTTAACATCTGAGGTCATCAGTCCCCTAGAACTTAGAACTAGTTAAACCTAGCTAACCTAAGGACATCACACACATCCATGCCCGAGGCAGGATTCGAACCTGCGACCGTAGTGGTCGCGCGGTTCCAGACTGTAGCGCCTAGAACCGCTTGGCCACACCTCACGAGTGTTGGTTTGGGGTGCTATTTCATCTCCTATCAGGACCCACTTGGTTGTAAGCCGGGGTACCCCTACAGTACAGTTGGACGTTGACGATATTCTACGCCTCGTTTTGTTGCCCTTCATGGCAAGCCGTCTTCGGCTTACATTTCAGGCGCCATGTCACGGACTGCGCGGCTCCCCACGCCGGAGGTTCGAGTCCTCCCACGGGCGTGGGTGTGTATGTTGTTCTTAGCATAAGTTAGTTTAAGTAGTGTGTAAGTCTAGGGACCGATGACCTCTGCAGTTTGGTCCCTTAGGAATTCACAAACATTTGACATTTTTACATTTCAGCAAGATAATACCCGTCTGCGAACGGTGAGAGTTTCTACTGCTTGTCTTCTGCTTGGCTAGCAAACTCACCATCTTTCTTCCCAATTGGGGTCCTCTAACTAGCTCGAGTATTTGATGACGAAATGCGCTAATTGGACAGTATTTGTCAAGGTATCTCTCAGGAGGACATCTAACACCTCTGCCAAACAAAGCCAAGCCGAATAATAGCTTTCATATGGGCTAGAGGTGGACCAACGCGTTACTGAGTTGCTCAATAGGTGAAACTTTACCTCGTTAATAAATCATTCAAATTTTTCTAAGATTGTAACCGTTTATCTGCCTGTACATAAGCAACACACCTTACGACATCCATCCAGTTCGGATAGTCCCTTCGTGGGAGGTCGGTTTGTTTCTTTTTACCCCTTAGAGAGTACATACGGAAACACAGTTACTTTTTGCATACAACTGCTCTGCGAACAAAAAGAAGCGAAACACGTCATGGCATAACAGCAAAGGGCCTTTTATTTAGCTGCATAGACAGACCACATCCCCAAGATGTTAATTATAATAACGTTATTTTTTGTGGCTTCCATGTTAAATTGTTTTTGATGTGTAACTATGTTTCTGAGAGGAAGCACTAACGAAAAAAGCTGCAGGAAATCTGTGAGGCAAAGCCAGGTTAGACAGTGTACTGTCAACGGCACACTGATTCGATTCGCGCCGTGACACACCCCCTCCCTCGCCGGCCCTCGTCTCGCAAACGAGCGCTCCTCGAGCAGCGCTGCCAGTACAGATACAGATCGAGTATAATGACGTGTCTGTCGCGATACTCCGTACTCGGACTGGTTTCCGACACCTGAGCGGGCGCAGGCAGCTGTGATCCGCGCGGAGCGGTTGGGATGCTGGAGCCTGCGTTCCACGAGGCACTCAGTTTCCCGCGGCGCGACGAGTTGGAGGTGAGGAAAAACAGCGGACAGTCACGGCCAGCGAGCAGAGCGCGGCGCATGCGCAGGTGGACCGCGATTCGCCGAAGCAGCACTGTTCGGCAGCTAACAGAACCCTGCGGCCGCGACCGGAGCCGTTACAACCTCCCCGCCTCCACCTTCTCACGAACTGTCTTCCTATCTTCGGCTTCTGTACCTTCAAAAAGCACTGACGAACGCCGTAGTTACTAGGATAATACGCGTGAATAAAAACTCTTAACTTACCAATAATTTCCATTACATCAAGCGACCCACAAAAAAATTACGTCATTGTACTTCGTCAATAATGAAAAGAAATATGCTAACTTGTCTTAAAATAGTATCAAATACGTCATAGGGGATTATACGACGAAAAGAAATTGGCCGACACATGGAATGGTGGGGGTTATAAAAACATGCTCTATGCTCAACATCGTAGTAATTACGGTGGCACCCTCCACTACAGCTGTAAATACGGATAAGCATTCGACCACTCAGTCATGAGCCGGCAGTGGTAAGTAGCGGACGTGCCGCTATAGTGTGGCTACACTATTGTCACAATTAATAAAAATATATTCCGGCCTATTAGACCCATTATGCCGTGTTCACTTCAAAACCCGACGTTTCGTCACTATCTGCGGAGGACATTTTCAAGGGTGATCGTAGCTTTGTTGAACGTCTGATTCACACCATGGCTCGCTCCTGACTACAGCAAAATTCCGCTTCCGCACGCTTCCGCGCAGTGGCGTGAGGTCACATGTTTTGAATACGCGAGCGCAACAGTCCATTGTCGACTGCCGTCGTCCGCTGTTACTATCATCCCATGGTGGAGGACTGATACAAATTTTCTTAGGGACCGGAATCCAAATTTCATTCAATTTCACGCCCTCCTCCTTCCTATTGAAATTCCTGGGGTGGTCCGCCATCTCTATGGCCTCTCTGTATAGTAAAAAACTAGAAACCCACCTCGATTGCGAAAAAGCACCTTGTGTTAACCTAGGTTTCGGCGTAGATAACTACACCTTCTTCAGAACAATAAAACCCACAAATGCCTAAGAAGACCTTTGTCAATGATTAAAAGAACACCATAGCTACACATTTATAAATGAAAAAAAGGACGAAAGTTTATGGCGGGTCATGGCCCATCGAACATAGGCCGGTGTGAGGTGGAGCGGACACCATTAAGTTATGTAGTGGTTTTGACTTTGTTGTTTGTGTTTTCCTTTTTTTCGTTTATAAATGTATAGCTATGGTGTTCTTTTAATCATTGACAAAGGTCTTCTTAGGCACTTGTGGGTTTTATTGTTCTGAAGAAGGTGTAGTTATCTACGCCAAAACCTAGGTTAACACTAGGTGCTTTTTTCGCAGTCGAGGCGGGTTTCTAGTTTTTTAATATATTAACCAACGATTGCTGACGCGTTGCGATGTTGAAGGTTCTCTCTGTATAGCCTTTCGTGGTATCCGCTTGTGGCTGCGGGTACTTGAGTCTTATCGAAATGAATGTGGTGGTCTCCTGGCTGTAAAGCGTGATCCGCAACAGCTGATCTGTCAATCTCCCCTCTTCTGCAGTTGCCCTTGTGCTCTTCCAGTCGTTTTCTGACAGTTCTTTTTGTAGCACCTACATACACCTCCCCACAACTACACGGAATCCTATAAATGTCAGCATTTTCCAGCGGGTGGCGAGCAGGCTTGGCCGATTTTAGATGATATTGTATCTTCCGTGTGGGCATGTAAATTAGCACGATGTTCTGCTTTCTCAAGATTTTTCCTATGCGGTCAGTCACATCCTTAATGAATGGCACCGGTGCTTGAGCATCACTGTGACTTCTATGCGGTGGTCTTAACGCTCTTTTCACCTCAGTGAACGAATAATCATTCTTGAGCAATGCAGTGGTGAGATAAGTAAGGTTATTTTAGGGAACGATGTACTTTTCAACGATATTAGCTCTTGATAAGACCATTACAGTTATCGACGGCTATCGATGCTGGCATTGAAACTATGCGTAAATCTGTCCCTAAAACGTGCCAAAGTTGAGAGGCATGTCGGCCGGAATCGGCTATTACAGTGTGAAGTTTACCAAGTGGGGCTCTCATGACAGGATAGACACCTTAAAACGTTCACGAAAAAGGAGAGCGCAGGTTTACGTGATTCAGATACTTATATAATAACGTCTGTCCTTAAAACTCTCGTATTTGTCACTTTGACAGTTGCATGTATAAGGATGTCATTTTCGTAAAATGTATTTGGATACACTAATTACAGAATACCTAGCATATTTTCAGTTCTTGGTTGAAAAATATAACTGTTTCTTTTGATCGACGGTCAAAAGTTCTGCACAACCTCGGGAGCGACACTACAGAACCTGACGCGTGTTGTCACATCTGTGGCATTCTTGTCTTCCTAGACACCGGCTGTGCCCGGCGAACCTCTGTCCCTCAGACGCGTGGCATATGGGAGGCAGCCAGACTGTGAGTATGAAAACCGTTCACGGGCGGGATGCCAGGGCAGAGTAACGAAACTCCCGCCTAAACCCGTCGCACTTGTCTGCCGGCTTAACGCTCTATCGCCCAGAATAACTCTAGCGAACCACTGCGCTAATACTATGCGCCTCTGTATCCTAGCCCGCCTCGCGCTTTGTAGCGTTCAGACGCAGGCTGCAGTATCGGCACTGTCATCTACACGTGGATCACAACGATCGAGTGACTGACAGTCCAGCACAATATTATTTTTTACGGAAGAGGCTGATATTGTGGGTTCGTCGTTAGCCACACACCCAATGCGAGTGTCAAGCAACGGTTGTACGGTTCCGTACGGAATACGATTACTGAATTCGCTTGGTATGGACGTAATAGTCGTATCATGTTTATGCGCACCATCGTTAGTTACTTACTTAAAAGCTTTCCGCTGTATTGTGACGGGGTGACACAGCAAGGGATTTGGAATTATTTCGGAAAAATGGTTCAAATGGCTCTGAGCACTATGGGACTCAACGGCTGAGGTCATTAGTCCCCTAGAACTTAGAACTAGTTAAACCTAACTAACCTAAGGACATCACACACATCCATGCCCGAGGCAGGATTCGAACCTGCGACCGTAGCGGTCTCGCGGTTCCAGACTGCAGCGCCAGAAGCGCGCGGCCACTTCGGCCGGCTATTTCGGAAAAAATGGTTCAGATGGTTCAGAGCGCTATGGGACTTAACATCTAAGGTCATCAGCCCCCTAGAAATTAGAACTACTTAAACCTAACTAACCTAAGGACATAACACACACGCATCCCTGCCCGAGGCAGGATTCGAACCTAGCAGTCGCACGGTTCCAGACTGAAGCGCTTAGAACCGCTCGGCCACTCCGGCCGGCAATTATTTCGGAACAAAAACAGTCTTGGTCATTTAATGTCAATAATGATTTTCACATTTTTGCGGCATCATCGGTGAAACAAAAAACCAATCTATTAGAAACTAGTAGAAAGAGGGGCATAGTCGTATCTTGTACGACTAAACTGGTAAAATAAACTAAAAGTAATAGAAACTTACTTTTAGGTAATTTTACCTGTGTAGTCGTGCAAGATATGACTACGCGTCTTACTCTACTTGTTTCTGATAGATTGATTTCTTGTTTTGTATATGATCTGATGATGCCCCGAAACGATGAAACGCGTTACTGACATTCAATAATTTTGCAGCTAAGAGTATTTTTATTCTGAAATAGTTACCTACTTGTTCGATGGGTCATATTCACGATAAATGTTATAATGTAAGACATATCATCAGAACAAGCATGGATCACACATACACAAGTAAGCACGTATGCACTCACACACACACACACACACACACACACACACGTTAAGGTAAAACATCTTCTGTCTACACTTGAAAACACTTCTGCTGTGTTGTAGGCATTTCATTTCCGTGCACAGACTGGTAAAGACCTTTACAACTGAAATTTCACTCCTTTCTGTGCCTATGTTAGGTTCATGCACATCAAGTTTGCTTTTAGTGTTGACCTTCCGAATATTTCGGTTATTCTCAAACTCAGATGGAGCGTTGATAACAAATTCCGTAAAGTGGATAAATATGCTGAGAGATCTGCAAGATGTAAGTGTGTGAATCTCTCACATAATTCCAGTTACTTTCTTTAGTGTAATGAATAATTTTCACCTAAGTGAGAGGCGACCACAAAATATTATCCAATAAGACATGAGTGAATGAAAATGTAAAAATGTTAGTTTACTGACTTCTGTATCCCCAAAGTTTGTCATTATTCTTATGGTTAAAATTGCCTAACCTAGAATTTTAAAATGTGTACTATGACGTTTTCGCGGTTTAAGTTTTCATCAACATTCACACCTAAGAACTTCATAACCCTCTACCCTATTTATTGTTTGTTGTTGGGGTACTAGGTTAAAAGAAGGTGGAACATTTTCATCAGTACAAAACTAAATGAGCTGTGATTGTTCAATGTTTAATGCTGGCTCATTTGTGCAAACCAATTAGTAACTTGCGCTGGACGTGTTGTTGGGTAAAACAAAACGAATCATAACTGAACGGGAGAATCAAGGCGATATAACAGCCGCCAAACCAACAGAATCGCTTCCAAGATTCTGTCTTGTAATCAGCTAGCTGTCAGCCGTTTATTCTCATTTAAGTCGTGTTCTTTGTGATTATTGGGAAGTATCGTGGGATAATTTTGGGATCAGATCAAGAATTTGAGCGAATGTCTTTTAATAATTCTAATAGGTAGAACTGCTTTATGAGCTCTGATTCCACCAAAATACAAATATGCGTAAGATGTTAAGATGTGCCCGTTCCACGGACTGTCTAATGTGTGGCGTAGCAGCTAGCAGCTTGCAGTTCCGTTTTCCGTGAGATGGCACTTGGTACAGAAACCGTTGGTCGTCTGACCAAATGAAAGTGAGACTCTACAGTATAGTTAACATGTTTCTTGCTTGTTTTCAGATTGTGTTGTTCGTTGTTCTAACCGAAAGTATGACGGAAATATGCAGTATGGACTACAACCTGGTCATGTTCCGTATTTCACATGACGCTTTTGATATACTTCTAATGAACTTCCCGCTCTTTTCATAAATCAGAGATCGATTGCGACTACTCGTTCTATTCCAAATAGATTGTCTCAGACAAAAACTGCTTCACTCGTCACAACTTATATTCTACATAGTAACAGCTGGCTGTGATGAAGTATAACACATTCTTTCGCCCACTACGTAGAACTGATGAAATTATGGCGTCCCTTTCGGTATCGATTGTTACTTGTATTTGCTTTATCATCCTCCAAGTTTACGTTTGTGGTTTGCCCATCAGAAATTATCCCCAGCTTTGGTAACATGTACTCGAAGCAGAACTACGACTTACTCACAAGGAGATGATAGATTACGTAGAGGATACAGTAACCTCCATGAACCAATCCTGCAAAGCGTGATATGTGAGCATTGCTCATCTTAATTATGAAATTCGCATAAAAATTCCTTTTCAAGTAATTTTGGTACTCCAGTCGATGCAAGAAATCAAAATAGCTCGATTCTGATAGCTAATTTTACTTAAAATACTATTTTACAGCTAATTTTAATTAATTAAAACATGTATAAAGATACATCGATACCTTTCGTAATACTCTTCCTAGACAAAAATCAGTTTCCTAATCATCTGAGCAAAGATAATTGTTTGGTACGCATTACGATAACATTCTATTTGTTTTTTATTTGTGATTTTTACAATGATTTTTGTTTTTGTATGGTTTTACCCGGTCGAACCTCATTCAACCCGCTTCCATAAATAAATTATAAACACGATTTACATGCGAACAGAGCTGGAAATTTGTGAGGCACTCCCAATGTCGTTTGGATGCACATAATTATTGGCATAATTGGCGTTGATCACACCTTAAAATTACATTAGCGTAATTTTAGTCATGAAATCCGTCATAATTCTGATGTAGCCTTTTTTGACGCCGTGGTAATGACGTCACAATTCACTAGAATGAAAGTACCGACCGCGGATGAAGGAGGGCACTTGGGCGATTGTGGGTAGACTTGACATGATATAGATCGATGTTTCACAACTATAAATATGAAACTTCCTGGCAGATTAAAACTGTGTGCCGGACCGAGACTCGAACTCGGGACCTTTGCCTTGCGAAAGGCAAAGGTTCCGAGTTCGTGTCTCGGTCCGGCACACAGTTTTAATCTGCCAGGAAGTTTCACAACAGCTCACACTCCACTGTAGAGTGAAAATTTCATTCTAGCTATAAATATGCTATGTTTCAAGATTATCACGGCTGTCGAATTTTATTAACGTAAGAAGTGGCATGGCGGCGAGAAAAAAAGATATACTTCATTATGTCGAATATGAAGACAAGATACAAGGCGTGATGTCAGCAAACATCAGAAAGCGAGCCAGCATTTCCTATGAAGTCAGGTTTCTTTAGAGCCTGCCGACGAAAAGGCGGTGCGGTAACGGCTAGGCGACGACAGCACCCTCAGCAACGGAGATGTCTATCACAAATGGCATATGGCCAGGATGTCCAAGAACCTTCTGAAATGTTCTGGAAGATGGTTCAGGAAACACTCAGAACGGTCAGGAGAAACTATCTCTGTGAGAGAAACTCGCAGATAAGTCTCTGAAAAACCAGTATATAAATGGCCAGTGCAGGAGGACTACAAGTCCAGGCCAATATAGTGGTTAACAGGAAGCATATGGAGGCATTATCACCGCCGAGCCTCGAAGGCGCTACAGAATGGCACCTTGATGCTGCTACAGTAAAATGCGGAGGATACTGTACACATCCTAGAGAGGATAACTGAGTTCCCATTAATTATACAGTTATCTTGCATTTAAGCCTGAACAACGTGATAATTACTGTACGTCAGAATATAAAGAGGAAATAAGCTCTGTGTCGCATCAGAATTTTATGTTGTTCCGCTTGGAATGATGTCCACAAGCAAGAGTCCTTCGGATTCGTAAAATACCGTAGCCATAACTTTTCCAGCAGCAGGTATCGTTTTGAATTTTTTTTTTCCTGGGTGCATTTGCATGATGCCATTCCATTGATTGTCTCTTCGTCTCTGGTGAAAAATGATGGAGCCATGTTTCATCACCTGTCACACTTCTTCGCCGGCCAGGGTGGCGGAGCGGTTCTAGGCGCTACAGTCTGGACTCGCACGACCACTACGTTCGCAGGTTCGAATCCTGCCTCGGGCATGGATGTGTATGATGTCCTTAGTTAGGTTTAAGTAGTTCTAAGTTCTAGGGGACTTATGACCTCAGAAGGTAAGTCCCATAGTAATCAGAGCCATTTGAATTTTGTCACAATCCTTCCAAGAAATTCATCTCCTCCTTTCTCGTACTGTTCCAAAAGTTCGCTGCATACCGTTTTTCTTGTTTCTTTGTGAGCCACTGTCAACATCCTGGGAACCCACGTGGCACAAACTTTTTTTAGCGCCAACACTTTCAGTATTCTGCAAACACTTCCTTACCGAGCGGGGTGGCGCAGTGGTTAGACACTGGACTCGCATTCGGGAGGACGACGGTTCAATCCCGCGTCCGGCCATCCTGATTTAGGTTTTCCGTGATTTCCCTAAATCACTCCAGGCACATGCCGGGATGGTTCCTCTGAAAGGGCACGGCCGACTTCCTTCCCGATCCTTCCCTAATCCGATGAGACCGATGACCACGCTGACTGGTCTCCTTCCCCAAACCAACCAACCAAACACTTCCTTCCCCTATCCCAACGTAGCGTGACAATTCGTTCACTGTGATGCGTCTGTCAGCAGTCACCAATTCGTTAACCCTCTGCACATTGTCTGGAGTGTGTGCAGTACGAGGCCTGCCGCTGCGAGGACAAAAATGGTTCAAATGGCTCTGAGCACTATGCGACTTAACTTCTGAGGTCATCAGTCGCCTAGAACTTAGAACTAATTAAACCTAACTAATCTAAGGACATCACACACATCCATGCCCGAGACAGGATTCGAACCTGCGACCGTAGCGGTCGCCCGGTTCCAGACTGTAGCGCCTAGAACCGCACGGCCACTCCGGCCGGCGCTGCGAGGACAATACTCAATATTGCCTTGCCCGGCTTTCATCACGTAACCTCCTTGCCCACCGACTAACTGTATGCGATCCACACACCTTTTTCAACCTCTTGTGTATGTTTCCCACTGTCTCGTTTTCACAGCACAGGAGTTCTATGATAGCACGTTGCTTCTGACGAACGTCAAGTGTAGCAACCATCTTGAAGACATGCTGTGACGGCGCCACTCACGGGAACAGGTTGAAGTATGTTTGAAAACAAGCCGGAAGGATGTACCCACACACTGTGAAACTTTCACATATGCAGAATGAAAACTGTATTTTTACAAAATAGTGTGCATTTCTTTTGGAGTGACCCTCGTATTAGTCCCACGGAAAAAATAAACAGGATCTTTTTGTAGGAAATTTACTATAGTCTGGGATACGTCCTCGCTAGAGGGGATAGTTTTCTAGTTATTCAAGAAAGATGTAGGAAAGTGGAATCCAAACTCCAACTCGAAAACCGTGGCCTCCAGAGAAAATATATCCCAGTACAAAATTTCCCGTTCATTTTATCGGTAGGACTAATACACTACTGGCCATTAAAATAGCTACAATAAGAAGAAATGCAGATGATAAACGGATATTCATTGGACAAATATATTATACGAGAACTGACATGTGATTACATTTTCACGCAATTTGGGTGCATAGATGCTGAGAAATCAGTACCCAGAACAACCACCTCTGGCCGTAATAACGGCCTTGATACGCCTGGACATTGAGTCAAACAGAGCTTGGATGGCGTATACAAAAAAATGGTTCAAATGGCTCTGAGCACTATGGGACTCAACTGCCGAGGTCATAAGTCCCCTAGAACTTAGAACTACTTAAACCTAACTAACCTAAGGACAACACACACATCTATGCCCAAGGCAGGATTCGAACCTGCGACCGTAGCGGTCGCGCTGTTCCAGACTGCAGCGCCAGAACCGCTCGGCCACCAGCGGCCGGCGATGGCGTATACAGGTACAGCTGCCCATGCAGCTTCAACAAGTTACCACAGTTCATCAAGAGTAGTGGTTGGCGTACTGTGACGAGCCAGTTGCTCGGCCACCATTGACAAGACGATTCCAATTGGTGAGAGATCTGGAGAATGTGCTGGCCAGGACAGCAGTCGAACATTTTCTGTATCCAGAAAGGCCAGTACAGGACCTGCAACATGTGGTCGTGCATTATCCTGCTGAAATGTAGGGTTTCGCAGGGATCGAATGAAGGGTAGAGCCACGGGTCGTAACGCATCTGAAATTTAACTTCCACTGAAATTTGAACAAAGTGCCGTCAATGCGAACAAGAGGTAACTGAGACTTGTAACCAATGGCACCCCATACCATCACGCCGGGTGATACGCCGGTAAGGCGATGACGAATACACGCTTCCAATGTGCGTTCACCGCGATGTCGTCAAACACGGATGCAACCATCATGATACTGTAAACAGAACCTGGATTCATCCGAAAAAATGACGTTTTGCCATTCGTGCACCCAGGTTCATCGTCGAGTATACCATCTCAGGCCCTGCTGACTGTGATGCAGCGTCAAGGGTAACCGCAGCCACGATCTCCGAGCTGATAGTCCATGCTGCTGCAAACGTTGTCGAACTGTTCGTGCAGATGGCTGTTGTCTTGCAAACGTCCCCATCTGTTGACTCAGGGATCGAGACGTGGCTGCACGATCCGTTACAGCCATGCGGATGAGATGCCTGTCATCTCGACTGCCAGTGATACGAGGCCGTTGGGATCCAGTACGGCTTTCCGTATAACCCTCCTGCTAACAGTCATTGGATCTCGACCAACGCGAGCAGCAATGTCGCGATACGATATACCGCAATCGCGATAGGCTACAATCCGACCTTTATCAAAGTCGGAAACGTGATGGTACGCATTTCTCCTCCTTACGCGAGGCATCACAATAACGTTTCACCAGGCAACGCCTGTGTACTGCTGTTTGTGTATGAGAAATCGGTTGGAAACTTTCCTCATGTCAGCACGTCAAGGTGTCGTCACCGGCGCCAATCTTGTGTGAATGCTCTGAAAAGCTAATCATTTTCATATCACAGCATCTTCTTCCTGTCGGTTAAATTTCGTTTGTATAGCACGTCATCTTCGTGGTTTAGCAATTTTAATGGCCAGTAGTGTAGTTTGTGTGCAGCGATCGAGAGGGTTTGAAACACTCACGCGTGGTTTTTGAAGGCGTTGTGGGTTGCATAAAACCTATCGGTAGGCACTGCTGAATCACCCCATATGACGCGCGTGCGCATTGTGGGACTCGGTACAATATGTCGCTGGTGAGGCGATACAGGCGTGTTGTGTAACAGTGGCACTGGCGGGAGGCGCTTGTAATGGAGCGCAGCCCTGCAGTCGGCATGGCGCGGGGCGGTGTGGGGTCGGCTATTACGTTTCCCGCACAATGGCCAGGGTCTCCGAGAGGCGGCCTGGCACTCGAGGCGGTGGCCGCCAGCTGCCTAGCGCTGCGACTGCGACTGCGGACCCTCTGCTAGCGCGTAACGCGATCCTGATGGCAAAATCAACATCTCCGCGGGAACGCCCTCGCGCGCCTAACGAGACTTACGGATGCGCAAGGGGTGGAGCTGCCGCCGGCTGAAGAAACCTCTTCGTCTGAACTTCTTCTCCGCACCTACCTCTGATTAAGCGGAACAGTTCGAACAACAATCAACAAGCTGTCGTTTACGGGAATTTCATCCAACAAAGTTATCTCGAAAATGACTGGACTGTCTTTAATGTTGCGCATCAGCCTATCCTCAGTTCCCAGTAATAGCACAGTCTCTAACACATACAGTAGCAACAGTCCCACTACACTTTTGAATGTTATCGGTCATATTGGTCTGCAATATTGCCTTTACGGGAGGGTGGCGTATATCCAGTCTAGAACATCAATACCGACCTGTGTGCACTGCCAAAATAGGCGCAGGGTACAGGGTTAAAGCTCAACCCTTCCAAAATCCAAGCGGTACTGGTTGTCATTCTAGGCTCATTAGCCGGAGTTACTGGAATGCCCACTATATTTAACCCTACATGGGGCAACTATCAACTTGTCTTCTTCGCCAAATAGATAGGAATAATAATAAAAATTAAAACTGGACTGAGCACGTGACTGCAATGCGCAAAAAAGGCATCAGCACCTCTCTATGTCCTACAAAAATATAAGCAGCTCTTCCCTCTTGACCAGCAAAATAAACTTGCACAAACAACTTTTGCTCCCAATTACCCTGAAGAACCAAAGAAAATGCTACAACTGCCTAATATAGTGTAGCGCCGCCGCGAGCACGTAGAAGTGCCGCAACACGACGTGGCATGGACTCGACTCATGCCTGCAATAATGCTGGAGGCAAATGACACCATTAATCCTTCTTCTGACTGCACAGAATTTTGTTCCAATATTTGTTGTACTTGTTGTTTGTTGTTTTCTAATTCTGACTGGGGTATCCTGTTATTTTTCATTATTACACGGATTTGATCAGCTAGTCGTTGTTCCGTTAAAAATTTTAATTCTGGGTATCTGGTAATAAATGTTGTGTATACTTGTGATCTGTATCCAGTTGTGTTGGTTCCTAAGTTTGTTGCTTGGTAATAACAGAACATGAGGTGTCTGTTAACTCCATCAGACCATCTCATCCTCTGTCTTTGTTTTCCTTCTAGAGTGGATGCAGGAAGCATATCCTGCAAAACACCTCTAATTGGATTTAAATCATTTTCCGTGTGGCTAGCAGTGTCGTTACCATTATGGACAGGCATAGGGTTCAAGCGTCGTCCCCAATCATGACAGCGCTTGTCCGAGGCTTCATTAGTTCTGTCCTGAACCACCTGATTACCCTAAAAGGGGGTTTAGCCCTATTAGTGGTTTTTCGTCGCCTTTTACGACTGGCAGAACATACCGGAGGACTATTCTTTTCCCGGGCCTCCACGGGATTTATTATTATTATTATTATTATATTATTATTATTATTATCATTATATCATCAGTGCATTAGTCAGTATCATTTACTCAAGTTCTCGTTATAGACACTCAAATCATTTTAATACTATTTGTCATATTAAAACTGTTATTTCTTCGGTAATTGCGATGTACAAAACGTACTGTATGAAAGGTATGAGAGATATCCCGAGCTTGATAGTGCTGATCACATCAAATTAAATAAATGGATAAGTAAAATAAATTACCAGCAATAATAAAAAATGTGACGCCACATTTATCTATTTGTAGCTTCTTACTGATACTGAGAGGTATCAAACTTCACATTGGAGACACTTTATTTATGATCCTCTTGTAAACTAAGAACATCTACAGACGTACGTAGTTCTCCTTTAAGGACGAAAGTGCCTAGTAAACAGCAGTATACATGACCTAGTAACATTTCATTTCGTGGCGACACCTGTTTGCTCCTTCTTTAGCTGTTGTCTGTGACTGGAACGGGATCTGATCTGATCGGGGGGAGGGGGGGGGGGGGGGGGGAGGCTTTCTTCAGCCTGGAATTAATGGGCTGGTCCTTCCCTAATCCTTCTAACGGTGGCCGGACAGACTAAAGGGCGAGAAATTCGTGCCGCACTGTGTTTCCCACAAAATGTTGCAGAAAACCTCTAAAAGTCCTTGCAGGTGATCCTGATTCGGGTCGTCTGGAAGGTTTAAAATTTAAATTCGGTGGTGTTGTTTTGGGGATCGGCGAAGCCGACGAGTCATTCGGCAGTTCTCCCAGGGGTTTGAGGTGGCATTGGCCCTATGCAGCGGACTGTGTGTCTTAAAGAGGTTATCATTTCCGACGTCGAGAGTTAGTGGTATTTTGTAACCAACGAGGTTACTTCTGCCCCACGGAAAGCCTACAAACCGTTCTAAAGTGCGTTCCAGTCTGCAAGCTTGGAATTCTGCTGAGTCACTTTCCTGTTTTTCTTCGCGATGTTACGGATCAGCGAATGGGTGCTTGTTCTGTAGAAAGACAACTCAGACCAGAGCGTGAAGCCATTAGCTAGATGGAGACGGTGGCGTGGAAGTGACGGACGGAGCTAGGGTTAATTGATGGACGTAACACTCATTCGTTACCGCGAAATTTGAGATTCCTGTTTTCTTGCGATTTTTTCGCTACTGATTTTGAACTTTATATCGTCTTATATATCGAGATAGAATTTCCTATATCGCCTCAACAGAGGGAAACTGTTTGTCAGATACAGTTCATTATTAATTTACTTCGACTGCACTTCGTAAATTTGTAACACACCAGTTGCTGAAAACGTAATTCTTTTTCTGCACTCTTTTGTCGTTTAAAAATAAGAGAGTTTGGTAATAATAAATTACGTTCGCGCTAGAATTTATCTATGCTGTTAATGTCAATAAAGGTTTCAATCTTTCCTTTGTTTTAGTACTCATCAAAACGTAGTGGCAAAAAATCTACAACGACAGCCGTTTGCCTTTCAGCGTGCCATCATTAGCACAAGCGGCACATTCAGTTTTTATGCGTTATTACGCGGCTGCTCCAGCTAATGAAATGCGTTCGCACGATAATTGAACCTCTCGCCGCTGCTCGGCGGGCAGTCGGACTGCTGTCATTAATTACTGCCCAACAGTCGCACGATGTGGTGTCAACAAGACGAGTTGTCGTGTGCGCCGGAACTAACCCTGAATCCTGACTCGTTTCCGCAGTATCGTGTGTTGTCTGGTAGAGGAACAGCTTGCCAGTCGAAAAATTTACAAAATCGAAACCGCAAAAGAATTCATCAACCTATCTTGAACATCTCTTACACCAAATAACTCGACTCCAAACAACTTTCTCTGAATTTACTGCAAAAGACCGATAAAACCGACCACATGTTTGTGTATATGAAAACCCATGTATCCCTCTTCTTCTCTAACCTTTTTATCGATTCCTTTATCACTGCATACTGGCAGTACCCAGTTGCATATTCATTGCCCTTAACAAATTCACTATTCCTATCACTGTCCATTAAGTTTTGAACGATACCTCAGTATACATACAATTCATTCGTCCTGTTATCAGTTTCCCACAGACTTCTTTCAAAAAAAATGGTTCAAATGGCTCTGAGCACTATGGGACTCAACTGCTGAGGTCATTAGTCCCCTAGAACTTAGAACTAGTTAAACCTAACTAACCTAAGGACATCACAAACATCCATGCCCGAGGCAGGATTCGAACCTGCGACCGTAGCGGTCTTGCGGTTCCAGACTGCAGCGCCTTTAACCGCACGGCCACTTCGGCCGGCACAGACTTCTTTCTCCTCTTCATTTCTTCCCTTACTTTAACATTAAATATTTAAAATTTCCTGTAACACTCGACATGCCTTTACCTCGGTATTTTTTCTACGTACATTGGTCTCCCATAGATTGCTGTGCTTCAGATGAAGAGATCCAGAAAATTCTTCTTTTCTTTTAGGCATATATTTGATGGCAGTAGATCTATTACGTTGAAGAATTCGTTCACGATTGGTGCAAGTCTGCTTCTGATATCTTCCGTGTGTCAGCTACTACGCTGATACTTATTCCTAGACGTCGTTGCATTCACACTTTCTAGAGTATCTTAACAGGGTTTGATGTTAAACTCGTTATTAACTTCCATCTAGGAATTCTTATTTTCTATCTTTAACCCAAACCATCTGCAAACGAGATCGACCACTACATTTAGCATTTATTCTAAATAGGGTTTTCATACAATGATCAGTTCACACTATTTTTATTGAAGAACGACATTACCTTCGTCGATACTGTGTATTTACTGGAGTTAATATTTATTTAAACCACTATTAGCCGCCGGCCGGTGTGGCCGAGCGGTTACAGACGACACCGGGTGGATCGGTGAATGTGCAAACAGCTACTGGCGAATGCCGTGATGTGATAGCGCTGGCGGAGGAGTGCCGGCTTAAAGCGGCGATGGTGGCGGTTGATTTTGACAGTGCTTTTGATAAGGTGCGCCACAACTATCTGTACGCTGTACTGGAACAAATGGGATTTCCAGACCGTTTTACTGGTCTCATTAGAAGGATTTATGGGGGCGCAGAACCCTTGGTACAGGTTAATGGGCGTATAGCAGGGCCCATTCAAATTCGACGATCCATTCGCCAGGGCTGCCCTATTTCGATGCTGCTGTTCGCGATAGCGTTGGAACCATTAATTGGGAGGCTAACAAATTCTCTTTCTGGGATGGAACTGCGGGGCTGCACCTTCAAATGTCGTGCCTATGCGGACGACCTCCTGCTGCTCGTTCGTTCCGAGGAAGAGGTGAAGACGGTCCTTGAACTGTTGTTGGACCACAGTGTGACGGCGGGTAGTGCAGTGAACATGAACAAATCGGCGGCAATGCCGGTTGGAAGGGGCCTTACGCCGGAAGAAATCAGTCCGTTTCCTTATGTGCAACGATTCCGCTATCTCGGCATAGACTTTACCTCATCTGTAAAACATACTGTGGCAGTTAACTACCGACGTATTTTACAGACAACACGTACCATGGTCCGACAGCGTCACTTACGGCGCCTTGATCCTTTGCAGCGAGTCGAATATCTGAACACTTATGTGGTTTCTCGAATGGTGCATATTTCGCAGATCCTGCCCCTACCACTCACGCTCGGACGTCGACTTCAATCAGCACTAGGCTATTTTGTGATGATTGGGTCGCCCCTCAAGGTGCGATACGCAACGCTCACGCTCCCTACGGACAAGGGGGGACTCGGACTTACGAATGTTCACTGCCGAGCGACGGCGCTCCTTCTAGCCACTATGTACGAGCAATGGCGTAGCGGGCGTGATTCCCTTACATCCCGCCTACTGGATCTCCTAGTTCCAGCGTCCCTCACACCTCCAGTGGCGGTGGGCAACATTACGTCACATTTTGCGCATGTATCAACATTTATCGTGGAACTTAGTTACATCAGAGACGAGCTTCCGCGCACGAGACCACCATGGGCGAAGGATTTTTATGTTTGGCTGCTACGACGGGTAAGTCGTAATGTCATTGAACTCAAACACCCCAAGTTGCATTGGCCAAAGATTTGGAGACATGTGCACCAAAAATTCCTTCCTACTTTCGTTCGGGCACTGTGGTTCTCTGTCGCCTGTGCCAAGTTCAACACCAACCAACGACTCCATGCAATTGGACTAGTGGACACTCCACTATGCCCGAAATGTCGCCAAGTGGATGACGACCATCACCGCTTAACTTGTATCACGGTGGAGGACGTATGGCTCCTAGGAAGACAGATGGTGGCTTGCTACCTCCGTGTGACCCCGCAGCATGTTACACCTGCTTCCTTCTTACATCCCGAGAGTGACTACTTTCCGGCGACTAAATCACACTCGATCATCTGGGTCAAAGGTTGGACGATCGCGTACCTCTATGGGGATGCTGCCAAGTCGCGACTCGACTTTTGGTATTTCTTGCAGCAAGCCCACAATGAGGTTCATAGATGGTCACACTATCGGAAAACCTTTGCCAACTATCTTCAGGCAGTCTTCCTCGACCCCCCACGCAGTTGGAATGTGCCGGTTGCAGTCGGTGTGCACATTTGACAGCCGATAATGAACCTCACGCTTCTCTCACCGCTCCATATATAATGCACATACTATACCATGAAATGATCTACATGTTCTTTTTAACAGAGTGATCTTTATGGAAACTAAATAAATAAAAACAACATCTCAGTATACCTGTTCCTTTACATTTGTGATTTGTTTTACAATGGTTTTTTTTTTTTCAGAGGATGCATTTCATTTCGTGTTTGTGAACAGCCTAATAATAATAAATAAAAAAAAAGGTAGAGCACTTGCCCGAGAAAGGCAGAGCCATTTGAACCATTTTGAACCACTATTAGCCACTTTCGGTTTTATAATCACTTTCAAAAACCACGAATACAAGTTGTATAATATCCAAACACCGGGCAGTTCCCACCATAGCGAAACACACACTGCATCGAATCATGCGCTAAATCACACAAATATAAAAATCACTGCATTCCATTTCGGCGTTGTGGTAGAGAACCCTTCTATTGCTGCTATTTAAAAGACAATCGTAGGTGCGACCCACGGTTATTTTAAAACAGTATCACACAATCGGTAAACACGTAAGCAAAAATTCTAGGAAACCAAGCTCAGCACATGTTCTCACCCGTACTGGCACATCTACATCTACATCTACATCTACATCTACATCCATACTCCGCAAGCCACCTGACGGTGTGTGGCGGAGGGTACCTTGAGTACCTCTATCGGTTCTCCCTTCTATTCCAGTCTCGTATTGTTCGTGGAAAGAAGGATTGTCGGTATGCCTCTGTGTGGGCTCTAATCGCTCTGATTTTATCCTCATGGTCTCTTCGCGAGATATACGTAGGAGGGAGCAATACACTGCTTGACTCTTCGGTGAAGGTATGTTCTCGAAACTTTGACAAAAGCCCGTACCGAGCTACTGAGCGTCTCTCCTGCAGAGTCTTCCACTGGAGTTTATCTATCATCTCCGTAACGCTTTCGCGATTACTAAATGATCCTGTAGCGAAGCGCACTGCTCTCCGTTGGATCTCCTCTATATCTTCTATCAACCCTATCTGGTACGGATCCCACACTGCTGAGCAGTATTCAAGCAGTGGGCGAACAAGCGTACTGTAACCTACTTCCTTTGTTTTCGGATTGCATTTCCTCAGGATTCTTCCAATGAATCCCAGTCTGGCATCTGCTTTACCGACGATCAACATTATATGATCATTCCATTTTAAATCACTCCTAATGCGTACTCCCAGATAATTTATGGTATTAACTGCTTCCAGTTGCTGACCTGCTATTTTGTAGCTAAATGATAAAGGATCTATCTTTCTGTGTATTCGCAGCACATTACACTTGTCTACATTGAGATTCAATTGCCATTCCCTGCACCACACCTACACGTACTGTGCTCGCATCTGCGAATTCACAGCCACTGTGCACGTAGTTGGGGGTTGAGAGAAAAACGAATTCAAATTAGAAAGGTCATGCAGCGATTCGACTTCAGCAACTGAAGAACTTACCTGTGAAAGCGGACGTCATGCTCGAACAGACTTGGACATTCTGTTCTTACGAGCAGCCTAAACCGGCACTCAGCAGCTGGGTGCTAGAACGATAACTTTTTTCCTGCTCTGCCGTAAAGTGATGTCCGTGCCTGCACGACCGTAATCAATCTTCATTATTTACACGATCTATCAACACCACACTTATGTCCTGCCATGTACCGCAGATTTCCGATACGTTATGCAGTAAATTGAAATTAACTGCTTTGGATAAATAACGCCGGCGATCCGGGAACATTTTTCAAACTGCAATATACAGAAAACTTGCTTACGGTAGAGCAAAAAATCTAATTTAACGTTTTTATCTGTGTTGGTGTATGGGTGTAGCTGTGTGTGTGTGGGGGGGGGGGGGGGGGTATCTCTGCGAGTGTGTATGTCTTTGTGTTTAGATGGCTTGAGTATGGATAGGGGGGGAGGACGTTGATTTAGGGAGAGGAGAGAGAGAGAGAGAGACAATATGAACGGAGAGCTATACACGAGAGCTATGTGTTTCCGATTAACACTATATACATGAAGTAAGCTACATTTCGTAACTGCAATAAATGGTTGTAGCTTTGTCATAAGTTGCTTGAGAAGAATCTATTTTTTATAAGTTACACTGGGAAGTATCTATTTTTTAATTTCTTGATCGTGACTAGTTTCGGACACTTGCGTCCATTTTCAAACCATCCGTCATGTAAGTGTGACAAATACAAGCGATAGCTCAACTGCAGAAACTGCCCCCGCAATAATCAAAGCAGTAAATGGCCGACTTAACACCAGCAGATAACACCACATAGGACGGACGTCAGAGACTTATCTAATGTCCGTCCTATGCGGTGTAATTTGCTGCTGTTACGTCGGTCACATACCGCCCTGACTACTGCAGGGGAAATTTGTGTGTATTGGCTATAGTTTGAAAATGGGCACAGGTGTCCGAAACTAGTCACCATCAGTCAATAAAAAAAAATAAAACAGATACTTCCCATTGTAAATTATGACGAAGCTATAACCGTTTATCTCAATTATAGGACAAGCTGCGGAGCTGTTTTTCACCCGCAGCATACTGAAAGTTAACGAGATTTCGTAATTTGACTCGTGCAAAGTACATTTATACAAAGGGTTTCATAAAATAGCTTTGCAAGAAAATACAAAAAAATTATTTCCTGTCTTCTTTTCATTATCTTAGGCGAATTATGTTATGGTTCTTGCCGAGCGTGTTGGCCGCGCTGTCTCAGCGTCTTGCAACGGCTTGCGCCGCTCCCCCCGTCGGAGGTTCGAGTCCTCCGTAGGGCAAAGGTGTGTGTGTTGTCCTTGGCGTAAGTTCGTTTAAGTTAGATTAAGTAGTGTGTAAGACTAGGAACCGATGACCTCAGCAATTTTTTTATATAAGAATTTACCACAGAATTATTATCGTTCTCTACGTACGGTCGTGGTCTACTTGTTTAATGCATCGTCGACAAAAATTAGCTCATTCTACGTCTTCAGTGCAACTTATGACGAAACTACAACCATTTATTTCGATCTTAAGATAAGTTCCGGATCTGTTTGTCAGCTGCAGCTAGCTGGAAGTTTGTAACATTTCGTAATTGGAAAATGAAAATGCAAATAATAGATTGTTGGAATGAAACTAGATGCTAGAAGCGTAAGGACTTTCACTGCTCCGTAGTTTTCTACGATCACTTCTCCCATACATAAGAAACTTAAACCGGCAAGATGAAAAGAAAGCCAATGAAAATGATTCTTCCCACAGACGCTACGAGATTATCTTCTCCCTCTACAGAATCCCACCGAAAAACAGACTGAAAACCAGCCCACAGTAGGCTACGGTATTCCACTGCAAAAATCAGCACCAACAAGAAAAAGGCTGTGCTTGTGTAAGGACACAACGCCTAGAATGGTACATATGTTGCATCCAAAAATTTTGCAAGGTATTTACTCATTTTCAATTAATTGATCGTATCACATATAGCTACATGACTGTCCTCCGGTAGTAAATATTTTCTGGCAATAATGCTTCGCAGATTCTTTTGCGACAGAATGAAGCAGTTCGCACAGAGTATGTTCTTCAGTTTTTTTGCCTCATCCAAGGAGCCTCTACGAAAGTAATTGCACCTCGACACGGAAAGGGGCAATGGTCGTGCTTCTCAGAACTGCAGCCAGTGCTGCGGGGGGTTTCTATCTCACATTTCCCGTGCGTGCAGTTTCAGAGAGAGAGAGATCCACTCCGCAACTTTCATAAAGCAGAAAGCACTTTGTTCTCATTAGTGAAAACTTTGGTAGCATTCGCAATAAAGGACTACCGAGATCCTTAAAAAATAATTACATTCCTCACGTATCTACTCGCTAATTTATGGATTCCTTCTGTCACTACCCAGCGGCCAAACGACAGTCACAGAATCGTATATCTCCTGGAAGTTACTGCTGTCGGCTGTGTTGTACGACTAGTCCAGAGCCAAGGTATGCCTTTCGCAGCTTAATGGAAGGGTGGAGACAAAAGGTGCTATCTGTATGTCTCACTTCTTGATGGGTCACCGGCCACTTACGGGCATCGAACTGGTTGGTTGGTTTGGGGAAGGGGACCGAAGAGCGAGGCCACAAGTCCCATTGGATTAGGGACGGATGGGGAAGAAAATCGCCGGGAACCAGCCGGCGTTTGCCTGAAGCAATTTAGGGAAATCACTAAAACCTAAATTAGGATGGCCGGACGCGGGTTTGAACCGTCGTACTCCAGAGTGCGAGTCCTGTGTGCTAACCACTGCGACACCTGGCACGGTATCGATATGGGCGAAAACAAAACCTCCGAAACCGCCTGTCCTAAAGAAGGCTGCCTGCTAAATACTGGTGTTGTTGATACCGATCAGCAGCTACTGAATCGACACATTAGAGTCGATGTCACGGAGATACTGAGTTTCGAGACAAAATAGTACGTTGTGGACAATATCGGCGACGCTATTTCAAGAAGCGTTTGGGTACCGTGTCATCGTATTGATCAAGCAACCGTCGGCTGCACTATGACGGAAGATCGAGATACGACGCAGCGTAGAAAGCTGATGTCAACATTTGCAGCAGACGAACAGCCAACAGGAACACTCGGCGACCATAACATCACCAACGTGGAAGCACAGCCGTAGGCCGCGGCTCGTCACCCAAGGAACTATACTGCAGAGCTCAAGAAACTAGTACATTTACCTAATATCGTGTAGGGCCGCCGTGAGCATGCAGAGCTGCCAACACGATGCGACATGGACTCCACTAATGTTTGAAGCAGTGCTGGAGGAAACTGACACAATGAATCCACCAGGGGTGTCCATTGTCCACAAATCAGTAAAAAAAAAAAAAGCAACGAGGTGGAGATCTCTTCTGAACAGTACGTTGCACGTTGAGCCTATCAATCGCCTAAGGCTGGACCAAGCTTGCGCACGTTTATGTCCAAAGAATCAGATGCGCGAGGATTTCCTGGTTTACGCACAAGGAAATACGCACAAGGCCAATACGCACAAGGAAAAGAATGTCACACTCGCTCGCCTAGTAACTGTACACTGAAGAAGAACTATGTTTTCAAAATAATGACCCTTGAGCACTCGATTCATTACTAAAACTCTTGATGCGTTTTTTTCCACAAGTATGCTTCGTTTGGGAAGCAGCTCCAGGAAATCTTTATAATGTGATCATTTTACGTATGGATTAGTTTTGTGTGGTTCTGACTTCGTGCTTGTGAGCCACAGAAAAGCAATGATAGTTTCTTAAATATTATATTGCGTTAAAATGGTACAGAACCTTTTGAGTCCTTTCAGCATTAGCCGTACTACCTTTGTTTTTCCGCACACATAAAAAATGCATCGTGTATAATTATGACTATCATTTATGCGCAATCATACAACGTAACAAATGAAACACATTGTAATCCAAAGAGTACCGAAAGCGTTTGTAATTTAAATTTCTGATCTCAGTTTTTCCGGCCGGTGTGGCCGTGCGGTTCTAGGCGCTTCAGTCTGGAACCGCGTGACCGCTACGGTCGCAGGTTCGAATCCTGCCTCGGGCATGGATGTGTGTGATGTCCTTAGGTTAGTTAGGTTTAAGTAGTTCTAAGTTCTAGGGGACTGATGACCATAGATGTTAAGTCCCATAGTGCTCAGAGCCATTTGAACCACTTGATCTCAGTTTTGAAAGACAAACTGAAAGCACTTACTATTTGTACACTCTATAACAGGTTTTTAGTGTGTACTCTATATTTTTTGGTGCGTTGCAGTAGCTTGTAAATGAGCCAGTAAGTCATGTGACAAACGCGTTTTGCTAGCTATTCATTAGTTTTGTCACGACACCACTGCCCCTGAGCAGTATCACTGTTAAGACGACGAAGTCCGTAATGAAACGCCGGCCGTGGTGGCCGAGCGGTTCTAGGCGCTTCAGTCCGGAACCGCGCGACTGCTACGGTCGCAGGTTCGAATCCTTCATCGGGCATGGATGTGTGTGACGTCCTTAGGTTAGTGAGGTTTAGGTAGTTCTAAGTTGTAGGGGACAGATGACCTCAGATGTTAAGTCCCATAGCGCTCAGAACCATTTGAACCGTAATGAAACAAATTGTAGTTCTCTTTTCCCCTTTTTCTTAAAGCTGAACAGCCAATAACAGACCAAATTACAAGCTTTTAAATGTATAGCAAGTGCTTCTACCTCTTGCTGCACATCCAAGGTAGTAAAATTATTCATTAGTTTATATGTTTTCAGCCTTAGAAGCAACAAGAAGAAGGCGGGTATGCAATGCTGGAAAAAAGTATTTGAAAGAAACTGTAAAGAAATCACGAAACTGTAACTCCAATTGCAGCTGCTCCGACCGCTGAATTACACCAGAATATGCTGGAAATCATCTTAGTGACATGTCGCCATTCATTTGGATTTTCATCCTTCCGTAGCGTGTGGCTAGTTCGGCAAAAAGGTAAGTGCCCAACTAACAAACCAAAGTCTCATAGTTCGTCAGAGTCACGTAGGATGTTAATTCACAGTGAACACGACAATACTGTATATAGAATTGTGATTCAGTACCATAATTGTTTGCCGGCCGGGGTGGCCGAGTGGCTCTAGGTGCTACAGTCTGGAACCGCGCGACCTCTACGGTCGCAGGTTCAAATCCTGCCTCGGGCATGGATGTGTGTGATGTCCTTAGGTTAGGTAGGTTTAAGTAGTTCTAAGTTCTAGGGGACTGATGACCTTAGAAGTTAAGTCCCATAGTGCTCAGAGCCATTTGAATCATTTTTGAAGCATAATTGTTTATGATTTTATTATACTAACTGTGATTGCCATGTGTAGTTAATGGAATGTGTAGTAGCTAGACGGCGGACTATAACGTTCCTGCAGCAGATAAATGAAAAATATTCAGCATGACTTCCACCTCTGACAATGTTTTGCATATTTGAAGAACAGCCAATGATCTCATCGTTAAAGCACCATACTAAACTGCGAGTGGTTATTTAAACGGCAAGATAAGTAGGCTTATAGGTCTGAGCAATGTAAGGGCATATATCCTCCTAGACAACTGAACACAGTAACTCACTGTGGTATTCAATCCAGCATTCAGGCTGAAGTCCTATTTATTTGAAGTTAGCTTAAGCTTCGTTTGTAGTGAGTATCACGGGAGAGAAATATTAAATACTTGGCATGCAATAGGGTTGTAGAAGTGTCGATATTGTGAACGGTGACCCTGTACTTCTCACCGATAGACCGTAAGCGATGAATAATAATCTCCCGCTGCAGAGCTATGATTCCCGCCGGGTCAGAAGCACGACCTTCGCCAGTCGAGGACGTGCCGGGTCGTAAACAAAGCTGCGGCCGCAGTGATGAGGCTCTAAGCCGCTCCGGCGGAGGGCGGGACTGTGAGGGGGGGGGGGGGAGGGGAGGGGTGTTCCCCGCCGTCGGACAGTGGCAGCGACAGCGACAGGCTGACAAACTGCGCGGTGTGACCGGCCGTGATTCACGGCGCCGCAATCGCAGCGATCAGCCGCGCTGTTTGATCTGCAGCCCGAATCAGTTGGCACCACTGCACTGCGCCACAGATGAATTGCGATGCTATGATGGCGCCTGCCACTCGAATCTGTGGTAGCTGACGAGATCCATTGCCGGGTTACAGCGTTCTGTTAAAATACGGGTACGGGATAGAATGTGAAACCTGACAGGCTGCTCGCGAGAGAACATTGTTTAGTCTGCCGTGCTGGAAAACAAAAACTTTTTTGCCAGAGTGAGACTTGGAAGAGTCAACCTTCAGTAGAGAAAACTTGCAAATACGTCTTTGTACGGACACATTAAAAGCACGAAACCAGAAAAGGTATCAAATAGCATTGAAGAAGGTGAACACACAGATACAAGTCTCTTAAGTGGAAGAAATACTTTAGCGTCTAGAAAATTATGGAATCAGTGAACAAGATATGGAAAAGTGAGGAGGTTCAGAGCAACTGTAGCCGGAGGAAGCAGAGGGAGCATAAGTGACTTCGAGGATGAGAGCATATGGCGAACACACTGTGCAAACCACTCTGAAGTGCATGCCAGAGAGTATTTACAATTATACCAGTATCTGGAGCTTTTCCTCGTTTCATTCACAGGTGGGGCGCTGAAAAACTAATTTCTGAAACGACTCTCTACTCTCTGTAATTAGCAAAATCTGTCGTAGCAATTCCTATGGGAGGGATATTGGGATTTTTAGTATATTCCTAGGGACATCACTTGCAGCTGGTTCTAGAAACTTCCTAAATAGGCTTTCACTGGATGGTTTGCTCCTATCTTTAAGTCTTCCACTTCAGTTCTTTTAGCATCTCCGTGCCACTGCCCGTGACTCGAACACGCATTTGACCATTCGTGCTGCCTTTATTTGTGTATGCCGTGTTAGTCCTATTTGGCATGGGTCCCACAAATAGCAAAATTGTAGGCTGAGCCCCAGGAGTGTTTTGTAGACTGGTTGCATTTACCTAGTATTAAAGTAACGAACCAATGTCTGTCCCCTGCTTTACCTGCAACTGGGCCTACGTAAATGGAATTTCATAACCTTAAAAACGGTTACACCCAGGAATTTGTATAAGTTGACCGATTCCAGCTGTGGCTAACTGTTGGGTGTTAATTTTCGCTCTGCAAAGTGCAAATTGCGTATTTCTAAAATAAGGCATAACTTTGAAATCTTGTCAAGAAATGACTGAATATTTGTACAGCTTTTTTCAGACAGTACTTCATTATTGTTGATTTTGTTCGAGAAACCTTGTTACATCTGAGCTCAGAATATGTTTTACGATTCTACAGCAAATGTATGTTAAAGATAATGGACGTCTAATAGGCTCTGCTCGTGCGTGGTTGGTTACATTTTTGGGCGGGTTTAGTGACATCTCTGAACAGTCAAAGAGACTGCGTGTGTGATACAATATCCACAAAGTCTTCATGAATCCTGAGAAACCGGGTGACGCAAAACATTTTTCCATGTGTGTATACGTCATGATTCCTGCGTCACGAACTGTACTCGCACACAGATTATGTAATTCCCGTACAGGAAAGGACATTTTAACTGAAAGTCGCTGCCTGGTGTCGGCGGATGAATACGGTATTGTAGCGCCTGTATTGTTTAGAAAAGCGATGTAGCATTTCGAGCCGGCACAGATGTTCACTTCGTCATTACCTTCTAGAGCTGATGATTGTTCGTATTCGCAACTGGGAATACTTTTCATCTATTTCATAACGGCTGTAGTCACTGCAGTGCCTGTTTCTTCCACTTAACAAAAGAGCCACTGCGATATCGTACTTATCCGCCAATACTAGAGAGCGAATTTCAATTAAAAATGTTCTCCCCAGATCGCGAATTACATAATGTGTGTACGACAGGAGGTTGAGATGCAGGAAAGACGACGTATGGAACTTCAGCTCAGGCCGTGAAGTGTGCTCGGGTAGCCTAACCAACGGGCGACTACTCGCGATCAGCAGCAATTCCGAGTTCGAGTCCCAGCCCGACACAAATTTTCCTTGTCGTCATTCCCTTATACAGCTGATGGTCGTTCGTATTCGCAACTGCAAATACACTTCATGTAAAGAGATCATGAGAGACACGAAAGTAATTCTCTCCTTCACCACAACAGCACCGTTCATCTACATCTACATCTTCATCCATACTCCACAAGCCCCCTAACGGTGTGTGGCGGAGGGTACTTTGAGTACCTCTATCGGTTGTCCCTTCTATTCCCGTCTCGTACTGTTCGTGGAAAGAAAGATTGTCGGTATTCCTCTGTGTGGGCTCTAATCTCTCTGATTTTATCCTCATGGTCTCTTTGCAAGGTATACATAGGAGGGAGCAATATATTGCTTGACTCCTCGGTAAAGGTTATGTTCTCGAAACTTCAACAAAAGCCTGTACCGAGCTACTGAGCGTCTCTCCTGCAGAGTCCTTCACTGGAGTTTATCTATCATCTCCGTAACGCTTTCGTGGTTGCTAAAGCATCCTGTAACGAAGCGCGCTGCTCTCCGTTGGATCTTATCTCTTCTATCAACCCTATCTGGCACGGATCCCACACTGGTGAGCAATATTCAAGCAGTGGGCGAACAAGTGTACTGTAACCTACTTCCTTTGTTTTCGCATTGCATTTCCTTAGGATTCTTCCATTGAATCTCAGTGTGGTATCTGCTTTACCGGCGATCAACTTTATATGATCATTCCAATTTAAATCAGTCCTAATGCCTGCTACCAGATAATTTATGGAATTACGCACTTAAAAGTATGTTTACGCCAGGGGAAGGGGGGACAGTAAAAGACACATGAGTGCTAGTTACCTGTGCAGCGCCTTCACCTGCCCATAAGGGGCGAGGGAGTTACGGAGGCAGAAACGCAGGGGTTGGAATAGTGACAAGCCTCTGGTTTGGCTACACTGTTGTGGTACGGACAGTTAGGGAGGAAAACACATCCCAGGCACATACGCAGTACACACGCATTACCCGTTCTGGTTGAACATGGAAGGGCAGAGAGAGACAGGGACGAGACAACACACGTGCGCGTTTACACACACACACACACACACATACACACACACACACACACACACACACACACACACACACACACATACATACATACACACAAACCACATACACGCAGGCTGACGGCCGCGCAAATAAGCACACGTCTAGGACAGAGAGAGGGGGAGAGAGTGAATAGGGAGAGAATACTGGAAGGGAAGGGTTGTGGAAACACTCAAAATTCAACCGCCGCTGTGGCGTCTGCAAAGCGGAAACGCTAACTACGGCTACCGCTGCGCATGCGCTCGCGGGGCCCTGCGATTTGCACGCCAAAGAGTGGCAGCGCCTAATTTACATGCTGATGCTGATAGCCCTCCGAGCAGGCAGCTGACGTAAGCGCGCGCCCTCCTGCGACACACGCGGCCGCACGGGCTTCCGCGGCAGAAAACTGCCACCTGCCGGCAACGGCAGCCATGCATAATGCCAAAACTCTCGGCGAGTTTAGACTAGCTGCTCAGGCGTAGCGCCGGACCGCACGAGAGGCTGTTGGCGGCTGGTGCGGTAGCCAGACCCGCCTTCCGTCGCAGTACGGAACGGTGTCAGACGAAAGGGCTCAGCCATGTGGATGTCTGTTTATTAACAGAAGGACGTAAGCCCATACTAGGAAGTAGAAATGTTGATATTTTTAAAAATATCGGGAAACAGATATATCGATATTCAAAAAAGAAATCATATCGGCTTTCGAAAAATTGATGAAATATGTACGAAGACAGTAGCTTGTTCTCGAAAGAACAGTTACTGTTGATGACCGTACAGCTTTTCCCTGGAATAAATGATGACTAACTGAAAACCTCAGCTGTCGACAGGTGTTGTTGATATACCTCGATGTGGACAGCTGAAAATGTGTGCCCCGACCGGGACTCGAACCCGGGATCTCTTGCTTACATGGCAGACGCTCTATCCATCTGAGCCAAGATGGATAGAGCGTCTGCCATGTAAGCAGGAGATCCCGGGTTCGAGTCCCGGTCGGGGCACACATTTTCAGCTGTCCACATCGAGGTATATCAACAATACCTGTCGACAGCTGAGGTTTTCAGTTAGTCATCATTTAAATTGGTAAAAGTATCTGTATACTGATACGTAGACGGAGAAGACATCGACGTACCGGCCTGTAAAAATACCGGCTGAACATTGTAAATGTACCGCCGGTTTTAGAAAATCGAGAATTGCACCGGTCCATATATTTTCCTTCCGACTTTCTCTTCGTAAACTAGATGACTGTTGCAAGTTCTTTTTCCGGACATTTCATGTTTCGTAACCATACAGCACTTCATGTTGAAAGTTTGTTTTGTATAGCAAGAATTTTAAATTCCTCGACCGACTGAGAGATTTAAAAAGCTGATTGAGGCTGTAGAACGATCAATTTGCGGCTTGGATTTTCGCTTTGATTTCTTTCTCAGGCGCTCTGTCCTCTGTAAAGATTACCTGCAGAAGGGAACCCTTTCGTAGGATTGGGCCTGTTGTATAGGAATGAGCCCTGCTCATTGGCAAATACTCGGTTTTCGACAATTTCATCAGGAGACCGATCATGCTCTTTGTCGCCTCCATGCTGTTGCTCATTCGCATGCGGTTTTCCTTAGGGCTGGACAACTGGCTCGCGTCGTTGGGAAATGTGAGATACGAGATTTTCTCACCTTCGAACTCGATTACTTCGGAGTTGTTATGGGAAGCTTCCCTCTTTATATTTTCGAGAGCCACGGTGAAAAATATCAATGATCTGCTTGTCTCACAAGCCCTGTGATTACTATGAAGCTCTCTCTGGCTTGTTTCTCAAGTTTCCTCCACACGGTAGTGGCTGCGTTCCTACGTTGCGGCCGCCCAACGTCAGTTTCCGCCAGCATGCAATGATCGAAACTCCTGCACTGACTGGCGCGACCGCATATTATATAATACCAAATACTACAAATTCATACATGTGAAGATGGGATTTTAAATTCTCGAAACCGGTCCTGGGTTAGATAAATATTAGTGCAGTTTTGTGCTGAGTCCGTGGCTGTATACAAAATATAGGTTGACTCTTACGCAGAAGATAACAGTAACAAGACACTTTTTACAATGCTATTTATTTACTTAAATACATAAAAAAGTGCATCGTACAGTCTCCGTTTCTGCATGATCACAAGCAGACAGCACTGGAACGTAATGGCGCGGATTTTTCAACGTAAGTAACCAAAACATCTTCATTTTAATAATTTGTTTAAATCAATCTGGGTGTGACTATTCAAAATGATCTCAAATGGAATGATCAGATTGCACAAGTAACGGGCAAGGCGAACTCTAGATTGCGGCTTATTGGTAGAATCCTGAAGCGACGCAGTCCTTCAACAAAGGGCATTGGTTACAATACGTTAGTTCGTCCAGTCTTAGAGTATTGTTCGTCTGTATGGGACCCTTAACAGTTGGGTCTGAATCAAGAGATTGAGAAGGTCCAAAGAAGAGCGGCAAGATTCGTGATTGGTACATTTAGCCATCGCGAGAGCGTTACAAATCTCGTAGAATGAAGTGGGACACACTTGCCGATAGACGAGGCGCCTAACGGAAGGGGCTGCACACTAAATTCCGAAAGCCGATTTTCGCCGAGGCTGTAGAGCGTATATTATTACCGCCGACTTTCAAATCGCGCAATGATCACCATTCAAAGATAAGGGAAAGTAGAGCTCGTACTGAGGCGTTCAGACAGTCGTTTTTCCCTCGTGCGATTCGCGAGTGCAACAGAGTGGCCGGGGGGAATATGACTTTGGCGCGTAATGTTCTCTCCGCCACACACCGCTTGGTGGCTAGCGGAGTGTATATGTAGATGCAAATATGTAGATCATTTAATATCGTTGTGAGGCATAATTACAGTTAAAAGGACACTGTCCCACACCTTGCCTTGCTTATAGGGCACCACCACACCAAGGAAATTTCATTATTTGGGAAAACAAAAAATGAAAGTTAATCTAAAATGTATCTTAACGTGAAATGGCTGTCTGAAGATGAACCTGTAATGTTCGAAACCGCCGGAGTGGCCTAGCGGATCTAGGCGCAACAGTCTGGAACCGCGCGACCGCTACGGTCGCAGGTTCGAATCCTGCCTCGGGCATGGATGTGTGTGATGTCTTTAGGATAGTTAGGTTTAAGTAGTTCTAAGTTCTAGGGGACTGATGACCTCAGAAGCTAAGTCCCATAGTGCTCAGAGCCATTTGAACCAATTTTGTTCGAAACCAGTGACGGCGCTATTTAAAAAAATAAATAGCATTGTAAACAGTGGCTGGTTTCTGTTATCTTCTATGTACGAGTCAACCTATAAACATTACTGAAACTGAAGCGGATCTCTCTAAATTGATTGTCATGCCTCTCAGTTGCGGATGGCGTACATACCAAATCTTGTGCTTCAAAATGTATTCTGTAACGGAGGTACGTACCAACCAGAGAGCTGTCATTGAGCTTGTTTCGCCGGTAAACCAGAGGGATATATCCAGAGGCCCTTGCGCAATGTCTATGGAGAAATGGCAGTGATAAAAAGCAAGGTGTGTCGTTGGGCAAGGAGTCTGTCACCATCGCAATAAGGTCGCGGAAATCTCTCCGATCTCCCGCGGGCCGGCAGGCGACACACAGCTGTGACTACAGCAATGCTGGAACGTGCGGACACTTTCATTGCAGGTGATCGACAATGAAACACCTCGCTGCACAATTTGACATCTCTATTGGTAGTGGTGACAAATGTGTGTGGCCGATGGGTTTCTCGCCGCCTAACAGAAGACCATAAAGAGCAACGAAGGACCACCTGTGCGGAATGGCTTGCGTGTCACGAGGCTTATCCTGACAATTTTTGTCTAACATCGTCACAGGCATGAAACATGAGTTTATCACTTCGAACCGGTAATAACAAAACAGCAGTCAATGCAGTGGCGCCACACCATCTCTCCCAAGAAGAAAAAGTTCAAAGCCGCTCCCTGAGCTGGCAAAGACGTGGCGACGTTGTTATGTGACTCAGAAGCGGTTATTGTGCCTGATGTCCTCCCTTATGGTGCAACGGTCATCACGAAATGTTTTGTCCACTCTCAGGAAATTGAAGAAACGACTTCCGCGTACTCATCGCCACAAATATGCGAATGAACTTCTCCAGGACAAGGCTAAGCCTCACACAAGTCTTCACACCCGAGAGGAGCTCACAAAACTTCACTGGACTGTCCTTCCTTACCCACCCTACAGCCCGGATGTCGCACATTTCGCAATATGTCTGGCTCAGTGAAAGAAGCACTCCACGGGAAGCATTACGCGAATAATGGGGAGGTTATTGATGCAGCAAGACATTGGTCCTACGTCGACCAAATTCAAATGGCTCTGAGCACTATGGAAATAAACATCTGTGGCCATCAATTCCCTAGAACTTAGAACTACTAACTAACCTAAGGACATCACACACATCCATGCCCGAGGCAGGATTCGAACCTGCGACCGTAGCGGTCTCGCGGATCCAGACTGTAGCGCCTAGAACCGCTCGGCCACCCCGTCCGGCGACGTCGACCAGTACAGTGGTATCATGCGGGCATACAGGCCCTCACAATAAGGTAGCGTAAGGCCGTCACATTGAACGTAGATTTTTTTCAAGAATAGTTTTATAGCAAAAAGCATGGAGAATAATGTGGTGTATCATGAATAAAACCGGTTTGCTTTCAAGCAAAAATAAGTATCGCCCTACTTTGTACGCCCCTCGTGCATACAATTACCAGTAGTGGCTAGTTGCTGTTTTCTTTGAAAAGTATCAACCTGTAAACTCTAATCATTCTAAACACATTTGCAATATACATCTGGCTGTGACAGAAAGCCTTTTTTAAAATGGAAACTAGCAAACCAAACTACTATTTTAGATAACCTATACGTACAGTAGAAGGAGGGTAGTTGCAGTGCGTTTGACTTGATTTGCCGCGCCGGATTAGCCGAGCGGTCTTGGGCGCTGCAGTCATGGAGTGTGCGGCTGGTCCCGGCGGAGGTTCGACGCCTCCCTCGGGCATGGGTGTGTGTGTTTGTCCTTAGGATAATTTAGGGTAAGTAGTGTGTAAGCTTAGGAGCTGATGACCTTAGCAGTTAAGTCCCAGAAGATTTCACACACATTTGAACATGTTTTTGACTTGATTTGGATTGTCCCATCATTTACGTTATCAGTGTATTTCACTCTTCCTAGTAGGGCTGTCGATAAAATATCGAGATAGCGATACTTTCCACAATAAATATCGTTTTACATCGGCGACATTATTTTCACCGATGTATCGAAATCGAAATGGCAATATCGTGTGCCGATGTTTTTATTTTATATATATTTTTTACGCAATTTTCTGTAAATATTTGAGCTGGCCGGAGTGGCCGTGCGGTTCTGGGCGCTACAGTCTGGAGCCGAGCGACCGCTACGGTCGCAGGTTCGAATCCTGCCTCGGGCATGGATGTGTGTGATGTCCTTAGGTTAGTTAGGTTGAATTCTAAGTTCTAGGCGACTGATGACCTCAGAAGTTAAGTCGCATAGTGCTCAGAGTCATTTTTTCTAAATATTTGAAACTGTGTGAAGAACATAATTTTACTTCCTCTGTGTCAAGTAATCTTACTAGTTTTTGTGCATTCATCACGTCCAGTCTTTCTCTTTGATTGTGTGAAGTATGCAGTATGTGTAGGCGGCGCGAAAGAAGTGTTTGATTGCACTGGGGGGGGGGGGGGGGCGGTTTGAATGAAATAACACGATTTCCAATGCGAAGCCGAGCGAGATGGCGCAGTGGCTAGCACACTGGAATCGCATTCGGGGGGACGACGGTTCAAATCCGCGTTCGGCCATCCTGACTTAGTTTTTCCGTGATTTTCCTAAATAGCTACAGTCAAATGCTGGGGTGGTTCCTTTTAAAGGGCACGGCCGACTTCCTTCCCCATCCTTCTCTAATCCGATGACACCCATGTCCTTGCAGTTTGGTCTTCTCTCCCAAATTAATCCCCCCCCTCCCCCCCCCCCCCTTTCACAACCCTCCAATGCGAAGAACTAACACACCAATTGCGTTAAAAATAATTTTTAACGCAACTAGTGTGCTATTTCTTCACGTCAACATTCTTCAAAAACGGTTGCTGAAAATAATGAACAAGAATCTAAATTACAGGATTTGTCTTTGCGGTGGGCGACGACGAGTGAGGGGAAATGCTGACGTAATCGGCGCTACCAACAGAAACTGCCACGTTTACCTTCACCATTCAATTTTGACACTACAGTTGCTATGTCGCTGGCGTTTGCAGAAATGAAAAAATAGGGAAGTCGACATAAAGTGTTCCGGACAAATCCAATATGTGACGAAACGGAACGACAGACCCAGTGTACATCTTTGATTGTGCCACTTACCATTGATAGCAATGTGGTTATCGCCAAGCGTGAACGTGCGACGGTTACCTTTCAATTATTCCTGTAAGGGGGATAAGTAGGCTGATGGCTTGTTGATGTACAGCATATCTAATAACAAATCTGTACATAGGAAATGGAGGATCCGGGATGAGTGTGAGCTGGATGAGATCTCAAGATCAAATATTGTAGGCTTGATGAGAATGAAGCAGCTTACGTGGGCAGGTAATCCTGCTCGGATGGACAAACCTAGATGGGCTTTGAAATCCCCACATTTTATTCCGTGCAGAAGAAGGCTACCAGATACCGAAAAAGAAAAAGTGGAAAGGTGGAATCCACGGACACTGAACACTTCCGGCAGATCATTGCTGGTGCCAGAAAGCAGGAAACAGAATCCAGTCGAAGAGGAATCTTCTAGCCTCGCGCGGTTCTCTTTACCTCAACGTGTAAACGTTAAATTAAACGTAAACGAATATTTTAATCTTATATTTGCGATTTAAGGGCTATCAGGTTTTTAGCTTTACGTGACCATCTATAGCCTTCAGTTCCTACTATCGGAGCGCATATATTTTCAGGTTATGAGTGGTTCTCCTGCCCTGGTCAGTTACTACTTAACGTATTCAAGCGTATATAATCGTTTATACAAATACTTTGCCTTGTAGTTAGTTTTCTTGTGTCCCGCTTCCCCATTACCCTTTCTTTTAAAGCAGGTTATATGACGACGACTTGCCAAGAACTCGAAACCGGTAATAAAACTATTTGCATAACGGAGGGTGATAAATACAAGGGCCGCGCGGGATTAGCCGTGCGGTCTCAGGCGCTGCAGTCATGGACTGTGAGGCTGATCCCGGCGGAGGTTCGAGTCCTACCTCGGGCATGGGTGTGTGTGTTTGTCCTTAGGATAATTTAGGTTAAGTAGTGTGTAAGCTTACACATTTGAACTTTTTTTTTTATAAATACAAGGAAAGACCTTCACTTCGTCCTTTATTCGCCATTCGCGTTTTTACAACAACTAATCATCATACTTTCCTCCGACGATCTGAGATGATCAGCTACAGTTCCAAATCCTCAAAACATTTTCGATTCTCAAGCTTCTTAGGTATCAATGTAACGCAAGCAAAACATAGCTGACGAACTATACTTTTTGGTCATATGAGACAGTTATTTCATAGTATTGGTAGCAATTTCAAGAGCCATACCACACGGGTCGAAAGCACGAAACAGACACACAATCGATTAAATCTTCGGGCATGCGCGCGATAACGTGAAACATTTCCCAGATGGATAACGTTGTGATGGGAGAGGAAGCTTACTGATTTATTGGTTGGGCTTTCGTGCCAATAAATGACGTATCTTGACGAATGGGTTAGGTGTTGACAGTAGAAGATGTTGCTATCTCATTGGTTGAAATTACCGTGCAAGTAACAGTTGTGTAGGCTCCTCCACCGAGGTGAATAGCAGGCAACCATAAGCAAACAGTATCGTCGCAATATCAAACGAAAGTTTAGAAATACATCATTAAATGACACATCTAAGTGGCCAACATGTAGTAGGATATTCTGAATGACTACTGAACTCTATCGTATAATGAAAAATATTTCATTGCATCTCTTATTTTATTTAGTTTTTTAAATTGAGATTAGGCAGTTACGACCTTCGATATCAAAGTCGTTGGACATAGCTGTAACTAGAAGAAGGAAAGGTATATTTTTAAAATTATCAACCCACCATTCATCTGAAATGATTCACGGAAACTATAGAATAATCAAAAACAAAAAGATCGTGTAGGAATTTGAGCCATTCTCCGTTCAAAAATGTCTGAATTGTCTTACACATTGTGTAGCATGATATAACATTTTTCCACTGCTGTCGATTAAAATTATAACCATGAAGATTGCACGCAACAAAAATTAAACTGCCGTGACGTGCGCTACACGCTTGGTTATGGGAACCGCACGTAGATGGCTGGAGTACCGCTGTACACAAACTGTATACAGGGTGGCCAGAAACACTATGAAGAGCTTGTAAGGGAGTTTCAGGGTAGGTTAAGCTGAGAAATAATTCATAAGGAAAAAACTGAATACGCTGCGCCGTTTCATAGTTAATCAGCATTGAAATTAGCCAAACAGGCCGTTTCGAGCGCAGATTCAAGCAGCCAGACAGATACTATTTGTGTCAGTTGCTCCCATAGTTCGGACGACGGCGCACAAGACTGTTCAGCCTTTGGCACAGGTTCGATCCATACTACCGTCCCACGTGCAATTTTTGTATCTCTCTCCTGTTCGGTGTTAGGAAACCAAACTATATGTTTGACGACACCGTCTCTGGCGGGCGAGTGCAACTGCTTGATCGGCTAACTTCATTGTAAAGTAACTCGGAAAAGGTGCAACGTATAGAACTTTTTTCTCCGGACTTAGTCCTCAGCACAACCTACCCCGCAACAACCTTGCAAACTTAGCAGACCTCCTGGTATAAGAAAAGTTATGTAGCGGGATCTTATTCAGAAGTCGTCTTTCTGTGGTGTTTGTTGGTGAGGAGATCGTGATATACTTCTGTTAGAAGAAGAAATGTGTACCAACTGATGTCGCAATTCTACAGCAGCTGTATCGTGTCCTACCGACGCTCCCGATGGTCGGGATCCCACCACTGTTACGCGAATATAAAACCGATGGCTTCAGGAGAGCCAGACTAAGCGCACTGCAGGACCTCAATGGCTCAACGCGACTAGCGCCCGAGAGGACGGACATGTTGTTCAGTCAATCTGCTGGATCCCACAGCCACGCCACTTCTTCAGTCAGAAAACGGGCTTGCTTTCAGCAAGAGTCGTATCCAAGTGGACGACGTCTAGAGCACCGCAGGCTCTCAGCATAGCGACCACTGCTGCGGCTTGCCTCGATGCAGCAGCAGAGAGAATCACGCCTAGCTAGGCTCCCAAACAGCAGCACCAGACGTAGGGGTGTACCCACGGAGTCTTTCCAGACGCGGCTGGTTCCGCGTATAGCTTCACGATGGACATATCTTTGTGTGGGGGCTGCCAGGAGAATGAACTTCGCCAGACTGCATTCTTCACTGTAACACAAGCCCAACATCTACATCTACGTGATTACTCTGCTATTCCCGTTCGACTGTCGAACAGCACGCGGGGAAAACGGGCACTTCAATTTTTCTGTGCGAGCCCTGGTTTCTCTTATTTTATCGTGAGGATCATTTCTCCCTATGTAGGTGGCTGGCAACAGAATGTTTTCGCAATCGGAGGAGAAAACTGGTGATTGAAATTTCATGAGAAGATCCCGTCTCAACGAAAAATGTGGTACCGATAGCTAGGGTGACACGGCATAGCTGCCAGTTATGTTGGCACTACAACGCACTCTAGCCGGAGCGGGAGAGCTCTAAGAGCTCCGTTCCAGATTCTGCCCATTTGATCAAGAGCTGACGGTCGGGACACTTCGCTTCAGCTTCGCACCTCAGGCCAAAGTTATGTATTACTCTTATCGCTAAAGTAAAGGTGGTTTTAATTCGCACTGCAGTACCGAGAGATTATTACCTTTTCCTGCTCCTGCTCCTACCCACGCGCCACCTTCCAGGCAGGATAGAAAAAG
This sequence comes from Schistocerca americana, assembly GCF_021461395.2. NCBI lineage: Eukaryota > Metazoa > Arthropoda > Insecta > Orthoptera > Acrididae > Schistocerca > Schistocerca americana. Next base: position 216,972,551 of record NC_060119.1, on the reverse strand, counting down.
AAACGCCTTTGTTCTAACGATTGCCACTCCAATTCACATATCATGTCTGTGACACTATCTCCCCTATTTCGCGATAATACAAAACGAGCTGCCCTTCTTTGTACTGTTTCTATGTCATCCGCCAGGCTCATCTGATGCGGATCCCACACCGCACAGCAATACCCCAGAATAGGGCGGACAAGCGTGGTGTAAGCAGTCGCTTTAGTAGATCTGTTGCATCTTCTAAGTGTTCTGCCAATGAATCGCAGTGTTTGGTTTGCTCTACCCACAATATTATCTATGTAATCGTTCCAATTTAGGTTATTTGTAATTGTAATCCATAAGAAGCCAGATGGAAATAAAAGAAAGGTTCAGGAGTGGAATTAAAATACAAGGTGAAAGGATATCAATAATACGATTCGCTGATGACATTGCTATCCTGAGTGAAAGTGAAGAAGAATTAAATGATCTGGTGAACGGAATGAACAGTCTGATGAGTACACAGTATGGTTTGAGAGAAAGACGAAGGTAATGAGAAGTAGTAGAAATGAGAATAGCGAGAAACTTAACATCACGATTGATGGTCACGAAGTCAATGAAGTTAAGGAATTCTGCTACCCAGGCAGTAAAATAACCAATGACGGACGGAGCAAGGAGGACATCAAAAGCAGACTCGCTATGGCAAAAAATGCATTTCTGCCCAAGAGAAGTCTACTAATATCAAATACCGGCCTTAATTTGAGGAAGAAATTTTTGAGGATGTGCGTCTGGAGTACAGCATTGTATGGTAGTGAAACACGGACTGTGGGAAAACCGGAACAGAAGAGAATCGAAGCATTTGAGATGTGGTGCTACAGACGAATGTTGAAAATTAGGTGGACTGATAAGGTAAGGAATGAGGAGGTACTACGCAGAATCGGAGAGGAAAGGAATATGTGGAAAACACTGATAAGGAGAAGGGACAGGATGATAGGACATCTGCTAAGACATGAGGGAATGACTTCCATGGTACTAGAGGGAGCTGTAGAGGGCAAAAACTGTAGAGGAAGACAGAGATTGGAGTACGTCAAGCAAATAATTGAGGACGTAGGTTGCAAGTGCTACTCTGAGATGGAGAGGTTAGCACAGGAAAGGAATTCGTGGCGGGCCGCATCAAACCAGTCAGTAGACTGATGAAAAAAAAATAAAATAAAATAAAAAAATAAAAAAAAAATAAAATAAATAAAATAAAATAAAAAAAATCCATAAGTATTTAGTTGAATTTACAGCCTTCAGATTTATGTGACTTATCGCGTAATCGAAATTTACCTGATTTCTTTTAGTACTTATGTGAATAACTTCACACTTTTCCCTATTCAGAGTCAACTGCCACTTTTTGCACGATACAGATATCTTATCTAAATCATTTTTCAAGTCGTTTTGATCACCTGATGACTTTACAAGACGGTGACTAGTGTGATGAAGCCTGGTGCCGCTGGACGCACAAGTAGGTCACCCCTGGTTTGCATAACCGTTAACTTGGACGTCAGGCTTTCAGTGAAGTCCCCGTGACGTTTTCTACCTACAAGATAATGTAAGACTACAAATTACCCAGCCTGTCCTGTTCTACTTCGATACGGAGAGTGCCCGCCTGTTGTCTTGGTCAGGACGCTCTTCAGATCTGTCACTAACTGACAACAACCAGTCATGGGTTGACGAGAGGCTGGTATCCACCACGCGCCAGCCAATGTGAGTGTTGGAAAACTGGAGTCATATGACATCATTGGCTGAGAGACCTTGTAACCTCCCAACAGTTTAATTGCGTAACCTCGGAATAATAACCTCCCAATTAAAATGTAACCTCGGAGTAATAACCTCCCAATTAAAATGTGACTCACATATAACCCTTCAATAATTAACTGACTGTGAACCTAATCTGGTAAATCTGGACGTCAGCAATTCTGCGTCATGGCCCTGAAAAACCATTCAGTATAAAATGAAAATTATTACCTCAATGAAGTCGCCGGATAACGCATATATATCTGCACCTATAAGAAATTTTTCTGGCGCAACCCAATGCAATGCTGCCCGCTAGATTCCTCATATATAAAAGAAACAACTGTTTCTTCTTTACAATAATCGGGATGACCATGGATAGGAGAAATTAGTAAAATCTTTAAATTCAGATGAATGATTGTACAAAGTTAATTTTGTGGTTCAAATGGCTCTGAGCACTATGGGACTTAGCATCTGAGGTCATCAGCCCCCTATAACTTAGAACTACTGTGCCACAGCAATGCCTCTGCGACTTGGTTACCGTCGTCGCTGGCGGCGCAGTGTACCTGTGTATCGCAGTTTGAAGGCGATTGATTTTGACTTGGCTGGACAATTGAATAAACAGCAATTGATTGGAGGCCCGAATGTTTTTCGTGGTTTGCACCTTAACTTTACATGTGATGTACAAACAGTGTTCGGAGGTGACATTGGCTGTTGTGTGGGGCAACCAAGCAGATTATGGTGACCTTGAAGCACTTCCAGATGCTAACATTTTGGCGCTGATAACGGACTGTTTGCGGCCGTTTCCGTTAATTTTTGTGGAGCAGCCGCATTGCAGCAGCATGTTAGGGTTATGTTCTAGAGCCTCAATAGAATAAAACCTCAAAGTCCTTCTCAGACGCACAGCCGAAGGCCTTCCTAGGAAATGGCCTCACGGTCAGGACATCACACACATCCATGCCCGAGGCAGGATTCGAACCTGCGACCGTAGCGGTAGCGCGGCTCCAGACTGTAGCGCCTAGAACCGCTCGGTCACCCCGGCCGGCTGTTAATTTTATAAGAAAGATTATTATTGAGAGATTAAAAAAAACATTTACGTGGGAGTTGATATAACAATAGTACAGAATCAGTTGTTACAAATTACATACACGCGCGGCCTATACTACATCGTCCACGCACCCCCATCGCTCTCCACGACCGGCCCAACCGCCCGACTGCGAGCTACTACCACTATTACTGCCGACACCTCTCTGGTCCGCGATTCTATTGTAGCATACATATCGCTGGCAGCGCGTGAGCAATCCATCGAAGTTACATCTGCGCTAGCAATAAATTCCTTAGCCATGGACCTCTTACAACCTTGGTGAACAGGTTCTGCCGTCTAATTGGAAATGTTTTTGAAAAATGTTTTTTTGGCCAGATCATATGGATTACATATGATTTCGGCAAACTTTAATTTCCATCTTTAAATCCTTAACATCCATCACTTTAATTTCACTGCATGTCGAGCACTGGCTGCAGGATTAGATCACAGTGCACCACATACATGGTACTAATTTGATGTATGTTAAGGCAATTAAAGTATGCTGAAAGTAGTTATCCAGATAAGTAACTTACGTGATCTGAGCACATAAAACTTCTCCAACAGAAGATCGCGTGATCCACAATAAGAGATGGTTCTCCTGCCCCCAATATCAGGTAACCATAACAGAAAAGGTTTGTCTTATCCTTCGCCCCCGCAGGCAACTTTCATTAGAGAAGCATGAGAGCTTTGTAAGCGAATATAACTGTGAAGTGATGATGACTGAAGTGAATGTGTGTAGGATAGTGTGATGTTCGTGTTGGGGATGATAAGAAAAGAGGGTGAAACACGGTTCCGGCACGTAGCCTCCTCCTGTCGAAAAGCACCAAGGGAACCGCCGACCTTAATGTCTCCCTCCGACGGACGGTTCACCATCAACGTTGACACATGTCCTCACTTCATGAGGCACTGCAGAGGGGCTCACAATTGAATCGAGGACTTTGGCGTGAAGACTGGCGATCAGGGACTTTACGCCACACCTTTTCGATGCCCTCTGTCGTAAAGGTAAAGGAAAAATTGCCATCAGCAAGTAGCTACCTGGTAGGTCACCCATACCAGTACTGGCCACACTCGATGGTGCTCAGCATTGGTGATCTGATGAGAACCGGCGTCCCCACCTCGGCACGGCCGTCCACCAGAAAGAATATTGAAATTGCCAATAACTCAACAGGAACAGACTGTTACAATATGCCAATCAAGCTTAAAATGATTCGATGCCTAACAAGTTAGAGCCACCGTTATAGCAGCATCTCTTTCTACTGCGTTTCGCACACTATATAGCCCACAAATCACCTAGAAATTTAATCATGTCTAAGTTGCAAATCACTTTTGTTATCTACACTACTGGCCATTAAAGTTGCTACACCACGAAGATGTGCTACAAACGCGAAATTTAACCGATAGGAAAAAGATGCTGTGATATGCAAATGATTAGCTTTTCAGAGCATTCACACATGGTTGGCACCGGTGGCGACATCTACAACGTGCTGACATGAGGAAAGTTTCCAACCGATGTCTCATACACAACAGCAGTTGACCGGCGTTGCCTGGTGAGACGTTGTTATGATGCCTCGTGTAAGGAGGAGAAATGCGTACCATCACGTTTCCGACTTTGATAAAGGTCGGATTGTAGCCTATCGCGATTGCGGTTTATCGTATCGCAACATTGCTGCTCGCGTTGGTCGAGATCCAATGACTGTTATCAGAATATGGCATCGGTGGGTTCAGGAGGGTAATATGGAACGCCGTGCTGGATCCCAACGGCCTCATATCACTAGCAGTCGACATGACAGGCATCTTATTCGCATGGCTGTAACAGATCGTTCAGCCTCGTCTTGATCCCTGAGTCAACAGATGGGGACGTTTGCAAGACAACAACCATCTGCACGAACAGTTCGACGACGCTTGCAGCACCATGGCTGCGGTTACCCTTGACGCTGCATCACAGACAGGAGCGCCTGCGATGGTGTACTCAACGACGAACCTGGCTGCACGAATGGCAGAATGTCATTTTTTCAGAGGAATCCAGGTTCTGCTTACAGCATCACGATGGTCGCGGTGAATGCACATTGGAAGCGTGTATTACTCATCGTAGTACTGTAGTATCACCCGGCGTGATGGTATGGGGTGCCATAGGATACAGGTCTCGGTTGCCTCTTGTTCGCATTGACGGCACTTTGTACAGTGGACGTTACATTTGAGATGTGTTACGACCCGTGGCTCTACCCTTCATTCGATTGCTGCGAAGCCCTACATTTCAGCAGGATAATGCACGACTGCATGTTGCAGGTTCTGTACGGGCCTTTCTGGATACAGAAATGTTCGACTGCTGCCCTGGCCAGCACATTCTCTAGATCTCTCACCAATTCAAAAGCCCACTGCTTTTAGTACCGCCTACTTTATACTCTATGCGTTTACACCATTATTTATGATACACCATGTGTATAGAAGGTTTAGGTGTCGCCACCGGCGCTAACCTTGTGTGAATGCTCTAAAGAGCTAATCATTTGCATATCACAGCATCTTCTTCCTGTAGGTTAAATTTCGCGTCTGTAGCACGTCATCTTCGTGGTGTAGCAATTTTAATGGCCAGTAGAGTATTTCAAAAATATCTGTACTGTGTCTTAGCATATAATATTTGACAGTGTCTTTATTTCAGTGTTTTCCTTCTGTATAAAAAATTTCCGGATATGTTTCGACGTCTGAGACTGGACCATACCCTTGTCGGTTTTAAGCATACCTAATGGTACTTTAAAAAGAGTCTTGGTGGCATAAAATTTAAAAGATGAAATTTACGGCAGTTATTTTTAAGGATCAGGTGGTCGTGCCCTTTCGTCACTATGTGAACGTTGTAATTCAGATCGGTGAGGCTAGGATAGTTAGGAACACAGCGGTACGTTTGGGGCAGTAATCAGGCGAGGCGGGCCGGTGGCTGTGGAGTGAGAGATAGTAAGCTGCCCGCTGGCTGGGCGGAAGCCGGCCGCCCTGCGACGGAACTTGGCCCCAAGTAGCAACTCGCCACCGCCGCTGCTTCGGCGTTAATTAACAAGCCCTAGTTGCAGTTACGGCGCCGCGCACCTGTTACTCGGCTCGGGACAGCTCTATTCTGCGTGCGATTCACGCCCGCAACGATCCGCTAATTTTTGAGCACCAATTAACTTCGTTCCGGAAATAGCGAGCCTTCGCAATAGCGCTCGTGTGAGCCCGATCGCATTAGCGCCCAAGTTCCCCGGCGTAAACTCAAGGCGATACGCGGTCGCCAGAGCGAGAGCTTGTGGCGAAACATGTGCTGGACACCAGCTCCTCAAATAAGTCGAACCCCCGAGACTACATTTTTTCCATGTTGCCACTCAGATCTGTGAAAGGCTGCATTAGTGCCAAAGAGACTGGCACAGGCATGCATACTCAAATACCTACATCTACATCTACATCCATACTCCGCAAGCCACCTGACGGTGTGTGGCGGAGGGGTACTTTCCTTCTATTCCAGTCTCGTATTATTCGTGGAAAGAAAGATTGTCGGTATGCCTCTGTGTGGGCTCTAATCTCTCTGATTTTATCCTCGTGCTCTCTTCGCTAGATATACGTAGTAGGGAGCGATATACTGCTTGACTCCTCGGTGAACGTATGTTCTCGAAACTTCTACAAAAGCCCGTACCGAGCTACTGAGCGCCTCTCTTGCAGAGTCTTACAGTGGAATTTATTCATCATCTCCGTAACGTTTTCGCGATTACTAAATGATCATGTAACGAAGCGCGCTGCTCTCCGTTGGATCTTCTCTATCTCTTGTATCAACCCTATCTGGCACGGATCCCACACTGCTGAGCAGTATTCAAGCAGTGGGCGAACAAGAGTACTGTAACCTACTTCCTTTGTTTTCGGATTGCATTTCCTTAGGATTCTTCCAACGAATCTCAGTCTGGCATCTGCTTTACCGACGATCAACTTTATATGGTCATTCCATTTTAAATCACTCCTAATGCCTACTCCCAGATAATTTATGGAATTAACGTCTTTCAGTTGCTAAGCTGTTATATTGTAGCTAAATGATAAAGGATCTTTCTTTCTATGTATTCGCAGCACATTACACTTGTCTACATTGAGATTCAATTGCCATGTAGTACATGTAAACAGGCAGAGTACTGCGCTGCGGTCGGCAATGCCTATAGAAGGCAACAAGTGTCTGGCGCAGTTGTTAGATCGGTTACTGCTGCTACAATGGCAGGTTATCATGATTTGAGTTTGAACGTGGTCTTATAGTCGGCGCACGAGCGATGGGACACAGCATCTCCGAGGCAGCGTACGACCACTTCACGAGTGTATACTGAATATCAGGAATTCGGTAAAACATAAAATCTCCGACATCGCTGCGATCGGAAAAAGATCCTGCAAGGACGGAACCAGCGACGATTGAAGAGAATCGTTGAACGTTACACAAGTGCAACCCTTCCGCAAATTGCTGCAGATTTCAATGATGGGCCATCAACAAGTGTCAGCGTGCGAAACATTCGACGAAACATCATAGATATGGGCTTTCGGAGCCGAAGGCTCACTCGTGTACCCTTGATGACTGCACGACAAAGATTTAGGCCTCAGCAGGGACCGTCAGCACCGACAATGGACTGTTGATGACTGGAAACATGGTGTCTGGTCGGACGAGGCTCGCTTCAAATTATATCGAGCAGATGGACGTGTACGGGTGTGGAGACAACCTCATGAATCCATGAACCCTGCGTGTCAACAGGGAACTGCTCAGGTTAGTGGAGGATCAGTAATGGTGTGGGGCGTGTGCAGTTGGAGGTATTTGGGAGTCTTGATACGTCTAGATACTACTCTGACAGGTTGCACGATAGTGAGCATTCTCTCTGATCAGCTGCGTCCATTCATGTCCATTCTGTAATCAGACGGGCTCGGGTAATTCCAGCAGGACAATGCGTCGCCCCACATGTCCAGAATTGCTATACAATGGCTCCGGGAACACTCTTGATTTTAAACCCTTCCACTGGCCACCAAACTCCCCAGACATGAGTATCACTGAGCAAATCTGGGATGCCTTGCAACGTGTTGTTCAGAAGAGATCTCCACCCCCTCGTACTCTTACGGATTTAAAATAATTTAAAAGCCACGATCGCTTCAATATCGTTTATTAGATGACCGGTTTCAGCACTGTGAAGGTGCCATCATCGGATCTGTGAAGGTATAACATAACAGGTTTTAGGGAGGGCTTACATGAAGTAACTATATACATTACAATTATTACAGAACCACATACCTGAAACGTGGATTAACATTTATAAAACTACATGGACATCATGGCACATGAGGTAGACCATCTGATAAAAATCATAGTCACAACCAATAAAAAATAATAAAAAACTGTTCTCGTCGTCGTTCTTTCCATAAAATATGAAACTGAACTCAGAAATGAAACTACCACTGCTCTCCTAAAACCGGTCGGCATCATCACTGCAATATTCCGCGCAGGCTTACTTGCTGTGATTCTAGCGGTTCACAACCGGCCACCAGATAGCGCTGTCCAAGCAGCGCACGCACAGTCCCACAGTATTACCACTCATTACTACTAAAACACAACTTTACTATAACAGGTGTCACATACCCATGCAAAGCTCACATTTGCGCATACATTTCCTGTACATACTATAATCACTATAAAGTACGTCAATTACAAAGTTAATCTGAAGCACAGACATTATCCATTAGCGCCTTACAAAACTACATATTATAATTTACCTTTATTCATATAAGGACGTTAGGAATATGCACACAGAAAGCTGTTCATAACACGACTTAGTTACAATGTGACGAGCGATTAAAACCTGTATGCTGGGCTTTACCAGTCTAGGCACTATGGTCTTCGGTATTGTAAGCACTAAAAAAGAACGTATTAACTTGCTATAAAGTCTCTCACCATCTATACATTCGTTATGAGCAAGGTACGATTCAACTACGAAAACCTGCATAGGCACATGGAATTAAGGAATGCCAAATGAGAAGCAAACCGAAGGGCACAGGAACAGGGGGGAAAATGAACGGCGGACCAAGATGCACAGTGAGTCCACGTACGCTCCCATCGGCATGGCAGTCGTTTCGTCCATGGGCCTCACCGAATGGGGAATAATGAAAAACCATATTACTTACGGATTTGTGGACGACCCTGCAAGATTCATGGTATCAATTCCCTCCAGCACTACTTCGGACAATAGCCGAGTCCACGCCACGTCGTGTTGCGGCACTTCTGCGTGCTCGCTGGGGCCCTACACGATATTAAGCAGGTGTACTAATTTCTTTGGCTCTTCAGCGTATGTTGATGTAACCGCAGTCCTGTGCATCAAATTGGTGTATTTTTCCCGAAAGCGCTGCATTTTACTCTTAATGTAAGCGTTCTGGAGGAAAAAACACAAAGAAGAAGGAACAAATGTCTATTTAAATTGCCTTGATTGCCATAATTAGTAACATGGCCGTCTGGTTTTAGCTGTTGAAAAGCTATCGCCAGAACCATGTAGTTTGTTACACAAAAATGAATTGCTTGCATTTTGCGACCATTTCTGTGGTATGTTACTCTGTAACAAGCTGCGTGATTCTGATGATGACTCCTTACCAGCTGAAACCAATTACCCATGCTACCAATTACTACGGACAAAACAGTTTCCATTAAAACACATGCGAAATTTACATCGCATGCTCCACACACAATGTCCAGCTTCATAGAATAGGGGCCTGGTTGATGGAACATCTGCTACTAGGTTGTTCGGGCTTTCCCAACCGCCTGCTCCCAGTCCGCCGGCCACGAGCAGGATTGGTCAGAACGCTCGTGCGTGGGAGGCTTTGCGACAATTCCGCAACGGCTGAGCGCTCACGGACAAGGTTGGCCAAGTGGTCAGCGCATGCGCGGAATACAATAGCGCCGTGTGGCGGGTAGCCTATACTAGATGCGCCTGTGCGTAATCGAACGAGTGTCTCCGTCATGTGAGGCAGTGTTGGAACAGCCCAGTATTGCTTGCATGAACAGTTAACCTGGCACTGGAGCATGCAGTAAAGGAGGAAAATAGCAGGGACGACCACGAGTAGAACATGCAAAACATACCTATACTCCAGAATGAGATTTTCACTCTGCAGCGGAGTGTGCGCTGATATGAAACTTCCTGGCAGATTAAAACTGTGTGCCCGACCGAGACTCGAACTCGGGACCTTTGCCTTTCACGGGCAAGTGCTCTACCATCTGAGCTACCGACGCACGACTCACGCCCGGTACTCACAGTTTTACTTCTGCCAGTATCTCGTCTCCTACCTTCCAAAGTTTCATATCAGCGCACACTCCGCTGCAGAGTGAAAATCTCATTCTGGAAACATCCCGCAGGCTGTGGCTAAGCCATGTCTCCGCAATATCCTTTCTTTCAGGAGTGCTAGTTCTGCAAGGTTCGCAGGAGAGCTTCCGTAAAGTTTGGAAGGTAGGAGACGAGATACTGGCAGAAGTAAAGCTGTGAGTACAGGGCGTGAGTCGTGCTTCGGTAGCTCAGATGGTAGAGCACTTGCCCGCGAAAGGCAAAGGTCCCGAGTTCGAGTATCGGTCGGGCACACAGTTTTAATCTGCCAGGAAGTTTCAAATCAGCGTACACTCCGCTGCAGAGTGAAAATCTCATTCTGGAAACATCCCGCAGGCTGTGGCTAAGCCATGTCTCCGCAATATCCTTTCTTTCAGGAGTGCTAGTTCTGCAAGGTTCGCAGGAGAGCTTCTGTAAAGTTTGGAAGGAAGGAGACGAGATACTGGCAGAAGTAAAGGTGTGAGTACCGGGCGTGAGTCGTGCTTCGGTAGCTCAGATGGTAGAGCACTTGCCCGCGAAAGGCAAAAGTCCCGAGTTCGAGTCTCGGTCGGGCACACAGTTTTAATCTGCCAGGAAGTTTCAAATCAGCGTACACTCCGCTGCAGAGTGAAAATCTCATTCTGGAAACATCCCGCAGGCTGTGGCTAAGCCATGTCTCCGCAATATCCTTTCTTTCAGGAGTGCTAGTTCTGCAAGGTTCGCAGGAGAGCTTCTGTAAAGTTTGGAAGGTAGGAGACGAGATACTGGCAGAAGTAAAGCTGTGAGTACCGGGCGTGAGTCGTGCTTCGGTAGCTCAGATGGTAGAGCACTTGCCCGCGAAAGGCAAAAGTCCCGAGTTCGAGTCTCGGTCGGCCACACAGTTTTAATCTGCCAGGAAGTTTCAAATCAGCGCACACTCCGCTGCAGAGTGAAAATTTCATTCTGGAAACATCCCGCAGGCTGTGGCTAAGCCATGTCTCCGCAATATCCTTTCTTTCAGGAGTGCTAGTTCTGCAAGGTTCGCAGGAGAGCTTCTGTAAAGTTTGGTAGGTAGGAGACGAGATACTGGCAGAAGTAAAGCTGTGAGTACCGGGCGTGAGTCGTGCTTCGGTAGCTCAGATGGTAGAGCACTTGCCCGCGAAAGGCAAAAGTCCCGAGTTCGAGTCTCGGTCGGGCACACAGCTTTAATCTGCCAGGAAGTTTCAAATCAGCGCAAACTCCGCTGCAGAGTGAAAATCTCATTCTGGAAACATCCCGAAGGCTGTGGCTAAGCCATGTCTCCGCAATATCCTTTCTTTCAGGAGTGCTAGTTCTGCAAGGTTCGCAGGAGAGCTTCCGTAAAGTTTGGAAGGTAGGAGGCGAGATATTGGCAGAAGTAAAGCTGTGAGTACCGGGCGTGAGTCGTGCTTCAGTAGCTCAGATGGTAGAGCACTTGCCCGCGAAAGGCAAAGGTCCCGAGTTCGAGTCTCGGTCGGGCACACAGTTTTAATCTGCCAGGAAGTTTCATACCTATACTAATAAAAAAAACTATAAAACCGTCGTGTCTGTCTGTTTGTTTGAACCACTGATCTCCAAGAGTACTGGACGAAGTTTCATAGGGGTTACACATTCAACTTTAGAGTAGCTCTGGACAACATACAGGCAATCATCAAAATCAGATTAGGAAGAAAAAGATATCGTAAATTAAAGTTTCATCCAAAGTCGGCGTCTGTCTGTGGTCTGTTTGACCACGTTGAGCTCTGAAACTACCAACAGAATGTGAGGATGACACGGCGGCCGGTCGGTGCCGTTGAGCCTTCCAAGGGGCAAAAACGGGAAACGGAAGAGAAAAATTTAAGTTCAAAGTCTTGTTTAAAATCGTCCTCTCAGCTTTGCAGTTACGACTTTTAATCATCACAGCAGAGTACACCAAAGAACCAACAGATGTCGCCATTAGCTTCGTAGTACATGAAGGAACCAATAGATAGCACTCTTAGTTTTTTTTAACTCAGTGGCAGGTGTATTTTCGAAAGTACGTCAGTTATAAAATCAAGCGTCGCACTCTTACCTTCACGAATGCAAACTAACACTGAATTTACTTGCCTAGGGCATACAGATTTCATAATTGAAATAATGAAAAGCGCACCTGTTATTTTTTGATGCTTAGCTCATGGCATTTAGAGACTTTGTTCTCATTTTCAAGTGCATTTGTTTACGTCAGCATACTTGGTGATGTTGACAAGTGTGATTTTCTGCCTCTATTGCGTCTTTTTTGAAGTTAGACTGAAATCGGAAAATTAAACAGAATGAATCTTTCAGTGTTTTTAAACACTAATGTTTTAAACGGTACTTTTGTTTAAATACTGACGGATATTGTGCCTCCTCCATTATACAGAATATCGCGTACACGCAAATCATCACTTAAACTGGTTGTTACAAAACACGCTGTATAGATTTTGCGACACTATGGGTGCACCGTTACGTTTACGTGTGTGAAATCTTATGGGACTTAACAGCTAAGGTCATCGGTTCCTAAACTTACACACTACTTAACTTAAATTATCCTAAGGACAAACACACACACCCGTGCCCGAGGGAGGACTCGAACCTCCGCCGGGACCAGCCGCACAGTCCATGAGTGCAGCGCCTGAGACCGCTCGGCTAATCCCGCGCGGCTATGGGTACACAATGTGTTTGTTTATAGTCATAGTTGTTACGGAGTTATTTGGATTATGTGTGTGTGTGTGTGTGTGTGTGTGTGTGTGTGTGTTGTAAACTGTAAAACGTATTTTTACCACCATTATCTACTAAATTATCGATATCGGTGCTGTTGACAGTTGCCTGAAAGAAATTTTTCATCAGACAGGTCTTACTTATCGTAAATGAAAAGCGCTTGTTTGCTTTTGTTCTACTGTATTCATTTATTGTCATCCGGGTTTCAGCTTACAAGGCCATTATCAGACGTGTACTGACTATTGTTCTCTACACGTGGCAGAAGAGCGACGTAGTCTGCGAACCTTTGCGTTGATACCTGTTCGCCGTGCACAGGATGGTTATAATCAAACGTTCGCTACTTGGTCGCCCCCCCCCCCCCCTGAGTAACGAGTGATCGTAAGACAATGCAACATTCTGGAAACATTTGTAAGGACATGACGAAGAGAAGTGACAAGCAAACCATTGAAATGAACTCATATTGATTTCCACATGAGAGGCTAAAATTTCTTAATGACATACCATATTTACGTTATAGACTACAAACGTTTCCCACTGTGACGACCATCGGTATTCACGACTGGCTGTAATCGCACTAGAGATTTATTTGGTTGTCCGAAATGTCTCAGGTGGGATGTTGGCCGTCTCCCTTGCTACGCTCAGCTGCAACCTCCAACCCGTGACAGTGTCTCGCTGATGAACCCTGTCCTTCAGGCAAATCACCCTGGTGATCTAGGCGGCTAGGCAGTCTGCAACGATCGGCCAATGATTCTGTTTGCTCCAAACGTCTTACGGAGTAACCGGGTGACCTCACGAGCAGCGTAAGATGGAGCACCATTGTGCAGCCAAACAGCTGAGTCCAAAGCACCTCTCTCTTCCGTAGACAGGGATCTCAGTCGGCGAAGCAGATTACAGTAAATTGTGCCGCTCCTTGGTGTAAGAACTGCTCAAAGGTCAGTCCGGCTCCTAATGGCAAGTCCTGCAGCTCCCGGTCTGAACACCTTTCCTGTGATTTAACAATGAAATTCCACAAGCAGCCGTGCAATTGAGATGTTACTTTATTTTCGCTACCAGTTTCGACAATTCATTAAGCGATCTTCAGGCTAAAATTCACCTCTCACAAATAATCAATATTGGCATACTGGGGCCGTATGTTTCTGGATGTCGTGAATATGTACCTCAGGCGCTTACTTCGCATATTTGACTTTCCTATGAAGTAGGGTGCGCATACGGTGGGTAATTTTGTCTACTCTGCCTCAGGTAGCGAAAGTTTAATTATAACCACACAAAACTTTCATTCCTGCCCCGAAATTAGGTCTTATTTCCTTCATCACTTCTCAGACGTTCGAGTTAATCAACAGTTGCGATACGCTGCCAACCAATCTTACGTCTTTCTTAGCACAGCTTTACCTTTCGATATTCCACTTTGTTACCTCTTTGGCTTTCTTGATGTTACACAATATTCATCTGTCTCTGTAATATAGCTGCAATTTTCTGAGAATTGTTAATATCTATTGCCAAAATCTTTTCCGAGGTCAGTAAACACTAGGAAAGTGTTTCAGTGTTCTGTAATCTGCTTTCAATAGCTAAATGCAATGTCAGATCTGCTTCTCGGTTCGTAAATTTAAAATGAGACTTTTAATATCCGGCTGTGCCATCGAAACACATCGGCTAGAGCTCTGCTGGGCGGTTCTTCCTTGAGCAGCTATGCAAGATCGAGGTCACGCAGTCACTGGCTACAGTCACTTTGTGACGAGAAAGTGGGTGTTCACCCCCGCCTGGGGTAAAGAAGGAGGGGGGAGGGGGAAAGGGGAGGAGGGAGTTCACACGGCACCATCAACGCTTCTAGATCTATCTCCATCCTTGATTTCCACAGTAAAGTTCTAGTGCGTATGGTACTGCAACTGCTTCAAAAATTTCTTACTGACTACAACAGCCTCCTCCACGAAAAGCCTATACTCGGCGCCGAGTTCAACTATCCATCAGTCCCTGTGCTTGGTTGTGTACGTATGTACAGCGAAGAGTTAAAGAGAGAGCACAGGGGAAGTATTCTTTCAAAGAGAAAATACTTTTGAGATGGTCTTCTATAATGGCTTAATACGTAAATTAGCTTCCATAGATTGTCCAGCATAAATGCTTAAGACGACTGATTCGTTCCCGAGATAAAGGAAATTTTTCATCGGGAATGGAAATCATTGCAACAATATAGAACGGTGCTGGCTTGGCTGCTGCAGGGGTTCGGTTCAACAACGACATATCTAAGCAGACTGGAGGGGAAACTGGCTGCTGCAAGGGTTCAGTTCAACAGTGGCATATTCAAGCAGACGGGAGGGCAAACCGGCTGCTGCAGGGGTTCAGTTCAACAATGGCATATCCAAGCAGACGGAAGGGCAAACCAGCTGCTGCAGGGGTTCAGTTCAACAATGACGTACCCAAGCAGATGGGAGGGGAAACCGGCTGCTGCAGGGGTTCGGTTCAACAATGACGTATCCGAGCAAATGGGAGGGGAAACCGGCTGTTGCAGGGGTTCCGTTCAACAATGACGTATCCGAGCAGACGGGAGGGGAAACCGGCTGCTGCAGGGGTTCAGTTCAGCAATGACGTACCCAATCAGATGGGAGGGGAAACCGGCTGCAGCAGGGGTTCGGTTCAACAATGACGTATCCGAGCAGTTGGGAGGGGAAACCAGCTGTTGCAGGGGTTCAGTTCAACAATGACGTACCCGAGCAGACGGGAGGGGAAACCGACTGCCGCAGGGGTTCAGTTCAACAACAACATATCCGAGCAGACGGTAGGGGAAACTGGCTGTTGCAGGGGTTCGGTTCAACAACGAGATATCCGAAAAGATGGGAGCGGAAACCGGCTGCTGCAGGGGTTCGGTTCAACAACAACATATCCAAGCAGATGGGAGGAGAAACCGGCTGCACTATTCAAGCTGAACGTCATTGTGAGGCAGCTACTAGAAACATCTAGACAAAATCGACCAGTGATGAACTGTCAGGAACGCAGACACCAATATTCTAACAATAGCCAAGCAATTCTGTTCACCAACAAGCTGATGCTCCCCAGCTATTAGCTCACAAGCAGTGGCTCGGACTTGACTTAGTTTCACTCTGTCTTATATGTCGGTCTTATATCTTGATCCTTTCTCTGCCTCGTGATGACTGGGTGTTGTGTGATGTCCTTAGGTTAGTTAGGTTTAAGTAGTTCTAAGTTCTAGAGGACTGATGACCATAGATGTTAAGTCCCATAGTGCTCACAGCCATATATCTTGATCCACCTATGTTGTTTATCATCGCAATTTGCCAGACGCACACAACGTCGTCTAACGCCGCTATCATATTTTTCTTTCACAATCTCTGCTTGGTTTACTGGTTCTGTATGACTCTCGGCTACAAACTTGTTTCCGGAGTATGTACACTAGCATAACACAGTCGCGTGAACTTCCCAACTTATCAGTTACTGTATCTTATGTTCTTGCAATAGAGTGCGGACAGGGGTCGAAATCAAATGACTGAAGCCGGCCGATGTGGCCGTGCGGTTCTAGGCGCTTCAGTCTGGAACCGCGTGACCGCTGCGGTCGCAGGTTCGAATCCTGCCTCGGGCATGGATGTGTGTAACGTCCTTATGTTAGTTAGGTTTAAGTAGTTCTAAGTTCTAGGGGACTGTTGACCACAGATGTTAAGTCCCGTAGTGCTCAGAGCCAGCCAAATGACTGAAGCAATGTCTGACGTTTGCGCGGTACCCTTTTCGGGCTAGTACTGACTTATCGCGGTCTGCTTCGAAGTTGAAACGGTGCAGTGCAACGTTTTTACGTTTCAGATTATAATCGGCAGTTCCTTAGCAAAGATTGCAGCCGGGCTATTATGAATGTTGGCCAGCAGAGCACGACCGAGGTGCGGCCGTAAGTCTTATAGCAGGGTGGCAAGGCGCAATGGATGGCCGCGGCTTCCGCTGCCCCATTTGATTTACGATTCCGCGCCCGCTCTGCCAGGCGGGCCTTCCACTTTGCACGCGGCCTGCCCCGCACCTTACCTTGTACCGGCGAAACGCCGCTGCGCTTATCTTTCTTTCAGCATGCAATTTTACAAAGGATCCCGCTGCGATGGATCACCGCAAATGTCTGGTGAAAATAGGAAGAAAAAGCAGGAAAGAGGATGAAAAAGGTGAGGAGAGAGATAGAGGGGGGTGGGGGTAGAGAGACTGGGTTTCTCTCTCAGGAACTGCGACGGCCGGCGTCCCACCGAGATGGTAAGGTGCTAGTCACCTCGGCGAGGACGGAGGGTTCGCATTTCCAGCTCGCGGCGTTGCGAGGAACCGGAGACTAATCCCACGTGTGCTGCAAGACGAGCGCGCTCCAATAAGCGCGAGTTCCGATTGTGGGCTCGGCGCTGGGTATTGCGTTTCACCGCACGTGTGCCGCCAACCTGAATTATACATACACGAGATTGCGCCGAACGCCATGCGCGTTTCTACCATTCCCAAAGCAATATGCGTAACCGCAGCTACAAGGGCTGTAAACACGATCCATTTTGGCGTGCAATAAAGGCGCAGTTCACCGACTTCTGCTAGTTATTTTATGAACAATAAATGTACAGGGTGCACCCACTCCACTAGAAACTGTCAGCTTACGTCAATGACTTTACATACCAAACACTACACTGCCAATATGTAAAACGGCTCCATACTCCTGATTACTTCACTAGTGAGTCAATCTCTTAAATGTCTTACCTTAAGCATGTATATGATAAAACGTTTATAAGAAACTTGAAATTATGCAACACTACTGGCCATTAAAATTGCTACACCACGAACATGACGTGCTACAGCCGCGAAATTTAACCGACAGCGAGAAGATGCTACAACACAAACAAAGCAACTGGGGCGGTGTTCCTGGACATCGAAAAGCCTTCGATCGACTGTGGCACAACGGCCTCATACGCAAACTCAACGACGAAGGGTTCCCCGACGGGCTCGTGCGTCTCATACACTCATATCTCACGGACAGGAGTTTCAACACCGACGTGCGGGGCAAACAATCTACACGACATGGTATCCAGGCAGGAGTACCCCAAGGATGCATCCTAGGGCCCTTACTGTTTAACCTCTACGTTAACGACCTCCCAGCTACACGCAACACGACGGTGGCAATCTACGCGGATGACACTGCCATCCTTGCGCGAGACTGGAAGCTGTCTAACATTAACTCACAACTACAGACTGCACTCAGAGCGGCAGAGCCTTGGCTGGTGAAATGGCGTGTTAGAGTAAACGTCGACAAGTTCACTAGAAGGAGACATCAACACTGCAACCCAATAACACTACATGCACGCCCAGTACGTTTCCGCGAGAAGGTCAAATACCTCGGTGTCTGGCTGAACCGGAAACTACTCGGGGGGGGGGGGGGGGGGGCATATTCAACACGTGACCAACAAAGCAAAAGCGAGGCTCAAACAACTCTACCCCATGCTTAACAGGCGTAGCACACTGAATAGGAGGGTGTCCAGGTCCATGTACATGACACTTATTCGACCCCTGATGACGTACGAAGCCCCTGTCTGGGGATACGCTGCGTCCACACGCCTGCGCCCTCTGCAGCTCATACAGAACAAAGTACTCAGAATCATAAGCAACGCTCCGCGCTACACACGCACCGCGGATGTTCACCGGGAATATCGGCTTGATACCATCTTGCAGGTATTCCAAAAAACTCTCCACACGACTGTACAGAAACACGAGACACTCGCGTAATCCGTTTATCCTTGCTCTGGGGAACTACGACCACAACCATAGATGGAAACATAATAGACCAAAGACACTATTAGCAAGAAACTAAACATCTACGGTCCATAGCACGCTAACACGGCAGTACTGTCGAGCCCCTGCAACACAGCTACTACTGGCAACCCCAGATGCTCGACCCGCCGAAAAACAGGCAATCGCAGGGAAACCGTACTGTACACAGCATGCAAACCAGCCACACACACCCCCTACACTGTGAGCTGATCTATGACCAATCGCCCACTAATGGATGACGACTTCGGACTGTTACAGGGACGCAGCAGCTGCAGCAGGCCCTACAACGAGCACCCGCAACGACAAAGGTAACGATGCACGATACCTCGCACTAACGTAACCACACCTTGCACGCACTGTCGTCGCTAGCAAGCCGCTACTGCCCTTACTACCCGTCCTACTGTCGCAGAGGTTTTTTACCCTTGGCGCTTGCCTTCGCACTTTTTCCTTCTGCTCTTACAAACCGCTACCCTTCGATCGCTTTCGTCCACTTTCTGTCTCCTGATGGACCATTTCAATGAGTAATCCTACCCAGACTCACGATTTGAAAACTGACATGTTATACGGAGGTGACAGAAGAACTTTTGGTTTGGTCACCACGTTGGTGTGGGCGTGGAGGGGCTTCATCCTTAATAATTCGTACTTGAGTAGCTCAGTTGATAGAGCATTTGCTACAAAAGGCAGAGGTCCCGGATTCGAGTCCCGGTCGGGCACAGAGTTTAAATCTTGCTGGAAAGTTTAACACATAGAATGTTAACAATGTTTCTTTTCTTTTAAATGCTTTCAGAAATATATATATAAAAAGATTCTAAGCTATTACTTTTCAGTACGCCCTAGTATAGAACAGCTTCAAACTACAGACTACCTTTCATATGAGTTAATGTGTTAAATATTTGTCGTTAAATACGTAAGTGATGAAAAGTTTATAACAACTTTTAAATTATGTTTAAAGTTCGTTGGTAATCGCTGAGTGCTCTGTCATCAAACTCTGGATGAGTACAGGTAACTTACACTCCGTTTCACAGGGAGCCGTTCCTCACACTGTAAGTACGCTGTTTAGGTTTTTATATTGGTAACGCCACGTAGCGCTCTGTATGAAAATCACTGGCTGTGCTGTGTGCAGTCTGTGGCTGGGTGGCATTGTTGTAATATTCGCTATTGTAGTGTTGGGCTGTTGGCTGTTAACAGCGCATAGCGTTGCGCAGTTGGAGGTGAGTCGCCAGCAGTGGTGGATGTGGGGAGAGAAATGGCGGAGTTTTGAAATTTGTAATACTGGATGTCATGAACTTTTGAACACTAGTAAGGCAAATACTTTGTTTGTTCTCTATCAAAATCTTTCATTTGCTAACTATGCCTATCAGTAGTTAGTGCCTTCAGTAGTTTGAATCTTTTATTTAGCTGGCAGTAGTGGCGCTCGCTGTATTGCAGTAGTTCGAGTAACGAAGATTTTTGGTGAGGTAAGTGATTTGTGAAAGGTATAGGTTAATCTTAGTCAGGGCCATTCTTTTGTAGGGATTTTTGAAAGTCAGATTGCGTTGAGCTAAAAATATTGTGTGTCAGTTTAAGCACAGTCATGCATAATTGTTGTAAGGGGACGTTTCAACGCAACTGAATCTGTTTGACGTCGTATCTCCTCAAATATGAATCGTACAGTTGTATGATTTTGCAGGTATATTCGGTAGGATATTTCGATAGTTTCTGTAGGAAAGTGTTGCGAGTAGCATTGATAATAAGGATGTAATAAATTAATAAGTCATGCGTTATGAAGTACATTTATTGCATGAACAAGGCAAATGTAGTAAGCGATAAACATTTTTTCGTCATTTTGTAGGGTGCATCAGGGAGAAAGTTTCATAAACGATTGAAACTATATATGACGTTTATTACAAGCTGCTGAGTGCTCTCATATTCTGATACTGAGGGAATAAAATTTAGATATTCGCTTTCAGAGAATTACGTTGCATCAAAATATATGCACAGTTTCCAACTGCAGTATTTTTCTTATTGCGTTAAACCGTTAACTTAAGGTTAAACCACTTAATGCATTTTAATTTTTTTAATACGGTCAACAATTATGCGAAGTATCGAAAATAAAACTGCTATTGCTCTTAGAATCTCCTGGACAGGCAAACTGCACAGGTTCTGGGCTCCGTGATAGTGGTTTAATAATACAAACATTATTTTACAACTTCAATTTCGTTACAATAAAATGACACATCGGTCCTGTCACATCTCCTGCAATCCAGCAAATGCTTCACTTGGTCTATAGAACATCAGTTCACTTAGCTGTACATCTTAAAGACAAAATTTCCAACTTCACAGCGTAATTCTATGACTGGTAACAATACACAAATGTCTCTAACAAAATTTCGTGGTGTAGGAGACGGATGTGAAAGAACAGCAATTTCGAAACGGTGTAATCGCGTCTAAGGAAGTACGTTCCCTATACGGAACTCGGGAATCTGTTACCAATAGCGGCAAATTATCGAGTGGTGGATAGTTCAGTCGATTTTTTTATCCCTTAAATTATGTCACAAAATTCGTTTATTCGGTAGTTCTGCTGAAGGTACATGCTACAAAAACCATCGACATGCACCTCAAGTAACAGAAAGAAACTTGCAAATAATGCACTTTGGCAAACCGACGCTGTTAGCAAGGGAGGAATTTGTTAGCACCTGAAAGTGCTCTCTTGTTGCATCCAACCGGTCGTGAAACTCTCGCTGGGTGCCGTCATTTACGTTACCGTATTTTAGTGTAACGAGATATTTACAAAGTTCGTGCGTCTTTGCAACAGACGATAGAATTGCCAATGCCAGAAACAGAGTATCTTTAGCACTATCAAAACGTCAATATTAACCGTCAGTTAATAATGCAGCGAAGTACACACATCAAAAAAAGTTTTGCATCATCCCCTTTCCTACAACTC
The DNA here is from genome assembly GCF_021461395.2 of Schistocerca americana. NCBI lineage: Eukaryota > Metazoa > Arthropoda > Insecta > Orthoptera > Acrididae > Schistocerca > Schistocerca americana. Next base: position 216,951,001 of record NC_060119.1, on the reverse strand, counting down.
ATGAAGATAGACATTGACTGTGGATATTGTATCACACACTCGGTCCCTTGCACTGTCCAGACATGTCTCTAAACCCGCCCAAAAATGTAAGCAACCGTGCATGAGCAGCGCCTATTAGACGGGAGGGGGGGGGGGGGGGTTCCGATAGTCGATCAGTTCCAGTCATTCCACCAGGAAGGAGGTACACGGCTCGTGTTGTCTGTAGTCCATCCATGCCTAGACGGTCAATACGTCTGCATTGTTACTTTGTGCCAGGAAGGGCTCTCAACAAGGGAAGTGTCCAGGCGTCTCGGAGTGAACCAAAGCGATGTTGTTCGGAGATGTAGGAGTTGCAGAGAGACAGGAGCTATCGATGACATGCCTCACTCAGGCCGCCCAGGGGCTACTACTGCGGTGGATGACCGCTACCTTCGGATTATGGCTCTGACCAACTCTGATAGCAACGCCACCATGTTGAATAATGCTTTTCGTGTAGCCACAGGACGTTGTGTTACGACTCAAACTGTGCGCAATAGGCTGCACGATGCACAAATTCACTCCCGATCTGCATGTTGAGGTCCATTTTTGCGATCACGATACCATGCAGCGCCGTACAGATGGTCCCAACAACATGCTGAATGGACCGCTGAGGATTGGTATCACGTTCTCTTCACCGATGAGTGTCGCATATGCCTTTCTCTAGACAATCGTCGGAGACGTGTTTGGAGGCAACCCGGTCAGGCTGAACTCCTTAGACACACTGTTCAGAGAGTACAGCAAGGTGGAAGTCCGCTGATGTTTTGGGGTGGCATTATGTGGGGCCGACGTACGCCGCTGGTGGTCATGGAAGGCGCCGTAACTTCTGTACTATACATGAACGCTATCCTCCGACCGATAGTCCAACCATATCGGCAGCATATTAGCGAGGCATTCGTCTTCATGGACGACAATTTGCACCCCGGTCGTGTACGTCTTGTGACTGACTTCCTTCGGGATAACGCCATAGCTCGACTAGAGTGGCCAACATGTTCTCCAGACATGAACCCTATTGAACATACGTTGGATATATTGAGAAGGGCTGTTTATGGACGACGTGACCCACCAACCACTCTGAGAGATCTACGCCAATTGCCGTTGAGGAGTGGGACAATCTGAACCAACAGCGCCTTGATGAAATTGTGGATAGTATGCCACGAAGAATACAAACATGCATCAATGCAAGAGGACGTGCTACTGGGTATTAGAGGTACTGGTGTCTACAGCAATCTGGACCACCAGCTCTGAAGGTCTCGCTGTATGGTGGTACAACATGCATAATGTGGTTTTCACGAGCAATAAAAAAGACGGAAATGATGTTTTTGTTTATCTCTGTACCAATTTTCTGTGCAGGATCTGGATCTCTCTTAACCGAACTTGATGTTTGTATAATAGTCAGCTAGAGAGATAGAGATTTGAAAGTGAAGACTCAGCTCCTCCATTGATTCCCCTTGCTTGCAATTAGCTGAGTGTGACAATTATGTTGAGGTTGGTACGATTCCCTTGGGCTCAGTCTTCTAGCAGCCGTCTAGAACAGGAACTGGAAATTCAAATAATTTCATCCATCATATGAAAATTCATGCGCTTCTTTCAGCCGTACTTTAGACCACATTATTATACGTTTGCTTCTACGCTTAACACAGTCTTCTCTTGCCAGAAATAATGAGAGTTTCGGTAATGCGGCGTTGGTTGACGCCGTGATGAACCGACAAACTGACAGTTCACCGGTATCGTGTGTGTGCACCAATAGTCAGGATACCTGCCAGGTACATCTGTATAGTCGCTGGTATACAATTCTACTTGCACTTACGCGTGCTTCAGAAACAATAACGTCTAAGAACGAGCGTTGCGCCGGAAAATTGTTCCGTGTTCCGTGACACAAGAGCCTTCAAGGAAGTGCGATATGCGCAATCGCGGGCATTGTTAACGGAGCTGGATATATGTACTTGGCGTGTGGTACAAGTTTCGTCTCACAGCACGTTGCTGTTCCAGAAGTATTCGTCCTTGACGCTGTACTACGGGAAAACGACCAATGTCGTTTCTCATCGAATCAACTTCTGAATTTAAGGAAACCATTGCAGGTAATTATGTCTAGCCCGCATCTCGTGGTCGTGCGGTAGCGTTCTCGCTTCCCACGCCCGGGTTCGATTCCCGGCGGGGTCAGGGATTTTCTCTGCCTCATGATGGCTGGGTGTTCTGTGCTGTCCTTAGGTTAGTTAGGTTTAAGTAGTTCTAAGTTCTAGGGGACTGATGACCATAGATGTTAAGTCCCATAGTGCTCAGAGCCATTTGAACCAATTATGTCTAGTACAGCGACGTATGTGAAAATGAATAATATAGAAGGAATAGGATACACGTTATAACATTTAACGGTTTTATGACGAGGGTTATTCTCCCTCCGAAGACATACTGAGTGTTTGCGTTTCGTAACCTCGTTCGGGTATCTTCATTCAGATTTCCCAAACTTTCGTTAAATTATTTGAGACGAATGCAAGTATGATTCGTTCAAGAGGTTGGCAATTAATTCATTTTGTAGGGCGCATCCAGCCATCTAGATCTAGGTTTTCCGTGACTTCCTTGAATCGCCTCATGTTCCTTTGAAAGGGTACAAATGATATCCTTCCCGCCCCCCCCCCCCACTCCTCGCCACCCCCCCCCCCCCCCCCCCCCGTTGAAACATTTCGACTTGCGCTGCGTCTCTAATGACAGGATGCCGACGGGACGTTAAACCCTAATTTTCCTTCCTTCCTGCCGGCCGCGGTGGCCGTGCGGTTCTAGGCGCTTCAGTCCGGAACCGCGAGACTGCTACGGTCGCAGGTTCGAATCCTACCTCGGGCATGGATGTATGTGATAACCTTGGGTTAGTTAGGTTTAAGTAGTTCTAAGTCCTAGGGGACTGATGACCTCAGATGTTAAGTCAGAGCCATTTGAGCCATTTGAACCTTCCTTCCTTTTCTTTCGATTCATTTCATGATGTGACTTTGCTGGCTGTGAACTATCCATAGCTACGATGGTTTCAGTTCGGTCACGCATGACTGAAAAGAACTTTTTGCAGTTGTCGTGGTACTAGCAAGGTAAAACAATTTTCCACAAGCAAATGAAATGCTTTCCTTCCGTTAATATTTGAGTGTCAATAATCGGTTCTTTGGGTACGTACAATTGTTTAGATTAGAAAGTGGTGAGAAGTGATGTAGAAGCACAACGTGTACAATGGCACACGTTTCACTACGATCATCATACGGGCTGTAGCTTCTAATACAACGTACCATTTGTTACGTGCGCAAATATCAACAATAATAATTCTGTGTCAACGTGTACTTTCCATTACAAACTAAAGCCATGATGCGTGTACTGATCTGTGTCCCTCACAAAGGAGCCATTATTTACACTTTTGTTTTGTATCTATTATTAACTTATTTTTCCTTTTACAGTTGTATCACACTACAGTAAGTACAAGCCGCCAATTCGATGTAACATACTAGATATAAAAATACAATGTAGGCGAAGAGACATAGCAAAGCTCAAATGGTTCAAATGGCTCTGAGCACTATGGGACTTAACTTCTGAGGTCATCGGTCCCCTAGAACTTAGAACTACCAAAACCTAACTAACCTAAGGACATCACACACATCCATGCCCGAGGCAGGATTCGAACCTGCGATCGTAGCGGTCGCGCGGTTCCAGACTGTAGCGCCTAGAACCGCTCGGCCACCCCGGCCGGCGCAAAGCTCAGAAAGCACTTTTTTTCACGTGGTGATTCATTGAGTTTACGGTGAGACCATTATCACTGAAGTTGCGGTAGAAGTTAGTGAAATAACACCGCCTGGAAAAAGAAAAAAACTGAAGCACGTCGACATTGTTCCAACGTCTAAACCTACATAGGCCGTATTCACTCCGGAAACTACTGTGCAGTACAAGCGGACGGTAATTCGTATCACTATCGATTTCCTGTCCTATTTCATTTGTGCTATGAGCAGGGTGATTAGCTGTCTAAATGACTTTGTTAGAGTCATAATCTTTGTTATCTTGTTCGCGTGATCTGCTATCCCGCAGGGAGAGCATATCTCACACGCTGATAAATCGATCACAGCGCTGCACCAACGTCAAGTGGCTTTTCCTTGCATTTTTTTTTTTTTTTGGATTATTGTGATTCTCACCAACAAAAGCCAGTCCTGTGTTAGACTTATTGTAGATATTTTTCGGGTCAGTTTTATTTTTCTCACTCTGGTGGCAGCAGATTTCCTCGAATAGAATGTCTCCAAATTTATTCAACAGTGTTTCGCAAAAACCATGTCGTTTTTCACCCAAGGATACCATATTCCTGTTTTCCAGACACATCTGTTTCAAGTTCATGTCGGCTATACCGAACAGTTACGATCTATGTGGCTCGTCTCAAATCCGTGAATAATAGCTGCCTGCCTGCTTCATATGGCTGAAACAATGTTATAGAACTGGTCGCACTGAAGACTGCTATGTGATTTCCTTTACAGATGTTTTACGATTTTCCAGGTCTCTCTCAAAATTCTAAGCCTTCTATTAGTCTTCCCTATAATGAGTCCAAGTTTTCGTCCATTTCATATCGCTTGTAGTTATACGAAATAAACTGCTCAAAATATTCACCACTCACTATGTAATAGGATGCTATCCACGTCTACATGTACATGACTACTCCGCAGGATTCTATACCGGTATTTTGGCTCTGAATAACCGGTATTTTTCGGTGTTTGTTTGGTCTCAGTTATAACAAGCGTTTTTTTTAATTTTACTAACAACTTCATAAAAAACCGAAATATCAATTAGCCATAGCAGCAATGCGAAAAATTTTGTTTTTAAATAAACATTTTTTAAAAAATCAAGTAGTTTTTATTCATAAAATTACCGCTGCATTAGTATAAGAGATTGCAAAAGTGGGTAGTGCTAATTTAATAGAAATGCCGACAGAAATGAGCATCAAACACATGGTATAAGAGTTTGTACAGAGTTTCCGAGACAATAATGAACCTGTTAGAATATGGCGTGGCTTGGAAGATGATACTTCTGTACATGCGGTGAACAAGACTCGTCCCATCTGGTGTATATGGTAGTTTCACGCTGTCATTGTCGGACGTAAGTTGTATCACGAGTAGAACTATTCCTACTCTAGAAGAAGAACGTTTCAATTCCTTTAAAATAGTAAGGTCGGCAGAAGCCATTACAAAGTTGCGACGCAATACAAGGAGAAAATTTATAGCTTAAGGGGAGACGTTGATGAAATTGACCAAAAATGTCAACTTTCGATTTATTTTTTATTTGTTAGTACGACTCAAGGACAATAAGTTCCCCAAGTCTCAATGTTGAAATCGCATCCGAAGGGCCTGAAAATTAATTAAAAGTGTGACGCGGCCTCCCTGTCACGCCCACGTTTTGAAGCAGCACTTCAATACCAGTTCAGTGAACGACGATTCTGTGTATTACTTTCAACCAACCGTGTGCGGGATACATCTAGTAGGCCGTGATACATACTCTTTGGTTTTATAGATCATCTTTGGCCGATCCTGCACTTCTCAGTGTATTCATGCCAAAACTCAAAATCCAAAGAGTCTCTAAATTCACTCGTATGGAAACGATGCCCTAAAAACACATTTACATCTGCTAAAGTTGTCAGAATTGCAACTTATGGTGCAGTTATTGTATTTAATGATGGGAACGTCGAGAGGATGAAGGTATTATAAAGAATGGGCTTTTATTCAAGACATCCTAAGAAAAATAGGTTTACAGCGCGTCTCTGCAGCTGAAAAGTCAGTTGAAGACCTGGTAAAGGAAAGAAGACAGACAACAAGAAACCAGAAGAGAAGCCTTGAACGGAAAGACGACCCAGAGTACAAATGAGGTGCCTTCTGAAGAAGTGACGTAAGGAAAAAAGTTAGGTTGAACTTTAAATTGCGTTTCCTGAAAAGTTTGTTTTTTAAAGTTTATGTAGCTTTTCCTCAGATTCTATGAATGCCGTAATTATGAACTTCTGTACACACATTTCTGTAAACCTAATAAACGTTGTCTCAAGAGAAAATTTTGAAATTCTGATTGCAAGCTGAGATATGGGCCAAAGTGCTTAGAATTTTGCATGAATTTAAAATTGTACTTGTGGAATTATAATTAAAAAATTATGGTAATTCTCCAATTTGACCTATTCCAAAAACCTTATGAGATAAGCTTACAACATATAAAGAGTTGAAACAGAGAAATTTTTGTAGAAATCTCTTGAATACTTTCTGAGAAAAAGGAGCATACATTATTTTTTGAAAATAAAACTTCAAATTTCATTCAAAAAAAGTTGAATATATATAATCAAAGGATTTTAACTGTAAATGTGTTACTTTCATGTAAAGCGTGGTACAAAATTTCATTGCCATATCTCCAAAACTGTGGATTTGGTGCATTTTTGAAATAGTGTGTGTTTTTCATCAATGTCCCCCCTAACAATTCGTTCGTAGTCTACAAAAAACCTAAAAGTAGCTGAGCTGTTTCCTGGGACAATGTAAATTATTACGTATCATGCTTTCACCTGCTTGTTGCTAACGGACAAAATAACACGAAAAACAGAGTCCTTCAATCTCATTTATCAGCCTTTAGTACAGACTATTCCCAATGCCTAAATAGTGGTATGGTCCTCGACTACAAAACGACTTTTGAGCAGAATATAAAATCAAAATCAATAGGAAAATTGTGTTTTTTTTATTTTTTATTTTTTTTTTTTTTTTTAGTATTGAAGCACATATCACTTTTCGTGAAAAGCAGCGAATGGTGGACAGATTGTTTTTTCTCTATTTAATTTGCTACCTTGATTCTATTTATATTGAAATTGAGAGAGCCAAGATTTTTAGAATCTTTGCGCGATATCTACGCTTATAGCAGGACATAATAGGAATAAAAAACCGAAAATCAGTAACTTCTTTAATCGGTTATTTTGAGCTGTTTCTACACTCGGGCTTGAACAGGCGTGGACAAAAACCGATTAATCGAAAAACCGGTTGTTTCGGCGATAACCGCCATTCCTACGGGTCCACCGGTCGTAGGGGTGGGAGTCGTCAGCGCAGTGTCTTAGCGGGCGACGCGTCACGGAATTTGATTCCGCGGCCATCCAAGCGCCGCCCAGAATGGGGTTGTGGTCATTAGGGCAGAGGCGAAAATCGCATTCGGCAGGCGGCGTGATTCGATTTGGAGGAATCGAGCCACTCAGGACAGGTTCTCCGCACCGGAAGGGAGTGTCGCAGCGCGTTTCTGTCCTTTTCCCCAGTGCGTCTCCTCCTCGGGCACTCTCGGAGCGCGGAAACCCCGTGTGGCCGGAGCGCGCTCTGAGGCAGGCCTGTGAAATACACGCACACTGTGTTCAGGACTTTTCCTCCTCCCCCAATTCCCCCCCACCCTTGCCACACCATCTTCCTCGTCTGTGGTCGGGCAGCATAGGCGTTTCTCTGAACTCACGGGATAACGCCTGCTGTAGCCTCCACAGATGTAATTTCGGCTAATAGACGCTACTTTCGGCTAATAGGTCCTCATAGCTCCAAGTTTCCTGCTTGTTCCCAAAGGGACACTAGTGAGTAGCCTTAGCTAATTAACACACTGCGTGGCGGGAGAGCTTATTCGATTCATCTTCTTAGCAAGCCCGGCCTGGGTAACATCATCTCTAGCCAATGGCCCCAAATCCGCCAGTCCACAAAGTTCTTCAGGTATGCCACATCCAGCTAAAGCCACACATTGGTGACTAGCTTAGCTCCCGCTGCTTCGCTCGCTTAGACTGTATGGTCTACAAATGCCTTTTTTCTTTCTTTTTCTTTTTTAAATAGAGTTTTTATGTTGTATACAGTTTGCAACACTTAAATTTTTCACGCCAATTCCGAATGTACTTGCGACCAAAAAGAAATTCTGGTAGCTCAGGTGAACGTTTTTCGTGGAGGTATGCACCGTCTATGCAACTAATTCAAGGCAGTTTGTTTATTGCCATACGCGTTTCGCTTCTTTTATTTGGGAAGCATCGTCAGCGGCCTGTAATACATGTTTCCTTTTATACATACAATAAATGTGTTATGTGGTAGATATAATATGCTGCTATATTACATTTTGTCGTGTCTTTCTCTTGTTTTTTAGGCTAAAATCAACTTTTGTAGCACAAAGTTCGTAATATGAACTTATCGATCGGTGTTACTTACGATTTCATCGTTTTTATTTAACATGCCCTTGGAGCTCTTGTGATGATACTTCCATACAAACATTCATTTCCTAGTACATATTTCTTCGTAACCAAGAGAGAAGTTAATTCCCTGTTTTCACAGGTTTAGCTTTAAAATACTCTCTTGAGAAATTTCATCCCGTCTTTCATGTCCCTATTGATTGTATCTCCAAACACAACGAAACACGTATTATTTATTTCTGACAGAGAAATACAATTAATAACTGATTTATCTTTGAAAATGCGTTTGTAATTAAATAATTTCATAAAACTTTTCACCTCCTATTTCACTCCCTTAGGAGGTTGAATCCCAAGAACACTGTAAACTTGTTTTCTTATTTCTAACCGAGAAGTCAAATACCAATTTTCGAATATGTAGCTTTAAAAATTACTTTAGTAGTTCTTTAATAATTTATTTTCAAAAAAGCTATCACCCAATGTTTAATCCGTGTAGTTATTGACTTTCGACAAATGCTGAAACACGAATTTTTTTATGTCTGACAGACAAACCGTTTACCGATTTTCGTAGTTCTAGCTTCAAAATTGCCATAATAACGACATATTTTCAAAAAGTCTTTCATCCCCTCTTTTACCCTCTTAGTAGTGGAATTTCGAATACTCCGCTCTAAACCTTGCCTACAGTATAAGATCCGCATCCTCTCCAAATACCAGGTATCTATACTTTGGGCTGGGTGATAATGACTCAGTGAATCAGTCTATTTCACCCCTTAGGGTTTGAAATTCCAAAAACAGTGAAACATGTATTTTTTCTACTCTAACCGATAAGCCAAATATCAGTTTTCATAGATTTAGCTTTAAAAATGCTTTCAGAATGAAATATTTCATAAAAAATTTCATGCTCTGTTTCACCCCTTTAGGGACTGAATTTCCAAAAATACTCAAACATGTATTTTATTAATTTTGTAGCCAAGAACTCAAATACCAATTTTCATAGATGTAGCTTTAAAAATAAAAAAAACTCCTCCGTCTATTTCATCCACATAGGTATTAAATTTCCAAAAATGCTTAAACAAAAAAATGCTCAAATGGCTCTGAGCACTATGGGACTTAACATCGGAGGTCATCAGTCCCCTAGAACTTAGAACTACTTAAACCTAACTAACCTAAGAACATTACAAACATCCACGCCCGAGGCAGGATTCGAACCTGCGACCGTAGCGGTCGCGCGGTTCCAGACTGAAGTGCCTAGAACCGCCCGGCCACACCGGCCGGCTATGCTTAAACACGTATTTCTCTAGTTCTGACGGGGAAACCAAATACCACTTACTCGTGGGTCTACCTTTAAAATTGCCTTAATAGCGACATACTTTATACTTTAAAAAAAAAAAAAAAAAAAAAACTTTCATTCCCTGTATCACTGTTTACCAGAACTGGCATCATGAATCTGCGTAATCGTTGTCTGTGGGGTGCAGACAATCCTAGGGGAATAGCTGAGGCTTCTCATCGGCATATGGTCGGCATCAGTGTGCAGGCAGGGATTCTTGGCGACCACATACTTGAATCCGTTTGGCTTCCTACTGAATCCTCTGCCTCGGCTGCTTGAGAATGTCTCTTTGGCAACACGACAGGTTATGTGGTTAACATGACGGAGCAACACACCACTTCCGCATTACAGCTCGCCGACACCTCAACAAGATTTTCCCCGGACGTTGGATAGGACGCGAATGCCCTAGAGGATGGCCTGCTAGATCACCGGACTAAAACCCCATGGATTTTTACGTCTGGGGGCATCAGAAAAGCGTTGCGTATGCTAAACCATTTCCTGATGTGCAGGCCCTTCAATAACGTATTCACAAAGCCTGTGACGCTATTCGGAGAAAGGCTGGAACGTGCGAAAGAGTGCGGTAGTCCATGACGCGACGCATGAACTCGTGCATTGCATGCCATGGAGGGCACTTTAAACATCTGTTGTAACGTGGGTTCGGTGCAGCTGCGTACTGTGTCCCGGGACGGTTTTTTGTCGTTGCACGCACACCGTCCATTTCCGGACACATGTTCATTGGACCTTTTTCCCCCTATCTCCGGTCAGTAATCCGTCCCTCCAGGTTGTCGGTTTTATTAATGTTCGCACTGTATAGATTAGATCCTACAGAGCTTCCAATTTGCGGAGATATTGACTGTTACGTTTTACCCACAGTTCCATACAGTCACAGACGTTTCTCGTGGGATTACATTTAGCGGAATACCTTGGTTCGATAGGGTGCCTGAGCAAATCAGAAACGTATGCACGCAGAACGGTGAACGCGTAAACTTGGAAGACGGGAGTGTACACATCATACTCATGATAAAAAATATAGAAGACAGGACAATACTTGCACACCGAGAACGCTGAAATAATCGTCGTAGTTCACGCTGAATCCTGAGTGGCCGGGTCTAAGCATCACAGAACCACATCCATCCTGGAATATACCTTCCACAGATTGCTGGTTAAACGCTTCAGTGGGCACACTACGCCTAGTGTTGTTTCAACGGAGGCAAAATTGCGACTTACCGGACCACGGTGCGCACTTATGACCACTACTATCCATGATTTATACAATATATACAATATCTGTATTCATACAGTGTCATATTACGTTAGAATCTCCTTGAGGCATACATGTACGTCTAAAGTGAATTGTAATTTAATATACTGACACTGTATAAACACAGACATTGCATTAATCATTTGATATACAGGGTGTTCATAAATTATCTTTACAACTTAGGACTTTGATAACTTTAAAACTACACTAGATATTAACAAATGGTTTTCGAAATGTGAAAAGATAACTCACAAAATTTTATTACCTCATTGACACACATCAATGTGTGCACCTTTAGTAGCACGGGTAATTTGTAGTGGGAATTTCATTTCTCTCCATGTACGGTTTAAGATCTCCACGGTGACATGTCGGAACGCATTACGAATGCATGTCTTCAAGGCCTGTAGGTCCCTAACCTTAATTCAGTGCGCTATATCCTTTACAAAATCCCACATAAAGAAGTCTAGAGGCGTGAATTCAGGGGATCTTGGCGGCCATCGAATTGGACATCGCCGAGTTAGAGGAAGGGTTGATACACGGTTCAGGAACTGCAGACCAAACATAAGCAACTAAAACACTTTTTTTGGTAAAACTTGGTTAAAATTTGTCAAAACATAATTCTTGGTCCGCGATGTAGAACTAGCCATTTTGAATGTGGAAATATAACTTTACATAAATAATATATAAAAACATGTGGTTTTTATGCAATGTGAAGTAATAATACACATGAAAGTTTTCCCTAAGCTTTAAACAGGTTTTGTCGAAAATCGACTTTGCAACGCTGGGTCCAGCATAAAATATAAACGGTTCAACCTATTAACCTCTAACTTCGACGCCCGGAAAGTATACACTTATCTTGGGAGCTTATAACTATAATATATGAAATTTGATGTTATTAACTATTTTTGTAATGCCATAAAGAGTGAATAAAGCAAAAATCGAACTCAAAATTCAAGTTAGTACCATATCGTTAAATTTAGGGTTATTTCATTGTGGTTAGATATAAGCTCCCATAAATTTAATGTAGTCTCGACTGATGTTATCCATTTTTGATTTCAGGTAACTCCTGAGGGGCTGCACTGCATGCAGTCTGCGTATTTCAGCCTCGTAGCCCCTTGATCAAACTATAATTACGGTCACCATACTGTTTGTCTTTGGATCGAAAATCTAAAATAAAGTTCAATGTATTATCAGTCATAATCTCCAAACAGATCCTTTGGATGTCTTTTCTTTGTCTCAAAAAAATTCCAAACTTTTACCATTTTTTGATAATTTGAATGAAAACCTGGCCTTAACGTGCTCTTTAGAGGAGCTGACTATCGCTTTTTTCCTATGAGACCACTAGAAGGGAAAGACAGGCAATATACAACATGTACAAGAATCAAGATGAGGCAATAGGAATGAAATAAAAGGGATACGTGCTCGGATTAAAAAGGGCGTTAGTGATTAAATCTCTCACCTTGTGTACCGTCAAAGCCAAGTGAAGTCCACCCCATACTCAGGAGAGTCTCGTTGAGGCTAGATGTGGTAATCGCTCTTTGCCGTCCTGGGCAAGTTTCTAATGGAGGTGTCTTACCGTTCCCGGCCGCGGTGGCCGTGCGGTTCTAGGCGCTACAGTCCGGAACCGCGGGACTGCTACGGTCGTAGGTTAGAATCCTGCCTCGGGCATGGATGTGTGTTATGATGTCCTTAGGTTAGTTAGGTTTAAGTCGTTCTACGTTCTAGGGGACTTATGACCTAAGATGTTAAGTCCCATAGTGCTGAGAGCCATTTTTTTTGTCTTGCCGTTGAAATTCTCCGCCAAGTTAAGAGGCGACGAGTGTGTGTTTATTTGCATCACTTTGATGATGTTCGTATAAGGTTGTGTTGTGTTGTTATAGATGCACGGAAGGGAGAGGGTGTCATCCGACGTCAGTGTAACTACGTATACGTACACATCATTTGCGAGTATCTCAACGATTAAGAGTTGAAGCTCTCTGTGACTGGGAGAGCGGCTACCAGAGTGCATTACTGTTGTTAGTGTTTAGTGTTGTTTCCAAGCCTGGTAGGGCATAGAAGGGGCGTATACAGCGTCAACTGCTGAGTGATCACTGCCAACGACTCAAAGATGTCGCGTACAGGCGTGAGAAGAGTTTGGAATTGGCCTCATGATGGGTCTCCATTTGGTCAGCTGATCAAACCACGCAATATCCAGATTTGTTGTGCATTTGGATATGATAATGACCCAATGTTGGACAGCGTGGGAACGTTACAAGGAACCAGTGGACCATGTCGTATCACAAGGAGAACCTCCATACTGTGTGCCAAACAAATAGGATCACCATCACATCTGCGCCCGTCATCCGAAAACACCTAATGGACTCCCTGCAACACTCTGTGTTCTTTAGCACCATTGGTCTGAGACCAGAAGCAGCCAGACTGGAGAAGTACCGTGCCATGCGTAGGCCGCCGGTAACACCACAACTTAGCGGCTGCCTTTGGAGAGGTGGTGTGACCTGGAAACATCGATTGGCGTCACGTTGCGTATAGTGATGAACTAGGTTAGCGGTCGCTGCTTCGCTCGTATAAACTGTACGGCCTGCGCAAATTTTTTTTCTTTAACCGAATTTTCATGTTGTTCACAAACTGCAACAGCACTCCGTCTTCAGGCCACGAGTGGCCTACCGGGACCATCCGACCGCCGTGTCAACCTCGGAGGAGGATGCGGATAGGAGGGGCGTGGGGTCAACACACCGCTCTCCCGGTCGTTATAATGGTATTCTCGACCGAAGCCGCTACTATTCGGTCGACTAACTCCACAATTGGCATCACGAGGCTGAGTGCACCCCGAAAAATGGCAACAGCGCATGGCGGCTGGATGGTCAGCCATCCAAGTGCCGGCCACGCCGAACAGCGCTTAACTTCGGTGATCGCACGGGAACCGGTGCATCCACTGCGGCAAGGCCGTTGCCACAAACTGCAACACCTTTTAAATATTTCATGCTGATTAAGTCATAGAAGCATAACCTGCTCCATATGTACTACTGACCAAAAAGCTAGTCTGTTAGCAGCAGTCCAAAGTGTTTTTAGTCATACCTTTTACGTCCTTGTGGTGATATTTCATAAGAAACTTTCATCTCCTGACACATATTTCTGTATATCTAACCGACAAGCCAAATACCAGTTTTCAAAGGTTTAATATTGCTTAAAAATTTTCATCCTTTATTCCACTCTATAAACGTTTCAATGCCGTAATAGGTCTGTCACAATGATTTATTTTAAAAATTAGCTTTCACCCACTATTTCGTCCCCATAGTCGTTGAATTTTCACAAATACTCAAACACGTATTCTTTATTTTTGACTCAGAAATCAAATACCAATTTTCGTTGGTCTAGCTTCAAAACTGCCTTAATAGCGACATTTTTGAAAAGCTTTCATCCGCTATTTCACCCCTTTAAATGCAAAATTAAAAAAAAAAAACTCTTTTTAAACGACGTCTACAGTATAGGATCAACACCATCTGCAAATTTTCAGTTTCTATTCTCAGTGGCTTCGGCTGGGAGATGATGAGTCAATGAGTAAGCCAGTCTGGGCATTGCCATTTGCATACAGAGATTGCAGGTCTCCACCGTCCTGGGTGACTAACGTAGGCGACTGTGGTGTCGACCAGGGCAGGGATCCCATTTAAAAAACCTCTTTTTAAACGACGTCTGCAGTATAAGGTCAACGCTCTCTGCCAATTTCAAGTTTCTATCCTTAATGGCTTCTGATGGGCTATGATGAGTCAGTGGGTCAGTTAGTCTGGACACTGACATTTGTGTGTAGAGATTACGGTTCTCCACTGTCCTGGGTGACTAACGTAGGCGAGTGTGACGTTGACCAGGGCAGAGATCTAATTCTTTTATTGTTTTTTTTTCCCTAGCGTCATCGTGTTAGGAGCCATCGAGTGTGACTTGAGGTAATGGGTGATAGTGACTGAGGGAAGGATGACGTCACAATGGTCCGTCACGGTCATTCCCATTGTCGTGTGTTACCTCCCACGCGACAGTACGATTGTGTAAACTTTCAACAGGAAAATCGCCCAGGCATGGTACATGTCTCTACGAACTGTGCGCCTGAAAATGAGGAACTACCCTCGATAGTGAGATCTCTACATCTGTCCCCAATACGACGTGTGAGAGCACTTCGGACGTCATCTTCGTCCTGTGCCACTATCGAGGAATTGAAGGGACACTTAACAACAGTTGTGTGCCAGCTTGCCTACCGGATCAGAGAATGCATGCAGTCCAGAGGGGGTGCAACGGCACAGTGATACATAGGCTCAAACTGCCAAGTTCTTTGTAAATTGGGCTCCATTTTGCAATGACTGAAATACCCTCTCAACACCAGAAGTTTCATTTCACACCCGCCTCTCCTGAGTGCTTCACATTTTTGTTCGTCAGTTAGAACCAACGGGATCGCCAAGCTTAAGGGGCTCCGGAAAGGCTCAAAATCATTAAAAGAGTTTTTTTTACTTTTTTGCGTTTTCTGAATCTGCAGACTATTACCTTTTAATAGATATATAATTTATTCAATTCCGAAGACTACAACTATTTTTAAATTTTTTTTGAAATGTGTTCTACATGGGCGTGACCCACTGTGGCGCTGTTAAACTGCTGTCAAATGGTGTTATTATTAACGTCCGTGTTCATCAGGTACATTTTAGTGATGTGAGATAAAGTATGTGTTGTGGCTAACCTGTGATGGTTCAATATATATCGCTGGTGTGATTGTCGATTGTTTCATGTTTATTTACTTTGTCGTTATCTCGAAAATATTCGTAATTAATTCTGTTTCTTGAGTCTCTGTTTTGTTGAAGTATAATAATGAGTAAAAGTAAAGCTATTAGAAATCCTCTGAAGGCTTTTAAGAAAAGGAGAAATGTTGGAACGCCAAAGGTATGTGTTATTACTGTAAACAATAAAGACGATAACCAAGTGAGTGAACCTAACCTCTCAAGTACACCTACCCATAGCAGTCAAAGTGGGAAAGAAAATACTTCACAGAAGAAGCTTGGTTCAATGAGTGAAAACTATGAATGTTTTATGGGCGAATCGGATGTGAATGAAATATTTGATATGTCGGTTCTCAAAGGAATTTTTTCAAACCGTGTAAGATGTATTCATTGTAATGAAGTTGGTCGGGAACTCTCCATAATAAAGCACGTAGGACTTCCTAGTGAAATACAACTGAAATGTGATAAGTGTTCATACATGACCACCTTTTGGAACAGTGTTGCAGTGACTGCAACTGAAGAAAATGGTAGCAAAATCTACGAACACAACAACGAGCGATGCTTGCTTTAGACAAGGAACGCCTTCGGGCTGCAGACAGGGCTGTAAAGAGTCTAGAAATACAAGCAAGAGTAAACAGGAGGAGGAACAAGAGGAAGCTGGAGGAGGAGTTTGCAGAGGATGAAGATAATCCATCCTATGGACCTGGAATGCACTAAAAAGTTAATCCAATCTTTGTCGCTCGATTCCCAAAACTTTTATTTTTTCATACTAATTACATGTTTTCTAAGGATCTTCCAAACATATTTGTTTCAAACTTTCAGTAAATGTTACACAGTACCTTCTGCATAATTTAACACAGCCTTTTTCCAAGAAACTGTATATTTTTTAATATATAAATAAAAAATTGCAAAAAAATGTTGTGAATTTTCATTACAATTGAAAAAAAAAATCATCTTTAATAACTGAACCAAAATTTTGTAAAATCCATGTGTTAAGTTGTAGCCCATATTCCAATAAATAATCTGTAAAAAGTTCAACTTCCTACCTCAAATACTTTGTGAGGAAAGATGTAATTTATAAGCGTTGTTTTAACATTGCAAGTATAGGGCGTTCCGGAGCCCCTTCACGTCCCGGACTGACAGACAGTTCACCGTCAACAGTGTCACGTGCTCTTACTATTGATACAAAGCTTTCAAACCGGTCTATTAATAAATTTCGTAACATTTGTGGCTATCTGGTGTATTTCCTTCCTGTAGAAAAAATTAGTAACAGCTGGAGCTGTTCGTCACAACTGTTGTCGAATAACTGAAGCTGATCGAAAAGGAAAGCTGGAACTGTTTGTTCACTGCGTTGTGCAATGCTGCCGCTCCGATGAAGAGCGTAAAGCTGTTATAATATATTCTCACAGGCGTTTTATTGTGGTGACTTGTATCTATAGTTCCAAGAGCTTTGTTATTGGACACAGGATATTTGATAATTTTGTGTTTACCTTTTGAGCTTACAGTTGGGTGCGTTTGCCAAAACGGTGAGAGTCGGAGGGACTGAGTAATGTGCACCGCAGATATGATTGAACGATTGAATAGAAATGATTTAATTTTTACTCTCTCAGTAGAGCGCTTTCGCAGAACTCGAAGATTGAGAACAGAAGAGACTGAGTAATGCGTATCGCACATATGCTTGAACGATTCTATAATAGAAATGATGTGGAAAGAGTCAGCTACAGGATATGATTAGCATTAACGACAGTCAACGCACTTTTATAGCAACTCGTGCGGCTACACTTCGAAAGATTATTTTTTTCATGCTACCAGTTTTTAAACAGAAATTTGTCCATGGAACAGAAGAAATTGCGCTGGAGAAATGATTTTCAGTTAGATTTAAACCTTGCTCTGCTACCTGTCAGACATTTTATATTATTACACAAATGATCAAAAATCTTTATTTGTGCGTGTTGATCTGTTTGTGAGCCTCTGACAGCCTTAACAACAGTAACAGGTAAAAAGATCATTTTTTGCACTAATGTTGTAGGTATGAACATCACTGTTCTCAGATTGATACGAATCATTTATGACAAACTACATTGGAGAATATATGTGATGACGATGCAGTTAAATGTCTATTCCTTGAAAGAGGTTTTACGTGACTATTGCGGGAAATATGAAAATATATCTCACGCTATTGATTCGAGTTTGCAAGACGAATAACCGTATGAAGGGGAGAGGTAGCTGAACTCAACTGTTTGAGAAGATCAGTAATAAGTTCCTTCAAGACGTTTTCATCAATAAGAACACTCAGAAATTTGGAGTATTCTGCCTTCTTAACTGATTTTGGTTAATTAACTGTTGGTATTCCACTATTTGTTACACAGAAATGGATGCAGTGTGTTTCCTCAGACTTTAGGGAGAGTCCGTTTTCAGAGACCCCGCAATAACCCTTTGAAGAACATCATTAAAGAGTAGTCTCACATTTAAGCAGAAACAATTTACATAGCATATCACAGTTATGGTTGTAGAAGGGATTCTCAACTGAGAATGCTTTTTATACATTCACCTCTTCTCTAGCCTTCTCTCTAATGGGATTTATTAAAAGGCTAGTATCGTCTGCGAAAGTACAAATTCTGCTTCTTGAATGTTAAGTGGAAGGTCCATCACATATATAAAAAATTGCAGTAGACCTAAAACTCAACCCTGTCAAACGCCTTTTTTGATTTGTCCCCCGTTACTCAAATTTTCTACCCCTGCTGCATTGACTGAATTATTCAGCAGAACTTCTGCATTCTGTGTGCTGTGTAGGATTCAAACAAGATGCGTGCAAAGCCATCAAGTACATGTAACTCGACTTTTTTCTTAGAGCGTAACATGACAACACAATCAAACGCCTTGAAGAGATCGCAAAAAATACCAGCTGGCGATAATTCATTATTTAAAGCTAGTAATATTGTCGAGTGAATGTATAAATAGCATTCTCAGCTGAGCAACCCTTCTACAATCACAACTGTGATATGCTATGTAAATTGTTTCTGCTTAAATGTGAGACTACTCTTTTGCACATAATTTTATCTGGTATTTTGCAAAAAAGATGTAAGAAAGGAAACCGGGCAATAATTATTTAAATCTTTGTTGTTGCTTTTCTTATTATGAGATTTAACAATGACATGTTTTAATCTTTCTACAGAAATTCCATATGACATTAATGCTTTACATATGCCAGTAAGGAATTTACTTATTAAGTCAGACCAAATTTTCAGAATTCAGTTTGAAATTCCATCAAAAACATACAAGCATTAGTTTCTTGGAATTTTTATAATTCTGTTAACTTCAGTTACGGTTGTTGGTGCTACTTCCAGCTGCTTAGGGTTTTGTCGAATGTCAATTTTAATATATTCTCTCCCTTCTTGAACTGAACCATTTAATCCTATTTTTGCTGTTACAGATAAAAAGTGATTGTTAAAAGTACTTGCAACTTCTGAATTAGGAGTTACAACATTTTCATTTTGTTTAACTGTTACGTTATACATCGTAGAATCTGCAGTATTAATTTCTTTCAGGATTTACATGCTTCTGAACTTTTGATGACATTGGTTAAAATTTTACAGTAATTGTTGGATGTACAAACACGGCCAACACAAGGAGCTGCAAATCAAAATGATGGATGTACAAGTAATGTCGAAACTTGATTTATCCTGGCCTTTATATAAATTTCACTCTTTCTCTTGCATGGGATTTTAATTCTTTTATTTACGCATGGCTCACTTGTCTTTTAACGTATTTTCTGCATAGTTTTTTAGGAAAGATATTTTTAAATACTGACACAAATTTACTAGGGAATGAATTGAATCTGACATTAGCAGCTCTTTTACATACACCTCATCCAAAACCACCTCCTATAACTTACTATTAAAAACTGTATACTGTTCTTATCAATAAGTCTAACTGCTTTGTACGATCCTGCATCAGCGCTGTAATGTGCTGTATTGTTTATATTTCCATTAATTATGTATCAAGATCAGGTAATCCATTAACAACTGAGTATACATTAACTGTTTCAGCCTGAACGAACGCAGTCTAACAATATGCTGTCAATAAGTGTCCTACCATCTCGCTGCACACACGTTGGAAAACCAGCTACTGAAATTAGACTGAAACACTCAAAGAACGATATCAGTTGAATTTTCAGTCTGTATCTTTTAATAAATCTACACTGAAATCTATGCAAACTGCTAACTGTTCCTCCTTGTGTGATAGGTTACTCAATAACGGATCTTCATTTCTCACAACCAGCTGAAAGTTTCCTAGACGATGTCTTTAGACTGTTATAATTAGCAGAGACGTGTTCTGTAGTAACACCTCACAAGAACATGCTTCTGGGTACTGACCTACACAAAAACTATTTGTTTCAAGCTTTTTGACTTATGGTCCAACTTTCTTTTATGACGCAGCTCCTCCTCTTTATATGTTAAAACTACACAAAAATAGTGCTACTCTATAGTCCCTGACATTTAAGTTCTTCATCCCTATGGTTACACACTGTTCAGAGGGTCACGGAACATCAATCACTTCAGAATCTTCCACATCGAGGCATCGAAGATGCTCGCCTGTCTTCTTTTTAAAATTTTCTGATGAAACAATTTAATTTTAGTTTTCTGGAAATTGTTACAAGTACATTCTTATGGTCCTGTTCTGCTTCAATTTCTTTCAGTACTGTCACCATGTACACTGACTACAATATAAAACATGTGCCTGTCGGCCTCCAGTAAACACAGGGATTTTGTTTTGGGTACCTGTAGCTCCCCTTATACTTTCTGCAAGATTCTCTGCTAATCTGTCCTCCGCTCTCCTATTTCGGTGCAGACCAAGCAAACTGCAATGGCATGTGTTGTTGACGATTAAAGCCTGCTTCAGAAGGCTTCATGAAACGCGAGAGGAGAAATGGCGAAAATTCTCATAAGCTAAGAGCGACAATGGCGGTTGTCCACATTGCCCCTGTACGATTTGCTGCTACTCAACTGTCAAGTAAATCTGCGACGCTTAGCAGTATAGAGTTTTAAGAACGGTAATTTCTACCCACAAATTCCTAAAAAAAGTTCTATAGCAAGTAAGCATTCAGATGCTATTTTTTTGTTTCCGAAACAGTTCTTGTAGATGTGCTAAGTTTAAGAATTCCGATTCATAAATAAAATTGCAGGAGATCATTCCTCTTGAACTACTTAAGGAGGATTATACTACAATAATGCTTACTTGAATGCATTACGTGACGTTAATAGCGATTGCGACAATATACAAAGTGATCTGAACAATAAACCTGAAGGGATCTCGAGCAACGGTCTTCGTTATGTATCACGAGACTTTCATTTCCTTTCAAAAACTGTCTTAAAAACTACATTCCATTCCTTTCAATGAAATGCTCATAAAATGTTTAGGTATTATTCTTACCAGTAAGTAATAGGTGCTCGAAATTCCGATGTCTTACCTGAAAGAAAGAACAGACTGATTAGATTTTGTCTGACATGAAACAATAATCATGTGTAATATCTCGAGGACAGAGTGTTACAATTAAATATTCATCGATCTGATTTATTATAGATTACAGTTTGCACGCAGAGAAGTGTCAAAGTATCACATTCCTTTTAGTGGATAAAATGCACCGATGCTTCATGGAGAGGCAGAACGCAAGTGAATCTAGACTGCGGACAAGCAGATAACAATGAAAAGACCTTACACGAACGAGGAAAAGGGTGAAGTGAGCGAAAAAGCAAGGGGACAGTGGCAGAATGTTAAAACAGTTGTAATGAGAGCTGATGCATAGGCTTCGAAACGCAGTCCTTAGTTCACCTAACTAAAAACCAAACGACAGAATTCGAAAATCAACCCCATCTGTTTCCACTGCTATTTCCAATCGTATAGTTCAAGCGAGTATTACAGGAGATTTCACACGTTCATTGTCTTTCTTCCTCACAACAATGCAGTGTAGCAGTTCTGAATGCAAATATAATGAATACATTTGCTTAGTACAGTTGACTTCACGTTTTTCATTTCTTTACATTTTGATTGGTTAGGACTACAGTCCTACAGCATTTCAGAAAGACAAAATGTTCGTCTGAACTGTTACTGGAATTATGTGACTCATAATAGCGATTTTGGCGTGCGAATAACCTAACGTGACGTACATCAGCATACATTCTTCCAATTATAAGAGGGGATATGTAACGCCACCAGTACAAGAACAGGCAGACTTTTCGTCACACACACACACACACACACACACACACACACACAAACACACACACAATTAAAACGCACATGAATATTTTAGACGCGAGGCAGACCTGCGAGCCCGGTGTTATGGATTCTCCGTGTTAATACGCTGGCGGAAATGAAAAGCATTACAACTTGAACGCGTTGACCAAACGCTACCAGACGTATACTACAGTATTTCCATGCCCGTAGGATATGTTCAATCGAAATTCATCACTATATCATTTTATGTTCAGTAAAAAAGTAAATAAAGAAGGAAAGAAAAAGATTGTTACAAGTGAAGAACGGTGAGTGAATGAGTGTGTCTACTGGAACTTATCTGGCGGAGATCACAATACAGAATCCCCAGAGGACAAGTCCGTGCAATTTGCATCCATCTTTCGGACTTTGAAACAGGTAGAAGTGGCGTGAGAGAGACTTGAGCAGACACATCAAAAAGAGAGCTAGCTGTAGTGCAATAGCTGCGTAGCTGCTATTTAGTATATTAACGGCCGTGTCGATGTCGAGACTTCCGTTCCCACGAGCTTACCGAAGTTAAGCACCGTCGGGCGTGGCAAGTACTTGGATGGGTGACCGTTCTGGTACGGCGCGTGAAGTTCGCACTTTTCGCTTTACCTTTACGGCAGAGGGAACAGGAGCAGTGGAAGGGTTGCTTAAGTCCCTGATCAGCAGTCTTTGCGCCGATTTGCTGGAATCACTTACAAACCTGTCCGCAGTGTCTCATGAATCACTGCTATGGCGATCCGTCCGTCGGATGAGGACGTTAAAGCTTGGCGGTCCTCTTCATGCTTTTCGACAGCAATGCGCTATGTGCCGGCACCGTGTTTCTCCATCTCAATTCTCTCTTCATCTCCAACACGAACTTGATACGGCACTTCACACTACACTTAACAGTTATACTTTCGGATACTTTGCCAGGGATAGGGAAAACCTTACCACAAAAATAGCAGAACTTGCCCTTCGGTATCTCCGTCTCATGACGCTTTACTACTACGTGGACACAGTAGAAAAGTGTGGATAGAAGATTATGCACCGGATCCTTGAAGAAAGCCTACACCCCGAGATGATTGTATGATTCTTCGACTGCATCTGACCAATAGACAAATGACAACAGAAGTTACACCGGTGTGCCATCATGAAGCGTCGAAAGCAGAGCACCAGAGGCCAGGATGAGATCTTGAGTTGCCATTCCTCGTGTACGTCTGGGAGCATAACATGGAGTCTTGGCTGACATAGAGCCCGACTCAACTGCGGCACTGAGTGGCATTTTATGGTCTTCAGTAATGAGTCTCTCTTCTGTTCGTGGCAATGAGGGGAACTAAGAGCTAGTCAGCTAGACAGGAGCCGGTAAATGGCGGAAAAAGCACTAAGCAGCCACCGCAAATCAAGGTAGCTGCGAAACTTGACAAGAATCTTCCACAAATATCACACATAAAAGTTACCCGCATGGTTTACTTGTCTGCATGTGAAGGCTAGTCTCAGGCTTTGCATCATGAATGTTGAGAAAGAGAGAGAGAGACGATGCATCACGAAAGTTGAGGGAGAGAGATGACCGGTGCACCATGAATGTCGAGAGAGAGAGAGAGAGAGAGAGAGAGAGAGAGACGATGCAGCAAGATGTTATCCTACGCGCTGATATTATCTTGCTGAAAAGTAAGCCCAGTATGGCTTGGCTTGAAGAACAACAAAATGGGGCCTAGAAGATTGTCAACGTACAGCTGTGCTGTAAGGGTATCGCGGATGAAAACCAAAGGGGTCCTACTCTGAAAAGAAATGGCGCCTCAGTTCGTTACTCATGATTGTAGTGCAGTATGGCGAGCGATAGTCTGGTTCATAGCCCACCGCTGTCCGGAGGGGGGGGGGGGGGGGGGGGGGTTACAAACAAGCCATCGGCCTGGAATCTCACTGACTAGAGAGAGCATCGAACTGAGCCACGGTGACCACAATGCCCACCCACACACAGTGAGAGTTTCTACTGCCTGTCTTCGTTCTCGCCAAACCAAACATTGGCCATATCTCTCCCCGTCTGGTAACATTTGGAGCATTACGATCAAGGCCCTCTAGTTTGGCAGTACATCCAACAACTCTGTCAATCAATGCCGAACCGAATAACTGCATGCGTAAGGGCCAGAGGTGGACCAACGCATTATTGACTTCCAGAGTTTGCGAGTCCCTTTCTGTTGAATAAATCATCCTACTTTTCAGAAATTGTAATCATTTGTTTGTCTGTATATGTGCATCACACATACTGATTTGCGTCCTGTTCGGATAATTCCTTTGTGATGAGTAGAATATCTTTTTTTTTACGTGCAGTGTATATCACGTGGATATTATCCACTGGAGAGCCAAAGAAATTGATTCACTTGCCTAATATCGGATAAGGCTCCCGCGATTAAAGTGCCGCAACACGACATGGCATGGACTCCACTAATGCCTGAAGTAATGCTGGAGGGAACTGACACCATGAATCCTGCAGGGCTGTCCGTAAATCCGTAACAGCACATTGCAAGGCATCTCAGATATGCTCAATATAGTTCATGTCTGGGGAGTTTGGTGGCCAGGGGAAATGTATAAACTCAGAAAAGTGTCCCTGGAGCCGCTCTGTAGGAATTCTGGACGCTTGGGATGTTGCATTGTCCTGCTGGAATTGCCCAATTCCGTCGGAATACGTAATGGACATAAATGGATGCAGGTGATAAGACAGGATGCTTACGTGCAAGTCACCTGTAAGAGTCGTATCTAGACATATCAGGGGTAGCATATCGCTGAAACTGGTCACGCCCCACATCATTACAGAGCCTCCACCAGCTTCAACAGTCCCCTGCTGACGTGAAGATCCTTGCATTCATGAGGTTGTCTTCATATCTGTACCCGTCTATCCGCTCGATATAATTTGAAACGAGACTTGTCCGACCAGGCAACATGTTTCGTCATCAATAGTCCAATATCCGTGATGAGGGCCCCAGGCCAGGCGTAAACCTTTGTCTCGTGCAGTCATCAAGAATACACGAGTGGACCCTCGGCTCCGAAAGCCCAATCGACGATGTTTCGTTGAATGGCTCGCACGCTGACGTTTGTACGTGGCTCAGCACTGAAATCTGCAGCAGTTTGCGGAAGAGTTGCACTTCTGTCGCCGGCCGCGGTGGCCGTGCGGTTCTGGCACTGCAGTCCGGAACCGCGGGACTGCTACGGTCGCAGGTTCGAATCCTGCCTCGGGCATGGGTGTGTGTGATGTCCTTAGGTTAGTTAGGTTTAAGTAGTTCTAAGTTCTAGGGGACTTATGACCTAAGATGTTGAGTCCTATAGCGCTCAGAGCCATTTTTTTGCACTTCTGTCATGTTGAACGATTCCCTTTAGTTCTTACAGGATCTTTTTCCGTCCGCGGCGGTGTCGGAGATTTGTTATTTCACCAGATTCCTGATATTCACGGTACATTCGTGAAATGGTCTTACAGGAAAACCCCCACTTCATTGCTACCTCGGAGACGCTATGTCCCACTGGTGCGCCGACTATAACACCACCTACAAATTCACTTAAATGATGATAACCTGCCATTGTAGGAGCAGTAACCGATCTAACAACTGCGCCAGCATTTGTTGTCTTAGACTAGCGTTGCCGACCACAGTGCCGTATTCTGCCTGTTTACGTGTCTCTGTATCTGAATACACATGCCTATACCAGTTTCTTTGGCGCTTCAGTGTATTATGTGGTTTTTCTATGGCCTTTAACCCAGTCTCAGTAATATCAGACG
This sequence comes from Schistocerca americana, assembly GCF_021461395.2. Taxonomy (NCBI): domain Eukaryota; kingdom Metazoa; phylum Arthropoda; class Insecta; order Orthoptera; family Acrididae; genus Schistocerca; species Schistocerca americana. Next base: position 216,925,474 of record NC_060119.1, on the reverse strand, counting down.
AATCAATATCACTTGTGTTTTGCCACTATATTAGAAACTAACACGAGTTCCGTCTCGATATGTATTACAGACGAATAGCTTTATACGATCAGAGTGTTATTGGAGCAACAGCAATATGTTCGTTGCTTCAAAATGTTCCACCGCAGCAGCTCCATGTAGTGCCGCACACTCTTTTATACAACAGCACACACAGGGTGTTATTTGTGGGTTCACCGTATTCGTGTCTTCGGTAACAGTTCACAGGAGGGGAGGGGCTCAGCATCTCTAATCCCGGCTCGATGAGAACCCCAAGAGTGTGTGCGTGTTCTTTGGTGTAGTCCTGTGCACGCGTATTATGCAAATGTGGTAGACTCTAGGCGCTACAGTCTGGAACCACGCGACCGCTACGGTCGCAGGTTCGAATCCTGCCTCGGGCATGGATGTGTGTGACGTCCTTAGGTTACTTAGGTTTAAGTAGTTCTAAGTTCTAGGGGACTGATGACCTTAGAAGTTTAGTCCCATAGTGCTCAGAGCCATTTGATACACTCTAGAGTACGTTCGTAGGTTTCCACTGCTAGTGTTAATCTGAATAAATTCCTTTTGGGTATTAGACGGCATCATTATGAAATACAAGTAAATTGGTCACCAGAATACAGCAGTATGTTAATGTTTCTCTTGTTGAACTGCTCATTTACAAAGAAATCGATTGTGGTATAGTAAACTTACGTCAAATACGGATATGGCTGCTTTGTTTTTTTAAACATTTACACCATTCAGCTAAGGAGCACTAGATGATCAACATTATTTAATGCCCGTTATGTGACGAATATCACCAACTCGCCAGGATAGCCGAGACCGCTAACGCGCTGCTTCCTGGAGTCGGGTAGGCGCGCGGGCCTCGGATCGAAGCCGCCCGGAGGATTACCGACGTGGGGCGGTGTGCCAGCCACCCTGGACGTGGTTTTTAGGCGGTTTTCCACATCCCGCTAGGTGAATACCGGGCTGGTCCCCCACGTTTCGCCTCTGTTACACGACTCGCAGACATCTGAACACGTTCGCACTATTCCACGGATTACACTAGACGCAGACAGCTGGAGTACACTAATTCCTTCCCAGGGGTACAGGGTGGCGGCAGGAAAGGCATCCGGCCATTCCTTGATTCTAACCTTGCTAAATCCGTTCCTATCAATGCCGACCCTGCGTCAGTGCGGGACATGGCACTAGTGAAAGAAAGAAAGACGTGACGAATATCACCACAAGTTTGATAAATATCGGACTACGGCTTCACGCCGCTTGACTCTCCACCAGCGTCTTTTTTTAGAGCGTGTGGCTGTGAGAGGGAGGCAGCAAGTGACGTTAGGCGCAGGAATAAATACACAAGAGCGGGACTAGCGGACTATTAGTCACGCCCCCTGATATCCGGAAGCCGGTTGCTCTCTACAGAGAGGCAGCCGCAGCGCCGTCTTAAAACGCCGTGGCGCACTCTCTGCCGTTTATCCATTCTCCGATACGGAGCGCTTCCGGCTTTTGAAGTTGCGTCTGGAAAACGATCCGCCGCTCGGAGCTGCGGCAGGCCCCACCGCGCCGGCCCCAGATACTGCGGGGTCCTCCGTTCATTAATACGGCACTCTCGCGAAAGCCGAGCCGGCGCAGCCCGGCGCTACGTCTGCCTCGCCTCGCGCGAGCAGTGCAGTGCTTCCGTTCTCCCTTCCATCGCTGCCCCCTCCCCCACTCCCCCCTCTCTCGCCTAGGCCGCGCTCCCTTTGTGAAGAGTGCGACGGCAACACGGGGGTACGCAGCGAGGGGGCATCGATCGAATTACCCGCTTCCTCCTTTTGCGTATTACGCCGCGAGTTCTTTCACGCGAAGCCCATTGTCGCGGAATTCGTACCGCTGGCGGAAACGGGACAGGGAGACTGATACGAAAAGAAACGGGTAGCGAATTCTAGCCCCCGCCTGCTACTGAGTTTTTCGATTATGTCAGGGCGGAAGGTTACTTCAACAGAAAAAAAAAAAAATAAATAAACGCGCGCGCAGAACTGATATCTGCAGATACAGTAAAACGCAAGCACAATCTTGCGCTCTGTCGCCGTCTTCGCTTTATGAATATAACGAGTAGTGCTAATTTTGGATAGGGTTGTGACGCTTCCTTCAAGACACGAACTTTCATTCCACGCTGCCATATTTAAGACTCAAATAAGTCGCCTTCAGCGTATTTTTATTTTTTGTCAGAGATGCGTACCTGATTTGTTGCAGACAGTGGGTATGGGGTAACCAGTGTATTACCAGCAGCCGATCGCGGTGGCCGAGCGGTTCTAGCCGCTTCAGTCCGGAACCGCGCTGCTGCTACGGTCGCAGGTTCGAATCCTGCCTCGGGTATGGATGTGTGTGATGTCCTTAGGTTAGTTAGGTTTAAGTAGTTCTAAGTTCTAGGGGACTGATGACCTCAGATGTTAAGTCGCATAGTGCTCAGAGCCATTTGAACCATTTTTTACCAGTAGTACCCGTCCGGGTATGCTGCCTACAACGGAAGTGCGATTTTTAACGTTACTTTTAAAATAGCACTGTTACTGAGTCGATGAGGTACATACGAGGTTTTTTCGGAAAGTAGGGAACGATCGGTTGTGAATGGAAACCACAGTGAAAATCCGATGAAGTTTTGCACAGTGCCCTTAACTGCGCAGCACGTTAACGCGCTCGGCCACCAGGACGGACTGGTAATACACTGGTTACCCCATATCCACTCCCTGCAACACATCAGTTCTGCATCTTGCGTAGAAGTTTCATGAGAAAGGTGAAACATACCTCACGGCTGCAATGAGCTGAAGGCGACTTATTTCAGTCTTAAATAAAGCAGCTACTACGTCCTCCCAAAATACGAAGTGCCAAAAAGTTGCAGTAAAAGAGGAGTGTTTCATAGTAAAGGAGTTGAACAAGTGCTCATATCTCTTACGGCATGCGCTTTAGAGCACTTGTTTACTATAGATACACGTCTTTTTCTGTTGTGGGGTAACGAACCTGTCGCTAAAGTTTATCGGTGTTCTTTTGGAACTGGTATTGGCGCGCGCGCCCGCACACACACACATACACACATACACACACACACACACACACACACACACACACACACACACACACACACACACGTACATCAGTATTTACTTCATTTGGAGACCAATAGTTATAGCTATTAGGAATGGTACTCATATTTTTTAGATTGGTTAGTACCGTCAAGTACAGGTTTTAAGAGCAAGCATATCGTTAATGCTCTTCCTCCCTTGGGCAGTAGGTCAGGTGACGTGTTTGCAGGAAGACTGTTATACGGAGAGAAGAAACAGCTAACATAAATATTTTCAACATTTCGCGGCCCAGTCAGCAACTGCATAAATATTAATTATAATTTTAAAAATCAACAGCCTCAGTTGCACAGATTACCTAGATTTACATAGGCTTCAGTCGGGATAGCCCAACATTCTTCAGAATAAAAGTAACTACCGTTTGTCCATAGTGGACATCGTCAAGCTAAAACTACAAGTCCGTAAATTATCGTCAGACTGTAAAGACTTATCTGAAACTGTCTCGGCCCCACTCCGCGACCACGATGCGGCAGCCACGAGTACTGTACTGAAACTGAGTTCCAGTCCAGCCTGTGTAGGGTGTTTTACTTCCTAAGCATCAAGCATCTAGGAGTGACAGTTCACGTCATAGAGAACAAATTTTGTTAACACATGATCTTCGCTGACGATTCCCGGCGATGTACAGTGCCTTTATTGGTTGTGGAGCAGGGCGTAGCCTCTCTGCGGTATGGATATCCAATGTGTGTTGCCTATAGCGCAGTCTACTGCTTCGTGAAAAATGGGGTAGACCGAACAAAATTTCCTCCTAGGATAGCAGCTCAGAGACACTCATTCTTAAGGCTTTCTTGCTGAAAATCACTGGGGTGGTCCGCATCCGTAGCGCAGCGGTAGCGTTATCGCCTACCACGCAAGGGGGCCCGGGTTCGATTCCCGGCAAGGACTGGGTGTTCTGTGTCCCACATCATCATTTTCATCATCATTGACACGAAAGTCGCCGAAGTGGCGTCAACTAAAAATACTTGCAATACGGCGGCCGAACTCCAAAGGGGATATCCCGGCCAATAAATGCCATACGATCATTTCACTGGGGTACGTAGTATACAGCTGCAGCACAGCTGGTTAGCAGCCGCTGCTAGTTTGCTGAAATTTCGTCGCCTCAGGGACGGCGAATACAGTAAAACGATACCTAGCGTAACAAGCGTTGTTGTCCATGCCATGATATATCAACGCTCGACGTTTGATTCAAAGATTTCGAATGACAGCAAAATCGTTACTATCGAATATACGCACCTGAATTTGGGGATTGCCCCTAAATTCTAATACTATCGGCTGTGCTTCAGCTAAAATGAATTTCGTCTCTGCACAGACACTCGTAGAGCGCAGCCATCAAGTGAGCTCGCACTGCGTCTGCCTCTCTGTAGTTGCACCTGGCATCGGCAGAGGCGGACTATTCCCGAACATCAAAGGCGCTGCGAGCGCAATCCGCCAGCGTCGCGCTTCGTCCGAGTATTTATACGGCCCGTGCTGGTGCCTGGAGAGGCGGGCACGCAGCCCGTGCCCGAACAATGGCGCGCCACGCGGTCCGGGCTGCCACATTATGCGTGCCGGCAGCTCCGTGCGCACGCATGCCGCGCGGTGCGCGTCGCAGGTTGCGTCTGCTAGGCGCCAGGCGCCGGCGCGGTAACGAGGTACCACCCCCGTCACTAACCGCACACACAAATCACCTGCCACAAAGAGGGTATTAACTCCACCTCTTTCTTGCGCGTTTACCAGGGATGCTGGATTGCTCGCCATGAAAACTGCAACACCGCTATGGATAGAAACTAAGAATTTTTAACATGTTGCAGCCCTGTCGCAACTGTGATAACTTAATATGTCTAAAATCCGCCTCAGTTGCGATGCCTTATTCTGGTATTTATTAGTTTATTTTATGAAACTTCCTTGCAGATTAAAACTGTGTGCCGGACCGAGACTCGAACTCGGGACCTTTGCCTTTCGCGGGCAAGTGCTCTACCAACTGAGCTACCCAAGGACGACTCACGCCCCGTCCTCACAGCTTTACTTCTGCAGTACCTCGTCTCCTACCTTCCAAACTTAACAGAAGCTCTCCTGCTGTGAGGACGGGGCGTGAGTCGTGCTTGGGTAGCTCAGTTGGTAGAGCACTTGCCCGCGAAAGGCAAAGGTCCCGAGTTCGAGTCTCGGTCCGGCACACAGTTTTAATCTGCCAGGAAGTTTCATATCAGCGCACCCTCCACTGCAGAGTGAAAATCTCATTCAGGAAACATCCCCCAGGCTGTGGCTAAGCCATGTCTCCGCAATAGCCTTTCTTTCAGGAGTGCTAGTTCTGCAAGGTTCGCAGGAGACCTTCTGTTAAGTTTGGAAGGTAGGAGACGAGGTACTGGCGGAAGTAAAGCTGTGGGGACGGGGCGTCAGTCGTGGTTGGATAGCTCAGTTGGTAGAGCACTTGCTCGCGAAAGGCAAAGGTCCTGAGTTCGAGTCTCGGTCCGGCACACAGTTTTAATCTGCCAGTAAGTTTCATATCAGCGCACACTCCGCTGCAGAGTGAAAATCTCATTCTGGAGTTTATTTTATGATTCTGAAGAAGGCTAGATAACTCTACCTGAACCTGGGTAAAGACCAGTAACATTTCGTAATTGAGGTGGATTTTTGACATATTAAGGATAGAAACTACTGAAATTGTTCTTACTGTGCATGTGCAACGGAGCGTATAACAACACTAAACTCGTCTTGCTCAACAGACCGTAGCAAGTCTTTTCATAGGTCGCCACTTCGGTGAGGTGTGAGTAGTAACCTACCCGAGTAATGCTACTGCAGAAAGGGGACCTACGGTTTGGCTTGGAATCCGAACCATCGGCGTTTCTTGTCGAATCTTCACATCATTTAAGGTGAATTGCATGATTGGACCACTGTTTTTTCCATGCACGCACCTCAGCGTTGGAGCACCAGACCCGACATGCAGTGGAGTGGGAAGAATAGATGAATGAAGTATTAGGTGGTTTGGGAGAATACATGGAGCGAAATTTAGTGCACAGAGTTACAACCTCTGCCAGAAACTACGACTGTAAACCGGGCGGGCACCGTGTCAAAGTGAGCCTGGATGCCCGATGCGGGTATGTCATTCTATGCCGAATTTCATAAATCGTAGTCACTGCTTAGTGGTGGCGTAACAGTCTCTCGGCGACATATGACTACCCACTTTCAGTGGATGGGATATATGCATACAGTGCTGGCCAGGGCAATAGTCGAACACCCTCTGTGTCCAGAACAACATGAACAATATGCACTTGCGTTTTCTTGTTGAAAAGCAATTTCAAAAAGATTACGAACACAGTGCACAACCAGATAACTTAACACGCCAGAAGCTAACGCCTGCTCTACGAATTGTCTCTAAAATGAACTAGAGTTACACTTGTTGTGTACCCAGCAACACCCTATATTTCTAATCAAGTTGCTGGGCCCATACTATGATGAAAAGTGATGTTCGGTGACCTTACTTCCCCTCGGAGTCTCCACATAAAAATACATCCATCATGATGCTGTACAGTGAGTAGGGGCTCTTCTCAAAAGACGACGTGGTGGCACTCCTGAGCCCAGTGTTTCGTTGAACGCACCACTATTGGCTCACATGTCTGCAGCCACTTCAAGAGAACCCGCAAAATTTGTCTCCTTTCTGACAGTCTGAGCTGCACCAAACATTGTCGAACAGTCCATGTGGATACTTCTCTTGCTGTAAACGAGCTTATTTCCTGACGCAAGGTAGGTGATGTGACTCTACAGTCCTACACAGGATAGTGAGAAGTATGACCGACCACTCGGGCGCTATTCTAAATCCATCAAATCTGTGTTCTCATGACAGACGTGTGATTCCAACAAACGCAGATAGCAATATCTTGGAACCATAAACTGGAGCCTCATTGGGCAAGAATCTTGCTGCTGTAGAATTCTGACACAGCTCATAGACGTTTCTCATTGCTACACGACGTATCACACGATCTTCTAGAAAAGAATCAATATTAAAACGCTATTTATGGGTGAGAAATTTGCTGTGTAATCTTTCCTTATTCGGAGCGTCCCAGAAATGTAGCAACAAAGTTTGAGGGGTTATAGAGATTGTCTTGAGGAACAAATCAGTATCTTCTGGTAAACCTTGCGGGATGTAAGGTCGTGGTCCATGAAACTCTTCAGCTCCTAACGTTTCGTCCAGTGCTTCGCTGGACATCTTCAGAGGGGTGTTTCTCCTCCGGTGAGTCTTGCCGACTGACGGGTCGGATGTCTGAGAGCGACTTATGTATCGTAGAAAGTGGGCGTGACCAGAGTTACACGTGATATGCAGAGATAACCTTTGTCAGAGATAAAACTTAACTATCGATCGTAATCTTGTCACGGATAAAACTGTCTAGCAGTTCTGTAGTGCTACTGTCCAAATATCACTAAGTTTCATGGTCTCTTCTTTCCGATTAAAATTATCCCTATGTTTATATATTTCAATTGCTTCTCTACAAAGCCGTGGGTAATAGTTCGTCGTCGTAGATAAAATTTTTGTTTCGGAAAACTTCACTTGATGATTTCCTGGCTGAAAAGCGTGTTCTGCTACAGCCGATTTATCTGTTTTTCCTAATCGGCAAATACTTCTGTGTTCTTTTAACCGTGTATTTACGCTTCTTTTTGTTGTTCCAACATAAACTTTACCACATGTACACGGAATTTTATATACGCCACTGGCTGATAGAGGAGCGCGTTTATCTTTTACAGACCGAAGAACGTGACAAATTTTCTTCGTTGGTCTAAAAACAGGTCTAATATCATGTTTACTTAAAATCTTTCCAATCTGATCCGTTAAGTAAACATGATATTAGACCTGTTTTTAGACCAACGAAGAAAATTTGTCACGTTCTTCGGTCTGTAAAAGATAAACGCGCTCCTCTATCAGCCAGTGGCGTATATAAAATTCCGTGTACATGTGGTAAAGTTTATGTTGGAACAACAAAAAGAAGCGTAAATATACGGTTAAAAGAACACAGAAGTCTTTGCCGATTAGGAAAAACAGATAAATCGGCTGTAGCAGAACACGCTTTTCAGCCAGGAAATCATCAAGTGAAGTTTTCCGAAACAAAAATTTTATCTACGACGACGAACTATTACCCACGGCTTTGTAGAGAAGCAATTGAAATATATAAACATAGGGATAATTTTAATCGGAAAGAAGAGACCATGAAACTTAGTGATATTTGGACAGTAGCACTACAGAACTGCTAGACAGTTTTATCCGTGACAAGATTACGATCGATAGTTAAGTTTTATCTCTGACAAAGGTTATCTCTGCATATCACGTGTAACTCTGGTCACGCCCACTTTCTACGATACATAAGTCGCTCTCAGACATCCGACCCGTCAGTCGGCAAGACTCACCGGAGGAGAAACACCCCTCTGAAGATGTCCAGCGAAGCACTGGACGAAACGTTAGGAGCTGAAGAGTTTCATGGACCACGACCTTACATCCCGCAAGGTCTACCAGAAGATATGTCATCCGGTCGTGAAAGCCTCCATACTATGAACAAATCAGTACCAGGAACCCACGTCTGGAAACATCATCCAACGACGCTACGGAGTGTCGAAGTTACAGGCGCTGGCAAACGTGACTTGGTACACTGACAGACCATACATGCAACGTCTCGTAACGTTATTTGATATTCAAAGATAGCGATCGATTGCTACGGTCACCAGAGGACGAGATGGAGCCAACTGCTGTGCAGAAGGGCCTTGTCTCCTATGAATACAATGCTGTATTGCTTCAGTGGATGACGATTTCAGACATGGGTTTTCCAGAATACAGAAGAAAAATAAACAGCGAGGCAACAGAGCATCATATTCAAAGGAGACACGCTCTTTCTACTGAGCAGCCGTTTCCATCTTCTCCATGACTATAGTGGCAGTCAGTCATTGTCACTGAATAACAATCAACATTACGAGATATTACACCTGCAGTGCATGAGCGTACAGAGTCACTTTTGCTGTCGAATGGGAGGCCTAGTCACAGGCGCCAGCGGCTATAAATTCGGCGTTCTGTAACGTCGTATAAAGTTTCCAAACGTGGATTCCTATCCCTCATTTGTTTCTTAAGGCACTGTCTACAGCCCTTAGAAGTTTGGCATAACATTTGTGGGACACCCAGTATACAGAATGTGGGTGGTGTTACTTTTATTTAGCATGTGCAGTTAGGCTGAAATGCAGATTCAAGTATGTAAAACATTTGCAAAAACAGACATAATGTCTTATGGGATAACAGCAATCAGTGATTTTATAATGTTACTTTAAATCCGTCTTGATTGCAAATTTTTTATTATTCATATGACCGGTTTCGGTTCATTCAGAACCATCTTCAGATCTGATATTTAAGTTACAGGAGTAACCCGTAGCATGTGAAAGTTGCTCAATTGGACGGGTTACTCCTGTAACTTAAATATCAGATCTGAAGATGGTTCTGAATGAACCGAAACCGGTCATATGAATAATAAAAAATTTGCAATCAAGACGGATTTAAAGTAACATTATGTAAAACACTTCATGCAGTTTTAACATTCGTTGCATGTCGCCTTTATGGTGCCACAATTTTAATGGTTGGCAGTGTACTTATTGAGACAGCAGATTCTTGATATTGCAGGGAATCTTCGGGCAAATTTTCGCTTCCTTAATGAAACAGAATGTAAGTTTCTGGTAATCACCACAAAAATGGAACATTCCACCAATTGCACTGGACGACCGAGCACTTCGAAATTCCTGCTACTAAGCTACTTGCTTCCTGCAACTCTCACCTTTTTTTCGTCACCATTGTTCTGATTGGTTTGGTGCAGCCCACCAAAACTTCCGCTCCTATGGAAACCTAATTTGCACTTGGATATGCCTTAAGCTGCATATCTCCCTGTAACAAGCTATGTAAGTCAGACAGTGTACTTATTGAGACAGCAGATTCTTGATATTGCAGGAAATCTTCGCGCAAATTTTCGCTTCCTTAATTAAACAGTATTTAAGCTGCTGGCTGGTAATCACCACAAAAATGGAACATTCCAACAACTGCACTGGAGGAACGAGCACTTCGAAATTCCTGCTACTAAGCTACTTGCTTCCTGCAACTCTCACCTTTTTTCGTCACCATTGTTCTGATTGGTTTGGCGCAGCCTGCCACGACGTCCGCTCCTATGGCAACCTAATTTGCACTTGGATATGCCGAAAGTTGCATATCTCACTGTAACAAACTATGTAATATCGCTGGCTACGATAAAGACAAGAGCAAACAACATCGAATAGCATCACACCTAGTAAAACTCTGTTGTGTTGATGACAACATTTCCTTGCATTATCATATGTCGTATGTTTTATTATCTCAGGGCGCCGTAGTGGTTCCATGTGGAATTACAGATTGTCCAAGAGCGCTCCCCGAAACGGCATGTGCAGATGAAGGCTGCGATACGGACTGCGCTGGCTATGGCGGCAGCCACTGGCGAAGACAAAGCGACCGAGGAACCCTCCACTCAGACTCTGTCTGCTTGGAGAGCTAACCAGGTTACAGATTGCTATCTGCAATTCTTGACTGTCTTAGGAGGGCGTGGGGAAGTGTTCCGCAACCCATCCTCGCTCTGTCACACAATCATTCACTAGAAATATCTTACCAGTCTATCTGGCGCCAGTTCGTACGATTAACTCATGTTTTCAAAGTAAGGCAGGCACGATTCGCTAACGTTTCCTTTTCATTCGCTGGTCTGACATTAACATGGGTCAGTAGTAAAGTCCCCTTATGGCCATCTAGATTTAGGTTTGCCGTGAATTTACTTATAAAGAAGGGTTTCTTAGGAAAAACTATGGAGAATTTCCCGCTCCATCTTTGTCCGATTCGCCTCTAATAATCCTAATCTTTCATGTCATTACTCAAAACGCAGGTCAGTATTGTTGTTGTCAATATGTTGCTTACTTATTTAATTGTTGCTGTTTCCTCAAAATATCATCCTCTATGGAAGCCGCTTAATACTCAAAGCGGTTTCATGTAGCTCTCCACTGTTGTATTAATTACTGTCATAAAGTTGTTTTCGTAACACAATATATTTAGTGATACTCAATACTTACAACCAAATTTGATGAGATGTGTACAAATCCACTGTCAACTAAACCGAGCGAGGTGGCGCAGTGGTTAGCTCACTGGACTCGCATTCGCGAGGACGACGGTTCAATCCCGTCTCCGGCCATCCTGATTTAGGTTTTCCGTGATTTCCCTAAATCGTTTCAGGCAAATGCCGGGATGGTTCCTTTGAAAGGGCACGGCCGATTTCCTTCCCAATCCTTCCCTAACCCGAGCTTGCGCTCCGTCTCTAATGACCTCGTTGTCGACGGGACGTTAAACACTAACCACCACCACCACCACTGTCAACTAACTAAAGGGAGTACGTACTGGAATTTCTTTCTATTCTAAACAAGTTCAACGTTTAATGACGGTCTCGGAAAACTTACAGTTTTGTCAGTCCTTGCTGTTTATCTCAAGTGACTGTTTGATGAGAAAGACAGGCCGCGGCGCGTACGTCACGAAGGTAGGCTCGCTCGCTCGCTCAGCTCAGCAGAAAAATTCGTTTCTAGACCAGTTAACTCGCAGCTGGGCGTGTACGTACTAACGAGAATTGCATCTTCTTGTGAAATCTGCTCTTATGAAATCTTATTGATTAACAGTATTACATAAAAATTTAATTTGACATCAATACTCGATTTAAATGGTGTAACGGCTTGTATGTTCAAAAAAAATGTTCAAATGTGTGTGAAATCTTACGGGACTTAACTGCTAAGGTCATCAGTCCCTAAGCTTACACACTACTTAACCTATATTATCCTAAGGACAAACACACACACCCATGCCTGAGGGAGGACTCGAACCTCCGCCGGGACCAGCCGCACACTCCATGACTGCAGCGCCTTAGACCGCTTGGCATGTTTGTAGCATTCTCTCTTCTGATTAGCAGAAGGAGAGGTGCCTTATGCATCTGATAATCATTTTGGCGTGATTTTAATTTTATTGTACGCCAGTACAACCGTAACAAATTATAAGTACGCCTATGGACTTCCAATCATTGGAGGACTGAAACAGTAAGACTCTATAATAGCGGATTCCAGCAGAAGATGCAATTCTTGTTTGTAAGTACACATCTAGTTACGGGTTATCAGGTGTAGAAACGTAGTTTGCCTGCTGAGTTGAGCGAGCGAGCGCAGGCCTACCTTCGTGGCGTACGCGCCGCGGCCTGTCTTTCTCGTAGATCTCGTTCAACACTTTTTATCTACGTTTCCGACTCCTCGCGTCTTATATTAAATTACTCGTCTCAGCGTTATCTTGGTCGTTTTGTGGGGTCGGAGGGTTTAAACATGAATAACAATCATAATGTACAGGAGTAACTGCAATTATGTTCTGCCTCAGAGGACATCTATTCGTTCTAGACATACTTCGCGTTTCGGGACGATACTGCGTTGTCGGTTCAGAATTTTACTCAGAAGGTATAAGTTGCCAGTGGATTTATAAGATTCACATATCCAGTGAAACCACAGTAGCAGCTGACTAACAATGGGCGAGAAGATAAAGGCGAATGGAGTCGTTTGTCCTTTTTCCTAGGAAAGTAGTTAGCATCCCGCTCCTCGGATAATGGAAACAGTGTATGAGGTAGAACATTTGGCGGAAATAACATTATATTATTACACAATCGTATGTAACGTGTAGAGTGGCACACGTGGAGAATTATTCGTATAGCAACGAGGCATGGTGATGTTCTTTAAACGCTTGGGGGATGTGCATCAAGCAGTAACGCACTCGTAAAAGTACTTTTGTCTACGCTAACTGCTTTTAGAAATTATGGCGACATCAGTTGAGGCAATGTGATGCTGGTGTGATCTCGTCAAGCCTTCCAGGGTCAGCTGTTAACGGAGTCGTGAAGAATTTAAAACTCGTAACACCGACCATGAGCGTTTTAGCGTCGGACAACACAGAGTGTTGGGGAACAAACACCAGAGATAAGGGAACTAGCACCTGAGATAAGGGCCCGACAGCTGAGTGACGCAGCGCCGGACTTAGCGGCTATCCACTTTTCCCCAGCTGCTAGATAAGTCATGAGCTCTGAACAGTACAGGCGACAGCAATTTGCAATACTCTGTGTGTCACATAAGTGGTCGATACGTGAATAAGAATACTGCATGAGGAGAAAGAAGAACGATGAGCGAAACACATAGGAAGATGTGCCATGCACACCAACCCGTGGGACATTGTGTGTTTAGTGGAGGTATCTAATGTGAACGGGGATAAGGACCTGCAGTAAGTCCTAACTAAATAATATTTGTTACTGTAAGTTATACGTCATGAGCTGACCGCAGTCTAATTAAAAAGAATTGCACAAGACGCGTTTCGCTTTTATTTACAAAGCATCTTCCGTGGTCATTGGTGTTTCTTTACATAATCTGCTCCTTCCCTTCTTGCTAGCAGTGGTTGGTGTCGACAGGCTTCATTTAACACCAGCCACTGCTAGCAAGAAGGAAAGGAGAAACACCACTAACCAAGGAAGATGCTTTGTAAATAAAAGCGAAACGCGTCTGGTATATTTCTTTTTAATTAGATTGCTGTCAGCTCAAGATGGATAACCTATAGCATCAGATGTTAACAGCTGCTGCGGAAGATGGACACGCAAACAAACATAAATAATATTTCCTTGACGTAATTGGGGAATATGTCTTGCCGGCCGGTGTGGCCGTGCGGTTAAAGGTGCTTTAGTCTGGAACCGCGTGACCGCTACGGTCGCAGGTTCGAATCCTGCCTCGGGCATGGATGTGTGTGATGTTCTTAGGTTAGTTAGGTTTAAGTCGTTCTAAGTTCTAGGGGACTTATGACCACAGATGTTGAGTCCCGTAGTGCCCAGAGCCAATCGAGGAATCGAATATGTCTTGTCTACTTTTCTTCTGTGTGAACGTAATCCGTAGTTTCCCACTCACTTCTATCTGTATATTCGGACTAATCTCAGGAATTGCTGTAGGGATTTTGATCTGGTTCTGTCTGATAGATTGCCAACGGCCTTGTCGCAGTGGTAACACCGGTTCCCGTCACATCACCGGTTAAGCGATGTCGGGCTGGGATAGTAGTTGGATGGGTGACCATCCGGGCTGTCCATCGCTGTTGGCAAGCGGGGTGCACTCAGCCCTTGTGAGGCAAACTGAAGAGCTTCTTGACTGAGAAGTAGCGGCTCCGGCCTCGGAAACTGACATACGGCCGGGAGAGCGGTGTGATGACCATTTGCCCCTCCATATCCGCATACAGCGACGCCTGTCGGCTGAGGATGACACGGCTGCCGGTCGGTACCGTTGGACCTTCCAAGGCCTGTTTAGTTTAGTTTAGTTCTTTTAGTTTTGACTGATAGATTCACGAGGAAGGTTCGTGTGTATAACTCATAAGTGTGTCGTAGAAACTGGCTGAACTATGTTGAATTTAAGTCCGCTATTGTAAAAATGATGGCATTGGCATCTAGCGGTGCAGCCGCCACAGTTCCAGGCAGCAGCGAAGCATGAGCGGAATCAGAGTTGTGTCTGGTGGTCTAGAGCACGTCGGGCGGATGGGTCATGGGTAGGCGGGGAGGGTGGTTGCCCGCTGAGGCGCAGTGCCTTTCATGCAGGGAAGTGGCCTGTGCTGCTTCAATCGTTTAATTTACTAAATGTGATAATGTTTGGTTACCTAACGTTGTTCCCTGGTGGTTAGTCATAACTCTACATAGCGTCTTGTAAACAGAATTACCGCTACACCAGACAAGTTGTCCGTCCATAGAGAATCCTACCTGTTAAAAGCAGGGGTGGGCCGCTAGTTTATCTACAAATTTAAAAGCTCTTCCTGGATATTTCAGACAGCCTGGAGATGAGCTATTTGTTGTTCTTCCCCTCGGTCATTAGTACGTAAACTAGTATCTTCGCCAAGGCTTTCCAATGAACTGAAATATGTCTCTTACATATCACCTGCCACAATTTGAAATCCTGATGAATTTTGTTTCAGATTGTGTTGTCCATCTTGTGTATTGTGACAAGAAATTTAGAAATTATGCATGGTGTAGAAAAACCGTTATGTTTCAAGCATTTCTTTGCTGATGACCTACATTGTAATGATTTTGTATCATTACAGCGAGTCAGTAACTATTTTCAATTAACATAATATACGTACGTGAAATGCTAAACTATAAAATAACAAAGAAAAAACTTGAAAATAAACCATAAAATAACAATGCAATGCATAAAATAAAATAAATCAAATGAATAATTAGAACAATAATTAACGTAGAGATATTTTAATCATGTTTGCTAAAAATTCTCGAACAACACACTTTGTGCAGCTTATTTTCCAAAAACGATATTTCAGGAGCTAGCTTTAGTATGTATGGATGAATGTGGTGTGGTGTGCAAGCTTCTTTAATTTATGTCGTAACAAAAGATTTTATTTTTCGAAATTCATTAATTTCAATGGGCTATTTTGTAAGAATTCAAATTGTTACAAAAACTGATTACAGTTTTCAAGAAAGTTAATTATAGGTAAACTTTTACATGAAACACATTTTTTATATGCCATGGCTACAAGGATATTCCGTCTAAACTTAATATGTCATATTACTTTTCGTGGTGTGTTTTACTCCTTAAAAGTGAAATTGGGCAAAAACTAAAAAGTGCTTATTGCATTATTATGACCACTCTACACACTCGCCAAGTTTCACCAAGATAGTTTATTTACTCCTGGAAATCTACCCTAGTTAATATCTTAGCTACGGATAATAACATACGCAAAGTGTCATTTCACCACTGCTTGATTCCAGCAAGGAGTGTGATGCAATCAATTTTCAGATGCTATTTTTAAAATTTATGTAGCTGAGTTTATCAGTCACTCAAATAATTTAACTTATACGTAAGGAACATATATTAGTGCGTCATCTGTAGGTAGAATTTATCGCGGATAGAAGAGATCCGTGAAGTCCGCCGTGAAAGACGGAAGGAAGAGTAAGGTTTGCAGTGGAGGACGATGTCATTAGAGATGGAGGATGGGTTCAAATGGCTCTGAGCACTATCGACTTAACTTGTGAGGTCATCAGTCGCCTAGACCTTAGCACTAATTAATCCTAACTAACCTAAAAAATGGTTCAAATGGCTCTGAGCACTATGGGACTTAATATCTGTGCTCATCAGTCCCCTAGAATTTAGAACTACTTAAACCTAACTTACCTAAGGACATCACACACATCCATGCTCGAGGCAGGATTCGAACCTGCGACCGTAGCGGTCGCTCGGTTCCAGACTGTAGCGCCTAGAACCGCACGGCCACTCCGGCCGGCGAAGCACTTGATATCGTATGTCTCGAATGTCGTTCGTAATTGTGATCACTACTTCAAGTAACACAACTGATAGCCTCTTATCGCCTCTTTATGACCAACCTCCGAAATCACTTGACATAGATCCTCCCGCCGGCCAGAGTCTGGAACTGCGTGACCGCTATGGTCGCAGGTTCGAATCGACTGTAGCGCCTAGAACCGCACGGCCACTCCGGCCGGCGAAGCACTTGATATCGTATGTCTCGAATGTCGTTCGTAATTGTGATCACTACTTCAAGTAACACCACTGATAGCCTCTTATCGCCTCTTTATGACCAACCTCCGAAATCACTTGACATAGATCCTCCCGCCGGCCAGAGTCTGGAACTGCGTGACCGCTATGGTCGCAGGTTCGAATCGACTGTAGCGCCTAGAACCGCACGGCCACTCCGGCCGGCGAAGCACTTGATATCGTATGTCTCGAATGTCGTTCGTAATTGTGATCACTACTTCAAGTAACACCACTGATAGCCTCTTATCGCCTCTTTATGACCAACCTCCGAAATCACTTGACATAGATCCTCCCGCCGGCCAGAGTCTGGAACTGCGTGACCGCTATGGTCGCAGGTTCGAATCCTGCCTCGGGCATGGATGTGTGTGATGCCCTTAGGTTAGTTAGGTTTAATTAGTTCTAAGTTCTAGGCAACTGATGACCTCAGAAGTTAAGTCGCATAGTGCTCAGAGCCATTTGAACCATCAAGTGCTTCACACTGCTCTTGTGTAGACTGTAGATTTTTGGATAAGTAAGGGAGGACGAGCGCTGTTCAGTTCGTCTCCTTGCAGCCGTGAACGCATCTAGGAGCGAGGACGTTTGCTGGTTTATGAGAATTTCTGCTGCGGCGTCTGGGCTGCCCGTACGCGGGGACAGCACTGCAGCAGACGCCGTTTCCGCCGCAGTGTGGAGTCACACACGCCGCGTGCAAACAAACGTCCGTAGGGCCGCGGCCAGCGGAGACGCATTTACAAATTAAAAGTGGGCGCCGCCAACAGAGGCAGACGTTAACTGGGATAATTTAGTGCGGCCGGCTCTCAATTCCGCTGCATTAACATAATTAGAGGAGTCCCCCTTTTTTATCCGCCTCGGCGCTGCGACGCGGGCGAACGCCGCGTCGCTGGCGAGCGCAAAAATTGACCCTGCCGCGCTGCCCGCAGCTGGGAGAGTCCGTCAAGATAACAGGTGCTGTTATGGGCCACGTTTATCGCCGTTTGCAGCGCTATCGTAAAGCACCGTGCAGCTATTACTCACTAACACACCGAGCTCTTTTGTGCATTCTTTTACGTTAACGTTCCAACGAAAGGAAGTCAGCGGTGTGTGGGGGGGGGGGGGGGGGGGGGCTGTGGGGAACGAATGTGCTACAGAGTCGACCAGGTGATTACCTTCACTCATTGTTTGGTGGTTGGAGGGGGGGAGAGGATAACAAAGTATGGAAATTTGTGGTACGTTCCTATGGGTCCAAACTGCTGAGGTCATCGGTCCCTAGGCTCACACACAACTTAAAGTTACGCTAAGAACAACACACACAGCCATGCCCGATGGAGGACTCGAACCTCCAATGAGGGAAGCCGCGCGTTCCGTGGCAAGACGCCCAAGACCACGTGGCTACCCCGCGCGGCAGAGGACAAAAAAAGTATTTCGCATTCAGAGTTGCAAATGTAAGAACGATGCAATATACAAGCTGCGACATCGTCCCGAAAAAACGCAGTGACCCGTATATGTAATAAGTTTCCTTTAATTAACGTCTATGGTCACAATCTTTTCTGTTTAACAGATTACCGGTTTCGGTCTTTAATGACCATCATCAGATCTGTCTCATAAAATCAAAGCCCCAATGCCACTGTGGCTGCAGTGAATTAGGACTTTGATTTTATGAGACAGATCTGATGATGGTCATTAAAGACCGAAACCGGTAATCGGTTAAACAGAAAAGATTGTGACCATAGACTTTAATTAAAGGAAACTGATGCAATATACGACAGCGTGAGGAAAAGCAATAGCTCTGAATTTTTTATGTGAAAATTTTTAAATTTTTTTTGACTAAAACTAACATTACTAACATTCTTCATCTTTATTCTTCATGTCTATGTCAGCATGTCGACGAACTCATTTCTCCAATAGTCCACTTTCTTAATACAGACTAGGGCTGTTGATATATTGATATTTTCCCAAAACATATCTTTGTAAATGGCGACATTTCTCGACCCCGTCGGAGGTTCGAGTCCTCCCTCAGGCATGCGTGTGTGTGTTGTCCATAGCGTAAGTTAGATGAAGTAGTGTGTAGGCTTAGAGACCGATGACCTCAGCAGTTTGGTACCATAAGATGGTTCAAATGGCTCTAATCACTATGGGACTTAACATCTGAGGTCATCAGTCCTCTAGTCTTAGAACTACTTAAACCTAACTAACCTAAGGACATCACGCACATCCATGCCGAAGCAGGATTCGAACCTGCTAACGTAGCAGCCGCGCGCAGTTCTGGCCAGAAGCGCCTAGAACCGCTCGGCCGCCGCTACCGGCATGGTCCCATAAGACCTTACCACAAATTTCCAAATTTCTTTTCATGATATATCAATATCGAAATGGCAGTTTCGAGTGCTGATATTTTATTTCATATTACATTTTTTGCCATTTTTGGTAAATATTTGAAATTGTAGTAGAACGTAATTTTACTTTCTCTGTGTGAAGGGTTGTTACTATTGTTTGAGCTTTCATCCCATCCAGTCTTTCTCTTTGACTATGTGAAGCAAGTATGGGTGGCACAAAGAAGAAGTCCGATTGAACAAGGGGGAGATAGTGGGTCTGGGGGAGTGAGGGGGGCGCTGTGGGTGGAATAACCAGATTTCCGATGTGAAGATATAGCACAACGGATGCGTTAAAGAAGAACTACTATGCTGTCTCTTCATATCGGCGTTCTTCAAAACCAACTGTTGAAATTGATGAAAGAAATCTAAATGACAAGACTGCTTTTTGCGGTGGGTGGGGACGTGTGACGGGAAATGTTGACGTAATCGGCGCTATGTGCTACTAACGGAAAATGCGAAGTTGGACTTCACCATGAAATTTTGGCAGCCGGCCGCGGTGGCCGTGCGGTTCTAGGCGCTCCAGTCCGGAGCCGCGTTGCTGCTACGGTCGCAGGTTCGAATCCTGCCTCGGGCATGGGTGTGTGTGATGTCCTTAGCTTAGTTAGGTTTAAGTAGTTCTAAGTTCTAGGGGACTGATGACCACAGCAGTTGAGTCCCATAGTGCTCAGAGCCACTTGAACCATTTTTTTGAAATTTTGGCACTGCAACTGCTAGGACGCTAGTGATTGCAGAAATGATAAAACAGGGAAGTCGACATGAAGTGTTCTGGACGAATCCGATATGTGACGAAACCGAACGACGGACCCATCGGCCACCTTTTATTGTAGCACTTATGCAGTTACCACTGTTTGGAAAGTGGTCATCGCCAGGCGTGAACATGCAAGTTTTTCCTTTCAATTCTTGCTCGAGGGTTGTTAAACAGGCTCGTTGATGTACAGAATATCTAATAATAAATCAATACCTAAATATACAGTTCTAAAGCCGGCCGTATATTTACAACGTGCAGCTGATATTTTTATTGTCCGCTACGTCGATATATCGATGTCCTTTAATGATATTTTATAAAATATCGATGTATCTGATCCCGCCATTTTTAAAAATATCAACAGTCCTAATACGGACAGTGTAGAATGTTTGACGGAGCCACAGCCTTACCTCTGCTTGCGCCGCTTCATTACGCTCAAAGTGAACTTCTCGAAGGAGTTCTGTTAAATTTTGGAAATAGATGTAAATCGAAAGAGGCCAATTCGCAACTGTATTGAGGAAGATCGATGACAGCGAGGCGAGTTGCAAATGTTGCAGCGCCCGTAAGACGTCTGGCATTTTCATGCTGAGGGAGAGGGTGGTCCATATGTGGACGCTTCCTGTCGGACGAGTCTCGTTTCAAATTGTATCGAGTGGATGGACGTGTACGGATATGGAGACAATCTCACGAATCAATAGACCCTGCATGTCGAGAAGGGGACTGTTCAAGATGGTTGAGGCTCTGTAATGGTGTGGGCCGTGCAGTTGGATTGTCTGATACGTCTAGATACGACTCTGACAGATGACACTTATGCAAGTATCCTGTCCGATCACCTGCATCCATTTACGTCCACTGTGCATTCCGACGGACTTGGGCAATTCAAGCAGAACAATGCAACACCCTCAGGCCACCAAACTCCCCAGACACGGACCAACGTGCTGTTCAGAAGAGATTTCCACCCCTCGTTCTCTTATGGATGTATGGACAACCTTGCAGAATTCATGGTGTCAGTTCCCTCCAGCACTACTTCAGACATTAGTCGAGTCCATTCTACGTCGTGTTGCGGCACTCCTGCGTGACCGTGGGGGCCCTACATGATATTAGGCAGGTGTACCAGTCTCTTTGGCTCTCCAGCGTATCTTTATTTTACTGGAGGAAATGGGCGTTGTTTTTACTCAGTCTTCGTTCTTGTGCAACGCAGCTAGCTTTTTATTCGCACGAAGTAATGGCCGCTATCGACAGGGGATCTCAAGTTGATTCCGTATTTCTAGATTTCCGGAAAGCTTTTGACACCGTTCCTTAAAAGCGACTTCTAATCAAGCTGCGGGCCTATGGGGTATCGTCGCAGTTGTGCGACTAGATTCGTGATTTCCTGTCAGGAAGGCGCAGTTCGTAGTAATAGACGACAAATCATCGAGTAAAACTGAAGTGATATCAGGCGTTCCTCAGGGAAGCGTCCTGGGACCTCTGCTGTTCCTGATCTATATAAATGACCTCGGTGACAATCTGAGCAGTTCTCTTAGGTTGTTCGCAGATGATGCTGTAATCTACCGTCTAGTAAGGTTATCCGAAGACCAGTATCAGTTGCAAAGCGATTTATAAAAGATTGCTGTATAGTGCGGCAGGTGGCAGTTGACGCTAAATAACGAAAAGTGTGAGGTGATCCACATGAGTTCCAAAATAAATCCGATGGAATTCGATTACTCGATAAATAGTACAATTCTCAAGGCTGTCAATTGAACTAAGTACCTGGGTGTTAAAACCGAGCGAGGTGGCGCAGTGGTTAGCACACTGAACTCGCATTCGGGAGGACGACGGTTCAATCCCGTCTCCAGCCATTCTGATTTAGGTTTTCCGTGATTTCCCTAAATCGTTTCAGGCAAATGCCGAGATGGTTCCTTTGAAATGACCTCGTTGTCGACGGGACGTTAAACACTACCCACCACCACCACCACCTGGATGTTAAAATTACGAACAACTCCAGTTGGAAAGACCACATAGATAATATTGTGGGGAAGGCGAGCCAAAGGTTGCGTTTCATTGGCAGGACACTTAGAAGATGGAACAAGTTCACTAAAGAGACAGCTCACACTACACTCGTTCGTTCTCTGTTAGAATATTGCTGCGCAGTGTGGGATCCTTACCAGGTGGGATTGACGGAGGACATCGAAAGGCTGCAAAAAAAAGGGCAGCTCGTTTTGTACTATATCGTATTAGGGGAGAGAGTGTGGCAGATATGATACGCGAGTTGGGGTGGAAGTCATTAAAGCAAAGACGTTTTTCGTCGCGGCGAGATCTATTTACGAAATTTCAGTCACCAACTTTCTCTTCCGAACGCGAAAATATTTTGTTGAGTCCAACCTATATAGGTAGGAATGATCATCAAATTAAAATAAGAGAAATCAGAGCTCGAACAGAAAGGTTTAGGTGTTCGTTTTTCCCGCGCACTGTTCGGGAGTGGAATGGTAGAGAGATAGTATGATTGTGGTCCGATGAACCCCCTGCCAAGCACTTAAATGTGAATTGCAGAGTAATCATATAGATGTAGATGTAGATGTAGATGTTTTGGCGTCGCCTGGCTATTACCGGAGATTTTAAACGGGGAAGACTCGGGATTCGCTCCTTTGTGGTATCCTCGTGTTAGCCCGCGGACGCAGTATCGAATATCCAAGGGCAGGACAGGGTGCCGTCGCTGCGGCTGCGGGCAGTGTGGTCGTCCTTGCAAGGAGCTCACACGGCGGCCGGCAGCGCAACCTGGCCCGCTAAAGCCGTCTTCACACGGGATGTGAAAACGCACGTGGACGTACACGTTACGGTGTGGAATTCCACTGCCGCTGCTCTGCGAAGCGTGAAATGAAGACTCTGGTGTGTCATATTTTTGCGTCGTGGAGAGGAACGTTGCAAAGGGGTGCGGCATCATTTTTTACTTCACAAGCAGTACATAGGAGTAGCCATATTGTATGCTTTTTCTTGTTTTCTTTTTTATTACAGAGCACGCGGTATGAATATAAGGTATTTCAAAAGATCAGCAAATTGCGGATCTCTCGAAAACGCATCGGATTAATTCGCTGAATTACAGGTCCATATCACTTACGTCGATTTCCAGTAGGGTTTTGGAACATATACTGTGTTCGAGCATTATGAATTACTTCGAAGGCAACGATTTATTGACACACAGTCAGCACGGATTCAGGAAATATCGTTCTTCCGAAACACAACTAGCTCTTTACGCTCATGAAGTAATGAGTGCTATCGACGGGTGATGTCAAACTAATTCCATATTTTTAGATTTAGGAAGGCTCTCGACACCGTTCCTCACAAGCGTCTTCTAACCAAACTGCGTGCCTATGGAATATCACCTCTGCTGTGCGACTGGATTCGTGATTTCCTGTCAGATACGTCACACTCCGTAGTAATAGACGAAAAGTCATCGAGTAGAACAAAAGTACTATCCGGCGTTCCCCAACAAAGTGTTATTGGCCCTCTATTGTTCCTGATCTAGGTCTATATTAACGACATAGGAGATAATCTGTGTAGCCCTCTTAGATTGTTTGCAGATAAATGCTGTCATTTACCGTCTTGTAAAATCATAAGCGACCAAAACGAATTGCTAAAATGATTAGATAAGTTTTGTATGATATGAAAAGTGGCAATTGACCCCTAATAAAGAAACGTGTGAAGTTATTCACATGAGTAGTAAATCAGCTAAATTTCGATTACGCGATACGTCACACAAATCTGAGGGCCGCAATTCTACTAAATTCATAGGGTCTACAATTACAAATCACCTAAATTGGAACGTTCAAATCGATAATGTTGTGGGTATAGCAAACCAAAGACTGCGATTCATTGGCAGAACACTTAGAAGGTGCAACAGGTCTACTAAAGAGACTGCTTACACCACGCTTGTCCGCCCTATTCTGCAGTACTGCTGTCCAGTGTGGGATTCGCATCAGGTGGGACTGACGGATGACATCGAAAAAGTACAAAGAAGGGCAGCTCGTTTTACCGCGAAATAGGGGAGACAGTGCTACAAACATGATACGTGAACTGGAGTGGCAATCATTAAAACAAAGCAATTTTTCGTTGCGACGGGATCCTCTCATGAAATTTCAATCACCAGTTACCTACTCCGATTGTGAAAATGTTCTGTTGGCATCCACCTACATAGGGAGAAATGATCATCACGATAAAGTGAGAGAAATCAGGGCTCCCACAGAATAATTGTGCTCGTTTTTCCCGTGCGCCGTTCGAGAGTGGAACGGTACAGAGACAGCTTGAAGGTGGTTCATTGATCCCTCTGCCGGACACTTTATTGTGAATAGCACAGTAATCATGTAGATGTGGATGTACTATTTGTCATAAGAACATGACAGGAAACTACATATTGTTAGTTAAAGGCTTCCTGTATTTGATGTTTGCAGCGTGCTGAGAAAGTATACTGTTTCAGTGCTATGGCACAATGATGAGCTATCAAAAGCGGGTCGGTTTGGTACATTCTGTCATAGTGAAATATCAAATAATAACTTTCATAGGTACACCCTTTACCGAGCGAGATGGCGCAGTGGTTAGACATTGGACTCGCATTCGGGAGGACGACGGTTCAATCCCGCGTCCGGCCATCCTGATTTAGGTTTTCCGTGATTTCCCTAAATCACTCCAGGCAAATGCCGGGATGGTTCCTCTGAAAGGGCACGGCCGACTTCCTTCCACATCCTTCCCTAAACCGATGAGACCGATGACCACGCAGTCTGGTCTCCTTGCCCAAAAAACCAACCAACCAACCATAGGTACACCCTTTACAAACTCTGTACCACATGAGGAGGAATCCCTGCTCTGTCGAATCCGAAGCGGACTTAATAGTGCCATGAGCTGTAAAGAGAAAGTAGTAGATTCGCATCCACCTCCTTCAAATGTTTTTTCTGTCGTTCTTTTCTAAAAGATTCTTGGTCTTTGTTATTAATTTGACAGAAGTATTATCTGCAGCAGTCGAAATTATGTATTATAAATTATGTGTGTGCTGCAGTTCTTGTTGCATATGTTGCATGGGGGCTTAATTAAATATGATTGAAATTATAGTTTATTTTTCGTAGCTGTAAGTCCGATTACGCTGTGTCTCGTAATCGGTTGGCCCTGACTAGTATTATTACGCTATCTGACTGCATAGAACAACAACAAAGAATGAAATGAAAATTTTCATTAACACAATTAATTAATTAAGTCCCCAGCAACTATAAAATCTACAAAACCAAGCACAAGTATCACTGTTCTGTATGTGGAAGTATGACTCAACGCACATGTGGCACGGTTCTTCTTCAACAAGACAAGAATTTTTAAATACCAATTTTACTGACGTGATAAAAGAAAATTACAAATACTATAATCGCTTAATGAAAGCAGAATTACACTCTAATACAAGAACACAAGCCAGATGCTTTGTTGACTGAACCTGTAATGATGCATTATTTCAGACACACAAATAATAAAGAACATAGTGGTTTTTACCTTCATATATATTGACGAAATGCACTCTGATCATTACAATATCTTCATTACAATAACATCTGCTATCTCTCCCATCAAATAACTGGATAAAACATGGAACAAGCACTCCTTACTACAACATCTCGACAAGCCTTGCCAACTCGCACATGTCAACACGAACTGTCTTCTACGAGCTCTGCCCACGCACTGACTTCTACGAGCTCTCTCCAAGCACTGTGAAGGCGGCTTAATAATACTCTTTGGCGCAATCTCTGGCGCAGTGGCTCAGTGTAGCCACCTTTCAATGTCAATGTCTGGAATGTTTTCCCAGTGACCAGAGATCTTAATACGACTGTCGATGTATGTCAGAAAGTAAGTACAAGCTACACCCTGGAAGCTTTTGCTCTATGGACCCTTGTGTACCATAAAAAGCAGAGTATAACAGGAGTAAGTGGAGTCATTCTTAGTGCTGAATGAGGAAAGTTTATTAAACAACAGTACATCAGTATTCTCTTCATTTGAAGTATAAAAATTATAGCTGAATAGAATGTTTTTAGGTTGGTTAGTACCTTGAAGTGCAGATTCCAAGAATAGAGTTGCTTTCTCTAGCAAACTACGGTTCGATAGTATTGGTACACTACATAAACGACGTATTCAATGATAGGATTACCTGTAGCACTGGTAGGGAAAGACACATAAAGGAATGTGTAAGTGACAAACTTGGAACCGGCGACTCCTCTAGATTTTTGTTTGTTTGGTTGTTTGTTTCGAGTAATTAGTACCGCACGTCAATCACTGCTAGTCGGTTGCGTATTTTGTACCCTTACAGTATATAAATTGCATTTTATGAAGTTATAACAATAAGTTAGTATGGTAAGTTCTTTATTTTCACTACAACCATCTCTTTTTTATGTCACGAATCAAAAATTTTTAATAAAATCGAAATAAAACACTGACTTGGTCTATAAATAATATTTATTTTTAAGTAACAGACTCGAGGATAAACATATAGAACAAAAATATTCCTTAGGTTATGCAGTTACTCTCACTCAGTTTCCAGACGGTTTACCGCTTTCCTTTTTTAGGAGAATCTAGTAAGACACTGATCGCATATGTAAAGAAAGTGACTGTTATGAGGTAATGCACAGTAGGATGCAACACACCTAACGTTCAGCTAACGCGGGTATGACCTTAACTGACCAAATTAGTTTATATTGAATCAAATGATTTTCGTCGTTGATCTTGCCAAGTGCAGTTTTATTTTAAGTTGACCGAACTGATTCAGCGTGGCTGATGCTGGCATGGCGGCAGAAACTCGCAAGGGGTTGAATTTTAACATTTTACAGACAGAGTTAACATTTGTGTGCCCTGAAAATGTCCTAGGGGGTGGAGGGGGAAGGGGGGGGGGGGGGAACAGATCATAGCGAAAATTTATGAAATTATGTGTTTATTTAAATATGCAGGACATTTGCTTCCCTGAGGGAACTATATCTTTCATAATGATAATGCTGCCTGTCTCTGATGTGTCTGGCGTATCTCAGATAGTCGTCACAAACGCATAATGACATACGTAATATCTTTGCATTATCCCCAGTGTGATGTAGCCATAAAGTGTTACGCAGGATGTTTTCCACCTATCTGAGTATTCTGGTTCCTTTGTTACTTCCCAAGAATGCGAATAACAGCTCAGAGTTATAGTGCAATCAACCAACATGTCTCCCTACGTGTACGACGGTAGGGTAATAAGTTTTTCGCTGTGTAATAAAATAAAAATAAAAATAGCGTAGCCGTAGACTGCCAAACAAACAGCAGAAAAGGGGCTTTCTTAAGAATGTGTTGTCCGTTATTACCACGTGAGCTGTTCACATTAGAGAGAGACCAAAATAAAAATGCAAGACCATTCGTGTGTTGTTAATCTTTAGGGTAAAATGGTCTATTACTACATGATAAGTTATTTTGTTACCTGCGCATACATGTTTGAGATATCCTGCTTCAACTTGCAGCTTCCGTGTCCTGAATTTGTGCAGATGTAATTAGTGCTTTTTTCAGATCCACTCACGACAGAGACCGAGTGAGCTGGTAAGGCACTAGACTCGCATTGGCCCACGGGCAATACTGACTCCGCAAGAACTCGTGACGTCATACCAGTTGCCGTACAATGCGCACGCTCGGCGGGCACCAGGCGAGAAACCAGTACCTCAACGGAAAGATACCGAGTAAATTTCAGCGTTGCTATGTGTTATTGAGAGCGTTAGTGCATTTAAAAGCGCATATACGGCGTATTAAACTGCTCTAAAGTACTAACTCCCTCCTCGCTGGAGATGGTCGCTGCAATTCGTACAACCTGTAGTGTCACGTGCAGTGATGCGCGCTGCAGGGCCCGTTTATCTAGAGCAGTGAGTGACGTCACTACGATAGGCGCCGTGGCCTACGATAAATATGGGCCAAAGTGCACGTGTATGTGATGGTTCAAATGGCTCTGAGCACTATGGGACTCAACTGCTGAGGTCATTAGTCCCCTAGAACTTAGAACTAGTTAAACCTAACTAACCTAAGGACATCACAAACATCCATGCCCGAGGCAGGATTCGAACCTGCGACCGTAGCGGTCTTGCGGTTCCAGACTGCAGCGCCTTTAACCGCACGGCCACTTCGACCGGCCACGTGTATGTGACGTCAGCAGTGTAGTTTCAACAGGCGGCCGACACAAACGCAAGTTTTGTCCAATACTTCGTGAAACTTCTTTGACCAAACTACTCCACTGGAGTTATTACAAGACAGTAAAACCTTTCGTCATACTTGTTCAGGAACGGATGCATAACAGTTAACAACAGCATATGTTGGTGGCATTTTTGGAAAAGAGAGAAATGGAAACGTGGGTGAAACTGCGGGCGGCGAATGGGGAAATTTGAAGTGTTCATCATATTAGCTTCGTGAGCAAGAATGCGAGAACATAAAGAACAACGAAAATTGTTTAAGAATGGGCGAGCAAATATTTCAGCCTGTCCTCATGTTAGTGGCCTCTTTATCTGTATACTTGGTACTCATTTAAGAAATACCGTTTCTTAATTTCATTCATCACAGTCGATGTTTTTTTGGAAAGTTAGCAGGTGTGTCATTCACGATTTAAATCATGAAACACTGACTAGTTACGTACTTTATCATGCTTAATAAGATGTTTTTCAAGGATTTATTCAAATGGTTCAAATGGCTCTGAGCACTATGGGACTTAACATCTTAGGTCATCAGTCCCCTAGAACTTAGAACTACTTAAACATAACTAACCTAAGGACATCACACACATCCATGCCCGAGGCAGGATTCGAACCTGCGACCGTAGCAGTCCCGCGGTTCCGGGCCTAGAACCGCACGGCCACGGCGGCCGGCAAGGATTTATTCTCATTATGAATAGCAAGACTTCAAGAAAAATATAATAATTCCAATCCCAAAGAAAGCAGGTGTTGACAGATGTGCAAATTACCGAACTATCAGTTTAATAAGTCACAGCTGGCAGGGGTAAAATACAGGGAGCGAAAGGCTATTTACAATTTGTACAGAAACCAGATGGCAGCTATAAGAGTCGAGGGGTATGAAAGGGAAGCAGTGGTTGGGAAGGGAGTGAGACAGGGTTGTAGCCTCTCCCCGATGATATTCAATCTGTATATTGAGCAAGCAGTAAAGGAAACAAAAGAAAAAAAAATTCGGAGTAGGTTTTAAAATCCATGGAGGATAATGGAATGTGGTCAAATTAAGTCGGGTGATGCTGAGGGAATTAGATTAGAAAATGAGACACTTAAAGTAGCAAAGGAGTTTTGCTATTTAGGGAGTAAAATAACTGATGATGGTCGAAGTAGAGAGGATATAAAATGTAGACTGGCAATGGCAATGGCAAGGAAAGCGTTTCTGAAGAAGAGAAATTTGTTAACATCGAGTATAGATTTAAGTGTCAGGAAGTCGTTTCTGAAAGTGTTTGTATGGAGTGTAGCCATGTATGGAAGTGAAACATGGACGATAACTAGTTCGGACAAGAAGAGAATAGAAGCTTTCGAAATGTGGTGCTACAGAAGAATGCTGAAGATACGGTGGGTAGATCACGTAACTAATGAGGAGGTATTGAATAGGATTGGGGAGAAGAGAAGTTTGTGGCACAACTTGACTAGAAGAAGAGATCGGTTGGTAGGACATGTTTTGAGGCATCAAGGGATTACAAATTTAGCATTGGAGAGCACCGTGGAGGGTAAAAATCGTAGAGGGAGACCAAGAGATGAGTACACTGAGCAGATTCAGAAGGATGTAGGTTGCGGTAGGTACTGGGAGATGAAGAAGCTTGCACAGGATAGAGTAGCATGGAGAGCTGCATCAAACCAGTCTCAGGACTGAAGACCACAACAACAACAACATGAATAGGTATTTTGTGTGTTGTTTGTATGCTGTTGTTCTGCTTCTCTTGCCCTGCAGCTGTGTTTTAAGTTCAACTGCAATCGGGAAACATCACATATAATTCCTGTGTAAATATTTGTACTTGATCATGAGAATAAATTCTCGCAAAGGATTGTGCAAATTGCTAAAAAAAAATTCTTCAAATCATGAATGCTATTTTTGCTAAAGATGGTCTCAAGGTTGATTTAAGATTTTTGGCAACAGGCGGAAGCCATTCCAACTTTCAATGCAGTACTCGAATCCCACAATATACCATCTTACGTATTATTCCAGAAACGTGTGAACCAATATGTAAAGCACCCAATGAGGAATTTATGAAGGTTATGTAGGGTCACGTGGAGTAGAAATGGTCACATTTATTTCGGTTATATATACAGGGTTATTACAAATGATTGAAGCGATTTCACAGCTCTACAATAACTTTATTATTTGAGATATTTTCACAATGTTTTGCACGCACATACAAAAACTCAAAAAGTTTTTTTAGGCATTCACAAATGTTCGATATGTGCCCCTTTAGTGATTCGGCAGACATCAAGCCGGTAATCAAGTTCCTCCCACATTCAGCGTAGCATGTCCCCATCATTGAGTTCGAAAGCATCATTGATGCGAGATCGCAGTTCTGGCACGTTTCTTGGTAGAGGAGGTTTAAACACTGAATCTTTCACATAACCCCACAGAAAGAAATCGCATGGGGTTAAGTCGGGAGAGCGTGGAGGCCATGACATGAATTGCTGATCATGATCTCCACCACGACCGATCCATCGGTTTTCCAATCTCCTGTTTAAGAAATGCCGAACATCATGATGGAAGTGCGGTGGAGCACCATCGTGTTGAAAGATGAAGTCGGCGCTGTCGGTCTCCAGTTGTGGCATGATCCAATTTTCCAGCATGTCCAGATACACGTGTCCTGTAACGTTTTTTTCGCAGAAGAAAAAGGGGCCGTAAACTTTAAACCGTGAGATTGCACAAAACACGTTAACTTTTGGTGAATTGCGAATTTGCTGCACGAATGCGTGAGGATTCTCTACCGCCCAGATTCGCACATTGTGTCTGTTCACTTCACCATTAAGAAAAAATGTTGCTTCATCACTGAAAACAAGTTTTTCACTGAACGCATCCTCTTCCATGAGCTGTTGCAACCGCGCCGAACATTCAAAGCGTTTGACTTTGTCATCGGGTGTCAGGGCTTGTAGCAATTGCAAACGGTAAGGCTTCTGCTTTAGCCTTTTCCGTAAGATTTTCCAAACCGTCGGCTGTGGTACGTTTAGCTCCCTGCTTGCTTTATTCGTCGACTTCCGCGGGCTACGCGTGAAACTTGCCCGCACGTGTTCAACCGTTTCTTCGCTCACTGCAGGCCGACCCGTTGATTTCCCCTTACAGAGGCATCCAGAAGC
Source organism: Schistocerca americana (assembly GCF_021461395.2). Lineage (NCBI taxonomy): Eukaryota > Metazoa > Arthropoda > Insecta > Orthoptera > Acrididae > Schistocerca > Schistocerca americana. Next base: position 216,894,345 of record NC_060119.1, on the reverse strand, counting down.
TTTAAACTGCGCATACCATCGCCGAATGGAGTTAGCAGTTGGTGGATCTTTGTTGAACTTCGTCCTGAAGTGTCGTTGCAATGTTATGACTGACTGATGTGAGTGCATTTCAAGCATGACATACGCTTTCTCGGCTCCTGTCGCCATTTTGTCTCACTGCGTTCTCGAGCGCTCTGGCGGCAGAAACCTGAAGTGCGGCTTCAGCCGAAGAAAACTTTATGAGTTTTTCTACGTATCTGTAGTGTGTCGTGACCATATGCCAATGAATGGAGCTACAGTGAATTTATGAAATCGCTTCAATCATTTGTAATAGCCCTGTACTTTCAACACACCTGGCTTTTCATACCTCCGTCTCCTTCCACATTCTTTCTTTTTATATGTAAGCTTAACATCCTCCACAGCGCAGCAAATTCGAATGCAGCTGATTTCGACAGCTATTTCTTTGTAAAAGTGCAACCACATATTATGGTTTTTGTAGTCAGCGTGCTTTATGATATGGAGAATTTCACAGTTTTCATACTTTGCAACGATCAGTGCGGTGGTCGCCACGCACCAAATACACGAGTACTTCATATTTTATAGCGTAAATGCAGTAAAGCAAGCGAAGCGAAATATAAACAGCGGCCTCACTCTTAACTTCGATCAAAGATCTTTGCTAAAAGCTTCCCTACTAACACTGTCAAGGAACTAATCAAGGGGCTGTGGGCTTTAGTCAGTATTTACCGTTGGCCATAGACACTACAGTGCTGACGTCACACAGCCGTCATGGCTAGACGCTTAGTGCAGCGTTTCGCCGCGCGGCGGCCATGCTGTATCTTGCGGCAAAATAACCGCAACATTTATGAACGCGTGTACTGTGGTTTCCTAACATGTAGTGCCCCACAGTGTTTTAGCGAAATTTTTTAGCTACCGTAAAATTTTTTCATCAGGAGGAATAACACAGAAAAAAATGTATACATGAGTATTTCCTCGGTTCTCTGGCCGAGGAGCATACAACAACACACTACAATATTCGTAGGTCCTTGTGTTTCATTCTGGGTAGCTTTCTCTTCGCTGGTTATGTTGCTTATTGTCCGACGCTCCAGCATCGATGACACTAAAAATGAGCGCTTAAGGCTCATTGTGGGAGAAAAAGATACAGTTAGCTTTTTGGAGAGCGCATTTTAAGAAGTTTTAATCCTTTCAGAATACTGTAGACCAGCAACTGGCTTCGTGTCACGCATTATTTCTTAAGTTATTTACGTATCGGGTCGATCCTGTACCGTGGGAAGGCTACTATATATTTGCAAGATGGTTCAAATGGCTCTGAACACTATGGGACTCAACATCTTAGGTCATAAGTCCCCTAGAACTTAGAACTACTGAAACCTAACTAACCTAAGGACATCACACACACCCATGCCCGAGGCGGGATTCGAACCTGCGACCGTAGCAGACCCGCGGTTCCGGACTGCAGCGCCAGAACCGCACGGCCACCGCGGCCGGCTATATATTTGCAATTTTCAGTTGTTAGAAGGAAAGTAAAATTTACTTACCCGAGCCATGGTTCCAAGAGATTGTAGGTCTGCAACAGTTCATTACTGAGGAAATCGAATAATTTTTTTAACAGGAAGGTGTGCGTTTCGAGAATGGACTCGTCAGCCCGAAACAGGTAACCACTGCAGCTGAATTTTATATCAGTGCAACTGAGACGGACGAAATACATTTATCCAATAAAGGTAAATGTCCAGTTTATTAATAAAAACATTTTATAACGAGTACACATTGCATTTCTTGACTACCAATTGGTACTCACAATAAATGTAAAATAAACATACCGTAACCCCTTTTGCTTCCTGTCGTAGTAGACTACGGTGGGTCTTTAATTTTTTGATATTTTTCCATGGAGTACCCCCTAGTTTTAATGTTACGAAAATGAGCTGTGCGAAATTTGGACTAACAAGGGGAGGCCGCCAATTGTGAAATTCAGATTCGATTCATACTGCGCATAATAAAAGGTCATGGCCAGAGGTGTAATGTGGCAAAGCATCAAGATGCACTTCACAGCCGTTGTCGAGAAAATCTACAGTTAAAAGAAACTGTTGCGGTAAAATACTCTCTACGATTTATAATTTCCTACAGTGTCGTGGCGCAGAGGTAAGCGTTCGGGTTCGTAATCTGAAGGTCGCCGGATCGAATATATATATATATATATATATATATATATATATATATATATATATATATATATACATACGAATTACAAAAAACAAATACTAAAAAAAAAAAAAGTTGCATGGCGCGAGATTCGATCCGGCCGAATCTCGCGCCCTGCAACCTTCTTTTTTTAGTATTTGCTTTTGTAATATATATATATATATATATATATATATATATATATATATAACAAATACTAGAAAGAAGTTGCATGGCGCGAGATTCGATCCGGCGACCTTCGGATTACGAACCCGAGCGCTTACCGCTGCGCCACGACGCTGTAGGAAATTGTAAATCGTAGAGAGTATTTCACCGCAACGGTTTCTTTTAACTGTCGATTTTCTCGACAACGGCTGAGAAGTGCGTCTTGGTGCTTTGCCACATTACCCCTCTGGCCATGAGCTTTTATTATGCGCAGTATGAATCGAATCTGAATTTCACAATTGGCGGCCTCCCCTTGTAAGTAACATTAGGGAAACGGTGTCTCTCCGCCTCAAAACTATAAAATCCAAAAAAAAAAGAGAAAATTTCCACTTTTATAAAATATTTCTTGCGCGTAAGAATTTGTTTACTTTTGTCTCCGTGACCGCATGCGATGTTATGTCACAGTTTGCACAGGTCTAGTGACATTATAGGTCTGTCGTCCAACTCAGAGAATGCAAGGGAACAGCAAGACGAACCATTCCTTTTCATGAAACCCACTTCCACGTGTAGGTAACAGTTACAGGGAAGTTAATACTGTACCTTCAACTTCAATTCATTTACGGAAGAAATGTTGTTTGTTCGGGTATTACTAGCGTGAAATAACTGGAAGCAAACTCTCATCAGGGCTAATGGTCTTCTTTCACAATTTGTGGGTGTGTGATTTAACTTTGCGTCAAAGTGGGACACTAGCTCCTACCGATACGCCATTACATCAACAACCCTCTCATCCCTCAGCTGCATCTCACAACAACACTGGGTGCACACAGTGCTTCATTATCGATTCTTCGTGTATCCTCGACCTGTGCGAGTGAAATATGTTATGTTTGAGTAAGGAACCATGGACCACTTACATGTTCTCATTGATGGTATTATTAAAGTTTTTACTGCAGTAATAATACTTTAGTTAATTAGCTATTTCTTTAGAGTATTTCTTACAAAATTGTTTTCTAGTTTGTGCACCATTCCCTTTTCTTATTGATACCAAACGGTACACAAATTACGGTTTGGTGCAATGGAATGAAACTGTTGGGGAAGAGGGGGGGGGGGGGGGGGGGGGCAGCGCAAAGGAAAAGTCAATGTGTGGTAAATAAATAATTTTCACTATTTTGGATACGTCTTACTCTGAGGTTTCTGTGATTGTAGCCTTTAGCACCCTATTCTACAAAATTAGGCTTTTCTTTACTTCGTAATTATTGCATCATGTTTGACCTCTAGACAAGGGCGCAGACTTTCTAAAATTTCTGTGGGTGCATATCAATGGCGGAGCTCCCTCATCCTTCAAAGCCATTGTCTCAACTAACAAAACGATAAAACTCCAGATTACGTGAAAACATTCACTGAAATTTTAAACCACAAAGTTCTTATGTAAAAAAAAAACAAAAAAAAAACTGTTGAGGTAGTCTGAAGCATTCAGCTTCCTTGTATCTTGAATTATTCTTTATGACTGCTCAAAATTGGTAAGCAGAAATTTTAAAACAATTGTTAACGTATGTAGTGGGCATATAGTAGCGTGTCACTCGTAAGGAAACGGGAAAGCAGGCCGAAAAGAAGAGATTCCATTCACAGTACAGTGCGACTGTTATTCTGGGGAGTGCCTTTGACTTGGCCAGAGAAACACAAGCAACGGGGGAGTGTGTTACTTCGTTGCCTTTTCACAAAGACATCCGAAACATATGTTTTAGACGTCAGAAATTGTAACTTCCATCTCACTGTTTTAATAGTTCATTACTTTTTGATAAATGCGAGAGAGAAATATTTGTTTTATTTTGTTCTTACCAAACTAAAAATTTGACCGGAGCAACGAACCCACAAGATTATGTATGTGGGTGCACGAGCCCCGGCGCACCCACGTAATAAGCGTGCATGCCTCTAGATCTGAATCACTGACGCAGACATGCCATGCAGGGTCACGTGTAGGATGATCAGAAGTACGGATTAATCCGGCATTTCCTCCTTTTCAGCTCTTTGCCCGGGGTCCAGCCGGATTTTTAGTGTCCGGCTTTTCCGCAGAGTTGAGCGTAATACAGTTAAATTTACAATTCGTCCCGTTCTATTGCTCTTTTCTTAAATACTTTAATTATTGGCACAGCCTTCGTGATAAACACGCACGAAGGCGGTGTTAGTAAAGTGGCACCAGGATCGTCGATGTTATCGTTGATCGATCTATAAGCGAATGAAAATATCGATTGTTTAAAATTTTCGTTTCGTATCTTCGCTTTGTATTGGCTTGGCTTCCTGTAGTGCACGTGTGATTCGTGAGAGTAATTTTTAACCGAGTGAGTTACGTAAAATATTTGGCTGTGCCTAAACGAAAGCGTTCATTTTCTGATGTCCTTCCCTGCAAATATCCAGCTTTCAAGAAAGGGAGAAATGAATTTGAAGCGGAATATAAGATATGTGGAGCTGGAACGTACGTCTTAGTGAGTGGCCAATAAAGGTAAGAAACAACTCGACAGATTAACTGTCATGGTATTATTTAATTGTTTCATAGTCATTCAATTTATTTGTATTCGGAAGGTTAAAGTGCAGTTTCCATGTCGTCAGCTGCTGCTTGAATTGTAGATGTTGGTAGCGGTGCGTCGAATGAAGGGAGGTGAATTGTCTTACGTTTTTCGCTTTGTAAGCAATTCCGTGTTGTTGACATAACAAAACAATTGACGCCACACTGTCACCACAATCAATGTTTTTATTTTTTTTTTTATATTCCTCAGTTACCCACCACCTGACCACCAGTAACAATTAACTACTAGTTTTACCGGTAATTCCCGGCAGTCGCGTGACTTGTACAAAGCTGACGGGTGGTATCCTCATCTGCAATTGACCCGTTTGATGTGTCCTCTTTTTTCTTCCTTTGTCCTCCTTTTTGAAGCTGTTTGTCCTCCTTTTCAAACAATTGCATCTGGTCACCCTAGTCACGTGTAATAGGCTGGCCGGCCGCGGTGGTCTAGCGGTTCAGGCGCTCAGTCCGGAACCGCGCGACTACTACGGTCGCAGGTTCGAATCCTGCCTCGGGCATGGATGTATGTGATGTCCTTAGGTTAGTTAGGTTTAAGTAGTTCTAAGTTCTAGGGGACTGATGACCACAGATGTTAAGTCCCATAGTGCTCAGAGCCATTTGAACCATTTGAATTTTTGTAACAGGCTGGAGACATTTTGCTGACGACCGCCTCTCTGCGAAGCCTGCTGTCAACACCTGCGTCACCATCAAACCGACTGCAGCATCAGCCGCTGGAGACGCCGCATGTTAACCGGCCGCTTGCTCCTGTTTCTCCGCCGCAGCGACAAACCAGCCGCAAGTGAGTGCAACTCAGTGAACAACAATGAGTTGCAACACTGTGGCAAGGTGAAAATAAACGCGCTGCGTTTTCGCCGGCGACAGTTGCGACAGCGCCGCGCGCGGCTGTCGTTTTTTGGGCGGCCAGTAACGGTGGCGCCAGCTGGCCGGTGCGGGATGCGGGCCGCTGCCGCCTGGGGCAGCACCGGCAGCTGCGGCGCCGCGCCGGAAGCCGCTCACCTGGCCCCGCCACCTGGCCCCCGCAACCTGCCACGCCACGCCGGGCCACGCCAGGTGCACTCTCCCTAGCAGACACCAGCCTGAGTCAACACGAGCCTACTCTCCGTGGAACCTATCCCTACTGCCTGCAACAAGTGCCATCTGCCTTCTTACTTCTTAACACAACTGTCAGGCTTCGAAACTTCGGAGTTAGAACCCCAAACGGCGCTATGAAGTTTCCTGTCACCATAGTCTTCAGTTTTCGCGATGCTTCGTACAAACCTCTTGTGGTCCTAGCAACACGCTGATGATTCTTTCGTGGTGCGCCTTTTTTTTTTTTTTGTCTTACAATAAACAGTGTGGTCCACTCATTACACACACACACACACACACACACACACAAATGGTTCAAATGGCTCTGAGCACTATGGGACTTAACTACTGTGGTCATCAGTCCCCTAGAACTTAGAACTACTTAAACCTAACTAACCTAAGGACATCACACACATCCATGCCCGAGGCAGGATTCGAACCTGCGACGTAGCAGCCGCGCGGTTCCGGACTGCGCGCCTAGAACCGCTAGACCACCGAGGCCGGCACACACACACACACACACACACACACACACACACACACACACACATATAGTATATCAGTGTCTCAATACAACATTTTAGGGACAGGTCCCTTATACAGAAATAAGTAAAAAAGTCCAGTAGACATGGCATTTATAATGCAAACCTAAAGGGGTGTGAGTACCTATTCATTTCCAATACTAACAAGGGAACCTCCCCATCGCACCCCCCTCAGATTTAGTTATAAGTTGGCACAGTGGATAGGCCTTGATAAACTGAACACAGATCAATTGAGAAAACAGGAAGAAGTTGTGTGGAACTGTGAAAAAATAAGCAAAATATACAAACTGAGTAGTCCATGGGAAACATAAGCAACATAATGGACAGTATGAGGTTAGGAGCGCCGTGGTCTCGTGGTAGCGTACCTATGTTTGTATTTTAATTTAAAAAACCTACCTGTTACCAACTGTACGTCTAAAATTGTGAGCCATATGTCTGTGAATATTACAGCGCCATCTATCACAAAGCTAATAAAGTGGTCCAACTAAAACATTCATATTTCTTTACGTACCACACGAATATGTAATAAAAAATGGGGGTTCCTGTTTTTAAAAAAAGGCAGTTGATATCCGTTTGATCTGTGGCAGCGCCATCTAGCGGACCAACGTAGTGCCATCTGGTTTCTCCCTTTCGTTCTTTGTAGTTTTTTTCGTTTGATGCTTATTTCGTGAGATACTTGGCCCGGTCACTATCAATGGACTACCCTGTATATGCTAAAATAATAACAAGCTGCTGTCAATTATTTTTCCCCTTCCGCATTCTACCCAAATCCGCCCTCGTGTTTCAGCTCTGGTGACCTCGTGAATGGAAGGTTAAACTCTAATACATCTTCGCTCTTCCATTGCTTACATTTTGCCCCTTGGATACCATTTTCAAAGAATTCTACAATTGAAGAAAATGTGGCAGACGTGAAACACTATCGCTGCAAGCAATCCACCATCCAGGACAGTCATCTCACAGTACAGGGTCTGTCAGTAAGAACTTCAAAACGCACTGAAATTGGTGATGTCGTTTCTGAATATGAGTTGTAAAGGGAAACTGCCAATGGAACTCAACAGCTAACCATACAATAATTTAGTACAATTTGTATCTACCGCTTTTCCGACAGTTTTTCTTCTGGAATAGTGCCTACAATTCTCTGCTAATATGTTCACGTCACCTTCTGACACATTAGCAATTGAACATTCAAAATACTTACAAAATACCAGGGACAGAAAGCGGAAAATATTATAACAGCTAGAAGTTTAACTGAACGGCACAATCGTTGTGCGGTTTTCTCCTAGGACTGGTTTCACGCAGCTCTTCACAGTACTCTGTCCCGTGTAAGCTTTCTCATCTCTTCATAACTATTGGAAACTACACCAATTTGAACCTGCTTCCCGTTGGCATGTCATGATCCCCTCCCCCCCTGTACAGTTTTTACCCCCACCATTACGAAACCGGCGATGCCGTAATATCTCAGACCGTGTACAATCAACCGATCACTTCTTTCAAATTTTGTCATGAACTGCTTTCCTTTCTAATTCAGTTCAGTACCGCTTCCAAATCCTCGCATTTCATCTTCGTTACTCTTCTACAGAAACACATTTCAAAAACTCTTTCTCCGTACTTGTCCACGTTTCAAAAAATGGTTTAAATGGCACTGAGCACTATGGGACTTAAACATCTGAGGTCATCAGTCCTCTACAACTTTGTACTTCAACCGAACTAACCTAAAGACATCACACACATCCATGCCAGAGGTAGGATTCGAACCTGCGACCGTAGCGGTCGCGTGGTTCCGCACTGAAGCGCCTAGAACCGCTCGGCCATAGCGGCCGGCGCCGCACGGGATTAGCCGAGCGGTCTTACGGTTGCAGTCATGGACTGTGCGGCTGCTCCCGGCGGAGGTTCGAGTCCTCAAATGGTTCAAATGGCTCTGAGCACTATGCGACTTCTGAGGTCATCAGTCGCCTAGAACTTAGAACTAATTAAACCTAACTAACCTAAGGACATCACACACATCCATGCCCGAGGCAGGATTCGAACCTGCGACCGTAGCGGTCACGCGGTTCCAGACTGAAACGCATAGAACCGCACGGACACACCGGCCGGCTCGAGTCCTCCCTCGGTCATGGATGTGTGTGTTTGTCCTTAGGATAATTTAGGTCAAGTAGTGTGTAAGCTTAGGGACTGATGACCTTGGCAGTTAAGTCCCATAAGATTTCACACGCATTTGAACACTTTTTTTTCTTTTTTTAACAGCTGCCGGTTGTCCACGTTTCACTTGCGTGCTATACTCACTACAGACAGACACATTTAGAAAAGACTTCCTAACATTTAACTTTACATTCAGTGTCAACAAATTTCTCTCCCTGAGCTGCTGTGCATTCATCTGCGTTTTATTAATAATGCAAAGTCCTCAGACAATTTGTCTTGAACATGTGACAAAAAAAGAGCAAACCGCGTATCTGTGTTTATGATACGATTGGCTAACAGACAATTATTGTCTTAAATAAAACTGAAAAACTTTGGTAAAGTCTGTGCTCTGCGGCTGCGTTTCCGTTGCCAATAGTTAGAAGATTTAGGGACGGTTTACTTCAGGGCCCCAGTGCAGCGATAGCTATCCCCAAGCAGCGATTCTAGCACGTTCCCCACAGCCGCTAATTGTGCACCGTCTGCCTAGCATCAAACAAAGTGACGTTGGATATTAACTCTCTGAGATTACACAGCCAACCGACTACGAGTTGCCATCGCTACGCCAACACCAAGTTCTCTCTCGATCCGAGAGTGCTTTTACAATTTACTGACCAGTAGAGTCACTCATTTTGCAGTTTTACTAATGCTAAATCTCCACTTCACCAGCTTTCATTGGCTCTAAGTGTTAATGACTTATGTACTAAAAAAAGCTACTTTGATTTAACAGTTAACAACATATGATTGCGGAAATACTCCAGTTTACAAATACTGCACTTTATAGTTGTGTACACTAGATAAGTTTGGTGAACTAATGAGTTAGCAGTTAACAGATAATTCATTTCAAAATTGCGGAAAGTTTAAGTGGAGATACAAGGGCAAACATGCAAGCTTCTTTAGTCTTTGTGAGGCACAGAATTCTGTTACAGCGAAATCGTCAGTGAACATTTTATCCCTAACTAAAGTTGTCCCACTTAAAGTGGTCTATCACCCCTAGGTGGTAGAATTGGAAACACGCTCTATATAGGGTAATTATGAAGTGCATGAAACATTTCAAAATGTCGGTGCAGCTAATTGGCCAATGCATGAAGATGAAGATATATCCCTTTGGGAAAAAAAAAAAAAAAAGGGAAAAAAGAAGAAAATGAAAACAGTAAAAGGGATGGACACGAATGTTTAAGGGGAATAATTTTGCTGTACAGTGACAAGTAGACTGAAACCCTTCTTGAAATCGAAATCACTTTGGCCGTTCGAGGATACCGTTTAACTAGATACCTAATTAAACTGAAAAGTTCACAGTCCTTGTAACATTTTCATTTATTTGGGTAGACAATCAGTGTCGACTTCACAGCTCTCACCGGTTCTTATGAAGAGAAACGACACAGATGATGCATTGGTGTAAGATACAGAATATTATACTGATCAAGCAATAATAATCATTTAATTTGAGCGAAACGCTGATATTTTGTTTTGTCCCCGAGCTGTATTTACCTGTTTACGTTGAGTGAATACGTAGTTTGAACGCTAAATTTAATCATAATCTAGAACCTCCCACTCGCAGATACAATGAGGGGAAAACGACTGTCTGTATGCCTCCGTATGAGACCTAATCTCCCGTATCTTTTCTTCATGGTCCTTATGCGCATTATATGTTGGTGGCAGCAGAATCGTTCGGCAGTTACCTTCAAATGCCGGTACTATAATTTTTCTCAATAGCGTTTCTCGAAAACACTTGTTTCATCGTCCGCAGCTCGTGGTCGTGCGGTAGCGTTCTCGCTTCCCACGCCCGGGTTCCAGGGTTCGATTCCCGGCGGGGTCAGGGATTATCTGTGCCTCGTGATGACTGGGTGTTGTGTGATGTCCTTAGGTTAGTTAGGTTTAAGTAGTTCTAAGTTCTAGGGGACTTATGACCATAGATGTTGGGTCCCATAGTGCTCAGAGCCACTTGTTTCATCGTACATGTAAGCATACTCCAGTGCTTTATACGAGGGTCACTCCAAAAGAAATGCGCACTAAATCCATCTTTTATTCTACATGTTTGAAATTTTTACAGTGTGCAGATACATCCTTTAGGAACAATAACATAATTTCCATCCCTCTCAACTGCTTTACGCCATCTTGGAACCAGCGCCTGTATACCCGCACGGTAAAATTCTGGACCAACCTGTTGGAGCCACAGTTTGGCAGCGTGCCCAAGGGAGTCATTATCTTCAAACTTTGTTCCACGAAGAGAGTCTTTCAATTTCTAAAGGAGATGACAGTCACTTGGAGTCAGGTCAGGACTGTAAGACGGGTGTTTCAGTGTTGTCCACCCGAGTTTTGTGATCGCTTTATGGTGGTTCCACTTGGCATGATGTCCACAGGCAAGAGTCCGGAATCGAAAAACACCGTAGCTATAAATTTTCCAGCAGAAGGTATCGTTTGGAATTTTTTTTTTTTTTGTCCTGGGTGAATTTGCATGATGCCACTCCATTGATTGCCTCTTCGTCTCTGGTGAAAGATGGAACCACGTTTCATCACCTGCCACAATTCTCGTACTGTTCCAAAAGTTCAGTGCCTACCGTTTTTCTTGTTTCTTTCAAAAAATGATTCAAATGGCTCTGAGCACTATGGGACTTAACATCTTAGGTCATCAGTCCCGTAGAACTTAGAACTACTTAAACCTAACTAACCTAAGGACATCACACACATCCATGCCCGAGGCAGGATTCGAACCTGCGACCGTAGCAGTCGCGCGGTTTCGGACTGAGCGCCTAGAACCGCGAGACCACCGCGGCCGGCCTTGTTTCTTTGTGAGCCACTGTCAACATCCTGGGAACCCTCCTGGCACAAACCTTTTTTAACGCCAACACTTTCACTATTCTGCAAACACTTCCTTCCCCTGTCCCAACGTAGCGTGACAATTCGTTCACTGTGATGCGTCTGTCAGCAGTCACCAATTCGTTAGCTATCTGCACATTGTCTGGAGCGTGTGTAGTACGAGGCCTGCCGCTGCGATGACAATCCTCAATATTGCCGTGCCCGGTTTCATCACGTAACCCGCTTGCCCACCGACTAACTGTACTGCAATCGACAGCAGCATCTCGATATACCTATTTCAACCTCTTGTGGATGTTTACCACTGTCTCGTTTTCACAGCACAGGAATTCTATGACAGCACTTTGCTTCTGACGAACGTCAAATGTAGCACCCATCTTGAAGACATGCTGTGACAGCGCCACTCACGGGAACAGGTTGAACTAAGTTTGAAAACAAGCGGGAAGGATGTATTTACACACTGGAAAACTTTCACACATGCAGAATGAAAACTATTTTTACAAAAATGGTGTGCATATGTTTTGGAGTGACCCTCGTATTTAACAGAATTCTGATTTATCGATTTCGGGTGTTTTTATTCGAGTGATAGTGTAGTCTGACTTGCATTTAAATTTCCCGAGAAAAACATTTTCGTTGCCACACGTCAGCGTGCCACATTTGTTCACCGCCAATGGAACGCGAAATAACGGTGAGGACCAATCTGGCGACCTCCGAACGCAGCGCCGCCCCTGAAAGAAGTTTGGCGGTGCGACGCGCAGTCTGTCTTGTCAGAGTGGCTGAGCTGTTTAGCGCAGTGCGGGGGAGGCTGACACGGCGTAATTGGCCGGCTCGCCAGCATTCCTGGCGCATTCCGGCAGCGGCGCTGGCGCCAGCGCACCCCGGCGCAGCCCGCTCGCCTCTTAACCCGCTGTAGGGCCCCGACTCCTCGCCGTTTAGCGCCCACCGGCACAACACTAACCCCGATCTTGGGAACAGCAATCGTGTTCCCCACTCGTCAGAAGTGCTGCTAAAGGCGGGTTTCCACGCGCGTGAATTTCTGACACGTGTGTCCCCCACCACCACAACTCGCGTAAGTCAACTTACCAGGTGATCAAAAAGTCAGTATAAATTTGAAAACTGAATAAATCACGGAATAATGTAGATAGAGAGGTACAAATTGACACACATGCTTGGAATGACATGGGGTTTTATTAGAATCAAAAAAATACAAACGTTCAAAAAATGTCAAACAGATGGCGCTTCATCTGATCAGAATAGCAGTAATTAGTATAACAAAGTAAGACACAGCAAAGGTGATGTTTTTTACAGGAAATGCTCAATATGCCCACCATCATTCCTCAACAATAGCTGTAGTCGAGGAATAATGTTGTGAACAGCACTGTAAAGCATGTCCGGAGTTATGGTGAGGCAGTGGCGTCGGATGTTGTCTTTCAGCATCCCTAGAGATGTCGGTCGATCACGATACACTTGCGACTTCAGCAAACCCCAAAGCCAATAATCGCACAGACTGAGGTCTGGGGACCTGGGAGGCCAAGCATGACGAAAGTGGCGGCTGAACACACGATCATCACCAAACGACGCGCGCAAGAGATCTTTCACGCTTCTAGCAATACTTTCTTTCTTTTTTTTTTTTGTTCTAATAAAACCCCATGTCATTCCAAGCATGTGTGTCAATTTTTACCTCTCTATCTACACTATTCCGTGGTTTATTAAGTTTTCAAATTTATACTGTGTTTTTGATCACCCGATACATGTGCAGACACCCCACTAGCACACTGCCATGCCAGCTTACACCTAAGTTACGGAAGGTGAAAAGAGTTCTACTTTCTTGAACGATGCAGCTTGCCCCACTATCGTCTATGAGCTTCAGCAACTGCCGGCAGATGGATATGCTTTCATTCGGCTCTGATTCGTTCAATCCAGAATCGTTTGTTTATGTATTTGGAAAGTTAGCGTAGTGACAAAATGATGGGTTCAGTCTTCAACTAAGTAAATAGATATTTTCTAAAGCGGCAGAATGTTCAACAGTGTGACAGAAATATCATTCTAACACTCAGCAACACCTTATCTGCAACAGGAACACGCCATCGTTTGAAGCGACGGAATTGATTAAAAAGTATTGAAATTGAGAGTGTGGACTTCCCGAGACCCACCAGGTTAGCCGAGAGCGCTAATGCGCTGCTTCCTGGACTCGGTTAGGCGCGCTGGCCCCGGATCGAATACGCCTGGCGGTTTAACGAAGGAGGCCGGTGTGCCAGCCAGCCTGGATGTGGTTTTTAGGCGGCTTTCCACATCCCACTAGCTGAATACCGGGCTGGCCCCCACGTCCCACCTCAGTTACACGTCTTGCAGATATCTGAACACTTTCGCACTATTCCATGGATTACACTCGACACAGACAGTTGGGGTACACTAATTCCGTCGCAGGGGGTATGGGGTGGCGGCAGGAAGGGCATCCGGCCACCCCTTACATCAACCATGCCAATTCCGATTAACCATGCCGACCCTGTATCATTGCGGGAAAAAGGCACAAGAAAAAAAAAAAAAAAAAAAAAAAAGGTGTGGTGGACTTCCTGAGGTTCGTATTACTGTAGAACAGTCAATAATGTAGAGGTACTTTTTTTATTTCAGTACAATGATAGTAATTTTTCGTTTTGTCTTGAGTGTAAATATTATTGTGAAACGGAATTTTATTTGTGGCCTAGAAATTTGAAATTACCCTTGACTCTCATTAAAATCCCATGTAAGTACAACAGTGTTGGTTTTGGTGCTATCATAGAGAGGTGAAACGATCACGAAGAAATCGTTCTGGGGAATGCGAACCAAAGATTGCGTCCTACTGATAGAACACTTACAAGATGCAACAGAACTCTCAGAGACGCTGCCTACACTGCACTTGCCTATAGTTTAATCGAGTACTACTATGCGGATTGGAATCCGTAATGCATACTATTCACGGAGCACATCGAAAACGTTCACAGAAGGGCAGCTATTTTGTCTATGGAAGATGGTGTCGAAGATACGATCCGCTCGTTCGCGTGGCCGTCATTGAAACAAAGGAGCTTTTCGTTACGGCGAGATATTGTCATGCAGTTTCAATCACCAACTTTCTCTTCTGAATGTGAAAATGTTTTATTGGCGTCCACCCACATCGGGAAAAATGATTAGCGAAATAAAATAAGAGGACCCAGAGCTCGCACGAAAAGATTTAAGCACGAAAAGATTTAAGTGTTCGTTCTCTCCATGCGCTTTTCCAGAGAGGGCGGGTGTCTGAATGTGGTATGATGAACCCTCTGGCAGGCACTTAAAGCCGTCGGCACACGGACCGCGCTGTCGAACGTTAACGTTCAGCGTGCCAAGTTCAACGTGCTGCTGAACGCTCAGGAACGATGCGACTTGTGCATACGGAACGTGGGCCCCAACGTGGTATACGCGATCGCATCGCACTCCAGCGGCAGTTGAGGGATGTTTCTAGTTCGTACGTCACACTCTCTAGTCAACGGGCGCGCGTAAAATTCCCACGTTAGCTCTATTAAAACGCACTTTTCCTCCATCGTCCACGAAAAGGAAAGTACCATGTCCAATCAGTAGAGACACAGGCTTATAAAAGTTCCGTTACAAACACTGCGTTACGAATCTGGAATACTTCTCCGCATAAGATAAACGTTATTTCATCATTCCCACATTTTAGTAAAATCCCAAGGTCAGTCTTACTTCATCACTGTTCTTACCCAGTAGCAGAATCTTTGCAACATGTGAATTACGAAGCGTAAAAGAAAAAGGAACAAAATATCGTAATACAACTGGCGCAAGCTGTCCATTAGATTAATTCAATCGAACAAAGTCACCCCTCAAAAAAGGTGAACTTGTATTTACATAACATCAAATATTATAGTATATACTTATATTAAACTAATAATAAAGTATCAGAACCTAATAAAAACGCGAATGTTAGGAAAAAAATTTAGCTGTCAAGATCCGAACCACCGCCCCAACAAAATGACACATTTAGGAACAGTGACACTCCTCATTACGCTAAACCAACATCTGCCTTTCACAATCTAATTATAATACCTTACCACTTACTGAAAACTTTAATCGTAGATATGATACTAACTGAAATTTAATTATAACAAATTGTACCAAGAACAGTGCGTTTTGTGTTGCTCTTCAGTGTGTCGCTGCCTTCAAATAGCCTACTGTCATATTACGCAAGTTACAATAATTATTTTGCCACGAATATAATGTTTCTCATTATTTTATTGGAACGAATCACACAATTATCAAAGGGTTTTTCCAGTGATTCTCAATTTCCTGGTGCTCAGAGACGCCATATATACGTATACAGCCGGCCGCGTTGGTCTCGCGGTTAAGGCGCTCAGTCCGGAACCGCGTGACTGCTACGGTCGTAGGTTCGAATCCTGCCTCGGGCATGGATGTGTGTGATGTCCTTAGGTTAGTTAGGTTTAAGTAGTTCTAAGTTCTAGGGGACTGATGACCACAGCTGTTAAGTCCCATAGTGCTCAGAGCCATTTTTTATACGTATACACTTGAAATGAATGCCAATATGGCGCCTCACAACTCTGTACTGAAGGGAGACGGCGTGCTTCTGACGTAGGTGGCGTTGTGCCATCTCATTGGTCAACGCTCAGACGCACGCTCAGAATATCTGACATGCCAGATATTGCTCTGCACGTTCGGAAAGACTCCCGAGCGTGCTATTCCACTCTATGACGTCAGAAACTCGGCACGCTCAACGCTCAACGTTCGGATGCACGGTCCGTGTGCCGACAGCTTAAGAGAGAACTGCAGAGCAGGTAGGACGGTACTAATTGGTTATCTGGGGATACTGCTTTTCGTAATGTATCTTATAAAGAGTTAGGGCCAGTGTTTGTAAATAAAGACGAATTTATTTCACTAATGAGCATGTTAATAACAACGCATCATAACAGGAAATTCTCACTTCATAATCTGTATGAGCGAGATACGTGTCCGCGCGGTGTGCCTGAACACCATGCGGTATCGTGTTGCGAGCGGTTCATTGCTGACGTCATCACCTACAGCACTTCATACCCATAGCGTAGTCTTCTAACTGTAGGTGTAACATACCGACGTAGCAATGAAAACCTCCGAACTCCACTTTGGTATGTTTTACAGGAGAAGCGAAAACTGTTTTTTTATTTTTTAACATATAAAGTGATACAGACGATGTTGCTACATGTGTAACTATGTATTAGAAGAGGTTGAAAAAAGAGCCAACCAGTCGCAAATACAGGTTTATTAGTCCTTGACCATGGTTTCAATATTTGTAAAAATATCTTGTTCAGAAGTAGTGGCCTTATTACATCACATGACATTTTTACAAGTATCGAAACCATGGTCAAGGGCTAATAAACGTTTATTTGCAACTGGTTGGCTGATTTCTCAACCTCTTCAAATTTACACAGTTGCCGTTTCGAAGCCACGATTAAGATTTTGATATATATTAGAAGCCTAGCTATTAACAGATGTGAGGAATCCTTGCGCTTTCAAATCTCTCTTTGATAATGCAATTACCGGTTACTGAAATTACGAGGTTTTCGCAGGCAGATGGAGTTACGAGGTTTTCATTGCCTACCATCGACATGCTGTTACAGTACCACGTGATTCTCAAATATTTTCAAGAAATCAAAAAATGGTTCAAATGGCTCTAAGCATTATGGGACTTAAAAACATCTGAGGTCATTAGTCCCCTAGACCTAGAACTACTTAAACTTAACTAACCTAAGGATATCAAACACAGCCATGGCCGTGGCAGGATTCGAACCTGCGACCGTAGCAGCTGCGCGGTTCAGGACTGAAGCGCCTAGAACCGCTCGGCCACAGCGGCCGGCCAAGAAATCGAGGTTCAAAATTTTATGAGCCTGTTGAACACCAAACGAAGTACATTGCTGTTAACACGGCAACAAGAACGTTAGGTCAGACCCTTGAGCAAATGCTTTTTGGTATAATTTCATTCTTTTTATCATTACATAGATATTGACTTGGCATATTTTATAGATTCTATAGTGATTCTGTTGACATTCCGAAGATGATCACTGGCTGGTGTAGATCGGTTACTGTAGTGTGATACGACTATGTGATTGCAAACTCATTAGGCATAAAAGAATAATAAACTAACATGTCTAAATGAAGTAGCTGATTTATTTACACTCTTCTATGGGCAAAAAGTAAAAATTAAGACGTTATGATCGGTGTGCCTTTCGTTAGAAGGAGTTGGTACAAAGACAGTTGACGGCACAACCCAAATATTGCTCCAAATAACGGACTACTTTGCAAAGAAATGGTCAAAAAGAAAACTTTAAAATTCCATCATATACACACTAGCCCGCCGCATTGGCGTTGCGCTCGTTGAGAGATCGAATCTTTTGCGGTCGTTTCTGTGACAAAACTATAGCGTACTTCACTCAATATCGCAGTATGTGCTTAACGCGGACAGAATTTTCGCATGAAGAAGCTGCATTTCTGTGCTCTGCGGATGATCTGCCGTTTACCGCACAGAGAGCTGTCAGCCTGCATGGTCACTCTGGAGGGCATGTGAAAACCACGGGAAGATACGTTCATGGGTTATTCAGTGCTCTGGTTTCCCTCCATGCTGCACCATACTTACTCCACTGAGTGGTCCTTCCGACAAAGCTGGGATCGCCGTTACAGTGACTAGCAGTGTGGCAGATAGGTTGGCGAAAATATAGCCGTTTCACTTAATTAAGCTGAATGCGCGCCGCTTTATACGGCAGCAATCCACCGTGGGCAATGAGGCGCGCGGGAGTAATCTGTGAGTCGGCTTTGTCATCCGCAGGCTCTTTTGTGCGGCTTTTTCTGCACGTCACGCAGCCGCAGAGAGCTGCGGTACCCGCGCGTTGCTCTCGGTTAACACGCGTCACGTTTCGGGTACCGTTCTTTCTCCAGCAGGTACTTCTTCACCGGAACCCCGTAGCGGATTCTGTTTCTCTTTTCTCTAAGAACACCAGCTGGGTCTGTCCGACTCCCTCTCCCGTCTTTTAGCCGTCCAGATGCCTTTCTCACGTCGGTAGCTTCCCAGAAGCATCATTTAATGAGTATGCCTCGTCAGTGCCAACAACTCCTCTGTATATTATGCTGTCCTTTTGTGACGTCCTTGCCATAGCGGACCTTTTATGTAATTTTAAGTAGATCATTTTAATGTTACTACGACTTAGGACTGAAAATAGAATTAAAGTTTTCGTTGTATAACGACCAGTTTCGCTTCAGCAAAGGTAAATGCATCATGAAACCGCGCGACCGCTACGGGCGCAGGTTCGAGTCCTGCCTCGGGCATGGATGTTTGTGATGTCCTTAGGTTAGTTAGGTTTAGCTAGTTCTAAGTTCTAGGGGACTGATGACCTCAGAAGTTAAGTCCCATAGTGCTCAGAGCCATTGAACCATTTAAATGCATCAGAATAGCAGTTCTAGCGTCGCGCTTGATATTGGACGTACGAAAAATCAGAACACCTTCCTAGGATTTGTCGACTTAGAAAAAACGCTCGACCAACTAAAATGGTTCAAGGAATTTGAACTTCTCTTGAAAATAACTGTTAGCTGTAGGGAAAGACAGATAATATACTATAGTAGAAAGCCCAGAGATGCTTCGTAATTGCTAAATACGTATGAGAACTGGATATTCTATCTGCCTGTTAGCTATAGGGAAAGACAGATAATATACAGGGTGATTCAAAAAGAATACCACAACTTTAGGAATTTAAAACTCTGCAACGACAAAAGGCAGAGCTAAGCACCATCTGTCGGCGAATTAAGGGAGCTATAAAGTTTCGTTTAGTTGTACATTTGTTCGCTTGAGGCGCTGTTGACTAGGCGTCAGCGTCAGTTGATGCTAAGATGGCGACCGCTCAACAGAAAGCTTTTTGTGTTATTGAGTACGGCAGAAGTGAATCGACGACAGTTGTTCAGCGTGCATTTCGAACGAAGTATGGTGTTAAACCTCCTGATAGGTGGCACTTATCTGTCCGTAACTACCTGAACGTCAACTACCCGAGGCGATGGATCGGCCGCCAGGCAGCCCGTGAAAGAGCACTTCATCACTGGCCTCCAAGAAGCGCTGATCTTACCCCCTGCGATTTATTCTTATGGGGGTATGTTAAGGATATGGTGTTTCGGCCACCTCTCCCAGCCACCATTGATGATTTGAAACGAGAAATAACAGCAGCTATCCAAACTGTTACGCCTGATATGCTACAGAGAGTGTGGAACGAGTTGGAGTATCGGGTTGATATTGCTCGAGTGTCTGGAGGGGGCCATATTGAACATCTCTGAACTTGTTTTTGAGTGAAAAAAAACCTTTTTAAATACTCTTTGTAATGATGTATAACAGAAGGTTATATTATGTTTCTTTCATTAAATACACATTTTCAAAGTTGTGGTATTCTTTTTGAACCACCCTGTACTATGGTAGAAAGCCCAGAGGTGCTTCGTAATCGCTAAATACGTATGGGAACTGGATATTCTATCTGCCTATCTCCTCCATCCTCTCTCTCTGTCCATCTGATCCTGCTCCCCCCTCTCTCTGGGCATCAACTCTTCCCCCTCTCGCTCTCACCTTACCCCTCCCCCTGAGCTTGAGTCTTGTTTATTGTTATTGCAAACGGCACCTTAAACGGGGATTGAAGTGGCACAAAATGTAAATCGGTTGGATTCATTTCTATACGGAGTATGAGAGACATCTCTGCAGCTCCTGGATGTGTTAGAATAGCAGTTGTATTGTATTGTATGTTAAACGGGGGCCTAGAAACGACGGAGAGGCTCCGTCCCCGCCGCAGCCGCAGTGGTCCACAATCCCATGACGAGTACCGCAGTCCACTTCATCCCTCTGCCGCCCCACACCGAACCACTCTTTCAGGGTTATTGTGCGGTTCGGCCCCCGGTGGACCCCACCGCAGGAAACGTTTCACACCAGACGAGTGTAACCCCTATGTTTGCGTGGTAGTGTAATGTTGGTGTAGGCGTACGTGGAGAACTTGTTTGCTCACCAACCGCCGACATAGTGTAGCTGAGACGGAATGAGCGGAACCAGCCCGCATTCTCCGAGGCAGATGGAAAACCGCCTAAAAACCATCCACAGACTGGCCGGCTCAACGGACCTCGACACAAGTGCGCCGGGCGGATTCGTGCCGGGGACCCGGCGCTCCTTCCCAATCCGGAAAGCCGTGCGTTAGACCGCACGGGTAACCGGATGGGCTTAGAATACTAGTGTATAACTGACTGTAAGAAAGAAATCGAAACCACATAGTTTCACAGCGTATTACAGCACAGCATCATCTTTCTCGCAGCTGGTCCTATTAGAAAAACAGTACTTTTTCGTTTAAAAATTTTAAATGTTTATTCGAGTATCCTGTAAAACTCTGAAGGAAACGTTCAGTCAAATTTCGAGATTTTTTTTAATAACAGCAGTTACCCTTTATGTGTTGTATATAGCTTATATAGTGCATATATTGAAAATGATTTGCCTGTAACAGTCTAAATGTTCGTTGGGGTATCGTGTAAAAATTTGAAGTTAATTTGACAAGAAATTCTCGAAATTTTTGGTAACACAGTTCAACGACGACTTGTTTTCATGCAGTAGAAGGGAATAGACACAAATGCGCAAGAATCAAGATGGATAACAAGAATGAAAAACAAAGAACGAAGCACTCTGGTTGTAAAGAGTGTGAGAGTGGGATGAAGTCTTTGGAGCCTCGTGTTAAATCTGTGCCTCGAAAAGCAATGACAGGAACAAACGAAAGATTCAGGAGTGGAATTAAAAATCGGGGGAAAATGATATCAATGGTATGATGCGCTGGTTATATTGTTTGGTTAAAGCGGGGAGCAATTGCTGAACCTTTTCGAGCCGGCCAATGTTGCCGAGCGGTTCTAGGCGCTTCAGTCCTGAACCGCGCTGCTCCTACGGTAGCAGGTTCGAATCCTACCTCGGGCATGGATGTGTGTGATGTCCTTAGGTTACTTAGGTTTAAGTAGTTCTAAGTCTAGGGGACTGATGACCTCAGATGTTAAGTCCCATAGTGCTTACAGCCATTTGAACCATTTTTTTGAACGTGTTCGACGGAATGAATAGTCTAGCTGAGCCGGTGCATCACATATGCCGAGCGTAACCATTTTTATGTAAGTCCATGGTGTGAGGAACAGGTCTCGGGAAGGTAGCTTGCACGCTGACACATAGATTGGGGAGAGTCTGGAGAATGAGCGCCAGAAAGTAATAACTTACAAATATCAATAACTATAATGAATTTTATATCGAAAATGTCAGGGTAAGGAAATCAGTCATGAGCCATGATTGTTGAATAATCAGAACTTTTTGCTGAATAAAAGATGTGTACAGTTTCACCCGAGAATGTATGAAGACATTCAGTAATACACTTGTCGGTTTGAGACATTATTGGCCACATTCAGACCTGCGAAGTCACAGCATAGAGACTCCCTACATCTTGTTCATTAGCACTGCTGCATATCGTAATGTAACTCGTTGAACCGTTGTGGTACTGCAGGCGACCCACAGTGACTGAAACTTGAAATTTGGCTTCTCATTATCCGGAATTATATTTATGCCAAACGTTCCCTGAAAGTACCACTCTGAATCACGTGATCTCCAGTACGTACATACGTACGCAGCTGATACGAATCCTCACCTTTCGCGTCGCCTCAGCTAATCGCAAAGTAGAAGTAAATTGTTTTTGTTTACTTTCTAGCAAGCGCAACGAATATGGTTTCTACGCGAACAGAACTCCTGTAAACACTTATTACATCAGATACACTCCTGGAAATGGAAAAAAGAACACATTGACACCGGTGTGTCAGACCCACCATACTTGCTCCGGACACTGCGAGAGGGCTGTACAAGCAATGAGCACGCGCACGGCACAGCGGACACACCAGGAACCGCGGTGTTGGCCGTCGAATGGCGCTAGCTGCGCAGCATTTGTGCACCGCCGCCGTCAGTGTCAGCCAGTTTGCCGTGGCATACAGAGCTCCATCGCAGTCTTTAACACTGGTAGCATGCCGCGACAGCGTGGACGTGAACCGTATGTGCAGTTGACGGACTTTGAGCGAGGGCGTATAGTGGGCATGCGGGAGTCCGGGTGGACGTACCGCCGAATTGCTCAACACGTGGGGCGTGAGGTCTCCACAGTACATCGATGTTGTCGCCAGCGGTCGGCGGAAGGTGCAGGTGCCCGTCGACCTGGGACCGGACCGCAGCGACGCACGGATGCACGCCAAGACCGTACGATCCTACGCAGTGCCGTAGGGGACCGCACCGCCACTTCCCAGCAAATTAGGGACACTGTTGCTCCTGGGGTATCGGCGAGGACCATTCGCAACCGTCTCCATGAAGCTGGGCTAAGGTCCCGCACACCGTTAGGCCATCTTCCGCTCACGCCCCAACATCGTGCAGCCCGCCTCCTGTGGTGTCGCGACAGGCGTGAATGGAGGGACGAATGGAGACGTGTCGTCTTCAGCGATGAGAGTCGCTTCTGCCTTGGTGCCAATGATGGTCGTATGCGTGTTTGGCGCCGTGCAGGTGAGCGCCACAATCAGGACTGCATACGACCGAGGCACACAGGGCCAACACCCGGCATCATGGTGTGGGGAGCGATCTCCTACACTGGCCGTACACCACTGGTGATCGTCGAGGGGACACTGAATAGTGCACGGTACATCCAAACCGTCATCGAACCCATCGTTCTACCATTCCTAGACCGGCAAGGGAACTTGCTGTTCCAACAGGACAATGCACGTCCGCATGTATCCCGTGCCACCCAACGTGCTCTAGAAGTTGTAAATCAACTACCCTGGCCAGCAAGATCTCCGGATCTGTCCCCCATTGAGCATGTTTGGGACTGGATGAAGCGTCGTCTCACGCGGTCTGCACGTCCAGCACGAACGCTGGTCCAACTGAGGCACCAGGTGGAAATGGCATGGCAAGCCGTTCCACAGGACTACATCCAGCATCTCTACGATCGTCTCCATGGGAGAATAGCAGCCTGCATTGCTGCGAAAGGTGGATATACACTGTACTAGTGCCGACATTGTGCATGCTCTGTTGCCTGTGTCTATGTGCCTGTGGTTCTGTCAGTGTGATCATGTGATGTATCTGACCCCAGGAATGTGTCAATAAAGTTTCTCCTTCCTGGGACAATGAATTCACGGTGTTCTTATTTCAATTTCCAGGAGTGTATTTCAAACCAGCTTTCGTCGCTTGAAAGCTGGATGGGCAAGCGACTTGACGTGCAGTAGAGAATGTTCCCGCCACGAAAGGCGCCTGTCTACTACCAACAACAAATTCACCACAATTCGAGATTACGCAGGTAGGATCGACAAACCAAAGGAATGTGAATGAGCCAAGACAGAGAGTGAAAGCTCCTCCACTCAGTAAAAGCAAATATGTAAATAAGCAAAAAAATGTTGTTCAACTCAGGTGTTACGTTGGCTTGAACGTTGCCTTTGTCACTGACTTTCCCTGTTAATTTCTGCATTTTGTCGTTTCGTAGTAGGTGCGTTTCGTTGACACCAAGTCTCATAGCCCTTGATGATATTTTTCAGAAAAGAATTGTCCGCGTTATTAATTTCAATCAAGTCGCGAGATTCGTCCACATGTCGTTTTTGTTCGGGAGCCAAGTTGCGAGGGACAACCTTGGCAGACTCTCTATTCCTCTTCAAAACTCTTTAGAGAATGTCTTGAATTACTGATATTCGTCCATCGCGATTTGTGACATAACAATGTTGACATACTACGGTTCAAAAAATGGTTCAAATGGCTCTGAGCACTATGGGACTTAACATCTATGGTCATCAGTCCCCTAGAACTTAGAACTACTTAAACCTAACTAACCCAAGGACATCACACACATCCATGCCCAGGGCAGGATTCGAACCTGCGACCGTAGCAGTCGCGCGGCTACTACGGTCCAACATCCCCTACTTATCACTGCCTGCTCACAACTGACTGATCGAATGCACATCTGTTGTTTACAATTGTTAGTTCAAGCTACCACCGTGCGCTGACGTCGTTATATGAGCCAGAAAATGAAATCAGTCACAGAACGTTTTGGAAGGACGGTGTAGCTACTAAAGAAATTATTATCACATTTAAAAATTTTATTTCTTGTATTCTTATTATTATTGTAATCGTAGGCAGGTGTGTCACGTTAAAAGCCAGTGTGCTGGTAAGACTGATTTGAAAAAGGGTGGGGGCGAGGGGACTGAAAGCTGAGCGTCCCCCCCCCCCCCCCCCCCCTCCCTACCAGAAACGGGTCCGAGATTGACAGTATCAGTATTTGCACATACACTGTGTATGTGAACACATACAGTACATGAACATATACTGTGCTCGAACATTATGAATCACCTGGAGGAAAACGGTTTATTGACATATAGCCAACACGAATTCAGAAAATATCGTCCTTATCCTCACGAAGTAATGAGTGCTGTCGACAGGGGATTGAATCCATATTTTTAGATTTCCAGAAGGTTTTTGACACCGTTCCTCGCAAACGATTTCTAATTAAATTGTTGTGTGACTGAATTCGTGCTCTCCTATCAGGGAGATCACAGTTCGTAATAATTAACAGAAAGTCGTCGATAAAACAGAAGTAATATCTGACGGTCCTTAAGGAACTTTTGTAGGCCCTCTGTTATTCCTAATCTACATAAACAATTTACGAAACAATCTGAACAGCCCTCATAATTGTTTGCAGATGATGTTGTCATTTACCGTCATGCAAAGTCATCAGATGATTAAAACGAGTTGCTAAATGATTTGGACAAGATATCTGTATGTAAAAAAAGTGGAAATTGACTGTAAATCACGAGAAGTGTGAAATAATCCTTGTTGTTGTTGTTGTTGTTGTTGTTGTTGTTGTGGTATTCAGTTCTGAGACTGGTCTGATGCAGCTCTCCACGCTATTCTATCCTGTGCAAGTCTCTTCATCTCCGAAAAAGTAATGCAACCTACATCCTTCTGTATTTGATTAGCTATTCACCTCTTGGTCTCCCTCGCCGATTTTTGCCTCCTACGCTTCCCTCCAGTACTAAATTGGTGATCCCTTGATGCCTCAGAATACGTCCTACCAACCGATCCCTTCTTCTTGTCAAGTTGTGCCACAAATTTGTCTCCTCCCCATTCTATTCATTAGCTACGTGATTTACCCATCTAATCTTGAGCATTCTTCTGTGGCACCATGTTGTGACTAGGCAAGACAGCCAAGTCACAATGAGAGGAAGCCGAAAGGCACGCGTTAAGCTCACGCAGATTGGCGTGAGGTCTGGAACAGTTAAGGGAATTAATAGTAACAAATAAAGTACGTAGTTGATATAATACTTAACTTTAATCCATAATTGGTGAACATTGGTCAGACGGTACAGGCTTTATAAGATAACCAGCAAAAGATAAATGGCGCCTTGCTAGGTCGTAGCAATTGACGTAGCTGAAGGCTATGCGAACTATCGTCTCGGCAAATGAGAGCGTATTTGTCAGTGTAGCTTCGCTAGCAAAGTCTGCTGTACAACTCGGGGCGAGTGCTAGTAAGTCTCTCTAGACCTGCCGTGTGGTGGTGCTCGGTCTGCAATCACTGACAGTGGCGACACGCGGGTTCGACGTATACTACCGGACCGCGGCCGAGTTAAAGGCTACCACCTAGCAAGTGTGGTGTCTGGCGGTGACACCACACACCACATTTCCAAAGTTTCTATTCTCTTCTTGTCTAAACCGTTTATCGTCCATGTTTCACTTAAATATGTATCTACACTCTATACAAATATTTTCAGGAAAGACTTCCTGACAAAAATCTATACTCGATGCTCACAAACGCAGAACGCTTTCCCTGCCATAGCCAGTCAACATTTCATATCCTCACTGCTCCGACAGTCATCAGTTACTTCGCTCCCCAAATAAAAAACTCATTTCGTACTTTAAATGTCTCATTTCCTAATTTAATACTCTCAGCATGGCCTACTCTAATTCGACTACATTCCATTATCCTCGTTTTGCTTTTGTTGATCTTCATCTTTTATACAACCTTCAAGACATTGTTTATTCCGTTCAGCTGCTCTTCGAGGCCCTTTACTGTCTGACAGAATTCCAATGTCGTCGCCAAACCTCAAAGTCTTTATTTCTTCTCCATGGACTTTAATTCCTGCTCCAAATTTTTCTTTTGTTTCCTTTACTTCTTTTCCGTATGAGAACTAAAAAGAAGACACTACATTTCAAATACACGATAAATCATACAAATCCAAAGGCTGTGAACTCAACTACATACCTACGGATTACAGTTACGAATAATGTAATATGAAATATCATATAGATAATGATGTGGGGAAAGCAACCCAAAGACTGAGATTTATTGACAGAACGCTTCAAAAATGTAAGAGATTTATTAAAGAGAGCGCTTACACCTCGCTTTGCGCCCCCTTCTGGAGTACTGCTGTGCAGTGTGGGATCAGCATTCAGATATGATTGACGGTGGACATCTAAAAAGTGCAAAGAAAGGCAGCTCAGTTTATGTTGCCGCGAAACATGGGATAGAGTGCCACGGATATGACACACGAATCACCATGGCAGTCATTAAAACGAATGCGTTTTACGGTTTGGTAGTACCTTCTCATGAAATTGCAATCACCAACTTTCTTCTCAGAGCGTGAAAATATCATGTTGGTCGCCGCCTTCATAGGGAGAACCGATCATCATAATACAATACTGGCCATTAAAATTGCTACACCACGAAGAAGACATGCTACAGACGTGAAATTTTACCGACAGGAAGAAGATGCTGTGATATGCAGATGATTAGCTTTTCAGAGCATTCACACAAGGTTGCCGCCGGTGGCGACACCTACAACGTGCTGACATGAGGAAAGTTTCCAACCGATTTATCATACACAAACAGCTGTTGACCGGCGTTGCCTGGTAAGACGTTGTTGTGATGCCTCGTGTAAGGAGGAGAAATACGCACCATCACATTTCCGACTATGATAAAGATCGGATTGTAGCCTATCGCGATTGCAGTTTATCGTATCGCAACATTGCTGCTCGCGGTGGTCGAGATCCAATGACTGTTAGCAAAATATGGAATCGGTGGGTTCAGGAGGGTAATACGGAACGCCGTGCTGGATCCCAACGGCCTCATATCACTAGCAGTCGAGATGACCGGCATCTTATCCGCATGGCTGTAACGGATCGTGCAGCCACGTCTCGATCCCTGAGTCAATAGATGGGGACATTTGCAAGACGACAACCATCTGCAAGAATAGTTCGACGACGTTTGACGACGTTTGCAGCAGCATGCTCGGAGACCATGGCTGCTTTTACCCTTGACGCTGCATCAGAGACAGGAGCGCCTGCGATGGTGTACTCAACGACGAACCTGACTGCACGAATGGCAAAACGTCATTTTTTAGGATGCATCCTGTTTACAGCATCATGATGGTCGCATCCGTGTTTGGCGACATCGCGTTGAACGAGCATTGGAAGCGTGTATTCGTCATCGCCATACTGGCGTATCACCCGGCGTGATGGTATGGCGTGCCATTGGTTACACTTGTCGGTCACTTCTTGTTCGCACTGACGGCTCTTTGAACAGTGGACGTTACATCTGGGATGTGTTGCGACCCGTGGCTCTACCCTTCATTTGATCTCTGCGAAACCCTACACTCCAGCAGGATAATGCACGACCGCATGTTGCAGGTCCTGTACGGGCCTTTCTGGATACAGAAAATGTTCGACTGCTGCCCTGGCCAGCACATTCTCCAGATCTCTCACCAATTGAAAACGTCTGGTCAATGGTGGCCGAGCAACTGGCTCGTCACAATACGCTAGTCACTACTCTTGATGAACTGTGGTATCGTGTTGAAGCTCCATGGGCAGCTGTACCTGTACACGCCATCCAAGCTCTGTTTGACTCAATGTCCAGGCGTATCAAGGCCGTTATTACGGCCAGAGGTGGTTGTTCTGGGTACTGATTTCTCAGGATCTGTGCACCCAAATTGCGTGAAAATGTAATCACATGTCAGTTCTAGTATAATATATTTGTCCAATGAATACCCGTTTATCATCTGCATGTCTTCTTGGTGTAGCAATTTTATTGGCCAGTAGTGTACAATAAGAGAAATTAGAGCTCTCTGTTAAACATTTAAGTGTTCGCTTTCCCGCGCGCTGGAGTGGGAGGAAGGTGGAGAAGTAACTTAAAGGTGGTGAATCATACGCCAGGCACTTTATTGTTAATTGCAGAGCAGTCGTGTAGATGGAGAGACTAAGAGTGACTGAAGTATACTAGAGACTGACGTGGTGTGAGCTGTACGCTGTTAGGAAGCGCTGAACATGGCAGTAGCACCTGGGGTTAGGGTTGCAGAGGTTACCTGGCGGAAGCGCGCCCACCTGGCACCAACCGGACGCTGGGGGTGTTCCGGCGGGGCAGTCCTCGCGCAACCCACACCCCCCGTACTTCGAAAGCGGCTACATCTGCTAAATTTCTATCTCATCCTGCCACAGTCAATGTTATACCAAATGCGGTAACATACTGCCCGCTTGTGAAGCATAACATGTCGATCATACACTGGTATACGCATGTGTCTTCAAGTACAGAGATATGCAAACAGCTGGGATAGGGCACTGCGGTCGGCAACGGTTGGTAGAACGGTTACTGCTGCTACAATGGCAGGTTATCAAGATATAAGTGAGTTTCAGCATGGTGTTGTAGTCGGTGCACGAGCGATCATGTCAGAGGTAGCGATGAAGTGGAGATTTTCCAGTGCGAGCATTTCACGAGTACACCGTGAATATCAGGAATCCGTTTAGCCATCAGATCTCTGACATCACTGCGGTCGGAAAAAGATCCTGCAAGAACGGGAGCGTCGACGACTGAAGAGAATCGTTGAACATGGCAGAAGTGCAACCCTTCCGCAAATTGCTGCGTATGCTAATGCTAGGCCATCAACAAGTGTCAGCGTGCAAACCATTCAACGAAACATTATAGATATGAGCTTTCGGAGCAGACGGCTCACCCGTGTACCCTTGACGACTGCACGACACAAAGCCTTGGCCCGTCAACACCGACATTAGGCTGTTGATGATTGGAAACATGTTGCCTGGTCGGACGAGTCTCGTTTCAAATGGTATCGTGCGGATAGACGTGTACGGGTATGCAGACACCTCATGAATCCATGGACCCTGTATGTCAGCAGGGGACTGTTAAAGCTAGTGGAGGCTCCGCAGTGGTGCGTGGTGTGTGCAGTTGGATTGATATGGGACCCCTGATACGTCTAGATACGACTCTGACAGGCGATACGTACGTAAGCATTCTGTTTGATCACCTGCGTCCATTAATGTCCATTGCGCATTTTGATGGATGGGTGGATATGGTGTTATGGGCGCTCAACAGTGTAGTCTTTAGTGCCCTAACGGAAACAATAACGGACGAGTGTCACTAAAATGCAGTAAGTGCAAAAATAAGACTAAAATTAAAGGTGACAGTCTACATAGGCAGTGTGCACGTCAACAGTAGAAAAGTGGAAAACAGCACATAAAGAGGAGAGCTGCAAGAGAACGTAGGGGAAGGGGTTAAAATTAAACACATAGCACATGTTTGGCACTGGCCTATTACAAGAATAAAAAGGAGTGGTCAGTCACTCGGCAACACACGAAAAATTCCAACCTAAAATTTTAGGCTGAAGCCCAGAAACATCACAGTGCCTTAGAACTTTCTTGACACTCGCCTCGTCATCGGCTAAAATCGAGGGCAGATCCCCACTAATAATAACTTCCGCCCTGACAGAACGATATAAATCACACTCAACGATAATGTGGCGTACAGTGATTTGTACGCCACATGCGCATTTTGAGAGACTTGGGCAATTCCAGCAGGACAATGCGACACTGCACACTACCAGAATTGTTACACAGTGGTTCCAGGAACACACTTCTGAGTTTAAACACTTCCACTGGCCACCAGACTCCCCAAACATGAACATTATTGAGCATGTCTGGGATGACTTGCAACGTGGTGTTCAGAAGAAACCTCTACGCTCTCGTCTTCTTACAGATTTATGGACAGCCCTGCAGGATTCATGGTGTCAGTTCCCTCCAGCGCTACTTCAGACATTAGCTTAGTCCATGCCACGTAGCGTTGCGACACTTCTTCGTGCTCGCCGGGGCACTACACGATATAAGGCAGGTGTACCCGTTTCTTTGGCTCTTCAGTGTAGAAATATACAGTCCAAATGGCGGAGTATTCTTTCAAAAAAATATTGTATGACTATGACTCACTACCACTGAAAACTTCTTTCACCTCTATTTTAGTGCCTTGTATTCGTGTTCTTTTGCTTTATGTCGCAATTATGGAGTCGAATTTTGGCTCTTACCATTGTTATGGTTGTGGTACTGCCCTTCCTGTTCACCTACATCTCCTTATTAAATTTTAGTTTTTTTTTTTTTTCAATAGTGAGTCTACTGACTGGTTTGATGCGGCCCGCCACGAATCCCCCTCTTGCGCCAACCTCTTCATCTCAGAGTAACACTTGCACTCTACATCCTCAGTTATTTGCTTCATGTATTCAACTGCCTGTCTTCCTCTACAGTTTTCAGTGCCACCCACTGAATTCTGCTAGTCAAATGGTTCAAATGGCTCTGAGCACTATGGGACTCAACTGCTGTGGTCATAAGTCCCCTAGAACTTAGAACTACTTAAACCTACCTAACCTAAGGACATCACACACATCCATGCCCGAGGCAGGATTCGAACCTGCGACCGTAGCGGTCGTGCGGTTCCAGACTGTAGCGCCTTTAACCGCTCGGCCAATTCTGCTAGTCAACAATTATTAAAGCCAGTGAGACTATTGTGAAGACGTGTCACCTTTGGAATCGGTATTACACGTTCCTTCCACATATTCTCGCAGTTTCTCAAGGAATGTTACCGCTATGAATCCGGAGTGGATCACGCATCTCAAACAGTGGATTAAAATAATAGCGATGGTTAGAAGAAATGGCAAAGGTCGCGAAGAGAAATTGTTTGGCGGTAGGGAAGAAAATACCTACAAACGCAACTCCAACAGTGGATTTAGTAACAGCGATGATTAGAAGAACTGGCAAAGGTCGTGAAGAGAAATTGTTTGGTGGTAGGAAAGATTATATGCTTGACTTTGTGTTGAACGCGGGCATCTACCTGAAAATGCACGCTCACGACGGGTTGATGATGCTTAATGTGCACACTGCGTTATTCAGCCTCCATTCGTTTCTGTATTCAATTGACACTAGAAGTCAAAAAAGTCATTGCACCTTACTGCATTCACAAGATGTGGCCTTGAGTAGGTCCCGCTTGTCGTTGTCTGATGCGCCAAGAAGGGAAGCAAAGAGCCCAGCGACGGGGTGCTCTAGGGCGAATTTCACAATTCTTGCTCGTGTTACCCTACGGCCGTACTTACACTATGGGTGGAACGTTGATTTTGATCTGTGGACGGCAGCACATGTGATGTGAATTCCACTACTAGTTAATAGTGGCACTCATGATGGATAATTAAGATACTTATTACCAATTTCAGTCTGCTTCGACTGATAGACAACATATCGAGATGTGTATTTCTAGCCTAAACTTTTCGACGTCACAACCTCATTCTCAAGAGCTCAAACGAGATCCAAAGAAGAGCAGAGTGTTTCGTCACAAGACTGTTCACGGCTAAATGCGACTGCATTGCGGATATCCTCAGAAAACTCCATTGGCAGACGCTACAAGAGAGGAATTTTTCTTACTGGAGAGCTTTACAATTGCAAATTCCGAGGGAGTATGTTCCGGGAGGAGTTGGGCAACATTTTACATCCTACCACCTACATTTCACGAAATGACCAGTCAGAGAATATCTGAAAGCTTATGACCATCACTAAGGTTTACCAACGATCGTTCTTCCCATGCGCCATTCACAGCTGGAACAGGGAGGGTAGCTACAGATAATAGTGCCAGAAGTGCCTTCACTACACACCGCAAGATGCCTTGTGGAATATAAATGTACATAAGGATGTACTCAGGAAACAGCAACATTCAAAGTACTCGGAACAAATAGAATTTAAAGACTCTCAAATTTATCAACACACAAAAATTCGAGAGACTAGTCAATAGCAGTACGTTTTGAAAGCGCTCAGAAAACGAAATAATATCAGTCCACGTTTCTATCGGCTCCATCGAACCAGTGACGTCGATCAGGACTACATCGGTTGCGAAAGCAACCATTTCAGGGGATGGAAACGAAATGTTTTTGAAAAGCATAAATTTATTTACGCTCTCCCTCTGTACTTCTACTGACAGCCTTCTAAGAATAAAATGCCCGACAGCTTTATTTTATCACGACTCTAAAGAGAAGGGCGGGTTCCGCAGAGTCAATAAAACGGGGCTCACTCCGAGCGAAATAAAGCTTTTGTTCACCTGAAGCTGACAGCGAGGAACAAATCGCACAAAAACAACAATAAAAACGAAAATTGATAGGTCAAAGCACTGTCGATTTATTGCACGCATATACGGTTTTTTAAATTACGATTTCAGAATACGAAGGGTAGGCTGATGACGTAGAAGTCGTCAGATGATGACGTTTCCAGTTAAAGAAAACAATCGGTCGTTAGTTCAACAGTACGAGGAGGTCGAACTAATACCATTGATTCTTTTTTTTTTGTGCGGAGACCGAAACTATGTTGCATGCACTTAATTTTCCTTATAAGGTTACATGAAAACAGCAGCCTCTATGTACACATAGAGGTCTAAACGTTTGTTCTCTAGTAATTTCCGTAGGCAACTAGACAGAGCTTTGCATACTTCGAAGACAGACAAGTTTTTAGACTGAGCACACTGGCGAACTTGAAGCAGCAACTTTGGACACGTTTCCGATGGAAGCGTAGTTCCAATGTCTGTGTTTTATCCAGACCTATTCCGCAGTCTGCGTATATCATTCCACGATGATCTATCCAACAAATTCATACGTAACTCCTTTCATATATTTGTCTGAACCGAGCTTCAAACCCGTTTCTAAATATGTAGTCAAATAGATCTTTATAGGGTTGCAAAGTGATGCAAAGGTTAGAAATTTGCTTTAATATGTTCAGAAATATAAAACTAAAAGATGCTTCTATGATGAGACGTGGCTGTTAATTACATAATATTCGTTGTTCTATACCTGAACACATGCATGATATACGCCACTTTGGTTAACAAAGTTGATTGTTACATCTACATCTACATCTACATTGATACTCCGCAAGCCACCCAACGGTGTGTGGCGGAGGGCACTTTACGTGCCACTGTCATTACCTCCCTTTCCTGTTCCAGTCGCGTATGGTTCGCGGGAAGAACGACTGCCTGAAAGCCTCCGTGCGCGCTCTAATCTCTCTAATTTTACATTCGTGATATCCTCGGGAGGTATAAGTAGGGCGAAACAACATATTCGATACCGTAACGCTATCACGCTTACCAAATAACCCTGTGACGAAACGCGCCGCTCTTCTTTGGATCTTCTCTATCACCTCCGTCAGACCGATCTGGTACGGATCCCACACTGATGAGCAATACTCAAGTATAGGTCGAACGAGTGTTTTGTAAGCCACCTCCTTTGTTGATGGACTACATTTTCTAAGCACTCTCCCAATGAATCTCAACCTGGTACCCGCCTTACCAACAATTAATTTTATATGATCATTCCACTTCAAATCGTTCCGCACGCATACTCCCAGATATTTTACAGAAGTAAATGCTACCAGTGTTTGTTCCGCTATCATATAATCATACAATAAAGGATCCTTCTTTCTATGTATTCGCAATACATTACATTTGTCTATGTTAAGGGTCAGTTGCCACTCCCTGCACCAAGTGCCTATCCGCTGCAGATCTTCCTGGATTTCGCTACAATTTTCTAATGCAGATGACGTCACTGTCGTCGACCAGTCGTGAAGTGTGTGTGGCGTCGATGGCGGACATGGCAGGTAGTGGGTGACTACTCAAATGCTTCCCCGTGAGCCAGTCTTAGTGGAGTGAGATAATACATATCAGAACCTGTACATTTGCTGTGAGCGCTAACTGTAATCTGGTGTTATAAGTCATTCCGTGCATTATTATTACGTGAAAGACGAAATTTTGTTCGACAATCTCTACATTCCTATCTATTTCATGTTTATCAATGAATGGGTAAATGATTCTTCATTCCTTTTAACAGCACAAACAAGTGTAAGGAGTAAATCTTCAGTTTCCTCTTGCATCTTACTCATTCTCTGTAACAATCGTTAAAGGTTCGAAGTTCTCATTCTAATGTGGTTGCAAGCTTCAGTGTAATTTTAGTGCGAAACAGTTTTTTGTGTCACTGTTTGAAAGTAAAATTAACATACCTATCCTTACACACATTAGAATGTCGCATAGTTAGCTATCTGTATTCTGTTTTGGCAGAATTAATTTTAAGTACGCATGCAGCTCAGTGTTAATTTCAACGATTATATCACAGAGCAGAGGTATTTCCGTTGTACGGGCAAGGACCAACTGTAGGGCCAGGATGAACTATTGTGTGGCGTGATTAGGGAAAAATAATCATTTATGGTTTTTCTAGATAAACCTGCAGAGGCATTAGTAAACATACGCAAATTCAACACACGATAGCTAACCGTTTCAAATTTTGATTGTTCTGTGGAAGCTATTATTTCTTGCGCTCAAGAATTATGCATTGCACATTACCAAGCTCAGTTTAAGGAATCTGAATTTCATTTCTTAAACAAGCAGATCTTACACCGTGTAGTACTAGTTGTAGTGTCTGAATGTCAAGTATCACAATAAGATTATAATGTTAATTAATGAGCTTTCGTTTAAATTTTTCTCTTTAAAATTGCAAGATTACATTTTGAGCTTCACATTTGGAAACTACTGTACCATTTAGCGTTTAGCAATTTACACAGCTAATTACTGCGTTCAGAGTAGTTTACTTGCATTAGTTCAAAGTATTTTACTTATATTACGTCTAGGACATGGTACACAGGCTACAGAGCAATTATCTAAAGAACTAGACTACAATGAGACGTTTAACACTTCCCAGCTTTATACGAGGGTCACTCCAAAAGAAATGCACAATATTTTTGTAAAAATACAGTTTTCATTCTGCATGTGTGAAAGTTTTCCAGTGTGTAGATACATCCTTCCCGCTTGTTTTCAAACTTAGTTCAACCTGTTCCCGTGAGTGGCGCCGTCACAGCATGTCTTCAAGATGGCTGCTACACTTGACGTTAGTCAGAAGCAACGTGCTGTCATAGAATTTCTTTGCTGTGAAAACGAGACAGTGGGAAACTTCCAAAAGAGGTTGAAAAAGATGTATGGAGATGCTGCTGTGGATTGCAGTACAGTTAGTCGGTGGGCAAGCTGGTTACGTGATGAAAGCGGGCACGGCAATATTGAGGACTGTCCTCACAGCGGCAGGCCTCGTACTGCACACACTCCAGACAATGTGCAGAGAGCTAACGAATTGGTGACTGCTGAAAAACGCATCACAGTGATCGAATGTCACGCTACGTTGGGATAGGGGAAGGAAGTGTTTGCAGAATACTGAAAGTGTTGGCGTTAAAAAAGGTTTGTGCCAGGAAGGTTCCCAGGATGTTGACAGTGGCTCACAAAGAAACAAGAAAAACAGTATGCAGCGAACTTTTGGAACAGTACGAGAACGGTGGAAATGAATTTCTTGGAAGAATTGTGACAGGTGATGAAACATGGCTCCATCATTTCTCAACACAGACGAAGAGGCAATCAATGGAGTGGCACCATGCAAATTCAGCCAAGAAAAAAAAAAAATTCAAAACCACACCTCCTGCTGGAAAAGTTATGACTACAGTGTTTTTTCGATTCCGAAGGACTCTTGCTTGTGGACATCATGCCAAGTGGAACCACAATAAATTCTGATGCATATGTGGTGACACTGAAGAAACTTCAAGCTCGACTGAGTCGTGTTCTACCACATCGGGCAAAAGCAGGATGTTTTGCCGTTGCACGACAATGCACGGCCACATGTCAGTAAAAATAACCATGGAAGCGATCACAAAACTCTGATGGACAACACTGAAACACCTGCCTTACAGTCCTGACCTGGCTCCATGTGACTATCATCTCTTTGGGAAACTGGAAGACTCTCTTCGTGGAACAAGGTTTGAAGAGGATGACTCCCTTGTGCACGCTGCCAAACGGTGGCTCCAACAGTTTGGTCCAGAATTTTACCGTGCGAGTATACAGGTGCTGGTTCCAAGATGGCGTAAGGCAGTTGAGAGGGATGGAAATTATGTGGAGAAATGAAAATATTGTTCCTAAAGGATGTATCTACACAGTATAAAACTTTCAAACATGTAGAATAAAAGATGGATTAAAAAAAAAATAGTGTGCATTTCTTTTGGAGTGACCCTCGTACTTCAAACAAGAAGTTTTCTCGGAAGACGTTTCGGCAAGAAGCTTTCAAGACTCTACACTCTACAGAACACAGAAAAGTAGTATACAGTGAGGTGACAGAACTCTTGGGAAACCTCCTAATATCGTGCCGGACCTCCTTTTGCCGTCGTAGTGCCGCAACGCAACGTGGCATGGTCTCAAGAAGTCACTGGAAGTCCCCTGCAGAAATAATGACCCACGCTGCACTTGTAGCCGTCCACAATTGCGAAAATGTTGCCGTTGCAGGATTTTTTGCACGAACTGACATCTCGACTATGTCCCATAAATTTCCAATAGGATTCATGTTCAGCTCTCTGGGTAGCCAAATCTTTCGCTCAAATTGTCCAGACGTTTTTTTTATAACTGATCGCTATTAACTGTGGCCCGGTGACATGGTGCATTGTCATCCACAAAAACTCCATCGTTGTTGTGGAACATGAAGAACGTGAATAACTGCAGATGGTCTCCAGGTGGCCCAACATAACCATTTCCCGTCAATGATGGATTGAGATGGATCAGAGGACCCAGTTAATTCCATGTAAACGCAGCCGACACCATTATGGAGCCGCCATCAGCGCGTACAGTGCCTTCTTGACAACTTGGTTACCTGTCTTCGTGAGATCTGCGTCACACGTGAACCCCACCATCAGCTCTTACTAGCTGAAATCGGGGCTTATCTGACCAGGCCAAGGTTTTTCAGTCGTCTACATCCGATATGGTTACAAGCCCAGGAAAGGCGCTGCAGGTGATTGTACTGTTAGCAAAGGCATTCGCGTTGGTCGTCTGCTGCTGTAGCCCATTAACGTCGTTTCGCCGAACTGCCTAATGGATACGTTCATCGTACATTCCACATTCATTTCTGCGATTATTTCACGCAGTGTTGCATGCTGATAATTCTACGCAAAAGCCGCTGATCTCGTTCATTAAGGGGAGGGTTACTACCTTTGACCGGAAAAAAGCATGTTCTTTGAGAATTTTTTCCTCGGGTATGTTATAGATATCAATGTCAAATGTGGTCAAAATGTTTATTGATATTTTCTCTACAACCTGGAAATTTTTCGACCGGAAATGTCTTAGAGCAAAGGTGGAAGTACCGTCGCAACGAAACAAAATTTCGATGTAGACCTCCACGCGCGGTATATCACAGGTGAGCTGGCTCGTATGAAATCAAAATTGATCTTACGTTAGCGAAGTATATAAAATCCTTTAGGAGTTGTACCTCGCTTCAGTTATTTGGACCATAGGAAAAAAATGGCGGCCATTTGAAACAAAA
The DNA here is from genome assembly GCF_021461395.2 of Schistocerca americana. Taxonomy (NCBI): domain Eukaryota; kingdom Metazoa; phylum Arthropoda; class Insecta; order Orthoptera; family Acrididae; genus Schistocerca; species Schistocerca americana. The sequence goes on along the minus strand of NC_060119.1, from coordinate 216,856,077 downwards.
TAGGGTTTTTTTCATAGCTTTTTCGACTTCGTCGGCGAAGTAAAAATATCTATAGTTGATGGATCGGAATAAAAGTGGAACAACTCCTAGACAATTTAGTCAGCTTCGTCGGAAACAAAGAATCATGCCAATAGGTTCAGTAGATTTGAAGTTACTATACCGTGCGATAAAAAAAAGTCATTTCGAGTAAAACGTTTTTGATGTTTTGACTACATATAAATGCAATATTATGTAACGTACGTTTAATCTACTATTCCGGGTCCGTGAACTAGTCCTTCCTCATCCGAATGCTTGGCGAACTGCGTCGATTAGAGTCCCAGGGTGACGTCCATCATTGTCATGGTCTTCAGAATTGCTGAATACCCTTCGTTGAAGCTGCTAACTGACAGGAAAGTCGCAATCTCCACAGTCTTCGCACCAGAATGCAAATGCTTGGGGGCTAACTTCCAAACACACGCGTTCAGACTTTCATTTGAATTTTGTGTGTTTACTCCCAAGCACCGATACTATAACTCGTCCTCTGAAAGAAAAAAAAAAACTGGTGCGTGAAAAAGGCCAATTTCAGGCAGGTGCATTTTTTTGTTCAACCGCGAATAACAAACATTTCCGTTCCGTATACGGAAAAACCGTTTCACGGGTGGATTCTAAACACTTTTATGGATCCAAAAATGCAATTTTAAAAAATCGACTTTTTGAAGCAAAAGCCGGCCGCGGCGGCAGAGCGGTTCTAGGCGCTACAGTCTGGAACCGCGCGACCGCTACGGTCGTATGTTCGAATCCTGCCTCGGGCATGGATGTGTGTGATGTCCTTAGGTTAGTTAGGTTTAAGTAGTTCTACGTTCTAGGGGACTGATGACCTCAGAAGTTAAGTCCCATAATGCTCAGAGCCATTTGAACCAAAAGATAGTACACCTTCCCTTAAGTGAAGGCTGCGGAACCACTGCGATGTCTGTGGTAAGAGGTAATACCTGCAATGTGGTATTCTCGGCACACTCTTGTCGCTTTGGGTTTCAAAATATTGAATTCCCCAACGATTTCTGAAATGTAACATCCCATGCGTCTGGCTCCAACTACTACTCCGTGTGCGAAGCCTGTTAATTGCCGTCGTGCGGTCATGATACCGCCGGACACGTTTTCACGTGAATCACCAGAGTTAAAGCGACAGCTCCGCTAATGCACTGCGTTTTTATACCCTGCGTACGCGCTACTACCGTCTTCTGCACATGTAGTACATATCGCTATACCAAGACTTTCGTCACCTTCGTGTACTGCATAAGGTCAATGAATCATAATTTGTGTCAGCCAACTCATACTAATATTTGCGTATGGAAATTTGTGGGGATATGATATGGAAGGAGTACTTATGCTAACTCTTAGGCTAAGCAGGTGAGAGACTTCGGTTCATTAGTAGGATACTGGGAATTGTAGCCTGTCTACAAAGAACACTGCCATGTAATGTCTGTTAAAATGCTGATGAAGCGTGTGGAATCCATACCAGACATGACTAATAGCGAAAACTGAACGTATGCTTAGAACGGCATCACGAATTGTCCTAGGTTTGCTTGAGTTACGGAGATACTGAAAATCTGGACTGGCAGATTCCTGAAGCAACACATCACCTATTCCACGGTAGCAAAGTTACGAAGTTTCACAAACCAGCATTAAGCGCGTAAGCTAGGAATACGCTAAGGTCACCTTCATGTCACTCACGTAATGGCTGCGAAAACAAGATTAGACTAGCGACAGCAAGCACTGAGACATTTAAACAGTAATTACCGCCCCGCTCCATACGCGAATATGACGAGAAGAGACCCTAACGGGAAATAACCTCTGCCAAACATTTCACAATAGATATAAAAGTCGTTTACGACCTGGTGCTACCGTTGAACTTCCTCCCTTCTTCCTATGCGGAATGATTCCATAAAACAGAGATAAACTACTTAATGGTTTGCATGCTCTTGTGGAACACATGACAGTTCTTTGCTCATAATGTCCGCAGTTTCCTAAAGCAACAATAGTCTTCTGTTTTTTTGTTTTTTGAGTCATCGGCCTTTTGACTGGTTTGATACGGCCCGCCACGAATTCTTCTCCTACGCCAACCTCTTCATCTCAGAGTAGCACTTGCAACCTGCGTCCTCATCTATTTGCTGGATGTATTCTAGTCATTGTCTTCCTCTACAGTGTTTGCCCTCTATAACTTCCTCTAGTACCACGGATGTCATTCCCCCATGTCTTAACGGATGTCATAAAATTATAAACAGCCGACCAGTTGAAATGGGTAAAGAAATTATTTACCTAGGTTTCGACAAATATAAATTTGTCTTCTTCAGAAGAAGAATTTCATTGCAACTCGTCGGCTGTATATATTTTATTACGTGAAACTGTTGCTGTTGTGCAGCTATGTTTAAAATATTAACAGATGTCCTTTCATCCTGTCCTATCTCCTTCTCAGTGTTTTCCATATTATCCTTTGCTTTCCGATTCCGCGCAGAACCTCCTGATTCCTTACCTTATCAGTCAACCTAATTTTTAACATTCGCCTGTCGTACCGCATCTTAAATGCATCGATTCTCTTCTGTTCCGGTTTTCCCACAGTCCATGTTTCAGTACTATACAGTGCTGTGCCCAAAACCGCGCCGGCCCCGGATCGAAACTGCCCGGCGGCTAAACGACGGAGGCCGGTGTACTGGCCAGCCTGGATGTGGTTTTAGGTGGTTTTCCACATCCCACTAGGGGAACATCGGGCTGGTCCCCACGTTCCGCCTCAGTTACACGGCTCGCAGACATCTGAACACGTTTGCACTATTCCATGGATTACACAAGACACAGACATTTGGGGTACACTAATTCCGTCCCGGTGGGTACGGGGTGGCGGCAGGAAGGGCATCTGGCAACCCCTTAAATTAACCTTGCCAATTCCGATTAACCATGCCGACCCTGCGTCATTGCGGGAAAAAGGCACAAATAAAAGAAAGAAAGAAAGAAAGAAAGACAATGCTGTGCCCAAAACGTACATTCTCAGAAATTTCTTCCTCAAATTAAAGTCGATGTTTGACACTAATAGACTGCTCTTGGCCAGGAATGCCCTTTTTTTACCAGTGTTAGTCTGCTTTTGATGTCCTCGTTGGTCCATCCATCATTGGTTATATTGCTCCCTAGGTCCTAAATTTCCTTAACTTCATCTCTGATCATCAATCCCAATATTATTTTTTTCACTGTACTCATTTCTGTTACTTCTCATTAGTTTCGTCTTTATTCGATTTACTCTCAATCCATATTCTGTACTCATTAGACAGTTCATTCCTTTCAGGAGATCATGTAATTTTTCACTTTCAGTCAGAATAGCAATGTCAACTGCACATCATATCACTGATATCCTTCCACCTTGAATTTTAATTCCACTCCTGAACCTTTCTTTTATTTCCACCATTGCTTCTCGATGTAGGGATTGAACAGTATGGGCGAGAGAATACATCCCTGTCTTACACCCTTTCTAATCCGAGCACTTCGTTCTTGGTCGTCCACTGTTATTATTCCCTCTTGACTCTTGTACATATTGTATATCACTCGTCTGTCCCTGCAGCTTAACCCTATTTTCCTCCGAATTTCGAACATGTTGCACAATTTTACATTGTCGTCGCCATTTCCAGGTTGACAATTCCTTTGAACATGTTTGATTTTTCTTCATTCTTGCTTCCATTATCAACTGCAACGTCAGAATTGCTTCTCTGGTGCCTTTACTTCTCCTAAAGCCAAACTGATTGTATCTAACACACACTTGCAGTGTGTAGATGTAAATGCAGGGATCCAAACTGATGAGCAATACCCAATAATCAGTCGAACGGGGTTTTCTTAAGTCACTTCTTTTGTGGATGAACTAAATTTGCTGAAGATACTTGCTTTTCAAACGACTAATTTTATGTGGTCATTCCACTTTAGGTCGCTCCCGGGTATTTTACGATAGCTACTGTTGTCAGTGGTTTATCGCCAGTAGCATAAATAACAGCAAATGGTCTCTTTCGCTGTTTAAATGTCAGAAATTACAGTTCCTATCTCATTCTGAACATAAATGAGAGTCGCCATACTTTTGTCATCAGCATCGACGCACACATTTAATATCTTGAATCCTGCTGGACGTCTACGCTGAAAATTGTACGTACTTATTTACTTTCGTTCTTACAGGCCGTTTTCGAGTGGCACACCACATACATCAGCTGCCATAAAAATCACATGCTCCTTTCCAAGATTATGGTAGCTGATGTGTCTGCTTGAAAATCCCGTTCAGGCAAGAAACTGGAAGTAAGGACAACTGGACATTAACCACCGACAATAGCTTACTGCCAAACAGGAATCATGGCTCTAATCTTCGATAAATTCATAGGGGTGTCCAGTCGAAAGTGAAGAACCAGCAAAATAGAACAAGGAATTGGCGACATTGCACGAAATACGCTCCCTTAAACTCTATACGCTTGCAATCCTAGAAAGTATCCATGATAGTGTGTGTCTGTGTATATTTTATCTGTTCTGTTTGTGTGTGGTGTAAGTGGGCTTGGACGTACTGAAATCATGGGAGCCAATGTGATGTCCTCTTCCGACCAACTCTTATTTAATGAGTAGACGTTCTCGACTCAAGGTTTGCCAATAACAATCGTGTGAATCTTCTCCTGCGACCAGTGTACGAGACAAGTGTTCCAGTCAAGTATAAGAAAATATAACACAGGAAGAAGGTTATGAAATACATCTCATGTTAGTTGAGTTATCAGTCGTCTGAGTGGTTTGATGCAGCCCGCTACGAATTCCTCTCCCGTGCCAACCGTTTCATCTCAAAGTAGCACTTGCAACCTATGTCATTTAGTCCACCTAATTTCAACATTCATCTGTAGCATCACATCTCAAATTCTTCGATTCTGTTCCGGTTTTCCCACTATGTTTCAGTACCGTACAATGCTGACCTCCAAACGTACAATTCTCAGAAATTTCTTCCACAGATTAAAGCTTATGTTTGATGCAAGTAGATTTCTATTGGCCAGGAATGCCCTTCTTGTCAGTGCTAGACAGCTTTTGATGTCCTCCTTGCTCTCTCCACCACTGGTTATTTTTCTGCGTGTGTAGTAGAATTTCTTAACTTCATCCACTTGGTGAACACCAATCTTGACGTTAAGTTTCTCGCTGTTCTCATTTCTGCTACTTCGCATTACTTTCGTCTTTCTTCGATTTACTCTCAATCCATATTCTGTACTCATTGCACTGTTCATTCCATACGACAGATCAAGTAATTCACTTTCATTCAGGATAGCGAAGTCATCAGCGAATCGTATCGTTGACATCCTTCCGCTCTGAATTTTAATTTCGCTCCTAAACCCTTCTTTAATTCCATCATTGCTTCTCCGTTGTATAGATTGAACAGTAGGGGCGAAAGACTACAGCTTTAATTCGAGCACTTCTTTCTTGGTCTTCCACTCTTACTATTCCCTCTTGCCTTTTGTACATGTATAGCTAAAACGTAGTTTCCTCAGAATTTCGAACATCTTGCATCATTTGACACTGTCAAACGCTTTTTCTAGGTCTTGATTTTTCTTTAGTCTTGCTTCCAATATCAACCGCAGCGTCAGAATTGCCTCTTGGTGCCTTTAACTTTCCTAAAGCCAAACTAATCGTCATCTTATACATCCTCAATTTTTTTCCGTTCTTCTGTGTATTATTGTTGCCAGCAACTTAGATGCATGAGCTGTTAAGCTGATTTTGCGATAATTCGCGCACTTGTCAGCTCTTGCAGTATTCGGAATAGTGTGAATGTTATTTTTACAACAGTTAGACCCTATGTCACCAGACTCACACATTCTACACACAAACTTGAATAGTCGCTTTGTTGCCACTTCCCCCAATGATTTTAGAAATCCTGATGGAATCTTATCTATCCCTTCTGCCTTATTTCATCTTAAGTCCTCCGAAGCTACCCTCTTCAAAATACTATCCCGTTCAACTGCTCTTTCAAGTCCTTTGCTATCTCTGAAAAAAATTACAATGTCATCATCAAACCTGAAAGTTCTTATTTCTTCTCCGTGTACTTTAATTATTGATCCAAATTTTTCTTTTGTTTCCTTTAATGCTTACTCAATATACAATTGAATAACATCGTGGATAGGCTACAACCATGTTTCACTCACCTCTGAAGCATTGCTTGCCTTTCGTGTCCCTCGACACTTATAACTGCAATCTGGTTTCTGTATAAATTGTAAATATCTTCCGCTCCATGTATTTTACCCTTGACCCCTTTAGAATTTGAAAGAGAGTATTCCAGTCAACATTGTTAAAATCTTTCTCTAAGTCTACAAATGCTATAAACGTAGTTTAACGTTTCCTTAACCTATCTTCTGTGAAAAGTCGCAGGGTCAGTATTGCCTCGCGTGTTCCTCCATTTCTCCAGAATTCAAACTGATCTTCCCCGAGGTCGTTTTTCCATTCTTCTGTAAAGGATTCGTGTTAGTATTTTGCAGCCGTGACTTATTACACTGAGAGTTCCGTAATTTTGACATCTGTCAACACCTTCTTTCTTCGGAATTGGGATTATTATATTCTTCTTGAAGTCTGAGGGTATTTCGCCTGTCTCATACATCTTGCTCACCAGATGGAAGAGTTTTGTAATGGCTGGCTCCCCCAGCGCTTTCAGTAGCTCTAACGGAATGTTATCTTCTCCCTGGGCCTTTTTTCGACTTAAGTCTTTCAATGGTTTGTAAAACTCATCACGCAGTATCGTATCTCCCTTCTCATCTTCCTCTACATCCTCTTCCATTTCCATAATATTGCTCTCAAGTACATCTTCCTGGTATAGACTCTGTACGTACTCCTTCCACCTTTCTGCTTTCTCTTCTTTGCTTACGTCTGGTTTTACGTCAGAGCTCTCGATATTCATGCAGATGGTTCTCTTCTCTCCAAAGATCTCTTTAATTCTCCTGTCTTACATCTAGTGATACATGCTTCTACATCCTTACATTTGTCGTCTAGCCATCCCTGCTAAGCCATCCTGTCGATCTCATTATTTGCCCGGGTTCGATTCCCGGCGGGGTCAGGGATTTTCTCTGCCTCGTGATAACTGGGTGTTGTGTGATGTACTTAGGTTAGTTAGGTTTAAGTAGTTCTAAGTTCTAGGGGACTGATGACCATAGATGTTAAGTCCCATAGTGCTCAGAGCCATTTGAACCATTTTTTGATCTCATTATTTAGAAGTTTGCGTTCCCTTTCTCCCGCTTCATTCATTGAGCCTTTTTCTCCTTTCATCGATTAAATTCAACACCTCTTGTTTTACCCAAGGATTTGTGCCAACCCTCGTCTTTTTACCTACTCGATCCTCTGCTGCCTTCACTATTTCGTCTCTCAGAGCTACCCATTCTTCGTTTTCTGTATTCCTTTCCTCTGTTCATTCCATAATGCTCATGATGCTATCCATTCTTTGCCTACTGTACTCCTTTCCCCTGTTCTTGTCAATCGTTCCTTAATGCTCCCTCTGAGACCCTCTACAACTTCTCGTTTTTTGACTTTATCCAGGTCCCATTTTCCTGAGTTTTTACCTTTTTGCAGTTTCTTCAGTTTTAATCTGACCCTGGAAATGTCTTACAGTTTAAAATCTGGCTCCCAAAACTCTAACCATTATATAATTAATCGGAAACCTTCCTTTTTCTCCAGGTCTCTTCCAAATATACAACCTTGTCTCATGATTCATAAACCAAGTATTAGCTATGATTAAATAAAGCTCTGTGCAAAATCCTACCAGGTGGCTTCCTCTTTCATTCCTTTCCCCCAGTCCATATTCACTAAGTACTTTTCCTTCTCTTCCTTTTCCTACTACGGTATTCCAGTCCCCCATGACTAATAACTTTTCGGCTCACTTAACTATCTGAATAATTTCTTATATCTCATCATACATTTCCTCAACCTCCTCTTCATTTGCGGAGCTAGTTGGCACATAAACTTGTACTGCTGCAGTGGGTGTGGGCTTCGTGTCTATCGTGGCTACAATAATGCGTTAACTATGCTGTTCATAGAGGCTTATCCGCGTTCTTATTTTTTTACTCATTTTTAAATGTACTCCTGCATTACCCCTATTTGATTTTGTATTTGTAACCCTGTATTCACCTAAATTTCATACAAAATGCTAAACGTTCCGAGATCAACAGTTTACTTAAAAATATATTTTGTTTTTTTTCAGTAACGTTGGATCACTGACCGAGTTCGAGATACACGATGCGTGGGGATAGAGGTAGACCGTGTTTCACATTTATATTTATCTCTGGGAGACAGCATTTCTTGACCGCTGAGACCAAACGAGGTGGCGTAGTGGTTAGAGCACTGTACACACATTCAGGTGGACAGCAGTTCAAGTCCTCGCCCGGCCATCTAGGTTTACATTCCGGTTGGTTTCCCTACATCGCTTAAGGCTAATACTCGGATGGTTCCTTTGAAAAGGAGTCGGCCAATTCCCTAGCTGATCCATCACTCAATTCGAGTATGTACCGACTCTAATGACGGGTTCCTTAATGGTACTACTGCCTCGTTGACCATTGGATTGATGTTTCATTTGCCCTCCTTCAGCACGCGTGTCAAATTTCTCATCCACAGCGTCACGTAGACCAGATGGAAATTGCGACAAAGTGATAATTTCATGACACCATGGAGGAAGTGGGTGTTGAGTATGTCCTGCGACTGTGATGACCCGAGATAAAATGCAAGAACGGAGTGTCAGAGAGGTGGGAGGGGGGGGGGGGGGGGGGGAGGTGTCCCACGAAGCGCAGTGGGCTCGCGGTCTCCGTAATTGCGTTTGCATTCAGTAGTGCGGTCGCTGGTTATGAGTGCGGGCGGACGTAATTCTTTTTTAAAAATGCCGGGGCGCGGGGCGCAGTTAAAAAAAATACGGCAGCCGTTAAAGCGGGCCGCTATCAGGGATTGTTTACGAGTGCGGAGCGCCCGCTGTCCGGCGATAGGAGAGGCCAACGCGGCCCGGGGCGCGCACACACACACACACACACACACACACACACACACATTACGAGCTGCGGCCGCATTCGCAAATTTCACCCGCCGGGGTCCGCTCACCCCCTGGCACGTTTCAAGGGTTGGGTGGAGGGGAAGAGGAAAGCACCTTGTAGCGAAACCATACTACTAGCTTGCAGGTTACGTAACTGTCGTCATGCCAAAAGATATTTGAAGCGAACTGGTGAGGGCTGCGAAGAGGGGAAGACGCTAAATGTGTATGTGTAACACTAGTAGCGGAATCCTGGCGTTTCACTGTGAGTACACTACTAGCCATTAAAATTGCTACACCACGAAGATGACGTGCTACAGGCGCGAAATTTAACCGACAGGAAGAAGATGCTGTGATATGCAAATGATTAGCTTTTCAGAGCATTCACACAGGGTTGACGCCGGTGGCCGACACCTACAACGTGCTGGCATGAGGAAAGTTTCCAACCGATTTCTCATACACAAACAGCAGTAGACCGACGTTGCCTAGTGAAAAGTTGTTGTGATGCTCGTGTGAAGGAGGAGAAATGCGTACCATCACGTTTCCGACTTTGATAAAGGTCGGATTGTAGCCTATCGCGATTACGGTTTGTCGTATCGCGACACGGCTACTCGTGTTGGTCGAGATACAATGACTGTTAGCAGAATATGGAATTGGTGGGTTCAGGAGGGTAATACGGAACGTCTGCCGGTTCCCAAAGGCCTCGTATCACGAGCAGTCGAGATGACAGGCATCTTATACGCACGGATCGTGCAGCCTCGTCTCGATCCCTGAGTCAACAGATATGGTCGTTTGCAAGACAACAACCATCTGCACGAACAGTTCGACGACATTTGCAGCAGCATGGACTATCAGCTCGGAGACCATGGCTGCGGTTACACTTGACGCTACATCACAGACAGGAGCGCCTGCGATGGTGCACCGACGACGAAGCTGGGTGCACGAATGGCAAAACGTCATTTTTCGGATGAATCCAGGTTCTGTTTACAGCATCATGATGGTAGCATCCGTGTTTGTCGACATCGTGGTGAACGCACATTGGAAGCGTGTATTCGTCATCGCCATACTGGCGTATCACCCGACGTGATGGTATGGGGTGTCACTGGTTACACGTCTCGGTCACCTCTTGTTCGCATTGACGGCACTTTGAACAGCGGACGTTACATTTGAGATGTGTTACGACCCGTGGCTCTATCCTTCATTCGATCCCTGCGAAACCCTACACTCCAGCAGGATAATGCACGACCGCATGTTGCAGGTCCTGTACGGGCCTTTCTGGATACAGAAAATGTTCGACTGCTGCCCTGACCAGCACATTCTCCAGATCGCTCACCAATTGAAAACGTCTGGTCAATGGTGGCCGGGCAACTGGTTCATCACAATACGCCAGTCACTACTCTTGATGAAGTGTGGAATCGTGTTGAAGCTGCATGGGCAGCTGTACGTGTACACGCCATCCCGGCTATGTCTGACTCAATGCCCAGGCGTATCAAGGCCGTTATTACGGCCAGAGGTGGTTGTTCTGGGTACTGATTTCTCAGGATCTATGCACCCAAAATACGTCAAAATGTAATCACATGTCAGTTCTAGTATATTTGTCCAATGAATACCCGTTCATCATCTGCATTTCTTCTTGGTGTAGCAGTAGTGTATTAAGTAGGCTAGTGTTAATAGCTCATGTCATAGCGTCGTCGCCAACTGACATGCCTAGAGGCAGCTTAAACTTCGCGTCGCACGCGAATCGTAGTGCACTCGGTTCCATCTGGGCGTGTCTTTCATAGAAAGTGTATAGTATCCAGGGCGGCCACTGGAACCCCATAATTACTACTAGTTTAATCACATATACTGACGTATTATATCAAACGTGGATACGTCTATTTCGTAATGTAATACACTGACGAGACAAAAGTCATGAGATTCCTCCTAATATCATGTCGGACCTGACTGAACCCGGTGTACTACAGCATCTCGACATGACATAGACTCAGTTAGCCGTTGGAAGTCCTCTGCAGATATGCTGAGCCATGCTACCTCTTTAGCCGTCCATAACTGCGAAAGTGTCGTCGGCGCAGAATTTTATGTACGAAATGATTTCACGATTATGTCCCATGCATTTTGAATGAGATTCACATCTGACGATCTGGGAGGTCAAATAATTCGCCCAAACTGTCCAGAATGTTCTTAAAAAAAATAGCGAATAATTGTGGCCTGGTGACATGGAACGTTGTCACTATAAAAATTACGTCATTTTTCAGGAACATGAACTCCAAGAAAGACTGCAAATGGTCTCCAAACAGCCGACCCAGTCCATTCCGCGTAAACATTGCCTATACCATTTCGGAGCCACCACCAGCTTGCCCAATACATTGTTGAGAACTTGGATCCATGGCATCGTGTGGTCTGTGCCACACTCGAAAGCCACCATTAGCTCTTACCATCTGAAATGTGGACTCATCCAAGCAGACAATGGTTTTCCAGTCATCTAGGATCCAACCGATGTGGTCATGAGCCCTGGAGAGGCGCTGCAGACGTCCTGCTGTTAGCAAAGGCACTCGCGTCGGTCATCTGCTTCCATAGCTCATTAACTTCACATTTCGCAGCCCTGTCGTAACGGATACGTCCGTCGTACGTTCCGCATTATTTTCTACGGTGATTTCACCAAGTTTAGCTTGTCTATTAGGACTGGCAGTCTATGCAAAAGCTGCTGCTATCGATCTTTAGGTGAAGGCCATCTGCCGTTGTGCTGTCCCTGGTGAGCGATAATACCTGAAATGTGGTATTCTCGAAACACTTTTGAAAAAAATGGTTCAAATGGCTCTGAGCACTATGGGACTTAACATCTGAGGTCATCAGTACCCTAGACTTAGAACTACTTAAACCTAACTAACCTAAGGACATCACACATATCCATTCCCGAGGCAGGATTCGAACCTGTGACCTTAGCAGCCGCGCGGTTCCAGACTGAAGCGCCTAGAACCGCTCGGCCACCTCGGCCGGCCACAGTTTTGACACTGTGTATCTCGGAATATTAAATTTCCTGACGACTTACGGAATGAAATGTCCCATGTGTCTAACTCCAACTACCATTCCGCTTTCAAAATCTGTTAATTCCCATCCTTTGGTCGTTACGACGTCGGAAACATTTTCACATGAATCACTTAAGTAAAAATGACAGCTTCCCAAATGCACTGCAGTTTTATGTCTTGTTTACGTGATACGTTCGCCATCTGCTTGTGTGCATCTCGCTATACCATGCCTTTTGTCACCTTGCTGTATACAGGGATGGATAAAAATATACACTCCTGGAAATGGAAAAAAGAACACATTGACACCGGTGTGTCAGACCCACCATACTTGCTCCGGACACTGCGAGAGGGCTGTGCAAGCAATAATCACACGCACGGCACAGCGGACACACCAGGAACCGCGGTGTTGGCCGTCGAATGGCGCTAGCTGCGCAGCATTTGTGCACTGCCGCCGTCAGTGTCAGCCAGTTTGCCGTGGCATACGGAGCTCCATCGCAGTCTTTAACACTGGTAGCATGCCGCGACAGCGTGGACGTGAACCGTATGTGCAGTTGACGGACTTTGAGCGAGGGCGTATAGTGGGCATGCGGGAGGCCGGGTGGACGTACTGCCGAATTGCTCAACACGTAGGGCGTGAGGTCTCCACAGTACATCGATGTTGTCGCCAGTGGTCGGCGGAAGGTGCACGTGCCCGTCGACCTGGGACCGGACCGCAGCGACGCACGGATGCACGCCAAGACCGTAGGATCCTACGCAGTGCCGTAGGGGACCGCACCGCCACTTCCCAGCAAATTAGGGACACTGTTGCTCCTGGGGTATCGGCGAGGACCATTCGCAACCGTCTCCATGAAGCTGGGCTACGGTCCCGCACACCGTTAGGCTGTCTTCCGCTCACGCCCCAACATCGTGCAGCCCGCCTCCAGTGGTGTCGCGACAGGCGTGAATGGAGGGACGAATGGAGACGTGTCGTCTTCAGCGATGAGAGTCGCTTCTGCCTTGGTGCCAATGATGGTCGTATGCGTGTTTGGCGCCGTGCAGGTGAGCGCCACAATCAGGACTGCATACGACCGAGGCACACAGGGCCAACACCCGACATCATGGTGTGGGGAGCGATCTCCTACACTGGCCGTACACCACTGGTGATCGTCGAGGGGACACTGAATAGTGCACGGTACATCCAAACCGTCATCGAACCCATCGTTCTACCATTCCTAGACCGGCAAGGAAACTTGCTGTTCCAACAGGACAATGCACGTCCGCATGTATCCCGTGCTACCCAACGTGCTCTAGAAGGTGTAAGTCAACTACCATGGCCAGAACGATCTCCGGATCTGTCCCCCATTGAGCATGTTTGGGACTGGATGAAGCGTCGTCTCACGCGGTCTGCACGTCCAGCACGAACGCTGGTCCAACTGAGGCGCCAGGTGGAAATAGCATGGCAAGCCGTTCCACAGGACTACATCCAGCATCTCTACGATCGTCTCCATGGGAGAATAGCAGCCTGCATTGCTGCGAAAGGTGGATATACACTGTACTAGTGCCGACATTGTGCATGCTCTGTTGCCTGTGTCTATGTGCCTGTAGTTCTGTCAGTGTGATCATGTGATGTATCTGACCCCAGGAATGTGTCAATAAAGTTTCCCCTTCCTGGGACAATGAATTCACGGTGTTCTTATTTCAATTTCCAGGAGTGTAGAACACCACAAACACAACACCTTTCCATACGTGTGGTTTTCATGAGCAATAAAAAGGGCGGAAATAATGTTTATGTTGATCTCTATTCCAATTCTCTGTACAGGTTCTGGTGGGATCATCGGACAACAACTCCAGCATCATCCACAAACAGCGTTAACCGTCTCTGTACAGACCGACCAAGTGCAGCAGGCATGGAATTCCATCCCATAAACTGACATCCTGCACGTGTACAAAACAATGCATGCACATTTGCATAATTGCTTTCAACATTCCGGCAGTTACATGGGTCTTTAATGCACCAGCGTTTCACATTTGCAATGGCTTATCTCTCTGTCACATTAACCCTTGATCTTGCACGGCTATGCATGTTACCTAGACAAATGTATTCTCGAAATTTCATTTCTCTACATTAATTATGATTTAGGCGTTGCTCATTAACTTCACATTTCGCAGCCCTGTCCTAACGGATACGTCCGTCGTACGTTCCGCATTATTTTCTACGGTTATTTCACCAAGTTCAGCTTGTCTATTAGGACTGGCAGTCTATGCAAAAGCTGCTGCTATCGATCTTTAGGTGAAGGCCATCTGCCATTGTGCTGTCCCTGGTGAGCGATAATACCTGAAATGTGGTATTCTCGAAACACTTTTGAAAAAAATTGTTCAAATGGCTCTAAGCACTATCGGACGTAACATCTGAGGTCATCAGTCCCCTAGAACTTAGAACTACTTAAACCCAACTAACCTAAGGACATCACACACATCCATGCCCGAGGCAGGATTCGAACTTGCGACCGTAGCAGCCGCGCGGTTACGGACTGAAGCGCCTAGAACCGCTTGGCCACCGCGGCCGGCCGATTTTTGTTCTCTCAGTGTATAAACAAATGCTAGAGAATTGTGGATTTCAGTCTCTGCTGGTGGTTCAGGCTTTTTCAAACAAAATAACAAAGTATAATGTATCTCAATGTGTATGAGGTGGAATACTTAATAATTAACGCTATTATCCGCATAAAGAACATCTGCCTTCACAATAGCAGCCTACTCTACATAAACTACTCGATTCATTTGGAGCATTGGTATGAAACGGTGAGAAGTTTTAATTTGTGGCAGTTTCAGTTAGCGGTAAGCGCTCAGAGCGGACGCGTATCTCCATCTCAGCCAGCCATCTTGTATTTTTCTTCTTTCTACCTCGGCAACGTGGAACTTCGCTCTATTCCAATCCAACGTTTACTGAAAATTACTACAGAGCGCCTGCGAGGCGGAAACTTAATTGGAACGCTGGAGCAAAAGAGCTTAATTTAGCTCGCAAATGAGAAGCCGGTAGTCAGTGCGATGGCTCGGCTGCGAGTAAAGGTAGCAAGGGACGAAACCCCGCGTAACCGACCTGTTTGCCCAGTTTTAAACCGGCACGCGAGTTCCTGAAAAGCGCTGAAAAGCCGCTGCCGTGGCAGCTCCGTAGTTCGGAGTGTCAATTCTCTGTCCCTGCCACGTCTTTTCAGGTCCTGCAGAAGCAGTCTAGCTGAACTACTACAAATACAGTATATACCACAAAGATTAAAAGTGAAAGTTTTAAGGAAGAAAGGTTAATGTGTAACACACCGTCAACATCAAGTTCAGTAGCCGGAGCTCAAAATGAAGGCAACAAGAACAGAGTAGGAAACCTGGAAACTGTGTGACTAAAACATCAATCTACATAATATCTGAGTCTCTGTTTTCGCACCTAGAACTTGCATCCTTTTAACCCTTTCACACTCTCTGGCTACAGTTGCGTATATTAACTTTTACTGTCTTAGCTGCAACATAAGTATTTTTTCCCAGTGGAAGCCTAAAGTACACATTTACGAATGTTCAGCCCTTTCATCATGTACAAGTGTTGCCAACTGTCGTGCATCACTACGAAAATATCAGCAAGCCAACGCAGCAGTGCTCCAGAGCACCAGGATACACGAATGTGATTCATTCGCTATATTCCCCTGTATAACTGAATATTGTTATTTTGCATGGTAATTACTGAATTATCGTTTTACTATTTACTGCAACAGAGAATAGTTCGTAATTGGCTATTTTATTCTATAAAATGAAACCAAGTGTAGAAAGTTGTAACCTCCCCGCAAATTTATTTGAATGATAATGGAAATGGAGCCAAGCGTAACCTCCCCGCAAATAATATTGTTAAATAAGAATACAAATTGGAGCCAAATGTGAATTCCCCACAAAATTGATAAATGAAAATTGACCCAAAACCACACAACAATATTAACTAAATAGTGAACCACGACCCGTATGTAACATCTCAACAGTAATAATTAAACCTGATAAATTTTATAAGGGCAGCAGCGCTGACCTTCGGCCCTGTGAAATAATTAAACCTGATAAATTTTATAAGGACAGCAGCGCTGACCTTCGGCCCTGTATTCTGAATAAAAAGCAAAATTCTTACCTCATTAAAAACTGCATCTATATCTGCTCTTATCTATCGACACAGCTTCGTACAATGCTGGCGTATATTTAATTTTGATTCTTGGAGGAAATGCATAGGAAATATTCTTTAAATTGAAATGAATGTTTTTCTTTAAAAGAGATACTTTATTAAAAAAATTATTATTGGGGCATTTTTCTGAACAAATTAAATTACAATTAACATACATTACTAGATGTGCGCAATGCTGCTTCATTACCTTCTACAACAATACTCATCGTCCACCACAATCCTGACCAGAGTCGCAAGAAGAGCACGCCGCCGACGCATGCCGACTTCTGCTCAGTACAACCGTCCACTCGCTACTACTGTATCCGACTGACTACTACTACAGACAGAGTACAACTGCTCCTGCCGACTCGCTACATGCTACTGACTAGCACTGTCGTCTCGCGCGGTCAAGCGCAGACTAGCAACGATAAATAACTCTCTGGTCAGAGATTCTGTCATGCCTCGCCATCGCTGGTAATAAATACATACGTGTTTCAAAGTACGTTTTGAAAACGTCTACATGTTTTTATATCAATCTTGCGTCTAAAATCATTAAAAGAATCACTTAAGAGCATTAGTGTATAAGGTAAAAGTTTCCTTCCTCCATAAAAAAATTCAGGTCTGGAGGGGCTTACTTAATGCACCGCTCAAAATATCCGAACGAAGTTTTCGGCAGAGTGGAACATAATTTGATAGCATGTTCAACGCACTTAACTCTCGTACCATCCGAGATATTGACGCAAGTACGGTTCTTTCAGCCGCGCGGGATTAGCCGAGCGGTCTGGGGCGCTGCAGTAATGGACAGTGTGGCTGGTCCCGGCGGAGGTTCGAGTCTTCCCTCGGGCATGGGTGTGTGTGTGTGTTTGTCCGTAGGATAATTTAGGTTAAGTAGTGTGTAAGCTTAGAAACTGATGACCTTAGCAGTTAAGTCCCATAAGATTTCACACACATATGAACATTCCTTTTTTTTTTTTTTTTTTTTTTTTGTCAGTTCATTTAGACAGGCTTTGCTGCCATCTTCTAGTCTTAAAAAATTATTGTTGCAAAAGGTGTTCATTGTGGGTTGGAGCCTCATGCAAGCTGTCATATTAGTGGATAACATGCAACACACTATGCACAAAGGTTTGTGAGAAGTAAAACGTCTACAATGAAAAAGGACGTTGTGCACATTGCCATTTCTGTACAAGTAGCGTTAGCAGATGATTATTAAGTTAAAAACACAATATACAGTACATTTACAATAGAACATGTTTACGTTAGCTTGAGACATTCCGTTCATCGAATTACTTGTAACAATAATTTTGTATGACGAGAAGATGAGATGAAAACCTGTCGAAACGGGTTGTGAAAATCAATGAGTATTTATGCAATCTTGGTTAAAGAAAGTTCTTCCAAGGAATATTTATGATTGGTCTTTGAACAATGTTGGACAAAGACTTCAAAACTTTTCTGAAATAAATCGCAGAGATGAATTTTTACACCACACAGAGAACTTCTGACCACAGAATGTCCAGGACTTATACAGGGTGTTACAAAAAGGTACGGCCAAACCTTCAGGAAACATTCCTCACACACAAAGAAAGAAAATATGTTATGTGGACATGTGTCCGGAAACGCTTACTTTCCATGTTAGAGCTCATTTTATTACTTCTCTTCAAATCACATTAATCATGGAATGGAAACGCACAGCAACAGAACGTACCAGCGTGACTTCAAACACTTTGTCACAGGAAATGTTCAAAATGTCCTCCGTTAGCGAGGATACATGCATCCACCTTCCGTCGCATGGAATCCCTGATGCGCTGATGCAGCCCTGGAGAATGGCATATTGTATCACAGCCGTCCACAATACGAGCACGAAGAGTCTCTACATTTGGTACCGGGGTTGCGTAGACAAGAGCTTTCAAATGCCCCCATAAATGAAAGTCAAGAGGGTTGAGGTCAGGAGAGCGTGAAGGCCATGGAATTGGTCCGCCTCTACCAATCCGTCGGTCACCGAATCTGTTGTTGAGAAGCGTACGAACACTTCGACTGAAATGTACAGGAGTTCCATCGTGAATGAACCACACGTTGTGTCGTACTTGTAAAGGCAGATGTTCTAGCAGCACAGGTAGAGTATCCGGTATGAAATCATGATAACGTGCTCCATTGAGCGTAGGTGGAAGAACATGGGGCCTAATCAAGACATCACCAACAATGCCTGCCCAAACGTTCACAGAAAATCTGTGTTGATGACGTGATTGCACAATTGCGTGCGGATTCTCGTCAGCCCACACATGTTGATTGTGAAAATTTACAATTTGATCACGTTGGAATGAAGCCTCATCCGTAAAGAGAACATTTGCACTGAAATGAGGATTGACACATTGTTGGATGAACCATTCGCAGAAGTGTACCCGTGGGGGCCAATCAGCTGCTGATAGTGCCTGCACACACTGTACATGGTACGGAAACAACTGGTTCTCCCGTAGCACTCTCCATACAGTGACGTGGTCAACGTTACCTTGTACAGCAGTAACTTCCCTGACGCCGACATCAGGGTTATCGTCAACTGCACGAAGAATTCCCTCGTCCATTGCAGGTGTCCTCGTCGTTCTAGGTTTTCCCCAGTCGCGAGTCATAGGCTGGAATGTTCCGTGCTTCCTAAGACGCCGATCCATTGCTTCGAACGTCTTCCTGTCGGGATACCTTCGTTCTGGAAAGCTGTCTCGATAAAAACGTACCGCGCCACAGCTATTGCCTCGTGCTAATCCATACATCAAATGGGCATCTGCCAACTCCGCACTTGTAAACATTGCACTGACTGCAAAACCACGTTCGTAATGAACACTAACCTGTTGATGCTACGTACTGATGTGCTTGATGCTAGTACTGTAGAGCAATGAGTCGCATGTCAACACAAGCACCTAAGTCAACATTACCTTCCTTCAATTGCGCCAACTGGCGGTGAATCGATGAAGTACAGTACAGGGCTATTACAAATGATTGAAGCGATTTCATAAATTCACTGTAGCTCCATTCATTGACATATGGTCACGACACACTACAGATACGTAGAAAAACTCATAAAGTTTTCTTCGGCTGAAGCCGCACTTCAGGTTTCTGCCGCCAGAGCGCTCGAGAGCGCAGTGAGACAAAATGGCGACAGGAGCCGAGAAAGCGTATGTCATGCTTGAAATGCACTCACATCAGTCAGTCATAACAGTGCAACGACACTTCAGGACGAAGTTCAACAAAGATCCACCAACTGTTAACTCCATTCGGCGATGGTATGCGCAGTTTAAAGCTTCTGGAAATCAACGGGTCGGCCTGCAGTGAGCGAAGAAACGGTTGAACGCGTGCGGGCAAGTTTCACGCGTAGCCCGCGGAACTCGACGAATAAAGCAAGCAGGGAGCTAAACGTACCACAGCCGACGGTTTGGAAAATCTCACGGAAAAAGCTAAAGCAGAAGCCTTACCGTTTACAATTGCTACAAGCCCTGACACCCGATGACAAAGTCAAACGCTTTGAATTTTCAGCGCGGTTGCAACAGCTTATGGAAGAGGATGCGTTCAGTGCGAAACTTGTTTTCAGTGATGAAGCAACATTTTTTCTTAATGGTGAAGTGAACAGACACAATGTGCGAATCTGGGCGGTAGAGAATCCTCACGCATTCGTGCAGCAAATTCGCAATTCACCAAGAGTTAACGTGTTTTGTGCAATCTCACGGTTTAAAGTTTACGGCCCCTTTTTCTTCTGCGAAAAAAACGTTATAGGACACGTGTATCTGGACATGCTGGAAAATTGGCTCATGCCACAACTGGAGACCGACAGCGCCGACTTCATCTTTCAACAGGATGGTGCTCCACCGCACTTCCATCATGATGTTCGGCATTTCTTAAACAGGAGATTGGAAAACCGATGGATCGGTCGTGGTGGAGATCATGATCAACAATTCGTGTCATGGCCTCCACGCTCTCCCGACTTAACCCCATGCGATTTCTTTCTGTGGGGTTATGTGAAAGATTCAGTGTTTAAACCTCCTCTACCAAGAAACGTGCCAGAACTGTGAGCTCGCATCAACGATGCTTTCTAACTCATTGATGGGGACATGCTGTGCCGAGTGTGGGAGGAACTTGATTATCGGCTTGATGCCTGCCGATTCACTAAAGGGGCACATATCGAACATTTGTGAACGCCTAAAAAAACTTTTTGAGTTTTTGTATGTGTGTGCAAAGCATTGTGAAAATATCTCAAACAATAAAGTTATTGTAGAGCTGTGAAATCGCTTCAATCATTTGTAAGAACCCCGTACATACTGACGAAACTAAAATGAGCTCTAACATGAAAATTAAGCGTTTCGGACACATGTCCACATAACATCTTTTCTTTATTTGTGTATGAGGAATGTTTCCTGAAAGTTTGGCCGTACCTTTTTGTAACACCCTGTATGCATTCGATATTCAGTTCTATTATCTCAATTACGTGAAGGAATATGGTTTTCAACGGTTGGAGAAAAATGTAGCGAAGAAATATAACAATTTAAAAGAGTTTAGATCATTCAATAAGTCACAAAACATCGCTCTCTACGTTGTACGACGTTGGCTCATGATGAGTTTTAACAACTGAAAATGAAGACGGAGCGTAAGATTTAGGACTAGAAGAGAAAATGGTTCAAATGGCTCTGGGCACTATGGGACTTAACATCTATGGTCATCAGTCACCTAGAACTTAGAACTACTTAAACCTAACTAACCTAAGGACATCACACACATCCATGCCCGAGGCAAGATTCGAACCTGCGACCGTAGCAGTCGCGCGGCTCCGGACTGAGCGCCTAGACTAGAAGAGAAGGAGAAGGACAACAAGAAGAAAGCGGAGGAGCAGGAGGAAGAGGAGGAAAGTGAATAAACAAGACGCTTCGGCTAACGACGCTCGATCATAAGACTGCATCGAAGAAGACGGCGAGGCATCAATATTATGAGACGTCGGCAGCCTCTGGCGCATTATCCGAAATAACAGTAATTTCTGCCGTACCTCACGCTCTGTTCTAAATAAGGACCTTCGTCCAAGGAACTGCCTATCTTCGGAATAACCTGCTTCCTTTAACGACTTTTTCCCTTGTCGCTATCTTGGCATCCGATGGAAGTACACGTGTTATCATCTGGTAATCAGTTGCAATATAACCATCAAAGGGCACACTTACGTCTCCGGGTCGGAAGACAAAGGTAGTGTTCGATGATTTATTTCACATAACAGCAACATTGCCCTTTGCTCTTCGGTATCAAATCAGTTTTTAGCAGATCATGCGTGTCACTTGTAGGAATCAATTTGGTACCTGATGAAACGTTGGTCGGAGACTACGCAAAATGTGCCTATACACCATACTGAAGTTTGTAATTTAATATCAGTCAGCAGTGTGTTTAATACTACCAAATTTACGTGTCGCTGGTTTGACCATTGTAACATCAGCTTACGCTCACTAACCAAGTTCCACATATTTCCGGTACAACAGTTGGTAAATCACATTTGTTAATTTATTAACCGATGAAGCTCGTTTTTTTCTCCGTCTCCTGTATACTTGTAAAACAATCCGATGTCACCGAAGATGAAAAGTTAACATTTTTTTAAAATCTTCTCATTGCCTGGGATTTTAAATTCATTGCACATATTCCCCATACAGTTTGTTAACTGACACATTTGGTTTCCACATTTTTATTTGCTCATGCATACTGTACTCAGGGCGGCGGCTCTTCTGGAAAACCGGGAATATTTCTCTAGTCAGTGCTATGTGACGCTTGAGGTGGTGTAAAGAGCAGCACCTGGGCAGTGGATGACTGGAAATTAATGATTTGTAGTGACGAATCAGGCTATACCACGCAACAATCATTGAAAGGGTTTGAGCTTGGCGACGCCTGGAGAAAATTGTCTGTTATCAAGTGCAGCGCCAGCGATGACGTGTGGAGGAGGTGTTATTACGATATGGTGTTGTCTTTCGTGGCTAGGGTATGGTCCCCTTATTCGGCTAGAGAAACGCTAAATACAGAAGGGTATGAAAACATTTGACAGCATTGTTTGGTGCCCTCGGTAGAGGAACAGTGAGGAGATGATGACTGTATCATGACGACAATTCACCCTGTCATAAAGCGACACTTACGAGGCAGTAGTTTGTGGGCCCATAGTACTTCCGAAATGAACTGCCGTGCCCACAGTCCCGACCTGAGCCTACTAAATGCCTTTGGGATGACGTAGAACAGCAACTTAGCTCCAGACCCCAATCTCTAACATCACTGCCTTCTCGGGCTTCGGACCTCGAAGAATAATGGGCTGCTATTCCTCCACAGACACTCAGATACGTCACTGAAAGTGTTCCCAGTAGGGTTCAACCTCTCTTAAGGGCGAATCGTGGACATACCCCATATTAATGACCAGTAATAAGTGTCCAGGTACCCTTGATCGGGGACTGTGTTCATCTTTGCAATATCTAATATTCGATTGCGACACGCCGTGTACTTCAACATGTTTGGACCCATCACGCTATGCAGTCCACAAAGTGTTCTGGATATTGCGTGTATCACCATTCGACGGCAGCGCTCCTGATGTTACACAGAGCGTGAGGAGGGGCATGGAATGACGCACAGCATATTTCACGTGGTCCTAAACATGATTAACCGGCCTCACAACACCACAGGCCACTACATTCGGTTAACTGCTGCCTCTTAGAAGAAGGCCTTCGCGTGGTGGACGCGCTGTGTTCGTACAGTATCATCTTGAAAGGCGAACCCATCGCCGAAGTGTTGACAGCAGGGCTGTTGAATTTCCGTCTACATTTAAATACTCACAACAGGTTGGAAGATCCTGCCCGGAAGTGCACAAACCTCAAATTACCCAAGATTGTGACGAGAGATATCCAATGTCCGTAAATGAAACCAGCACAACCCTGAGGTGTGCATGGTACCTAACTACCACACACATCAAATCTATATCTACATCAGTACTCCGTGAGACACCTTACGCTGTGCAGTGACTATCTTATCCCCCGCTTCCAGTTTCATTCAAGAATGGTGGGTGGGACGGATGGCTGTCGGTAAAAATCGGCATGACAACTAATTTCTCTAATTGTTCCACCGTCACCAATTCGCGAGACGTACGTTGTATGATGTACTACTCTTCTTGGGACATAAGCTTTCGAAATTTCAGTAGTGTACCTGTTCGTGATGTTCAAGTAGCATCTGCCACTAGGGTTTACTGGGTATTTCCGTAACGCTCTCCCATTACTAATCCTGTTCCTTTACACTCGGGGGCTCCAACCTTCCTATAGACAACTACATCGTCCGAAAATAGCCTCACTGATCCTCCAGTGTTACCCATTACATCATTAATAAAAAGTCTTTTGTGATGATATCAGATAAACTCTGAAGGTACCAGTGAAGGGAACACGATCCCATTGATCTAGTTTTCATTCCCAGTGTTATCTTTCCAAAGAGGTAATTTCTGCCACCGTATTCTATTGTAACGCATGGAGGACGCCGCTTTAAACTGTTTCTATAAGCTTTTTATGTTAATAAAGAAATAAATATGAAGTTTAGCTTGTAGGTCCGCCTCTCAACGTGTTCAGTTTAGCAGTGGTGTGTAACTTTGTGGCACCCCCTCTGCAGAGGACGTAGCACTGGTCCCAGCACTGATTCTTGAGGAACACCTCTCACTCCATAGCGGCTTTAACATTCACTTCGGTATTCAGTGTTAGCAACTTGCGAAATTTTACTAATATTTATGGACACAGAGAGTTAAAAAAAGTGTTCAATATTTTCAGAGGATACTCCTAATCCGAACGAGAAAAATAGTTCCACACTTGGTTGTAAGACGAAAGATCGATTTTATAAATAATTCTCTAGACTGTGTATAAGCCGTTTATCAGCAGTATCCTATCTTAAAGGAGTGCTAGTCTCGCAAGACACCTAGCAGAGCTTCTGAGATGCTCGAGGGGCGGGACAGGGAACTGGTACAAGCAGGGTTACGAGGGCGTATCGCGCATCGTGCTGGATAGCTCAGCTGGTTAGCGAATAACGGGCGATAAGCACGCTTCCGTGTTCAAATGTCAGTCCAGCACACTGCTGTAATTTTCTCTGAAGCTTCAAATCTAATAAACGTGGATCCGGAAACACACACTTCGTTCTGAGCATGTGTTGATAAGAAGGGCTGAATGTGACTCTTGTTGTTTATGAGGTACTGAATCTGACGTCCATTCATGGCAATCGCTATGCCCATAGGCGTAGGAATTCCGCACTCTTTGAAGGACAGCAATTCTTAAAGAAGTAGCATCCAGAGAAGAAAATGACTCACGCCATCGGCTGCTTCTAATCTCAGCACACTGACTGCAGGATTTCCGTCCATCGGGTGTCGCACACGCTCCTCCATCTCGGGCGTCCGGACTGAGTTACCCTTACCACTGTTTGTCTTTTTCGTTGTTAAAGAACTTGTGTCCTTATGATGCCAGAAAGATGGACGGAACATATTATGGTATTCTACGACATAAGCATTATTCAGCAGTACGACAGGATACTGCAAATTAGTAAACTATAGCAGGAAATCATATTCGTGGTGTTATTCGTTGAGTTGTAGGACTTCATTGCTAACAAGTGGTGGGAAAGAGAAAACTAGGTATGCTTAACCATTCGTAAGTGCAAAGAGTACAATAACAGTAAACACAAAAGTGAAGTACGTAGGACAAGAGCGTATATACAGAGAGCTGTGAGTAGGTAGTTGCACAATATAGCATGATTGAAACTGCAGTACTCGTACAACACAAATCGAACAACACAAGTGACTGCAGACGACCCAAAGCTTAGACTTACGTGTACCCAGCGCAGTGCGATAGAGAAAGACATTAAAATACATTGATGATCCGTCTGATTGAATGTCAGTGCAGCGCTAGCCAGTGTCTTTTCAATCCCTCCTACGAACAAGTAATCAGATCACAGAAGGTATGCGTTTCTAGATTCAAGTTTATTGCTCTTGTTTTTCCTGTTTACTGGGACCTACCACGTCTGAAAATGTTCGACGCTTTTTTTATGCTCTGCATAATGTTTATGATTTAAAAGGAAATTGTGTTTTGGCTCTACTAATATTTGTTTATTTCCAACCAGAGTGTTAGTGTGCGGGGAACAGTGAGAGATGTCGAGTCGGGATGTCTTCCTCAAGCACCAAAGACGCTGAATTACAGTTTGAAAACTGGAGAATCATATCTTCAGTACACAACGTAAATGTAGTATTTGAGTAGATAAGTTGCATGACTTGAAAGAACAACTGAGTTAGCTATATGACAATTCAGTTGTGGTACAAGTTTGTGGAGATGAATGTGATAATTGGGATAGATATCTGGCTTATAAGTGGGGATGTGCACAGCTGTAGCTGGTCATTTAGAAGCAAATGGGGATTTTTAGCTAAATGCTTATTTACCTCAAAAGCTTGTAGATGGCTAAGTTTTCTTCGTTTCGAGGACTTTATGTAGCACTTGAGCGTTTTATGTAAACTCCAGCTACGAACATGCTCAGCCAGCCTAACTGCTACTGCCGAGCCTGTCTGGTCAAAAACCTCCTTGTTACAGTTAATGTAAGTGGTTTTATTAACAACATAATTACTTAATAAATATGTTTATAGTTGCTGTTGTATATTATATGCCTGTGGTGCTTCTTAATAAAATAAAGGATTCTGTTTGAAAGATTTCAGAGTTTTGTCTAATTTGTTGGATAAATAAATAAAGTACATGGTGGCACTCAGTCACGGAATATTTTAGGGAATTGGTTTAAAAAATTTATTTCAAAGGCCCAGTCAAATCTCTCGCAGAGCAACTTACGCTGTGCCTACGTGACACAAGTTGCCTGTCCTTTAAAACCGAGGCAGTTCTGTCCACTCAAAGCTGCTGACAAGAGACGCCCTGAGCCCTCTGCTGAAACTGCTAGCGAATTCACGCCATTGGTTTTAGCCAATAGCGTGCGCGGGATACCGATCACGTGTGTTGACGCTGGAGTGTTCTGCGGATCCGAACACAGTTGCTTCTCTCTCTTGTAATCCAGACCTCGGGCAGAACAGACGTCTTTTCAGGAAGCAGAGCCTCTGGCTCTGTTGTTCACGACCAGCCACCAACGTAAGTTAACATGAACCGCTTCCCCTTCCGTTGTCCATTTCAGTTAACTGTTCGACCTCCTAGACTGCCCTAAACCTGGTAACTTCCGACCTTAGGCGCGCCCCTTGTACAGCGTACATTGAAGTCTCTTTACGGCACTTAACGGCAGCCCTGGATGCCCACTCTCAAATCCTGACCGCTCGACCTCCTGCACACTGCTGCTACGAGGCATATGCAGCAACCACCTCCCCTCTTTCCCAAACCCTGTTTACATTTACAATAAATAAATGAAACCGTGGCTAGGAGACACCGAAGGGCAGATTCAGTCGCCTAACTGGAAAGGTTTTCTCTATCCTTCGCGCTCGCAGGCACCTTTTCTTCTTAAAGTATGAGGACTGTGTGCGTAAGTGTCTTCACTAAGTTTAGGTGACTGCAATAGGCGCATGTTTAGTGTAGTGTCATGTCTGTGTTGGATATGATGAGAGAAGTGAGAGGGTGAAAACAGGTGCTAGCGAGTAGACTACTGCTCTCGAAGAGCACCAAGGGGGCCGTAGAGCTTAACGTCCCCACCCGACGAACAGATCACTATCAACAGTGTCACATGTCCTTACTTCCGAAGACACTGCAGACAGATAATTAAACCAGGACCCTGGCGCAAAGTCTGGTGATCAGGTACTTTACGCCGCCACCTCTCCTTCACATTCCGGCCAAATACCGGCAGCGAATATTTCTTCCACCATCGGACTTACCTCCAGGTCGAGCGCCACTGCACAGGGATGCATTCTTGACCACGGCGGGTAGTTTGTAGGATGATTTACGTAAATATGGGACTGTACACCAGCTGATTCTACACTACTGGCCATTAAAATTGCTATACCAAGAAGAAATGCAGATGACAAACGGGAATTCACTGGAAAACAATATTAAACTAGAACTGACATGTGATTGCATTTTCACGCAATTTGGGTGCATAGATCCTGAGAAATGAGTACCCAGAACAACCACCTCTGGCCGTAATAACGGCCTTGATACGCCTGGGCATTGAGTCAAACAGAGCTTGGATGGCGTGCACAGGTACAGCTGCCCACGCAGCTTCAACGTGATACCGCAGTTCATCAAGAGTAGTGACTGTCGTATTGTGACGAGCCAGGTGCTCGGCCACCATAGACCAGATGTTTTCAGTTGGTGAGAGATCTGGAGAATGAGCTGGCCAGCGCAGCAGTCGAACATTTTCTGTATCCAGAAAGGGCCGTAAAGGACCTGCTACACGCGGTCGTGCATTATCCTGCTGAAATGTAGGGTTTCGCAGGGATAGAATGGTAGAGCCACGGGTCGTAACACATCTGAAAAGTAACGTCCACTGTTCAAAGTGCCATCAATGCGAACAAGAGGTGACCGAGACATGTAACCATTGGCACCCCATACCATCACGCCGGGTGATACGCCAGTATGGCGATTACGAATACACGCTTCCAATGTGCTTTCACCGCGATGTCGCCAAACATGCCACATCATGATGCTGTAAAACAGAACCTGGATTCATCAGAAAAAATGAGTTTTGCCATTCGTGCACCCAGCTTCGTCGTTGAGTACACCATCGCAGGCGCCTCTGTCTGTGATGCAGCGACAAGGGTAACCGCCGCCATGGTCTCCGAGCTGATAGTCCATGCTGCTGCAAACGTCGTCGAACTGTTCGTGCAAGTGGTTGTTATCTTGCAAACGTCCCCATCTGATGACTCAGCGATCGAGACGTGGCTGCACGATCCGTTACAGCCGTGCGGATAAGAAGCCTGTCATCTCGACTGCTCGTGATACGAGGCCGTAGGAATCCAGCACGGCGTTCCGGATTAACCCTCCTGAACCCACCGATTCCGTATTCTGCTAACAGTCATTGGATCTCGACCAACGCGAACAGCAATGTCGCGATACGATAAAACGCAATCGCGATAGGCTACAATCCGACCTTTATCAATGTCGGAAACGTGATGGTACGCATTTCTCCTCCTTCACAAGAGCATCACAACAACTTTTCGCCAGGCAACGCCGGTCAACTGCTGTTTGTGTATGAGAATTCGGTTGGAAACTTTCCTCATGCCAGCACGTTGTAGGTGTCGCCACCGGCGTCAACCCTGTGTGAATGCTCTGAAAAGCTAATCATTTGCATACCACAGCATCTTCTTCCTTTCCGTTAAATTTAGCGTCTGTAGCACGTCATTTTCGCGGTGCATCAATTTTAATGGCCAGTAGTGTACATTCTGGACAGGGGACGTGACAGGAGGGGAAAGAAAGAATGAATTCTTTCTTGCGTACAACGTTGTTAACTAAGTGAGCCACTACTAGATGTAATAAATTTGGTTCTGTCTAGTTCTGTTATAATACACTGCTTTTGACATTGGTCTAGATGTGAGACGATGTACCACGGAACGGAAGGCAGCAAGTTTTTGCGTCATTGGATGTTGTGAACGAGAAGGTATTACACTGTCTATTGTCGTAGAATTTCTGAAAATTTTGAAACGTTGTGTAATCGTAGTGTTGTCAATGTTACGATCCAAGAAGTTGACAGGTTTTACGCCAATTTCCATGCTGAATGTACGTTTTTGTGTTGTGAGTTTAGATGTTGCACAGTCTGTTGATGTGTCTGGTGATGCCAGTCCGCAGACACTGCACATTGTCTAGATATTGATACTAGTTTAGTATAAATTATCACACAGGCTATTGCTAGATTTTTATTTCTTGGAGACAGAAAATGACGACGGAAAATGTTGTTTCGTGCAACTTTCACGTGAACGGTGACGCACTGAACATTCCGAGTGGCAGTACGCTTTCGTGCTGTAATGTCGCCATTGTTCCCTCCCTTCCCGCTGGAGATGGAGCCGTCGGCAGGCATACGCCACGGCAGCGAGCAGCGCGCGGCTGTGCCGGCCGGAGAAAGTGGTTGCTAATTGCGCCGGAAGTTCGGCGCGGCGCTGCTATCTCACTTCCGGCGCGCCGTCACGTGGTGCGCGCTCCAGTCTTCCAGAGCGTCGCAGCGCTGCCAGCTCGACTACTCGCTTCACCCACGTACACCAAGGCCGTGGCGGCCGGCGTCCATAGACAAGTAACTGCACTCGGGCGTTCTTGAGCGCCTCTGCATGTGTTTACTCGTATTCTCTGGATGGCATCGGTGCACGAGGATCTAGGCACTAGAAGAAACCGCGCCTGAGCGACGTGGTGATCTGTATTGCGCAATTTACTGCAACTAGATAGTCCGCATGGTACAAACTCTCCGTTACTCGCCCGATAATTCCTGACACGTTCACTCGCATGGAGGACACCTGGCATATTTGGGCGCTTTCAACGGTATACATAAATTTTGTAGGAGCGTTTTATTGAAATCTGAATATAATACATTTAATGCACGTTGTAACACCTCGGTTCAGTTTACAGTGATAAAAGCTATAGAAAGAATAATTTTAAATTAAGAATAGAATTTTTAGAGGGGAAAATAGTGTAGAATCAGAGGTCGGTAATTGCAGATCAAAATTATAGTATATCAGCAAGTAGTTTAACGTCTAAGTACAGCAAAGCCACGGAAGCTCCGTCATGGAGAATGCAGTGACGTTAAACTCTTGTGATGAAAAACCTATAAAAAGGCCTGTTCGTCGTTATTGCCGTCTTTTTTCCTTGATTGATTCGTTCAAGGGCGGGGATCCCGTGTCAGACAGCGAGACAATAATTAGATTGGACTTTATCGTGTTAAGATTCACGATCAACTGTTAGAATATTACGGAGATTAGAAGTGATGTAGTGTACGATCTCTGACTGTTGGTAGCAACGGAGTGCTAGATTGGAACTTTACGGTATTCAGATATTAACGTGTGGACTTTTGAAAGTGTCGTGTGCCGTTAGTTGCGAATCTGGACGTAGAGCGCGTGCATATCGGCATTTGCGGACTATTTAGATTCCTCTAGGCTAGGAACCTTTTAAATAGACCATCATCCATTACCATCTTAATCCTTGAATATAGAGTGAAAGTGAAATACAAGAGTGTTGAACTTACGGGTTTCCTTTACCTAGTACTAATCAGTGAAGGTTTTACGGAACCAAACCTATTCAGCAGTTAGTCAGCACCATCTAGCGGAAAGCGTAGGCATTAACTAACACGCTAACCGAAGTGAACGTTTACGTGTTTTACGGACTGCTTAATATGAACTTTTGTGACTCTTTGACGTCCTCATTCCCTCCGAAAGGTGGCGCAGGCTGTCTTAATCATAAAAGGGGAGAGTTTTAGCCTGGCAAATTACTAAATAAAAGCGATATTTACAAGACTCGCAGTAATAGCAAAACACAAGGCCCGCACCTCATCGGAGAGTCGTCGCTGTCACGTCGGAAAGTAAAGCCGGAAAACCTACCGGCGATACGTATCTACGAGCAGACGTCGACGTGGAGTACCTAAAAAGAGAACCATAAGAGAGCTGGAGATGCTTCAACGTATACAATAACGTATATTCTAACTGAAATATATGTTTGGAAATTGTTCGTAAAACAGCTCCAGTACGTCTCTGACAGCAACCAACTTATCAGCGTTACTCTGAGCACCTCTATCGAGGACACTATCAAACTACAGACGTCTCAAGAGCCAAATGAATAATTTTTCACTGTTCCATAACTTCGATAAACTCTTCCTGGAATTTCTCAGAGACTCACACATACATTTCAAACCAATGAAAGCTGTGATGATAACATCTGTTTCTTTAGCGTCTCTTTCCCAAGACGAGATTCATTGGTGTCAATATTTTCTATCTGATATATTCTA
Organism: Schistocerca americana; assembly: GCF_021461395.2. NCBI lineage: Eukaryota > Metazoa > Arthropoda > Insecta > Orthoptera > Acrididae > Schistocerca > Schistocerca americana. The sequence goes on along the minus strand of NC_060119.1, from coordinate 216,824,969 downwards.
CATGCTGCAATAAGTTGCATTATTTTCATCGAAGAATAACTTCAGAGTATCTACTTCGGCCTTTGATATAAGAGTTTCATTTTTGGGTCCACGTGAATGCATAATAATATTACAAGATCTTGTTCTGACATTGATAGAATATTTCCGCTAGTCAGTCATTCTACATTTTCCTGAAAAAATGTCGTCCTCTTGATTTAGTCCTTACTGTGATTCAAATTCATCGTTTTCTAACACTTCTTGTTCTGTTCCTGTATCATGGTAGCTTTCAGGTGCACAGTCTTCGTTCTCCGAGTCAGCAACATCACAGCCAAGATCTTTATCACTTCGCTTCATGACACCGTTCCAGCCATACATCAGCATGTCTGCTAAACTCTGCCCTAGGTTCTTTTGCCTTTCTCATTTATTCCCCAAACTGAAATTACAGAGAGTATCTACTTTTCTTACGTAAGTATTCTAAGTAAAAAGCAAATTACCTGTAATTAGTTTCGTTCTGCTAAAGTTATGCACATGAAAGTTTCATAAAACCCACGAAAGGAACAAAGCATCACAAACTTACTCTGTTTCATATCGTATCAGCAGGTTTCGCGCGGATGACCAGTGTCCTATAAGCTATAATAATGTTTTGTAAACAATGCAACTTGCGTTACTAAAAGACAGTAATGGCTGAAGATTACAAATGATGAGTTAACGGAAAGGTACTGAAAAAGACGCGAATTCAATCCAGCCCAGTCATACAAAGTAGAGGGGTAAAGACATGTGAATGACAAACCAAGGGATGATGATGACTGGACTGAGAAATTTGTGATAGGGAGGACGCAACATATCATCTATGCTGAAGAGTCGTCGACAGAAGAAGTAATGGAAATGGAAATGAGCGTTTGGCATCATTGGCCGGGAGGCCCCTTGCGGGGCAGGTCGGCCGCCTTGGTGCAGGTCTTATTACATTCGACGCCACATGGGGCGACCTGCACGCCGGATGGGGATGAAATGATGGTGAATACAACACAACACCCAGTCCCTGAGAGGAGAAAATCCCCGACCCAGCCGGGAATCGAACCCGCGCCCGTACGACGGCAATCCGTCACGCTGACAACTGAGCTATCGGGGCGGACAGAAGAAGTAATAATGTGAAGTGTGTCCCTGTGTTGGGAGCCTAGCTATTGATGTTGTATAATAATGCCTTGGCACACAACATTAATGTGACTGGTCTTCAAAAGAAAAGGTACTAAACAACAATGTTGCTATAACTGAAGACATGCGCGGAAAAACGGGCTAACCCTCAAATGTTAAAGGTTAGGGATAAGTGTTGCCATCTATTTCTGGGTACGGGAACTATCATAACTGACATTGGTCTCACCCTTGAGTGATGTCAATTTTGATAGTTCCCTTAACCAGCAACAGATGGCAACACTTACCTCTAAGTTTTTTACATTTGAGAGTTGGCCCGTTTTTGCGCCAAGTTTTTATTCAAAAGTAATCACCAGAGGCATGAGCACAACTATCTCACTATTTCACGAGCCGAAGGATTCCCTGTTCCCAGAATTCCTGTGGCTGTGAGAGGAGTCAGTCCTCGACTGTGTCCTTCATCGTCCGAGTAGAAGCGCTTCTCTACGAAACGTTTCTTTAGCTGAAGTCGCAGGGCGACGTGTCCGGGCTGTAGAGCGGATTCTCAAGCAGCTCTCACTTGAACTTGCTCGTTACACTTTGTGTCATCTTCGAGCCGTGTGGATGCGCGTTATCATGGAGCAGAATCACTCCTTCTGTAAGCAGCCCAATCCGTTTGCTCTTGACGGACAGCGTAACTTAACGGAATGGCTCACAGTACACGTCACTGTTAACACTTACCGTGCGGCTGCCGTAATATTACGTCGCGGGCGGAAACGAAGAAAATGCGGCCGCCGTAATATTACGTCCCGCCGCATTCCACATTGTTTTAGTGTTTCAAACGCATTGTTAGCGTTCCCGCTACAACCTGTAGATCCTGTAATGCTTGTAGTTAATCATATTAGCGCTAGATCGCAGCACCTAGTGAAGTACTGGGATATATCCGTATATATTTCCGAACGAATTCACGTGTGTTTTCACGCGTATGTAACGTGTTCTGTGGTGCCCTGTCGTTTGTTTACCGTTGATTTTGGCGCTAATATTTTGGTTTTAGCTTGTTTATTTTCTTTTTACTCTCAATGGCGAGTGATGAGGATGCAAAACTTCGAAAAATGATTGAAGAAGTACTTGCTGAACTTACTGATGATGATTTTTCGGATTTCGATAGTGACAGTTACTACGAAATGCCGGAAATTCACGATAGTCCAGGTAAGTCTAACATCTTACTAAATCTATGCAGAACAAGACAGTTCATGTTGCGATTTGTTCTGTTACGTTCTGTATTATTTCAGACACAGATTTGTCGTCAGATGAAGGTGTAGACCTTTTTGATCAGCGTCTTTCATATGGAGCACTTGATCACAAAACAGTGAAGTGGTGGAGAAAGCTTGCCTTCCACTGTATAATTATGGCAGTTTCCAATGGTTGTATTTTGCACAATTGCATCAATGAGAAGAAACTGAGCACTCCTAAGTTTATACAGGAGGTCTGCACTGCGTTAGTGTTACAGAGAGGAGAGAGAATTGAGGATTCTCATGGATCTGCAACGATTGCTCGAATGTCGCAGAAACATTTTCCGAACCGTGTGGAAATGGCAGAAGGGAAGAAGAAAGCACAAAGACGTTGTGTAGTGTGTAGTGGAAAAGAAAAGAACATTACTGGGAAAGCTGGGAGGAAAGATACTTCTTATGAGTGCAGTGAGTGTAATGTAGGTTTCTGTGTCAGCCCGTGCTTCAAGCTTTATCACACTGTGGTTCACTATGCAAAATAGCTTATGTGTATGTAGCTATGCTTTATGTGCAAATGGTATAACAAATGTCTTTTCAGTGTCAAATTATCACATTCCAAAATGTATTTCTTCTTTAAATTGAATAAAGTAGTAAAAATAAATTTTTGCCAAAAATTTACTTTCGCAAAATCGAGGAGAAATCCGCATCACTTCTTGGAAACAGTATATGCCCCATACATATGACTGTTAACCCATGTGAAGTTGAAACCTTAAAGTTTTAAACCATACCTGTAGTTTTTATGTATCTCTAAATAAACGTCCTTTACAGCTATTTAAAGTCTGTTGAAAATAGAAAAAAATAGCCAGCACACAGGGAGTGGCATGCAGTTAAGGGCTTAGCATGGTAAGTGTTAATGTTTTTTCCGTGCTCGAGGAATTCGATGAGTTTCGGATCTCGAACGTCGAAAAAGGCGGTGAGCATCACCTTGCCTGCTTAGGACACAGCCTACAATTTTGCAGGGGGAAAGGCGATGACACTAAATTCGCATCCCTATATCTCCCACTGCACATCGGCACATGCAAATGCCAACTCTTTGGTTGTTACGTTCCGTATCATTCGAACAGATGCGTATAAAAGGTCAGACTTTTGACACATGGATCTTGTACGGATACAATTTGAGAATGGTTCGAAGCACCTTCCGTTCAGTGGACCACGGGATGTTCAACAGTCGCGACACAGCACGCGCACTGCCTGACAATCGGGAATTGCGCGCAGCGTCTTCTGCCAACAGACATTCCATCAATCTCCTGTGGTGCAACTGGTCTCGGCCTCTCCCCGGAGCGACGCCCAGTTCTCCAGTTGATTAGAACTTCATCATGTTACGCACAGCAGGTGGAGAAAAAGGACCCTTCCGTAATCCTTATATCCGGCAATATCTCGGAGTGCAGCTGCAGCATTACTGTTTTTTTTGGTAATTAATAGATCTTCACCAGTAGTGCACTGTTTCTTTTGTCCAAGCTAATGTTGACAACTCAACAAGTGTACTGCGACTGGTCAGGTGTGTGAGACTATGAATCACGATGACTGATCACGGCACCTGGTGGACATAGTTGTAAATGTACGGTGACGCTGTGACGCATGGAAATCATGCACCCCATACTCTTGACATTAATGCTTCGAAATTTGGTACTCGTTCGCTAAATAGTTTCCGTGTTATAACGTGCTAAACAGTAAAAGTTTAATTATAACCCTGCGATATATCGTCGGCAATATGCACTTCCTGTGGCCTTTGTAAATGTAGGTCTATGTGCTTAAACACATACCTGATACCATCACTGCTTTTATGAAAGCAAGAATCTAAACTGTGCTTGATAAAGGAACGATGCCTTCGACACACATCATGATGAATGTGTACTAACGATTAGTCAGTCGTAGGTATGTGATTACTTACTACAGTTAAAATATACAGGGTTGTCATATGCATCTGAAGAGGCTGTAATGGTGTTGCAGGGTGGGTTGTGCTGAGAAATAATTGTTAATAAAAAATTCGAAACGTTGCGCCGTTTCCGAGTTAATTGTCATTGAAGTTAGCCAATCAGCACTTCGCGCACTAAAATTCAAGCGGTCCACCAAACCTGTTCTTAATTTGGTTTGGTCAAGCCGAACAAGAGAGCGATACAAAGAATGGACGTGCAACAATAGTAAGAATCGAACCCGAGACAAAGGCTGAGCAGTCTCGTGCGCTATTATTTACGCTATGAGAACAACTGATACTTATCGTATCTAGCGGGCCGCTTCAATTTGCGTTCGCAACGGCCTGATTGACTAACTACAGTGCTAATCAGCTAGTAAACGGAGCAACGTATCGTACTTTTTCTTAACAGTTATTTCTCAGCACAAGCTACTCTGCAACATCTTTATAATATTTTCAGACCGTTCCTGCGCGCCCTGTACAGCCACGGTAGAAACCTGTACAATCATGTTTATATGTATCGAAACTTGATTCTGCGTGACAAAAGGAATTTGTTCCTTTTCTAATAATGAAGACACCTGCGAAATAAAAAATATTTTCACTATACACAACATTTTGAAATTTTGATTCTCTACTTGAGAAGATATTAAATATTATTTTGCTTTCCTACCAAAAAGAGTTTCATAATAATATTGATTTTTCTTACCAATAACTGGGAAGTATTAGGAGTCCAGGTTTCTTACCTGAAACGAAAACAATAGGTGTTAGATTTCATCTGTCAATAACTCAATTCGTTTACAGAGCTTTACAAATGTTTTCTACTCTGATATAATTAAATAAACATCGATTGATTTGTAAAGGAGAATTAGGTAAACAAGAAATTGTATCAATCACATAGATTCCACAGTAATGAAAACAGATTGTTCAAATACACCAAGATTGTGAGATACATTTTCTAACGTTTATGAATAAATTCTTAAAAGATAAATGAAAGCTACACTTCTTCGAATGGCCGAAAATTCGTATGAACGGTTAACTGGTTATCGTTCATCAAGATTTATTGTCAGTAGTTATTGCAAAAAGAATTTCTTAGTAATTTTGCCACAACAACGACGGGTGAAAAGTCTTTACATTGAAATCAGAAAGAAATCAACAGCCAAGAGGTAATGTAAAACGGTAGTGTGATCTACCAGATCTCTTGGCTTTTTACAGTTTGCGGTCACAAAATGCCGAAAAGATTTTGATTTTAATGTGGTTTAATAAATTTTTGTATTTATGTTGATAATCTGAATTTAGGTTGATTTACATACAACTTATGGTTAAAGTTCTCTAATGATTGTAAAATTCACCCTGTATTTTATGGGCTGAACGGAAGATGATTTTTCGATTACTTGTAATGTTTGCACGAAAACTTTCATCTTTCTTCGTCTCTTAGCGGCGTGTAGAATAAACCAGAAGAGCTTTGTCAAGAACACTACTTCTCATTTGGTTCGTATTAAAATGGAAGTACCAGTCTTGAAAGTTCATTTGTCGTGAAATTAAATCCCCGCGTTTTGCAACCAGGACGGCCTTTCTCAACCTGTCATTGATTAACGTCGCAAACAGAGAGCAAGACCTTTGCGCTGTGGCCAAAGGTCGGTTTTAGTCACCCAGTGACAGTTATTTTGCAATAGGACGCGGCTCTATCATTGACTGGTTTGTTAGTCGTCAGTGAAACCGTAAGAAGCAGTGAACTTCCGTGCAAAGAGTAGCAACCACTATTTACACCGAATGAGATGCAGTATATAAGACACTGAAGTCACCTAGAAGTGTATAGAACTGCTTAATGACAAATGGGTCAAATGGCTCTGAGCACTATGGGACATAACATCTGCGATCATCAGTCCCCTAGAACTTAGAACTACTTAAACCTAACGAAGCTAAGGTCATCACACACATCCATGCCCTTGGCAGGATTCGAACCTGCGACCGTAGACGTCGCGCGGTTCTAAACTGTAGCGCCTAGAACCGCTCGGCCACTTCGGCCGGATGTGACCACTTCCTGGTGCTTTACAGGATATAAACAAACCAAAGAGGGTGAGTTTAAGCTAATGTTCAAACAGTTTGCATCGAAGCAGAGAATTTTCTTTGGTCAACGCTTGCATTTTCGAGGGTTGCACATTGATCTTTGCTGACAGTAAACACATACATACTGAGGAGGCGAAAGATTATGACCATTGCCCACCGCGGCGCTGGAAGCCGAAGAGAATGGCTGCAAATGGGGAAATCCATTGAGATAAGCGACTTTGGCAAAGTGCAGTTTATTATTACGCAGAGGCTGTCAACTAATATTTCGAAAACGGTGAATCTGATCGAATGTTCACGTGCTACTGTCGTGAGTATCTACGAAAGAGGTAAGGTCGTGAAACTAACACTAGGAGCTAAATGTTTGGATGTCCACCTTTCTTCACAGAACTTAGGGTTCGGAGACTTGTCTGCTCTGTAATGTAGCCTAGATGATGTTCTGTAACACCTCTGCCGGAAGAGCACAATGCTGATGCACGCACAAGTGTTTCGGAGCGCACCGTTCATCGTACATTGTTGACCACGGAGCTCCGCAGCAGACCACACATACGTGTTCACATGTTGACCGAAGGACATGTTCAGTCACGATGGCGGAGGGAACATGGCCCTCGGTATTCGACCGTCGATCAATGGAATCGTGTCGGCTCTTCGGGTGAATCACATTTTTGCTGCAATATGTCGCCGGTCGTCTCCTTAAACTCCGTCATCGAGGTGAACGGCGCCTCGAAGCGTGAAGCGCGTCACCGACGCTGACTGGTGGGAGCAGAATTATGCTGTGGGAGACATTCTTCTGTGCTGCGTGGGACCTGAAGTAGTAATCGAACATACGCTGACAGCTTCGAACCACCTGCATCTCTTCGTGCTTGATGTCTTCCCCCGACGGCGATGTCATCTTTGAGAAGTATGATTGTCCCTGTCTCGGTGCCAGAACCGTGCTACATTGGTTTGAGGAGCATTATGCTGAACTCACGTTGATGTCTCGGCGTCCAAATACACCTGATGTAAATCTTACCGAAACCATCTGGGTCGGTGCTGGGCGGCATCACCTTGAAAGAAGATCAGTGGCCCGTTATTTACGCGAATTGCATGACCTGTGCGTAGACATCCAATGCTACACACCTCCACAAACTTACCAACTAACTGTCGGTTTCTTTGATACGCAGAATCAGTGATGATTTTCGTTCCAAAATCAGACAAGCAAGCTACTAAGTAGATGGTCATAATGTTTTGCCTCTTCAGTGTACGGATTTAAATTACATTCACTATTAAAAAAATAAGATAGATACCTATGAGGCCTATAAAGATTTTCTAAATAACACACAAACACACACACACACACACACACACACACACACACACACAAACACACACACACAAATATATATATATATATATATATATATATATATATACAAGGTGAAAAGTATTTAAACCGACAAACTCTGGGAGGTTGTAGGGGATATCAAAACAAATATTTTTCCCTAATGTCATTTTTTCCTACGAGGATTATTTAAACCGGTGGAGGCCATATTACGCTCTTCAGTTGTTAGAGGCCTTATTACCATCTTCAGTTGTTATAGGGTATATATATATAATGGATGTACTTCAAAACCATATACCGATGGTAGGCAATGAAAACCTCGTAACCTTATTTAGTTTGATTTTACAGGAGAAGCAAAACGGTTTCTTAAAAAATACTACATACAGATAAAGTTGCTAATGTATAGCTATGAAGTAGAAGCCTAGTTATTGACTGATCAGAGAAATCCGCGCACTTCCAAATCTCTCTTTGATAACGGAGTTACTGGTTACAAGAATTACGATGTTTTCACAATCAGACGGAGGTTTTCATCGCCAACCACCGATATGCATTTACAGTCATTCCAGATGAATGTGCAACATATTTTATCTTCATAATCTAGGAAGATTTTGTAAATAGTATACGTTATTTTCGTGGCCGAGCGGTTCCAGGCGCTTCAGTCAGGAACCGCGAGACCGCTACGGTCGTAGGTTCGAATCTTGCCTCGGGCATGGATGTGTGTGACGTCCTTTGGGTGGTTAGGTTTAAGTAGTTCTAAGTTCTACGGGACTGATGACCTCAGAAGTTAAGTCCCATAATGCTCAGAGCCATTTGAACCATTTTTTTGTTATTATCGTAATAATGGATGTACTGGAAGTCCATATGAGATTTTATGTTATTCATGATCAACGTGCAGCTTTCGAAAAAGTAATTGTTGACCAAAGAAAATCTCTGCAGCAACGCAAACTCTTTCAACGTGAGTGTAAGTCACGGTCTGGTTTACTTACAGCCCGTAAAACACGTGGGGTCGTTACCCGTGGCAACATTTGTATAATGCTATGTACTTAATATGAGTTATATTTTCCAAAGTAATTTGTTCACCAGGATTAGTGTTATGGATGCAACTAATTACAACCTTACGATGTAAATAATTCCAGATACTTCCCCACATTCAGTGCTTAGTTTCACACTTGCCGCAGCTACAGAACAATTACAATGCTGCAACCAGTGGGAAATGTATACCTTTCGATGATGAGTCGCTTGGCACCTTGAAGCCCGTAATGGCAAAATATATTCCGGGTGATCAAAAAGTCTACAAATTTGAAAACTTAATAAACCACGGAATAATGTAGATAGAGGGGTAAGAATTGACACACATGCTTGGAATGACATGGGGTTTTATTAGAACCAAAAAAAAAAAAAAAGAAAACAATGTTCACAAAATGTGCGACAGATGGCGCTGGACAGCAAAACGTCAGTGACTGCGCGTGACATCGTGTATAAAAGGAGCTTGGTCTCCCACGTCCCCAGACCTCAGTCCGTGCGGTTATTGGCTTTGGGGTTACCTGAAGTCGCAAGTGTATCGTGATCAACCGACATCTCTAGGGATGCTGAAAGACAACATCCGACGCCAATGCCTCACCATAACTCCGGACATGCTTTACAGTGCTGTTCACAACATTATTCCTCGACTACAGTTACTGTTGAGGAATTATGGTGGACATATTGAACATTTCCTATAAAAAACATCATCTTTGCTTTCTCTTACTTTGTTACGCTAATTATTGCTATTCTGATCAGATGAAGCGCCATCTGTCGGACATTTTTTGAACTTTTGTATTTTTTGTTTTGTTTTTGTTCTAATAAAACCCCATGTCATTCCAAGCATGTGTGTCAATTTGTACCTCTCTATCTACATTATTCCGTGATTTATTCAGTTTTCACATTTATACTGACTTTTTGATCACCCGGTATTTCTATCGTCACAAAGGACTACTAGCAGCCGTCGTATTTATAAAGAATAGTACGCATTCAATCCGCCACTAAAAAACCACGGAGTAGTCTTTCCGCACGTTTTTCTGCTACATCTCGCAAGCTACTACCCTCAACTGTTGCTACGCCGTTAGGTGAGTTTATTATGAGAATGGTGCAACATCCCGCCCTGATCATTGCGAGTGTGGCGGTATCGCGTTTCCGCAGGCGACATGCGCCCACAATCCGTATGCAGCGCCACGGGGGTGGGTAAGGAAGTAGGACGTAGAGAGAGAGAGAGAGAGAGAGAGAGGGGGTGGGGAGGGGGCAGCGGGGCGCAGGAGGAGGACTGTGGAGGACTCTCGAGCCGGCCGCCCCACTGTTCCCGCAGCCCGGGGCACACGGCCCTCGAGGACAGACCCGCCCTACAAAGGGCGCGAGCGCCAGCACCGGCCGCGTGTGGAGAGCTGCAGGGCCAGTGCTCAGTGCTCAGCTCGGCTCGCCGCCACGCAGGGCTCAATTCGCAGTGTTCCACGAGGCTCCATTCTTTCCCTAATCACACGTACCCTCTGATTCCCGATTTAATCACATACGTCACTTCTGTCTGCCTACATATCACAATAAGTCGTCACGGCGGAATCTTTCTCATATCACAGGTGTTCCGCAAGGCTCCAAGCATTCCCCACTCCTCACGGACAGGATGAATAACAATTTACGACTCTTCGGGTTTGCTGCGGGTTGATCCTAAAATCAATTTGACTCGATATTTCGGCGATCCAACTGGTCGCCATCTACATCTACATCTACATCCATGCTCCGCAGTCACCTGACGGTGTGTGGCGGAGGGTACCTTGAGTACTTCTATCGGTTCTCCCTTCTATTCCAGTCTGGTATTGTTCTTGGAAAGAAGGATTGTCGGTATGCCTCTGTGTGGGCTCTAATTTCTCTGATTTTATCCTCATGATCGCGAGATATACGTAGGAGGGAGCAATGTACTGCTTGACTCTTCCGTGAAGGTATGCTCTTGAAATTTCAACAAAAGCCTGTACCGAGCTACTGAGCGGCTCTCCTGCAGAGTCTTCCACTGGAGTTTATCTATCATCTCCGTAACGCTTTCGCGATTACTAAATGATACTGTAACGAAGCGCTCTGCTCTCCGTTGGAACTTCTCTATCTCTTCTATCAACCCTATCTGGTACGGATCCCATACCGGTGAGCAGTATTCAAGCAGTGGGCGAACAAGCGTACTGTAACCTACTTCCTTTGTTTTCGGATTGCATTTCCTTGGGATTCTTCCAATGAATCTCAGTCTGGCATCTGCTTTACCGACGATCAACTTTATATGACCATTCCATTTTAAATCACTCGTAATGCGTTGCTGACCTGCTATATTGTAGCTAAATGATAAGGGATCTTTCTTTCTATGTATTCGCAGCACATTACACTTGTCTACATTGAGTTTCAATTGCCATTCCCTGCACCATGCGTCAATTCGCTGCAGATCCTCCTGCATTTCAGTACAATTTTCCATTGTTACAACCTCTCGATATACCACAGCATCATCCGCAAAAAGCTCAGTGAACTTCCGATGTCATCCACAAGGTCATTTATGTATATTGTGAATAGCAACGGTCCTACGACACTCCCCTGAGGCACACCTGAAATCACTCTTACTTCGGAAGACTTCTCTCCATTGAGAATGACATGCTGCGTTCTGTTATCTAGGAACTCTTCAATCCAGTCACACAATTGGTCTGATAGTCCATATGCTCTTACTTTGTTCATTAAACGACTGTGGGGAACTGTATCGAACGCCTTGCGGAGGTCAATAAACACGGCATATACCTGGGAGCCTGTGTCTATGTCCATCTGAGTCTCGTGGACGAATAGCGCGAGCTGGGTTTCACGCGATCGTCTTTTTAGAAACCCATGCCGATTCCCACAGAGTAGATTTCTTGTCTCCAGAAAAATCATTATACTCGAACATAATACGTGTTCCAAAATTCTACAACTGATAGACGTTAGAGATATAGGTCTATGGTTCTGCACATCTGTTCGACGTCTCTTTTTGAAAACGGGGATGACCTGTGCCCTTTTTCAATCCTTTGGAACGCTACGCTCTTCTATAGACCTACGGTACACCGCTGCAAGAAGGGTGGTAAGTTCCTTCGCGTACTCTGTGTAAAATCGAACTGGTATCCCATCAGGTCCAGCGGTCTTTCCTCTTTTGAGCGATTTTAATTGTTTCTCTATCCCTCTGTCGTCTATTTCGATATCTACCATTTTGTCATCTGTGCGACAATCTAGAGAAGGAGCTACAGTGCAGTCTTCCTGTGTGAAACAGCTTTGGAAAAAGACATTTAGTATTTCGGCCTTTAGTCTGTCATCCTCTGTTTCAGTACCATTTTGGTCACAGTGTCTTGACTTTTGTTTTGATCCACCTACCGCTTTGACTTAAGACCAAAATTTCTTACGATTTTCTGACAAGTCAGTACATAGAACTTTACTTTCGAATTCATTGAATGCCTCTCGCATATCCCTCCTCACACTACATTTCGCTTCGTGTAATTTTTGTTTGTCTGCAAACAGGAGAACGCTGCTTCTGCTGATGAGTCCCGCTGAGAACTGACGCCAGGCTGCAAGTCGACGTCCTAAATAGGCCACCGTTCAGTACACGATGCATGCGCTGACCATCACGGTTGCTGCCCTCCAAGACAGGGGGTGGCGTCGCCCTTAGTAGAACACTGCTGGCAACGATATATCGCACTCAGGGCTGCACCGAAGAACCCTCAATTTTGATGCGAGATGATACATGATTCCATGTCTTGCTAAGTGGAAACCCATTACCTCCGTTGATTAACCGCCAACCTAATTTCAATCGTCTGTTTATAGACACTGTTCCAAAAACCGGAAATGTTGGCAACTACCACAGTTTCATCAAATTTCATACTGTGTCCCTCATTTAAGCAGTGTTCTGCTTCTTCCGATTTTTCCCGGCTCTTGTAGCCTCGTATGACGGCGATGTTCCACACACCTGTCATGAACTATCGAATCGAACGGCCAATGTAAGCCTTCCCGCATTGACACGGCATTTTGTACACACAGGGTTTCCCAAGCCCCAAATCATCTTTCATAGAGCCGAGTAGTGCCTTAATCTTAGAAGGTGGACGGAACACACTCTTAATGTTAAAATTCCTTAAAATTCGTCCAATCTTAAACGATATGCCTCCAGCATAAGGAAGAAAGGCTGCCGATCTATGTTCCTCTTCATGCACCTCCAGAGATGGTCCAAACTCCATACCCCCACGAATCTGGTTCTCGGAGTATCCATTTTCCTTAAAAACAGCCATCAAATGCGCAAGTTCTTGGGTTAAGCTGTCCGCGTCAGAAATGGCATACGCTCTCCGTACCAAAGTCCTAAGGACAGCACTGCGTTGATGTGGTGGATGACAACTCTTAGAATGCAGATACCGATCTGTGTGCGTCGGTTTTCGGTGAACACTGTGTCCCAAAGTACGATCTGGTTTTTTATAAACCAAGACGTCTAAAATGGAAGCATCAAAATGGTTCAAATTGAGCACTATGGGACTTAACTGCTGAGGTCATCAGCCCTTAGAACTTAGAACTGCTTAAAACTAACTTATCTAAGAACATCACACACATCCATGCCCGACGCAGGATTCGAACCTGCGACCGTAGCGGTCGCGCGTTTCCTGACTGTAACGCCTAGAACCGCTCGGCCACTCCGGCAGGCATGGAAGCATCTCATCACTTTCAACCTCCATAGTAAATTTGATGTGAGGATGAAGACACTTGAAGTGGTCCAAAAATGTATTAAGAGCATCACGTCCATGGGGCAAGACGAAAAAGGTATCATCCACATATTTCCAGAAGCACGTTGGTTGCAAAGCTGGAGTCCACAGTGCCATATCCTCGAAGTCATCCATAAATATCGAGTCAAGTTGATTTTAGGATCCGGCATCAAACCCGAAGAGACTTTCAAGACTTATTACGCCGGGAAAGCCTACGTAGTCACATCAATTTACGACTGATTGCCGATGACGCTGTGATGTATGGGGAGGTGTCGTCGTCGAGTGACTGTAGGAGGATACGATAAACTTAGATAAAATTTCTAGTTGGTGTCATGGATGGCAACTAGCTATAAATAGAGACAATGTAATTTAATGCAAATGAGCAGGAAAAACAATCCCGTAATATTCGAATGCAGCGTTAGTAGAGTGCTGCTTAACACATTTAACATCGATTAAATATCTAGGCGTAACCTTGCAAAGGCGTATGAAAGCGAACGAGCACATAAGTATTGTAGAAGGGAAGTCGAATGGTCGGTTTCGGTTTGTTGGGAGAATTTTAGCGAAATGTGGTTCGCCTGCAAAGAAGAATGCGCACAGGACGCTACGCGATCCATTCTTGAGTGCTACTCGACTGCTTGGGAACACCAGCAGATCGTATTATAGGAGGACATCGAAGCAGTTCAGAGGCAGGCTGCTATATTTGTTCGACCTTATCGAACAACTTGCAGGTATTACGGAGATGCTGCGGGAATCCAGGATCCCTAGAAGAAAGGCGACATTCTCTTCGAGAAAAACTACTGAGAAAATTTTGAGAACTGGCATCTGACGCTGACTGCAGAAAGGTTCTCTTGCAGCTGAAGTGCATTTCGCATAAGTACCACGAAGACAGGTTAAGAAAAGGCCATAAAGGTAAGAGTAATTAGACATCGTACGGAGGCACACAGTTTCTCCATTTGTGAGTGGAACAGGAAAGGAAATGACCATTAATGGTAGAATGTACCCTTTGCCACTTACTGTACGGTGGCTTGCGGAGTATGTATGTACATGCAGGCGTAGATACGAGGCGTGTTTTTTACGTAAGTGCCGTTTTGAAATTAAAAAAGACGTGCTAAGATATCTCAATAATTTTATTTTTACATGAAAGCCTGTACCTTAATCCACTTTTCTACATAATTTCCGTCAATATTGAGGCAATTGTCATAACGTTGTACCAGTTTTTGAATACCCTCCTCATAGAAGTCTGCCGCCTGGCTTGTTAACCACTGCGTCACCACTGTTTTGACATCGTCATCGTCTTGAAGACTGACCGCCCAGGTGTTTCTTCAAGTGCAGGAACAGATGGTAGTCACTGGGCGCAAGATCGGGGCTGTACGAAGGATGATCTAGAGTTTCCCATCGAAAAGATGTGATGAGATCTTTGGTCTGATTCGCCACATGCGGACGGGCATTGTCTTGCAGCAAAACGATGCCCTTTCTCAACTTCCATGGAATGTTGCTTTGATTCTGGTGTGACGTAGGCCACCCATGTTTCATCGCCAGCAACAATTTGGCTTAAGAAATCATTACAGTCGTTATGATAACGTTCAAGGAAATTCAATTCACTGTCAAAACGTTTAGTTTTGTGCACATCCGCCAACATTTTCGGTACCCCACGTGCGCACAATTTTCGGTAATTCCAGTGCTCGGTCACAATGCAGTACAAAACACTACAAGAAACATTAGGAAAGTCATCCCGCAAGGAGGAAATCGTAAAGCGTCTGTTTTCTCTCACTTTATTGTCCACTTCTTGCACCAAACTTTCATTAACGACCGAAGGACGCCCACTCCGTTGTTCATCATGCACATTTGTGCGGCCATCTTTAAATGCTCTCAGCCGCTTTCTTACCATTCCATCACTCATAATGTTTTCTCCGTAAACTGCACATATCTCACGATGATTATCGATCGCTTTTCGGCCTTTAGCTCTAAAAAATCTTCTAACAGCCCGTACTTCACAGTCGGCGGGACTCACGATTATCGGAGGCATCTTAAACAGTACACAATGTAAACAAGGAAGAATCAGACTGTAATGGCGTCAGTGCGTAGATTAAGTTAAAGGCTTTTATGTAAAAATAAAATTATTGAGATATTTTATCACGCCTTTTTTAAATTTCAAAACGGTACGTACATAAGAAACACGCCTCGTACCTGGCCTCCACATTTCCGATTTATTCCCCCCCCCCCCCCCCCCCCATCTCAATACGTATCAGGCTGAAATGCACTAGGTAATGGGAATGCAATGAATATGATGCTGGTCGTGCATTTGCAGTGCATTTGTCTCGTTACAGCTGGGGATAAGTGGATTTCTGGCGCGCCGCTGTCAAACTGGCTCCATCTGAGTGACAGTAAGCCGTTGATCGCCCCTCATGGCTTGCGGAGGCGAAGTGGCGTCCGTTCCTGAACCGCCTGTGGTCGTGAAACACCTGTGGTCGTCCTATGTGGCCCATTACTCATGGATGAACATTGACTCAGCTAAACTGCAGGCACTGGTGACCTCTGAAATCTTAATTCTTTTGTAATTCCCGATATTTTACGGCCCATACGTCTTTGCCGATTATCATCCTGCGTTCCAAGTCAATAAAATTGCGATGTACCAAGGGAAGTGGCGCAGTGGTTAGTGCACTTAAGTCTCATTCTGGAGGACGACGCTTCAAATCCCCATCCCGTGATCCAGATCCAGCTTTTCTGAGATTTCTCCAAATCGCTTCAGGCAGATTCCAGGAAGGTTCTTTTGAAAGGGCACGGCCGATTTCTTTCCTTACTCTTTCCTAATACGAGCTTGTGTTCCGTCTCTAATGACCTTACTGTCGACGGGACGTTAGGCGCTAATCTTCCTTGCGTTTTACTCGCGGTGTGCTGCTGTGTTCACTACACAACTGCCTGTAGGGAACTGCTCAGGTATCGCGTCTACACTATCGTCACATGCACTACCTAGCTGTAACGTGAGTCACATGCAGCACATCTTCAAATGGGACAACGGTTGCCTTGACTTTAGGTCACTCACTTTACTTCGGATAATTCGGAATACAAACTGATATGTGTAGCCCCAACTAACAACCACCCAACAAAAAGACTAAAGAAATGAAACTATCTTTTCTACAGTTCCTCCCGCCGTACCGGTTTCGCTCTTTTCGTCATTTGGCAGATTTATTTTACCTTCAATTTTGTGGCCTGATGTCCTTTTCTGTTACGGCGAGAGGTCGGCCTGTTCGCTTTTGTGCTATTCGTGTCTCTTCACGTTTCCACTTCACCATCACATCGGAAACAGTGGAATTAGGGATGTTTGCGAGTGATGAAATCTCGCGTACAGACGAATGACGCAAGTGACACCCAATCACCTGACCACGTTCGAAGTCAGTGAGTTCCACGGAGCGCCCCATTCTGCTCTCTCATGATGTCTAATGACTACTGATGTAGCTGATATGGAGTACCTGGCAGTAGGTGGCAGCACAATGCACGTAATATGAAAATGGTATGTTTTTGGGGTGTCCGGATATTTTGGTCATATAGTGTATGTTGCTGTGCCTAATGTTTCGACCCCTAATGCTGGAGACATCTTCAGAGGCTTCATTAGGAAGAGAATCACGACCTAGAGCGTAGCCTAGTGCCTAATGCCCATATGTTCACACACACACACACACACACACACACACACACACACACACACACATATATATATATATATATATATATATATATATATATATATATTAAATCACTAGCACCGAGAGCATGCGCTGTATGATCTAACTTCAATTATTTTTGTTTGTAGGAACGACTTCTGGAAATCTGTGACCAGAACGCTCCGTACACATGTCTACAGTCGCACGCACAAACGTCACATACAACCGAACCTATCGATCCCGAATGTCAACTCTGTCCCTTGGCTTGATGATGATGTGCCGTCTTACATCGCACAAGCACAAACAGGAAAACAAAGCAGCTTTTATAATATCTCTTATGCGTCTATATAATTTTTTTTTGTACTTAAGGTGCGGTAAGTGACGGATCTGTAGCGTAGCCTGAGATATAGGTTGTGAGTTGGCCAAGACAATGTACGTGAATAAGAAATCTTACTGGTAGTGCCAAACTGGTTTTGGAGCATTATCCGAGCGCTAGGTTAGGTGAAAGGCGACAGTCCACTTGTGAGTTGGCGAAATGGTATCTAAAACTTCGGTTAATCCTAAGATAGCGCTGCTAGCCAGTTCAAGAGGAGTGCGGCGTTTTCCAATTCCTACATTCTTTCGCTTGGTTCATCACTGGGATGTTCTGTGGAATTAACATTCAACGAGCTTTGTTTTGACGGAGGATCTTCACGCTATCTTTATAATGGAAGTTATTATATGTTGGTTAGTTAAAGTTTCAAAAAATGGTTCAAATGGCTCTGAGCACTATGGGACTTAACAGCTGTGATCATCAGTCCCCTAGAACTTAGAACTACTTAAACCTAACTAACCTAAGGACATCACACACATTCATGCCCGAGGCAGGATTCGAACCTGCGACCGTAGCAGTCGCACGGTTCCGGACTGCGCGCCTAGAACCGCGAGACCACCGCGGCCGGCTGTTAAAGTTTTTCTGACTTGTCGATTGTGTGCTAAATATTGATTTGCTTGATATTACACTGGACGTATCTCCCACAAGTCGTAAGCACGTATTTTCGGGCATTCCGACAGGTATTTGGAATTTCGATTTTGCAATGTGTAGATGGAGCGGCCATAACAAATACTGCTCAACACGTGTTTCGTCCAAGGCTCAGCATCAGCAGAAAACAAGAACTGTTACAATCAATATATTTTCCAAATGGAATTTTATGTACCTGTTTGACAGAAACGTTCCAAAACAGTCTTCTTTTGCTTTTTCCTTTAACCAGTATCTACACGACGGGGGTCGCCATTGTTAATGCTACATGATGGTCGGACAACCTTCCTATCGCCACCCCTTCATCTCCCCCCCCCCCCCCCCCCATCCTTTCTCTTACCTTCTGGGACGGAATTCATGTATCACAACTGTCTGCGTATAGTGTCATCCATGCTAAAGTATGCTAACGTTTTCTATATGTTTGCGAAAGTGAGTTGAGTCGGGACGGGGGTGACAGCATGGTATTCAACTGTGAGAAACCGCCCAAAACCACATGTAAGGTGACTAGCACACGTGCCTTGGTCATGAATCCGCCGGGTGGATTCGATCCGGGGCCGGCGCAGCTTCCAGAATCCCACAAGCGTCGTGCTAACGTACGCGGCTATCCAGCTGGATGGAAACATTCCGAATCAGTACAGTATATCGCAATATTCAGTTTAACGATATGTGTTAACAGGTACAGCAAAGTATGACGTGGCCTTGCACATCAGACGGGGTAGGAAAGCAAGACGTAGCCAAATACTTTATGAATATATGACATCTCCTACAAGCTAATTTAGTACCGCTGTATCGAATGGGCACGTGAAATTCCACTTTTAAAACGTTTTGTTATGTGACGAGACACATGTCACAGTTTTCCGTTGACACTGGACAAAAGATGAAACTTGTGATAAACACTTGGGCTACCCATATCTACACATCATAAAATCCGAATTCGAATTCGCCACCGGACAACAGAGACGCTTCTTAAGAGAAATACTGAAACTGTGATTAACTTTTCGGATAAACGATAACCCAGCTTTTCAGTTTGTAATAATATGCACTCTTTGACCTACAAGTAATTACAACACCATGAAGAATGCAGTGGAGTTGATCGATGGAATGGCAACAACGTTATGACATGAAATATTAGCTGAAAAAATAGTATATTTTCATTTTAACTGACTTTACAGTGTATCAATTTAGCTTTGCCGAAATAATGCTAATGTTCTCGGCCTTTAGTAGCTGACCAAATAACACACCGAGGTAATTTGAGGCAAAACATGGGAAAACACAATTGATACATGTAAACTTTATACTCTGTACATTAGTCATAACATGCCCACGGTAGCTGAGTCGAGCCGGCACGGTAGCTCAGCGTGTTCGGTCAGAGGGCTGCGTGCCCTCTGAAATAAAAAAACTGAGTCAAGGAACCAACGATCAATGTAAACGAATGTCTTCTGACGTCCGCCCCGACCAAACGCAATGAACTATATCGAACAAAATGAGTTAAAAAAAAAAAGTCGTCAGCGTGACAGAATGTTAATCCTAAGGGCCCGGGTTCGATTCCCGGCTGTGTCGGAAAGCCCTACTCATCCTCATTTCATCCCCATGGACGCGCAAGTCGCCGAAGTGGCGTCAATTCGAAAGACTTGCACGCGGCCTACGGTCTCCCCGACGGGAGGCCCTAGTCACATACTCACACGACATTAATATTATTAACCATAACATTACTGGTACTCCGTTCACTGCTTACGCGTTCTGATGTCTTCAGGAGAATCCGTACGCTCAGTTTAGGCTTTCGTGACACGAGTACCGGTCTCTTCACTTATCGCCGAGGCGCGGTTTCTGCTTGTTCACTTATTTTCGCAGCGCAGTGTCGGTCTACCCATTTTGTGGTTGTTGATTCATATGCTGTCAATCTGTTTGTATATTTTCAAGGGGCACGCTTTGCTTGATTTCCAAATAATATAGTTCTGACGCGTGCATCTCTCTGATTATTTTATCAAACTAGATTTTATATTAATTTGTCTTCTAATGTAAAAACCGTTGAAAATATCCGTATTGAAATTCATCGAGGGGCGACAGTAAGTAATGCATTTTTTTTTCTCTGCCAACGTCGGTTGAAACGGGAATATGCTGTGGGACTTCGTGAATTACTCTCGCTTGAGGCCCTATAGTTTCATGAAGTTCCGATAGGTGGTGACAGTAGACATACCGTTCAAAATGGCGTCTGTAATGGAGGTGCGTTTCAAGCAGTGAGCTGTCGTCGAGTTTCTCTTGGTGGAGAACCAGAGTATCTCAGATTTTCGTAGGCGTTGCAGAATGTCTACGGTAACTGGCGGTGAACAAAAGTACGGTGAGTCGTTGGGCTGGGCGTCTGTCACTATCGGAACAAGATGCCTCAAACCTACCCGACCTCTCGCCTGCCGGCCGGCCGCACACAGCTGCGATTCCTGCAATGTTGGAAGGTGCTAACACTCGCATACGAGGTGATCGACGGATCACGATCAAACACTCCGCTTTCCGACGGACGGCTCTGTTGGCAGTGATGCCGGTCTGTACAGCCCAGAAGAGCTCACAAAACTTCATTGAACTGTTTCTTGATTCAAAACACTTTACAAACAATCGTATATTTTGGGTTATTTTATTTTATGTATTAAATGCTACCAGTTTCGCCAGCTCAATATTGCTATATTCAGGCCCTATACGCTCTTTTAGTGTTAACTAGCTTATCGTATGGTGCCATAAATCTGGAATCGTTTGCAACTGATTCACATGAAAGGGTGACTGTTGTCCGTGTCGACAGCTGAGTAGCAGCCGGCACTGTAGCTCACCGTGTTCGGTCAGAGGGTTAGCTGCCCTATGTAATAATTAAAAAAAAATTAAAAAAACTGAGTAAATGGATCAACTATGAACTTCAACGGGTGTCGTGGGACATCCTCCCCTAGCAAAAAACGCAACGAACAATACCGAACAAAATAAGATTTTTTTTTAAAAAAAAGTGGCCAACGCGACGGAATGCCATGCTAAGGTGCACGGGTTCGATTCCCGGCTGAGCAGGAGATTTTCTCCACTGAAGGACTGTGTTGTTTTGTCTTCATCATCAAAATCTCATCCCCGTCGACGCACAAGTCGCCGAAGTGGTCGAAGTGACGTCAACTAAAAAGACTTGCACCAGGCGAGCTGTCTAACCGACAGGAGGCCCTAGTCACACGACATTACATTTCATTGGACTGTTCTTCCCCATTCACCGTACAGCCCGGATTTCGCATCTTTGACATTCATCTCTTTGGCCCGATGAAGGATGCACTCTGCAGGAAGCGGTACATGGGTGATGGAGAGGTTACTGATGCAGCAACACGTTGGCTCAGACATTGACGAGTAGAAGGGCAGCATGCTGACAAACAGGCCCTCCCAGTAAGGTGGCATGAGGCCATCGCACTGAAAGGATGCTACGTTGAAAAACAGAGTTTTGTAGACAAAAGAGTGGGAAATAATATGGTGTACTGGAATCCTGAATAAAACGAACTTGCTTTCCGTTGAACGCCTCTCATACTTTAGTGATATCAACTGTATTAAAAATGAGTGTTTAATAATGCGATATCCATTAGTTTGTGTAAATACAACTGTGAATGACATACGTTGTGAAATGGTCTCGTCTCAGGTGAGTTGTGGCTGCAGGAATAGTAATGATACGATTAGATATAAGTGCTGTGTTTGTTGCAAACGTATTTGAACAACACGATTTACCGGGTGATCAGAAAGTCAGTATAAATTTGAAAACTTAATAAACCACGGAATAATGTAGATAGAGAGGTAAAAATTGACAAACATGCTTGGAATGACATGTGGTTTTATTAGAACAAAAAAAAAACAAAGTTCACATAATGTCTGACAGATGGCGCTGGACACCAAAACGTCAGTGACTGCGCATGACAATCGTGTATAAAAGGAGCTGTAATGAGAGAGTGAATCAGATACCCCCACCCTCAAGTACCTTGGTTACACCCTCGACCGTCGCCTCTCCTGGACCCCCCATCTCCGGACAATCCAAGCCAAGGCACGCTCCCGACTCCGTCTCCTCAAGCTCCTTTCCGGCCGCACATGGGGTCTGGACCCCTCCACCATCTTCCACACCTATAAATCCCTCATCCGCCCTATCCTTTGTTGCGCCGGCCTGGATCACCGCCCCCCCCCCCTACCTTTTATAAATCCCTTCAAATCCTTGAACGCCATGCTCTCCGCCTCACCTATCGCATCCGTCTCCCCTCCCCCACGCGGATCCTGTACGATCTAATTCCGTTCCCCCCCCTCCTCCTTTTCCTTGAAAGGATACGGATCCTGTACACATCCCGCAAACTCGATCCTCCTCACCCACTTGTCTCGCCCATCCTCTCCCACCCCCGCCCGCTGCCTCGCCTGTATTCCCACGTCCCACCCGGTCTCCATCTCTCCACCCTCCTTACCAAGGTGGCTTCCGCCAGCTCCCCCTCCCTGATGATGTCCTCCCCTCCATCTACCCCTCCTATCGTTCCTTTAGGCACCCTCCCTCCCTTCTCTTTCCTTTTCCCCGTCCCCTTCCTACACCCCTCTTCCCCCAGGCTTTCCCCTCCCCCTTTCTCCCTTCCCCCTATCTCCTCTGCCCACGGCTTCTGCTCTCCCCTCTCCCTCTCCCACCCCCCCCCCCCTCCTCCTCTCTTGGCAGGTCCCCGGACTCGTACACGGTTAGTGGAACATTCGCGCGCCGGAGATCAACGCCTCGTGTTTCTCTGTGTGCCGTCGTTTTGTGCTTAAGTGGTTCAGTGTTATTCGTTCTGTGCACCTACGTTCACGTGTGACAATTTTCGTCTCTGTATCTGTTCAAGTGTCTGAACAATTTTATCTTGGACTCTAAGCCCGTGAACGGCAGCATGTATTTTAAAAAGTGTTTGTCTCCGTTTATCTGTCCACCATCTTTCTTTCTCTAATTGTCTTCATTTGTATCTTTTGTGTTTCTCTGAGGCCAAAGAGCGGCGTAGTATGCTGCTGCAGGCCTGCCTGTAAACAGGTTTAAAAATCACAATAAAGAAAAAAAAAGAGAATCAGATGCGCCAGCAGTTACAGCGTGTTGACGTTACCTGAAAAGGCGCTTTTAGTGAAGCTGTATTATCAGAATGGGGAATGTGCTAGTTGAGCGTTACGATCCTATCGCCATAGGAAGGGGATTCGAACGGGTAAAGGACCGTTGACAAATGCAGCTGTGGCGAGAATGATTTCGAAGTTCGAAGCCACGGGTTGCTTAGACGATACACCCCGTAGTGGCCGACCGAGCACAAGGCGTAATGCTGCTGAAACAGTTCAGGAAGAAATGGAGACTGTAGAGGGTTCGTCTATGCACGGGGAAGTCAGCGCTCGTGCACTCGCACGTCACACCGGCATTCCATACACTACTGTTTGGCTGGCACTGAAGCGTACTCTCCGATGCTAGCCGTACAAAATCCATCGGCATCATGAACTGTTACCTGGCGATTTAGTGAAGCGGAGGGCGTCTGCAGTGTGGACCTTTCAAAATATGGCGGAAGATGACGATCGGTTGAGTGACGTGTTGTGGACCGACGAAGGTCTGTCAGTGCCCACAACTGCAGAATATGGGCTACCGAAAATCCTAGAACTGTCGTGGAAACTCCATTGCACGACGATAAAGTGACGGTATGAGTTGGATTTACCACATCTGCCGTTATCGGGCCTTTATTCTTCGTAGAAATGCGTGATTATGGTTTTGTAACTGCTACCGTGACGGATGAGAGGTACGCCGATATGTTACAGAATCTCATCATCCTCAGCCTGGCTGATGAACACCTGCTGGAACGTACGATGTTTATGCAAGATGGCGCTCCACCCCATATTGCTAGACGCGTGAAAGATCTCTTGCGCGCGTCGTGTGCTCAGCCGCCACTTTCGTCATGCTTGGCCTCCCAGGTCCCCAGACCTCAGTCCGTGCGATTATTGGCTTTGGGGTTACCTGAAGTCGCAAGTGTATCGTGATCGACCGACATCTCTAGGGATGCTGAAAGACAACATCCGACGCCAATGCCTCACTATAACTCCGGACATGCTTTACAGTGCTGTTCACAACATTATTCCTCGACAGCTATTGTTGATGAATGATGGTGGACACATTGCTCATTTCCTGTAAAGAACATCATCTTTGCTTTGCCTTACTTTGTTTCGCTAATTATTGCTATTCTGATCAGATGAAGCGCCATCTGTCGGACATTTTTTGAACTTTCGTATTTTTTTTTGGTTCTAATAAAACCCCATGTCATTCCAAGCATGTGTGTCAATTTGTATCTCTCTATCTACATTAATCCGTGATTTATTCAGTTTTCAAATTTATACTGACTTTTTGATCACCCGGTATGTTCATCGAACAGAGACCTCGGCAAAGCTGAGGAAGTTTTATGACAATGGGTTTTAATGGGTAATGCACTACGGGATTTACCACGTGAGCACAACAATTTAGGTGTAGAATCATTTTAATGTTCAGCTACAAGCTCTGTTAGAAAATAGTGTATTCAACTTTTTCTTTTTTATGATGAGATGTCAACGGAAAAGTTACATTGTCCACAAAGGCCGGAATAATGGAAATTTAAAATGCACCATACTCCTTCCCAGATCTTCCGGCCGAAGAGACAGAATTCTAGAGCAGATATGGCTGGACAAACGAGTGCCAGGGATTTGCTAGCTTCATTGCCCAAGTACGTGTTCGTGGCTCGGTCGTACTATCAATATTATCCACATACGCTCGCCACGCAGAGAAATCGTAGAAACTGCTCCGGCGCGGAGTATCCGAACCCGTCACGCAGCGACCCTACAGTTACAACGGCAAATGGGGGGGGGGGGGGGGGGGGGGGGGGGGGGGAGGAGCAGCGCAGTCCGGCTCTTGGCGTAATTCCACTGGGCCGCATAAAGCTGCAGGGTGATCAAACATTTGCATAAAAAAATAAAATGCAAATATTTGTAGAACAGAACGTAGCGGCGGAGGACGTAGCTGTTTAATTTGGCATGAATAATTCACGATCGGCGAGACACAGTCCACAGACACGGCGGCATCTGTATGTGTGCGGCACGGTGCGGGTGTTTGCCGTGGAGCGCGCGTGAGCTAGCCGGCAACTGGCCACTGCGAGCAGGGCCAACAGAGGCGCGTGACGCGGCTGCCAACGCAAGCGGCGCCGGACGCGGGACTTTTCCCATTTTTTAAAATTATTTGACAGTAAGCAAATCCTCTGCATTAACTCCACTATCCTCTTCGTGGGAATGCGACTTCTGTGACACTCGTGGATCACGAAAAATGAATTTCCCTTCGTGAAACGTTCCTTCTTTCTCGACTCCGGAGCTGCCACGGTGTTGAGCGCAATCGAACTCGCCGCCGCGCCCTGAACGGGCGTACTCATAACCGATGTGCCGCTGCGCAAGGCAAACTGGACAACGTACTGCTTCGCAGATTTACTCGGAAACGTTGACTGGCGAAACCGGAGGAGTTTCCCGCCTGCACCAACTAAAAACAATCCAAATAAACGTCCAGAGGTTCTCTCGGACGTACGAGACAGGTTTATAACTGTGTCTGCTCGTACACTGCTAATGAATGCCCTATAGCGATGAATCTATTGGGCTGGTGCATAAGTTCGCGCAGTCATGGACTGAGCGGCTGGTCCCGGCGGTCCATCAGGAATGGGTGTGTGTGTTTCACCTTAGGATAGTTTAGGTTAAGTAGTGTGTAAGCTTAGGGACTGATGACCTTAGCAGTTAAGTCCCATAAGATTTCACACACATTTGAACATAAGTTCGCAGCGTTTATGTTTTGCATGTTGGCATTCGAGCTCATATGGATTTATAAATCAATTGCCATTTTTATTTGTAGTTCACTGTTGCTATTTGAGTGTACATACTGTCATTTCGTCACTTGGAAATAGTGACTGCAGCTGTGGACGAAAGAGAGTGGAGTGCCAAGGGGAGAAATCGAAACATTTCCGACATATTCTTCGGCTTGAGTCCAGTAGGAGGTCGGCCGTAGCGGAAGCAGCAAGAAACAATTGCACCATGTATACGTACAATGCCATTGGACAGAGCAAAGCAAGGAAACAAATTTCTCGTTTCAAGGAGGAGCGTATTGACGTTAGGGACTCTCCACGTTCAGGAAGATTTTCGGGGTTTGATGAAGATCGTTTAAACGCATTAATCCACGATGATTCACATCAGTGTACTAGCCAACTGTAAAATGTGATGAGCTATAATCATTCCACCATCGTGCGATATTTGCATGCAATGATGTATGGGTAGCGCATGCTCTAAGCAATAAAAAAAAAAAAATCTGTCGATCTCTGCTTCCTAGTCATCATTTGGCTCTTGAATGACACCGACCATTCTTACCCTGTATCGTTACTGGTGACGAGAGATGGTGTCTTTACACTAACATAACGAAAAGAAATGAATAGTTGAGCGCAAACAAAGCAGACTCACCGAATAATACCTGCGAGCATCCACAAAAGATAATTTTATGCATCTAATGGAACAGCGGTTGTGTGCTGTACTACGAATTGCCTCCCAGAGGTGCAACCAACACTGCCGGCATTTATTGTCAACAGTTGAAACGTGCAGGAATATCTGCGTGAAATGATGTTACTCCACGATAATGCCTATCCGCATTCTGCTAGACTGCCAAAAAAACACTATATAGGATTTCCACGTCCATCCTTTTGACTGGAGGTCTTTGGGACCATGGCCGTTCACTATTGTAAGAAAATCAAGCACCTACAGCCGTCCTTGTGATCTTATTTATTGTGCAACTACCAGTTTCGGCGCTTTATTGCGCCATCTTCAGCCCTTAGTTGATGCTGCGTGGATTATAAAGATCCATAGGCTGCATCAGTGGGCAAGGTAGCTAGTTTACGCAGACTATCTGTAGCGAGTTATGCTGGAACTGATGCAGCGTATAGATGGATCACGATAACCCCTTCAAAATCAACTAAGGACTGAAGATGGCACAATGAAGCGCCGGAACTGGTAGCTACGCAATAAGTAAGTTCATGAGGACGCTGGAGGGGTTTCATTTTCTTTCAATACAGGATTTAGGTAGGGACGTCACTCAGCAGCCACATCACCTGATCTTGCGTCCTCAGATTTTCACCTTTTCCGCTCTCTATCGAACAACCTTCAAAGAACTTCCTTTCCGGATGAAAAGGCGCAACGACCACCTTCTCGATGAGTTTTTCGCCTCAAAAACCGCGTGATTTCTACACTCGCGGAATCTAAAAAGACAGCTCAACGTCAGCAGACTGTTGTAAATAGTAAAGGAGAGCGTACTATTCGTCCGCAGCTCGTGGTCGTGCGGCAGCGTTCTCGCTTCCCACGCTCGGGTTCGATTCCCGGCGGGGTCAGGGATTTTCTCTGCTTCGTGATGACTGGGTGTTGTGTGCTGTCCTTAGGTTAGTTAGGTTTAAGTAGTTCTAAGTTCTAGGGGACTGATGACCATAGATGTTAAGTTCCATAGTGCTCAGAGCCATTTCGAAGCATATTATTGATGACTTAAGTCTCTGTTGTGTTCATTAAACTTACAAAAAAAAACGCCACGATCTTGTGCACCAGCCCAATAGTTTGAGAAAGATCCAGAGACCGAACCATTGTAGTGGTCTGTCTCTCTCTCTCTCTCTCTCTCTCTCTCTCTCTCTCTCTCCCTCCCTTTTTTTTTTTTTTTTTTATTCAAGCAGATCTTGCGGCGCCTCTGTGCCTTGGCGGGGACCTATCTCGCCATGGCCTCACCACTGAGTCTTCAGCACCACGAACGTGCTGGTGATGCCAGATTTTAATCCAGGAAATGCAGGGCAGTAGCTCTAACTCAATTGGTCCTTAGCGCACACTGTGTTTCAGACTGGCACTGTGCACGGAGATTCCACGGATGTCCTCAGGAGGCGGCAAGTGACACACGTTCAGTCGCTCTCCTGTGCGGCCCTCCGTCAGACTGCGCTGGCCCAGCGTGGCCGCTGTTTTTGCCGGCGCCCATTACCCCGCAGTCAGCGACCCCGGACCCTCCCTCCCTGCAGCAGCGGCTCATCACACAGATTGCGACCGGCACAGCCGCCTCTCAGGCGACTCGCCCCGCCCCCTGACAAGAAGCAACGACCTCGCGACACAGCAGACACGACCTGACAGCCGCAGACGTCCTACAGGCCTGCAAGAAACATCACGAGCTGCTCAGAAGGAGCAGAGGGGTTATGGAGTTACAGCGTTGAGGATCCTTTTAGAACGCTACTGAGGAACCATTAGCACACCACGTGGTCAAAAGTGTCTGGACATACCAGGTGCGACAATAAAGTAATGAGACTGATTTTCTTTTCAAGATGTGGCAACCCTGCAGGCTAGCGTAGGCACAATATCTTTTGACCTTGCTCTATAAGGTGCTTCTAGTCCAAGCGGCACATCGATGCAACTGCTCAGACGTGAGTTGTGCTGTAATAAGTTAACACGTGTTTGTCTCTCTCGTTACTCAAATGGAGCCGCATAATATGGCGCAACAGGACCCGCCAGGGTAGCCGAGAGCCCTAATACGCTGCTTTCTGGACTCGGGTAGGCGCACCGGCCCCGGATCGAATCCGCCCGGCGGATTAACGACGACGGCCGGTGTGCCGGCCAGCCTGGATGTGGTTTTTAGGCGGTTTTCCACATCGCGCTGGGTGAATACCAGGTTGGTCCCCATGTTCCGCCTCAGTTACACAGCTCGCAGACATCTGAACACATTCGCACTATTCCATGGCTTACGTTCGACGCAGACAGTTGGGGTACACTCATTCCATCCCGGGGCGTACAGGGTGGTCGCAGTAAGGGCATCTGGCCACCCGTTAACCATTAACATGCCAAATACTATCAACGATGGCCGACCCTGCGTCACTGCGGGACAAGGCTCAAGCAATAGACAGAATATTGCGCAAGGGTATCCCATTTCTTTCTGCGTTAAATTGGGTGAAAACGCGACGACAACTTAGGGTAAGCTTCAGAAAGCTTTTGCAGAGGAGGTTATATCAAGAGCTCAAGTTTTTCTTTGGCATAAAATGTTTAGTGAAGGCAGAACGAACGTTGAAGATGAAGACCGCAGTGGACGACACTCAACCTCACGGACCGATGTGAACTTGGTCAGGGCGCATGAACTCATACGATCTGATCTAAGATTATCTGTGAAAATGATTGCAGAAGAACTGAACATCAATCGAGAAACGGTTCGTCTAGTAATAACTGAAGATCTTGGTATGAGGAAGATGTGCCATCCCATACTGCACTGTCAGTAAAGCAATTTTTAACCTCAAAACAATTCAGTACTACCACAACCACATTATTCACCAGATATCACTCTGTGCGACTTTTTTCTATTTCCAAGAGTCAAAATGGCGGTCAAGGGACACCATTTATACACAACACAAGATATCAAAAATGCTGTGACCTGGGTCTTGGAGGATATTACAGAAGATGAATTCCAGAAATGTTACCATCACTGGCAGAAGCGCTGGAAAAAGTGTGTGGCAATCACAAGGGAACTACTTTGATGGAGACATCATTAAACTTGACTAAAACGGTAAGAAACATTTTTTTCACATCAATCTCATTTATCGTAGCACCTCGTATACACATATTAAAAACGTTTTGCATCACCTCAGTTTCCAGAACTTCTGAAGATAGACGTTGAATGTGTCTCTCTGACTGTCCACAGATGTATATGTAAACAACCATTCACGAGCAGCTCCTATTAGACGGAGGGGATCTGACAGCCGATCAGTTCCAGTCATTGCACCAGGAAGGAGGTACACGAGTCATGTTGTCTGTAGTTCAACCATGCCTAGACGGTCAATACCGCCGTTCGATCGCGTCCGCATTGTTACTGTGTAACCGGAAGGGCTCTTAACAAGGGAAATGTCCAGGAGTCTCGGAGTGAACCAAAGCGATGTTGTTCGGACATTGAGGAGATACAGAGAGACAGGAACTGTCGATGACATGCCTCGCTCAGGCTGCCCAAGGGCTACTACTGCAGTGGATGACCGCTACCTGCGGATTATGGCTCGAAGGAACCATAAGGGCAACCCCACCATATTGAATAATGCTTTTCTTGGAGCCACTGGACGTCGTGTTACAACTCAAACTGTGCGCAATAGGCTCCATTACGCGCAACTTCACTCCCGACGTCCATCGAGAGGTCCATCTTTGCAACCACAACCCCATGCACCGCGGTACAGATTGGCCCAACAACATGCCGAATGGACCAATGAGTGACACATATGCCTTCAACCAGACAATCGTCGGAGACGTGTTTGTAGGCAACCTGGTCAGGCTGAACGCCTTAGACACACTGTCCAGCGAGTTCAGCAAGGTGGAGGTTCCCTGCTGTTTTGGGGTGGCATTATGTGGGTCTGACGTACGCCGCACGTGATCATGGAAGGCGCCGTAACGGCTGTACGTTACGTAGATGCCACCCTCCGATCGATTGCAAAACCATATCGGCAGCATATTGGCGAGGCATTCGTCTTCATGGACGACAATTGGTGTCCCCGTTGTGCACATATTGTGAATGACTTCCTTCAGGATAGCGACATCGTTCGGCTAGAGTGGTCAACTTGTTCTCCAAACGTGAACCCAGTCGAACATGCCTGGGATAGATTAAAAAGGGCTGTTTATGGACGATATGACCCACCAACCACTCTGAGTGGTCTACGCCGAAACGCCGTTGAGGAGTGGGACAATGTGGACCAACAGTGCCTTGATGAACTTGTGGAGAGCATGCCACGACGAACACAGGCATGCATCAATGCAAAAGGTCTCGCTGTATGGTGGTATAAAATGCAATGTGTGGTTTTCAAGAGAAATAAAAAGGGCAGAAATGATGTTTATGTTGATCTCTATTCCTTTTTTCTGTACAGGTTCTGGAACTCTCGGAACCGAGGTGATGCAAAACTTTCTCGTGTGTATTTACAACAGCTGCTTCATGACGACTTGATCTATGCTGGAGATCTTATACCTCCACAGGCCGTACGAAACGTCGACTATGCAGACTGATATCAGGACGAGTTTAACTTGTCAAAAGCAGGACCCAACAAATGCATCGGGAATGAAATTGCTGTCTCAGCATCACGATGCTTGGGTGCTATACACAGATGAGTGAATTGTGACGGTGCTGGTAATGCTTGTTGGGTATCCCAAACCATACAACAAGGCCTGTACACACTGGATACACACTCCACTATTACGACAGCCGAGCTCAGTGCCGCTTTGGAAGCCCTACTATTCGCGCAGACGTTCACAGTTGACACCCCCATAGTTGCAGTCATTGTCGACGTTGTGTTCCGTATGCAGAGAAACTGTGTCAACATGGTGATCGAATAGATGAAAGGCTGATAATTTTTACTTATGGACCGTCTGACAGCAACTGAATAAAATACAATTTTAGTGCCGCCATACGTGTTTCGCCTTTATTTTCTGCAAGGCATCATCAGTGGCCTAGTATGGACATATGTTTGCTATTTAATTTAAACTTTGGTCACTGTACCTATAGATTATAAATAGTTCTGGTGGCTGGTATTTCCTATTAAGTAATAATGTTTTGAACTGTACTTACAGGTTGCGCGAGCGATTTCCTACATATTACACCACTCCTGTTGCATTTTTGGTGTTGTTCTTCTTCTTATAAATGCCAATTTGCGTTTTTTTCCGCATTCCTCAGCACTATGCACTGAACACTTGTCTCGATGCAATGTTTTGATTTCTGTTGCCGACTGTCAGATGTTATTGCCAAACTTTCGAGCCACTGAGGATGCCTTGCTAAAAATAAAGGCGAAACGCGTAACGCACTAAAATTGTGTTTCATTCATTCGCTGACAGACGGTACATAAGTAAAAATTATCAGTATACCGTAATATTAGTATTGTCATTTAGATTTTTATGCATTATCTTCAGCTCCTATTTTTGAAGGACGTATATGTGAAGAAATAGCACACCAGTTTCGTTAAAATTACAGCTTGTAACAATTACAAAAAAAGGTCAATAACACGACGTGATGTCCAAAAGGGGAGAGCCTGTGTAAACGAAGCAATAAAATTAATAAATGTATACTGGCGTGCTATTTCTCCGCATTGGAAATCTTGTTACTCCATTCACACAGCCAGCCCCCCCCCCCCCCCCCTTTTCCCGCTTTCCACGCGCCCGTTCGTCCCGTTTATTTGCATTTCTTCTTTGTGCCACCTATATTTGCTTTACTCAGTCAAAGAGAAAAACTGAACGTGATGAAAGCTCAAAAGATAGACTCCTTCACACAGTAAAAGTAATATTATGTTCTACTACAATTTCAGAAGACCAGTTTCCATTATTTACCGAAAATTTCGAATAAAATATGATATAAAATGAAAATACCGGCACTCGATATTGCCCTTTCGATAACGAAGAATCGGGAAAAAAATCGCCGATGTACCGGGAGATCAAAAAGTCAGTATAAATTTGAAAACTTAATAAACCACGGAATAATGTAGATAAAGAGGTAAAAATTGACACACATGCTTGGAATGACATGGGTTTTTATTAGAGCAAAAAAAAAAAAAAAAAAAAAAAAAAAAGTTATCGGGCCTTTATTCTTCGAGGAAATGCGTGATTCTGGGTTCGTAACTGCTACCGTGATGGGTGAGAGGTACGCCGATATGTTACAGAATCGCATCATCCCCACCCTGGCTGATAAACACCTGCTGGAACGTACGATGTTTATGCAGGATGGCGCTCCATCCCATATTGCTAGACGCGTGAAAGATCTCTTGCGCGCGTCGTTTGGTGATGATCGTGTGCTCAGCCTCCACTTTCGTCATGCTTGGCCTCCCAGGTCTCAGACCTCAGTTCGTGCGATTATTGGCTATGGGGTTACCTGAACTCGCAAGTGTATCGTGATCGACCGACATCTCTAGGATGCTGAAAGACAACATCCGACGCTTATGCCTCACCATTACTCCGGACATGCTTTACAGTGCTGTTCACAACGTTATTCCTGGACTATAGCTATTGTTGAGGAATGATGGTGGACATATTGAGCATTTCCTGTAAAGAACATCGTCTTTGCTTTGTCTTACTTTGTTATGCTAATTATTGCTATTCTGATCAGATGAAGCGCCATCTGTCGGACATTTTTTGAACTTTTGTATTTTTTTGATTCTAATAAAACCCCATGTTATTCCAAGCGCGTGTGTCAATTAGTACCTCTGTATCTACATTATTCCGTGATTTATTATTTTTTTCAATTTTGTACTGACATTTGATCACCCAGTATATCGATAAGTACAGGAAGAAAAATCGGTATATGGGTATTTTATCAAAAGCCCTAATTGGTGCACTTTGAATACGCGATCTCATACTCGAGTGACATGTATCGGTTACTACTGTGCGCGGGAAAATAAACATTAGGTAATTTAGAGCGAGAGGAGCCGTTAATGTGAAGCGGGCGCAGCGCGGCCTCTGCTTGAGCACTTGGCGGCGCGCCGGCACTCCATCAGCCCGGAGTGCTGCCGCTCATTAGGATTAGGGCACCGGCGCTGAATGGCCGACTCGTCTGCCAGATTAGAACGCCGGTCGCGTCAACACTTCCCCTCGCGTCGCCCACCCCAGCCCACAACTCTCCCTTCCTCTGCCACCATACGCTAGCGTTCTTCTCATAAGAGCAATGCGGATGTCCGCTTCTTCATCGCCGGGTATCCTGCTAATGGATATCACAACATATAGATATAGCTAAGAGGTTTGTCGCTTGAACAGAAGCGAACGGTAGCCAAGTTGTGCGGTCCAGATAGAATCCCAGTTCATTTTTACACAGAGTAGTCTGCAGCATTGGCTCCTTCCTCAGCTTGCATTTATCGTGAATCTCGCGGGCCCAAACGACTGGAGAAAGGCGCAGTTGACTCCTGTATATGGAAATGGAAATAAGGGTTTTGCGTCATTGGCCGGGAGGCCCCTTGCGGGGCAGGTCCGGCCCCCGTGGTGCAGATCATATTACAATCGACACTACGTTGGGCGGCCTGCGCGTCGGATGGGGATGAAATTATGATGAAAACAACACAACACTCACTCCCTGAGCGGAGAAAATCTCCAACCCAGCCGGGAATCGAACCCGGGCCCGTAGGACGGCAGTCCGCCCCGCTGACCACTCAGCTATCGGGGTGTACGCTCCTGTATATAAAAAAGCTAAAAAAATCGGCCCGCATAATTACGAACCGACATCCTTAACATCGGTTTGCTGCAGATTTCTTGAACACTATCTGTGTTCGAATGTAATAAATTGCCTTGAGACAGAAAAGCTTCTAGTTTTTGTATGTCCATCCTTGTCACTGGAGGTTTGAAGGACTTCCGCCGTTCACTTACGTAGTAAGATGGAACACCTACGGCCGTCCTTAGGATGTTATTTATTACACGGCTACCAATTTTGGTGCTTCAGTGCAACTTTCTCAGCGTCAGTTAAGGTACCCATGTAATAAATAACATCATAATGAGGCCGTACGCGAAAAATTTGGAGATTTGTGGTAAGGTCTTATGGGACCAAACTGCTGCAGTCATCGGTCCCTAAGCTTACACACTAACTTAAATTAACTTACGCTAAGGATCCGCCCGGCGGATTTGTGTCGAGGTCCGGTGAACCGGCCAGTCTGTGGATGGCTTTTAGGCGGTTTTCCATCTGCCTCGGCGAATGCAGGCTGGATCCCCTCATTCCACCTCAGTTACACTATGTCGACGATTGCTGCGCAAACAAGTTCTCCACGTACGCGTACACCACCATTACTCTACCACGTAAACATAGGGGTTATACGGTTATACTTGCCTGGTGTGAGACGTTCACTGGGGGAGGGGGGGGGGGGGGGTCCACCGGGGGCCCAACCGCACAATAACCCTGGGTTCGGTTTGGGGCGGCGGAGGGTTGACGTGGACTGCGGTAGTCGTCGTAGGGTGTGGACCACTGCGGCTGTGGCGGCGACGGAGCCTCTCCGTCGTTTCTAGGTCCCCGGTTAACATACATACATACATACATACGCTAAAGACAACACACACCCATGCCCGAGAAAGGACTCGAACCTCCGACGGTGGAAGCCGCACGGACCGCGACAAGACGCCACAGACCGCGCGGCTACACCGAGCGGCGGCAGTATGTGTTCCATTTCATTACAGAAAAACTTCGGTTTACAAATCAGTACAGATTTAGAAAGCGTCGCTCGAGGGAAACTTAGATTGCCCGTTTCTCACATATCTTAAAACAATGGATGGAGGGCAACAGGCGGATTCCATATTCCTAGATTTCTGGAAGGCATTTGTCACCGTTCTTCACTGCAGACAGCTGACGATGGTCCGAACATGCAGATTAGTTTCCCAGATATCTAGCAAGATGGGCCACGACGTTGGGATCACGTATTAACATGAAACTCTGTACACCTTTAGTAGACCGATGGAACAACAGACAATGCAAGTAGTAAGGCGCATACTCTGGCAATTCTTAGAAAATTGAAAGAGAAGTTTACGCGTCTATTATGTGCCTGGTGTTTCTGTGTGAAGGCTCTCTCTGTATGGAGTCGTTGTGGTCAAGTGATGCTGTACGGTAGCTCAGCGTGTTTGGTCAGAGGGTTATCTGTCCTACGTAAATAATAATTATAAACTGAAAGAACGGATCAACGACAACCTAAAACGGGTGTCATGGGACGTCCACCCCGAACATACCCAACGAACAAAATGAGATAAGATAGCGTTCGTACGTTGCAAAAATACCGAGGAGGAGGCGACGATTCGAATCCAGCTGGCTCATACTTTTTCATCCAGATTTTTTCTTCACTGGTCACATTATTTAACTTACATGACATTTGAGAGATAACATAAAGAAAAAAACCACGTGCATTTTCATCAAGTTTTAATGAATTTCATATGTTCTTTCACTCCTTACTATTTGATTTTAAATTTTGAAGGACGAGGGACAGGCTTGGAATGTCCAACTCAGACCTCGACAGATAATGACGTTACTCACAATCAGTAATATATTAAGTCACAATGTGCCAGAGCACAAGAGTAATGTACAATTACTCGTCGGATGTGCTCTCGACATCACACGTTGCAGGATGGTTTTCGTCATACAGACATGCTCTGCCTCGTGATGACTGGGTGTTGTGTGTGATGTCCTTAGGTTAGTTAGGTTTAAGTAGCTCTAAGTTCTAGGGGACTGATGACCATAGATGTTAAGTCCCATAGTGCTCAGAGCCATTTGAACCATACAGACATGGAAAACATAAATCGAAATTTCCTGCAAATACGGTGCGCTTTTTTTCTTTACATTATCTCTTAAATGTCATGTAAATTAAATAATGCGAGCAGTGATAAAAATATAGATTAAGATGTGTTAGCGTGATTCGCGATTTCGCACCGTTGCCTCGTCCACAACATTCTTGCAAAGCGCGAACGCTAACAGCTGTATTTTTTTTAAAATCTCAGTTTGTGGATTATTGTTCATTTGTTCGAGGTGGACGTCTCATGACACTCATTCAGTTAATTGTTGATCTATTCACTCTATTCACTACATTAATATCGAGTGTAGATTTAAGCGTCAGGAAGTCGTTTCTGAAAGTATTTGTATGTAGCCATGTATGGAAGTGAAACATGGACAATAAATAGTTCAGACAAGAAGAGAATAGAAGCTTTCGAAATGTGGTGCTACAGAAGAATGCTGAAGATTAGATGGGTGGCTCACATAACTAATGAGGAGGTATTAAATAGAATTGGGGAGAAGAGAAATTTGTGGCACAACTTGACTAGAAAAAGGGATCGTTTGGTACGACATATTCTGAGGCATCAAGGGATCACCAGTTTAGTATTGGAGGGCAGCGTGGAGGGTAAAAATCGCAGAGGGAGACCAAGAGATGAATACACTAAACAGATTCAGAAGGATGTAGTTTGCAGTAGGTACTGGGAGATAAAGAAGCCTGCACAGGATAGAGTAGCATGGAGAGCTGCATCAAACCAGTCTCTGGACTGAAGACCACAACAATATATATATATATATATATATATATATATATATATATATATATATATTGCCGGCAGAACACGCTGAGCTGCCATGCCGGCACCCGCTCGCTAACAAACGACTTCTTACAGTCGGCACCTTCGCACAGATGCATCAGGTACACAATACACGCGTAGAACTTCCCTTGTGAGTTTCTCGGAATTGCCAGAGTTGGGCACCTTACTACTTGCACAGTCTGTTGTTTTATTGGTCTACTAAAGGTGTACAGAGTTTGAAGTAAATTTGTGATCCCAACGTCGTAGCCTTCCTAGTAAGTAGCTCGTAGGTTTTTAAGTAAGAAAACCGCGTACGTGGTCCTCGACGGCTAGTGTTCATCAGGGACACCGTTATCGTCAAGAGTGCCAAAGGAAGTGTGACAGGACCGCTCTTATTTATTGCATACTTGAATCATTTTTCAGACAGCCTGGAGAGATATTTGCTGATGACGCCATGGTGTACGGGAAGGGGCAGAAGTCTGGCGACTGTAGGAGGATACAAGGTGACGGACAGAATTTCTAGTTGGTGTCGTGAATGTTAGCTTGTAGAAAAATGTAAGTTATGTGTATGAGTAGGAAAAGCAATCCTCTGATGTTCGAATACAATGTTATGCAGTCGGCACACGGACCGTGCTGTCGAACGTTAACGTTCAGCGTGCCAAGTTCAACATGCTGCTGAACACTCAGGAACGATGCGACTTGTGCATACGGTAGGTGGGCCCCAACGTGGTATACGCGATCGCATCGCACTCCAGCGGCAGTTGAGGGGTGTTTCTGGTTCGTAAATCACACTGTTTACTCAACAGGCGCGCGTAAAATTCCCACGTTAGCTCTATTAAAACGCACATGTCCTCCATCGTCCACGAAAAGGAAAGTACCGTGTCCAATCAATAAGGACACAGGCTTATAAAAGTTCCATTACAAACAGTGCGGTACAAATTTGGAATACTTCTCCGCATAAGATAACACATTATTTCATCATTCCCACATTTTAGTAAAACCCCAAGGTCAGTCTTACTTGACCACTGTTCCTACCAAGTAGCAGAATCTTTGCAACATGTGAAGAGCAAAATATCTTTATAGAAGTAGCGCAAGCTGTCCTGTAAATTAAGCCAATCAAACAAAGTCACCCCTCAAAAAAAGGTGAACTTAAATTTATGTAACTTCAAATATTGTAGTATATATTTATATTAAGCTGATAATTAAGTACCAGAATCTAATAAAAACGCGAATGTTAGGAAAAAAAATCTGAAAGTGTCAAGACGCGAACCACCTCCCCAATAAACAACTCAACTCAGGGCAGTGGCGCTACTCATTACGCTAACCCAACAACCCATTGCTTGCATCTCATCATAATATGTTACCGCTTACTGAAAACCTTAATCGTATACATTTTACCAATTGAAAATTAATTATAACAAATTGTACCAAGAACAATGCGTTTTGAGTGGATCTTCAGTGTGTCGCTGCCTTCAAATAACCTACTCTCATAATACGCAAGTTACTGTGGTGTCACCGCCAGACACCACACTTGCTAGGTGGTAGTTTTAAATCGGCCGCGGTCCATTAGAACATGTCGGACCCGCGTGTCGCCACTGTGTGATCGCAGACCGAGCGCCACCACAAGGCAGGTCTCGAGATACGGACTAGCACTCGCCCCAGTTGTACGGACGACGTATCTAGCGATGCACACTGACGAAGCCTCGCTCATTTGCAGAGCAGATAGTTAGAATAGCCTTCAGCTAAGTCAATGGCTACGACCTAGCAAGGCGCCATTAGTAACATTGCATGTATCTAAAGAGTCTGACTTGTATCGCCACAATCTCCAGATGTACCAAAAGGATGGATTAAAGTTAAGTATTCCAGAAGCTACGTACTTTTCTTTATAGCATTCATTACGTATCCTGTTTCAGACCTCACGCCATCCTGCTTTAGCTTTGCGCGTGCCTTTCGGCTTCCTCTCATTGTGTCTAGGCTGTCTTGTCTAGACACAACAGTTACAATAATTCTTTTGCTCCAAATTTGATGTTTCTCATTATTTTATTGGATCGAATCACACAGTTAACAACGGGGTTTTCCAGTGATTCTTAATTTGCTGGTGCTCAGAAACGGCATATATACATATAGGCTTGAAATGAATGCCAATATGGCGTGTGACGTAGGTGGCGTTGTGCCATCTCATTGGTCAACGCTCAGATGCACCCTCAGAGCATCTGACATGCCGGATATTGCTCTGCACGTTCGGAAAGACTCCCGAACGTGCTATTCCACGCTATGACGTCAGAATCTCGGCACGCTCAAAGCTCGACGTTCGGATGCACGGTCCGTGTGCCGACGGCTTTAGTAGAGTGCTGCTTGACACACTCACTGTCACACGTTGCAAAGCGGTATGAAATGGAACTAGCACATAAGGACGGTACGAGGAAGGTGAATGCTCGACTTCGTTTTGTTGGGAGAACTCTGGGTGAGAGCAGATCTTCTATAAAGAAGACGGTGAATGGAACCCTAGTGCGACTCACTGTTGAGGACTGCTCGAGTGTTTGGGATCCTCACCCGGTCGAATTGAAGGAAGACATGGGAGCAATTCAGAGGCGTGCTACTAAATCTGTGACCGGGAGGTTCGATCAGCACACAGGGATTATGGAGATGCTGCGGGATCTCAAATGGGAATCCCCGGGGGGAACACGGCGCTCTTTTCGCGAGGCACTGTTGCGGAAAGTTCGAGAACCCGGAATTTGACGCCGACTAAAGATCGATTCTACAGCTGCCAACGAACATTTTCCGTAAGGACTACGGAGATGTGAGAAATGAGGACTCGTACGGATGCTTGCAAACAGTCGTTTTCCCTCGCTCTATATGCGAGAGGAACAGGAAAGGAAATGACTAGTAATGATGCGAGGTTCCTTGTACCATGCAGTGTAAGGTGGCTTGCGGAATATGTATGCAGATGTAGAATCATGCTGCGTAGCTGAGGGCCATGCTATCACACGGTACCAAAAAATTGTCTGCCAAGTAAAACTGCCTCTAGTAGTGATATTGGCTTCTATTTGGCGACGAAGACATTCACCAAGTTTCTTCTGGTATGCGAAAACCGGATCAACTTGTTTGATCAAATGTCACAGAAGCATAAATTTGCGGGAATATTGATTGCTATGTTTCAGTCACTGTTCCAGATACTTCCACACTTTTCAATAGGATTAAGGTCGGGTCATTCAGTGAGTCAGTCGAGGTGCGGTGGGATACTCAAGTGGAGACAGAAAAGATCCAAAGAAGAGTACCACATTTCGCCACGAGATCGTTTTGTAAGAGCAAGAGCTCCGCGAATTTGTCAATCGATCTCCAGTGCCACACGCTACAAGACAGGAATACTGTGTGTCACGGGTAGGATTACTGCTGAAATTCCCTGAACACGCGTACCAGGAAGAGTCAAACACCGTATCATTTGCTCTCATTCAGAGCGCGCAAAAATACCATGGTAGTAAACTTACAAAAACTGTAGATTATACAAACGTAATTCCCCATCGCACAGATACACATAACGCCCTGTGTATACCAGACACAACGACATCAGCAGGAATTAATAAAACACCGAAGCTGCCACCGGGTCCCAACCCAAACTAAACAAACAATGTTTTAACAGCCGAAAGCGGTATGATCTCATTTAAAAACATCACGAAGGCTGTGGATCCAGTCATCGACAAACTTCTATATTTGAAATAGTTAACCCCCTTCTGATACAACAGACGTTACAAAAATAGTAACTGCCCTTGTACTTTTCCCGTATAAATTTAAGCCACGAGCAATTACATTAAAATCTTAGTAGCGTAGGCCAATCTTATAGCCACATATAAAGTGGGACGGAGCTCCACTTGCTGATGTTCACAGAGCAATAGTCGAGACTAGTAGCCTTGCCTTTCAATTTCAGCCCATTTTTCGTATATTCAGGCGAAAAACGCCAACATTAACAAGTGTCGTATCGCCGTACTCGTCTATTCACGAGTTTTAGAGTGCCGTTAAAAAAGTATATCGTCCCATTAAAAACAAAACTATAAACAAAACAGTTTACTGCGTCAGTCACTTCTTTATTTCCCACTACGCGTTCGATGGTTCACAGCATCACCGCCAGGTGGGGAGCTGAGCTGTTAGTCATGGTGCTAGTACAGAGCACAGATGAATTTTTACAGCAGAAGACCAAGTGCATAGGCAGTAACTTTTCGTATTTTGCTGGTGGTAAAAGTAGTTTTTAGAAACGGCACTGTTAAAAAATGCATTTGTAACACTACAGTGTACTTACAACAGAAGCAGAATCAAAAAAATGCCGCACACTTCTACTTCTTGTGTGTGTTGTTTGCTGTACACTTTCGCTTCTGGCAAAGATGTTATACATATCAGAGATATGCTATGTTTATAATAAGTACGAAGATAATTGCCGGCCGGAGTGGCCGTGCGGTTCTAGGTGCTACAGCCTGGAACCGAGCGACCGCTACGGTCGCAGGTTCGAATCGTGCCTCGGGCATGGATGTGTGTGATGTCCTTAGGTTAGTTAGGTTTAAGTAGTTCTAAGTTCTAGGCAACTGATGACCTCCGAAGTTAAGTCGCATTGTGCTCAGAGCCATTTGAACCATTTTTGAACGAAGACAATTGAAAGGTGCAACTACTGGAGCTCGGCTATTTAGTTTAACGTATATGACAACTCACTATTTATGTTAAAGGACATGTTGTGTATGTTTTACCTTGTATTATTAAACTTCCTGAAAAACCCATGTTATCACCAGCAAAAGACAAAACATATCAGTTTTTGCACTTGCTCTGCTGCTGTGTACTGTGGAAACGCACACTGTCGCAGTAAATTATTTTGTTTTATTCATTAACAGTAGCAGCCGTCATGATGCCGACCTTTACGGACGAAATATTCAAAAAGAAAACTATAAGAGCTACAATATACCGCTGATACAGGCGTTAATTACACACCCGTCTGCATATTATCACATGCCGAAACCATCGCTCCGGTATCTTGAACGATTCACGAAATAAAAGGGATGCAAGCTTTAGGTAGTTCAGTTGGGTGCTCTAATTATAATACAGACCTGAAGATGTTCGGGTCTGGTCAACGAAACTCTTAGCAAACCAAATAATACACGATTCGTTGCGTCCTATCGGTACATTGAGACGTAGCATTAGTATTGTGTTCACAGTTATCAAATGGTTCAAAAGGCTCTGAACACTGAGGTCATCAGTCCCCTAGAACTTAGAACTACTCAAACCTAACTAACCTAAGGACATCACACACATCCATGCCCGAGGCAGGATTCGAACCGGCGACAGTAGCAGTCGCTCGGTTCTGGACTGAAGCGCCTAGAACCGTACGGCCACAGCGGACGGCTCACAGTTATCAGCCAGCCCTTGCGTCGTTGTGCTACGCTTTTTAAGTAATGAATATCCATCTTATTCTGTATCCGTTGCATGGATGTTCGCTATTTATAAGTAACACTGAATGCTATGCTCACTTCAATACGACCGGCGTTCGTTCAATAAGTTATGCAACACATTTATTTTCCTGGAGGCAGGTTGGTTTTATTCATGATTTCGATACACCGTATTATTCCCCATTCTTTTGGATATAAAACAGCCGTCCACTGTGGCCGTGCGGTTCTAGGCGCTTCAGTCCGGAACCGCGCTACTGCTACAGTCGCAGGTTCTAATCCTGTCTCGGGCATGAATGTATGTGATGTCCTTATGTTAGGTTTAACTAGTTCTAAGTCCAGGGGACTTATGACCTCAGATGTTAAGTCCCATAATGCTTAGAGCCATGTGTGCGGATATAAAACCCTATTTGTCAACACAATCTCCGTTCAATGTGACGGCGTTACGCAACCTGACTGCGAGGGCCTGAATGCCCGCATGGTTTCACTCTACTGATCGACGCCGGAGCCAACTTCCTGCATCAATAACCTCTCCTAACACCCAAGCAATTCCACACAAATGGTCCTTCGTTGCTCATTGTGGTCTTCTCTTAAGTGGCAAGGAACCCAGTGCATACGCACCTTTCAGTGCCCCAGCTGGTGGACGAGTGTGTCAGCAGTACCAACAGAGACGTCCAGCTGTGCAACGAGGCGTTAGACTATGACCCGTTGATGAATTAGAGTGAGAGTGTCCACACGTTCCAACATTCCGAGAGTCAATGTGGCGTGCGGCCGGCCGGCACGCGGGAGATCGGAAAGGTTTGTGCGATCTTACTGTGGCGGTGGAATACGCATCACCCAACGACTCACCGTGCTTTTGTTCACTGCCAGGTCTCCATAAACATTTTGCAAACGCCTAAGAATATCTGCAATGCTCTGGTTTTTCGCCGAAAGAAACTCACTGACAGCTCTCTACGTGGAACGCACGTCCATTGCAGACGCCATTTTGAAGGCTACGTATAACGCCGCCAGATCTCGGAAATTCATGAAAATGATGGGGCGGAAGGTGGAGTATTCCATCATGTCCTACAACAAATTTCACATTTTTTCAACCGAAACAGGCTGAGAAAAAAAAATGGCTCTGAGAACTATGGGACTTAACATCAGAGGTCATCAATCCCCTAGAACGTAGAACTACTTAAACCTAACTAACCTAAGGACATCACACACATCCATGCCCGAGGCAGGATTCGAACCGGCGACCGTAGCAGTCGCGCGATTCCGGACTGAAGCACCTAGACCCACTCGACCACCGTTGCCGGCGAGAAAAAAAATGTGTTGAATTACTTTTTGAATCCCCCAGGAAATTTTAGAATTTTTTGCTCATCTGTTTCTTATTCGGCTCCTTCGGAGTATGATGGTCTAGAGTTCTAACTGTGAGAAGAAGTCTGTAGTTTTCCGGGACTGTTTTGCTTATTGGGTCACTACAACTAAGAAATAACAATAATTCGTTCCTATGTGCTTCTGTATTTTAGTTAAGTGAGTCACATTAATATTCATCTGCTCTTATGAGCTACAAAGCTCTTAACAGTTCTTTCTGTCTCCACACAAACTTTTCTGAGCATTTCAACTAAATTCAAATGACTCCTCCTGGCTATTACTGTTACCGTTAAGCGAGACAGCTCAACGGTTACGTTTGTAAGGCAAAAATTTAAACCATTTAAATTGCTGGCAAAGACATTATTTATTTTAAAAGCCGGCCACGGTGGCCGAGCGGTTCTAGGCGCTTCAGTCAGAAACCACGCGACTGCTACGGTCGCAGGTTCGAATCCTGCTTCGGGCATGGGTGTTTGTAATGTCCTTAGGTTAGTTAGGTTTAAGTAGTTCTAAGTTCTAGGGGACTGATGACCGCA
Source organism: Schistocerca americana (assembly GCF_021461395.2). Classification (NCBI taxonomy): domain Eukaryota; kingdom Metazoa; phylum Arthropoda; class Insecta; order Orthoptera; family Acrididae; genus Schistocerca; species Schistocerca americana. The sequence continues at coordinate 216,780,466 of NC_060119.1, read as the reverse complement.
GCTGTTAAGTCCCATAGTGATCAGAGCCATTTGAACCATTTATTTTAAATTACACATGTTCTGTACAAAAATGCAACAACATGTGGTGGAAATAAGACTTACATAATGTCAAGTTAAATTTCAAAATCAAATGTAAACAGCAGTGCATTAAATATGGCATTTTCGAACGCAGAATTTTGTACGAGGTTATTATCTTACAAATGGAATTACCGATACACATTGGTATCAGAGAGTTCGTGATGTGCATCAGACTTGATTACATCGCACAGTGCAGTGGTAGGGGAACGAATAATTCGTCCCCGCTCTATAGTGTCATCTCCAGCCTCCGCTGGTTGTCGGTGCCGGAATGCTGGACCCCTTCCGACAGAGCAGAGACGTCTCTGTCGACGCACCCTAATCGAATGGCCGTTTTAATTAAAGAGCAACACTGGCTTGCAAATCGGCGCGCGCCCGCCGTCCTTTTACCCAAATTGGCCGCTCGCCCTCCCCTCCCCCCTCCCCACCGCGCCAGGTACCCCCACCACTTGCTCTGGCCCCTTCTCCTCCCGCGCCCCAGGCATGTGCATTGCCGCCGCAGTGCCTCGACGAGCAAATTGCGTGGAAACTTTTTTTCCTCGACTTATTTGGAGGAAATACTCTCCTGTTATTGAATAATCAGCTTAATGCTGTGTTCGTTTCTCTCCACTGTACGGGCAACGTATTTTTAAATGGCGGGACATAAATCGGTGTGATAAACAGAGATAATGGCCGCGATGCGTTGGTCCACGTGCGTAGCTTTTTTCTTTCTTTCTCCGGAGTGACATATCGCAGCCCGGGAAGAACAGTGACGCAACTCAGAAATGCAATTTCGTATTTCTCATCTCTACAACAATGCAAGTTAGTTTCTTGTTGGTTGGTATTCTTGATATTCACAACAATCGGTTTACTTTCAGAGGAAGTGATTGTTGATGTCAGTCAGCTGTTATTTATCTTGTAAACTTGCAGTGAGTTAGTGCAGCTTCCAACACGTAGGCCTCCAGTAACTTTCGTGTCCTACACAGCAAAAACGAAACCAAGTACAAACTTATTGATGTTGTCAACAATGCACGAAGATAAAGGCACTGTTGGAGGAGAGAAGACTAAAACCGAAAGAAATACATATTATAATTCCACTAAAGGTGGAATTGTTACCATTGATCAAATGGCGCGTGTGTGGGAACAAAGAGATGGCCTATATCTACATTTTACTCCCTCATCGACATTTGTGCTATCAGTGCAACCACCATATTCATCCAGCAACACCCACGATGGAATGAAAAGAAACACAACAAACGGAAACTTTATCATCTACATGCTGGGATGGAACTAGTGAAATTGCAGGTACAAGAAAGGAGTGCCAATGCAAGAGTGTTATCTAACCAAATTGTTCAACCAATGAAGACTATTCTACAAAAGAAAATCAAAGAAGTGACAACAGAAGCACGGCAGCCTCCTGCAGGGAAAGGTCGGTGCCATATTTGTGTAAGAAAGCTAAAACAAAGAACCAGAAGTACAACAATGTAAGTAAACCAAAACAGTATTGTGGACAGTGTCATAAACATGTGTGTAACACACATTCAGAAAAAATTGTGAAGTGTGTCTCTTGCCTTGAAGTTGAGTACTCAGAGTAGTCTATTGTATATGAACACATCTGTATTTTGTATTGTAATATGTCAATTTTTTATTCACTCAATCCAATATTTATAACAATTAACAACGTTTATAAACCGATGCCTTAGTTAAAATACATAAACCATTTTGAAAGTTGTAATTTTTCGTCAGTAAACTTATTTAATATCTGTGGGCACGCCGAACCCCCCCCCCCCCCCCCCCCCCGCTCTGGCATCCAAGTTAGAAAAAAGTCAAGTCAAAGTTCAAGTCAATGATCGGTGCAGTTGGACCAGAGGATCAAGTACATTCCTTGTGTACACAGTCCACACCATTAAGGAGCCACCACAAGCTTTACAGGAGTCTCGGGTCCAAACGATGTGGTCACGACCCCAGGAGGCCTGCCGAAGTGGCCGTGCGGTTAAAGGCGCTGCAGTCTGGAACCACAAGACCGCTACGGTCGCAGGTTCGAATCCTGCCTCGGGCATGGATGTTTGTGGTGTCCTTAGGTTAGTTAGGTTTAACTAGTTCTAAGTTGTAGGGGACTAATGACCTCAGCAGTTGAGTCCCATAGTGCTCAGAGCCATTTGAACCATTTTTTGAACGACCCCAGGAGAGGCGCTGCAGGCGATGTCGCGCTGTTAGCACAAACGAACACGCGTCCATCGTCTGCTGCCATAACCCATTAACACCACATTTCGCCGTACTGTCCTAAATAAGTTCGCCGTAAGTCGCACATTGATTCCTGCGGTCATTTCACGCAGTGTTGCTTGTCTGTTAGTAGTGGCAACTCCGCACAAATCCTACTGATCTCCGTCGTTAAGTGAAGCCCGTCGGCCACCGAGTTGTCTGTTGTGAGAGCGAATACCTGAAGTGTGGTATTCTTGGCACACTCTTGACACTACTTTTACGAATACTGGATTCCCTGACCATTCACGAAATGGAATGTCCCAAGCGTCTAGCTCCAACTATCATTCCGTGTTCAGTCTGTTAATTCTCGTCGTGCTTTCATAACCACGTTGAAACCTTTTCACATCAATCATCTGAGTACGAATGACAGCTCCCCCAATGCACTGCCCTTTTATTCCCTGTGTACACGATGCTACTGGCATCAATATATGTGCATATTGATATTCCGTTACTTTTTTTTCTCCTCTTCGTATTTATTACTATTGTCATTTTAGCCCATCAAGGCATATACATTACTAAGTATAGAAATGTCGGTGATTATACAGTCTCTACGTCTTGCATTTCAGCGTCCTTCAGGCAGATGGACAACCAATGATTTGACGCTTTAATCGTCAAAACAGTGTCTAGGACATTGTAATTTAAGATACAGGCACTGTTTAAACACAGACATTGTAAAAATAAATTATATCAAAAATTACATTCTACACATGAAAAGCGTGACAACTCAGAATGTGCCACTTGTCCTGAATGACCTATGCACAGCCGCCATTAACAACGCTGAAGCGACATTGTTATTGCCGCGACGAACCACGACGTAGCCTACAATAAAACTGACACAACTGCCCAAAAATGGACAGACTGCGAGATGGCGATGTGGCGTTTTCCGTGCACGTTGGGACACTTCACATGAATTTTTCAGTGACGTAATCTAAAAATTTCCGTTGTTTGACTTCACTTTCGTTCCCGACTGCGATCCTGTGGGCCTTTATTCCACGTCTGTTTAATGGTCTGCAAGTGGACGTAGTCCGTGTCTCTAAAGGTCATCAACAGTCAAGTCGCGACGCTACGTACCCGCTTCTGTAACCAAGGTCACTGACGCACACCTGGGCTGTGGCGCTCGACTCGAAGGTAAGTCAGTTCGAATCCCGCTAGTGGATGAAATTTTCACTGCCACTTATTTAGCCGGTAAGGTGAGTAGAGGTGGTGGAGTTATATTCTTTATCACCAGCTGTTTCGCCAGTCTTCTGGATTAAATACCAAATCTCTCCGGACTGTCTCCTAGAGTGAGAGGATGGTGTTGGTCTGTTTGTCGGATGGGCACGTTGAGCTTGGCGGTCTCCTTGGTGCTATCCGAGATTAGTAGGCTGTGTGTTGGCAAAAATCACGTACATTCTAAATACACACACACGTCACACATCTTATAACCACAAGGGGAGGAGCCAACTGCCGGCCGGAGTGGCCGTGCGGTTCTAGGCGCTACAGTCTAGAACCGAGCGACCGCTACGGTCGCAGGTTCGAATCCTGCCTCGGGCATGGATGTGTGTGATGTCCTTAGGTTCGTTAGGTTTAATTAGTTCTAAGTTCTAGGCGACTGATGACCTCAGAAGTTAAGTCGCATAGTGCTCAGAGACATTTGAACAATTTGAGGAGCCAACTTGAGCGGACAAAGAACAACCTTCCCGTTAGGCTCCTGGACCCACTCCGTGGGATTTTCCAATCTAGAATGTCGTAGGATATTTAGTTATTTTAAATGACATTACACAGATGAAAATCTGAAGTTTAGTTAACTTTAATGTTATCATAAGTAGAATGAGTGCTTCTTAAAAATGTTTTAAATATTATTATTTTAGAGTGAATTATTTAAGATTCAGAGATTCGTCCCGTTGTTGAGCCCGGGTCTGCTCTGCGAAATAAGAGTGGGACAAGTGGTTTCACAAATTGCATGTTTTTAGGAGGGGATTACCATTTTTCAAATTCGCCATATAACCAAGGAAAGAGCTGGTTGGAAGCGAGGAACTGGAGCTATTGTGGCCTAATGTGTGTGTATGTACGTGTGTTCTTTTCAAGTTAAATTCTAACCAATATGCATACTCGTCAACTTTGTGTATTTTCCCTTAGTTATTACCTCCTACCCATACGCTAAAATGGTCAATCGTGTTTTAGTTTTGATCAGTTTTTCTTATTACACTACTGACCATTAAAATTGCTACACCAAGAAGAAATGCAGACGATAAACGGGTATTCATTGGACGAATATAATATACTAGAACTGACATGTGATTGCATTTTCACGCAATTTGGATGCATAGATCCTGAGAATCAGTACCCGGAACAACCACCTCTGGCCGTAATAACGGCCTTGATACGCCTGGGCATTGAGTCAAACAGAGCTTGGATGGCGTGGACAGGTACAGCTGCCCATTCAGCTTCAACACGATACCACAGTTCATCAAGAGTAGTGACTGGCGTATTGTGACGAGCCAGTTGCTCGGCCGCCATTGGCCAAACGTTTTCAATTTGTGAGAGATCTGGAGAATGTGCTGGCCAGGGCAACAGTCGAACATTTTCTGTATCCAAAAGGCCCGTACAGGACCTGCAACATGCGGTCATGCATTATCCTGCTGAAACGTAGGGTTTCGCAGGGATCGAATGAGGGGTAGAGCGACGGGTCGTAACACATCTGAAATGTAACGTCCACTGTTCAAAGTGCCGTCAATGCGAACAAGAGGTGACTGAGACGTGTATCCAATGGCACCCCATACCATCACGACGGGTGATACGCCAGTATGGCGATGACGAATACACGCTTCCAATATGCCTCCACCGCGATGTCGACAAACACGAATGCGACCATCATAATGCTGTAAACAGAACCTGGATTCATCCGAAAAAATGACGTTTTGCCATTCGTGCACCCAGCTTCGTCGTTGAGTACACCATCGCGGGAGCTCCTGTCTGTGATGCAGCGTCAAGGGTAACCGCTGCCATGGTCTCCGAGCTGATAGTCCATGCTGCTGCAAACGTCGTCGAACTGTACGTGCAGATGGTTGTTGTCTTTCAAACGTCCCCATCTGATGACTCAGCGATCGAGACGTGGCTGCACGATCCGTTACAGCCATGCGGAAAGATGCCTGTCATCTCGACTGCTAGTGATACGAGGCCGTTGGGATCCAGCACGGCGTTCCTTATTACCCTCCTGAACCAACCGATTCCATATTCTGCTAACAGTCATTGGATCTCGACCGGACAACAATGTCGCGATACGATAAACCGCAATCGCGATAGCCTACAATCCTACCTTTATGAAAGTCAGAAACGTGATGGTTCGCATTTCTTCCCCTTACAGGAGGCATCACAAGAACGTTTCACCAGGCAACGCCGGTCAAGTGCTGTTTGTGTATGAGAAATCGGTTGGAAATTTTCCTCATTTCAAATGGTTCAAATGGCTCTGAGCATTATGGGACTTAACTTCTGAGGTCATCAGTCCCCTAGAACTTAGAACTAAATAAACCTAACTAACCTAAGGACATCACACACATCCATGCCCGAGGCAGGATTCGAACCTGCGACCGTAGCGTTCGCGCGGTTCCAGACACTAGCGTCTAGAACCGCTCGGACACTCCTGGCCGGCTTCCTCATTTCAACACGTTGTAGGTGTCGCCACCGGCGCCAACCTTGTGTGAAATCTCTGAAAATCTAATCATTTGCGTATCACAGCATATTCTTCCTGTCGGTTAAATTTCGCGTCTGTAGCACGTCATCTTCGTGGTGTAGCAATTTTAATGGTCAGTAGTGTACATCTGTCATTTTAATCGATTTCATCTTTGTGCCCTATCCCTGTCTGCCTCGATTCATTGAGAATATGAGAAATAAATTTATTTTCAGTTAGCAGAAACAAGTGCCACAGAAACGATAAGACACTGAAAACAAACAGAATGTAAATCACGGTTTTATCAAAATGGTTCAAATGGCTCTGAGCACCATGGGACTTAACATCTGTGGTCATCAGTCCCCTAGAACTTAGAACTACTTAAACCTAACTAACCTAAGGACATCACACACACCCATGCCCGAGGCAGGATTCGAACCTGCGACCGTAGCAGTCGCCCGGTTCCGGACTGAGCGCCTAGAACCGCGAGACCACCGCAGCCGGCACGGTTTTATCAAAATTAAAAACAGAGAGTAGGAGTTGCACAAATTCTGACAAAGCACAACTGTATAACGGACGAGGTTATGGAGACCCAGACATGTAATAAGTAGACTGTATTTTTGTTTCCAAGTGACCTACAGAAGGGGAATTGCCAACAGGCGCAATTCGAGATATTGACACAGCACACACTGCACTACTTTCTTATACTCTGCTGGGAGAACAATACTTCATTCCTCTGTAAAATAAATTAAAACAGTGGAAGAAGGAAAACGAATGCAACACTGCACGGAACCTTACTATTATTGCGTCCTGTATCCTACAGTTCCAAGCGGTCTGCTACAGAAAAAAAGAACAGTTAATGAAATTTTCTGTTCCTACACAGTGTCCAATGGGAGCTTATTTGTGACGTATAGAAAAACAGTTTTTTGAAGTTTCTACATTATCTTTCATAACACCTCCCTTATTTGTGTCAACCCTTGAAATCACTGTAGGTTATTCTGTTATAATTTTACTATTAACACTTCGTGCACTTATTACCTTTTGTTTATAGCTTCGGTGCATATTCCTCCGATCCGATGACGATTTTTATATTCAGTTTCAGAAATAATAATCCATCTACGCTACACTTTTAGGCAGTATATTACTGAATAAACTGCACCCTGTGCATTTATTCAAACATGAGGAGTCAATACTTGCGCGCGTAGCTCACATGGGTTTTTCCGCAGTTTTGACTGCAGTTGATTGCTAGTACTCCTCAACAGAACTCGTAAGTGTGTCATTAGTTGGGTAAGGCGGGAAATAACTTTCCAACTATAGCGCTAGTGAAGCTACAACCACACAAGTTAAAGAGAAATGGTTACATTATCAAGACTACGCAGAACATTCTCTATGTTTCTCAGCAGTATAACATTACGAGATATGCTCATTTTCTTACGTATTTCACAGATATTTGATAAGGCTTTCTGTGCAATAATTGTAGTTGTTTTCTTGTTGTTGTTGTGGTCTTCAGTCCCGAGACTGGTTTGATGCAGCTCTCCATGCTACTCTATCCTGTGCAAGCTTCTTCATGTCCCAGTACCTACTGCAACCTACATCCTTTTGAATCTGCTTAGTGTATTCATGTCTAGGTCTCCCTCTACGATTTTTACCCTCCACGCAGCCCTCCAATACTAAATTGGTGATCCCTTGATGCCTTAGAACATGCCCTACCAAGTTGTGCCACAAACTTCTCTTCTCCCCAATCCTATTCAATACCTCCTCATTAATTATGTGATCTACCCATCTAATCTTCAGCATTCTTCTGTAGCACCACATTTCGAAAGCTTCTATTCTCTTCTTGTCCAAACTATTTATCGTCCATGTTTCACTTCCATACACGACTACACTCCATACGAATACTTTCAGAAACGACTTCCTGACACTTAAATCTATACTCGATGTTAACAAATTTCTCTTCTTCAGAAACGCTTTCCTTGCCATTGCCAGTCTTATGTACCACAAATAGCAGGCTGGCGCGTAAGTTAGCAGCGTTTTCGTTTTGCATGTTCGTATTCCAGTTCCTTTGGGTTTATTTATGGATTGCCATTTTCATTTATAGTTCACTGTTGCTATTTGAGTTTACATATTGTCATTTTGTCATTTGAAGATAGCGAGCGGAGCTGTGGCCGCTAGAAAATTGTATGCCAAGTTAAGAAATAGGAATATTTTCGACTTATTCTTCGGTTTTAGTTCAACAGAGGGGTGACAGCAGCTGAGACAGGCAGAAACATTTGTGCCAGGTGATGGGGATAATGCCACTGGGCGGATCACGGCACGTTTTAAACAGGATCCTTTTGACATTAGTGACTTTCCAGGATCAGGAAGACCTTCACGGTTTGAAGAAAATAGTTTAAATGCATTAATCCGCAATGATCCGCGACAATGTGGTAGACTACTGGCAGATGTGATGAACCATGATCATTCCACCTCGTTGGGACATTTGCATACAGTGAGGGATGTTCAAAAGTCGGTTGTGTGGGTACCGCATTCTCTAGGCCAAAATCAAAAGAACCATCGGGTGGTCATATGTGCATTCCTGCTTGCTCTTCATCAACTGCCACGTGAATAACACCGAACATTCCTTTCCTGCACCGTTCCTGGTGATGACAAATGGTGTTTTTATGCTAACGTAAGAAAACGAAAGGAATGGTTGAGCCAAAAAAAAGTAGCAATTCTCCGTATAAAAGACCTGCAAGCATCCACAAAAGATGTTACGCATTCGATGACACAGCGATTATGCGGTGTACTATGTTTACTGCAAACGACTGAGAGGTCTTGCAGACACAATCCAGCAACAACGACCAGGAAGACTGCGTGAAGTGATGCTACTCCACGATAAAGGCCGCCTTCGTTCTCCTAGATTGACAATAAACGCTATACAAACCTTATTCACCTGCTCTTGCGTTCTTAGATTTTTCACCTTTTCCGCTCTCTGTCGAACAGCCTTCAAGGAACTTCCTTTCCAGATGAAAATGCGCTCCGAATACGGACCGACGAAATGTTCGCCTCAAAACCACGTGATTTCTACAATCGTGAAATCGAGAAGTTACTCCAGCTTAGCAGACTGTTGTAAATAGTGAAGGAAAATATATTCATCATTTGGATTTGCAGCTCCTTGTGTTTACCGTGTTTGCAGTTAAAACTGTTGGATGTAAGGTCCGTCAGTTTAGAAGGAAAGAAACCTCAAAGGGAGCTGGTATTGTAAATTTGTTGGCCAACTCTAGATGTGGATGGTAAAGTTCAGTGTTGAGCGACTGCTTTTTAGCATATAATTCAATAATTTCCTGCCTTAGCCACATAATCTCCACTTTCTTTTCCACTCTCTTTGGTGCAGGTGACATGCTATTCACAGAGTTTTTGATATAGTCTGGAATTACAATTTGAGCTAAGCAATTTTGATTCAACTGTGTATTGAGGGTTGTCTTCTGAAGCTTCATTAAGGTGTTCCTGTATTTGGTGTAGAACTTGCTGGGTAATTCCTGGCTGGGTGGCGAGATATTCATCATTTGGATTTGCAGCCCCTTGTGTTTACCGTGTTTGCAGTTACAGTAGTTTGATGAATAATGGAACATATATTATGGATAACTGAAGTCTCTGTTAGGTGTATCTGATATGTTTGTTGTAAATGGCGAAGGAAAATATATTATTGATAACTGAAGTCACTGTTCGGTGTATCAAAATTACATAAAAACGCTACGAACTTATGCACCAACCTAACACGATATCAACAACGGTCAGTTTGCTTAGTACTGTTAACACCTGTACATTAGTATTGCCAGCACTCCATTTTTATTCAGTTTTTTTCCTAGGATGACTGCCTTTGGTCTGCGTTACGCAGGTGTTGAAAGAAAGATTACCGCAGATACTAATCATGGAAACGAATTCTAAATCTTGTAGCTACTCTGAAACAGCAGTCTCGTACGATAAGTATTCGCCTCTGTAATACAGTGTTATCGGTTTCGGTGGATTGGTTTGTGTGTATGTGTGTGTGTATGTGAGTGTGTGTGTGTGTGTGTGTGTGTGTGTGTGTGTGTGTGTGTGTGTGTCTGCATGTCTGTGTGTGCTGGTACCTGAATCAGTGCTTTGATAAAAAAAAATGTCTCCAGAATTATGATGACGTGTAATTTCCTCAGAATATATTTTCCTTCACAGATGCGACCACGTTTAAAGAACCGATTTGAAACAGATTTGCTATAGTATAAATTGTGTTGTAAAAATGCATATATGAATATGAAAAATGTATCTGCTATTGGTCTACCACGGCCAAAGTAAAATTGTCCATACCTTCTCCGTATGTGAAACGACGAAACGCTAATGAGTTGTCACTGCGTAAATAATTCTAACTCCAAACAAATAATTTTTAATACACTGAAAATGAAAGTAAATAGGACACCACGATTTTGATCATCTTTTCCAGTGAAAGAAACTCGAATATCGACAACAATGCAAGAATGGTTGACAATCTGTTAGTAACGAATACAAAGATTCATTACCTTTACAAAAGTTTGCATGCGATGCAGATTATATGACTGTGAACATCTACAAAATTGGCGAAAGTCAGCTCGTTGTTTAAACTTTTGTGTTAGATTATAACTGATGTATACCTGCTTTCGGGTATATTTAAGTGTTTTAAAAGTCGCAGTACTTTGGATCCGAACATATGTGCATTACTCCAAATTGTGTGTTGTGCTTATTAGTGATTGCATATACAGACTTCTTCACTGTTGTGAAAAGATTTTTTCCACAGTAACAAACAGAATAAATCGTAATTACGTTATTAGTCTGTAAGATCTGCATCTTTTCATGTAAGGGAGTGAAGGTCTCTAGGGACACATCATAGAGTAATAATGCAACTATGATTTATACAGTTTGTTACATTAACAACCGTCGCTGCTGTGCAATCACAGAAGTATACAATAAAAAACACAGATTCGAAAGTACTATTATGTGGATTATATCACTGCAAGTAAAACCAGCATAGCTTTATTACACTGTCCTCCCACTGAGTTTAATGAACCCATACATAAGACACATATTTGCCAACACCTAATCAGTAAACCAAGCCATATTGCAGTGTATTATCGTTAATGTGTAAAAACACCAACAGGAGACAAAACCGATTAGCACTGAATGTAAGATTCAGGCTTTTATCAACAGCAAGAATCGTCAGTTAACGAAACATGTTTGTTTCCAAGCAAGACACAACAGCACATACCAGTGGAGGCTGACGATCATACGCAAATGTACTACAGCACAGCTACTACATCAAAATTAAGCCATTTCTCTCGAAAGTGAGCCGAAATCACACTAAAATTATATCGTTTCTCTTCGAATGCATCCTGGTTTGGAAACAAAATGGACAAAAACGTAGGTAGCTGTCTCTCTCCACAATAAATAGAAATCACGGTGTTGAGTGCTGAAATGATTTTATCCATGCCACCTTCCACTTAGTGAAGATGCGCATCTATCTGTGTGTGGCTGCACATGCTCTGATGTGGCGTCTTCACTTCCAGCACTAACAGTGCAACATCCCTTGCAGCACGTCAGTAGAGGCACGAACGAAAACAAACGCAGGGCCTAACAATATCCCCATGACACATGAGCTCTAATCAAGAGACCAATGAAAAATCAGTACTTGAAGTCCAATCGAGAAGCGCTATGTTTCGTTCGCACTAAGGTTTATATTACGTTTTTGGTGAACTGAAGATATGTCACAAATATGTCACTCTTGGAACGATTTCTCGTAATTAAATGCCAATAAATGATGCATCACTGATAAAAGCCTTCATGAGGTCCTAAAATAAATAAAAATATTGTTAATTGTTGCATGTGTTCAGTGTGGCTGTGTTGCTAGATATCGAGTTAAGGGGCTGAAGGAAGTAGGTTCGGATCCTTTTGTAGGCTAACATTGTTTCTCTCATTCCTCGCGTTTATAACAGATTTTGGGATCTTCAGTGGCGTCTGTAGTCTTTCCTGTCACAAATATTTGGTCGTTTTATCCGAATAAGTCGTGAATTCTGAGGATGTCGTTAAGCAGAACAATTGAGAAGAATTTGGTAACCAATGTTGTAACCAATGTTGCGGGCTTCAACTGCATTGGCAAATTCTGCACCAGAAAACAGAGACGAATTGACTAAATTTTTCGTCATTGTGTCAGTACTACTTCTTATTTTGCATATGTTTGGTGAGTTTATTTTCTGCTTACTTTTGTAATACTGTAACACACCAGTAAAATTTAGCAAGAGCCGCTACTGGAACATATCGTCAACATTTTCACTGTTCTGCAGGTATTTTCAGTGCTATGAAGGCTTTCACGACCGGATGAAATATCTTCTGGTAAACCTTGCGGGATGTATGGTCGTGGTCTACGAAACTCTTCAGCTCCTAACGTTTCGTCCAGTGCTTCGCTGGACATCTTCAGAGGGGTGTTTCTCCTCCGGTGAGTCTTGCCGACTGACGGGTCGGACGTCTGAGAGCGGCTTATGTATCGTAGAAAGTGGGCGTGACCAGAGTTACACGTGATATGCAGAGATAACCTTTGTCAGAGATAAAACTTAACTATCGATCGTAACCTTGTCACGGATAAAAACTGTCTAGCAATTCTGTAGTGCTACTGTCCAAATATCACTAAGTTTCATGGTCTCTTCTTTCCGATTAAAATTATCCCTATGTTTATATATTTCAATTGCTTCTCTACAAAGCCGTGGGTAATAGTTCGTCGTCGTAGATAAAATTTTTGTTTTGACAAATGGCGGTAAGTAGTCAACGGACAAGCAACTACTCTGCAAGGAGCCACAGGAACGGACGAGACCGTTTTCGAAAATACTCAGAAAATATCACTCAACAACCTCCGATATTTTGTCAGTGGAGTCACTTTCATCCTGAACAATGAACTATTTCGCCTTGGAAGAGAGTGACTGATGAGATATATATGACGGCTACAGTAATTAGAGTGGAGGCTGAGAGGTTAGTGATGGAGCTGTCAGGCGAGGGATAAATGCAGGTAGGCACTTCCGCAGGGGAGCAGCAGTTGGCGGCGCTGAGCGGAGGGACTTCCCGCGTGGCTGGCAGGTGCGGGGCAGGTGGCACGCGCCGCGCCGCCGAGCGGCAGATGTTCGCTACTTGCAGGCCTGCCAGCCTGACGAACGGAATACCGCCAGCCGGCGGCGGCCCTTGAGGCGACTTCTTGCTCCGCGCTGCATGCTACTTCAGGAGGGAGCCATTTCCTGCCATTAGTGTTTGATCGCTCTTCTGTGACGGCAGCACAGTGAATTACAAGCGTCTCTTACTATTTCAACTGGTTAATTCTGAAACTGAATTACATTTATGTAGTAATGAAGTACGCCCATATTTGTCATGTTGCTGCGAAACAAAAAAGGCACACCACGAAAGGATCATCCGAATAGGACGGAAATCGGCAGATGTGATGTACATGTACAGACAAACAGGTGATTACAATTTCAGAAAGAAATGGATGATCCATGCAAGAGAAAGAGCTTCACAAATGGAGCAAGTCAATAACGTGATGGTTCGCCTCTCGTCCACGTGCAAGCAGTTATTCCGCATTTTACTGACAGAGTTGTTGGATTTCCTCCTGAGAGATATCTTGCCAGATTCTGTCCAGCTGGCGTGTTAGACCGTCAAAATTCCGTGACGCCCGTAATACTACGAATGTCCTCGAATGGGGTTTGGCAAGCACTAAGACAAGCAAGATATCTTCGCCCTGGAATCTCAATGGCTCCCCCTTGAAAATTAGCCCCGACGGCCAGCGAAAACATGTCTGGAAACGCCACTGGCACCTGTGGGATACAAGTCAGTTGCCCACCATATGGCCCGACGATCAGGAGGCATTTGTTTTCATAGCAGGACCTCTTGGTTCTCGTCAGCGGCACCCTTACGGCATAGCGATACGTCTATAATATTCTCCGCCCCATTCTATTGCTTTCGCGGCAAGTCATCCCGGGCTTACATTTCAGCAAGATAACGCCTGCCCCAAAACGTGGGAAGTTATTATTGATTGTCTTCGTGCTTGCTAAACCCCACCCTGGCTCTCAAGGTCTACGGATCTCCCCCCAAGTGAGAAAGTTCGGAGCATTATGGTCAGAGATCTCCAACGAGCTAAGGATTTTGATTATTTAACGCGTCAGTTGGACAGAATTTGAGCACGACATTCCTCAGATGGCCGTCCAACAGCTCTGTCAATCACCGCCAAGAGGAGTAACTGCTTATGATCATTTGTTTTTCTGTACATGTACATCACATCTACCGATTCCCCCTCCCCCCCAATTCAGGGGATTCCTTCGTGATACACTTTTTTCATTTTTTTCAAATTCTTTGTCTTGTAACGCATATCAGTAGTTAAAACGGTATAAAATTCTCGGGAGAAAAGTTCTCCAGATCGTAAGTCTAAAATTAAAAAACAAAAATCAAAATATTTTCCATGAGCTCTTCTCCACAATTACGTTTAACTTTATAAATGACACCATGTAACACGTTAAACTGTTGTTAATAATACTAGTTAATAAGGGACCAGTTTCTTTCAAAAACCATTTTACTGCACTGCTTTTGTTAACAGAAAGACTTACACTGGAGTACATTGATGTCAAAAAAGAAGCGCAATGTCAAAAAGTCAATTGTAAACAGCATAGGAATAAAACATGTTTAAAAACGTGAATGGTAACACAAAAGAACAGCAGACGTAATTTCAAACATTTACACCTGCAGACCCGCGCTACATTGATCATACCACACAGAATCGACCCACATACTATCGTTATGTGAAATTTAGCGATACAGTCTACTTATAGTACTACTGTGAGGTTTGAGGAAATCATGCAACCGACGCATTAGGTCGAGGACATCCGTTTGGTAAACACTGTGTCCTGCTGCGTGAAGAAGTCCGCAACAGCTTGCTACACATCCTCATCCGACAGGAATCGCCGACCTTTCAAGGCCTTATTTAAGGAACTGAAGGCGTGATAATCGCACAGAAAGAGAGAGAGAAACATCAACAAAAGCAAAACGAGGATAATGTAATGTAGTCGAATTAAGTCGGGTGATGCTGAGGGAATTAGATTATGAAATGAGACACTTAAAGTAGTAAATGAGTTTTGCTATTTGGGGAGCAAAATAACTGATGATGGTCGAAGTAGAGAAGATATAAAATGTAGACTGCAATGGCAAGGAAAGCGTTTCTGTAGAAGACAAATTTGTTAACATCGAGTATAGATTGAAGTGTCAGGAAGTCGTTTCTGAAAGTATTTGTATGGAGTGTAGCCATGTATGGAAGTGAAACATAGACGATAACCAGTTTGGACAAGAAGAGAATAGAAGCTTTCGAAATGTGGTGCTACAGAAGAATGCTGAAGATTAGGTGGGTAGATCACATAGAATTGGGCAGAAGAGGAGTTTGTGGCACAACTTGACAAGAAGAGGGGACCGGTTGGTAGGACATGTTCTGAGGCATCAAGGGGTCACAAATTTAGCATTCGAGGCCAGCGTGGACGCTAAAAATCGTAGTGGGAGACCAAGAGATGAATACACTAAGCACATTCAGAAGGATGTAGGTTTCAGAAGGCACTGGGAGATGAAGAAACTTGCACAGGATGGGGTAGCACGGAGAGCTGCATCAAACCAGTATTAGGTCTGAAGACCACAACAACAACAACAACAACAATGCCGAAACTGCTAGTAAAAATAAAATAAAATTGGAAATACAGAAGGCTGTGGGTGTTTTTTGATTTGAAATTTTACGAAATTTCTGTTAGAGTTTTCGACGAGAAATATCGTACACTATTGTAACCCGTTGAATACGTGAAAAATAACAGGTTATAAATATCTGAACTGTGTGGGCTTTCGTGGGACCTCCCTCACCTCTTCCGTCGGTGAAGTTAACAGCGTGTTCGTTAGCATTCATATGGCCAAGCTGCAAAGTCTCTCCACGGCAGGGAACTCGACAGACGCCCACGGCGTGACCTTTCCGTGGAGCGTGAACTCCTTTGTCCGACTACTGTCCGATTCTCCTCTGGCTGTTGCCTGCTCGAAATGCGCTGACCCATTACGCCCTCGCGCCCTTGTCTCAGAAACAGCGGCGTCAGGTGAACAAGCGCGGGATGTTCGGCCGGAAGTTCACTTAGTTCGTTAACCGCAACTAACTGTTACGCTACCGCAATGAGCGCGGAACTGTGAACGAAGTCTTTCGACAGTAGGCGTATAGCGCCGTTCTACAGGAAAGAGAGAGAAATACCGAAATTGCTTTCAACTTACGGGAATAGAAATAAAGGCTTTAAACTTTGCCGATGACATTTTAATGCGGGAAGAGACAGAGAAGCCTTGAAATACAAGCTGAACGGAAATTTTTAAATTTATTATCCTTTTTTGGTTTTATGTACTGCCAGTTAAAATTGCGCTTGCCCCCTAGTGGCTAACAAAGTTCATGTTTTTAACACATTAAATTGTACACGTACTTGAAACTGAACTAATTTGGTTTCTTAGAGCGCTAACAAAGTCGTAGCTTTATGCTAGTACAGGTCTACATGAAAATTTAGAAATAATTAGGAAACGAGAATGCTTAAAATTAAACATGTAATTATTACGAAGATAGGAAGATTCGAACGAGAACGGAATGGATAGAGCCTATAGTAGAAGATATAAGATGGAAGTCAACCAAGCTACAATATGAGTAATATAGGTGAACAAACTCAGGCGATAACGGAGGGATTAGATCAGAAAATGACACACGAAAAGTGATAAATGAGTTTTGTTGTTTAAGTCGCAAAATAACTGTCGATGGACGAAGTAGAAAGGATATAAAATAGAGATAGGTATCTAGGAAAACGTTTTCTGCACAAGCGATTTATTTTAAACATCGGTTATAAATGAAAACGGGATTTTTTTCTGAAAGTGTTTGTCTTGAGTGTAATCTTGTATAGAAGTGACAGTTGGATGTCAAACTCTGCTGACGAAAAGAGTGTGGGGTCCTACCCACTCGTCTCACGTAGGGTGCCTAAAGGATGCTGCGTTCTCGGAATACTACGCAAAAATTCAAGCACTTCACATTGGCTCAAATGGCTCTGAGGACTATGGGACTTAACCTCTGAGGTCATCAGTCCCCTAGAACCTAGAACTACTTAAATCGAACCAACCTAAGGACACCACAGACATCCATGCCAGGGGCAGGATTCGCGCCTGAGACCGTAGCAACCGCGCATTTCCGGACTGAAGCACCTAGAGCCGCTCGACCACCGCGGCCGGCCACTTCCCCCATTAATAGTTTTTATTACAAATAAGAAGATTGACACTACTTTGAATTTACAATGGTGGTGCAAGCAATGGGCGACATGCAAACAATCAGAGTCCTTTGTTGCATACAGGGTCCATGTAAGCAATTTATATGAATCACACGTCACTGCTACGTAGCGCTCTCCCCAGCTCCTGTGCTAATACTGTCCGGCAGAAGCTGGCAGGAGCTGCGCTTATATTATCTTCGGCTGGAGGGCGCTCTTGTCATTGTGTGGTCCTTGTCAGCGGGCTATTGGCTGACGCCGTCTCACCGCCTTTTTTGCTCTTGCGATCTTCGTCTTCGCTCCGGCGCTTGTGATTACGCCAGAACAAAGAGAATAGGAGCTTTTGAAACGCGGTGCTACAGGTGAATGAGATAAAATGGGCAGATCGGATAACTAATGAGATACTGAACAGAATCGGTGAAAAAATAAATTTATGGCGCAACTTACCTAAAAAAAAGTATCGGTTGATAGGACACAGTCTGGAAGCCCAGCATTCAAATCAGCGGCAATTTGCGGTAGGGTTGCACTTCTGTCACGTTGACCTATTCTCTTCAGTCGTCGTTAGTCCCGTTCTTGAATGGTCTTTTTCCGGCCGCGGCGATGTCGGAGATTAGATATTTACCGGATTCGAGATATTCACAGAACACTCTTGAAATGATCGTACGTGAAAATCCCCACTTCATCGCTACCTCGGAGATGCTGTGTTCCATAACTCGTGCGCCGACTATAACACCATGTGCAAACTCACTAAAACGTTAGTAACCTGCCACTGTAGGAGCGGTAACCGATCTAACAACTGCGCCAGAAACTTGCAGTCTTACATAGGCGCTGCCGACAGCAGCGGCGTATTCTGCCTGTTTACATATCTCTGCATTTGAATACGCATGCCCATACCAGTTTCTTTGGCTTTTCAATGTGTAAGCGAGACGGCACGCGAACAATTTAAAAACTTAGCCGTTTCGCAAATGTTTCCATCCTTGGCCTTAAATCCAATGATCAGGCCCTTTTTTGGACGCCAGATAAATCGCTCCGTTTCCGCATTGCGACAACGATTTTACTGTTTTCCGCGTCCCCTCACCCCCTGACGAGCTTTAAGTAGCCTCCACTGTTAGTGCCTTCACCTGCCGTCTGTGAATAGTTTTTGCACGTTCGCCTTGAACAAGGGTGGTGCTCACGTTAATGTGACTGGACCGCGAATGCCTCAGTTACGATGGTCTCACGAGCATTTCATTCCACTCCTCCGATTGTTGTCCAGACTGCTGCACAACTTCGCTTTTTTCGAGAGCCGTGCGGAGTAGCCGCGTGGTCTGGGGCACATTGTCACGGTCCGCGCGGCTCCCCCCGTCGGAGATTCGAGTCCTCCTTCAGGCATGGCTGTGTGTGTCGTCCTTAGCGTAAGTTGGTTTAAGTTAGAATGAGTAGTGTGTAAGCTTAGGGACCGATGACCTCAGCAGTTTGGTCCCGTAAGACCTTACCACAAATTTCCAAATTTTTTTCTTTTCGAGATTTTAGCCTGGGCTGCGACGTAAAAGACAGCTCAACGCATAGGGCTTTGAATACGATAGGTACAGGCTCACACCGAGATCGCAGCATTACATACACTTCAAACGTGAGAACAATTCTATTAACGTCAGTGCTGGGCGTTTTGACCAGTATTGTTATCTTTATAGTAAATACGTATACTACGCAATTACTGCTCTATAATATTCACAGAGGAATTTATTCCGCTCACAAGAAGCTTTTGAGATGCATATACCGCAAAGAACATTTTCGATTCTGCTTATTACGAAATTCTTCTTTTGTTTTTTTACAAAAATCTGCGTTTTAAGTGATCATGTGTTCCAGTAATGAAAATCTCTAACAAGCGTCTCGAAGTACTGTTGAAAACTGTTATTTGGAGGCAGAAAACTCTTCGGTGTCTCCGTTTTACTTGTTACTACCCGTTTTTGTACTTCCACACTTGTTCGTTGCTGCAGTAGAACCTAGAGCTAACCTTCATTTTAACTGCATTCTGTAGTATCATACAACTTACAATGAAAAACAGCGTATTATATACTGAACCGAAGACAGTGAAAACGTTATTTAGAACTATATTTCAGCATCTAGCAGAGCACTGCAGCACGACGAGGCGTTAGGTCCTAATCTTCACTCGTTACTTCTTCAGCATTGCTAGAGGGACGTTTACGAGGGGCCAAAGCACCTTCCTGGCGTGACACAGACTTTAGCACGGATAGAGAGGCGCCGTTGCCTATCCTCACTATATTAGGTGATGAAACTGGCTGATATAGTTGGAAATGATGCAGAAAATTTGAACATAGACTTCAATATCAGCTGCGATAACACTAAAATAATACTTCACGATAAAGGATGACAGCCAAAACAGCTGCAGGCTGCAACTGTTTTGGCTGTCATCCTTTATCGTGAAGAATTTCAACAGTTGCTGTTGCAGCCATGTTTAAAATCTTGAAAAATTAAAATAATATATAATCAACACATAGGAGAGAAAATAACACAGTTTGATAATAATCCCGCTTGGCCGCTACGGTCGCACGTTCAAACCCTGCCTCGGGCATGGACATATGTGATGTTCTTAGGTTAGGTTAGTGTTGTTTAACGTCCCGTCGACAACGAGGTCGTTACAGACGGAGCACAAGCTCGGGTTAGGGAAGGATGGGGAAGGAAATCGGCCGTGCCCTTTCAAAGGAACCATCCCGGCATTTGCCTGAACCGATTTCGGGAAATCACGGAAAACCTAAATCAGGATGGCTGGAGACGGGATTGAACCGTCGTCCTCCCAAATGCGAGTCCAGTGTGCTAACCACTGCGCCACCTCGCTCGGTGATGTTCTTAGGTTAGTTAGGTTTAAGTAGTTCTAAGTTCTAGGGGACTGACGATTTCAGATGTTGAGTACCATAGTGCTCAGAGCCATTTGAACCATGTGAACCATATAGTTAGTAGCAAATTGAAATATAGAAATAATTCAAAATGGTTCAAATGGCTCTGAGCACTATGGCACTTAACATCTATGGTCATCAGTGCCCTAGAACTTAGAACTACTTATACCTAACTAACCTAAGGACAGCACACAACACCCAGTCATCACGAAGCAGAGAAAAATCCCTGACCCCGCCGGGAATCGAACCCGGGAACCCGGGCGTGGGAAGCGAGAACGCTACCGCACGACCACGAGCTGCGGACAGAAATAATTCATGTGCGACCGTAGCGTTTGCGCGGATCCAGACTGTAGCGCCTAGAACCGCTCGGCCATTACGGCCGGCGATCTGGATGTAGATTAACATTTATAAACCATTTGGATGTCACGATACATGAGGTAGACCAGCTGATATAAAATCTCTGTCACGAAAAATAAAAAACAACTGCTCTCATGGTCATTCTTTTCCATAAGATATGTAAAACCGAAGTCACAAGATAAAACTGTTTGGTACACGACCGCTGCTCGACTCGAGTATACGTTGCTGTTCAATGAAGTACACTCCGACCGATGACACGTACGCAAGCATCCTGTCTGATCTCCTGCATCCGTTCATGTCATTTGTGCATTTCGACGGACTTGGGCAATTGTAGCAGGACAATAAGACACCCTACACGTCCAGAACTGCTACAGAGTGGCTCCAGGAACTCTCTTCTGAGTTTAAACACTTCCGCTGGCCACCAAACTCCCCAGACATGAACATTACTGAGCATATTTGGGATTCCTTGCAACGTGCTGTTCAGAAGAGATCCCAACCTCTTACGGATTTATGGACAGCCCTGTAGGATTCATGGTGTCAGTTCCCTCCACCACTACTTCAGACATTAGTCGAGCTCATGCCACGTCGTGTTGCGGCACTTCTGCGTGTTCGCGGGGGCCCTACACGATATTAAGCAGGTGTACAAGTTTCTTTTGCTCTTCAGTGTGTATCTAATATATAAATAAATTAGTGATACATAAAGGGAAAATGTTATTACTAAAAACCTGGAGAAGTTTTTGACCGATTTACTTCACATATTTACACAATGCCCTACTGAACATTCGGACGGACATATGTTACATATATATATATATATATATATATATATGCGTAATGTATTATTACACATATATATCCAAAGGAGAAATAATGTTACCAGTAGTTCTCACAAAGTACTCGACCGAATTACTTCAAATTTTTACACGTTAACGTATATATAGTGAAAAGTTGTTAGCAAACAGGATATTTGTATTTATGGCTTATCGACGTACGACTGGAATACTACTACAGAATCTGATTCTGCTATGAGAATAAACTAGGATCCAGGTCATGAGGAAGGAGAAGCGGGGAAATGGTTCAAATGGCTCTGAGCACTATGGGACTCAACTGCTGAGGTCATTAGTCCCCTAGAACTTAGAACTAGTTAAACCTAACTAACCTAAGGACATCACAAACATCCATGCCCGAGGCAGGATTTGAAACTGCGACCGTAGCGGTCTTGCGGTTCCAGATTGCAGCGCCTTAACCGCACGGCCACTTCGGCCGGCGGAGAAGCGGGGTGGACAGAAGGCTGGGAGGAAATGGTCACAGACAGCGGAAAGGAAGAGATGGAGAGAGAGAAGGGGCAGGAGGGGATGGAGAGAGTTGGTGGAGGAGAAGATGGGCGGAGAAAGGGGGAGAAAGTGATGGGCAGAAAGACGGGGAAGGGCGAGGAAATAGACAAAGAAAGGGGAGGAAGAGATGGACAGCGAGAGGAGGAGAAGAGGTTAGCACGTATATCCTGTTCGTACACATATTAAAAACGTGTGCTTTCTATTTTCTTTCTTTACCATTTAACTAAAACGAGCCATTTAACTAAATTGGCCGGGAGCAGCTAGTCGATTATATACGCTAACCTTCCTCGCAAATGTTTATCTTTCAGTGATGAATGTTTACCTTTTAGTGAAAACCGTATGAAAATCCCTACTTCAGTTCCTGACATTAACCTTCAGATACGGGCATAAAAACTGCTGGGGAGATTATAATTTATAATATGTATGGATTAAATTACTCTTTCATACGCCGGCCGAAGTGGCCGTGCGGTTAAAGGCGCTGCAGCCTGGAACCGCAAGACCGCTACGGTCGCAGGTTCGAATCCTGCCTCGGGCATGGATGTTTGTGATGTCCTTAGGTTAGTTAGGTTTAACTAGTTCCAAGTTCTAGAGGACTAATGACCTCAGAATTTGAGTCCCATAGTGCTCAGAGCCATTTGAACCATTTTTTTTGAACTCTTTCATAGAAATTTAATACGTTTTGATTTAATTTTAAAAGCATTAAGGACGAAGTCTCGAGAACGCAAACGAAATCATCGCTTGATTGTTTGCTCCCAAAAAAACCTGATTGTGAGTAGAAAAGAAGCCGTTAAGTGACATGTCAGTGTAGTACAAGCGCTGTTAACACGGACAGAAGCCGCCGGTAGCGCAGGCGGGATGGACCCCTGAACCCGCGCTACGGCGTGCCGCGAGCGGCAGTTAAGCCGCTGCGTAAATCAGCTGATCGTAAAGCGGCCTGTTCCAGCCTAGCGCACAATGGACCGTGTTTTATTAAAAGCGTTATAGCCGAGCTGTATTTTCCGTTTAGGGTCCGAGAGCGCAGTGGGCGCCGCTCCCGAACCGCAGCCAGGCGAGGTACGTCGCAGTGTATAACGTCAGTGTATTAATGTGTACCTAAAGGCTTTTATTAGTTCTGGGCAACGTTTAAACACAAGCCGCTGTCGTTAACCTTTCTTCAGTAAAGAAGGAAGCAATGTTAATGTTACCATACCGTCAAAGTTTAGGTGATTAGAGACGGAGCATTACTTCAGTCGAGGAAATATATGGAAAGTAGTCGAGCGTGCGTTTCTTTAGGAGGTCATTTTTATTTTCGCCTAAACTGATTCGGGGTCATAATGGAATAACTAATCTGATAATTGTTGATTGGCGACTCCGTGGCGTGTTGTGTGCACCACGACCAAATAGTGCATAGAATTGGAAGGAAAATGAGCATTGGCCGTATTTTGTTGTTTTATTGTCAGCAAAATCGATTTTCGGTCACTTAGTGCGGTAATATACAATTAAAATTGGTAGGCACTGGTATCAAGCTATAACCAAAAGCTCAGAGCGATCACATAAACTGTGATGTGATCACTGTGAGTACCGGGCGTGAGTCGTGCTTCGGTAGCTCAGTGGCAGCCGGCACGGTAGCTCAGCGTGTTCGGTCAGAGGGTTAGCTGCCCTCTGTAATAAAAAAACTGAGTTAATCGATCAACAATGAACTTAAACGGATGTCTTACGACGTCCGCCCCGAGCAGACACAACGAACAAAAGCGAACAAAATGAGATTTAAAAAAAAAAAAAAAAAAAAAAGTGGTAGAGCACTTGCCCGCGAAAGGTGAAGGTCCCGAGTTCGAGTCTCGGTCGGGCACACAGTTTTAATCTGCCAGGAAGTTTCATACCAGCGCACACTCCGCTACAGAGTGAAAATCTCATTCTGTGATGTGATCGCTCTAAGCTTGTGGTTATAGCTTCATACCAGTGCCTACCAATTTTAATTGTATATTACAGCACTAAGTGACCGAAAATCGATTTTGCTGACAATAAAACAACAAAATACGGCCAATGCTCATTTTCCTTCCAATCTGATAATTAACTGAAACCCTCAGCTTCCGACAGGTCTTGATATACATCGACAGGGACAGGTGAAAAGCCGGCCGAAGTGGCCGTGCGGTTAAAGGCGCTGCAGTCTGGAACCGCAAGACCGCTACGGTCGCAGGTTCGAATCCTGCCTCGGGCATGGATGTTTGTGATGTCCTTAGGTTAGTTAGGTTTAAGTAGTTCTAAGTTCTAGGGGACTAATGACCTCAGCAGTTGAGTCCCATAGTGCTCAGAGCCATTTTTGAACAGCTGAAAATGTGTGCCCCGACTGATACTCGAACCCGGGATCTCCTGCTTACATGGCAGACGCTCTATCCATCCGAGCCACCGAGGACACAGATGAATGGCGCGACTGCAGGGAATTATCCCTTGCACGCTTCCCGTGAGACCCACATTCCCAACTGTCCACAGTCTACATGTGTAATGTACCTAACAGATATTTGTCCATCCACTCTTTACTCGCGCACACTAAGGTGACGATTGCCGAAAGAGTTCGGGCAACCTGTGCGCATTCGCACAGACCAAGGTCAATGGCTGGGTAGCCTTAAACTATATATATGTATATATATATATGAAGATAGTAACTGCTCTCGAAAGAACAGATACCACTGATGACCGTGCAGCTTCCCTAGAATAAATGATAATTAACTGAAACCCTCAGTAGCCGGGCGAAGTGGCCGAGCGGTTCTAGGCGCTGCAGTCTGGAACCGCGAGACCGCTACGGTCGCAGATTCGAATCCTTCTTCGGGCATGGATGTGTGTGATGTCCTTAGGTTAGTTAGGTTTAGCTAGTGCTAAGTTCTAAGGGACTAATGACCTCAGAAGTTGAGTCCCATAGTGCACAGAGCCATTTGAACCTTTTTGAAACCCTCAGCTGCCGACAGGTGTTCTTTCAGCTGTGCCCATCGAGGTATATCAACAACGCCTGTCGGCAGTTGAGGCTTTCAATTGATTATCATTTATTCTAGAGAAGCTGCACGGTCATCAATGATATCTGTTCTTTCGAGAACTGTTACTATCTTCATATAACTAATCTGGATCGGCGGCTGAGCCTACGTCCATAAACCTGTAATTCGTTTATTAGTTAAATACTAATCCCATTAATGTTCTGTTTAAAGATTTTCTTTAATTATGGAAGAGGAAGTGATGTTTTTTCTAGCTTCGTGTCCAAATACGAGGGAACAGGACACAGTGACCGTCCCGTACATTCTGACTACACGAGATGTGCTAGTGATTATTGACTCTTTGTTTGCGCCAGACTGCTGGACATTAGACAAATTACACTCACGAAAAATTCAATTAGAAATACAGGGTGTCCCACAAAGTGGATTACAATGTTCAATAACTCTAACAAAAGTAACAAAAACTATCGATTTTGACATGAAATGTATTCGCAAATGCGAATACGGACTATAATAAGCTGTATAATGGAATGACGACAGCGAATATTTTTGTCGCAACGCGACTCTAACCCGGATTTCCCGCTTATCGCGAGCGGTCGCCTTACAATTTTTTTCCTACTATTTGGTCGTTGAGCGGGAGAGACATTCTACTTGAAAGTTGCTTGCCCGGTGTCAGCGAATTGCAGTGCGTGTATTATTCCGATTTACGATGTAATTTCTTCGGATGTGCATGCATGTCAGAAGGAACTTTCGCACCGTAAATCGGAACTGTACACGCACTGTAACATCGTATGAATTTTTAAGTCACGTAGATCGTCACGACATTACTGATCATGATTTACTGCTGAAGGTGTACAAAATGTCCTCCATCGGCAGCAATACAGCGTATGCAACGCTGCGGAACAAATCGACACAGATGTTTTACAGTTTCCATTGGAATGGGTTCAAAAGCCAGCCACAGTCACGTCTCTAATGTCATCCAGCGTACGTGGTTTTGTGTCGTAGACAGTGTTTTTCAGAGCTTCCCACAGAAGGAAGTCTAATGGCAATTCATCTGGAGATCCGAGTGGAAACTCAACACTTCCTCGTCGACCTATGCACCTCTCAACAAATGTTTAATCCAGGGATTGCTGCACGTCACCATGGTAATGTGACGGTGCACTGTCTTGTTGAAAAACCCAATCTTCATCTCAGTAGACACGGTGAAAAGAGTGTAAAATTTGTTCCTACAATATGAGAAAGTACTTTACACCTGTCACTGTTCCTCCAAAATAGAATGGCCTTAAAAGCCCTCTGAGGCACATACGACATCACATTGATCACCGAGGAAGAGTAACAGAAAATTGGTGATTGATGGTTCCATTCCATTTAAACTTCTTCTCATCAGACCAAATAATGACATCAGGTAACTGCTCAATATCGAAAAGTCATTCACAAAATTCGAGGTGCCTATCCGGATCGAACTTATTCATTGCGTGAAGCAATCTTGCAATGTACCATTTCCACTTTACTCGCTTTAAAATTCGGTGAACAATTGATTGGCTTACGCCTAATTCACGCGCAGCTTGCCATACAGACCTCGTTGCGGATATTCTGCAAGCTTCTACCATGCGTCCACTCCTCTTTCGTCTGCCGCCACTCTTGTGGATCACAAGAGGAATCTGAGGTCGTATACGCACTGGGCTTTTCACGTCTCAGCGTATCAAGTGTATACTATCAGTACTCAATTTAGCTATAATCGCAACCATCACACTCAACTACCGTTGGGAGCAGTATATTAATGAAAGACGTCGCCGTCAACTATCCTGAATTGTAACACCGCATAGACTGGCCACGTTAAAAAATAAATAAATAAATAAATAAAAATAAAATTAAAATAAAATCTCTCGCCAATTCAGAGCTGGAAAGCAAATGCTGTTGAGGATCAATACCATCTAGAATCTCCTCCTCACACTCTGGTACATTGGCCATTGTCCTACTGGTCACCGCTATTTATGTGGGCCTAGAACTTTGCTTGGAAAGACGAATACCGCGACTGGGCGCTAGAACCATGAAGAGTCGTGTGGACTGATGAGACTTAGCAGACTACGATGCAAGCCGATACGAGGGCACGAGTCAGTTAAGTGCGCTATGCAGGGCA
This sequence comes from Schistocerca americana, assembly GCF_021461395.2. Lineage (NCBI taxonomy): Eukaryota > Metazoa > Arthropoda > Insecta > Orthoptera > Acrididae > Schistocerca > Schistocerca americana. The sequence continues at coordinate 216,753,492 of NC_060119.1, read as the reverse complement.
TTGTCTCGACTCTGGAGAAGGTATTCCTCTGTGGAGGATGTTTGTACAGGATGAAATGCGGTCTTTCATACGCCTGGGATGGTCTTTCATTAAGGGGAGGTTCACTATCTTTTGGTTCAAAAAATCTATTTTTTTAAAATTGCATTTTTTGGATCCATAAAAGTGTTTGGAATCCACCCCTGAAACGGTTTTTCCGAATACGGAACGGAAGTGTTCGTTATTCGCAGTTGAACAAAAAACTGCACCTGCCTGCAATCAGCTTCTTTCATCCACCAGTTTTTTCCGAGAATTTCGACTTTGTAGCCGCGTAAAATTATTCTATGTGCTTGCCCATGATTAAAACTGGTAAAGTGATCAAGGAGCTTACAACGTACTAAGGCTTGGCAATCCGACGGCATTCCAATTCGGTGGAACAGATGAAGAAGGCAATTTGGGCAACGTATCCACAAGTGTTCGACGGATGACCACCCACAAAGCCAAAATTGTCCGGTTGGGGAAACTAGTTGGTGCAAGTGGTGCATTGCAGAGGCTAACGGACATCTGGAAGAATGTCAGCGCGACCAGTCGCTCTCCAAAGAAGTTCAAAAAGTGATTCATCCGATCTACGAGGCCCTTTCGGAGGACGAGTTATTGTACCGGTGCTTGGGAGGAAACACACAGAATTCGAATGAAAGTTTGAACGCATGTGTCTGGAAGTTAGCCCCCAAGCATTTGCATTCTGGTGCGAAGACTGTGAAGACTGCGACTTTCCTGGCAGTGAGCAGCTTCAACGAAGGGTATTCAGCAATTCTGAAGACCATGACAACGATGGACGTCACCCTGGGACTCTATTCGATGCAGTTCGCCAAGCATTCGGACGACCACCGGATTCAAGCGGCCGAAACCCGCTTGTCACCGGCCGTACCAGCGGCTCTGGATCAGCTTAGGATGGCTCAGATCGAGCAGAGCGCCCTCTATGAGGAAGAGGAAGGACTAGTTTATGGACCCGGAATAGCAGATTGAACGTACGTTGCATAATATTGCATTTATATGTGGTCAAAACTTCAAACGCGTTTTTATCGCGTGGTATGGTAACTTCAAATCTACTGTACCGATTGGCATGATTCTTTGTTTACGACGAAGCTAACTAAATTGTCTAGGAGTTGTACCAGTCTCATTTCGATCCATCAACTACAAATATTTTTACTTATCGATGAAAAAGCCCTATTTTTTTTCAAATGGCCGCAATTTTGTTTTGCTATGGTCCAAATAACTTAAGCGAGGTACAACTCTTAAAGAATCTTATATACTTCGCTAACGTCAACTCAATTTTGATTTCAGACGAGCTGGATGACCTGTGACATACCGCGTGTGAAGCTCTACATCGAAATTTTGTTTAGTTCCGACGGCACTTCTGCCTTTGCTCTTCGACATTTCCGGTCAAAAAAATTCCAGGTTGTAGAGGAAATATCAATAGACATTTTGGCAAAATTTGACATTGATATCTATAACACATCCAGAGAAAAAAATTCTCAAAGAACATGCTTTTTTGGGGCCAAAGGTAATAAACCTCTCCTTAAGCGAAGTACGTAGTAAAATACTGCTTGAAGACGAGCAGCGCTTAGATTTTAAGCAGCACTAACCAAGCGATCTGTGCCTTCAGCAAATCAGCTCACCATCTCGTCGCTGTCGAATTAGACGAGAATAGATTGAGCAACACTCCATGAACAGATGGTCACCTGATCACCTGACGTTCATCGTACAAGGAGTATCCTATGCAACGCCGAGTATGAACCCCGCCTTTGACATACTCTGACCAAAATTATTCCGACATCCCTCTGTAATACAGGGTGATTAAAAAAGAATACCACAACTTTAAAAATGTGTATTTAATGAAAGAAACATAATATAACCTTCTGTTATCCATCATTACAAAGAGTATTTAAAAAGGTTTTTTTTCACTCGAAAACAAGTTCAGAGATGTTCAATATGGCCCCCTCCAGACACTCGAGCAATATCAACCCGATACTCCAACTCGTTCCACACTCTCTGTAGCATATCAGGCGTAACAGCTTGGATAGCTACTGTTATTTCTCGTTTCAAATCATCAATGGTGGCTGGGAGAGGTGGCCGAAACACCATATCCTTAACATACTTCCATAAGAAAAAATCGCAGGGGGTAAGATCAGGGCTTCTTGGAGGCCAGTGATGAAGTGCTCTGTCACGGGCTGCCTGCCTTGAACAAATTTCAGACGATAAGGTTTCATAACTAACCTTTTTCGTAGGACTCTCCATATAGTTGATTGTGGATTCTGCAGCTCTCTGCTAGCTCTGCGAGTCGATTTTCCTGGGCTGCGAACAAATGCTTGCTGGATGCGTGCTACATTTTCAGCACTCGTTCTCGGCCGTCCAGAACTTTTCCCTTTGCACAATCACCCATTCTCTGTAAACTGTTTATACCAACGTTTAATACACCACCTATCAGGAGGTTTAACACTATACTTCGTTCGAAAAGCAAGCTGAACAACTGTCGTCGGTTCACGTCTGCCGTACTCAATAACACAAAAAGCTTTCTGTTGAGCGGTCGCCATCTTAGCATCAACTGACGCTGACGCCTAGTCAACAGCGCCTCAAGCGAACAAATGTACAACTAAATGAAACTTTATAGCTCCCTTAATTCGCCGACAGATAGTGCTTAGCTCTGCCTTTTGTCGTTGCAGAGTTTTAAATTCCTAAAGTTGTGGTATTCTTTTTGAATCACCCTGTACATAAATGACTACTAGATGTCACTAGAGGTGGATCCGCCGGCATGAAAGGAGGCGAGGAACGTTGCGTCAATAGAGAAGCAGGAACAGCAAAATGGATCAGTCTGGAAATCTCAGGAAGTTCTACACGTAGACTACTGATTGAAAGTCAGCTGAGCAAAACATGTATCAGGGGCATTTAAACCCTTCTAAAGCTGCGCAAATAGGCTGTCGATAATGCGGTTGTGTAGTAGGAACGAGAAGGAAGAACCGCAGCTCAACTGAGACGAGACAGACTTCATTTTCTGACAGACAGGAACAGTATCATTGAGGAGGGTGGTTGTAAAAGACCGCATGAAATCGGCGAAAGGAATCACTCGCGAGTACCAGCTCCACAGGTAGTACAACGACTGTGCGTGGAGAGTCAAAAAATTGTACGGATGAATTCTTCTCGGGTTATTAGCCGAGTGGTGGCGTCGTCTTGTCGCGACGTTTCAATGAGTTTCGTGCCCGTCATCTTCTGGCGAAGATGACGGATGACGGGTACGAAACTCACTGACACTTGCGACAAGACGACGCCACCACTCGGCTGATAACACGAGAAGGATTCATCAGTGGAATACTCCGATAAAGACTCCAATCGCAAAAAAAAGTAGTATACAACTGTTGAGCAGTTCCTCACGAATCACACATTTCTAAATGCTAAACGTGACGCTTGAGGGAGCGCAAAGTGCGACGCCACTTCACAGTGGATGACTGGTCACAACCTTTTTAGAGTGATAAATCTTCCTACACCTTGTGACAATCCAGTGGATGATCTTGGATATGTCGAATGCCTCGAGAAAATCGTGTAGTGAAGCACAGACGTGTTGGTGATACGACATGCAGTGGGATTTTGGAACGTATATTGTGTTCGAACATTATAAATTACCTCGAAAAAAACGGTCTATTAACACACAGTCATCATGCATTTAGAAAACATCGTTCTTGTGAAACACAAGTAGTTCTTTATTCGCATGAAGTGTTGGGTGCTATTGACAAGGAATTTCAAACTGATTCCGTATTTCTGGATTTCCGGAAGGCTTTAGACACGGTACCACACGAGCAACTTGAAGCGAAATTGCGTGCTTATGGAATATAGTCTCAGTTATGTTACTGGATTCGTGATTCCCTGTCAGAGAGGTCACAGTTCGTAGTAACTGACGGAAAGTTATCGAGTAAAACAGAAGTGATTTCTGGCGTTCTCCAAGCTAGTGTTAAAGGCCGTTTGCTGTTCCTTATCTATATGAACGATTTGAGAGACAGTCTGTGCAGCCGTCTTAGGTTGTTGCAGATGGCACTGTCGTTTATCGGCTAATATAGTCATCAAAGATCGAAACAAATTGGAAAACGATTCAGAAAAGATATCTGTATGGTGCGAAAATTGGCAATTGATCTTAAATAACAAAAATTGTGAGATCATCCACAAGAGTGCTAAAAGAAGTCCGTTTAACTTAGGCTACACGATAAATCAGTCAAACCTAAAGGCCGTAAATTCAACTAAATACCTTGGAATTACAATCACGAACAACTTAAACTGGAAGGAACACACAGAAACTGTTGTGGGGAAGTGTAACAGGTCTATTACGGGGACTGCCTACACTACGCTTGGCCATCCTCTTTTAGAATACTGCTGCGCGGTGTGGGATCCTTACCAGATAGGACTGACGGAGTTCATCGAAAAAGTTCAAAGACGGGCACCACATTTTGTATTATCGTGAAATAGGGGAGAGAGTGCCACTGAAATGACACAGGATTTGGAGTGTACATCCTTAAAACAAAGGCTTTTTTCGTTGCAGCGGAATCTTCTCACGAAACTCCAATCGCAAGTTTCTCCTCCGAATGCGAAAAAATTTTGTTGACACCGACTTACATAGGGAGTAACCATCTCCATGATAAAATAAGGGAAATCATAGCTCGTACGGAAAGGAAAAGGTGTTGGTTCTTTCCACGCGCTATACGAGATTGGAATAATAGAGAATTGTGAAGGTGGTTCGATGAACCCTCTGCCATGCACACAAATCTGATTTGCAGAGTATCCATGTAGATGTAGATGCGATGATGTTCTTCGTGGCTATGGTGTAATCCTTTTATTGAGCCTTAGATAACGATAGCTGCAGAAGGATATGAATACATTTTATAGCGTACAGAAAACTTTTGGTACGAAGTTTTTTACTGTCGTGATCGGGTGTATGTGGGTAGAAACATTAGTTTCGTTTGGACGAAGCTGCCATCTTCAGTTCCGCGGAGTACAGCCTACGAAATCATGATGTGCGATACACCACACGTTTGTTTCCGTACCGTCGAAACGGACTCGTTATAAAAAAAAAATTGTACCTGTGTCGTTAGGGCCAGACAGAGTCATAGAAATGCGGCGCATCAAGAGTGCCTCATGTGTCCGGGTTAAGTGCCGGCTACATAATCTGGAAGCCGGCAGATAACCCAGACACGTGGAACACTTCTTGATCTGCTGCATTTCTATGTCTCTGTCTTGCCGTAACGACACAGCTATATTTCTTTAATGTTCTGCTCTCTTTTAATTATGAGACCGTTTCGATGGTACGAAAACGTGTGGTGTATCGCGCGCCATGATTTCGGAACCTGTGCTCAATGGATTTGATCATGGCAGCTTAATCCTTTCGAAACTAGTAATCCTGCGTACATACACTCGATCAGACACTAAAAAGCTTCCCACCTTGAAGCTTTCATAGAATTAACTAAGTGATTAGTCTCCAGACGGCAATGTCCGGTGTTTATAACATTTTGCTGCATTGTGTTGTGCTTGCAGTTAAGGAACAGTCCGTAGAGGATGATTGTATCAGCATGACAGCGTACCCTGTCAGGAAGCAGGATTTATGAGGCAGTTATTTTTTGGACAATAACATTCCTGAAATGGACTGACCTGTCCAGAGTCCCGACCTGAACCCAATGGATTATTTTTGCGACTCGTCAGGAAAATATTTAGATCGAGGCCCCTAGCGTCGAACATTACTACTTTCCCTGGTTTCGGATCTTGAACAAGAGTGAACTGGCATTCCTGAACACATATTCAGACGGCTCTCTGAAAGTGTTCCCAGTAGATTTCAAGTCGTCATAAATACGAAGGGTGGACACATATCATATTAATGTGCATAAAGATGATATTTGCACTTTTGGTCGGATACTGCAATTTTGATTAGTCTCTCTGTAAGCATGAGGCAATGGGGATTTCCTCCGCCCTGGGGCTGGTTGTTTATGTTGTCCCCATCATCTCATCACCATTGGAAATGGAAAGAATGGCACTTGTATGGGCGCTGGTAACCACGATTTGAGCGCTCCTCAAAACAGCATCATTATCAACAGCAGGCAATGGGTGAACGATCAAGGGGCAGGACATCTTCACAACGCTTTCAGTGTGACGTGGATTCAACGTAACGACACTTGGGGAAAGGAGGTGACGCGTCTGTTTAACCTCTGTCCCAGGAATGTACACTGAAGAGCCGAAGAAACTGGTACGCCTGTGCAGAGCCTCAGCGAGCACGCAGAAGTGTCGCAACCCGACGTGGCATGGACTCCACTAATGTCTGAAGTAGTGCTGAAGAGAATTGACACCATGAATCCTGAAGGGCTATCCATAAATCCTTAGAGTACAAGGGGGTGGCAATCTCCTCTGAACAACACGTTGTAAGGCAGCCCAGATATGCTCAATAATGTTCATGTCTGGGGAATTTGGTGGCCAGCGGAAGTGTGTAAACTCAGAGGAGTGTTCGTGGAGCCACTCTGTAGCAATTTGGTACGTACAGGGTGTCGCATTGTCCTGCTGGAACTTCCCAAGTCCGTCGGAATGCGCAATGGACATGAACGGATGCAGGAGATCAAACAAGACGCTTACGTACGCATAACCTGAGTCTTGTCTAGACGTATCAGGGGTCCCATATCACTCCAACTCCACACGCCGCACACCACTGCTGAGCCTCCAACCGCTTGAACAGTGCCTTCCTCACAACCAGGCTCTATGGATTCATGAAGTTGTCTCCATACCCATACACGTCCATCCGCTCGATACAAATTGAAAAGAGACTCGTCCGAAAAGGCAACATGTTTTCAGTCATCAACAGTACGATGTCAGTGTTGACTGGCCCTGGCGAGGTGTAAAGCTTAGTGTAATGAAGTCATCAAGGGTACACGAGTGGGCTTTCGGCTTCGAAAGCCCATATTCATGATGTTTCGCTGGATGGTTCGCATGCTGACACTTTTTGATGGCCCAGCATTGAAATCTGCAGCAATTTGCGGAAGGATTTCATTTCTGTCACGTTGAACGATTCTCTTCAGTCGTCGTTGGTCCCGTTCTTGAAGAATCTTTTTACGGCCGTAGCGATGTCGGAGATCTGATGTTTTACCGGCTTCCTGATACTCACGGTACACTCGTGAAATGGTCTTAGGGGAAAATCCCCACTTCATCTTTACCTCGGAGATACTATGTCCCATTGCTGATGCGCCATGAGAAGTGCTTCCCACAATACATAGATAAACATTAGGTTACAAATGTTTAAGAAAAAAGAATACTTCGATTAACACGACAGAAATCAAAAAACGTTCTGTGGCTTCGGCAGTATAAATTCTGAAGTTGGATTGTCAAAACAATTTGTGTAATGAATAACATTAAATATCTGCAAACATTTTGAATGTAGACGCTGAATATTAACAGGTAATGGGACCGCAGTTGTTTTGAGTTCGTCCACAGATCCTCTTCGTTCATCTCGCGTACTTGCGGCCTTTAACAAACAAATGGCTGAGATCTTTCTATTCCTGGTCCCCGCTGTCGCCAACATCAATATCATTTAATTTCAGAATGATAAAACTATTCTGATTAACCACCATACGCTGTCAAATTCCGTTACACGGATGAACTTTATTGCATCCTGTACATATTATGTTACTGGCCAGTTGCGGCCTGCGGCCATTTTCAAATATGTGTAATTACGATACCAAAGGTAATTACGATACCAAATAAAGTAAAAACATCGCTATACTTTGCATATAACGATTGTTGTTACAAAACATACAGCTAGGTGTCAGACACACACACGTATATATATATATATATATATATATATATATATATATATATATGTGTGTGTGTGTGTGTGTGTGTGTGTGTGTGTGTGTGTGTGCGTGTGGAGAGAGGGAGGGAGGGAGAGAGAGAGAGAGAGAGAGAGAGAGAGACTTAAAACATGTGTAGTGCTACGTGGGAACACAGGTCAAAGTTATGCACATAATCGTCTTGGGCGTCACAGACTACATACAGGCCACATTTTGTGATACTCATGTAACTAATTTGCTCTTCAGAAACGACTTCGAGGTCCTTGTCGAATGCATTTAGCAGCGAAACGTCTCTTTTTACTTCCCCATACATAAACACTTTCTCCTTATAAAATCGCGGGAGCCTGTAGCGCTCAAAGAATATGCTTGGACAGTGGCGTGTTGCAGAGTGTCAGTGCACGACGAGCGTGTCATTATTTTTAATAAAAACGTTACGTAATGTAATTTAAAACTGTTTACAATAAAAATATCGTATATTCACAATTATTTGTTATTGACGTATAAAATACTTTGTGATTTCCAGTCTTAAAAGCGGTCCTTACAAGCACTGCCACGACACTATACATAAATTGTCCCTACAGCATTATCAATAACAAACGTATCACCTTCCGCGGTCACGACTGCATTACCTATAGACACCTCAACGAATGCCCTTTCACATTTCTAGTCGTCTTTGCAACCCTTTACGCCACAGTACTCCCCCTAGGTTACTTTCATCAACTATACCTCCTCATACTGCTCCATCTGCTTCACCTCAGTGTTTAGAAAAGTCTTCAGAACTATCCTCCCACGATGCATCCATCAACACCCGAACCAACGCCGCATCCTTCCTGTTAACCAGTCTGTCTTCCGTCCCAGCTTCTCCTATGATGCCGAGCTTCTACACCTTATTAATCACCTCACTCCTCAATACCTGTAAATCCGCTGTTTTAGCCTCCCTCGACGCAGAGAAAGTCTACGACCATGTATGGCATTCCGGTCCTCTTTTCAAAGTCCAGACATATGCACTTCCAATTAACTATCCGCCTTACTGCACCCTTCCTATGTAATCGCCCGTCCTTTGTCCCTACAGGGTTATTACAAATGATTGAAGCGATTTCACAGCTCTACAATAACTTTATTATTTGAGATATTTTCACAATGCTTTGCACACACATACAAAAACTCAAAAAGTTTTTTTAGGCATTCACAAATGTTCGATATGTGCCCCTTTAGTGATTCGGCAGACATCAAGCCGATAATCAAGTTCCTCCCACACTCGGCGCAGCATGTCCCCATCAATGAGTTCGAGAGCATTGTTGATGCGAGCTCGCAGTTCTGGCACGTCTCTTGGTAGAGGAGGTTTAAACACTGAATCTTTCACATCACTATGCGTGAAACTTGCCCGCACGCGTTCAACCGTTTCTTCACTCACTGCAGGCCGACCCGTTGATTTCCCCTTACAGAGGCATCCAGAAGCTTTAAACTGCGCATACCATCGCCGAATGGAGTTAGCAGTTGGTGGATCTTTGTTGAACTTCGTCCTGAAGTGTCGTTGCACTGTTATGACTGACTGATGTGAGTGCATTTCAAGCACGACATACGCTTTCTCGGCTCCTGTCGCCATTTTGTCTCACTGCGCTCTCGAGCGCTCTGGCGGCAGAAACCTGAAGTGCGGCTTTAGCCGAAGAAAACTTTATGAGTTTTTCTACGTATCTGTAGTGTGTCGTGACCATATGTGAATTAATGGAGCTACAGTGAATTTATGAAATCGCTTCAATCATTTGTACTAGCCCTGTATTAACAGCACCAGTTCTTGTGTCTTACAGCCCACTGCAGGAGTGCCCCAAGGCCCTGCCCTGTCTCCTCTCCTTTACCTCCTCTGCTCTGCCGATGTACCGAAACCGCTTTTCCTCGTCATGTATTCTACGCTCCGGAAATCCCTATGATCCCTCCAAATCCACCACAATCAGTTTACTTCTTGATGTAACTAATGGTTCCTCAGGATCCGCCACTCCGAAACCCTGAGAATAACTAGAGAACGAATCAGCCGCAACTTCTGTTTTCACGACATTTACCCTATTGTTTACGACCATTCCATCCTGTTAACCAATATGTTAAAATAGCGTGGACTAACCTGCGACCAGCAACTAACACGGAAACCTTCCCTACGAACCATCCAACAGAAAGCCCATAACAGGCTAAAACTACTAACTGGTCAAACCTGCTATACTCCACATCTACAAAACTTTTATCTGATCCATCCTCTTCTACGCAAATGTTGTATGGATATCTGCCTCAGCACAACTCCACAAGTCCCTCAAAATCCTTGGTCCCGATGCATTCCGCCTCCCTTTCTCAATTAGATCGTCTACCATCTCATTGAATTCCCACTTCCCCTCACCCACACTGAACACCTCCGCACCTCATATGCTATCTGCAAACTACATTCCAATAACTCCATTGCTCCCCTATGATCACCAACCATGGTATGCTGCCGCGCACTTAAAAACAAATCCCATCCTCCCTACACCTACATACACTACACATCGTATGCCAACGCAACTTCAGCTGACTCCTTCTCACAACGAACTCCGGCATTTATGCATGCTACCAGCTTTAGATTTCCCGATTTGTTTTGCACTCAGCGGGCCTTCCCCTTCCCTTGTCCCTCTCCATTTTGCCCCATTCCCTCTCTCCAGAGACCACGGCCAGGCCCACGAACCAAACTCATCCTTCAGGATCAGCCTCTCCAAAACCCCACCAATAACTAGAGAACGAATCAGCTGCACCTTCTGTTTTCGTGACTTTAAACTTACTGTTTACGGCAGTCCCATGCAGTTAACCAATACGCACGTATCGGGGGTCCCATATCACTCCAACTGTACACGCCCCACACCATTACAGAGCCTCCACCAGGTTGAACAGTACACTGCTGACATGCAGGGTTCATGGATTCATAACCTCGTCTGCATACCCGTACACGTCCATCCGCTCGATACAATTTAGAACGAGACTCGTCCGACCAGGCAACATGTTTCCAGTCCAATGTCGATGGTGACGTACCCAGGCGAGGCGTCATCAAGGGTACACGAGTGGGCCTTCGGCTCCTGAAGCCCATATCGATGATGTTTCATTGAATGGTTCGCACGCTGACGCTTTTTAATGGCGCAGCATCAAAATCAGCAGCAATTTGCGGAAGGGTTGCACTGCTGTCACGTTGAACAATTCTCTTCAGTTGTCGTTGGTCCCGTTCTTGCAGGAACTTTTTACCACCGCAGCAATGTTGGCGATTCGATGTTCTACCGGGGAGTAGCGTGGAGAGCTGCATCAAACCAGTTTCTGGACTAAAGAACACAACAACAACAACAACAACAACAATAACCGGATTCCTGATATTCACTTGTAAGTAGGCTGTTTAGGTTTTTATGTAGGTAACGTCACCTAGCGCTCTGTAGGAAAATCACTAGCTGTGCTGTGTGCAGTCTGTGGCTGGTGGGCATTGTTGAAATAGTCGCTATTGTAGTGTTGGGCAGTTGGCTGTTAACAGCGCGTAGCCTTGCGCAGTTGGATGTGAGCCGCCAGCAGTGGTGGATGTGGGGAGAGAGATGGCTGGGTTTTGAGAGCGTATGATCTGGACGTGTGTCCATCAGAGGCAGTAAATTTGTAAGACTGGATGTCATGAACTGATGTATATATATTATGACTTTTGAACCCTATTAAGGTAAATACATTGTTTGCTCTTTTGAAAACCTTTCATTTGCTAACTATGCCTATCAGTATTTAGTGACTTCAGTAGTTTGAATCTTTTATTTAGCTGTCAGTAGTGGCGCTCGCTGTATTGCAGTAATTCTAGTAACGAAGATTTTTGTGAGGTAAGTGATTCATGAAAGGTATAGGTTATGGTTAGTCAGGGCCATTCTTTTGTAGGGATTTTTGAGAGTCATATTGCGTGCGCTATAAATACTGTTTTAGTGTTCAAAATGGCTCTGAGCACTATGGGACTTAACATCTGTGGTCATCAGTCCCCTAGAACTTAGAACTACTTAAACCTAACTAACCTACGGACATGACACACATCCATGCCCAAGGCAGGATTCGAACCTGCGACCGTAGCAATCTCGCGGTTCCGGACTGCGCGCCTAGAACCGCTAGACCACCGCGGCCGGCGTTTTAGTGTTGATCAGAATAAGTAAAAACGGAAATGTCTGAGTACGTTCAGTTCTGCTCAGCTGTTTGAAAATCAAATAACGTAAGGGGTTTACCAGCACTGGAAAATCACCACTTCATCGCTACCTCGGAGACGGTGTGTCCCATCGCTCGTGCGCCGACTGTAACACTACGTTCAAACTCACTTAAATCTTGATAACCTGCCATTGTAGCAGCAGTAACCGATCTAACAACTGCGTTGCCGACCGCAGCGCCGTATTCTACCAGTTTACATACCTCTGTATTTGGATACGCATGCCTATAGCAGTTTCTTTGGCGCTTCGGTGTAATATCAGTTACGTCCAGTCGGTCGGGTTGGATGTAAATAGAGAGCAAAAACTGTCATGGGCTGGGCTGGTGCGCGGCCGCTGCGAGATGTATGACAGGCGCGCGTGCGTTGGCAGCCGCGGCGGCTGAGTTCCGCAGCCGGTGCACGCACTGCGCTCGGTGCGTCGAGTCGCTTCCGGAGCTGTGGGCGTGCGCAGCCTAGCTGCCGCCTGCCGCTGCTACGGCCCGGCCACCGCAAGCTCTGTCAGCTCGCAAGATGTCCGCCAACGCGTCTTAAGGCTGTGCCACACGCAAGGGCGGGAAAAATTAATTTCAGATCAAACACTGAAAAAGTTGAGGGAATGAGAGGAAAAAATTGAATATGAGGAAAAACTGAAAGACCGAATGATATGTACGGATCGTGCAGAACGGCGTGCTTACAACGTATTGGGTTTACGTATTCCGAGGTGGACAGAGGACTGCGACAGTGCAAACAGATTAGTGTCACACAGAAGTACGATTTATTGCGTTGTACAGCAGTTCGTTTGGTACCCACCAGCAGGAACGGACCCTTCAGCTTTTGCGTGGGAAAGTGGGGGGGGGGTTCCAACACTATCATTTAGGAAGGTAAACCTGTCTTCGCCCACCACATAAAAAGGTTTTGCTATTAACGCCAATAGAGTCAATCAAGCAGCAATTAAAAAACCCACAAATACGTTAGCATCCATATTACATGCGGGTAAAACTGTAGAGAAACACTAATTGATCCAAGCGTCTTTAAATAAAACATATGTATTGTAGCTGTTGAGATATTTATTTATGTAAAAGCTAACATTGGAGGTAATTATATATGTTTGAATATCATTATTAATCATTTATATTAAACAATATTATTATTATATTAGTCTTTGTATTTAAATTGTGATAATTTCACTTTTAGCTGTAACTTCAGGTCGTAAGTTAATTTAAAAATAAACATTAATTACTTTAATTTAAAGTATTATATTTAGCCTTTTACGTCTTGCTGCTAACTTACTAATAATTTCTTCACAATCTAGTTGCACCGCCAGATCACGATGAACACTCATTAGAGCAAGACCAGTAAGTCTTTCACCTCCCATTTTATTCCTTATGTAAGTTTTTAGCCTCTCCATAGTTGAGAGACATCTTTCAGGGGTCGCCGCTGACACTGGGAGTGTGGCTAATATGATAATAAGCTTTTTTATCGAAGGGAAAAACAGGTCATCACACTGATCAATAACTTCTATTGCAGTGACAGGTTTTTACTCTACAGATTGTGCCATATCTCGTATTCACTCAGAACTGTTGTACCTACATTCTCATCAAGAAATATTTGCGTTATCTTCTTAAGATTTTCTTTTGTCCTGGAGTCATTATTGGTTTTCTCAGGCAGAAAAATCTCAATTACTTCGATTGTTTCCTCATGTGGTTTAAAACGAGGATCAAGTTCTGTGATCACGTGTTCAATAAAAGGGTAAAATAAATTTCGACGATAATATATTTCAGCAGTTTCTCCTGGCACATTGCTGCGCTGGGTTTGCCTTCCAGTGGTTCTTGGAACAGTTATGTCACTTGAGTTCATGTGCTTTGCCTGCTCGAAAAGGACTGAGAACTCACTTTCATTCCGAATATTTTGTAGAGTAGTTTTAACTGTTTTCGCATAACTGCAAGTGTTCATCAGGTCAACATTGAACTTCTGCATTGCTTTATTCAGGTTCGCTGTATATGAAAAAACTTACGGAAATGTTCCACCGTAATTGTGTACGAAATATAATAATGATCAATAACGATTCTTCTTTTTGATGTCTAGTCATACTTTCAACAAGTCACTTACCGTTTCTGCGATTAGCTTAATAAGTCTTTTAGTTTTAAAGTCTGTCATCATGGAGAAACACTGTTTGGTATCTGCATTCCCGTGCATATATTACATGTTTTGTACTTGGCAATGAAAATTTACGAGGGTTTTATATTTCGCCAAAGAAAGTTGAATTCAGCTACATTTTTAACATTTTCAGAATTTCGCCGCTACGCCATGAAGACCAAAAAACTCCAATACGCGTAGCGGAATTCCGCTACGGTTGTCAAGATTGCACTCACTTCCGTTGCACACATAGTGAGGGTGGGGGTAGACACCCCGCCGCAGGGCACAGCTATTTGTTGCAACCTCATTCCTCCATGGCTTGTTGAAACGTCCCCTTTGAACAATTATACAAGACTGTGCTTAACCTGACACACAATATTTTTAGCGCAACGCAATCTGACTTTCAAAATTCCCTACACAAGAATGGCCCTGACTAACATTAAACTATACCTTTCACAAATCACTTACCTCACAAAAATCTTCGCTGCTCAAGCTACTGCAATACAGCGAGTGCCACTACTGCCAGCTAAATAAAAGATTCAAACTACGGAAGGCACTAACTACTGATAGGGATAGTTAGCAAATGAAATATATTAATAGAGAACAAACAATGTATTTACCTTGATATCATCATATATAAATATAGCAGTTCATGACAAATTTCAAAACTCCGCCATCTCTCTCCCCACATCCACCACTGCTGGCGGCTCACCTCCAACTGCGCAACGCTACGCGCTGTTCACATCCAGCTGCCGCTGCCCAACACTACAATGGCAGACAACAATGCAAACTAGCCACAGACTGCACACAGCACAGCCAGTGATTTTCATATTGAGCGCCACGTAACGTTGCCAATAAGAAAACATAAACAGCCTACTTACATAGAGAAAACATAAACAGCCTACTTACATTGTCACCACGTCAACCAAGCGCAGTGTACGACTATTTTGTGGCACGGGGTTTCAAAAATGGCTCTGAGCACTATGGGACTAAACATCTATGGTCATCAATTCCCTAGAACATCTTAAACCTAACTAACCTAAGGACATCACAGAACACCCAGTCATCACGAGGCAGAGAAAATCCCTGACACCGACGGGAATCGAACCCGGGAACCCGGGCGTGGGAAGCGAGAACGCTACCGCGGGTTTCAAAAGCTGGTATTCTTCTAATATTACCATTTTTTGTGTAAACTAAGGAAGGGAGGGGGGGTCCGGACCCCCTTGGACCCCGCCCCCCCCCCTTTATATACGTCCATGCCCACCAGGGTAGGCTAGAACGCTAACGCTCTGCTTCCTGGAGTCGGGTAGGCGCGCCGGCCTCTGATCGAATCCGCCTGGCGGGTTAACGACGAGGGCCGGTGTGCCGGCCAGCGTGGATGTGGTTTTTAGGCGATTTTCCACATTCCAATAGGTGAATACCGGGCTGGTCACCACGTTCCGCCTCAGTTACATGGTTCGCAGACATCTACAGACATTCGCATTTTTCCATGGCTTACACTAGACGCAGACAATTGGGGTACACTAATTCCATCCCAGGGAGTGCGGGGTGGCGACAAGAAGGGCATCTGGCCACCCCTTACATTATCATGCCAGGGTAGCCGAGAACGCTAACGCGCTGCTTCCGGGATTCGGGTAGGCGCGCCGGCTGCTGACCGAATCCGCCTGGCGGATTAATGACGAGGGCCGGTGTGCTGGCCAGCCTGGGTGCGGTTTTTAGGCGGTTTTCCACATCACAATAGGTGAATACTGGGCTGATCCCCGCGTTCCGCCTCAGTTACATGGCTCGCTGACATCTACAGGCATTCGCATTCTTCCACGGCTTACACTAGACGCAGACAATTAGGGTACACTAATCCTGTGCCAGGGACTACGGGATGGCGACAAGTGGGGCACCTGGCCACCCCTTACATTAACATACCAGGGTAGCCGAGAACGCTAACGCGCTGCTTCTGGGATTTGGGTAAGCGCACCAGCCACTGATCAAATCCGCCCGGCGAATTAACGACGTGGTCTGGTGTGCTGGCCAGCCTGGATGCGGTTTTTAGGCGGTTTTCCACATCCCAATAGGTGAATACCGGGCTGGTCCCCGCTATCCGCCTCAGTTACATGACTCGCAGACATCTTCAGACATTCGCATTCTTCCATGGCTTACACTAGACGCAGTTAATTGGGGTACACTAATTCCGTCCCAGGAAGTACGGGTGGCGACAAGAAGGGCATCTAGCCACCTGATACATTAACATGCGACATCCGATTAACCACGGCCGACCCTGCATAACCGCGGGACGAGGCTCAAGAAAGAGAGAAAGACAGCAGCTCGTTGGGTGTGCTTGCGGACAGCTACGACTGAGCAGTGGCCTGTCAAAGCGTGCGTTACTGAATTCAGCGCGAACAAGTCTATTCTGATAAGCCGAAGCAAAAATGTTCAAATATGTGTGACATCTTATGGGATTTAACTGCTAAGGGCATCCGTCCCTAAGCTTAGACACTACTTAACCTAAATTGTCCTAAGGACGAACACACACACCCATGCCCGAGGGAGGACTCGAACCTCCGCCGTGATCATATAAGCCGAAGCATTACGACTACTGACCACCGCTGCGTTCGATGCCGCCTGTTGGCTTTGCGGGCACGTGACGCGGTAGCAAAAGCACGTAAGCACACCAGACATGGACGGGTGATTACCCTAGAGAAGATATGGGCTCCATAAGCTGAAATCCGTTGAGATAAGCGACTCTGGCAAAGGGCAGATTATTATTACGCAAAGACTGTGGACGAGTACGTCGAAAAGGCAGAAGCTGGTCGAATGTTCACGTTCTCTGTCGTCGGAAGCTGCGGAATGAAATAGGACAGCGGAACTATCACTAGGCGCTAAATACACTCCTGGAAATGGAAAAAAGAACACATTGACACCGGTGTGTCAGACCCACCATACTTGCTCCGGACACTGCGAGAGGGCTGTACAAGCAATGATCACACGCACGGCACAGCGGACACACCAGGAACCGCGGTGTTGGCCGTCGAATGGCGCTAGCTGCGCACCATTTGTGCACCGCCGCCGTCAGTGTCAGCCAGTTTGCCGTGGCATACGGAGCTCCATCGCAGTCTTTAACACTGGTAGCATGCCGCGACAGCGTGGACGTGAACCGTATGTGCAGTTGACGGACTTTGAGCGAGGGCGTATAGTGGGCATGCGGGAGGCCGGGTGGACGTACCGCCGAATTGCTCAACACGTGGGGCGTGAGGTCTCCACAGTACATCGATGTTGTCGCCAGTGGTCGGCGGAAGGTGCACGTGCCCGTCGACCTGGGACCGGACCGCAGCGACGCACGGATGCACGCCAAGACCGTAGGATCCTACGCAGTGCCGTAGGGGACCGCACCGCCACTTCCCAGCAAATTAGGGACACTGTTGCTCCTGGGGTATCGGCGAGGACCATTCGCAACCGTCTCCATGAAGCTGGGCTACGGTCCCGCACACCGTTAGGCCGTCTTCCGCTCACGCCCCAACATCGTGCAGCCCGCCTCCAGTGGTGTCGCGACAGGCGTGAATGGAGGGACGAATGGAGACGTGTCGTCTTCAGCGATGAGAGTCGCTTCTGCCTTGGTGCCAATGATGGTCGTATGCGTGTTTGGCGCCGTGCAGGTGAGCGCCACAATCAGGACTGCATACGACCGAGGCACACAGGGCCAACACCCGGCATCATGGTGTGGGGAGCGATCTCCTACACTGGCCGTACACCACTGGTGATCGTCGAGGGGACACTGAATAGTGCACGGTACATCCAAACCGTCATCGAACCCATCGTTCTACCATTCCTAGACCAGCAAGGGAACTTGCTGTTCCAACAGGACAATGCACGTTCGCATGTATCCCGTGCCACCCAACGTGCTCTAGAAGGTATAAGTCAACTACCCTGGCCAGCAAGATCTCCGGATCTGTCCCCCATTGAGCATGTTTGGGACTGGATGAAGCGTCGTCTCACGCGGTCTGCACGTCCAGCACGAACGCTGGTCCAACTGAGGCGCCAGGTGGAAATGGCATGGCAAGCCGTTCCACAGGACTACATCCAGCATCTCTACGATCGTCTCCATGGGAGAATAGCAGCCTGCATTGCTGCGAAAGGTGGATATACACTGTACTAGTGCCGACATTGTGCATGCTCTGTTGCCTGTGTCTATGTGCCTGTGGTTCTGTCAGTGTGATCATGTGATGTATCTGACCCCAGGAATGTGTCAATAAAGTTTCCCCTTCCTGGGACAATGAATTCACGGTGTTCTTATTTCAATTTCCAGGAGTGTACTTAGACATCCACGACTCTTCACAGAACGTGGCATTCGGAGGCGTGTCTGCTCCGTAAAGTAGGACAAATGGTAATGTGTCACATCTCTGCCTAAAGAGCACAATGCTCGTACTCGCACGAATGTTTCGGAGCACACCGTTCATCATACATTGTTGAACATTAAGTTCCGCAGTAGAACGCCCCTTTCTGTTCATATATTGACCCAACGACATCGTCCATGCCCGCCGTATTGGCCGCGCGGTTCTAGGCGCTTCAGTCCGGAACCACGCGACTGCTACGGTCGCAGGTTCGAATCCTGCCTCGGGCACGGATGTGTGTGATATCCTTAGATTAGATAGGTTTAAATAGTTCTAAGTTATAGGGACTGATGACCTCAGATGTTAAGTCCCATAGTGCTCAGAGCCATTTGAACGATCGACGTCGACCATTGCGATTGCAGTGGGCACGGGTGCATCTGGATTCGGCCGTCGATCAATGGAACCGTGTCGGCTCTTCCGGTGAATCACATTTTTGCTACATTAGGTCGATGTCCGGCTCCATAAACGCAGTAATCTAGTTGAACGGCGTCTCGAAACGTGCATCACGCCACGGAGGCAGGCTGGTAAGAGCAGTATTATGCTATGGGAGACATTCTCCTGCGCTTGCATGGCACTTGTGGTAATAATCAAAGACACACCGACAGCTGGAATCCACCTGCATCCCTTCGTGCTTGATGTCTTCCCCGTCAGCAGTATAATTGACTGTGCCTCCGAGCAAGAACAGTGCTACAGTGAAACTTCCTGGCAGCTTAAAACTGTGTGCCGGACCGAGACTCGAACTCGAGACCTTTGCCTTTCGCGGTTCGCAGGAGAGCTTCTGTACAGTTTGGAAGGTAGGAGACGAGGTACTGGCAGAAGTAAAACTGTGAAGACGGGGCGTGAGTCGTGCTTGGGTAGCTCAGCTGGTAGAGCACTTGCCCGCGAAAGGCAAAGGTCCCGAGTTCGAGTCTCGGTCTGGCACACAGTTTTAATCTTAAAGGAAGTTTCATATCAGCGCACACTCCGCTCCAGAGTGAAATTCTCGTTCTGGAGTGCTACAGTGGTTTCAGGAGCACTATAGTGAACTGACGTTGCTGTTTCGGAGATCAAATACGCCAGATGTAAATACTGTAGAACCCATCTGGGTCGCGGACCCAAATCAGCAGCCCCTCCTTTACAAGAATGGTCGTAGACATCTAGTGCGCCGGCCGCTGTGCCCAAGCGGTTCTAGGCGCTTGAGTCTGCTGCTACGGTCGCAGGTTCGAATCCTGCCTCGGGCAAGGATATGTCTGATGTCCTTAGGTTAGGTTGGTTTAAGTAGTTCTAAGTTCTAGGGGACTGATGACCTCAGATGTTAAATCCCATAGTGCTTAGAGCCATTTGAATCATTTGAACATCTACTGCTACATTCTTCCACAAATCTACCACCGAACTATACGATCCTTGATACGCAGAGCCAGTGATGTATTTCGTTTCAAAGACGGAAAAACAAGGTATTAAGCATGTAGTCATAGCGTTTTGGCTCATCAGTGTATGTCCATCCTGGGCTCCACACGGTCAATCACTGTAGTAAACACTTGTTCCTATGCGAAGGCTACAGGCGACTCCACTTGTAAAGTCAGTCTCGCAGGCTGATCTCCACTACAAACTGTAGCTACGAACGCAACCCTGGATTCCGTACTAGAACTATCGCACGGCAAAGCCGAACATGAACTGCCAGTTGCTGCCTGTTGCCGCCGCTTTTGGCTGGCGGCGAACTACAAAGCTCCGCCCACGGTGCCAGTCGGCAACAGTATCAGCAACTCAACTCCGATTGCGCCCATTGCGGAGGACACAACACCGAACGTTTTCAAAAGCATGCTGAACAGTTTCTCAGTACGTGTTTCCTTTGACAAAAGTAAACACATTGCCTCTACTTTCCTCAAAGTTGAAGCAGCCACTACTGAGTACGAAACGGCAACAAAAATGACGTTGATTCATATCTATCGAGCGCAAGAGTGGGACGTGTGCGATGGCTTGCAAACTTGTTGCGACTTGATACCACACCTTCCTGTCGCTCTTTTTGCTTTTGTCTCTGCCGTTCGAGAATGGAAAAATAGAGAGACAGCTTGAAGGTGGCCAATTGAACACTCTGCCAGGCACTTTATTGTGAATAGCAGAGTAATCATGTAGATGTAGGGATTATTAATCAACGTTGTGCCTATTATGGGATCATATTGCAGAGCATGCACTTACATCCGTGGTGATCACACACCGTATTAAGAACCATGCGGCTGATCCCGGCGGAGGTTCGAGTCCTACTTCGGGCATGGGTGTGTGTGTTTGTCCTTCGGGTAATTTAGGTTAAGTAGTGTGTAAGCTTAGGGACTGATGACCTTAGCAGTTTAGTCCCATAAGATTTCACACACATTTGAACATATTTTAAGAACCATGTCCAGACTTTTGTAACGTGCAAGGGTACCTCGTGAGTCGTGGCGAGTTCAGTATAATTCTTCTCTTTGAATGAAATTTGTCATTTCTTTTTGCCTCATTACGTATTTCTTTCAGTTACCTTCTGTACCATACTGTAGCAGTTCTTTATATGCATGGTCCAAGTCCCACCGGGCTACAATACTTCTCTGTGACCCGTTATGCGAAAGTTATTTTTGTCCCTAAATTTCGCACAACACTGCATAATTATCTAGTGAATTTAAAAATGTAAAATGCTGTCATAATATATTCATTAAGAAATGTTATCTCCCCTTACAAATTTAGTACGATAAGACAAACATTACAGTTAGAAACTGGATACAGGTTGGTCAGAAACAGTTTGAAGAGCTTGTAAGAGTATTGCAGAATAGGTTGTATTGAGAAATAATTCTTAAGAAACAAATTTCACACTTAGCGCCGTTTCTGATTAAATTAGAATTGAAGTTTGCCAAACAATTACGCGTTCAAACTCAAACGGTCTGCAAGAGACGGTGTCACAAAATATGTTCTACGTTTAGTTTCCTAAACCAAACAAGAGAGCGACACAAAAATTGGACTTGAGACAGTAGTAAGGATCGAACCCGACTCAAAGGCTGAGCAGTCTCGTGCGCTATCATCTACGTTATGTGAACATGTTGTTGTTGTTGTGGTCTTCAGTCCAGAGCCTGGTTTGATGCAGCTCTCCATGCTGCTCTATCCTGTGTAAGCTTCCTCATCTCCAGTACCCACTGCAATCTACATCCTTCTGAATCTGCTTAGTGTATTTACCTCTTGAGCTCCCTCTACGATTTTTACCCTCCACACTGCCCTCCAATACTAAATTGGTGATCCCTTCATGCCTCAGAATATGCCCTACCAAGCGATCCCTTCTTCTAGTCAATCTGTGCCACAAATTTCTCTTCTCTCCAATTCTATTCAATACCTCCTCATTAGTTATTAGTTATGGTTCAAATGGCTCTGAGCACCATGGGACATCTGAAGTCATGAGTCCCCTAGAACTTAGAACTACTTAACCCGAACTAACCTAAGAACATCACACACATCCAAGGCCGAGGCAGGATTCGAACCTGCGACCGTATAGGTCGTGCGGTTCCAAACTGTAGAACAGCTCGGCCACACCGGCCGGCCTTATGAGAACAGCAGACACTAACTCTATCTGGCGGGCGCTTGACTTTGGGAGCGCACCGGCCTGATTGGTTAAAGTCAATACTAATTAACTCGGAAACGAACAACGTATCGTATATTACTCTTAACAATTATTTCTCAGTACAACTAACCCTGCAACGCCCTTACAAGCTTTTCAGACTGTTTCTGACCACCATGTAAAAGTCTTGAGATAGTGTAACTGGCTCTGAGCACTATGGGATTTAACATCTATGGTCATCAGTCCCCTAGAACTTAGAACTACGTAAACCTAACTAACCTAAGGACATCACACAACACCCAGCCATCACGAGGCAGAGAAAATCCCTAACCCCGCCGGGAATCGAACCCGGGATCCCGGGCGTAGGAAGCGAGAACGCTACCGCACGACCACGAGCTGCGGGCATAGTGTAACTGATGTGCGAATTACCAGGCTATATTCATCCAGTGTTTGCGAATGCAAGTCCTTAGCGACATCCAACGAAATTTACATTTAATTCGAAAAGTTTTTCTCACTGACAACCAACCCCCCTTCCATTTACCTCCCCTCCCCCTTCTTCCCATGTACACAAAGTAACGAAAGGTAAACAAGTTATCGCTTACACACTTTTTCTGTTCATGTAGTAAAGCTTCAACATGAGGCATGACGCTTCAGTTTATTACTTCTGTACTGCTGACTCCAACTGCAATACATTTTGCTCACCATAACCACATACACGACCTCAAAAACTGTATCTTTGTAAGATTCGTACACCAGAAAATACAACGTCGGTTGCTGTTACTGCTGTACACCTGACAGTTCATAATAGGGTGGTAGAAAGCGAGGGTAAAACACCTGCCGCACAGCCATATGACATACCCACAGCTGCCCGCAACGCCCGCTGCTTTCTTACACGCGTGATTTCGATTATCTGGGAACTTCTTGAAGTACGCTGCAGCTGGGCATCAGGTAGCGAGTGGCCGTCCTCTTTCATCGGAGGTTTGTTTTGCAGGTGCTGTCTGCGGCTCGGCTGCTGCGTTTCGCGTGCCTTCAGCTCCGCTACACTGCTGGGATAGATGGGTTCTGCGGAGGCTGACTCAGCCCTAACGTGAGGCTGCAGGGTCCAGTGAAGGCCCGCAGTCAGCTGGGATGTGTGCTCTGCGTGACCAATTAGAGCGCTGTGCCCGTCAGTAACTTGGGCAGCCGGAGCTCCGTCTTTTCGAGTATTATACTCATCATAGAAGCAGACGTGATTCGGCAGTTTTGATTTCGAGGCGTCTGTGGTTCCCATCGGCCGTACCAGCAAGGCCTCGCTACCGATCGCCGCAGAAGATGCGACTAGACGCGGCAACACAATGTGCTTCGAGAAGATTCATCATATTTTCTCAAGACTTCATGTTCTACATGATGAAGATAGAAAAGAGTAGAAATTTTAATTTGGGTGTCGGAAATACAAGTTCGCGCCAGTTGTTCATTGCCGTTTTGTGTGCTTGCAGGTAGGAGGTTCGTTGTGTAACTCACTTGCTCGCCCCTTCATTAACCAATATCCGCCGAGTCGAGACGGCGAAAGCAGAGCAACAAAACTTGGTTTGCATTCTTCATTTCCACAGGTCCAATTAAGTTACATCTGTGTGGCGTGAGTTTCCCCCAAAGCACGGTGCTCAAGTTCTGGTCCTACACCATAGGTGTCACACATTGCCCCCCCCCCTTTTTCACCGAAGGTCGTCTTGCCTCATGGCATGTCGATTTTTACTGTAGGACTTCGCAAAATAAATAAACCACGTATCTGGGTCTACTGCGACACCACACAGAACCTTAGGCGAATGTAGTAATTCTAAACATGCAGACTTGATTGCAAACGTGCGGTACAAGTTGGTCGTGCGTCAGGTATGTCTGTGCGGGGGTGGCAGGGGGGAGGGGGAGAGGGAATGTACGTTGAACTTTTTTAAAAGCTAAATGAAAACTTTCATCCTAGACGTACTTGTAAAAAGTATCTCAACACTGTATGTGTATACACACTTGTAAAACCAATTTTGAAAATAACAGCTGAATAGTCCTATGCATAAGTTAAAATACACCCCACGTTCTATCTTCATTCACGTAGAAGCTATAGTCTTGTGAAACTGGACGTATCTGCATAAAAATTTGGATGTCGAAGCTACGCTCGTCTCATTCGTAAACTGTAGAATGTTGTGCTTAAAGATATGAGTACCGCTTTTCCGCTAAATGTTCACAGCATTGATCAATTAAGAGCTTAAAATGTTCCACAATCATCTTTCTGGCGCCATTGCTATGAGTTTCATCACGCGCGGGGCTGGTAAAGCTAAGTTACTTAAAATGACGATTCAAAAATGTAAATGAAACACATACATCACCAGGGAGATAGCAGAGAACGGATGAGATCCTGCTTTCACATGATGGCGCCGCCAGAAATTCTAACGATAGCTTTCAAAAGAGTTATCAGTAATACCTGTCAACAAATACGAAGGTGTGCTGAAAAACTAAGCCTCGAAATTTTTTATGTGCCACTCTTAAAGGTCTCTAAATGTAACAAACTTCATTAAGATTCTTCAACGCTCTCCATCATGTCTACGTATTTACTCGTATTTCTCAACATAGTCACTTTGGCGGGATTCGTAATGATTTCTTAAACTGACTTCCCAAAAGCTTAAAAGAAACACATACAGTACTTTGAAATACACGGAGAACTGAGTAGTTCCTGCTCTCACATCTACATCTGAATTTATAGCGCCGGTTATCGGGAGAATCAACAGCAATACTTCCTAAGAAACAGTAGCAGTTAGCCAACGTACCAAACTAGCACAGATTTCTTCTTATCTGTGTAGACGATACAGCTTTAACAACCAGCCCTATTCCTACTGGAGAAAAATGAGGTCGTTCACAGCAACATCTTCATTTGAAACTGGTATCATTGTCGTCAGTGCGTTCACATGAGCAGCAATTAAGAGCCAGAATCGGCATGTCCAACTGTACATTGTTGAGTTGCTAAGAAACGTACTACGAAGGTAAAAGCGATAGTGATCCCATTTATGTGAACTTTTATTGAAATACGAGATTAAAAAACATTTTACTCAGGTACATTGGTTGCTTAACCAAGTTCGTATGAGTGGCGGAGAAATGTAGGGAATCGCGAGGCAACCCATGTCCCGCGATTTATGTGAGAAACCTATAGAAAGGTAATCCTTCAAGTTTAGCATTTCTAGATTTGGAGAAAGCTTTTGACACTGTCGATTGGAATAACTCGTAACTAATAACTGGAATAATTCAGTATTAACATGGATAAAATATAAGCTGGAATCTTTTCTTTATTTCATATTTATTTTTGTAATCTCAGTAATGGAAAGACAATACCATAGCGCAGTGGATACGATTGTCTTGTCAGTTACGACGATAAGAACGTAAGTCGAGCGGAGGAGATCTCCAACCCGGACGGGAATCGAACCTGGGCCCCTTCAGTTAGCAAGAGCAAAAAATTGTCTACAACTTGCACAGAAAGCAAACGACAGTATATGAGTCGAAGGACATGAAAGGGAAATAGCAGCTGATGTTATTCAGCCTATGCACTGAGAAAATAATAAAGGAACCCAAGGAGAAATTTGGAAAGCAATGAGAGTTCATGGAAAGAAATGAAAACTTGGAGGTTAGCCGATGACACTCTAATTCAATGAAAGATTTGGAAGATCTGTTGAAGGAATGTATAGTGTTTTGGTAAGAGAATGTAAGACGGATGTTAACGAAAATAAAACAAACGTAGACCATACTGAGGGAGTGGTATTGCGAAATGAGACACTAGAAGCACTATATAAGAAAATGCAACACCTACAGCTACCTTTGCGATGTTATTTATTACATGGTTACCAGATTCGGTGTTTCAGCACGCCATCTTCAGGACTTAACTGACGATGATGCGGTTGACTGCAGTCTTGTACACGATTCATCAGTGGCCAACCACTCATGGTTGGAGACAAAACATCGTTGTTACAGGTACTCTGCGAAAACCAGTTCATAGATGTTGGCCACTTATGAAGCGTGTATACGACTGGAGTTAACTAACTCAGCTTCAGTTAAGACATGAAGCTGGTATATTGCAACACCGAAACTGGTAGCCATATGATAAATAACATCTTAAGATGGCTGTAGGTGTTGCATTTCATTACATAAGTGAAAGGCCAAAGTGCCTCAGACGTCCAGAAAGATGGACGTACAAAGACTGGAAGCACTACATGAGTTTCGTTATTTGTTCAGAAAAATAACTGACGACTGACGAAGTAGAGGGGACATAAAATGCGACTGGCAGTATCAAGAAGTAACGTTTCTGAAAAAGAGAACTTAGTTAAGATACATAAAAAATTCAGTATTAGATATATTTGCGAAACTATTTGCCTGGAGTGAAGTCCTGCGTAAAACCAAGACGTGGCCAATAGACAGTACAGATAACAAGAGAATAGAAGACCCGCATGTATAGCCGTGCGCGTTAATCCGGCTAGCAAATTAGCGCTGGCGCCGGCCGGCCTGAACGTGGTTATTCCATATCCGATGAGGTGGATACCGGGCTGGTACCAAAGTTCCGCCACAGTTACACGCTACCCAAACATTTCCAAAACGTTCACACACTTTCAAATGAGTAACACTACTCGCAGACTGTTGGGTACACACATTCCGTCCTAGGGGGGTGGGGGGTGGGGGGGAGGAAGGAGGGGTGATACAAAGGGCATCCCTTGAATTAACCATACTAAGTACGATTTTAACAAGAAAAAGAAGATAACGAGAGGAATGTTATGCCACTGAATAAGTGTGAAACTTAAATTGATAGATCAGGTAACTAATGAGGATGTACAATATCGAATAGCCGGGAAAAGCAAATTTGAGCTACAATTGGATTCAAATAAGGGATCGTTTGACAGGTCACACACATCCTGATGCACTTGGGAATTGCTGTTTTGGTAATGGGCATGGATGTGTGTGATGTCCTTAGGTTAGTGAGGTTTAAGTAGTTCTAAGTCTAGCGGACTGATGACATCCGATGTTAAGTCCCATAGTGCTCAGAGCCATTTGAACCATTTTTTTGAACCGTGGGGGATAAAATTTTTAGAGGGGCACATGAGGTGACTACAGTTGGTAGGATAAAATATACGTAAGTTGTAATAGTTACGCAGAAATGACGAGACTTATGTAGGACAGACTATACTGGGGCGGTGTTTCAAATGAATCTTTGAAGACCAAAACAACAATGCACTTCCATGAAAGGACTTTAGGCGAATACTGGAATGATTGCTTCAGCAGCGTCACTGACGTTTTCTTTTCGCTCGCTTCTCCATCTGAGTTACATTCTGTGCCTATTTAAGCTTCTGCGTTGACGAGACGTTATGGTTGATTCACAATGGAGATTCTGGAACGTCTGATTCACGTCAACGATGGCGACAATGAATGTTATGAGTCTGTATTAGTGGGCCAGTGGCTCTCTTGGCCGCCTCAACGCCTTTTTCACTAACCCTACCTGTTTCATGTTGTTGCTATGGGAAATCTGTGTACTTCGTAACATCTATCACTTGCTATTCTGTGAGAGATTAAGGCTGGTAGCGAGGAGTTAATAATTCCTTTCCTAGAAATGGATTCCTCGGGACGCATTCAGTATCTGAAAGAAATAGACTTTACAATAACACTCTTACACAAGATCATAAATATAAAGATTTGAAAGTTCTTTCTTACTGTTCTTCTCTGAACATAGTCCGTGTCTTTCGTAGCGTTCAACAGGTTGTATGGTATCC
Source organism: Schistocerca americana (assembly GCF_021461395.2). NCBI lineage: Eukaryota > Metazoa > Arthropoda > Insecta > Orthoptera > Acrididae > Schistocerca > Schistocerca americana. The sequence goes on along the minus strand of NC_060119.1, from coordinate 216,725,608 downwards.
TTGTATCCCTGTAGTCATGATTTGGTGAACTTATTAACCTTGTGTCAGGATACCCTCCCTGTGTATACAGTCGTCAGTTAACCTCAGGTGGGGAAGTCATATGAAGCATTTAACCTTTGTTCTATGTGTTATCATTATTAACTGTTTGTGTATCGTACTTTGTTTGGGGACCAGTACAGAATTTTCCAAAACGTGTGTGGAAAACAGCCTAAAAGCCACAACGAGGCTGGTAAGCGTACCTGCCCAACAGCCGTTAATGCGCCATACTGATTCCATCCAGGAACGGCCCATCTCCCTGTCTCTCAAACTGGCTCACTACGCGCTAAGGTATATGAGCAAGTCCCTACATCGAAAATATTACAGGTCCAGAATAGCATGACATCTGTTGGATTGAATAACAAATCTGCCTGATAGAAGAACAGTGCCTTGGAAACGTTATTAATCAGTGTTAATGTTTAGTGACTCGTTACGAAATGCTTACTTATTACAACTGAAACATAAAATCATAGCAAGTCTGTATTAACATGTTTATAGCGCAACTTCATTTTGTGTGACAACTACAATGTTTGTTTCGTTTTTTTTAAGTAAAACATTTAAAAAAATAGAAAATATCTTCGTTATACATATTAATATGCAGTTTTAATTTACTTGCTGCAAATAATGTTAGGTACTCGTTTACACTCCTATCAAAATAAGTACATAAAATGATATTGTTCTTCTTACCAGACCAGTAAATGAAAAGTGCTAGCAATCCCGCCTTACCTGAAAGAAAGAAAGAAACTATGTATTAGATTTCATCCCTCAGGGCCTCAACTCATTTTCACATTTTAGAAGTGCTCTACCGCTAAAATTAAATAAACATTTATCTGACTCACAAATAGAGCTTTGGTAAATGAAATATTACACTTAGCACATAGATTCCACAGTAAATATATTATTCAAAATCACAGTGATTATGAAATACATTTTCTAAGATTTAGGAACAAAGTTTTTGTACGAAAATCGGTCCCGTACTTACTGGAATGGCCCAAAATGCTTATTAACTTTTTAAATGCTTGATGTTGGTTAAGATGTTCTGTTAGCAGTTACTGTGGGAGGTAAACTGTGTTTTAGTATATTGCCTTATCCTTGGAACAATGACAAAAGAAAATAAGGTTTTCAGGCATTGTATCGAAAGAGGAAAGAGAACGAAAGGTAAAAGGAGAGGCGAAGGAAGTACAGAATGGTTAAAATAAAACTGGTTCGTAAAACATAATTCTGACAGGAGAAGGGATTTTTCAGAATAACCACACGCAGTTGTGTCTCTGCTGATTTATATGTACCTGTTTTCTGACTGAGAAACGTATTTACAGAACACTGAAAGCTCTTTTCACAAGAGTGTAGTTTTGCACTCTTTCATTTCATGGACTGAATGGAAGTTAATGTTGCGATTATTTAAAATGGTCGGTCGCTGTGGCCGAGCGGTTCTAGGTGCATCAGTCTGGAACCGCGCTGCTGCTACGGTCGCAGGTTCGAATCCTGCCTCGGGCATGGATGTGTGTGATGTCATTAGGTTAGTTAGGTGCAAGTAGTTCTAAGTCTAGGGGACTGATGACCTCAGATGTTAAGTCCCATAGTGCTTAGAGCCATTTGAAGGTTATTTAAAATGTTTACCCGACGATTTTCCTGTATTTTCATGTGTATAGCATACTTTGCCAAAGGAGCATGACATTCGCCAACAACTATGGAAATTCAAGCACTGCAACCTCTTTGACGGTGAAACAAAATGCTGACTTTTTTTTTTGCCCGCATCTCGTGGTCGTGCGGTAGCGTTCTCACTTCCCACGCACGGATTCCCGGGTTCGATTCCCGGCGGGGTCAGGGATTTTCTCTGCCTCGTGATGGCTGGGTGTTGTGTGCTGTCCTTAGGTTAGTTAGGTTTAAGTAGTTCTAAGTTCTAGGGGACTTATGACCACAGCAGTTGAGTCCCATAGTGCTCAGAGCCATTTGAACCATTTTTGCTGACTTTTTACAAATAGGTCAGTCTCTAGTAATCTGTCATTCACACTTGTCCTACTGTACAGTGCGACAGGACGTGGCGTTTAACGTGAGACAACAGCAGTTTCAACCAAGGTACGTGATGCAGAACGTGACATTGAAATTTCACTGCGGTAGGGCTGGGTACATGTCCCATACTACGTTTTCCGTTGGTTTCCTCAATCACTTCACTTCATGCTACTGGCTCACGGATCCATCAACAAAGTTACGACTAACTCTTTTCGCTAATCACATTCGTCTGAGCTTTCTCTCACACTGTAAAGATCTCGATGCGGATGGGGAGTAAAACTCAGTCTTTCGTTCGGTTCTTCTGTTTCTGGATTCGTAAGATTTAGGTTATCCTGCATTTAGGTTTTCAGTCATTTTCGTAAAATGAGGCGTATGCCGAGACGTCTTGTTTGAATATGCATGGTCGATTTCCTTCACTTTCCCTCTTCAATCAGAGCTTGCGCACCTTCTAATAATTCATCGTCGACACGATATTAAACACTAATATTCATTGTAGACAATTCTGTCCTTTCTAAGAAGCAAAGAAAAACAATGACAAATCGAGGAAGGAAATTAACGTCCAGGCAGTAGAAATACAAATTTTAAGGTTTGTAGATGACATTGTAATTGTGTCATAAATGGCAAAGGACTTGGAAGATCAGTTGAACAGAATGGGTAGTGACTTGAAAAGAATTTGTAAGATGCATATTGACAAAATTAAGCAGACTAGTTTTGCTATTTTAGGATCAAAGTTACTGACAATGGCCGAAATAGAGTTAATATAAATTGCAGGCTGGTAATAGGTTGAAAAGCTATTCTGAAAAAGAGGAATGTATTTGTGGGAGGGGGAGGGGGGTGGACCTTGTACAGGGGGTCAAGGCTTGATTAGGCATGTTCCAATAGATTTTGGTTGCAATAGTTTCGCAGAGATGATGATGCTCGTTTTGGACAGACTGCAGAGCTGAATTCAAAGAACCGAACAATAGCAACAACAAAGAAACAAGTATATCGAAATGCAAGAAATGGCAGGAAAAAATTGTGCAAACAAACTAACTGATTTGCCGTAATTAAATACTAGTGTTCTGATATTAGGAATATGGTTTGATTGTAGTTATAGATGGCTGCGTGCGACGTTTATTAGTATTTGTGGTGCTGAGGGCGTTAAGGGGGTAGGACGTCAAACGGGACGATTTGGAGCAGGAGAGGTACCAGAGGACATTTTAATTTCCACTGTCTATACTTTTACGAATAAATTCGTAAAACTCTGTCAGAATGGCCACAAAGGATTCAGGATTTACACTCATAGCAGTGGAAGTTCAAAAATATAAGAAAATACAGACATACATTCAAATTTTTTTTACATTGAAAAGTTGACATTTTTTCACTTACCATTGGCTGCATTTGTTGCTATAGGTACACTTTTCTTCGTAAGTAAGGGAGATTCTTCGATGAATTTTGCACAGCATACAAATCATACTTACAGGTGTATGAAACTCTAGAATTTTCCAAATCTATTGAAAACTGTGGTAATAATTGAGATAATTAACTATAAAATTTGAGTTTTTACTAAACACGAAGTTTCAAATGTAACAGCTCATTCATTTTTCCATAAATTAAATAATTTGTAGAATTTCGTACACCTGTAAGAATGGTTTGCATGGTGTGCAAATTTCATTGAAGAATCTCTCTTACTTATGAAGAAACGTGTACCTGTAGAAACAAACGCAGCCAATAGTAAGTGAAAAAAATGATGTAAGTTAACATGTAAAAAAATTATTTTTTAATGTTTTTGAACTTCCACTGCTATGAGTGTGAATCCTGAATCCTTCCTGGTCATGCTGACAACGTTTTATGAATTTATTCGTAAAAGTATAGTGGGAATTAAAATGTCCTGTGGTGTCTCTCCTGCTCCAAGACGGCCCGTTTGACGTCCTAATCCCCTTAAGAGAGGATGCTAAATAGAGGTAAGCCGATAGTAAAGTCCGTAACGCACTAGTGGATCGCTATCAACAGTGCCTTATCCTCACAGCACGAGGTGAACTCATAATCGCTATACGTCCTCCACTTCATGTTAAAGCTGGAGCAGTTATGACAGGCGAGCTAAGGCCTATTTGTATTTCTGTGTTGACAGACAAAGGAAAGCAGTATCAGTCGGCAGCGTGGGGAGGGCGGCAGCGTTGGCTACTAAAGCGGTTGTAGGTCATCGCTGCAGCGGCAGCAGAAGCCAGCTCGGGACGATCGACACGCACGAAGACCCACAGTGGCCGCTTGCCTCCACCGACGGGCCACGGCGAAGAGACAAACCCAACTCACGATCAAAACATCAAGGCGCCACATCTCGCTCAGCACTAATCGAAAGACCGTCACTACAAGCACAAACAGCTGTCTTTATCGTCCAGGTTTTACTACATTGCCTCGTCGATCCGAACGGTAGATTCAGTTTAGTTACTGTGAAAGGGTACAGTACCGCCCGACAATGAAAATAGGTACAACATTCTTCGTTAGTTTTGTCAGAACAACATATTTTTTGTAATAATAACACAATTTCACTTAATACACCGAAGCCGGATACCAGTGTAGGAAAGAAGGACAATTTATTTATTTAACTGATCACATGTGCACTCCCATAAAATAAATCCCTATATCCACTTTGATCTGCGAAATGAATCACTGTATGGTCGTCTGCTAACCGCGGATAGTGAATGTTCAATATATGATCATCTTTGAGACGGTCCTTTGGCCACCTTTGGTGGAACCAAAGAGATGAAATTTACCTGAGCTTTGAGCGCCTGAAATGTGGCTGACCAATACGGTAGCATGGTGCTGCCCCACCTTGGCGAAGGTGCGAGATGATCTGAAGAACGGCCTTGTTTCAGCACTCTGGCGCTGGATCTTGTGTTGGTAAGACCTGTCTTAGGTGTGCTCCGTAAAGACAAAAGAGTGGAGAGAATGGTATGGATGTGAAATACTTAAGAGTAGCTTGGAATAATAATTTCTTCATTTCAGGAACTTTTGGGGGGAGAATTAAATGACAGGCAGGTAATATTAAGGGGATCGTAGTAATCTTCGGAAGAGACCAACGGTCGCTATGAAACCACATGTAGCAATAAGTTGAAATACTTCCGAGTGCTGAAGTTAAGCTGAATTACTGGCGTGTGTACTTTAAGTTGGAAATATTTAAGAAATGGCGTGTGCAGGACTTTAAATTAGAGACGAGTACTTCCACGTGGTGAGTACTGTGTGAGTCTCAATCTGTGTATGAGACAAAGGGTAAAGAGAAGTACTCGTCCAAGGTATCAGTTGAGGACTCGCGTGTGTGAAGAATATGATCTTTAATAACACTTTGCATGTTATGTTTCCGTGTGACGCTAGATTCAAACCATAATCGCACATTTGCGATTAAATCGCACATAATTAAATCGCAGAGAGAAGCAAGGTGAGTCAGCCGTCTATCCAGCAACGGCATTTGGCTTACATTGCACAGGAAGACGCGCATATATCCTTCAGAGTCCGTAGTAGGAAAGGAAAGTTACGTAGTGGGGCAGTGTCGTGTGAAACTGGGATGAATACTAATTGAAGTGGGAAAGCTGAAAGTGAAGTGATTCTAACGTTGTGACTATTCTTTGTGCCGTATTCTACGTTGCCAGTGTGATGTATTTCATTTAATTTAAGTATGTGTGGTTTGCATGGGAGGGTAGCAAGATAGGTTCAGAAGTAGTGGGTTATGCATGTTCCTTTCTGTACCGCTCGGTCTGGAGTAAATTTTCGTGATGATGGTTGTGAGAGTCGAGTGTGAGATATAGCAAAAGAACCACCATCCTATCCAGAAAGTGCACTGTAGCGTTAGATAATTACGAGACCATAAGATAGAGAATCACCAATGTAAAGCCATGCCCACTGGGCGGAGTTTCTCATGTGTAATTGTTGTATAAAATGGTAATGGTAATGGTGTGTTTAGGTTGTCTTTGAATCATAATAGAATTTATCGGAATAAAAAAGATAGTGAAAAGAAAAAGATTGGTGGCCTTGTTATTCGAATAGTGTGTAGTCATGGTAACCAGGATTTATAATGTGTGCGCCATTCATATTCAGTGCGATGGTCACGTGTTGATCAAAGCCGTTGGGTAAGAAAGAAACTGTGGTATTGCCGGAGCGTAGTGAACAATCAGAGTTGTGTAAATTCCCGATTGTCAGATGTGCGTTATCCGTTTCCGTTGCGTATAATTCAAACAGGAGAATAATTTGTAGCTTAATTGTGAGTACTACAGCTCATAATCAGTCATTGATATTACTCGATAGATAAGAATAAATCCACTCGCTTGGCAGACCACTCATCTTGCAGGCCTGACTGCTTGATGTCACAGTATGAGCAAGGCATGTGGGTGCCTCTCAACTGTATGTGCTGTCTACAAGGGGTTTGGGAGTAATTGAGGACGCGTTATGGGGGGTTCTCATCTTCCAGTCTCTCAGTATGCGCAATACAGTACACATACTCATTTTACTAAGGTCTGAAGCTTCTCTTCTCGTTCTTCCGTATCTACGATTTAAAAACTGGGTTATTTCGGAAATCAGCCTTATGCAAACACAACTAGTTTATTTTTATATTTCCCCAGACATGTTTCGACACCAATGTGTCATCTTCTGTGGGTGAACTTTTATTTTCTGTAAAGTACAGTATCACATTTGTAATAATTTAACTACTGTAGGGATAAGAAATACAATATTTGCAATTTGCTTCGTTTTGTTTGGACACTCACCTACAGATTAAATCGCTAATTGTGTTATTAAACATCGCTTTGAGTGCTCGTTTTCGTCGTTTTTTTCACAGCATGTCATCTGCAAACTAGCCATGAAGAAAATTATTGAGTATTTGTGGAGAGCTGTTTCGAGGTTAGAGGTTATGTATGTTTCTGTACTTACATTTTCCGTCCTGTTTTGTGTCCCTGGTTGGTGTCTCAGTCAGCTACTATTTAGTGCAGTGCTTTCACTCAGTTCTTCATACATTTCCGGTCACATTGGTGTCAAAACGTGACTGGGGAAATATAAAAATAAACTAGTAGTGTTTGCAAAAGGCTGATTTCCTAAATAACCCAGTTCTTACGGTACACATCTTTACTAACCCTGGTGTTCATTTCCTTATTATCACGGCACACTGTCCCTGTGCCTTCGATCACCTAGACAATCATCGACGTCACCATCATAATCACGAACTAAAGTAACACCGAGTGTACTCAAAAGGCCGGCCGAAGTGGCCGTGCGGTTAAAGGCGCTGCAGTCTGGAACCGCAAGACCGCTACGGTCGCAGGTTCGAATCCTGCCTCGGGCATGGATGTTTGTGATGTCCTTAGGTTAGTTAGGTTTAACTAGTTCTACGTTCTAGGGGACTAATGACCTCAGCAGTTGAGTCCCATAGTGCTCAGAGCCATTTGAACCATTTTTTTTGTACTCAAAAGAAACGCAATAGAACCTCCATTCTCAACGGTGTGTCAGATAAGATGGGCAGCACTGCAAGACAGTTAACTGATGACACTCTTGTGTTCAGGAAAATATCGTTGTTGGGCGACCACAAGGTAATGCAGAAAGACTTGGACAAAATTTCGATCTGAGTTAATCAATGGCAGTTCATTTTAAACGTGGACAGTCGTAGGAAAGCTCCAATAGTATCTGATTACAAAATAAGAAAAGAAAAGGTTCAAATGGCTCTAAACACTATGGGACTTAACATCTGAGGTCATCAGTCCCCTAGACTTAGAACTACTTAAACCTAACTAACTTAATGACATCACACACATTCATGCCCGAAGCAGGATTCGAACCTGCGATCGAAGCAGCAGCGCGATTTCGGACTGGAGCGCCTAAAACCGCTCGGCCAATCTGATTTAAACATAAATGGTGAACATCTCGAGGACAAACATTTGCGAATAATAAAAGAATCGATATGAAATGGGACGACCACGTAAAATCACTGTTAGAGAAAGCGAATAGAAGAATTAGATTTAATTGGAAGGGAAATGGGACAACACGGTGAATATGTAAACCAAATCGTATACAAGGTAATTTTAGAGTGGGCTACAGTGTTTTGAGTCCTTCTCAGTTTGGTAGGACAACAGGCATCGGAATACTCATATACGCGCTATTAGGATTGTCAAAGGTCGGTATAGTCCATACTAAGGTGTAAAAGAACTCGTATAAGGACTTAAATATTAAATTTTCGAAGGCGGGCGACGTAATCTTGTGATGCACTGTTGGGTAAGTTCTAAGAAGCTTTTTTCAAAGAATAAATTGTGGCCATGCTGACTAAGTTTGGGAACAGTGACTGCGGAATAACTATTTGCATTTTTCTGATATCAGTCATATTTATTTATTTATTGTTTAATTTAACTTATTGAAACGCACGCATATGTTACCTGAAGATAAAATGTCTTAGTCTAGGACTAAAAACGACTGTATGGTCTTGGCGTCTGCAGCTCTGTTAGTAGATTTTGTAACAAGAACTCCGCAAACAGCTCAGGTGCATATTTGAACAACAAGAAATACACAACGATTGGACTCCTAGGTATCAACGTAATACCAGAGCCATAAGCACCTAATTACGATAATAGATAAAACAAAAGTATTAACGAATATTAAAACATGGTACACAACATGCCGAAGAATGTAAAAGGTCCAGCTTTCTTAATTAAAAGCCGATCGTCCACAGGGCGGATAGTCAATGAATACAAAGTTCTGCATAACCAGTGATAGTGATTCATCCTCCTAATACTAGGGTCGTAAGTTCCTGATCATGAGAAAAGATAAAAACACAAGTGTACTTACAAACATTAAAACATACCAACCAACATGGAGAATTACAAAACCCAACCTTCATAGTTAAAACTGTAATGTCCGTAGGGTAGATATTCAATGTGTAAAATTAATAAACTGCTTATAGCTCTGGTATTACTTTGATGCATATTGCTTCAATCATTATCATTATGTATTTATTGTGTTTAGCTACGCAACTGATGATGCTAAAAGCCTTGAAACCGGTATTGCCTTAATAAAAATGGTTTAAATATAGCTCTTTACGGAGTTTTTGCTACAAAATAAAAATTGTTTTTGTGCGCTGTTCTGTTGTTGAGGTTGCTACTGGGGTATTTGGGGAAAGTGGGCGTGCAGTGGGTGGCCAGATATCGATGTTCAGTCTTGTCTTCTGCTGACGTGTTATGATTGATAACAAAGGCAGTGTGGGATGCACAAGAAGTTCAGCTGCACATCTTGCGGGATTGTCACTCCTGGTGTGAAAGATACTCAGGTGAAATGGCTTAGCCGCAGACTAGATAATTGTTTGCTGATGGATTTCCGTGAAGTTAGAGCTAATGCAGATGCTTACTGACACTCATTCTTTCCATGCGCCATTCGCGATTGGAACAGGGAAGGAGGGGGGGGGGGGGGGGAGGGAGGAATCCAAGAGGTACCCCTGAAGTACTCTTCGTCACACACCGTCAGGTTGCTTGTGGAGTTCATGTCACGGACTGCGCGGCCTCTCCCGCCGGAGGATCGAGTCCTCCCTCGAACATGGGTGTGTGTGTTGTTCTTAGCATAAGTTGGCTTACTTTAGTTTAAGTAGTGTGTAAGTCTAGGAACCGATGACCTATGCAGTTTGGTCCCTTAGGAACTCACACACATTTGAACATTTGCTTGTGGAGTACTGATGTAGACGAAGTTTGGGTAGTAGATGACAGGTGCTGCCGGAAGTAAGCTGCGAGAGGTTGTTCATGAATTGCGCTTGGATCCCTCAGCCGGTAGAATACTTGCCCGTGAAAGGCAAAGATACTAGTTTCGAGCCCTGATCTAGCAGGCAGCTTTAATCTGCCAGAAAGTTTTAAATGAGAGAAAAAATTCGTTCTGGAAATGAAATGCTGTTCACAATAATGAAATTAGCAAACAGACTGAGCATCTAAAACACAGTCTGCATATCGAGAGTTTCTTATTAAATGTAGTGAGAATCTCCCGAACTTCCGAAAATGCCCTTCATAGTTCATGACTTATCCTGCGAAGGTGTAAAATCGGAAAATTTTGCATGTTTACTTGCCGTCTCTTACTGTTACTAGTTCAATAACGAGTGAGGATGGGGGAAATGAGCTGCTGTAGCTTACTAAGTTGATAGATTTCAAAGCAAAATAGAGGCCAATGAGCCAAGAAGGCCTGTCATTATTATTTTATATAGTTTTTAGTAGTCCCATACTTAGGGAATGAGCATATGGGAGCAGATGCATGAATCCTGCATCGGGGTTCACGGCAAGGTCCTAGTTGCGGTGGTTTCTTCATTCCCTTCCCGTAAAGGGTCACGTGCTTCTGTGTGGCGTGTGGATGGTTGTGATGAGTGATTGTATAGCGTAGAATTGCGTTTTTGTTGTTATGGATGAAGGAATCATCCATAACATAGTACCGGCAAATAGCTACTCCTCTCGGAAAACACCAACGGGGGCCACCGAACTTAACGTCCTAATCCGACGGAAAGATAACCGTCAACAGATTCACGTGCCCTGAGTTCGTGAGACACAGCAGTGATGTTGCAATTTGATCTAGGATATTGGCGCAAAGTCTGATGACCAAGAATTTTACGCCACCACTTCTCCCCTTGGCGTCCAAATACATGCAGCAAAAATTTGTCACCACCAGGATACTAAGCGACCTACATCCGATCTAAGTGCCACGTCACAGGCGTGCTTTGACGAGTTAAGCTACAGAGGGGGTTGCTTTATTTAGTTACACCCGCTATTATAAAAGGTACGACCTACCAGGACACAAAGAAGGAGAAAGCATGTTAGGTGGAAACGGGTCGCCGGCCGGTGTGGCCGAGCGGTTCTAGGCGCTTCAGTCTAAGTTTTAGGGGACTGATGACCTCAGATGTTGAGTCCCATAGTGCTCAGAGCCATTTGAACCGTTTTTTTGGAAACGTGTCCGGAAGCACTTGTGCGCAGTCCTCAACATACTGAGTAGTTTAGAGTGAGCATCGACGTCCCCCACCGACGTGGTCGGCAGCTGATTTACAGGCTGGCACTCGGCCTGAGTAGTCGGTTTTGGTCAGAAACTCGCTCGCGTAAAGTAGAGCGGAGCCAGCCACAGTAGGGAGTGGAGTGGTATGCCTGTGGGACGTAGTGGGCAGCGGGAAACCCGTCGCCATGGCTGGCTGCAGTCATGCTACGCTGCCTCCCAAGGCTGCTCGTTAGGTGCTGAATGGGCGGATTATTTCTGTTGAGACGAGGAACTCCCAGGTGCTGCGCCGCTATGAGGCTCCCGCTGCTGTCATAACAACTCACATACGTTTCGAAAGTGACAATTCATGTACCCCAATGAGCACTCGGGGTGCTATTTCTGTTGTTCTTATACTCAGTAAGTAAACGACGCAAGAACAATTAAAAGAATCGTACGGGATACCGTCACAGTGACGTTGGTACTGAATAAATCCATTAAGTAGGCTAGGAGAGTATTTACGCTGCAAAGAGCAGGTAACCAGTTGTTAGCATCCTACTTTGGTTATTTCCAGTTTGATGGAGGTAAAGGAATTATGGGCAAAGTTTAACCAGACTGCAAATTGAGCTAGGGAAGTACACGCCGATTAAGTGGCTTACGGAAGATAAATCACCTCCGTTGTTTACCAACAAAATTCGGAAATGCTGAGAAAGAAGAGACTGTTGCACTGTCGGTTAAAAAAAAAAAAACTGGAATCGTCGACAGGCAAAAGTTAGTAGAAGTTCATGAACGTGTATGAAGATTGATGTGCGAAGCATACAGAAACTTCCATCGTCGTATTCTGGCGTAATATCTGCCCGACAATCCAAGAAAATTCTTGTCCTAAGTAAAACGAGTAGGAGACTCGAAGGCTCGTATCCAGTCACTCGTTCACCAGTCTGGAGAGGCAATAGAGGACAGAAAAGGAAAGGCTAAATTTTAAATTTAGCGTTTAAGAAATACACTACTGACCATTAAAATAGCTACACCAAGAAGAAATGCAGATGATAAACGAGTATTCATTGTACAAATTTACTAGAACTGACATGCGATTACATTTTCACGCAATTTGGGTGCACAGATCCTGAGAAATCAGTACCCAGAACAACCACCTCTGGCCGTAATAACGGCCTTGATACGCCTGGGCATTGAGACACACAGAGCTTGGATGGCGTGCACAGGTACAGCTGCCCATGCAGCTTCAACACGATTCCACAGTTTGTCAAGAGTAGTGACTGGCGTATTGTGACGAGCCGGTTGCTCGGCCACCAATGACCAGACGTTTTCAATTGGTGAGAGATCTGGAGAATGTGCTGCCCACGGCAGCAGTCGAACATTTTCTGTATCCAGAAAGGCCCGTACACGACCTGCAAAATGCAGTCGTGCATTATCCTGCTAAATTGTAGGGTTTCGCAGGGATCGAATGAAGGGTAGAGCCACGGGTCGTAACACATCTAAAATGTAGCGTCCACTGTTGAAAGTGCAGTCAATGCGAACAAGAGGTGACCGAGACGTGTAACCAATGGCACCCCATACCATAACTCCGGGTGATACCCCAGTATGGTGATGTCGAATATACGTTTACCGCGATGTCGCCAAACACGAATGCGACCATCATGATGCTGTAAACAGGACCTGGATTCATCTGAAAAAATGACGTTTTTCCTTTCGTGCACCCAGGTTCGTCGTTGAGTACACCATCGCAGGCGCTCCTGTCTGTGATGCAGCGTAAAGAGTAACCGCAGCCATGGTCTCCGGGCTGAAAGTCCATGCTGCTGCAAACGTCGTCGAACTGTTCGTGCAGACGGTTGTTGACTTGCAAACGTCCCCATCTGTTGACTCAGGGATCGAGACGTGGCTGCACGATCCGTTACAGCCATGCGGATAAGATGCCTGTCATCTCGACTGCTAGTGATACGAGGACGTTGGCATCCAGCACGGCGTTTCGTATTTCCTTCCTGAGCCTACCCATTCCATTTTCTGCTAACAGTCATTGGGTCTCGACCAACGGGATGTCCGGCACATGGCTCGCGTGCGGTTGAAGCGGTACTGAAGAGCATATTTCATGACAGGTGGATTGGCCGTCGAAGCACCACACCATGCCCCGCACGTTCACCGGATCTGACGTCTCCGGATTCCTTTCTGTGGGGAAAGTTGAAGGATATTTGCTACCGTGATGCACCGAAAACGACTGGCAACATGCGTCAACGCACTGTCAATGCATGTGCGAACATTACGGAAGGCGAACTACTCGCTGTTGAGAGGAATGTCGTTACACGTATTGTCAAATGCATTGAGGTGGACCACCGTGTATATCAACCTTCCTATGGCGGAAGAGGCTCATCTCACCTGGCGCGAATCCATATTTACCTTCTCCGCTTGTCTTCAAAAGTCTAAGTTTTCATTTACTTCGTGTGGCCTGTTTCTGTTCACCCAGTAGATGGAAGCACTACCCTCTTCGTACTGCACCAGATATTCGGACCGCATTATTTCGGCCGCTAAGTACGTGGCTGAAAGGACGCTCAAAGTGGCCCCCAGTGGAGAAAGGCAGCCGCACAATGCACGGGGCAGAATATTCCGACGACAGCAATGGAGCGTTGCGGCAGCGCCACCACGCAGACCCGGCGCGCGTATCGCCAAATAATCGTGAACAGCGTAGAACAAAGGGTATCGCGTTTAGGGGGCGCAAGCACACGCACGTGTAACAACAGAGCGGCGCGCCGTGCGCCGCGGTATCGCGGCGGTCAATCTAAAAGCCATTACCTGGTTTTTTATCGTTAAGTAAATTACGGGCGGGTCACAGCTGCAGTCCCGCCGCCGGCGCACGCCACTGCATAAATGTCACCGCCGCACGACACGGCGCCGCCAGCGCCACTGTGACGGCGAAAGCCCGTGAGCTACAACTGGCGCCAGTTTCCCTCTGTCTCTGTCTCTCCGTCTCTCTCTCTCTCTCTCTCTCTCTCTCTCTCTCTCTCTCTCTCTCTCTCTCGTGATTTCGGGCGCTCCATAAACGCTGATTACCGCCGCTGTTCCTCTCCTTCCTTTTAACGAGGAGTCCCATTTCGGTAATCGAAATGTGTGCCCGCCAGTATCAAGTACGTACTGCGAACGCACGCGCCGTGTACAACGAGTCGCCAGTCCCCGACGGATCGTCAGTGAGTGCCATGCGGAAATGCGACGCCACGACTGAACAGCGCAGCTCGCTGTAGTAGCCGTTTCGACTAGATATCGGTTCAGTAGGTCGACAAATCTCAAAATCCGCCTGTGATAACAATGTTTACACGTATTTCAGCTAGAAAGTGCGATAATGCCTTTCTCTTTCTCCCGTCCCTTCTCTCTCGCACGTACTATCATTTCCTATACTTTTTTTTTTCTACCTTTCCACCTTCCAGTTTTCTCTTCCCCTCTCATTAAATTTCGCTCTGCACTCTATTTTGCAGAATCAGACTCGTAATTCAGCACTGGTCGACGCATATTTTCAAAATGTAGGGAAGCACTTCGCAAGTTAAAGCAATTCATGCGACCACGAATCGTATATGTTTAGTGCTGATGATAGGCATTAAACACTGTGATCGTTGTTTTTGTTGTTGTTGTTGGATACAGGTCGTTCAGTGTGAGCGTGATTAGCCGCATAAAAATTCGGTATTGATGTGTAAGTCTAAGCACTGAAAAAAGTTGTCCTTTGAATGGGCTGAAACGTAAGTAATAATCAGAATACAAGATAAGTGGAGAAATAAATTTGAAGAAACTAAGATCAAAACCGGAAAACAAATTGTTTGAAAAAGTATAATCTCATAATTTATTGTTTGGCATTTACAAATGATTTAGGAATACGGGCAGACAGTGTGTAAGTAGATAGAAATAACTAAACAGCAGCAAAAGCATGAACAAACCTCCTTAGAAATAGTCAGACATAACGACAAACAACAAGACCGCACTCTCAATATCTTCTATGAGGAACAACCGCAGCCACTGAAATATCAAAGGCACAGATAAACGTAAGTATCAGGGAAAACGTATCCAAGGAAGGACAAAAAAGTCTTCAGAGCAAGATCAAGAAAAATGGACTTCATAATTCAAGGTATTTATAATAAAAAACCATTGTCTAGGAAAGCAAAAATTCATCATTACAAGAGTAATTTGGGGAGGCTGCTTTAACGCATCAGAAACTCTAATTTTAGGATCATTAAAAGAAAATGAAGAAATCAGGAAGATATTAGGGAATATAAACATTTAGCAATAAACTGAGAAGATATATGGAAGCAGTAATTCGTGTAGAAGAAAATTACAGTCGAAATTTGGAGAAGTAATATGATCTATCCAATGAAAGAGTCGTACCACAATGAAGGGAAATTGGACAGCATTTTGAAAAAATTAAAATGTGAATTAGACTATCTTCGGAAATTACATGAACACAACTGCGAGAATATTATTAAGTGGGATGATTCACAAGAAGAAACAGTTCCAAAAAGACAGAGACGGAACGCACAGAGCAAAAGAGGAAAGAAAACAAAATAAACAAAGGAAGCTGTATTGGAGCAAACGCATACTAATTTAGTGGCTTAAGCGTGTTCCTTAGCTGACCTGTAATGGAAGAAGAAGTTGATGACGAAGAAGAAAACAGGACTGTGGCCGGTTGGTCAGTAACAAGAAGAAATTAGCTGAGTGGCCAAATATCGTTTAAAGCATTATTCACGATGAATAACTCCACTCCGGTTGTCCTTGACAAATCCTTTATTTGAGGAAAATCGTACACACGACCAGGTTTTCGGGAACTAAACCCCATGTTCAGGCGCTACAGAGAACAATAAGAGGAATTCTTCATAAAATTAATTAATACCAAAAGGATTCACACAAATGTGAACATCAGGTTACACCTTGATTGCGCACGAGAAGTGCCAGCAACGTAAAAAAAATCCAGTTAATGTATCAAGTAGCATGCGAGATCTCGTGCGTGTGAGGAATTAGAACGTCCTCTGAGTAAATCAGCACAACGCTGGGTAAACGGACACTAACCGATAAAACACGAATGTAAGAGCAAATAAGAAGGCATTGCCAGCCTCATGTAACCTACGAACCAACTGCGAACGACTAGACAGGTGGCGTGGGCTTAAGAAATTAAAATGAAGGCATAAAAGCTGTAGAATGCCAATTCGTGAACCATAAAAGTAGCTTACCGTGTAAGTGTCCAGCCGCGTGAACACCAATGAGACTCATGTGTACACATATACGTTAGGGAATGGACGCCACCGCAATTAACAGCGAAGAAATCGTAGCTAGCATCCCGAAGTTTCCTCCTAAACGTCACCCGCTACTAACAGGGCTAATATCACCTACTTATACACGGCAGTAACTAACACAGGCCTAGTACAGAGCAAAAAATAAAAGCAAGACTTGCAATGTATAATGCAACTGTCAAGAAATAAAAGTAATAAAAAGATATAATAAATATTCAAGTAATAAAATTAATAACGCAATAGTACAAAATATAAATTTAATACAACCATAGTACACTGACGAGCCAAAACATTATGATCACCTGCTTAATAAATAGTTGGTCCATCTTCATGACGCAATACGTCACCGATTCTGCTTATAATGGATTTGACAGTTTGTTGGTAGGTTTCTGGAGGTATGTCACCAGATGTCCAAGCACAAATCATGTAATTTCCTTAAACAGTGGGCCGCTGATTTGTGAACTCGGTTGATGGTGGCTGATAACGACCCAAATGGGTTCCATTGGATTCACATCAAGCGAATTTCGTGCCCAAGACACCAAAGTGAGTGCACTGTCATGCTCTTCAAACCACTGTAACACGGTTCTGGCTTTGAGGCACGGACTGTTATCCTGTTGGAAGATGACATCGCCATCGGGGAAGACAACAAACATGGTGGGATGCAGATGGTCCATAGCCGTCACTGTGTGGTGATAGCGTCTGATAGCGACCCAAATGGGTTCCATTGGATTCACATCAAGCGATTTTCGAGCCCAGGACAAAAAGGACAGTACACTATCATGCTTTTCAAACCACTGTAGCACGGTTCTGGCTTTGAGACACGGACAAAAAGGACAGTACACTATCATGCTTTTCAAACCACTGTAGCACGGTTCTGGCTTTGAGACACGGAAGATGACATCGCCATTGGGGAAGACAATAAACATGAAGGGATGCGGATGGTCCATAGCCGTCGCTGTGTCTTCAGTTACTGCCACAGGTCCCATGCGGGCGCAGCAGAATGTCTCCCTTAGCATAATACTGCTCCCACCAGCCTGCGTCCCTGATGTGGTGCACATTTCAAACCGCCGTTCACGTGGATGACGGTGTTTGCGCAAATGGTCATCGACCTGGTGTAGCAAAAACTTGATTCATCCGACGAGGCGACACGTTTCCATTGATCGACGGTCGAATGCCGAAGGTCATGTGCCCACTGCAACTGTAACTGATGGTGTCGATGGCCAACATGTGAACACGTTGGTGTCCTCCGCTGCGGAGTCCCATGTTCAACAATATACGAGGAACGGTGTGCTCCGAAACACTTGTGCGTGCATGAACGTTGTTGTCTTTCGGTAGAAATGCGACAGGTCGGCAACTATTATGCTTTACAGAGCAGCCAAGCCCCAAATCCCACGTTATGTGAAGAGTCGTTGACGTCCAACCTCTTTTCGCCCAGTAGTATTTTCACCACGTTCTACCACGTTCCATAGATGCTCACTGCAGTAGCATGTGAACATTCGACCAGCTACACCGCAATGAAATATAATCTGCGTGAGAAGCACAGTATACGCGCTTCATGCCGTAGCGCTGTATTTTTACCACTGTAATAGAATTACTACTGTCAACACCAAAAAAGGATATCGTCTTCATAGTTGGAGATTGGAATGCAAAAGTGGGAAATGAAGCCGTAGAAGGTATAACAGGGAAATATGGTCTTGGTGCAACAAATGAAGCTGGACAGAGACTCCTAGAATTCTGCCAAGAAAATTCATTGATAATTACTAATACACTGTTTCAACTACCAAAACGACGCCTATATACCTGGACTTCGCCAGATGGCCAACACCGGAACCAAATTGATTACATACTTTGTAATCAGAGGTGGAAGAGCGCGGTTCAGTCAGCTACAACAAGACCTGGGGCTGACTGCGGATCAGATCATGAGCTCCTGATTGCAAAATTTCGGCTGAAACTTCAGAATGTAGCAAAAAGTATCCCAACTTGCAGATACGACCTTAACTCTATACCCTCCGACTATGCTGTAGAGGAACAAAACAGATTTAATGTATTACAGCTGGAGGACAAAAGCTCGCAAGAGATGTGGACAGAAGTAGTTAATACTGTCAAGGAGGCCGCAGAGAAACACATTCCCAAGAAAAGGAACAGTAAGAAGGCTAGATGGCTATCAGTTGAGGCACTGCAAGTTGCAGAAGAACGAAGGAAAGCAAAAATCAAGGGAGATAGATCAGCTATGTTTGAATTAAATAAAGATTTTCAGAAATTAGCTAGAAGAGATAAAAATATATTCTTTAATGAACAGTGCAAGGAAGTTGAAGATAGTAACGTAATGGGGAAGACAAGAGATCTTTATAAGAAAATTAGAGAAATTAAAGGAAAATTCCAGGCAAAAATTGGAATGATAAAAGATAGAAACGGGAAAGATCTGAGTGAAGCAGAGGATGTTAAGGAAAGATGGGCAGAATATGTAGGAGACCTATTCAAGAAAGAACTGCATCATGACAGGGCTCCTACTGCTGATGTTAATGTTAATGTAGAACTAGAGCCAGATATTTTGGAGAGCGAATTCCAGTGGACCCTTGAAAATATGGCTGATAACAAAACTAGTGGACATGATGAAATACCAGCAGAATTGTTTAAAGTCACTGGAGAGGATGCAGTGAAAGTGCTGCACTCAATATGTCAAAAAATATGGATCACGCAGCAGTGGCCAGAAGACTGGAAAAGATCAGTATTCATCCCCACTCCAAAGAAGAAAAGTTCTAAAGAATGCTCAGATTACCGAACAATCGCACTTATTTCACATGCTAGCAAAGTTATGTTGAAAATCTTACAAAATAGACTTCGCCAATATCTAGATCGAGAGCTGCCAGAAGAACAAACTGGATTTAGGAAAGGAAGAGGAACTAGAGACCAAATTGCTAACATTCGGTGCATTATGGAAAAAGTGAGAGAATTCCAGAAAGATGTGTACCACTGCTTTATTGACTACGCGAAAGCCTTTGACTGCGTCGATCACAACAAATTGTGGAACGTACTGAAAAACATGGGTGTACCAGATCACCTCATTCATCTGATACGGAGTTTATACCCTGACCAAGAAGCCACGGTGAGAACTGTGTATGGAACAACGAAATGGATAAAGATTCAGAAAGGGGTCCGGCAAGGCTGCATACTGTCACCGTACTTATTCAATCTGTATGCAGAACATGTCATGAGGAATGCGAGGCTAGATGAAGGAAAAACAGGAATTAAAATAGCTGGAATAAATGTAAACAACCTCAGGTACGCAGATGATACGATCCTGTTGGCAGAAAGTGAAGAAGAATTGAGGACACTCTTACTGAAGGTGAAAGACGAAAGTGAAAAGGCTGGTCTTATGCTGAATGTGAAGAAAACGAATATTATGGCAACTACACCTAACAATTCGTGGGATATAGCAGGAGAAACCATGGAGGTAGTGACCACATTCAGTTATCTCGGTTCCCAGATCTCTGCTGACGGTGACTGCAGCCATGAAATCCGGAGACGCCTGTTGCTCGGTAGACAGGCGATGTCAAACCTTGACAAGGTTATAAGGTCCAGAGATACAACACTAGCAACAAAGATCCGTATTATGAGGGCTATGGTCTTTCCAGTTGTAATGTATGGATGTGAGACCTGGACCATTAGAAAGGCTGAAGGGCGAAGAATTGACTCCTTCGAATTGTGGTGTTGAAGGAAACTTCTTAGAGTTCCATGGACTGCAAAGAGAACCAACAGATCAATATTGGAGCAAATTAAACCAGATTTCTCCCTGGAAGGTCTAATCTTAAAACAAAAGCTGACCTACTTTGGACACACAATGCGAAGGCATGCCTCGCTGGAAAAAACATTAATTCTGGGGAAGATTGAAGGAACTAGAAGAAGAGGACGTCAGAGGATGAGATGGATCGATGGCATCACAGAAGCAATGTGTTCCAACCTGGAAGGTCTACGGGAGAAAGTGCAAGACAGGAAAAAGTGGCGTGATTTGGTTCATGGGGTCACGAAGAGTCGGAACCGACTAAACGAATAGAGAGAGAGAGAGAGAGAGAGAACAGTCTGTGAACAGCTAGCGCTGTCGCACCTGAGCCTGCGCATAACCCTCAGGCTGTGACGTCACTAGAGGCAGTCGCGAGGCCTACAAGAAAGGCAGGCCACGGCGCGTAGCGACGAAGGTAGGCCTGCGCTGGCTCGCTCAACTCAGCAGACAAACCACGTCTCTACACCCGTTAACTCGTATCTAGGTGTGTACGTACAAACGAGAACTCCATCTTCTACTGGAATCTGCTATTCTGGAGTCTTACTGTTATTAGACCTACAATGATCGGAAGCCCATAAAATTTAAAACGGCTGTACTTTCTTTCTTTCGCTTACGCCATAGTCCCACAGCGATCGCAGGGTCGGAGTGGTTACAGCGGATTTCGCAAGGTTAGTTTTGGGGTGGCCTGATGTCCTTTCTGCCGCCACCCCGTACGCCCATGGATGGAATCAGTGTACCCCAACTGCCTGCATCTAGCGTAAATCGTGAAATAGTGCGAACGTTGTCAAATGTCTGCGATGCGTGTAACTGAGGCGGAACGTGGGGACCAGCTCTTTATTCACCTAGCGGGATGCGGAAAACCGCCTAAAAACCACATCCAGGCTTGCCAGCACACCGGCCCTTGTCGTTAAGCCGCCGGGCGGATTCGATCCGGGGCCGCCGCGCCTACCCGAGTCCAGGAAGCAGCGCGTTAGTGCTCTCGGCTACCCTGGCGGGTTTTATAGCGGCTATACTGGGTTACAATGAAATTGAAAGTATGCCAAAATGATTATTAGTTGCATAAGGCACCACTTATTGTATGAAATGAGGACTGTTAAGCAGGAGAGACTAAATGCTATAAACAGTCGTTATACCATTTATATCGAGTACTGAACTTAAATTAAATTTTTTTGTAACACTGTTAGTCAGTAAGACTTCATAATAGCATATTGCAGTAGATGCAATTCTCCTTCGTCCGTACAGGCCCAGATGCGAATTAACAGATTTGGAAACATATTTTGTCTGCAGAGCTGAGCGAGCGAGTTCAGGCTGGCTCTGAGCACTATGGGACTCAACATCTTAGGTCATAAGTTCCCTAGAACTTAGAACTACTTAAACCTAACTAACCTAAGGACATCACACACACCCATGCCCGAGGCAGGATTCGAACCTGCGACCGTAGCAGTCCCGCGGTTCCGGACTGCAGCGCCAGAACCGCACGGCCACCGGGGCCGGCGCGGGTTCAGGCCTACCATCGTGACGTACGTGTCGCGGCCTGTCGTTCTCGCGGGCCTCGAAACAGTCGCTCGTGTCCGTCCCCGTAGACGTCGGCTTTAATGTGTACGTCAGGAAAGAGAGGTGCATGGGTTCTCTGGAGAGTCAGCTCCGCGGGAGAAGGGTACCAGCAGTATTATATCAGTGCAAGCACGGCCGCCCCCGCCGCCCCCGCCGCAACTGGCTCTCGGGTTGCCACTTCCGGACCGCCACGACCGCCACGGCCGCCCGCACGCCGGCCGGAAGCTGCGGTCGCGCTTCTTCTGTTTCCGCGCGCTTTGTTCCCGCGAAATCCACACCGGCGCGGCGGGCGCGGTTGCCGCCTGCCCCGTCACGCTACGCTGTGTCCGGCGTGACACCGGCGTCGGCTCACACTCGCCACTGCGGTACTGCCACAACACAGCGTGCAGGCGGCCGTGGCTTCTGTGCGTTTCACTTTCGCTGTACACCGTACATGATGAACACGAACATGTGGCGTTATCTACACTACTGACCATTAAAATTGCTACACCACGAAGATGACGTGCTACAGACGCGAAATTTAACCGACAGGAAGAATGTGGTGTGATATGCAAATGATTAGCTTTTCAGGGCATTCACACAAGGTTGGCGCCGGTGGCGACACCTACAACATGCTAACATGAGAAAAGTTTCCAGCCGATTTCTCATACACAACCAGCAGTTGACCGGCGTTGCCTGGTGAAACGTTGTTGTGATACCTCGTGTAAGGAGGAGAAATGCGTATCACCAAGTTTCCCACTTTGATAAACATCGGATTGTAGCCTATCGCCACTGCGGTTCATCGTATCGCGACATTGCTGTTCGCGTTGGTCGAGATCCAATGACTGTTAGCAGAATATGGAATCGGTGGGTTCAGGAGGGTGCCTCGTATCACTAGCAGTCGAGATGACAGGCATCTTATCCGCATGGCTGTAACGGATCGTGCAGTCACATCTCGATCCCCGAGTCAACAGATGGGGACATTTGCAAGACAACAACCATCTGCACGAACAGTTCGACGACGTTAGCAGCAGCATGGACTATCAGCTCGGAGACCGTGGCTGCGGTTACCCTTGACAATGCATCACAGACAGGAGCGCCTGCGATGGTGTACTCAACGACGAACCTGGGTGCACGAATGGCAAAAAGTCATTTTTTCGGATGAATCCAGGTTCTGTTTACAGCATCATGATGGTCGCATCCGTGTTTGGCGACATCGCGGTGAACTCACATTCGATGTGTGTATTCGTCATCGCCTTACTGGCGTATCATCCGGCGTGATGGTATGGGGTGCCATTGGTTACACGTCTCAGTCACCTCTTGTTCGCATTGACGGCACTTTGAACAGAGGACGTTACATTTCAGAGGTGTTACCACCCGTGCCTCTATCCTTCATTCGATCCCTGCGAAACCCTACATTTCAGGAGTATAATGCACGACCGCATGTTGCAGGTCCTGTTCGGGCCTTTCTGGATACAGGAAATGGTCGACTGCTGCCCTGGCCAGCACATTCTCCAGATCTCTCACCAATTGAAAACGTCTGATCAATGGTGGCCGAGCAACTGGCTCGTCACAATACGCCAGTCGCTACTCTTGATGAACTGTGGTGTCATGTTGAAACTGAATAGGCAGCTGTACCTGTACACGCCATCCAAGCATATCAAGGCCGTTATTACGGCCAGAGGCGGTGGTTCAGGGTACTGATTTCTCAGGATCTATGCACCCAATTTGCGTGAAAATGCAATCACATGTCATTTCTAGTATACTATATTTCTCCAACGAATACCCGTTTATCATCTGCATTCTTCTTGGTGTAGCAATTTTAATGGCCAGTAGTGTATATGCTTGGGGTCGATACAGTCTGACCCGCTATTCAATACAGCGCCAGTAGTCCACAGATCATACCTGTAGATTTCAGAACTGTAAAGATATGAATTTGATCGCAGATGTCGATTCCGTGTCTCTGAGCCCAAAGTTGATTGTGTTGCCATGCTTTCCAACCATGCGCAATGAAATATTGCTAAAAATCTTCATACTGCAATACTTATTTCAAGTCCCCGCGGCTTCCCCCGTCGGAGGTTCCAGTCCTTCCTCATGTACGGGTGTGTTTGTAGTCCTTAGCGTAAGTTAGTTTAAGTAAGATTAAGTAATGTGTAAGCTCAGGGACCGATGACCTCAGCATCTTGGTCCCATACGACTTTACCACAAATTTCCATTTCCTACTTCCTTCAAAAACAAATTATAGAACTCGTTTATGTCTAATATCGCACATGTTAATACGCTGTTGCCAACGAACATTTGGTTGGCATTCACAAAAATTAAAAGCGTCTCAGGTCTACGCCCTCATCTCACCTTCAAGCGATGCTTGACATCCACCAAAAAGTATATAAAAATAAACCCCTCCCCAGCAGTTTAAAACGAAATATAAAAACATGTTTAGTAATAGAAATACGTGCTCAGAGGAGAACAGTATTGAACATCCCGTCGACACTAGAGACGGAGCACAAGCTCGGGTTAGGAAAGGGTGGGGAAGGAAAGCGACCGTGCCCTTTTGAAGCAACAGTGCTGGTATTTGCCTTTAGCGATTTAGGGAAATCATGGAAAGCCTAAAACTGAATGATCGGACGCGGATTTGAACCGTCGTCCTCCCGGATGTGAGTCCACTGTGCTAACCACTGCGCTACTCCACCTGATAATCTGCCAGGAGGCTAGTTCTATTATGATTTAAGCCTATATAGGTATTACCCTAAAAGAGTTTTTCTGTTGCGTATTAAATTCTTTTGAATGCGTATTAATGTGGCATCAACCATGCTTGAAACAATAGTTATATATTCAAACCGAATGCCATTTATCATAATAAAAATAAACTAATTTTTACGAAATGTAAGAAGACAAATTGTTCATGAAATGACTCATATTAGAACAACTTTTTTGCTGATTTCAAGATTGATCTAACATTTTCCGAGGCTATAACATTTCCGAAGTTATGGAGGACGTAATATTCTGATTTACATTTTAATAATATTAATTTAGCCGAAGCGTTTGGATTACAGTTGTGTGTGTGTAAATCATAATCTTTTGTTGTGTTGCTTTCCAAAAAATGTTATTTAACTGAAGGTGAATGTTATGTAACAGCACACCTTCGTTTGGTCCTACGGGATCCAGTTTTGGAAAATGCCGAATGAGGTTGTTCCCTTTACAACCTCTTATCCTTCTTGGGCATGCCTTTCCATTTATTACCTTCTTTTATGTCTGTATGGGTGTTGCACTGAGAATACCGGTGGAAATATCGACGGTATGCGCTGTGTGATTTGTCTGGTTACAAAGCTGTTTCGGATACGAAATCACTTCTGCCTAGACTCCATGAAATGAATTAATTTGCAAATGCCATTTCGGTTGTTGAACTGTTGTCAACCAACAGCTGTTACAACATATATTGCTGTTCACAAACATTTGCTTAAGTCCATTTTTTAAAAAATTATATTATTTCCTATCTCATTATGAAGTGCATCCGTCTGTGGTAGTTACATCTGTTACTTAGAAATAACACAATAGCCGAAATCGCAATCGTAATGTATTAACAGTCGATGTGGCAAGTGTTGTCACTTCTGCACGACTTTGGACGCAACTAAACACAAAAGTAGCTATAGTCTCGAAGATATTAAAGACATTAGTTACCATTGGACATTGATTTATATCAAAGGGACAAGTCGAAAATTTGTGCTGAACTGTGAGTCGAACCCACGTCTGCTGCTTACTAGGCAGATGCGCTGACCACTGCGCCATGCGGACACTGGGGTCACCACCTTTATTATTATTATCATTATTATTATTATTTATTATTGAGTCTTCTGACTGATTTGATGCGGGCCGCCACAAATTCCTCATCTCAGAGAAGCACTGGCAACCGGCATCCTCAATTATTAGCTGGATGTATTCGAGTCTCTGTTTTCCTCTACAGTTTTTGCCCTCTACAGCTCGCTCTAGTATCATGGAAGTCATTCCCCGATGCCTTAATAGATGTCCCATCATCCTATTACTTCGCCTTGTCAGTGTTTTCCACTTATTCCTTTCCTCTCAGATTGTGCGCAGAACCTCCTCGTTCCTTACCTTATCAGTCTACCTAATTTTCAACATTCGTCAGTAGCACCACTTCTCAATACTTGTGTTACGTTTTTTTCACAGTGCGTATTTCACTACCATACAATACTACGCTTCAAACGTATATTCTCAGAAATTTCTTCCTCAAATTAAGGCCTATGTTTGATACTAGTAGACTTCTCTTGGACATGAATGCCCTTTTTGCCAGTGCTAGTCTGCTTTTGATATCAAATGGTTCAAATGGCTCTGAGCACTATGGGACTTAACATCTGTGGTCATCAGTCCCCTAGAACTTAGAACTACTTAAACTCAACTAACCTAAGGACATCACACACATCCATGCCCGAGGCAGGATTCGAACCTGCGACCGTAGCGGTCACGCGGTTCCAGACTGAAGCGCCTTTAACCGCACGGCCACACCGGCCGGCCTTTTGATATCAACCTTGCTCCGTCCGTAATTGGTTATTTTGCTGCCTACGTAGCAGAATTCCTCAACTTCATCTACTTCATGACCATCAGTCTTGATATTAAGTTTCTCGCTGTTATCATTTCTGCTACTTCTCATTACTTTCGTCTTTCTTCGATTTACTCTCAATCCGTATACTGTCCTTATTAGACTATTCATTCCAAACAGGAGATAATGTAATTCGTCTTCGCTTTTACTCAGGATAGCAATGTCGTCAGCGAATCGTTAACATTGATATCCTACCCCACGGAATACCTTAGAGCGACTCCTGTCAGAGCCAGATCCTCAATTTGTACCACTCACTACAGATGTAGTGCCCCAGTGCATTAACCTGATTACTCGCGGCCTCTCACCGATTTCCGTAAGAGTACGAGCTTGCTGTGCATCTGTTATGAAGGGATCGCTGTCATCGCTTTAGCAGAGTTCAAGCTGTCGTAAAGGTGAAGGTTGCCCACTAATAGGATGTAAAGTGTCAGGCAAATCTAACATCTTCCATGAAAATCCTGACAAGATAGCAAATTCGGCAGTATGTCACATAGCTCCGAATAAATCCTGACATTAAATTAACCAAAGTAATACGATTAACGAGTGAGCAAATGGAATACCACAGACTAACACAAGAATGCCTAAATGCATGTCATACCTTCCCACTGTGAAACAGTTCCGAGGGGAGAAACGAGAACAGAAGCCGAGAGCAGAATCGTGTAAGCTAGAAGGCCCTACGATAAGGGACGGACACCCACATTGCCGACCGACCGCCAAGACCACCCCCCAGCCCATGTTAAAAGATAGAGCCCTCCAGAAGAACAGTATAGATCTTACGATAACACTAAAAGGGCCACACCAGCTGCAAGTTTTAGCGCGAGACTATACGCATCGCTGTTACGTTGCAAACATTAAAAACATTGCCCCATCATGAAAAGTATGTTTCTCGTTGGATAGACAGAATTTTTGTAAGCGGAGCTTAAGGTTAACTTTGAGACCCTGATTGGTCAGTTGAAAACAAAGCCAGATACCTTTTTCTTAAACCAACTTCCGTAAATTGTAGTAAAGAAAAATTCGAGAGAGTTGCTACCGAGACGGTGAGGTGTGTGGGGCTGCGCCGCCCGCCGCCCCCTGGCGCTGCCTAACCACCGACAAGGTAACGAACACACGCGATGCCGCATAAGAGGGCATAAGGCTTCACTCAGAACTGCAGAAGTCTCATCTGTGACACCCCCTTTTTACGTAATACTAGTGTCGATCGTCAATTAAGCTTAATGGTATTCAAGTTTGCTACTAGAAGTTAAAATCTGAAACGCGATGATTTTTGTGTTATATAATTATTGAGCAGCCACATCAGCCACTGTAATGTACGACAAGTTAAATGAGTAATTAAAGATAATTGAGGGTGACCGTAGACCATTTTTTATAGTTTTCTCTTTTATGAAACTTAATTTAAACCTAGATTATAGATGTGATACGGCATAGGTCGGTAGGACATGTTCTGAGGCATCAAGGGATCGCCAGTTTAGTATTGGAGGGCAGCGTGGAGGGTAAAAGCCGTAGGAGACCAAGAGATGAGTACACTAAGCAGATTCAGAAGGATGTAGGTTGCAGTAGTTAGTGGGAGATGAAGCTTGCACAGGATAGAGTAGCATGGAGAGCTGCATCAAAGCAGTCTCAGGGCTGAAGACCACAACAACAACAACATGGCATAGGTAATCCTTCGATCCATTGTAGAACTTGGAAACCCTTTCAGGGAATATTCGTTCACATTTTTGTTGAAAGCAGTTGGTTTTTATCATCCTGTTTTAAAATATTTCTTTTTATCAATAGTGCAATTTACAAACAATGTTTTGTGAGTAGAATAAAATTTCCAATGGTAAACTTGACTGCTTTTTCGACGTTATTTTACAAGCTAACGAAAAATAGGAAAGCCTTGAACCCCTTCCACTAAATTTAGTTAGTATTAAGATTCTTTTACAGGGAGTGCAGTGGAGCTGACGCTGAAATCATTAAATATTTGATTATATCGTCGCTAGTCTCACTGAACTCTTCTGAACTCTACATGTCATGTGTGGTCTGGCGTCTCCTTACCAGCAACAGGCCCCAGGTTCAAACTAGTGAATACCCTAAAAAAACACGCCCAGAGCGTCGTTGCGCGAGGGTGGTACGGAGACACGACTTAGAACAAACAGACACCACGCAGAATGTTAGAAGGTATCCTGGTACTTTTGATCAAACGCACAGTATGTGCGCAGTGCCCAAATGGCAGGGCATGGGGCGTCCCACGTTAGGCCCTAAAATCGAGACGGCCACATGGCAGCGGAAGCACGATTATCAACGCTGGTTCCGGCAGTGGCGCCCGCTGTGGCGATGCGCCGATGCGCTGCACTGTCCGCGCTAGCGCTGGCGTGTCAGATCACCTGCCGACGACTGCAAGAACTCTTCACGCCGCATTGAACTGCTTGTCCAAGTCAGCCAGCTTTCACCGACTCTCTCGAACAACGAACGGGTCAACGGCCTGGCTGCAAGAAAAGCTACGCTGCGCCGATGATTTCTTTCGCGGGAAACTTGTCCTATTCTGCGCCGTAGGCCAGTCCCGCCTTTGTCATTCTCACAGGGCAGTATAATAAGCAGGTGAACATGACTCGAATATTCGGCAAGTCTATGTATTTGCTAAAATTTGTAGCTGAGTTCAACAGTGGCGCAGGTGAAGCCCTTACAAAAAGCACTTGCACGAAACATTAAGGTCACGAAAGTCGTGGGATACCTCCTAATATCGTGTCGGACCTTGTTTTTCCCGGCGTATTGCAGCATCTCGGCGTGGCATGGACTCAACAAGTCGCTGGAAGCCTGAGCAGAAATATTGAGCAGTGCGATCTCTATAGCCGTCCGTAGTTGCAAAAGTGTTGCCGGTGCAGGATTTTGTGCACTAACTACTCTCTCAATTACGTCCCACAAATGTTCGACAGGATTCATTCGGGCAATCTGGGAGGCCAGATCATTCGATCGAGCCGGCCGCTGTGGCCGATCGGTTCTAGGCGCTTCAGTCCGGAACAGTGCTGCTGCAGCGGTCGCAGGTTCGAATCCTGCCTCGGACATGGGTGTGTGTGATGTCCTTAGGTTAGGTTTAAGTAGTTCTAACTCTAGGGGACTGATGACCTCAGATGTTAAGTCCCAAAGTGCTTAGAGCCATTTGAACCAGTCGATCGAAGTCTACAGAATATTCTTCAAAGCAATCGCGAACCGTCGCTGCCCTGTGAGTCGCGCGTCGTTGTTTGGGAACATGAAGTCCATGAATACCTGCAAATGGTCTCGAAGTAGCCCAACATAACCATATCCAATGAAAGATCGGTTCAGAAGGACCAGAGGACCCAGTCTACTGCATGTAAACACAACCTACACCACAGTGTAACTTCATGGTAGATTTTTATTTTAATACAGTACTCCCTGATAATACAGAACTTAGGTAGAGTTTCAGGGTCCATAATGAAAACATATGGTACGAGCGAAATTAACAAATATCTTTCACAGTTTCACCACCATCCCCAAAGATAACACTGCCAAAGAGTACTAAGCATATAATATGAGCTGAAATTTAAGTCATATCGCACGTTTTCTGCAGAAGCGACGAGGCTTATTTTGAGAGTATAAATTATGCAAATACCGTGAAATACTTTGAATATAACCGCGCTAAAACCATCTTCATAGTTTGTTAATAAAAAACGCAATTATAAATTTTGATAATTGCTGTTATTATTATTCATAAGAGTTTATTAAATTTTTGGAAATGCTTGCAAGCTAACGCAAAGAACATTTGGAGAGGGACTTGATATCAGCAGTTTTGGAAATTTGTGGTAATTCCTATGGGACCAAACTGCTGAGGTCATCGGTCCCTAGGCTTACACACTACTTAATCTAACTTAAACTAACTTACGCTAAGGACAACACAAACACCCATGCCCGAGGGAGGACTCGAACCTCCCACAGGGAGAGCCGCACGAACCGTGGCAAGGCGCCTAAGACCGCACGGCTACCCCGCGCGGCGATATCAGTATTCAAAACTCTTTACTATAAAAGCCCTAATATTGTTTTTAGCCCTTTATGATACTACCAGACCTACATCAAAGAGGGTGTAGAGCCGATTTGCACTCAAACATAAGGTTTTATAAAAGTGACAAATTATATCTCACCGATATTCGTGTAAGGTAACTGACAATTGATTATACAACTGAAACTCGCCTCTACATTTCTTTGATTTCAGGACGAAATGACATCTCAAAAGAGGTGGTTATTACGCCAGATAAGCTTTCCCTTTCAAATGAGCTAATCTTTCGAACTTACAAGTCGAAGGAGCTACAAATCAAAA
Source organism: Schistocerca americana (assembly GCF_021461395.2). NCBI lineage: Eukaryota > Metazoa > Arthropoda > Insecta > Orthoptera > Acrididae > Schistocerca > Schistocerca americana. The sequence goes on along the minus strand of NC_060119.1, from coordinate 216,695,114 downwards.
GCTGCTGAACTCTCTGTCACTAAGTTGCAGCTTACTATCATTTATAGATCATATCATCAAAATGTAGAACGTCACTTCGATTAACATAGAAATATACTGCTATACAACAAGTATGAAAGTCAGCGATTGTAGGGTCCTGGCTTGCTATTAGGCACTCTACAGAATACTGCAATAGGAAGATTGGGGGCCTCGCTTCAGACTAATTGGACGGTGGTCTTAGATTAGCGAATCGACTCAAAAACAGGGAAGAAGGATTTCTTCGTTTTAGTTCTGCACGGAACCAGACCCTCTCTCTTTATCAAAACACTATAGGGGTGAATTTGGCACCACTAAATCATCTGAGAAATAAGTGGCGCTCGTACTTGGTAGGCGAATTTCCTCATCCGTTCACTCGTTTTTTTTCTGGAAGTTTCAAGGGAAGTGGCACGTAGTTGTTAGCTTTCTAAAGCGGTATGGGTGACAGAAGGCACAGCTGATAGTGGAACACCAGTTTCTTCCTTTTGGAAATGTTTTTCATTCAGATTTCAACAGCTGTGCTTCTCGAAAGTGAACTGATGAAAGATCACGCGATCTCCACACTGACATAGTTATTTGTACGAGATTAGATGAGTTTAATTATATTTAGGATAACTTAACGAGGTCTAGCCAGACTGCTGAGGTCATTACACTAAAACCAAGGACGAAGTAGTATCGTAAAATGAAAAAAAAATAGGTATGAAAGTGGGTTGTATACTTTCGACCACACAAATCTTGTAAGACGAGTGAAACGCAACATGAAAGAATATGTCAACGTAGAAACTTGGCAATGTTTAAAAAAAATTCGTAACAGGGGATTAAATTTAGTTTTGTTGAAACATTCTTGGGTTTACTGAATAATCAAAACGATGGAAACAGGCTTGCGGGGCTGCACAACGAAAAGGGAGGCTTTTTTTGTTATGCCAAAGTATGAGAGCCACTGTCTTTGTCAAGAAGTAATTCTAATACGTTATGCAATACCTCGCCCATATTTTGTTTCTTAATTGTTTGAAAGAGCACACGATTAAAAAGCAGCGAGTTTCTCTCAACGGAAAACGCTGTTTGTTTAGAAAAGCGCTAAAGGGAACTCATCTGCATTCACAATACTGAATATCCATCATTTGAGATTCCAATATATTTTTTCACATATAGTAATTTATTCTTACCTCGTAGCTTTAGTCTTTGGGTAGATGGAAAGAAGTTTTCATTGTACGAGGGGATGATCAACTCCACAATGGGGTATATATTTACGGCGAAGACGACCAGTGGTCCCTACAGTGCAGAGTCACACCTAGCTCGAACTCTTACGGGAATCGGCGAGACGTGAGTCATGAGTCTAATGACCACGGCACTACATCAGTAGTATGTAGTATAAGTTGAGGATTTGGGTCTTAAGGGAGGCGTGCTAGGCTAATCCGTGAGTTTGTGGTGACCGCAGTGTCCGGATGGCATAGTGGTTAACGCATCTGCGTAAGATGCAGGAAAGCTAGGTTCGAATCCCGGTCTGGTGCAAACTTGCCCCATTGATACAAATCACTGTCTACTGGAATCTAACGTCTTTAATTGCTTTGTGTGTTGCGAGTATTTACACTTTCCTAACGGAATTACATAGTTAGAACTTCACTAGTTTGGTTGGTTGCTTTGGCAGATGGGACCTAACAACGAGGTCGTCGGTCCCATCAGATTAGGGAAGCATGGGGAAGGAAATATCAGGGAATTTGCCTGAAGCGATTTCCGGAAATGACGGAAAAACGGGGCCGGCCGCTGTGGCCGAGCGGCTCTGGGCGCTTCAGTCCAGAACCGCGCTGCTGCTACGGTCGCAGATTCGAATCCTGCCTTGGGCATGGATGTGTGTGATGTCCTTACATCTACATCTACATCCATACTCCGCAAGCCACCTGACGGTGCGTGGCGGAGGGTACCCTGAGTACCTCTATCGGTTCTCCCTTCTATTCCAGTCTCGTATTGTTCTTGGAAAGAAGGATTGTCGGTATGCTTCTGTGTGGGCTCTAATCTCTCTGATTTTATCCTCATGGTCTCTTCGCGAGATGTACGTAGGAGGGAGCAATATACTGCTTGACTCTTCGGTGAAGGTATGTTCTCGAAACTTTAACAAAAGCCCGTACCGAGCTACTGAGCGTCTCTCTTGCAGAGTTTTCCACTGGAGTTTATCTATCATCTCCGTAACGCTTTCGCGATTACTAAATGATCCTGTAACGGAGCGCGCTACTCTCCGTTGGATCTTCTATATCTCTTCTATCAACACTATCTGGTACGGATCCCACACTGCTGAGCAGTATTCAAGCAGTGGGTGAACAAGCGTACTGTAACCTACTTCCTTTGTTTTCGGATTGCATTTCCTTAGGATTCTTCCAATGAATCTCAGTCTGGCATCTGCTTTACCGACGATCAACTTTATATGATCATTCCATTTTAAATCACTCGTAATGCACACTCCCAGATAATTTATGGAATTAACTGCTTCGCCGTGCGGTTCTAGGCGCTACAGTCTGGAACCGAGCGACCGCTGCGGTCGCAGGTTCGAATCCTGCCTCGGGCATGGATGTGTGTGATGTCTTTAGGTTAGTTAGGTTTAATTAGTTCTAAGTTCTAGGCGACTGATGACCTCAGAACCATTTTTGAATTAACTGCTTCCAGTTGCTGACCTATTTTGTAGCTAAATGATAAGGGATCTATCTTTCTATGTATTCGCAGCACATTACACTTGTTTACATTGAGATTCAATTGCCATTCCCTGCACCATGCGTCAATTCGCTGCAGATCCTCCTGCATTTCCATTGTTACAACCTCTCGATACACCACAGCATCACCTGCAAAAAACCGCAGTGAACTTCCGATGTCATCCACCAGGTCATTTATGTATATTGTGAATAGCAACGGTCCTATGACACTCCCCTGCGGCACACCTGAAATCACTCTTACTTCGGAAGACTTCTCTCCATTGAGAATGACATGCTGCGTTCTGTTATCGAGGAACTCTCAATCCAATCACACAATTGGTCTGATAGTCCATATGCTCTTACTTTGTTCATTAAACGACTGTGGGGAACTGTATCGAACGCCTTGCGGAAGTCAAGAAACACGGCATCTACCTGTGAACCCGTGTCTATGGCCCTCTGAGTCTCGTGGACGAATAGCGCTAGCTGGGTTTCACACGACCGTCTTTTTCGAAACCCATGCTGATTCCTACAGAGTGGATTTCTAGTCTCCAGAAAAGTCATTATACTCGAACATAATACGTGTTCCAAAATTCTACAACTGATCGACGTTAGAGATATAGGTCTATAGTTCTGCACATCTGTTCGACGTCCCTTCTTGAAAACGGGGATGACCTGTGCCCTTTTCCAATCCTTTGGAACGCTACGCTCTTCTAGAGACCCACGGTACACCGCTGCAAGAAGGGGGGCAAGTTCCTTCGCGTACTCTGTGTAAAATCGAACTGGTATCCCATCACGTCCAGCGGGCTTTCCTCTTTTGAGCGATTTTAATTGTTTCTCTATCCCTCTGTCGTCTATTTCGATATCTACCATTTTGTCATCTGTGCGACAATCTAGAGAAGGAACTACAGTGCAGTCTTCCTCTGTGAAACAGCTTTCGGCCTTTCGTCTGTCATCCTCTGTTTCAGTACCATTTAGGTCACAGAGTGTCTGGACATTTTGTTTTGATCCACCTACCTAGCGCTTTGACATACGACCAAAATTTCTTAGGATTTTCTGCCAAGTCAGTACATAGAACTTTACTTTCGAAATCGTTGAACGCCTCTCGCATAGCCCTCCTCACACTACATTTCGCTTCGCGTAATTTTTGTTTGTCTGCAAGGTTTTGGCTATGTTTATGTTTGCTGTGAAGTTCCCTTTGCTTCCGCAGCAGTTTTCTAACTCGGTTGTTGTACCACGGTAGCTCTTTTCCATCTCCCCCCCCCCCCCCCCCCCCGTGTGCCTTAGTTAGGTTCAAGTAGTTCTAAGTCTAGGGGACTGATGACCTCAGATGTTAAGTCCCATAGTGCTTAGAGCTCTTTGAACTATTTTTGAACGGAAAACCTGACGCGGGTTTGAACCGTCGTTCTCCCGAATGCGAGTCCAGTGTGCTAACCACTGCGCCACCTCGCTCGGTACCTCAGTAGTTCTAGTTCGTAGTTATTGAAGTGGACCATATTTGTAATTAAAATTATTCATCTTTATCGGTCTACTCTGTCATTTCTACTCAGCTGTTACAGTAAAAGTATTACGTAACAACAGTTCAGATCACAAAAAATGGCTCTGAGCAATATGGGACTTCACTTCTGAGATCATCAGTCCCCTAGAACTACTTAAACCTAACTAACCTAAGGACACCACAAACATCCATGCCCGAGGCAGGATTCGAACCTGCGACCGTAGCGGTCGCGCGGTTCCAGACTATAGTGCCTAGAACCACGCGGCCACCCCGGCCGGCTCAGGAGATCACACTTTGAAGAGCATGATCTCTGGGTGCGTATAGGCCTACACCAATACTCACCAACTCGTTGTGCAGTGCCTGATAGAGATGACTTATTATTGAATCATTTAGATCTCTCCTAGCGCCAGCTGTCAGACCTTCAGAAAAAAATGAACATGTGCTGTCTGTAGGAAATTTAACGTATTCAAATTTTATAGAGGATACGGTTTCGTTAAAAACCATAGTTTTCGAATTATTCAAGAAAAACATACAAAAGGTGCCTTCAAACGCGTCTTTCTAACGCGAAATTCGAGTGTCTGCCAGTTCAGATTTTTCGGCGTTTGTTACAGTCTCACGACAATAAAAACGCGTTATACGAGCAGTTGTGGTTCCCACACGCTGCAGCAGTACAAAGGTATGGAACTCAAACGTGTTCTGTGTGTAGTTGTTTTTATAGCCAACCTTCAGTTTCCCAGTATCTCGCCTATAAACCATAGCCCGGTACTCGCAGAGTCGCTGATGGAAGGAACAGTGCCGGGCGCTGAAAAGAGGAGAGTGCACATACAGAGCCACACAAAGTGGCGTACGCAGACCGACGCACCAGAAGTTTACAAACGTTCGCCGACAATCGGCGCCCTGGCAGTCGGAGTTCAGAATGGGATCAGAAGCCGTAGCAGCGCAAGACAAGGCGGCTTTAACCTTGGGGCCGCCTCAGCGCACATGTCGCAATATTCACGCATTATTGTGAAACTGAGTACACAAGCGCACAGTCGCCTGCACGGTCTATATTATTAAACAGCTAAAACAGAAATACGGTCATCATGACCCATTGCAGGTAGCCTAACCAAAGGCTTTCAGGATAAACAAAAACATGATTTTCAGTATGTTATGTAATTGCTGACCGTATTTTAAAAATTTAAAATACTGTCACAGTCTACTCATTAAGAAGTGTAAACTTATATAAAGGTTTAACGCAATAAGACAAGTATTAAAGATATAAACTGTGTAACAATGGCACTCAAATTACCTACACCTTATTCATACAATAGAAGGGTATATGGCAAGCTGGATAGAGGGATTGCAAAGGAGCAGTTCGGATTTAGAAGAGGGAAAGGAACAAGAGATGCTATTGGCCTGAAGAACTATAGGGGAAAGATATGTGGAAAAGGGTAGAGAAATCTTTGCTGTTTTTATAGATTTAGAAAAAGCTTTTGACAAAGTTCAGTGGAACAAGCTGATGGATATCTTGAAGAGGAGATTGGAAAGAGAGACGACTGATACAGAATCTATATTTACACTAGAAACTAAGGATAAGGATTGGAAATGAAATGTCAGAAGGAAGCAGCATTGGACGAAGTGTTAGACAAGGTTGTTGCCTTTCCCCACTGTTGTTTAACGTATACCTTCAAGAGATTATTGCGAAAAGTTTAGGTGGGAAAAGAGGAATATGTATTGGTGGAAAGAGAATAGAATGTATGAGATTTGCTGATGACATGGTATTCGTGGCAGAAAGCGAGCGGACAGTGAATAACATGCTCAAAGATCTGAATGAAGCTTGTGTGGAATATGGGATGCAAATAAACACAGCAAAAGCAAAGAGTATGGTCATCAGTACAAGGCGCAGACTGTCCAACATTAAAATAGGACAATCTACCATTAGCTAAGTAAGTGCATTTAAATATCTCGGAAGCACAATAAATGAAGACTTGATATGTCACTAGGAGGTGAAAACTCGAATTGCCATAGCGAAGGAGGCATTCAACAGAAAGAGGAGACTCGTATGTGGCAAATTAGATAAAGGACTAAGGAAAAGGCTCGCCAAATGTTTTGTCTGGAGTGTGGCACCATATGGAGCAGAAACATGGACTCTGAGATGAGAGGATGAAAAAAGGTTAGAATCATTTGAGATGTCGATGTGGAGGAGAATGGAGAGAATAAGCTGGATGGAAAGAGTGAGTAATGAAAGAGTATTGGAAAGGGTTGGTGAGAGAGAATGTCTGCTCAAGGTTGTAAGAGAAAGGAAAAAGAACTAGTTGGGACATTCATTAAGAAGGGAGTGCTTGCTAGTAGATGCTTTGGAAGGATTGGTTTGTGGCAGAAGACTGAGAGGAAGAAGGAGATACAAGGTGATAGACGACATAAAGGGAAGAGGAAATTATGCAGTCCTGAAGAGGATGGCAGAAGACCGGACAGCCTGGAGAACTACCATGTGAAAACCTGCCTTTAGACAGAACACTGATGATGATGATGATGATGATTATTCATACACTGCTTGAGTATGAGATCAATTAGCGACTTCCAAAAATCTTTACACGTAATTTCAAACATTTCCGGAGCGTTATGTCGCTGACATTCCCTGCAACTAAATGAAAGCGAAAAGAGTTCATCACTTACTACGTTTTCGCTATTCATGCAGTAAAATTTCAGCATCATGATATGCCAATTGAAGGTGGAGAAGGGTGGAGAAAGAAAAGCATAAGAAAGAAAAGGGAAGGAAAAGAAAGGAAAGGAAAGCAAAGGAGAAGGATTAATGATGTGAGCTGTGTAAGCACATTACACGGGATCAGCGGCAACCAGTGAAAATGTGTACCGGACCGGTATTCGAACCCAGGCGCGTTAACCACTGTGCCATACGGGCCACAGTGTTATCGCAACTGCGCGCACTATCTCGATACGCCTCACGGCAGATCCTTATTCACACGGAGCGCCACCTATGCGCAGTGCCTGTCCATTACCTCTGTGCTCGCTACTCTGAGGTTTCCGCAGTAGGTCGGACGTGCTTGTACATCCGTAGTGAAGGGGGAGGATCCGTTGTCCATCTAGGCGAATCAGTTATACGAATGCGGGGTGTCTCTTCTTCGGGACATGTCCAAAACAACAGACACTACGCTTTCTCATAATTTCAGCATCAAGCATGATATTTCAATGTACGAGTCCTGTTTTTTAAGTAAGTACCGCTTTGAAATTAAAAAAAAGTCGTGCTAAGATATCTCAATAATTTTATTTTTACATGAAAGCCTGTACCTTGATCTAGTTTTCTACACAATTTCCGTCAATATTGAGGCACCTGTCATAACGTTGTAACAGTTTTTAGCCGGCCGAAGTGGCCGTGCGGTTAAAGGCGCTGCAGTCTGGAACCGCAAGACCGCTACGGTCGCAGGTTCGAATCCTGCCTCGGGCATGGATGTTTGTGATGTCCTTAGGTTAGTTAGGTTTAACTAGTTCTACGTTCTAGGGGGCTAATGACCTCAGCAGTTGAGTCCCATAGTGCTCAGAGCCATTTGAACCATTTGTAACAGTTTTTAAATGCCCTCCTCATAGAAGTCTTCCGCCTGGCTTGTTAATCACTGCATCACCATTGTTTTGACTTCGTCATCGTCTTGAAGACGCTGACCGCCCAGGTGTTTCTTCGAGTGCAGGAACAGACGGTAGTCACTGGGCGCAAGATCGGGGCTGTACGAAGGATGATCTAGAGTTTCCCATCGAAAATATGTGATGTGACCTTTGGTCTGATTTGCCACATGTGGACGGGCATTGTCTTGCAGCAAAACGATGTCCTTGCTCAACTTCCACGGACTGTTATTTTGATTCTGGTGCGACGTAGGCCACCCATGTTTCATCGAGCGTGACAATTTGGCTTAAGAAATGGTTCAAGTGGCTCTGAGCACTATGGGACATAACTACTGAGGTCATCAGTCCCCTAGAACTTAGAACTACTTAAACCTAACTAACCTAAGGACATCACTCACATCCATGACTGAGGCAGGATTCGAACCTGCGACCATAGCGGTCGCGCGGGTCGAGACTGGAGCGCCTAGAACCGCTCGGCCACTGCGGCCAGCCCCAAAACAATTTCTATATAGGCTTTTCATCTCTACCCATGTTTCAGAATGGAGTGTTATATTGTGGTACAGAAAGTCTCTAACAGTTCACTGACAGACGGTAGTGTGAAACAAAATCTGCAGAGATTTAAAAACAAAGTGAAAGAATACTATTTTTGCTAGTCTTCCCATAAATTTTCGTTATACAATGTTTGCACTTGGGGTGGTAAAACCATACCTCTAAAACCAATGTCAAAAAGATTCTGAGTTTTGCCAGTACGTTGACAAGTGTGTAATGTTTCGTCATTGTTTTGTTTGAAGTATTATGCAGAAAGCAGTAGTTGTGTAGCAGAAAAGTAGTACACTGACTTTTTTCAAAATGGCTGTGTCTCTCCTAATATGCATAACAAAGTAATTTAAAAAGACACTGTCTGATCGAAAGTACTCAGACGCATATTAGTGCACATTAATATGAGCTGTGGCCATCCTTCAGCCTTATGATGGCTTGATGTGTGCTGGCACAAGCTGTCACCAGCACACTGGTCGGCAAAGATGAAGCGCGAAGATCGGTTAGAAGGCGCTGGATCAAGCGCGCCTATCAGAAGAGACCCAGAGACACACCCACAAACAACACGCCGCCAACGCCCTCTCGGCAGCAAGTATTTAGGCCACCGCCACTGGCCGGAAGGCCTCACTGAATCCCACCGTTTGGCGTCTGTCTTTTTATCGCAGAGGGGGTTTAGTCCGTCACAGGCTACAACATTACATTGCGACCAGATTAGTAACAATAGCAGGGCCAGAATTGGACTTTACTAGCAGTGAGAAACTAAAGTTTGTAATAGCAAGATTACCGATACAGATATACCGATATAGATGATACATCAGTCTGCGAGAGGAATATTACTGATGAGCTTGTACGACAAAACATGGACTCTATTCAAGTTAAGTAAATGTTTCCAGTTCATATAAATAAAGAACCGTATTAATCCACGTCTGCATTTGTGTTATAGAAAGAGGATACTGGCCACTCATGAGTAAATCCTCTACCATGCATCCTTGCAGTACAAGACTCTACACCAGCAGTAAACGGTTCAAGATTAATGCTGAGCACCCCACATTGCATACATATTTAAGAGTGTTACGGAACTAGCAAGTGGAAGGCACAGGAGGAAGTGGGCGTGACATTCTTTTGAAAAACCATTTATTACAATTTTGAAAACAGGAAACATTTTAAAAACCCAAGATCACCAGTAAGACAAATAGTTAATACAATACTTGACACAACAAATGATACACAGTTTCTTGTGGACTGAGTGTCTGTCGAGGAATGGTGGCTGTTCTTCCTCAGCCGGCCGTTGTGGCCGAGGGGTTCTAGGCACTTCAGTCCGGAACCGCGCTGCTGCTACGGTCGCAGGTTCGAGTCCTGCCTCGGGCATGGATGTGTGTGCTGTCCTTAGGTTGGTTAGGTTTAAGTAGTTCTAAGTCTAGGGGACTGATGACCTCAGATGTTAAGTCCCATAGTGTTCAGAGCCATTTTTTTGGTTCTTCCTCAAAAGATGGGTACAGAGGAGGTAGTCTTGTACACGGAGAAACGGAGTGATGTCAACTTTATAACTCGTACCAAAGATGTTCCATGGGGTTCAGGTGGGGACTCTGGCCAGACCAGTCCGCTTCAGGAAAGTAATTGTCCACAAATCATTGCCTGAGAGATGTTGGTCAGTGACAGGGTGCGCTGTCATGCTGATACAACCATCGTCTCCGAATTCATAGTTTACTGGACGCAGTACAAAGTGCCGTAAAATGTGTTCGTACCGTACGAATTAGATGGTGATGATTATGATTTTGGTTTGTGGGGCGCTCGAAGGCGTGGTTATCAGCGCCCATACAACATTCTCAAACTTTTCGCTGTCCAGTCTCGCCTTTTCCTGAATGATGATGAAGACAACACAAACAGCTAGTCCCCGGAGAATATCGCCGACCCGACCGGCAATCAGAGCCGGGATATCATAATCCAGAGGCAGTAATGCTAACCATAGACCACGAATTGCGGACCCAAATTTAGTATTTGCTTAAACAGTACAAGGGGACCACACTCTAACCACGAGAAACACAGCCATAACGCAACACCGGCTCCTCTGTACACCAATACTGGCACTACACGTGTTCGGAGGTAACGTTCTTCAGGCATTCGCAAAAATGAGGTCCTTCCAATGGGCTGGCACACTATGTAGCGTCATTCATCACCCTAAATCACTAATATCCATTCATCCACCGTTCGGAGGCATCGCTTTACATGCCATCTCAAGCGTCGCATAGGACTACAAACGGTGTATGGCTTATGAGCTGCCGGCCGGTGTGGCCGTGCGGTTAAGGGCGCTTCAGTCTGGAACCGCGTGACCACTGCGGTCGCGGGTTCGAGTCCTGCCTCGGGCATGGATGTGTGTGATGTCCTTGGGTTGGTTGGGTTTGGGTAGTTCTAAGTTCTAGGGGACTGATGACCTCAGAAGTTGAGTCCCATAGTGCTCAGAGCCATTTTGCTTATGAGCTGGTCTCCCATTGTACCTCATAACTCTTCATGCACAGTGTACTAATTGGACTGCTGGCAGCAGTTTGAAAATCACGAGTGATTTCTTTCGATGATTTCGCGCGATTGTTTACAATCAACCTCCGCAATGATCGATGGTTCCTGTCCGTCAGGACATGAGGTCTGCTCTGTCTTGGTTTAGTTGTTGATGTTTCTTCGCGTTTTCACTTCACAATCACTTCACCAGCAGTCGACGTCGGTAGCTCTAGAAGCGTCGAAATATCCGTGATGAATTTGTTACTAATGTGACATCCAACGACTAGTGCACGTTCGAAGTCACTGAACCCTCCTGACCGACCCATTCGGCTGTTAATATTTCTCCATTGACAACACAATAATACCTGCCTCCTCTTCTACTGGCGGGTCCACATCTCGTGACAGTATTGGTAAATTTCACATTAGAAAGAGGTGTCCGGATATTTCTGGTCAGACACTGTAATACTGTTGTATTGTATTGTATTGTATGTTAACTGGGGCTAGAAACGACGGAGAGGCTCCGTCCACGCCGCAGCCGCAGTGGTCCACAACCCAACGACGACTACCGCAGTCCCCTTCACCCCTCCGCCGCCCGACACCGAACCCGGGGTTATTGTACGATTCGACCCCCGGTGGATCCCCCCAGGGAACGTCTCACACCAGATGAGTGTAACCCCTATGTTTGCGTGGTAGAGTAATGGTGGTGTACGCGTACGCGGTTAACTTGTTTGCGCAGCAACCGCCGACATAGTGTAGCTGAGGCGGAATAAGGGAACCAACCTGGATTCGCCGAGGCAGATGGAAAACCGCCTAAAAACCATCCACAGACTAGCCGGCTCACCGGACCTCGACACAAGTCTGCCGGGCGGATTCGTGCCGGGGACCAGGCGCTCCTTCCCACTTAGGAAAGCCGTGCGTTAGACAGCACGGCTAACTGGGCGGGAATACTGTTGCTTACCAGAATCACTGGATCAACAGTAGCCATAATTACTTAGTTGCCTATGATGTATCCTACTTAGTTGTCAAACATGGGGTGTCTAGGAAACTAGCTTCTCGGATCGCTAGACAACAATTGAAGCAAATCGTATTAAAGAGTTTTATTACGAAATGAATCAATGACAATACTTAACTTTGAGAAATACATAGATGTGTCGCAAGCAAAGGGCGACATGCTATATAATCAGTGTCCTTCTGTACAACGATTCCAATACAGTGAATGCTTCTATCCAGGTCGTTGGTCTCGACGCTTCTGTGGAAGTGTGCCGCGGCCAGTCGGCTCGGCGCTTACGTCCTCTTCGCGTAGAGGACGGTGTCGGCGTGTTGTCGTCCAGGAGAGGGGTCGGTCAGCGTGCAATTGGCTGACGTCTTCTTCACAGCCTCCTGCTGTCCCGTTTGGAACTGGCTCTCCGGCGCTTGACTTTACGCCGTAATAGCCTAATTTACTGAAGTTGCCTGCGGTGGTTGGTTCTAATGTATCACTTAACTAGTTCCTCATCCCTGAATGATCTCCTTCATGATTGGATTTACGAAACACTGTATGTCAGTGCTCGATCGTATGTCCCACATAAAGCGAAGACGCAGCTCACCACACATTTAAACTAAAATAAATAATTAAAAATGGTTGGCTAGACAAGTCTTCGCTTCATGTGGGTAATACGATCGAGCACTGACATACAGTATTTCGTAAATCCCACAATGAAGGATACCATTCAAGGATGAGGAAAGAGTTAAGTGATACATTAGAAGCAACCACTGCAGGTGAATATATATATATACACTCCTGGAAATGGAAAAAAGAACACATTGACACCGGTGTGTCAGACCCACCATACTTGCTCCGGACACTGCGAGAGGGCTGTACAAGCAATGATCACACGCACGGCACAGCGGACACACCAGGAACCGCGGTGTTGGCCGTCGAATGGCGCTAGCTGCGCAGCATTTGTGCACCGCCGCCGTCAGTGTCAGCCAGTTTGCCGTGGCATACGGAGCTCCATCGCAGTCTTTAACACTGGTAGCATGCCGCGACAGCGTGGACGTGAACCGTATGTGCAGTTGACGGACTTTGAGCGAGGGCGTATAGTGGGCATGCGGGAGGCCGGGTGGACGTACCGCCGAATTGCTCAACACGTGGGGCGTGAGGTCTCCACAGTACATCGATGTTGTCGCCAGTGGTCGGCGGAAGGTGCACGTGCCCGTCGACCTGGGACCGGACCGCAGCGACGCACGGATGCACGCCAAGACCGTAGGATCCTACGCAGTACCGTAGGGGACTGCACCGCCACTTCCCAGCAAATTAGGGACACTGTTGCTCCTGGGGTATCGGCGAGGACCATTCGCAACCGTCTCCATGAAGCTGGGCTACGGTCCCGCACACCGTTAGGCCGTCTTCCGCTCACGCCCCAACATCGTGCAGCCCGCCTCCAGTGGTGTCGCGACAGGCGTGAATGGAGGGACGAATGGAGACGTGTCGTCTTCAGCGATGAGAGTCGCTTCTGCCTTGGTGCCAATGATGGTCGTATGCGTGTTTGGCGCCGTGCAGGTGAGCGCCACAATCAGGACTGCATACGACCGAGGCACACAGGGCCAACACCCGGTATCATGGTGTGGGGAGCGATCTCCTACACTGGCCGTACACCACTGGTGATCGTCGAGGGGACACTGAATAGTGCACGGTACATCCAAACCGTCATCGAACCCATCGTTCTACCATTCCTATACCGGCAAGGGAACTTGCTGTTCCAACAGGACAATGCACGTCCGCATGTATCCCGTGCCACCCAACGTGCTCTAGAAGGTGTAAGTCAACTACCCTGGCCAGCAAGATCTCCGGATCTGTCCCCCATTGAGCATGTTTGGGACTGGATGAAGCGTCGTCTCACGCGGTCTGCACGTCCAGCACGAACGCTGGTCCAACTGAGGCGCCAGGTGGAAATGGCATGGCAAGCCGTTCCACAGGACTACATCCAGCATCTCTACGATCGTCTCCATGGGAGAATAGCAGCCTGCATTGCTGCGAAAGGTGGATATACACTGTACTAGTGCCGACATTGTGCATGCTCTGTTGCCTGTGTCTATGTGCCTGTGGTTCTGTCAGTGTGACCATGTGATGTATCTGACCCCGTGGAATGTGTCAATAAAGTTTCCCCTTCCTGGGACAATGAATTCACGGTGTTCTTATTTCAATTTTGAGGAGTATATATATATATATATATATATATATATATATATATATATATATATATAATGACATGTTCGAAAAAACAGATACCTTGTTAGAACCAGCGGCAATGTAACTAACCATTCAAAGATGTTAATGACTTTAGCCGCGTTTAGGAATTGAAATGCATCAATGGTAAAAGGTGAAATCTTGTGCTGGACCGGGACTTGAAAACGAATTTCCCGCTTTAGGCGAGCGGTCGCATTAACCACCTCAGCCATCCGCGCACGCTTCCCAAATTCCGAGCCGGCCGCGGTGGCCGTGTGGTTCTGGCGCTGCGGTCGCAGGTTCGAATCCTGCCTTGGGCATGGGTGTGTGTGATGTCCTTAGGTTAGTTAGGTTTAAGTAGTTCTAAGTTCTAGGGGACTTATGACCTAAGATGTTGAGTCCCATAGTGCTCAGAGCCATTTGAACCATTTGAACCCAAAATCGGAGCCTGTTACTGACCTAGCAACACCTACCCATGAACCACCTCCTGACAGTCCCTGATTCCTGTAAAGCGAAAGAAATCCGGCATGGTGTACATCGGCACTAAAAGAAAGGATCGTGGTCGTCACCACTATATGTATGTGTGTGTGGTGTCCGTTCTTTCAGACATGCTGGTTGAGTCGGAAGGGAAGTGTTCTCGGATGGCGGTTAAAGTGACTGCTCGAACTCCGGGTTCGAGTATCGTTCCGGCCAAATTTTACCTGTTACCATTGATACATTTCAATGCCCAAATGCTGCTAGTTTCATTAAAACCTTTGAACGTTTAATTAGTTGTTTGATGTGTTCAGATGCAATAAGTCAATATCTTTGGCTTTGAGAGGGAAGGAGCGCTGTTGATCGATTGCCGGCCGTTATGGCCGAGCGGTTCTAGACGTTTCAGTCCGGAACCGCGCGACTGCTACGGTCGCAGGTTCGAATCCTGCCTCGGGCATGAATGTGTGTGATGTCCTTAGGTTAGTTATATTCAAATAGTTCTAAGTTCTAGGTGACTGATCACCTCAGCAGTTAAGTCCCATAGTGCTCAGAGCCATTTGTTGATCGATTTTAGAATGAATTTTTCACTTGGCAGCAGGGTATGCACTGTTGTGAAACTGTTTAGCAGATTAAAAATATGTGCCAGGCCGGCACACAAGCACACAAGATTTCCTTTTGCACTTAGAAGCCAGGAGATGAGGAGCAGTAAAGCTGGGAGAGCAGGTCGTGAGTCGCGTTTGGATAGCTCAGTCGGTAAGGGCACTGCCGCTAAAAGCTAAGGCTATGGGTTCGAGCCCCAGTCTAGCACACAGTGTCATTCTGAAGTACAAATTATTATTCTACAATTACAATTTAATACATTTACGACCATCGAAAACTAAATATTGACAACACAATATTTCCTACGTCCATTCTCGGAGGTTCCACTGACTGAAAGGTCTCGTTGTGACTGGGCTTTATTAAGAGGTCATTCGGCTCCATTCCGTAGACAAACGTCGCCGTCCGCGTGCACCCACAACGCGAAAAACTGAGCTCTGTATCGCTATACGTTCGTTAATGTCAAGAAAATGAAATCTTATGGGCCAATTAAAGCCAACTGCTTGAGCGCAGCCAGCATTTGCAACGCGGCGATAAAATTTATAGCTACTCTCAGCCGAAACCGCGCCGGTAAATTTCGCTTTACCGCTGTACGAAATCTGCCGACTGTGGCGCGGGGACACGCGTTCCTCCCCTGGTACCTCACTTATTAATGTCTAGCGCAATGTCGGTAGCTGCCGGCCGGCGGCGAGGGCGTTTCGTAAATTTCCATCCAGGATTAGAAGGGCGCGCAAATGGCTACGATGCCGGTTATCCAGAGCTCACACCAAATCGAAATGCCTAAATTTTTTGGCAAGAAAGAGAAAATGCATCACATACACTGACAGAAGAAATTGTAACACCGAAAATTAATTAATGTAGAATAATGAAACTTTGGGAGTACATTTGTGTAGGTACCATATTTAAGGGATTAATTTTGGAAGATGACAGATTATTGTAAGCGTGTGTTAAGAAATTGCAAATGTGAAATGCTGGTACATTAATAAACGGTGTATCCGTCAGAATGTTGAATGCAAGCTTGCATACGTGCATGTCTTGTGTTGTACAGGTGCCGGATATTAGTTTGTGGGATTGAGTTCCGTGCCTGCTGCACTTGTTCAAATGGTTCAAATGGCTCTGAGCACTGTGGGACTTAACAGCGGAGGTCATCAGTTCCCTAGAACTTAGAACTACTTAAACCTAAATAACCTAAGGACATCACACACATCCATACCCGAGGCAGGATTCGAACCAGGGACCGTAGCGGTCGCGCGGTTCCAGACTGTAGCTCCTAGAACCGCTCGGCCACTACGGCCGGCCTGTTGCATTTGGGCAGTCAATACAGGAGCGGTGAATTCTGGTTGTGGATGACGCGGGGTAGTCCTCCCATATGTTCACTACTGGAGACAGCAGGTAGGTTTAAAAAAAAAATGGTTCAAATGGCTCTGAGCACTATGCGACTTAACTTCTGAGGTCATCAGTCGCCTAGAACTTAGAACTAATTAAACCTAACTAACCTAAGGACATCACACACATCCATGCCCGAGGCAGGATTCGAACCTGCGACTGTAGCAGTCGCACGGTTCCGGACTGCGCACCTAGAACCGCGAGACCACCGCGGCCGGCCAGGTAGGTTTACAAGAGCGTTATGTGGACGAGCGTTATCTTGTTGGAAAACACCCCACGGAATTCTGTTCATGAATGGTAGCATAACACGTCGATTCACGACACTGACGTGCCAATTTGCAGTCAGGTGCGTGCGATAACCATGAGAGAGCTCCTTCTGTCATACGAAATCGCACCCCAGCTGTAAGCCCACTGTGTCTAGCAAGCAGACCGGTTGACTGCCGGCCTTCAACTGCCCTCCTAATCAACGCATTGCCATCACTGCCACCGAGACAAAACCAGCTTTCATCATGAAACAAAACAGATCTGCATCCTGCCCTCCACTGAGCTCTCGCTTGACACCACTCAAGTCGTAAATGGCGGAGGTATGGGGTCAGTGAAATGGACGCTACACGGCGTCTGGCTCGGAGTTACCGTTGATGTAAACGATTTGTAACAGTTCGTTGTGTTACTGTAGTGCCAAGTGCTATTCAAACTTTTACTTACGATGCAGCACGATGCCCCAGTGTCTTACACGCCGAACGCCACTGTCTTCCCTCCTGGTAGCGTCACGTTCATGATCGCTACAGCGTGTATTGAAATAAAACCTGATTTGCATCCTCTACTAGCGTCACTATTATCTTACTGTCGCGAAATTGTATCAGATATCATATTTCAGATATAGAAACACGCCTACCAACTTTAGTTTATATCGCACAACTCCTTTTTGGTGCTGAGATGTTTTTCCATCAGTGTATTAATCTGGATCTGGTTCAGCAATTGTTGGTCGCACGAATAATTAGTTCTGTGGGGAAACCTGCAGCTGAAGAACAATATTGCTATGAAGAACAGAATGATAATCCTTTCTTATAAGGTTTAAGAAGTGAACTGAACAAATAGACAAGCACAGAGCGAATTGATTTCGTCTTGTACCTTTATCCCTCTACTAGGAAACTGCACTAAAAAGTTTCACAAGCTGCAGCATGGTCGCTAATTGAGCACTGTCCCGAATATAGAATAAATTTCCTTTACTTCACGTCTATGATCACAGATTTTTTTGTCATCAAACTACCGGTGTCTGTCTACAAAGACCATCTCAAGATCTGCTTTATAAAAACAAGTCCTAATACACTGGAGCCATAGTGGCATCGTTAAATGCTAATTACAAAATCATATGAACACTCTCTCTCTCTCTCTCTCTCTCTCTCTCTCTCTCTCTCTCTCACACACACACACACACACACACACACACACACACACACACACAAGTCTGAGATCAACAGTGTTTTACATAGTCTAGCAAATAGTCCATATACTTTTTAAAACGAGGTACTATATTTTATGCCATGGATTGTAACACTTTTGTGACATCAATTCGATTAATTCGTTAGCTTCTGAATTAATCCAACTGTCGACCTATTAAACGCGAATCGTACGTGAAGAATTGCATCCAACAGAAAAGAATGGAAATCGGCGTATGGCGCCATTTGCCGGGAGGCCCCTATTCGGGGAAGTGCGGCCGTCAAGTGCAAGTCTTATTTCATTCGACGCCACATTGGGCGACTTGCGAGCTGGTGATGGGGAATAAATGATGATGAGGACAACACAACACGTACCCGAGGGGAGAAAATCTCCAACCCGGCCGGAAATCGAACCCGCACCCGCTTGCGTGAGAGTACGTTACCACCCAGCTAAGCAAGCGGACCATCCAACAGAATAAACGTACCACAGTGTTCATTTTGTCTAGAGAACAAAATTGTCATACTGTTTCTGATTTCATGTTCGCTGATGGCAGAGCAATTCTTTCACTACTACAGAGTTTCTCTGCTTGAAGTGATTTCGTAACGCAAGCGGATTCCAAATTTTTCTTTTATCGACGACTCTAGTTTTTATCCAAATCGTTTCAGTGATCTGAAAAACTTATTGGTCCTTTAACAATTTTTCTGAGAAGCCTATTTGTATTCATGCTGCTTTCACCGCATTGTTATACAAATTCATCGTATCCGCCCGGGGTGGCCGAGCGGTTCTAGGCGCTATAGTCTTGAAGAGCGCGACCGCTGCTTCGCCGGTTCGAATCCCGCCTCGTTCTGCGGACTGATTGCCTCAGAAGTTAAGTCCCATAGTGCTCAGAGCCATTTTCACATTCATCTTATCTTACAGATAACATTGCCTCCTTTTAGCAAATAGACGCCATTAGGATTCTACGAGGAAAAAAGAAATGATATAAGAGTAACTCCATCCTCTGCGCTCGTTGGTAGCACACCGCGTGTTATACTCGTCCACCGCGGTGCTCGGAGTCACAGCACCAAGTTACGACACCTGAAGATGGGCGTATAAGTGCCCGAGACCGGTCGTATTCCCAATATAAGAATCTTACAATTGTGGCGGTATTTCGGTATTTTCAACCTCTGGTAACGTAAGATAATTAGAATTCATTCAGTTACGTTATAGCGTGGGGTAACTACAATCACAAAAATATCGTTACCCAAATGGACGTTACATGTTAAAAACCGATTTTGAGGTTGATAATGTCAAGACAATCGCAGTCACTTTTCGTGAACTACGATACGCGAGAACTAACAATTTGCGGGCGGATTACGCGCAACTTATACCTACGCGAACCGACGTTTATTCACACTCTCAGTTGGCCTTTACAGTATCGTGTTGCATTACTACAACGTCTTCATTCATTTTTTTTACTTTGTATTTTTTCTGCGTATCTGCAATGAATTAGTGTCTGTAGCTATAGCGAATGACCAGTCAGGTAAGTTCCCAATTAAGATCTGCCGTTTATCGTGAATAAGAATACATCACAGAGATATCGGATAGTCACTGCTCTTCAGCAAGATAGGGCTGAAGCCTTATAGTTTATTGCAATTATTAAAAGAGACAGTCCCATAAATGTCCCAAGTTTCCGCGATTGCCACGCAAGATACAGTATTTGCAAAACGCAGAAAATGAACCAACAGTAGGTTTCATACATTTCAAATCTATCGCTGACAAACGAAGTCTCGAGTTTCTTTTGACCAAGTTAGTATCTCGTAAGCAATCTTGAAGATTTCTGCCATACGTACATATTTTGTTCTTTCATCGGACGCTACCGCATAATTTTGGTGGTACTCTCTTAATGTAGCTTATCTGTACAGCTAGCCTATGGGTATTTTATCGAGACGCACTCATTTTTGGTAAGAACGTAATGTAATTAGAAGATCAACACCTTATTAAATTATTACTGTGAATTTCAATATGATCTGTAAAGAATAGGAGGCAGTAAGGGGATGTTTAGAATGCGCACAACGACAGAAGTGGGGTTTGAACGCGCCACTTCCGTTTTACTGGGCATTGCCGCAACCGTAAGAAATCAGAGTTCCTCACCTCAAAGACACGTAGATAACCGGGAAATGAAACTATAAATATTGCTGTCTGCGTCTTTTTATAGCGTACATTCGATCCGGTAAGTGCTGAACACCTTAAGTGTTTGAAAAGTTTTGTATCACCAGGCGTGGCACGTAAAGAAAAATTACCCCTCGCATTCCAAAAGAATTAACTTTTATTACGGAAATGCACTTAGGAGCCTGGGCAATAATTTGAAGCACAATGCAATTGTGATCGTAGCTGTAGCTACGGCAGCTAACATACTCTCCAACTCCAACTGGCGACCTACAAGGCACTTTGTCCGGATTACGCAAAAGTTTCTGTAGCCGGGAGGTCGAGAGCATTAATATGGGTACCGTGCAGAGTTACCGTACGGCTCCCTGCATTGAACAGACCGTCCTTTTCTTTAAGCTTTAAGGATTATTCACTGTAAAATGCGAGGTTTCTATTTTATTTCATTTTTTCCCACTACAAGTCAGCTAATACCGAGGCGTCGTACTGTATGGTCCTTTCTTCTTAATAGATTCTTATTTAATACGAACTCTGTGTCCACAAAAAGCTGATGATTGTACTTACAAATTAGATGTCTTTTATAAAGGTATTACAACGTAGTTCGTAAAATTTTAGAGAGCGTTAAAGGGAAATGGGTGTTCGTATGCCACATTACAGAACCGTTTTGCATGACAGAAACATTGGGGATGAAGAATAACCCCGCTGAAAATCTTGTTGCGGTCATCCAGTATGCCCGTATGCAGCACAGAACACGTTCATAAATTAAATAGAAAAAAAAACCCTCATACCAGACAAGAGATATAAAAATAATATTTATATAAGCAAGTCGAATGTATACTATAGGAAGTATTGAAAGAAAGTAGCAGAAGAAGATATTCCATTAAAAATATGTGATATTATGTATCTTGCTCTACAGCGTAACTGGAATATCTGTGTGACGTTCCAAACGCCGCGCATAAGAAAAAGGGATTCTGCCTGGGCTCATTCCTCTTGATTATAGAAATGTAGGATCAAGTGTTTTTGGATAGTGCTTGGGCTAGGTACCACATTTATACCGAAGAGAAGGGCTGTCTTACTGTAACTATCCTACAGTACAGGGCAAAGTTTGAATATTTCACACTTCTTCCATCCTAGGCAAATGAAGCAAATCGGTTGGTTCTTTTCGCGTTATATATGGTCCACTGTGCGACTTAAGGAACTTAAGGAGACCCGATTTAGTTCATCAGCCCGAAAAACTTGTTTTTTTGGTACCAAAACCGAGGCGGAGATTTCGAGACAGCTTGTAAGCAGGCTGTTTAGGTTTTTATGTTGGTAACGTCACCTAGCGCTCTGTATGAAAATCACTGGCTGTGCTGTGCGCAGTCTGTGGCTGGTTTGCATTGTTGTTCGCTATTGTAGTGTTGGGCAGTTGGCTGTTAACAGCGCGTAGCGTTGTGCAGTTGGAGGTGAGGCGCCAGCAGTGGTGGATGTGGGGAGAGAGATGGCGGAATTTTGAGAACGGACGATATATATATATATATATATATATATGATGACTTTTGAACCTTATTAAGGTAAATACATCGTTTGTTCTCTATCAAAATCTTTCATTTGCTAAGTACGCCTATCAGTAGTTAGAATCTTTTATTTAGCTGGCAGTAGTGGCGCCCGCTGTATTGCAGTAGTTCGAGTAACGAAGATTTTTGTGAGGTAAGTGATTCATGAAAGGTATAAGTTATTGTTAGTCAGGGCCATTCTTTAGTAGGGATTTTTGAAAGTCAGATTGCGTTGCGCTAAAAATATTGTTTGTCAGTTTAGCGTTGATCAGAATAAGTAAAGAGCGAAATGTCTGAGTACGTTCAGTTCTGCTCAGCTGTTTGAAAATCAAATAATGTAAGAGGTTTATCAGCATAGTCATTCATAAATTTTTCTAAGGGTATGTTTCAAGCTATGTACAGCAAAAGGCTGAAATGTTTTAGATATGTTTCTAAGATCCCATCTCGAACAACCTTGAAAATTTTCTTGATATATTTATCTTTTTTACGAGATATATATGTTCAAAGTTAAGCTATTTGTACACGTAAAATACGCATGTAAGATCCTTGGTTGCACAAGATAGGTTTATTTATGTAACGCGTTTAAAAAGACAAGAAGAAATACACCGATTGGACTATGGACCACAGAGGCGCTGCAGTCATGGACTGTGCGGCTGGTCCCGGCGGAGGTTCGAGTCCTCCCTCGGGCATGGGTGTGTGTGTTTGTCCTTAGGATAATTTAGGTTAAATAGTGTGTAAGCTTAGGGACTGATGACCTTAGCAGTTAAGTCCCATAAGATTTCACACATTTTTGAACCACAGAGGCATATTTGTGTTTAAGAGGTGGTGAGGGTTTTCAATTATTCAACTCACAAACTATTGCGCCATAATTGAGCTTACCGATAAAAATTCTTTCTTATAGTAACCGAGGCGTCGAATATAATTAATAATCCCATAGAACTGAGAGGTAACAGCCAAATAGCCACTGTCAATGCTTCATTACATCACCTAGAAGCAAGCCGGGAAAAGGCATCGACAACAGGAGAAAGGAAGCTACTAAAGCGTGCATGGGGTACCTCACTTAGGTAAATGGGCGTATTAAGTGAGCAGAAAAAACTCAGCAGCGCATAATACCAGAACCACTGCGATTATCATGGAATCGACTGATTTTAACATTTAAAATACGGTGTGAGGCGAAATCTAAGCAACGAACAACTGCAGCAAACTGCTCAAATTTTAACTGTATAACCTCTTGGCATTTATCTACAAGTGCTATCTTCTCGTTTTCAAAAAAAAAAAAAAAAAATCAGTTATCGAGATACGTCCCAAAAACATGGTTTTTGGATACCAAACGTCAGCCGCCGATTCCAAGACGGCTATGCACAGCATCTTCGGGAAAATTTTTAAAGGTGCTCGAGAAGGTATAATGAGGCAGCTGTTACCCAACTTTTCAGTCTGTCATGTCAAGAGCATGCTCGCCTTTTCTCTGCTTCGATAGGACCGCTTTTCACTGGCCTTTCTTTATGTTATAACACTGCAGGACTGGAAAAGGGGTAAAATTATTGTGTGGTTGCATATCCAACTATAAATAAATCGAATCTGTATTTCAATAGCTCGAACATCAACTCGCGAATACAGACAGCACTCAGAACAGCTGAGCCTTGGCTGGAGCGATGGCGTATTAAAGTAAACGTCGACAAGTGCGAAGCAGTTCTGTTCACACGCAGACCGAAACTACTGCGCAAACACCAACACTGTAGACCGATAACACTACATACACGCCCAATACGTTTCCGAGAGAAAGTCAGATACCTTGGTGTCTGGCTGGACCGGAAACTTACATGGGGGGACCACATCGAATACGTTGCCAACCGAGCGCACGCGAGGCTCAAACAGCTCTACCCAATGCTCAACAGTGAAAGCACACTGAATAGGAGGGTGTCGAGGTCCTTATACACGACACTGATTAGACCTCTGATGACGTACGCAGCTCCCGTCTGGGGATATGCAGCTCCCACACGACTGCGCCGCCTGCAGATCATACAGAACAAAGTGCTACGAATCATTAGCAATGCTCCACGCTACACACGCACCGTGGATCTTCACCATGAATACCGCCTTGATACCCTCAAGGAAGTATTCAAGAAACACGCCACACGACTATACAGGAACTCGAGACACTCGAACAATCCTTTCATCCTCACTCTGGGAAACTACGATCACAACCACAGGTGGAAACACAAGCGACCAAAGACACTGCTAGCTAGGGCATAACCACCTATGGTAAACTAACATACGCAAACAGCGACAAACGTCGGTAAGCCCCTGCATATCAGCAACACTGACTGGCAACTACCAGCTGCTATTAGAGCCGACCAACAGGCCACAGCAGGGACACCGACGAGCTCGCCCACAGACGCACGAACAATCTCCCAACACTCCCTCACACTGTGCCTCCGGTATATGACCTATCGGACACAAGACCGATAACAAACATAACTGTTGCAGGTTGCAGGACGCTGAACGAGGACTCTGTACCAGCACCCAGCGCCAGCCGCCGAGCAGCACAAACGCACAACGTCAAGGTATCGACATGCATGATACCCACTACTAACAAAGCCTATCCTTGCACAACCTATCGCAGGCAGCAAGACAACCGCTACTGCTCTTGCCGCCCGACCTAACTTTCGCAGAGGTTTTTTTCCCTTGGCTCTTGCCTTGGCACTTTTTTTCCTCTGCCCTTCAAACCGCTACCCTTCGTCAGATTTCGACCAATCTATCTCCAGATGAGCGCGTATTAATGGTTAATCCTAACCAGACGTACGCAAACATCGCAGCACCCACATCCTGCGACACCTCACTTTAGTGAATACTAACCCTTATGCAGAGATGGCAGTAGACCTTTTGTGTTGGCCATCATGCCGGTGTGGGCGTGGAGGGGCTCCACCTCTTATAAAAAAAAAAAAATTTCAATAGCAAGCTCTGTGCAATCTTTAGATAACATTACACGGAAAATCTCTTAAACCTCTTTTTAACTCTGATAAACGTAGCGCAAGGCAAGGGAGTCACAACTGTATGCCAATATTTTGTTCGTTTGTGAATTATGACATACTAGGACTCGAAAACAGAGCATTATTAGTGGAATGAAGTGTAGTATTATCAAATAGTCGGCCCCGTAGCTAAGTGGTCAACGCACCATGACTGCTATATGAAGGGTCCGGATTCATTTTCCGGTAGTGCCAGAGATTTTTCATTGATGAGGCGACTGGAAAGGGGAGCAGTGATCATCGTGATGCCAAATGAGGAGCTCCTTGGATGAGCAGCAGCGGCTCCAAGGTCTGGGAAGTTCACGACGGCCGAGGGAGCGGTGTGCTGCCACCATGGCACTCCATATCGCGTCCGAATAGTCCACTGACAGAGCATAACACGGCGGTCGTTTCGTACTAAATCGCCTGTCAGGACTGGTACGCGGAGCTAGATACCAGTAAAGAGTATAGGCCTGAATTAGAGGAAAATTTTTAGAGAAAATGCGTCTGCAGCATTGTGTGGAAATGAATTACAGATTCAGTGAAAACTGGAAAAGAAGATAGTCGAAGCGTCTGAGAAGTGGTTTCGCAGAATTATGGTTATAGCTAATTGCACAGATGAGGTAGAAAACGAGGTTCTTCGCGGAATCGGCGAAGAATATGTTGGAAGTACTGTCTAGAAGAAGGGACAGTATGACAGGACATGTGTTAAAACTATAGAAAATAACATCGATAGCACTACAGGGAGCAGCAGATGGCTAAAACAGTAGACCAGAGACTGGAAAATTCCTAGCACGTAACCTAGGACGTCGGGTATACACGCTTCTCTAATATGATGAGATCGCCACCAGAAAGTAATTGATAGTGGACCACATCAAATCAGCCAGAAGAACGATGAAAGCACAGCCTCCTCTTCCCCTAAAGAAAATGAACTTAGTTGTACCAGATTTAAGTGAAATGGACTAAAGACGAACAGGGGTCATTTCTTGAGTATGGAAACCCAAGTTCACAAGCTCCATAATACATTCAGTTCCAGTAATTTACCCTGTACTGAGAATCTTACGGCAATAGTTGTCAAATATGTGACATTATTAGCAGAACATGTTTCGCGATTACGTTATCCCATTATCAAACGCTATAAAACAGGGAAACTAATCAATAAATAGCAATACTACACGTACTCACAACCATTCAAAAAACACTTACATAGTCCTGTCGTAAAACAGACCTTAAAGTTACTACACAATTAGACATTGCCAAAAGTAAATACCCAAGGTATTGTCAAACATAGAACTCAGAACAACTCATGTTGACGTGTTACATTCTCAAGGCGCAGTTGTAAACTAAAGGCAGCCACTTTCACCTACCAAATATGGTACATTTTGTGGTATATATAAGTCAATCCCCCCAACGATTCTATTGTGTATTATAAAATCTACGAACATTATATGTCAAGTCCACGTACATTTTAAAAATCAATACCTATGTTGCATCGTGTGCATCCATATACAATGGCCAACGGAAAACATATAATCTAACTCCGCTAATTACAATAAGTTAGTGACTGCTTCCCACCGAAGACATCGCTAAAGTGGGCTGTCTCGCGAAGCACCTCAAGAATGAGCAAGATTCGTTGAATAACATCACAAAGAGCATGGGGGATTGCACTTCGTGAATAAAGGTGGGTGTTGTCAAATTTAGAGGAAGTAGAGATTTCCTGCGCCTTAAGAAAAGAAGGTGTCACCGTGTTAAATGAGAAGACAAAAGTGTCCAAGGGGCATTTCTGGGCCCACTTTAGCAATGTCCTCGTTGGAAAGCAGCCGTGAACGTATTCGAATCAGCGGCGTTAGGTTTTATTTTCTGTCGGCCATTATATATGGAAATACAAGTTACAACATAGGTGCAGAACTGATTTTTAGAATTTACTAGGACTTGAATAACAGAAAGTAGCATCGCTGGGGGCTATGAAATAAGC
The DNA here is from genome assembly GCF_021461395.2 of Schistocerca americana. Taxonomy (NCBI): domain Eukaryota; kingdom Metazoa; phylum Arthropoda; class Insecta; order Orthoptera; family Acrididae; genus Schistocerca; species Schistocerca americana. The sequence continues at coordinate 216,668,516 of NC_060119.1, read as the reverse complement.
GTTGCATGAATGTATCATCCATCCTTGGTAGGTGAAAGCGGCTGCCTTTAGTTTACAACTGTGCCTTGACAGTGTAACACGCTAAAACGAGATGTTCTAAGATGAGTTTTATGTTTAACAATGTATGGTTGCTGCTGGGATTTTACTTTTGACAGTGCATAATGGCTTAGACGATTTAAGATGTGTTTTACTACAGAACGATATAAATATTTTGGCTGTAAGTACTTATATTGTTGTGATTTATTGTTTACGTGTTTATAGCATTTGATAATAAGATAAGGTAACCCCAAACATGTTGTGCTAATAACATCACACATCTGACAACTGGTGGCGTAACATTTCCAGTGCCGTTACATAAGACGTATGGTGACTTCACAACAGACAATCAGTAATTTACTGTTGCAACCGAGTACGTATCATGTTCTCTTCCGATCAATTTTTAACGAAGATCGTTAAATGAAGTTCATATTTTGAGTCGTCTGTATGAAAGTACAAAGGTATAGTAGAGATAGGATTATTTACAAATTGTACAAGGTAAAACCTCAAACTCTTTGTTGCTCATCTAGCTGAGGACAAGAAAAATATCACCTCGTTGAACCTGTGCAGGAGAAGAATACTTACATCTCGTCTCACGAAACTCTCCGGAGAGATGTTTACAAATAATTATTCGGACAATAGTCTCAGAGTAACTTCGGTCATTTCCCAACTAGTGCAATGAGACTCCCACGACGTTAGCTGTCCCAAGGGCAATTTAACTGTGGTAAGTTCCCGCATGGAAAGGGATCTGAAGATGTCTCGGTTAATAACAAACGTCATACCATTGCAGTGGTCAAGGAAATTTCGATAACTAATGACATTGGCCAGGCCTGAAATTCTACAATGAGGTGATTAAGGTCGTAGGAGAGCGATTTGCACGTATACAGATGGCGGTAGTATCGAGTACACAAGCTACAAATGGACAGTGCCTTGGCGGAGCTATTATTTACTCTCAGGTGATTCGTATGAAAAGTTTTCCGATGTGATTATGACGGCATGAGGGGGATTAACTGGCCTTGAACACGAAATGGTAGTTGGAGCTACACGCATGGGACATTCCGTTTCGGAAATCCGCAGTGTCAAGAGTGTACCGAGAATACCAAATTTCAGTCATTACGACTCACCAGGGACAACGCAGTGGCCGGCGGCCTTCGATAACGACGGAGCGCAGCAGCGTTCCCGTGGAATTGTCATTGCTAGCAGACAAACAACGTTGCGTACAATAACCGAAGAAAGAAAATGGGGATATACGACGAACATATCCATTAGGATGGTGTGACGAAATCTACATCTACATTTATACTCCGCAAGCCATGCAATAGTGTGTGGTGTGCCACTGTCATTACCTGCCTTTCCTGTTCCAGTCGCGTATGGTTCGCGGGAAGAACGACTGCCGGAAAGCCTCCGTGTGCGCTCGAATCTCTCTACTTTTACATTCGTGATCTCCTCGGGAGGTATCAGTAGGGGGAAACAACATATTCGATACCGTAACGCTATCACGCTTACCAAATAACCATGTGACGAAACGCGCCGCTCTTCTTTGGATCTTCTCTATCCCCTCTGTCAACCCGACCTGTTACGGATCCCACACTGATGAGCAATACTCAAGTATAGGTCGAACGAGTGTTTTGTAAGCCACCTCCTTTGTTGATGGGCTACATTTTCTAAAGACTCTGCCAATGAATCTCAAACTGGCACTCGCCTTGCCAACAATTAATTTTATATGATCATTCCACATTCCATATGCATACTTTGCAAACACCATATGCATACTCCCAGATATTTTGCAGAAGTAACTGCTACCAGTGTTTGCCCGCTATCATATAATCATACAATAAATGATCGTTCTTTCTATGTATTCGCAATACATTACATTTGTCTATGTTAAGGGTCAGTTGCCACTCCCTGCACCAAGTGCCTATCCGCTGCAGATCTTCTTGCATTTCGCTGCAGTTTTCTAATGCTGCAACTTCTCTGTATACTACAGCATCATCCGCGAAAAGCCGCATGGAACTTCCGACACTACCTACTAGGTCATTTATATATATTGTGAAAAGCAATGGTCCCATAACACTCCCCTGTGGCATGCCAGAGGTTACTTTAACGTCTGCAGACGTCTCCTCGGACATGGATGTGTGTGATGTCCTTAGGTTAGTTAGGTTTAAGTTGATCTAAGTTCTAGGGGACTGATGACCTCAGAAGTTTGACGTTAAGGGGCTAACGGAGCAGAGGACCGACTTTGCTATTAGCACGACGTCGCCTACAGACCTTCTCCTGAGCTCGTGACCCTAGACGACTGGAAACCGGTGGCCGGTTCTAGTCGCTACAGTCTGGAACCGCGAGACCGCTACGGTCGCAGGTTCGAATCCAGCCTCGGGCATGAATGTGTGTGATGTCCTTAGGTTGGTTAGGTTTAAGTAGTTCTAAGTTCTAGGGGACTGATGACTTCAGAAGTTGAGTCCCATAGTGCTCAGAGCCATTTGAACCACACCGGTGGCCTGGTCAGATGTGTCCCTATTTTAGTTGGTAAGAGTTGACGATAGGGTTCGAGTGTTGTGCAGACCGCACAAAGCCACGGACCTAAGGCACTGTACAAGCTCCGCAATGGTGTGATCTGTGTTTACATGGAATGGACGGGTCCTCTGGTCCAACTGAACCGATCATGGACTGGTAATGGTTTTGTTCGACTACTTGGAGACCATTCATGGACTTCATGTTCCCAAACCACGATGGAACTTTAATGGATGACGATGTGGCACGCAACTGATCGCGTTTGGTTTGAAGAACATTCTGGACAATTCGAGTGAATGATTTTTCTATATCGTCATTTATGAAACATAATCGAGACGACACATCGTGCACAAAATTCTATACCGGCAACCACTTTCGCAGTTATGGACAGCTATAGAGGCAGCATGGTTCAGTATTTCTGCAGGGGACTTCCAACGATCTGTTGAGTCAATGCCACGTCGAGTTGCTGAACTACGCCTGGCGAAAGATCGTCCGACTCGATATTAGGAGGTATCTCATGACTTGTGTAACCTCACTGTAATCTCTCTAAGAAAATCTACTAGGATTTTTTTTATGCAAATGCAACCATCGGAACGTTGTCACGGTTTCCTGAAACAAGAAGCGTCATGTACTTTCCCGTCTTTTTTTGCCACAAGGACATATTCTATTTGTGACGACATCAGAGTCGAGATATGCATAAACCGACGATAATATCATACACGGAATTTTGCTCATAGATAGTAAGGAAGTAAAACTAGAATCTGTCCTGTGGCTGTTGGGTGAGGTGGAATATACTGTGTTGCGAATTAGACCGTAGAGATCGGAAAAAATCGTTCACTCAAAAATAATTCACACAAAAATAACCGTGAACCACACGTAGAAAAGTTTATTTTCTGTATGAATGGCTCCACACATTCCATAGTGCGCTTAGCGTGTGGTTCACGTTAACAGTTTTCCAAACCAAATGTGTCGGCATAGTACCTCAGTGTCCTGTTGTGGCCTGCGACACTTCTGAGAAGAAATGTCGGTGTCCCCTAGATGCCCAAAAGATACGTCTGCCGGTGGGCCTATTGTGTTCCGTATCTGTCGCAGTCTGGACGCCCCGCAGGGCACAAGTCAACACAAGTCAGGTTACCGAGTGCGCGCCCTCGAGTGTCGAGCGAGCCCAAACAGTTCCTTCACTTTAAAAGCCGTGTCTTTATTAACGATTCTAAAAAAATGCACTGCTGTGGATGCCTCCAAAATATAATGTGGGTGGCATATATTTGTCTCTGTAGAAAAATACAGGAAGTCCCGTTTCTTCTGGACGTTAATGATACAGTTAATTCAACTTTCCAACACCAGTCTGCTTTCCATTGTCCAGTAATTAGCCTCTCTGGCTGCTGAGGCGGAACTTCCGAATCCGATTCTCTTTGAGAATAGCAGAGTTTTCTATCGTGGACATGTTTGAAACGGGTCCAGTCATTCTCTTGCAGCCAAACTGAAACCTGAACCACGGAAGTTACGCTAAGGGGAGACTAAAACCAAAAAATTAACTTTTGTTCTAGTTTTTTTACTTCAATCGAATTTTTGATGACGTATATGACGTAACGATGTAGCAATAACCATGCGTCTGAAGTCCAAAACTGCATAGGTTTTTGAGTAACAAATTTTTAGTATAATTTTAATGCCACTTCTGAGAACCAACTTTTGGTACTAAGACATCAATTTTCAAATTCCAGATTTTTTAGGTGCATTCACAAGAGGCTGCTGAACTGTTACGTTCGTTATTTTATGAGAAGTGTTATGAATTTACTTTCAGTATTTTTTACAAGTTTCAAACATACCTTTTCTTTGATTGCTGTACATGAATATGACAAATTAAATTTTCGATAATATTAATGCATGGAATCATGTAAATACCTCAAGAGTACTTCCAGAAAAAATTTAATTGAGACTGGTTAATATTCCGAACAACACAGCTGGTACTGAACTTTGAAAAACAAGGCTGTGGCAAAAATGATTTTAAAATTTTATTAAAAATTAGTGCTAGTACCAGACACATAACCACAAAATTCACTATCGCCATAAGTATTCCCTTCCTGCTCCTGTAAGGCATTCACGTAATTTCAAGATCAGGGTAACCCTTTTCTTGAATTTTTCCTTCTCCAGGCAGCATCTTGTGGACTGCTTGATCCACCTTTGATCTCTAGATAAGAAGATCATCTTCTGGCAGGCTGACAGAAGGAGTGCTGGGACTCCTGCTTCCTTCAATCTTCAAACATCCTATAACCGAGAAACAGTTTCCACAAGGTGCAAAAGTATACTTTTTTTCTGTGTGACACACTTGGACCAAAATAACACTGTGGAAACTTTCTCTTGCATTTTTAATCCCGGCGTCAGCACATTTTGCCAGTAGTGCATCAGACACAAGTCTTTGATTGGTAAAATCTTGACCGACTTCGGACCTCTGAGTGAGCCATGGCCCCTCTCGCACTCCATATCTAAAAAATTCGAATACAGCCAAATGGTTCTGAGATCTAAGAGCGAACATTCCGACACGTGAAATAGTTATTAAATTTTTTTAAAAATAAATTTTAGGTTAGAGTCTCCTCTCAAACTTCCACAGACTGGGTGAAACACACCTGCTTGTACAGCGTAGCGCGCACCGCCCTAGCTTTCTGGACAGATTGGTCAGCTAAACCAGGATCGAGTAAGCGTCCATATTACCGACAGTGGTCGGGCCACCGGCCAGCCTGAATGTGGGATTTAGCCGGTTTTCCAAAGTAGATTAGGCGAATGCCGATCTGCAATTGCCGCATCGGAAAAAATGACACATTAGCAATTAAAATACAGTCAAAGCGAGGATGGAGACCCTAGTTTGGAATGGTTTTAATACGAGTGCTGAGGATTAATCCAAGTAGCCAAAAGTTTCTGAGTAAGTCTGCGGAAGAACACGTCGCGTAACTTGCCCGTGTACGTTCTGTCATTTCGTCAGGTCTTCACATCCATCCTTCTTACTGTACAGGTTCTCTACAACCGAATGGCAAATACTTCACTGCAGTGAGTCACGTTGGCAGTGGAGGATCACACGGCCGTTTAGCACCAGTTCTACACAACCTTAAGGACCCCATACAGAGATGTGTGCTCTTTTACGGGGATGACTAATACGGGGTGAAACACGGGAGACGGAAGGTTTTAAAATAAAGACTACTCGGCCAGTTTTAATATTAATGTATTTTTATTGACATCAAATCAAAGATCATTACTCGCCATTTAATGTAGGCCAGACTTACTTCTGAAAAATAATGTCATCGAGGTGATTTCCATCATTTCGAACAGACGATCAAAGTTTCTTCTTCAAATCCACCACCACATAGACCAATTTTCGCACGGATGGCAGAAATTTCTTGAATGATTCCATTCTTCAATAGCGCAAATTTCGGGGTCTCTGATTATAAACTCGACTTCTGAGGTACCACACAGAAGAAAAAAAATTGGCTAATTGCGAGTAGGAGCCGCCCACTGAGGACTCAGTACAAAACTAAAAAATGCATATATATTCTTCATCCGTCCTGGGAATCGAAAATCTCAACGATTTTTGCCTGTTAGCGATATCGATACTGGCAGGATATTGGTCTCGGGAATTTTTAGACTGTATCAAAATCTCCTCGCTGGTTCCTCAGACCTGCACGGACATAAAAAAGGAGTGAGACGGGTACTCAAGTTTGTAGATGTAGAGAGAGAATATATAATAAAACATTTTTATTAACTTACTAAACCATGACTAAAATTTACATTTGATGTGTGCATGCTGTAATGTTCGTCTGTTATCCTTTTGACAGATAATGACTAAAATGTATGTTCAAATGGAAAAATGATATTCAATGTCATATAATTACAGTTTAACAAGTTTCAGATTTTTTACCTTAGTCTTACTGTTGGACCTTGCTTCCAGCAGCATTTCATGATTATAGATCAACGGGAAATACCCTGTACGTTTTGATGAGTTAGTTTGCGAGTTTAAAAATATGTAATATAAATGGCAGAATATTTTCATCGCATTGACTTAGAAGCTTCAATTATTTACACCGCCAAGGGACCATAGATGATAGTATGTGACGAAAATTTGATCTAGAGAAATATGGTCTTAACAGAAGGACAAACGAACAGGCAGATAAAAAACATGAAAAAAAAAAATTTGTTACATAATTACAAATTTTAGGATGTTTTCCTTTACTTGTGCTGTGGAACTTTGCCTACTGCCAAATTTCATGATCCTACGTCAACGGGAAGCACTCTATACATTTTGATGAATGTTTTAGAGTATCAAAATATGGCCGTATCTTTTGATTGCATTGACATAGAAGCTTAAAATTGTTACACCACTAAGAAACCGCAGTTCTCACTATGTGACATAAATCCGAACTCGATACGCCAGACAGTTCCAGAGAAACAGGGTCTTATCAGACGGGAAACAAACAGACACAACGATAAAAAAATGAGAACTTTTTTTTCCTGTTATAAAGTCACAAATTAATATTTTTTGCATTTTTGTCCTTTAGTTGTACTGTGAAACTTTGCTTATTGTCATATTTCTTGATTCTAAGTCAGCAGGAAGTACCCTATAGATTTTGATGAGTGATTTAGAGTATCAAAATGTATGATATAAATGACCGTGCCCTTTGATTGAATTGGCTTAGAATCTTAAAATTTTTACTAGGCCACAGGACTATGAACTTAAATACGTGACATAAACTCGAACTTGATACGTCGAACCGATTCTGAGAAAACGTGTTCTTAACAGTCGGACAGACAGACAGCTACACAAACGGACTACAAAGCGATCCTATAATGTTTCCGTTTTTACAGACTGAGGAGCGGAACACTAAAAATCACACACTCATATGTCTAGAGGTCTGGAAGGCTAAGGAACATTGCCAAAACGTGAGATAATCAGTCCACGAAACATATGTCGAAGAACTGCCATTGAAGCGTTCGCGATGTAGCGCCATCCTGCTGGAACCAAACATCTTTGAAAGTGATTCTTTGTACTCTCAGTTATGGTTTCAAGAACGTTTGGAGCATACCGGTATGTATGTATCGAACCGAATTAACAGTGACTGTGTCCCCGTCTTTTCCGAAGAAATACGGTCCGATAATGCCGAAAGATCCAAGAGCACACCAAACAGAGACTTCTACATAGTGTAAAGGACGCTGGTGAATAACGTACGGATGGTCAGTAGCCCACTAACTCAGTTTTTGCTTTTTGGTAGCGCCGTTTAAATGATAATGAGTTTTACCGCTCATCAATGAAATCATGTTATCACTCAAAATAACTTGCATTCTGCAAGCTTCGCGTACAAAAAAATCATTTGTCTCCAGTTGTTTCATAACAAGAAGTTAGTAAGGATGGAACTTTAATGTATGAAAAATTCGTCTAACCGATTCAAGGTTGATTACTGGCTCACTAGCATGATATCTAACTCACCGTCATGGCCTTCTGACTATTGATTCCCTTAAAATTGCAACATTTTCTGGCATCGTTGCACTGTGTTTCGGGCCTGTGCATTTCTTATCCGTTATCTTTCCAGTTCGCCTGAGGTGTTCCACCTATCTGAGGACTGTGTGACGACTCGGTACAACTCCGTTTTTACAAAATTGAATTGCACACGAAACATTCGCTGGGTAGCTGTAAAAGACTCAGCACTTTTAATGAAACTGTCAGAGACGAACAAAGAATGCTGCAAGTCCCACTGCTCTATTGTAACTGAAATTGCGTCTTGTGTGGAACAGTGCTAGCCCCCCTATGATCTTCTCCCACAATCACGCTCTGAGAACTATGCGGTTCAGAACCGTCCGTCTTCCGTGTGTTACCCTCTATTTTGTTCGTTGCGCTTACTATCCATCAACCTGTCTATATTTACCACCCGTCTCCGTTTAATTTCCGTAATTAGGAGAGAAGGGCTTCAATATGTGTCCATCTTAGCGACACAGTTATCTCTGTAATTATCTTGGAGAAATTTGCGTTTGAATCGGGCTACAAAGAGATCTCTTTGCCTTGTATTTAATCTCGTTCCTTTGTGCTATTATCTCGGCTAGCTTTTCAATTACCACTTGCTTGTGGAGAGTCAAAGGAAACTGTTTCACGATGCGCTGCAAACATTTCCTTTGGCAGTGCGCGTTTGCAATGGTCGTTAGCTACCATTAATGCTGGGACTGTGCTTTATTCTGTCTGGTACCACAGAAATGATAGTTTCAACAAAGTCGAAAACTGTAATTTCGTGAGATATGTAGCTCTTACATTCAGGTGGCAGATCATAGAATCAACTATTGTTAAAAAATACGGAACTCATTTCAGGGAAATATAAAATTCAGTGTAAAAGGCAAGTGGAGAATTTACTGATAAAGGATAGAATATACTGATAAAGGCAATACACACTGCCTGATCAGAAATATCGGGACACCTATTTATGGACGCTAACATGTTGTGTGTCTACCCATCAGCTTTACGACGGCTTCAACTCTATCGGGAGTACTTTCATCAGTGTTGTCTATGCATGTACATGGAGGAATGGCAGTCTGCTCTTGCGCAAGAGCCGAAGTGATGTACGCTAGGGTCTGGAGCGAAGTAGACGTTCTAACCCATCTCAAAGATGTTCCACTGGATTCAGGTCAGAATTCTCGTCGGGCCAGTCCATTTTAGGAATGTTATTGCCCACAAACCATTGCCTCATAGATGCCGCTTCACGAGAGACTACTTCATGATATTGATGCAAACGATCACTGTCTCAGAACTGTTCCTCTACTGCACGCAGTACACAGTGCCGTAAATATATTCATATTCTTCTGCTTTAGCGTATTCGCGACCGCAATAAGGGAACCAGTACCCAACCATGAACAAGACCCTCGTACTATAACACAACCTCGCCTCTACATGCCTCTACACATCATGCCAGGTGACGTTCTCCAGGCATTCACTAAACTCAAACCCAAAATGTCAAATCAACTTTTAGGCGTCTAAGTTTCCCAATTTTTATTTTATTGGGCTACAAGTTTCGGCGATATATTACGCCATCTTCATGTCCCCTGACCCACGTGTAAGAGGTTTCCCACATCTGGTCCAGTCAAAATAGGTTCAATGGCTCTGAGCACTATGGGACTTAACATCTATGGTCATCAGTCCCCTAGAACTTCTTAAACCTAACTAACCTAAGGACAGCACACAACACCCAGTCATCACGAGGCAAAGAAAATCCCTGACGCCGCAGGGAGTCGAACCCGGGAACCCGGGCGTGGGAAGCGAGAACGCTACCGCACGACCACGAGATGCGGACCGTCAAAATAGGGACCAGCATTCAATGACCAGCAGGTGATGTTTTAACGATCGCTGCCTCAAAAAGCTACGGAGAACAGTCATTAAATTCTGGCCCCTGTTTCCACTGAACTAGAGATGAGAATCTTCCTATTCGTCGGTTAGGGGGCCTGAAGGTGGCGTATCATATCGCCGAAACTGCCAGCCCAGTAAAATAATAATTTGGAAATTTAGACGGCTGAAACCGCTCACTCACAGAAAGATCCGTACCTGAAGATTGGAAAGATGTTCAAATCATACCAATACTCAAAAAGGGAAGTAGGAGTAATCCGTTGAGTTACAGGCTCATATCACTAACGTCGATTTGCATTAGGGCTTTGGAAAATATACTGTATTTGAACATTATGAAATACCACATAGAAAACGATTTATTGACACTTAGTCAGCACGGATTCAGAAAATATCGTTCTTGCGAAACACAACTAGCTCTTTATACCCATCAAGTAATGAGTGCTATCGACAGGGGATGTCAAATGGATTCGATATTTTTACATTTCCAGAAGGGTTTCGCCCCCCTTCCTCACAAGCGTATTCTAACGAAACTGCGTGCCTATGGAATATTGCCTCAGTTGTGTGACTGGATTCGTGATTTCCTGTCAGAAAGGTCACAGTTCGTAGTAATAGACGGAAAGTCATCGAGTAAAACAGAAATAATATCCGGCGTTCCCGAAGGAAGTGTTATAGGCCCTCTACTGTTTCTTATCTATATTAACGACGTAGGGAACAATCGCAGTAGCCGTTTTAGATTGTTTACAGATGATGCTGTCGTTTACCGTCTCGTGAAGTCATCAGACAGAATTACAAAATGCTTTATGTAAGATATCTGTATGGTGCGAAACGTGGCAACTGACCCTGAATAAAGAAACGTGTGAAGTTATATGCACGAATACTAAAAGAAATGCGCTAAATTTCCATTACGCCATAAGTCACACAAATCTGAAGGCTGAAAATTCAACTAAATATTTAGAGGTTACAATTAAAAATACCCTAAATTGGAACGATCACATAGCTAATAGAGCCAACCAAAGACTGTGATTCATTGGCAGAACACTTAGAAGGTGCAACGGGTCCACTAAAGAGACTGCTTGCGCCACGCTTGTTCGCCCTATTCTGGAGTATTGCTGTGCGATGTGGGATCCGCATCAGACGGGACTGATGGATGACATCAAAAAAGTACAAAGAAGGGCAGCTCGTTTTGTATTGTCGTGAAGAAGGGGAGATAGTGTCAGAGACATGATACGTGAATTGGAGTGGCAATCATTAAAACAAAGGTGTTTTTCGTTGCGACGGGATCTTCTCATGAAATTTCAATCACCAGTTTTCTCCTCCGATTGTGAAAACATTCCGTTGGCACCCACCTACATAGAGAGAAATAATCATCACCATAAAATAAGAGAAATCAGGGCTCGCACAGAAAAATTTAAGTGCTCGATTTTCCCGCGCGCCGTTCGAGAGTGGAACGATTGAGAGACAGCTTGAAGGTGGTTCATTGAACCCCCTGCTAGCCACTTTATTGTGCATAGCAGAGTGATCACGTAGATGTAGAGGTAGAAAGATTTTTGACTTGAGATTCTATACAGAATAACCGAGGTCCCGTAACCATCAGTGAAAGGGTGGACATACAGAAACCCGAACATTTCCAGCGTATTACCGCAGTGTATAGCGCGATTCATAAGTTCAAATCACCAATTTCTAGTGATTCACTGCCCAGTGGCGTCGCTCCTTGTATAAACTGAAGCGTCGCTTGGAAATCACTAGAGAAATCTGTGGTTCATGATGATCTGCTCGACCATTGCATCCCATTGTTTTTCTAGACACGTCTTCTGTGTGGAATCTCGTTGACTGCATTAGAATTGTTTTCAGTGATGAGTCCCGCTTCGAAATGAGCCTTTATCACCAGCGACGACATGTCTGGAGACGCCTCGATCAACGGTGGGGTGCCAACCTGATTGTCGCCCGCCAGACGGTCTGAGAACCAGGAATGAGGGTCTGGAGTGCCATTTATTTTCATAGGTTGTCACCCGCGGCACCGTTACATGACAGCGATACGTCGGCGATATTTTACGACTCGTTTTGTTGCCCCTCATGGACAGCCATCAGCGTCTTTCATTTCAGAAAGTCAATTCCCACGCGCTTGTTTTCGTGCTTGCCCAACCCTACCTTGGCCAGCAAGTTGACGGATTTCTCGCCAATTGAGAACATCGGGAGCATAATGGGCAAGGCCGTCCAATCAGCACGGGATTTTGGCTTCAAACACACCAATTGGAGAGAGGAGGACATTCAACAACTCAATTAATCAATGGCAAGCACAATAACTGCTTGCATGAGAGGCAGAGGTGGACCAACGCGGTACTAACTTTCTCAATCTGTGGAGCTCTTTTTCTTGAATAAATCATTCATTTTTTCTGAAATTGTTCAAAAATGGTTCTAATGGCTCTGAGCACTATGGGACTTAACATCTGAGGTCATCAGTCACCTAAAACCTAACTAACCTATGGACATCACACACATCCATGCCCGAGGTAGGATTCGAACGTGCGACCGTAGCAGCAGCGCGATTCCGGACTGAAGCTCCTAGAACCGCTCGGCCACAGCAGCCGGCTCTGAAATTGGAATCACTTGTTTGTCTGTACATGTGTATCACATCTACCGATTTCCGTCCCATTCGTGTAATTCCACCGTGCCGCGTCGTCTTCTTTTTCTTTTATTTATTTAGTTATTTTCTTGTCTTAGAGTTACTTTTAACAGGAAAACTACATTTTACAGCTGCCGACCCACATCCGTTCGGCGTTTGCAAATAGCCTTGGAGTTACCTGCATCGTTATGATTCAATAACAATTCCAGGTGTCACACTGGCCTCATAGCAACATTGCCATAATCGAGTTAACTTCGGTGTACCTTTTTTTTCCATTCTTGATCGTTGTGTTTGCTCGTTGCGGACATCACAGGACATCCGTTTAAGTTCGTTTGTTGATCCTTCTACTCAGTTTTTTTATTACAGAGACCAACCAGCTCTCTGACCGAACACGCTGAGTTACCGTGCCGGCAGTCTTCCGTTCGTTGATCTGCTCGGGGCAGACGTCGTAAGACACCCGTTTAAGTTCGTTGTTGATCCATTAACTCAGTTTTTTTTATTACAGAAGGCAGCTAACCCTCTGACCGAACACGCTGAGCTACCGTGCCGGTACCCACATCCGCTCGGCGTTTGCAAATAGCCTTGGAGTTTCCTGCATCGTTATGATTCAATAACAGTTCCAGGAGTCGCATAGGATTCATAGCAACATTGCCAAAAACGAGTTAACTTTGGTGTAACCGGCGCTACACGGGCACTTGTACTTGAGCGCGTAGCTGAGCATATCTTCCGGCATGCCATTGGGGCTTCAACAAGCACCGTTTCCACTCTTTCGTCGGAGAGCATCAGCCATGTACTCCTATATTTCCTCCTCGCGGCGTCGGCCGCTGTGGCTCAGCGGTTCTAGGCGCTTCAATCCTGAACCGCGCTGCTGCTACGGTCGCATGTTCGAATCCTGCCTCGGGCATGCATGTGTCTGATGTCTTTAGGCTAGTTAGATTTACGTAGTTCTAAGTCTAGGTGACTGATGATCTGAGCTGTTAAGTCCCATAGTGCTTAGATCCATTTGAACCTCCTTGCCACCAAACTAGAAGCTTTTCCACATTAGCCAAATGTTCAAATGTGTGTGAAATATTATGGAACTTAACTGCTAAGGTCATCATTCCCTGAGCTTACACACTACTTAACCTAAATTACCCTGAGGACAAACACACACACCCATTCCTGAGGGAGGACTCGAACCTCCGCCGGGACCAGCCGCACAGTCCATGACTGCAGCGCCTTAGACCGCTTGCCACATTAGCCATTCAATTATAAAATGACCGCTACAGAGCCCAGCGATGTCTTCAGATTAAAGCCTCACCAAATGGACCGTCAAGAAACACCTCTTCCTTTTCATCAAAGTTTCCAGACGCATGTTGCACATCTAATACTGAAGCTGGCAGACTGCTGGCGGCACAACGAATACGCTTTGAAAGGCCTGGTGCACAAAGCCTTTCGTGGTACAACCTGCTCGCAATGACACGCCCACGGTCGTCGCTGCTGGGCGCGCTGTGATTCGCGGAAGCGAGTGTCGTGGGAAAGCCGGTCTCCGGCGGAAGCAGACTTAAGTTACGTGTCACGGACTGGCCGCGGGCGGCCGTGGACAGCGATGGGGACGGGCACAAACTGCCATTTCACACGGCACCGGCAGCAAACGCTTTCTCCGGTGTTCTCCACAAGAAGCAGCAGCTATTCCTGATGACTCAGAAGGCTGCACTGCGGCGGGACGGGTGTTCTGTAGCCACGTCTAGCAAGCTAGGCAGCGCGCCAGAAACACCACACCGATTCGCAAGAAGTTGGGCTGTCACCTGCCGCAGCCGTTACTGAATAGCGAATACCGTTTCGTTACTGCCTGAAACGTTTCTTTACTCGCGCTGTCTTTCCCGCACGCAGTTTGTGCCCAACTCGAGTCAAATAGGTAGTTTTTGCATCCCTCTACTTCGTTACTTTCAGCGAACTCGAAGTGACGGAAGCATTTCGTTAATAGCATCTGCCCCCTCCCCCCCCCCCCCCCCCCTCCCGCCACACGTTTCAGCCGTGGCGTAACTTTTCGCACCACTCAAATTTCTGATTCCCAGCGGAGCAAATCTTTAGTTGCACGAAGAACAGAAGCCGGCCGCTGTGGACGAGTGGTCTAGACGCTTCACTCCGTAACCGTGCTGCTGCTACTGTCGCAGGTTCGAATTCTGCCTCGGGCATGTACACTCCTGGAAATTGAAATAAGAACACCGTGAATTCATTGTCCCAGGAAGGGGAAACTTTATTGACACATTCCTGGGGTCAGATACATCACATGATCACACTGACAGAACCACAGGCACATAGACACAGGCAAAAGAGCATGCACAATGTCGGCACTAGTACAGTGTATATCCACCTTTCGCAGCAATGCAGGCTGCTATTCTCCCATGGAGACGATCGTAGAGATGCTGGATGTAGTCCTGTGGAACGGCTTGCCATGCCATTTCCACCTGGCGCCTCAGTTGGACCAGCGTTCGCGCTGGACGTGCAGACCGCGTGAGACGACGCTTCATCCAGTCCCAAACATGCTCAATGGGGGACAGATCCGGAGATCTTGCTGGCCAGGGTAGTTGACTTACACCTTCTAGAGCACGTTGGGTGGCACGGGATACATAAGGACGTGCATTGTCCTGTTGGAACAGCAAGTTCCCTTGCCGGTCTAGGAATGGTAGAACGATGGGTTCGATGACGGTTTGGATGTACCGTGCACTATTCAGTGTCCCCTCGACGATCACCAGTGGTGTACGGCCAGTGTAGGAGATCGCTCCCCACACCATGACGCCGGGTGTTGGCCCTGTGTGCCTCGGTCGTATGCAGTCCTGATTGTGGCGCTCACCTGCACGGCGCCAAACACGCATACGACCATCATTGGCACCAAGGCAGAAGCGACTCTCATCGCTGAAGACGACACGTCTCCATTCGTCCGTCCATTCACGCCTGTCGCGACACCACTGGAGGCGGGCTGCACGATGTTGGGGCGTGAGCGGAAGACGGCCTAACGGTGTGCGGGACCGTAGCCCAGCTTCATGGAGACGGTTGCGAATGGTCCTCGCCGATACCCCAGGAGCAACAGTGTCCCTAATTTGCTGGGAAGTGGCGGTGCGGTCCCCTACTGCACTGCGTAGGATCCTATGGTCTTGGCGTGCATCCGTGCGTCGCTGCGGTCCGGTCCCAGGTCGACGGGCACGTGCACCTTCCGCCGACCACTGGCGACAACATCGATGTACTGTGGAGACCTCACGCCCCACGTGTTGAGCAATTCGGCGGTACGTCCACCCGGCCTCCCGCATGCCCACTATACGCCCTCGCTCAAAGTCCGTCAACTGCACATACGGTTCACGTCCACGCTGTCGCGGCATGCTACCAGTGTTAAAGACTGCGATGGAGCTCCGTACGCCACGGCAAACTGGCTGACACTGACGGCGGCGGTGCACAAATGCTGCGCAGCTAGCGCCATTCGACGGCCAACACCGCGGTTCCTGGTGTGTCCGCTGTGCCGTGCGTGTGATCATTGCTTGTACAGCCCTCTCGCAGTGTCCGGAGCAAGTATGGTGGGTCTGACACACCGGTGTCAATGTGTTCTTTTTTCCATTTCCAGGAGTGTATATGTGTGATGTCCTTAGGTTAGTTAGGTTTAAGTAGTTTTACGTTCTAGGGGACTGATCACCTCAGATGTTAAGTCCCATAGTGCTTAGAGCCATTTGAACCTTTTGAAGAACAAAATACACGTTTTTCCTCTCGCCACGTTTTATTTCCCGCACACAAAAAAATGGTTCAAATGGCTCTGAGCACTATGGGACTCAACTCCTGAGGTCATTAGTCCCCTAGAACTTAGAACTAGTTAAACCTAACTAACCTAAGGACATCACAAATATCCATGCCCGAGGCAGGATTCAAACCTGCGACCGTAGCGGTCTTGCGGTTCCAGACTGCAGCGCCTTTAACCGCACGGCCACTTCGGCCGACTCCCGCAAACAATTGGTTCCCGATTCGGTCGGGGAAGGCAGTTTTTTAATCCTCGAATTCATTCCTTTCACACGCAACGGTCTCCGCCGTACGGGAAATAGACGGCTTTTGGATAGCCCACAGCGGTAGACGGGATTTTGAGAGGGCTACGGCATGTGTGCAGAACACAGTTACTACAGTTCGGCCACTGCAAGAGGATGGCCGCCGTACTGTCAAACCGGCGTGTATACCTGGAGTTCCCTACGAGAGGCAGTTGGTTGGGTTGGGTTGTCTGGGGAAGGAGACCAGACAGCGAGGTCATTGGTCTCATCGGATTAGGGAAAGACGGGGAAGGAAGTCGGCCGTGCCCTTTAAAAGGAACCATCCCGGCATTTGCCTGGAGCGATTTAGGGAAATCACGGAAAACCTAAATCAGGATGGCCGGACGCGGGATTGAACCGTAGTCCTCCCGAATGCGAGTCCAGTGTGCTAACCACTGCGCGTGAGGCACTGGCGCGATGGTTCAGTTCGATCTGAACTTCAGCTGTTGCCACTACAGCAGTTAATCAGTAGGTGAAAGAGTAAAATTGTCGAGGAAAGAGATTCCAAACTAATGGTGGACTCAAGAGCACTGTTATGCCGACAACTTGGTAGGTTAATAAAGTAAGAAATATGAGAGGACTCCAATAACTGAGTCGTAAGTTATTGTTTTGGACCAAACTTTTATTGGATGCTGTGCTACTGCAATACTGATCTTAAAATGGTTAGCGAATATTCGTAATATGGCGCAAAACACCAATAATATGAGCAGAAGTGCATGTGGACTTCCCAGCGTGGCACTGTCCTGATGTGGCACAGTGTCAGACAGCTGAGAACAGCGTTCTCGCTTGCTACTGGCTGAGCGAGGCTGCGCTAAATGCTGAATCCTGTACATGCAGCCGGCCGTAGTGGCCGAGCGGTTCTAGGCGCTACAGTCTTGAACCGCGCGATCACTACGGTCGCAGGTTCGAATGGATGTGTGTGATGTCCTTAGGTTAGGTATAAGTAGTTCTAAGTTCAAGGGGACTGATGACCTCAGATGTCCCATAGTGCTGTGAGCCATTTTTGAACCTGTACATGCACGGCGTTGGAGGTTTAAATGCAGATAATTTTATTGCTGACTGAGGGCAATGTACTTTGGCAGAGTAATAATTATACATATTAGGAGTTGTATGTTTTTAGGTTGCTTAGTACCCCCAAGTACATGCGGCAAGAGCAAGCCGATAATGCTTATTTTCCCCTGGACAGGAGCTTTTTTATGGTGCAGTTACGACTATCTGGAAAAACATCAGGTAGTAAATTACGTGAGCTGTTTGCGGGAAGACTTAGACGCAAAGAAAAACAAGTAACACACTGAAGTGAGTGTATGTTAAAGTACCAGTGATCATAATACCTGCACTTATACCCGTAGCACCATGTGCATACTACACTACTGGCCATTAAAATTGCTACACCAAGAAGAAAGGCAGACGATAAACGGGTATTCATTGGACAAACATATTATACTAGAACTGACATGTGATTACATTTTCGCCGGCGGAAGTGGCCGTGCGGTTAAAGGCGCTGCAGTCTGGAACCGCAAGACCGCTACGGTCGCAGGTTCGAATCCTGCCTCGGGCATAGATGTTTGTGATGTCCTTAGGTTAGTTAGGATTAACTAGTTCTAAGTTCTAGGGGACTAATGACCTCAGCAGTTGAGTCCCATAGTGCTCAGAGCCATTTGAACCATTTGATTACATTTTCACGCAATTTGGGTGCATAGATCCTGAGAAATCAATACCCAGAGAAACCACCTCTGGCCGTAATAACGGCCTTGAAACGCCTGGGCACTGAATCAGACAGAGCCTGGATGGCGTGTACAGGTACAGCTGCCCATGCAGCTTCAACACGATACCATAGTTCATCAAGAGTAGTGACAGGCCTATTGTGAAGAGCTAGTTGCTCTTCCACCTTTGACCAGACGTTTTCAGTTGGTGAGAGATCTGGAGAATGTGCTGGCCAGGACAGCAGTAAAACATTTTCTGTATCCAGAAAGGCCCGTACAGGACTTGCAATGCGGACGTGCATTATCCTGCTGAAATGTAGGGTTTTGCAGGGATCGAATGAAGGGTAGAGTCACGGGTCGTAACGCATCTGAAATTTAACGTCCACTGTTCAAAGTGCCGTCAATGCGAACAAGAGGTGACCAAGACGTGTAACTAATGGCACCCCATGCCATCACGCCGTGTGATACGCTAGTATGGCGATGACGAATACACGCTTCCAATGTGCGTTCACCGCGATGTGGCCAAACAAGGATGCGGCTATCATGATGCTGTAAACAGAACTTGGATTCATCCGAAAAAATGACGTTTTGCCATTTGTGATCCCCAGGTTCGTGGTTGAGTACACCATCGCAGGCGCTCCTGTCTGTGATGCAGCGTCAAGGGTAACCGCAGCCATGGTCTCCGAGCTGATAGTCCATGCTGCTGCAAACGTCGTCGAACTGTTCGTGCAGATGGTAGTTGTCTTGCAAACTTCCCGATCTGTTGACTCAGGGATCGAGACGTGGCTGCGCGATTCGTTACAGCCATGCGGGTAAGATGCCTTTCATCTCGACTGCTAGTGATACGACGCCGTTGGGATCCAGCACGGCGTTCCGTATTACCCCCCTGAACCCACCGATTCCATATTCTTCTAACAGTCATAGGATCTCGACGAACGCGAGCAGCAATGTCGCGATACGATAAACCGCAATCGCGATATGCTACAATTCCACCTTTATCAAAGTCGGGAACGTCATGGTACACATTGCTCCTCCTTACACGAGGCATCACAACAACGTTCCACCAGGCAACGCCGGTCAACTGCTGTTTGTGTATGAGACATCGGTTGGAAATTTTCCTCATGTCAGCACGTTGTAGATGTGTGAATGCTCTGAAAAGCTAATCATATGCATAACACAGCATCTTCTTCCTCTCGGCTAAATTTCGCGTCTGTAACATGTCATCTTCGTCGTGTAGCAATGTTAATGGCCAGTAGGGTATATACTGCACAGTAGCACACAATTTTCTTTACGGTGACTGGCTGAAGCAATCGAGCCCCTCATGATGGCACGAACTCTGCTTTCCTTGTTGGCAGAGTTTGTCTCGTAGCAGCACCAGCAGTGGACCATCTTATATCGGTGGCGGCTCTCGTCAATTGTTGTACAACAGTATTTTAAATAGAATATCGAGGCGACTGACGAACTACATTACAAGAAGCCAAATCCGGATCGTACGGCAGGTGATGAACCATGCCATGAAGAAGGAACTGCATGGCAGTGACATTACGTGGGGTTGCACGAAATCAGGCAAAATTTTATCGGCAGGCACCCATACTTGGCAGGAGGCACTATTTTCTAGGCATCTTTCCACTTACCCTGCGCTCATGAAATGTTCAAATGTGTGTGAAATCTTATGAGACTTAACTGCTAAGGTCATCAGTCCCTAAGCTTACACACTATTTAACTCAAATTATCCTAAGGACAAACACACACACCCGTGCCCGAGGGAGAACTCGAACCTCCGCCGGAACCAGCCGCACAGTCCATGGTTGCATCGCCCCAGACAGCTCGGCTAATTCCGCGCGGCCGTGCGCTCATAACTGAGCAGAATGACGTGACACCATCTACGGGCATACTAGAGACACTGCCCAACACATCTGCGCAAAGCTTCATCGGATTTTCACTACGGTTTCCATTTCGCGACCGCGACCGCAGTTTCCGAACAGCACTCGTACTTAGCAATAAATTTCTTTAGTCCAGGAAAGACATTTAGGCTCACCCTGGACATCACGACATCTCATGAAAGCACATCGAGAAAAATACGAAATTAAGAAAAATAGTTAATTTAATTTCCATAACACTTCGCGTGTGAACTGCGTTGTTACTACCAGGAAGGCACTATTCGTCTGGTTTTTCCGGTGGACAATGGTTCATTGTGGCTAAAACTGGATCACAGCTCTTTTTTCATGTTATCTGTATTATAGACCCTGTCGTAAACAAATGCTCCGATTGAAACAGTGATAAGTAACTAACATGTGAAGAAAACTTCTTGCACCAACTTCATGAAAGGGAAATATTTACTCTTACCATTTCGTAACCATGGAATTAAGCTGTCGTAAATTTTCATATGACACAACTCTACAAAGGAAAATATTGAACAAGAGTCTTACTTTCAATACCTAGGTTCCTCCATAACGGCTACCACTGATCATGGAACTTAATAAATACGTGTCTTTCATTCGCGGTTTCTTATTCTTAACCACTTCAAGTGCAGATTTTTACACATCTAATTTTGGTTGATGTGGTTAGATTCACACTCATATACTATACAGTATCTTGTCCTGTTTCTATTCCTTCGCGTCACAACATTCCATCAGTCCATCTTTAACAAGAGCGCTTGTTGCCATTGAATTTTAGTGTTGCATAAGTAACTTAAATGCTACGAAAGTGTGAATTTGCTACTTATTAAATAATGTCCACATTAAACACTGTGATTTTTACAAGTGGTCAAAAATGAATTTTACTGACAAAACATGTTCATGCTATCGATGAATGCTTTGTGAGGAACATGCATTTTCCTGATATTGTCACTCATATGATACAAAAATGAAAAAGGCACTATACTGAACATAGCATGAAACTAATCACAACATTAATACAAAATTAACATGATTACACCTTGAAAAAAAAAACTACATTTCATTTGTTTCAGCAAAAAACAGGATTATGTAAGAGAATTATTGTTGAAATTAATTTTGCGGATAATGACGATTTAACAGCAAAAAACGGTGCAGATCTGAGTGAACATGCTTTTGGATGTACTGCTTGTATATTTTTAATTTGTGAAATAGATAAACGTGTTTTTAGTTATTCATTTGCAATGGTCCCTCAAATTAAAGACTGTTGAAAAAAAAACAAGAAAGAAATAATAATTAATTTTTAATATTCTGCACTTGGCTTCCACAGTCGCTGGGAATAGGTTAAAGGCTGAATTCATTGTTTCACCAGAGGAAAACCAGCAGAGTCCTCTAACTGGGGAGGTATCACGAATGGTGTCCCACAGGATTCAGTCTTGGGTCCCTTATTGTTCTTAATATATATTAATGACTTGCCAACCTATATTCATAAGATGCAACGCTAGTTCTTTTTGCTGATGATACAAGTATAGTAATCACACCCAAGAAATAAGAATCAGCTGAGGAAATTGCAAATAATATCTTCCAGGAAATTATTAAGTGGTTCTCTGCAAATGGACTCACTAAATTTCGAGAAACCACAGTTTATACAATTCCGTACAGAACATGGCATAACGCCATTGATAAATATAAACTATGAACACAAGTCTGTTGCTAAGGCAGAATACTCAAACTTTCTGGGTGTGTGCATTGATCAGAAATTGAATTGGAAGAAACACATGGATGATATTGTGAAACGGTTAGGTTCAGCTACTTATGCTATTAGGGTTATTGCAAATTTTACTGATCAACGTATCAGTAAATTAGCCTACTATGCCTATTTTCATTCACTGCTTAGTATGGCATCATATTTTGAGGCAATTCGTCATTAAGAGCGAAAGTATTCATTGCACAAAAGCGTGTAATCAGAATAATAGCTGGAGCCCACCCAAGATCACCTTGCAGACATTTATTTAAGGAACTCGGGATATTCACAGTACCTTCGCAATACATATATTCACTTATGAAATTTGTCATTAATAACCCATCCCAGTACAAAAATAACACCGAAGTGCA
Source organism: Schistocerca americana (assembly GCF_021461395.2). Taxonomy (NCBI): domain Eukaryota; kingdom Metazoa; phylum Arthropoda; class Insecta; order Orthoptera; family Acrididae; genus Schistocerca; species Schistocerca americana. The sequence continues at coordinate 216,646,221 of NC_060119.1, read as the reverse complement.
TTGCTACAACACTAGAAGAAAGGATGATATTCACTATTCTGGATTAAATCTCACTTTGGCACAGAAAGGGGTGAATTAGGCTGCCACAAAAATCTTTGGTCATTTGCCAAATAGTATTAAAAGTCTAATAGATAGCCAACCAACATTTAAAAGCAAATTAAAATATTTCTGAATGTCAACTCCTTCTACTCAATAGATGAATTCTTAGATATGAATTAATTAATTAATTATTTTGTGTAAAGAAAACTTATGTTAAGGTGACACGTTCCCCATAATTACGAAATGTCGTATTCATGAACTATGGAACAAGGATTAATGTATGTGTGTATGTTTTACTGTTGTCCTACAGTCAAGTGGTATGTTTGGATGCTCTTGCAAAGGCGTATCAGTGCAATCTACGCATTCATTTTGGCTAGGAATACATCCAGTCCATGAGCACTGTGGGGACCGTTGTTAACGCTCTGTATAATATACCAAATAGTGGTAACCGTAATGAACAAATTTTCATAGGGAAGTAGTGCTTTGCCTCTAGTGATCTAGTCTCATCAATGTTTCTGGTCATACAACTAATATTATGCACGCAGAAACCAAAGTGCTGTTTCCAAGCAAAAAATGTTTGTTCTACAAATCAGTGGTGCTGTACATACTAAATGCTGGAGTTTTTCTGGTGTTACTCAGTGTTTCTAGTGAGCAGTAGTTAATTATGTGGCTGACAGGAGATGGAAATTGAAGATGCCAGGTGGATTTAGAACCGGTGGCACCTATGTTGCTGTAATAAGAAAATAAATTAGTTTTCCGACACAACGCGCAATGTAAATAACACGCAGTGCGATGCATTAAAGCGTTTCCCATCTTTCTGTTACATAGAAGCAACGTACAGTTTCCTCCATCGACTCGAAGTGCGGGGATTGGAGATTTTCTCTGCCCACGGACTGGGTGTTTGTGTTTTCTTTATCATTTCATCATCATCATCATCATCATCATTCGTGACAGTGAATAAATTGGACTGTGTAAAAATTGGAACTTTGTACGGGCGCTGATGACAGCGCACTTGAGCGCCCCACAAACCAAACGTCATCATCATCATCATCATCGAAGTGCGGAATTGACCACAAGAAGCCACGAGAGGCGCGAAGTATTGTGGTATCATTACAGAAGCAATAGCAGCACAGTGGATCGGTCAGGAGCGCTCGTTGTGGCTTCGAACGTGGACTACCCATTGGATGTCACTTTACTAACAAATCTATGAGAGATATTTCAACACCTTTTAAGCTGCCCAGGTTAACTGCTGGTCACGTGACTGTGAACTGGAAACGAGAAGGAACAACGAACGGCTAAACCAAAACAGGACAGACCTCATATAGTGACAGAGAGAACCGCCTATCATTACGGAGGGTGGGTGTGCAAAATCGTATGCAGACAGCAGAAGGAATCACCCTTGAGTTCAAATTGCTACCAGTAGTCCAGCTAACACGATGACTGCGTTAAATATAGTAAGGACCAACGGTCGAGCAGATCCCCGTAAGCCACACATTTCTCCGGTAAGCCATCAATGACTCTTTGAAATTAGGAGTGGCGCCGCTGAACAATGGAAGAATGGAAACGAGGTATTCTAAGTGACAAACCAAGCGTGGCAATCCGGTGGGTGGGTTTGGGCTTGGAATATGTATGGAGAACATTAGCTGCCATTATGTGTAATAAGCACTCAAGCACTCCGTCTTCAGGCCACGAGTGGCCTGTCGGGACCATCCGACCGCCGTGTCATCCTGAGGGGAGGATGCGGATAGGAGGGGCGTGGGGTCAGCACACCGCTCTCCCGGCCGTTATGATGGTATTCTTGACCGAAGCCGCTACTATTCGGTCGTGCAGCTCCTCGGTTGGCATCACGAGGCTGAGTGCACCCCGAAAAACGGCAACAGCGCATGGCGGCCTGGATGGTCACCGATCCAAGTGCCGACCACGCCCGACAGCGCTTAACTTCGGTGATCTCACGGGAACCGGTGCATCCACTGCGGCAAGGCCGTTGCCATTATGTGTAATGCCATCAACGAATTACATATAAGGTAAGGGGTGTATATTTCGAGGTTAGTGTGTGATCCCCTTATTGCGCTTTAAAAAAGGCTAAGTACGTAAGGGCATGAATACGTTTCACAGCATTGTGTACTTCGAACAGTGGTGGAACAGTTTGAAGACAATGAAGCAACTTGTCATGAAGAACCATCAGTGAGGCACTGGTTTGTGGACAATACCACTCCTGGCACGGATTGGTCTGGCTGCAGCCCCTACATGAACCGAAAGGCAGGACTTTTCAATGAGTTAGAACGTGGGGTCGGTTCCAGATCCAAACGTGCAACATCACCACCTTCCTGGTTTCACCTCTTGAGCTAGACTCGGCTGCCATTCCTCCAGAGACACTTAGACAAACCACTGAAAGTGTCACCAGGGTTCTAAGCGTGATAAAGGCGAATGGTGGAGACACCCCACATTAATGTTCACTAATAGCTATCCGCGTTCTTTCGATCAGTCAGTGTTGTTAATAGAAAGAAACCCTTCGCATGACAGAAAGTCAATATCCCTCAGAATCTATATTTTGGTACTGCATTTTAATGGCTCTGAGCACTATGGGACTTAACATCTTAGGTCATCAGTCCCCTAGAACTTAGAACTAGTTAAACCTAACTAACCTAAGGACGTCACACACATCCATGCCCGAGGCAGGATTCGAACCTGCGACCGTAGCAGTCGCCCGGTTCCGGACTGCGCGCCTAGAAGCGCGAGACCACCGCGGCCGGCGTACTGCATTTTACTGTCTGCTATTAATCAGTTTAGACCACATGGCCATTTTCAAGCTATACTAGAGGACGTATAAAAGAAGCTTTTGCATAGAAGACTATAGTCGCAAGGACGTTTAAAGATTAAACATGCACTAAACCTCTGAGGGTGGCATGAACTATAGTAACACGCAATCAGATGATGACAAGCCACTGAGAAGTACCGGGTGATCAAAAAGTTAGTATAAATTTGAAAAATGAATAAATCACGGAATAATGTAGATAGAGAGGTACAAATTGACACACATGCTTGGAATTACATGGGGTTTTATTAGAACCAAAAAAATACAAACGTTCAAAAATTGTCCGACAGATGACGCTTCATCTGATAAGAATAGCAATAATTAACATAACAAAGTAAGACAAAGCAAAGATGATGTTCTTTACACGAAATGCTCAATATGTCCACCAACATCCCTCAACAATAGCTTTAGTCGAAGAATAATGTTGCGAACAGCACTGTAAAGTATGTCCGGAGTTATGGTGAGGCATTGGCGTCGGATGTTGTCTTTCAGCATCCCTAGAGATGTCGGTCGATCACGGCACACTTGCGACTTCAGGTAACCCCAAAGCCAATAATCGCACGGACTGAGGTCTGGGGACCTGGGAGGTCAAGCATGACGAACGTGGCGACTGAGCACACGTTCATCACCAAACGACGCGCGCAAGAGATCTTTCACGCGTCTAGCAAAATGGGGTGGAGCGCCATCCTGCATTAACATCGTACGTTCCAGCAGGTGTTTATCAGCCAGGCTGGGGATGATGCGATTCTGTAACATATCGGCGTACCTCTCACCCGTCACTGTAGCAGTTACAAAACCAGAATCACGCATTTACTCGAAGGAAAAAAGGTCCGATAACATTTTTTTTTGTTCTAATAAAACCCCTTGTCATTCCAAGCATGTGAGTCAATTTTTACCTCTCCATCTACATTATTCCGTAGTTTATTAAGTTTTCAAATTTATACTGACTTTTTGGTCACCCGATACTTATTAATGGGCTTAATACGCCGCCCGATCTTCCATGGGGCCAGATGTATTTTCATCAGATGGTGGATACTAATGTAAGCCCGAACAGAAATTTAGTCTGTGCGAGACAATAACGTCTTTAACCTGTGTAGGAGGACTGTGGAACACAGTACAAAGAGAGAAAAATCATAAATGGCCGGTCGCAATTATCAGTCTTTATATTCAGATAATAACTAGTTTTCGGTTTCTTGTATTGTCAAATATCTCGAAAACATGGAGGAATTACTGAACTCTGGAGTAAGAGTATAATCCTTTCTAATACAAGTTTGTGCTTCTCATAGTCCCACGTAGGGTGGCTCAATCTGGCTATAGGCTCTTCGAGTTGACGGTATTAATTAGTGATCCGCTGGTTGAACAGCGGTGTCCCGTACAGTGGAAGAGGCAACAGGCAGTTGCTGGTCGCGTTCCGACTACGGGAAGGCGGAACAAAAGGCTCACCGAGCCGCCATTGTGGCGTCGCGCGCCTCTTTAGGACAGACAGCTGCCTCCGCCTGATGCGGCGCGCGACCGCGACGCGAAACAAACGCGCAGCGCGATCGAACGCCAGTGCCGGCGGCAATTTCCCGCGCACGTCGGTGTGGACACAGGTGGCGGAGACTGCCGCTGTCGCCCGTCTGACGCACCTCTCTTCACTGCGGGCTGCCAGCAGGTACGCACGACCGCGTTCAAACTCCCCAGGACGGGCCCAGACAGTTACCGCCTACCGAAGAGGACGTAACACTCGGCTCTCTACAGTGTTTACTCGTAGACATGTCCCAGTTCCGGATTTGATAAAATATTTGAAGCAGATAAAATCGCAGCAAAATTATCGATACCGACACTATCACAAGGTGTGTATTGCTTATCTATTTTGAAGCTTTTCATGTGCACAAAAGAACTTATTTGGCATTCAAAACGAACACTTCTTCTTCAACATCTGTATTCCTCGAGTCACATTATATTTTGTGGCGGATCGTACTTCTGGGACTTACCACGATCATTTCCTCTTTCCCTTTCTCATACGCGCAAATTTCCATGTACTTATGGTCTTCAGTCCGAAGATTGGCTTCATTCAGTCCTCCATGAAAATCTATACTGTGCAGTTTACTTGCATGTCAGGATGAACAGACGAACCTGGATTTCCAGCTTGTAGCGATCAGTCGCCTTAATTACCTGTGTTTTGTGTTTAAAACAGACTAAAACTTAAGAAAATGGTTCAAATGGCTCTACGCACTATGGGACTTAACATCTGAGGCCATCAGTCCCCTAGACTTAGAACTACTTAAACCTAACTAACCTAAGGACATTTCACACATCCATGCCCGAGGCAGGGTTCGAACCTGCGACCGTAGCAGCAACGCGGTTCCGGACTGAAGCGCCTAGAACCGCTCGACCACAACGAAAACTGCATTCGTTGCATCAAATTGGGAGCAACGTATGAAGGAGACTGGCAGAACGTAACATAAAGCTATAGTCGGAAAAAAACCTGAAGTGTGCGGGTAAGGAAGCCATGAAACAAAATCTAAAGGTGAAATCCATAAATACCAGCTACCGATACTGCATTGTGCGCTGTACTAGACACAAAAGCAGTCCAGAATCCTTCCTCAGTGAAGACGAAAAACAAAAGGGGCCACATATCGCAGCACAGTCCAAAGAGTCATGAAGTTCTCCCATCCCTTATTCAGTCAAGTACGACTTCTCGTACTGACTAAGGTATATCCCATGTTGAATGGTGCATTTTTCTGTCAGCGTTTCTTAATTCTAGGCTCTCCTACTTGTTATAATTCAGCTGCGCTGAGGCTCGTGATGGGCACTCCGTAAATAACTGTAGACATATTGTCTATATTTTGTGTTACAGAGGATGTTGCACACTTCAGCTATCCGTGCACGCCTCCTGGACCGACCCAATCTTCCACATGTCACACCACCTTCATCGCTATACCGTAGTCCTCATGTCCGTTCATCTAGACATGCAAGAAAATATTATGTGCCGAGGCGGGAACAAGACGATAATATCACGGGTCTCGATTCCTCGTAATCCCGTTTCTCACTGGTGCGGAAATACACAGTAAGGCTGTGAGCATTAAGCTATGAATGTAGGGGACGATGGAATAGGGATGTAGACAGTGTGACATATGGAAGTGTGTGAGGTCGTTAATGAGTAGTACATATACAGGATGTCCAAACACCGACAAAATTTAGCGACAAGTTCCTTACACAGAAATAAGTAAAAATGTCTATAGTAAACATTGGTTCTAAAATGCGTACCTTCAAAGATGTGAGCACTCGTTCATCTTCGATACTGAAGAACAGATCTCTTTTACTCCAAGGTCTTTGCTTTCCATATTTTCGGAGGCGGAAGTAAAAAAAAAAAAAAAAAACAAAAAAAAACTAGTAAACTTGGGGTCTAAAATGCATTCTTTAAGAGAAAAGAGCACTTTTTCATCTTCACTAGCGTGAAACACATCTGTTGTGCTCATAGCTCGTAAGGTATGTTTCTCAGAGCCCATGTTTACTAAATATTTTTGTCCTGTTTTGATCCTTACAACCTCCTCTCAAAAAATGAAAACCAAAGAGCTAGCAGAACAAGAGAAGATGTTTCATAGTATCGAAAATGAACAAGTGCTCATATCACTTAAGATATGCTCTTTAGAGTCCTTGTTTACTAGTTTTCTTTTCTTGTTCTGGTGTAAGGAGCTTGTCCCTAAAGCTTTCGCTGTTTTTTTCCGCATCATATGTATTTAACACAGCATAAGCCAACATACACTGGTCAGAATTTTATGACCACCTACCAAATGCCCGGCATGTCCACCTCTGGCGCCGCCGCGGTGGCCGAGCGGTTCTAGGCACTTCAGTCCGGAACCGCGCGACTGCTACGGTCGCAGGTTCGAATCCTCCTCGGGCATGGATGTGTGTGATGTCCTGTTAGGTTTAAGTAGTTCTACGTTCTAAGGGACTGATGACTTCCCATAGTGCTCAGAGCCATTTGAACCACATTTGGCGTGGATAACAGCAGCGACACGTCGTGGCATGGAAGCAATGAGTCCGTGGTAGGCCACTGAAGGGAGTTGGCACCACGTCTGCTCACACAGGTCACCTAATTCCCGTAAATGCAGGGGAGGGGGGCGATGAACTCTGACGCCACGTTCAGTCACATCCTAGATGTGTTCAATCGGGTTCAGATCTAACGAGTTGGGGGACAAGTACATCAATCGGAACTCGCCACTGCGTAAACCATGATCGTCACGAAGGGCTGTACGTGGTCTGCAACCAGTCATGGAGCCTTGCCCAAGATTAGATTAGATTAGATTAGATTAATACTTGTTCCGTAGATCATGAATACGATACTTCGTAATGATGTGGAACGTGTCAGGTTAATAAAAGATGTCTGTACAAGATATTACATTACACAAAATATTGCATGACACTAATGTTTAAGTTAGGTTTTTTCCCCCTTAATTTATATCTAAAAATTCAGCCAATGAGTAGAAGGAGTTGTCATCTAGAAATTCTTTTAATTTATTTTTAAATGTTGGTTGACTATCTGTCAGGCTTATGACGCTGTTTGGTAGCTGACCAAAGACTTTTGTGGCAGCATAATTTACCCCTTTCTGTGCCAAAGTCAGATTTAACCCTGCATAGTGAAGATCATCCTTTCTCCTGGTGTTATAGCTATGGACACTGCTATTACTTTTGAACTGGGTTGGATTATTAACAACAAATTTCGTAAGTGAATATATATACTGTGAGGTTACTGTGAGGATCCCTAGATCCTTAAATAGATGTCTGCAGGATGACCGTGGGTGGGCTCCAGGAATTATTCTGATTACACGTTTTTGAGCAATGAATACTTTTCTACTCAACGATGAATTACCCCAGAATATGATGCCATACGAAAGCAGTGAATGAAAGTAGGCATAGTAAGCTAATTTACTGAGATTCTTATTACCAAAATTTGCAATAACCCTAACAGCATACGTAGCTGAGCTCAGGCGTTTCAGCAGACCATCAATGTGTTGCTTCCAGTTTAACCTCTCATCAATGGACACATCTAAAAATTTTGAAAATTCTTCCTTAGCTACAGACTTCTGTTCAAAGTCTATATTTATTACTGGAGTTGTGCCATTTACTGTACGGAACTGTATATACTGTGTTTTATCAAAATTTAAAGAGAGTCCGTTTGCTGAGAAACACTTAATCATTTACAATTACATCACTTAGTTCTTGGTTTTTGGATGTTATTACTATACTTGTATCATCAGCAAAAAGAACTAACTTTGCATCTTCATAAATGTGGAATGGTAAGTCCACTGGACCCATGGATGTCCACGTAATGTTCCCCAGAGCATAGTCGAGCCGTCGCCAGCTTGCGTCTGTCTCGCAGTACAGGCGTCAAGTAGCGGTTGGCCTGGGAAAAGACGGATTCGCGATCTCCCATCGGCATGATGAAGATCATCATCGTTAAACGCTCTGCCACTGCGACAATGTCCAGTGCCGATGGTAACGTAACCATCTCACTCAGCCGTAATTGCCGAAGTCGAGATGTTAGCATTGACACATGTATGAATCGTCGGCTGTGGAGGCCCATCGTTAGAAGTGTTCGGTAAACTGTGCATCCAAGTACGCTTGTATTCTGTCCAACTTTAAAGTCTGATGTTAGCTCCGCCGCAGTTCGCCGCCTGTCCTGTTTTACCAGTCTGTCCAGCCTAAACCGCCCTACATCTGTAATGGGGTTGACCCCATGACGGTTAGACGTGGTTTCAACTTTGTTTCGACACGTGTTGAAGAGACTCACCACAGCACTCCTCGAACATCAGAAAAGTCATACAGTCTCCGAAATGCTCATGCCGAGCCTCCGGGCCATCACAATCCGTCATCTGACAAACTCAAGTAGATCGCGAGCCTTCCACATTCTACAGACGGACAGCGTGCTCACTAATACTACATGCACCGTGCGCGTGTCTGACTAGCAACAATTACTCCCCAGGTGACGCTGCTGTCGCCTGGACTGGTTTATATCGATACTAGGCCAGTGGTCACAATTTTCTGCCTAATTAATGCATTCGTGTCCGTCCCCGGTAGCTGAGTGACAGAATGCCAATCCTAAAAGCCCGGGTTCGGTTTCCGGCTGGGTCGGAGATTTTCTCCGCTCACAGACTGTGTGTTGTGTTGTCCTCATCATCATCATTTCATCCCCATCGACGTCCAAGTCGCCGAAGTGGCGTCAAATCGAAAGACTTGCACCCGGCGAACGGTCGAACCGACGGGAGGCCCTAGACACACGACATTTACGTTTTAGTGTATTCGTATTTGGCGAATTTATTTCGAATTATCCTGTGCAAGCCTCTTCACGCTTGAATAGGTACTACAACGTTACTCACCATGCATCCTATATTACCAAATTTACGATTCCTTGTTGCCATCCTGTGTCCTGCCAGCAGATCTCTTCTTTAAGTTCTGCAACAAATTTCATTTCTCTCCAATTCTGTTAATTACCACTCATTAGGTATCCGAGCTAGCCACCTAATCGTCAACATTCCTATGTAAAACCACATTACAGAAGCTTCTATCCCCTTCTTGTCTGAACTGCTCATCGTCAACGTTTCAACTTGCGTACTAGGCTACAATCAAGACAAATATCTTCATAATGACTTCCTAACACATACATTAGATGTCAACAAAGTCCTCTTATTTCACAAACTCTTTCTTTGCTATTGACGCTCTGCATTTTTTGTTCTCTCTATTTCGGACATAATCAGTTATTTTTAAAGCTAAATAACAAAACTCATGTACTATTTTTATGTCTCATACTCTAATTTAATTCTACCAGCATCGCCTGTTTTAATTCGACTGCAATACAATACTCCTATTTCAGTTTACTTGATGTTCACCTCATTCCTTCTCTACAAGACACTATCAGCTCCATTGAACTAATCCTCCAAGTCAATTGCCGTTTCTGACAGAACTCGAAGTTTTTATTTCATCTTCCTGAACTTCAATTCCCTTCCAAATCTCTCACTGGTCTTCTACGCAACTTGTTCAGTGTACAGACTCAGTAATACCGAAGACTGATTACCTTGTCCCCTCCCTTCTGAATTATTGCCTCTTTTTCATGTCCTTCGACTCTTACAACTGTTTGACTTCTGCACTAGTTGAAGATGACGTTTCGTTCCATGTTCTTTACTCCTACTTCAGAACTTCAGAGAGTACGATAAATCAAATGACACTATCATACTGAGAGATACCACCCAGAGATCCGAATGGGAGACCATATTACCTCCGGAATTTTTTTTTATCGAAAAGAATGTCATCATTATTAAACCATGTATAGACCTAAATGTCCTCAAAAAATTTAACGGTAGCCATTCGGAGTAACCAGATATCAAGCCCATGTTGGCTGACGCCACAGCGCCAGATGAGTCAGTTATGCAGACCTGCCTCTGCAACTACTGAAAAAGGTACTGCCCCTCTTCATTATTCATAAGTTAATATGCTTATGACCTTGACTTACTCTGTTTTTTTTTATCATATGTGGTATTAAGTAATATTTTGCCTGACTCTTCTGTTATCGTAAGCTCTTAGAATTTCAATAATAATCCTCGTCGGAATACACAACGCATATTTTGAAGCGTTCGCCACTCGAGTCAGAAGCATCTCCGTAACATTTTCACACCGACTAAGCCTAAATAATCCCTTCATTCTTCATCTTTTCTATTGATCCAACCTGATAAGAACCATTCTAATGAGCCGAACGAGTGTTCGGCAAGTCACTTAGATACAGGAATTACATTTCCTGACATCTGCCATTCTTGCAACTACATTGTGTTGTCGTTACACTGTAGGAATCTAAGGGGCAGTACCTTCTAGATATTTTACGGTTGTAAGCTTTGTCGCCAATAGCGCAATCGGACAGTGGTGTAACTCTTCGCATATGTACTCACAATATGTTTCAATTGTGCACGCTGAGGCTCAACTATCGGTCACTATACAAATTTTCAATCCACTGTGGGTCTTCCTTCATTTCTATTTAGTCTTTTGACGTTAAATATGAAAATTATCCTCTTTTTCATGAACCAATTTGAGAATAAAATTAAATAAAACCAGAAAAAAAGCTTCATTACCTATCAAAATCAAGAACAAAATCGCACGTTATCACTTTCAAAAAGCGGACGACTCAACAGACCTGGAATCCCTAACGTCTACAGTAAAAGAATTAAACGTAGACAACAAACTCACGAACTTAATCGCAAAAGCCCTTATGAACACATACTCCAAAGTCAAACTCTCCGACGATTTTGAGATAAAAACTGGTGTAACGCAAGCAAATGGACTGCTATTTAACTGCGCCCTAGAGAAAGTAGTCAGAATGTGGAACACGAAGGTCCATTGTGGAATCCGGCTAGGAACAAAAAAACCACGGCATCAAAGTCAACTGTCTCGCCTTTGCAGATGATATGACCCTACTAGCCGAGACCTGGGAATAACACAAAGAACATACCGTCGAATTATAAAAACAAGATGGAATAACAGATCTCAAAATCTTCTTTGAAAAGACCAATATAATGACGAACATAAAAGACCCCCCAAAACATTTTAAAGTGGAAGAACAAAAAGTAGACACTGTAGAAGAATTCAAATATCCGGGAATGCCCTTGAGAAAAACTGAACAAGCCCTCTAACTCACCAAAAACATACATAAAATATCTCTCTCTTGGAATGCAAAAACAAAGACATTACAATACAGTAATCAAACGAGAACCGCTGTACGCAGCCGAAAAATTGTACATCAGCAATCATCGCCCAACTGAAAGGCTGGAGATCAAAGAAAGGGAGATATTAAGAAAAAACCTTGGCCCCAGATTCCACAGCAACAAACTAATTCATATCAAAAATGAAACCCTTCACCAAACTACCAAAAAACTCTAAGATACAGTGAGGAAAAGAATAGTTGACTGTTATGGACATATCCTTAGAATAAAACCAAATATGTTAACAAAGAAGTTTTTGACTACTCCCACAATAAAAGCCAACAAAATTGATTCAGAGAAACAGAGGAGGACTTAAGAGGACTCCAAACCACAGAAAACATGCTCATACGTAAAACTGAAAAAGAAAGCCACCACAAGGAACAGAGATTCTAAGTCAAAATTAAAACCAAGCGGACAAACCAAATCTCTGAAGTAAAAAAGGAAGGGTGATCAAAAAGGAAAAAACAATAATGATCTAATAGAAAGGTATAGCACATTAAAAGTTGATTGATTTTTCGCATCCCAAGGCAGGATCAAACAAAAGAAAAAGAAAAAACAAAAAACTGCAAGTAAAATATATCCCCTGGTATAACTTTTATGTTTTCCATAATGGTCATTATTGACGTACACTACTACAAGCTTTTCTTTAAAACGAAAGCATTCAATTTAAATACAATACAAAGTACAACACTAATACTACATTTGCAACAGCTAACTCGCAAATGAAGTCTTCACTTTTCCAAGATACTGGGTATAATTTCATACTTCCGACACTGATGGTAGATTTTACGACAATATGAAATTATGGAACACATGCTATCGTCACCGACTTGACATTATAATACAGGTAGCCAAACAAAACGTCTAACGGTCCAATTCCACTGGAAGCCACAGGATACTAGTTGGAGGGAAAACAGATGCCAAGCTAAGATTAATTGAAAGAACACTAAGGAAATGTTTATTCAGCCACAAAAGAGCCTCACAAAACATTCGTTGGACTGAATTTTGAGAAACTGTTATCACTCTGGGGCCTTTACAGAATAGCGTAAACGAAGTAGACAGCGAAAGTTCGGGGATGAGCAGTGCACTTCATCACGGGAATGTTCATTAAGCGCGAGTTCGTTACGGAGAAGAGCATCAAACTCTATCAGAAAATGCTGCAGGAGAGACCTCGTGCAACACGGAGAGGTGTACTGTCAAAATTTCATGAGTGTACCTTCGAAGCAATCAGGAAACGTATTATTTCCTCCCACATAATTCTTGGAAAGTGGCGCAAATGGGAAAATCAAGGTAATCCTTTGCTCATAATGAAGTTTACCAACTGTCATTCTACCCCGCAACATCCAGGAATCAAAAACGGAGGGGGCCGATCGAGGGGGAAGTGTAGCAGTACCAAAAATATTCTCTGCCATGCACCATAATGTAGTTTGAGGGATCTTATCGGCTAAAATCTTGAAGTTTCAAAATTTTGTTCTTTTTTCATGATCTTCGTCTACAGAATTTCCCGGTTCCAGTGATATATAATACATATATGTTATGACCTTATTTCTGCTTTATTTACTCATTTAAACAAAACACTGCATGGGCATAACCATTTACCAAGATTCTGAACAGCTGAAGAAGGTAAGGTTCGTCAGTTATTTAGGACATAGGGCTTCAAAAGCTTTCAAAGCAAATGAGGAAGCCATGTGGAGAAAATGCAACTATCACTGAAATGGAGTGCGTAGGTCATGCACAAAATGGAATGGCTACGAGCCTGCAACGACTGAAAACTGCATACGAGGGACAGAAACTGGAAGGTGGCAGAGCATTATATGGTAAGCACTGACTCACAGAATCTATCACAGACATCCAAAATTATTATGGCATATGTATGTAGCGTAGAAGATATGAGAGAAGTTGTATGGGCAGTTTTCTTTCGCCGCTTTTCAACATACGGAGAACCGATTCATGGCCAATGTTCTCCCAGGAAGTAATTCATGGTGCCAGTACAACAGAGGACACCAAAACGGTGAGAAATTTATTCACAAAGAAGCTATATCTTTTGCCACAGTGCAAGTCTTTCAGAGATTTGTCAGATGCAAGACAACTGAAGAAATGTCTTCATGGCCGCACCCAGAATCTTAAGGAGACAATCAACAAAGAAATCGATCAGAATTCACAAAACAATGTTTGTTCGAATTAGTACACTATATTTTGGTGTCTCTGATGTAGTGGCAACGTTCATAGAAAGGAATTATGTAAGTTGTGCAGTCGTGAAAAGGTTGCTACAAACTGTTCGTCGTTTCACAATAAAACAAAGGTAGATTTAAATCAACGAAGAGTTAGGGAATCATAGACAGCTATTAGGGAACTTGAAACAAGGGCATGACAACGCAAACGAGCAGGGAAAAGAACATTGCAAAATGAGATGGAAGAGGATGCGTATAATCTATCTTATATAACTGTAATGTACTGAGAACGTTAGTAGTTATTTCCTGTAAGTTCTGTCTAAGAATAAAGTGTACTTTTTCTGAGCTTCTACTTGCCATAGTTTGTTCGACATTACAGGATACACTAATCTGAGTATTGTGGTTATTTCAACACAGGGGTGTCCCTAGTTTTTAAACATTAAATAGACTACGTACACAGATAAAATTAGGGAATTTATTATTATGATATCCACTTTTCACAAGGATAATTATTATCTTAAAACTAATCGATGTTTTTAGAAATCCTTCTGTTAAAGTGGTCACATATATGTAAGCTAACAGCCGCGATTTTTGGAAAATTTTTATTCACAATAATTTCGATAAAAGGTACCTTGCACATGAATAAATTTTACAGCATTTAAGATAAGTATACCAATCATCCCGCACCCGCTTCACAAGTTCGCATAGAGAAACAAAAGTCCATGATAATTCTTTAAGTTGCGTTGTCTTAAGTGAGGTTAGTATACCACCAAAGAGAATTATCCCGATACTGATTATAAAAAAGAATGCGTACTTTAAATTTCTTTCCAATGTTTGCATCCCACGTTATACGCATTGAGGTAAACGAATGTTTTGTAGGGAATTACATAGCCGTAGCCTTTACGTCATCCAGGCTCGCGCAGTGCTTGAAGTTGCTGTCTGGCCGCGCTCGAGACGAAGCATCGATTCCTTCCTTCCATCAAGATTATAATGTAATATTTACTTTGGCTCCCATAAGAACCCCAAGCAACAAGTAAAACATTATCAGATCATACTGAATCACTGGCGCTGGCGATGTTTGTACGAGTATTAATCGAATTTAAAATGTGCATCAGAACTTGTAACAGAATAAGTAAGACACATACAGCGTTGTCACGAAGAAGTATTGAGTGAGCATCAAGATACAACTAGTTACCTGACGTCTTTCTACAAAATACCAATACAATGTACTGATTGCTGCACTCTTATGAGAATATCCCTATCATACAACTGGCACATTTATTTCGGTCGACTGTCTACTCTTGATTTAAGTCGGAAGTAGTCAGAAAAGTGAAGACAATTATGGTCTAACTTCGCACTGACATCCAGTTCATGACAAGGGCATGGAAACAGAGGGCTTCTGACTAACCCCAACAAACCTGTGCATGGGAATTTAGAAGAAAATGGAGAAATAATCATCCAGACAATGTTGGCTTCTCTGAATGACAAAAATGGATTATTGAAGCGATTTGTGGCTAGGAGAGGAAAAATGCAAAGATATAGCGGCCCATAATATGCAGTTCTTTCTCAATATATGTATTTGTGAGTACGAGAAGTCATTCGCACGGTCTGACCACACGCAACGACAATCCGTAGCTTTTTGATGTACGTATTAAAAATTAATGGACGTTGGTACTAACATGCAAATCTCGCGAAGAACAACTGCCGTTTAAAGCAAAATGCTGAAATGGGTAAATGTCGAATACCGGGAAACTGGAGTAGACCTGCCACCTGCGACGTGAAACACAAACACTGGCGTTTAGTAGCCAAAACAACCTATAAGACTACGTGAACACAAAAGCGCGGTAAAAAGAGACCAACAAAGTAGGGACAGTTAATGGAAAGAAGTATTACGTAGCACGAGCGCGTGAGTCTGCATGAGCAAAGAGAAACAAAAAAACTGGATAACGAGTAAGTGAAAGCTTCATAGATTAAAGCTACGCTTGCGACAATAGGAGAACGGACAGCCCACGAATGAAATACATTCGTCTCGGTGAAGGTTTCTGGAATTTTCCACACTTCAATGATATGAAAATAAGGCTGGTCTTTACTTGAACGAAGAGGAAGCCTCACTTCGCTGTTGGGAAATAGGAAGAAGACAAACCAAAAATTCACTTCATACAGGAAGTTAATGTTCTGCAAGGAACCTGCTGCTCTTTGAAAATTAAGTAATATATGTAAAATACTATATCACACCAGTAACCAACGTTACATCGAACCTCGTCTGGACATTCCTTAAACGATCAGTTTGTGCCCTCTCTCTTCGGAAGAAGGTCGTCTTTATGTATCATTTTACTTCGCTGATCGAAACAGTGGTAGGTAACTGCATCCGAGAAATTCCATTAGATTCTGTAACCATGATGGACGTCTTCTTCCTGCCGATATTTTCCCTACAAATTTTCTTTCCATTCTGTTTCTTAGAATATTGCCCCTTTTCTCTCATGATACGGTTTTGATTGTATTCATCAAGTCGTTATTCTTACTGAGTCACCATAGAACTCCTTCAGTTCTAATGTCTTTCGTCAAACATATTTTGACATTCGTCGGTATAGCCACATTTCGAGTGCCTCAATATTCTTCATTGTTGCCATAATAAGTGTCCATGCCATCATTCCATAGAAGAGTACTGTGGTTACACAACATTTAATCATTCGGTGTCTTAGTTACAAGTTTAATAATTACGGCTGCTAAAAAAAGACATCTTTAAAAAAACTCTAGTTTATTCAATTATGCTAGAGATTTACTTTGTCTGACCGAATTTACCACTGATGCAAGGACCGAAGTGTTTGTACTTCAATTCATTTTCAGGAGGTATGTGTTAATAATAGTAATACCTGATCAGATATTTGGAGTTCTGCTATTAATGACGTCACCCTGTTTGAGTTTAATAAATTCATTTTGAGTCTAAAACCGTTGCTGATTCTATTAATACCAGAGAAGCCTTATTTGCAGTGAATATTGTGATACAAAAATGCCTAGGTATGGATCAAGATGTACTGTTAGGGTTCATTGATTACGAAAATATTTTTGACGAAGTGAGACAAGAAACTTTTGAGCCCATTACAAGAAAGTGAAAATACCAGCAGTATACTAGAACAATTAAAAATTTCTACTGACAACAGACCATTAATATAATCTGGGACGAATAAACATCAGAATATTTTAATGCCACGAGGACGTCAAGGCTGTGTTCTGACCCGTGTCTATTTTACTATTATTCGGAAGAAATCTTCAAGCAGGTTGCATCAAACAGAGAAATATTTACAAAAGTCATTGGGAAAATGATCGACAGTATAAGCTATGCTCATGATGTATTAGTATAGGCAGAAAATGTAACACAGCAACAGATACTATTTGGAGAAATTAATAACGTGGTGGGGACTATATAAACCTTTTCAGTTGATAGTGATGTTGTCTGAGACACTTCTCCTCCAGTAATTTACATGCGTATTTCGCTTTATTTCCGTTATAAAGTTTCTGATTTGAGATGATTCACTTCCGCACAGTAAATATTTGTAACCCAGAAGTCAGCCGTCAGGCCTTTACATGAAGCTAATAGAACATGTTCAGAAATTTCTAAAGAAAACTCAAATACATTGGACTTTGAGGAATAAGACTAAAAAACTGAAATAAAATTAAGAATACAGTAATAATTAACATACATGACAACAGTTTACTTCAGTTTACAAAGTTTGATAATGAATAAGAGGTACAGAGTCTGCTGGATATAACCATGCAATAGGTTGCTGAATTGCATTCGTCTTTGGTTCCGCGCTCAAAAACATGTCTCTAACGTGACATAACAAGTTGTAGATTGCCTGAAGTTAACTTGACTAGAACCTGCTGAAAATAGTGTTCGCGAACGAAATATTTAAAAGGCTGTAAATAGTCTTCACTGGTTTGCCGCCGGATCACGTTGTGTAAATTCCACAATATTTCCTCGGAGCAACTGTCCGAAATCTTCAGGTGGTTCAACCTAGCTCGTGGCTAGGTACGACTGACTGAAATATTGTGGAATTTGCACAACGTGAGCCGGCGGCAAACCCGTGAAGACTATTTACATCACATCCGCCGGGAAAGCTTGAAGAGTCACATTTAAAAACCTGTTTACAGAATGGCAGCTGTTTCCTGTCGTGAACAATATCAAGTATTGGACGTGCATACGCGACGACGAATATAACGTGGAAGCGAATTCTTCTCGACCTTTTAGTAGTAGTACATCGATGCTAGGAAGTCACTGTGTCCGGAAACATCATAAAGAACTGATGTACTATTTTCTATAGACGCATGACGTTCATCGACTCCAACATTGTACATAAACTCTAGCTGCCTTGACATTCTTAGATGCGTACTTTAGTATAACGAAAAACAAGAGAAACGTGCTATTGCTTAAAAATAGTGCCAAATGTTTCTCTCCGGGATCGTTAAGAAGTGAACAGTGGTGACTCATTGACGTCTGCAATAAGACACGATGGCCAGTTCCCTGAGAGACTGGAGTAAATTATGACTTCAATAATGCTAGAAATTCCATGCATTCGTCTTTGTTTCCGCACTCAAAAACATGTCTCTAACGTGACATAACAAGTTGTAGAGTGCCTGAAGTTACCTTGACTAAAACCTACTGAAAATAGTGTTCGCGAACGAAATATTTAAAAGGCTGTAAATAGTCTTCACGGGTTTGCCGCAGGATCACGTTGTGCAAATTCCACAATATTTCCTCGGAGCAACTGTCCGAAATCTTCAGGTGGTTTAACCTCGCTCGTGGCTAGGTACGACTGACTGAAATATTGTGGAATTTGCACAACGTGAGCCGGCGGCAAACACGAGAAGACTATTTACATCCCATCCGCCGGGAAAGCTTGAAGAGTCACATTTAAAAACCTGTTTACACAATGGCAGCTTTTTCCTGTCGTGAACAATATCAAGTATTGGACGTGCATACGCGAGGACGAATATAACGTGGAAGCGAATTATTCTCGACCTTTTAGTAGTAGTACATCGATGCTAGGAAGTCACTGTGTCCGGAAACATCATAATGAACTGATGTACTATTTTCTATAGACGCATGACGTTCATCGACTCCAACATTGTACATAAACTCTAGCTGCCTTGACATTCTTAGATGCGTACTTTAGTATAACGAAAAACAAGAGAAACGTGCTATTGCTTAAAAATAGTGCCAAATGTTTCTCTCCGGGATCGTTATGAAGTGAACAGTGGTGACTCATTGACGTCTGCAATAACACACGATGGCCAGTTCCCTGAGAGACTGGAGTAAATTATGACTTCAATAATGCTAGAAATTCCACGCATGTATCGAGTAAAGTCTTTTAGATAAGTTATTCATGTGAACACAAAACAAATGGTTCAAATGGCTCTGAACACTATGGGACTTAAATTCTAAGGTCATCAGTCCCCTAGAACTTAGAACTACTTAAACCTAACTAACCTAAGGACACCACACACATCCATGCCCGAGGCAGGATTCGAACCTGCGACCGTAGCACCTAGAACCGCTCGGCCACTCAGGCCGGCCAACACAAAACAAACACGAACCAACTATTGTTGTTTAGACTGACCGAGCTAACCAGGGGGACAGAAAAACTGCGACTGTTTACGTATCAAACATTCCCCAGCGTTGGCAAGATGTGAACACCACTCAAACCACCTCCACCTCCTCCCACCTTCACCATTTAAAAAGTAAGACAGTACGGTACATATATTGTAAACTCGAACAGAACTAAGGAAAGGTTGTTTGAATCATAAAACTATGGAGCCATGGTACAGTGATGTTGCCCGAGCGTGTGGGATTCATAACAAATCAGTTTAACGGTGTGTACGAAGAAATACTGCGTTACAAGCTTGTTTGACCAAAGAGGCAATTTCGTAGACATGCGAGAAATGTCAGCTGGAGGACAATAGAAGAAATCCGTCTTCCGTCTCGCAAAAGCCTGCTCAGAAAACTATAAGTACTGGCTTTCAGGGTGCCATCTAAAACTTTCTGTTACGTTTTATCCTACAGAGGCTGATAGTCAACTGAAGACTGGTCAGTGTCATAGACAGAAGACGATTTGATTATGTTTACCAATAGCGAAAACACGCAGAGAGGAATATGAGTGGAAAAGTGTATTCGTTAACACACAATACAACAAAGCGTATGCACGGCATTTCTTATTTCAAAAAACGGAGGACTACATTGGTAGTCCACTCTATCGACTAAAAATACTGAGGTGACTGTCAGTCAACGTCATCGTCTGAAGATTACGAGCGGACTCTTAATCGTTATCATCGACTGAAACCGAGTGAAGCGGCGCAGTATTAAACCGCTCATACTTGGAAGGGCGGCGGCCACCCTGATTTGGCATTTCCGTGATATCCGTAAGCCGCTGAAGGAAAATTTCGCGATAGTTCCTTCGAAAGGGCACGGGCGATTTCTTCCTTTATCTTTATTCCCCAATCCATGCATGTGCTCCGTCCCTGATTGACCTCGTCGCCGACGGAAGGTTAAATCTTCCTTCGCCTAACGGACTCAAAACAAAAAACATGTTGCGACTTCATCGCCACAGGGAGACTTTCTGAATACCAGTTAGGAGATGGCGCGAAGGCGATAAGCAGACTGTGAAACATGAGCTCCTCGCGGCGTATCGAATGTCCAAACAACTTACGGGAACGCAGCCTGGTAACGTCCTGAACAACCACCGGTATTTCGACCGGTGAACGCCCCTCACTTTCAAGGCACAAATGAAACGAGAGATGGTTCATGAAACGGGAGATGGTTGTGAATGGTAACTTTAACCCTAATCGGGCGGGACCACACGACCCAGGAAATAAATAGAGGCATATGACTCAATACATATGATTAATAAGTAGCGCTATGGGCGTCGCCGCCGAGGGGTCTTAGTTGACAAAAATGACGGCGTTGAATTAATATAGCCAAGCTTAATTGACTACCCGTCCTAAAAGCTCTTGTTCAGTAAAGATTAATGATTTGTACTATTTACTAATGTGCCAATAAATCAAATCCACTTATATTATTCACTCTAAAGACAATATTCCAAGTTTTCACGAACTGTGTTCGTACTATTGCAAGTGATGAAGGAACAGGGTAGATAACCAGGAATCTGCTTGGTTTTACTTACAGTCCGGTGTTGATATAATAATAAAGCTACAGTCGGTGCATGAGTCAAGAGGAATTGCTATGAAGAGAGTTTAAGGGAACTCATAAAATTGCCTTTTCTTTACAAAAGGAAATGAAATGATGGTAGGTAAATATTTATTGCACAATGTATTCAGATTTACTCAATTCTACCACTTCAATGTCGTAGAACACCTAGTTTACAGAACTTCACAAATTGTTTTTGAAATTAATCTATTATGTTCTATACACATTGTTTTTCCGGCGTTTGGACTCCGCTGTGATCTATATCCTAACCACTGAGTCCCCTCCACCTCCCCCCCCTCCCCCCCCCCCCCCCCCCCCCTCGAAATTTAATCCTGGTTACGCCAATGACTAGCCCCATCCCACCACACTACCAAAGATGATCGACGTTAGATGTTGTCGACAGTGATGTATTAACTATCAATGAGAGAGCAAGTTGCGCTAAATCTGTCCCTCTTTTGTTTGACAAATGCTCGTTTAATCTCAAAAGCCATTGCATTACATTACTGAGTGGGAGACTAAAACTGAGGTGTTTCGACCGCCTAGCGCAACTCTTTCTATCTGACACCCCTTTGGCGCCTTGCGTGTCGATGACGATGAGATGACAAGATGAGGACAAGATACGCATGGAGTCCCCGAGCGAACAAAATCTCCGACCCGGCTCGGAATCGAAACCGAGTCCCCGGCATCTAAGGACAGCGACGATAATTATCATTAGATCACGAGATGCGGACGGTAGCTTCCTCCATAACACAACACGAGTAACAACTGCAAGTGCACGGCATAATTTCTCTGTTTTTATATTCCATCGTACGATTGCATTTCGAAATCATAGATTCGCTCTGCTGTTGTAAGCTTGCGCGATGGTCACACCGGTGCTCCACGGTCCCAGTGGTCTCACCGACACCTGACATTCCATAACAGCACGGTATGTGAGATACACCAGTCTTACACAAATTAAGATCATCCTTTACAGGTCCGAGAAAGGCCCGTAAACTTGACTGATGACCTAGAAGCACATTTACTGTCTTAGATCTTAAGTATGCGGTCAATCAAGTTGAAAATATTTCCAGCGGAACGCTAAAAACAATAGAACTTTAGAACTAAGCGCCACCTCGTTACTCTCACCATTCACCAGATTCACGGCTGGACGATAGCGCGACGTACGTCTCATCAGTCTATTAATTCTGGTGAAAGGTAACTGCAAGGTGGGCTTAGTCATAGTCTAGTGGATATGGACCCTATGAACCGAGCTAAGAATCAAACCTTCATTCTGTGCTGGGTAGTGACAAGTGTGTGTCTGAAGACGCTGATAAGTGAGCAGTTAGCTTCCTATAAACGACACGTCCCAGCATACAGTTTTTCCTTTTCCTATTCCATACTTAAATAAATATTTGGGTAGACTCAATTGTCAAAGTTATGAGGCGAAATAATAAAAGTATCGTCTACATATCATCGCACAGGAAATAATATCGGGTAACTGACTTTGGCGATTTTCCAAATTTCCATGGTGTTTCATACTTGGAGCACCTTATCTACTGTGAAAATGAAGAATTTCCCATATTTTACAACGATAATCCAGCCGAAAGGATACCGCGTAAGTCACACCAGGCAAAAAAAGGACGCAATTTTCGCGTAACTGCGACAGGGTGAAACAATACGTAAGTGGAGGATGGAAGCTCCACGATCACTTCGTGGACACTGGTGTTTTCTGTACGGAAGTTTCAGCGTCAGAAGTTGCAGCTCGATAAAGGTGACAGGCAGAGGCCAGTTGCTCTCAAAAACAAATCTCCTCTTTCATTCGCCACTTTTAAGTGAACAGCGATTTCTTCCTCAGTGAGAAGATCTTTTTGGCCCAACAATTGTTTTCGAACACGGAGAGAGACGCACAAGCCCGTTGCGTGGTATTGTTTCTTCAACGATGATTTGGAAAACAATGCGCAAGTTTCATCGTCACACGACTCCAGGCAAGTTCCTCGAAATATTTTATAAAAAGATTGACAACAGTAGGATACAAAAGGCTCCCAATCGCAACCCCACCTATTTGCTCACAGTACTAGTCAGTGAATGAAAGTACGCAGAAGTCAAGACATAATGAAAAAAAAAAATCCAAAGTCAATTGTAACCTCAATTAACTATGAAGAAGCCGATAAACGAAGGCGAGTGAAGAGAGAGAGATCACATTAAAACTTACCAAAATATCATAGTGACCGAGGCAATTGATCTAACTGACGCATGAACAGGGAGAGTTCAAGAATATTTTTCCCTAGAAGCGACATATCACTTGATACCGCTCTCTCTGTTTACCTACATAAGCGAAGCATCATTTGGTGCCCCCTTCCATTTTTGCATAAAAGCGATATATTATTTGCCTCCACCCCTTATATAGTTTCACCTATGTAAGTATTCGCTGTAAATTATGAAACACAGTTTCTGCAGTGTCTGTACTAGACGTTGTCTGTATAGTTCAATGCAAATCTCATTCAGAAGGACATCTGCATATAAGTAGCAGATATTGTGAAATACAGACACTGCACTAACTGTATTTCACGCCAAAGAAAGGCAAACTGACGATGAAGAAGATGGAGTATTAAATCGCCAAAACTGGTAGCCCAGTAAAATAACAGTTTGGGAATTAGACCGCTGAAAGGTGTTTGATTTGACATTCTGTACTGAACAGCCAAGTCTCCCAATCAGCCTATGAAAAGATAGAGGGAAAAATATTGTCTGTCGCCGTGAGGGAATAACAACGACGTTGCATAGACACTACCTCATATGGAAGTTTGGGCCGATGTGGAAAGCGTGCACAGATAGCCGCTTCCGATACGAGGAAATCCGTCTACAGCAAATCATATAGTTGAAGTAATATCGTATTAGCAATTAGCAAATTTAAAATCACGCTGTATACAGGTTTTGCAGTTGGGGACCCTCTCAACCTAGCGCCCCAAGCGGTCGATTGTTTTGCTTGGGCCTTAAACCGGCCGTTGCGTATGAAGTAGGGCGAAGCAGACTTGTCGTAAATGTCGACAGATCAAGGCGTGGTTGAGAACTGTGGGTGAACATTATTGGCACAATTAACCATTAGGTACTGTGGCGAAATACCACAAAGTTTCAGTAACCCCATTCAACAGAGCGCTCGAAATCCACTGAAGTATTTACAACTTCAAGGAAGCTACGAGGAACACATATGTATGTGGATTTCATTGGAACGGTGCGCTTTTTTCAAGCTAACAATGGTGTTAGAAGACAGAGAGGAAAAAGGTCATACTGACTGCCAGTTTTTGCATCCCCTAAGATGAGAAGGGCTAGAGTGTGAAAGTTCCGCCTACTCCTACTCAGTCAAGTCTAATTTGAGGTGACAGATTGATTTATTGCATTGCCTGATGTCTAGCTTAGGTTGGAAAGCGACACTTCGTTTGCAAGCTGGTGAAATCAACGAATGTGAATACGAAATGAAAGTTATGTTAAGAAATTTACCTGCAATGTAATCTGGCATCTACGTTCCTTACATTTACAACGCATTTTTCTCGTGTATAAAAACCATAACTGCAAGGTGTTTTTGGAATATCTATATTGGATAATAGTAAAGTCTCTGTCGAGTTATTTTGTACACGTTATGTATATACGAGTATATGGTACATAAAACACAAAAAATTCGATGGAGTGAGGGGATTGTGTGGGGTGCGTGGGAACTACATACGTTTTAATACGATAAGCAGACAGCTAGTCAGGGCTATCACATCAAAGTTATGAAGAGCAAAGGTCAATAATAACTCCACCAAACGCCCAGTAGCAGCTCTGTGAAAATATTGCGACGTTCCCGCAGCACCCTCCGACAAAAATATCCGAAAATTTTCGGAAATATACAGGGTAATTTAAAAGTAACTGTACACACTTCGTGGGTGTAGGTAAATCGCTAAATAAGTTTTGTCTGAAATTGCTGTATGTCAGAGTTTGTAGTAAAGGAGGGATTACAAGTGAAAAACAAAATTAATTCATCTCAGAAATCAGTGACACGAAAGGACTCAAAATTCACTTCAACTACTGTACATTTACCTGAGGACGTGTTGAAAATAATGTCCGTGTACACAGTGACGTGCTCGACGTCTTAGTACTGTTGCAGTCTCCGTTCGTCTTGTTCTGCACAGTTGCACAGCTATTTTCAATCAATCGCTGGTGTAGCTGCGCTGCGTTCCAACTCGAAACACTATACACGAGCTGCTTGAGACAGCCTCAAAGACCGAAGTCCAAGGGTTATGACCCGGACATCTGGCAGGGCCACTAGTCCTGCACGATCTATCCATCTATCGAGATACACAACTCTGAAATACTCTCTCGCCTCCCGACTGCAATGTGCCTGGGCATCGTCGAGAAAGCAACATCAGTCGATACGCCAGCGAACATGACACGCCAGAAGCCTGCACTGGCCCACGATGTAATGTCTGTGTCATAAATTACATTATGCATCGTAACTCGCCAGTAAAACAGTTTCAAACGAAACTATATTTAACATTTTACTATTATTTTATTCCGTACATTAAGCCCACGAAGTTTTTGTAGTTATTTTTGAACCATCCAGTATAATGTTTCCAAACATTGTTGAAAGGCCTGTTCGGTGATAGAATGCATTGGAAGACTATACATTATCACTTTGATAATGGCATAAAGAGGACGCAGAATAGAAAGACCATTCTGAGTGCTAGTTATTGCATCACCCGAGGACGATAAGCGGGCTACTAACCAATGTAATTACACTAAGCTCATGAACTAACTGGGTTAATATTACCGCCACAAGATGATTTGTCGAAATATATCCAACACCGAAAGTCTTTGTGAATCCCGACACGGTAAGGAAAATTTAAATATCGCATTCTTCCATAGAGTGCAATGGAACTTTGTACATCCGTCAGACTGATGGAGTGAAGAAGAGGCGCAGAAGAAAACAGCTTTCATCGTTGAATGGAAATTTATCTGTAGCGTAATCTGCTGCCTACATTCCCAATATTTTCAAATGACTTTCCTCTCGTATAAAAACCAAAACTACAAGATACTTTCAGAATACTTATACTGGATAATATAAAAGTCTCTGACCAACTATTTTCTCTGTTATTTTTATGTATGTGGTACATAAACCACGAAAAATTAATTCGATCTTGAATGGGCGGAGGATAGAGCTATGTACGTTCGTACGTTTTACCACGATATGCAGACTGCCAGACAATGTAATCACACCAAAGTAATGAACTATCAAAGTCTATATTAACACCACAAGACGATGAATAGCACCCCCCGGAAAATTTGTGAAGTTTCGGCAAACACCATCAACGAAAATACCTGAAAATTTTCGACAGTATGTACGTCGTCCAAAAACCTTTGAACTACCCAACCGTTGACAGAATGTTTTGCAATACTATACATCTGTCGCGTTGATAACGACATTAAAAAGCACACAAAAAGAAAGACGATACCTTGTACTTGTTAGCGCATAGCCCGAGGAGTACCAATGTAATTACAAGCTGATGAACTGACTGGGTCAGTGTAACCGCCACAAGATCACGAGTAGATCACAATAAAAACAGTCTTGGCTGCGACATTATTTAGTATCAACGATGCGTTTCACCCTTTTGGGGCATCAACAGATTTTGTTAAAGTAGACTGATACAAAATCCATTCGTCATCAAGTCACATAAAATGGAAAATGGATGCAAAGTAACTGCGGCCATTTTCAATATTATGTGGCTTGATAACTGATCAGTTTTATATCTGACGGTGTTAAATTAGACTGATTTAAAATCCATCCGTCACCAAGTTACATAAAATGGAAAATGTGTGCAAAGTAACTGCGTCCATTTTCAATATTATGTGGCTTGATAACTGATCAGATTTCTATCTGAAGATGTCCCAAACGGGTGAAACGCTTCATTGATATTAAACAATTTTACAACGAAGATTGTTTTTGTTTTGAAATAATTCGAAACTGGGTGCTTAGCACCCTGCCACAATGGAATGGAATAATTTTTATCACGAGCAGAATCTCTCGAAATATTTGAAATTGTTTCTAAAGCCTGATACGTCAAGGAAGCTTGGAGCACCGTAAACTTCGATAGGTGTCAAGGTGATGGAGGGAAGGCACAGAGGAAAACGGCTCTCATCGTCGAACGTTCCAATGACACTGAACGAGTATCCACTAGTGTAGGAACACATGTGTCGCCAGAGAGTGGCGAGTCTTCTCGCAACTGTACCACAGGCACTGCACCATCTCCAGTCGAGAACCCGCAGAGCAACTGGCGGGTGGCGCCAACGGGGAGGCGCCGCCGACTCACCTCTTCCTCGCCGGCGACAGTGCTGACGGAATCCATGCTCTGCGAGAGCGGCCCCTGGTTGTCGACGAGCGCTCCGCCCCCGGCGTTGACGCCCGGCACGCCCCCGGCGGCGCCGCTGTTGGGTCCGCCGCCTCCGCCACCCCCGGCGCCGCCCCCGGGCTGGGCGGCCGCCGCCGCTGCCGCCGCCGCCGCCGCTGCCGCAGCCATGCTCATGTCGAGTCGAGGGCGCTTGACGTAGCAGACGCCGTGCACTGCAGCCGCAGCAGCGGGGCTCCTCTTGACGGTGGCTAGCGCCGGCACCGCCTCCACCGTGCGGCCGACCACGTCAGCGACTCCGCACACAGCTACGACCAGCAGCCGCCACTAGTTCTGCGACGAGCCGCGCGCGCGCACCGATCGCACACCGTCCCGTGTCGCACTGGTTACGAGAGCGCACCGTCTTCCCGTCTCGGTCAGGCGGTGTGGCACACGCGGCTCGCTGCTTCGCACTGGACGCCGGCGGCGGTGCCGCTGCGGGGGCGGGAAGCGCGCGTGGTGGGGGCGGCTGGGCCGGAGGCGGCGGCGGTGGTGGTGGGGGGCGGAGGGACGCCCGTGCTAGTGGTGGGGGGCGGGGCCAGCGCGCCAGCGACCGCCGCTCTCCGACGCCGGAGACGTCGTCGCCCTCCTCGTCGCGACCGTACTCCCTAACGACACTTGGGCGGACGCGAGCGGTGCCCGAGAGCAGGGTGCTGCAGGAGGTGGCGGTGCGTGCGCTCGAAGCCGAGGAGTGGAGTGGGTCGGAGGGACGGCAGGGAGGCGGGACGAGGGCGCGCGCGTGTGTGTACGACTGTGTGCGTGTGTGATGGTAGGGTGGAGTGGCGAGAGAGAGTAGTGAAGTGTGAGTGAGTGCAAAAGGATCGGATCGGTCCGGCCGCTACACTGTCTGCTCGCAGACTGACCGTGTGGCGCGGGACGGCCTAGCGGGGCAGGCGCCGTGACGTCACGCGGCCGCGCGCGTGCGCGTGCGCGCGAAGGTGGCGCCGCGCGCGGCGAGCCGGGGGCACCTGGCGCGACCTCACCTGGCCGCGGGCCGCGGGCCGTCCCGTCACACTGCGACAACGTGACACCCCGGCCGCCAGATCGATACTTTTACCTTCGCGCGCCGGTTGGTGGCCGTCGCGAGCCTCTAATCAAGTGCCTCTCCCTCAATCTCTCTCTGCGTATAACATAAAAAGAACGCACCAATCACTGAAAATACGGTATTGCAGGGCCTGTGCTATTCCGAATTACGATGTATTGTTTCATCGGACATGCATGCATCGTAATTCGAAATAGCACAGGCTCTGCAATATCGTATTTATCCTCCGACACCGGGCAACGACTTTCAAGTAAAATGCCTCGCTCGTATGGGAATATAGCGGGTGACCAAAAAGTCAGTATAAATTTGAAAACTTAAGAAACCACGGAATAACGTAGATGTTGTTGTTGTTGTTGTTGTTGTGGTCTTCAGTCCTGAGACTGGTTTCATGCAGCTCTCCATGCTACTGTATCCTGTACAAGCTTATTCATCTCCCAGTACTTACTGCAACCTACATCCTAACTAAACAGATCCTTCTGAATCTGCTTAGTGTATTCATCTCTTGGTCTCCCTCTACGATTTTTACCCTCCACGCTGCCCTCCCATACTAAATTGGTGATCCCTTGATGCCTCAGAACATGTCCTACCAACCGATCCCTTCTTCTTGTCAAGTTGTGCCACAAACTTCTCCCCAATCCTATTCAATACCTCCTCATTAGTTATGTGACCTACCCATCTAAGCTTCAGCATTCTTCTGTAGCACCACATTTGGAAAGCTTCTATTCTCTTCTTGTCCAAACTATTTATGGTCCATGTTTCACTTCCACACATGGCTACACTCCATACAAATACTTTCAGAAACGACTTCCTGACGCTTAAGTCTATACTCGATGTTAAGAAATTTCTCTTCTTCAGAAACGCTTTCCTTGCCAGTGCCAGTCTACATTTTATATCCTCTCTACTTCGACCATCATCATTTATTTTGCTCCCCAAATAGCAAAACTCCTTTACTACTTTAAGTGTCTCATTTCCTAATCTAATTCTCTCAGCATCATCCGACTTAATTTGACCACATTCCATTATCCTCGTTTAGCTTTTGTTGATGTTCATCTTATATCCTCCTTTCAAGACACTGTCCATTCCGTTCAACTGCTCTTCCATGTCCTTTGCTGCCTCCAACAGAATTACAATGTCATCGGCGAACCTCAAAGTTTTTATTTCTTCTCCATGGGTTTTAATACTAACTCCGAATTTTTCTTTTGTTTCCTTTACTTCTTGCTCAATATACAGATTGAATAACATCGGGGGCAGCCTACAACCCTGTCTCACTCCCTTCCCAACCACTGCTTCCCTTTCATACCACTCGATTCTTATAACTGCCATCTGGTTTCTGTACAAATTGTAAATAGCCTTTCGCTCCCTGTATTTTACCCCTGCCACCTTCAGAATATGAAAGAGAGTATTCCAGTCAACATGGACAAAAGCTTTCTCTAAGTCTACAAATGCTAGAAACGTAGATTTGACTTTTCTTAATCTATTTTCTAAGATAAGTCGTAGGGTCAGTATTGCCTCACGTGTTCCAACATTTCTACGGAATCCTAACTGATCTTCCCCGAGGTTGGCTTCTACCAGTTTTTCCATTCGTCTGTAAAGTATTCGCGTTAGTATTTTGAAGCTGTGACTTATTAAACTGATGATTCGGTAATTTTCACATCTGTCAACACCTGCTTTCTTTGGGATTGGAATTATTATGTTTGTGGTGTCATCGCCAGACACCACACTTGCTAGGTGGTAGCTTTAAATCGGCCGCGGTCCATTAGTACACGTCGGACCCGCGTGTCGCCACTGTCAGTGATCGCAGACCGAGCGCCACCACACGGCAGGTCTCGTGAGACTTACTAGCACTCGCCCCAGTTGTACGGACGACTTAGCTAGCGATTCAACACTGACGAAGCCTCGTTTATTTGCAGAGAAGATAGTTAGAATAGCCTTCAGCTAAGTCAATGACTACGACCTAGCAAGGCGCCATAGCAATTGATAGTTATCGTATGAAGCATGTCTCATCAACAACGATGTATACAAATGATGGATTTAAGTAAAGTATTCCAGAAGCTACGTACTTTTCTTTATAGCATTCATTACGTATCCTGTTTCAGACCTCACGCCATCCTGCGTGAGCTTATAGCGTGCATTTCGGCCTTCTCTAGCAATATAACAATATTCTTCTTGAAGTCTGAGGGTATTTCACCTGTCTCATACATCCTGCTCACCAGATGATAGAGTTTTGTCAGGACTGGCTCTCCCAAGGCCGTCAGTAGTTCCAATGGAATGTTGTCTACTCCTGGGGCCTTGTTTCGACTCAGGTCTTTCAGTGCTCTGTCAAACTCTTCACGCAGTATCGTATCTCCCATTTCATCTTCATCTACACCCTCTTCCATTTCCATAATATTGTCCTACTGTTCATCGCCCTTGTATAGACCGTCTATACACTCCTTCCACCTTTCTGCTTTCCCTTCTTTGCTAAGAACTGGGTTTCCACCTGAGCTCTTTATATTCATACAAGTGGCTCCCTTTTCTCCAAAGGTCTCTTTAATTTTCCTGTAGGCAGTATCTATCTTGCCCCTAGTGAGATAAGCCTCTACATCCTTACATTTGTCCTCTAGCCATCCCTGCTTAGCCATTTTGCACTTCCCTTCGATCTCATTTTTGAGACGTTTGTATTACTTTTTTCTTGCTTCATTTACTGCGTTTTTATACTTTCTCCTTTCATCAATTAAATTTAATATTTCTTATGTCACCCAAGGATTTCTATTAGCCCTCGTCTTTTTGCCTACTTGATCCTCTGCTGCCTTCACTACTTCATCCCTCACAGCTATCCATTCTTCTTCTACTGTATTTCTTTCCCCCATTCCTGTCAATTGTTCCCTTATGCTCTCCCTGTAATTCCGTACAACCTCTGGTTTAGTCAGTTTATCCAGGTCCCATCTCCTTAAATTCCCACCTTTTTGCAGTTTCTTCAGTTTTAATCTACAGTTCATAACCAATAGATTGTGGTCAGAGTCCACATCTGCCCCTGGAAATGTCTTACAACTTACAACCCGGTTCCTAAATCTCTGCCTTACCATTATATAATTTATCTGATACCTTCTAGTATCTCCAGGATTCTTCCAAGTATACGACCTTCTTTTATGATTCTTGAACCAAGTGTTAGTTAACGTAGATAGAGAGGTAAAAATTGACACATGTGCTTTGAATGACATGGGGTTTTATTAGAACCAAAATGCAGGATAGTGCTCCACCAAATATTGCTAGACGCGTGAAAGATCTCTTACGCGTGTCGTTTGGTGATGATCGTGTGCTCAGCCTCCCAGGTCCCCAGACCTCAGTCCGTGCGGTTATTGGCTTTGGGGTTACCTGAAGTCGCAAGTGTACCGAGATCGAGCGACACCTCTAGGGATGCTGAAAGACAACATCCGACACCAATTACTCACCATAGCTCCGGGCATGCTTTGCAGTGCTGTTCACAACATTATTCCTCGACTACAGCTATTTTTGAGGAATAATGGTGGAGAAATTAAGTAATGATCAGGTGCGGTTAATCTATGTGGCATATCTGGCACGTGCTACATGCCGAGCGCCTTCAGTTACTTCAAAACTTACGCTTGAAACTTCTTTATGAAATGTTTTACTTAAGCTGCTAAGTGAAGCCGGCCGAGGTGGCCGAGCGGTTCTAGGCGCTACAGTCTGGAACCGCGCGTCCGCTACGGTCGCAGGTTCGAATCCTTCTTCGGGCATGGATGTGTGTGCTGTCCTTAAGTTAGCTAGGTTTAAGTAGTTCTAAGTTCTAGGGGACTGATGACCTTAGAAGTTAACTCCCATAGTGCTCAGAGCCATTTGAACCATTTTGCTAAGTGAAATTGAATGCAAAAATGGTTCAAATGGCTCTGAGCACTCTGGCACTTAACACCTGGGGTCATCAGTCCTCTGGAACTTTGAACTACTTAGAACTAACTAACCTAAGGACATCACACACAACCATGCCCGAGGCAGGATTCGAACCTGCGACCGTAGCGGTCGCGCGGTTCCAGACTGAAGCTCCTAGAACAGCTCGGCCACCACACCAATTGAATGCAAGTGAACCTACTTTCTCTTTACTTATTCTTATCATGCCAACACTGACCCAAAATATTCTAGCGCAACGCAATCTGACTGCCCCCCCCCCCCAAAAAAAAACCATTGTTTCAAATAATTAAATCATCATTGACATCTAGTACAAAGGTATATGATCATGAATAATATCCAATCTCCAAGTCGAACATGTGCAGACCATTAGCCTACGCTAACACTTCAGACCTCTACCCCCCATCAATGCTAACTCCATAACTGCTGGTCCTTCACCTCTAATTGCCCAACAGTACTTCCATCACTGCTGGCGACTAACTTCCAACTGCCCAACACTACTGGTGATTAACTTCCAACAACGAGTCCAACCAGCCACGGAGTCTCTTACAAAGAAAGCGCAGTCAGAGATCCAATGCACTGCGCTACACATCGCTTCCAACACAGAAGCAGCCCACTTACACGTTGTCTAGTTCTTCGGTGGAAAATTCACCGTTATTCAGTCAATAACGTTTATGTTGTGAACATTGTGAATGGTACATTTTGCTAAGGACGAGAAAACGGCAAGTGTCGTAACCGGAATTGCGAGAAACTTAAGTCAGAGGAAGGAGCGTCAAAATAAGCGAACACGACTTACCAGTAGATATCGACCATTTCTGATAAAACGTCATTGAAAGTTTTCATGGTGCTTTATGTGCCTTTTAGAGAGTGAACTCCCCGTTCCCAGCGGTGGCACAGTTGCTAGTGTCGTGATTTTACACTTTCGCCCCGTGTTCGAAACCTTCTTATTATTATTTTTTTAATTATTGGATAGTGTCTTGAAAGGAGGATATAAGATGAACATCAACAAAAGCAAAACGAGGATAATGGAATGTAGTCGAACTAAGTCCGGTGATGCTGAGGGAATTAGATTAGGAAATGAGACACTTAAAGTAGTAAAGGAGTTTTGCTATTTGGGGAGCAAAATAACTGATGATGGTCGAAGTAGAGAGGATATAAAATGTAGACTGGCACTGGCATGGAAAGCGTTTCTGAAGAAGAGAAATTTCTTAACATCGAGTATAGATTTAAGTGTCAGGAAGTCATTTCTGTAAGTATTTGTATGGAGTGTAGCCATGTATGGAAGTGAAACATGGACGGTAATTAGTTTGGACAAGAAGAGAATAGAAGCTTTCCAAATGTGGTGCTACAGAAGAATGCTGATGATTAGATGGGTAGATCACATAACTAATGAGGAAGTATTGAATAGGATTGGGGAGAAGAGAAGTTTGTGGCACAACTTGACCAGAAGAAGGGATCGGTTGGTAGGACATGTTCTGAGGCATAAAGGGATCACCAATTTAGTATTGGAGGGCAGCGTGGAGGGTAAAAATCGTAGAGGGAGACCAAGAGATGACTACACTAAGCAGATTCAGAAGGATGTAGGTTGCAGTAGGTACTGGGAGATGAAGAAACTTGCACAGGATAGAGTAGCATGTAGAGCTGCATCAAACCAGTCTCAGGACTGAAGACCACAACAACAACGTTCATGTTTTTAATTTATTTTTTCCTGTCCGTAGAAGACGACTACACATAAGTTTTCCAATATACAGGTATGGTGAAATAATGTTGTACTTATTCGTTTGATAATTAGAGAAAAAAAGAAAACAACCGTAAGTCAATGGAGGAATTATTTGAAATTGTTTTCATGAAATTCCTGTAGTGTATCTTGACACATAATCAACTGCAAGCGCCGGCCGGTGTGGCCAAGCGGTTCTAGGCGCTACGGTCGGTGGTTCGAATCCTGCCTCGGGCATGGATGTGTGTGATGTCCTTAGGTTAGTTAGGTTTAAGTAGTTCTAAGTTCTAGGGGACTGATGACCTCAGATGTTAAGTCCCATAGTGCTCAGAGCCATTTGAACCAACTGCAATCACCAGTGTTCGGTAAAGTTATCCGGTATGCGTGGGTCGCCGTGAAATTATTGTCGACGTGTGAAATCTTCTGAAAGTTAACGACGCTTTTTCTCCGAGTGAGATTCATACTAAGAGATGCCGCTCTGGCAAACCTGCCTTCGCGCAGTGCTCGTGGTGTCCGTAATTTTTATGTTTTGAATGTTTCCAACGGTAAGCACTAAATCTTGCTAGAGAATAAACACAAGAATTGAATTAAAAAAGTAAGTATTGGTATATGAATGAAATATAGGACTATGAGAATTTAAAAAGATTGTAGCCTGTGAAAATACCATACAAACATGTTATATAATAAATCCACGACACTTATTATGAAGCCCCATTGTAATTTTACAATTAATATAATGGCGTTTTATTCCCGGAAATGGTAAGAAACGTTTGTGTAGTAATCATCTGCGGAAACGTGTACATAAATGAAAGAAATTAAAATAAATAACAACAATAATTAAGTTTTGAACACTGGATGCGAAAGTGAAAAGTCACAACACTAGACCCTTTACGATCAGTTGTGCTGAGCCTATTGCGAGCCTCAGGGCACCTAAAGTACCTCGAAAGTTTTGACGGTAGTTTTCTAGGGAAATGTCGAGTATATGCACATGAACAGAGACTAGGGATCGCTTATTTTGGCCCACTTTTCTACCGAACGAGGTTTCTGGGAAATCTGGTGATGGCACTTGCCGTGTACTCCTTGTAAGTCATTCATCCTAAATTCGAAAGTAGGCTCCGCTTTATCGGTAGACTTAGACCTACATCGGCTGATAACCTTGAAAATGCAGCATTTTGGTTATTATTCTGCGCTTTAACTGAAATATTTTGTTCATTTAATTGTTGAAAGTAATTGAAATATATTCCGGGAATTACCACATGTGACCCTCAGTTCAGAAATCTACAAACATAAAGTTCGCCGACCGTCCCTGGTGGGCAATCTTCACCGACCGACCGCCTTGTCATCCGCTCCCAGTGGTGTCTTTGGATGCGGAATGGAGTGACGTTAGTTTTTGTGAGATGGAGAAGCTATTAGTCGATCAAATATCTCGTAAGTTGACCTTACAAGGCTGACAGCACTTTGTTCCAGTCAACTCATCAACGAGAAATCCCTAGGAGAACCGGGAATCGAACTGGGGCCCTCCACATGGCAGCCAGCTGCCTTGACCACTTTTATTCTTTTGCGCCACTGTCGATATGTCATGTGTAAACATACAAAATGACATTGCTTTTCTTTCCACTTGTATCTCAACAATGAATGCGCTGACTGTTGTTGTCAAAGGCGCTGCAGTCATAGACTGTGCGGCTGGTCCCGGCGGAGGTTCGAGTCCTCCCTCGGGCATGAGTGTGTGTGTTTGTCCTTAGAATACTTTAGTTTAAGTAGTATGTAAACTTAGGGAGTGGTGACCTTAGTAGTTAAATCCCATAAGATTTCACACACATTTGAACATTTTTGACTGTTGTTGGAAGTGAATGCTCAAATGTGTGTGAATTCCTAAGGGACCAAACTGCTGAGGTCATCAGTCCCTAGACTTACACAGTGTGTGTATTGTGTGTTAAACTGGCGACCTAGAAACGACAGAGAGGCTTCGTGCCCCCGTAGCCCTCAGTGGTTCTCAGCCCCACAACAGGCTACAGCAGTCCACCCATACCACCGCCACCCCACATCGAACCCAGGGTTATTGTGCGGTTCGGCCCTCAGTGTACCACCCCCCCCCCCCTTTTCCCGGGGAAATGTCTCATACCTGACGAGTGTAACCCCAAATGTTCGTTTGCATGGTAAAGTAATTATGGTGTACGTGTACAATCGCCGACATAGTGTAACTGAGTCGGAATAAGGGGAACCAGCCCGCATTCGCCGAGAGAGATGGGAAACCGTCTTAAAAACCATCCACCGCCTGGCCGGCACACCAGACCTCGACACTAATCCACCGGGCGGACTCTTGCCGGGGACCGGCACGTCTTCCCCCTCGCGAAGCAGCACATAAGGCCGCGCGGCTAGCCGGGAGTCCAACTTACACAGTACTTAAACTAACTTATGCTAAGAACCACACAGACACCCATGCCCGAGGGACTCGAACCTCCGGCGGAAGGGGCCGCGCAATCCGTGACATGCCGCCTCAAACCAAACGGCCACTCCGCGCGGCTTGTTGGAAGTGCCTGTCTGTTGTTCTGTGTTCGTGAAAGATTGTATTAAGTAATAAAATAGAAGAAGAAATTAATTATACCCGGTAGCGAAATTTCTTTTTGCTACGTATGCAGAAATCTAACTTTGAAATCGCAAAAAATGGAAACTTATCTCTCTTCTAAAGAAGTGCTATATAATTTATTATGAGTAGAGGTTTGGCATTAGGCAACATATTTCAGGTTTGAAACTTCCTGGCAGATTAAAACTGTGTGCCCGACCGAGACTCCAACTCGGGACCTTTGCCTTTCGCGGGCAGCGCACACTCCGCTGCAGAGTGAAAATCTCATTCTGGAAACATCCCCCAGGCTGTGGCTAAGACATGTCTCCGCAATATCCTTTCTTTCAGGAGTGCTAGTTCTGCAAGGTTCGCAGGAGAGCATCTGTAAAGTTTGGAAGGTAGGAGACGAGATACTGGCAGAAGTAAAGCTGTGAGTACCGGGCGTGAGTCGTGCTTCGGTAGCTGAGATGGTAGAGCACTTGCCCGCGAAAGGCAAAGGTCCCGAGTTCGAGTCTCGGTCGGGCACACAGTTTTAATCTGCCAGGAAGTTTCATATCAGCGCACACTCCGCTGCAGAGTGAAAATCTCATTCTGGATATTTCAGGTTTATTTGCTTTTACAAAGGCCAAAATAGCTTATTTATACGGATCTGAGCGTGCTGCAGTTAGAAATGGCAGTTAAAATCTAGATTAGCTCCGGTTTCGAGTTACTGAAACTTATATGTTCTTCACATATTATAATGGGTCATAATCTAACAAGCCTAGCACTGACAATACACATCTACTCACAAAATATCTGACGTTAGTTTTGGGGTTAATTCAATGCACTCCTCACTAACATTGAGTCCGTTTTCCTAGAATGTCATTAGTTTTTCGTATAAAGGGTGCTGAAGTCTATATTTTTACTGAAACGCTGATACAGTTTTCATACCCTGTTTTAAACTTTTAATAATGACAGCATTATCTACATGGGTTTAAACAATTTAAGAGGCGCAGAGTCCTTGTATTACTTCATTATTGTCGGATAGGATTTAATTTTTTAGGTATTTGAGAGACTAAGTTATTGAAATATATGAGCAACCCAAAATATAAAGTCAAAGCAATTCGTAAATCATGCGGAAAAATAAAGGAAAGTGATTTAGACCTAATACTGTACCTGGAAATCTATAGTAAGGGTCGTTCAATCAAAGAGACACTATTTACAGCTGTCTTGGTGCAACACACTTACGGGACACATGCGAGTCTTTCTTAAAGTTCAGCAGAAATCTGTGAACAATGAAGCACTGAATCTTCCTTGGTATCTATATTACATTTCACAGATTTGTTGGTGAATCCTCTCACCATATGCACAATAATCATCAATAAAAACAATGATACGTGGGAGAAAGAAGCGGGTTTTGAGTGACGTATTGCACACAAATTTAGACAACATTTTCCGTGGAGTGCAGCGATAGGGTGCAATATTTAGGGTAAAATGAACAGTCGAGAAAGCAATAATATTTGTTTATTTACCGATTTCGGCTTATGCTAAACCCATCCTCAGAATTTTTAGCAGTGTATGATCGAGGAATCACGAGAAAACCGAGGAGCCACAACACCAGCCACAGGGGGCCAAAAATTTTGAGGATGGCTTTAACATAAGCCGAAACCGGTAAATTAACAAATATTATTGCGATCTCGGCTGTTGATTTTAACCTGACGCATTGCGTTCCATTTTCTCATAGGCGCATAAGAGGTCGTTCACATGTTGAATGTAAGTCTCAGCCCTCCTATTTCCCAAGTACAATGACGCAACTTTCTGGAAGCACTGCCACGTTACGCTCATCAGAAATGGCAATACATTGGAATTTCTGGTCTCCTTAGATCTTACATATTTGGCGGCCAATGAATACTCCCTGTCTGATCTTGTCAGCACTCAGTCCACTCTCTTCAAATGCTCGTTCGACGCTTCTTATTCACTGCTTATGCAAATGACTTCATTCATCCTAGCTTCACATCTAGCGACGTAACGGGACTTTATTGGAGTTTACAAGTGGCTTCCCTGAGACTTGTCTCTTTCCAGACGATAAAGCTTTTCCTCGTGGCCGCCGAACGGGATTAGCCGAGCGGTCTGGGGCGCTGCAGTCATGGACTGTGCGGCTGGTCTCGGCGGAGGTTCGAGTCCTCCCTCGGGCATGGGTGTGTGTGTGTGTGTTTGTCCTTTGGATAATTTCGGTTAAGTAGTATATAAGCTTAGGGACTGATGACCTTAGCACGTAAGTCCAATAAGATTTCACACATATTTGAATATTTTTTCCTTGTGGCCAGTTCTATTTGTGATGTAAATCTTTATCGCGGCTGTCCCACTCACAAATGTTGACATCCTAAATCTGCGTACTTACTCCGCAAGTCACCGCACGGTGCGTGGCTCAAAAATCAAATGTTCAAATGTGTGTGAAATCTTATGGTACTTAACTGCTAAGGTCATCAGTCCCTCAGCTTACACACTACTTAACCTAAATTATCCTAAGGACAAACACACACACCCATGACCGAGGGAAGACTCGAACCTCCGCCGGGACCAGCCGCACAGTCCATGACTGCAGCGCCTTAGACCTCTCCGCTAATCCCACGCGACGGTGCGTGCGGAGGGTACCTTGTCCGCAACTAGTCGCCTCCTTCCCTGTTCCACTCGCAGACAGCGCTAGGTGAAAATGATTGTCTACGTGTCCCATCACTTTTTTTTTGAGTAATCATTCTTCTGACTGGGTTGATGCGGACCGCCACTAATTCCTCTCCTGTGCCAACCCCTTCATCTCAGGATAGCACTTGCAACCTACGTCCTCCGTATGAGCCCTGATTTCTTGTATCTTATCTTCGTGGTCCCAACGCGAAATATATGTTGGCGGCAGTAGGATCTTCCTGCAGTCAGTTTCAAATGCCGCTTCTCTAAACTTTCTCTGTAGTCTTCTTCGAATTGAATCTCTTCTTCCCTCCAGGGACTCCCAAATCTAGCAGTTCGCCTCTGAAGTGCCTTCTTTCAATCCGACTGGTTGCGGATCCCAAACACTCGAGAAGTAAACGAGAATATGTGGCATTAACGCCCTATATTATGCGTTCTCCTTTTCAAATAAACCACACTTTTCTTAAATTCTCCCAATAAACCGAAGTCGACCTCGCCTTCCTCACCACTATCATCACACACTCGTTCCATTTCATAACGCTTCGCACCGTTTCGCCCACATATTTTAACGAAGTGACTCTGTCAAGCACGACATTACTAATGCTGTGTCTGAACGTTATGAGTTTGTTGTTCCTACTCATCCGCATTAATTTATATTTTTCTGCATTTAGAGTTAGCTGTCACTCGTCATCCAAATGTAGTAACAATACTTACAAAGAAATAATCCAATACGATATGTCTAAAAGTACCCCGAAATTTTACATGCAGAAAAACTATACCGAAAGAAACGCACTGACAAAATTTCAGTTGCTAAGCCGCACAATACGTACTTTTAATAATGTGTTAAAGTTACTCATTTTTTCCGCATGAAGAGCCGCTTATAACAGCGGTGTGTACAGCCATTCCTGCTTAGCGCGTGTATCGGCGAATAATAAACGGACTCAACCGTGACAAGAGGACGGAGCGTCGCATAGCGGGAAATTTTTGGAAATTTGTGGTAAATTCCTATGGGACCAAATTGCTGAGATCATCGGTCCCCGTCGTAGCCGGAAGACCACAGTGCACACACGTTTTTTTTAAGCACTTAAACCATACCAAAAATGTCTCAAATCATTGATTTTTTAAATAACTTGCAGTTCATATCGAAAGCTAAACTGTTCCTTGTGTAATTGTTACACAGATGACTAGCAGAAGAAAGAAAATCAAGCAGTGTATGATTTTACATTACAGACGAGTTCCATCAAGTCGGACTACAATTTTTTGACATTAAATACAGTACAACTCCTGTAGCACAGTTCTTATGATAGGCCTATGTTTGAATAATGTACTCGTATATTTTTCCAACAATGAAGCAGTTCCTTGTTTACTCCCTACAACCATCACAAAAACGCGAAGTATCTATTGGATAATGGCCGGTCGGGGTGGCCGAGCGGTTCTAGGCGTTACAGTCTGGAACCGCGCGACCGGACCGCTACGGTCGCAGGTTCGAATTCTGCCTCGGGCATGGGTGTGTGTGATGTCATTAGGTTGGTTAGGTTTAAGTAGTTCTGATGACCTGAGAAGTTAAGTCCCATAGTGTTCAGAACCATTATTTGAACCATTTTTATTGGATAATGAAAACAAAAATTTCCCTTGCACCAGGCACATCTGATAAAAGAAAAGTTAAATCATTCAGGGCACTTGACAGTAGTTTATAGATTTATTTAGACATAACTGGAATGGAGCAATTAATATTCGTGGCCGTGTTCTGTTCTGAAAAATTGTGCTGCGTACCAGCCATTCTTGATCGAATTCGTAAAATGTGATGAAGCAAACTGGCAATGCAGAAATAACTGAAGTTTAGCAATACTGTTCCGCCGATAAACACGAAATGACAGGGAGCTATCGGAGATTATATCATCTGATAATTTTGTGAAAAATGATTCACACTCTTGGAATTATTTTTTTATCGAGAGGCTTAATGACACTATTAGTTCGGGGTCGAATCCGAAAGATATTAACAGTCTTTTCATCGTCCTCCTAAAGTTAGAGGTGTTATGTACAGGCCAAGAGCTGCAAAGAACAATGAGTCATTTTCTACAAATGGTAAGAGAGGTTTTGGTTGAAAATTATTCTCTCCCATTTCTCCACATTTTTCTACGTCGATCACAAGACTTTGTAAGTAAAGTATTTATTTTTTGTCCTAATTTGTCTTGATGTCCCTGAAGACGGAGCTAAATCTGCGGAAACAGTAATCCACTGGTACTTATCACTGGCATTGTTGTATACGAATGAGCCATAGCACTCATCGATTGCACAAGCTACTCTGCCATTTTACACCCGAAATGATAATGCACGGTTTGCATGGAACCTGATTGACTGGCTTAATACGCAGCTTTTATTGTGTAACGAGAAGCTTCATCTTCAGCTACGATTTATTATGAATGATAATTCTTCTGTATAATTATTTTTCGGTAAACTTCGTGATTTTGCGAGTTCGTTTTCCGTACAATTTCCTGAATCTGCGAAACCAGATCGGAATCAGCAAAGGAAATCAGTAATGTTCATCTCACTTGTAATTCCTAGCGCCAAGTCTCTTAAGTCAACCTCGGTAATTGTTTATTGACTCTCACGAGCAGTTCTACATCTTCCTTTCATACTTTTGCGAGGTTCATTTTGCCGCATTTTCCATGCTCTGCGTAAGTAATTCTCCGTTTATACAATTCATGTTCAGATTTTACAAAACCAAATCGGCTTTGTACACTGCTTACCTTTAAGCGTTCTCTCCGTCCTTCCTTTAACCAAAAAGTTTCCAGCCTTTTCTTTCTCACTGAAAGCAACAGCTGTGCATGTTTCCTTTGGACCTGAAAGGTACTCTATTTTAATTATGGACTTTAATTAGCACAACAACCATCTTTCGAACTACAATTCACGTAACTGTCCTAGTTATTTCCCGTTTCTTCGAATGTTTCCAGAATTTGTAAGGAGATGTTGACCCCCCCATGAACCATGGACCTTGCCGTTGGTGGGGAGGCTTACGTGCCTCAGCGATACAGATAACCGTACCGTAGGTGCAACCACAACGGAGGGGTATCAGTTGAGAGGCCAGACAAACGTGTGGTTCCTGAAGAGGGGCAGCAGCCTTTTCAGAAGTTGCAATGGCAACAGTCTGGATGATTGACTGATCTGGCCTTGTAACAATAACCAAAACGGCTTTGCTGTGCTGGTACTGCGAACGGCTGAAAGCAAGGGGAAACTACAGCCGTAGTTTTTCCCGAGGGCATGCAGCTTTATTGTATGATTAAATGATGATGGCGTCCTCTTGGGTAAAATATTACGGAGGTAAAATAGTCCCCCATTCGGATCTCCGGGCGGGGACTACTCAAGAGGATGTCGTTATCAGGAGAAAGAAAACTGACGTTCTACGGATCGGATCATGGAATGTCAGATCCCTTAATCGGGCAGGTAGGTTAGAAAATGTAAAAAGGGAAATGGATAGGTTAAAGTTAGATATAGTGGGAATCAGTGAAGTTCGGTGGCAGGAGGAACAAGACATCTGCTCAGGTGACTACAGGGTTATAAACACAAAATCAAATAGGGGTAATGCAGGAGTAGGTTTAATAATGAATAGGAAAATAGGAATGCGGGTAAGCTACTACAAACAGCATAGTGAACGCATTATTGTGGCCAAGATAGATACGAAGCCCACACCTACTGCAGTAGTACAAGTTTATATGCCAACTAGCTTTGCAGATGACGAAGAAATTGAAGAAATGTGTGATGAAATAAAAGAAATTATTCAGATAGTGAAGGAAGACGAAAATTTAATAGTCATGGGTGACTGGAATTCGAGTGTAGGAAAAGGGAGAGAAGGAAACGTAGTAGGTGACTGTGGATTGGGGCTAAGAAATGAAAGAGGAAGCCGCCTGGTAGAATTTTGCACAGAGCACAACATAATCATAGCTAACTCTTGGTTTAAGAACCATGAAAGAAGGTTGTATACATGGAAGAACCCTGGAGATACTAAAAGGTATAAGATAGATTATATAATGGTAAGACAGAGATTTAGGAACCAGGTTTTAAATTGTAAGACATTTCCAGGGGCAGATGTGGATTCTGACCACAATCTATTGGTTATGACCTGTAGATTAAAACTGAAGAAACTGCAAAAAGGTGGGAATTTAAGGAGATGGGACCTGGATAAACTGAAAGAACCAGAGGTTGTACAGATTTTCAGGGAGAGCATAAGGGAACAATTGACAGGAATGGGGGAAAGAAATACAGTGGAAGAAGAATGGGTAGCTTTGAGGGATGAAGCAGGCAGCAGAGGATCAAGTAGGTAAAAAGACGAGGACTAGTAGAAACCTTGGGTAACAGAAGAAATATTGAATCTAATTGATGAAAGGAGAAAATATAAAAATGCAGTAAATGAAGCAGGCAAAAAGGAATACAAACGTCTCAAAAATGAGATCGACAGGAAGTGCAAAATGGCTAAGCAGGGATGGCTAGCGGACAAATGTAAGGATGTAGAGACTTATCTCACTAGGGGTAAGATAGATGCTGCCTACAGGAAAATTAAAGAGACCTTTGGAGATAAGAGAACCACTTGTATGAATATCAAGAGCTCAGATGGAAATCCAGTTCTAAGCAAAGAAGGGAAAGCAGAAAGGTGGAAGGAGTATATAGAGGGTCTATACAAGGTCGATGTACTTGAGGACAACATTATGGAAATGGAAGAGGATGTAGATGAAGATGAAATGGGAGATACGATACTGCGTGAAGAGTTTGACAGAGCTCTGAAAGACATGAGTCGAAACAAGGCCCCGGTAGTAGACAATATTTCATTGGAACTACTGACGGCCTTGGGAGAGCCAGTCCTGACAAAACTCTACCATCTGGTGACCAAGATGTATGAAACACGCGAAATACCCTCAGACTTCAAGAAGAATATAATAATTCCAATCCCAAAGAAAGCAGGTGTTGACAGATGTGAAAATTACTGAACAATCGGTTTAATAAGCCACAGCTGCAAAATACTAACACGAATTCTTTACAGACGAATGGAAAAACTAGTAGAAGCTAACCTCGGGGAAGATCAGTTTGGATTCCGTAGAAACACTGGAACACGTGAGGCAATACTGACCTTACGATTTATCTTAGAAGAAAGATTAAGGAAAGGCAAACCTACGTACTAGCATTTGTGGACTTAGAGAAAGCTTTTGACAATGATGACTGGAATACTCTCTTTCAAACTCTAAAGGTGGCAGGGGTAAAATACAGGGAGCGGCAGGCTATTTACAA
The DNA here is from genome assembly GCF_021461395.2 of Schistocerca americana. Lineage (NCBI taxonomy): Eukaryota > Metazoa > Arthropoda > Insecta > Orthoptera > Acrididae > Schistocerca > Schistocerca americana. The sequence continues at coordinate 216,601,705 of NC_060119.1, read as the reverse complement.
TTTGTACAGAAACCAGATGGCAGTTATAAGAGTCGAGGGACATGAAAGGGAAGCTGTGGTTGGGAAGGGAGTAAGACAGGGTTGTAGTCTCTCCCCGATGTTATTCAATCTGTATATTGCGCAAGCACTAAAGGAAACAAAAGAAAAATTCGGAGTAGGTATTAAAATCCATGGAGAAGAAATAAAAACTTTGAGGTTCGCCGATGACATTGTAATTCTGTCAGAGACAGCAAAGGACTTGGAAGAGCAGTTGAATGGAATGGACAGTGTCTTGAAAGGAGGATATAAGGTGAACATCAACAAAAGCAAAACGAGGATAATGGAATGTAGTCGAATTAAGTCGGGTGATGCTGAGGGAATTAGATTAGGAAATGAGACACTTAAAGTAGTAAAGGAGTTTTGCTATTTGGGGAGCAAATTAACAGATGATGGTCAAAGTAGAGAGGATATAAAATGTAGACTGGCAATGGCACGGAAATCCTTTGCAGAAGAGGGGATTTTTGTTAACATCGAGTATAGATTTAAGTGTCAGCAAGTCATTTCTGAAAGTATTTGTATGGAGTGTAGCCATGTATGGAAGTGAAACATGGACGAAAAATAGTTTGGACAAGAAGAGAATAGAAGCTTTCGAAATGTGGTGCTACAGGATAATGCTGAAGATTAGATGGGTAGACCACATAACTAATGAGGAAGTATTGAATAGGATTGGGGAGAAGAGAAGTTTGTGGCACAACTTGACAAGAAGAAGGGATCGGTTGGTAGGACATGTTCTGAGGCATCAAGGGATCACCAATTTAGTATTGGAGGGCAGCGCGGAGGGTAAACATTGTAGAGGGAGACCAAGAGATGAATACACTAAGCAGATTCAGAAGGATGTAGGTTGCATTAGGTACTGGGAGATGAAGAGGCTTGCACAGGATAGAGTAGCATGTAGAGCTGCATCAAACCAGTCTCAGGACTGAAGACCACAACAACAACAACATGTTGACATCATTGGAACGAATGTCAAAGAAATTAACAAATGAATAACACATGTGTAGGTCTTCAGGACAAGTAGCTGATTTCGATAGGATGCCACATTCTCCATACTTCAGCTTTGCAAAGTTGAAAACATTAATTCGATCCCACATTGCTGTGAAAGTGTGGAACCTGCGGAAAGACAGCTGCTATTTGCAAGCATGTACCAAGAAATCACACAAGAATTAATTCAGCTTCATCTCCATTGTTAACTCTTAACAATATCGCAAAGGCAGTTGCTGATTAGTACAGACGTTAAATGAGTTTCACGTTCGATAAACAGTAACTAGGGGGTTTAGAACTTAAATAGTGGCAACCGATACAAAAGCGTTACATGTTTGCACCTGTTACTGTCCTTCAAAGTAGTCACCAGCGTTATGTAGAACCAGTTGCCAGCGATGAGGAAGTCGCAGTATGCCATTAGTAGAGCCTGTTCTGTTTATGATGCGAATTGAGCGGTCTACTGCCTGTCGAATCTCTGGAAAAGTTCTGAAGCGAATGCCGCGATGTGGTACCATCATCTTCGGAATCAAATCAAAGTCACAAGGGCTTAAGTCGTATTACTGTTCGTTTTTGGAGCATCGCATGCGACCAGCTTTGCGAAAGAAGCGGCGACACTTTCTGCGCAGCCCACCCATCATTTTGCACGACAATGCGCGGGCACCTACAGCGAAAGCTGTGACTGCTCTGTTCGGTCGATGGGACTGGGAAGTACTGTACCATCCATCATAATCCCCTGACTTAAGTTCTTGGGACTTTGATTTGATTCCGAAGATGATGGAACCACTTCGTTGCATTCGCTTCAAAACTGTTCCAGAGATTCGACAGGCAGTAGATCGCTCCACCTGCATCATCAACAGGACAAGCTCTGCTAACGGTGTACTACGCGTTCCACATCGCTTGCAACGGGTTCTACACATCGCTGGTGACTAATTTGAAGGACAGTTCAAATGGTTCAAATGGCTCTGAGCACTATGGGACTCAACTGCTGTGGTCATAAGTCCCCTAGAACTTAGAACTACTTAAACCTAACTAACCTAAGGACAGCACACAACACCCAGCCATCACGAGGCAGAGAAAATCCCTGACCCCGCCGGGAATCGAACCCGGGAACCCGGGCGTGGGAAGCGAGAACGCTACCGCACGACCACGAGATGCAGGCTTTGAAGGACAGTAACAGGTGCAAACATGTAACTGTTATTTATCGATTGTGAATAAATATTTGCCACTATTTAAGTTGCAACCCTCGTATAAACAATGAATGTGCCAGAAAAAGTGTCAACGGAAACTAAAATTCGCTTTACAATTCATGGTGTAACCTGAATAAAAATCTCTCGGTGTACATGCCGCGTCAATTCAGGATAAAACTCGAAGCTTTCGACCACTACCTCCATGGTCGTCGTCAGGGCTAAAACTGACTGTCGTCAACTAGCGAGGTTCCCACTTTTATATGCAAAGGACGGCTTCTGATGGCTGGAATACGTCATAGCAACAGCGATATGGCGCCTAGTGAAGTGGTGCCCTCTACTTCCATAGATGTAGTTTCTATCCCGCGTTGCTTGCAGCGCCATCCCTTGAATCAGGAGGTAAAGTGCGGGAAGTTTTTCTCTGCGATTTTTATTTATCCAATGCACTCTTCCAAGTGTTGCTAAGTGCATAGCCGATGTCTCTGTTAAAGTTATTATCGCTAAGTCTAATTTCGACTGCTTCCCGGATCACAGAGTCCCAGTAATCCGGGAAGCAGTCGAAATTAGACTTAGCGATAACAACTTTAACAGAGACAACGGCTATGCACTTAACAACACTTGTAAGAGTGCGTTGGATAAAGAAAAATCGCAGAGAAAAACTTCCCGCACTTAACCTCCTGATTCAAGGGATGGCGCTGCAAGCAACGCGGGATAGAAACTACATCTATGGAAGTAGAGGGCACCACTTCACTAGGCGCCATATCGCTGTTGCTATGACGTATTCCAGCCATCAGAAGCCGTCCTTTGCATATAAAACTGGGAACCTCGCTAGTTCACGACAGTCAGTTTTAGCCCTGACGACGACCACGGAGGTAGTGGTCGAAAGCTTCGAGTTTTATCCTGAATTGACGCGGCATGTACACCGAGAGATTTTTATTCAAGAAATACGTCGTGAAAGACTTCGTAGCCACATGGTGTAACCTGTTTACCGATGTGCCCACACCGATGCACATGGCCTGTCTGCTACAACTACGGTAGGGTTGTATACTTCTCTAGACACCTGTCGAGCTACGAATCTGGCAAATTTCAAGATTTTTTGACAATAATTGTAGCGTGTCTTAACAGCTAAAATTTTGAGATTGTATGTATTTCGGTGTATTATTTCTGTCTAAAAAAAAATATATATATAGGGGCAGGATCGACATATGGATTCGATAGTTCTCCTGTTTGTGTACTCACCTAGAAGTCCGTCGGAACAGGCCTTGGAAGGCCAACGGTACCGACCGGCTGCCGTATTATCGTCTGCTCACAGGCGTCACTGGATGCGGATATGGAGGGGCTTGTGGTCAGCACACCGCTCTCCCGACCGTATGTCAGTTCACGAGACCGGAGTCGCTACTTCTCAGTCAAGTAGTTCCTCAGTTTGCCTCACAAGGGCTGAGTGCACCCCACTTGCCAACAGCACTTGGCAGACCAGATGGTCACGCATCCAAGTGCTAGCCCAGATCGACAGCGCTTAACTTCGGTGATCGGACGGGAACCCGTGTTACCACTGCGGCAACGCCGTTGGCCCCAAAGCATACTGGTTACTTTTAAATTAATTCATGTCAGCCATTGATGCTTGTTTTAGCAGATGATATGCAAAGTATCTCTCATCGTGATGTAACTTCCCCTTGCTAGGGCTGCATATACCACTGGGATGGAACGAAGTGCGTTGCAATCACGTAATAGCACGGATTCCAACCTACACTGCGCATTAGAATTGAAGGATCACTTTCGAAACCCCGTAATTTCCACCCTTGCAATGCTTCAGTTGGACCTTTGGCTCAAACGTGCGAGAAACCTTTCTCTATAGCGGTGCAAAAGAGTAGCGCTCTGTGACGTTATCTCCGGGCTCGACAACTCTTCGGATAGCACGATGTCGGCACTTGCGAAAAAAAGGCCACAACTCAGAAGGTTATGTGACGCGTTAGTTGGACTAATGGTGTCCCATTGGCATCAAATTTCACCGAGATTCTGCCCGGTGCAACTGTAGACGTCTGACACCATGTGAATGTCGTCACAGCCCCTCTTACCCACACTTCACCCCTTCTCCTGAGGTCTCTGCGTTGGGGGTAAGAACTACAACGCTCGTCGTTGAGATCACGCGGATTCCTTACGGGTGGCCGAGGAAAACATTTAGACGCACAGCTGCTTGGAACTGAGACGAAAACGCATAAAAGGGTGGTACAAGACCCTTCTCTTGGGTCGTTGGCTGCCACACATATCGCAGTCGAAAGCGGTAGTTCTCTGTGTAACGAGCCACAGGAAGACGTTCTTTACAACCTGTGACACCGCTGACACCCTCGGGCGTTTTAGCCCTTCTTTATAGACATAATCACACCCGTTTTGGAGCGCAGCGCCACTGTAATTTTCTCTCTCGTGTACAGGTTGGGATCACTAGAACCGTGCAGAAACATTCGACGAAATTTGAACGCGACCAAAAGCAACTAAGGGTGCTCATGCTTTTTCATAGTTCCTATTTTGTGCCGTACTTTGATCTCGGAGAGATGTACCATTAACACACGAGTGAATAAAACGGTGAAAGATCCCTCTAAGACCACCGCAATATGGTGACACCCACCTTTATTGAAGATTTTAACAAATGCACTAGTACAGACAGAGCCCATGTTTTTCATTCCTTGCTTCTTACGTCAGTTGGTTATGCACTTACATTTAAAAAAATTTCTATGGTCGAAACTTAACATTTTCAGGGGATACGCAAGAGATGGTGACGTTAGAAACTTAGAACCGTTACACATGTAACAGATGAAAATGAAGGCACAAGAGCGGAACATTAATTTCAACGAAACGCCTTGAGATCGGAGTTAAATGTTTCGTTTTGTTACATCCATCCGTGATGCAAGCATTGGACAAAGTTTCTCACTGACGAGTGCAAAAATACGTTGAAGATCTCTGGTGAAACTAAATCGGAAATTCAACACAACGGTGTTAATTTCTTTTTCACAAGTACGATACTTGTTTTTGCAGCTATATTGACACTGTATAATAAATCAGATTTGTAATGAGGCATCAAAATGATTGCTGTGCGACAGGCCCGACGTACTGAATACTTTCAAACAACGTGTGACCCCAGTACATGCGTCTTTAGCAGTCTTAAGATGAAATAAAATTTCGGGTTTCTCTACAACATGTTACATTTCTTCTCCGAAATTTATACTGCTTACATTGAAGTATTTTCTAGCAATTCAATGCACTATATTTTCCAAAGAACGAAGACTATAAAATATGTTGTCCGAGAACATATTTATTCCAATCTCCTATTAGTCTATCATCTCCTTCCCCTTTTTCTATCCATGTCATCCTCCATCCCCTCTCTACCCATCTCTTTCTCCCCCTGTCCGTGTTCATCTCTTCCTCTCTCCTTTCGCCGTCTATTTCCTCCTTTGCCTCTTCCTTTTCATCTCCTCCTCCCCTTCCTTTCTGTACATCCGTCCATTTCCTCCTCTTTTTGTCTGTACTCATTCATTCTCCCCCCTTCTCTCTCCACGCGCTCACCCTAAAATGACGCTGGTGGTTCTTACCCGCAAAATAGTTCTTCCCAGATACACATCAAAAAAATTTCACATCACCTCGGTTCCGAGAGTTCCAGAACCTGTACAGAAAACTGGAATAGATTTCGACATAAACATCAATTCCGCCCTTTTTATTGCTCATGAAAACCACGCACTGCATGTTCTTCCACGATCCAGCAAGACCTTCAGAGGTGGTGGTCCAGATCGCTGTAAACACCGGTACCTCTAATACCCAGTAGCACGTCCTCTTGCATTGATGCTTGCCTGTATTCGTCGTGGCATACTATCCACAAGTTCATCAAGGCACTGTTGGTCCAGATTGTCCCACTCTTCAAGGGCGATTCGGCGTAGATCCCTCAGAGTGGTTGGTGGTTCGCGTCGTCCATAAACATCTCTTTTCAATCTATCCCAGGCATGTTCGATAGGGTGCATGTCCGGAGAACATGCTGGCCACCCTATTCGAGTGATGTCGTTATCCTGAAGTAAGTCATTCACAAGATGTGCAAGATGGGGGCTCGAACTGGCGTCCAAGAAGACGAATGACTCGCCAATATGATGCCGATATGGTTCCACTGTCGGTCGGAGAATGGAATTCACGTTTCTTACAGCCATTACGGATCCTTACATGACCACCAGCAGCGTACGTTGGCCCCAAATAATGACACCCCAAAACAGCAGGGAACCACCACCTTAATGCACTTCAGGACAGTGTGTCTAAGGCGTTCAGCCTGGCCGGATTTCCTCCAAACACGACGATTGTCTGGTTGAAAGTATATGCGACACGTATCGGTGAAGGGAACGTGATGCCAATCCTGAGCGGTCCATTCGGCATGTTGCTGGGCCCATCTGTACCGCGCTGCGTGGTGTTGTGGTTGTAAAGATGGACCTCGCCATGGTCGTCGGTAGTGAAATTGCTTATCATGCAGCCTATTGCGCACAGTTTGAGTCGTAGCACGACGTCCTGTGGCTGCTCGAAAAGCATTATTCAACATGATGACGTTGCTGTCAGGGTTCCTCCGATCCATAATTCGTAGGTAGCGGTCATCCACTGCCCTTGGGCGGCCTGAGCGAGGCATGTGATCGACAGTTCCTGCCTCTTCGTATCTCCTCCATGTCCGAACAACATCGCTTTGTTTCATTTCGAGACGCCTGGACACTTCCCTTATTGAGAGCCCTTCCTGGCACAAACTAACAATGCGGACGCGATCGAACCGCGGTATTGACTGTCTAGGCATATTTGAACTACAGACTACACGAGCCGTGTACCTCCTTCGTGGTGGAATGGTTGAAATTGATCGGCTGTCGGACCCCCTCCATCTAATAGACGCTGCTCATGCATGATTGTTTACATCTTTGGGAGGGTTTAGAGACAAAGCACTGTGTCTTTGACACAAGATCCACAGTCAACGTCTATCTTCAGTTCTGCGAACTGGGGTGATGAAAAATTTTTTTTGATGTGTGTATGTCCCAGATTTGAATAAAATTGTTCCAGGGATTTGGTGTGAGCTTTTTACTCGTGGTTTTCCCTCCGTACGCACATGTCAAATATACTTCACGTGTAGTTAATATATTTTACACGTATTTGTACATATTTCTGTATAGCGAGTTTCAGAATGTCGTTTTATTTTCAAGCACCTAAATATTTATGGCTTTGTATCTCCTGAAATATGTGCTCTACAATCATATAATTTTGCAGGTACATACGGTGGAATATGTGGCTACTGATGGGAAATATCTTTTGAATAGAGTTAGTAGTAAATAAGTAATATAATAAAACGTAATGCATCATACGGTTGTGATTGACCCATGTCTCCTGAACTACGGCTCGTACAACGAAATATATTCCTAAGTACATTTAGCGGTATATGGAGATACCGTATGAGAAATATGTTGCGAATGAAAGTAGTATTAAAGAATCAATAAATTACAACATCATGCATAACGAGGCAATTTATGACGTCATAATTCCTGAATTAAGTGTTGTACAATGATATATTTTTGTAGGTACATTGACCGACATATGTAAATACTGTCTGTGAAATGTATTGCAAATGGACTTAGCAGCAACTAAGTAATAAATTTAAACGTCTTGCATGATGCAGCAGTTTTTTGACTTACTCAGTGTTTATGACATCATATTGTCTAACCTATGCGTCATACTGTGATATAATTTTATGGCACGTTCAGTGGTATAATTGCATATTGTATAAAAATGTGTGGCTAATACAGTTAGTAGTAAAGAAGGTATTAATAGAAACGTCATGCTTCGTATGACCATGTTACTGCATGAATAGCGAAAATGTAGAAAGCTACAAACTTTTTTGCTTTAATCGATTTTTGGTCTTTGTCAGCAAGAAAGAGTTTCATAAAGGTTTGGAATTATGCGTAACGTTTGTTTAAAGTGCTGTCATTCTCAAATACTGGATACCTAAAGTACGGTTATTCGTGCCTCTTGGGCTACACTGCTTTTGTATACCCTATCACCATCCCTTTGATAGGTACGTTGTTATTACCCCCACGGTGATGGTTTCCAGACAGTGATGTGAGTACCAAGTTTGGTTGAAATCGATTCAGTAGTTTAGGAGGAATGTAGAACATACGTACATACATACAAACATACCTACATCCATATTTATAATATGTGATGATACATTACAAGTTACGGTTGTGGCTTGGAATTAAACTTTATAAATTCACAAACTACCTCTTTCTTAATTTCCCTATATCTTTCACTCCCTCTCGACTCCGCCTCTCTGCTGTACAAGCACCAATGCGTACGTGCGAACATGCGAGCGTATCTGTGTGTGTGTGTGTGTGTGTGTGTGTGTGTGTGTGTTTGTACGCGTGTGCAAGTATAATTAGAAAGACGTAGTGGGCGCAGTCTGCAACGAAATACATTGCTAAATTGGTAATATCAATGTTATCTCATTACTAACAACGTGAAAGTACCGATGTTACACATGACGCTATACATTTCCAAGCTCATTGATACTATATGGAAACCGTGACGTATATAACAGTTTATGCATTACGATAGTGTTTTGAGTTCAGCCTTCTTCCGAACCTGATGTATTGAATTAATAGATTTCCATAGTTATAATGTTGATACCGAATTATCAATATACTGCTCCTTTACTATGTTTATTTCGTCATTAATTCCTCCACTGCAGTCATATGAAAAGTGCAGTAATATACTCAGCCATCTATATTTGATTAATTTTTTATGGTATGCGATACTTTAATACTTTGGAAACAGTAATATAGAAGTTTCGCCTCGCATTTATGATCATCTCAGATCATATCATTATCAAAATTGTGTAATTTTAGTAACATAGCATAGCAAAATAGAACAGCTACGAGCCGTTTTCACAGCGTGGAGAACATTTCTGAGAAAGAGATAATTATGCAACGTCAGCAGAAGTTTGCGGTACCTCTGCTCCCGTAGCAAATAGAATGTGCAAGGAGACTGCTGGAGCAAAATTTTTCACGAAAATTGTGTTTAATTAGAGAAAGGAGTACAAAATGACGGCAACAATTATACAGCAATTGGAGCACGTAATTACTACTCTTTAATTGGGCAATTACGAACGTCTAACTCAAGTGGGAACTGTGGCTGTTAAGAATTTCTTAGTGTAATGAGCAAAATGATCTAAAAGCTACTTTCGAGAGCGTGACGTACCAGTGCAATGGCAAAATACGGCGCTATCTATAGCCTTCTGTGGTATCAGAGAAGTGTCTGAACACGACCCGAGCTGTTCGAATACTTCACATCACAGTTCGCGAATTCTCGGGTTCTGTTCGATCTATTGATCAGCCTGCGATGTAGTAACTGGTTTTGGTATTATCATAAAGGCCTTTCTTAGCGTTTTCAATGCACTGTGGATTTCAGTAATGAAATAACCCTGAAAAACGGGCTGAAATATTTTTCTAGAGTGCAGCTCTTGCGTAACGAAGGCAACTACCAAATAAATAAAAGATTGCAGTCATAATTCTGTCTAATTCTTACTGTCGTCCCGCGGTAAACTGATGTCTGTTGGTACTATCTCCAAGATAGAGCTTGCTGCTGAAGTTCATTATCGCGATAAAAATTAAAGTCACTTTATTACGATAAATTTCGCTTGTTCAGCGTTTAATTCTTGATTAATTGTCTTGATTGTTTCACCTGAATGTTGCATTCCTGTTTTCAAACTCATTAATATCTCATAAAGTTTTTATCTGTTATTCTAACATATGAACAGTGATTGAACTGCTCATTTGAAGCCTATTTGGTGAATCATTACCTCCTTTCACAAACAAGTGAAATATTATAATGGGTTCAGTCAAATAACATTTTTTTGGAGGACAACATTTTTGTCTTTGTCTCTTACATTTACTTAAAAATCGGTATGAATATTAATGTAGCCAGACATATCCGCACTCTATGAGAACACGTATAGTAAATTCGTTCAAACACAGTAAGCGTTCGTGCGATGGTAGGATTTAATGCTGTTTTCTCCAGTGTTTCACGAAAATGTGAAATTTTAAGCAGAGCCATAGCTTATTGTTGTAGCTAGTTCGCAGTTTCTTCCGAATCCATTGCACACAAACTGCACTAGTCAAATGTCACATGATACTTTATCGAATTCTGTGGCGTATCGGAAAATCTCGAGACTGTTCGAACACAAGCATCGTTGCCCGGCCTTAGAAATAACAGTGTCTGTCATACACGTGCGTAGTGACAGACAAGATGTTTGGAAAATAGAAAATAATACTGATTATCCCATAGAGTAAAGAACGTGATCAACATTTACTTGATTTAATTTCACCTGCGTTCGTATCACTTACCGAGAGTTGTTGTTGTTGTTGTAGTCTTCAGTCCAGAGACTGGTCTGATGCAGCTCTCCATGCTACTCTATCCTGCGCAAGCTTCTTCATCTCCCAGTACCTACTGCAGCCTACATCCTTCTGAATCTGCTTAGTGTATTCATCTCTTAGTCTCCCTCTACGATTTTTACCCTCCACGCTGCCCTCCAATACTAATTTGGTGATCCCTTGATGTCTCAGAACATGTCCTACAAACCGAGAGTAAATAAATATAAATCGCAAAGAAATGTATGACGTGTGGATAACATGAAACCGTGGTCTTTTGTGATATTACTGATACATCAGGCAATGGTTACATGCTTCTTAATCTGACTACTTTTATCAAAGTAGTTGGATGCCTTTTCATTTAAATCACAGTCACCTGGAAAAAGTGAATATATAAATTCGTTGGCTCCAGTTCACATCGTCTAAGAGACAAATACCGAATTCAGCGCAGAGCCGTGTTGTAATCCAAAGGGTGGGGGAGAGGGATACTTTATGTCCACCTTCTGAAAACATTGCGATCTTGTTATGTAATTTACACTTGAAAATTTCGAAAAAAATGTTTATTGTCTTTAGTTCTTTCTTATACCGGATTCCGTAATTGTTTTAAACTTTTCAGTAAAATGTAGCCCAAAAGTTTAAGTCTTACTAGTGAATGTGACTGTTTGCAACGAATGCTACATTCATATTTTCAAGTTCAGGACCATTCTCACGTATCTACATGTCTTTAAAAGTGCGTTGTGAACAGAAGTAAACGGCAATTAACGAAATTCTTATTTTTAAAGTTTTTTGTGATGTTCGTAAAGTATTCCTGCCCTCTGTGTACACATTACGGAAGGCGAGTTGGTTTCGTTGAGATTCTGGTAGAAGATATTTTCCGCCTGTCAGCCTTACTTAGACATCAATACTTATTTAGAAATAGTGTTATTAATAAGAGCTAACAACAATTAAAGAAATGTACACCATTGTGGAAAATGCATTGATATTGCTGGAGTTAGAGTAACATTAGTTGTGAATAGAAATATTCTTGGAATAAAACTGAACTAAGTTGAATCCTTGATTTTATGTGATAACTGTTTCTTCCTCAATATTTTGAGACATTAAAAAACGTTGACCCACCATGTATATATATATATATATATATATATATATATATATATATATAATATGTGTGTGTGTGTGTGTGTGTGTGTGTGTGTGCGTGTGTGTGTGTTTGTGTTCTTAACAGAGACGTGTCAAGGACAGAAACATGCTACATCTTATCACAGCAAGCCAACTGCCAAGGTAACTGGTGGAATAACAGTCACGAGTGATCTAGTCGCACAGGGACCTACCTGCTACGCACGTCCACTCAGCGCTGATCAATGCAGTTGTAACGTGCTAAATCCTACATGTCTTACGTGGTCTACACTAGTTCTGACACTGTACTCGAACGTAGTACTTATACAAACTTTGACTTAAATGAGAGGCTTGGGAGAAACATTTATTTGGCTAGTAAAATAAATACCCAACATTTTGGTAAAAATAGAATAAATTTTCTAGGCGCTATGTCCTGCAGTTAAGTTGAGATCCATTAGTAATAATTCACAAAACATAGATGAATATGCAACGCACCAGAATTTACGTAGCCTTCACGGAAGTTACTAATTACAAGTAATCGTCTTCACAACGTAACATTGATAAACACCATTCACCCCATTAAAGAAAACGAATGGGAAAACTAATAAAAAAAGGAGGTATGACCCACATCAGCTAGTTAAAAATGACAAAAAGCAACAAATAACACACATGATTAAACTAACAAATGATCTAGAAGAACTGGTACCAAGTCTCACGAAGCAAGCTGAGAATGTAACTGTCTTGAAACCACGAATAAAACAAGCGTGTTGGGCACCAGAATTCAACAAATTCTGCGAAGAACGACGTCACTCACGCTTAATGTTTCAAACACACAAAACAGAAGAAAATGTCACCAACTTCAAAAATGAATGGAAATAATTCACACAAAACTTTAGGAGAATAAAGATGGGATTCCACAAAGACAAAATTAATTCTATAGAGGTTAATTACTACAAAGCCAGTTCCAGGAACGACTAAAAATCTTTTGGAAACAACTACAGTAATATGAGTCCCCTAAGCAAATACTGAAAGATGAAGATGGAAGAATGGTACACAGTAACAAAGAAAATGCTGAAGTCATGGCAAAATCATTTAGAATTTGGGAGAACCAAAAGAATTCTCACAAATCAACGTGTATTCTCCAATAATAACTAAACATAACAAAGTTTGCTCTCCAACTTTCCAGGAAGAGGAAAGAGCCTTCAAACTTCATAACAGTGTAGGGGATGTGTAGAAGATCAGGTTTTTGTTGAAATGAGGAAATATTCACACAGTCAATAACTCCTTACATAAGTAAGTGGCAATAACATTTGTATATTTTAAAAAAGCAGATGACTGTCTCCGTAGACCTTCAATACTAAAAATTTTAAGGAATCTGGGAGTCCATTCAAACTAATTGAACTAATAGGATTTACTCTAAGCAATACCAAAACGAAAATGAAGTAAAGTGTAGAGAAGAAAATTATGCACCATTCCTCACAAAAACAGACTTAAGACAATGTGACTGTCTATCACTATTACTCTTCAAGCGTGCAATAAAATACATAATGACAGAATGGTACAAGGATAATCCAAAGAACATAAGAACTGGAAGTATGAAAAGTAGTATAACTTTAAACTGCATAGGATTTCCTGATGATCTTGTTCTCCTAGTATACAATGTTGTTGAAACCAGGCAACAAGTTAAATCACTACAAGAATTAGTTAACTAGCCTTAGAATACCATTTGGAAAAACAGAGATTATGCTAATTAACACATCCCTTGCAAACAAACTTACAACAGAAGAACAGGAAATAAAAACTGTTGATCGTTTAAATATCTAGGTGAAATCATAAAATACAGTTTATATGAGAAGCCAGTGTGGCAAGAAAGAATAAAAAACTGAAAAATGCAAGTTTCATTACGAAAAACATATACAACAAGATTAGCCTGTCCATAGATGCAAGAATAAACGCAATACGTGAATATTACTGACTTCCATTCCTATATGCTTAATAAAACAGTATTAAGTGTAAAAAACAAATATAATTACAGCAAAAAGATACGGATTTAGCGCGTTTCAATTTCATTTCACACAGATTCTTTTTAGGAATCCCCAAAAATCAATATAATTTATGTTTAAATGCCGTGATTGGCCTGCTTTGTTTACTATTATGAAAGGTAATCTTCCATTTAGATAGACTGTAGTAATATTAACAAGAAGTTAACCAACCTCTGGTCACCTCTTAGAGGAACATGTGATTTTTAAATACAGAAAAAAATATTTTAGTTTAAATATATAGTGCTCACAAAAATACAGGAAACAGAAAGCACATATTTTTATGTGAAAGGAAGAGGATTTGTGGGGAATGAGTAAGAAAGAGACGTATTTTATTGAGGTAAATTTTAGTAGCAGTGGAGGGCAGTAAAGAAGAGGTAGTGGGAAAAGTGATTCTGTGTTTGTTTATTGCCATTCCGTTTTAAAGCTGAAGGGCCATGCTTTTATTCTCTTTGAGACTTTGGCTATTGTCACTAAATAGGCCTATAATTTGAAAGTTTTGTTATGTGCTGCTCTTACAAACTACGTTGAGAGAACTACTATCTGTACTACTCATTACAGTCTGAGCATATGTCCACAGTATTTAATGTTACTGTAAATTGTTCCACAGCAAACCCATTATCCAACTTCATCGAACAGGATCACTGTACAGTGCAGTTTGTAACACTACTAATTGTTCCATTTAAGCTAATGTCACCACATATCATGATCAAGGCCAAATCCAACTGTAAATGGTGATAAATAGTTATTGCTGCAAATCTGTATTAATCCATTCTACTACATTATACGTACTAAGTATTACAATGGGAGATTTCTTCCACAGCGGATCTTCCCACAACAATAAGTGCAAACGTCGTTCTAGTTGAAGGACCTGCTTTGTGCGACGTTCTAGTAATGGGAAACTGTTACATGCTAATGAAAACATTGTCAATATGTCACTAACAAACAATTTTTAACTAGAGGATAATCGTGTATTGTGCAGAATATTTACTCTTGGAAAAAACAAAAACGAAAGAAAAACTCTTGATACGTTGAAGGAGAAACATTACAGAAGAAGCTCACAGTAATGTTAAGTGGATATCATTTCATCTTCCACGTTAAAGTATAAAAAGAGAGCAGTGATATTAAAAATGCTACAGTGCTTATAGAGATGTATTCAGACATTATTAACAGGTATTACAAGAGATCAGTGTACCATTATCATTCTCAATCTCCAACGAAAATTTCGAAGAAAATAATACACACCCTTAAACTGACATCATTCGATGTACCAGTAAATTTGTGCAACTACAGTTTATTGAATGCGGTAGAACTTAGTAGAGGGGAAGCGTGTTCCCACTGTACCCTACAATCACTTGTACAAATATGCATTTTGATGTAGAATATTTTTGCTGTCTAATACGACCTCGCACAATAGCTGCATGAGCATAATGCGTACTCATTGGCAAGAAGCTACACCATTAAAAGCAGAATTACATACTCATTACGTGACAAGATACACTGAAGCGCCAAAGAAACTGTTATAGACGTGCGTATTCAAATCAAATAGAGAGATACGTGAACAGACAGATTACGTCGTTCCGGTCGGCAACGACTATATAAGACAAGTGTCTGGCGCACTTGTTAGATCGTTTACTGCTACTACAATGACAGGTTGTCAAGATTTAAGTGAGTCTGAACGGAGTATTATGGCCAACGCACGAGCGATGGCACACACCATATCCGACGTAGCGATGAAGTGTGGATTTTCCCTAACGACCATTAAACGAGTGTACAGTGAATATCAGGAATCTGACGAAACATCAAATCTCCGACATTGCTGCGGTCGGAAAAGGAACCTGCAAGAACGGGGGCAACGTCAACTAAAGCTAATCGTTTAAAGTGACAAAAGTGCAGCCCTCCTCAGATTGCTGCAGATTTCAATGATGGGTCATCAAAAAAGTGTCAGCGTACGAGCTATTCAACGAAACATAATCGATATGGGCTTTCGGAGCCGAAGGCCCACTCGTGTATCCCTGGTGACTGCATGATAGTAAGCTTTACGCCTCGTCTGGGCCCGTCAACAGCGACATTGGACTGTTGATGCATGGAAACATGTTGCCTGTTCGGACGAGTCTCGTTTCAAATTGTATCTAGCGGATGGACGTCTACGGGTTTGGAGACAACCTCATGAATCCATTGATCCCGCATATCAGGAGGGGTCTGTTCAAGCTGGTGGAGGCTCTGTAATGGTATGGGACGTGTGCAGTAGGAGTATGGAACTCCTGATACCTCTAGATACGACTCTGACAGGTGACAAATATGTAAGCATCCTGTCTGATCACCTGCGTCCGTTCATGTCTATTGTGCATTCCAACGGACTTGAGCAATACCAGCTGGACAATGCGACACCCCACAGGTCCAGAACTGCTACAGAGTGGCTCCAGGAACTCCCTTATTAGTTTAAACACTTCCGATGGCCGCCAAACTCTCCAGACATGAACATTGTTGAGCATATCTGGGATGCCTTGCAACGCGTTTTTCAGAAGACATCTCCACCCCCATTTACAGCCCTGTAGGATTTATCGTCAATTTCCTCCAGCACTACATCAGACATTAGTCGAGTCTATGCCACATCGTGTTGCGGCACTTCTGCGTGCTTGCACGGACCCTACACGATATTATGTGGGTGTACCAGTTTCTTTGGCTCTTCATTGTATAATGAACTTGAATACCAATTCTGTCTGAAGCTGCTGCATGGAGTTCTCCATTAAATGCGAGAAAGTACAAAAACTGGATGTGAACAAAATAAAGTAGAATACGAGGAACACCCATACTATTCAACCAAATCGATTAGGTCCACTCGGATTCATGAGGAGGAACAAATATATCTGAATCCACAGAACACTACGCAGTGATACTACTTTTCGTTTTAGATGGAAACAAAATGGAATGATTTACTCCACACAATATTACGGATACAAGCAAAAATCAGACGGAGTACAAGCAACATACCTGCAATGCAGTGACTGCAATACAGACAAAATCGCTATGACAAACCCAATGTGATGAAACGAGGTTCTGTTTGTTATTACGAAACGAAAACTAATATGGAAGACTTCGCGTAACCCAATAGAAAAATATGATGATGAGAGATTGATAACCTAGCAGCGCTCCAAATGGCTTGGCTGCGAACCACGGTCATGTTACCGGAAGTCCCTATAAGGACCTCACCTCCGTGGACGCCAAAAAACATATACCTTGGGCCCTCGCAACCCGCGCCACAGTACCAACACAAATCAGTCCTTTCGAAAATGGCAATAAGTTGTACAAATTTTGCACATTCTAGCATAATAATGAATTACTATGGTTTAAAATGTTACTGTAAGTGCTTACAGTAAAATGTTATCGTTCGACTCAAACTCAGTGGAAACAGTTCTCCACTGTTCTTGGCACGTGAATATGAACACTCACATAATGCCAAAGAGTTCACATTTCCGGTGCAAACACACGGCCCAGTCACATAAATGCGAACACAACCTATGTTTGACGTCACCGTGCAACAGTCACTCACACACGGCAGGTGGCAGCACTAGCACTGACAGGGGGACGCGGAAAACAGTGCAGTCGTTTCCGTAATGCCGAAAGAAAGCGATTTATCTGAAGTCCAAAACGGACACGATCGTTGGCTTTCGGGCCAAAGATAGAAGCATTTCTCAGTCGAATAAGGAGGGGAGGCCACGACACCGGGATCACAGATATACTTCAAAATTTGTACACCTTTAGTTGTTGTTGTGGTCTTCAGTCCTGAGACTGGTTTGACGCAGCTCTCCATGCTACCCTATCCTGTGCAAGCTTCTTCATCTCCCAGTACTTACTGAAACCTACATCCTTCTGAATCTGCTTAGCGTATTCATCTCTTGGTCTCCCTCTACGATTTTTACCCTCTACGCTGCCCTTCAATGCTAAATTTGTGATCCCTTGATGCCGCAGAACATGTCCTACCAACCGGTCCCTTCTTCTTGTCAAGTTGTGCCACAGACTCCTCTTCCCCCCAATTCTGTTCAGTACCTCCTCATTAGTTATGTGATCTACCCATCTAATCTTCAGCATTCTCCTGTAGCACCACATTTCGAAAGCTTCTATTCTCTTCTTGTCCAAACCATTTATCGTCCACGTTTCACTTCCATACATGGCTACACTCCAAACAAATACTTTCAGAAACGACTTCCTAACGCTTAAATCTATACTCAATGTTAACAAATTTCTCTTCTTCAGAAACGCTTTTCTTGCCATTGCCAATCTACATTTAATATCTTCTCTACTTTGACCATCATCAGTTATTTTGCTCCCCAAATAGCAAGACTCCTTTACTGCTTTAAGTGTCTCATTTCCGAATCTAATTCCCTCAGCATCACCTCATTTAATTTCACTACATTCCATTATCCTCGTTTTGCTTTTGTTGATGTTCATCTTATATCCTACTTTGAAAACACTGTCCATTCCGTTCAACTGCTCTTCCAAGTCCTTTGCTGTCTCTGACAGAATTACAATGTTATCGGCGAACCTCAAAGTTTTTATTTCTTCTCCATGGATTTTAATACTAACTCCGAAGTTTTCTTTTGTTTGCTTTACCGCTTGCTCAATATACAGATTGAATAACATCGGGGAGAGGCTACAACCCTGTCCCACTCCTTTACCAACCACTGCTTCCCTTTCATGTCCCTCGACTCTTATAACTGCCATCTGGTTTCTGTACAAATTGTAAATAGCCTTTCGCTCCCTGAATTTCCCCTTGCCACCTTCAGAATTTGAAAGATAGTATTACAGTCAACCTTTAGTAGGCCATTAAAACAACATAATGTGCAAGTAGTAAGATGCACTACTCTGGCAATTCCGAGAAAATTGCAAGAGCAGTGGCTTATGTATCTGTGCGTGCGTGCTGGCCGGTAGTGTTTATGGTGGTCAAGTGGCAGTTCCGCTTCGAGCGCCGAGCGGGAACGTTTTTGTTTATTTCACTTGCCGCAGCGTCGCCTGTGTGGTGTTTTCCTCGTTAGCGTTGTTCTGTCTGGCGAGTGAGTCGTAGCGCCTCCCCTACACCTTGCCGTCTTGCTGCGGCGTCAGCCGCTCCGCTATGGCTACCATGGCTTCCTCGTGTACTCCACGAAAAGGTATTGTGAGCTTTGCATTCGATAAAACAACGGGAAACGTGCAACCCGGCTTTCTAGAAATCTAAGATTGGGTTCTCGATACTATTCATGTAAACTCTGATCAGGTGCACGTCGCTTATTTTGACTCACACGAGTACGACTTTTACGTGAAATTTTTGGATCCCCTTCACGTTGAAAGATTATTGTCGCGACATTGTTCTCAATTCCCATTCAAGCATCGCGATACGAGTGTTCAGCCTCCCGCCGGAGGTTGATGAAAACTTTCTAAAAGGACATATTGACTCCTTATGGTACAGCAAAAACTTTCATCTTGAACGCTGGTCTACTCAACATAGATTACAGTTTTATAGTGGAATTCGTTCAGTGGAAATGCATGTAAAACGCAACGTTCCATCACATTTACTTATGTGTCGTTGTTGCGTTCGTGTAATGTATACTCGGGCATGGATGTGTGTGATGTCCTTAGGTTAGTTTGGTTTAAGCAGTTCTAAGTTCTAGTTGACTGATGACCGTAGGAGTTAAGCCCATAGTGCTCAGAGCCATTTGAACCATTTTTTTGTAATGTATACTGCTCAAGAGGGAACCTGCTTCCTATGTAATGAAAGTGGACACTGTCGGTCTAATCACCCGCGGAGCTTTTATTATATTAAAGCCGTCCTCACTGCAACGTCCCAAATTGACGGTTACTGAATTTGTTCCTTCACTACTTCTGCTTCAGATCGTAATGAAAGTAAACTCAATTCTAATTTTAATAATTGCCTAGAATTTACCTAGGTTTCAGTCGGGATAACCCAATTTTCTTCAGAATTACAGTAACTACCGTCTTCCCATAGTGGACATCGTCAAGCTAAAACCACAAATTTATAAATTATCGTCAGACTATAAAACTTAACTGGAACTGTCTCGGCCCCACTTCCCGACCGCGATGCAACAGCCACGATTGCTGACAGGGCCGCGAAATTTTGAAGATATTTAAACAAAAAGTCAGTTCTGATAATCGCGTAAATGAATTTCCGCCTTTACCTGCGCGGCAGGTTCATAATCCTGTTGCCCCCAGAACAGAGCATGTAACGGTCGCAAACATGCGACGTCGCACTCAGATAGTGAGGGTGAGAATTTGGCTGTGCGTTCTGCCCCAACTTCCTCCGCATTGTTGGTGGCCCCCGCTCCTCTCGATCCTACGATACCTCCTGTCCGTGGTACGGT
The DNA here is from genome assembly GCF_021461395.2 of Schistocerca americana. Lineage (NCBI taxonomy): Eukaryota > Metazoa > Arthropoda > Insecta > Orthoptera > Acrididae > Schistocerca > Schistocerca americana. The sequence goes on along the minus strand of NC_060119.1, from coordinate 216,581,567 downwards.
TTGTAGCGAAGTTATCTCCAGCATCCGCCCTGCTCGCAAAGTGCCTCCTTCTGAGTGGGCCGGCCGGTGTGGCCGTGGGGTTCTAGGTCCTTCAATCTGCAACCGCGTGACCGCTACGGTCGCAGGTTCGAATCCTGCCTCGGGCATGGCTGTGTGTGATGTCCTTAGGTTAGTTAGGTTTAAGTAGTTCTAAGTTCTAGGGGACTGATGACCACAGATGTTAAGTCCCATAGTGCTCAGAGCCATTTGAACCATTTGAACCTTCTGAGTGGCCTGTGTGTGGAGAGGGACTGGAGTCCCCAACTTTGTCTTTGTGTCCTCCGTTACAGTCTGAGATAACGCAATGCTCTCCTGCTCCTTCGTCATCAGGCGCCGACGATTTCCCGAATTTACCGCCTACAACAACTCCCGTGGAGAATAAAATTAGCGGCCAAGTATCACCGGTTGTACTGGTAGTTCCACAGAATGCTTCCGCCGTAGTGACTGGACCTGCATTATATGACCCTTGTTCTGAGGGGCAGGAGGCTGTGCCTTTGGCCCCTCCCACACCTACGTCTGCATAGGCCGCCATGCCACGTAGCCGACAGAAACATCGTATATAACCTGACTGTGCGGTGGCACGTAAGAAATCTATGAAAAAGGTTATGACGGGGGTTGTGGTCCCATGATGTCTGTTTCATCTGTGGATTCCGCCGTGGACCTTGATGCTCAGCCGTCTATCTAATTCTGCTCGATACATTCCGTACATCCCCGCATAGCCATGATCAATGACTCAAGCCTGCACATTCCTTTCCGTAAAAGTTAATCGTGTGGAATCAGAATTAAGATTGGCTTCGCTGCTTCAGTTCATTTATGATTCATGCGCGGACGTAGTGTTCTTACAGGAGATTTTATTTCGTAATTTCTCCATTCCTGGTTTTCGTATGATGTTTAATGTAGCACCCCAATATTTTGCGGGACCGCCTTATTCTTTCACGAAGGTATTCCTATTGCTGAGGTGGAAATGTTGGATTCTGGCAGGGGAATAGGTTGTCAACTTTTTAATCTTACCTTATTTTTATATGCCCTTTCTGGCACTTGTCGCGCAGAGGATCGTTCACGTTTTTATGAAGAGGATATTGTTTATCTGTTGCGTAAGAGTCCTCCGGGTATTCTGTTGGGTGGCGATTTTCTTTCCTGCAGATAAATCTCCAAATTTTAATTTCTCTCGTGAATTAAGGGAATTGGTCAGCTCCTTGCGCCTGAAAGACGTCTGTATATGCAAATACCCGACGTTAGTTAAATTTACCCACTTTACTATGACTTCTAGTAGTAGGTTAGATAGGTTTTGCTTGTTAGACTTCCTGAGGGATAGTATTCTTACTGTTGAAGTGATCCCAGCTTCCTTTACGCATCACTGTGCTGTGACAACAACTCTCAATCTTGAATGGCAACCAATCAAATTGTTTCGCCCTCCGTGGGTGTTAAATGTCGCTCAACCAGCTGACACCTCTGTGACGTGACGAGAGTCATGTGGAAGAGTACTCTATGGTCCACTAGGAAATACCCTTCCATCCTTGATTGGCGGACACAGCTATCAAAACAGAAGCTCAGGCAAACTTTAATACTTTTCTGTGCTGCCAAAGAGCGAGACTTCCGAAGAACTTATGAATATTACTGTTCCATCCTACGTGAACTTTATGCTGCTTCGGATCTCGCCCCTCTGCGAATTGCGGATGCTAGGCATGTAAAGGAAAAATTGTTGACCTTGTAGGGAATACAAATCGAAGGTTTGATAATCCGATCCAAGCCGCGTTAATTGCTGACAGGAGAAATGGTTTCCTTATATCATTTGCTCCGGCATCAGACCCACTGCCGATGCGCTTGTATTCATTCTCTCACGACAAATGATGGACATATCGTAATGGCGCAAGCTGATAAAATGCATATTTTACACCAGTGCTATGTAGACATCTACGACATCGATGAGTCCACTGAAACCTTTTACAACCCACTAGTAAGCATCTGGCATACAATTACACCTGAACAAAATGAAACGCTCTTAGCTGTCTTCCAGCCTGAGGAAGATCACAAATTTATTGTGGGATCGCCTCCTAAAAAGTCTCCGGGTCTAGATGGACTTCCGAAGGAAGTTTGCGTGCGCTTTTGACCGTTGTTGGGTGCTACCTCTATGTCACTTTTGAAGCAGTGCCGACCTCGTTCAAAGTGAGAAAAATCGTTTCAATCCCGAAACGCACTGACCGGTTGCTCCTGATAGCTTTCACCCACTAACTTTGTTAAACTGTGTTTATAATACTGTGACGAGGGCAGTTAATAGTAGGATGACGGCTCTGACGGAGACGATTGTTACAAAACATCACAGCTGCGTACCTGGTCGTACCATCCTTACCCCAACAGTCGAGTGTCGTGACGTCGTTTCGGTTGCTACTGTCACGTCCGTCCCTTGTGCCCTTGCTTTTCTATACTTCGGTAAGGAATTTGATCGTGTTAATCATGAATTTATGCTTCGGGTTCTGGAGGCACTTGATTTCACTGTTGACACACGGCGAGCGCTCTCATATCTGTTTACGGGTACTTCGGCTTCGGTGGTTGTTACCGGCCGACTGACGCCCCCAATAGTTATCTGTAGGGGAGTGCCTCAACGAAGCCCGCTGTCAGTGACTGTGTTGTCTCCGGAACCCCTAATTCGGATGCTAGCATCCCAGCTGTTCGTGGATACGCGGATGACGGTTCTACTTCGCAGTCCTGCTGAGATACTTCGACTGAAGGCTGCAATTGGTGATTTTTGCCGGCGTTCAGGTGCAAAACTTAATGAAGGTAAATGCAGGATTCTTACCTTGCGAGGTTTTGATGACACGGTTGTTCCATGGGCTACTGCAGCGGATCGGCATACGTCTCTCGGTATCCTCATTGATCGTTCTCCACTCAAAATGGCGGAGCTTAACTGTAAGTCCGATACGGAAAAAATTCAGGGATCAATACTGGAACATGAAAGACGTTCTCTTACTCTGCTCCAGAAAGTCCGAATACTGGATATATATGTCTTATGCAAAGCTTATTAGGTGACCCATGTTTATCCGTTTCCCTCGAAGATGGCAAACAAACTACAAACTGATCGCTTTTTATGGATGAGACATATATTTCGCCTACGATATGAGGTGACCACGAAGCCTCGTTGCCTTGGGGGGCTGGGCCTGGCTGATATACGAAGAAAGACCCAGTTACTTTGTATGAGTCGTACTATTTTGACGATGACTCAAGAAACACAAACATTCACGTCTCGTTTATTTCTCTGTGTCCGTTCCGTTATTCTTGAACCCCCTATTGATGTTTGTCACATAAACTATGAGTTAAAACACATTCGTGACTTCTACCTTGCGGTGAGCTGTTTAGGGGCTGACATCTTATGGAGACCCGTCCTCACCATGAAATTCCTAAGGACTCGTTGAGAAATAGTCCCCTGCCCGAATCTCCTTCAAACAGAATCGCGTCAAACAACCTGGACGACAGTTCGGTTCAATATCAGTCTTCCGATTTTGCCGACGCGCTTAGCGTCCTCATGGTATGAGGTAGTAAATAACTTGATTCCAACGAACGGGTGATTTTTCCGTATTGGGCTTAGCGACACGGATTTATGCAGTCGTTGTACGTCCCCAGATACGATACAACGCTTTACTTGTGGAGGTCATATGGTAAACTGGTCTTGGATCAGGACACAATTCGTTACTCGATCTTCTTAGACTGCATTCACTACGGACATCATATCGCGCCCAGATCCGTCTTTCTTTCCACGGTCAGAAACTCATACCGTTATGTGGTTGTTAGAACACTTCGTTCATTATGTTGTAGAAGGCGAGAGAGAAAAAGCACATGAACTTCTTGCAGTACATGATCACTGCCTATTGTACATGCTTGGGAATGCCTCGATATCGAAACCTCTTCGTCAACATGTTGAATCTTGTTTTCCGTCGGCAAGGTGATGGTCAGTTTCATTTTTCTGATGATAGGTGGTTTTTCTGTTATGTGTGTTCCCATCTGATTTGCTTCGGCTTGCCCTCTCCTGGTTTCCCCGTTCGTTTTGTTTGTGTTTTGATTCATCGTCGCTCCCGTTATATTGTGAAACGTGTATGGATGAAGTAAAGATGCACATGAGCGTATACAGTCCTTGCAATCAAATTGGGATTTTTCTGAGTTTGCTACTTCGAATGTAATCTGGTTTCGTTTGCCTTCTGCTTTTAGATTCTATTACAACTTATAAAAATATATAAAAAACACAAAATAAAAAGAATTTAAAAAAATATCTAAAGAACCATATAAAAGTAATTGTTGATACATATCATGTAAGCTTGGTGGTTGTTATCGTTTTTTTCTCTTTTCTCCTTTTATTTATTATTTTGTTCTCATAATTAATTATTTCTCCCATTTTCAGCTTATATTACACGATGATTTGACTGTGGTCTACTGAAGTGTCATGACAGTACCAAGTCATTCCTATAGTAAAAAAAAGTGATTAGCTTTCGAGCTTCGTAAGGCGAATGTGTGTGAGGCGACGGTTCGATTCCCGCTCAAACTTAGCTATAAACCTATTTTTTCATCACTGGTCATATTATTTAATTTACATGACATTTAAGACGTAATATAATGAAAAATCACATGTATCTGCATGAAGTTTCAATTTATGTTTTCCATGTCTGTATGAAAAATACCATCCTGCAACGCGTGATGTCGAGAGCACATCCGACGAGTAATTGTTCATTAGTCTTGTGGTCTAGCACATTCTGACTTACTATATCGCAGACTGTGAATAACGTCATTTGCATCATTATTTGCCGAGGTTTGACTTGGCCTTTCCGTGTCAGTCCCTCGTCCTTGAATATTTAATAACGAGTAGTAAATAGTCAAAGGACATACGACATTCACTACTGCTTCATGAAAATGACAGTGGCGTTTCTTCATTATATTACCTCTCAAATACCATGGAAATCAAATAACGTGACCAGCGATGAAAAAATATAGATTAAAGAAATGCGAACCATCGCCTCGTCAAGCAAACGGTTACCAATTACTGCCCTTCGTTCTACAACTCGTTGATATACTGTGAACACTCCCATCTTTCAGCGGCAGCTTTCACAGGACTGAAATCATGCACTCCAGATCTACAAGTATTTAGGCATCCAATGACGTCTCGATTGACACACTATGTCATTCTATCTTGATCCCATGCAAAATGTCTGCGCAATCTTGAACAGCTGTTGAACCATAGAAGTAAATTTGTAGCTCTAAGGGATCTAATCATCAGTGAGTGGCCTAACTGTATATGATACGCCTGAAAAAAACTTGTCGATTCTGTTCCTCACCGGACTGAATCCATTATCAAGATCAGTGGGGGTGTTACACTGTATTAACGTGATGTCTCTTAGATGTGACTAATTTTTACCCGGGTGCTTGTGTAATTAAAGAATATTGTGTAGCTATTATCTTTAGTAAACACATCTCTGTTTTACATTCACTCAAACGACAAGGCAGATTTTGAGTAGCACACATTTCGCACGTATGTTAAGAAAAATATGCACCTAAAATACAGATTATGGTATTAATGCACGCATGGAAAAATCAAGCCAACAATGGTAAGAAGCGAAATCTGAACGGTGGCAGGAGTGTATAGAGGATCTATACAAGGAAAATGAAATTGAAAGCAGTGTTATAGAAAGATGACAGGGCGTACAAGAAGATGAGATAGAAGATATGATACTGCGAGAAGAATTTGACAGAACACTGAAAGACCTAAGTTGACAAAAGGCCCCTGGAGTAGACGACATTCCCTGAGAACCATTGATTCCTCAGGGAGCCATAACAAAACTAATCTACTTAGCGTGCAAGGTATATATGACACAGGCGAAACACAGGCTTCAAGAAGAATGTAGTATTTCCAGTTCTAAGGAAATCAAGTGCTGACAGGTGTAACTGCTACCGATTTATCAGTTTAATTCGTCATGGATGCAAAATACTAAGACGAGTTATTTGTGGAAGAATGGAAACACTGGTAGAAGCCGACCTCGGGGAAGATCAGTTCGTATTCCGGAGAAATTGAAAAACAAAATGGTTCAAACGGCTCTGAGCACTATGGGACTTAACATCTGAGGTCATCAGTCCCCTAGAACTTAGAACTACGTAAACCTAACTAACCTAAGGACATCACACACATCCATGCCCGAGGCAGGATTCGAACCTGCGACCGTAGCGGTCACGCGGTTCCAGACTGACGCGCCTAGAACCGCTCGGCCACACCGGCAGGCAATTGAGAAACACGCGAGGCAATACTGAGCCTACAACTTATCTTAAAATATACGTGGGAGTAAGTCGAAGCAACGTTTATAGTTTTTATAGATATGGAGAAAGTTTCTGACAATGTCGACTGGAATACACTCCTTGAAATTCTGAAGGTAGCAGGAGTCAGCTACAGGAAGCGGAAGTTCACGTACGACTTCTACAGAATCCAAACTGCATTTATGCGTCGAGATGGATGAAAGGAAAGCAGTGGTTGAGAAGGGTTTGAGATCGGTTTGTAATCTATCCCGGATGACATTCATCCTGTATATTTAGCAAGAAGTAAACGAAAGCGAAGGAAACTTTGAGAAGGAATTAAAATTGAGGGAGAAAAAAAGAAACTTTGGGTTCACCGATGAGAGGCAGAACAGGACTTGAAAGAGTAGCCGAACAAAATGTACTAAGTCTTGAAAGAAGAATATAAGATGAACATTTACAAAAGCAAACCAAAGGTAACGGAATCTAATGGAATTATTTCCGGTGATGCTGACGGAATTAGATTGTGAAATAAGACACTAAAACTAGTATATCAGGTTTCCTGCTATTTTGACAGTGATTCCCGAAGTAGAGAGGATATAAAATGTAGACTGACAATGGTAAGAAAAGTGTTACTGAAGAAGAGAAATTTGTTAACACCGATTATAGATTTAAAGTCTTTTCTGAAGTCATTTGTCTAGAGCGTAGCCTTTTATGTAGGCGAAAGATGTGTGATAAATAGTTTGGACAAGAAGAGTATAGAAACTTTTGAAATGTGGTGCTACAGAGTAACACTGACGATTGGGTGGGTAGATCACGCAAGTAATGAGGAGGTACTGAATGGAATTGGGGAGAAAGGAAATTTGTGGCATAATTTGCCTAAAAGAAGTGATTCGTTCATAGGGCACATTCAGAGACATCGACGGATCACCAATTTATTGCTGGAGGGAAGTGTGAGTGCGTGCGTGTGCGGGATAAGGTATCGTGGAGATTATTTATTTATTATTATTTATTTGCTGCCTTTTGCAAATGACCTGCCACCTTGTTACTAAGACAGGTCGTACTTTCACAACACGATATTGTACATATACAGAATATGATACTTATTTTGTTATTTCTCATTTTTAAAAAGGATTAATAACATTGTAGCTTTAAATAAAGCTTAAACTTAAAAGTAATTAAGAAACGAAAATCTTAAACATTTATGAAATTAACAAAATTTTAGAAAATATTATTATGAACCATAACAATATTTTTAGGAAGAACAGAAACAGAAGATAGGGAAAATGATACTGGAAGGATGCCCCTCACCTAGTGTGTATGACGGTGAGTGTCTTGGAATTATTCATCAAGCCACCGACCGCCAATCACAGCTCTTCGTCTAAATCTAACATCTACTTTAGATTTCATAATAATTGAACATTAACTTCCTTTTCTTGTTTTAGGCTGTTGTGTTACTAGTTTGGGGTATTTCTTCATTTTCATTTATGGCCACGTCGGGATCAGTGTCATCACCTGTTTCCACGTCGGAATAACCTGTGGATTCTTTCCTGTTTTTGCATATAGGCTCGTTGTCTGGCTCGGACGTACTCTCTATAGGTGGCTTTGGACATATCGTCTGTGACCGTGTTTAACATGGGTCATTGGTATTCGTCTCTGCGAGTATGGTGTCTTGAACATTGTTGAGCTTTAAGTGTATTGTGTGTCTTATGCTGGTATTCGCAGAAAAATACGATGTGTTCTGGAGAGCCTTCTTCTCCACATGTGCCACATGTGGATGTTGGTGTCTGCCTGAGACTCAAGCGGTTTAAGTGTGTGGGGTAAGGGACGTGTCCTGTTAAGAAGCGGACCATACCGCAGTTGGGATCGAAATGTTTGAGTTTTAGTCTCTCCCTTACATCGGGAAAGAACTGTTGTAGCCTACGGTCCTTATCACTTGTGTCCCACTCACCTTGCCAGGTATCCATCTTCCAATTGTTTACTTGGCGTTTCGTGTCAATTGGTACTCCAGTGATCTTTCGAACCCGGTCGTGCCTTTCCACCCTAAGCCAGTACACAGCAGCTCGGTATCTTGTAATGTATATTGGAGAGATTCCGAGAACCACACAAAGTGATTCCACTGAGGTTGTGTCAAATACTCCCGATAGTCTAAGTAAGCCGCTTCTTTGGCTCGTGTGACGAGGGGCCGGCATGTTGATATGCCCAATCTGTGAGCCCATGTGCTGGCGACGAAGCTAAGTAGCGACTCTAAGAGATCACAACGGTATGTCCGTGTAACTGACAAGGGGTGTTTAAATTGTCCTAGATTTAGTCTTGTCGGTTTGTGCAGTACTTTCTCTGCTTTGTTTGTGACACTGTGCAAGTGTTCATGAAAATTTTGCTTTTCGTCTATGCGTACATCACGATAGATTGTGGTGACTGCTCGTTTAATGTTTGTGTCCCCTAATTTTACACAAGGGTTTCTCTGGACAGACCCTTTCAGTAAAGTGTATGTTGTTTTGTTATCGATTATCTTGAGTTTGTTGTCGTGACACCATTGTGTTATTGTTTTGAGTGTTCCGTTTGTTCTTTCTTTTAGCTGGGACCTTTTGTTGACAGACACTACGAACAAAATGTCGACCGCTTATGCGACAACTCCATATGTCGTTATTGTTCCCTCCAGTAGTTGCAGGAAGGGTTCAATAGTCATGTCCCAGAACCACAAATCGACCATTGGTGGCAGGCTTTTGTAACTCGTTTGTTTACTTTACGGCCGTCCATATGCCATTCGACCACTCTGTTCTTACATCATAGAGAGCTGAATGAAAACAGCCTCCGGATTAAAGATCATAAGAACAACAACAACGACAACAACAACAACAACAACAACAGCAACAGTGATAAGAAGAAAACTTTATGGCGCCCAGCCAGAGGGCGAGATTCTCCCGCACGGTAGCATTCGCCCTCAAATTCGCCAGAAAATGTGCGAAATGATGGGAAATTTAAAATGTGAAGTGTTACCACGTCCCGCTTACAGACCTGGCTACAAGCTGTTCGAGTTTCATCTTTTCAGGTTGCACAAAGAGTTCTATTACGCGAAACCAAGTACAAAGACATCAACTATTACGTTTGCAACTGGTAGGCAAGGAAGATTTTAAGAAATGGGTTTCAGAATACTGTTTCTGATTGATCATGTAAGCGCCTGAATACTGATTGTAGGAATTAGATATTAGTTGTTGGGTTTCCTCTTCCACAATCGATATTCGCTCAGTCAGTTTTGGAACGTGCTTGGGTTCTCAGGTGTCTGTTAACTTCTAAAAATATTAGTTAACGTGGACAAAATGATTTCATGTGAAGTGAATAAGCGGGAAGTTATTCATCTGATTTCTTTAATCGAAGATAAGCAGATTTTATCTTTATTAGACGGAAAGACATACATAAATGAAGTCTGAGGGGACTTGAAAAAGTGTGCTATGCATGCCGTCGCACGCTAAGACAATTGTGCAATAAAAGTGGCGCGTTGTCAGAATAAAATGCATAGTCTGGATTTCCTGCAGATACAGTTGTAATTATACACATACAGAATATGATACTTTTTTGTTATTTCTTATCTTTTAAAAAGGATTAATAATATTATAGCTTTAAATACTTATAAACTAATTCGCCTCTATGGGGTATGAATGCACGGGACGATATACCAATATAAGACACGCAGTACACTTAAACCTCAACAATATTCAAGACAACATACACGCAGAGACGAATACCAATGGGCCATGTTAAACACACTCACAGACGATGTATACAAAGCCACCCATAGAGAGTATGTCAGAGCCAGACAATGGGACTATATTAAAAAACTGGAAAGAATCCACAGGTTGGAAAACTGCACTGTTTCCGACGTAGAAACAGGTGATGGCACTGATCCCGACATGACAATAAATGAAAATGAAGAAATGCCAATTGAGAGGAGGAGGGGGGGGGGATGGGTACATAGGTCAGCTCCACTGGGATGAGTCAGGGGGGAAGAGTGAAAATGTGTGGCGGCCCGGGATGCGATCCCAGGGACTCCTCCTTATTAGGCAGCTGCGTTAACACCCGGACACGGTGTTTACCGCACTTATGCGGCCTGTCTCGGTACAATCCTCATCCGACTCACACTTCCATCTAGCGCCACCTACCCGCAGTCCCCCGTCCATATCGCTCTTGCTCGCTACTTTGAGATTCCCGCGGAAGGTCGAACGTGACGGTGCATTCACACTGAATGTGGTGCATTCATACCCCATAGAGGCGAATTAGTACTACGTGATGGTTAGACTATGTGATCAAAAGTATCCGGACACCTGGCTGAAAATAACTTAAAAGTTCGTGGCGCCCTCCATCGGTAATACTGGAATTCAATAAGTTTTTGGCTCTCCCTTAGCCTTGATGACGGCTTCCACTCCCGCAGGTATACGTTCAATCAGGTACTGGACGGTTTCTTGGGGAATGACAGCCCATTCTCCACTGAGTGCTTGCACTGAGGAGAGGTGTCGATGTCGGTCGGTGAGGCCTGGCACGAAGTCGGCGTTCTAAAACATCCGAAAGTCGTTCCATAGGATTCAGGTCAGGACACTGTGCAGGCCAGTCCATTACAGAGATGTTACTGTCGTGTAATCACTCCGCCACAGGTCGTGCATTATGAAAAGGTGCCCGATCGTGTTGAAAGGTCCAATCCCCTTTCCCGAATTGCTCTTCAACAATGAGAAGCAAGAAGGTGCTTAAAACATCAACGTAGGCCTGTGCTGTGATACTGCCACGCAATCCAACAGGTGGTGCAAGCCCCTCCATGAAAAACACGACCACACCATAACACCACCGCCTCCGAATTTTACTGTTGGAACTACAAAAGCTGGTAGATGACATTCACGGGGCATTTGACATACCCACACCCTGCCATCGGATCGCCACATTGTGTACAGTCATTCATCACTCCCCAAAACGTTTTTCCACAGTTCAGTGGTCCAATGTTTAGGCTCCTTACACCAAGATAAGCATCGTTTGGCATTTACCGGCTCGGTGTGTGGCTTATGATCAGCCGCTCGACCATGACATGTGTTTTATCACCTCCCGCCAAACTGTCATAGTACTTGTAGTGAATCCTGATGCAGTCTGGAGTTCCAGTGTGATGGTGTGGATAGATGTCTGCTAATTACACATCACGACCCTCTTCAAGTGTTGGCGCTCTCTGTCAGTCAACAGACGAGGTTGGGCTGTACGCTTTTGTGTTGTACGTGTCCCTTCATGTTTGCACTTCACTACCACATCGGAAACTATGGGCCTAGCGATGTTTAGGAGAGTGGAAATCTCGCGTACAGACGTATGACAGAAGTGACATCCAATCACCTACCACGTTGGAAGTCCGTGAGTTCCGCGGAACGCCCCATTCTGCTCTCTCACGATGTCTAATGACTACTGAGGTCGCTGATATGGAGTACTGGCAGTAGGTGGCAGCTCAATGCACCTGTTATGAAAAGCGTATGTTTCTGGGGGTGTCCAGATACTTACGATCACATAGTGCATGTCGCAGTACTGGTAACACGTGCATTAGACTGTGGGACTGAAACAGTGCGGCATCTAGGGATGTACTGTAAAGTTAAAGTCCACGGGACAGTGCGGTTGTTGAGGACAAAACACCTAAACTGCACACGGATTCATCGCGAAATTCTGGCGGTGTATGGACAGAATGCCATGTCCGGTCTAGCCGTAGTGAAATAGTGCGAACAGTTTGACTAAGGCCACACCGTCGACCAACGACATCGACCACAGACGACGATGTGTAATCAGTTGGGAAACCGATTCGCAGCAACTGCAACGATGAGGACGTTCACGTAGCAGTTTGCGAAAGACTTCGTGACCAAGAAGCGGATATATGTCATCGAGGAATTGAACGATTGATTGAACGTTCTGACCGTTGTTTACAGAGTATTGCTTATTACGCTGAAGGATAATATTATGTACGTGCCACTTTGAAGTGTAGGGCAGTATTCAATGAAAGTTACATGGCCTACCGTAATAATGTGTACCTTAGTTTTCAAGTCCCGTGTTATTTGTTTAGCAGTCGAAGGCCGTTAAACACTAATTCTTTTCGAATTTGTTGCGTTAGAAAAATTTGACAGTTTGCCTAAAACCGTATATTATGCATAGTTGGCTAATATATACCTAAAATACTGTACCTATTCTTTTAGTGACAAAGGCTTCCGTACGTAGTCAACAGTCGGTTACAAAACATTCGCTAATCTTATGCGCAGGAATTTGAATGTTCTTTGCTCGTAGGTAGTTGCTAGCTACTCCAAGTCTCTAAACTGTCAGAGTGGAATAATCTCCGACCACTGCCCATTTGCAATTTTTTTTCACAAAGTGAGTGGTTTCTGTGGGGTAATAAAACTGTTCCAAAAACTTTTGTTGTTCTTCAACAATCTCTCTTTCCCCTCCTTATGCGTTCACTGACACCTATGAGTAAATCTTACCATCTCTGTACTAAAACTATTACGAAAGTACTGATAATCATCTTCATCGTTCAGAAGAAATCGAACAGTTTATGGTTGATTTACAGACATGAGTAATGCCAAACAGCTGACGATCGGAAAACTAATCTTCCATTGGACTAGCAAAAACGATTGAGGGCTAACAATTAAACACAACGGTGAGGAAAAGTTTTCAGAAATTAAGTTTTCGTCTTCGAGCTAAAGATCACAGCAATAGAAACAACAACTTGCTGGAGGAAATTGTATGCATCTCGAATCATTATGGAACGCGAGCTCTTGAAAATATGAAAGTAAGGCTATGGCTCTTTGCGATGCAACATCTATCTCTTGTAACATTTCTCAATTCAGCTCTTACACAGACAAGTAGTACAGAATCTTACAGAATACTGGAATTTTCAAATGGTGACGAATTTCAACGTGACGACAACAGTGTATTGAAATTTCTCTCTCTCTCCGCTGTGTCAGATTTGAACACAAGGTCGATTTATTCTAATGTGAGGCGGCAAAAGACAGAAATATTGTATGTACTGGCACTCTCAGTTTTACAGATCAACAGAACTGAAATTTAACTAAATTTGCTTTGTACAAAACCTACATAGCCACAAAGTCTCACTGTATATTCCAGAAATGGAGAAAATTAGACTCACCTTTACCTTTCACGTCAGACTTACGGTAATTTCTGTCTAGCCCCTCACGCTTTTAAGAGGAAAAAAGAAAAAAGGCTCTAAAAACTTAGTTAGACTTTCCTTATTTTAAAATTTCTTAAACTGACAAGTCCTTACGAAAAAGTCTTGATTAATAAGTGGAGTTACACACATTACCAGTCGAAATGATACATGGCGAAAGAGTCACACGCGATTCGCTTACGTAAAGCGCCCCATACACAAGCGACAGCACCAGCAATACTTTGCCAGGTAGTGCAGTCTGGCTGTTGATCCCACGTTTTGTGGGCAAGCGCACATCGCAACGGCCGAACGATTGTCTCTCGCATTTCCCATGCGGTCTGCCTTTTTGTATGAAAAGAATTCTGAGCGAAGACTGCTGTGAAGACGAGCATTCGACGCGCGGTATCGCATAAGGGTTGAAAAAGGAGTCCTTGTCGCAGTTCGTAGTATGCATAAAGTAACGAATTCATACACGGCTCGATATCCATTATTATACTGCGTTTTCCTTTATTGTACAAAATCATGAAAATGTATATGGAACTCACCGGGTATTACTCTTACGTGGTGTCAAGAAATTTTAACGCAGAGATCAGTTTGTGCATTCTAAGATGCTGCTTGGCTACTTGTATCACTTTGTTTTAATGGCTCTGAGAACTATGAGACTTAAGATCTGAGTTCATCAGTCCCCTAGAACTTAGAACTACTTAAACCTAACTAATCTAAGGACATCACACACATCCATGCCCGAGGCAGGATTCGAACCAGCGACCGTAGCAGCAGCACGGCTCCGGACCGAAGCGCCTAGAACCACATGGCCACCGAAGCCGGCCTTTATGTTTTAAAACAACGAAAGGCTACTATACTAATGTCACCACAAGATTTGTGTTACTTGAGGCTCTGTCTTGTTTTTTTGTCTGTGTCTATCGTGTAAGAGCGTTTCTTAATAATTACTTAATTAATTGTTTAGAGATGTTTTGTTTAGTAGACATATTTGAAGTACACATTTTAAATATCCTCAAATGATGAAAATTTTAAATTGTTTTTTTCACAGGAGGCCGATTTCAATAGGACTGTAATAGCCACTGTTTAGGTACGATACAATCTGAGCTTCATCATGTTGTCTCTTTCGTTGAACATTTTGCTTCAAAGACAGAATCTATCTTTGTAAAGGAGAAGTTCAGTTACTTAATTTTCTTTCTTTTCTTACGCTTTCGCGGTGCCGGCATTGTATCCAGAGTTCAAGCTCAAACAGTCAACGCACTATGACGCTTCCGTCGTAGTTCATTGTCTTTTTGATCGTGATCTTTCGATATAATTCATGCACCGCGAATGTGTAAGGAAAGGAACAAAATCCACAACGCACTGGCCTGAATATCCAACGATGGGAGAAAAGAAATGAAGTTATTTAAGATCCTAGTATTTTATGTTAACAGCAACTACACGGATAATGAGGATGAGTCCCATTACTACTGGAATGTGCTTTCATGACGCGAAAAAAAGGTATGCGAAACTTCTGAATTACTCGCATCTTTAAATATCTCTTCTTTGATGTAATTCACTCTGACTTCGTGGCATATTTCACCATGACAGCATCTGGAAAATTATTGCCTAAAGTTTTTATCTGGTTATAAGAAACTAATGATTAATTTGTTCCTGGGGGTAAAGAAGAGGTCAATCGTTTAACCAACTCCTTAAACGGATTCAGTTAACGAAACGTACCTTTAGATCATTTCCAAACCATACGTAGTTGATAACAAGTTTTGTCTGATACTGAATTCCTGATGTTGACAAACTAACAAAAAATGGCTCTGAGCACTACGGGACTTAACTTCTGAGGTCATCAGTCCCCTAGATTTAGAACTACTTAAACCTAACTAACCTAAGGACATCACACACATCCATGCCCACGGCAAGATTCAAACCTGCGACCGTAGCAGCAGCGCGGTTCCGGACTGAAGCGCCTAGAACCGCTTGGTCACAGCCGGCAAATTTAATTCATGAGCAATACTCGATATAAATGGTATAACGGCTTGTTTATAGCATTTAGTCTCTTCTGCTTAACAGTCCTCATTTCGCACGAGAAGTGGTGCCTTTGTTGTTGTTGTTGATGTTGTTGTTGTTGTTGTGGTCTTCAGTCCTGAGACTGGTTTGATGCAGCTCACCATGCTACTCTATCCTGTGCAAGCTTCTTCATCTCCCAATACCTACTGCAACCTACATCCTTCTGAATCTGTTTTGTGTATTCACATCTTGGTCTCCCTCTACGATTTTTACCCTCCATGCTGCCCTCCAATGCTAAACTGGTGATCCCTTGATGCCTCAGAACATGTCCTACCAACCGATCCCTTCTTCTGGTCAAGTTGTGCCACAAACTTCTCCCCAATCTTATTCAATACCTCCTCATTAGTTATTTGATCTACCCATCTAATCTTCAGCATTCTTCTGTAGCACCACATTTCGAAAGCTTCTATTCTCTTCTTGTCCAAACTAGTTATCGTCCATGTTTCACTTCCATACATGGCTACACTCCATACAAATACTTTCAGAAACGACTTCCTGACACTTAAATCTGTACTCGAAGTTAACAAATTTCTCTTCTTCAGAAACGCATTCCTTGCCATTGCCAGTGTACATTTGATATCCTCTCTACTTCGATCGTAATCAGTTATTTTGCCCCTCAGCATCTCCCGATTTAATTAGACTACATTCCATTATTCTCGTTTAGCTTTTGTTGATGTTCATCTTAAACCGTCCTTTCAGGACACTGTCCATTCCGTTCAACTACTCTTCCAAGTCCTTTGCTGTCTCTGACAGAATTACAATGACATCGGCGAACCTTAAAGTTTTTATTTCTTCTCCATGTATTTTAACATCTACTCCAAATTTTTCTTTTGTTTCCTTCACTGCTTGCTCAATATACAGATTGAATAACATCGTGGATAGGCTACAACCCTGTCTCACTCCATTTCCAACCACTGCTTCCCTGTCGTGCCCCTCGACTCTGATAACCGCCATCTGGTTTCTGTACAAATTGTAAATAGCCATTTGCTCCCTGCATTTTACCTCTGCCACCTTCAGAATTTGAAAGAAAGTATTCCAGTCAACATTGTCAAAAGCTTTCTCTAAGTCTACAAATGCTAGAAATGTAGGTTTGCCTTTCCTTAATCTAGCTTCTAAGATAGTGCCTTATGCAACTGATAATCATTTGGCATGATTTTAATTTTATTGAACCCCACTACAGTAGCAACAAATTATAAGTAGGCCGATCATCATAGGACTAATGACAGTAAGAGTCCATAAAAGCGGATTATAGTAGAAAATGCAATTCTCGTTTGTACGTACATACCTAGTTACGAGTTAACAGGTGCAGAAACGAAGTTAGTCTGCTGAGTTGAGCGAGCGAGCGCAGGCCTACCTTCGTGACGTACGCGCCGTGGCCTATCTTTCTCGTAGAACTCGCTGGTATCTGGTGCGAAATCGATGGGTTTCATCTCTGGGCAGACCAATCCATTTTAGGAATTCACAAACATTTACGTAGCATATGCTGCTTTATGACAGATAGTCTTGTCAGGCTAATACAATCATCGTGTCTGATCTGTTCCTCCACTGTATGCAGTATGCAATGCTATATAATGTCTTCATGTGTTTCCGCATTCAGGTTTTTCTTAAGCGCAACAAGAGGACGACACTCTAACCACGAAAAATACCACATTTACCATAACACCATCTCCTCCTTACTTCAATATTGACAATGCATATGATGGCCTGTAATGTTCTCCAAATATTCGTCGAAACCAAATCGTTCCATCAGATTGAAAAGGGTATAGTGTGATTCTTAACTCCAAATAATTCGCTTCCAATCGTCCAAAGCTCTTAACACCACCTCTAGTGTCGTTTAGCATTGATTACAGAAATATGTGACTTATACTGTGTAGCTGTATCCTATTCTTTTTAACTCCCTATGCACATTCATTATACTAGCAGGTGTACTGGTACATTTGGAACTCACGGGTAATTCCATCTACCGATTTCATGAGATTTTTAAACCGATTTTCCACAATGATCGCCCCCGCCCATCAGTACAACACGTCTTCCTGGTCTTGGTCTAGTAATTTATGTTTTCTTCGCGTTTTCGGTTCAGAATTACGTAACCAATAGCCAAATTCGGCAGCGTTAGAAGAGTTGAATAAACCATGACGAGTTTGTTATTTAGGTGACATCCTGTGACTATTACATGTTCGAATTCAGTGTGCTGATCCACCATGGTGTTACCGCTTCTCTAATGGCAACAAAATATTCCCCGACTATTTCTGTACTTGCGGGACCGCCTCTCGTGACATCTAATGGTCAATTCCTTTCATATCCAGGTATCGTACTTTTGAGCAGATAGTGTATCCCAGTTTACTCGGTCCTTTCCGCAAGGTAAAGAGACATGCACGGAGATATATTTTTCAGACCTCAAGAGACTGCCTACGTGTTCTGGAGAAACTAGATCCACATCCGTTGCCTGTAATTCTGGTATTCTCTGGTTCCTCTTCATCAATGTAAGGAAATGCTGTAACATTTTCTTAAATTAGATTAGATTAGATTAATACTTGTGCCATAGATCATGAATACGACAATGATGTGGAACGTGTCAGGTTAATAAAAGGTGTCAATACAAGCTATTACATTACAAAAAATATTCCATCACACTTAATGTTTTTTGGGTGGGGGTGGGGAAATTACCCACTTACTATATCAAAAAATTCATCTAATAAGTAGAAGGAGTTGCCATTCATAAATTCTTTTAATTTCCTTTTAAATGCTATATGGCTATCTGTCAGACTTTTGATGCTATTATGTAAGTGACCAAAGGCTTTTGTGGCAGCATAATTTACTCCCTTCTGAGCCAAAGTTAGATTTAACCTTGAGTAGTGAAGATCATCCTTTCTCCTAGTGTTGTAGCCATTACTATTGAATTCGTTCGGATTGTTAATAACAAATTTCATAGGTGAATATATATACAGGATGAGTCACCTAACATTACCGCTGGATATATTTCGTAAACCACATCAAATACTCACGAATCGATTCCACAGACCGAACGTGAGGAGAGGGGCTAGTGTAATTGGTTAATATAAACCATAAAAATGCACGGAAGTATGTTTTTTAACACAAACCTACGTTTTTTTTAAATGGAACCCCGTTTGTTTTGTTAGAACATCTGAACATATAAACAAATACGTAATCAGTGCCGTTTGTTGCATTGTAAAATGTTAATTACATCCGGAAATACCGTAACCTAAAGTTGACGCTTGAGCACCACTCCTCCGCTGTTCGATCGTGTGTATCAGAGAGCACCGAATTACGTAAGGATCCAAAGGGAACGGTGATGGACCTTAGGTACAGAAAAGACTGGAACAGCACATTACGTCCACATGCTAACACCTTTTTATAGGTCTTTTTCACTGACGCACATGTACATTACCATGAGGGGTGAGGTACACGTAGAGACGTGGTTTCCGTTTTCAATTACGTAGTGGAATAGAGTGTGTCCCGACATGTTAGGCCAATAGATGTTCAATGTGGTGGCTATCATTTGCTGCACACAATTGCAATCTCTGTCGTAATGAATCTCGTGTACGTCGCAGTACATCTGGTGTAATGTCGCCGCAGGCTGCCACAATACGTTGTTTCATAGCCTCTGGGGTTGTAGGCACATCACGGTACCCATTCTCCTTTAACGTACCCCACAGAAAGAAGTCCAGAGGTGTAAGATCAGGAGAACGGGCTGGCCAATTTATGCGTCTTCCACGTCCTATGAAACGCCCGTCGAACATCCTGTCAAGGGTCAGCCTAGTGTTAATTGCGGAATGTACAGGTGAACCATCATGCTGATACCACATACGTCGACGCGTTTCTAGTGGGACATTTTCGAGCAACGTTGGCATATCATTCTGTAGAAACGCGATGTATGTTGCAGCTGTTACAACACGCAACTGAACGTCGGAGGTTTCAAGCGTCAACTTTAGGTTACAATATCTCCGGATGTAATTAACATTTTACAATGTAATAAACGGCACTGATTACGTATTTGTTTATATGTTCAGATGTGCTAACAAAACTAACGTGGTTCCATTTTAAAAAAACGTAGATTTGTGTTAAAAAACATACTTCCGTGCATTTTTGTATGGTTTGTATTAAACAATTATACTAGCCCCTCTCCTCACGTTCGGTCTGTCGAATCGGTTCGTCAGTATTTGATGTGGTTTACGAAATATATCCAGCGGTAACGTTGTAACGTTAGGTGACTCACCCTGTATATATATATATATATATATATATATATATATATATATATATATATATATATATATATATATATAAAGTGTCTGCAGGATGATCTTTTGGAACTGCGTCAGGTCTGTGTCTTTTAGCCGTTGTCCTTGTTCGCTGTCCGTCTTCGTCCCTTCACCGCATGTATTCCTGTTTCTATGCGTTTGGGCGCTGATGACCACGCTGTTTAGCACCCGAAAACCTCAAACCACACACACCCTTGGATGAGGTCCAGCAGTTATTCTGATTTCACGCTTTTGTGCAATGAACACTCTTTTACTCAATGATGAGTTACCCCAGAATATGATGCCATACGAAAGCAGAGAATGAAAAGAGACGTGGTAAGCTAATTTACTGAGATGTATATCGCCAAAATTTGCAATGACCCTAATAACGTAAGTAGCTGAACTCAAACGTTTCAGCAGATCTTCAGTATGTTTTTTCCAGTTCAACCCCTCATCAATGCATACACCTAGAAATTTTGAATATTCTACCTTAGCTACCGATTTATGAGCGAAGTCTATATTTATTAATATTGTCATTCCATTTACTGTGTGGAACTGTATATACTGTGTTTTGTCAAAGTTTAATGAGAGCCCATTTGCAGAGAACCACTTAATGATTTTGTGAAAAACATCGTTTACAGTTTCTTCAGTTAATTCTTGTTTATTGGGTGTGATAGCTATACTCGTATCATCGGCAAAAAGGACCAGCTTTGCATCTTCGTGAATAAAGAATGCCAAGTCATTAATATGTATTAAGAACAGCAGAGGATCCAAGACCGAACCTTGCAGCACCCCATTCTTGATTGTTCCCCAGTTTGAGAAATCACTAGTTCTTTTGCATATTATGTGAACTACTTATGTCAACCTTCTGCACTCTTCCAGTTATGTATGATTTAAACAATTTGAGAGTGTCCCATTTATACCACAGTACTTGAGCTTATCTAGAAGTATTCCATGATTTACACACTCAAAAGCCTTTGAGAGATCACAATAAATCCTAACGGGTGACATCCGGTTACTCAGAGCATTTATATTTTCATTAGTGAAAGTGTATATAGCATTTTACGTTGAAAAACGTTTCTGGAAACCAAACTGACGTTTTGTTAAAACTTTATTTTTACAAAGGTGTGAAGCTACTATACAATACATTACCTTTTCAAGAAATTTGGATAAGGCAGTCAGAAAAGAGATTGGGCGGTAGTTGTTGACATCAGACGTATCCCCTTTTTTTATGCAGTGGTTTAACAATGGCATACTTCAGTCTATCTGGGAAAATACCCTGCTTCAGAGAGCTGTTACATATGTGGCTAAGAATCCCACTTATCTCTTGAGAACAAGCTTTTATTATCCTGCTGGAATTGCCATCAATTCCATGTGAGCTTTTATTCTTGAGAGAGTTTATTATCTTCCTAATTTCAAAAGGAGAGGTGGGTGGAATTTCAATTGTATCAAACTGTGTGGGTAAGGCCTCCTCCATTAACTGCCTTGCTTCTTCTAATGAACATTTAGATCCTGTTTTCACTACAACATTTAAAAAATGATTATTGAAAATGTTTTCGACTTCCGGCAAATAGTCCACGAAACGTCAAACAAACGCTTCTTTCGTCTCTAATGATGTAAGTAGTGGGCTAATGGCGCCATTTCACTCAGTAGAAAGTTGCCAACTGTTTACTACATTTCAGGAGCGATTGATATAAACTGTTAATACGAAACATTACTACCCTCTTTCGCAAAAAGTGTCGGCATCGAGATATGCTATTGCTATTCAAAGTCCGCCTCGCTTCTTCAGCGAGGGATTTATTGACAAAGCCATTGCGTGCAGCGCGCCAGAAGAATACATTCAAATGTCTGTGGAATCAATAACTTATTTATAGAAGGGTTCGCTGCCTCAGCCTGTCGGATATCGGTGGCCGTGGCCGCAGATGACAAAAAGGGAGGGTTAGCTAACAGCAAGTTGAGTTGCTGTTCCTCGTAATGGACACCGCGTTAAACTTACGTCACAAGTAGGCAGTATAAAATTCAGTGTTTGGTGCATAGCCTTCTATTCTTTTCGTTAACTAGAGGCTTAATGGTATAAAATATGGGTGACAAGGAAGTTTCCGGTTAGAAAAAAGTTGTTACATTTCAGCCTTGTGATCGTCTTCAGCATCACGCACCATGAAATTATTTACATACGCCAGTACGGTAACTATTTCAATTGATATGTGAAATATAAAACGTAAAACCATCATTTCTCATCGAAACTGTCGTGAATAATAAATTGTTTTTAGTTTTATGTCTGACTCAACAGTAAGAAAATTGCTGTAAAGCCTGATGTAAATAATTTCGTTGTGCCTGATGAAGAGATGATGTAAATTAATAGTTACTAAAGGTTTATTTCATCAGCAGCTCTTTGTGGTTCTCAAGCGCGAATTTTTGCAAACATTTACGAGGTGCAAGACTCCACAGGTACAAAACAAAAACCGAGCGAGGTGGCGCAGTGGTTAGCACACTGGACTCGCATTCGGGAGGATGACGGTTCAATCCCGTCTCCGGCCATCCTGATTTAGGTTTTCCGTGACTTCCCTAAATCGCTTCAGGCAAATGCCAGGATGGTTCCTTTGAAAGGGCACGGCCGATTTCCTTCCCCATCCTTCCCTCACCCGAGCTTGCGCTCCGTCTCTAATGACCTCGTTGTCGACGGGACGTTAAACACTAATCTCCTCCTCCTCCTCCACAAAACAAAAATTTTCTGTGTTCTCAAGATTCTGTACGAGGCGAAACAGTTGTATACTATCCACATGTCCATTTTTTTTTGGTGAAGTGGTGGCGAGTGGCTAGTATAACTGTTGTTTGTGGCTTTTTGTGTTGTTATCGTGGAAGAATAGCCGCACATATTCTCGTATGGAGGACATAGTAATAAAAATCCGCGGCGTAGAGAAACAAGTGAAATTGTTGGAAGCAAATAAGTCACCAGGTCCGAATGTAGTCCCATTTCGGATTTGCAAAGAGTGCTCTGCTGCGTTATCCCCATACTTAGACTGCACTTATCACGAAACTCTCTCCCAGCGCAAAGTCCCAAACGGCTGGAAAAAGTGCATGTGACTGCTTTATATAAAAAGGGTAAAAGAACGGACAAACAAAATTACAAACCAGTGTCCCTAACATCGGTGTGCTGCATAATTCTTGAACATATTTTCAATTCAAATATAATACATTTCTTTGAGACAGAAAAACTTCTGTCCACTCAGCAGCACAGTTTGAGGAAGCGTTATTCGTGCGAAATTCAGCATGTCCTATTCTCACACAACATCGTGCGAACTATGGATGAAGGATAACAAGCAGATTCCATATTTCTAGATTTTTTAAAACCATTTCACATGGTGTCCCACTGCAGACTGTTAACGAAGGTAGGAGTGTACGGAATAGGTTTTAGATTTGTGAATCGCTAGAAGACTTCTTAAGCAGCAGAACTCTGTACGTTGTCCTCGAAAGCGACTGTTCAACAGAGACAAAGGCATCGTCAGAAGCGCCCTAGTGAAATGTAATACGACTGCAATTATCTTCTATATGTATAAATGATTTGACGCACAAGGTGAGCGGAAATTTTCGGTTGTTTGCTGATGATACTGTGTTGTGCGGGAGAGTGTCTTGTTTCAGCGACTATAGCAGGATACAATATGTCTTCGACGAAATTTCCGAAATTTCTAGTTCGAAATTAGAATTACGTATTAATACTTTCAGCCGCTAACGGACGTTGATATATATCAAAGGGGGCACGTGAAAATGTGCACCCAGACATTGACTCGAACCCGGGATGCCGGCCAGAGTGGCCGAGTGGTTCTAGGCGCTACAGTCTGGAACTGCGCGACCGCTACGGTCGCAGGTTCGAGTCCTGCCTCGGGCATGGATGTGTGTGATGTCCTCAGGTTAGTTGGGTTTAAGTAGTTCTAAGTTCTAGGAGACTGATGATCTCAGAAGTCCCATAGTGCTCAGAGCCATTTGAACCATTTTTGAACCCCGGATCTCCTGCTTACATGGCAGACGCTGTATCCATCTGAGCCACCGAGGGCACAGAGGATAGTGCGACTGAAGGGATTATCTCGCGCACGCCTCCCGTGAGACCCACATTCTCACCTTATATGTCCACACACTACATTCGTAGTGTCCCTACCCAACACACTCATTACTCGTGGGAGACATTCTTTCCAATTCCCGTAAGGTTCAAATGGTTCAAATGGCTTTAAGCACTATGGGACTTAACATCTGAGGTCATCAATTCCCTAGAACTTAGAACTACTTAAACCTAACTGACCTAAGGACATCACACACATCCACACCCGAGGCAGGATTCGAACCTGCGACCGTAGCCGTTGCTCGGTTCCGGACTGAAGCGCCTAGAACCGCTAGACCACCGCGGTCGGCATTCCCGTAAGAGTTCGGGTAATATGCGTCAGTCCGCACAGAAGAAGGTCATGGGCGGTATTGCCAGAACAGTGTACTTATATGAATATGGTGTCTGTAGTTTCGGACATGTCCGAAGGAACACACACCATTGATGACCTGCAGTCGTCTAGAACGAAATTAAAATTATATATTAATACATTCAGCTGCTGATGGGCGTTGATATATATCAACGGGGGACAGGTGAAAATGTGTGCTGAAGGTATTAGTATATACTTCTAATTTCGATCTAGACGGCTGCAGCTCATCAATGGTGTCTGTTCTTTCGGACATATCCATATAAGTATATAAATTTCTAATTTGTGTGATGAAAAAATGTAGGCCTGATGCAGATGAGTGGGAAAACCAAACCGATAGCGATCGAATACAGCATTAGTAGTGTGGTGTTTGTCACAATTATATCGTTTAAATGCCTAGTCGTAAGTTTGAAAAGCGATATGAAACGGATGGAGTATGTAATGTTTGCGGTAGGAAAGGTGAATGGTCGACTTTGGTGTATCGTGAGAATTTTAGGAAAGTGTGCTTCACCTGTGGAGGAGACAACGTAGACACCACTGCCTTAGTACTGCTCGAGTGTTCGGGATCCGCATCACGACGGACTGAAGTAAAGACATCGAAGCAGTTCAGAATAGGGCTGCTAGATATGTTACCGGCAGGTTCGATAAACGGGTAAGTATTACGGAGATGCTACGGGAACTCAAATGGGAATCCCTGAAGAGAGGGAAACATTCTTTTCGAGGAACACTGTTGAGAAAATCTGGGAAATCTGTACCGGGACCGGAATGATTCTATTGTCGCAAACATATATTTCGCGTAAAGTCCACGAAAGTAAGATAAGAGACCTTAGATCTCACACGCAGGAGCATAGATAGGCGTATTTCCCTCGCTGAATTTGCGAGCGGTACAGGAAAGCAAATGAGTGGTAGTGGAAATCAATGGTACCCTCCACCAAGCACCGTACGGAGTATGTATGTAGATGCAGATGCAGAAGATAGCGAAAATAGCGTGTGGCATTTTTTTTTTGTAAACTATATAAACTTTCCAAATCTAAGCTTCCAGTTGTAGTACGACACCCAAAGCAATAGACATTTTAATAGTATATTATTTGTAGAAATCAATGATACATGATTCTCCTTCTTCTTCCCCTCGTTAGCATTTACACTGTGATCAAAAGTATCCGGACACCCCCAAAACATACGTTTTCCATATTAGTTGCATTGTGCTGCCACATACTGCCCATGTAATCCATATCAGCGACCTCAGTAATAATTAATCGTAAGAGAGCAGAATGGGGTGCCCTGCAGAACTCACGGGCTTCGAAGTAGTCAGGTGGTTGGGTGTCACTTGTGTCATACGTCTGTACGCGAGATTTCCACAATCCTAAACATCCATAGGTCCTTGTTTCCGATGTGATAATGAAGTGGAAACGTGAAGGGACACGTACAGCACAAAATTGTACAGGCCGACCTCGTCTGTTGACTGATAGAGACCGCCGACAATTGGAGAGGGTTGTAACGTGTAATAGGCAGGCATCTATTCAGACCACCATACAGGAATTCGAAAACTGCACCAGGATGCACTGCAAATACTATGACATTTAGGCGAAAGGTGAGAAAACATGGATTTCATGGTCAAGCGGCTGCTCGTTAACCACACATCACGCCGCTAAATGCCAAACGACGCCTCGCTTAGTGTAAGGAGCGTAAACATTGGACGTTTGAACAGTGAAAAAACGTTGTGTGGATGACGAATCACGGTACTCTATGTGGCGATCCGATGGCACGGTGCGGGTATGGCGAATTCCCGTCGAACATCATCTGCTAGCGTGTGTAGTGCCAACAGTAACATTCGGAGGCGGTGGTATTATGGTGTGTCGTGTTTTTCATGGAGGGGACTTGCACCCTTTGTTGTTTTGCGTGGCAGTATCACAGCACAGGCCTACAATGATGATTTAAGCACTTTCTTGTTTCCCACTGATCAAGAAAAATTGGGGGATGGCGATTACATCTTTCAACGCGATCGAGCACCTGTTCATAATGCACGGCTGTGGCCGAGTGGTTACACGACAATAACATCCCTGTTATGGACTGGCCTGCACCGAGTACTGACATGAATCCTATACATTACCTCTGGGATGTTTAGGAACGCCAACTTCATGTCAGGGCTCATCGCCGACATCGATACCTCTCCTCATTGCAGCATGCTGTGAAGAATGGGTTGCCATTCCATTCCCAAGAAACCTTCCCGCACCTCATTGAGCATATGCCTGCTAGAGTGGAAGCAGTCAAGGCCAAGGGTGGGCCAACACCGTATTGAATTCCAGCATTACCGATGGAGGACGCTACGAACTTGTAAGTCATTTCCAGCCAGGTGTCCGGATACTTTTTATCGCAGTATGTATCTTGTCTAGTACGGGGTCTGCTGTACTCAGGTTTTGGCATATGTGTTTTACTTAATTTCCTGCAACTTCGGTTGTCACTTACCTAAGGCAGGGAAGCCGCGCGCGCCAGCTGTCTGTGAATCGTGTAAACATTGTTGTCTGTGTGTCACGGTGTTTTAATTGTCTGAGTGTAGTATTTTCTGACACTGATATTGGTTATCAGCTCAGCATTTGATTAAAAGATCGTGGGAAACCGACCAAAAAATTACGATGGGTCTGGCCGATGTACCAGACCTCTGCCGTTAGCCTGCCGCGCTGATTCGATCACGTTTTGGTCCAACTTCTTGTCTCGCAGGTTGGATGCTGAATATTACGCTATACGAACAGACCAAGTACACTTGCCTTTACTGAAGTGCTGATGTTGTTTAGCAAACAAGGTGTTGTAGTGGCCTGGGCTTAGACCTCTACCGTTGTTGGGATGACGGTTTGTGGAGTGCTGCGGGACAGATCAGTGGACACTCTGGGCGCTAATGACGAAGCATTAGCGGGAAATAACGTATTCATTAAATTTTATCCTCTAATATTGTCTTCTGAACTGGCGACCAGGCTGAAGGCTTTGCAGCGTCGCGGTCTTGCTCCTGCCGTCTCAGTGAATGCTGGTGGTCGTAGCCCTCGGTGTGCGGCTTAGTTAATCTCCGTCTCGTGTGGGTGGCAGACCTCGAGGGCCAACGGCGCAGCCCGTCCGACAGGCGCAGATGACCAGGACGGAGACACTGAATTACCAGCGCACTCTCTTTGACGTCGAAAGGACGGCGCTCGGGTAGTATCTCAGCAGCTCTGTATGGTGTGGAGATGGTATACGACGTAGCTCTTGAACCAAGGAAGGCCTGGTATGTCGATGACTACCTACAGATACCATTCGAGGGTAGCAGCAGTTAGAGCGATTCCCGAATACCGCAAAAGGCGTATAGTGCGTCAAGCATCATCATTTTATCTCAGTAAGCCTTAGGTCTTTGATTAGCAATCAAGA
Organism: Schistocerca americana; assembly: GCF_021461395.2. Lineage (NCBI taxonomy): Eukaryota > Metazoa > Arthropoda > Insecta > Orthoptera > Acrididae > Schistocerca > Schistocerca americana. The sequence continues at coordinate 216,553,917 of NC_060119.1, read as the reverse complement.
CGTCATTGGTCCCGGGTTCGAAAGCCGCCACTGCTTAAATTTTGATTAATAATCAGTATTGGCATGAGAAGTGAGTCTCATTCTGCCAACTGTCTTGTCAAAGAGGGTGGAGGAGCGGACAGAGGTTCAAAGCAGTTTTTTGTCCTAGGCGTGGGAAACTGCCCCTAAGGGCGGAAGAATCACCAAGTATCAACGGCATGAGGATGCAGAAGGCAATGCAAACCACTGCATTAAAGACGCATAACGTGCTTTCATAGAACCTGTGTCCTGGGACTGAAAAAGTGTCATGATGATCTCTACATTGGCAAAAGAGTCCGGAATAATCCCCAATATGAATCTCCGGGAGGGGACTGCCAAGGAGGAGGTGACCATGAGAATAAGATTACAATACCAACGAAAGGATAACATCCTAAGAGTCGTGGCGTGGAATGTCCAAAGCTTGAATGTGATCGGGCAGCTTAAAAATCTGAAAAGGGAAATACAAAGTCTCAAGATAGATAGAGGACGGGCCAGTGAAGTATAATGGAAAGAAAACAAGGATTTCATGTCGGATGAGTATAGGGTAATATCAACAGCAGCAGTAGATGGTACAAAGGAAGTAGGGCTCGTTATGCATAGGAAGGAGTGTGTTGCTGAGAACAGTTCAGTGACAGGGTTGTTCTTATCAGAATCGACAGCAAACCAACATCGACAACGATACTTCGGATATGCATGCCGACGTCGCAAGCTGATAGTGAAGAGATAGAGAAAGTATATGAGTGAATTGTAAGGGTGATACAGTACGTAAAAGGAGATGAAATTCTTATAGTTGTGGAGGACTGGAGTGCAATTGTAGGGGAAGGAGAATATGGCCTTGGGACAAGGAACGAGAAAGAGTAACCGAGCTCTGTAATTAATTCCATCTGGTAATAGCGAATACTCTGTTCAAGAATAAGGAGGCATACTTTGAAAAGGCCGGGTGATACGGGAAGATTTCAGTTAGATTACATCTTGATCAGACAGAGATTTCAAAATCATATATTGGATTGGCAGGCGTGCCCAGGAACAGATGTAGACCCAGATCACGAGGCAGTAGTAATGAGGAGTAGGCTCAAGTCTAAGAGATTAGTCAGGAAGAATCAATAAGCAAAGAAGGGGGATACGAAAGTACTAAGGAGTGACGGGATACGCTTGACGTTCTCTCAGGGTATAGAGATACAGCAGTAAGGATTAACTCAGTAGGCGGTACAGTAGAGGAGGAATAGACATATCTGAAAACGTCAATCGCAGAAGTTGGAATGAGTAACGTAGGTACAAAGAAAATAAATGCTAAGTCATCATGGGCAACAGAAGAAATACTTCAGTTGATCGATGAGCGAAGAAAGTACAAAAATGTTGCGGAAAACTCATGAATACAGAAGTACAAGTCACCGAGGAATGAAATAAACAGGAAGTGCAGGGAAGGTAAGACGAATTGGCTGCATGAAAAATGTGAAGAACTCGATAACGAAAAGATTGTCGGTAGGACTGATTCAGCGTATAGGAATAATTAAATAAAATATTATTTTTAAACAATTGACACAATCAGACCAAATAAAGAAGGGAGTGATCCACAGACAGTGCTCCAAGGATCGACCTGAGAAAAAGTCCCTACAGCTGCGTAAGCGGTGAGTCAGGCAGCCAAGTGTTACGCTCACTTAACAGGATGGTAACTCAAACTAGGGACAGCTAAAACGCCGACCAGCACACTTGTAAACTCCACCTAAGATGTGATAATCAATACCACGATAACAGGCGACATCGTCAAATGACAAGCATTTATTACACAATTGGCTCCGCCAAATCCTAGTACGCAGACAGGGTTAAGACCAAACTGACTATTCAAAATCTGACTAGATGCACATGGAACCGCAAAAGTCAATTCCACAAACAACTAAAACAATGCTAAAACAGTCACTATACAGCAACAAGACGAATTGCACGTAGACATGAACGTTAAGAACACAGAAACGGTCGAAAGACCAGATACACGTCGTCCACTGAGTCGACCGACCGAAAGATCAACCATCGGTCGTTGCCAGTCAAGTCAGGCAAGGTAAACTTCGGAGAATACAGCCCGCCAACTGACAGCTTGATGGCATGAGGTCACTTCTACGGACGGACACACACACAAGTGAAAATTGCACTACTCGAATATAACGATCCATTCAACTTAAAATCGCTGAGTCCGGACCTCGACGTGGTTGTGCACTCTCGCGACCACATCCTTCCATCGGGCAGTGCATATAGCGCCAGCTCCCTCGCCGAGTACTGGCGCTGTCGGATCTCACTGCTGATCCGTCCCCACTGATCTCCGACACACGACGACCCATAAATACTAGAGGTGGCTCCAAAGATAGTACCACGGTACTCGTTATTGATAAACGCTGCTGCTGCCACTCACGGACAGACAAAGCGAGCAAACGTAGAGGCGCCAGTGAACGCACTAAGAAAACGAGAGATCACAATCGGAACACACAACGCCAACGTGTCAACGGCACAAACGCGAGCCGGAGCACGGCTCATACAGATTATTTTTTACTTTAAATTAAATCAAGTTCATTGACTTTGCCATCTGGAACGAAGATTATATTGAGAGCAAAATATTCGTTTTTGCTTAACGGTGCACAAATGGCCATGTACATAGTTAATGTTCAAACAAGAGAGATTAATTTGTAAAAAGTTAATTGGATTCCTAATTAGAGTTAGATTCGACTTTGTAATAATACAATAACTGACGGTAGAGCGTTTGACATTTGATCGCTGCCCCTTCTAGCAAGTCGCTTCCAATTTGATTTAGATGGCCAAAAATTGACTGCATTAAGTAACTAAACAAGACCTGAGAGTTTGGTCATTTTACAAAGAAAAAAACACATACGGCCAATTATTACTGCCAAAATGATACAATGAAGACATTTATGTTCGTACCGTGTCACTGCCAGAAAGGGAATAACGAAACTATCTATGTCGCTTTTTTCATGGGTAAAATAATGACAATTTCGTAGAACAAAGATTAGCATCACATAAGGGTTTTACAGATGCTTTTTAACAGTTAGAAGGTTGTTGTTGTTGTGGTCTTCAGTCCTGAGACTGGTTTGATGCAGCTCTCCATGCTACTCTATCCTGTGCAAGCTTTTTCATCTCCCAGTACCTACTGCAACCTACATCCTTCTGAATCTGCTTAGTGTATTCATCTCTTGGTCTCCCTCTACGATTTTTACCCTCCACACTGCCCTCCAATACTAAATTGGTGATCCCTTGATGCCTCAGAACATGTCCTACCAACCGATCCCTTCTTCTGGTCAAGTTGTGCCACAAACTTCTCTTCTCCCCAATCCTATTCAATACTTCCTCATTAGTTATGTGATCTACCCATCTAATCTTCAGCATTCTTCTGTAGCACCACATTTCGAAAGCTTCTATTCTCTTCTTGTCCAAACTATTTATCGTCCATGTTTCACTTCCATACATGGCTACACTCCATACGAATACTTTCAGAAATGACTTCCTGACACTTAAATCTATACTCGATGTTAACAAATTTCTCTTCTTCAGAAACGCTTTCCTTGCCATTGCCAGCCTACATTTTATATCCTCTCTACTTCGACCATCATCAGTTATTTTGCTCCCCAAATAGCAAAACTCCTTTACTACTTTAAGTGCCTCATTTCCTAATCTAATTCCCTCAGCATCACCCGACTTGATTAGACTACATTCCATTATCCTTGTTTTGCTTTTGTTGATGTTCATCTTATATCCTCCTTTGAAGACACTGTCCATTCCATTCAACTGCTCTTCCAAGTCCTTTGCTGTCTCTGACAGAATTACAATGTCATCGGCGAACCTCAAAGTTTTTATTTCTTCTCCATGAATTTTAATACCTACTCCGAATTTTTCTTTTGTTTCCTTTACTGCTTGCTCAATATACAGATTGAACAACATCGGGGAGAGGCTACAACCCTGTCTTACTCCCTTCCCAATCACTGCTTCCCTTTCATGCCCCTCAACTCTTATAACTGCCATCTGGTTTCTGTACAAATTGTAAATAGCCTTTCGCTCCCTGTATTTTACCCCTGCCACCTTTAGAATTTGAAAGAGAGTATTCCAGTCAACATTGTCAAAAGCTTTCTCTAAGTCTACAAATGCTAGAAACGTAGGTTTGCCTTTCCTTAATCTTTCTTCTAAGATAAGTCGTAAGGTCAGTATTGCCTCACGTGTTCCAGTGTTAGAAGGTATAGTTTTTATTTTAATTCAATGTGGCTGCCATTATTCCTCAAATTTTTTAACTGAAGTAACATTAGGAATTGTTACATAGGAGTCGATAAGCAGAAATATCACCTAACATCATTATTATCATGTCCCTTCAGGACTATTCAATCAGGTATCTTTACGCTTTTATCAAAAGACATATTCATATTATATCATCATGGGCATTCTTCTGTATTACCTCACTAAGATATTTAAATTGTTGACTTTTTCTATTTTACGCAATCTGTGTTCATGAAGTTTGGAGCATCTTTTATACTTGTCATATATTCTGTTTGTGCATAAGGTATGTCCGCAGCTCGTGGTCGTGCGGTAGCGTTCTCGCTTCCCGCGCCCGGGTTCGATTCCCGGCGGGGTCAGGGATTTTCTCTACCTCGTGATGACTGGGTGTTGTGTGATGTCCTTAGGTTAGTTAGGTTTAAGTAGTTCTAAGTTCTAGTGGACTGATGACCATAGATGTTAAGTCCCATAGTTCTCAGAGCCATTTGAACCGTTTTTTGCATAAGGTATTTGAAGGCCTGTTTTTCTCTGGAACATTTTTCAGAATGCTGATTTCTCTTGTTGCCATTGATGTATCTCCGGACAGTGTTTGCAAGACGGTCAGCGGAAGCTAAACACAGAATTCTAATATTTACTATCAAAAACAGTCTTGATCACAATTTATTTATTACTGCGACCGGTTTCGACCACCACTGTGGTCATCTTTAGACCAATGATAAAGAATCTCCTCCTGTTGGTAAATCACGACTGGCTAGGCAAAGCGCCGTGTTCTGTTGGCACTCCTCATCGCTCGTCGTTTCTCTCTCTCTCTCTCTCTCGGTGGTCTATTCATTAGTGATTTACCGCCAGAAGGAGGTTCTTACTCATTGGTCTGAAGATGACCACAGAAACTGGTCACCGTAATAAATAAATTGTGATCAAGACTGTTTTTGATAGTAAATATTTGTAACACATTGATCACTGTTCACTCCCACAATGTATTCAAAAGTAATTATAGAATTCTAAGATTCTTGTTTTCATGCCTCATCTGGATCTGGCCATTTAACCCATTACTGCGTTCTTCTTCCCTTTCTCGTATCACCTTTTTAAGAACACTGTTGAACAGAATAGGGGAAAACCATCTCCTGTTCGCATGTGGAGAGTTTCAGATTAATAATATATATGAATAGTAAATTGTACTGTTTGGGCGGAGAAATTTATATTTCCAATTTAAGCGATCGAAAGGTGAACTGCTGGCCCGCAGTCGGCAGCTTCACGCCGAGCTGCTACCGCCTACAAGCTAGGCAACACGCCGTGTTCTTTTGCCACTTCTCACTGAACGTCGTCGTCGTCTCTCTCTCTCTCTCTCTCTCTCTCTCTCTCTCTCTCTCTCTCGGTGGTTTAAATTTCGAAGAGCATTTCTAAATGTAAGGACATACATTTTTTACCTTTCCTAGACGCAGGCTGAAAATTAGTGAACTATATGAATTATTGAACACAGGGCGAAAATTATTGAACTATATGAAATAAAATAGTCATCACATAAACGGTTTGCGTTAGGACGTTCTACGAGCACAATTGCCCGCGGGGCATGATGGGAATTAGTATGCGAATCCGCACGCGTCTTGTTGTTGTCGGCCATTTGTACGTGAAAATGTCATGGTACAGCGTGCCAGAGCGTATGGCGCTTTGTGAAAGCCTACTATGCAAGCAATAGCAGCCCAACTGCGGCTCAAAGGAATTTTGCGACCGAGTGCAAGCTGAAGGCAATCGGTCCAAGTGTGTTAACAATCAAGAATTTGATTCGCAAGTTTGAGAGATGGCTCTGAGCACCATGGGACTTAACATCTGTGGTCATCAGTCCCCTAGAACTTAGAACTACTTAAACCTAACTAACCTATGGACATCACACACATCCACGCCCGAGGCAGGATTCGAACCTGCGACCGTAGTAGTCGTACGGTTCCGGACTGAGCGCCTGAACCGCTAGACCACCGCGGCCGGCGCAAGTTTGAGAGAACGGGTAGTGTTCGTGATGATAGTGATGGGAATGTCGGTCGTCCAAAAAGGGTTAAAAGCCTGAAAACATCCAGAAGACACACTCTGTTTTTCAAAACAGCCCCAGGAACTCGATCAGACGAGCTGCACAACAGGTGTGAAACAACGAGGAGACACTGCGACAAATTGTTGTTGAAGACCTGCGTCTCTTTCCATACAAAACTGAAATCCATCAGGCATTAAGTCCCAGGGCCATGGAACAGCGGTTGAGTTTTGCCAATACTATTGTCCATAGAATTTACGAACAGGACTTTGATGTGAATACGGGTTGGTTTAGGCACTTCAGTGTGGAACCGCGCGACCGCCACGGTAGCAGGTTCGAATCCTGCCTCGGGCATGGATGTGTGTGATGTCCTTAGGTTAGTTAGGTTTAAGTAGTTCTAAGTCTAGGGGACTGATGACCTCAGATGTTAAGTCCCATAGTGCTCAGAGCCATTTGAACCATGGATTGGTTTAGCGACGAAGCCCACATTCATTTGGGTATTTTTTATTAAAAATGAAATTCCTCCAGCTGTACTTAAGACTTTTTACTTACTTCGCTACTAGTTTCGACGTTGCGTCAACGCCATCTTTAGGCCCGTACATTTCCATGAAATCAGTTGTGTGTGGCTCAGTCTAGAAGTCCGCGGTGAGATCAACGCGTGCTCCACATGGATGGCGGGTAGTAATTTTTAATAAACATTATACCAGCTGTGTCTCACCTTCATTCAATTTAAATACGGATGTACGAAGATTCATTTGGGTAGGTGCATCAATAAGCAAAACTGGCGCATTTGAGGGACTGAAAATCGGCATTTCGCGATCGAGAAGTATCTTCACTCTCAGCTGGTGGTTGTTGGTGTGCAATGTCAAGCCACGGAATAACCGGTGCGATATTCCTTGGTGGCAAGGTGACTACCGAATAGTACGTGAAGGTTTTGAGATGATTTCATCCCCGTTATCCAAAATTACTCTGATTTCGACAATATGTGGCTCAAGCAAGACGGATGTAAACCCCATCGAAGCAGAGGAGTGTTCAATATCCTGGAGGAGAACTATGGGGACCGCATTCTGGTTCTGGGCTACTCAGAGGCCACTAGCACTGGCCTCGATTGGACGCCATATTCTCCGGAGCTGAACACATGCGACTCCCACTTTGTGTGGCTATATTAAAGACAAGGTGTACAGCAATAACCTCAAAATCATTGCTGAGCTGAAGACAGCTATCCAGGAGATCATCGACAGCATCGATTCTCCGACGCTTCAGCGGGTCATGCTGAATAAGTCTGTGCCACATCGTCGCCAAGGATGGAAGGCATATCGAACATATCATATCCTAGATCCGAATATCTGTAGTGACATTTACATGTCGAATAAAGTGTGTGCACACAGTAGTTTGTAACTAATTTACGTTTTCTTTCATATGGTTCAATAATTTCTACTCAGTATGAACCGAATGACTTTGCTTGTGAGCATTCTTACTCAGTGAAAATAATAGCCTTAAGTAGGATTTAGGCTCCAAAGCTGCATGGAACTGAATCCCTTTGTGGTAGTACTGTTCTGTCAGTCTCCGCCTGAGAACAGTTACTTACTCATGGCACCGACTGCGCTTGTATGACTAGTTTGCAATAATTTCATAAAATACGATCGAAAAAAATAATGTAGCTTTAAGAGTCTTGTAGCTTTACCAGTACTGTGAGAAAGTAACCGCGCACATTAATTGTAAACGAAATGCTCTCGATCAAATATCACTGCTTTGATACCACTTCCAAGATTGGATAATAATACTGTGAACGTGGATCGATCCCAGAGATTCAAAATAAGGGATGGGACAAGCCAGCACCCAGTCTCTTATCTGATATGGTATGGTCATGTTAAAGAATGTATAAACATACGAATCCTGGAAATAACTGAATATAAACTATAAATAATCCTAATTGAACGGAGACAGGTAGATGTGATGCATATGCACGGACAGAAAAAATAATTAAAATTGTAAAAAAATGGGCTGAGTTATTCAAGAGAAAGGGCTGCACAAATTGAGCAAGTCAATTAAGCATTGGTCCACCTCTGGTCCTTGCGCAAGCAATTATTCGGCTTGGCATAGAGTGATAGAGCTGCAGTATGTCCTCCTGAGAGATATAGTATCAAATTGTGTCAAACTCTCTGGTTACATCGTCAAGATTCCGTGATTGTTGGAAAGTCCTGCCCATAATGGTCCAAACGTTCTCAGTTTGGGAGAGATCCGGCATCCTTGGTAGGGCTTGGCAAGCACGAAGGCAATCAGCAGAAACTGACGCAGTCTGCCGGCGGGCATTATCTTGCTGAAATATAAACCTAGGACTGCTTGCCATAAAGGAAAACAAAACGGGATAGAGTATCGTCGACATGCCGCTGAGCTTTGGGTGCTGCGGAAGACAACCAAAGGAGTCCTACTAAGAAAAGAAATTGCACCCCAGACCTTCACTTCTTATATGAAGCTGGTATCTGTGCAGATATCATTTGTGATCTTGCAGCTCTAGAAGAATGAAATTATACTGAAGGTCTAAATTTCATTGGAAACGGCCTTGCCGCAGTGGATACACCGGTTCTCGCCAGATCACCGAAGTGAAGCGCAGTCGGGTGTGGCCGGCAGTTGGATGGATGACCATCCGGGCCGCCATGCACTGTTGCCGTTTTTCGGGGTGCACTCAGCCTCGTGATACCAATTGAGAAGCTACTCTACCGAATAGTAGCGGCTCCGGTCACAGAAAACCATCGTAACGACCGGGACAGCGGTGTGCTGACCACACGCCCCTCCTATCTGCATCCTCATCTGAGGATGACACGGCGGTCGGATGGTCCCGATGGCCAACTTGTGGCCTAAATACGGAGTGCTTCTAGATTCCATTATAATTTCATCACTTCTGGTTGTCTGGCAGTACGACGGAGCGACAGTCAGCTTGGTAACCGATCGCTGTTAGGGGCTTCTCCAGACACGTCCTTTACCTGGAATCTCACTGACGTGCGTAGAACTGTCTTCATTGATGCGGCTCACTTCGAATAGAGCCCCGATGATCAGCGAACCGGCACTAGAACCGGGATTTCACTGTCATCGCAAGGTGATGCCAAAGAATTCGCAGTCAGCGTATAAATTTCGAAATATTTCGTACAACTGTGGGTCGTCATAAGGTCTGTTCTTTCAGACATGCAAGTAATTGCTTAAAATAGTAAACAACCCTCTTCACTTGCTTTATGTTTGTTGAAACATCTTTCTCAGTACTCTGAGGTCCTGCAGTGCGTTGGCATCGCTACTGATTTATATAATCTAATCTTGTCACTATAGGACACACACATGGTGCAGCAACAAGTTTAAAAATTGTAGTCGTTAACAAGACAAAAATTGTTCTTCCCTTTTAAATAAAGTAGAATGATACGTCGAAATATTTTGTTAATGGTTTATCGTTTTCCGGAGTGGGATATGCACTCTTTCACAATTTTCTTTTTTGTGCCGAACTCTTCATTTCAGCGGACCGCTTCCACCTAAGGTCTGCAATTACGTAGCAACTTCGGGAGGTAATTACGTACGTCGCCCAACGCTAACAACGTTGCACAACAAAAGCGGCACATTGTCAGAAGAGAGTACAGGTTGCAGACTTCCTGTAGACAGAGTTCTGCTGAGGTACGGCTAACAGGTGAATTGCAGTGAGCGAGTGAATTGGAGCGGCAACTGAAAGCGTACTCCAGCTCTGGAGTACGATTCAGGGCAAAACTCTTAAATTGCACAGAGATTGGCCTTGAAATTCTGGCGACATGTGCACCAGCTTCAACGTCGACCTCATCCGTAATCAGATGATGTCAACCACTTGATTAAGGCTGCATATACGTGGGTGATGCTGATTCTTCTTCTTCTTCTTTTGCTTGTGCCTGTTCCCGCAGTGAGGCAGGGTCGGCATGGTTAATCGGATTTGGCAATGTTAGCGGAAGGGGTGGCCGGATACCCTTCCTGCCGCCACCCCATACCCCCCAGGACGGAATTAGTGTACCCCAAATGTCTGCGACTAGTGTAATCCATGGAATAGTACGAAAGTGTTCAAATGTCTGCGAGGCGTGTAACTGTGGCGGGATGAGGGGGCCAGCCCGATATTCGCCCAGGGGGATGTGAAAAACCGCCTAAAAACCACATCCAGGCTGGCCGGCACACCGGCCGTTGTCGTTAATCCGCCGGGCGGATTCGATCCAGGGCCAGCGCGCCTACCCGAGTCCAGGAAGCAGGGTTGTTAGTGCTCTCTGCTAACCTGGCGGGTTGTGGGTGATGCTGATGGAGAAGTCTAAATGTTTCGGTATAGGATTTTTGGTGAGTTCAGTGAAAATTTTGTGTGGAAAAGATTTTCCAACCATGACGACGTTTACACAGCGACTCTCGAACGGCTCGGAGACCAAGCAACTGAACAATTGGTGGAACCACTGTTTACAGATAGTTGGTGAACATGTTGAAAAATAGCGCAGCATTCAGTAAAAGTAGGTTGGCCTGCCATAATAACGAGTAACTAAGTTTCTGAAACACCACTGTAGTTGATTATTAAAATGTCCGTCTGTCCCTGCAATGTTTGCCTTCAGCGGATCCCTCACGTATGATAGTTTTCCGTGATGTCTCAACAGATGTCTCTTCTTCTTGTTAGAGTTTACCAGACATTCCTTTCCTCCCTGATTTTCCAGAGATACTCCACATTTCATATCAGGCCACTGAACTGTAAATCTTGTGTAATACCGCATAGCATACACTTTTATTCTCTCCTTTACGATTTATCGTAGTATATGATTCACTTCCAAATAATGCTATTCTCCATCAGGATATTCTCAGGAACTTGTTTTTAATTAAGAACTATTTTTAATAAAATAAGACACCTTTTGGAGAAGAATGCTCTCCTTAGCTTGCGCTGTTCTGCTTCTTACGTCCTCCTCGCTTTGTTCGTGCATTATTCTGCTTCCGTCGCGGATAAACAGTTCGTCTGGTATATGCTCTCCAGTTTTGATCCAAAGTTTTTTGCTAATCCCATTCCTCCTAATCCTTAATACTTTCGTCTTTCTTTGGTTTACTCTCAATCGATACTTTGGGTGTAGCGGACCGTCCATTACATTCAACAGATCAATGTCATAAACGACTCCCTAGTAGTGCCTTTCCATTTCCTAAAGCGTATATGATAGTTAACTAACAAATTTTCAAATTTCTTTTTCATTCTTCTATTCATTATTATACTCCATAGCTTTGCTACATTATCTGTCAAGCTGTAGCGATAATGGGACTAAAACCTGGTGTGGCGATTGTACACTCTAAACTTGTATACCAGTAACACAACCAGTTTGCAGTTGGAACACTTCTTTATTAATTACACATACACATGAATTCATCAGCAGTAATAATCAGTTAACAACATTTGCACATCAAGGCCCTATCCACAATTAGTATTTACAATATTAACGTTCAGACTTCTGACAACGGCCGCTTTACGAACCGGTAACAACAGCCAAAATAATAGATGAAATAGATAACCAAATTATTACAGTGTTGGCTATCGCCTTTCTCACTCAGTTTTAGACTTACTGAAAAGGTAAAATTAATTTGATGCTATCTGACCTGAAGGGTACTATTAATTGTTCTGTTTACACTTAGCATTCTACTACACTCAACGTCCGGAAGATTCTAGACTTTATGCAAAAACGTCAATTTGATAAACATGCGATGGACGCGAGCAAACGTTAATCTATTATGATTTCACAAACACACGATCCAAAGAGTGAACTTATACCCAACTGTGGGCAGTAGGAAATCTTCTGCCTAAAACAAGCCTCTCGTTGAATGGAATATGGAAATCCCGCGTTAACGGGGTCCGGACGGCCCTGAGTTCAAATCCTGAGATTTCCGTCACACTGCAAGCTCGCGGGGAGAGGTTTTCTCGCGTCGACCACTATACACGTTTCTGAAAACAGGAAAGCATGAGCGGCAGACGCACTGTAGTACATACAAGTTATACCAAAATATATATAGAAAAGCAATACCTTAATATAAACATATTACAAGTAAACCAATGAACAGAATTAAGGAGCTTAGTTTCCTTTGATCAAATTTAAAAAAAATCTAGATACTACGTGAAAAGATGTGTCAGTCCACAGCTAATGACTTAAGGTCCACCTTACGAGATAATCTGTCTTTGCTGAATGGCTGACAGCACATAAATCAAACGTGCAGTACCTAACGCGACAATGAACTTTCAGATAGGCAATAGAAAACTAATATCACTTCAATAGGCCGCGAATGTAATAAGCACGGCCCCTATGACCACAGACCAAAATACACACGGCCTGTATCCGACCATAAAACACAATGTAACCTATATTTATCATGGCCACTTGCCTTCCATTCACACAGGAAATTATTAAGAAACAACAACTACCACTAATTCGTAAAACCGGAAAATTCTAAATCTATAACTAAATTCAAGTGAACCAGTTACCTTCAGCGTGCCACTAAGCGCCAAATCGAAACTTATAATTGCGAGGCGCTATTTTCAGCCACTTCAGTAACATAATTTCATGGCCGTTCCAGAACATAACTCACCTCGTCACCACTGCAGTGAATGTTTTTCTGGCCACTAGCACGAGCAACTGCAACAGTCAACAGTCCATAAGTACACAATATCGTTCACCGTATGTAGGAGGAGGAACCCACACGAAAGCTTGGTGATTAATTTTTTCTTCTTCATGTGAAATTCACACGCTATCCATCCACATAGCTCTCGAGGTATTAGCAAATCCTGGTCGCACTGGCCAGCCGTGTCAATACAACTTTAATACTTTCCGGCACCGGTCCATGCTGCTTCGTTGCTCCAACTCAACTGGTCCTCACGTGACATGGTGTGGCCAGCTCCCCACAACGACATCATCGAAAGCACGTCACGTCACGTCACGGACTGGCTCGGCTCATGCGCGGACCTACTCTCTTCGCCTTCACGCGCGCGCCCCCGTAAACAGCCTGCCTCAAAGACGCAAAGAAACAAGGCACAGGGACAACGATCAAAGATGGAAGTAAGAATCGATATCGCCTGACGCCAGAAACCCACCGGCTCAAAACCTACTCTGTAAGTAATAAATAGCATACAGGTCTCATTCCATTATAAATATTGCTATTTTTCTTGTGTACTTCAGTCCTAAGGATGGTTTGATGCAGCAATCAACGTTAGTCTACCCGATGTAAGTCACTTGATGTCCGTTTAACTACTGCAACCATTATTCGTCCATCTGAACGAGCCATCTGCGTTCATCTGTTGGTCTCCCTACAAAGCTTTTACTCCCCTCCCCCCACCCCTCGATCCCACGCATCCCCTCCCCTCCCCCCGCAGGCAATAGTTCGTGCCGGCCGGTGTAGCCGTGCAGTTCTAGGCGCTTCAGTCTGGAACCGCGTGACCGCTACGGTCGCAGGTTCGAATCCTGCCTCGGGCTTGGATGCTGTGATGTCCTTAGGTTGGTTACGTTTAAGTAGTTCTAAGTTCTAGGGGACTGATGACCACAGATGTAAAGTCCCATAGTGCTCAGAACCACCAATAGTTCGTTGCATTACCAAACTGATATTTCCTTGATACCTTAAGATGCATTTTATGAACTAATTCCTTTTTTCAGTCAGGTTGGGTCATATTTTGATTTTTTCCCCAGTTCTATTCAGTACCTCTTCACTAGTTACCCGATCTACCAATTTAATCTTCAGCCCTGTTCTGTAGCACCTCATTTCAAAAGATTTTAATTTCTTCGTGTCTAAATTTCCTATCGTCCATGTTCCAATTCCGTACGGGACTGATACACCATGGTACATAAAACACGTCAGAACACTGCTGCAGAAGCAACGAAAAAAGCATGCCAAATTCAGAGAAACGCAAACTCCTCAAGACTGGCTAAGTTTCACGGAAGCTTGCAGTTTAGTGCGGACGTCAATGCGAGATGCTTTTATAGGTTGCACAATGAAACGTTGTCTCAAAATATGGTAGAAAATCCAAAGAGATTCTGGTCGTATGTAAAGTACGCCCGTAGCAAAAAACAGTCAATACCGTCACTGCGCGATAGCGATGGAAATGTTACCGATAATGGTGATACTAATGCGGAGTTACTAAATACAGTTTTCTGTAATTCCTTCACGAAAGAAGACTAAGTAAATATTCCAGAATTCAAAACCAGAACAGCTGTTAGCATGAGTGACATAAAAGTAGATATTTTAGGCGAAACAACTCAAATCACTTAAGAGAAGCAAGTCTTCCGGTCCAGATGGTATACCAATCAGGTGCCTTTCACAGTATGTAGACACAATAGCGCCTTTCTTAGCAATCATATACAACCGCTTACTTGACGAAAGGTGTGTTCCTAAGGACTGGAAAGTAGCACAGGTCACACCAATATTCAAGAAAGGAAATAGGGGTAACCCACTGAGTTACAGACCCATATCACTGACCTCATTTTGCAGTAGGATTTTGGAGTATATACTGTACTCGAACATTATGAATCACCTTGAAGAAAATGACTTCTTGATACATAACCAACACGGATTCAGAAAATATAGTTCTTGTGCAACACAGCTAGCTCTTTATTCCCATGAAGTAATGAGTGCTGTCGACAAGGGATCTCAGATCTATTACATATCCTATATTTCCAGAAGGCTTTTGATACCGTTCCTCACAAGCAACTATTAATCAAATGGCTCTGAGCACTATGGGACTTAACATCTTAGGTCATCAGTCCCTTAGAACTACTTAAACCTAACTAACCTAAAGACATCACACACATCCATGCCCGAGGCAGGATTCGAACCTGCGACCGTAGCAGTCCCGCGGTTCAACTATTAATCAAATTGCGTGCATGTGGAGTATCGTCTCAGTTGTGTGACTGGATTCGTGATTTCCTCTCAGAGAGGTCACAGTTCGTAGTGATGGACGGTAAATCATCGAGTAGAACAGAAGTGATATCTGGCGTTCCGCAAGGTATTGTCACAGGCCCTCTGGTGTTCCTGACTTACAAAATGATCTAGGTGATAATCTGAGCAGCCCCCTTAGATTGTTTGCAGATGACGCCGTAATTTACCGTCTAGTAAAATTATCAGACGAGCAATCCCATTAAAAAATGATCTAGAGAGAATTTCTGTATGGTGCGAAAAGTGGCAATTGGCACTAAACAAAGAAAAGTGCGAGGTCATCCACACAGGTACTAAAAGAAAGCCGATAAATTTTGGATATACGATAAATCGCACAAACCTAAGGGCTGTCAGTTCGACTAATTACCTAGGAATTAAAATTACGAACAACTTAAATTGGAAAGACGACATAGATAATATTGTTGGGAGGGCGAAACAAAGACTGCGCTTTGTTGGCAGAATACTTAGCAGATGCGACAAACCCAGTAAAGAGACAGGCTACATTACACTTGTCCGTCTTCTGCTGGAATATTACTGCGCGGTGTGGGATCCTTACCAGGTGGGATTGACGGAGGAGGGGTGAGAGTGTCACTGATATGATATGCGATTTGGGGTGACAGTCACAGAAACAAAGGCTGTTTTCTTTGCGGATAGATCTATTTACGAAATTTCAATCACCAACTTTCTCCTGCGAATGTGAAATATTTTGTTGACACCCACCTACGTAGGGAGAAATGATCATCATAATAAAATGAGAGAAATCAGAGCTCGAACGGAAAGATTCCGCTGCAGAGTGAAAATCTCATTCTGGAAACATCCCCCAGGCTGTGGCTAGGCCATGTCTCCGCAATATCCTTTCTTTCAGGAGTGCTAGTTCTGCAGGGTTCGCAGGAGAGCTTCTGTTAAGTTTGGAGGGTAGGAGACGAGGTACTGACAGAAGTAAAGCTGTGAGGACGGGGCGTGAGTCGTGCTTGGGTAGCTCAGTTGGTAGAGCACTTGCCCGCGAAAGGCAAAGGTCCCGAGTTCGAGTCTCGGTCCGGCACACAGTTTTAGTCTGCCAGGAAGATTAAGGTGTTTCTTTCTTCCGCGCATTATTCGAGAGTGGAATGGTAGAGGAGTAGTATGGAAATGGTTCGATGAACCCTCTGCCAGGCACTTTAGTGTGAATTGCATAGCAACCATGTAGATGTAGATATAGACATGGTTATGCTTGAGACAATTGCCTTCGGGAAATGCTTCCGAACGCTTACATTTATATACGAAGTTAGAAAATTGCTCTCTATCAGAAACGCTTTTCTTACTATTGGCTCTCATGCGTTTTATATCGTCTACTTCGAATATCAACAATGTTTTTATGGCCCGAATAGCAGAACTGAACTACTACTTTAAGTGTATCGTATGGTAGACTAATTTCCTCAGCATCGCCTAATTGACTTCGGCTGTATTCCACTAACGTTGTTTTACCTCAGTTCATGTTCATCCTGTAACTTTTTTCTAGATAATATTCATTCCGTTTAACTGTTCTTCCACGTCCTAACCATCTCTGATAGAATTACCACAACATTAGGAAATATCAAAGTTTATTTTATTCTCCCTTTCTCAGACTTCCTCTTGGTTTATGTTACTGATTTCTCAATATACGGATTGAATAACATCGGGGATAAGGTACATCCTTGTCTCAACCTCTTTCTCAACACGTCCTTTCCTTTCATGTCCGTAGACTCTTATAACTCCAGTCTATATTCTCTACAAGTTGTAGAAAACACTTCATTCAGTGTTCTTTAACACTGCCATATACATAACTGCAAAGAATGCGTTCTAGTCTGACATTGCCAAAAGGTTTCTCGAAATCCGTAAATCCTATAAACACACCTTTGCCTTCCTTTAACATATCTTCTGAGGTATGTCGTAATGTCCGTACTGCCTCACGTGTTCCAAATTTCTCTGAAACACAAACTGATCTTCCCCGTGGTCGGTGCCTTCAGGCTTTCCATTCTTCTATAAATAATTCGAGTCAATATCTTGTAACCATGACTTAATAAACAGAAAGTTCGATAACATTGACACCTGGCATTTTGGGATTGGAGTTATTCCATTCTTCTTGAAGTCAGAGGGTATTTCGCTTGTCTCCACAAAGAAATCAGCAGTTTTCAACGAATATCACCCACTCAAGGGCCTTTGTTCGTACTTGTACCTATCTGTGCTCTGGCAAATTCTTCTCTCAGTATCATTTAATTGATCTTGACCTACTTCCTCTTCTCTTTCTATATTACTGCTTTGAAGTCCAGTTCCCTTATATAGTCATCTTTATATTACTTGCAACTTTCAGTTTTCCCCTTCGCTTAATACTGACTTGCTGTCTGGGATATTGGTTTTCAAACAGCTGTTTCCCTTTTCTCCAAAGACAACTTTAATCTTTTTTAGCCTGTATCTATCTTTCCCCGGTTATGCAGATTCCTATAGTCTTGTACTTTTCTTTTAGCCATTTGCCCTTAGCATTTTGCATTTCCTATCAGTCCCATTTTCAGACGCCTGTATTGTCTTTGACCAGCTTCGTTTACTATATTTTTATATGTTCTTCTTTCTTAAATTCAGTGTCTCCTGTTTTATCCAAGAATGTCTAGTAGACCGTACCTTTTTACCTATTAGATCGTTACCGACTGTTTCGTTGCATTTAACGATTGTGTGTTCCTTGAGACATGCAAATGTTATCTTCTTATTTAATTTTTTTTCTTTTTGGCGCTCATAATGTGCCGTAAAGAACATACTAAAAAGGACCACCAATGTACTGTGACCGTAGGGATGGGTGAGGTTTAAGGATCACGTTTAAAATTTTTTCTAGAATAACTCAAAAAACTGATATACTAGTTCAGTCGACGAAAATCTTTGGGGTAGAATTCGTGTAATCGCAAAATTCTGTACAGTGGCAGGAAGGAGTGTGTTGAACAACATACTGTAAATGGCGACAGGTGGACAGAAGAGTGCGGGAGGTGGTCGGTAGCGTTTGAAGATCATTTTCTTATGCTTTTTTGAGTTACTCAACCGCTGCTTCTAGAGAAAAGCTGGCCGTAGTGGCCGAGCAGTTCTAGGCGCTACAGTCTGGAACCGCGCGACAGCTACGGTCGCAGGTTCGAATCCTGCCTCGGGCATGGATGTGTGTGATGTCCTTAGGTTAGTTAGGTTTAAGTAGTTCTAAGTTCTAGGGGACTGATGACCTCAGCAGTTGAGTCCCATAGTGCTCAGAGCCATTTGATTTTTTTTTTTCCTAGAGAAAATTCCCTTTACAAAATTAGACTCCATTAAATTCCCTCCAAAACATGACCCATTCGCTTCTTCTTTACGGCCAATAGTTTCCGCGTTACAGGGGATGGAAAAATTGCAAGTTATTAAAAACAGTTTTTAATGTTATAAAATTAAAGTTTGTTGTTAAATGATGTTGTTTAAAAACAAGATTTCAAAAGTGTGTGTGCACGTTTACTTGCGCGCAGAGCCATAATAAGGAATAAATTATATTTGGGCTTAAGTTAGTTAAATTTTGTACCGGGAAATATCTTTGCTAGAAGCCGTTGTTTCGAGTTATTCGAGAGAAATTCAAAAAATTTGCATCTTATGTAACCCACCCCTCTCCCCAAACCACACACACACACACACACACACACACACACAAACACAAACACAAACACTCACTCACTCACTCTCACACTGAAAACCCACCGGTCTGGATTTTTAGTATGTTCTTCATGGCATTCTTTCCTACCTTTGTACTGAAATTTGCGACTGCAGGAATAATTTCTCCTAATTTTCCTTCGTTCACTGCATTACTGTAATAGTGTTCTTCGGAAGGGTTGACGTCTGTTTACCTTCAACGAGCAACCACTATCCGTGAAAATCAAAATGTTTCTTACAGTAGGATTGTGGAAACTAAAAATATATCTGCCAGTATGGAGAACAGCAAAATGTTGTGGTGTGGGAACCTTAACACGAAAAGCTAATTCATATAATGTATTTTGTTGACTCCAATTGGTCGTAACACAATTTTGTTCTATGAAATTGAGATTTTAGTAAAACCGAGCAACTGGGTATCACAACACGAAAAGCTAACTCATATAATGTATTTTGTTGACTCCAATCGGTCATAACACAATTTTGTTCTATGAAATTGAGATTTTAGTAAAGCCGAGCAACTGGGTATCACATATGTGTTCATTCGGGAACTATAGGCTCACATGGAGAAATCCATGTTCATCGACGTGTTGTAGGTTTAATGTGTCTCGTATTGAGGTGTCACTAGTCACTTTAAACCTATGAAGGCTCTTTAGGCCACGTTTTCAAAGGCTGTGTTTTCGTCTGTTGGTGCTTACTTCTTCACACTGACAGAGCTCGCTGCTGGAATTTGATTTATCAGGCAAGGCTGCGGCCACCACGTGGCTTTGCAAGGTTTACAGTTTGCATCTGTATGTTCAAATGTTCCGACATGTATCTTCCTACCATGTGTATTTTCTAGACAGTTTGTGCTTGTTGGTGTGTCCATGTGGGCCCCCACTTAACTGATTAATGTATACGTTGAGTACATTCCATCCTAGCTTGAAGTCATTTATTATTTTAAAGTGCCCATCATATACCCAATGTATACATATCACGATTCCAAGACATCGCCACCCCTCGTCCAAGTGAGTTAAGGTCAGCACAGGTAATTAATTTAGACCAATAAGGCACTAAGATCCTTAAAAGCACTGTCTGAAATGCCTAAGATGACTGTACATGTGTTAGTGCCTTAAAGCTCCTGGGATACCGCAATATTACGTTTAGAAGCCTGAACTAAGCAGGGTAAATACCCACAGCTGACAGTGGAAATTCCTGTCGAGTGTGAAACCCGGTGTGAGGCTTTTCCCCGGTACTCAGCGGTTATTATCTATTTGTGACTTCGCCGTTTGATATTGTTGCGGGTGGTACAGGGCTCCTTGTGGACAGGTTAGACTGACAGTGTTGATACACAAACAAACCGGGCATCATTGTTGCCGGTGCGTTTATGAGCACGTACTAACACAATAATTCCTTTCTGCCATTCTGTAACTTCTCCACGCCAACGCATCTTATTACGCTGTATCCATGCTACTGACTGTAAAAGATACACATCAGTGTCGTGGTCATTCTTGGTGGGCCGCATGATTGTCTGGTACAATCTACAGAGCTCCAAGGGTGAGAGTAATTTTTACTGGTGACTTGTAAAAGATGTATATTTACCGAATGTTACCTTATGGCGTCCATGTTGGACTGTGGTTTGGAAATTGCGATTGTTTATGGCATAAAAGCTAAATTAAAAAAAAAAAAAGTGTCTGCGTCGCTCGTTTTCTGTTTCCTCCGAGGAGAGATTACATCGTTATTTTCAGGTGGCTCACAGGATTACATCATATTTTTATATGAATTTACGCTCATAGCCGCTGATTCCGCTAAATGTCCCTCTGCAGCTGACAACAGCGATCCCCTTCAATTTACAATTATATTCTTGTTTGCTGGTTGTAGCGAGTTCTCTGCTTAGCGTTTCATATTGCTGTCGACAAGATACATTCTGCATTTCTTAACAAAAGACGGCACTAGAATTACAAACGACAAACAACGTTAAAGATACTTACAATATTTTCCAGCAGGAAGAAACCCAAGAGTCATCATCAATGCGCGTGTTCATCTTTACATGTCACACAATGGCGAGACCACCGATGTCGAAACCACAACATAAACTGACCAAAGATTGTAGAAATATCGAAATATATTGCCTTGTAAGGGTAAGAGAATACGCTACCAGATTGCATTTCGAATCAATGACACTGACAAAAACACACTAAATGTTTAAATTCTTACAAACGTTTTGATAAAGAATACAATTATTGAAAAATTTAAAAAAAGCAAAAAATTTTAAAAAACAGTAAAAACTGCATGAATATACTTCAGCATACACCAGGGATGTTCAAAAGGAAAGATGCGAAACAACACCGTGTGTATAACTGGAGTCTTCACTGAAAAGTAATGAAGCCTGAGCAAAATAATCCCACCGTTCCACGAGGCGAAGGATTCCCTGATCCCAGAATTTCTGTGGCTATGACAGGAGCCAGTCCTCCACCGTGTCCCTCAGTTCGTCGTCCGAGTTGAAGCGCTTCCCAATGAGATGTTCCTTTAGCGGACCAAACACGTGGAAGTCGCAGGGCCATTTGTCCGGGATGTAGGGCGTTTGCTCAAGCTGCTCCCGTTTGAACTTGGTCATTACACCGTGTGCGACCTTGGAGACGTGTTGACGCACATTATCGTGTATGACAGAATCACTTCCTCCGTGGGCAACCCGGGCCGTTTGCTCCTGCTGTGTCTGCGTAGACTACGGAGTGGCTCATGGTATGTCAGTGTTGATGTTTTCTTCGTACTCGAGGAATTCGATGATTATCGGACCGTGGGCGTCGAAAAATACGGTGAGCGTCACCTTGCCTGCTGTAGCCAGAGCTTTGGATGTTTTAGGGGGAGGTGACGACGTATGCTTCGCGTCCCTAGATGTCTCACTACATCATCCCAAAGCGGCGCATGTAAATTTCAGCGGGTTCGGTTGTTACTGCGTTTCGCACCTTTTCATTTGAACAAGCATTATATATTTGTTAATGTAGTAGATGAGGCAGCGGAAATTATTGAATACCATTTTAGAGTGAATAAAGGGTTTTCTGTGTTTGATCCTGCGGAATTCATTGACTTTCTCGTAGTGGGATTGTTGTTGTTGTTATGGTCTTCAGTCCTGAGGCTGGTTTGATGCAGTTCTCCATGCTACTCTATCCTGTGCAAGCTTCTTCATCTACCAGTACCTACTGCATCCTACATCCTTCTGAATCTGCTTAGTGTATTCATCTCTTGGTCCCCCTCTACGATTTTTACCCTCCACGCTGCCCTCCAGTACTAAATTTGTGATCCCTTGACGCCTCAGAACATGTACTACCAACCGATCCCTTCCTCTAGTCAAATTGTGCCACAAACTCCTCCCCAATATTATTCAGTACCTCCTCATTAGTTATGTGATCTAACCATCTAATCTTCAGCATTCTTCTGTAGCACGACATTTCGAAAGCTTCTATTCTCTTCTTGTCCAAACTATTTATCGTCCATGTTTCACTTGCATACGTGGCTACACTCCATACAAATACTTTCAGAAATGACTTCCTGACACTTAAATCTATACTCGATGTTAACAAATTTCTCTTCTTCAGAAACGCTTTCCTTGCCATTTCCAGTCTGTTTTATATCCTCTCTACTTCGACCGTCATCAGTTATTTTGCTCCCCAAATAGCGAAACTCCTTTACTACTTTAAGTGTCTCATTTCCTAATCTAATTCTCTCAGCATCACCCGACTTAATTCGACTACATTCCATTATCCTCGTTTTTCTTTTGTTGATGTTCATCTTATACCCTCCTTTCAAGACACTGTCCATTCCGTTCAACTGCTCTTGCAAGTCCTTTGCCGTCTCTGACAGAATTAAAATGTCATCGGCGAACCTGAAAGTTTTTATTTCTTCTCGATGGATTTTAATGCCTACTCCGAACTTTTCTTTTCTTTCCTTTACTGCTTGCTCAATATACAGATTGAATAACATCGGGGAGAGGCCACAACCCTGTCTCACTCCCTTCCCTTTCATGTCCTTTGACTCTTACAACTGCCATCTGCTTTCTGTACAAATTGTAAATAGCCGTTCGTTCCCTGTATTTTACCCCTACCATCTTCAGAATTTGAAAGAGAGTATTCCAGTCAACATTGTCAAAAGCTTTCTCTAAGTCTACAAATGCTAGAAATGTAGGTTTGCCTTTCCTTAATCTTTCTTTTAGATAAGTTAAGTTGAGGGTATTTCACTTTCAATGATAAAGCGTACAAACAGCCAAATTGTTTAGCAATGGGATACAGCATATCTGGGGCCATAGCCGACATCTTCCTGTTATATCCTGAGAAAAAATTGTTTAACAGTAGGATACCATGTTTTCAAGACATTAAGGTCTACAGACGATATCTCTATGACACATTATTAATAGTACTGGGGAAGAACAAGTAAGAAGTGAATGCACTAATTCAACCTTTCAACAGCATGCTGAAGAACATTCATTTCACGTGCAAATATAAAAGTCAGAATTCAATAAATTTTCTTGACTTCATCATCACTAGAGATACAGCGAACATATTCTTAGCAACTACTGACAACCCACTACTACAGAAATAAAATATCCATGGTTCGTCATGCCCTCTCACACACACACACTCTCTCTCTCTCTCTCTCTCTCACACACACACACACACACACACACACACACACACACACACACACACGCAAATTAATAGTATGCAGAGCACAAAAAATGCCATTGGAAAATGAAATTCTCCAAACGGAAATTAGAATAATTAAAAAAACGCAAACTGATTCAAAGAAAAAGAAAGTCTTAGAAATTTACAAAAAGAATAGGTAGAAAATAAAATAACGATAACTGAACCGTCACCAGAACATATCCATTACCCACTCTGATACTTTTTTCACCAGCAATAAATTATGTAATCGACTACCACACAACATAATAGACAAGAAATGCATTTTTTCAATCTGAATAGCTTAGAAGGTTAAGTGCAATGAATGATCAGCGCAGTATATGGGTCAAGCAGGACTTAATTTACAAAACACATAAAAACATTTTGACACAAAACCTAAATAATCCTGCTATAGCCACTGACAATAATAACACAGACAATAATATAATAATATTTCATAGCGGGCCACGGTGGCCATGCGGTTCTAGGCGCTGTAGTCCGGAACCACGCGACTGCTACGGTCACTGGTTCGAATCCTGCCTCTGGCATGGATGTGTGTGATGGTTGGTTGGTTGTTTCGGGGAAGGAGACCAGACAGCGAGGTCATCGGTCTCATCGGATTAGGGAAGGACGGGGAAGGAAGTCGGCCGTGCCCTTTCAAAGGAACCATCCCGGCATTTGCCTGGAGCGATTTAGGGAAATCACGGAAAACCTAAATCAGGATGGCCGGACGCGGGATTGAACCGTCGTCCTCCCGAATGCGATGTGTGTGATGTCCTTAGGTTAGTTAGGTTTAAGTAGTTCTAAGTTCTAGGGCACTGATGACCTCAGATGTTAAGTCCCATAGCGCTCAGAGCCATTTGAACCATTTTGAATATTTCATAAACTAAACAAAGACCACAAACTGAAGATCCCCCATAATGAATGCGAAATTTCTTTCGCAATTAAAACATTGGTGGAACATTTTCAGTGACACAGAGTCAATGACCATCTTTTGTTCCTTGTCAAGCATATTAGATAATGCACAATAACGTATGCTACCATTTACTTCAGAGTGGTCTAAATCAAGAAACTAACTCCCAAATCACCAAACACTAACCGGTAGATTAAAAGATGAATGTGTTGAAATATGGATTTATAAGTCTTTTATTTTTTATTTGTCTTTTTCCCTTATTTTTTCGTTTTCATTTGTAAAGATTTAAGCTCGTAATTTATTGTTATGTAACTCCGATACAAAATTTAAGCTGCTAGTGAATGCTCTTTGAATTCCAAGACACTGTATTTTTACACTGGCAAAATTCGTGACGACTCCCAGCGATCATTCTACTGGACCATATTGTAAGTAGTTTTACTAATGCTTAAAATTTGTAATTTGAATGCCGTATTATGCAACAAGTAGTAAATAAACGTAAATGTCGTGTGACTAGGGCCTCCCGTCGGGCAGACCGTTCGCCGGGTGCAAGTATTTTGATTTGACGCCACTTCGGCGACTCGCGCGTCGATGGGGATGAAGTGATGGTGGTTAGGACAACATAACACCCAGCCCTCAGCGGAGAAAATCTCCGACCCAGCCGGAAATTGAAACCGGGCCCTTAGGACTGACATTCTCTCGCGCTGACCACTCTTTTTTTTAAAAAAAAAAAAAAATCTCATTTTTGTTCGCTGTATCTGCTCGGGGCGAACGTCGAAAGACACCCGTTTCATTTCGTCGTTGATCCATTAACACAGTTTTTTTTTTTATTATTACAGAGGGAAACTAATCCTTTGACCGAACACGCTGAGTTACCGTGCCGGCTTCGCCGGGTGCAAGTCTTTCGATTTGCCGCCACTTCGGCGACTTGCGCGTCGATGGGGATGAAATGATGATGATTAGAACAACACAACACCCTGTACCGGAAATCGAACCCGGACCCTTAGAATTGACATTCTGTCGCGCTGACCACTCAGCTACCGGGGGCGGACGCAAGTAGTGATTATACCGTAATTGTAGCGATTCAAACTCAAAACAGACAAGTTTTCTACATTCGTTGAATAAAAAATGCAATATAACCACTGACCCACATGAAGATGACAGTATAGGCCATCTAGATGAGTCGTAGGAAAAAATAAAAAATTACTGAAGTATATAGTTGTTTTAATTTACTTTTTATGCTGTGTATTTAATGTACGTAAGAATGTAGCCTTATGAAACGCTCCAATAATTTCTAATCCCTCCAGAAGAGGACAAAAACTTTGGGCGCTAGCGAGAGTACAAACAGTCCGCGTGGGAGTATGCCGTACTGTCGTACTACTGTGTACAGAGCCGCGGTGGCATTAGCGTCTGCCGCAGTGCCGCTGATATGACGTCAGCATGGCGGCGGGCTTTCAGCTCGGCGGCGTTGTCTCGCTTTCCTTGCAGCTGAGTATTATTTTGCATGAAACTGCTGCCTATCAACTGTGAATCATAAAGTGTTCTTTCATGTTAACAGATAAAAAGTGCGATATTCGCTTCGCGCATGCGCGTATCCACATATAGACTCACGCAAACGGAACTTTTATCGCGGCCCCACACGAAAGGCTTACGTTGGCATAGTGCTACGACTGCAACAGAACAAATTACTTAAAAGCTTCGGTGCCATGTATGAAATGTAAAAAAGCATTTCTCTGTAAGCTTATGGGGCGCTACTCGAAAAAAAATTATCGAGTAAACTGAGACATTCTTTGTAGGTTACAGATGCAGCACGAAGGAATAAGGGAAACATTATTTATCCGCATTTGTAGCAGGCACTGCAGCGAATGATATCGTAAAATCTTGAGATTTAAAAAAAAAGTCTCTTGTGGTGTGCACAGGGTGAGCTGCACAAGACTTAAATTCACCTTTTATTTTGTAAACACGGCGAGATATATAGACGAGAATTTTCACAAATGAGAATGGGAAGAATGGCACCTAATTTTGTTGTACATTTAATTCTTGTTACTCCATTATCAACCGAGATGCTGAAGCAAGTATAGCTTTGTAATGCAACGATATACTTTTTAACGACATTCGAGAGCTCCTGAAATGAGAACAGCGACATAACGCTCTTTGTTGAAACTGTTCCCAGAAGTACCCGAGAAATAAGCTAATATTGAAAGGCAAGTGGGCTGGAATCGGCTGTTGTTGTGCAAGCACGGCTATGTGGTCCATACTGGAAGTGTTTGCGCCTGTCACGGTACCGCTACTTATTCATTAATAATATTGAACATTGTATTTCGTCGTCAAGCTATCCGTTGAGTTAACTGGTCCTTACAGTATTCTGGTCACAGTCCCTTTCAGAAGTATTGTTACGAAGTTTATTCCATTTTTGTTTCCCCGTTTGTCTTGTTCTTCTTCCTTAATTAATAAAAAAAATTAATTGTCGCAGGCAGTTACTGGATTTTTTTTCTTTTTTAAGTGGCGGAAGCTATGTGAGATGAACTCCGATTCTTTTTCACATTTTTTTTCTTTTTGTTTAACAATTTGTAAGAATTTAAAAATGAAAAAAATGAAAATAAAAATAAAAATAATCCAGTCCCTTGTGAGAGACCAGCACAATGACAGGTGGGGGAGGGGGGGTGGGGCGATTCGAGCGCTGCCCACCTTGTCCCCACCCAGTCTGAAGCTGACTGTGTTCGTTCTTTCGTCCTGGTACAAAGATATTCTGTGTCGTAAAAAGATACACAATAATAATGAGAATGGTTCAAGACGTCTTGCTATGCAGGGGGGGGCATTAAATCTCATTAAAAAAGAAAAAAAAATGGTCAAGCCCACTAACTGATAAATGTCGGTTGGGGTTCGACTCCTAATGCTACCATCATTTTTTTTTAATTTTATTTCACTCCTTATAACATTAAACGATTAATTATAAAACTTAAGTATAGTCAAACAGTTCACTTTATATATGTATACAAATGTAAGCAATTTAGTTACAATTTACTGTTGTAAGTCAGACTGTTATAGGCTACCACCACATTGTAGTAATAGCTAAAACAGCAACAAGTAGAAAACATTTCATACAATAATGCTGTAGTTGATGAAGGAAAACCATTACGTGTCTGCACTGGTGGTGTGAACTTTTTGTGGAACCCTTTGTACCATCTAGAGAGATTAGGGACATATATTCGTAAATTGATTTAAAATACTGAACAGTTTGAAAATCGGCCCTCCTTTAATAACATTTATTACTCTAGCCCTTTGTATCTAAACTGATCGAAATGTAAGTAACCCCACGCAATCTGACTAAGATGATTAAAGTTTCGGATATGCAAGGACTTTCGCTATGCATTATGGAATAAAAAGGAGGTGCGTATTAACTAGTGTCAGGCAAGACAATACTGATGTCAGAATCTTCACTATGGACCTCTCGCATATTCTAGCTGTATACGTAACAAAATTTTATCTTATAGATACAATTGGTGCAAAACAAGTATTGGGGCATACGTGCCCTAAGCTACCTAACAATCTGAAAAGTACTGAGTTTGTATGGTAGCAGAAATCTCGATGATAACGTATCCACTGACACGCGTCTCGAATTTGTACATCAACACTGACTCACCTGTAAGGCAGAAATTGTTACTTAACACATTTGTAATCACTATTTAAGGCCAGCTTTTTTACCACAACTTTGAATACCATTAAAATGAATTGGGTACGTTTCGAGTATGTTGTGCTTAAGTTAACACATGTAGAGTTATGTATCGGGTGGAAAACTACATTAAACAAACGCCAGGGATGAGGGTAATGAATCTGCAATATTCAAACTGTACCCGGGCTTGATATAATGATCAATATTCGTGACAGGATATCATGCTTCATGTATAAACATAATTAAGACTACCATGTGCAGTCACATCCGAATCGGATAGACAAATAAAAATCCTGAGACGTTGTGATAAGTCACCTGAAACGTTGGAAAGTAGATACTGAGCTCCAGGTATTCTATAGAAGTTTAGAGTGCAAACAAAGATCTGACAGTTTCAAGGACGAATGTATTTTCATACAGAAACCCAATTCTCCAAGTCTGAAAGGTCACGTAACTTACAATCACGTTAACGCAGCGCAGACGTGCAAGCTAGCAACAATCTCTCCATAATCCAGAATGAAGTCCCTTCGATGTCTCCACTTCACAATCGCGAGACACAGCGTCTATAACTCGAGCAAAACCAGGATCAGCAAAGGGAGTAGAGTTCCTTTATGCGCTGGACATGATGCTCCACAAAACGCATTCTGACGCCTAACGTTCTTACTGTACGGCTCCTGTAGAACCTCACATGACAAGTCAAGATATACCTCGCGCTATGCTTACGTACGTGTCACCTGTCAGAATTGTATCTAGACTTATCAGGGGTCCCATATCACGTCAATTGCACACGCCCTACACCATTACAGAGGCTCCTCCAGCTTGAACAGTTCCCTGCTGACATGCATGGTCCGCGGATTCATGAGGTTATCTCCATACCCGTACACGACCATCTGCTCGAGACAATTTGAAACGAGACCCGTCCGACCAGGCAACATGTTTCATCAACAGTCCAATGTAGGTTTTAAAGGTCACAGGCGAGGCGTAAAGCCTTGTGACATGCAGTCACCAAGAGTACACGAGTGGGCTTTCGCCTCCGAAAGCCCATGTCGATGATGTTTCGGGCCGCTAACAGTTGTTGATGGCCCAGCATTGAAATCTGCAGCCATTTTCGGAAGGGTTGCACTTCTGTCACGTTGGAAGATTCTCTTCAGTCGTCGCTGGTCCCGTTCTTGCAGGATCTTTTTCCGGCCGCAGCGATGACAGAGATTTGGTCTTTTACCGGATTCCTGATATTCACGGTACACTCGTGAAATGGTCGTACGGGAAACTCCTCACTTCATCACTACCTTGAAGATGCTGTGCCCCATCGCTCGTGCGCCAACTATAACATCATGTTCAAACTGACTTAAATCTTGATAACCTGCCACTGTAGTAGCAGTAACCAATCGAACAACTGCGCCAGACATTTATTGTGTTTATGGTCATCTTTATGTTTTCACTGAGTGAAGACTATTCCATAAAATTTCGGGCTTGGAGTCGCATAAATTCAGCTTCTTCTTCTAATATTTCGCCTGAATACCGTCCAGCCATCTTCAGAGTGAGTCGAGGCGACTAACGCTCCAGCACTTGCTGCGTCATTTAAACTCGACCACCAAACCACTGCGTATGCGGACAAAGATACACAAGGCGCCAGAGACGTTGAGAGGCCGCAAAGAGGTGTGACATATGCATGGAAATTAAATCTATGGTTGCGTAATCGATCCGCACGGTAACATTAACGTGTCACGGAGAGCTGCGCCGTCGTGACAACTTCGTGATTTATTTACAGAAATTGCCGGATTCCATGATTTGTCAAAGCTTAAGCCGCTATCTCCATTAATTAAATTCGTCGCCAACGGAATTTCAATTGCGTCTTTCACTTCTGAGTCCCAGAAAGATGAAGACGAGGCTAAAATTTTGACATTATCGTACACCAAAGAGTGCCCCGTGTCAATACGGCGCTCCGGCACCGCAGATTTATTAGACTGTAAGAGACAAGTGTACCTGCGGTGCTCTGTACCTCTCTCCTGGACTGTACGTCTCGTCTGTCCGATGTATGAACGGTCGCACTCACCGGGGATCTTATAAACCGTAGGCTTCGGAACCACCAAATCATTTCTAACGCCGCGCGGAGTGGCGGAGCGGTCTCAGGCGCCTTGTCACGGTCCACGCGGCTCCCCCTCGGAGGACTCGATCCTCGAGCATGGTTGTGTATGTTGTGAGTAGCCTAAGTTAGTTTAAGTTAGAGTAAGTGGTGTGTAACCTTAGGGACCGATGACCCCAGCTGTTTGGTCCTATAAGACCTTACAACAAATTTACAAATTTCCATCTCGGAACCGGGGAGTGCTGCAGTCTTTGATGGAGAGCGAAAAATCACTTTCACTTTATCTTTCCGGAGAATCTGTCCTATTTTTGACGAAAGGCTTGCAACGTATGGCAGGAAAGCCATGGATTTAAAACTTTCCCTGTCTTCTTCCGCTTTTCTTGTGCGCACTGTTGATTTCATTTGTAGTGCCTTACGTATCTGCTGTGGAGAGCACCCATTGGCTTCAAAACTCTTCGCCGATGTAGAAGCTCGTCCTCCAGACTGCTCTCGTCAACAATGACGCGTGCTCTGTGACGTAGAGTTCTGAGAACACTCATCATCTGCGAAGGATGGTGGCAGCAATTTGCACGCAAATTTGAAGCCAACGGGTACTCTCCACAACAGATACGAAGGCACTGCAAACGATATCAACAGTGGGCAGCCGGCCGGAGTGGCTGAGCGGTTCTAGGCGCCATAGTCTGGAACCGCGCAACCGTTACGGTCGCAGGTTCGAATCCTCCCTCGGGCATGGATGTGTGTATAGTCCTTATGTTAGTTAGGTTTAAGTAGTTCTAAGCTCTAGGGGACTGATGACCTCAGAAGTTAACTCCCATAGCGCTCAGAGCCATTTTTTGAGCAGTGGGCACAAGAAAAGCGGAAGAAGAAACGGAAAGTTTTAAATTCATGACTTTCATGTCATACGCGGAAAGCCTTTCGTCAAAAATAGGACTGATCCTCAGGAAACACAAAGTGATTTTTCACCCGCCACCAAAGACTGCAGCACTCCTGGGTTCCGTTAAAGATGATCTGGTGCTTCGGAAGCCTAGGGTTTATAAGATCCCCGGTGAGTGCGGCCGTTCATACATCGGACAGACGACACGGACAATCCCGGAGAGAGGCAAAGAGCACTGCAGGTACACCCGTGTCTTACAACCTAATAAATCTGCTGTGGCAGAGCGCCGTATTGGCACTGGGCACTCTATAGCGTACGATAATGTCAAAATTTTAGCCTCGCCTTCATTTTTCTGGGACTCTAGTAGTGGACGAAGCAACTGAAATTCGGTTGGCGAGGAATTTAATTGAGATAGCGACGTCAGCTTGGACAAATCATGGAACCCGGCAATTTCTATACTTAAATCACAAAGACGTCGCGACGCCGCAGGTCTTTGTGACACATCGATATCACCTTGCGAATCGACTGTGCAACCACAGATTTAATTTCCATGCATATGTTACACCTCCTTGCTGCCTATCAACGTCTCTGGCACCTTGTGTATCTAGGTGGCACATGCAATGGTTCGGTCCTCGAGTTTAGAAAGACGAAGCGAGTGCTGGGGCGTTAGTCACCTCGGCTCACTCTAAAGATGGCTGGACGGTACTCAGACGAAATATTAGAAGAGGAAGCTGAATTAATGCCTCTGCACGCCTGAAGTTTTATGGAACAACTTATTGTCTTATATGTGAGTAGCAATAGTATCCATTACATTATAAATGTTAAATTCTTTTACATAAAACCAATACAGTTTCCTTCTTACCTTCGAATGCTACGGTCAGTAGCCTTGCACCAATGTGTTTTCTGATAAATAAATAAAGAACAAAAGTAACAATTATGCACTAAACTTTACAACAAATATTTTATTACCTAATGATTCAATAAGGTGTTATGCTGTCATCGTTCAATGTGTTTTGTGTGGAGGAAATGATGTTCTGATGTTTAACTGTGAAACTGATATTTTAAATTTACTATATCCTTCAAACTAATAAAATTACAGAGTTGATATTTACAACGTTTGCTATTTTAATGATGCGCTTCAATATGAAATGTCGATCGTTAAGATCGACCAAAGTGTTCAGATTGTAGCATTCAGGTCTTTGTTACAGAACTTCTTAATTTCACTTTAACAGTAGATCCTTAACTGTTATTGATATGATCAAAATATTCACGTTTTATTGGGATCACCATGAAAATTTATCGAGCATGGAAGATTAAAATTACTGTGACCGCCATATTTAACACTGCCTGCTACGTCTCCTTGGCCGCAAACGGCCTCTACTGGGTTTCCCTATGATGTAGGTTCTCGTCTGTCTCACTCGCACACTACAGCGGTTAGGTCTCAATAGACAATAGACGCCTGTGATTTTCCCAATTTCCTGGTGAATTTGCGCCCTTTGTGGTACACGGTCCTTGGAGACAGGGTTTGTTTCACAATTCCTGAAAGCTGTCTCTTTCGGCCACATATTAAATGAGAGCGAAATGCTCGTGAACTCACAAAGGGTGTTTTGATTTCTGGACAGACAGTGTGATCAGGTTTCTGAAAATCGTTAAAGTTTATTTGCGATACATGTGGAATGTTGTTATTCGTAAGATTGCAGAAATGTGCTTGGATCGTATCGGGAGAATGCAACGGTTCGTTATCAAGAATGAAATGTTTGCGTGGTAGAGAACAGAAAATGTATCGCGTGATCCAAACATATGGAAATCACTTGGGGCAAGGTCTGGTGAGTATGGTGGATGAGGAAGATACTCAAAATGCAGGTCTGTGATTGTTGCAACTGTTGTACGGCCAGTGTGGGGCCTTGCATTGTTATGTTGCAAAAGGACACCTGCTGACAACAATCCACGTCGCTTTGATTTGATTGTTGGCCGCAGATGATTTTTTAGAAGATCTGTGTATAATGCACTGGTGACAGTGGTTGGCTCTGAGCACTATGAGACTTAACATCTGTGGTCATCAGTCCCCGGTGACAGTGGTCCCTCTAGGCATGTAATGCTCCAAAATGACGCCCTTTTCGTCCTAAAAGAGAGTCAGCATAACCTTCCCTGCTGATGGTTCTGTTCGAAACTTCTTTGGTTTAGGTGATGTGGAATGGCGCCATTCCTTGCTCGCTCTCTTCGTTTCCGGTTGGTGGAACTGAACACAGGTTTCGTCCCCAGTAACGATTCTTGCAAGGAAGCCATCACCTTCTCGTTCAAAGCGCCGAAGTAGTTCTTCACAAGCATCAACACGTCGTTCTCTCATTTCAGGAGTCAGCTGCTGTGGCACCCATCTTGCAGACACTTTGTGAAACTGGAGCACATAATGCACAATGTGGTGTGCTCCCCCCAGGGGGTCCACAAATCTTTTGTGGATACGTGCGTAGCGAGAACGGGACCCCGAGCTAATGTGGCCCTTCTTCCTTTCCGGGCTTCATACCTTCCTTTTCCGCATCCTTCCCTATCCCCCATCTTCGCCCCCCCTCCCCTCACCCCTGGCTCTTTCCTTCCCTTTCTCCCCCTCTGGGAGTATGGTTTGTGCCTACGTCCAGAGACGGACGCTCGTACATGTAACGCATTCTTCGCCTTCTCTGCTTGTATGTCTTCATCCTTCCTTTGTCCTTCTCTTTTCCTTACCTCTCCTCTTTGCCCTTTTCTCCACTGCGGCGTTTGAGACCTCTCTTCTTTCCTTTCCCTTTCTTTGTTTTTCCCTTTCTCTTTCTTCCTCGCTGTGCGTGTCTGAAGGCCGACCCACGCATTTTTCTTCAATAAAATTCTTCAGGGTATCAGACCGCATCGTCATAATTTAAAATGCGCCAACGTTTCGGCCAGCGTTGCAGCTAGCCTTCATCAGGGCCTTACGTTAACTGCTAAAGGAATTTTTTTTTGTTTTTTTACTTTATTGGTATTTTGACACCTGAACAAGCAGGTAGGCTGGCAACAGCACAATACGCCGCTCTTCAGCCGAAGAGAGTACAAGGAAAGAAACAGAGAAGAGACATCACTTAGAAAAACGGCGGGAAAAACAGTAGACACATGAACATAAAAACACAAGAAGCCGTTCACACTCGATGACAATCCACACTACGAACTGTTGACACGACGCACAAACACTGAAGAAGACGATGGCGCTGGTGAAGAATGGAGGGTGACGGCGAAACTGAACACTAAACATGACGGCACACACGAGACACTGATGGCGGTGATCTCCGGCGCGCGAATGTCCACTGAGCATGTGCGAGTCCGGGGACCTGCCAAGAGGGGAACAGGGGTGAGGTGGGGGAGAGGGGAGGAAAAAAGGATGCCAATGGCTTAGGAGACGGGGGCAGGAGGAGAGGGACAGGGGAGGGGAGGCCCGGGGGAGGAGGGGGGAGAAAAGGAGGAGGGAGGGAAAAGGGAGAGGAGGGTGCCCAAAGGAGTAAGTACAGGAGGAGGGCGGGAGGATCAAAGGTGGTATGAGGGGTAGATGGAGGGGAGGAGGGCATCATCAGGGAGAGGGAGCTGGCGGAAGCCACCTTGGGAGAGGATAAAGAGGGTGGAGAGATGGAGACCAGGTGGGACGTGGGAATACAGGCGCGGCAGCGGGCAGGGGTGTTAGAGGATTGGGGAGACGAGCGGGTGAGGAGGATCGAGCTTGCGGGAGGTGTACAGGATCTGTATCCTTTCAAGGAAAAGGAGGAGGTGGGGGAAGGGGATGAGATCGTACAGGATCCGCGTGGGGGAGGGGAGACGGATGTGATAGGCGAGGCGGAGAGCATGGCGTTCAAGGATTTGGAGGGATTTATAAAAGGAAGGGGGGGCGGAGATCCAAGCCAGATGGGCATAACAAAGGATAGGGCGGATGAGGGATTTATAAGTGTGGAGGATGGTGGAGGGGTCCAGACCCCACGTGCGGCCGGAGAGGAGCTTGAGGAGACTGAGACATGAGCGTGCCTTGGCTTGGATTGTCCGGAGGTGGGGAGTCCAGGAGAGGCGACGGTCGAGGGTGACGCCAAGGTACTTAAGGGTGGGAGTGAGGGCGATAGGACGGCCATAGATGGTGATGTAGAAATCAAGGAGGCGGAAGGAAGGGGTGGTTTTGCCTACAATGATCGCCTGGGTTTTGGAGGGATTGACCTTGAGCAACCACTGGTTGCACCAAGCGGTGAACCGGTCAAGATGGGATTGGAGAAGGTGTTGGGAGCGCTGTAGGGTGGGGGCAAGGGCAAGGAAGGCGGTGTCATCGGCAAACTGGAGAAGGTGGACGGGGGCTGACGGCGGCGGCATGTCCACCGTGTACAAAAGGTACAGAAGGGGGAGAGGACGGAGCCTTGGGGCACACCGGCAGAGGGGAAAAACGTGTAGGAATCTGTGTTATGGACGGTGACATAGGAAGGACGGCGGGAGAGAAAGGAGCCGATCAGACGGACGTAGTTAACGGGAAGGGCGAAGGTTTGGAGCTTGAAGAGGAGACCGGAATGCCATATGCGGTCATAGGCGCGTTCGAGGTCCAGGGAGAGGAAGATTGCAGAGCGACGGGAATTAAGCTGTTCGGAAAGGAGATGAGTGAGGTGAAGGAGAAGGTCGTCAGAAGAGAAGGACGGCCGAAAGCCACACTGGGTAACGGGAAGGAGGCGGTGCTGGCGGAGATACTGGTGGATGTGGCGGGCGAGGATAGATTCCAGGACCTTGCTGAAGACCGAGGTAAGGCTGATGGGACGGTAGGAGGAGACGGCGGACGGCGGTTTGCCAGGTTTAAGGAACATGAGGATATGGGAGGTTTTCCACAGGTCGGGGTAGTAACCGGTGGACAGGACTACATTGTAGGGCCTGGCCAGCGTGGAGAGGAAAGAGACAGGTGCTTCACGAAGGTGACGGTAGGTGACATGATCGTGACCAGGAGCGGTGTTGCGTTTCGTGCGGAGTGTAGCAATGAGATCCTGTGTAGTGATAGGGGCATTGAGTTCCGTGTGTGTAATGTTGTCCAAGTACTGGAAACCAGGAGCGAGAGGAGGGACAGAGGTGTCAGTTTGATCGCGGATATCCGGGAAGAGGGAGTAATCGAACTGGGGATCATCGGGGATGGAAAATACATCGGAGAGGTAGGAGGCAAAGTGGTTGGCCTTACTAAGGGTGTCAGGGAAGGCGTGATCATCATGGAGGAGAGGATAGTAGGGGGAGGGTTTAGTTCCGGTAAGGCGACGGAAGGCTGACCAGAACTTGGACGAGTTGATTGGTAGGGTAGCATTTAAACGGGTGCATGTCTGTCGCCAGTCCCGGCGTTTCTTAGCCGCGAGCAAATTGCGAATGTGTCGTTGGAGTTGCCGGTGGCGTCGTAGTGTGCCCGGGTCACGCGTGTGGAGGAAGGCATGGTAGAGACGGCGGGATTCACGGAGGAGGAGGAGGAGGACGGCCTGTGGGGGTAAGGTAGGACGGTGGGGGTGGATGGCGACAGTAGGGACGTGGGCCTCCACGGCCTCAGACAAGGTCTGCTGGAGAAAGGAGGCAGCATAGGTGACATCATCGGGGTGGTGGTAGGTGAAAGGGTGGCTATCGACCTGGGTGGAAAGGGTATCCCAGTAGGCATTCCAGTCGGCTCGGGAATAGTCGTGGACGTACTTAGGGGGAGGATCAGTACGAGGGTCGGGGCGAGGGCGACGACCGTCTGAAACGGTGAGGAGGACAGGGAGTCGCTACCAATAGGCTCCAGGACATCCACCGTTATGCGGCCAAGGAGGTTGGGGGAGGAGAGGATAACATCAGGAGTGGAGTTGGATTCGGGACGGGTGTGCTGGGGGATGGGAATGAGGTCGCCTTGAAGGGAGGAGAGGAACCGATGCCACCGCCGTAACTGGGCGGCGGAACGACTATGGATGTTGAGGTCGGCGGCGATCACGTAGGAGGAGGAGGTACGGTGAATGTGGGAGAGGAAGTCGAAAGGAATAGGGGCGTTAGGGCGGACATAGACGGTGGCACAGGTAACGGTAAGGCCAGGGAAGAAGAGACTAAGGATCAGGTGTTCGGTGGGGTCGGGAAGAAGAGGTTGGAGCCGAACGGGGATCTGGCGATGGTGCCCAATGGCAACTCCGCCATGCGCAATTGGGAGGGGATTATCGGAGTGGTGGAGGAGGTAGGGCGAAGTGTGGATGGTGTGGTGGGGTTGGAGGAAGGTTTCATTAAGGAGGAAGGCGTCCACGCGGTGGGTGGCAAGGGTATGGAGAAAGAGGTTCTTGTTGGCAGGAAGGGAGCGGATGTTGTTGAAAAGGATACGTTGCTGTCGCGCCATGACAGGGATTTAAACGAGGGTGTCAAGATGGGAGAAGGTGAAATGGGCCTGGTTGTTGGAGTAGGGGGCGTACATCTTGAGTTGGAATATGGAACAGGCGGCAAGGGAGATCTGCTGGAGGGTGTGGGGGCGCTGAACGGGATGAACATTCTGGAGGACAATGGTAAGGAACCTGATGATGTCCTCAGCGGTGGGGGGGGGGACGAAGGGAATTGCCAGGAGGGGTGGGGGCGTCCAGGGGACGGACAGGGACGGTGAGTTCAGGAGTGGTTGGAGGGGGTCGGGCTTTACACTTTTGGGAGTAGGTGGGATGGGGGAGATTGCAGGTATTGCAGGAAGGAGGGTATTGGAGATTAGGGCACTGCCGGAGGAAGTGCGCTTGCCGACAATGCGGGCAGGTGGGGGCCTCGCGGCACTCAGCTGTGGGGTGCGCGTTATAGCGCAGACACCTCTGGCAGTGCAGGGACTGAGGAGGGGAACGGGAGGGGTCAACCTTATAACACTGGTTAAAAAGGAGGGCACCCTCCTTCAGGAGACGGTCGATGGAGGGAGCGTGCTCAGAAAAAACCCGCATAAGGCGGGTGGGGCCGGCAGCGTTATGGATGCGGCGAACCGCACGCACCTCCAAATGGGGATGGGCCTGAAGCTCCGCCAACACCTCCTCCTCCATGATCACTGGACTAAGCCGAGTGATCACGGCGGTGAGAGTCGGCGGGCGATGTGGAGGTTGGGGTTGGTGGGAGGGAGGAGGCGAAGGAGCAGGGGTGATAGAGGCATGAGGGCCAAAGCGGGTGACAGGGATGCGGGAAAGGAGGTATGTGTGGAGGGTTGGGCTGGGGGAGGAGATGAGGACCGAATCACAGCGAGGAGTGAGGAGGGAGATGGGGGCACCAGGACAATGCTGGCGAAGGAAGAGGGTGAGGTTCCGGGCTTCAAGGAGAGAGGGATCAGGACGGGAGAGGAGGTAGCGGTAGGAGGAGGGGGTAGAGGAGGAGGATGAGGGGGCAGGGACGGGTGGGGAGACATCCATGGCATAATGGGTGGGGGAAGGAGGACGAGGCGGAGCCTTTTTGGAAGCAGAGGAGGCAGGGGTGCCACTGGGGCGCTTGACGGCGGTGGAGGGGGTGTGGGAGATGGGAACAACTGGAATGTGGCGGGGAGGGGCAGGTTCCGGGGCCGGAGTCGGCGCCGGAGATGGTGACGGTGACGGTGACGACGGCGGTGGCGGCGATGGCGAAGGCGACGGGGAGAGCTGGGCATGGACAGTGGCCTGACGGGCCACCACCCGAGCCGGAGCTGCAGTGACAGGCTGGGGGAGTGGGGGGAAAGGATCAGATCGAGAGGAAGAAGCTGGAGAGGGGGCGACAAAGAGTGAGGGCGAAGGGAGAGTGAGAAGAGGGATGGAAGGAGGGGGGTGGGACTGGGCACACCAGGTGATAGTGGTGGAGGTGGCGAAAGGGGAAGTATAAACTATGGCGGTGGTGGTAGCGGTGGCAGTGGTGGTGGGGGCGGACATGACGGTAGGGAGAAACAGTAACGAACAGAACGAAGAGGAAAGGACAGAAACTGGGGACAGACAAAGACGAAGACGTATGAAGACGAAGACGGCCGTAGACCAGGTTCAGGACGGCGGCGACCAGGCGGCAACGGCGGCGGCGGCGGCGAACAGACGGACGGCCACCGGCTGGCGGCGGCGACGAACAGACGGACGGCGGCGAACAGACGGTCGGAC
Source organism: Schistocerca americana (assembly GCF_021461395.2). Classification (NCBI taxonomy): domain Eukaryota; kingdom Metazoa; phylum Arthropoda; class Insecta; order Orthoptera; family Acrididae; genus Schistocerca; species Schistocerca americana. The sequence goes on along the minus strand of NC_060119.1, from coordinate 216,514,752 downwards.
GGACAGCAGGCGGCGGCGGCGGCGGCGGCGAACAGACGGACGGCCACCGGCTGGCGGCGGCGACGAACAGACGGACGGCGGCGAACAGACGTCGGACGGACAGCAGGCGGTGGCGGCGGCGGCGGCGAACAGACGGACGGACGGACAGCAGACGGCGGCGAACAGACAGACGGACGGACGGACAGCAGGCAACAGCGGCGGACAGCGAGGAGGCAGGCGGACAGACGGACGAACAGCTGCAGCAGGAAGCGGCGGGCGGGCAGGCAGACAGACAGACAGGCAGACAGACAGACAGACACAACCGTCGAAGACTGAGATTACAACCTGAGAGTAGCCCAGGCGTTGCAACCTGACGTCGTCGACTGAGGGGATCCAACCCTCTGATGTGCTAAAGGAACACACTTGGTTCCTTAAATAGCTACACGAGAAAACTGTGTCGTTACTTGATTGGCTGTAAAAGGAGGAGGAGGAGGGGTGAAAGGTATGCTTTATTGGTGTTTCCTTTATTATCTGTCATTGGCTGAAATAGCTGTTTTCTATTGGTCTTTATATTAATCCACCCCATTGGAGGAGACGGACGAATAGCGAACAGGTGATGGCTGTGACGTCACACTGTTTCCATGCTGTCCAGAAGCCGGCTGCGGCGTGCCATTGCTTTGTGTGCTCGCGACCACTACTGTGGCTCTCCGCGTGTCTGCATGGGCCGCCACGGCTCTGCCGCCGCTCCGTAGCCCTGCTATTGCAGGCAGCCAAGACCTCGGAAGCTTGTACCCGTCCTCTCTATTCGTATTGGCGGGTCTTTTGGCTATTTCTATCGCCTCTCTAATCTTTCTTTTGAAAGTGAGAGGCTGTTTCGCCAGGACGCGGGCTTCTTGAAAAAATATTGGTTTCCCGCACTCGTCTCGGTGTTCCGCCACTGCTGACTTAGTGTGTTGTTTCTGGCGGATATATCTTTCATGTTCCGAGAGCCTTGTGCTAATCGGACGTTCCGTCTCACCTATGTAGACTAATCCACACGCACAACCAATTTCATACACGCCAGCTGTGTGTAGTTTGTCAACTGCATCCTTGGTAGAACCGAGCATGTCTGATATTTTGTTTCTGCTTCGGAAAATTGGTTTGATGTCGGCTTTTCGTAGAATTTTGCCAATACGTTCGGTGACCCCTTGTACATATGGTAACACAGCAATGCTCTGTGCCTCCTTCTCCTCTTCCCTATTAGTCTTCTCCCTTGTCGACATGGTGCTGTCTATCATCTGCTTCCCATAGCCATTAGTTCCGAAGATGGACCTGAGGCGTTCAAGTTCTGTCTTCAGATGTTCTTCGTCGCTTATCCTGTACGCTCTCTTTGTTAGCGTGTGCAGGGCGGACTTCTTCTGCGTCGGGTGATGGTGGGAGGAGGCGTGAAGGTACCTGTCCGTATTGGTTGGTTTCCTGTACACTTTGTGGCCAAGTTTACCATCAGGTTTTCGATAAACTTCCACGTCGAGAAAAGGCAGCACCCCATTCTTCTCTGTTTCCATTGTAAACTGAATTTTCCTATGCTGTTGGTTAAGGTGCTTGTGGAAGTTCTGTAACTCCTCTTCTCTGTGGGGCCAGATGACGAAAGTATCATCTACATAGCGAAGCCAACAATTTGGACGTAATGGTGCGGACTGGAGGGCTGTTTCCTCCATGAAAATTTCTGCTGCGATAGGCGATAGGGGTGAGCCCATAGCTACACCGTCAGTTTGTTCATAAAATTTGTGCGTAGCCGGTGACGGGGTTACGCGTAATTCCCCGCCCCAGGTAAACAGGTAGGACACGTACGTACCCCCTGGTAACGGCCAGGCCCAGGGAGGGGTGATTACCCGAGCTGATACCTTCCGAAAGTGCCGATTGGTCCCTCCATCCGTTTGTCGGGAGGTGTGACCTGAGGTGTGAACAATTACCTAAGGCGGGAGTGCCTTCAGAGAGGGCCCTCACAAGGGAGGAGCGCGACATCGGAGACGCCGGTAATCATGGGGGATTCTTCCGCAATGGTTTCCTCACCTTCCACTATGTCTGCTCACAAGCGTAAGTTTACTGAGTCTCAGCCACAGACAGTTCTTCCATCGTTGCCACAGTTCCTTGTTGTTTCTCGGTCTGACGGTCACGACTTCTCCACGGTCAACCCTTTCATTATTCAGAAAGGTGTCGACGCAATTGCAGGTCCTGTAAAGTCTTGTTCCAGATTACGTAATGGCACCTTGTTGTTAGAAACAGTCAGTGCCCTCCAGGCACAAAAATTGCTGCTTACTTCACTGCTCCACACCTTCCCTGTCTGGGTTGAAGCGCACCGCACTTCAAATTCCTCGCGTGTAGTCGTTCATACACGCTCCCTCGATGGATTGTCTGACAAAGAAATTCAGCACTACCTGTCTGACCAGGGCGTAACGGCTGTTCATAGAGTTATGAAAAGTGTTGACACGAACATCATTCCGACCCGCACTGTCTTCTTGACATTTGACAAAGTTCAACTCCCATGGAAAATCAAAGCAGGCTATGAGATAATTTCCGTTCGCCCTTACGTCCCAAACCCTACGCGTTGCTATCGGTGTCAGCGGTTCAATCACACTAGCCAGTCCTGTTCCATCCCGGCCAAATGTGTTACATGTGGCAAGGATGCTCATGAGGGTGCTTGTCCACCTCCATCCCCTCACTGCATCAACTGTATGGGTGACCACGCTGCTTCCTCTCGAGATTGCCCCGTTTTTAAAGACGAAAAGCTCATCCAGGAAATCAGAGTAAAGGAAAAGGTGTCGACCTTTGCTGCTCGAAAATTCTTCGCCAGTCGACAGCCCACCGTGCCTCAGACAGGAATATACAGCACTGTCCTTGCTTCTCCTCGGTCAACAAAGGAGGCGGCCACGCAGACTTGCGACCTCACCTTTAGTGCCACGGTCGTCAGATCGGCCAGCGCAAAGATCGCCCATTCAACCTCACCACTTTCGCCTGCCCACTCATCGGGTTCTGCTAAATCTCGAGCCCAAAAGTCAGACACCAAGACTTCGAAAAAAGAGCATACTCGTGAAGATTTTTTACGTACCCCAACTTCACAACCATCGGTTCCTCCTTCATCTAAACATCATATTTCCAAGAAGGCTAATAAGAAACCCAGTCCATCTCCTTCTCCGCCAAGGTGTGTCCCATCTACAGCACCACCTCGCGGAAATCGCTCTCGGCCGTCTTCTGTGTCGCCGAGGCGCACTGCTGGCGGGAGATCAACCGGCCGATCGCTGGTGGCAGGAGCTGCTCCTGAACAACCTATGGATCAGGATCTTCTGCCTTCGGCTGAAAGCCATTCCATGCTGTCGGTCGCAAGCTCTGAGCAGTCGCTGAGTTGACGGCAACCTTGGTCACATTCCTCCATTTTCTGTTCACCCTATGTCCATTATCCACTGGAATATCCGCGGCATTCGAGCCAATCGGGATGAATTGTCGATCCACATACGATCCTACTCGCCGGTCATCTTCTGTCTTCAGGAAACAAAGCTGCGTCCCCATGACCGCTTTGTTCTCCCCCATTTTCAGTCCGTCCGATTTGATCTCCCCTCTGTTGAAGGCACTCCAGCCTATGGAAGACTCAAGATTCTTCTCCATGATACTCTCCATTATCACCCAATCACTTAAACACTTCCTTCCAAGCTGTCGCTGTCCGTCTTTCCCTTTCTGGATATACCTTTTCTCTTTGTACTGTATACATTCCATCGTCCACACCAATGGCACGAACTGATCTCCTTCATGTTCTTGGTCAGCTTCCACCCCCCTATTTGCTGGTTGGGGACTACAATGTCCACCACTCGCTTTGGAGATCTCCACATCCTTGTCCACGTGGCTCACTATTGCTAGACGTCTTCCACCAAGCGGATCTAGTTTGCCTCAACACTGGGTCCCTACATTTTTGTCGGCCTCCACGACAAATTTCTCTCATTTGGACCTTTCGGTCGGTACTGTTCCGCTAGCTCAGCGCTTCGAATGGTTCGCCCTTGATGATACACACTCGAGTGACCACTTTCCATGTGTCCTTAGACTGCAGCCTCAACTGCCATATATGCGCCCGCGACGCTGGAAGTTTGGCGAAGCCGATTGGACACTTTTTTCGTCTCTAGCGACATTCGCTGACCGTCACTTTCCTAGCGTCGACGATGAGGTCACACATATTACCGACGTTATTCTTACAGCTGCGGAACGTTCAATACCACGCACCTCCGAATTGCCCCGGCGCCCCCCAGTTCCTTGGTGGAACGAGGCATGCCGTGACGCAATACGTGAGCGGCGACGTGCTCTTCGCGTTTTCCGCCACCATCCTACTTTGGCCAACTGTATCCGCTATAAGCAGTTCCGTGCGCGATGCCGTCGTGTCATCCGCGATAGCAAGAAAGCAAGCTGGAAATTCTTTATTAGCTCATTTAGCACCTTCACTCCCTCCTCGGAAGTTTGGAGTCGGCTTCGGCTGATATCAGGCGGGCCTAGTTTCTCCCCGGTCTCTGGGCTCACTGTCGCGCGTGATACGTTAGTGGACCCCGTCACAATTTCTAACTCCTTGGGTAGACACTTTGCTGAGATTTCGAGCTCTTCAAATTACCCGCCAGCGTTTTTCCCGAAGAAACGTGCAGCGGAAGTGCAACCTCTTGCTTTCTTCTCTCAAAATCGCGAAAGCTATAATACTGGCCGGCCGAAGTGGCCGCGCGGTTCTGGCGCTGCAGTCTGGAACCGCGAGACCACTACGGTCGCAGGTTCGAATCCTGCCTCGGGCATGGATGTGTTTGATGTCCTTAGGTTAGTTAGGTTTAACTAGTTCTAAGTTCTAGGGGACTAATGACCTCAGCAGTTGAGTCCCATAGTGCTCAGAGCCATTTGAACCATTTTTTATAATACTGTTTTCTCCATGCGGAAACTCCAACATGCACTCTATTCCTCTCGCTCCTCCGCCCCAGGACCGGATGGTATCCACATCCAAATGTTGCTGCATTTATCAACCCATAGTCTGCGTTTCCTCCTTCGCATTTATAATCGAATTTGGACCGACAGTACTTTTCCCACACGATGGCGGGAAGCTATCGTCGTTCCTGTTCCGAAACCTGGAAAGGACAAACATCTCCCCTCTAGCTATCGCCCCATTTCTCTCGCGGGTAGTGTATGTAAGGTTTTGCAGCGTATTGTGAATTGCCGTTTAGCTTGGTGGGAGTCCCGCAGTCATTTAACACCTGCCCAATGCTGTTTCCGAAAGCATCGTTCTGCGGTTGACCATCTTGTTTCTCTCTCCACTTATATCATGAACAATTTTCTCCGGAAACGCCAAACAGTAGCAATATTTTTTTGATCTGGAGAGAGCATACGATACATGTTGGAGGACAGGCATCCTCCGCACACTGTTCTCTTGGGGCTTTCGAGGTCGGCTGCCCCTTTTTCTTCGCGAATTTATGGCGGAGCGCACATTTAGAGTGCGGGTGAACACTACTTTCTCCCGTACTTTCTCCCAAGAAAACGGGGTACCCCAGGGCTCCGTGCTAAGTGTTTTACTGTTTGGCATTGCCATAAATCCAATTATGGATTGTCTCCTTCCTGATGTCTCGGGCTCCTTCTTTGTGGACGATTTTGCGATCTACTACAGCTCTCAACGGACCAGCCTTCTTGAACGACGCCTTCAAGGATGTCTCAATCGCCTCTACTCTTGGAGCATCGAAACGGACTTCCGTTTTTCTCCCAGTAAGACCGTTTGTGTTAATTTTTGGCGACATAAGGAGTTTCTTCCACTCTCCTTACATCTAGGACCTGTCAACCCTCCGTTTTCGGACTCGCTAAATTCTTGGGTCTTATGTTTGACAGAAAACTGTGCTGGTCCTCCCACGTTTCCTATCTTTCGGCTCGCTGTCTGCGATCCCTCAACACCCTCCCTGTCCTGATGGTACCTCCTGGGGAGGGGACCGAGTGGTCCTTCTCCGCCTCTCGAGCGCCTTAGTGCGCTCGAAATTTGACTATGGAAGCATAGTTTACTCCTTTGCTCGGCCGTCTATTCTTCGTCGTCTCTATCCACCACCGTGGATTACGTTTAGTGTCTGGAGCTTTTTACACCAGCCCTGTGGAAAGCCTTTATGCTGAGACTGCTGAACCTCCGCTGTCCAATCGGCGAACAGTCCTTCTGAGTATTATGCTAGCCATCTGTCTTCCATGCCTGCTAATCCAGCCCATGACATTTTTTTCGACGCCTCCTTTGATGTAGGGTATGCAGGCCGCCCCCTCCTCCCTACTACCACCGGGAGTCCGCTTCCGTCAACTGCTCCATTCTCTTTCCTTCCGCTTTCCTAAAACCTTCTTGACAACTTGGGGTACAACACCGGATTGGCTCCGGCCCCGGATCTGCCTGCTCCGTGACCTTTGTCAATTTCCCAAGGATGGTACCCCTTCACTTGTTTATCGTCGGGCATTTGCTGCTCTATGTGCACAAATGAAAGAAGCCACATTTATTTACACTGATGGCTCGAAAACATCGTTAGGCGTAGGGAGTGCCTATATTGTTGGCGACACCCCAAATCAATTTCGGCTTCCCGACCAGTGTTCGGTTTATACTGCGGAGCTTTACGCTATTCTCCAGGCTGTCCACTACATCCGCCGCCATCAGCGGATACAGTATGTTATCTGCTCAGATTCTCTCAGCTCTCTCCTCAGTCTCCAAGCTCTTTACCCTGTCCACCCTCTGGTCCACCGGATTCAGGACTGTCTGCGCTTGCTCCACCTGGGGGGCGTCTCGGTGGCGTTCCTCTGGCTCCCGGGACACGTTGGTATCTGTGGAAATGAGGCGGCCGATATAGCGGCCAAGGCTGCCGTCTCTCTTCTTCAGCCAGCTATTCAATCGATTCCCTTCGCCGATCTACGGGGCGTTTTATGTCGTCGTGTTGTTCTTTTATGGCACGCACATTGGTCGACACTTCCCCATAATAAATTGCCGGACGTGAAAGCTCTTCCTTGTGCTTGGACCTCTTCCTCCCGAACGCATCGTCGGGAGGAGGTAATTTTAACTGGACTGCGGATAGTGCACTGTCTTTTTAGCTATCGACATCTTTTAAGCGGCGATCCTCCCCCACTCTGTCCCCACTGCTCTCAGCTGTGGACGGTAAGACACCTTTTAATTGTGTGCCCCTATTTTAATCCGTTACGCTCCCGTCTGCAGCTGTCGCCTGATATATCGTCAATTTTAGCAGATGACACGCGCGTTCTCGAGTTTATTAGTGCCAGTGAAATGACATCAGTCATTTGAAGCTTCATTTGGGGACAACCAACCTATTTCTGTAGTGGATTTTTAAGCCTTCCTTCTGCTTTTAGTTTCTCCAATTTTTTGAGTTTCGTTCCCATTTCTGCTGGTTTCCATTTTCGGTTTTTACTGTTTCCTAAGTCACGGACCGGGCGCTAATGACCATAGCAGTTTTGCGCCCTAAAACAAAAAAACAAAAACAAAAGTTGTGTGCTGACTCACGACTAATCTGTAAACATGCTGCATGTCAATCAGTGTCACTCGGCGGTTTTCCTTCACTATAGCTTCAACTGCTGCAATGTTCTGTGGAGTCACAACTCGTTGTGCCTGACATGGATGAGGAGCGTCTTCCACTGAGGTCACACCATTTGCTAACTTCCTACTCCATTCGCAGACTTGCTGTTGTGACAAACATGCATCACCGTACTGAATCTTCATTCGTCGATGAATTTCAATAGGTTTCACACCTTCACTATGCAAAAACCGAATAACAGCACGCTGTTCTTCCCCGGTGCAAGTCGTAAGTGGGGCGGCCATCTTTATACTTATACTGCGACGGCATGTGTGCCTCTGCACTATGCTGCCACCTACAGGCCATTCTGCAGGCTGTTTGTAGCACGCTTACCAACTTACAGGATAAAGGCGCGAAATTTGATTTGTTATATTTACAGGGTGTTACAAAAAGGTACGGCCAAACTTTCAGGAAACATTCCTCACACACAAAGAAAGAAAATATGTTATGTGGACGTGTGTCCGGAAACGCTTACTTTCCATGTTAGAGCTCATTTTATTACTTCTCTTCAAATCACATTAATCATGGAATGGAAACACACACCAACAGAACGTACCAGCGTGACTTCAAAAACTTTGTTACAGGAAATGTTCAAAATGTCCTCCGTTAGCGAGGATACATGCATCCACCCTCCGTCGCATGGAATCCCTGATGCGCTGATGCAGCCCTGGAGAATGGCGTATTGTATCACAGCCGTCCACAATACGAGCACGAAGAGTCTCTGCATTTGGTACTGGGGTTGCGTAGACAAGAGCTTTCAAATGTCCCCATAAATGAAAGTCAAGGGGGTTGAGGTCAGGAGAGCGTGGAGGCCGTGGAATTGGTCCGCCTCTACCAATCCATCGGTCACCGAATCTGTTATTGAGAAGCGTACGAACAGGAGCTCCATCGTGCATGAACCACATGTTGTGTCGTACTTGTAAAGGCACATGTTCTAGCAGCACAGGTAGAGTATCCCGTGTGAAATCATGATAACGTTCTCCATTGAGCGTAGGTGGAAGAAACTAAAATGAGCTCTAACATGGAAATTACGTGTTTCCGGACACATTTCCACATAACATCTTTTCTTTATTTGTGTTTGAGGAATGTTTCCTAAAAGTTTGCCCGTACCTTTTTGTAACACCCTGTTAGGTATATATACTACTGGCCATTAAAATTGCTACACCACGAAGATGGCGTGCTACAGACCAGACGCGAAATATAACCGACAGGAAGAAGATGCTGTGATATGCAAATGATTAGCTTTTCAGAGCATTCACACAAGGTTGGTGCCGGTGGCGACACCTACAACGTGCTGACATGAGGAAAACAGCAGTTGACCGGCGGTGCCTGGTGAAACGTAGTTGTGATGCCTCGTGTAAGGAGGAGAAATGCTTGCTATCACGTTTCCCACTTTGATAAAGGTCGGACTGTAGCCAATCGCGATTGCGGTTTATCGTATCGCGACATTGCTGCTCGCGTAGGTCGAAATCCAATGACTGTTAGCAGAATATGGAATCAGTGGATTCAGGAGGGTAATATGGAACGGCGTGCACGATCCCAACGGCCTTGTTTCACTAGCAGTCGAGATGACAGGCATCTTATCCGCATGGCTGTAACGGATCGTGCAGCCACGCCTCGATCCCTGAGTCACCAGGTGGGGACGTTTGCAAGACAACAACCACTTGCACGAACAGTTCGACGACGTTTGCATCAGCATGGCCTATCAGCTCAGAGACCATGGCTGCGGTTACCCTTGACGCTGCATCACAGACAGGAGCACCTGCGATGGTGTACTCAACGACGAACCTGGGTGCACGAATGGCAAAAGGTCATTTTTTTGGATGAATCCAGGTTCTATTTACAGCATCATGATGGTCGCATCCGTGTTTGGCGACATCGCGGTGAACGCACATTGGAAGCGTGTATTCGTCATCGCCATACTGGCGTATCACCCGGCGCGATGGTATGGGGTGCCATTGGTGACGCGTCTCGGTCACCTCTTGTTCGCATTGCCGGAACTTTGAACAGTGGACGTTACATTTGAGATTTGTTACGACTCGTGGCTCTACCCTTCATTCGATCCCTGCGAAACCCTACATTTCAGCAGGATAATGCACGACCGCATGTTAAAGGTCCTGTACGGGCCTTTCCGGATACGGAAAATGTTCGACTGCTGCCGTGGCCAGCACATTCTCCAGATCTCTCACCAACTGAAAACGTCTGGTCAATGGTGGCGGAGCAACTGGCTCGTCACAATACGCCAGTCACTACTCTTGATGAACTGTGGTATCGTGTTGAAGCTGCATGGGCAGCTGTACGTGTACATGCCATCCAATCTCTGTTTGACACAACGCCCAGGCGTATCAAGGCCGTTATTACGGCCAGAGGTGGTTGTCCTGGGAATTGATTTCTCAGGATCTATGCACCCAAATTGCGTGAAAATGTAATCACATTTCAGTTCTAGTATAATATATTTGTTCAAAGAATACCCATTTATCATCCTTATTTTTTCTTGGTGTAGCCGTTGTAATGGTCAGTAGTGTGTAATAAAAGTTTCACAGGTGGTATCGTACTGCATTCGGGGGGAGTTTACTGTGGAGGCGGTAGGCATTACTGTGCAGTGCGGTTGCACAACGGCGGCTCTGGTCGCGGTGGCTGAGCGCGTGGCTCTCCCTCGAAGGGAATTTATGCGGCTAATTCGGCCGTGTTATTGGCGCTGTTGCAGCCGGCGGCCGGCGGCGGGCTCGGCGATAATATTGAGGAGGGGCTGCGCGCCGCGGCAGAAGGCAAATATATTCAGACTCATATCTGGCGGCGAGGCATGGCGGCGGCGGGGGTGGAGGGGGAGGGAGGGGCTACCACTGTAAGGCGGCGTACATCCCCAGCCCTTAAAGAAGACCGCGGCCGCCGCTCCGTCCTCTCCTATCTCCTCCACTGAAAGAGCCGACGCAACGTCAGCGTCGTACGCAGGAATGGTTTACAGAACTACACTAATGTCACGGACTAACCGTAGGGAAGGTGGGGCTAGAAGTACGAATGGGGCAATAGCACACAACACGCTACCAGATTCCCTAAAGCAGAAGTTCACCGTTCTCCCACCAGGCAGCACATTTGTCATCATCTCGTCAGTTCTGTTCTGGAATATCATGGCTGTTGAACGCTTGCAGAAAATGCGTTAAGTCACTTTTGCACATCTGCGATGTAAAACTTGTATAGTTTTGACTGTTAGGTGAATCTAAAGCTATTTAAAAAGTAAACTCGGTACTGCAACCTGAGGATATATGCTTCCAGTATCCTCGTTTATCTCGACGACTTTAGTTGTAGACTGCCGAAAAAGAGAACAGTACGGTGGGATGAGTGGTATCATGAACCAGTACCACGTTACGGCTGTCAAAGTTGGCAATGGAATTGTAAGTTTCTGTGAGATGGCGACAGCAATCGTGCAAGATCCAGCGGACCCAATGGTGCATGCCTGCTGAGCCATACCTTCAGCAGCTAAGTACCGCTAGCGCCCTGTGCCACACCAATATAGGATGGCCGGTGGCAGCCATACAGCCCATTCGCACTTGGATCCTCTTCACTACATGATGCTATGCTGATGTGTCTAGTTGTAGCTCCGACGCCATTATTCGTGCCTTACTTCAGACAGCCTCTTCCTTGTTGATATTCAGAACTGGTCTCTACTTTTTGTTGTACTATTTGTAATGAGTCTTCGTACACTTGGAGAAATACAGGTTAAATAAATTTTCTGGGTATTATGTTAGCTTGTCCGCTAATCATTTCTACTTCTACCAACTTTCGTACGACGACAGTTGCCACACTGCCTTCTTACCGTTGGGTGTGAAGTCGTAGACAACAGGTGAAAATGCACACGTGTAGTACGGTAGGTTTCAGGGCATATTTTCGCCCCATCAGCAAACTGTTTACGAACCTTCACCCATTACCCCCTACTTTCACTTGTGGAGATCTATCTTAGATGCCTCGCTTTTCACCTTAGAGAACGTAAATTTTTACTTTCTGCAGTTTTTCTTTCGTTGTGTAATAGTTTATGCAAATATATGTAGCTATCAAAGAGACTTCGAATATAATCATATTTTCCTTAGTGGCATCTTTTATTTCCCATAAACCAATCGAGAACATCGGCTCGACAGCAGTTAACAAAGCCTCTCTAGTACCAATCACTTTGCCTCATTGAAAGTGGGAGCTCAATACGGCAAGCATCCACAGATATTTGGTTTTCAGAGTCTGCTTTTACAAAACTTCTTAAAACCGACAGCGGTAGTGACCACCTCAGACGTTTCACGTTTGCTTTTTAACTGGAGGAAGAATAACCAATAGAGCAGCATGCATTTCCCTCAATAAACATTTTTAGGCCATGCCCACTGGTCGTTACATTTCCTCTTTGAATTCGCAGAAAAGTAAAGAGTTCCTATTTTTCAGTGTATTTGTTTGTAATCCTTTATATTTTATTCAGTTGCGGGTAAAAGTACACACTGCGTATTCCTCTCACCGGCCGCGGTTCTAGGCGCTTTAGTCCGGAACCGCGCTGCTGCTACGGTCGCAGGTTCGAATCCTGCCTCGGGCATGGATGTGTGTGATGTCCTTAGGTTAGGTTTAAGTAGTTCTAAGTCTAGGGGACTGACGACCTCAGACGGTAAGTCCCACAGTGCTCAGAGCCATTTGAACGATTTATTCCTCTCCAAGCCGGCGTATTCTTACCTCACAGGGCGAGGTTGAATACGCAGATTTATTTTATATGAAACCTTTTATTACTGCTCTAATAATTGGATGACATTGAGACCTTTACAAAATAATATCAAGAAGTCAAATTAACTGTTGCGTGCGTAATTGAGGTAAGTATGCTGCAAGCTTTTTTTATTTTTAGTAAAACCAAAAATGCCCTATACTTCTATACATGCGTACAGTGTAGGCAAAATAAGTGTTATAGCAATAGAGAACACCGAAACACCCTCAAGAAGATCCCAGCAGAGGGGTCGATTATTTTAGAAGGAGATATAACATGGCCTAATAACTCAGAATACTTCAACTTCAGAATAAAAGTTCCCAGGAAAATATTTACTATCAGACTAATGCAACACTAACCCTCACCGATTCTAGATATGGCCACCAATGACGTCGATGCAGCACTGTTCTCGATTTACTTTATTGTGACATATGTGTAACAGATTGTGAAGATTATTTCAGTCCACGTGACCATTCAATTTTACCTCAAGTGAAAATGACAGCGAGAGAGATCGGGCGATTAAAATAGCTGGGAGACTGAACACTGGCTCTGCTAACTGATTTTTCCTCGTAACAAGGTTGTCAAGATGGTGCGTGCTGTTGCTCCTCTTTGCCGAAAATGTCTACACGGTTATCTTGTGAGTTGATCGACACATGAATTAAGCAGATGCTGGACGTACCGGATACCATTAAGAGGTTGGTGAAAAAAATCGTCTTACGACATGGACGCCAGACATTATGCCCCAAACACCAGCCTTAAAACTGAGCAACGTTTCTTTAAAGTACTGATGGAGTTTTGATCAAGCATAATGGGGCATATTCTGTGAGTTTTCATACCCAGACAGACTGAAACGAGCCTCATCCGAAGTAATGAAAAACTGTTGATTCAAATGTCATGATTCTATTTCAATTACAAATCAACGGCAATACTCAACACACAGAAGCTCGTCAGTAAATTTATAAGAATCCAGATTCTTTCTGATAGTGTTTCCACATGACCGTCTCTTAATTTCCACTTGCACCCCCTTCCCCCACAACGTCACTGAAATATGACAATCATTTTGAAGTTATTTGAAGTGTGTCAGATTATGTGCATAAGGGGAAAACCGTCATAGAAGGGCCCTAACAAAATTTCTGATGAGTTTATTACGAGAGACTGTAAAGATGAAGCGTCTCGGAGAAATTGTCCAGTTAGATGTTTCGTTCCGACGCAATCCCCAGAGCACTCTACACAGGGCACAGTCGCTCCTCTGTATTTTCTGACATAGCACCCAGTGACCTTAACCTGAAGAGAAAAATGCAGACGCCTATAACCAATATCAGCTCGAATTCGTCTGTTGCTGACAGAAATTTATCACGCCGAAGTGTGAATACGCCGAGAAGGCTGACACCGTCACCAAGTTTCGTGTATTCAGCTTTATTCATTAACGGTGATACTTAACTCTTGACGGCCACCTCTCGTACAAACTCAGCAAGCCACACTGTGGACTGCATCAGGGAAGGTACTTTGTAGCACTGATGATCATCGTGTTTCTGTTCTAATCGAAAATGGAACGAAAGAAAAATGATTGCTTCATTGTTGTGACCCCTGGTTTCTCTCATTTCAGCGGCGGATAAGGCTCGCATGGGGCCCATAGCCCTCATCAATCATTAGGTTCCTTCTGAGTAATGCAAACTCATACTGTTTAAAAGTGTATTACTTTATTTACATGTAAAACGTGAAGGGACGTCGAATAAAATTATAATTCAAACTATAGATTTCCTTTCTAGCCTCCCAGTTACACATATTGGTGCGCAAAACTCAACAATGAAAGAAATTTTCACAGGATGTGTCACTACAAGTAATGTAGGTCAGTGAAACTTATATGGGGTGTTCAAAAAGTCTCTCCGCAGTGCCGTATGATTGTTAGCCGCGCGTTCCGTATGATTGTTCGCCTGCCTGGGTTTCTTCCCTTCAAGTGGACTCTCACAACATTCCGCTGTTTCGTTTATCTCAGCCAGCGTCAGTAGTATCGTTGGTGTGTGTCGTTACGTGTTGACGTGAATGTTTAAGCTTAGTTCTTGTCTTCGTTTGTTTCGTTTTTGTCACTGTTAAAATGCTAAGCATTGAAGAACGTGTGTTTTTAGTCGAACAAGTGTTCAAAGCTGGCGGTAAATACACTGTTTCAGTTCTTCAAATATTTAATTCAGTTTTCCCGGAGACAACACTCACACATCGCGATACTGTGCGAGATTTGACTAACAAATTTCGAAGTATGGGTTCAGTGACAGATGCACCGAGAAGCGGTCGACCTAGCGTTTTGTCAGAGAATAAACTATTCGATATTTCCGATAAAATGTCCATGAGTCCGAACAAGTCAGTAAGAAAACTCGCCCAGAAAATCGATGTTAGTGTCGGAACGGCCCACACAGTTGTAAGGAAAAAATTAGAAGTTTTTCCATACAAAGTGACAGTCGTGCAAGAACTGAAAAATACTGATCATGGCAAGAGACTGCATTACTGTCATTGGTTCAAAAATTTCGTTCGACAAAATAGAAGGAATATTCTTAATGAAACGTTTTATACTGATGAGCCATGATTTCATTTATCCGGGTACATAAACTCGCCAAATTCTCGTATGTAGACTACTGCAAATCCATTGTGTATTCATGAGGAACCATTTCATCCTGTGAAAATAGGAGTTTGGATTGCAATTTCTAGACGTCGGATTGTGGGTCCCATATTTTTCAACGAAACAATAAGCGCAAAACGATACTGCAGTGATATTCTGTACCCATTCATAAGAGAACTTGTGTTATGTGAAATAATGAACGGTTACTTTCAACAAGATGTTGGAACCGCGAAAAGAGCTCGCGTTTCAATGCCTCTGCTTTCTGATGTTTGTGGTGACTGCATATTTTCACAGGGACTTTGGCCTCCAGCATCGCCCGACCTAACACCACCTGACTTTTTCTTCTAGGGTGCAGCGAAAGCAACTGTCTATAAAAACCGTCCAAAATCCATAGATGAACTGAAAATTGCAATATCCACTTTCACTGCTTCTGTTACAGAAGATATGTTACAGCTTGTGTTTGGAAACATGATTAGACGAATTGAATTGAGTATTCAACAACAGAGGGGACACTTTCAACATTTAATGCGAAAATCTGTAAGAAAAAATGAATATTCAATAAATTAATGACTTGTATTTCACTGAGTTTCATTTCGGTGTATTCACTGCGGCATACGGCTCGCGCAGCTAACAATAATCATACAACCGACGGTAAAATGTGCTCTGCAACCGCTCCTACGCTGGTCACAAGGTTGGCAATGTGTTCTTCAAAGTTCATAAAATTCAGGCTGAAAGTTATTAAAAATTGATTTGAACTTTCATTTAGGGTTCCTACAAAAACATCATTGGTTTTCAATTTGGTTTTCAATTTCATATCGTTTAGCGACCTTACGCAATTTATTTCATCGCCCAACTAACTCAGGTAACCTATTATTAACGCTGTATTCGAAAATTACACGAATTTCTCTTTTAGACATCCGCATTTGCCCACATTTAAGCACATTTAAAACAAGCTGACACTCTTAGTATCTGTTAGTAATTCTGCCAAATTAACCCTCATTATTTTACGTAGTGCCTGCTCCTTCCCGTACACAAGGCCCAGATTGCTGTGTAACCTATCAGTCAGATCATTGCATAAGTTGCAGGAAGTGTTGGGGAATGAGTACCAAGTCTCCAGCATTTGTGAAGCCTAGTGCAGGGTTGGTTCAGATGACTGACGCATAAGGGATTTATGTAGGAATTTTTCGGAGGAGGATCAGATAATGATAGCGGGTGGAGCATAGAATAGTCTTAATAGGGACGGGGAATATGATGTAGGTGGTGACGTGGTAAAGGTGGCTACTCAAACTGGTGGCACTAATGTGCATTTCGTGCAACTGTTTCAGCGTCATGAACGGCCTCATTTTAATGCGGGTTTTAGGCGTGTTGACATGGGGCTAGGGCACATGGCATGGGTAACATGGCAGTGGCGCCAGTTGAGTCTGTCAGTAGGTCGGGTTTCACTAGGCATGACCTACTCCTCAGTAGGTATGGGAAGGGGAGGTTGGCAAAGCATATGGGTTGAGGGATTACTAATGGAAAAATTCCTGTAGTAGTTGGTGTTAGAGCTTCACCATTTTTAGATTGAAGTCAGTTATACCTCTTTAAGGGATGTCCCTCTAACTAAGGGATCACATTCAGAGAACGTAATGTTTCCAAGTAGAGAAGGAATTAGCATATTTCATCAAAATATAACAGGTGTTAGAGATAAAGTTAGTGAACTGGTTGTAGATGTTGACTCTGAAATCATTTGTATATCGGAGCACCACTTAAAGAACTTGACAATTCAGAGGCTTCCTTTACTTGGATACATTTTAGCTGGCTGTTAATCAAGGAGTTCCTGGCGTCGTGCAGGATTGGCTACGTACGAGTCCATAGACGTATCACGGCACTGCACTGAACGGATATTAGATTGTTGGGCACGGGCAGCTGAATTTAGTGAAACGAAGCTTCTAATTGTTGTTGTTTATAGGTCCCCTAACTCTGACTTCAGAGCATTTCTGCCCAAGCTAGAGATGGTTCTTGATTCACTTTTTAGGAAATACCATAAATTAGTTAAATGTGGTGACTTCAATACAAATTTTGTACATGATGGTGCAAGAAAAAGAATGCTGGTAGATCTCCTAAATTCATACGATCTAATGCAGATTGTGTTTTTTTCCAGCTATGGTGCAGGGGAACAGTAGCATAGCCACGGGCAATGTTTTTATTCATTCTTCATTACTAGATGGACATTTGTTAGTAAAGACCATGATGCACAAATGATAACACGAAAAGGCTTTTGCGCTCAAACAAACTTTTCATGTAATTACAGATTATGTAAGAAAGTTAAACCAAAGGCAATAGAGAGTTTTTTAAACCCCATCAAGGAACAAGTGTGGCAGGATGTTTATAGTGCCGATAGCATAGATGATAAATATAATACTTTACTTAACACATTTCTCATGTTCTTTGAGAGTTGCTTTCTATTAGGACTTTCTGAGCGCGGTACTAGCAGTAAAAGGCAGCCCAGGTGACTGACTAGTGGTATAAGGATATCATGCAGAACAAAGCGGGAATTATATCAAAATTTTAGAAGCAGGTACAATCAAGCTACAGTAGTCCATTACAAACACTATTGTAAGGTGCTTAAAAATGTTACTAGTAAGGCGATGGGTATGTGCTAAGCAAATAGAAGTAAATTCACAGGATAAAGTCAAAATCATATGGTCAGATGGGAAGGAAGTTTCTGGTCAGTAGAACAAGATCGACGCTACAAAATAAGTTCGTAGTGAAAAGATTTCTGTTACTGATAAACCAGATATATGTACTATATTTAAAAATCATTTTCTGAGCATTGCTGGTGAATTAAATAAAAAATTAGTTTCTAAAGGGACTCATATAACTGACTTGGCAAATGCCTTTCCGAGATTGGTGTCTGAAATACTCCTCTGTGATAAAGACAAGGGATAGATTGAGTCAATAATTAAATCACTGAGCCGTCCCCTGTGGCCGAGCGGTTCTAGGCGCTTCAGTCCAGAACTGCATTGCTGCTACGGTCGCAGGTTCGAATCCTGCTGCCGGCCGAAGTGGCCGTGCGGTTAAAGGCGCTGCAGTCTGGAACCGCAAGACCGCTACGGTCGCAGGTTCGAATCCTGCCTCGTGCATGAATGTTTGTGATGTCCTTAGGTTAGTTAGGTTTAACTAGTTCTAAGTTCTAGGGGACTAATGACCTCAGCAGTTGAGTCCCATAGTGCTCAGAGCCATTTGAACCATTTTTTGAATCCTGCTTCGGGTATGGGTGTGTGAGATGTTCTTAGGTTAGTTAGGTTTAAGAAGTTCAAAGTCTAGGGGACTGATGACCTCAGATGTTAAGTCCCATAGTGCTTAGAGCCATTTAAATCATTTTCTTTTAAATCACTGAAGACTAAGGACTCGGATGTGATGGAGTGCCTAGCAGAATATTAAATTATTGTGCTACATGTTACCCGTACTTAGCCATATTTATAATTTTTCCTTTAGGAATGGTCATTATTCACAATGTTGATAACGGCTGTGACGTGGGACTGAGTGGGGTACAGTCAAATGGAGGGTGCCCCAGGAATCAGTGTTGGGGCCTCTCCTGTTCCTTGTTGATGTAAATGATATGTCCTCTATTATTAAGGGCAACTCTAAAATATTTCTGTTTACTGATGACACTCGCTCCGTAGTAAAGGATTTTGTGTGCAACATTGGCTCGGTTTCACATAGTGCACTTCATGGGTTGTAGAAAATATAGTAAGCCTAAATCACAGTGAAACTCAGTTTTTACAGTTTCTAACACACTATTCAACAAAACCCGATGTTTTAATTTCACAGAGGAGGCATGTGGTTGGTGAAACTGAACAGTTCAAATCTCTAGGTGTTCTGATAGATAGTAAACTGTTGTGGAAAGCCCACGTCCAGGATCTTGTTCAAAGGCTTAATACTGCCATTTTTACTATTCGAACGGTATCTGAAACAAGTGATCGTTCGACACGAAAATTAGCCTACTTTGCTTATTTTCATTCACTTATGTCGTATAATATTTTAGAGCAGTTCTTCCCGTTCTAAAAGGATACTTTTGGCTCAGAAACGCGCTGTTAGTGCAATAAGTGGTGTAACTTCGCGAACCTCTTTTCGACCCCTGTTCACTAGTACGGGGATTTTGACATTGGCTCCTCAATATATATATATATATATATTCTTTACTGTCGTTTCTTGTGAACAATATTAGCCTATTCCCAAGAGTAAGCAGCTTTCGCTCAGTCAGCCGCACGGAGTGGCCCCGCGGTTTGAGGCGCCACTTCACGGATTGCGCGGCCATTTCCGCCGGAG
This sequence comes from Schistocerca americana, assembly GCF_021461395.2. Classification (NCBI taxonomy): domain Eukaryota; kingdom Metazoa; phylum Arthropoda; class Insecta; order Orthoptera; family Acrididae; genus Schistocerca; species Schistocerca americana. The sequence goes on along the minus strand of NC_060119.1, from coordinate 216,495,536 downwards.
GTTTCAGTCCTCCCTCGGGCATGAGTGTGTGTGTTGTTCTTAGCACAAATTAGTTTAAGTTATTTTAAAGTAGTGTGAAAGTGTAGAGACGGATGACATCGGCAGTTTGGTCCCTTAGGAATTCAAACACATTTGAACATTTTTCTTTTCACTCAGTTTATACGCGGCAGAAATCCAACCTGCATATGGATCAAGCTTACTTAACTCTTGCTGTATTGATGATTGCGTTTGCTTAAACTTATGGACTGACTTTTTCGGGTTTATAAACTTGTATGTTGTAATGTCATGTACTGACACGTTCCAAGTCCTTGGTTATTTGCTCCTCAATTTAGTCCTACGGAACTTGACGTGTAAATAAATAAATCTAAATTAATTTAATCAGTGCATATGCCTTTATTTTAATGTGTAAACTCAAAAACAAGGAGAGTGTAAAATAAGGCCAGTACCTCAGGGACCAGGAATTCTGATCCCCCAGCCCGAGATAACCAGTGTGAATTTTCTGGCCGAAATGATGAAATGCATAAAGAGGACATTGGTGACATATATCAAGCCTTTCTTAGAGTCATGGCAACCAAAACCCCTATCCCACACTGAAGTGAATAATTAGACACGAGATTTGTGCTTATATAAAGCTTCTGATTAATTACTAGAAATTGGAAATTTTTGGTAAGGTCTTATGGGACCAAACTATTGAGGTCATCGGTCCCTAAGCTTACAAACTATTTTATCTAACTTACACTAACGTACGCTAAGAATAACACATACGCCCATGCCCGAGGAAGGACTCGAACCTCCGACGGCGGGAGCCGCGTGAACCGTGATAAGTTTTAACATGCTTAATTGGTGCCAGGTTCACACATTCTCCAAAAATTCAACCTCCACAGCTACACATTAAACTTCACATAGTGATGTTCTTTATAAAGGCAGTGAACAAGGAAAGTAGGGCATTTTTTTCTTAAAACAGCAAAAATTAACAAGTGTCAGTGAGGTCAAACTTAATGCAATCATTTTTGATGAAAACGTACGGAAGATCCACAATTCGGCGAGGGCATGGAAGACGAAAGAGGAATGCCTGGTTAGCACTGACGTAAATAAAAAAAAACTTCCTTGACAACTAAAGAAGCACAGAGAATGAAAATGCTGTCGAGAAACTCCTGCAAAATTTCCAATAACTTAGTTCATATATGATAATACAGATGCTGTTTCTCATATTACACTTAAATTACTTCCCTGGCGACTGCGGAGATTATAGCGAGGAACTGAATGAGCGTTTTCGTAGGGACATTATAGTGCCACGACCGCTGGGATGCTTTTAGACTGTTGTCGTTGCCTCAAGAGAGGGAGTCCATATATAAAACACATACGAAAGTCCTTGAAAAGAGCCTATCTTCCATAAAATGATGTTAATGTATTATCTTACATATCTAATTTATACTTCATCCAAATGCTAGATTGTTTTCAAACCGCAATCAGCGTACACAATGTATTAAAATATTTCTTAAGTATTACATTTTAAAATCTGACCCGAATGAGCAACACCAGTTAAATGTGTGAGTTCAGATTGCACACTATGTTAAAAACTAGTTTCAAAACTTTGACCTAAAAAATGACGCAAACCAGTGTTATTGATATTTCGATGTAAAACTACGGCTTTTAAAGATTATTTATTACCAAAATATTTTCATTTTTATATATAAAGCATCCCCTATGGCCATTCTGCAAATATGGGTACATAATATATCTCTACATTTTGGTATTTGTAGGGAATTACCTTGAGAATATTCTCAAAAGTTAGTTGAAATGGAAATTACACCAAACAGGCGTGAGGATACGTGGTTTCAAAAATGCGAAAAACTGCGCAGAACGAAAGTTTAACAAAGCTTATTTCGACCTCATCAACCGATAACAATGCAAGTAAAGGCAATGGTTTGCGGAATATACATGTAAACGAGAGGCAGAAACACTGTAAGTAAATTTAACTCCAATTTTATCAGGAAATACTGTCTTCAATTCATAAATACCAAGATGTAAAGACACGTTACGCATCCAACTCTCCAAGATGATCACAGGAGCTGCTTCATAAATGTAAGCGAAAGGCATCTTTTGAAACAAAAACTCTTTTACTGTCGTAAGCTTAAGAGGGAAAAGCCAGTAATAACTTATCTTCAAATTGTTGTTGTTGTGGTCTTCAGTTCTGAGACTGGTTTGATGCAGCTCTCCATGCTACTCTATCTTGTGCAAGCTTCTTCATCTCCCAGTACCTACTGCAACCTACATCCTTATGAATCTACTTAGCGTATTCATCTCTTCGTCTCCCTCTACGATTTTTACCCTCCACGCTGCCTTCAAAGCTAAATTTGTGACCCCTTGATGTCTCAGAACATGTCCTACCAACCGATCCCTTCTTCTAGTCAAGTTGTGCCACAAACTCCTCTTCTCTCCAATTCTATTCTATACCTCCTTATTAGTTATGTGATCTATCCATCTAATTTTCAGCATTCTTCTGTAGCACTACATTTCGAAAGCTTCTATTCTCTTCTTGTCCAAACTATTTATCGTCCATGTTTCACTTCCATACATGGCTACACTCCATACAAATACTTTCAGAAACGACTTCCTGACACTTAAATCTATACTCGATGTTAACAAATTTCTCTTCTTCAGAAATGCTTTCCTTGCCATTCCCAGTCTACATTTTATATCCTCTCTACTTCGACCATCATCAGCTATTTTTCTCCCCAAATAGCAAAACTCCTTTACTACTTTAAGTGTCCCATTTCCTAATCTAATTCCCTCACCATCACCCGACTTAATTCGACTACATTCCATTATCCTCGTTTTGCTTTTGTTGATGTTCATCTTATATCCTCCTTTCAAGACACTGTCCATTCCGTTCAACTGTTCTTCAAAGTCCTTCGCTGTCTCTGACAGAATTACAATGTCATCGGCGAACCTCAAAGTTTTTATTTCTTCTCCATGGATTTTAATACCTACTCCGAATTTTTCTTTTGTTTCCTTCACTGCTTGCTCAATATACAGATTGAATAACATCGGGTAGAGGCCACAATCCTGTCTCACTCCCTTCCCAACTACTGCTTCCCTTTGATGTCCCTCGACTCTTATAACTGCCATGTGGCTTCTGTACAAATTGTAAATAGCCTTTCGCTCCCTGTATTTTATCCCTGCCACCTTTAGAATTTGAAAGAGAGTATTCCAGTCAACATTGTCAAAAGCTTTCTCTAAGTCTACAAATGCTAGAACCGTAGTTTTGCCTACCCTTAATCTTTTTTCTAAGTGAAGTCGTAAGGTCAGTATTGCCTCACGTGTTCCGATATTTCTACGGAATCCAAACTGATCTTCCCCGAGGTCGGCTTCTACCAGTTTTCCATTCGTCTGTAAAGAATTCGCGTCGGTATTTTGCTGCTGTGACTTATTAAACTGATAGTTCGGTAATTTTCACTTCTGTCAACACCTGCTTTCTTTGGGATTGGAATTACTATATTCTTCTTGAAGTCTGAGGGTATTTCGCCTGTCTCATACATCTTGTTCACCAGATGGTAGAGTTTTGTCAGGACTGGCTCTCCCATGGCCGTCGGAAGTTCTACTGGAATATTGTCTACTCCCGGGGCCTTGTTTCGACTCAGGTCTTTCAGTGCTCTGTTACACTCTTCTCGCAGTATCGTATCTCCCATTTCATCTTCATCTACATCCTCTTCCATCTCCATAATAATGTCCTCAAGTACATCGCCCTTTTATAGACCCTCTATATACTCCTTCCACCTTTCTGCTTTCCCTTCTTTGCTTAGAACTGGGTTTCCATCTGAGCTCTTGATATTCATACAAGTGGTTCTCTTTTCTACAAAGGTCTCTTTAATTTTCCTGTAGGCAGTATCTATCTTACCCTAGTGAGATAAGCCTCTACATCCTTACATTTGTCCTCTAACCGTGCCTGCTTAGCCATTTCGTAATTCCTATTGATCTCATTTTTGAGACGTTTGTAGTCCTTTTTGCCAGCTTCATTTACTGCATTCTTATATTTTCTCTTTTCATCAATTAAATTCAATTTTTTTTCTGTTACCCAAGGATTTCTACTTGCCCTCGTCTTATTACCTACTTGATCCTCTGCTGCCTTCACTAATTCATCCCTCAGAGCTACCCATTCTTCTTCTACTGTATTTCTTTCCCCCTTTCCTGTCAATTGTTCCCTTATGCTCTCCCTGAAACGAGAAATTCTTTGCAGACGAATGGAAAAACTAATAGAAGCCGACCTCGGGGAAGATCAGTTTGGATTCCGTAGAAATATCGGAACACGTGAGGCAATACTGACCCTACGACTTATCTTAGAAGCTAGATTAAGGAAAGGCAAACCTACGATTCTAGCATTTATAGACTTAGAGGAAGCTTTTGACAATGTTGACTGGGATACTCTCTTGCAAGTTCTGAAGGTGGCAGGGGTAAAATACAGGGAGCGAAAAGCTATTTACAATTTGTACAACAGCCACATGGCAGTTACAAGAGTCGAGGGACATCAAAGGGAAGCAGTGGTTGGGAAGGGAGTAGACAGGGTTGTAGCCTCTCCCCGATGTTATTCAATCTGTATATTGAGCAAGCAGTGAAGGAAACAAAGGAAAAATTCGGAGTAGGTATTAAAATCCATGGAGAAGAAAAAAAAAAAACTTTGTGGTTCGCCGATGACATTGTAATTCTGTCAGAGACAGAAAAGGACTTTGAAGAACAGTTGAACGGAATGGACAGTGTCTTGAAAGGAGGATATAAGATGAACATCAACAAAAGCAAAACGAGGATAATGGAATGTAGTCGAATTAAGTCGGGTGATGGTGAGGGAATTAGATTAGGAAATGGGACACTTAAAGTAGTAAAGGAGTTTTGCTATTTGGGGCGGAAAATAACTGATGATGGTCGAAGTAGAGAGGATATAAAATGTAGACTGGGAATGGCAAGGAAAGCATTTCTGAAGAAGAGAAATTTGTTAACATCGAGTATAGATTTAAGTGTCAGGAAGTCGTTTCTGAAAGTATTTGTATGGAGTGTAGCCATGTATGGAAGTGAAACATGGACGATAAATAGTTTGGACAAGAAGAGAATAGAAGCTTTCGAAATGTAGTGCTACAGAAGAATGCTGAAGATTAGATGGATAGATCACATAACTAATGAGGAAGTATTGAATAGGATTGGGGAGAAGAGAAGTTTGTGGCACAAATTGACAAAAAGAAGGGACCGGTTGGTAGGACATGTTCTGAGGCATCAAGGGATCACCAATTTAATCTTGGAGGGCAGCGTGGAGGGTAAAAATCGTAGAGGGAGACCAAGAAATGAATACACTAAGCAGATTCAGAAGGATGTAGGATGCAGTAGGTACTGGGAGAAGAAGAAACTTGCACTGGATAGAGTAGCATGGAGAGCTGCATCAAACCAGTCTCAGGAGTGAAGACCACAACAACAACAACAACATCAACATTTCATCAATTTCTTCATCATCTGCAGAGCTAGTTGACATAATAACTTGTACTACTGTAGTAGACGTGGGCTTTGTGTCTATCTTGGCCACACTAATGCGTTCATTATGGCGTTTGTAGTAGCTTACCCGCACTCCTATTTTTTTATTCATTATTAAACTTACTCCTGCATTACCGCTATTTTTATTTTGTATTTATTACCCTGCATTCACCTGACCAAAAGTCTTGTTCCTCCTGCCACCGAACTTCACTAATTCCTACTATATCTAACTTTAACCTATCCATTTCCCTCTTTAAATTTTCTAACCTACCTACCCGATTAAGGGTTCTCACATTCCACGCTCCGATCCGTAGAACGCCTGTTTTCTTTCTCCTGATAACGACGTCCTCTTGAGTAGTCCCTGCCCGGAGATCCGGTGGGGGACTATTTTACCTCCGGAATATTTTACCCAAGAGGACGCCATCATCATTTAACCATACAGTAAAGCTGCATTATTGTATGATTAACATTCACATAATTATAAAACAATCACTGGTAGAGTAAGTCTCTTAACAACATCCCACTTTAATAAAATGTTCATTTTTGACATTTTTGCACATCCTAGAAACCCACCTCCTTGAGAACCACGGAATCAGTCTGACGTAATGTAATTTGCGTCTGTAGAAGCTCAAGAGGTTGGCACCATCTTAAGCATTGTCTGAATTGCACTCAGTCAGTAATTTCTCATTCAAAGCTATTTTCATAGCCTACGTTCCGAAAACCGCTGAATGTACTGAGCCTTGTGCGGCTCGTGTTCATGCCGTTTGTTCTTTGTGCATTTTGTCACATCGAGTGGCGTCTTGTTTATTCCTTACCTATTGGCTTGCCTCCTTGACTGTCGTACTATATTTACTGTGACCGCTAGTATTTACAGGTGGTGCTGGTGGTGTGTGTCGTGATCAGTCGGTTGGGACGGAGCGGCGAGGAAGTCTCCGCAGCGCGATGCCAGGTCGGAATCACTGGCAGCGTGCCCACGCTGACGGATCGTGAGGCGCTAGCTGCAAGGGCGACGAAGTTCGTTGCCCACAAAACCTGGACGCTGAAGATGAGTGATCAGTTAACCTATTGTGCAGTCTCAACTATTGTGACATCTCTTCGTTCTCTCGCGTGTTGTTGCTTCCTGGGCCGTTTGGGCTAGCAGTAACGTATACTGTGTTGAAGTCGGAAAATTCTTGCAGCCGTCTTCCTATATTGTGATTAATTATTAAATTGACTGTTACCTGTCAGTGAAGTGCACCAGCTTTATTTACTGCCCTGTGGCCGTTAACGCCCCAGTTACCTGCCCTGGTCTTTAGTGTAATTTTCTGGCAGTGTGCCTTTCCTCGTCGTGTTGATGCTGTCCGGCACGGCGTGTATTTCGGCAGCCTTTGAAGTTGTTTATTTCACATTTTGCTTAGAGTGGTTATTGTTCCCTTGGCTGTTTTTTGACGCCAATTTCTGGAGATGTATTGCTGTTCGTATCCTCGTCCTCGGCCGATATTTTCCATCGTTGTGCCGTTGGTCGGACGGAAGGGAATTGGTTAAATTGTTGGTCGGTCCTTGGGCCGTCCCCATTTTGAGTTGACATCCAATTATTAAACTTCAACCCTTGGCTGCGTGTCTCACCTCACCGTATGTTTGAGCTGCCTTCTCAGACCGACCCTTGGAACACTTCTGAGCACCACTTGTTCTGCTTGTATTAGATTGTGATTTTCATTTCAGTTTGAAGTATTGTGCGAGGCTTTCAGTCGTATTTTAATTCAGTTCTTTTCAAAATTTACCTAAAAGCCTCAGCCATGTTAACTTAAAATTTTGAAGATTGATTTTATTATTAAAAAAATTTTTCCTTAAAATTTGTTCTATCTGAAATTGTTTGTAATCCAAGCCACAAGCCGTTAGTTGTTCAATGTGTTATGTGTGGCCTTCAGCAGAGGATTCATGTGACCCCTTTTTAATAAGGCCTTCAGCCGTGTGTATTCTTTAAAGGAAAATTTTTCATAAGAAGGAACGGGGTTTATTTTAAATTGCTTGTCTGAATTGTTCAGGCCTTCAGCCGTTGTTTCAGATTTGTTTGTGGCCTTCAGCCGTGCAATAAGTTAATATTTCTTGAATAGGCTTTTGGCCGCTCTGTTGTAAGTTTAAAAAGAAATTTCTTGGTTAGAACAAATTGTTTATTGGTGTATTTTAATTATAGATGTCCTTCAGACGTGTAGTGTAGGCCTTCAGACACTAATTGTTTTCAACAGCATGTTTCTTTAAACATTTACATTGTATTTTTAATTTCTTTTGATTTCTAAGCCAGGCCTTCAGGCGTTCTTGCCTTTGGTGTGGTTTTGGGCCTTCAGCCCAGAAAGCATCTTAAGTTTTCTTTAACTAGGCCTACAGCCGTATTGTCTAAGTGTTTCGACAACATACCTTCACCGAGGAGTCAAGCAGTATATTGCTCCCTCCTACGTATATCTCGCGACGAGACCATGAGAATAAAATCAGAGAGATTAGAGCCCACACAGAGGCATACCGACAATCCCCCTTTCCACGAACAATACGAGACTGGAACAGAAGGGAGAACCAATAGAGGTACTCAAGATACCCTCCGCCACACACCGTCAGGTAGTTTGCAGAGTATGGATGTAGATGTAGATCTTTTACAGCAATGTGTAAATAAATGGTTCTTTGAAAAATAAAGTTGTGTTTGATTTGCAACTCACAGTAACTGTTTACGTCCCCATCCACAATCGTAAACCTTATCCTGTGTGCTCTCTGAGTACCTACCAACCAGGTTTGATGTACATTCGCTGAAACGAGCACTTTCAGTTGCGATATTTTTAACTTATTTTTTGTACGAACCTTCACAACGACGTCGGCGCTTGTCACCCATCGCGAGCGGCTTTTCAATACATCTGCAGTCTTTTCAGCAAACACAGGATCAACCAATGCCGCCGAGTGTTGTGCTCAATTTCTCGAGATTTTATTTCGGGCAGAAATTTATGTGCGCTCGTAAAAGTATTGTAGCGCGGCGCGCGGCCTGCTGGCTTTTCCTCCGACACTGCCAGCCACGCCACGCCACGCCACGCCACGCCGGTCGCTGAAAGGCGAGCGCAGACACGCGACGCGGGCAGCAGCAGCACAAAGCGAGACAGCGCGGCGCTGTGCGAGACGCCGGAAAAAAATTCTTACCGTTCCAATTGCACCCAGTCCCGCACGGCCTGAATTATTCCCGAATAAAGCCCGCACCAATAAAAATAGCCTCAGCCGCCACGGAGAAGGTCTAGCTCCTTTTCCTTCCTGTTTGCTTTTTCTTGGGACTGTACATGACGTCAGCACTGTAGTCACGAATTAACTGAAACTGCCGTCTAGTTTGAACACCTCGGTGTTGCTGGGAAAGAATCTAATGGACATAAACTCCTGCGTTTCATTATTATTAAACAGTAACGTCATTACTACACATCTGTTTCTACTCAGCGTTGATTCGGTCTCATACGGGGTCCTCTGTACTCAGGAATTAGGCAATTGGCCCTCATACGACGGTTGACGGTACCAATATATTCCAAAAAGTCGCATGATTTTTCAGGAGATCACATCCCCCAAGTTCTATTGAATTCGGTGTCCGTCCCAGGTAGGTGAGTGGTCAGCGCGACAGAATGTCAATCCTAAGGGCCCGGGTTTCATTCCCGGCTGGGTTGGAGATTTTCTTCTCTCTGGGACTGGGTGTTGTCCTAATTATCATCATATCATCCCCATCGACGTGCAAGTCGCCGAAGTGGCGTCAAATCGAAAGACTTGCACCCGGCGAACGGACTATCCGACGAACGGTCTATCCGACCGGAGGCCCTAGTCACTCGACATCTACATTTACATTTATTACGGAGATGAGGGATCAAGTTTTTTTGGATAGCCCTTGTTCAGCGATCACTTATATACCTATCGGAAGAACAAGCGTACTGTACAAAATTTTAAACATTACACACTTCCCCCAGCCCAGTCAAATTGGGCTTGCTTTTTTCGCATTAGGTATGAAAAACACTGACACGGAAAAGGGACTGGATGATAAGACATCTGTTTAGACATCAGGGAATGACTTCAATGGTACTAGAGGGAGCTGGACGGGTCAAAAACTGTAAAGGAAGACAGAGATTGGTATACATCCAGCAAATAATTGAGGACGTAGGTTGCAAGTGCTGCTCTGAGATGAAGGGTTTGGCACAGGAGAGGAATTTATTCGTGGCGGTCCGCATAAATCCAGTCAGAAGACTGATGACCCAAAATAAAAGGTATGGTCTAGCGTAGGCCTTAGGCGGGCTATGAAATCATCCTTTGCTCATGGACGATTCCTGAGAAAACACGGAGGTACCATGATTTTTGCGAACCAAAAGTAACAACGGGGCAATGGCCACTTCTGTAAATTCTATTCGTGGCAATTGGTCGAAATTTTTGATGAATATTCTTAAGGTGATATTCTTGGGGAACCTTGAAACTTTTTCAGATATTGTTCGTTGCCGAGAGCCACAGGTTCTAAGTTATAATAAATTTTCCACAGAACATCCGGTATAAGAGGTAAATATAGTTTTTATTTTTGTACTTTCAACATTGCAGCCCAGTGAGCAATCGTGATGATCTAATATATAAGAGACTATCAGCCTCGATTGCGGTAATGAAACCAACCTTTAGCTAGGTTTCAGTGCAAATAATTGAGCCTTCTTCAGAAGCTATATAGATTCAGGTATATCTTCTGAAGAAGGCTCAATTATTTGCACTGAAACCTAGATAAAGGTTGGTTTCATTATCGCAATCGATTCTGATAGTTTCTTATATAATAGTTTTTATTGTTCTGGTGTAACCACAAGCGCCGGGACGAAGATCCAGTGTGCTACACTCTGCACAACGTCACGATACTGCCAACAGTGGATCGGCTTGCCAACGTGATGGAGGACGAAATCCATGATGCTACTCTGGCAGGATCTAGGAACAAGTAGCCCCATCATGAAGGCCTCCTACTAAGAGACATTTCGTCCGCTACTGGCGCCAGTGTGGAAGGAAATTAAAAGAAAATTAAAAGAAAAATGGTTCAAATGCCTCTGAACACTATGGGACTTAACATCTGAGGTCATCAGTACCCTAGAACTTAGAACTTTTTAAACCTAACTAACCTAAGGACATCACGCACATCCATGCCCAAGGCAGGATTCGAACCTGCGACCGTAGCAGACGTGCGGTTCCTGACTGAAGCGCCTAGAACCACTCGGCCACCGCGGCCGACGAAGGTAATTCGTTAGGACGTATCACCGAACGTGCAGATCCCAGAGGTTTCCTCGACGGTCTCCTCATTCCCATCCCCAAGCCTCGGTGTACATTATGGATACGTGATTATTGCCCCTTGACGTTGGTCAACCGCAGCATGAAGATCTTTACTCAGTTGGCTGCACGGCTTAAACGGACGGCCCAGTGTGTGGTTTACCCTGATCAAATTTCTCTGGGAGACACCAGTTACATCCACACTAGCGCTATCAAGACATAATTGCTCTCGATCTCGTTCGTCATATGCCTATACTTTTGAGAAACCTTGACTTCAGCCGTGCGCTCGATTGGTTCGACGTGACCATCTGGAAGGGATGCTCCGCAGATACTACCGTCTTCGTCGTAGTTCGTCTCCTTTGGTGCACGACGTCACGTACACTCTTCAATGGCCATCTCCTCCCATCTTGATCCGTTGTGTAGTGCATCTGTGTTGCCCATTTCCTTTCGCCAAGGAACCATTGCTCTGTAGCCTCTGTCAACGCCTGTCTAGAATGTCTTCCATTGACCATGTATTCAAATGCGGTGCTTGTGCAGATGACCTAGCCCTCGTTTTTCGTAGTGGAGCTGACGTCAGGGCAAAGCTTCTGGTAGCTTCCTTAATGTCCGCAAATCGAGCTCTATGGCGTAGGTGTGGGATTTCCTGTGGACTTTGCTGATCTACTGCGTGTAGCTGCTACTATCGGTGCTTAGGACTCGGCTTCGCAAGTGACTTACGGCCCTCAACTGCCGGCTCCTGCTGTTCCAGGTACGAGCGGGGCTCTTTTTATTTTTGTTCATCAGTCTACTGACTGGTTTGATGCGGCCCGCCACGAATTCCTTTCCTGTGCTAACCTCTTCATCTCAGAGTAGCACTTGCAACCTACGTCCTCAATTATTTGCTTGACGTATTCCAGTCTCTGTCTTCCTCTACAGTTTTTGCCCTCTACAGCTCCCTCTAGTACAATGGAAGTCATTCCCTCATGTCTTAGCAGATGTCCTATCATCCTGTCCCTTCTCCTTATCAGTGTTTTCCACATATTCCTTTCCTCTCCGATACTGCGTAGAACCTCCTCATTCCTTACCTTATCAGTCCACCTAATTTTCAACATTCGTCTATAGCACCACATCTCAAATGCATCGATTCTCTTCTGTTTCGGTTTTCCCACAGTCCATGTTTCACTACCATACAATGCTGTACTCCGGACCTTCAGAAATTTCTTCCTCAAGTTAAGGCCGGTATTTGATATTAGTAGACTTCTCTTGGCCAGAAATGCCCTTTTTGCCATAGCGAGTCTGCTTTTGATGTCCTCCTTGCTCCGTCCGTCATTGGTTATTTTACTGCCTAGGTAACAGAATTTCTTAACTTCATTGACTTCGTGACCATCAGTCCTGATGTTAAGTTTCTCGCTGTTCTCATTTCTACTACTTCTCATTACCTTCGTCTTTCTCCGATTTACTCTCAATCCATACTGTGTACTCATTAGACTGTTCATTCCGTTCAGCAGATCATTTAATTCTTCTTCACTTTCACTCAGGATAGGAATGTCATCAGCGAATCGTATCATTGATATCCTTTCACCTTGTATTTTAATTCCACTCCTTAACCTTTCTTTTATTTCCATCATTGCTTCCTCGATGTACAGATTGAAGAGTAGGGGCGAAAGGCTACAGCCTTGTCCTACACCCTTCTTAATACGAGCACTTCGTTCTTGATCGTACACTCTTATTATTCCCTCTTGGTTGTTGTACGTATTGTATATGACCCGTCTCTCCCTATAGCTTACCCCTACTTTTTTCAGAATCTCGAACAGCTTGCACCATTTTATATTGTCGAACGCTTTTTCCAGGTCGACAAATCCTATGAAAGTGTCTTGATTTTTCTTTAGCCTTGCTTCCATCATTAGCCGTAACGTCAGAATTGCCTCTCTCGTCCCTTTACTTTTCCTAAAGCCAAACTGATCGTCACCTAGCGCATTCTCAATTTTCTTTTCCATTCTTCTGTATATTATTCCTGTAAGCAGCTTCGATGCATGAGCTGTTAAGCTGATTGTGCGATAATTCTCGCACTTGTCAGCTCTTGCCGTCTTCGGAATTGTGTGGATGATGCTTTTCCGAAAGTCAGATGGTATGTCGCCAGACTCATATATTCTACACACCAATGTGAATAGTCGTTTTGTTGCCACTTCCCCCAATGATTTTAGAAATTCTGATGGAATGTTATCTATCCCTTCTGCCTTATTTGACCGTAAGTCCTCCAAAGCTCTTTTAAATTCCGATTCTAATACTGGATCCCCTATCTCTTCTAAATCGACTCCTGTCTTCTTCTATCACATCAGACAAATCTTCAACCTCATAGAGGCTTTCAGTGTATTCTTTCCACCTATCTGCTCTCTCCTCTGCATTTGGCAGTGGAATTCCCGTTCCACTCTTAATGTTACCACCGTTGCTTTTAATGTTACCAAAGGTTGTTTTGACTTTCCTGTATGCTGAGTCTGTCCTTCCGACAATCATATCTTTTTCGATGTATTCACATTTTTCCTGCAGCCATTTCGTCTTAGCTTCCCTGCACTTCCTATTTATTTCATTCCTCAGCGACTTGTATTTCTGTATTCCTGATTTTCCCGGAACATGTTTGTACTTCCTCCTTTCATCAATCAACTGAAGTATTTCTTGTTACCCATGGTTTCTTCGCAGCTACCTTCTTTGTACCTATGTTTTCCTTCCCAACTTCTGTGATGGCCCTTTTTAGAGATGTCCATTCCTCTTCAACTGTACTGCCTACTGCGCTATTCCTTATTGCTGTATCTATAGCGTTAGAGAACTTCAAACATATCTCGTCATTCCTTAGTACTTCCCTATCCCACTTCTTTGCGTATTGATTCTTCCTGACTAATGTCTTGAACTTCAGCCTACTCTTCATCACTACTATATTGTGATCTGAGTCTATATCTGCTCCTGGGTACGCCTTACAATCCAATATCTGATTTCGGAATCTCTGTCTGACCATGATGTAATCTAATTGAAATCTTCACGTATCTCCCGGCCTTTTCCAAGTATACCTCCTCCTCTTGTGATTCTTGAACAGGGTATTCGCTATTACTAGCTGAAACTTGTTACAGAACTCAATTAGTCTTTCTCCTCTTTCATTCCCTGTCCCAAGGCTCATAGGTCGTCGTTTACGAGCCATTGATCTTCTCGAGTGGACACACTTTGTAAATGTATATTTGGCGTCACGTACCTCCCATGTGACATACACTCCGTATTCCTCCACCGAATGCTAGCAGCATTGGATTCATATGGCTATGGAGTTTTTTACGACGGAGGCCTTAGTTTCACATGTTTTCCAGGGCTTGTTGTTCAACATACAATACGAGACCCTCATCCACCCTCACGCAAGGACGGTTTAGGCGTGTATAATGTCTGTGGCAGTGTGATAGCAATTTTCGCCATTTCTCAAGTGGTGCTGTGGCGCCACTTTCCCTCGTACGTTATCAGCCTGTTGCTGAAGGCCCTCGCACCACGCTCTTTCTCAGCCTCTATACAGTTTTCGGACACACTGCCACTCTTCCTTTACCTCCGCCGTTTTTTCCTCGAAGTGAGCTGTATCCATACAACGATACTGTCAGTGCGCTTGATGCCCACGGAGGAGATCTATGACTTTCTTCAGCAGATCACCAAATGTCGTTGAGAGGAAGCATTCCCATGTCCACTGGCGCAACATCCGGCGATCGATGTTTGCTCCTTACCTCGCCGCTGAGGTCCAGACTGCATGGTACCTTATGGTCAATGGGAAGTAAATACGCTGGTCACGCCTTATGGGTTTCACCTTGCAGACACCCAGTCATGTGTCGCCTGTGATGTTCTGGACACGGACGAACATCACCTGGTGTGCGGATTGGCGATAGATTCTGGCCTAAATTACCTGTGATACCCCTCAAGTGATCCTCCTTTTGGACTAAGGATACTTCCCACTAACGAAGATGAACCCCGTGAAGCAGATTTGTGGATACATAGTTCACTAGTTTAGGTATTTTTTCTTTAATTTTGTTTGTGGTGTCTTTCTTAACCCACCCCAGAGTGGAATTACACTGCAATAAGAAGCCGATCGACGCCTTTTCCACTCGTAGTACCGGTTATTCTCTTCATAGGAATGTTTTTCTCCAAAGAACTATGAGTCTATAGTCTCACCATGTGTGCCGAATTGCCTTTCCCTCCTCCTCGTGATATCATATCCATTTCCCACTAAGCTTGGTGGTATAAAAGAAATAAGAGTAAACCAAAACAGAAAGAAAAAAATCGTTTCTCGCTGTTGTGCTTTGTGTCTCTACTCCACATTCGATTTACTTTCCTTGGTTCCTGGATGAGGGAACGAGACATTGTGTCCAAGCTTCGGATTGCGACCCTTGGCAACTTTGCCCCAACCGCTTCCTTTGAGAACCAGGAATTTTCCTTCGGGAAATTAAGTGGGCAGCGCAGATGGCTGCTGTATGGAAGACCCTGGTTGGATTCCCGGTATGCCAAGGATATTTCCTTGGTTGGAGGGTTGGTAGGGGCGGGGTGCGCTCTGTCTAATGATGCCAAGTGAGGAGCTATTTGACAGGATAGTAGCGACTCCACGACCTCGAATGTCTCCCCAACGTCTGGGAGGGCATTGTGCTGACCGTGTGCCCCTCCATTCAGTATCCTCTTGACTTCGCAAGGCAGAGGATAACACAACGGTCGGTAGACGTCACTTAGGCCTTCACGATATGAATGAGGAGGTATTTCTTTTATATTTCGTACACCTCCCGAACTAGAAAAATAAGTAGACTCAAGATTCACCAACGCAGCAGAGTCCGAGATAGTGCCATCACATTTTAAATTTCAGTGCAGTTCATAAATTTAGTTATTATGTCTTTTCTCAAAATGTGCGAATTCACTTTACTGAGTTTCCGTACTATTAGCTCAGAAAATCTAATAAGTGTTCTTCTGCCAAATTCCACTTTACCGCTAATATTTCTGTGAAACTCCCATTTAGCCCCCTTCACGCCTTTAAGAAAGATTTAGCCCATTTTAAGGTCTATAAGATTATAAACTTAAAATCCGGGCCCTAATAATTACTATACTAGCCTTGCTAAATTGAGAAAAATGGCCAAGCACACAACAAATCTAAATTATTTGAATATAAGTATGTTGTCAGCCAGTGATAACTGCACAAAACTAACAAATAAAACTACAAATTCACTAATAGGCTTGCGTCAGCAGAAACACGTGGTGATTCTTCTTGAAACCAACATCTGAAGGTAGAATGAACAATTCATTCTGATAGGCATACATGTTTCAGTTACTAACACAGGGCTGTTACGTTTACATCACTGTACAAGGTGATTATAATTAAACTTTCGATAACGATTTATCATGGGACAATCTTTGTGAAATCATTTTTCAGGAATGTGGAAGAGAAATAATGAATAAACGATTAAAAAAACACATTTTAATTTACACTTGAAAAAGTAACATATGTTAACTACACACCAAGTTTCCGTTCTAGGGTATAAATGTTGCTCAGTGTGACGATCACATGCATCCACGAGTCGCTTGCAAGTACTTATGGATACGATTTCACAGTTGTTCGCAACACTTTTCAAATGGCGGACCATCGAATATTCAGCTGTCGTGACGCAGCTCGAGCAGTGCCTGAAATCACACGTGGTGCCCACCATTCTCAACCATGGCGACAGTAACTTCCTGAACAGTTCGTGACGCAATTGGCCGCCGGCGTCTCTTAGGGTCAATTCCTAAATCGCCAGTTAATTCAGACTTTCGAATCATGTTCTTCAACCCTGTTGCGAAGAGAAGACCTCTCCGTATTTCTTTAACGCGTCGATACTTGCGAAGAACAGCAGCACTAGTGCCGTTATTTTGATAAAATAGTTTTACGAGTCCTTGTCCAGATCCATGTTGACTGTCTGCCACTGTAATGCTCACTGATGCTTGTGTCTCCGGGGACCACGAGATACACAGGCCCTGAAACGAACTCGTGTCGTCACACTAGTCAGCTTCTCCGCGCCACTTCGCGAACGCTCGGCTTCGCTCAGAGCTCAGAGGAAATCAATACGTAATTGATAAGATATCCACTGAAGGTCTTAATTTTGTCATCTGCTGTCGAAAGCTAGCGTGGATTTAAACGCGCAGCCAAGAATTACTAACCTCTTGTGAAATAGTTACTTGCTCTCTCACGTGCACTGGCGTCAGCGCTACCACTATCTTTCTCGTGGCCGTCGTTTTGTTCCAACTCTACGTCGCCATTTCATAACCGACACCTAACCTCAAGTTATAATACTAATATTACTAACAGCGCTTGTCCTACAACGCACAGACCAAATATCATTACTCTAAAGCTGGGTTCCCATATGGTAAATGTTTTTGTCTGTTTTGGATCAAGTAGCGAAAGTTGAATTATAAACACACTGTCTATAAATGATTTGGTGGATAATTTCAGAAGGAGTATGAAGCTGTTTTCAAGCGATCCAGCAATCCATAGGAAGGTTGAAGCCGGAGGACCTGGGGTAGATCGACGGTTGGTGCAGGAACTGTATGTCACCTTGAACGTAAATAAATGTTACTTGTTGAACATCAATTATGGATGATTCAAATGGTTCAAGTGGCTCTGAGCACTATGGGACTTAACTTCTCAGGTCATCAGTCCCCTAGAACACAGAACTACTTAAACCTAACTAACCTAAGGACATCACACACTTCCACGCAGGCTAAGTATCGTCTTTCTATTATTCAGTATTGAAGCTCTCGAAGTCTGCGACCGTATTGAAACCGACCATCGAAGGGCGGCTGATACATCAGCAGTGACAGGGGACGCTGTACTCTGTCTTCCTGGAGGTGTGGCGCTACCCGTTCTTTCCATTGGCGCCTGGCTGAGCGTCTTCTTGATGCCACTTCGCGGTGCTGCGCTGGTTGCCGTGCTGTCGATGCTATAGCACTGCACAAAAAGAATGACAGCAGGTAAATACACTACTGACCATTATAATTGCTACACCACGAAGAAATGCAGATGATAAACGGGTATTCATTGGACAAATATATTGTACTGGAACTGACATGCGATTACATTTACGCGCTATTTTGGTGCATAGATCCTGAGAAATCAGTACCCAGAACAACCACCTCTGGCCGTAATAACGGCCTTCATACGCCTGGGCAATGAGTCAAACAGAGCTTGGATGGCGTGTACAGGTACAGCTGCCCATGCAGCTTCAACACGATAGCACAGTTCATCAAGAGTAGTGACTGGCGTATTTTGACGAGCCAGTTGATCGGCCACCACTGACCAGACGTTTTCAGTTGATGAGAGATCTGGAGAATGTGCTGGCCAGGGCAGCAGTCGAACATTTTCTGTATCCAGAAAGAGCCGCACAGGACCTGCAACAAGCGGTCGTGCATTATCCTGCTGAAATGTAGGTTTTCGCAGGGATCGAATGAAGGGTAGAGCCACGGATCGTAACACACCTGAAATGTAACGTCCACTGTTCAGACTGCCGTCAATACGAACAAGAGGTGACCGAGACGTGTAACCAATGGCACCCCATACCATCACGCCGGGTGATACGCCTGTATGGCGATGATGAATACACGCTTCCAATGTGCGCTCACCGCGATGTCGCCAAACACGGATGTGACCATCATGATGCTGTAAACAGAACCTGGATTCATCCGAAAAATGACGTTTTTCCATTCTAGCATCCAGGTTCGTCGTTGAGTACACCATCGCAGGCGCTCATGTTTTGCATGCAGCGTCAAGGATAACTGCAGCCATGGTCTCCGAGTTACTAGTCCATGCTGCTGTAAACGTCGTTGAACTGTTCGTGCAGATGGTTGTTGTCTTGCAAACGTTCCATCTGTTGACTCAGGGATCGAGACGTGGCTGCACGATCCGTTACAGCCATACGGATAAGATGTCTGTCATCTCGACTGCTTGTGATACGAGACCGTTGGGAACCAGCACGGAGTTTCATATTACCCTCCGGAACGCACCGATTCCATATTCTGGTAACAGTCATTGGATTTCGACCAACGCGAGCAGCAATGTCGCGATACGAGAAACCGGAATCGCGATAGGCTACAATCCGACCTTTATCAAAGTCGGAAACGTGATGGTACGCATTTCTCCTCCTTACACGAGACATTAACAACAACGTTTCACCAGGCAACGCCGGTCAACTGCTGTTTGTGTATGAGAAATTGGTTGGAAACTTGCCTCATGTCAGCACGTTGTAGGTGTCACCACCGGTGCAAGATTTGGGTGAATGCTCTGAAAAGCTAGTCGTTTGCATATCACAGCATTTCCTTCCAGTCGGTTAAATTTCGCGTCTGTAGCACGTCATCTTCGTGGTGTAGCAGTTTGAATGGCCAGTAGTGTACCTAACAGCGATCGCCCGCAGAAACTTAAAAGGAATTACCCAATAGAGCTAACCACACGAAAAGCACATGTGAGGCTAAGATTAATTGGAAGAATCATAAAGAACTGTAATTTTGTCCACGAAAGAAGTGCCCTGCAAAACATTTGTAAGATCGGCTGTTGACCGTTGCTCATCAGCGTGTGACCCCTACTAAACTGAATTAATGACAGATATAGGGAAATCCAACGAAGTGTACGAGGTTTAGTCTCAGCATAGTATATCAAGTGCGAAAGTTTTACGATTCTCAACCAGCCCCCTTGGTAGAAGCTACCATACAGGCGTTGACTGCTGTTGAAATATTGAGCGCAGAGATTCCCAAAGGAGTTAGGCAACGTATTACTACTTCCCACACACGCCATCTAATCAAAAGTATCCGAACACCTGCTAGTGGACATTACTATCGGTTTGTCCACCCTTCGCCAGATATTCAGACACGTCATCCTAAGTGTCCTCAGCAGAGATGAGGACACGCACGATGACGTGTCTGGATATCTGTGGAGGAATGAGAATCTGTTCTTCCTTAACAACCACAAACAGAAAATGTAGTAATGTTAGAAGCTGGTTTGGAGCAAAGTCGATGTTTTAATTCATTACCATAGGAGTTTGATAGAGCGCCGGTCTGGACCCTGGGCAGGTCAGTCACTTTTGGTAACGTTATTGTCCGCAAAAACTAGGGGGCGCTGCATGATGATGATGATAATGATGATGATGATGCTTGGTTTGCGGGGCGCTCAACTGCGCAGTTATCGGCGACCGTACAAATTCCCACCCTTTGCTCAGCCCAAACTCGGCACTTTCATGAATAAGGATGAAATGATGAGGACAACACAAACACCCAGCCATCTCGAGGCAGGTGAAAACCCCTTGACCTCGCCGGGAATCGAACCCGGGACCCCGTGCTCGGGAAGCGACACTGGTGCATGACAGATTGCACTGTAATACTGAAATGTCTCCGAACTGTTCCTCTCCAAAATGCAGAACACGATGCTGTAAAATGTATTCATATATTTACAGTTTTTGGTATTCCTACGCTCAATGACGGGAACACACATTACCGCGAAAAACGCCCTAAAAACGTAACACCACTTCCTCCGTACTTCTCTGTTGGAACTACTCATGATAGAAGGTAACATTCTCCAGGCATTCGCCAAACCCAAAGCCTTACATCAAACTGCGAATGCTAATAGCATCATTAATCACTCCAAATCACTCTTTTGCACTGGCACAACCACAAGTGTCGTTTAGCGTTGACTATAGAAATGTGTCGCTTATGAGGAGCATCTTGTCAATTCTGCCATTACGCACATTCATCGTGCCCGCTAGATTGCTGGTAGCACTTAGGAATGTACGAATGATTGCGTCCGCTGATTTATTGCAAATTTTTACAACCACCTTCCGTAAAGTTCGACGGCCCTGCCCGGCAGTACGTAAGATCCACCTGGTCTTGGTCCAGTTGTTGTTGTTACTTCGCGGTTCCACTTGGCAATAACGTCACCAATACTATTTTATTTTGCGTATCTGAAGGAACAGACTTTGCTGACGCAGCGCAATTGTATTAAAGATCTCGAAACTTACTTTCAGATTGTGAATTCATTTGATGTCAACTGAACTAGATATACGAGGGTTGGAACTTTAATAGTGGCAACTATTTATTTACAGCTCGTACAAAATAAATACGTGTTTCAAAGTTTTACTGACCTTCAAAGTAGTCACCAGCATTGTGTATAACCCATTGCCAGAGATGTGGAAGTCGCGGGATGCTGTTAGCAGTGCCAGTTGTGTTGACAGTTCCAGCGGCGTGGTCGATTGCCCGACTAATTTGTAGCAGTTCTGAAGCGAATGCCGTGAAGTGTTTCCTTCAGTTTAGAAATCGAGTTGAGCTTACGAGGGCTTAAGTCATTGGTCTGCAGTAGGTTGTATAGCACTTAACAGCCCCATCAGTCAAACAAATCAGTAACAGCTTCCACTGTACGTGCTTGAGCATTGTCCTGGAAAATGATGGTCAGGTCCTGCAGAAAGTGTCATCACTTCTGTCTCTATGGTATTCATTTTTAGAACACAACCTACGACCAGCGAGACATGCTTGAAGCTAAGGTGCAGATACTGCGAAAAGAAATAGCTCACTAGGAAGTTCAGTTGAAGAGGAATGGACATCTCTGAAAAGGGCAATCAAAAAATTTGGTAAATAAAACATAGGTGCAAAGTAGGCAACTGCCAAGAAACTGTGGGTAACAGGAGAAATACTTCACTTGATCGACAAAAGAAGGAAGTACGAAAATGTACATGAAAATTCAGAAATACAAGTCGCTGAAGAATGAAATAAACATGAAGTGCAGGGGAAGAAATTGCTGCAGGGAGAATGTGAAGGAATCGAAAAAGAAATGATTGTCGGAAGGACAGAATCGGTTTATAAGTATGTCAAAACAATCTTCTGTGAAATTAAAAGCAAGGGTTGTAACATTAAGACTGCAATGGGAACTCCGCTGTTAAATGCAGAGGAGACAGATGGAAAGAGTATATAGAAGGCCTTTATGAGTGGCAAGATTTGTCCGATGTGATAGAAGAAGAAAGAGGAGTCGATTTAGAAGATAGGGCATCCAGTATTGGAATCAGAATTTAAGGGAGCTTTGGAGGACTTAAGATCAAATAAGGTGCAACTTACGGGAGTATAATGTCTATTAAAAGTCCTTACTTCTTTACTGCTATCCGACTTTTGCTCTGTTTAACTCCGCGAATAATACACCCCCCCCCCCCCCCAATATCGTTTTCATCAATTTTAATAATAATTTCTGCTAATAAAATTACTATTCTCAATAAGTGGTTTGCTACCTACGGAAATAGCAACACATTTAATTATGGTATGCAATCAAATCAGAAATTTATTAATTAAAACAGTATGAGCAATGTTACTAATCTAAGACATTGCAGCACAAAATTAACCCCCTAAACTAACTTAAGTTGGTTGATACTGGTAACGCAAGTCGTTGTTCTACTGAAGCTCCCCCTAGACGACACAGAATTAGAGAGCTCAAGCAAAGAGCTAGTGGATCACGTACTCAAAAAAAATTGCTCTGAGCACTATGGGACTTATCATCTATGGTCATCAGTCCCCTAGAACTTAGAACTACTTAAACCTAACTAACCTAAGGACATCACACAACATCCAGTCATCACGAGGCAGAGAAAATCACGTACTCATTTGCAGTTACAGTGCCCTACTTTGCCAGTTGTTTGCGCTAATATCACCCTAATTCAACGTGAAGATCACGTCGGTCGTCCCAGGCACCGGCGTGATGTCTTTCCCTGTGAAACTTTGACCTCATCTAAAAACGTGCACGTGATTTCCGTCTGAAAAACTCCCGACCATAAGTTGTCAATTGCAGAGTCCATCACGAGTCGATACACAATCTACTTGCACAAATGCCAGGAGTAGTTGGTAGATGCAAGAGCGCGACAGCAAAGGAACACTTAATATTGGATTCTAACGCCACAAGTGAACACAAATCTGTTTTCTCTTCGCAGAGTAACAGATGATCCTCCTTTTGTGGAGACGTTTGTACTAACTCTGAACGATTGGAGATGGATCACTGATCGCAAAACCAACAATATGTCCAAATCTAACTGTGTCTAGGCATCCACTCAACGACCTGACACACCATGTCTGCCCAGTACCACGCCAGACACCAGAGTCCTCTTACCAATTTTTGCCGACAAACTTTCCAGTTCGCCTGACTGACCGTGTATTCCTACGCGTTTTCGGTCAGTCAGGACTCTGAAATTCCGCGCGGTTCTCCCACCTTCCATGGGCGCGCCGTATTTGTGTTCCGTTCCACCCCTTGTAAAATGGTTCAAATAGCTCTGAGCACTATGGGACTTAACATCTGTGGTCATCAGTCGCCTAGAACTTAGAACTACTTAAACCTAACTAACCTAAGGACATCACACACATCCATGCCCGAGGCAGGATTCGAACCTGCGACCGTAGCAGTCGCGCGGTTCCAGACTGAGCGCCTAAAACCGCAAGACCACCGCGGCCAGCCCACCCCTTGTATAGCCGCAAGGGCGAGAAGCAGTCTCTCTCTGTTTCGCATGCTCTCTCTCTCTCTCTCTCTCTCTCTCTCTCTCTCTCTCTCTCTCTCTCCCCTCCCCTTCCACCTATGTGGTCTCAGGCTGGCCCGGTGGCCCCTGTGGCCACTAGTGACAATGCCGGCAAAGCAGTCGCCGTGTGAAGCTGGGGCTAGCCGCCGGCCACCTCGCTTATTCTACAGCTCAAGACTGCTCTTTCCTGTGTCCTTACAAACCATCTTCCCAATGATAATATGCAAAGTTCTCAAAATCTTACTTACTAGTATGAACCCTGGTTTTGCTGTTAGTATTATTCTCCCTAACGGCTATACCTGTCTTCCTGGTATTTGTCACTCATTTTCTGAATAAATCTCGTGTAAGGTGCTAAAATCTGTCACCTTACAAAATCAGAAGGGATATATAACATTCCACCAGAATTGCTAGAATCATTGGGGAAGTTGCAACAAAACGACTATTCACGTTGGTGTGTAGAATGTATACCATTTGACTTTCGGAAAAATATCGTCCACACAATTCCGAAAACTGAAAGAGCTGACAACTGCGAGAATTATCGCACAATAAGGGTAACACCTCATCCAAGGTGCTGAAAATAATAATATACAGAAGAATGGATAAGAAAACTGACAACGTGTTATAGGTTGATCAGTTTGGCTTTAGGAAAGGTAAAGGTACCAGAGAGACAATTCAGTGTGGTTGATAATGGAAGGAAGACTAAAGAAAAATCAAAAAACTTTCATAGGATTTGTCGCCCTTGAAAAAGCGTTGAACAGTGTAACAGAGTGCAAGACGTTCGAAAATCAGGGAAAAATAGGTGTAACCTATAGGGAGACATGGGTAATATACAAAATGTTTAAGAGCCAAGAGGGAATAATAAGAGAGGACGACCAAGAACGGAGTGCTTGGATCAAAAACGGGATGTAGTCTTTCACCCCTACTGTTCAATCTGTACATCGAAACAGTGATGGAAATAAGAAAGGGGTTCAGGAGAGGAATTAAAATAGAAGGTGAAAGGATGTCAAGGGTACGATTCATTGATAAAATTGCTATCCTGAGTGAAAGTGAAGGAGAATTACATGATCTGCCGACAGAATGAACAGTCTAGTGAGTACCGAATATGTACGGACTAAATCAAATAAGGACGAAAATATTGAGAAGTAACAGAAATGAGAAAAGCGAAAAACTTAACTTCAGGTTTGATGGTCTCGAAATTGATGAATTTAAGGAATTCTGCTATCTAGGCAGCGAAGTATAGAATGACGGACGGAGCAAGGAGGACATCAAAAGTAGGCTAGCTCTGGAAAAAAGGGCATTCCTGGCCAAGAGAAGTCTACTAGTATCAAAGATAATCCTTAATATGAGGAAGAAATTTATGAGAATGTGCGTTTGGAGCACAGCATTGTATGGTAGTGAAGCTTGGACTGTGCGAAAATTGGAACAGAAGAGAATCGAGACATTTGAGATGTGGTGCTACAGATGAAAATTAGGTGGCCTGATAAGTAATGAATAAGGAGGTTCGGCGCAGAATCGGAGAGAAAAAGAATATGTGGGAACACTAAAAAGGAGAAGGGACAGGATGATAGGACATGCGTTAAGATATCAGGGAATGACTTACATGGTGCTAGAGGGAGGGATAGAGGGCAAAAACTGTAGAGGAAGACAGATATTGGAATGCATCCAGCAAAAAATTGAGGATGTAGGTTGCAAGTGCTACTCTGAGTTGAAGAGGTTGGTGCATGAGAAGATTTCGTAGCGCGACGCGACGCGTGTAACGAGTCAGAAGACTGATGACAAAAAAGGTAACTAACATCAACTTATCAGACAATACTTACATTAATAAGAAAGACCCAGAATTTCTTAGAAATCAAATACAATACTTGTATAAAGTCAATATAACAAATTGTAGCTAAAATGACGATTTTTCGAGGCATGCTCGATTTCCTGATACTTAGGTTATATTCATACCACGTACTTTATCATGAAGAAAACCCTCCAAATACGATGCATAAAGCCAAATATTATGGCTGCTCCTAGATCCTGTTTGTGACGTAAAACGATGTCGCATCTCATTGGTCATCTTCCTCTCCACCAACTGAAAGTCTAACATGAAAGATACTTTATTTCACGCTCCGCACGGCAGTGTAGTGGAATTCCAAGCTGTGACGTTACCAGCTCATCGTCCACATGTCTTCACGACGGATGGCTTTAGACGCGTCGGGAGATACCGGTAGTACTCGTGCGCTCCTATGACCTTTTGTCCGCTATGATCAGATCGTGCAAGGTGACAAAAACTCATCTATGGCTAATTTTCACTTTCTCCGGTTTCACTTTCATTGTGGTATACCGATCTTAGAGCATCAGGATTTGACGGTTCGCCCATGATGACTGCCAGTACGTAATTTTAATCCGCGTGCATGTCACTTAATTGGTTATCTGTTGTGGTGAGGATAAAGGGCGGTTGTTGCGAAATTTATAGTACTTAGAGGTTTTTCGCACTTCAAAGAAAGGATTGTGTCAGTATGTTAAATGTCCAACGGGCATTCCTGGGCCCACTTTCTCATTGTGAAGCAACCTCAACCTTAGTGCTGATCATTTAATATGGATACACTCGTTGCAACATTGTGGCAGTATCGGGTTTTAAAACTTGCTAGGGCTTATGTTGTTCCTAGAGTTGATGATAGACGGTAGCAAATGTTCAAATGTGTGTGAAATCTTATGGGACTTAACTGCCAAGGTCATCAGTCCCTAAGCTTACACACTGTTTAACCTAAATTATCCTAAGGACAAACACACACACCCATGCCCGAGGGAGGACTCGAACCTCCGCCGGGACCAGCCGCACAGTCCATGACTGCAGCGACGGTAGCATCTTTGGGGACTGTTCAAATGGTCCAAATGGCTCTGAGCAGTATGGGACTTAACAGCTGAGGTCATCAGTCCACTAGAACTTAGAACTACTTACACCTAACTAACCTACGGACATCACACACATCCATGCCCGAGGCAGGACTCGAACCTGCAACCGTAGCAGCAGCGCGGTTCTGGACTGAAGCGCCTAGAACCGCTCGGCCACTCCGGCCGGCTTGGGGACTGTGACATAAGCTTTGCAGGAATGCCTTGTGTATGGTGCGGCTGCTTTTAGTTTACAACTGTGCTTTGAGGGTACAAAACGCCAGTATGAGATGTTCTAAGAAGTGTTTTCCGTTTTAAAAAGTCTGTTTGCTATTGGATTTTTACTTCTGACGGTGCCTAATAGCAAAAAAGCATTAGAGTATACTAAACTACAGGATTAATAAATATTTTTATATAGTTGTCAGTACGTGCGGTATTCCAATTTATTGATTGATTTCTTTGTTTCATAGCACCTGATAATTGGATGACATAGTCCTGAAAAATGTTGTACTAAAAGAATGAGACATTTGACAAAATGGCTCTGAGCGGTACGTGACTTAACATCTGAGGTCATCAGTCCCCTAGAAGTTAGAACTACTTAAACCTAACTAACCTAAGGACATCACACACATCCATGCCCGAGGCAGGATTCGAACCGGCGACCTTAGCAGTCACGTGGTTCCGGACAGAAGCGCCTAGAAGCGCTCTGCCACCGCGGCCGGTGACGCTTTTGACAGCTGGTGGCGTAACATTCTCGGCACCAGTCATTTGAAAGGTTGAATTTGCTATGAAGAGCCGGCCGAAGTGGCCGTGCGGTTAAAGGCGCTGCAGTGTGGAACCGCAAGACCGCTACGGTCGCAGGTTCGAATCCTGCCTCGAGCATGGATGTTTGTGATGTCCTTAGGTTAGTTAGGTTTAACTAGTTCTAGGGGACTAATGACCTCAGCAGTTGAGTCCCATAGTGCTCAGATCCATTTGAACCATTTTTTTGCTATGAATAATATTACAAACAAATAAAAATATTTACACTCTGGTCCAGTGGTAGCTGGTCCGAACTACGGGCATGAAATGAAAATATTTATAACTGTTATTAATAGTTCATTAGGAACGGATATAAAAGTACATGCGTGTGCAGTGTCCCTCAAAGGTCCGAAATAGATTAATGGCGATATTCTCATTTGAAGGCCAATTTTCAGTTGACCAAACTTGCCGTTTGTTTGGATTAGCCCGGCTGTTTGTACAGCTTTGCTTCGTTTTAGCAAGCACGTACGTGATGGTTCACCTATCACGGCCGTCAGTACGTAGTTGTAATCCTCGCGTACATAGGAGATTTTATCAATCGGTGTTGCTGTCCAGGCGCACTACGAGTGGGGTGGGAGGGGGGATGTATTTGTGCTAATTTCGTGAAAAACTATTACAGAAAGCTGTTTACTGTAACGAGCCATAGACAATTCAGATATGCAGGGGCAGACGCAAATTGGTATCCAGCTGAGACAACGACGTCAGCAGGACGACAGCAACGCAGCCCAAGAATGTCGGGGAGGCCACTACTGCTGAACAAGAACCATGAGCACAATCTCATTACGTACTGTTAATCGTACTGCATTCTTGATAAACTGACGTGGATCACTCATTTTGCGCCTGGCCAGTTTTAATTGAACTGATGTTGAATTAGTTATCTGAATTGCTTGAGACATAGTTAGATACCTACGAGCTGCATTCCTTATTTTATGGACAACGTATCGGACTTAAATTTACAGCCTGATATTTTCCGAAGCAACTGATTTTACTTGAAAATAATTACGAACGGTGTGTAGTGGAGAGACTTTACCCCAGCCCATCACAAGGTGTGCAGTAGTAACGACTGGAACACTCTTCAGCCTTTCTAACAAAGAGAGTGCTGTAAAAAAAGAAAAAAAAAAAACTTACTTTCCTGACGGTAAATGCAGACTGTGCGCAGATTTACGATTCAGTTGATATAACATAAAACTAGATCCGATCCGATCTAAACTACAAACGATAGAAACACAATTCGAACGTTCCTGGAAAGAGAAAAGTTCAAATTTTTATTCAATCAACGTAAGCACCTTGTGTTACACGACAACAACGGTGGCTCATTTCCTGCCACATACGAAGCAGCTGGTCCCTCGTTATCGAATTCACAGGTTCAACAACGCGATTTCGCAGAATTTCAAGATGGCCAGGCAAAGGGGAGATAACAACACAGTCGACGGAAGCCACAACATCTACATGTGCAAGACAATTACTCTTTGGAACTCATAATCATTCTTAGAGAATTGCGAGTACGGGCAAATTTCAACTCTCCCAGGAAATTAAATGTGATTTGTAGAGTATCCATGTATGTGTAGTAATGCATAACCTATTTGTCAGAGCTATCACGTTAATTTACCTTTCTGCTACCTCTGGGTATACTTTACGCCTGTACTGTGGGTGATCTTAAGTGGATCAGACTTAAAGATTCTCTGCGCGTGCACGATCAGGGGTATGTGAAGACAAGCAGACAGTATAAGAGCACTCAAAACATCGGCTCTCGATAGCCAGAAGGCTGCAAGTGCTTGTCTTGTGATTCCATCTTCTTCACAGAGAGATGGTCTGCCACTTAGTCCATTCAGAGAGCCATTTGTTTCATCACGCTGAAGCATCAGCTCCACGTAACCAATGAGTAGTGTGATGATGTGTGATTACCATACACTTCTACCAACACAGCAGGCATTGTTGCAGCGCTGATGCCCTTGAATAGCAGAAAGCGAATTAGTGCGCGATACTTCGCTATATCAGTGGGCAGTGCCAATTTGCTTTAGCCCCTAGAGGCATTCTGTAGTATTAGGCGAGGTGATTTCTATGGATGCCAAGACTGGAGACATGCAGCTTGTGGTGTATTCGATGTTAACGCGTGTAGTGAGCCCTTCGACACCAGTGAGCATCAGTCACCTTCTTTGTATAAAACTATCTAAGTACCGGGTGTCGCGTGGGTATGAATTTATTCCATTCTTCTATTAGTCCATTTCCTCTACCCCCTGTCTACCCGTTTCTCCATCTTCTGCTCCCCTCTTTATCCATTTTCTCCTCCCCCTCTCTATTCATCTCCCACTCCCCCATCTTCACCCATTTATTTCTCCTCTCCCTTCTCTCCTACTCCTCCTTCTCTGTCCATCTGGTCCTTTCCCCTCTGTCCATCTGGTTCTTTCCCCTCTGTCCATCTGCACCTTCCCAATCTGTTCATCTCCTCCTCTCCCTCTCTCCGTCCATCTCCTTTTTCCTTTCTCTATCTCTCCTTCCCCCTCCCTCTGTTCATTTCTTCCTCCGCTCCCCATATGTGTCCATCACCTCCTTTCCCCTCACTCTTCGTCCACGTCCTCCTACTCCCTTTATCACCCCTATCCCAATAGGTTACTGTTTTTTACTCTCATAGTATTTCTTTCCAGGCAGTAAGTAATATGTATACCAAGTTCGACTGAAAACTACTCAGGGTCTTAGGAGCAGTTTTCATCCTTGGAATTGCCTGCATACTCACATTTCACATATATTTCACGTGTATTTAAAATATTTCACACATATTTGTACACATAGTTCACCTGTATCTCTAGTGAATTTCGGCGTGCAGTTTCGTTTTCACGGATCTCAGTATTATATCTCCTTAACTGGGTATCGTACGATAATATAGCTTTGTTTATGACGTCATATCTCCTGAGCAATGTGTTATACAGTGATATCATTTTTCAAGTACATTCAGTGTTGTACACTACGTGATCAAAAGCATCCGGGCATCCACAAAAACAGACGTTCTTCACATTACTTGCGTTGTGCTGCCACCTACTGCCAGGTACTCCATATCAGCGACCTCAGTAGTCATTAGACATCGTGAGAGAACTCACGGATTTCGAACGTGATCAAGTGATAGGGTGTCACTTTGTGTCATACGTCTGAACGCGAGATTTCCACATTCCTAAACGTCCCTAGGTCCACGGTTTCCGATGTGATAGTGAAGTGGAAACATGAAGCACAAAAGCCTACAGGCCGACCTCGTCTGTTGACTGACAGAGACCGCCGACAGTTGAAGAGGATTGTAATGTGTTAAAGACAGACATCTATCCCAACCATTACACAGGAATTCCAAACTGCATCAGGTTCCACTGCAAGTACTATGACAGTTACGCGGGAGGTGAGAAAACCGATTTAATGGTCGGCTGCTCGTGAGAAACACATCACGCCGGTAAATGCCAGACGTCGCCTCGCTTGGTGTAAGGTGCGCAAACATTGGACGATCGAACAGTGGAAAAACGTTGCGTCGAGTGACGAATCAAGGTTCATAATGTGGCGATCCGATGGCAGGATGTGGATATGGCGAATGCCATGTGAACGTCATCTGTCAGAGTGTATAGTGCCAACAGCAAAATTCGGAGACGATGGTGTTATGGTGCAATCGTGTTTTTCATGGAGGGGGCTCGCACGCCTTGTTGTTTTGCGTAGCACTATCACAGCATAGACCTACATCGATGTTTTAAGCAACTTCCCACTGTTGAAGAGCAATTCGTGAATGGCGATTGCGTTTTTCAACACGATCGAGCACCTGTACATAATGCACGGCCTGTGGCGGAGTGGCTACACGACAATAACATCCCTGCAATGGACTGGCCTGCACAGAGTCCTGACCTGAAACCTATAAACACATTGGGATGTCTTGGAACGCCGACTTAGTGCGAGGCCTCACTGAGCGACATCGATACCCCTCCTCAGTGCTGCACTACGTGAAGAACGGGCTGCCATTGTCTGAGGAACATTCCAGCACCTGATTGAACGGATGATTTGAGAGTGGAAGCTGTCATCAATGCCAAGGGTAGGCCAATATCATATTAAATTCAAGCATTACCGATGGACGGTACCACGAACTTGTAAGTCATTTTTAGCCAGGTGTTCGGATACTTTTGATCATACAGTGTTTGTAAATACTCTATGCAAATTATGTCGCGAATATACAGGGTGACTCAAAAGTCCGTTAATGTTTGAAAAGTCAATATAGGTTGTAGGTAGTGAAATGGCTGGGCTAGCAGGACAGAGCAGATTCGGTTGTGGAAAAGGGGCCAAAATGAGTTCCTGTCAGTTGCATTCAACATACAAACTTTATTTATCAACACACAATATTACAACAAGAATGCGAAACACTCAAAATTTTATTTGACTTCATTTGATTAACTTTAGATCGGCTGAAGGCCACTTTCAAAATCCAAGACACAAGGCTAAAGCAAAATTGAAATACAAGGTTCTTCTGTAGGTTTCACCCAAGAATATTTTCTAAATCTTCAATCTTATTGGCTGAAGGCCTTAGCAATTTAATTTTAATGGAACTAAGCTGGAGGTCGCATATTAAGCAATAAGAGGAGTTTCAATCATAAGGCAGAAGGCCTTATCTTAAAAAATTTCATGCAAATTGGGCTGAAGGCCCCATTCAGAAGCATACCAATCGTATGCCTTAAGGGCAAGAGAAGAAGATTAATTTAAGAGATAATGAAACTCGGCTGAAGGCCGCTCACCAACAAATAATTTAAAGGCTAAAGCCCTAGAAGAAGAGTTTCCATTTTAAAGGGCAGAAGGCCGTATCTTAAAACATTTCATGTAAAATAAAGAATAACAATCTCATGCCTTAAGGGCATATTAATACTCGGCTGAAGGCCACATATCAACAAAATATGTTTAAACGGCGTAAGGCCTAGAAAGAGTTTCAATCTAAAATATCTCCAATAAAATTCGGCTGAAGCCTCCATATAAATATATAACAATCTCATGCCTTATGGGCATGACAAGGACATTAATTTAAGAGATACTGACACTTGGCTGAAAGCCACACATCAACCAAATAACTAAAATCCAAACAGAGAACATAACACACAAGGAACGGCGCTCAGAAGTTTCCGAGGGTCAACCTGGGATTGTAACACTAACGTCGTTTAGGTGAGACAGGCAGCCTGTCCAACAACATCTTAATGTGGAGGCAACCCAACTGACAGACAGCCAACCGACCAATCAACCAAACCAGTTCCGCCCTCCTGCAACCAGAAAAACGACAACAAGATTTAAATACATGACACACACAGAATATTGGCGCCCACAACGACCAACAACACATTGGCTGTCAAACTATATGCTGTGCTAGACAGCAACAACACGACGAGGAAAACACACTGCCTAAAATTACGTTAACGACCAGGGCAGGTAACCGGAACGTCAACGGCCACAAGGCAGGAGATACCGCTGATGAACTTCCATAACAGGGAATGAATTAAGTGAAGTTAAATTTCACAGTAAGATGGCTGGAATCTTAGCCGACTTAAATACACATACGTTGTTGCTCGCGGGAATATCCCAAAAGCGACAACCAGGATCAAACGAAGAAATGTAAACAGTTGAGGCTCGGTAGTAAGTTAAGTGCGGACTCAAATTTCATCTCGAAGATGGTTGGGCGACGAAATTCGTATCACTCGCAAGCAGCACCTCACACTCCAACCGCGCGTGCACACCGCCAGCGGCTCCAGCCCGACTCCACGCCAACCAACTGACTGGAGAGCTGGTCTGTCCGTGACTGCTGCTCCGTCGCGACTGCACTGCTGGTACGTCTCCAACTCACTGACTACCCGACACACGAAGACCCGGAAATACTATCGGTCGCTCTAGAGATGGTACGACAGTGCACTTATCGATACGCGCTGCTGCTGCCACTCATGGGCAAGTAAGGCTGGAAGTTAGTGACGCCAGTAAATGGAATAAGAAAACGAGGCGACACTACCGTAATAGAAGATGACAATCAATTAATGAGATGAACACGAGCCATGCACAGCTCAGGTAGAGATGTAAAATTGACACGCATGACATGGGGTTTTATTGAAACCAACAAAAGTGTACAAAATGACCAACAGCTGGCGCTTTGTATGATACAAAAGCAATAATCAACATAACAGCTGAGCCCAAATTCTGCAGTTCTTGGCGTTGACAGATCTTTGGAGTGTGAAATGGGCTTCGTCGGTCCACAATACGCCAAACAAGCTCTCGTCTTCCTCCCGCATTTTTTGAAGTGCTCACACCGCAAATGCTCTCCGCATCACAAAATTGGGTGGCTGACAGTTCATGACACTGGATTTTGCACGGATAGCATTGGAGAGTACGATCTAGTGCTCTCAAAATAGTAGAGCGCGGAATGCCGGAGTGATGTGCGACGTCTAAATAACCTGTGGCCTCGAACTTCGTGATCAGTTTATTCACAGAACATTTTTCACAAGACCTTTACCCTTTCGCATGCCATTCTTATGGCGATAGGATCGTAACGCTCCAGTAGCGAAGTCAGTATTCACTAAAGGCACTGTTGCGATATCACTGGCGTGTTGCTGTCCAGCTCGATCAGTTTGCCATTTTTGCACTGGTTTTCAGTTTCAATAGAACCCTGTGTCATTTCAGGGACGTGTAGCCAGCTCTACCTGCCTACCCATAGTATTCCATGAGTTAGTGCAGTGTCAAATACTAATGACTTTTGGGTTACTCGCTACTTTGTGGTAAAGAAGTTACAAATTAAAACGTCCTCCCAGATATGGCAGTATTACTAAATGAACAGCGAAAATGTAGTAAGCAATATCTTTTGTTTTACTTTCATCATTTGTGGGGTTATCAGGGAGAAAAGGTATTACAAATATTTGAAATTAGTTGTGAAATTTGTTGCGTCTCACTACGTGCTCCATTTCTCAAA
Organism: Schistocerca americana; assembly: GCF_021461395.2. Classification (NCBI taxonomy): domain Eukaryota; kingdom Metazoa; phylum Arthropoda; class Insecta; order Orthoptera; family Acrididae; genus Schistocerca; species Schistocerca americana. Next base: position 216,461,585 of record NC_060119.1, on the reverse strand, counting down.
TACTGGATAGATATAATCTGTGTAATGCGCGTCATAGCTGCACTTCTTTTTCAGCCCCACGTCTTTTATAAGAGATGGGTAGTGGTTACCACCACAGTTATTCTTTCCTTACAGTAACTGATATGTGTTTGGTTGAAATTGGTATTGTGGTCTAGGAGGAGATGTGGAATGAATAAGGGAAAGTTGGTACTCACCATATAGCAGAGATGCCGAGTCGCAGATAGGCACATCGAGAAGACTCACAGATTTGATTTTAGCCAACAACGCCTTTGTCGAAAATAGACGACAACGGTAGTCATGTGGGTGTGAGTTACGTTTGTGCGTGTGTGTGTGTGTGTGTGTGTGTGTGTGTGTGTGTGTGTGTGTGTTTCTGTTTTCGACAAAGGCTTTGTCGGCCGAAAGCTTGTTTGTGGCAGTCTTTTTGTCGTGCCTAGCTACGACTCTATATATATGTATAAAATAACTTTGTATAAGTCGATTCCTATGTAAGCAATGTATTTTGCAAAAATACCACTTTAATTTGATTTTAATTTTATAAATTCCTTTAGCGTCATGTTTCCAAGAAATTTTTTAAATATATACGTAAAAGTTTGTGTAAACTAAATTTAAATGATTTCATCGTTAGGTATTTGAAAGATAAGACTCTGTGGGTACAATAATTGCAATGTATCTGTTTCTCTACTTCACGCTTCATGGGAAGAGATAAGTGAGAGTCATATGGAGTCGGTTAAAAGAGTTGTAGGGAAACGTATTTCTACGAATGTTGGGTTATCATTGTGAAACTATTTGCTTACTTGCTATGAAAAAGAACAGAAGGTGACAATGAAGCCAGTATAGCACTAGATAAATACCAGAGTTTTTAAATTAACAATGTTGGCATCGCTGCTTTCAGTTTTACTCAAAATGACAAATATCTGTAAAGTTGATACCCCTGCGAAAATATAAGCCCTATTGGAAAAACAGGTCACAACCTGCAACAGACAAAAAAATAATTACGTGACTTTATTTTTTCGGGGTGATAATTAAACCTTTTTGATTACCCTTTCGTGTACGCAGTCTGTGTGTATCGAAGAGGTGTACGAATCGGGTGGCAAACAAATTCGCGTGGATTATTTAGTGGTGTAATTAGATACGCATGACGCTGAGCCCGCGTTTACCCGAGCCGCTCGCCTGCCCGGACGCGCGCGGTCGCGTCAGCGCATACCAGGTGCGGACAAGCGGGCACAGCCGGCCGGCCTTCTGGAATCCCGTGCTGCGGAGCACGCTATGGCGCGCGCACCGGTGCACAGATCCTGCGCGGCGCCAGCGCCACAGATAAAATTAGACGTACATCAGGCTGCTGCGCGCGTCCGGCCCGGAAACGGTTCCGTCACGCGGCGCGAACTCCTCGTCACAATGCGCTGGGCCGCCTGCAGTCTGCCGAATGGGGCGGGCTGCCTAACGTCGAAATGTCGCGGTGCAAACGAATAGAGTAAACGCAGGGGTCGTCAGAGATGACTATGCTATTGTGACCAGTCGCCAAAGGTCTCAACAACCAACTTCTGGAGCGTAGACTACTACGAGAGGTATAGGAAAGGAGTCGGTGAGGATCTGGAAGTTACCGACAGGGACCTCGAGCCAAGCCGACTCCACCTCTGTGGCCCCATGATGCGAACAGCCTGATCGAGGTGGTTCCATAAATTCTCAGTCGGGTTTAAATCCGGGGAGTCTGGTGGCCAGGGCAGCATGGCAAACTCATACTGCTGCTCTTCAAACCACGCACATACACTGAGAGCTTTGTGCCACATTGCTGGTAGACTACTGGCCATTAAAATTGCTACACCACGAAGATGACGTGCTACAGACGAGACATTTAACCGGCAGGAAGGAGATGCTGTGATATGTAAATGATTAGATTTTCAGAGCATTCACACAAGGGTGGCGCCGGTGGCGACACCTACGACGTGCTGAGACGAGGAAAGTTTCCAAACGATTTCTCACACACAAACAGCAGTTGACCGGCGTTGCCTGGTGAAACGTTGTTGTGACGCCTCGTGAAAGGAGGAGAAATGCGTACCATTACGTTTCCGACTTTGATAAAGCTCGGATTGTAGCCTGTCGCGATTGCGGTTTATCGTATCACGAAATTGTTGCTCGCGTTGGTCGAGATCCAATGACTGTTAGCAGAATATGGAATCGGTGCGTTTAAGAGGGTAATACGGAACGCCGTGCTCGATCTCAACGGCATCTTACCCGCATGGCTGTAACGCATCGTGCAGCCACGTCTCGATCCGTGAGTCAACAGATGGGGACGTTTGCAAGACAACAACCATCAGCACGAACAGTTCGACGACGTTTGCAGCAGCATTGACTATCAGCTCGGAGACCATGGCTGCGGTTACCCTTGACGCTGCATCACAGACAGGAGCGCCTGCGATGGTGTACTCAACGACGAACCTGGGTGCACGAATGGCAAAACATCATTTTTTCGGATGAATCCAGGTTCTGCTTACAGCATCATGATGGTCGCATCCGTGTTTGGCGACATCGCGGTGAACGCACATTGGAAGCGTGTATTCGTCATCGCCATACTGGCGTATCACCCGGCGTGATGGTATGGGGCGCCATTGGTTACACGTCTCGGTCATCTCTTGTTCGCACTGACGGCACTTTGAACTGTGGACGTTACATTTCAGATGTGTTACGACCCGTGGCTCTACCCTTCATTCGATCCCTGCGAAACCCTACATTTCAGCAGGATAATGCACGACCGCATGTTGCAGGTCCTGTACGGGCCTTTCTGGATACAGAAAATATTCGATTGCTGCGCTGGCCAGCACATTCTCGGGATATCTCACCAATTGAAAACATCTGGCCAATGGTGGCCGAGCAACAGGCTCGTCACAATACGCCAGTCACTATTCTTGGAGAACTGTGGTATCGTGTTGAAGCTGCACGGGCAGCTGTACGTGTACACGCCATCCAAGCTCTGTTTGATTCAATGCCCTGGCTTATCAAGGCCGTTATTACGGCCAGAGGTGGTTGTTGTGGGTATTGATTTTTCAGGATCTATCCACCCAAATAGCGTGAAAATGTAATCACATGTCAGTTCTAGTATAATATATTTGTCCAATGAATACCGGTTTATCATCTGCATTTCTTCTTGGTGTGGGAATTATAATGGCGAGTAGTGTAGAAAGCAATTTTTCGAAGAAAAAACTGCCTCTTATAGTCCGTAAAATACGGTAAATAAATTCGTTTAACAATTTTTTCCGCATTCCCGGCAAACTCTCTATGGAAGGGCGACGAATACAGTATTGAAAATGTGTGTTTTTAAGTCAGATCTAACACATACACTTGGGAAGCGAGCGTGACGTCTGCTTGCCAGGGGATTATTTGAGGATGGTAGTTTCGAAACCGCTTATATTTCATTTTTCCAATTTCAGTTTCTTCAAATCACCCTGTAGTTCGCTTTTATTTCAAGTCTTGTATTTAATTTTGTTACTTCACGTGGATGTGTCACCATTAATAATCATGTGAGTTCAGATGTACATATAATGATGAAAAGCTATGATGAAATTGGTAATAAAACGGGATAGAATTAGGTGCTGGATGACCCCTACTCAGTTCTCACCTAACACATTCTACCGAGTGGTTAAATCTAAAGAGAATTTCGTGCTCGCTTACAATGAGTACGCCTCAATCAAATAATTTCCAAGTTGATGAATAATTAATTAAATGTAAATTAAAATGAACCGTGGCAAAATTACCTCTGTGATCAGGATTTATTCAAAATCAGGATAGGACATGTCGTATTAAATACGTGGAATAAAACATTGAAAATGAAATGGTTGGTACTGAGTGTGTTGATAAGCAGATGGCTTTCAAGAACGCCAACCCGCAAAGTTGGGTTGGATTGCATGAAGCATTAGGATCGCTATTAAGATTAATGTGAACATATTTCTTCTGGTTAGATTATTCATAACATAAAAAATATCAAATGAAAATCACAAATGCAACGGAATGCTGGTTCCCGATACTCATTACACATTACACATTACACAGTACTCACATCATGAACTATCCTCAACACCTGGGATGTATGCAGGGTTATTAAATAAATGATTCATCATAACACACCATCACACAGACACAACTGTTTGCGTTGGCCGCGGGCATGATGGAAATTAGTATGCGCTGTGTGGTTTAGCGACGAACCCCACTTTCATTTGGATGGGTTCGTCAATAAGCAAAACTGGCTCATTTGGGGGATTGGGAACCCGCATTTCGCGATCGATAAGTCTCTTCATCCTCAACGGTTGACTGTGTGGTGTGCAGTGTCTAGTCACGGAATAATCGGTGCGATATTCCTTGATGGCACGGTGACTGCCGAACGGTACGTGAAGGTTTTGGAAGATGATTTCATCCCCATTATCCAAAGTGACCCTCATTTCGATAAGATGCCGTTCATGCAAGACGGAGCTCGACCCTATTGAAGCAGGGGAGTGATGTCCTGGAGGAGCAATTTGGGGACCGAATTCTGGCTTTGGGGTACCCAGAGGCCTCTGGCATGGGCCTCGGTTGGCCGCCATATTCTCCGGATCCGAACACATGCGACTCCTTTTTGGAGGCTATATTAAAGACGAAGTGTACAGTAATAATCCCAAAAACATTGCTGAGCTGGAAACAGACATTCAGGAGGTCATCGAAAATATCGATGTTCCGACATTTTAGCGAGTCTTACAGAATTTCGCTATTCGTCTGTGCCTCAACAATGCCAATGTTGGCAGGCATATCGAACATGCCATAACCTAAATCCCAATATTTGTAGTGACATTTACGTGTTGAATAAAGTGTGTGCACACAGTAGTTTCTAATTAATTTACGTTGTTTTTCATATAGTTCAATACGTACACGCACGCACATGTACATTCATAGTAATCATTCACACAGAGAGAAGAACACAATCTTCTAATGATATTTTCATACACAAACTCGTACTCGTTGCACAAGAGAGTCACTAGACTTACTAGTCAGGTGGATGATCGGTGACTTAATAGGAGTTTCCAACTTCGGAAATACGATAAATACATCAAAATTTGGAATAAAAGAATTTCGCACGCGGCACAGAATTTAGATTAAATAACAAACTCGAATACACTAACAATCATATGATTCAGCAAAGAAAAAAGGCTTACTTCAGTAAACGAGCGGACAGCCACTGAACTCCCAATAAATACTACCAGAAGAGAAAACATTTATGGAGAAGATGAATTTAATATTCAGAGCAAGCAAGAAAATGATTATATTGCCTTGGAAGCTCACCACGTTTCGAAAACACACGAGCCCTAACTAACAAAAGCAAGCAGTAGTGCGACTGGAAGTTGTTTGAATTATTCAGTGCTGGTACGTAGGGCGTGAAGTGTATAGTGACGTGTACTTCGATGAATAAAGTGTCGTAGATGACTGCTTACCGTCTAATAATCTTGTCATAGCTTAGAAAATGGCTAAGGATGGAAAGAGACAGTGTCGCCTTTCGGATGATTACACAGAAGAGGATCTTTTCTCAAGAAAGGACTTACCCATCAGCAAGTGTTGTGTGAGATTTGTAGCTGTTTCATCTCAGTAACTCATGGAGGTAAAGCAGAGGGGAGGCATCACATTCTTACGGATAATCATACAAATAGATTAGCGGTAGCATCGACATCAAAGTCTATTTCTGCACTCATAACTAAAGGAGATAACCAGGAGTAATTGCTCGTTGCTGCTGCACAACGAACAACAGCTTATAAAGTTGTCAAACATCATCAGTCCTTCAGTTCCCTTACTGTACGGTAAAACTGAGTGCTGCAGTGTATCCTGACTCCAAAGTCGTCGCAAAGCAGTTTAGATCCAGGACCAAAGTTACAGAAATCGTTAAAAATATTCTCGCACAACATTCATTGTGCGAATGCATAAAACAATTGCAATTATGCCATAGGCACGGACGTATCGAATCACAAGGCTGAGAATAGGTTTCCTTTAGTTGTTCAATACTTCACTGATAAGGACACAGAAGCTGTTGAAGTCCGATTCACCGAATAATGAAACATCGGAGGCAACTTCGTTATTTATCTAGACCCTTTAAGACAAATGCAGATTCCATTAGATAAATTAGTCACTTTTTGTGGAGACAGTACCAATACCAATTTCGGAGGGCATCATCGACGTGGCCAGCGGAATGTGGTTTACCAAATTAAAGAAGAATTAGGAAAAAATGTAGAAGGAATTGGATGACCTGCCCACAATCTTCTCAATACTATATCAAGCGCTGCTGGAGTCTTAACTGACGACACTGAAATAATGGTTATGAAAATATTTAATTATTTTTCAATATACACGGTAAGGACAGAGAAACTGAAAGAGTTCTGCTTATACGTTGATGTCAATCATCAATCACTTCTATCTCACTCAAAAACGTGATGGCTTTCGTTAGTGCCTGCAGCTGAGAGAATTCTTAAGCTCTGGATTCCATTAAAACAATTTTTTTGACACCAAAGGCAGTTCATCTAAAACTATTTCAGAGTTTTCCAGTAGTACTATCAGTGAAATTTGCTTCATGTTTCTGCAGTCAAAGTAAAAGCCATTTAAAAAGCAGCGTAACTTACTGATATTCATAATAATCATGTCATTAGAAGACATATTTTGCACTGTGAGCACCAAAGAACAAAACTTGGCTGTTTGAAAATATATATATATATATATATATATATATATATATATATATATATAAGGCGTGGAGGAGAATAACGTCTCGATAATTGGAATAAGAAATGTATTAATCGACACTCAAATGTGTCTCAAAGAAACAAAGACTGCCAATTTTATTGGCATGAAAACCAAGATGAGTCTGGACAACTTAAGGATTGAGAACCCTAACTAAGAAATAATTGCCGCGCGAGGTAGCCGAGCGGTCTCAGGCACCTTATCTAGGTCCGCGCGGCTCCTCCCGTCGGAGGTTCGAGTCCTCCCTCGGGCATGGGTGTGTGTGTTGTCCATAGCGTAAGTTAGCTTAAGTTAGATTAAGTAGTGTGTTAGCTTAGGGACCGATGACCTCAGAAGTTTAGTCCCATAAGACCTTACCACAAATTTCCAAAAAATTCCGAGGAATAATTAATTTGATTTCGGAATTTGAGGAAGAGACAGTGTCTCTCTATACCACATCATTTGCTTACTTAAAGAAATGGTCTATTTCTTTTAGTAAAAATTGAGTAATTCACTGAATGAAGCTATCTGAAAACTGAGGGTGGGTGATGATTCAAAACCCTATTATGTATCTGATTAAAAATGATGCAAAGATATCAGGCGACAATTGTTTTTAGAAATATGTACTCTACTGGCCATTAAAATTGCTACACCACGAAGATGACGTGCTACAGATGCGAAATTTAACCGACAGGAAGAAGATGCTGTGATATGAAATGATTAGCTTTTCAGAGCATTCACACTAGGTTAGCGCCGGTGGCGACACCTATAACGTGCTGACATGAGGAAAGTTTCCAACCGATTTCTCATACACAAACAGCAGTTGACCGGCGTTGCCTGGTGAAACGTTGTTCAAAATGGTTCGAATGGTTCTGAGCACTATAGGACTTAACATCTGAGGTCATCAGGCCCCTAGAAGTTAGAACTACTTAAACCTAGCTAACCTAAGGACATCACACACATCCATGCCCGAGGCAGGATCCGAACCTGCGCCTGTAGCGGTCGGTGGTTCCAGGCTGAAGCGCCTAGAACCGCTCGGTCACACCGGTGGGCGCAACAAGTTCCATGTAATTGTTTTTTAAGTAAAAATTAATTATATTAAATAAATTTTTTACTTCGTTTTTACACCTCCGAGTGTCCTGACAAGGTCACAGCTAGATATGACAGTCCTAAACTGTCAGTCTCACCGTGCAGTTACCTCGCGACGGTCCCAGTGCAGCAAATTTGATTTTTGGCTCTGTGTCAAGCAGACGACACCGTCAAAAGGCACCCAGACGACACGATCATGGATGAATACGAAAATAGGTCTAACGAGGACAATGGCTGTGCCTGTTATAAACCTTAGTGAAATGTTTGACTGACTGAACGCACGTTGTGGTGCGCTGTTAACAATTACACTGTAATGAACTGTAATGAATTACACTGTAACGCGAAACAAAAAGTTGTTATTACGAAAAGGAAGAAAAAGGTAAACCCAAAAATCAAGTCAACAGGACGGATCTCCTAATTCTGTATATATTTATTATGTTATTCTTGTTTGACTTACATTACTTACATAATCCTTGCTTGACTTCCGAAGAAAAATTTTTGTTTTTGTGATAATAACCTTTATTTTAGCGCCAAAGGGATGAGTTACGCAAAGATATTTCTGATTACATTATACGATTTTTTCATGAAACCTGGCCCATCCTGGACACCAGATGTCTATACGACTGGCCACCTGATTGATTCGCGATGCCACGTCTCAGTCCAATCCTGCGACTCATGGCCTGCGTCATCTGTCACCTGTCCCTACGTACATTTCGCCCAGTGTTAAAACTGAGTTAACCAATCCAGTTTAGATTCCTTGTAACTGAGCAATGACACCAATATTCAGCCTTGATCAAATGACAGTTAAACAATTAAAGTAACATTGCTATTCAACACGAATACCAGCGTTGAAATATTTATATTTCTTTCCAAGGTCTTGCATCACTTTGTTAGTTGCGGACCATCAATAATTGATTCTGCCGATTCTTCAGCACGGTTATTCTTGCTAATCGTACAAAACAAGTAACATTTCATCACTGGCGGAAGAGAGGAGGAATTAGAAAGGCATCACAGCATACAAGCACTTAAGGGAGACTGTGCAGATAGAACAATACAACACGTACAGAAGTAGATGCACGTTTAGCAACTGTTAAATGAGGATTTTACCATCACGCATAAATCCTAAGAAAAATTCACTTTTATTCACACACATCGAAAAAAGTTTTTCGTCATCTCGGCTCTCACGTCTCCTGAAGATAGACTTTGACTGTAGATATTGTATCACAGACACAGTCCCTTTCACTGTTCACAGATGTCACTACACCCGCCCAACGATGTAAACAACCTTGCACGAGCAGCTCCTATTAGACGGACGGGGTCCGACAGCCGATCAGTTCCAGTAATTCCACCAGGAAGGAGGTACACGGCTCATGTTGTAGTTCAACCATGCCTAGGAGGTCAATACCGCTGTTTCATCGCGTCCGTATTGTTACTTTGTGCCAGGAAGGACTCTCAACAAGTGTCCAGGCGTCTCGGAGTGAACCAAAGCTATGTTGTTCGGACATGGAGGAGATACAGAGGCAGATGACATGCCTCGCACAGGCCGCTCAAGGGCTACTACTGCAGTGGATGACCGCTACCTACGGATTATGGCTCGGAGAAACCCTGACAGCAACGCCACCATGTTGAATAATGCTTTTCGTGCAGCCGCACGACGTTGTACTACAACTCAAACTGTGCGCAATAGGCTGCATGATGCGCCACTTCACTTCCGACGTCCATGGCGAGGTCTATCTTTGCAACCACGACACCATGCAGTGCCGTACAGATGGGCCTAACACCATGCAGAAATGACCGCTCAGGATTGGCATCACGTTCTCTTTGCCGTAGAGGGCCGCATATGCCTTCAACCAGACAGTCGTCGGAGACGTGTTTGGACGCAAACCGGTCAGGTTGAACGGCTTAGACACTCTATCCAGCGAGTGCAGCAAGGTGGAGGTTCCCTGCTGTTTTGGGGTGGCATTATGTGGGGCCGACGTACGCTGCTGGTGGTCATGGGAGGCGCCGTAACGGCTGTACGATACGTGAATGCCGTCCTCCGACCGATAGTGCAACCATATCGCGAGCATATTAGCGAAGCATTCGTCTTCATGGACAATTCGCGCCCACATCGTGCACATCTTGTGAATGACTCCCTTCAGGATAACGACATCACTCGACTAGAGTGGCCAGCATGTTCTCCAGACATGAACACTATCGAACATGCCTGGGATAGATAGAAAAGGGCTGTTTATGGACGACGTGATTCACCAACCACTCTGATGGATCTACGCCGAATCGCCGTTGAGGAGTGGGACAATCTCGACCAACAGTGCCTTAATGAAATTGTGGATAGTATGCCACGACGAATACAGGCATGCATCAATGCAAGAGGACGTGCTATGGGTATTAGAGGTACCGGTGTGTACAGCAATCTGGACCACCACCTCTGAAGGCCTCGCTGTATGGTGGTGCAACATGCAATGTGTGGTTTTCATGAGCATTAAAAAGGGTGGAAATGATGTTTATGTTGATTTTCTGTACAGGTTCCGGAACTCTCGGAATGTAGGTGATGCAAACCTTTTTTTGATGTGTGTATTTACCATTATAATTCCACATTTATTATATGTTGGAGAACTGTAAAATTTTAGTAAGAACCGCTGAAAAAAATTAATATTTGAACGGAAAACTTTAAAAAAATCTTGGACCTGTTATCTATGAAGATTTAGGAGAATACGGTATTAAAAGAAGGGAAGAGATAGTGTAACAATTCTGACAGTAAAGCAGTTATTTCGAAGAACAGACTAAAATACGGCATCCTCTAGGAAATCAGGTGGAACACAATGTACAGAAAAAGACCATAAAACAGATAGCGCGGCAACATTACTGACTATGTAATAAGAAGTTTGTGAACACCGAGTGAAGATCCAAAGCCTTAAGAAGAAAGCTAAGAAGAAGTTTGTGAGGCAGGTGTACGATCAGCAATGTACCTGCCGAATAATAAAAAGAAGAAAATGTCACTTACAGCTACTGCTGTTACCGTGTCTATACATGACCACTTTGACAGAATGCAGTTTCTACTTCCTCACCAGTTTCACATATAATCGGGCTTGCAAGTTATAAAGACACGTCCAGCAATCTGTATAGCTTTGAGTTCTTTTTGCTCACGTGGAGCAATTCATTTTTAGCAGATCTCGCAGGATACAGCAGCACGTTCTTTTCACCACAAGCACATATTGAAGAAGATATAACACCCATGCCGTGCAGGTATTTCATGAAAAATGAATGGCTGAAACTCAAGCACGTAAGGCTAGGTCACGAGTAAGCCAAAGTTGCGACTTCGTTACGACTTTGAAAGCATTCGTAATCAACCAGTGCCACCAAAGCAGCAATGATCCGCTGGGAAGAAGACGGCTATCAGCAAGTATTTTGTCAATCCTTCTCTAATTACGATAATGATGTAGGCTGTTTTTTTTTAGACGCTGTATACGACTCAGCCCTTTCTTTTTTTCTTTTTGATGTGTGAGGGGTCCACTTATACGTGGAGCCCGATTTTGTAATATATTTCATGAAAAATGACTTGAAATGTAGCCACATACAGAAGAGATTGTATCTTTGTCACCACTGAACCAAAAATGTTGCCTCAGTGGCAAAATCAATCGTAACTAGGGGCATGCAGCGTGTAGTAGCAGTTGCCGTTGCACTCTGTTAAAGGTAGGATGTATGACATAAAGCTAGTGGCTAGCTGTGAGAATTTAGCTGTTGGTCTATGGACGCAGCATAAAACAATTTTGTGAGGTATGAAATTTTGTATATTTAGTTTTAAGTATGGAGTAACGCAATGCGTTTCTTACTAATTTTACAGTATTGACCCTTCATTGTAGGAACCAAGTATTTGCCATCAAGTTTAATGTATAGGTTGATTAGGTATACCCGATTTGTAATAATTTTTTTCTTTTGTAATCCTGATAGAGAAATGTTAAATTTTGGAATCCATTTTGTTAAAAGATGTTTGACTTTTGCCACGTAATAATCCTAATGTGTTTACTTACGTCAGTAAGCGAGAATTGTAGAACAACTGAGAAGTTCACTTATTTTTAAATTAATGTAAAATGTTTGATATTAGATTTTGTGAAGGAGAAACGTTATTTTGAATACAATTTTTGAACTGAAGCATTCGGTCTTAGCATATCCCGTTATCAGTACCCCATCCTCTTCCAAGTCGTATTTGTTTAAATCCAACGAGGAATTTTTATAAGAAGTGATTTTTCAATCAGAGTGGAAAAATATTAATGTGCCACAATCAGGAAAGTATTAATGTTTATAACAGTTTCAACGCAGGCAGCATTGCACAATGCTGAGGCAGTATCGAGAATTATCGCTGAACATTTGCAAGGTTATTCATTTATCAACTAATTTACTGACATTTTTTGTATGAAACTATTTTACGGCTGGCTTTGCACTTCACTGAGGCAAGATTGAATATTGTATGCCAACTGTGGAGAAAACAGAACACCATGATTACATCCATTGCGACTGAAGAGATAAGAAAAATGTATTTCATTGTGTATTTGCATAGGGAATTTTATCAGTGTATTGCACAGGACCATAGAAATCAGTGCTCACGAGACTGAGTAAACTTCAGAGGGATTGATTTCGTTATAGGCATTAAATACTGTTTTTTCCAGATTAAGTGGTTTAATGTTTGTTTGGATTACACTAAAACTGATTAAACACACAATTTGCTCAACAACACATCACACAGTAAATTTCGATAACACAAATATAAATGTTTAAAGAAATTTACACTTACATATTTATAAAGGACGTTACACTTGGAACGTTACAGACGCAGGCCGAAATGCACGCGTTTTAGCTCACGCAGGCTGGCGTGAGGTCTGGAACATGACAAGGAAATTAGAATTTTAGAAAAACGGACGTAGCTGGTGGAATACTTAACTTTAATCCATTAATGATGAACGTCGGTTTTGACAGTACATGATTCACAATATCAATAGTAACTGAATATGGCGCCTTGCTAGGTCGTAGCAAATGACGTAGCTGAAGGCTATGCTAAACTGTCGTCTCGGCAAATGAGAGCGTGTGTAGCCAGTGAAACATTGCTAGCAAAGTCGGCTGTACAACTGAGGCGAGTGCTAGGGAGTCTCTCTAGACCTGCCGTGTTGCCGCGCTTGGTCTGCAATCACTGATAGTGGCGACACGCGGGTCCGACGTATACTAGCGGACCGCGGCCGATTTAAAGGCTACCACCCAGCAAGTGTGGTGTCTGGCGGTGACACCACATTCCTCCCCCGCAAATCGGCGGACGGTTGTGGTATAAGGCTTCCGCCCGGCGTGGGGAGGACCCCATGTTGACGTATGCGACGAGGTGGGGAGCCTAACAACAGGCGAGGCTGTGCCACCCGCACCCTGCCATTCGGACCGCGGGGAGTTAGGAAACGCCTGAAAACCTGCTCCATGGTGCACGCCAACATGCGGTGTATGCGCCCGTAGAGAGACAGGAGGGGCCGAAGGGTCGACCTCCATCGGGCCAGGGCACCCCACGGGCGAAGGCGACACATGGTCCGGAGCGGGCAAGAGTTCCATGTCGGAGGACAACTGGTCCCGGGAAGCGATCGGCGGGGCGTGACACAGGGAGGCGCCCGGCGGCTGCCGCGGCGCGTCCACTGGAGGCGTCGCCGGCGGGAGAACAGGCGGCGGCTGCGGCGTCGCGTCGCCATGGGGCAATATGGAAGGCAGCGTCGTAAACACCTGGGACTGAGGCGAGCCAGTAGATGGGTGCCCAGGTCGCTGGCCGGACGGCACCGTCGCTGAAAGCAGACGGGGAGCGGCAGATCCCGTGCGACGACAGAGGCGCAGCTTATTGAGATGCCGACGCACCTCACCAGAGGCCCCCAAAACCAGATACCTAGCGCGGCCGAGGCAGCGAAGAATGCGCCCTTCGAGCCAACGCCGTGAACCTCGATAGTGGCGGTAGTAGACAACGTCGCTTGGAGCAAAGCAGGTGCCTGCCGCTGCACAGGAACATAATGCGGCGGATGGAGCAAAGACGTCAAGGTTCAATGATTACGACCGTGGAGCAACTCAGCCGGCGAGCGACCATATCGGAGCTGAGAGCGATACGAGGACAAAAAGAGCAATAACGCGTCCTCCCGAGAATGCGACTCTTTCAACTTCAACATCTGTGACTTGAAAGTCCTGACCAATCGTTCAGCGGCACCGTTTGACTGTAGCGAAAACGGCGCGGGCGTCAGATGTTGAATACCATTGGCTTTGCAGAATGACTGAAATTCTGCGGACGTGAATTGTGGGCCATTGTCGGAAACAATTGTCTGTGGAAGACCTTCAATGCAAAAGATAGGAGATAACGCTTGGATGGTGGCAGATGACGTCGTGGAAGACATCCGGACAACAAAAGGAAAATTACTGAATGAATCTACCACAACCAACCATCGAGCATTCCAGAATGGACCAGCAAAATCGATGTGTAAGCGTTGCCAAGGGGAAGTGGCTTTTGGCCATGCAAAGAATTTTCGCGGTGGTGCTGATTGTTGTTCGGCACACACCATGCAAGAAGAGCACATATTCGTAATCGCGGCATCGATTCCGAACCAAGTACAGTGCTGACGAGCAAGGTGTTTCGTTCTCACTATACCCCAATGTCCTTGGTGGAGAAGCTGTAAAGCCCGCATCTCGTGGTCGTGCGGTAGCGTTCTTGCTTCCCACGCCCGGGTTCCCGGGTTCGATTCCCGGCGGGGTCAGGGATTTTCTCTGCCTCGTGATGGCTGGGTGTTGTGTGCTGTCCTTAGGTTAGTTAGGTTTAAGTAGTTCTAAGTTCTAGGGGACTTATGACCACAGCAGTTGAGTCCCATGGTGCTCAGAGCCATTTGAACCATTTGAGAAGCTGTAAAACAGAGGACTGTAACGAACGTGGGACCACGACCCTGGACTGATCATTATCAGAACGCAAAAGCAAAACACCACGTCGAGCAAAAAGTCTCTCCATATGAGCAAAAAATCGACGAACCAACGGGTCCCCGATCCATGACTTTGACAAGGGCCATTGCGTAGCAACAAAACGCAAAGACAGGGTCGGCAGCTGTGGCTGTAGCTACACGACGAAAATCAATCGGAAACGATTCGACCACGTCATCGGTTTCCGCATCAATGAACATGCAAGCAAGTTCGGAGGAATCGAATGCCCTATCCTCAGCAACAGGCAAACGGGACAACGCATCGGCGTTTCGGTGCTTAGCAGTGGACCGATACAAGATATCGTAGCGGTACTGCGAGAGGAAAATAGACCAGCGAATGAATTTCTGCGCTGTACGTGGAGGTACAGGCTTGTTCGGATGAAAAAGCGATGTCAAAGGTTTGTGGTCTGTGATTATGGTAAAGTAACGACCATAAAAGAAGTCATGAAACTTTGTAACACCAAATACGAGAGCCAATGCTTCTTTCTCGATCTGTGAATAGTTTATTTGCGCAGACGAGAGCAATCTGGACG
This sequence comes from Schistocerca americana, assembly GCF_021461395.2. Taxonomy (NCBI): domain Eukaryota; kingdom Metazoa; phylum Arthropoda; class Insecta; order Orthoptera; family Acrididae; genus Schistocerca; species Schistocerca americana. The sequence continues at coordinate 216,446,266 of NC_060119.1, read as the reverse complement.
CAAAGGCAATAGGGTGATCGTGCGATCCATCTTTGTGCGCAAGCACAGCACCGATCCCGAAATCCGATGCATCCACCATCAACAAAAGCGGCTTCTGGGGATCGAATGGCGTAAGGCAAGTATTGGAAAGAAACGCCGATTTCAATCGGCGAAAGGCGCGTTCGCATTCCGTCGTCCAGACGAACGGAACACCTTTACGGCGTAAGAGATGAAGCGGAGCTGAAATGGAAGATGCGTGTTGAACATATCGGTGATAATAGTAGATTTTTCCCAGCACACTCTGTAGCTGCTTCAAATTCTGCGGCGAGGGCAAGTCTTGTATGGCACGGAGGTGCGTGGGACTGGGATGTATGCCCTGGGCATTGAGTACATGTCCCAGGTATGGCAAGTCACGAGCAAGAAACACACATTTGTACTTCCGTAAGCTAAGACCATTTTGTCGCAAGACCTGAAATAATCATAGTATGAGAGCAAGACTCACCGGAGGAGAAACACCCCTCTGAAGATTTCCAGCGCAGCTCTGGACCAAACGTTAGGAGCTGAAGAGTTTCATGGGAGTCCACATTGACACTCAAAAGCACAATCCCTAGTAAGGCCTTGCAAGGTTGCAACCCACTCCCTATTAGTCTGACATGCCGTACGTTTTGTACGAAAGAAGGTATACCTTTTCGCAACTACATTGACTGATTCTTTGAAATATGCATCTAATGCAGACAATTTCGTCGTAGGACAGAGTTGCTACGTCGCGTCGGGGAAATAATTTGACTATCACACGGTACGTGTGGACGCCGACGGAAGACAAAAAAAAAACGGCTGCCGCTCGTTACCTCGAATTCTGTAGGCGGCGAGATGGAATCCAAATTGGCGTGACCACTCCGTCCAGCTTTCCACTGCAGCATCAAAGGGTCGAAAAGTTGGTGCAACTGCGTGGTGTGGCTGCGTGAGCGGTGGAGCGGCGGCTGCCGCATCGTTTTGCATTGCTCGTTGACCCTGGACAAGCTGTCCAAGGGCATCCAGTAAGGCCTGCGTCTGCTGATTCTGTAAGCGATAAAATTCGGACAGTACATCTGGAGATTGTGGCGAAGCCATTACACAAGTAAATCAGGGCAGTATAGTTAAGAACGCAGAAAACCTCGTCGCCAAAATGTTGTGGATTGGCAAGAGGGCCAACCCACTAATGTAAGAGGAGGCCGAAAGGCACGCGTTTTAGCTCACGCAGGCTGGCGTGAGGTCTGGAACAGGACAAGGAAGTTAGACTAGAAAAAAAGGATAAGCTGGTGGAATACTTAACTTTAATCCATTAATGTTGAACGTAGCTCTTGTCTGTACATTGTTTACAATATCAATAGCAACTGATAATGGCGCCTTGCTAGGTCGTAGCAAATGACGTAGCTGAAGGCTATGCTAAACTATCGTCTCGGCAAATGGAGCGTATTTTGTCAGTGAAACATCGCTAGCAAAGTCGGTTGTACAACTGGGGCGAGTGCTTGGAAGTTTCTCTAGACCTGCCGTGTGGCGGCGCTCGGTCTGCAATCACTGATAGTGGCGACACGCGGGTCCGACGTACACTACCGGACCGCGGCCGATTTAAAGCTACCACCTAGCAAGTGTGGTGTCTGGCGGTGACACCACAAAGATCTAGTGCTCTAAAATAAATGCCTGTCTTGTTCATAAAATACAATAAAACAATTCTTGAAAACGTAAATAAGTATATTTCTTAAAGTCAGATTTTTTTCAGTTAAATTATCTTACCAAATATTTTTGTTATTTGTTTAAATATCAAAGGACGCCCTTCAGGCGTAAAATAATGACATATAATTAGTATCAATAACAGGTAAAACATAAAGGAAACTAAAGAAAACGCCCTCTTGGCAGAACAAACAAAATGTTGATCCAAATGGCTCTGAGCACTATGCGGCCTAACTTCTGCGGTCATCAGTCGCCTAGAACTTAGAACTAATTAAACCTAACTAACCTAACGACATCACACACATCCATGCCCGAGGCAGGATTCGAACCTGCAACCGTATAGGTCGCTCTGTTCCAGACTGTAGCGTCTAGAACCGCACGGCCACTCCGGCCGGCACACAAAATGTCATCCGCGTCCTGCCAACTTGTCGGTAGACGCACTCCGAATTCCAGGGTAGCAGGCATGTTGCAGGCACGTCTTCGCGAAGAATATTCTGTTTTACCGGTGCATTGGACAAAGTCCTGGTATTACACAATCTCACTGAAATCACCTTCAAATACCTGGAACACCTTAGCTCCAGGGGGGAGCGAAGAAGGCACTACCCAAAATGTTGGCACTGTACTGACGGTATAGTGGATGGTGGACGAGAAAACTAAATCGATATTGTAGGGGCCGGCCGCTGTGGCCGAGCGGTTCTAGGCGCTTCAGTCCGGAACCACGTGGCTGCTACGGTCGCAGGTTTCAATCCTGCCTCGGGCATGGATGTGTGTGATGTCCTTAGGTTAGTTAGGTTTAAGTAGTTCTAAGTCTACGAGACTGATGACCTCAGATGTTAAGTCCCATAGTGTTTAGATCCATTTGAACCATTTTTTTGATCTTGCAGTAACGTCCAGATATCGGCTTCATGGAACAAATAAGAGATCGAGAAGCCTTTTATCCAGATCACAGCGGTGGTTTTCGTACGTGGGAAATAAGTCTCATCTGGGAACAGAAGAGATTTCGGTGTAATGGCATGGGGAGCCGTACGTAGAAGAAAGACAGCCACATCTCTGCAGAAGATCCACTCATCAGTCGATGTGTTCTGCTTCGGGCTTTTGTGAGCAGAGCTGACACTTGACCTAGCTGAGGGAAGGTGGCGCCATGCTGCCACTGTCCTCAACACAGAATAACTTAGTTTGTCATTTTTCCTGTTTTCTACGCGAACATCGAAGCTCAAGATGGTGCAATGTCGCCCAGACAGCGTCAGAAAAAAAGAACCTTTCACTCGAAAGTTTCGTCATCTAGTCGAAATGAGTCGACCGCCATCGTGCTTGGCGAGAAAAAGCCGACCAATCGTGAAGATATTGCTACAGTCAATTATCAACCTCGCGTTTGTTAATATGCGTTTTGCATGGCAATAGTGGGAAGTTTCCACTGTGTTCCACTGTTTATTCATGAAATAAGCGTTATTCTAGTACGTCACATTAATAACAGCAATTGATCGTCCCCATCATGTGTTAATTTCGTATATTAGGCGGTCGGGGGCCCTGAACTAAGATTCTCAGCTATTCCGTGGCCATCCTCTCTCGGCCGCTGTCTTGTGCCGACTGGCGTGCGGTAGCTGTTTTTAGGGAGATGTAATTGTCGAGATTGGGGTAGTGTGACCCAGGCTCCTGAGAAGCCTGTTACTGTCTTCCTTTGTCGTGTAACCTGAGTTGCTTAATTTGGTTATTGTTTGTGGTTTCTTGTTGACTGGTTGACTTTAATTCGCGGCCGGCCAGTGTGGCCGACTGGTTCTAGGCGCTTCAGTCTGGAACCGCGTGACCGCTACGGTCGCAGGTTCGAATCCTGCCTCGGGCATAGATGTTTGTGATGTCCTTAGGTTAGTTGGGTTTAAGTAGTTCTAAGTACTAGGAGGCTGGTGACCTCAAACGTTAAGTCGCATAGTGCTCAGAGCCATTAGAACCATTTAATTCGCGAGCTGTGTAAATGAGCGTATCTTTTTGCACTTTCTCCAAACACTCTTGCACACATGTTAGTATCTCCCGACAGTGTTACCGTCGTTTTGTAATGTTATACGAGTTTTAGAGAATATACTGCTCTATTAATTTTATTGAAATCTTTGTTAGACATTAGCACAAATAAGCATCAGTTAATTTCTGTCTTGACTTAGATTTCAAGATCCCTTAAATTGTCCTACAACTTTTGTATGGTTAGGCGCTCAACTAATAATAACTATAATAAGCTTATTGTTCTCACTATGATGGTATTATCGTCGTGCACAGTAGACAAACTCATGGATTATTCTCTTATTATTCAGTAAAGGTAACAAATACTGCATTCGCTAGTCTTGTTTTACGAGTATTATAACTCTCTTCACTGACTAGGCAGAGCTGTGTTGATTTTCCCTAGGATTATAGGTTTGCTGTATGTTCTTTCATTACTTGTGCACTGTTCAGGCGTAATAAGAAGTAACACCGTCAACCATTCACAGACTTTCAGTATACAGTATGATGAATACATCAATTCAGCCCTGGTGAATGCAGGTGCTATACTCAGGTTTGTTGAAAGAACGATCAGGAAGGGAAGTTCACGCACTTAATCTCTCATTTGAACACAGCTGTTCGGACAATTGCTAGAGATTGTTTATGAATCCTGGACCCTATACAAACTGGATATACGTAAGAAATAGAAAACATTGAAAGGAGAGCTGCACTATTCGTCATGGGTTTGTGTTTTTAGCTTGCGAGCCGGACAAAGATGTTCAACAAACTGCAGTGGGAGACGCAACAAAACTGTAGTGCATCGCGAAGAGGCGCACCAGCAAAACTCCATGCGTCCATTTTCTCAAACAAGTAAAGAATCATACTACATCCTGCGGCCGTACATTAGGCGTGACTTATACGAGTCCAAAAAAGCGGTGGTAGCATATCGTTTGGAATATAATTTCTTTTTTCTCTTTCCACAACAAATTTGGGTATATTGTAGAATTCGACGAAAGGCCCTTTCCCCTTGGCAGCAACGAAATGACGATCGAAAATGAAGTTAGATTTTTTCATCAGTGCCCTATAGTTATCCTGGGACTGGTCAGAACATCATTATAGTATCGATAAGATGCGAATACTAATTTGTTATGCTAATTAATCTGGAACGGCTCTCTCTACTGAGACCAGTAAGTACGAATGTATGGCCACCTGCGTTTCAGTCTCAGTGCGCCTTCAGAATACAGAATATCTTCGCTTTCTTATACAGATGAGACTGCATATATGTACGTTAAGCGTCAAATACCAGTCTTTGCACTAAATACAGATGATTTTCAGACACTCCATACAGTGAAAATAATTTTTGTAATCAATACTTTAATAATCCTATAAACAACTGCATCATCCGCTAATTTACCAGAGAACACGTGAATAATGGCTAAACTTCTTCACCAATCACATCAATGCTTGTGAGAGACGCACACGGTAGTGTAGAACCATTCATGCATCCTTTCCGGATTGAAATTTTCGCCGCTCTCGCCAAACTCGGCCGCGCGGCCTTTAACCGAGCGGTCTGGGGCGCTGCAGTCATGGACTGTGCGGGTGATCCCGGAGGAGGTTCGAGTCCTCCCTCGGGTATGGGTGTGTGTGTTTGTCCTCAGGATAATTTAGGTTAAGAAGTGTGTAAGCTTAGGGACTGATGACCTTAGCAGTTAAGTCCCATAAGATTTCACATACATTTGAACATTCGCCCAACTCGTATTTTCACGACTCATTCTATAGCTCCTGCATTCTGTATCAGCTGGTACGTAGCTCCGATAGCAAGGCTGACGGTAAATGGTCGCATAATCCCATGAGCGGAACTCTGTGTAATTGTTTTACTTGTACATAGTCTCGCTACGGGCTTGCCCCACCTAATGCCACTCATCGTGATTTGATCTGAGAGTCTCGAAGAGAATAGATTTCTCTTTTTCACAATTGCTTTGCAAGCGTCCATATTTTTCACAACTGCCCATTTTCATCTTGATGTGTCTCTGCTTTCAAAATGGTTCATATGGCTGTGAGCACTATGGGACTTAACATCTGAGGTCATCAGTCCCCTTAGAACTACTTAAATCGAACTAAACTAAGGGCACACACATCAACGCCCGAGGCAGAATTCGAACCTGAGACCGTAGCAGTTCCGGACTGAAGGGCCTAGAACCGCTAGGTCACAGCCGCCGGTCTCTGCTTTCATTTGTGAAAGTTAACGAAAGGATCATTGTGTTACAGCTTGTATTATGAAAGACGTAAGTAGGTTAAACGAAATTCTTTGATTTTTCTCAGTTAAATGAGTATATCTTAGTCAATATACCGTAACGAATGAAAGTGTTTGGAGTGGCTGGCGATGTGGTGTTATTCGAATGAGGAAACAGTCAATGACTTTTCAGAAGTTTGTGCTGTGGGAAGCAAAAACTTTATCAGACCACTGATGTCACAGTGGATGTAATCGTTAATTCGAAAATAAGTGATGTGGCAACGAATCCATACGCGATAAGCGAATTACCTACGTTCGCCGGACAGCGATAGACAGGTATTCGCAATGTTTGACCAGACAGCACGCAACGTGGTTTATAGGTCTCTGAACCACACAGCGCATGCTGGCAGTTGTGCGGTGATTTTGCGACATTGTAGCTTTTGTTTAAAACTGCAGGAGTAAAAAATGTTTTTGTGCCACGCGGTCGTAAAATTCATTCGATTTTTCTCGTACCATCCGACACTTTTTATCGACTGCTAGAAAGCTCGCCAGTATACTTTTGTCATTTTTTCTTTTTACCAATAGCACGTATTACCCACACGTGACTGCGCTTAGTACTTTATAGAAGTACAGATATAATCGCAGAATAAGTGGCATAATTCAATGAAAACAGTATTCCGTATCTCAGAAACTGCATTTCAAAAGGTTTTGAGCGTTCACTATTGCTTAGCATTTAGTGGAAATACAAGAGATCTAATTTTGTTAGTGTTGATGTTATTAATTTCAAGAACAAGGTAACAGTCGGTTGCTGAGTTTTTTACAAAAATGGTTTCACATAAAATCATAGTCAAAGAAACTTCTTACGAAGAATTCTCTTGAAATGTAATTAAAATTTAAGATAGGCAATTAAGTTGGTGTTTTGTTCAACTAAAGGAAGCGTAAAAGCAATAAAGTACGACTACACGACAATATCTATGCGTACACTATAGGAAAGATTGCAACGCAATTAACGTAGTCAGCCTTGGAGCATTTCAGCTTGCGTGAGGGAAGTTAGCTTTCCGTGTTCGCTAGCTGACCTTTACGGCTGTCTCATGCACGGTCACAGCACACACAAAAGTATGCGCACCACTTCACAAATTATGAAAAAACATAGCAGTTGCCATTTTTTGTTATCATGGTACAGAAAAGTAACTGAGTGTGGAACATTAACTCACCAAATTATTTTGCTATATCAGCGTGTGTATAACGAAAATCAGTCACACTAGATGCTGTAGTGATTTAATCTTGTACTGCGTTGGGTCTTCAATTACAAAACCGAATGACGGTGGTTGAGCTACCAAGAAACAGCTAGGCGTGCGGTTATATAAGAGAAAGAAATAATTCCGAAAGTAAACAGTAAATTACTGAAAGAGACAAAAAGATGTTCCCCTCGTGGCACATTGATAACTTGCAGTTTCATTAATTATTAACTTATAAAATTTTTTTCTGGTATTTTTGCATCAGGCTAAGGAGAATAGAGCACATATTTGAGTATATAATGCAATGTATCGGTTCCTTCATTATAAAACAAAAAGAAAGATGTTGGACTACACGGAAACAAAACTAACAACTGCGCTGACATCACGGGTAATTCATTACTGGAAGAAAAATGTGGATATTCGTCTAATGGCAGACTTAACTTGTAGTTTCGTGAAGACACGAAGATTATAAAGATGAATTTATGACACAAGTAGTTTTACGCTATTGATTGATCAGACAGATGCGTAAAGCAAAATCCACTGGAGACACTGTCGGGGTATGCTTTCAGCCTTAGTAGTCGTTGTAGAGTTAGTTGAGTCCAGTACAGGGCACATCAGTGTCTAAGAGAAGAAACACTCATGGAGAATTGCTAGGTGACGTAGAGTATGATTATTCAGTACGGAATGCATCATAAACAAAAATAAAAGAACAACAAATTCAGCTACCAAGAGGAAATTTTGACTCTAGGAAGAATGAAAGAGGTTTCTCGAAATAGAAATGCAGATCTAGTTGCTTCGCATTACATGCCGGTTGCGGGAGCTATTTCCAACAGTTTCCATAATCATTCTAGAGTACGTGGACTCAGGAGCAAGTGTTCAGGAAAGATTTTATTTCTGGTAAAGGGCACTCTACACTAGTGAGAAAATTCTTTACTTGAAGCTTCAAAAGGGATTGTGTACCAACTCACAGATGGTTCCATAAGGATTTAGTGAAAATTACTCCGCTTTAAATGTGGCAGTCCAGTTCTCACTGAGGGCAGATTGGGACTACAAAATTGTTTGAATATATTGTGGGAAATGTTGAAGGGCAGTTTTTCAACGTTGAAGCTACTATAATTTCACTGCTAGGATATAAAATGACAAACATTAAGTAGTGCATGTTAGGGAATGAATTCTTCACAATGTCAGAGTATTTTTTGAAACCGTTATTAACCCGATAGAATATGTATGAGAAATGACGGATAAGACGATCAAAGAGCGAGTTATCTTTAGGTCGACAAATAAGACTTTAAAATTTGCGCCCACACATCTGATTTTGTCATGAAACAGAAGGTAAGTTCCATGTAAAACCTTGTAGGTGCCTATAACTAATAATAAAATGAATAAGAAAATAAAAGAAAATAAATTAAAAAATAAAAGAAATGTGAGGCGACGTAATAAATACTGCAAACTGCTGGGTCCCATCCCAGTGAATGATAGCCGTTCGTTAGGGTCTAGCGTTATTCTCTGTCTTGTTCCCATTTTTCCTTTTCAGCTGAGTGATGGATATTACTCGTGCAATGATTGTGTTTGTTGTGCCATTTCTTCTCGTTAAAAAATTAAAATATATTCGTGGATCACATTGTATGTTTCCATTGGTGTTGTGTTGTGGGAGCGGTCAAGGTGACGTTACGGTTATTACACTGGAGTCGCACTCAGAAAGAGCAGGAATGTAATCCCCATATGATCATTGCGATTTAGATTTCATGTGGTTTGTATAAACCGCGCCTGCGGTCCATTCTAATGATCTCTTTGATGATGGGATGCTTAAACGTGATCTTCCTTTTTCGTCTTTTTCTTTGTATTTTGTATTCTTTGCCGCTTCCAGTTGATATGTACACAGTCTTTCCAACAGTGAGGAGACTGCATTCTGGAAACGGTGTATAAGCTTAAGGGACAGATCTTTGGTAACCCTCTTAACCGAGCACACTGGTCGCTTTTAAAGTCTGCAGATGGCGTAAAACCGCTACACTTCAGCACCAACGAAACTGATGGCACTCCACATGTGGCGCTCGGTTGCATGGAAACAGCGCAGTAAGAGCGGTCGATGTGGGGTAATGACAGAATGAGGTCATTTAATCCGGAGTGTGTGGAGGGTTTAGCTTGCCTCAGCTTCGGGACGTAAGTGTGCGATCCTGCGCTGCCGAGTGAACAATGTCTCTACTGTCGGGTGCTAGTTGTAAGGCTGCCGTGGCTGAAACGGTCGGTGTTGAGTACGGCCATCCTAAATCCATCGACTCCATATTCACATGGCAGCCGTGGGATCTCGACCAACGCAAGAATCAGAATCACGAAACCTAAAACAGCAGTCTCCACATGTCACGATACTGAGACTATCGAATCCAGCACATGTCAGACCTGTCTCGTTCTTACACGAGAGCCGGCCGAAGTGGCCGTGCGGTTAAAGGCGCTGCAGTCTGGAACCGCAAGACCGCTACGGTCGCAGGTTCGAATCCTGCCTCGGGCATGGATGTTTGTGATGTCCTTAGGTTAGTTAGGTTTAACTAGTTCTAAGTTCTAGGGGACTAATGACCTCGGCAGTTGAGTCCCATAGTGCTCAGAGCCATTTTTTTTTCTTACACGAGATATGTCACGATCTTTTCAAAAACAGTCGATATGAAAATGCGATTTACGTATAAGCTGTGTAACTGTTCTTTATTTAGAAGCACTAGATGGAGTTATTGGCAAACAGCCTTGCCAGAGTGGTAGCACCGAGTCTCGTCATAGAACCAAAGTTAACCATTGTCGGGCTTGGCTAGCACTTGGATAGGTCACAGTCTGGGCTTGTTGAGCGCCGTTGGCAAGCAGCGTGCGCTTTGCCCTTCTGAGACTCATTGAGGAACTACTTGAGTAAGATGCAGCGGCTTCGCTTAAGACAATGGCCGAGAGAGCGGTATGTTAACCACAAGCCACTTCATACTTGCCCTATAGGCTGAAGATGACACGGCGACCGGTCAGTACTGTTGAGCCTTCAAGACTTGCTCGATGGAGCTGAATTTGAGATTGAGTTATTCCTAAATACTTTCTATGGTTGCTAATACTAATCGTGCTAATCATTTCTGTGTGTGTGGTGTCTGTTCTTTCGGACATTTCAGAAAAAAACAGACATTCTTGATCCTGCAGCCGCGCGTATACGTAACTTCACCATCTAATCATTTCTGTATCAGACCATGTAGCACACCTTACACTAGTTTGAGCTCTGTTACATGCCATTGCTTGGTGATGCAAACCAGTAGCCTACAGTGTATTTACGTCTTTTGGAACACTGTTCGGCTACATTCCGCAGTATTTTGTATTGTTTCTACACTACATCGCAAAAAAGTGAGGCGTCGAGAAGGCATAATCAATTTAACTTCATACTCGTACTCCCCGTTGGCAGGTACGTCAATGATTAGAGTAGCAATTCTCTGTGACAGGTAGAGCAGCCAGCAGAGTACATTACTGTTTATTGTGTTTAGTGTCGTTACAAGAAAAAGTAGGGTCTGTAACGGACTTGAGCGGAATCAGATGATGAGTGAGCACTGTGAAGGATCCCAAATGTCAACCCATATTTCATTCAGTTTCATCATTCAACGTTTAGGGGCTTACTCCGCTATTCGCCAGCAAGCAATTGCAATCGGTAAAACCCCATAAAACAATAGATGACCATGGAGCATCAGAATGGAGATTCGAGCAGGATCAATGCCATATTGGAGCATAAAGAGAATATGGTCATTAACACTATGAGGAGTGGCAGCGAATGCATTACTTAGATTGTTAATATTAACAGTTTGAAAGGTTGTACCCGACTTCAATTACAGTGTCGACATCATCTACACTGACAGCTTCATAACAGTGATTTCAGTAATTCAAGGTTGAGCTTGTCTTTTAATTAGAATTTTGCTTGAGAGAGGAAGACACTGGCGATTAAACCGGATGATCAGAAACGTACCCTTTGTTGACAGGACCGAAACATCAAAGTTCACTGGACAGAATCGGACTAGTTCATGGAGAGGCACCACCTTTGTGTAATGGACTCAATTTGTTTTCTCGTAAAAGTGATTTAGTGCCCCAGAAAATGTTTATATCCACATTCCAGAGTGAGCAGTCTGTGGCTCGTGTTCCCGTTATCATGTATTTTAAACCCTGTTTTTAACGTACTTCCACCTCACTACATTAATTTAATTTCTACTGTCGCTGAGTTGCTGTTTTGCCAGACCGTGAGCGGCGTTAGCAGCGCGTATCGATATATCCCCTCTCGTAGTATCTTTGTTCGACTGCTATTACTTCCCGGTTGTCTGTCGTAAGCTAGTTCGGGTCGCGAGTTCGGGTCTGCCAGTCAGTTGGAACGCGTATGGAGCGCAGTACGGACCTGCCATTCGGGGAATTGCAATGCGGCACTAGTGCAGTCGGGTTGGAGCAGCAGTGAGGTCTGCGTCGACATGGCTTGCCCGATCATTGCCGCCACTCTTCACTTGAGCTGGGCCACGGTCTTGGTGGATCGTCGGTCGGTCGTCCTACCGGACGACGCGTTTTGGCCCACCGATCGCTCGTGACACGGCTGTGTGTGTGTGTGTGTGTGTGTGTGTGTGTGTGTGTGTGTGTGCGCGCATCAATTCCCGATTTGTTTTCGCGGGTACTTAGCTACTGTTCGGTATCGTTTAGGTCTTGGTGCAAGTGTTTGTCAGGTTGTGTGTGTAGCTGGCGTTATTTCCACTGACGACTATATTAGATGTTGTCGGCATTCTGCTGGAGTCGGTCGGTTGCTGCGGACCAGGGAAGTTATCTCGCGCTGAGCATTCGGCTGGGTCCGCTGGCGGTTCCTGAGCAGTGTTGGAGCGTGTGTGGAACAGTCCGATCGCTACGAGCTTCGTGGTTCAACGACGCAGGACGTCGAAGTTGAGTAGTGGTTTCAACTATCCAAGCCACGTCCATTTGTATTGTGGGGTTCGTTTCGGTGGTTCGCTGTTGGGGAGGTTTTCCTGTGAGCAACACAAAGTGTTTCTACTGCTGAAATTTAGCCGCCATGCGTTGTAATTAACTATATTGGTCGAGTACTGTTCGAGTGAACTTGCGGAATTTCTGCCTTGTGGCCGTTAGTGTTCTGGTTACCTGCCCTGGCCACCGACGTAAATTCAGGCAGTGTTCATTTTGGGTGAAGTTAACTGTATTACCGTATTGCAAACTGAAGTGTACCAGCGGAATTTTCTGCCTTGCGGTCGTTGGTGTTCCGGTTACCTGCCCTGGCCACTAACGTAATGTCAGGCAGCGTCCTTTTCTCACCAGTTGTCGCTGTCCAACATTGTGTGTAGTTTGGCAGCTAGTACATATTTCATTGTGGATAATAATTTCGTAACCTTTTGTGTTTGAGTTCTCATGTACTAATTGGTGGCAAGCAAGTTGTTGTGTCGGTCGGTCCATGGCTGTCCCGTGGTTGGGTTCCGACGGGCGGAGTGTATTTGGCCTCACGACCTATCTCACGTAAGTGAACGAGGGCAAACCGACCTCCCTGGAGGCTTCTGAGTGCCGTTTTCTTTATTGTCCTACTCACCGGTATTTGTCTGTTTATAATCATAGCTAATGATTTAAAATTCTTGTTTTTATTGGACTTTACGTACTTTTTGAATTTAGGAAAATCAATTATGGGCCTTAAGCCGCTCAAAACCTTATTCTTGAAATTACCTTTTAAGCAAAAACATTGCGGCCTTCTGCCTTAAAAGATTATGGTACTAATTTTTAAAATTATCTAATTTAATTGTGGCTCTCAGCTGCTTATATTGCACCTTGCATATGTTTGTTCTATCTACTTTTGCCTTGAGGCTTTCCAGCTTAACTGTGATACCATATATATTTTAATTATTTTATTTGCTATTTTAACTGCATTTTCGTTTTGTTGACTTTTAAGATTTCTTGTTTGGAAGCCCTCAGCCGTGAAATAATTCCCTTTTTGAAACTCGTAATTCTAAAGGTTGGGCTATGTGCCGTTTTGGTTAAAAGGTGTTATTAAATTACAATAAATTACAATTTGAGTGAACCTGACCGACACCTTATTTGGCCCTTTCCACAATCCTAATCACCTGCTCTGCCCAGCGGTTTTAGAGGGCGTTTGACAGAGTGTGTGACATCATGAGTAGAGCCCACAAACTTACATTCAAGAGTAACGATTATGCTGGCTCCCTTGATTTTTGTATTAAAACACAAGGTGGTATTCTGTTATTTTGAGAATTCCATAAAAGTAGCGCTGAGATTTTCCCCTTGCCATTCCATGATTCACCGTCTATTCTATGCCGGTGTGAAGCCACGACAGGCGTTGAAGAATACCATCTGGTAGATCGACACATCTTTACAAGACGCACAGTAAGCAAACCTCTTGATGGTGAATTAGGTAACTGTCAGGTCGGCTGGACCTTCTCTTTACGGTCTGGTCAACGTTACTCCATACGCAACACTTGGAGAGGAAAAATTTGCGCTTTTGGCACGTCGGGTGGAGTAATATGTCACGACAGGAACGCTCCTGATCTCAACCGAATTGATTAATTAGTTAGGTATAGGGGTAAAAATTATTCAAATGAAATTGCTATAGTATGAGACAGCGTAAACAGCAGTTGAGAAAGTTTGATAGGGGGCTCATTGTTGGTCTCCATTTGGCCAACAGGTCGAACGTTGACGATGGTCAAAGTTCCTATCGACGATGTCTGACCAGCACAAGGGAGGACCACCGTACTGTGTGTCAAACACATAGTAACCCCTTCAGATTTGAGGTTATCATCATTCTGTATCTTCCTGCACCAATGATCAGAGACCAGTAGCAGCCAGCCTAGAAATTTACCATTCCCTACAGGTGCTGGCATTAACACCTTAACGCAGAGGTCTTCGTTTGGTGTGCTACCGTGTCGAGGAAGCGCAGACTCCTGATCAATGGCATCACATTGTGTTCAGCGATGAATTACGGTGATACTTACATGGATGACCGTCGTCGATGAGTATGGCGGTGAAGGGGAGAACTACCATTCTTTCAGAGTTTTGGAGGGATGTAGCGATGTTGGTCTCATGGTGTGGGGAGCCTTCGAGTATGACTACTTGTGTTGGCTGGTTTAAATGGTTCAAATGGCTCTGAGCACTATTGGACTCAACATCTGAGGTCATCAGTCCCCTAGAATTTAGAACTACGTAAACCTAACTAACCCAAGGACAGCACACATATCCATCCCCGAGGCAGGATTCGAACCTGCGACCGTAGCGGTCGCGCGGTTCCAGACTGAAGTGCCTAGAAACGCTGTTGGCTGGTAATGATGGAGAGAAACCTGATGGCACGTCATTGATGTATTACGTCCTCATGTGTTACCTGCCATGAGACAGTATGGTATTATCAATTTTCAAGAGGGGAATGCTTGTAAAGACAGGGCACGAGTCTCTGTGAACTGTGAGCGTGGTGTTGATCCTGGATGTTGACCCTAGGATGGATTTGAGTCCCAGTTTGTAGCACACCACTATGATCCCACGGTCCCTGATATAATATGTGTGGTACCAGATCGAAATCAACTCCATTTTACTGCAACGTCCAGGACATCAAGGACCAGTTACAACATCTGGAGGCCAGCTTGCCTCAGGTGGTAATAGGTGGTGTGATTGGAAAGTTTTAAGAATGGATCCGCTACTGCTTACTGGTTGGGCGGGTGGGTACACGGAGGGTGGGGAGTGAGTCATTGCTTTCTTCTGGAACGCCCTCTGACAGGAAACTGCGTTTCTTTTATTCAGTTCATTGTGGCAGCGTGTTGAGTGCGGGTCTGTTAGGGCTTGTTGATGGATTCTGTCTGTGTGAAAATGGACGTAAGAACAGCGCAACAAGTTTGTGTGAAATTTTGTTTTAAAACCGGGATATCAGCTTCTGAGACTTATGAACTATTAAAAACAGCGTTTGGAGATAATTGCATGAGCCAGTCAAATGTTTTTGTCTGGTTCAATAGATCTGGAAATGGCCGTGAATCATTTGAAGATGATCGACGGTCCGGCCTTTCTTAAACCTCAAAAACGAATGAAAATGTTGTGAAATTCGCGATTTAGTGCCCTCTGATTGTAAACTTTCAATTAGGGAGATTGCTGATGAACTTGATTTAAGTTTCTATGCAGTTCAGTCAGTTTTAACTAAAGATCTGAACACGCGTCGACTGTCCGCAAAATTCATCCCAAAAGTGTTGTCAAGTGACCAATTCCGACTTGAAAAGGGCCAAGAACTGATTAATCGGACTAAAAATTACCTGAATTTGTTAAACAGGGTAATTACAGGTGACGAATCGTGGGTATATGGATATGATCATGAAACCAAAGTGCAGTCTTCGCAGTGGAAGACTCCAGGTTCACCACGACCGAAAAAAGCACGGCAGCGTCGGTCGAAGGTGAAGACAATGTTGGTGATTTTTTTCTGATTTTACCGGTATTGTGCATCATGAATTTACCCCTGGAGGACAGATAATTAATCAGGAATACTACAAATATGTCGAGTGTTTGCGCGAAAAGTGTGGAAGGAAAAGCCTGCAATGTGGAAAGACAGGAGTTGGGTGCTACACCATGACAAAGCACCGGCTCATCGTGCCTTCTCCATCGTTGACTGAATTCATAAGTCCTGTGCTTCACATCCGCCATATTCCCCTGATTTGGCCCTGAGGACATTATCCTGTTCCCTAAACTGAAATTTTCACTGAAAGGGAAGCGATTTGACTCGACTGAAGACATTCAGGCAAATACGGAGGGCGTCCTTAAGGGGCTCCGGAAAGGCTCAAAATCATGAAAAGTTCAATTTTTACTTTTTTGCGTTTTCTGAATCTGCAGACTATTACCTTTTAATAGATATATAATTTATTCAATTCCGAAGACTACAACTATTTTTTAATTTTTTTTGAAATGTGTTCTACATGGGCGTGACCCACTATGGCGCTGTTAAACTGCTGTCAAATGGTGTTATTATTAACGTCCCTGTTCATCAGGTACATTTTAGTGATGTGAGATAAAGTATGTGTTGTGGCTAACCTGTGATGGCCCAATATATATCGCTGGTGTGATTGTCGATTGTTTAATGTTTATTTACTCTGTCGTTATCTCGAAAATATTCGTAATTAATTCTGTTTCTTGAGTCTCTGTTTTGTTGAAGTATAATAATGAGTAAAAGTAAAGTTATTAGAAATCCTCTGAAGGCTTTTAAGAAAAGGAGAAATGTTAGAAAGCCAAAGGTATGTGTTATTACTGTAAACAATAAAGACGATAACCAAGTGAGTGAACCTAACCTCTCAAGTACACCTGCCCATAGCAGTCAAAGCGGGGAAGAAAATACTTCACAGAAGAAGCTTGGTTCAATGAGTGAAAACTATGAATGTTTTATGGGCGAATTGGATGTGAATGAAATATTTGATATGTCGGTTCTCAAAGGAATTTTTTCAAACTGTGTAAGATGTATTCATTGTAGTGAAGTTGGTCTGGAACTCTCCATAATAAAGCACGTAGGACTTGCTAGTGAAATACAACTGAAATGTGACAAGTGTTCATACATGACCACCTTTTGGAACAGTGTTGCAGTAACTGCAACTGAAGAAAATGGTAGCAAAATCTACGAACACAACAACGAGCGATGCTTGCTTTAGACAAGGAACGCCTTCGGGCTGCAGACAGGGCTGTAAAGAGTCTAGAAATACAAGCAAGAGTAAACAGGAGGAGGAACAAGAGGAAGCTGGAGGACGAGTTTGCAGAGGATGAAGATAATCCATCCTATGGACCTGGAATGCACTAAAAAGTTAATCCAATCTTTGTCGCTCGATTCCGAAAACTTTTATTTTCTCATAGCAATTACATGTTTTCTAAGGATCTTCCAAACATATTTGTTTCAAACTTTCAGTAAATGTTACACAGTACCTTCTGCATAATTTAACACAGCCTTTTTCCAAAAAACGGTATATTTTTGAATATATAAATAAAAAATTGCAAAAAAATGTTGTGAATCTTCATTACAATTGAAAAAAAATCATCTTTAATAACTGAACTAAAATTTTGAAAAATCCCTGTGTTAAGTTGTAGCCCATATTCCAATAAATAATCTGTAAAAAGTTCAACTTCCTACCTCAAATACTTTGTGAGGAAAGATGTAATTTATAAGCGTTATTTTAACATTGCAAGTATAGGGCGTTCCGGAGCCCCTTAACACACTTCAGGAAAAAAATTACAGGAATGTTTCCAAAAGTGGAAACACCGTTGGTGTTTTCAGCCAGAAGGGGACTATTTTGAAGTAGATGCATCGCAGTAGCGTGTAAGTACCACCATTGTACAATTACAAGTCCATTCTTAAAACTTCAGAACCACACCTCGTCCAGTGGTTTCACAACACCCTTCCCAACCGAATCAGTGCGTGCGTCTAGGCCACAGTTGGTGAGTTGGTACATCATGATACTGTTGAATAGGCTCATCTGCCAAGTTCTCTATCCGATAATCACTGAAATAGCATCACACACCGTCTCAACCCGTGAAGTTTCTTTCCGGTTGCTTCTTACCTTCTGGATGCTTCACATTCGGCAGGCTGTGTATAACATGTTAAGGAAACAGGCTCTTATTTCTACTACGCAACTAACAGGATAAGAGGTGCCACAATTTCCAAACTCGTAAAATGATTTCCAAATGACGTCACATGAGCCTGAAACAGTGGGCAAACGCTTACAGACTGCAGACATCTGTCTTTCGATAGTCGCGGCTTCTGGAGAGGTTTTCGAGCACCCCGTTTCCAGAGGAATTAGCCTTGACTCAGGGCGTGACAGAGGTGCAGACGGACCAGTTCGGCAAAACCGCAGCCCTGCACCGGGCGGGCCCGGCTGCGGAAGTGCGCCCGATTGCGGCCCTCGGCGCTTCCGGCGGAAGGGCGTCCGCGGTCGGCTGTCCACTGCCGCTGCTGGCCTTTTGTACTGCAGTCCACGGAAGCGCTCGTCACACGTCCAGGTCACAGACGCGCTGGGCCGCGACGCCGCCACACAGCCGCCGGAGTTCGCGGCTCCAGAAGAGGTGCGCGGCCCATGCAAGCCGGCCATTCGGGCAGGCATCAAGCCGCACTGCCTGGTCACACCATCTATATACTCATATGATCTTCGAGCAAAGATCTTCTCGACTAAGGTCCCATTATTCTTTTCTTCCGGGGTCAGGGATTTTCTCTGCCTCGTGATGACTGGGTCTTGTGTGATGTCCTTAGGTTACTTAGGTTTAAGTAGTTCTAAGTTCTAGGGGACTGATGACCATAGATGTTGAGTCCCATAGTGCTCAGAGCCATTAGAACCATTCTTTTCTTCACATGTTTCTCATCAGAAGTACTGAAGTCATTTCGGTTGATTAATGGATGTTAATGATGTAAGGGGCAGTCAGATGAAAACTGAATACCCGTCACAACGGGACCATCCAATGGTCTCACTCAAAAGTAATCACCACACGGGTTTAGACATTTATACTGCTCAGAGACGAGAGAATCAGTTCCTGTTTCGTAGAAAGCGGTCGGCCGGTGGCGGATCAACAACAGCATCCACTCTTGCACTTCCTCGTTCGACTAAAACCAACGTTCGCTCATGTCTTTCTTAAGGTCGCCGAAGATCTAAAGATCACACGGTTGAAGATCAGGGCCTTCCGGAGGATGTTGCAGTGTTTCTGAACCGTGGTAAAAAAAATTCAAGAGCGCGCCGCAGCGCGTTGTGTGAAGCAGTCACCCTCCGTTTCTGGCGGTGGCGCCGCTGTGGCAATCGCAGCTTTGATGTCTCCCACTGGTGGGAAAGCGGAAAGGTTGCCTGTTCAGTGCGTTTAAGGGGCACTATCAGCTCGGCAGTTGGTCAGTCGGAGTGAGGCTAGGTCAGTCTCGCGTCACCAGTTGCTGGTCTACCCCTCGTTCGCATTTGTGCGGCCGTTAGTGTCTGTCTGTCGTCGGAGTGCGAGTATGTCTGTCGTTTGGATCAAACTTTAATCCAGAAAATGAGTCCTACCACTCCGCCAGTAGCAGAACTCACCTAGTGGTCGCCCGGTCGGGGCTGAGTTCCTGCATCTGAGTCTGCGCGTTAGGCCGCCAGTCTGCTCGAGTTGCTCGGGCAACGGTCATTGGCGGTTGGATCGGTCGGTTGGTCGGTCGCGCACTGTGTAAGGTGTCAGGCAAATCAAACACCTTCCATGAAAACCCTGACATGATAAGCAAATCCAGTAGTATGTCACATAGCTCTGAATAAATCGTGACATTAAATTAACCAAAGTAATACGAGTAACGAGTGAGCAAATGGAATACCACAGACTAACACAAGAATGCCTAAACGCATGTCATACCTTCCCACCGTGAGACAGACGCAGTTCCGAGGGGAGAAACGAGAACAGAAGCCGAGAGCAGAACCGTGTTAAGCTGGAAGGCCCTACGATAAGGGACGGACATCCACGTCGCCAGCTAACCGCTAGGACCACCCCCCCCCCCCCCCAGCCCATGTTAAAAGCTAGAGCCCTCCAGAAGAACAGTATAGTTCTTATGATAACACTAAAAGGACCACACCAGCTGCAAGTTTTAGCGTGAGACTTTTTCGCGTCTCTGTTACGTTGCAAACTTTAAAAACATTGCCCCACCACGAAAAGTATAACGTTTCTCATTGGATAGACAGAATTTTTGTAGGCGGAGCTTAAGGTTAACATTGATACCCTGATTAGTCAGATGAAAACACAGCCAGATAGTTTTTTTTTTAAACCAGCTTCCGTAAATTGTAGTAAGGAGAAGTTAGGAGAGAGTTGATTTCGAGACGGCGATCTGGACGGAGCTGCGCCGGCTGCCGCCCCCTGACGAACACCGACTAGGTAATGAACGCACGCGATGCCGCATTTTTGAGCGCATAAGGCTTCACTCAGAACTGCAGAAGTCTCATCTGTTACACCCCTTTTTTACAGAATACTAGTGTCGATCGTCAATTGAAGCTCATGGTATTCACATTTGCTACGTAAGTTAAAATCTGAAACGCGATGATCTTTCTGTTATATAATTATTGAGAAGCCACATCAGCCACTGTAATTTACGACAAGTTAGATAAGTAATTAAAGATAATTGAGGGTGACTGTAGACCATTTTGATAGTTTTCTCTTTTGTGAAACTTATTTTAAACCTAGATTATAGATGTGATATGGCATAGGTCATCCTTCGATCCATTGTAGAACTCGGAAACACATTCAGGGAATATTCGTTCACGTTTTTGTTGAACGCAGTTGGTTTTTATCATCCTGTATTAAAACATTTCCTTTTATCTATAGTGCAATTTATAAACAATGTTTTGTGAGTAGAATAAAATTTCCAATGGTTAACTTAACTGCATTTTCGACGTTATTTTACCAGCTAACTAAAAATAGGAAAGCCTTGAACCCCTTCCACTAAATTTAGTTAGTATTAAGATTCTTTTACAGGGAGTTCAGTGGAGCTGACGCTGAAATCATTAAGTATTTGGTTATATCATCGCTAGTCTCACTGAACTCTTCTGAACTCTACATGTCATGTGTGGTCTGACGTCTCCTTACCAGCAACAGGTCCCAGGTTCAAACTAGTAAATTCCCTTAAAAACAGTCCGCAGCTCGTGGTCGTGCGGTAGCGTTCTCGCTTCCCACGCCCGGGTTCCCGGGTTCGATTCCCGGCGGGGTCAGGGATTTTCTCTGCCTCGTGATGACTGGGTGTTGTGTGATGTCCGTAGGTTAGTTAGGTTTAAGTAGTTCTAAGTTCTAGGGGACTGATGACCATAGATGTTAAGTCCCGTAGTGCTCAGAGCCATTTGCACCATTTTCAACCTTAAAAACACGCTCAGAACGTCGTTGCGCGAAAGTGGTAGGGAGACACGATATAAACAACAGACACCAGATGACTTGTCCGCCTTGAGCGTCGGCGCATGTGAGGTCCCCACGTGACTCCAGTGGGCCGCGCCGTATAGAAAGGAGTAGTGGCTTCGCGGTTGACACGGGAGCAACAGGAGCGAAACCACGACATCGGGCTGGCCGGGGCGAGCTGCGACGCCGTGAGACGGGAGATAAGCGAGCCTTCCTGCGTCCATTGAAGCGGCTGGCAGAGGACGGTTCGGGAGAGCGTTGGGGGTGCTGCGCCAGGTCTTCGCCAGAAATCGTTGTTTATTAGAAGTTAAGTGATTGGAGATATGTTGTTTCATTTACTTGTTAAATTCTACTTGTTTTCTTGGCGAGGTCACCAGCCGCTTTGTTTTGGGGTCGTCCCCCCATTCTTATCCATTTGCCCACCCGTGGGAAGGTGGTTATTTGTGAATTCGGTGATCCGTTTTTCCCTTGTGGAGTTGGGGAGGGTTAGAGCAATCTGCAGTTCGGGTTGTTCAGTAATCCCCCTGTCAATCTGCCGTACGTTAGTAGCTGCCTCTGTCGTGTTTGTCGGATTCGGTGTTAAGGTGAATTCCTGCAATTAAGGTGAATTCCTGCAATATGTTTTTATCTTGCCTATCATCTTGCGAGGCGGTATATATGTAATGTAGAGCATGTTGTACATGTAAGTCTGAATTTCAAGGGTTTTATTTAAATGTTCATTCTTATGAAGTTGCCACCCTTCCACCGTAAGAGTCCTTTTAAAAACAAATTGCACTTTCGGGGGCAAGTAATTTCTTAGTGTGAGTGTTTGTACCATTTCCTTCCCTCTTGCGGGGTGCATAGTTAATGTGTTTGTGTGAGTTGTTAAAATTTTTAGTTTAATGTAATCTGGTGTGTTGCAGATCTGCACCAGTGTACTCTTTCAGAGGTTGTTGTGAGCGGTCGTGACTACGGCCGTGTTGAAAGGGAGCGGCAAGCTTCTCAGCCCGAAGGCTCATACTGTCAGTATTGTTCTTTCTGCCTCGAAATAAAATTATAACTTGAGACTTGGAGGGTGCTTTTCTGCTTATAAATTTTAGAACTGTTTTTGAAAAGGCTTTTATGAATAAAATTGCCGTTTGTTAAAGGTAATTTCATTTTCATCAATTACTGCCTGCCAACTACTTCCACGCTCACCTAGTGTAATTAAATGTGTTAATGTTCTTGATGAATCGCTGGTAAATAAAGTAAAGATTTTGAAAGTAAATTCACAGTTCAGTTTCCCAACCAAATCACTGAAGCGTAGCGTGTGGCAGTGTGAGGCGGGCGTTATCGTGAAACGGGATGATTGCGTCCGGCTATGGGAACCAGAGACTATCGTCTTGTATATCCAGTGGCACCCCATCCCGTCACGTTAGGAACTGGGCCAGTATGTTCATGATGACTGCATTTGATCTCGGACACTCCACATACGGATACGTCCATCGGGATGGTAGACTCAGAACTGCAACTCCTCTGAAAAGACGACGTTATGCAAAGCCTTCGACCAGTGCTGTCGCTGGACGCAGCATAGTTGGCGCGCGTCTCCTCCTACCGCATCAGTGTTCAAATGTGTGTGAAATCGTATGGGACTTAACTGCTAAGGTCATCAGTCCCTAAGCTTACACACTACTTAACCTACATTATCCTAAGGACAAACACACACACCCATCCCCGAGGGAGGACTCGAACCCCCGCCGGGACCAGCCGCACAGTCCATGATTGCAGCGCCTGAGACCGCTCGGCTAATCCCACGTGGCCCTACCGCATCACGGGAAGTAGCAACAGTAGTGTCTGTGCTGGCAGCCTTTGGTTCACCAGACATCCTTGCGCCTCTAACACCGTGATTATTTCTTTTACCGATCAGCTTGAATGTAAAGTATGAGGACAGTTGGGTGGTTTGGGGAAGGAGACCAGACAGCGTGGTCATCGGTCTCATCGGATTAGGGAAGGATGGGGAAGGAAGTCGGCCGTGCCCTTTCAGAGGAACCATCCCGGCATTTGCCTGGAGTGATTTTGGGAAATCACGGAAAACCTAAATCAGGATGGCCGGACGTGGGATTGAACCGTCGTCCTCCCGAATGCGAGTCCAGTGTCTAACCACTGCGCCACCTCGCTCGGTATATGAGGACAGTGAAAAGGAAACTGAACACCCGTCACAACAGGACCGTGGAATGATTCCAATTGGAAGTAATCGCCACACTGGCGCTGCTCATTTACTGCAAAATGTCTTCATAGCTGCCCTTTGATTTGGTCCCGCGCTCGAGCCGGCCGTTGTGGCCGAGCGGTTCTAGGCGCTTCAGTCTGGAACCGCGCGACCGCTACGGTCGCAGGTTCCACTCCTGCCTCGGGCATGGATGTGTGTGATGTCAGTAGGGTAATTAGTTTTGTTCTAAGTTCTAGGGGACTGATGGCCTCAGATGTTAAGCCCCATAGTGTTCAGAGCCATTTGAACCATTTGAACCCACGCTCGAGGAATTAGACGTGTGGGGGGCTCCTGCAAAGGAAGAAGTGTGTCATCATGACATTAACGAAACTTTTGTGAAGAGTTTGAATCTCTTTGTTAGGGGAGATGAGGCATATTTGTACTGTTGGCTCTGTCGTTTGCCCTCGATCTGTCGGAATGTTGTCAGACGGAAACGTTCTATTGCACGATTCCGGAGGTAAAATAGTCCCCCATTCCGATCTCCGGGCGAGGACTACTCAGGAGGACGTCGTTATCAAGAGAAAGAAAATTGGCGTTCTACGGATGGGAGCGTGGAATGTCAGATCGACATGGGACGAAGGCTACACCTCATGTTTTTGGTTGGTGAAACACTGCAACATCTTCCGTACAACCCGGATCTTTCACACTCTCATTTTCACTTCTTTGGGGACCTGAGGGGAGACATGCGTGGACGACGGTTTCAGCCGGACGATGAAGTGCAAGAGCTGGTACGGTTGTGGGTGCATCAGCGACGGTATTCAACGAATTGGAATTGACCGTCTCATCTCCCAGTGCTGTAAATGGTTAACGCGTGTGGCGATTACTTCCGAGTGGAAACATGGGTCTATTGTGACGGGTGTTCGGTTTTCTTTTCACTGACCCTCAAATTTTACATTGAAGCTGACCAGAAAAACAAAATATCACGGTGTTACAGGCTCGATGATGCATAGTACACCACAGGTTGCTGGCACAGGGATTACCGTTGCGACTTCCGTGTCGCGGTAGGAGACGTGCGCCGACTGTACTGCGCTCAACGACAGCGCTGTTTGAAGACCTCACATAACCTCATCTTTTCAGACGAGTAGTAGTACTGCGTGTAGCATCCCGATGGACATACCCCTATATGGAGTCTCCGAGATCAAATGCAGTCTTCATGAACATACTCGCCCAGTACCTAGCGTGATATACAAGAATATTAATCTCTGGTTCCCATAAGCGGAAATTTTGACGTGAAATGACTTCTTTCGTATAAACTAAGTTTCCATATTATAGGTCTCATAATGCCTCAAACAAAAGGCGGAAAAGAAAGCGCTAGTGCAATTTTCCTCATTTCCCACTCAAATTGTTAGGTCTCTGTTGAGCCCTCATGGACAGGGAACATAAGCTGGTCAAGTAATTATCAATGAAATTCTCCAACAGCCGCGTGAATGAGATGTTACTTTATCATATTTCGGCTAATAGTTTCGGAATTCCACTATGCCATCTTCAGGCCCCAGCGTAATAAAATACAGCCGTGTAATTGATTATTTTATTTAATTGTGCAACCACAACGGAGGGCTGTCTGTTGAGAGGCCAGACAAACGTGTGGGTCCTTAAGAGGGACAGTAGTCTTTTCAGTAGTTGCAGGGGCAACGGTCTGCAAGATTGACTGATCTGGCCTTGTAACATTAACCAAAACGGCCTTGCTGTTGTGGTACTGCGAACGGCTGAAAGCAAGGGGAAACTGCAGTCGTAATTTTCATCGAGGGCATGCAGCTTTACTGTATGGTTAAATGATGATGGCGTCCTCTTGGGTAAAATATTCCGGAAGTAAAATAGTCCCGCATTCCGATCTCCGGGCGAGGACTACTCAGGACGACGTCGTTATCAAGAGAAAGGAAACTGGCGTTCTACGGATGGGAGCGTGGAGTGTCAGATCCCCTAACCGGACAGTTAGATTAGAAAATTTAAAAAGGAAAATGGACAAGCTATAGTTGGATATAGTGGGAATTAGCGAAGTACGGTGGCAGGAGGAACAAGACTTCTGTTCAAGTGAATGCAGGGCTATAAATACAAAATCAAATAGGGGTAATGCAGGAGTAGGTTTAATGGTTCAAATGCTTCAAATGGTTCTGAGCGCTATGGGACTTAACATCTGAGGTCATCAGGTCCCTAAACTTAGAACTAGTTAAACCTATCTAACCTAAAGACATCACACACATCCATGACCGAGGCAGGATTAGAACCTGCGACCGTTGCAGCAGCGCGGTTCCGGACTAAAGCGCCTACATATAAGGATTTAGAGGCATATATCACTAGGGGTAAGATACTGCCTACAGGAAAATTAAAGAGACCTTTGGAGAAAAGATAGCCACTTGTATGAATATCAAGAGCTCAGATGGAAAACCAGTTCTAAGCAAAGAAGGGAACCCGAAAGCTGGAAGGATTATATAGAGGGTCTATACAAGGGCGAGGTGAGGATGAAATGGGAGATATTACACCGCGTGAAGGGTTTTTCAGAGCTCTGAAAGATCAAAGTCGAAACAAGGCCCAGGAGTAAACAAAATTCTTTTACAATTACTGATAGCCTTGGGAGAGCCATCCCTGACGAAACTCTACCATCTGGTGAGCAAGATGTAAGAGACAGACGAAATACCCTCAGACTTGAATATAATAATTCCAATACCATAGAAGGCAGGTGATGACAGGAGTGAACATTAACGAACTATAAGTTTAATAAGTCACAGCTGCAAAATACTAACACGAATTCTTTACAGACGAGTGGAAAAACTGGTAGAAGCCGACCTCGCGAAAGATCAGTTAGGATTCCGTAGAACTGTTGGAACACGTGAGGCAATACTGACCCTACGACATATCTTAGAAGATAGATTAAGGAAAGAGAAACCTACGTTTCTAGCATTTCTAGGTGGCAGGGGTCAAATACAGGGATCGAAAGGCTTTTTACAATTTGTGCAGAAACCAGGTGGCAGTTATAAGATCTGAGGGATAGAAAGGATAGCAGTGGTTGGGAAGGGAGTGAGACAGGGTTGTAGCCTCTCCCCGATGTTATTCAATCTGTATATTGAGCAAGCAGTAAAGGAAGCAAAAGAAAAATTCACAGTAGCAATTAAAATCCATGGAGAAGAAATAAAAACTTTGAGGTTTGCCGATGATATTGTAATTCTGTCAGAGACAGCAAAGGACCTGGAAGAGCAGCTGAACGGAATGGACAGTATCTTGAAAGGAGTATATGAACATCGACAAAAGCAAAACCAAGATAATGGAATGTAGTAGAATTAAGTCGGGTGATGCTGAGGGAATTAGATTAGGAAATGAGATACTTAAAGTAGTGGATGAGTTTTGCTATTTTTGGAGTAAAGTAACTGATGATGGTCGAAGTAGAGAGGATATAAAATGTAGACTGGCGGTGGCAAGGAGACAGTATCTGAAGAAGAGAAATCCCTTAACATCGAGTATACATTTAAGTGTCAGGGTGTCGTTTCTGAAAATATTTGTATGGAGTGTAGCCATGTATGGAAGTGAGACATGCACGATAAATAGTTTAGACAGAGAATACAAGTTTTCGAAATGTGGTGCTACAGAAGAATGCTGAAAGTTAGATATGTAGATCACATAAATAATGAGGAGGTACCGAATAGAATCGGCGACAAGAGAAATTTGTGGCACAACTTGACTAGAAGAAGGGATCGGTTGGTAGGACATTTACTGGGGCATTATTGGCAGTATTGGAGGGCAGCGTGGAGGGTAAAAATTGTAGAGGGAGACCAGGAGATGAATACACTAAGCAGACTGAAGGATGTAGGTTGCAGTAGGTACTGGGAGATGAAGAAGCTTGCACAGGATAGAGTGGCATGGAGAGCTGCATCAAACCAGTCTCAGGACTTAAGACCACAACAACAACAACAACACCTTCTAGTGTAAATTAGAGTGTACTAAGCAAGCTTTACAGAAAGTGGTTTGTGTAGAGCTTGCTTGGCACACCGTGATTTGCACTACAAGTACAATCATTTATTATGAGAGGGTCTGAAGATGGGATAGTGGAACTGGTGTACCAGAGTGGAAGCGTGTATTTCCGCTGCCGGTGGACATTTTCAACACAACTTGTTATGGTCAGTTGTCTCGTTACTGGTCAGATTCGAAATTAACTACTGCACGTACTTGTTCTTTAGTGTTGGCTACCACAGGCACTGTACAAGTGTGGGTGTGGTAACTTGTCAAAATACGGATCTCGTGAACGACTCGCCCTAGAATCCTGCAACAAACAACTGACATTCTAATTTACCCTACTTTTATTTTGGTAATGTCAATAGACAGTGTTGCATTTAGAAAAGTGTATGTTTGCATAAAAAGTACGCTTTCTAAGTATTTTTACAATCTGTTTGTTGGCTAACTCCAGAGTACCAATCCATTATGTGAAAACTGCACATCAACAGCGCTTTCCATTTCCGAAACGTTTGAAGTGCAAATTTTATGTGACTCACCCACTATATGGGTGGCCTGTCTTAGCTGCGCCTCCCTGTGTGATAGCTATATAGGGAGCATCTTGAATATTACGGAGAGATGTCTGAAGCTGTAAGGAGTAGGACCAGTCTTCAAGCAAGAAATCTATGGAAACTACAGGTGTATAATAGAATGTTTTCGATGGAAAAAACTATGTTCCCTTGTCGGATACGTGATGGAGTAGACTAACTTAAATATACTTTTTGTTGTAATAGGATATTGGTCTCCAGAGGTCGACATGGAAAAAACGTAGGCAGCTTAGTAGAAAGGATAGAACCGTCGGATGTAAATTAATACAACATATTAATGTATAGTATAGTGCTCTTAGGAATTTTGAATACCCGAATATTTGTGATCTGCCTGAGAAGAGTTTGTTCACTCCTAAGAAGTTTATGCTGATCGAATACTCATCAATCCCAACAACCGGTTGTAATTCATTTCCTCTCTGATTAATGCAAGTTCAGGTCAATTAATTACCAGCAGTACGTATTAATGTCTTCAGAGGTTCCTTAAAGTTGCTATAGTCTAGGCGTGTCGTTCCATGTGCTGCAGAAGGCAATCGACGGGGCAATGCGGAGGCATTAAGTGGGGGCCAGGTGCACCTGGTGCAATTACGTGGCGGGCAAGTGGAAGTTAAGTAGGCATAATAACAGCGTCCGGAAATAGCTGTTCCTCTGAAGAAGTGCCTGCTGCTTCCCTAACGTTAAGTTAATTTCTTTTTTCGAACGGTGGTTATAATCCCCACATTCTTCTATAATTTGGCACTCTGCCATTCTCTACGCATTTCATACACAGAATTACTGCAACACTTTGTGTTGTATGTTCAGACTGTAAACTTGGCTAATAGTTTTCTCTTTACGATCCTCCTTAAATATCAAATTACAGGACGTATTGTAAACTCTTAAAGATTTTGAAAGAAAACCAACGTTATTGACAATCTATAACTTTATTCTCACCAGTACCTTGTCGTATGACGGATAAGCCTTTGCCTCTCTCGGCGGTGTTGGAAATTTGTGGTCAGTTTCTGTGGGACCAAACTGCTGACGTCATCGGTCCCTAGGCTTACACACTACTTAATCTAACTTAAACTAAGGACAACACACACATCTACGCCCAAGAGAGGATTCTAACCTCCGACGCGGGGAGCCGCGCGAACCGTGGCAAGGCGCCCAAGACCGCGCGGTGTAGCCCGGCGGTGTTGAATCCAAATACACTATCTAGTCCTCAGGAATCTGGACACCTAGTACTGGATGGTTATATGGCGTATGTCCGCCCTTCCATTTTATGACGGCTTGTAATCTGCTGGAAGACACTTCAATGAGATGTGTGGATGTCTGTGGAGGAATGGCAACTCATTCTCCCTCAAGGACTGAATCAAGAGATAGTAGTGATACCGGACGCTGAGTCGCAGAATGAAGTCGACGCTTTAACTTACCTCAAAGATGTTCCAATGGGTACAGGTCGGGACTCTGGGAGGCCATTCCATTTGGAATGTTACTGTGAACAAAACACTGCTCACAGATGTTTCTTTAGGCTGTTGTTGTTGTTGTGGCCTTCAGTTCACAGATGGATTTGATACAGCTCTCCATGCTACTGTATCCTGTGTTAGCCTCTTTATCTCCGAGTAACTACTGCAACCTGCATCCTTCTGAATATCCTTACTGTATTTATCTCTTGGTCTCCCTCTATGGTTTCTACCCCCCAGGCTTCGCTCCAGTACTAAAATGATGATCTCTTGATGTGTCAGTATGTGGTCTACCAACCGGTCCCTTCTTCTAACTGGGTTTAGTAACATATTTCCCTTCTCCTCAGTTGTATTCAGTACTTCACCATTACTCAGACGAGCTACCCATCCAGTCTCCCACATTACTCTGTAGCACCACATTTAAAAAACTTCTATTCCTTTCTTGTCTAACCTTTTTACCGTCCATGTTTCACTTCCATACATATCTACACTCCATACAACTACTTTCAGAAAAGACTTTCTGACGCTTGAATCTGTAGTCGAGATTAACAGGCTTCTCTTCTTCTGAAACGCTTTTCTTGCCATTGCTAGTCTACATTTTATATCTTCTCTATTTCGACCATCATCAGTTAGTATACCACCCAAATAGTGAAACTCATCTACTACTTTAAGTATCTCATTTTGTTATCTAATTCCCTCAGCATCACCTGATTTAATTTGACTACATCCTTTATCCTCGTTTTGATTTTGTTGATGTTCATCTAACATCCTCCTTTCAAGACACTGTCCATTCCGTTCAACTGCTCTTCCAAGTTTTGTGTCTGACAGATTACGTCACCGGCAGACATCAGAGTTTTTATTTTTTCTCACTGGACTTTATCTCTTACTCCAAATTTTTCTTTTGTTTTCTTTACTGCTTGCTCAATAAATAGATTGAATAACATCAGCAATAGCCTACAGCCTGTCTCACTCCCAGTCAACCACTGCTTCCATTTCATGCCCGTCGACTCTTATTCCTGCTGTCTGGTTTCTGTACAAATTGATCATACAATGTAGGCTTTCACGGCCGGTATTGTCTTCACTTAAAACTTCCGGGCTGTGGTCGAAGGATAAAATTCTTCCCTAACGTTTCGTCTCCGACTGCGGGAGACATCCTCGGAGGTACATACAAATTGTAAATAGACTTTCGCTCCTTGTATTTTATCCGCACCACCTTTAGAATTTGAAAGAGAGTATTCGAGTCATCGTTGTCAAAATATTTCTCTAAGCCCACAAACGCTATAAGCGTAGTTTGCTGTTCCTTGACATATTTCTATGAGAAGTCTTAGGGTCAGTATTGCTCCGTGTGTTCCTACATTTCTCCGGAATTCAGACATCTTCTCAGAGGTCGGCTTCTACCAATTGTTATTTTTCTGTAAAGAATTAGTGTTAGTTGCAACCGTAACTTATTGGTCAAGTTATATCGGCCGGTATGGCAAACTTTCTAACCTTCACAAGCGATTTTGTTGTTTATATTCGCCGAATTACGACACTGGCTTTGTTTTCGTGTAATTGACTTTCACACTGCTTTTGTGGCATTTGAAAGAAGCTCTTAAGATGGAATTTACGACATAACATGTACGTGAATTGATAAAAGAGTATCAGGAGAACAGCGCCGCAAACCACTGTCCCGCCTTCAGGAGAGGTGGTTTTACAAAGGGCTGCCCTATTACACCAAATGTAAGCAAGCACGTAAATGAGATACGGTTTGCGTTTCTATTATCACGGGGGTCGTACCAAGGGCTCAAAATGTTAACCTTGAGCACTGCTACACTCTATAAAGTGATTCTGGAGAAATTATATTGCACGTTGCATTTCATATGCAGTCAACGGCAGCAAAGGCCCATGTTATGAGGTATTCGCACCTTTTGGAGTAGTCTGTATTTCCTAATTCTCGCCAATGGTGAGTATGCAGACGATTTTGCTTTTCCTGAGCGACCGTTCCAATGTTCCCCAATGTTCTCTTAAGACGTTCTTATTGCCTTATGTCCAATGGGATATCTTTCAATAACTTCAACAGCAGCATATCGTAAGAACATGAGCGAATTTAGATTCTCGTGAAAGAAACAGGGATTAAAGATGCCAGTATAGAAAAACACGTAGACAAAAGCCGTGGGATAGCAATATGTACATATACAGATGGTGATAGTTTCCCGTACATAAGGTGCTAAAAGGGCAGTGCACTGGCTGAGGCGTCGTTTGAACTCAGGTGACTCATCAAAAAAGGTTTTCGACGTGATTAGGGACGCACTATAGGAATTAATAGGCTTTGAACGCTGAACGGTAGGTGCAGCTAGACGCGTAGGAATTCCATTTCGGAAATCGTTAGGGAATTCAGTTCAGGAGTGTGACGAGAATACCAAATCCCAGGTATTATCTCTCTCCATGGACAGCGCAGTGGCCGACGGCCTTCAGTTAGAGCATCAGCGTTTGTGTAGAGATGTCAGTGCTAACAGATGAGCAACACTGCGTGAAAAGCCCTCAGAAATGAATGTGGGACGTACGTCCAACGTATCCATTACACAGGGCGGCGAAATTTTTCGTTAATGGGCTATGGGAACAGACTATCGACGACAGCGCCTTTGCTAACAGCACGACATCAGCTGAAGTGCCTCTCCTGGACTCGGGATCACGTCGGTTGAGTCCCGATTTCAGTGGTAAGAGCTGATGGTAGAGTTCGAGTGTGGCGCAGAACCCAAGAGGCCATGGACCTAAGTTGTCAACAAGGCACTGTGAAAGCTGGTGGTGCCTCCACATTGGTGCAGGCTGTGTTTACATGGAATGGACTGGGTCCTCTGGTCCAGCTGAACCGATCCCTAACGAAATGGCTATATTCGGCTACCTGAAGACCATTTGCAGCCATTCATGGAAGTTCCCAAATAATGCCACCTGGCCACAATTCTTCGCAGTTGGTTCGAAGAACATTCTTGTCGATTAAAGCGAAAGATTTCGTCAGCCAGATCGCCCGTCGTGAATCCCATCGAATACTCATGGGATATAATGGAGAGGTCAGTTCGTGCACAAAATCCTGCACCGGTGACACTTTCACATTTCTGGATAGCTATAGAGGCAGCGCCAGCCGATGTGGTCGAGCGGTTCTAGGCGCTTCAGTCTGGAACCGCGCTGCTGCTACGCTCGCAGGTTCGAATCCTGCCTAGGACATGGATGTGTGTGATGTCCTTAGGTTAGTTAGGTTTAAGTAGTTCTAAGTCTAGGGGACTGATGACCTCAGATGTTAAGTGCTTAGAGCCATGTGAACCATTTGAACCATCTAGAGGCAGCATGGCTCAATATTTCTGCAGGGGCCACAAACAAGAGAGTTGCTTGTGTCCACCTGTTTGAGCCATCGTGTATTTTCAACTGACTATTAGCGCATAGAATAGAAGCTTTCGAAATGTGGTGCTACAGAAGAATGCTGAAGATTAGATGGGTAGATCACTTAACTAATGATGAAGTATTGAATAGAATTGGGGAGAAGAGAAGTTCGTTGCCCAACTTGACAAAAGCAAGGGACCGGTTAGTAGGACATGTTCTGAGGCATCAAGGTGAATGGGTACAGTACCGCCCGACATTGAAAATAGGTACGACATTCTTCGTTATTCTTGTCAGAACAACATATTTTTTGTAATAATAACTCAATTTCACTTAATACACCAAAGCCGGATACCAGTGTAGGAAAGAATGACAATTTGTTTATTTACTTGATCACATGAGCACTCCCACAAAATAAATCCCTAGAGTCAATTTGGTGAGATCTGTGAAATGAATGAACTGAATGATCGTCTGCTAACCGCAGATAGTGAACGTGTAGTATATGATCATCTTTGACACGGTCCTTTGGTCACCTTTGGTGGAACCTAAGAGATGAAATTTACCTGAGCTTTCAGCGCCTGAAATGTGGCTGACCAATACGGTAACATGGTGCGCCCCACATCGATGGAGGTGCGAGAGAACCTGCATTGTATGTTGTAGATTTAGTCATCAGTTTCTAGAATGTTTATTGTGTTAGGATGTTAAAGTAGTTTACTATTTAACATTATGTGGTAGGTAATCGTGAGCTGTATAGATTGTTTCTTATTTTTTTTGTTAGAACACTTTCAAGGGGCATTAATTTCAGTCTGTCACAAGCACAAAGGTGCATTGTATATTGTAGAATCAACAGTTTCTAATATGTTCACTGTGATAGGATGTTAAAGTAGTCTACTATTTGATATTGTAATTATGAACTGTGTAGATTGTTTCTTATTCCTTTTTTTTTTTTTTTTTTTTTTTTGGAACACTTTCATGTTTTGTATGAGGGACGACAGGTACAATCAATAGCGCAAGTGTGGGCTGTATATATAATAGGGATAAATGTTGATGTTGTACGTGTAGAAAACTAGAGTGTATGATTTTATGTTTTTTAGAACAAAGATTCTTTTGTTACCAATGTATCTAATAGATCATACATGTAATCAATGAGTAATTAAATACTGTAAGAATATCTTTTAGTCCGTAATGTTGCGAGATACACGGAAGGGTCTGACTGATTGGGTATTGCAGCGCTGAGGTGCTACGCAGAACGCGCCCCCATACCGCATAAGAAAGTGGGAGGCTAAGCTGACATCACCATGGTAGAGGCGACAGAGCCGCTGCGCTCCCCACTCCACTGCTGGTCAAGGTACATTCCACTTGCCCAGTACAGCAGGTCAACGGCCTGGGGCGACACGCACGTACCACTGGCCATTCATAAGTTGAGCCACCCTTACGACTGGAGACAGTATCCCGCGGAGGCAACAGCAGGTGGTTTTTCTGCTCAACGGCTCGCGCGGCGGCGGCGCGACGGCAGAATGAACGATGCGCGGCAGAGTCCGGCGGGCATTTTTTAACAGCAACTATTAACTAGTACTGGACTGTGGAGCCGTGAAACAAGATGACTGCTCGTGTGTCTCAATAAGTTGGAAAGTGAAGGACTGGTGTTTCCATGGTGTGAGTGGTAGGAAAAGATTTTGTCTTTAGCAGACAGGACGATTGTTTTGTTTTGTCTTGACAACTGAACAGTGGGATCCATAAACCTTTGGGAGTGACTTGTTAAGCGTGCTTTGTAAAATGCATGTGGGATGCTTGGTATACTTAAAGAGGACAGTGGTCGTTTGGTGACTGATTATTGTCTGAACACAAGAAACTAAAGTGGGACATTGACATTTGCGTTTGTAGTAGGAGACATTTCTTTAATTAGTGCGGGAATAAGTGCTGTTTGTTGGAACTTAAGACTTTTAATTACACGATGAACTGAAAGGACAGGACTGTGGGTAAATAGTAGTTGTAGGACCATTTCTGGACGACCAGATTCGTTTGGATGGTACTCTGAGAGTGTATCTCACATTAAACAGAAATGTCATAGTCACTTTACTGTTCAGTGCGTGTTCAAAAAGCCGATTTGAGTGACTTAAAGACTTTCGTCCAGGTAACCATGGGAGATCTTTGACACCGAGGCAGTGTTTCTAGGAAAACTATCAGCAACTTTTTGACCCCCAAGAAAATCACAGAATGAAATGATTCTGTGTGACTCTCAGGACAGGGAATAATGTATTTGTATTTGTAACCGTGTAAATTTTTTGTGTGTTTTATTCCTGAAGGGACAGAAAGTGCAATTGTATTTCATTAACTATGTGTTTAGAATAGTTAGTGTGTTTTTCTTGTTCGATCTGGGTTATCAAGTTCACGTAGCATGACTATTAGAATATTTGGTACAAGGATGCTGTAATTATTAGCCAGTGGCGTAATACTAACGTAGCGGCTCTTGTTTCATTGGTCAGTAAGGTTGTCACAGGGGACAAGAGTTTGCATTGCACAACAATTATCGGAATTGTCTGATGCATTTTGATGTAGTGGACAGTAATAATCTTGTTGGTGTGCTGAATGAAGCAACTTATTTTCATTATCACATTGGTGATGTTTCACATTTAAGTGTAATGGAGGCTAGTCGAAATGCAAGCTCTTTTCGTCTAAATATGTAACAACAGAGAAATGAGCAGTAGAGTAAAATACGAGAGCTACTGGTGGATTCAAGCACTTATTGCTAACTATTTACTGCGTGTATTGATCAAAGTTGACGGACTGACTTGCTCAGCAGCGGGTATTTGTACTGGTGGGCAAGGATAAGGTTAAACTCACAGTAGAGTAGTGGTGGTAATTGCTTAAGTGATGATAGTTAATGAGGTATGACATGATGTTATAGACGGACTGTATTACGTAACCAGTATGTAACTTGTTCTTTGTTTCATTGTTTTTTTTCCTCAGTTTAATTTCTCGGTAGGTTTGACATACATTT
The DNA here is from genome assembly GCF_021461395.2 of Schistocerca americana. Taxonomy (NCBI): domain Eukaryota; kingdom Metazoa; phylum Arthropoda; class Insecta; order Orthoptera; family Acrididae; genus Schistocerca; species Schistocerca americana. The sequence continues at coordinate 216,410,734 of NC_060119.1, read as the reverse complement.
TAGAGTAATGATATGGAGCTTGACATTCTACTTGTAACTAGTGTACGCAATTTTTTTCTTTTGTTGATTTTGTTTTGTATTTGGACATTGCTGTGTAAAGATGATTATCCCACAATTTATAAATGTCAGATTACTTGCTCTGTGTTTGGACAGTGAGCTATTTAAAATTTCATGAGTGCAATTAGTATTTTTTTTTATTTGTTATAGAATTAGTGAAGTTTGGATTACTCCTAAAAATAACAGAGATCCCGGTAACTAATCAAATTTTTATCTCACCATTATTTTTTTGTTTGTATGATGTGATGTTTTATTTGTCATTTGGATTGTTGTAAATTTGTATGTGTACGTTACGCCAGATTGTGTCAGAGTACAATAATGCAACAACTGTGTCAATAATTTGGTAAAGTAACAGAATTTGGTCGTCTATTTGAGATCACCAGGGGCTAAGGTCTCCTCTTGGTTATTATGATGACTTGCTACGTTTATTCTAATACAGCATTCTTCAAAAAATGTTCGAAACTATCCTCGCATTGCAAAGATAGTACCTTGCCATTTTTTTCTGCGTGGGTAGCCGGTGGTGAAAGGGTACAGTACCGCCCGACATTGGAAATGGGTACGACGTTCTTCGTTATTCTTGTTAGAGCAACATACTTTTTGTAATAATAACTCAATTTCACGTAATGGACTGAAGCCGGTTACCAGTGTAGGAAAGAATGACAATTTATTTATTTAATTGATCACATGAGCACTCCCACAATGGAAGTGCGAGCTGACCTGAAGAACGGCCATGTTTTCGGCACTCTGGCGCTGGATCTTGTGTTGGTAAGACCTGTCTTAGGTGTGCTCCGTAAAGACAAAAGAGTGGATAGAATGGTATGCATGTGGAATACGTAAGAGTAGTTTGGAATAATAATTTCTCTATTTCAGGAACTTTTGTGAGGAGAATTGAATGTCAGGCAGGTAATATTAAGGGGATCGTAGTAATCCTCGGAAGTGACCAATTACTGGCGTGTGTACTATAAGTTGGAAATATTTAAGAAATGGCGTGTGCAGGACTTGAAATTAGAGACGAGTACTTCCACGTGGTGAGTACTGTGTGTGTCTCAATCTGTGTATGAGACAAAGGATAAGGAAAAGTACTCGTCCATGGTATCAGTTGAGGACTCGCGTGTGTGATGAATATGTTCTTAATATTACTTTGCGTGTTATGTTTCCGTATGACGCTTGACTCAAACTATAATACTCTGAGAGTGAAGCAAGGTGAGTCAGCCGTCTATCCAGCAACGCCACTTGGCTTGCATTGCACAGGATGACGTGCATATATCCTCCAGAGTTCATAGTAGGAAAGAAAAGTTATGAAGTGGGGCAGTGTCGTGTGAAACTGGGATGAATACTAATTGAAGTGGGAAAGCTGAAAGTGATATGATTATAACGTTGCGACTATTCCTTGTGTTGTATTCCATGTTGCCAGTGTGGTGTATTTCATGTAATTTAAGTATGTGTGGTTTGCATGGGAGAGTAGCAAGATAGGTTCAGAGGCAGTGGGTTATGCATGTTCCTTTTTGTACCGCTCGGTCTGGAGGAAATTTTCGTGATGATGGGTGTGAGAGTCGAAGTGTGAGATATAGCAAAAGAACCACCATCCTATCCAGAAAGTGCACTGTAGTGTTATATAATTACGAGACCATAAGATAGAGAATCACCAATATAAAGCCATGCCCACTGGGCGGAGTTTCTCATGTGCAATTGTTGTTGAAAATGTAATGGTGTGTTTAGGTTATAGAATTTATCGGAATAAAAAAGATAGTGAAAAGAAAAAGATTGGTGGCCTTTTCCTTCGAATTGTATGTTGTCATGATATCCAGAATTTATAATGTGTGCGCCATTCATATTCATTGCGATGGCCACGTGCTGATTAAAGCCGTTGGGTAAGAAAGAAAATGTGGTATTGCCAGTGCGTAGTGAACAGTCAGAGTTGTGTAAAATACTAGTAGTCAGACGTGCGTCATCCGTTTCCGTTGCGTAATATTCAAACAGGAGAATAATTTGTAACTTAATTGTGAGTACTAGAGCTCATGTTACTTGGTAAATAAGAATGAATCCACTCGCTTGGCAGACCACTCATCTTGCAGGCCTGACTGCTTGATGCCACAGTATGAGCAAGGCATGTGGGTGCCTGTCAAAGGAATCACAAATTTAGCATTGGAGGGCAGCGTGGAGGGTAAAAATCGTAGAGGGAGACCAAGAGATGAACACACTAAGCAGATTCAGAAGGATGTAGGTTGCAGTAAGTACTGGGAGATGAAGAAGCTTGCACAGGATAGGGTAGCATGGAGAGCTGCATCAAAACAGTCTCAGGACTGAAGACCACAACAACAACATCAGCGCATATTGTGTGTATTGATTTACAAATGGTCTGTAAAAGATGCATCTTAATCAAACATATTTTGCATAGTATACAACATGACTTTAATTTTTGTAGGTAAGATTCAGAAAACTACAGCCAATTTCGGAAGACTTTGGGGTGAAGCTGTAGAAATAAAAATGCGAAGAGGATGATGTTGATTGGAATGTAATCTTCGTAGAGTACTCGGTTAGTATATCATCCCTCTCCTACTTCAGAGATACATCTAAATAACATTTGAATTGGATCTTACTGATGTTAAATGTTTGTTTTTTTTCTTTCGTCATTTGCTCTACTTTTTCCTTAGTGTATTTTATTCACCACACTTCCAGTTATGAGACATTTTTTATGTTCTCAAAGGCAGTTCGTGAGTGTTTGGCACAATCTGGTTACTCCTCAACGTGTAACCGCATCGCTACTCGAATAGTTTGATGGTAAGTATCACATGCTCTCAGAAGTTTCTTTCAAACGCCATAGAAAAATGTGTATAGCTTCATTACAAGAAAACAAAGTCGGTATCCTAATTCGGTGATCATAAACAGTAAAAAAATTCTTTTGTACGTCAGGAAATTAGCCATATTTTCCCCTACAACTTGTCGGAAATCGCACCTCGTTCTGAATATATTCCTTGGTAGCATCGCATTGTAAATACTCTTTTTCTGCCTTTGTGTAGGTCGTAGATTACTTCCACACTTTTATATACTCCAGCGACGAAGAAAATGTTTCTTCAGTAATTGGGGACAGCAGATTTTTGTCTTGTCAAGGTCTGCTATCCTTCCTTGTGCTAGTCATTTTTAAGTCTTCCTCGTTTTTGGCCCATTCGCCTTGAAGTAGCTGTGTCGGAAATATTATTTCATTACTCCACTTTACTGATTCAATTTCTTTCATTATTTTTTTTAACATTCGTGTTTATATCAATCATTATTTCCTGTTCGTTAGCAGCTCTATCTTTAATTTCAGCTTAAGTCATTATTTATAAGGACTACCATTGATTTAAACAAAATCCCTTTAGTTATATCTCCTGACAATTTCCCTAATCGTATATGTGTCTGTTTCGCATCTGCAACTGTGGTAAAGATTACGTTATTTCCTTCAACACCAGAAGATTCACATTTGAATCTCTAAGTTATAGATCTTACTAAATATTCTCGACTGGTTATTTCAGGTGAAGAAAATGGTTGTATAAATAATTTTAGTACTGTTAGAAATAAGATGTTTAAGGCTGGTAATTTATTTGGATAACCACATATGAACCGTAATGTCTAGAAAACAAAGTTTTCTTATTACTCCCAGAATTCTACTATCCTCAATAATTACCGCATTGGATGAAAGTAACATGAGAGTTATCGGGAGATATTTCACAGACTTCCATGGTATGCTCCTTTAAACAAAATGGGAACATTTTATCATTCAGTACTTCTGACTGTATACGCAAACATTCAGTTCCTCCTGAAATTTTATTACTAATTTATCCATGCTCTCAGAGAATCATGGATTACTTCCATTAAACTCTGAGCACATTAAACACATAAAGTAACTCATACAAAAACACACTGTCAGAGGCATGTGAGGAAACAGTTTAGAGTTATTCGATTTCCTTATATAAAGGTAATTTGTACAAATTTGGTAGAATACCTGAAAATTGGAACCTACGTTCTATAAAAATGTCATGACAGTGAGTCGGTACATAAACTCAAGATATGTAGAATGGGTCTGAGGCACCTCGCCACGGTTCACGCGGCTCCTCTCGTCGGAGGTTCGAGTCCTCCCTCACACATGGGTGTGTGTTGTCGTTGTTGTTGTTGTTGTGGTGGTCTTCAGTCCTGAGACTGGTTTGATGCAGCTCTCCATGCTACTCTATCCTGTGCAAGCTTTTTCATCTCCCAGTACCTACTGCAACCTACATCCTTCAGAATCTGCTTAGTGTATTCATCTCTTGGTCTCGCTCTACGATTTTTACCCTCCACGCTGCCCTCCAGTACTAAATTGGTGATCCCTTGATGCCTCAGAACATGTCCTACCAACCGATCCCTTCTTCTGGTCAAGTTGTGACACAAACTTCTCCCCAATCTTATTCAATACCTCCTCATTAGTTATTTGATCTACCCATCTAATCTTCAGCATTCTTCTGTAGCACCACATTTCGAAAGCTTCTATTCTCTTCTTTTCCAAACTATTTATCGTCCATGTTTCACTTCCATACATGGCTACACTCCATACGAATACTTTCAGAAATGACTTCCTGACACTTAAATCAATACTGGATGTTAAAAAATTTCTCTTCTTCAGAAACGCTTTCCTTGCTATTGCCAGCCTACATTTTATATCCTCTCTACTTCGACCATCATCAGTTACTTTGCGCCCCAAATAGCAAAACTCCTTTACTACTTTAAGTGTCTCATTTCATAATCTAATTCCCTCAGCATCACCCGACTTAATTCGACTACATTCCATTATCCTTGTTTTGCTTTTGTTGATGTTCATCTTATATCCTCCCTTCAAGACACTGTCCATTCCATTCAACTGCTCTTACAAGTCCTTTGCTGTCTCTGACAGAATTACAAAGTCATCGGCGAACCTCAAAGTTTTTATTTCTTCTCCATGAATTTTAATACCTACTCCGAATTTTTCTTTTGTTTCCTTTACTGCTTGCTCAATATACAGATTGAACAACATCGGGGAGAGGCTACAACCCTGTCTTACTCCCTTCCCAACCACTGCTTCCCTTTCATGTCCCTCGACTCTTATAACTGCCATCTGGTTTCTGTACAAATTGTAAATAGCCTTTCGCTCCCTGTATTTTACCCCTGCCACCTTTAGAATTTGAAAGAGAGTGTTCCAGTCAACATTGTCAAAAGCTTTCTCTAAGTCTACAAATGCTAGAAACGTAGGTTTGCCTTTCCTTAATCTTTCTTCTAAGATAAGTCGTAAGGTCAGTATTGCCTCATGTGTTCCAGTGTTTCTACGGAATCCAAACTGATCTTCCCCGAGGTTGGCTTCTACTAGTTTTTCCATTCGTCTGTAAAGAATTCGTGTTGTCGTTAGCGTAACTTATATTAAGTTAGATTAAGTCGTGTGTAAGCCTAGGGACCGATGACCTCAGCAGTTTCGTCCCACAGAACTTACCACGAATTTCGAAATATTTGGAATCATGAGATAACTATTAAATATCATTCAGTTGTGATTTGATCTGAGTTCTCCCTTTTGTTTGTGCCACTGGCCTGACAGTTATACTTGCAATAGTACACGGGAGAGCAAGACACATTTTCTTTGTTTACCACTCATGGTATGGGAACTATGCCAGCACAATGCACAACCATGCTCTGTACCAATAGTAGCTTATGATTGGGGGTGGATTGGGGTTTGGGCTTTGGGCTGTGCAGGTGTGGCATTACTTTAGCATTTATGAGACACGACAATTTCTTAGACGAAATACAGAAATATGAAAGAAACAAAAGACGCTGCAAGTATTCTGCACAACCATTGATTTTCAGAAATTTGGCACTAGAATAACACAAATAAATTAAACTTGCTTCCAGCACAGTCATAAAACAAATTGGTAATCAATATTATCACCAGTGACACCAAATTAGGATAATATCATGGGGACCACAAAGCCAGAATTAAGCATTAAACCAGAATTGACTGTCATTCAGAACAAAATAATACATGCAGTACAGTCAATCATCGGCTCTCAGATTTAAAATAGGGCATCCATTTATTTACCGCAAAATCTACCTCTAACTCCACTATCCAGTACCCTTCACTAGTCAAAGAGCTAGAATTCTACCTATTCTACAATAACAGTAGGTGCACAAATCTCACTACATACATTCGCGAAAAGATCAGGAAAATGATGAAAAGGCAGCTTTACCAGGAGTATCCTGCACCAAAAACCACGGCTGGTAGAGTATGGATGTGGATGTAGATGGATACAGCTCAAGCATCTTAGATACTTCGCGAAAGACTGTAGTTCATTTTGAAAGGGCAAAGGAAAGCATTCATTAGTAATTTGCGAAAGGGCGGTATTCAAGGATAAATCAGATGAAAACGAGGTGATGAAAAAAGATAAATACATTGTTTATTACTTTAAAAATAATCACCTTCGGTTGCCTGCCATGATTCTATCCAGGTGTGCACCACTTCGTATGAAGTAAATCGACGGCCACTAATGTCTTTCTTCAGGACTCCAAAAATATGGAGTTCGCGTGCGGAAAGATTGAGGTTTAATAAAGGGTGTGTAAGGGCTTCCCAGCGTAACTTCTTTAACATAGTCGAAACAGCAGACACACCAGGTCTTTAAAAGTCATGATGATAATTTTTCTTTGATTGCACTGGTCCTCTGCTCATTGGCTTTCCGTAAAAATAGCGCCACAATTAAGGCACTGCGGTAGATGCACGCTTTGCAAAAATTAAAGCGTGTCATCAAGTCCAAAGAACCAGGAGTGTTGGAGGACGGCATCATTCTGTTGCATGACAATGCCCGCCAAATGTTGACGCAGACGTTTCACTTCGAAGCTCTTACATATCCTCCACAAAGTCCCGATACCTCCTAACTTCATTAATGAGTCATGTTTTCTACCTTCAGTCCCATCATAAAGTTACAGTTACCTGTATAATTTACGAAAATAACGTTTTCCGCTTTCCAGTGACTGTACAACATTTTTGTAAATTGTAGGTCTTGTGCAGAATGATCTGCGCATATAACTTATTTATATCACCTTACATTCAGTCGCTCAGTTCTTCAAATATGCCGGTAGAAGCAGAAAATTGCCAAGAAATTGTACATCTGCAAAATGGCGTTCTCATGTGTAAGCCACGTACTTATAGCTTCCATCACTAACAACAGTACCATGGAAGAACACACTGAAGCAGATCTGTATGTCAAATCACAATCAGTTTCGAATGCAGGGCATCCGCAGATGCTGAAGGTCATGATGAGTGAAAATAGCGCCGACAGCTGATAAAACTTGGTTTCAATTTACCAAACTACCGGTTTCACTTCTTAGGCCGCATCTTCATGTTTAAATGGTCCAAATGGCTCTGACCACTATGGGACTTAACATCTGAGGTCATCAGTCCCCTAGACTTAGAACCTAACTTACTTAAGGATATCACACACAGCCATGTCCGAGGCAAGATTCGAACCTGCGACCGTAGCGGTCGCGCGGTTCCAGACTGAAGCGCCTAGAACCGCTCGGCCACACAGGCCGGTCACAAGGTTTTCGCGAAGTAGTACTTGAATTACAAAGTTGTCCAGTTTTACGTTACTTGTCCAAATTTAGTCTCCAGATCGCTTTCCTTTATTTTCATACGAGCGGGATCTTGGCAGCTGCCCATCTTCAGATCATTTGCTAACGTTACAGAGTAACCAGTCGAACATGAAACTGATAGTTCATTGTCATTACTCTGTTTCAGTTCCACATTCGACAGGTTACTATATGACGTTAGCAAATGATCTGAAAACGGCTACCGCTCGTATGGAAATAAAAGAAAGTGATCTGGATGCTGAATTTGCATAATTTTTTTAAGAAAACGAATGCGTGTTGTTTTGAAAAAGCTAGTTATTGATTTCTATAATCAGAATTTAAGATTTTTTCCCTTTATTTCCACTTTCGTTTTCAAAAAATGAGTTTGTTTTTGTAGTTGTTACTCTATAAATGATGTAACTGTCATCGGGCAAATAATGTATTCACGCTGACGGCCACAAAAAGTGGCCCGCCGTTCTGATTATTATGTAACGGAGCGTCGCTCTCCAGTTAGTGGAGAAAGAGAACGGACGCGCAGATTGTATTACGAATGTTTAGCTCATGAGTTCAAGTTAATATTACTGGAATTAATAGTGTTTTATGTTGTGCTACACGTGATCATAAGTAAAATTAATTCTGGTCTATGGTCCAATCTCATTTATAGTGTGACACGATGATGATAACACGCAGAAATTCAGTTACGTCTCTCTACAGTTATTTGTGAAGCGGAGCGCTGTTGTGCCGCTTTAAAATCACCCAGTTCGTTCCTGATGTAACTCTACCGGCCATGATATGTTTAAAATGGCTCTGAGCACTATGGGACTTAACTTCTGAGGTCATCAGTCCTCTAGAAATCAGAACTACTTAAACCTAACTAACCTAAGGACATCACAGACATCCATGCCCGAGGCAGGATTCGAACCTGCGACCGTAGCGGTCGCGCGGTTCCAGACTGTAGCGCCTAGAACCGCTCGGCCACTACGGCCGGCCGCCAGGATAGCCAAGAGCGCTAACGCGCAACTTCCTGAACTCGAGTAGGCCCGCCGGCCCCGGATCGAATCCGCCCGGCGGATTAATGGCGACGCCCGGTGTGCCGGCCAGCCTGGATGTGGTTTTTAGGCGGTTTTCCATATCCTACTAGGTGAATACCGGGCTGTTCCCCATGTTCCGCCTCTGTTACACGACTCACAGACATTTGAACCACGTTCACACTATTTCACGATTTACACTAGAACAGACACAGACAGCTGGGGTACACCAATTCCGTCCCAGAGGGGCAGGCAGGGCATTTGGCCACCCCTTAAAATTCACCATGCCAAATCCGTACTTAACCCTGCCAACCATGCGCACAATGCGGGATAAAGGCAGTAGCAAAAGAAAGAAAAGCAAGAAGTTTCTGGTGTAACTCTTCCGCCAGCAGCGGGGCCGTAGCGTTACGACGCCTGCCTCCGTTTGGCGGCTAAGCGAAGCAGGTGTAAAGTGGTCATGTCATTATGGTTTTTGTATATTGTCAATGTGAACGCTAGAGACAGAGCAAGTCACGTTACTGTTAAACAATCTTTGGTCTTGTCATGTCACAGTGTTTGCCTCTACGCAGACTAATACATTCCTAGGTGAAGTGTGATAGGTGATGCATATACTGTGCAGTGCTGTGCTCATTTGTGATTTTATCTGTTAGATGAAGAAAGATTTATTGTAAAGCACAGCAAGGATGAGTATGATGTATATACTGGAAAGAGAAAGGAATATAAAATTTTAATAATGTTATTAGTTTTTCTAGAGAAGTTTGAGGTAAGACTGCAGCACTGCGCATCTAATTTTTAGAACTGATTATTCGGAGCTAGTTAGCTCAGTTGACTTGCTCGTACCTAAGAGAGAGACTCCCCTCCTCCCCCCCCCCCCCCCCCCCCATTTCCCTGAGTGATGCATGAACATATTAAATGACTAAGCTGTTTGATTTTAATAGAAATTCTAGGTTAAAATTAAATACTCCTTAAATCATTGTTCACTTTCTGAAGTATAGTATTGTTCAGACCTATGTTATATGTGATGATTACGCAAAATTTTACTGCTTTTTTTTAAAAAAAGTACATAATTCATTCTGAAACCGTTGTCTTGGATATCATTTCATAGGAATAGTTATTCTCCCCATGGCACTGTTAATCACTACGCATTACCACATGTAGTATGCAACAGTTGAAAATTTTATTTAGAAGCAGAAATCTAGTATAGCCGCTGTCTGCTTGCTGTATACTGTTGTGCTTTCGAGAAATCTGCAACATTGTTGTCGAGACGCGAGGTAGGTGGAAATGTTGAGTGGGACCAAACAGTAGAATGTAGAACGGCGATGGCGCGCGGCCTATCTTAGATTGACCGAGGGCAGATTATGATGGTCCGGAGGCTCGGCACGAATATTTGGAAAACTGCACGACTTGGGTGCTCGAGGAGTGCTATGGTAAGTGTCTTCAACATGTGGCTCAACCAACAATGTCAGACGCCGGGTGGTTGGGCGGCGACCCCTCATTACAAATGTCGGACGTCGGAGGTTGGATAGGCTGGTAAAAGAGGACACGCGGCGAACTGTGGCGGAACTAACGTCAGACGGTAATGCTGGCTGGAGCGTCTGAACACAGTGCATCAAATACTCTTAACGATGGGCCTCCGTAGCCGACGACCCACGCATGTGCCAAAGTTAAGACGACGACATCGGCAACTACGACTGAAATGGGCGCTTGACCATCGGCACTGGACGTTGGCGCAGTGGCAGAGCGTTGTATGGTACGATAAATACCAATACCTTCTTCATCATGCTGATGGGAGGGTGCGAATCCGTCGTCTACCAGGGGAGCAGCTCCTCGACACACGGAGACAAGTTGGTGGCTGTTCCATTATGCTCTGGTGAACATTCACTTGGGCATCCAAGGGTCCATTGGAGCTTGCGCAAGACATCATGACGGCCAAGGAGTTTCATCTACTGGTTGCAGACCACATATATCCCTTCATGACGATCATATTTCCCGACGGCTGTGGCGCTTTTCAGTGAGAAAATGCACCATGTTACAATGCCAGCAGTGTGATGGAGTGGTTCAAGGAACATAGTGGCGAGTTTCCATTGACATACGCCCCCCCCCCCCCCCCCCACACCCAAATGACCAGATATGAATGCTATCGAACACATCTGGAATGTGACGGTACGTGCCGAAGGTTTCCTCCTCGGAATTAACGGGAATTAAGTGACTTTTGTGTGCAGATATGGTGCCGCCCAGCGACCTACCAACGCTTCATTGATTCCAGGCCACCCGTCGCCGCTGTTATCCGTGCGCATACCGGCAGTTAGGTAGGTGGTCATAAAGTTCTGCCTGATCAGTGTAATAAACTATTCAAGAGCCTACATTTTGTAATTATCTTAAAATTCTTGTAGTTGTTTGTTTAAAGTACGCAATAATAAAAATAAAATTAAGATACCACCGCTAGAAAAACTCACGTGTAAATTTTGGCGTGAAATGTTGCAAAAGTCAAGTCAAATTAAGTATGGTAGCCTAACATAAGCAGAAGGAATGCGAAACAATGCATGCACGACAAAATACTATATCAGCTTTTCAATCATGTACGGAAACTGACGAACGTAAGTTCATTTTGCCCGAAAACAAATTTGCGACTGTAGGGCATAATTGTTTGTGAAGAAAACGCAGTAAAACGTTTTGTAGTGGTTAGAAATAAGGTGCCTTTTTCTGACTGTTTTTTTTAGCGATTTTCAGGGTAGTTTAATTTTCTAAGTGCTCACCGATAAAGCTTTAAAAGTTCTCTCAAACAGTATACCATTTTGAAAAGAGTTTGGTAGATTAATTGTTTAGCACGTCCAAAGCTTTTTCGATGTTTTGAACCACTGGCGAATAAAATCTTTAACTTATAAAACAAAATAACTATAACACAGGCCAACGATGGAAAATATCTTATTATTATGTTTTTTAATGTGGGAAATCCAAATATGACACTTAAAAAACTGTATCACCACCATTTCTTCACATTTTACAGTTAAATTTATTCAAATAAGCGATTTTTTAAATAATTTAACAGCTTTTATTTAGTTAAAATAATTTAAAAAGGAGGTGTAACGAATGTTGATGACGTTGGTTGCACTGCTGGAAAAAATTTTCTTGCAAAGAATGGTCGATTCTATTTTTATGTTAACAGATGGTGTTTTGTTTATTATCAACGTAACCTCACTTTCCCGTTTCCTGTAAACGTGCTCAGTAAAATGTCTAATCGTGGCTGTAAGAACTCTACTGACAGTTTGTTGTATTTGTGGTGAATTTGTGATTAAAAAAACAAAGAAACATTAGAGACTTTGTGAAAAAGGCTTATCTATCATACTTTGGATCTAAACTTGGTGATCAAGATAAATCTTGGGCGCCGCACAAGGTATGTTAAGTGTGTGTTGAAGATCTGAGAAAATGGTCCAAAAATGAAAGAAAAACCTTTAGATTTGCTGTTCCTATGATATGGGGGAGCCAAGAAATCATTCCAATGATTGCTACTTTTGCAGTGTTGATATTAGTAGTCACAGTTCGAAAAATAAGAAGGTAACAAGCTACCCTACCCTCTCGTCCGCCAATCGACCAGTGGGGCATGGTACAGATTTGCCAGTTCCTGAACCAGCAAATGATTTAAATACTGTTCCAACAGAAGTATTTTCTGATGTGCATTCTGATTTAGATGAACGAGATGATGATGAATTCCATTGTAATACAGAAAGTCTAGAGTTCAAATAGTTTACCCAAGCCGAGCTTAACGATTTGGTGAGGGATCTGGGCTTAACGAAAGGAAAAGCTGAACTTCTTGGCTCTAGATTAAAAGAAAAGATCTTATTGGCAGTTGGAACTAGCATATACGTGTATAGAAAGAGAAAGCAGCAGTTTTCCAAGTTTTTTCAACAAGAAGGTGATTTAGTGTACTGCTCGGACATTCCCAGACTGGAGGCTGTTTATTGATTCATCCAAAACTAATTCAATGGCTGTTTTATTACACATGTTTATTATTGGTAACATATGTGCATCTTTACCTGTTGGACATTCTGTACATATGAAGGAAAGCTATGAAAACCTAGAAATAGTGAAAAATAACATAGGCTATTCTGCTCATGGTTGGATGATATGTGGCGATCTAAAAGTAACATGCCTGTTCCTTGGTCAGTGTGGTGTCACCGCCAGCTCCCCAAGGTCCGAATAGCAGGGTGCGGGTGGCACAGCCTCGCCTGTTGTTAGGCTCTTCACCTCGTCGCATACGTCAGCATGGGGTCCTCCCCACGGAGGGCGGAGGCCTTATACCACAACCGTCCGCCGATTTGCGGGGGAGGAATGTGGTGTCACCGCCAGACACCACACTTGCTTGGTGGTAGCCCACGGTTACGTAGGTGGGCAGAACGAACTAGTAGGTTTGATTATACGGATCCTTTTCTAGTTAATAATTGGAGCCGTATTCGATTTATTGAAAAGTATTTTGATTCATTTCAGGTAAATCGATTGGTTGTCCAGTCTTGGAGCGAGTGTCATCTCAATTACAATGGCTGGGCGGGCCGCGTGGTACGGTGGTATAACAAGGCCTTTCGGTCCACGGGGGTTCGTAAAAAGCAGTTGTACTTATTTGGTGATACAAATATCGGCAAGTCTACATTGATTGGAAAGGTTTTGTCGAGGAAGCAGCATGTGTATTTGCCTTTTTGTTCCGAATTCGGATTTGGTGGGTATGATGCACGTGTTCATAAAGTTATTGTTTTTGAAGAATTTGAGTGGTCGAGGTGGCGGCAGTATGCGTCTATATTGAAGCGTATTGTCAAAGGACGACCGGTAACTGTTGATGTTAAAAATAAACCTGGAATGGTTATTAAACACCGTGGCTTGGTAATATTTGTATCTAATGAGTTTAGTATAGGAGATGAAGCTCTAATTTCACGTTTGGAGGTCGTACATGCAGACTGTCATATTGTACATTGTCGTTCATTTAAGGAAGATGTGGATGCGGCGGACACGTAGGACGTGGAAACCCCGCAGGAAATTGTCTGTTTGTCGTCGGATGAGGACGTACCGGAAGTTTCGCGCTGCACGCCCGAGGCGTTGGATACGCCGACGGACGAGTCTAACTAGGCCTATATTTGGTCGTATGTGTAGCTGGCGAACGGAATTCACACAAGCAGATGGTGTTAGGTTTGAGTATGGTAAAATGGCCGCCCTTGAAAAACATGACGAGACGGCGAAGAATTTTGGAAGGCTTCAGCATTATGACATAACAGATGAATTTAAGCTTTTTGGTAATAAGTATGCATCTGTAATTATTAATAAGGTGGTAACATATGATTACAGAATTAATGTTAGGATTGAGCGACTAACTTTGGATGATAAAGCTAATAAGAAGATATTCGAAGATCAGGGAGCACTAGAGAAAGGGCGTATTGCGTGTAGTAGTAAAATGGGTGCATTTGACCTTAATCCGCAGCGTTCTACAGGTATTCCACGGCTCCCAAAGGGTTTTCACTCGCAGCGGATGCCCCTGCAGTTCCGAGTAGGTACGCTGGCAAGCGCGACAGCGACACTTCCCATCCGTCGTTAAATTCAGATTGTGTAGAGTCTTCACTTGTCCCGTGCTGCGGTGGAGAATTAATTGTGTTATGTTCATCACTTAGGGTTTGTTGATGATTATTCTTAAGGCTTTCATAGTCTGCTCTTCTGATTCCCACAGCAGGACGCAGGTTGTACGCCATCCTGCAATATCCAACAAATAATACAAACGTCGCAACAATTGCACCTGGGATGTAAACAAAATTCATATGAACATTTACACTGCCAATGCATCCTGACCAGTCGTTCAGCAGCACCATTTGACTGTGGCGAAAACGGGGCGGACGTCAGATGTTGAATACCATTGGCCTTGCAGAATGACTGCAATTCTGCGGACATGAATTGTGGGCCATTGTCGGAAACAATTGTCTGTGGAAGACCTTCAAGGCAAAAGATAGCGGATAACGCTTGGATGGTGGCAGATGATGTTGTGGAAGACATCCGGACAACAAAAGGAAAATTACTAAATGAATCTATCACAACCAACCATCGAGCATTCCAGAATGGACCAGCAAAATCGATGTGTAAGTGTTGCCAAGGGAAAGTGGCTTTTGCCTATGCAAAAAATTTCCGCGCTGGTGCAGATTGTTGTTCGGCACACACCATTCAAGAAGAGCACATATTCGTAATCGCGGCATCGATTCCGAACCAAGTACAGTGCCGTCGAGCAAGTTCTTTCATTCTCACTATACCCCAATGTCCTTGGTGGAGAAGCTTTAAGACAGAGGACTATAACGAACGTGGAACCACGACCCTGGACTGATCATTATCAGAACGCAATAGCAAAACACCACGTCGAGCAAAAAGTCTCTCCTTATAAGCAAAAAATCGACGAACCAACGGGTCCCCGATTCGTGACTTTGACAAGGGCCACTGCGTAGCAACAAAACGCAGAACGGTAGCAAGGACAGGGGCGGCAGTTGTGGCTGTAACTACAAGACGAAAATCAATCGGAAACGATTCGTCCACGTCATCGGTTTCCGCATCAATGAACATGCAAGCAGGTTCGGAGGAATCGAATGCCCTATCCTCAGCAACAGGCAAACGGGACAACGCATCGGCGTTTCCGTGCTTAGCAGTGGACCGATACAAGATATCGTAGCGGTACTGCGAGAGGAAAATAGACCAGCGAATGAATTTCGGCTTGTTCGGATGAAAAAGCGAATCAAAGGTTTGTGGTTTGTGATTATGGCAAAGTGACGACCATACAAGAAGTCATGAAACTTTGTAACACCAAATACGAGAGCCAAAGCTTCTTTCTCGATCTGTGAATAGTTTCTTTGCGCAGACGAGAGCAATTTGTACGCAGAGGCAATAGGGCGATCGTGCGATCCATCTTTGTGCGCAAGCACACCGCCGGTCCCGAAATCAGATGCATCCACCATCAACAAAAGGGGCTTCTGGGGATCGAATGGCGTAAGGCAAGTATTGGAAAGCAACGCCGATTTCAATCGGCGAAAGGCGCGTTCGCATTCCGTCGTCCAGACGAACGTAACACCTTTACGGCGTAAGCGATGAAGCGGAGCTGAAATGGAAGAGGCGTGTTAAACATACTGCTTCAAATTCTGCGGCGAAGGCAAGTCTTGTATGGCACGGAGGTGCGTGGGACTGGGATGTATGCCCTGGGCATTGAGTATATGTGCCAGGTATGGCAAGTCACGAGCAAGAAACACTCATTTGTACTTCCGTAAGCGAAGACCATTTAGTCGCAAGACCTGAAATAATGTTCTGAGATTGGCTAAATGTTCTTCTTCCGTCTTTCTAGAGATCACAATATCGTCCAGATAGTTTGCTGCAGTAGGGACCGACGCACAAACAGTTTGTAGATATTGCTGAAACAATGCAAGGGCGGATGCACACCCGAATGGCAGTCGTTTGAAATGATACAAACCAAGATGCGTGTTAACCACCAAAACGCGCTGGGATACTTCGTCCACCGGTATTTGCAAGTACGCATCTGCGAGGTCCAACTTCGAAAACTACACTCCTGGAAATGGAAAAAAGAACACATTGACACCGGTGTGTCAGACGCACCATACTTGCTCCGGACACTGCGAGAGGGCTGTACAAGCAATGATCACACGCACGGCACAGCGGACACCAGGAACCGCGGTGTTGGCCGTCGAATGGCGCTAGCTGCGCAGCATTTGTGCACCGCCGCCGTCAGTGTCAGCCAGTTTGCCGTGGCATACGGAGCTCCATCGCAGTCTTTAACACTGGTAGCATGCCGCGACAGCGTGGACGTGAACCGTATGTGCAGTTGACGGACTTTGAGCGAGGGCGTATAGTGGGCATGCGGGAGGCCGGGTGGACGTACCGCCGAATTGCTCAACACGTGGGGCGTGAGGTCTCCACAGTACATCGATGTTGTCGCCAGTGGTCGGCGGAAGGTGCACGTGCCCGTCGACCTGGGACCGGACCGCAGCGACGCACGGATGCACGCCAAGACCGTAGGATCCTACGCAGTGCCGTAGGGGACCGCACCGCCACTTCCCAGCAAATTAGGGACACTGTTGCTCCTGGGGTATCGGCGAGGACCATTCGCAACCGTCTCCATGAAGCTGGGCTACGGTCCCGCACACCGTTAGGCCGTCTTCCGCTCACGCCCCAACATCGTGCAGCCCGCCTCCAGTGGTGTCGCGACAGGCGTGAATGGAGGGACGAATGGAGACGTGTCGTCTTCAGCGATGAGAGTCGCTTCTGCCTTGGTGCCAATGATGGTCGTATGCGTGTTTGGCACCGTGCAGGTGAGCGCCACAATCAGGACTGCATACGACCGAGGCACACAGGGCCAACACCCGGCATCATGGTGTGGGGAGCGATCTCCTACACTGGCCGTACACCACTGGTGATCGTCGAGGGGACACTGAATAGTGCACGGTACATCCAAACCGTCATCGAACCCATCGTTCTACCATTCCTAGACCGGCAAGGGAACTTGCTGTTCAAACAGGACAATGCACATCCGCATGTATCCTGTGCCACCTAATGTGCTCTAGAAGGTGTAAGTCAACTACCCTGGCGAGCAAGATCTCCGGATCTGTCCCCCATTGAGCATGTTTGGGACTGGATGAAGCGTCGTCTCACGCGGTCTGCACGTCCAGCACGAACGCTGGTCCAACTGAGGCGCCAGGTGGAAATGGTATGGCAAGCCGTTCCACAGGACTACATCCAGCATCTCTACGATCGTCTCCATGGGAGAATAGCAGCCTGCATTGCTGCGAAAGGTGGATATACACTGTACTAGTGCCGACATTGTGCATGCTCTGTTGCCTGTGTCTATGTGCCTGTGGTTCTGTCAGTGTGATCATGTGATTTATCTGACCCCAGGAATGTGTCAATAAAGTTTCCCCTTCCTGGGACAATGAATTCACGGTGTTCTTATTTCAATTTCCAGGAGTGTATTTACCCGGGCACAGTTTGTCAAACAGGTCTTCCGGGCAGGGTAAAGGAAAAGTTGCAATGACTAGTTGTGGATTCACTGTTGCCTTGAAGTCCACAAAAAGTCTCAATTTTCCGGAAGGTTTTGGCAAAATTCCTAAGGGTGAGCCCAGAGTGAAGCCTGCACACATGCAATTACACCTTGTGATTCCAAATCTTGTAATGTTTTTGCAACCTCTTCACGCAATGCGTGGGGAGCATTGCGCGCTCCGAAAAATTTCGGTTGTGCAATTACTTTCAGTTCCAAATGTGCTTTATAGTTCTTAGCGCAACCAGGGCCCGGTGCAAAAATGTCTGCAAATTCTTCACATAGACGAGAAACACTGTCGGAAGGCACAGTCTGGTTCACTGACAGGACCTGACTTCCTATAGACAAGTTAAACAACTGAAATAAATCGAAACCAAACAAGTTCACTGCAGAAGAAGAACGAAGGACATAAATTGACACACGTTTCGTTTGTCCTTTATATGTTACAAGAAGGCTCCACTGTCCTAACACAGGGATCTCATGACCTGAATAGCTAGTTAACTTAACATTTGCGGCACGCAACAGAGGTGTGCCCAGCAGTTTGAAAGTGTCGTGATTGATCAGTGAAACTGCAGCTCTGGTTTCGAGCTGAAATGGCATCACTTTGCCATTAATGTCCAAGTCTACAAAAAGTTTATTGTCCTGCTGATGACATGAGCGACTGTCTCATTCAACGTGAACTGACACTGGTACAAAATCACTTGCGACTGGACGGGAGTTCCGGCGATGTCGACGCACACAATTTGTGGGACGAACACAGTCACTGTTAGAGAGAGTGGCACTGGGCGGAGTGGAATGAATGACATGAATTTCTATGGGCGAAGTTTCGCGAGCCTGAGTATCCTTGGTTCGATTCCTATTCTGGCGCGAAGCAAAGGGCCTGGAATGGTTTTGAGTTTCAGATCTGAGCTTTTTCTGGAAAACACTTTGAACATGTCCTTTTTTATTACAGTAAAAGCAAATAGCTTGGCGTGACGGGCAATTATCACGCAAATGTTTAGTACCGCACCGCGGGCATGATTTGAGCACTGGATTTGCTTGCCCGCGCGGCACCCGTGGCTGAGAGCCTGGCGGCAGCGGCGCGGCTGGGCGCGAGGGCTGTTTACTGCTCCGTGCAGCTCGCCCGGCGGGCCCGTTAACCTGACACACAGGTGGCAAAGTTTCAAATGATTCCTGAGCAAAGTCAAGTGTGTCCTGCCGATCCAATATGTCCATCACTTGTTGAAGGGAGGGATTGACTAGTTTCAAAATCTGTTCCCTTATATGAACATCAGATACGTTCTGTGCAATTGCATCACACCCACTGCTTGAATACTGCTCAGCAGTGTGGGATCCGTACCAGATAGGGTTGATAGAAGATATAGAGAAGATCCAACGGAGAGCAGCGCGCATCGTTACAGGATCATTTAGTAATCGCAAAAGCGTTACGGAGATGATAGATAAACTCCAGTGGAAGACTCTGCAGGAGAGACGCTCAGTAGCTCGGTACGGGGTTTTGTTGAAGTTTCGAGAACATAACCTTTATCGCGGAGTCAAGCAGTATATTGCTCCCTCCTACGTATATCTCACGAAGAGACCATGAGGATAAAATCAGAGAGATTAGAGCCCACACAGAGGCATACCGACAATCCTTCTTTCCACGAACAATACGAGAATGGAATAGAAGGGAGAACCGATAGAGGTACTCAAGGTACCCTCCGCCACACACCGTCAGGTGGCTTGCGGAGTATGGATGTAGATGTAGATGTAGATGTATCTGAATATGGGGGTCAATAATGACACTCAAAAGCACAATCCCTAGTAAGGCCTTGCAAGGTTGCAACCCACTCCCAATTAGTCTGATCTGCTGTATGTTTTGTACGAAAGAATGTGTGCCGTTTCGCAACTACATTGACTGATTGTTTGAAATATGCATCTAATGCAGACAAAATTTCATCATAGGACAGAGTTGCTACATTGCATCGGGAAAAATAATTTCACTATCACACGGTAGGTTTGCACACCGACGGACGACAAAAGAAAAGGCTGCCGCTTGTTACCTTGAATTCTGTAGGCGGCGAGATGGAATCCAAATTGGCGTGACCACTCTGTCCAGCTTTCCAGTGAAGCATCAAAAGGTCGGAAGGTCGGTGCAACGGCTTATTGTGGCTGCGATAGCGGTGGAGCGGCGGTTGCCGCATCGCTTTGCATTGCACGTTGACCCTGGACGAGCTGTCCAACGGTATCCAGTAATGCCTGCATCTGCTGAGTCTGTAAGCGATAAAATTCGGACAGTACATCTGGAGACTGTGGCGAAGCCATGATACAATGAAATCAGGGCAGTATAGATAAGAACACCGTTTTTACACTCGTCGCCAATGTTGGGTTGGCTGAAGAGCCAACACCATGTCACTAGAGGAGGACGAAATGCACACGTATAGCGTACGCAGACTGGCGTGAAGAGGGAAGAACTATACTTACGTGAGGTCGGGAACATGACAAGCAATGAGAATTCAGAAAGTGGACGTAATTAGTTTCATACTTTAATCCATTAATGATGAACGTCGCTCTTGACGGTACATGATTCACAATATTATCTGTTCACAATAGTAACTGAATATGGCGCCTTGCTAGGTCGTAGCAAGTGACGTAGCTGAAGGCTATGCTAAACTATGGTCTCGGCAAATGAGAGCGTATGTAGCCAGTGAACCATAGCTAGCAAAGTCGGCTGTACAACTGGGGCGAGTGCTAGGGAGTCTCTCTAGACCTGCCGTGTGGCGGCGCTCGGTCTGCAATCACTGATAGTGGCGACACGCGGGTCCGAAGTATACTAACGGACCGCAGCCGATTTAAAGGCTACCACCTAGCAAGTGTGGTGTGTGGCGGTGACACCACATTCCTCCCCCGCAAATCGGCGGACGGTTGTGGTACAAGGCCTCCGCCCTCCGTGGGGAGGACCCCATGCTGACGTATGCGACGAGGTGAGGAGCCTAACAACAGGCGAGTCTGTGCCACCTGCACCCTGCCGTTCGGACCTTGGGGAGCTAGGGAACGCCTGAAAACCTACTCCAGGGTGCACGCCAACATGCGGTGTATGCGCCCGTAGAGAGACAGGAGGGGCCGAAGGGTCGACCTCCATCGGGTCGGGGCACCCGACGGGCGAAGACGACATATGATCCGGAGCGGGCAAGAGTTCCATGGCGGAGGACAATTGGTCCCGGGGAGCGATCGGCGGCGCGTGACCCAGGGGGGCGTCCGGCGGCTGCAGCGACGCGTCCACTGCGGGCGTCGCTGGCGAGAGAACAGGCGGCGGCGGCGGCGGCGCGCCGCCATGGGGCAAAATGGAAGGCAGCGTCGGTAACACCTGGGGCTGAGGCGAGCCGGTAGATGGGTCCCCAGGGCGCTGACCGGACGGCACCGTCGCTGAAAGCAGACGGCGAGCGGCAGATCCCGTGCGACGACAGAGGCGCAGCTGATTGAGATGCCGGCGCACCTCACCAGAGGCCCCCCAAAACCAAAACGTTCATCATTAATGGATTAAAGTTAAATATGAAACTAATTACGCCCACTTTCTGAATTCTCATTCCTTGTCATGTTCCCTACCTCACGTCAGTATAGTTCTTCCCTCTTCACGCCAGCCTGCTTGTGCTAAACGCGTGCATTTCGGCCTCCTCTAGTAACACGGTGTTGGCTCTTCAGCTAACCCAACAGTCAGCAAGGTGGCCTTACCAAATTTCCATGTTTCTCGTGTGAATGGGACAGTAGGGTTAGGCATCAACACTGGTGCAGAAAGAACTGGCCTTTGAGGGAGTCTTTAAAACCAGGTGAGAAGAACTTTCTACGCAAAAATCTTGTAGATCCAAAAACCGTACTCCTACCACCTTTACATATAAAGTTAGGCCTAATGAAACAGTTTGTAAAGGCTTTACCTACAGGGGATCATGTTTTACTTATCTCTGCCAAAAGTTTCCGCACCTTTCAGAAGCTAAACTAAAAGAAGGCTTCTTTGTCGGACCTGGCAACAGAAAATTGATGTTTGATGTTAACTTTGAATCCACAATGACCTTAAATGAGAAAGAGGCATGGGTATCATTCAAGTAAGTCATTACAATGTTCTTAGGACATGAAAAAGACCCAGAATATTTTCTATTATAGCTACAATATTAAAGAAGCTTAAAACGTGAACAGTCACCTTTATTACTTCCCGGACAATATGGGAGATGTTAGTGAGGAGCAAGAAGAGCGTTTTCACCAGGATATTAAAGTGATGGAAAAACGCTACAACGCTACCAAGGCCGCTGGAACACCAACATGATAGGGGACTACCGAGAAGCTCAGCAAGCGACTCATAGTAGAAAAAGTTACACGAGAAGCTTCAAAGAAAAAAGAGAAACACCAATTCCAGCTGACAAGTGGAAATTCTATTAACACATATTATTGTTTTAAGTAGTTTACTGTAAATACAAACCATGCTTATGTTTCCCGTTTACCGGATAGCATAGGGTTTTTATACTATATAATAAAAAGCATATTGCTCGAAAAGTATGGGTGATACAAAAAAACTGAGGCTACATTTGGATTCAGCCCATGAAAATCTATATAGGTCGGTTATCAAAGTAAAAAAGTTTTAAAAAAAAATCTTTGGCCTCTCTAATCAACTGTGATAACCAGTTTTTCTAATTCTATCCAAATGCAGTGATTAAAATGCAATGCATTTCTACGAAACACACTTTCATGTGCAAACGAGCAATTTTTCGCAGGTAAAACCCGAACATCGAAATACATGTGACAAGTGGCTTTGTCATGAAAGATTTCTTTCCAAAGTCGTCAATTTCAAGATGGCTCTGCAAATCACTGCAGAACTGCAGGCGGTAAAGTTTTCCATCGTGGGTTATGACATGCAGGAGTTTCAGTTCGTACAGCTTTACTCTTAATCGCTTACGAAGTTTTTTCCACACTGTCGGCTAACGGACCTTCAGCCGTGCAATAGCTCGATAAGTAAATTTTGTAGGACTTCTCAGCATCACATTCCTCACACTGTCCACTGCCTGACACGCCCCTCTGACCCCAACACGTCGCACAAGAAACCATGCCAATCGAATTTCTTTTACCACTTCACTATGATGTTGTAGACTTCTCGAATCTAGTGAAACTCGCCACGGATATTCTCACGCCCATTAATGACGGACAACAGGAAATTTCAAGCAAATAGAATGCTTACGTATCCGGTTCGCAGCTACTGTCAGGACTGCGGTCGGTGGCACCTCTGTCGACGGTTTCTCAAACTAACTTGTCGGAACAACATGCCCCCTAGACAATGGGCTAACAATCTGAAACCTCAACAACAAAAATAAATATTCAGGAAACAAGTGGCAAAATGGGCTTTCACTCAAATGTGCTACAGTCAACCTTTCTCTCTGTCATGGATTCTTGACCCACGGCTACATATAACATCACCACGACCAGTACAGAAGGTGTTATTTCCAAGGGTAGAAAACTCACAACAGTGTAGGTTCATTCACTCTTTTTCATAAAGGTAGTATATAACGCTCACGAAACGTTCCTAAGATGTTTTTAATATCTCGGGTTTAAAAAGTGGTAAAGGAAAGTCGATGGGAAATAGAGTTATTGACATGTAAAGCGTGGTAAGCGATTTATTTTATTCTTGTTAACTGGCAGTCCCCGACAAACGAAGAGAAAGGGGCATTATCCCTAATTACGATTTCTTGCTGTTGGCAACTTCCTCACGATGTGAGCATGCATACAGAGGAACGTCGCGAAAACATGGCTGCCATTCGTAGGAACGTGTACGGTGTTCACAGCAGGAAAATGCCTTTGAGGGAAAATTTTACGAATCTGGGGATGATGTGGAGAAAATGTGTTCAAATGAGTGTGAATTCCTAAGGGACCTAACTTCTGAGGTCATCCGTCCCTAGACTTACACACTACTTAAACTAACTTATGCTAAGAACAACACACACACACCCATGCCATCAGTGACATGGCGCCTCTAACAGCACGGACACTCCGCGCGAGTGATGTGGAGAACTACGACTCAGATTAAGATCCTGAATATGTTCCTGGAGGCAAATACACCTCAAAAGTTATTGCCAATCACACAAACGTGAATATTTTATGTGTCAGTTAGCATAATTTACGTGAGTTCACGTGACGGGGTCACGATAGAAATGTCAAAGGTCATCCATAACATTGTGCACGTGCAGAGGTAAGGTGCTCGCTGAAATTAATATTATATTGTGCGTGATTGATTTTTGAGATTGTTATACTTTGCTATCCAAAATCTGTTGATGCAAATTTTAGTATCAATAGCTAAAACAATTCTGACATTTAAAATTTAGAATTTTTTCACCATTCTAAAGAACGTTTCGTTGATTCGTTTAGCAAGTAAATATGGCTAAATCAAGGTTACCCCATGTAAGTTGGACTCAGTTTGCAAACAATCAACATTAAGTACTTTTGACAAATTTTTAAGAGCTACATTGTGGATAGAATTTACCATTTGAGGAATGTGTCTTTACTTGAAAATAATAATTTGGATGAATAAAAAAGTCACATTACATGTTATTCAGATATCTTATTCATGATCTTTTACTCAAATTTTAAAGTACAGTTTCTCAAAACCGCCAGCTTACTGACAGTTTTTGAATAAAAATATTCTAGCAGCAACATTGTTCTATTTAACAAAGCTATAATGGCGATTAATCCGTTCCAGGATCACAAGAGGATGAGGTGCAGTCGGAAAAAGCCGGATGATAAGGGAATATTTCAGTTAAATTACATCACGGTCGGACAGAGATTCCGAAATCAGATACTGGATTGTAAGGCGTGCCCAGGGGTAGATACAGACCCAGATCACAATGTAGTAGTGCTGAAGATCAGGCTGAAGTTTAACAGATTAGTCAGGAAGAATTAATACGCAAAGAACTGGGATACGGAAGTACTAAGGAATGAGATTCCGAAATCAGATACTGGATTGTAAGGCGTACCCAGGGTTGATACAGACCCAGATCACAATCTAGTAGTGCTGAAGATCAGCCTAAAGTTTAACAGATTAGTCAGGAAGAATTAATACGCAAAGAACTGGGATACGGAAGTACTAAGGAATGAGATTCCGAAATCAGATGCTGGATTGTAAGGCGTACCCAGGGGTAGATACAGACCCAGATCACAATGTAGTAGTGCTGAAGATCAGGCTGAAGTTTAACAGATTAGTCAGGAAGAATTAATACGCAAAGAACTGGGATACGGAAGTACTAAGGAATGAGATTCCGAAATCAGATGCTGGATTGTAAGGCGTACCCAGGGGTAGATACAGACCCAGATCACAATGTAGTAGTGCTGAAGATCAGGCTGAAGTTTAACAGATTAGTCAGGAAGAATTAATACGCAAAGAACTGGGATACGGAAGTACTAAGGAATGAGATTCCGAAATCAGATGCTGGATTGTAAGGCGTACCCAGGGGTAGATACAGACCCAGGTCACAATGTAGTAGTGCTGAAGATCAGGCTGAAGTTTAACAGATTAGTCAGGAAGAATTAATATGCAAAGAACTGGAATACGTAAGTACTAAGGAATGAGATTCTGAAATCAGATGCTGGATTGTAAGGCGTACCTAGGGGTAGATACAGACCCAGATCACAATGAAGATCAGGCTGAAGTTTAACAGATTAGTCAGGAAGAATAAATACGCAAAGAACTGGGATACCGAAGTACTAAGGAATGAGATTCCGAAAACAGATGCTGGATTGTAAGGCGTACCCAGGTGTAGATACAAACCCAGATCACAATGTAGTAGTGCTGAAGATCAGGCTGAAGTTTAACAGATTAATCAGGAAGAATTAATACACAAAGAACTGGGATACGGAAGTACTAAGGAATGAGATTCCGAAATCAGATGCTGGATTGTGAGGCGTAAGCAGGGGTAGATACAGACCCAGATCACAATGTAGTAGTGCTGAAGATCAGGCTGAAGTTTAACAGATTAGTCAGGAAGAATTAATATGCAAAGAACTGGAATACGTAAGTACTAAGGAATGAGATTCTGAAATCAGATGCTGGATTGTAAGGCGTACCTAGGGGTAGATACAGACCCAGATCACAATGAAGATCAGGCTGAAGTTTAACAGATTAGTCAGGAAGAATTAATACGCAAAGAACTGGGATACCGAAGTACTAAGGAATGAGATTCCGAAAACAGATGCTGGATTGTAAGGCGTACCCAGGTGTAGATACAAACCCAGATCACAATGTAGTAGAGCTGAAGATCAGGCTGAAGTTTAACAGATTAAACAGGAAGAATTAATACACAAAGAACTGGGATACGGAAGTACTAAGGAATGAGATTCCGAAATCAGATGCTGGATTGTGAGGCGTACCCAGGGGTAGATACAGACCCAGATCACAATGTAGTAGTGCTGAAGATCAGGCTGAAGTTTAACAGATTAGTCAGGAAGAATTAATACGCAAAGAACTGGGATACGGAAGTACTAAGGAATGAGATTCCGAAATCAGATGCTGGATTGTAAGGCGTACCCAGGGGTAGATACAGACCCAGATCACAATGTAGTAGTGCTGAAGATCAGGCTGAAGTTTAACAGATTAGTCAGGAAGAATTAATACGCAAAGAACTGGGATACGGAAGTACTAAGGAATGAGATTCTGAAATCAGATGCTGGATTGTAAGGCGTACCTAGGGGTAGATACAGACCCAGATCACAATGAAGATCAGGCTGAAGTTTAACAGATTAGTCAGGAAGAATTAATACACAAAGAACTGGGATACCGAAGTACTAAGGAATGAGATTCCGAAAACAGATGCTGGATTGTAAGGCGTACCCAGGGGTAGATACAGACCCAGATCACAATCTAGTAGTGCTGAAGATCAGGCTGAAGTTTAACAGATTAGTCAGAAAGAATTAATACGCAAAGAACTGGGATACGGATGTACTAAGGAATGAGATTCCGAAATCAGATACTGGATTGTGTGGCGTACCCAGGGGTTGATACAGACCCAGATCACAATGTAGTAGTGCTGAATATCAGGCTGAAGTTTAACAGATTAGTCAGGAAGAATTAATACACAAAGAACTGGGATACGGAAGTACTAAGGAATGAGATTCCGAAATCAGATGCTGGATTGTGAGGCGTACCCAGGGGTAGATACAGACCCAGATCACAATGTAGTAGTGCTGAAGATCAGGCTGAAGTTTAACAGATTAGTCAGGAAGAATTAATACACAAAGAACTGGGATACGGAAGTACTAAGGAATGAGATTCCGAAATCAGATGCTGGATTGTGAGGCGTACCCAGGGGTAGATACAGACCCAGATCACAATGTAGTAGTGCTGAATATCAGGCTGAAGTTTAACAGATTAGTCAGGAAGAATTAATACACAAAGAACTGGGATACGGAAGTACTAAAGAATGAGATTCCGAAATCAGTTGCTGGATTGTGAGGCGTACCCAGGGGTACATACAGACCCAGATCACAATGTAGTAGTGCTGAAGATCAGGCTGAAGTTTAACAGATTAGTCAGGAAGAATTAATACACAAAGAACTGGGATACGGAAGTACTAAGGATGAGATTCCGAAATCAGATGCTGGATTGTGAGGCGTACCCAGGGGTAGATACAGACCCAGATCACAATCTAGTAGTGCTGAAGATCAGGCTGAAGTTTAACAGATTAGTCAGGAAGAATTAATACACATAGAACTGGGATACGGAAGTACTAAGGAATGAGATTCTGAAATCAGATGCTGTATTGTGAGGCGTACCCAGGGGTAGATACAGACCCAGATCACAATGTAGTAGTGCTGAAGATCAGGCTGAAGTTTAACAGATTAGTCAGGAAGAATTAATACGGAAAGAAATGGGATACGTAAGTACTAAGGAATGAGATTCTGAAATCAGATGCTGGATTGTAAGGCGTACCTAGGGGTAGATACAGACCCAGATCACAATGAAGATCAGGCTGAAGTTTAACAGATTAGTCAGGAAGAATTAATATGCAAAGAACTGGGATACCGAAGTACTAAGAAATGAGATTCCGTAAACAGATGCTGGATTGTAAGGCGTACGCAGATGTAGATACAAACCCAGTTCACAATGTAGTAGTGCTGAAGATCAGGCTGAAGTTTAACAGATTAATCAGGAAGAATAAATACACAAAGAACTGGGATACGGAAGTACTAAGGAATGAGATTCCGAAATCAGATGCTGGATTGTAAGGCGTACCTAGGGGTAGATACAAACCCAGCTCACAATGTAGTAGTGCTGAAGATCAGGCTGATGTTTAACAGATTAGTCAGGAAGAATTAATACGCAAAGAACTGGAATACGGAAGAACTAAGGAATGAGATTCCGAAATCAGATGCTGGATTGTAAGGCGTACCCAGGGGTAGATACAGACCCAGGTCACAATGTAGTAGTGCTGAAGATCAGGCTGAAGTTTAACAGATTAGTCAGGAAGAATTAATACGCAAAGAACTGGGATACGTAAGTACTAAGGAATGAGATTCTGAAATCAGATGCTGGATTGTAAGGCGTACCTAGGGGTAGATACAGACCCAGATCACAATGAAGATCAGGCTGAAGTTTAACAGATTAGGCAGGAAGAATTAATACGCAAATAACTGGGATACCGAAGTACTAAGGAATGAGATTCCGAAATCAGATGCTGGATTGTGAGGCGTACCCAGGGTTGATACAGACCCAGATCACAATCTAGTAGTGCTGAAGATCAGGCTGAAGTTTAACAGATTAGTCAGGAAGAATTAATACGCAAAGAATTGGGTACGGAAGTACTAAGGAATGAGATTCCGAAATCAGATGCTGGATTGTAAGGCGTACCCAGGGTTGATACAGACCCAGATCACAATCTAGTAGTGCTGAAGATCAGGCTGAAGTTTAACAGATTAGTCAGGAAAAATTAATACACAAAGAACTGGGATACGGAAGTACTAAGGAATGAGATTCCGAAATCAGATGCTGGATTGTGAGCGTATCCAGGGGTAGATACAGACACAGATCACAATCTAGTAGTGCTGAAGATCAGGCTGAAGTTTAACATATTAGTCAGGGAGAATTAATACACAAAGAACTGGGATACGGAAGTACTAAGGAATGAGATGCCGAAATCAGATGCTGGATTGTGAGGCGTACCCAGGGGTAGATACAGACCCAGATCACAATGTAGTAGTGCTGAAGATCAGGCTGAAGTTTAACAGATTAGTCAGCAAGAATTAATACACAAAGAACTGGGATACGGAAGTACTAAGGAATGAGATTCCGAAATCAGATGCTGGATTGTGAGGCGTACCCAGGGGTAGATACAGACCCAGATCACAATGTAGTAGTGCTGAAGATCAGGCTGTAGTTTAACAGATTAGTCAGGAAGAATTAATACGCAAAGAACTGGGATACGGAAGTACTAAGGAATAAGATTCCGAAATCAGATGCTGGATTGTAAGGCGTACCCAGTGTTGATACAGACCCAGATCACAATCTAGTAGTGCTGAAGATCAGGCTGAAGTTTAACAGATTAGTCAGGAAGAATTAATACGTAAAAAACTGGGATACGGAAGTACTAAGGAATGAGATTCCGAAATCAGATGCTGGATTGTAAGGCGTACCCAGGGGTAGATACAGACCCAGATCACAATGTAGTAGTGCTGAAGATCAGGCTGAAGTTTAACAGATTAGTCAGGAAGAATTAATACGCAAAGAACTGGGATACGTAAGTACTAAGGAATGAGATTCTGAAATCAGATGCTGGATTGTAAGGCGTATCTAGGGGTAGATACAGACCCAGATCACAATGAAGATCAGGCTGAAGTTTAACAGATTAGTCAGGAAGAATTAATATGCAAAGAACTGGGATACCGAAGTACAAAGAAATGAGATTCCGAAAACAGATGCTGGATTGTAAGGCGTACCCAGGTGTAGATACAAACCCAGATCACAATGTAGTAGTGCTGAAGATCAGGCTGAAGTTTAACAGATTAATCAGGAAGAATTAATACACAAAAACTGGGATACGGAAGTACTAAGGAATGAGATTCCGAAATCAGATGCTGGATTGTAAGGCGTACCTAGGGGTAGATACAAACCCAGGTCACAATGTAGTAGTGCTGAAGATCAGGCTGAAGTTTAACAGATTAGTCAGGAAGAATTAATACGCAAAGAATTGGGTACGGAAGTACTAAGGAATGAGATTCCGAAATCAGATGCTGGATTGTAAGGCGTACCCAGGGTTGATACAGACCCAGATCACAATCTAGTAGTGCTGAAGATCAGGCTGAAGTTTAACAGATTAGTCAGAAAGAATTAATACGCAAAGAACTGGGATACGGATGTACTAAGGAATGAGATTCCGAAATCAGATACTGGATTGTGTGGCGTACCCAGGGGTTGATACAGACCCAGGTCACAATGTAGTAGTGCTGAAGATCAGGCTGAAGTTTAACAGATTAGTCAGGAAGAATTAATACACAAAGAACTGGGATACGGAAGTACTAAGGAATGAGATTCCGAAATCAGATGCTGGATTGTGAGGCGTACCCAGGGGTAGATACAGACCCAGATCACAATGTAGTAGTGCTGAATATCAGGCTGAAGTTTAACAGATTAGTCAGGAAGATTTAATACACAAAGAACTGGGATACGGAAGTACTAAAGAATGAGATTCCGATATCAGTTGCTGGATTGTTTGGCGTACCCAGGGGTACATACAGACCCAGATCACAATGTAGTAGTGCTGAAGATCAGGCTGAAGTATAACAGATTAGTCAGGAAGAATTAATACACAAAGAACTGGGATACGGAAGTACTAAGGAATGAGATTCCGAAATCAGATGCTGTATTGTGAGGCGTACGCAGGGGTAGATACAGACCCAGATCACAATGTAGTAGTGCTGAAGATCAGGCTGAAGTTTAACAGATTAGTCAGGAAGAATTAATACGCAAAGAAATGGGATACGTAAGTACTAAGGAATGAGATTCTGAAATCAGATGCTGGATTGTAAGGCGTACCTAGGGGTAGATACAGACCCAGATCACAATGAAGATCAGGCTGAAGTTTAACAGATTAGTCAGGAAGAATTAATACGCAAAGAACTGGGATACCGAAGTACTAAGAAATGAGATTCCGAAAACAGATGCTGGATTGTAAGGCGTACCCAGGTGTAGATACAAACCCAGTTCACAATGTAGTAGTGCTGAAGATCAGGCTGAAGTTTAACAGATTAATCAGGAAGAATAAATACACAAAGAACTGGGATATGGAAGTACTAAGGAATGAGATTCCGAAATCAGATGCTGGATTGTAAGGCGTACCTAGGGGTAGATACAAACCCAGCTCACAATGTAGTAGTGCTGAAGATCAGGCTGAAGTTTAACAGATTAGTCAGGAAGAATTAATACCGTAAGAACTGGAATACGGAAGTACTAAGGAATGAGATTCCGAAATCAGATGCTGGATTGTAAGGCGTACCCAGGGGTAGATACAGACCCAGGTCACAATGTAGTAGTGCTGAAGATCAGGCTGAAGTTTAACAGATTAGTCAGGAAGAATTAATACGCAAAGAACTGGGATACGTAAGTACTAAGGAATGAGATTCTGAAATCAGATGCTGGATTGTAAGGCGTACCTAGGGGTAGATACAGACCCAGATCACAATGAAGATCAGTCTGAAGTTTAACAGATTAGTCAGGAAGAATTAATACGCAAAGAACAGGGATACCGAAGTACTAAGGAATGAGATTCCGAAAACAGATGCTGGATTGTAAGGCGTACCCAGGTGTAGATACAAACCCAGATCACAATGTAGTAGTGCTGAAGATCAGGCTGAAGTTTAACAGATTAATCATGAAGAATTAATACACAAAGAACTGGGATACGGAAGTACTAAGGAATGAGATTCCGAAATCAGATGCTGGATTGTGAGGCGTACCCAGGGTTGATACAGACCCAGATCACAATCTAGTAGTGCTGAAGATCAGGCGGAAGTTTAACAGATTAGTCAGGAAGAATTAATACACAAAGAATTGGGTACGGAAGTACTAAGGAATGAGGTTCCGAAATCAGATGCTGGATTGTAAGGCGTACCCAGGGTTGATACAGACCCAGATCACAATCTAGTAGTGCTGAAGATCAGGCTGAAGTTTAACAGTATAGTCAGGAAAAATTAATACACAAAGAACTGGGATACGGAAGTACTAAGGAATGAGATTCCGAAATCAGATGCTGGATTGTGAGCGTACCCAGGGGTAGATACAGACCCAGATCACAATCTAGTAGTGCTGAAGATCAGGCTGAAGTTTAACATATTAGTCAGGGAGAATTAATACACAAAGAACTGGGATACGGAAGTACTAAGGAATGAGATGCCGAAATCAGATGCTGGATTGTGAGGCGTACCCAGGGGTAGATACAGACCCAGATCACAATGTAGTAGTGCTGAAGATCAGGCTGAAGTTTAACAGATTAGTCAGGAAGAATTAATACACAAAGAACTGGGATACGGAAGTACTAAGGAATGAGATTCCGAAATCAGATGCTGGATTGTGAGGCGTACCCAGGGGTAGATACAGACCTAGATCACAATGTAGTAGTGCTGAAGATCAGGCTGAAGTTTAACAGATTAGTCAGGAAGAATTAATACGCAAAGAACTGGGATACCGAAGTACAAAGAAATGAGATTCCGAAAACAGATGCTGGATTGTAAGGCGTACCGAGGTGTAGATACAAACCCAGATCACAATGTAGTAGTGCTGAAGATCAGGCTGAAGTTTAACAGATTAATCAGGAAGAATTAATACACAAAGAACTGGGATACGGAAGTACTAAGGAATGAGATTCCGAAATCAGATGCTGGATTGTGAGGCGTACCTAGGGTAGATACAAACCCAGGTCACAATGTAGTATTGCTGAAGATCAGGCTGAAGTCTAACAGATTAGTCAGGACGAATTAATACGCAAAGAACTGGGATACGGAAGTACTAAGGAATGAGATTCCGAAATCAGATGCTGGATTGTAAGGCGTACCCAGGGGTAGATACAGACGCAGGTCTTAACGTAGTAGTGCTGAGGATCAGGCTGAAGTTTAACAGATTAGTCAGGAAGAATTAATACGCAAAGAACTGGGATACGTAAGTACTAAGGAATGAGATTCTGAAATCAGATGCTGGATTGTAAGGCGTACCTAGGGGTAGATACAGACCCAGATCACAATGTAGTAGTGCTGAAGATCAGGCTGAAGTTTAACAGATTAGTCAGGAAGAATTAATACGCAAAGAACTGGGATACGGAAGTACTAAGGAATGAGATTCCGAAATCAGATACTGGATTGTGTGGCGTACCCAGGGGTTGATACAGACCCAGGTCACAATGTAGTAGTGCTGAAGATCAGGCTGCAGTTTAACAGATTAGTCAGGAAGAATTAATACACAAAGAACTGGGATACGGAAGTACTAAGGAATGAGATTCTGAAATCAGATGCTGGATTGTAAGGCGTACCCAGGGTTGATACAGACCCAGATCACAATCTAGTAGTGCTGAAGATCAGGGTGAAATTCAACAGATTAGTCAGGAAGAATTAATACGCAAAGAACTGGGATACGGAAGTACTAAGGAATGAGATTCCGAAATCAGATGCTGGATTGTGAGGCGTACCCAGGGGTAGATACAGACCCAGATCACAATGTAGTAGTGCTGAAGATCAGGCTGAAGTTTAACAGATTAGTCAGGAAGAATTAATACACAAAGAACTGGGATACGGAAGTACTGAGGAATGAGATTCTGAAATCAGATACTGGATTGTGAGGCATACCCAGCGGTTGATAAAGACCCAGGTCACAATGTAGTAGTGCTGAAGGTCAGGCTGAAGTTTAACAGATTAGTCAGGAAGAATTAATACGCAAAGAATTGGGTACGGAAGTACTAAGGAATGAGATTCCGAAATCAGATGCTGGATTGTAAGGCGTACCTAGGGGTAGATACAAACCCAGGTCACAATGTAGTAGTGCTGAAGATCAGGCTGAAGTTTAACAGATTAATCATGAAGAATTAATACACAATGAACTGGGATACGGAAGTACTAAGGAATGAGATTCCGAAATCAGATGCTGGATTGTGAGGCGTACCCAGGGTTGATACAGACCCAGATCACAATCTAGTAGTGCTGAAGATCAGGCTGAAGTTTAACAGATTAGTCAGGAAGAATTAATACGCAAAGAATTGGGTACGGAAGTACTAAGGAATGAGATTCCGAAATCAGATGCTGGATTGTAAGGCGTACCCAGGGTTGATACAGACCCAGATCACAATCTAGTAGTGCTGAAGATCAGGCTGAAGTTTAACAGATTAGTCAGAAAGAATTAATACGCAAAGAACTGGGATACGGATGTACTAAGGAATGAGATTCCGAAATCAGATACTGGATTGTGTGGCGTACCCAGGGGTTGATACAGACCCAGGTCACAATGTAGTAGTGCTGAAGATCAGGCTGAAGTTTAACAGATTAGTCAGGAAGAATTAATACACAAAGAACTGGGATACGGAAGTACTAAGGAATGAGATTCCGAAATCAGATGCTGGATTGTGAGGCGTACCCAGGGGTAGATACAGACCCAGATCACAATGTAGTAGTGCTGAATATCAGGCTGAATTTTAACAGATTAGTCAGGAAGATTTAATACACAAAGAACTGGGATACGGAAGTACTAAAGAATGAGATTCCGATATCAGTTGCTGGATTGTTTGGCGTACCCAGGGGTACATACAGACCCAGATCACAATGTAGTAGTGCTGAAGATCAGGCTGAAGTATAACAGATTAGTCAGGAAGAATTAATACACAAAGAACTGGGATACGGAAGTACTAAGGATGAGATTCCGAAATCAGATGCTGGATTGTGAGGCGTACCCAGGGGTAGATACAGACCCAGATCACAATCTAGTAGTGCTGAAGATCAGGCTGAAGTTTAACAGATTAGTCAGAAAGAATTAATACACATAGAACTGGGATATGGAAGTACTAAGGAATGAGATTCCGAAATCAGATGCTGTATTGTGAGGCGTACCCAGGGGTAGATACAGACCCAGATCACAATGTAGTAGTGCTGAAGATCAGGCTGAAGTTTAACAGATTAGTCAGGAAGAATTAATACGCAAAGAAATGGGATACGTAAGTACTAAGGAATGAGATTCTGAAATCAGATGCTGGATTGTAAGGCGTACCTAGGGGTAGATACAGACCCAGATCACAATGAAGATCAGGCTGAAGTTTAACAGATTAGTCAGGAAGAATTAATACGCAAAGAACTGGGATACCGAAGTACTAAGAAATGAGATTCCGAAAACAGATGCTGGATTGTAAGGCGTACCCAGGTGTAGATACAAACCCAGTTCACAATGTAGTAGTGCTGAAGATCAGGCTGAAGTTTAACAGATTAATCAGGAAGAATAAATACACAAAGAACTGGGATATGGAAGTACTAAGGAATGAGATTCCGAAATCAGATGCTGGATTGTAAGGCGTACCTAGGGGTAGATACAAACCCAGCTCACAATGTAGTAGTGCTGAAGATCAGGCTGAAGTTTAACAGATTAGTCAGGAAGAATTAATACCGTAA
Source organism: Schistocerca americana (assembly GCF_021461395.2). Lineage (NCBI taxonomy): Eukaryota > Metazoa > Arthropoda > Insecta > Orthoptera > Acrididae > Schistocerca > Schistocerca americana. The sequence continues at coordinate 216,375,364 of NC_060119.1, read as the reverse complement.
GAACTGGAATACGGAAGTACTAAGGAATGAGATTCCGAAATCAGATGCTGGATTGTAAGGCGTACCCAGGGGTAGATACAGACCCAGGTCACAATGTAGTAGTGCTGAAGATCAGGCTGAAGTTTAACAGATTAGTCAGGAAGAATTAATACGCAAAGAACTGGGATACGTAAGTACTAAGGAATGAGATTCTGAAATCAGATGCTGGATTGTAAGGCGTACCTAGGGGTAGATACAGACCCAGATCACAATGAAGATCAGGCTGAAGTTTAACAGATTAGTCAGGAAGAATTAATACGCAAAGAACTGGGATACCGAAGTACTAAGGAATGAGATTCCGAAAACAGATGCTGGATTGTAAGGCGTACCCAGGTGTAGATACAAACCCAGATCACAATGTAGTAGTGCTGAAGATCAGGCTGAAGTTTAACCGATTAATCATGAAGAATTAATACACAAAGAACTGGGATACGGAAGTACTAAGGAATGAGATTCCGAAATCAGATACTGGATTGTGAGGCGTACCCAGGGTTGATACAGACCCAGATCACAATCTAGTAGTGCTGAAGATCAGGCGGAAGTTTAACAGATTAGTCAGGAAGAATTAATACGCAAAGAATTGGGTACGGAAGTACTAAGGAATGAGGTTCCGAAATCAGATGCTGGATTGTAAGGCGTACCCAGGGTTGATACAGACCCAGATCACAATCTAGTAGTGCTGAAGATCAGGCTGAAGTTTAACAGTATAGTCAGGAAAAATTAATACACAAAGAACTGGGATACGGAAGTACTAAGGAATGAGATTCCGAAATCAGATGCTGGATTGTGAGCGTACCCAGGGGTAGATACAGACCCAGATCACAATCTAGTAGTGCTGAAGATCAGGCTGAAGTTTAACATATTAGTCAGGGAGAATTAATACACAAAGAACTGGGATACGGAAGTACTAAGGAATGAGATGCCGAAATCAGATGCTGGATTGTGAGGCGTACCCAGGGGTAGATACAGACCCAGATCACAATGTAGTAGTGCTGAAGATCAGGCTGAAGTTTAACAGATTAGTCAGGAAGAATTAATACACAAAGAACTGGGATACGGAAGTACTAAGGAATGAGATTCCGAAATCAGATGCTGGATTGTGAGGCGTACCCAGGGGTAGATACAGACCTAGATCACAATGTAGTAGTGCTGAAGATCAGGCTGAAGTTTAACAGATTAGTCAGGAAGAATTAATACGCAAAGAACTGGGATACGGAAGTACTAAGGAATAAGATTCCGAAATCAGATGCTGGATTGTAAGGCGTACCCAGGGTTGATACAGACCCAGATCACAATCTAGTAGTGCTGAAGATCAGGCTGGAGTTTAACAGATTAGTCAGGATGAATTAATACGTAAAGAACTGGGATACAGAAGTACTAAGGAATGAGATTCCGAAATCAGATGCTGGATTGTAAGGCGTACCCAGGGGTAGATACAGACCCAGATCAGAATGTAGTAGTGCTGAAGATCAGGCTGAAGTTTAACAGATTAGTCAGGAAGAATTAATACGCAAAGAACTGGGATACGTAAGTACTAAGGAATGAGATTCTGAAATCAGATGCTGGATTGTAAGGCGTACCTAGGGGTAGATACAGACCCAGATCACAATGAAGATCAGGCTGAAGTTTAACAGATTAGTCAGGAAGAATTAATACGCAAAGAACTGGGATACCGAAGTACAAAGAAATAAATTTCCGAAAACAGATGCTGGATTGTAAGGCGTACCGAGGTGTAGATACAAACCCAGATCACAATGTAGTAGTGCTGAAGATCAGGCTGAAGTTTAACAGATTAATCAGGAAGAATTAATACACAAAGAACTGGGATACGGAAGTACTAAGGAATGAGATTCCGAAATCAGATGCTGGATTGTAAGGCGTACCTAGGGGTAGATACAAACCCAGGTCACAATGTAGTAGTGCTGAAGATCAGGCTGAAGTCTAACAGATTAGTCAGGACGAATTAATACGCAAAGAACTGGGATACGGAAGTACTAAGGAATGAGATTCCGAAATCAGATGCTGGATTGTAAGGCGTACCCAGGGGTAGATACAGACGCAGGTCTTAACGTAGTAGTGCTGAAGATCAGGCTGAAGTTTAACAGATTAGTCAGGAAGAATTAATACGCAAAGAACTGGGATACGTAAGTACTAAGGAATGAGATTCTGAAATCAGATGCTGGATTGTAAGGCGTACCTAGGGGTAGATACAGACCCAGATCACAATGTAGTAGTGCTGAAGATCAGGCTGAAGTTTAACAGATTAGTCAGGAAGAATTAATACGCAAAGAACTGGGATACGGAAGTACTAAGGAATGAGATTCCGAAATCAGATACTGGATTGTGTGGCGTACCCAGGGGTTGATACAGACCCAGGTCACAATGTAGTAGTGCTGAAGATCAGGCTGCAGTTTAACAGATTAGTTAGGAAGAATTAATACACAAAGAACTGGGATACGGAAGTACTAAGGAATGAGATTCTGAAATCAGATGCTGGATTGTAAGGCGTACCCAGGGTTGATACAGACCCAGATCACAATCTAGTAGTGCTGAAGATCAGGGTGAAATTCAACAGATTAGTCAGGAAGAATTAATACGCAAAGAACTGGGATACGGAAGTACTAAGGAATGAGATTCCGAAATCAGATGCTGGATTGTGAGGCGTACCCAGGGGTAGATACAGACCCAGATCACAATGTAGTAGTGCTGAAGATCAGGCTGAAGTTTAACAGATTAGTCAGGAAGAATTAATACGCAAAGAACTGGGATACGGAAGTACTAAGGAATAAGATTCCGAAATCAGATGCTGGATTGTAAGGCGTACCCAGGGTTGATACAGACCCAGATCACAATCTAGTAGTGCTGAAGATCAGGCTGGAGTTTAACAGATTAGTCAGGATGAATTAATACGTAAAGAACTGGGATACAGAAGTACTAAGGAATGAGATTCCGAAATCAGATGCTGGATTGTAAGGCGTACCCAGGGGTAGATACAGACCCAGATCAGAATGTAGTAGTGCTGAAGATCAGGCTGAAGTTTAACAGATTAGTCAGGAAGAATTAATACGCAAAGAACTGGGATACGTAAGTACTAAGGAATGAGATTCTGAAATCAGATGCTGGATTGTAAGGCGTACCTAGGGGTAGATACAGACCCAGATCACAATGAAGATCAGGCTGAAGTTTAACAGATTAGTCAGGAAGAATTAATACGCAAAGAACTGGGATACCGAAGTACAAAGAAATAAATTTCCGAAAACAGATGCTGGATTGTAAGGCGTACCGAGGTGTAGATACAAACCCAGATCACAATGTAGTAGTGCTGAAGATCAGGCTGAAGTTTAACAGATTAATCAGGAAGAATTAATACACAAAGAACTGGGATACGGAAGTACTAAGGAATGAGATTCCGAAATCAGATGCTGGATTGTAAGGCGTACCTAGGGGTAGATACAAACCCAGGTCACAATGTAGTAGTGCTGAAGATCAGGCTGAAGTCTAACAGATTAGTCAGGACGAATTAATACGCAAAGAACTGGGATACGGAAGTACTAAGGAATGAGATTCCGAAATCAGATGCTGGATTGTAAGGCGTACCCAGGGGTAGATACAGACGCAGGTCTTAACGTAGTAGTGCTGAAGATCAGGCTGAAGTTTAACAGATTAGTCAGGAAGAATTAATACGCAAAGAACTGGGATACGTAAGTACTAAGGAATGAGATTCTGAAATCAGATGCTGGATTGTAAGGCGTACCTAGGGGTAGATACAGACCCAGATCACAATGTAGTAGTGCTGAAGATCAGGCTGAAGTTTAACAGATTAGTCAGGAAGAATAAATACGCAAAGAACTGGGATACGGAAGTACTAAGGAATGAGATTCCGAAATCAGATACTGGATTGTGTGGCGTACCCAGGGGTTGATACAGACCCAGGTCACAATGTAGTAGTGCTGAAGATCAGGCTGCAGTTTAACAGATTAGTTAGGAAGAATTAATACACAAAGAACTGGGATACGGAAGTACTAAGGAATGAGATTCTGAAATCAGATGCTGGATTGTAAGGCGTACCCAGGGTTGATACAGACCCAGATCACAATCTAGTAGTGCTGAAGATCAGGGTGAAATTCAACAGATTAGTCAGGAAGAATTAATACGCAAAGAACTGGGATACGGAAGTACTAAGGAATGAGATTCCGAAATCAGATGCTGGATTGTGAGGCGTACCCAGGGGTAGATACAGACCCAGATCACAATGTAGTAGTGCTGAAGATCAGGCTGAAGTTTAACAGATTGGTCAGGAAGAATTAATACACAAAGAACTGGGATACGGAAGTACTGAGGAATGAGATTCTGAAATCAGATACTGGATTGTGAGGCATACCCAGGGGTTGATAAAGACCCAGGTCACAATGTAGTAGTGCTGAAGGTCAGGCTGAAGTTTAACAGATTAGTCAGGAAGAATTAATACACAAAGAACTGGGATACGGAAGTACTAAGGAATGAGATTCCGAAATCAGAAACTGGATTGTGAGGCGTACCCAGGGGTAGATACAGACCCAGATCACAATCTAGTAGTGCTGAAGATCAGGCTGAAATTTAACAGATTAGTCAGGAAGAATTAATACACAAAGAACTGGGATACGGAAGTACTAAGGAATGAGATTCCGAAATCAGATGCTGTATTGTGAGGCGTACCCAGGGGTAGATACAGACCCAGATCACAATGTAGTAGTGCTGAAGATCAGGCTGAAGTTTAACAGATTAGTCAGGAAGAATTAATACACAAAGAACTGGGATACGGAAGCACTAAGGAATGAGATTCCGAAATCAGATGCTGGATTGTAAGGCGTACCCAGGGTTGATACAGACCCAGATCACAATCTAGTAGTGCTGAAGGTCAGGCTGAAGTTTAACAGATTAGTCAGGAAAAATTAATACACAAAGAACTGGGATACGGAAGTACTAAGGAATGAGATTCTGAAATCGGATGCTGGATTGTAAGGCGTACCTAGGGGTAGATACAGACCCAGATCACAATGAAGATCAGGTTGAAGTTTAACAGATTAGTCAGGAAGAATTAATACGCAAAGAACTGGGATACCGAAGTACTAAGAAATGAGATTCCGAAAACAGATGCTGGATTGTAAGGCGTACCCAGGTGTAGATACAAACCCAGATCACAATGTAGTAGTGCTGAAGATCAGGCTGAAGTTTAACAGATTAATCAGGAAGAATTAATACACAAAGAACTGGGATACGGAAGTACTAAGGAATGAGATTCCGAAATCAGATGCTGGATTTTAAGGCGTACCTAGGGGTAGATACAAACCCAGATCACAATGTAGTAGTGCTGAAGATCAGGCTGTAGTTTAACAGATTGGTCAGGAAGAATTAATACGCAAAGAACTGGGATACGGAAGTACTAAGGAATGAGATTCCGAAATCAGATGCTGGATTGTAAGGCGTACCCAGGGGTAGATACAGACGCAGGTCTTAATGTAGTAGTGCTGAAGATCAGGCTGAAGTTTAACAGATTAGTCAGGAAGAATTAATACGCAAAGAACTGGGATACGTAAGTACTAAGGAATGAGATTCTGAAATCAGATGCTGGGTTGTAAGGCGTACCTAGGGGTAGATACAGACCCAGATCACAAAGAAGATCAGGCTGACGTTTAACAGATTAGTCAGGAAGAATTCATACGCAAAGAACTGGGATACGGAAGTACTAAGGAATGAGATTCCGAAATCAGATGCTGGATTGTAAGGCGTACCCAGGGGTAGATACAGACGCAGGTCTTAATGTAGTAGTGCTGAAGATCAGGCTGAAGTTTAACAGATTAGTCAGGAAAAATTAATACACAAAGAACTGGGATACGGAAGTACTAAGGAATGAGATTCCGAAAACAGATGCTGGATTGTGAGGCGTACCCAGGGGTAGATACCGACCCAGATCACAATCTAGTAGTGCTGAAGATCAGGCTGAAGTTTAACAGATTAGTCAGGAAGAATTAATACACAAAGAACTGGGATACGGAAGTACTAAGGAATGAGATTCCGAAATCAGATGCTGGATTGTGAGGCGTACCCAGGGGTAGATACAGACCCAGATCACAATGTAGTAGTGCTGAAGATCAGGCTGAAGTTTAACAGATTAATCAGGAAGAATTAATACACAAAGAACTGGGATACGGAAGTACTAAGGAATGAGATTCCAAAATCAGATGCTGGATTTTGAGGCGTACCCAGGGTTGATACAGACCCAGATCACAATCTAGTAGTGCTGAAGATCAGGCTGAAGTTTAACAGATTAGTCAGGAAGAATTAATACGCAGAGAACTGGGATACGGAAGTACTAAGGAATGAGATTCCGAAATCAGATGCTGGATTGTAAGGCGTACCCAGGGTTGATACAGCCCCAGATCACAATCTAGTAGTGCTGAAGATCAGGCTGAAGTTTAACAGATTAGTCAGGAAGAATTAGTACGCAAAGAACTGGGATACGGAAGTACTAAGGAATGAGATTCCGAAATCAGATGCTGGATTGTAAGGCGTACCCAGGGGTAGATACAGACGCAGATCACAATGTAGTAGTGCTGAAGATCAGGCTGAAGTTTAACAGATTAGTCAGGAAGAATTAATACGTAAAGAACTGGGATACGGAAGTACTAAGGAATGAGATTCCGAAATCAGATGCCTTATTGTAAGGCGTACCCAGGGTTGATACAGACCCAGATCACAATCTAGTAGTGCTGAAGATCAGGCTGAAGTTTAACAGATTAGTCAGGAAGAATTAATACGCAAAGAACTGGGATACGGAAGTACTAAGGAATGAGAATCCAAAATCAGATGCTGGATTGTGAGGCGTACCCAGGGGTAGATACAGACCCAGATCACAATCTAGTAGTGCTGAAGATCAGGCTGAGGTTTAACAGATTAGTCAGGAAGAATTAATACGCAAAGAACTGGGATACGGAAAAACTAAGGAATGAGATTCCGAAATCAGATACTGGATTGTGAGTCGTACCCAGGGGTTGATACAGACCCAGGTCACAATGTAGTAGTGGTGAAGATCAGGCTGAAGTTTAACAGATTAGTCAGGAAGAATTAATACACAAAGAACTGGGATACGGAAGTACTAAGGAATGAGATTCAGAAATCAGATGCTGGATTGTGAGGCGTACCCAGGGGTAGATACAGACCCAGATCACAATGGAGTAGTGCTGAAGATCAGGCTGAAGTTTAACAGATTAGTCAGGAAGAATTAATACGCAAAGAACTGGGATACGGAAGTACTAAGGAATAAGATTCCGAAATCAGATGCTGGATTGTAAGGCGTACCCAGGGTTGATACAGACCCAGATCACAATCTAGTAGTGCTGAAGATCAGGCTGAAGTTTAACAGATTAGTCAGGATGACTTAATACGTAAAGAACTGGGATACGGAAGTACTAAGGAATGAGATTCCGAAATCAGATGCTGGATTGTAAGGCGTACCCAGGGGTAGATACAGACCCAGATCACAATGTAGTAGTGCTGAAGATCAGGCTGAAGTTTAACAGATTAGTCAGGAAGAATTAATACGCAAAGAACTGGGATACGTAAGTACTAAGGAATGAGATTCTGAAAACAGATGCTGGATTGTAAGGCGTACCTAGGGGTAGATACAGACCCAGATCACAATGAAGATCAGGCTGAAGTTTAACAGATTAGTCAGGAAGAATTAATACGCAAAGAACTGGGATACCGAAGTACAAAGAAATGAGATTCCGAAAACAGATGCTGGATTGTAAGGCGTACCGAGGTGTAGATACAAACCCAGATCACAATGTAGTAGTGCTGAAGATCAGGCTGAAGTTTAACAGATCAATCAGGAAGAATTAATACACAAAGAACTGGGATACGGAAGTACTAAGGAATGAGATTCCGAAATCAGATGCTGGATTGTAAGGCGTACCTAGGGGTAGATACAAACCCAGGTCACAATGTAGTAGTGCTGAAGATCAGGCTGAAGTTTAACAGATTAGTCAGGAAGAATTAATACGCAAAGAACTGGGATACGGAAGTACTAAGGAATGAGATTCCGAAATCAGATGCTGGATTGTAAGGCGTACCCAGGGGTAGATACAGACGCAGGTCTTAATGTAGTAGTGCTGAAGATCAGGCTGAAGTTTAACAGATTAGTCAGGAAGAATTAATATGCAAAGAACTGGGATACGTAAGTACTAAGGAATGAGATTCTGAAATCAGATGCTGGATTGTAAGGCGTACCTAGGGGTAGATACAGACCCAGATCACAATGTAGTAGTGCTGAAGATCAGGCTGAAGTTTAACAGATTAGTCAGGAAGAATTAATACGCAAAGAACTGGGATACGGAAGTACTAAGGAATGAGATTCCGAAATCAGATACTGGATTGTGTGGCGTACCCAGGGGTTGATACAGACCCAGGTCACAATGTAGTAGTGCTGAAGATCAGGCTGCAGTTTAACAGATCAGTCAGGAAGAATTAATACACAAAGAACTGGGATACGGAAGTACTAAGGAATGAGATTCTGAAATCAGATGCTGGATTGTAAGGCGTACCCAGGGTTGATACAGACCCAGATCACAATCTAGTAGTGCTGAAGATCAGGGTGAAATTTAACAGATTAGTCAGGAAGAATTAATACGCAAAGAACTGGGATACGGAAGTACTAAGGAATGAGATTCCGAAATCAGATGCTGGATTGTGAGGCGCACCCAGGGGTAGATACAGACATAGATCACAATGTAGTAGTGCTGAAGATCAGGCTGAAGTTTAACAGATTAGTCAGGAAGAATTAATACACAAAGAACTGGGATACGGAAGTACTGAGGAATGAGATTCTGAAATCAGATACTGGATTGTGAGTCATACCCAGGGGTTGATAAAGACCCAGGTCACAATGTAGTAGTGCTGAAGGTCAGGCTGAAGTTTAACAGATTAGTCAGGAAGAATTAATACACAAAGAACTGGGATACGGAAGTACTAAGGAATGAGATTCCGAAATCAGATGCTGGATTGTGAGGCGTACCCAGGGGTAGATACAGACCCAGATCACAATCTAGTAGTGCTGAAGATCAGGCTGAAGTTTAACAGATTAGTCAGGAAGAATTAATACACAAAGAACAGGGATACGGAAGTACCAAGGAATGAGATTCCGAAATCAGATGCTGTATTGTGAGGCGTACCCAGGGGTAGATACAGACCCAGATCACAATGTAGTAGTGCTGAAGATCAGGCTGAAGTTTAACAGATTAGTCAGGAAGAATTAATACACAAAGCACTGGGATACGGAAGCACTAAGGAATGAGATTCCGAACTCAGATGCTGGATTGTAAGGCGTACCCAGGGGTAGATACAGACCCAGATCACAATGTAGTAGTGCTGAAGATCAGGCTGAAGTTTAACAGATTAGTCAGGAAGAATTAATACGCAAAGAAATGGGATACGTAAGTACTAAGGAATGAGATTCTGAAATCAGATGCTGGATTGTAAGGCGTACCTAGGGGTAGATACAGACCCAGATCACAATGAAGATCAGGCTGAAGTTTAACAGATTAGTCAGGAAGAATTAATACGCAAAGAACTGGGATACCGAAGTACTAAGAAATGAGATTCCGAAAACAGATGCTGGATTGTAAGGCGTACCCAGGTGTAGATACAAACCCAGATCACAATGTAGTAGTGCTGAAGATCAGGCTGAAGTTTAACAGATTAATCAGGAAGAATTAATACACAAAGAACTCGGATACGGAAGTACTAAGGAATGAGATTCCGAAATCAGATGCTGGATTGTGAGGCGTACCCAGGGTTGATACAGACCCAGATCACAATCTAGTAGTGCTGAAGATCAGGCTGAAGTTTAACAGATTAGTCAGGAAGAATTAATACGCAAAGAACTGGGATACGGAAGTACTAAGGAATGAGATTCCGAAATCAGATGCTGGATTGTAAGGCGTACCCAGGGTTGATACAGACCCAGATCACAATCTAGTAGTGCTGAAGATCAGGCTGAAGTTTAACAGATTAGTCAGGAAGAATTAATACGCAAAGAACTGGGATACGGAAGTACTAAGGAATGAGAATCCAAAATCAGATGCTGGATTGTGAAGCGTACCCAGGGGTAGATACAGACCCAGATCACAATCTAGTAGTGCTGAAGATCAGGTTGAGGTTTAACATATTAGTCAGGAAGAATTAATACGCAAAGAACTGGGATACGTAAGTACTAAGGAATGAGATTCCGAAATCAGATGCTGGATTGTAAGGCGTACCTAGGGGTAGATACAGACGCAGGTCTTAATGTAGTAGCGCTGAAGATCAGGCTGAAGTTTAACAGATTAGTCAGGAAGAATTAATACGCAAAGAAATGGGATACGTAAGTACTAAGGAATGAGATTCTGAAATCAGATGCTGGATTGTAAGGTGTACCTAGGGGTAGATACAGACCCAGATCACAATGAAGATCAGGCTGAAGTTTAACAGATTAGTCAGGAAGAATTCATACGCAAAGAACTGGGATAAAGAAGTACTAAGGAATGAGATTCCGAAAACAGATGCTGGACTATAACGCGTACCCAGGTGTAGATACAAACCCAGATCACAATGTAGTAGTGCTGAAGATCAGGCTGAAGTTTAACAGATTAATCAGGAAGAATTAATTCGCAAAGAACTGGGATACGGAAAAACTAAGGAATAAGATTCCGAAATGAGATATTGGATTGTGAGGCGTACCCAGGGGTTGATGCAGACCCAGGTCACAATGTAGTAGTGGTGAAGATCAGGCTGAAGTTTAACAGATTAGTCAGGAAGAATTAATACACAAAGAACTGGGATACGGAAGTACTATGGAATGAGATTCCGAAATCAGATGCTGGATTGTGAGGCGTACCCAGGGGTAGATACAGACCCAGATCACAATGGAGTAGTGCTGAAGATCAGGCTGAAGTTTAACAGATTAGTCAGGAAGAATTAATACACAAAGCACTGGGATACGGAAGTACTAAGGAATGAGATTCCGAAATCAGATGCTGGATTGTGAGGCGTACCCAGGGGTAGATACAGACCCAGATCACAATGTAGTAGTGCTTAAGATCAGGCTGAAGTTTAACAGATTAGTCAGGAAGAATTAATACGCAAAGAACTGGGATACGGAAGTACTAAGGAATGAGATTCCGAAATCCGATGCTGGATTGTAAGGCGTACCCAGGGTTGATACAGACCCAGATCACAATATAGTAGTGCTGAAGATCAGGCTGAAGTTTAACAGATTAGTCAGGAAGAATTAATACGCAAAGAACTGGGATACGTAAGTACTAAGGAATGAGATTCTGAAATCAGATGCTGGATTGTAAGGCGTACCTAGGGGTAGATACAGACCCAGATCACAATGAAGATCAGGCTGAAGTTTAACAGATTAGTCAGGAAGAATTAATACGCAAAGAACTGGGATACCGAAGTACTAAGGAATGAGATTCCGAAATCAGATGCTGGATTGTGAGGCGTACCTAGGGGTAGATACAGACCCAGATCACAATGTAGTAGTGCTGAAGATCAGGCTGAAGTTTAGCAGATTAGTCAGGAAGAATTAATACGCAAGGAACTGGGATACGGAAGTACTAAGGAATGAGATTCCGAAATCAGATGCTGGATTGTGAGGCGTACCCAGGGGTAGATACAGACCCAGATCACAATGTAGTAGTGCTGAAGATCAGGCTGAAGTTTAACAGATTAGTCAGGAAGAATTAATACGCAAAGAACTGGGATACGGAAGTACTAAGGAATGAGATTCCGAAATCAGATGCTGGAATGTGAGGCGTACCCAGGGGTAGATACAGACCCAGATCACAATGTAGTAGTGCTGAAGATCAGGCTGAAATTTAACAGATTAGTCAGGAAGAATTAATACGCAAAGAACTGGGATACGGAAGTACTAAGGAATGAGATTCCGAAATCAGATGCTGGATTGTGAAGCGTACCCAGGTGTTGATACAGACCCAGATCACAATGTAGTAGTGCTGAAGATCAGGCTGAAGTTTAACAGATTAGTCAGGAAGAATTAATACGCAAAGAACTGGGATACGGAAGTACTAAGGAATGAGATTCCGAAATCAGATGCTGGATTGTGAGGCGTACCCAGGGGTAGATACAGACCCAGGTCACAATGTAGTAGTGCTGAAGATCAGGCTGAAGTTTAGCAGATTAGTCAGGAAGAATTAATTCGCAAAGAACTGGAATACGGAAGTACTAAGGAATGAGATTCCGAAATGAGATGCTGGATTGTAAGGCGTACCCAGGGGTAGATACAGACCCAGGTCACAATGTAGTAGTGCTGAAGATCAGGCTGAAGTTTAACAGATTAGTCAGGAAGAATTAATACGCAAAGAACTGGGATAAGTAAGTACTAAGGAATGAGATTCTGAAATCAGATGCTGGATTGTAAGGCGTACCTAGGGGTAGATACAGACCCAGATAACAATGAAGATCAGGCTGAAGTTTAACAGATTAGTCAGGAAGAATTAATACACAAAGAACTGGGATACCGAAGTACTAAGGAATGAGATTCCGAAAACAGATGCTGGATTGTAAGGCGTACCCAGGTGTAGATACAAACCCAGATCACAATGTAGTAGTGCTGAAGATCAGGCTGAAGTTTAACAGATTAATCAGGAAGAATTAATACACAAAGAACTGGGATACGGAAGTACTAAGGAATGAGATTCCGAAATCAGATGCTGGATTGTGAGGCGTACCCAGGGTTGATACAGACCCAGATCACAATCTAGTAGTGCTGAAGATCAGGCTGAAGTTTAACAGATTAGTCAGGAAGAATTAATACGCAAAGAACTGGGATACGGAAGTACTAAGGAATGAGATTCCGAAATCAGATGCTGGATTGTAAGGCGTACCCAGGATTGATACAGACCCAGATCACAATCTAGTAGTGCTAATTATCAGGCTGAAGTTTAACAGATTAGTCAGGAAAAATTAATACACAAAGAACTGGGATACGGAAGTACTAAGGAATGAGATTCCGAAATCAGATGCTGGATTGTGAGGCGTACCCAGGGGTAGATACAGACCCAGATCACAATCTAGTAGTGCTGAAGATCAGGCTGAAGTTTAACAGATTAGTCAGGAAGAATTAATACACAAAGAACTGGGATAAGGAAGTACTAAGGAATGAGATTCCGAAATCAGATGCTGGATTTTGAGGCGTACCCAGGGTTGATACAGACCCAGATCACAATCTAGTAGTGCTGAAGATCAGGCTGAAGTTTAACAGATTAGTCAGGAAGAATTAATACGCAAAGAAGTGGGATACGGAAGTACTAAGGAATGAGAATCCAAAATCAGATGCCGGATTGTGAAGCGTACCCAGGGGTAGATACAGACCCAGATCACAATCTAGTAGTGCTGAAGATCAGGTTGAGGTTTAACAGATTAGTCAGGAAGAATTAATACGCAAAGAACTGGGATACGTAAGTACTAAGGAATGAGATTCTGAAATCAGATGCTGGATTGTAAGGCATACCTAGGGGTAGATACAGACGCAGGTCTTAATGTAGTAGTGCTGAAGATCAGGCTGAAGTTTAACAGATTAGTCAGGAAGAATTAATACGCAAAGAACTGGGATACGTAAGTACTAAGGAATGAGATTCTGAAATCAGATGCTGGATTGTAAGGCGTACCTAGGGGTAGATACAGACCCAGATCACAATGAAGATCAGGCTGAAGTTTAACAGATTAGTCAGGAAGAATTCATACGCAAAGAACTGGGATAAAGAAGTACTAGGGAATGAGATTCCGAAAACAGATGCTGGATTATAAGGCGTACCCAGGTGTAGATACAAACCCAGATCACAATGTAGTAGTGCTGAAGATCAGGCTGAAGTTTAACAGATTAATCAGGAAGAATTAATACACAAAGAACTGGGATACGGAAGTACTAAGGAATGAGATTCCGAAATCAGATGCTGGATTTTGAGGCGTACCCAGGGTTGATACAGACCCAGATCACAATCTAGTAGTGCTGAAGATCAGGCTGAAGTTTAACAGATTAGTCAGGAAGAATTAATACGCAAAGAACTGGGATACGGAAGTACTAAGGAATGAGATTCCGAAATCACATGCTGGATTGTAAGGCGTACCCAGGGGCAGATACAGACCTAGATCACATTGTAGTTGTGCTGAAGATCAGGCTGAAGTTTAACAGATTAGTCAGGATGAATTAATACGTAAAGAACTGGGATACGGAAGTACTAAGGAATGAGATTCCGAAATCAGATGCTGCATTGTAAGGCGTATCCAGGGTTGATACAGACCCAGATCACAATCTAGTAGTGCTGAAGATCAGGCTGAAGTTTAACAGATTAGTCAGGAAGAATTAATACGCAAAGAACTGGGATACGGAAGTACTAAGGTATGAGAATCCAAAATCAGATGCTGGATTGTGAAGCGTACCCAGGGGTAGATACAGACCCAGATCACAATCTAGTAGTGCTGAAGATCAGGTTGAGGTTCAACAGATTAGTCAGGAAGAATTAATACGCAAAGAACTGGGATACGGAAAAACTAAGGAATGAGATTCCGAAATCAGATACTGGATTGTGAGGCGTACCCAGGGGTTGATACAGACCCAGGTCACAATGTAGTAGTGGTGAAGATCAGGCTGAAGTTTAACGGATTAGTCAGGAAGAATTAATACACAAAGAACTGGGATACGTAAGTACTAAGGAATGAGATTCCGAAATCAGATGCTGGATTGTGAGGCGTACCCAGGGGTAGATACAGACCCAGATCACAATGGAGTAGTGCTGAAGATCAGGCTGAAGTTTAACAGATTAGTCAGGAAGAATTAATACGCAACGAACTGGGATACGGAAGTACTAAGGAATGAGATTCCGAAATCCGATGCTGGATTGTAAGGCGTACCCAGGGTTGATACAGACCCAGATCACAATATAGTAGTGCTGAAGATCAGGCTGAAGTTTAACAGATTAGTCAGGAAGAATTAATACGCAAAGAACTGGGATACGGAAGTACTAAGGAATGAGATTCCGAAATCAGATGCTGGATTGTAAGGCGTACCCAGGGGTAAATACAGACCCAGGTCACAATGTAGTAGTGCTGAAGATCAGGCTGAAGTTTAACAGATTAGTCAGGAAGAATTAATACGCAAAGAACTGGGATACGTAAGTACTAAGGAGTGAGATTCTGAAATCAGATGCTGGATTGTAAGGCGTACCTAGGGGTAGATACAGACCCAGATCACAATGAAAATCGGGCGGAAGTTTAACAGATTAGTCAGGAAGAATTAATACGCAAAGAACTGGGATACGGAAGTACTAAGGAATGAGATTCCGAAATCAGATGCTGGATTGTACGGCGTACCCAGGGGTAGATACAGACCCAGATCACAATGTAGTAGTGCTGAAGATCAGGCTGAAGTTTAACAGATTACTCAGGAAGAATTAATATGCAAAGAACTGGGATACTGAAGTACTAAGGAATGAGATTCCGAAATCAGATACTGGATTGTAAGGCGTACCCAGTGGTAGATACAGACCCAGATCACAATGTAGTAGTGCTGAAGATCAGGCTGAAGTTTAACAGATTAGTCAGGAAGAATTAATACGCAAAGAACTGGGATACGGAAGTACTAAGGAATGAGATTCCGAAATCAGTTGCTGGATTGTGAGGCGTACCCAGGGGTAGATACAGACCCAGGTCACAATGTAGTAGTGCTGAAGATCAGGCTGAAGTTTAACAGATTAGTCAGGAAGAATTAATACTCAAAGAACTGGGATACGGAAGTACTAAGGAATGAGATTCCGAAATCAGATACTGGATTGTAAGGCGTACCCAGGGGTTGATACAGACCCAGGTCACAATGTAGTAGTGCTGAAGATCAGGCTGAAGTTTAACAGATTAGTCAGGAAGAATTAATACGCAAAGAACTGGGATACGGAAGTACTAAGGAATGAGATTCCGAAATCAGATGCTGTATTGTGAGGCGTACCCAGGGGTAGATACAGACCCAGATCACAATGTAGTAGTGCTGAAGATCAGGCTGAAGTTTAACAGATTAGTCAGGAAGAATTAATACGCAAAGAACTGGGATACGGAAGTACTAAGGAATGAGATTCCGAAATCAGATACTGGATTGTGAGGCGTACCCAGGGGTTGATACAGACCCACATCACAATGTAGTAGTGCTGAAGATCAGGCTGAAGTTTAACAGATTAGTCAGGAAGAATTAATACGCTAAGAACTGGGATACGGAAGTACTAAGGAATGAGATTCCGAAATCAGATGCTGGATTGTGAGGCGTACCCAGGGGTAGATACAGACCCAGGTCACAATGTAGTAGTGCTGAAGATCAGGCTGAAGTTTAACAGATTAGTCAGGAAGAATTAATACGCAAAGAACTGGGATATGGAAGTACTAAGGAATGAGATTCCGAAATCAGATACTGGATTGTGAGGCGTACCCAGGGGTTGATACAGACCCAGATCACAATGTAGTAGTGCTGAAGATCAGGCTGAAGTTTGACAGATTAGTCAGGAAGAATTAATACGCAAAGAACTGGGATACGGAAGTACTAAGGAATGAGATTCCGAAATCAGATACTGGATTGTGAGGCGTACCCAGGGGTTGATACAGACCCAGATCACAATGTAGTAGTGCTGAAGATCAGGCTGAAGTTTAACAGATTAGTCAGGAAGGATTAATACGCAAATAACTGGGATACCGAAGTACTAAGGAATGAGATTCCGAAATCAGATGCTGGATTGTAAGGCGTACCCAGGGGTAGATACAGACCCAGATCACAATGTAGTAGTGCTGAAGATCAGGCTGAAGTTTAACAGATTAGTCAGGAAGAATTAATACGCAAAGAACTGGGATACGGAGGTACTAAGGAATGAGATTCCGAAATCAGATACTGGATTGTGAGGCGTACAAAGGGGTTGATACAGACCCAGATCACAATGTAGTAGTGCTGAAGATCAGGCTGAAGTTTAACAGATTAGTCAGGAAGAATTAATACGCAAAGAACTGGGATACGGAAGTACTAAGGAATGAGATACCGAAATCAGATACTGGATTGTAAGGCGTACCCAGGGGTAGATACAGACCCAGATCACAATGTAGTAGTGCTGAAGATCAGGCTGAAGTTTAACAGATTAGTCAGGATGAATTAATACGTAAAGAACTGGGATACTGAAGTACTAAGGAATGAGATTCCGAAAACAGATACAGACCAAGATCACAATGTAGTAGTGCTGAAGATCAGGCTGAAGTTTAACAGATTAGTCAGGAAGAATTAATACGCAAAGAACTGGGATACGGAAGTACTAAGGAATGAGATACCGAAATCAGATACTGGATTGTGAGGCGTACCCAGGGGTTGATACAGACCCAGATCACAATGTAGTAGTGCTGAAGATCAGGCTGAAGTTTAACAGATTAGTCAGGAAGAATTAATACGCAAAGAACTGGGATACGGAAGTACTAAGGAATGAGATTCCGAAATCAGATACTGGATTGTGAGGCGTACCCAGGGGTTGATACAGACCCAGATCACAATGTAGTAGTGCTGAAGATCTGGCTGAAGTTCAACAGATTAGTCAGGAAGAATTAATACGCAAAGAACTGGGATACGGAAGTACTAAGGAATGAGACTCCGAAATCAGATGCTGGATTGTGAGGCGTACCCAGGGGTAGATACAGGCCCAGATCACAATGTAGTAGTGCTGAAGATCAGGCTGAAGTTTAACAGATTAGTCAGGAAGAATTAATACGCAAAGAACTGGGAAACGGAAGTACTAAGGAATGAGATTCCGAAATCAGATACTGGATTGTGAGGCGTACCCATAGGTTGATACAGACCCAGATCACAATGTAGTAGTGCTGAAGATCAGGCTGAAGTTTAAGAGATTAGTCAGGAAGATTTAATACGCAAAGAACTGGGATACCGAAGTACTAAGGAATGAGATTCCGAAAACAGATGCTGGATTGTAAGGCGTACCCAGGGGTAGATACAGACCCAGATCACAATGTAGTAGTGCTGAAGATCAGGCTGAAGTTTAACAGATTAGTCAGGAAGAATTAATACGCAAAGAACTGGGATACGGAAGTACTAAGGAATGAGATTCCGAAATCAGATACTGGATTGTGAGGCGTACCCAGGGGTTGATACAGACCCAGATCACAATGTAGTAGTGCTGAAGATCAGGCTGAAGTTTAACAGATTAGTCAGGAAGAATTAATACGCAAAGAACTGGGATACGGAAGTACTAAGGAATGACATTCCGAAATCAGATACTGGATTGTAAGGCGTACCCAGGGGTAGATACAGACCCAGATCACAAAGTAGTAGTGCTGAAGATCAGGCTAAAAGTTTAACAGATTAGTCAGAAAGAATTAATACGCAAAGAACTGGGATACGGAAGTACTAAGGAATGAGATTCCGAAATCAGATACTGGATTGTGAGGCGTACCCAGGGGTAGATACAGACCCAGATCACAATGTAGTAGTGCTGAAGATCAGGCTGAAGTTTAACAGATTAGTCAGGAAGAATTAATACGCAAAGAACTGGGATACGGATGTACTAAGGAATGAGATTCCGAAATCAGATACTGGATTGTGAGGCGTACCCAGGGGTTGATACAGACCCACATCACAATGTAGTAGTGCTGAAGATCAGGCTGAAGTTTAACAGATTAGTCAGGAAGAATTAATACACAAAGAACTGGGATACGGAAGTACTAAGGAATGAGATTCCGAAATCAGATACTGGATTGTAAGGCGTACCCAGGGGTAGATACAGACCCAGATCACAATGTAGTAGTGCTGAAGATCAGGCTGAAGTTTAACAGATTAGTCAGGAAGAATTAATACGCAAAGAACTGGGATACGGAAGTACTAAGGAATAAGATTCCGAAATCAGATACTGGATTGTGAGGCGTACCGAGGGGTTGATACAGACCCAGATCACAATGTAGTAGTGCTGAAGATCAGGCTGAAGTTTAACAGATTAGTCAGGAAGAATTAATACGCAAAGAACTGGGATACCGAAGTATTAAGGAATGAGATTCCGAAAACACATGCTGGATTGCAAGGCGTACCCAGGGGTAGATACAGACCCAGATCACAATGTAGTAGTGCTGAAGATCAGGCTGAAGTTTAACAGATTAGTCAGGAAGAATTAATACGCAAAGAACTGGGATACGGAAGTACTAAGGAATGAGATTCCGAAATCAGATACTGGATTGTGAGGCGTACCCAGGGGTTGATACAGACCCAGATCACAATGTAGTAGTGCTGAAGATCAGGCTGAAGTTTAACAGATTAGTCAGGAAGAATTAATACGCAAAGAACTGGGATACGGCAGTACTAAGGAATGAGATTCCGAAATCAGATACTGGATTGTGAGGCGTACCCAGGGGTTGATACAGACCCAGATCACAATGTAGTAGTGCTGAAGATCAGGCTGAAGTTTAACAGATTAGTCAGGAAGAATTAATACGCAAAGAACTGGGATACGGAAGTACTAAGGAATGAGACTCCGAAATCAGATGCTGGATTGTGAGGCGTACCCAGGGGTAGATACAGGCCAAAATCACAATGTAGTAGTGCTGAAGATCCGGCTGAAGTTTAACAGATTAGTCAGGAAGAATTAATACGCAAAGAACTTTGATACGGAAGTACTAAGGAATGAGATACCGAAATCAGATACTGGATTGTAAGGCGTACCCAGGGGTACATACAGACCCAGATCACAATGTAGTAGTGCTGAAGATCAGGCTGAAGTTTAACAGATTAGTCAGGAAGAATTAATACGCAAAGAACTGGGATACGGGAGTACTAAGGAATGAGATTCCGAAATCAGATACTGGATTGTGAGGCGTACCCAGGGGTTGATACAGACCCAGATCACAATGTAGTAGTGCTGAAGATCAGGCTGAAGTTTAACAGATTAGTCAGGAAGAATTAATACGCAAAGAACTGGGATACAGAAGTACTAAGGAATGAGATTCCGAAAACAGATGCTGGATTGTAAGGCGTACCCAGGGGTAGATACAGACCCAGATCACAATGTAGTAGTGCTGAAGATCAGGCTGAAGTTTAACAGATTAGTCAGGAAGAATTAATACGCAAAGAACTGGGATACGGAAGTACTAAGGAATGAGATTCCGAAATCAGATACTGGATTGTGAGGCGTATCCAGGGGTTGATACAGACCCAGATCACAATGTAGTAGTGCTGAAGATCAGGCTGAAGTTTAACAGATTAGTCAGGAAGAATTAATACGCAAAGAACTGGGATACGGAAGTACTAAGGAATGAGATTCCGAAATCAGATACTGGATTGTGAGGCGTACCCAGGGGTTGATACAGACCCAGATCACAATGTAGTAGTGCTGAAGATCAGGCTGAAGTTTAACAGATTAGTGAGGAAGAATTAATACACAAAGAACTGGGATACGGAAGTACTAAAGAATGAGATTCCGAAATCAGATACTGGATTGTGAGGCGTACCCAGGGGTAGATACAGGCCCAGGTCACAATGTAGTAGTGCTGAAGATCAGGCTGAAGTTTAACAGATTAGTCAGGGAGAATTAATACGCAAAGAACTGGGATACGGAAGTACTAAGGAATGAGATTCCGAAATCAGATGCTGGATTGTGAGGCGTACCCAGGGGTAGATACAGACCCAGATCACAATGTAGTAGTGCTGAAGATCAGGCTGAAGTTTAACAGATTAGTCAGGAAGAATTAATACGCAATGAACTGGGATACGGAAGTACTAACGAAGGAGATTCCGAAATCAGATGCTGGATTGTGAGGCGTACCCAGGGGTTGATACAGACCCAGATCACAATGTAGTAGTGCTGAAGATCAGGCTGAAGTTTAACAGATTAGTCAGGAAGAATTAATACGCAAAGAACTGCGATACGGAAGTACTAAGGAATGAGATTCCGAAATTAGATACTGGATTGTGAGGCGTACCCAGGGGTTGATACAGACCCAGATCACAATGTAGTAGTGCTGAAGATCAGGCTGAAGTTTAACAGATTAGTCAGGAAGAATTAATACGCAAAGAACAGGGATACGGAAGTACTAAGGAATGAGATTCCGAAATCAGATGCTGGATTGTGAGGCGTACCCAGGGGTAGATACAGACCCAGATCACAATGTAGTAGTGCTGAAGATCAGGCTGAAGTTTAACAGATTAGTCAGGAAGAATTAATACGCAAAGAACTGGGATACGGAAGTACTAAGGAATGAGATTCCGAAATCAGATGCTGGATTGTGAGGCGTACCCAGGGGTTGATACAGACCCAGATCACAATGTAGTAGTGCTGAAGATCAGGCTGAAGTTTAACAGATTAGTCAGGAAGAATTAATACGCAAAGAACTGCGATACGGAAGTACTAAGGAATGAGATTCCGAAATTAGATACTGGATTGTGAGGCGTACCCAGGGGTTGATACAGACCCAGATCACAATGTAGTAGTGCTGAAGATCAGGCTGAAGTTTAACAGATTAGTCAGGAAGAATTAATACGCAAAGAACAGGGATACGGAAGTACTAAGGAATGAGATTCCGAAATCAGATGCTGGATTGTGAGGCGTACCCAGGGGTAGATACAGACCCAGATCACAATGTAGTAGTGCTGAAGATCAGGCTGAAGTTTAACAGATTAGTCAGGAAGAATTAATACGCAAAGAACTGGGATACGGAAGTACTAAGGAATGAGATTCCGAAATCAGAAACTGGATTGTGAGGCGTACCCAGGGGTAGATACAGACCCAGATCACAATGTAGTAGTGCTGAAGATCAGGCTGAAGTTTAACAGATTAGTCAGGAAGAATTAATACGCAAAGAACTGGGATACGGATGTACTAAGGAATGAGATTCCGAAATCAGATACTGGATTGTGAGGCGTACCCAGGGGTTGATACAGACCCACATCACAATGTAGTAGTGCTGAAGATCAGGCTGAAGTTTAACAGATTAGTCAGGAAGAATTAATACACAAAGAACTGGGATACGGAAGTACTAAGGAATGAGATTCCGAAATCAGATACTGGATTGTAAGGCGTACCCAGGGGTAGATACAGACCCAGATCACAATGTAGTAGTGCTGAAGATCAGGCTGAAGTTTAACAGATTAGTCAGGAAGAATTAATACGCAAAGAACTGGGATACGGAAGTACTAAGGAATAAGATTCCGAAATCAGATACTGGATTGTGAGGCGTACCGAGGGGTTGATACAGACCCAGATCACAATGTAGTAGTGCTGAAGATCAGGCTGAAGTTTAACAGATTAGTCAGGAAGAATTAATACGCAAAGAACTGGGATACCGAAGTATTAAGGAATGAGATTCCGAAAACACATGCTGGATTGCAAGGCGTACCCAGGGGTAGATACAGACCCAGATCACAATGTAGTAGTGCTGAAGATCAGGCTGAAGTTTAACAGATTAGTCAGGAAGAATTAATACGCAAAGAACTGGGATACGGAAGTACTAAGGAATGAGATTCCGAAATCAGATACTGGATTGTGAGGCGTACCCAGGGGTTGATACAGACCCAGATCACAATGTAGTAGTGCTGAAGATCAGGCTGAAGTTTAACAGATTAGTCAGGAAGAATTAATACGCAAAGAACTGGGATACGGCAGTACTAAGGAATGAGATTCCGAAATCAGATACTGGATTGTGAGGCGTACCCAGGGGTTGATACAGACCCAGATCACAATGTAGTAGTGCTGAAGATCAGGCTGAAGTTTAACAGATTAGTCAGGAAGAATTAATACGCAAAGAACTGGGATACGGAAGTACTAAGGAATGAGACTCCGAAATCAGATGCTGGATTGTGAGGCGTACCCAGGGGTAGATACAGGCCAAAATCACAATGTAGTAGTGCTGAAGATCCGGCTGAAGTTTAACAGATTAGTCAGGAAGAATTAATACGCAAAGAACTTTGATACGGAAGTACTAAGGAATGAGATACCGAAATCAGATACTGGATTGTAAGGCGTACCCAGGGGTACATACAGACCCAGATCACAATGTAGTAGTGCTGAAGATCAGGCTGAAGTTTAACAGATTAGTCAGGAAGAATTAATACGCAAAGAACTGGTATACGGGAGTACTAAGGAATGAGATTCCGAAATCAGATACTGGATTGTGAGGCGTACCCAGGGGTTGATACAGACCCAGATCACAATGTAGTAGTGCTGAAGATCAGGCTGAAGTTTAACAGATTAGTCAGGAAGAATTAATACGCAAAGAACTGGGATACAGAAGTACTAAGGAATGAGATTCCGAAAACAGATGCTGGATTGTAAGGCGTACCCAGGGGTAGATACAGACCCAGATCACAATGTAGTAGTGCTGAAGATCAGGCTGAAGTTTAACAGATTAGTCAGGAAGAATTAATACGCAAAGAACTGGGATACGGAAGTACTAAGGAATGAGATTCCGAAATCAGATACTGGATTGTGAGGCGTACCCAGGGGTTGATACAGACCCAGATCACAATGTAGTAGTACTGAAGATCAGGCTGAAGTTTAACAGATTAGTCAGGAAGAATTAATACGCAAAGAACTGGGATACGGAAGTACTAAGGAATGAGATTCCGAAATCAGATACTGGATTGTGAGGCGTACCCAGGGGTTGATACAGACCCAGATCACAATGTAGTAGTGCTGAAGATCAGGCTGAAGTTTAACAGATTAGTGAGGAAGAATTAATACACAAAGAACTGGGATACGGAAGTACTAAAGAATGAGATTCCGAAATCAGATACTGGATTGTGAGGCGTACCCAGGGGTAGATACAGGCCCAGGTCACAATGTAGTAGTGCTGAAGATCAGGCTGAAGTTTAACAGATTAGTCAGGGAGAATTAATACGCAAAGAACTGGGATACTGAAGTACTAAGGAATGAGATTCCGAAATCAGATGCTGGATTGTGAGGCGCACCCAGGGGTAGATACAGACCCAGATCACAATGTAGTAGTGCTGAAGATCAGGCTGAAGTTTAACAGATTAGTCAGGAAGAATTAATACGCAATGAACTGGGATACGGAAGTACTAACGAAGGAGATTCCGAAATCAGATGCTGGATTGTGAGGCGTACCCAGGGGTTGATACAGACCCAGATCACAATGTAGTAGTGCTGAAGATCAGGCTGAAGTTTAACAGATTAGTCAGGAAGAATTAATACGCAAAGAACTGCGATACGGAAGTACTAAGAAATGAGATTCCGAAATTAGATACTGGATTGTGAGGCGTACCCAGGGGTTGATACAGACCCAGATCACAATGTAGTAGTGCTGAAGATCAGGCTGAAGTTTAACAGATTAGTCAGGAAGAATTAATACGCAAAGAACAGGGATACGGAAGTACTAAGGAATGAGATTCCGAAATCAGATGCCGGATTGTGAGGCGTACCCAGGGGTAGATACAGACCCAGATCACAATGTAGTAGTGCTGAAGATCAGGCTGAAGTTTAACAGATTAGTCAGGAAGAATTGATACGCAAAGAACTGGGATACGGAAGTACTAAGGAATGAGATTCCGAAATCAGATGCTGGATTGTGAGGCGTACCCAGGGGTTGATACAGACCCAGATCACAATGTAGTAGTGCTGAAGATCAGGCTGAAGTTTAACAGATTAGTCAGGAAGAATTAATACGCAAAGAACTGCGATACGGAAGTACTAAGGAATGAGATTCCGAAATTAGATACTGGATTGTGAGGCGTACCCAGGGGTTGATACAGACCCAGATCACAATGTAGTAGTGCTGAAGATCAGGCTGAAGTTTAACAGATTAGTCAGGAAGAATTAATACGCAAAGAACAGGGATACGGAAGTACTAAGGAATGAGATTCCGAAATCAGATGCTGGATTGTGAGGCGTACCCAGGGGTAGATACAGACCCAGATCACAATGTAGTAGTGCTGAAGATCAGGCTGAAGTTTAACAGATTAGTCAGGAAGAATTAATACGCAAAGAACTGGGATACGGAAGTACTAAGGAATGAGATTCCGAAATCAGATACTGGATTGTGAGGCGTACCCAGGGGTAGATACAGACCCAGATCACAATGTAGTAGTGCTGAAGATCAGGCTGAAGTTTAACAGATTAGTCAGGAAGAATTAATACGCAAAGAACTGGGATACGGATGTACTAAGGAATGAGATTCCGAAATCAGATACTGGATTGTGAGGCGTACCCAGGGGTTGATACAGACCCACATCACAATGTAGCAGTGCTGAAGATCAGGCTGAAGTTTAACAGATTAGTCAGGAAGAATTAATACACAAAGAACTGGGATACGGAAGTACTAAGGAATGAGATTCCGAAATCAGATACTGGATTGTAAGGCGTACCCAGGGGTAGATACAGACCCAGATCACAATGTAGTAGTGCTGAAGATCAGGCTGAAGTTTAACAGATTAGTCAGGAAGAATTAATACGCAAAGAACTGGGATACGGAAGTACTAAGGAATAAGATTCCGAAATCAGATACTGGATTGTGAGGCGTACCGAGGGGTTGATACAGACCCAGATCACAATGTAGTAGTGCTGAAGATCAGGCTGAAGTTTAACAGATTAGTCAGGAAGAATTAATACGCAAAGAACTGGGATACCGAAGTATTAAGGAATGAGATTCCGAAAACACATGCTGGATTGCAAGGCGTACCCAGGGGTAGATACAGACCCAGATCACAATGTAGTAGTGCTGAAGATCAGGCTGAAGTTTAACAGATTAGTCAGGAAGAATTAATACGCAAAGAACTGGGATACGGAAGTACTAAGGAATGAGATTCCGAAATCAGATACTGGATTGTGAGGCGTACCCAGGGGTTGATACAGACCCAGATCACAATGTAGTAGTGCTGAAGATCAGGCTGAAGTTTAACAGATTAGTCAGGAAGAATTAATACGCAAAGAACTGGGATACGGCAGTACTAAGGAATGAGATTCCGAAATCAGATACTGGATTGTGAGGCGTACCCAGGGGTTGATACAGACCCAGATCACAATGTAGTAGTGCTGAAGATCAGGCTGAAGTTTAACAGATTAGTCAGGAAGAATTAATACGCAAAGAACTGGGATACGGAAGTACTAAGGAATGAGACTCCGAAATCAGATGCTGGATTGTGAGGCGTACCCAGGGGTAGATACAGGCCAAAATCACAATGTAGTAGTGCTGAAGATCCGGCTGAAGTTTAACAGATTAGTCAGGAAGAATTAATACGCAAAGAACTTTGATACGGAAGTACTAAGGAATGAGATACCGAAATCAGATACTGGATTGTAAGGCGTACCCAGGGGTACATACAGACCCAGATCACAATGTAGTAGTGCTGAAGATCAGGCTGAAGTTTAACAGATTAGTCAGGAAGAATTAATACGCAAAGAACTGGGATACGGGAGTACTAAGGAATGAGATTCCGAAATCAGATACTGGATTGTGAGGCGTACCCAGGGGTTGATACAGACCCAGATCACAATGTAGTAGTGCTGAAGATCAGGCTGAAGTTTAACAGATTAGTCAGGAAGAACTAATACGCAAAGAACTGGGATACAGAAGTACTAAGGAATGAGATTGCGAAAACAGATGCTGGATTGTAAGGCGTACCCAGGGGTAGATACAGACCCAGATCACAATGTAGTAGTGCTGAAGATCAGGCTGAAGTTTAACAGATTAGTCAGGAAGAATTAATACGCAAAGAACTGGGATACGGAAGTACTAAGGAATGAGATTCCGAAATCAGATACTGGATTGTGAGGCGTACCCAGGGGTTGATACAGACCCAGATCACAATGTAGTAGTGCTGAAGATCAGGCTGAAGTTTAACAGATTAGTCAGGAAGAATTAATACGCAAAGAACTGGGATACGGAAGTACTAAGGAATGAGATTCCGAAATCAGATACTGGATTGTGAGGCGTACCCAGGGGTTGATACAGACCCAGATCACAATGTAGTAGTGCTGAAGATCAGGCTGAAGTTTAACAGATTAGTGAGGAAGAATTAATACACAAAGAACTGGGATACGGAAGTACTAAAGAATGAGATTCCGAAATCAGATACTGGATTGTGAGGCGTACCCAGGGGTAGATACAGGCCCAGGTCACAATGTAGTAGTGCTGAAGATCAGGCTGAAGTTTAACAGATTAGTCAGGGAGAATTAATACGCAAAGAACTGGGATACGGAAGTACTAAGGAATGAGATTCCGAAATCAGATGCTGGATTGTGAGGCGGACCCAGGGGTAGATACAGACCCAGATCACAATGTAGTAGTGCTGAAGATCAGGCTGAAGTTTAACAGATTAGTCAGGAAGAATTAATACGCAATGAACTGGGATACGGAAGTACTAACGAAGGAGATTCCGAAATCAGATGCTGGATTGTGAGGCGTACCCAGGGGTTGATACAGACCCAGATCACAATGTAGTAGTGCTGAAGATCAGGCTGAAGTTTAACAGATTAGTCAGGAAGAATTAATACGCAAAGAACTGCGATACGGAAGTACTAAGGAATGAGATTCCGAAATTAGATACTGGATTGTGAGGCGTACCCAGGGGTTGATACAGACCCAGATCACAATGTAGTAGTGCTGAAGATCAGGCTGAAGTTTAACAGATTAGTCAGGAAGAATTAATACGCAAAGAACAGGGATACGGAAGTACTAAGGAATGAGATTCCGAAATCAGATGCTGGATTGTGAGGCGTACCCAGGGGTAGATACAGACCCAGATCACAATGTAGTAGTGCTGAAGATCAGGCTGAAGTTTAACAGATTAGTCAGGAAGAATTAATACGCAAAGAACTGGGATACGGAAGTACTAAGGAATGAGATTCCGAAATCAGATGCTGGATTGTGAGGCGTACCCAGGGGTTGATACAGACCCAGATCACAATGTAGTAGTGCTGAAGATCAGGCTGAAGTTTAACAGATTAGTCAGGAAGAATTAATACGCAAAGAACAGGGATACGGAAGTACTAAGGAATGAGATTCCGAAATCAGATGCTGGATTGTGAGGCGTACCCAGGGGTAGATACAGACCCAGATCACAATGTAGTAGTGCTGAAGATCAGGCTGAAGTTTAACAGATTAGTCAGGAAGAATTAATACGCAAAGAACTGGGATACGGAAGTACTAAGGAATGAGATTCCGAAATCAGAAACTGGATTGTGAGGCGTACCCAGGGGTTGATACAGACCCAGATCACAATGTAGTAGTGCTGAAGATTAGGCTGAAGTTTAACAGATTAGTCAGGAAGAATTAATACTCTAAGAACTGGGATACGGAAGTACTATGGAATGAGATTCCGAAATCAGATGCTGGATTGTTAGGCGTACCCAGGGGTAGATAAAGACCCAGGTCACAATGTAGTAGTGCTGAAGATCAGGCTGAAGTTTAACAGATTAGTCAGGAAGAATTAATACGCAAAGAACTGGGATACGGAAGTACTAAGGATTGAGATTCCGAAATCAGATGCTGGATTGTGAGGCGTACCCAGGGGTAGATACAGACCCAGATCACAATGTAGTAGTGCTGAAGATCAGGCTGAAGTTTAACAGATTAGTCAGGAAGAATTAATACGCAAAGAACAGGGATACGGAAGTACTAAGGAATGAGATTCCGAAATCAGATTCTGGATTGTGAGGTGTACCCAAGGGTAGATACAGACCCAGATCACAATGTAGTAGTGCTGAAGATCAGGCTGAAGTTTAACAGATTAGTCAGGAAGAATTAATACGCAAAGAACTGGGATACGGAAGTACTAAGGAGTCAGATTCCGAAATCAGATGCTGGATTGTGAGGCGTACCCAGGAGTAGATACAGACCCAGATAACAATGTAGTAGTGCTGAAGATCAGGCTGAAGTTTAACAGATTAGTCAGGAAGAATTAATACGCAAAGTACTGGGATACGGAAGCACTAAGGAATGAGATTCCGAAATCAGATACTGGATTGTAAGGCGTACCCAGGGGTTGATACAGACCCAGATCACAATGTAGTAGTGCTGAAGATCAGGCTGAAGTTTAACAGATTAGTCAGGAAGAATTAATACGCAAAGAACTAGGATACGGAAGTACTAAGGAATGAGATTCCGAAATCAGATGCTGGATTGTGAGGCGTACCCAGGGGTAGATACAGACCCAGGTCACAATGTAGTAGTGCTGAAGATCAGGCTGAAGTTTAACAGATTAGTCAGGAAGAATTAATACGCAAAGAACTGGGATACGGAAGTACTAAGGAAAGAGATTCCGAAATCAGATGCTGGATTGTGAGGCGTACCCAGGGGTTGATACAGACCCAGGTCACAATGTAGTAGTGCTGAAGATCAGGCTGAAGTTTAACAGATTAGTCAGGAAGAATTAATACGCAAAGAACTGGGATACGGCAGTACTAAGGAATGAGATTCCGAAATCAGATGCTGGATTGTGAGGCGTACCCAGGGGTAGATACAGACCCAGATCACAATGTTGTAGTGCTGAAGATCAGGCTGAAGTTTAACAGATTAGTCAGGAAGAATTAATACGCAAAGAACTGGGATACGGAAGTACTAAGGAATGAGATTCTGAATTCAGATGCTGGATTGTGAGGCGTACCCAGGGGTTGATACAGACCCAGGTCACAATGTAGTAGTGCTGAAGATCAGGCTGAAGTTTAACAGATTAGTCAGGAAGAATTAATACGCAGAGAAGTGGGATACGGAAGTACTAAGGAATGAGATTCCAAAATCAGATGCTGGATTGTGAGGTGTACCCAGGGGTAGATACAGACCCAGATCACAATGTAGTAGTGCCGAAGATCAGGCTGAAGTTTAACAGATTAGTCAGGATGGATTAATACGCAAAGAACTGGGATACGGAAGTACTAAGCAATGAGATTCCGAAATCAGATGCTGGATTGTGAGGCGTACCCAGGGGTTGATACAGACAAAGGTCACAATGTAGTAGTGCTGAAGATCAGGCTGAAGTTTAACAGATTAGTCAGGAAGAATTAATACGCTAAGAACTGGGATACGGAAGTACTAAGGAATGAGATTCCGAAATCAGATGCTGGATTGTCAGGCGTACCCAGGGGTAGATACAGACCCAGATCACAATGTAGTAGTGCTGAAGATCAGGCTGAAGTTTAACAGATTAGTCAGGAAGAATTAATACGCAAAGAACTGGGATACGGAAGTACTAAGGAATGAGATTCCGAAATCAGATGCTGGGTTGTGAGGCGTACCCAGGGGTTGATACAGACCCAGATCACAATGTAGTAGTGCTGAAGATCAGGCTGAAGTTTAACAGATTAGTCAGTAAGAATTAATACGCAAAGAACTGGGATACGGAAGTACTAAGGAATGAGATTCCGAAATCAGATGCTGGATTGTGAGGCGTACCCAGGGGTAGATACAGACCCAGATCACAATGTAGTAGTGCTGAAGATCAGGCTGAAGTTTAACAGATTAGTCAGGATGAATTAATACGCAAAGAACTGGGATACGGAAGTACTAATGAATGAGATTCCGAAATCAGATGCTGGATTGTGAGCCGTACCCAGGGGTAGATACAGACCCAGGTCACAATGTAGTAGTGCTGAAGATCAGGCTGAAGTTTAACAGATTAGTCAGGAAGAATTAATACGCAAAGAACTGGGATACGGAAGTACTAAGGAATGAGATTCCGAAATCAGATGCTGGATTGTGAGGCGTACCCAGGGGTAGATACAGACCCAGATCACAATGTAGTAGTGCTCAAGATCAGGCTGAAGTTTAAGAGATTAGTCAGGAAGAATTAATACACAAAGAACTGGAATACGGAAGTACTATGGAATGAGATTCCGAAATCAGATGCTGGATTGTGAGGCGTACCCAGGGGTTGATACAGACCCAGGTCACAATATAGTAGTGCTGAAGATCAGGCTGAAGTTTAACAGATTAGTCAGGAAGAAATAATACGCAAAGAACTGGGATACGGAAGTACTAAGGAATGAGATTCCGAAATCAGATGCTGGATTGTGAGGCGTACCTAGGGGTAGATACAGACCCAGATCACAATGTAGTAGTGCTGAAGATCAGGCTGAAGTTTAACAGATTAGTCAGGAAGAATTAATACGCAAAGAACTGGGATACGGAAGTACTAAGGAATGAGATTCCGAAATCAGATGCTGGATTGTGAGGCGTACCCAGGGGTAGATACAGACCCAGATCACAATGTAGTAGTGCTGAAGATCAGGCTGAAGTTTAACAGATTAGTCAGGAAGAATTAATACGCAAGGAACTGGAATACGGAAGTACTAAGGAATGAGATTCCGAAATCAGATGCTGGATTGTGAGGCGTACGCAGGGGTAGATACAGACCCAGATCACAATGTAGTAGTGCTGAAGGTCAGGCTGAAGTTTAACAGATTAGTCAGGAAGAATTAATACGCAAAGAACTGGGATACGGAAGTACTAAGGAATGAGATTCCGAAATCAGATGCTGGATTGTGAGGCGTACCCAGGGGTAGATACAGACCCAGGTCACAATGTAGTAGTGCTGAAGATCAGGCTGAAACTTAACAGATTAGTCAGGAAGAAATAATACGCAAAGAACTGGGATACGGAAGTACTAAGGAATCAGATTCCGAAATCAGATGCTGGATTGTGAGGCGTACCTATTGGTAGATACAGACCCAGATCACAATGTAGTAGTGCTGAAGATCAGGCTGAAGTTTAACAGATTAGTCAGGAAGAATTAATACGCAAGGAACTGGGATACGGAAGTACTAAGGAATGAGATTCCGAAATCAGATGCTGGATTGTGAGGCGTACCCAGGGGTAGATACAGACCCAGATCACAATGTAGTAGTGCTGAAGATCAGGCTGAAGTTTAACAGATTAGTCAGGAAGAATTAATACGCAAAGAACTGGGATACGGAAGTACTAAGGAATGAGATTCCGAAATCAGATGCTGGATTGTGAGGCGTACCCAGGGGTTGATACAGACCCAGA
Organism: Schistocerca americana; assembly: GCF_021461395.2. Lineage (NCBI taxonomy): Eukaryota > Metazoa > Arthropoda > Insecta > Orthoptera > Acrididae > Schistocerca > Schistocerca americana. The sequence continues at coordinate 216,343,276 of NC_060119.1, read as the reverse complement.
TCACAATATAGTAGTGCTGAAGATCAGGCTGATGTCTAACAGATTAGTCAGGAAGAATAAATACGCAAAGAACTGGGATACGGAAGTACTAAGGAATGAGATTCCGAAATCAGATGCTGGATTGTGAGGCGTACCCAGGGGTAGATACAGACCCAGGTCACAATGTAGTAGTGCTGAAGATCAGGCTGAAGTTTAACAGATTAGTCAGGAAGAATTAATACGCAAAGAACTGGGATACGGAAGTACTAAGGAATGAGATTGCGAAATCAGATGCTGGATTGTGAGGCGTACCCAGGGGTAGATACAGACCGAGATCACAATGTAGTAGTGCTGAAGATCAGGCTGAAGTTTAACAGATTAGTCAGGAAGAATTAATACGCAAAGAACTGGGATACGGAAGTACTAAGGAATGAGATTCCGAAATCAGATGCTGGATTGTGAAGCGTACCCAGGGGTTGATACAGACCCAGATCACAATGTAGTAGTGCTGAAGATCAGGCTGAAGTTTAACAGATTAGTCAGGAAGAATTAATACGCAAAGAACTGGGATACGGAAGTACTAAGGAATGAGATTCCGAAATCAGATGCTGGATTGTGAGGCGTTCCCAGGGGTAGATACAGACCCAGGTCACAATGTAGTAGTGCTGAAGATCAGGCTGAAGTTTAACAGATTAGTCAGGAAGAATTAATACACAAAGAACTGGGATACGGAAGTACTAAGGAATGAGATTCCGAAATCAGATGCTGGATTGTGAGGCGTACCCAGGGGTAGATACAGACCCAGATCACAATGTAGTAGTGCTGAAGATGAGGCTGAAGTTTAACAGATTAGTCAGGAAGAATTAATACGCAAAGAACTGGGATACGGAAGTACTAAGGAATGAGATTCCGAAATCAGATGCTGGATTGTGAGGCGTACCCAGTGGTAGATACAGACCCAGATCACATTGTAGTAGTGCTGAAGATCAGGCTGAAGTTTAACAGATTAGTCAGGAAGAATTAATACGCAAGGAACTGGGATACGGAAGTACTAAGGAATGAGACTCCGAAATCAGATGCTGGATTGTGAGGCGTACCCAGGGGTAGATACAGACCCAGATCACAATGTAGTAGTGCTGAAGATCAGGCTGACGTTTAACAGATTAGTCAGGAAGAATTAATACGCAAAGAACTGGGATACGGAAGTACTAAGGAATGAGATTCCGAAATCAGATGCTGGATTGTGAGGCGTACCCAGGGGTAGATACAGACCCAGATCACAATGTAGTAGTGCTGAAGATCAGGCTGATGTTTAACAGATTACTCAGGGAGAATTAATACGCAAAGAACTGGGATACGGAAGTACAAAGGAATGAGATTCCGAAATCAGATGCTGGATTGTGAGGCGTACCCAGGGGTAGATACAGACCCAGATCACAATGTAGTAGTGCTGAAGATCAGGCTGAAGTTTAACAGATTAGTCAGGAAGAATTAATACGCAAGGAACTGGGATACGGAAGTACTAAGGAATGAAATTCCGAAATCAGATGCTGGATTGTGAGGCGTACCCAGGGGTAGATACAGACCCAGATCACAATGTAGTAGTGCTGAAGATCGGGCTGAAGTTTAACAGATTAGTCATGAAGAGTTAATACGCAAAGAACTGGGATACGGAAGTACTAAGGAATGAGATTCCGAAAACAGATGCTGGATTGTAAGGCGTTCCCAGGGGTAGATACAGACCCAGGTCACAATGTAGTAGTGCTGAAGATCAGGCTGAAGTTTAACAGATTAGTCAGGAAGAATTAATACGCAAAGAACTGGGATACGGAAGTACTAAGGAATGAGATTCCGAAATCAGATGCTGGATTGTGAGGCGTACCCAGGGGTAGATACAGACCCAGATCACAATGTAGTAGTGCTGAAGATCAGGCTGAAGTTTAACAGATTAGTCAGGAAGAATTAATACGCAAAGAACTGGGATACGGAAGTACTAAGGAATGAGATTCCGAAATCAGATGCTGGATTGTGAGGCGTACCCAGGGGTAGATACAGACCCAGATCACAATGTAGTAGTGCTGAAGATCAGGCTGAAGTTTAACAGATTAGTCAGGAAGAATTAATACGCAAAGAACTGGGATACGGAAGTAGTAAGGAATGAGATTCCGAAATCAGATGCTGGATTGTGAGGCGTACCCAGGGGTTGATACAGACCCAGGTCACAATGTAGTAATGCTGAAGATCAGGCTGAAGTTTAACAGATTAGTCAGGAAGAATTAATACGCAAAGAACTGGGATACGGAAGTACTAATGAATGAGATTCCGAAATCAGATGCTGGATTGTGAGGCGTACCCAGGGGTAGATACAGACCCAGATCACAATGTAGTAGTGCTGAAGATCAGGCTGAAGTTTAACAGATTTGTCAGGATGGATTAATACGCATAGAACTGGGATACGAAAGTACTAAGGAATGAGATTCCGAAATCGGATACTGGATTGTGAGGCGTACCCAGGGGTTGATACAGACAAAGTTCACAATGTAGTAGTGCTGAAGATCAGGCTGAAGTTTAACAGATTAGTCAGGAAGAATTAATACGCAAAGAACTGGGATACGGAAGTACTAAGGAATGAGATTCCGAAATCAGATGCTGGATTGTGAGGCGTACCCAGGGGTAGATACAGACCCAGGTCACAATGTAGTAGTGCTGAAGATCAGGCTGAAGTTTAAAAGATTAGTCAGGAGGAATTAATATGCAAAGAACTGGGATACGGAAGTACTATGGAATGAGATTCCGAAATCAGATGCTGGATTGTGAGGCGTACCCAGGGGTAGATACAGACCCAGATCACAATGTAGTAGTGCTGAAGATCAGGCTGAAGTTTAACAGATTCGTCAGGAAGAATTAATACACAAAGAACTGGGATACGGAAGTACTATGGAATGAGATTCCAAAATCAGATGCTGGATTGTGAGGCGTACTCAGGGGTTGATACAGACCCAGGTCACAATGTAGTAGTGCTGAAGATCAGGCTGAAGTTTAACAGATTAGTCAGGAAGAAATAATACGCAAAGAACTGGGATACAGAAGTACTAAGGAATGAGATTCCGAAATCAGATGCTGGATTGTGAAGCGTACCTAGGGGTAGATACAGACCCAGATCACAATGTAGTAGTGCTGAAGATGAGGCTGAAGTTTAACAGATTAGTCAGGAAGAATTAATACGCAAAGAACTGGGATACGGAAGTACTAAGGAATGAGATTCCGAAATCAGATGCTGGATTGTGAGGCGTAGCCAGGGGTAGATACAGACCCAGATCACAATGTAGTAGTGCTGAAGATCAGGCTGAAGTTTAACAGATTAGTCAGGAAGAATTAATACGCAAGGAACTGGGATACGGAAGTACTAAGGAATGAGATTCCGAAATCGGATGCTGGATTGTGAGGCGTACCCAGGGGTAGATACAGACCCAGATCACAATGTAGTAGTGCTGAAGATCAGGCTGAAGTTTAACAGATTAGTGAGGAAGAATTAATACGCAAAGAACTGGGATACGGAAGTACTAAGGAATGAGATTCCGAAATCAGATGCTGGATTGTGAGGCGTACCCAGGGGTAGATACAGACCCAGATCACAATGTAGTAGTGCTGAAGATCAGGCTGATCTTTAACAGATTACTCAGGGAGAATTAATACGCAAAGAACTGGGATACGGAAGTACTAAGGAATGAGATTCCGAAATCAGATGCTGGATTGTGAGGCGTACCCAGGGGTAGATACAGACCCAGATCACAATGTAGTAGTGCTGAAGATCAGGCTGAAGTTTAACAGATTAGTCAGGAAGAATTAATACGCAAGGAACTGGGATACGGAAGTACTAAGGAATGAGATTCCGAAATCAGATGCTGGTATGTGAGGCGTACCCAGGGGTAGATACAGACCCAGATCACAATGTAGTAGTGCTGAAGATCAGGCTGAAGTTTAACATATTAGTCATGAAGAATTAATACGCAAAGAACTGGGATACGGAAGTACTAAGGAATGAGATTCCGAAAACAGATGCTGGATCGTAAGGCGTTCCCAGGGGTAGATACAGACCCAGGTCACAATGTAGTAGTGCTGAAGATCAGGCTGAAGTTTAACAGATTAGTCAGGAAGAATTAATACGCAAAGAACTGGGATACGGAAGTACTAAGGAATGAGATTCCGAAATCAGATGCTGGATTGTGAGGCGTACCCAGGGGTTGATACAGACCCAGGTCACAATGTAGTAGTGCCGAAGATCAGGCTGAAGTTTAACAGATTAGTCAGGAAGAATTAATACGCAAAGAACTGGGATACGGAAGTACTAAGGAATGAGATTCCGAAATCAGATGCTGGATTGTGAGGCGTACCCAGGGGTAGATACAGACCCAGATCACAATGTAGTAGTGCTGAAGATCAGGCTGAAGTTTAACAGATTAGTCAGGATGGATTAATACGCAAAGAACTGGGATACGGAAGTACTAAGGAATGAGATTCCGAAATCGGATACTGGATTGTGAGGCGTACCCAGGGGTTGATACAGACAAAGGTCACAATGTAGTAGTGCTGAAGATCAGGCTGAAGTTTAACAGATTAGTCAGGAAGAATTAATACGCTAAGAACTGGGATACGGAAGTACTAAGGAATGAGATTCCGAAATCAGATGCTGGATTGTGAGCCGTACCCAGGGGTAGATACAGACCCAGGTCACAATGTAGTAGTGCTGAAGATCAGGCTGAAGTTTAACAGATTAGTCAGGAAGAATTAATACGCAAAGAACTGGGATACGGAAGTACTAAGGAATGAGATTCCGAAATCAGATGCTGGATTGTGAGGCGTACCCAGGGGTAGATACAGACCCAGGTCACAATGTAGTAGTGCTGAAGATCAGGCTGAAGTTTAACAGATTAGTCAGGAGGAATTAATCCGCAAAGAACTGGGATACGGAAGTACTAAGGAATGAGATTCCGAAATCAGATGCTGGATTATGAGGCGTACTCAGGGGTAGATACAGACCCAGATCACAATGTAGTAGTGCTGAAGATCAGGCTGAAGTTTAACAGATTAGTCTGGAAGAATTAATACGCAAAGAACTGGGATACGGAAGTACTAAGGAATGAGATTCCGAAATCAGATGCTGGAATGTGAGGCGTACCCAAAGGTAGATACAGACCCAGATCACAATGTAGTAGTGCTGAAGATCAGGCTGAAGTTTAACAGATTAGTCAGGAAGAATTAATACGCAAAGAACTGGGACACGGAAGTACTAAGGAATGAGATTCCGAAATCAGATGCTGGATTGTGAAGCGTACCCAGGGGTTGATACAGACCCAGATCACAATGTAGTAGTGCTGAAGATCAGGCTGAAGTTTAACAGATTAGTCAGGAAGAATTAATACGCAAAGAACTGGGATACGGAAGTACTAAGGAATGAGATTCCGATATCAGATGCTGGATTGTGAGGCGTACCCAGGGGTAGATACAGACCCAGGTCACAATGTAGTAGTGCTGAAGATCAGGCTGAAGTTTAACAGATTAGTCAGGAAGAATTAATACGCAAAGAACTTGGATACGGAAGTACTAAGGAATGAGATTCCGAAATCAGATGCTGGATTGTGAGGCGTACCCAGGGGTAGATACAGACCCAGATCACAATGTAGTAGTGCTGAAGATCAGGCTGAAGTTTAACAGATTAGTCAGGAAGAATTAAAACACAAAGAACTGGGATACGGAAGTACTATGGAATGAGATTCCAAAATCAGATGCTGGATTGTGAGGCGTACCCAGGGGTTGATACAGACCCAGGTCACAATGTAGTAGTGCTGAAGATCAGGCTGAAGTTTAACAGATTAGTCAGGAAGAAATAATACGCAAAGAACTGGGATACAGAAGTACTAAGGAATGAGATTCCGAAATCAGATGCCGGATTGTGAGGCGTACCTAGGGGTAGATACAGACCCAGATCACAATGTAGTAGTGCTGAAGATGAGGCTGAAGTTTAACAGATTAGTCAGGAAGAATTAATACGCAAAGAACTGGGATACGGAAGTACTAAGGAATGAGATTCCGAAATCAGATGCTGGATTGTGAGGCGTACCCAGGGGTAGATACAGACCCAGATCACAATGTAGTAGTGCTGAAGATCAGGCTGAAGTTTAACAGATTAGTCAGGAAGAATTAATACGCAAGGAACTGGGATACGGAAGTACTAAGGAATGAGATTCCGAAATCAGATGCTGGATTGTGAGGCGTACCCAGGGGTAGATACAGACCCAGATCACAATGTAGTAGTGCTGAAGATCAGGCTGAAGTTTAACAGATTAGTCAGGAAGAATTAATACGCAAGGAACTGGGATACGGAAGTACTAAGGAATGAAATTCCGAAATCAGATGCTGGATTGTGAGGCGTACCCAGGGGTAGATACAGACCCAGATCACAATGTAGTAGTGCTGAAGATCGGGCTGAAGTTTAACAGATTAGTCATGAAGAGTTAATACGCAAAGAACTGGGATACGGAAGTACTAAGGAATGAGATTCCGAAAACAGATGCTGGATTGTAAGGCGTTCCCAGGGGTAGATACAGACCCAGGTCACAATGTAGTAGTGCTGAAGATCAGGCTGAAGTTTAACAGATTAGTCAGGAAGAATTAATACGCAAAGAACTGGGATACGGAAGTACTAAGGAATGAGATTCCGAAATCAGATGCTGGATTGTGAGGCGTACCCAGGGGTAGATACAGACCCAGATCACAATGTAGTAGTGCTGAAGATCAGGCTGAAGTTTAACAGATTAGTCAGGAAGAATTAATACGCAAAGAACTGGGATACGGAAGTACTAAGGAATGAGATTCCGAAATCAGATGCTGGATTGTGAGGCGTACCCAGGGGTAGATACAGACCCAGGTCACAATGTAGTAGTGCTGAAGATCAGGCTGAAGTTTAAAAGATTAGTCAGGAGGAATTAATATGCAAAGAACTGGGATACGGAAGTACTATGGAATGAGATTCCGAAATCAGATGCTGGATTGTGAGGCGTACCCAGGGGTAGATACAGACCCAGATCACAATGTAGTAGTGCTGAAGATCAGGCTGAAGTTTAACAGATTCGTCAGGAAGAATTAATACACAAAGAACTGGGATACGGAAGTACTATGGAATGAGATTCCAAAATCAGATGCTGGATTGTGAGGCGTACTCAGGGGTTGATACAGACCCAGGTCACAATGTAGTAGTGCTGAAGATCAGGCTGAAGTTTAACAGATTAGTCAGGAAGAAATAATACGCAAAGAACTGGGATACAGAAGTACTAAGGAATGAGATTCCGAAATCAGATGCTGGATTGTGAAGCGTACCTAGGGGTAGATACAGACCCAGATCACAATGTAGTAGTGCTGAAGATGAGGCTGAAGTTTAACAGATTAGTCAGGAAGAATTAATACGCAAAGAACTGGGATACGGAAGTACTAAGGAATGAGATTCCGAAATCAGATGCTGGATTGTGAGGCGTAGCCAGGGGTAGATACAGACCCAGATCACAATGTAGTAGTGCTGAAGATCAGGCTGAAGTTTAACAGATTAGTCAGGAAGAATTAATACGCAAGGAACTGGGATACGGAAGTACTAAGGAATGAGATTCCGAAATCGGATGCTGGATTGTGAGGCGTACCCAGGGGTAGATACAGACCCAGATCACAATGTAGTAGTGCTGAAGATCAGGCTGAAGTTTAACAGATTAGTGAGGAAGAATTAATACGCAAAGAACTGGGATACGGAAGTACTAAGGAATGAGATTCCGAAATCAGATGCTGGATTGTGAGGCGTACCCAGGGGTAGATACAGACCCAGATCACAATGTAGTAGTGCTGAAGATCAGGCTGATCTTTAACAGATTACTCAGGGAGAATTAATACGCAAAGAACTTAGATACGGAAGTACTAAGGAATGAGATTCCGAAATCAGATGCTGGATTGTGAGGCGTACCCAGGGGTAGATACAGACCCAGATCACAATGTAGTAGTGCTGAAGATCAGGCTGAAGTTTAACAGATTAGTCAGGAAGAATTAATACGCAAGGAACTGGGATACGGAAGTACTAAGGAATGAGATTCCGAAATCAGATGCTGGTATGTGAGGCGTACCCAGGGGTAGATACAGACCCAGATCACAATGTAGTAGTGCTGAAGATCAGGCTGAAGTTTAACATATTAGTCATGAAGAATTAATACGCAAAGAACTGGGATACGGAAGTACTAAGGAATGAGATTCCGAAAACAGATGCTGGATCGTAAGGCGTTCCCAGGGGTAGATACAGACCCAGGTCACAATGTAGTAGTGCTGAAGATCAGGCTGAAGTTTAACAGATTAGTCAGGAAGAATTAATACGCAAAGAACTGGGATACGGAAGTACTAAGGAATGAGATTCCGAAATCAGATGCTGGATTGTGAGGCGTACCCAGGGGTTGATACAGACCCAGGTCACAATGTAGTAGTGCCGAAGATCAGGCTGAAGTTTAACAGATTAGTCAGGAAGAATTAATACGCAAAGAACTGGGATACGGAAGTACTAAGGAATGAGATTCCGAAATCAGATGCTGGATTGTGAGGCGTACCCAGGGGTAGATACAGACCCAGATCACAATGTAGTAGTGCTGAAGATCAGGCTGAAGTTTAACAGATTAGTCAGGATGGATTAATACGCAAAGAACTGGGATACGGAAGTACTAAGGAATGAGATTCCGAAATCAGATGCTGGATTGTGAGGCGTACCCAGGGGTAGATACAGACCCAGATCACAATGTAGTAGTGCTGAAGATCAGGCTGAAGTTTAACAGATTAGTCAGGAAGAATTAATACGCAAGGAACTGGGATACGGAAGTACTAAGGAATGAGATTCCGAAATCAGATGCTGGTATGTGAGGCGTACCCAGGGGTAGATACAGACCCAGATCACAATGTAGTAGTGCTGAAGATCAGGCTGAAGTTTAACATATTAGTCATGAAGAATTAATACGCAAAGAACTGGGATACGGAAGTACTAAGGAATGAGATTCCGAAAACAGATGCTGGATCGTAAGGCGTTCCCAGGGGTAGATACAGACCCAGGTCACAATGTAGTAGTGCTGAAGATCAGGCTGAAGTTTAACAGATTAGTCAGGAAGAATTAATACGCAAAGAACTGGGATACGGAAGTACTAAGGAATGAGATTCCGAAATCAGATGCTGGATTGTGAGGCGTACCCAGGGGTTGATACAGACCCAGGTCACAATGTAGTAGTGCCGAAGATCAGGCTGAAGTTTAACAGATTAGTCAGGAAGAATTAATACGCAAAGAACTGGGATACGGAAGTACTAAGGAATGAGATTCCGAAATCAGATGCTGGATTGTGAGGCGTACCCAGGGGTAGATACAGACCCAGATCACAATGTAGTAGTGCTGAAGATCAGGCTGAAGTTTAACAGATTAGTCAGGATGGATTAATACGCAAAGAACTGGGATACGGAAGTACTAAGGAATGAGATTCCGAAATCGGATACTGGATTGTGAGGCGTACCCAGGGGTTGATACAGACAAAGGTCACAATGTAGTAGTGCTGAAGATCAGGCTGAAGTTTAACAGATTAGTCAGGAAGAATTAATACGCTAAGAACTGGGATACGGAAGTACTAAGGAATGAGATTCCGAAATCAGATGCTGGATTGTGAGCCGTACCCAGGGGTAGATACAGACCCAGGTCACAATGTAGTAGTGCTGAAGATCAGGCTGAAGTTTAACAGATTAGTCAGGAAGAATTAATACGCAAAGAACTGGGATACGGAAGTACTAAGGAATGAGATTCCGAAATCAGATGCTGGATTGTGAGGCGTACCCAGGGGTAGATACAGACCCAGGTCACAATGTAGTAGTGCTGAAGATCAGGCTGAAGTTTAACAGATTAGTCAGGAGGAATTAATCCGCAAAGAACTGGGATACGGAAGTACTAAGGAATGAGATTCCGAAATCAGATGCTGGATTATGAGGCGTACTCAGGGGTAGATACAGACCCAGATCACAATGTAGTAGTGCTGAAGATCAGGCTGAAGTTTAACAGATTAGTCTGGAAGAATTAATACGCAAAGAACTGGGATACGGAAGTACTAAGGAATGAGATTCCGAAATCAGATGCTGGAATGTGAGGCGTACCCAGGGGTAGATACAGATCCAGATCACAATGTAGTAGTGCTGAAGATCAGGCTGAAGTTTAACAGATTAGTCAGGAAGAATTAATACGCAAAGAACTGGGACACGGAAGTACTAAGGAATGAGATTCCGAAATCAGATGCTGGATTGTGAAGCGTACCCAGGGGTTGATACAGACCCAGATCACAATGTAGTAGTGCTGAAGATCAGGCTGAAGTTTAACAGATTAGTCAGGAAGAATTAATACGCAAAGAACTGGGATACGGAAGTACTAAGGAATGAGATTCCGAAATCAGATGCTGGATTGTGAGGCGTACCCAGGGGTAGATACAGACCCAGGTCACAATGTAGTAGTGCTGAAGATCAGGCTGAAGTTTAACAGATTAGTCAGGAAGAATTAATACGCAAAGAACTTGGATACGGAAGTACTAAGGAATGAGATTCCGAAATCAGATGCTGGATTGTGAGGCGTACCCAGGGGTAGATACAGACCCAGATCACAATGTAGTAGTGCTGAAGATCAGGCTGAAGTTTAACAGATTAGTCAGGAAGAATTAAAACACAAAGAACTGGGATACGGAAGTACTATGGAATGAGATTCCAAAATCAGATGCTGGATTGTGAGGCGTACCCAGGGGTTGATACAGACCCAGGTCACAATGTAGTAGTGCTGAAGATCAGGCTGAAGTTTAACAGATTAGTCAGGAAGAAATAATACGCAAAGAACTGGGATACAGAAGTACTAAGGAATGAGATTCCGAAATCAGATGCTGGATTGTGAGGCGTACCTAGGGGTAGATACAGACCCAGATCACAATGTAGTAGTGCTGAAGATGAGGCTGAAGTTTAACAGATTAGTCAGGAAGAATTAATACGCAAAGAACTGGGATACGGAAGTACTAAGGAATGAGATTCCGAAATCAGATGCTGGATTGTGAGGCGTACCCAGGGGTAGATACAGACCCAGATCACAATGTAGTAGTGCTGAAGATCAGGCTGAAGTTTAACAGATTAGTCAGGAAGAATTAATACGCAAGGAACTGGGATACGGAAGTACTAAGGAATGAGATTCCGAAATCAGATGCTGGATTGTGAGGCGTACCCAGGGGTAGATATAGACCCAGATCACAATGTAGTAGTGCTGAAGATCAGGCTGAAGCTTAACAGATTAGTCAGGAAGAATTAATACGCAAAGAACTGGGATACGGAAGTACTAAGGAATGAGATTCCGAAATCAGATGCTGGATTGTGAGGCGTACCCAGGGGTAGATACAGACCCAGATCACAATGTAGTAGTGCTGAAGATCAGGCTGAAGTTTAACAGATTAGTAAGGAAGAATTAATACGCAAAGAACTGGGATACGGAAGTACTAAGGAATGAGATTCCGAAATCAGATGCTGGAATGTGAGGCGTACCCAGGTGTAGATACAGACCCAGATCACAATGTAGTAGTGCAGAAGATCAGGCTGAAGTTTAACAGATTAGTCAGGAAGAATTAATACGCAAAGAACTGGGATACGGAAGTACTAAGGAATGAGATTCCGAAATCAGATGCTGGATTGTGAAGCGTACCCAGGGGTTGATACAGACCCAGATCACAATGTAGTAGTGCTGAAGATCAGGCTGAAGTTTAACAGATTAGTCAGGAAGAATTAATACGCAAAGAACTGGGATACGGAAGTACTAAGGAATGAGATTCCGAAATCAGATGCTGGATTGTGAGGCGTACCCAGGGGTAGATACAAATCCAGGTCACAATGTAGTAGTGCTGAAGATCAGGCTGAAGTTTAACAGATTAGTCAGGAAGAATTAATACGCAAAGAACTGGGATACGGAAGTACTAAGGAATGAGATTCCGAAATCAGATGCTGGATTGTGAGGCGTACCCAGGGGTAGATACAGACCCAGATCACAATGTAGTAGTGCTGAAGATCAGGCTGAAGTTTAACAGATTAGTCAGGAAGAATCAATACGCAAAGAACTGGGATACGGAAGTACTAAGGAGTGAGATTCCGAAATCAGATGCTGGATTGTGAAGCGTACCCAGGGGTTGATACAGACCCAGATCACAATGTAGTAGTGCTGAAGATCAGGCTGAAGTTTAACAGATTAGTCAGGAAGAATTAATACGCAAAGAACTGGGATACGGAAGTACTAAGGAATGAGATTCCGAAATCAGATGCTGGATTGTGAGGCGTACCCAGGGGTAGATACAGACCCAGGTCACAATGTAGTAGTGCTGAAGATCAGGCTGAAGTTTAACAGATTAGTCAGGAAGAATTAATACGCAAAGAACTGGGATACGGAAGTACTAAGGAATGAGATTCCGAAATCAGATGCTGGATTGTGAGGCGTACCCAGGGGTGGATACAGACCCAGGTCACAATGTAGTAGTGCTGAAGATCAGGCTGAAGTTTAACAGATTAGTCAGGAAGAATTAATACGCAAAGAACTGGGATACGGAAGTACTAAGGAATGAGATTCCGAAATCAGATGCTGGATTGTGAGGCGTACCCAGGGGTAGATACAGACCCAGATCACAATGTAGTAGTGCTGAAGATCAGGCTGAAGTTTAACAGATTAGTCAGGAAGAATTAATACGCAAAGAACTGGGATACGGAAGTACTAAGGAATGAGATTCCGAAATCAGATGCTGGAATGTGAGGCGTACCCAGGGGTAGATACAGACCCAGATCACAATGTAGTAGTGCTGAAGATCAGGCTGAAGTTTAACAGATTAGTCAGGAAGAATTAATACGCAAAGAACTGGGATACGGAAGTACTAAGGAATGAGATTCCGAAATCAGATGCTGGATTGTGAAGCGTACCCAGGGGTTGATACAGACCCAGATCACAATGTAGTAGTGCTGAAGATCAGGCTGAAGTTTAACAGATTAGTCAGGAAGAATTAATACGCAAAGAACTGGGATACGGAAGTACTAAGGAATGAGATTCCGAAATCAGATGCTGGATTGTGAGGCGTACCCAGGGGTAGATACAGACCCAGGTCACAATGTAGTAGTGCTGAAGATCAGGCTGAAGTTTAACAGATTAGTCAGGAAGAATTAATACGCAAAGAACTGGGATACGGAAGTACTAAGGAATGAGATTCCGAAATCAGATGCTGGATTGTGAGGCGTACCCAGGGGTAGATACAGACCCAGATCACAATGTAGTAGTGCTGAAGATCAGGCTGAAGTTTAACAGATTAGTCAGGAAGAATTAATACGCAAAGAACTGGGATACGGAAGTACTAAGGAATGAGATTCCGAAATCAGATGCTGGATTGTGAGGCGTACACAGGGGTAGATACAGACCCACGTCACAATGTAGTAGTGCTGAAGATCAGGCTGAAGTTTAACAGATTAGTCAGGAAGAATTAATACGCAAAGAACTGGGATACGGAAGTACTAAGGAATGAGATTCCGAAATCAGATGCTGGATTGTGAGGCGTACCCAGGGGTAGATACAGACCCAGATCACAATGTAGTAGTGCTGAAGATCAGGCTGAAGTTGAAAAGATTAGTCAGGAAGAATTAATACGCAAAGAACTGGGATACGGAAGTACTAAGGAATGAGATTCCGAAATCAGATGCTGGATTGTGAGGCGTACCCAGGGGTAGATACAGACCCAGATCACAATGTAGTAGTGCTGAAGATCAGGCTGAAGTTTAACAGATTAGTCAGGAAGAAGTAATACACAAAGAACTGGGATACGGAAGTACTATGGAATGAGATTCCAAAATCAGATGCTGGATTGTGAGGCGTACCCAGGGGTTGATACAGACCCAGGTCACAATGTAGTAGTGCTGAAGATCAGGCTGAAGTTTAACAGATTAGTCGGGAAGAAATAATACGCAAAGAACTGGGATACAGAAGTACTAAGGAATGAGATTCCGAAATCAGATGCTGGATTGTGAGGCGTACCTAGGGGTAGATACAGACCCAGATCACAATGTAGTAGTGCTGAAGATGAGGCTGAAGTTTAACAGATTAGTCAGGAAGAAGTAATACGCAAAGAACTGGGATACGGAAGTACTAAGGAATGAGAATACGAAATCAGATGCTGGATTGTGAGGCGTACCCAGGGGTAGATACAGACCCAGATCACAATGTAGTAGTGCTGAAGATCAGGCTGAAGTTTAACAGATTAGTCAGGAAGAATTAATACGCAAGGAACTGGGATACGGAAGTACTAAGGAATGAGATTCCGAAATCAGATGCTGGATTGTGAGGCGTACCCAGGGGTAGATACAGACCCAGATCACAATGTAGTAGTGCTGAAGATCAGGCTGAAGTTTAACAGATTAGTCAGGAAGAAGTAATACGCAAAGAACTGGGATACGGAAGTACTAAGGAATGAGATTCCGAAATCAGATGCTGGATTGTGAGGCGTACCCAGGGGTAGATACAGACCCAGATCACAATGTAGTAGTGCTGAAGATCAGGCTGAAGTTTAACAGATTAGTCAGGAAGAATTAATACGCAAAGAACTGGGATACGGAAGTACTAAGGAATGAGATTCCGAAATCAGATGCTGGAATGTGAGGCGTACCCAGGGGTAGATACAGACCCAGATCACAATGTAGTAGTGCAGAAGATCAGGCTGAAGTTTAACAGATTAGTCAGGAAGAATTAATACGCAAAGAACTGGTATACGGAAGTACTAAGGAATGAGATTCTGAAATCAGATGCTGGATTGTGAAGCGTACCCAGGGGTTGATACAGACCCAGATCACAATGTAGTAGTGCTGAAGATCAGGCTGAAGTTTAACAGATTAGTCAGGAAGAATTAATACGCAACGAACTGGGATACGGAAGTACTAAGGAATGAGATTCCGAAATCAGATGCTGGATTGTGAGGCGTACCCAGGGGTAGATACAGACCCAGGTCACAATGTAGTAGTGCTGAAGATCAGGCTGAAGTTTAACAGATTAGTCAGGAAGAATTAATACGCAAAGAACTGGGATACGGAAGTACTAAGGAATGAGATTCCGAAATCAGATGCTGGATTGTGAGGCGTACCCAGGGGTAGATACAGACCCAGATCACAATGTAGTAGTGCTGAAGATCAGGCTGAAGTTTAACAGATTAGTCAGGAAGAATCAATACGCAAAGATCTGGGATACGGAAGTACTAAGGAATGAGATTCCGAAATCAGATGCTGGATTGTGAAGCGTACCCAGGGGTTGATACAGACCCAGATCACAATGTAGTAGTGCTGAAGATCAGGCTGAAGTTTAACAGATTAGTCAGGAAGAATTAATACGCAAAGAACTGGGATACGGAAGTACTAAGGAATGAGATTCCGAAATCAGATGCTGGATTGTGAGGCGTACCCAGGGGTAGATACAGACCCAGGTCACAATGTAGTAGTGCTGAAGATCAGGCTGAAGTTTAACAGATTAGTCAGGAAGAATTAATACGCAAAGAACTGGGATACGGAAGTACTAAGGAATGAGATTCCGAAATCAGATGCTGGATTGTGAGGCGTACCCAGGGGTAGATACAGACCCAGATCACAATGTAGTAGTGCTGAAGATCAGGCTGAAGTTTAAAAGATTAGTCAGGAAGAATTAATACACAAAGAACTGTGATACGGAAGTACTATGGAATGAGATTCCAAAATCAGATGCTGGATTGTGAGGCGTACCCAGGGGTTGATACAGACCCAGGTCACAATCTATTAGTGCTGAAGATCAGGCTGAAGTTTAACAGATTAGTCAGGAAGAAATAATACGCAAAGAACTGGGATACAGAAGTACTAAGGAATGAGATTCCGAAATCGGATGCTGGATTGTGAGGCGTACCTAGGGGTAGATACAGACCCAGATCACAATGTAGTAGTGCTGAAGATGAGGCTGAAGTTTAACAGATTAGTCAGGAAGAATTAATACGCAATGAACTGGGATACGGAAGTACCAAGGAATGAGATTCCGAAATCAGATGCTGGATTGTGAGGAGTACCCAGGGGTAGATACAGACCCAGATCACAATGTAGCAGTGCTGAAGATCAGGCTGAAGTTTAACAGATTAGTCAGGAAGAATTAATACGCAAGGAACTGGGATACGGAAGTACTAAGGAATGAGATTCCGAAATCAGATGCTGGATTGTGAGGCGTACCCAGGGGTAGATACAGACCCAGATCACAATGTAGTAGTGCTGAAGATCAGGCTGAAGTTTAACAGATTAGACAGGAAGAATTAATACGCAAAGAACTGGGATACGGAAGTACTAAGGAATGAGATTCCGAAATCAGATGCTGGATTGTGAGGCGTACCCAGGGGTAGATACAGACCCAGATCACAATGTAGTAGTGCTGAAGATCAGGCTGATGTTTAACAGATTACTCAGGAAGAATTAATACGCAAAGAGCTGGGATACGGAAGTACTAAGGAATGAGATTCCGAAATCAGATGCTGGATTGTGAGGCGTACCCAGGGGTAGATACAGACCCAGATCACAATGTAGTAGTGCTGAAGATCAGGCTGAAGTTTAACAGATTAGTCAGGAAGAATTAATACGCAAGGAAATGGGATACGGAAGTACTAAGGAATGAGATTCCGAAATCAGATGCTGGATTGTGAGGCGTACCCAGGGGTAGATACAGACCCAGATCACAATGTAGTAGTGCTGAAGATCAGGCTGAAGTTTAACAGATTAGTCAGGAAGAATTAATACGCAAAGAACTGGGATACGGAAGTACTAAGGAATGAGATTCCGAAATCAGATGCTGGATTGTGAGGCGTACATAGGGGTAGATACAGACCCAGATCACAATGTAGTAGTGCTGAAGATCAGGCTGAAGTTTAACAGATTAGTCAGGAAGAATTAATACGCAAAGAACTGGGATACGGAGGTACTAAGGAATGAGACTCCGAAATGCTGGATTGTGAGGCGTACCCAGGCGTAGATACAGACCCAGATCACAATGTAGTAGTGCTGAAGATCAGGCTGAAGTTTAACAGATTAGTCAGGAAGAATTAATACGCAAAGAACTGGGATACGGAAGTACTAAGGAATGAGATTCCGAAATCAGATGCTGGATTGTGAGCCGTACCCAGGGGTAGATACAGACCCAGGTCACAATGTAGTAGTGCTGAAGATCAGGCTGAAGTTTAACAGATTAGTCAGGAAGAATTAATCCTCAAAGAACTGGGATACGGAAGTACTAAGGAATGAGATTCCGAAATCAGATGCTGGATTGTGAGGCGTACCCAGGGGTAGATACAGACCCAGATCACAATGTAGTAGTGCTGAAGATCAGGCTGAAGTTTAACAGATTAGTCAGGAAGAATTAATACGCAAAGAACTGGGATACTTAAGTACTAAGGAATGAGATTCCGAAATCAGATGCTGGAATGTGAGGCGTACCCAGGGGTAGATACAGACCCAGATCACAATGTAGTAGTGCTGAAGATCAGGCTGAAGTTTAACAGATTAGTCAGGAAGAATTAATACGCAAAGAACTTGGATACGGAAGTACTAAGGAATGAGATTCCGAAATCAGATGCTGGATTGTGAAGCGTACCCAGGTGTTGATACAGACCCAGATCACAATGTAGTAGTGCTGAAGATCAGGCTGAAGTTTAACAGATTAGTCAGGAAGAATTAATACGCAAAGAACTGGGATACGGAAGTACTAAGGAATGAGATTCCGAAATCAGATGCTGGATTGTGAGGCGTACCCAGGGGTAGATACAGACCCAGGTGACAATGTAGTAGTGCTGAAGATCAGGCTGAAGTTTAACAGATTAGTCAGGAAGAATTAATACGCAAAGAACTGGGATACGGAAGTACTAAGGAATGAGATTCCGAAATCAGATGCTGGATTGTGAGGCGTACCCAGGGGTAGATACAGACCCAGATCACAATGTAGTAGTGCTGAAGATCAGGCTGAAGTTTAACAGATTAGTCAGGAAGAATTAATACGCAAAGAACTGGGATACGGAAGTACTAAGGAATGAGATTCCGAAATCAGATGCTGGATTGTGATGCGTTCCCAGGGGTTGATACAGACCCAGATCACAATGTAGTAGTGCTGAAGATCAGGCTGAAGTTTAACAGATTAGTCAGGAAGAATTAATACGCAAAGAACTGGGATACGGAAGTACTAAGGAATGAGATTCCGAAATCAGATGCTGGATTGTGAGGCGTACCCAGGGGTAGATACAGACCCAGTTCAGAATGTAGTAGTGCTATAGATCAGGCTGAAGTTTAACAGATTAGTCAGGAAGAATTAATACGCAAAGAACTGGGATACGGAAGTACTAAGGAATGAGATTCCGAAATCAGATGCTGGAATGTGAGGCGTACCCAGGGGTAGATACAGACCCAGATCACAATGTAGTAGTGCTGAAGATCAGGCTGAAGTTTAAAAGATTAGTCAGGAAGAATTAATACGCAAAGAACTGGGATACAGAAGTACTAAGGAATGAGATTCCGAAATCAGATGCTGGATTGTGAGGCGTACCCAGGGGTAGATACAGACCCAGATCACAATGTAGTTGTGCTGAAGATCAGGCTGAAGTTTAACAGATTAGTCAGGAAGAATTAATACACAAAGAACTGGGATACGGAAGTACTATGGAATGAGATTCCAAAATCAGATGCTGGATTGTGAGGCGTACCCAGGGGTTGATACAGACCCAGGTCACAATGTAGTAGTGCTGAAGATCAGGCTGAAGTTTAACAGATTAGTCAGGAAGAATTAATACGCAAAGAACTGGGATACGGAAGTACTAAGGAATGAGATTCCGAAATCAGATGCTGGATTGTGAGGCGTACCCAGGGGTAGATACAGACCCAGGTCTCAATGTAGTAGTGCTGAAGATCTGGCTGAAGTTTAACAGATTAGTCAGGAAGAATTAATACGCAAAGAACTGGGATACGGAAGTACTAAGGAATGAGATTCCGAAATCAGATGCTGGAATGTGAGGCGTACCCAGGGGTAGATACAGACCCAGATCACAATGTAGTAGTGCTGAAGATCAGGCTGAAGTTTAAAAGATTAGTCAGGAAGAATTAATACGCAAAGAACTGGGATACAGAAGTACTAAGGAATGAGATTCCGAAATCAGATGCTGGATTGTGAGACGTACCCAGGGGTAGATACAGACCCAGATCACAATGTAGTTGTGCTGAAGATCAGGCTGAAGTTTAACAGATTAGTCAGGAAGAATTAATACACAAAGAACTGGGATACGGAAGTACTATGGAATGAGATTCCAAAATCAGATGCTGGATTGTGAGGCGTACCCAGGGATTGATACAGACCCAGGTCACAATGTAGTAGTGCTGAAGATCAGGCTGAAGTTTAACAGATTAGTCGGGAAGAAATAATACGCAAAGAACTGGGATACAGAAGTACTAAGGAATGAGATTCCGAAATCAGATGCTGGATTGTGAGGCGTACCTAGGGGTAGATACAGACCCAGATCACAATGTAGTAGTGCTGAAGATGAGGCTGAAGTTTAACAGATTAGTCAGGAAGAATTAATACACAAAGAACTGGGATACGGAAGTACTAAGGAATGAGATTCCGAAATCAGATGCTGAATTGTGAGGCGTACCCAGGGGTAGATACAGACCCAGATCACAATGTAGTAGAGCTGAAGATCAGGCTGAAGTTTAACAGATTAGTCAGGAATAATTAATACGCAAGGAACTGGGATACGGAAGTACTAAGGAATGAGATTCCGAAATCAGATGCTGGATTGTGAGGCGTACCCAGGGGTATATACAGACCCAGATCACAATGTAGTAGTGCTGAAGATCAGGCTGAAGTTTAACAGATTAGTCAGGAAGAATTAATACGCAAAGAACTGGGATACGGAAGTACTAAGGAATGAGATTCCGAAATCAGATGCTGGATTGTGAGGCGTACCCAGGGGTAGATACAGACCCAGATCACAATGTAGTTGTGCTGAAGATCAGGCTGATGTTTAACAGATTACTCAGGAAGAATTAATACGCAAAGAACTGGGATACGGAAGTACTAAGGAATGAGATTCCGAAATCAGATGCTGGATTGTGAGGCGTACCCAGGGGTAGATACAGACCCAGATCACAATGTAGTAGTGCTGAAGATCAGGCTGAAGTTTAACAGATTAGTTAGGAAGAATTAATACGCAAGGAACTGGGATACGGAAGTACTAAGGAATGAGATTCCGAAATCAGATGCTGGATTGTGAGGCGTTCCCAGGGGTAGATACAGACCCAGATCACAATGTAGTAGTGCTGAAGATCAGGCTGAAGTTTAACAGATTAGTCAGGAAGAATTAATACGCAAAGAACTGGGATACGGAAGTACTAAGGAATGAGATTCCGAAATCAGATGCTGGATTGTGAGCCGTACCCAGGGGTAGATACAGACCCAGGTCACAATGTAGTAGTGCTGAAGATCAGGCTGAAGTTTAACAGATTAGTCAGGAAGAATTAATACGCAAAGAACTGGGATACGGAAGTACTAAGGAATGAGATTCCGAAATCAGATGCTGGATTGTGAGGCGTACCCAGGGGTAGATACAGACCCAGGTCACAATGTAGTAGTGCTGAAGATCAGGCTGAAGTTTAACAGATTAGTCAGGAAGAATTAATCCGCAAAGAACTGGGATACGGAAGTACTAAGGAATGAGATTCCGAAATCAGATGCTGGATTGTGAGGCGTACCCAGGGGTAGATACAGACCCAGATCACAATGTAGTAGTGCTGAAGATCAGGCTGAAGTTTAACAGATTAGTCAGGAAGAATTAATACACAAAGAACTGGGATACGGAAGTACTAAGGAATGAGATTCCGAAATCAGATGCTGGATTGTGAGGCGTACCCAGGGGTAGATACAGACCCAGATCACAATGTAGTAGAGCTGAAGATCAGGCTGAAGTTTAACAGATTAGTCAGGAATAATTAATACGCAAGGAACTGGGATACGGAAGTACTAAGGAATGAGATTCCGAAATCAGATGCTGGATTGTGAGGCGTACCCAGGGGTAGATACAGACCCAGATCACAATGTAGTAGTGCTGAAGATCAGGCTGAAGTTTAACAGATTAGTCAGGAAGAATTAATACGCAAAGAACTGGGATACGGAAGTACTAAGGAATGACATTCCGAAATCAGATGCTGGATTGTGAGGCGTACCCAGGGGTAGATACAGACCCAGATCACAATGTAGTTGTGCTGAAGATCAGGCTGATGTTTAACAGATTACTCAGGAAGAATTAATACGCAAAGAACTGGGATACGGAAGTACTAAGGAATGAGATTCCGAAATCAGATGCTGGATTGTGAGGCGTACCCAGGGGTAGATACAGACTAAGATCACAATGTAGTAGTGCTGAAGATCAGGCTGAAGTTTAACAGATTAGTTAGGAAGAATTAATACGCAAGGAACTGAGATACGGAAGTACTAAGGAATGAGATTCCGAAATCAGATGCTGGATTGTGAGGCGTTCCCAGGGGTAGATACAGACCCAGATCACAATGTAGTAGTGCTGAAGATCAGGCTGAAGTTTAACAGATTAGTCAGGAAGAATTAATACGCAAAGAACTGGAATACGGAAGTACTAAGGAATGAGATTCCGAAATCAGATGCTGGATTGTGAGCCGTACCCAGGGGTAGATACAGACCCAGGTCACAATGTAGTAGTGCTGAAGATCAGGCTGAAGTTTAACAGATTAGTCAGGAAGAATTAATACGCAAAGAACTGGGATACGGAAGTACTAAGGAATGAGATTCCGAAATCAGATGCTGGATTGTGAGGCGTACCCAGGGGTAGATACAGACCCAGGTCACAATGTAGTAGTGCTGAAGATCAGGCTGAAGTTTAACAGATTAGTCAGGAAGAATTAATCCGCAAAGAACTGGGATACGGAAGTACTAAGGAATGAGATTCCGAAATCAGATGCTGGATTGTGAGGCGTACCCAGGGGTAGATACAGACCCAGATCACAATGTAGTAGTGCTGAAGATCAGGCTGAAGTTTAACAGATTAGTCAGGAAGAATTAATACGCAAAGAACTGGGATACGGAAGTACTAAGGAATGAGATTCCGAAATCAGATGCTGGATTGTGAGGCGTACCTAGGGGTAGATACAGACCCAGATCACAATGTAGTAGTGCTGAAGATCAGGCTGAAGTTTAACAGATTAGTCAGGAAGAATTAATACGCAAGGAAATGGGATACGGAAGTACTAAGGAATGAGATTCCGAAATCAGATGCTGGATTGTGAGGCGTAGCCAGGGGTAGATACAGACCCAGATCACAATGTAGTAGTGCTGAAGATCAGGCTGAAGTTTAACAGATTAGTCAGGAAGAATTAATACGCAAGGAACTGGAATACGGAAGTACTAAGGAATGAGATTCCGAAATCAGATGCTGGATTGTGAGGCGTACGCAGGGGTAGATACAGACCCAGATCACAATGTAGTAGTGCTGATGATCAGGCTGAAGTTTAGCAGATTAGTCAGGAAGAATTAATACGCAAAGAACTGGGATACGGAAGTACTGAGGAATGAGATTCCGAAATCAGATGCTGGATTGTGAGGCGTACCCAGGGGTAGATACAGACCCAGGTCACAATGTAGTAGTGCTGAAGATCAGGCTGAAGTTTAACAGATTAGTCAGGAAGAAATAATACGCAAAGAACTGGGATACGGAAGTACTAAGGAATCAGATTCCGAAATCAGATGCTGGATTGTGAGGCGTACCTAGGGGTAGATACAGACCCAGATCACAATGTAGTAGTGCTGAAGATCAGGCTGAAGTTTAGCAGATTAGTCAGGAAGAATTAATACGCAAGGAACTGGGATACGGAAGTACTAAGGAATGAGATTCCGAAATCAGATGCTGGAATGTGAGGCGTACCCAGGGGTAGATACAGACCCAGATCACAATGTAGTAGTGCTGAAGATCAGGCTGAAGTTTAACAGATTAGTCAGGAAGAATTAATACGCAAAGAACTGGGATACGGAAGTACTAAGGAATGAGATTCCGAAATCAGATGCTGGATTGTGAAGCGTACCCAGGGGTTGATACAGACCCAGATCACAATGTAGTAGTGCTGAAGATCAGGCTGAAGTTTAACAGATTAGTCAGGAAGAATTAATACGCAAAGAACTGGGATACGGAAGTACTAAGGAATGAGATTCCGAAATCAGATGCTGGATTGTGAGGCGTACCCAGGGGTAGATACAGACCCAGGTCACAATGTAGTAGTGCTGAAGATCAGGCTGAAGTTTAACAGATTAGTCAGGAAGAATTAATACGCAAAGAACTGGGATACGGAAGTACTAAGGAATGAGATTCCGAAATCAGATGCTGGATTGTGAGGCGTACCCAGGGGTAGATACAGACCCAGATCACAATGTAGTAGTGCTGAAGATCAGGCTGAAGTTTAACAGATTAGTCAGGAAGAATTAATACGCAAAGAACTGGGATACGGAAGTACTAAGGAATGAGATTCCGAAATCAGATGCTGGATTGTGAGGCGTACACAGGGGTAGATACAGACCCACGTCACAATGTAGTAGTGCTGAAGATCAGGCTGAAGTTTAACAGATTAGTCAGGAAGAATTAATACGCAAAGAACTGGGATACGGAAGTACTAAGGAATGAGATTCCGAAATCAGATGCTGGATTGTGAGGCGTACCCAGGGGTAGATACAGACCCAGATCACAATGTAGTAGTGCTGAAGATCAGGCTGAAGTTGAAAAGATTAGTCAGGAAGAATTAATACGCAAAGAACTGGGATACGGAAGTACTAAGGAATGAGATTCCGAAATCAGATGCTGGATTGTGAGGCGTACCCAGGGGTAGATACAGACCCAGATCACAATGTAGTAGTGCTGAAGATCAGGCTGAAGTTTAACAGATTAGTCAGGAAGAAGTAATACACAAAGAACTGGGATACGGAAGTACTATGGAATGAGATTCCAAAATCAGATGCTGGATTGTGAGGCGTACCCAGGGGTTGATACAGACCCAGGTCACAATGTAGTAGTGCTGAAGATCAGGCTGAAGTTTAACAGATTAGTCGGGAAGAAATAATACGCAAAGAACTGGGATACAGAAGTACTAAGGAATGAGATTCCGAAATCAGATGCTGGATTGTGAGGCGTACCTAGGGGTAGATACAGACCCAGATCACAATGTAGTAGTGCTGAAGATGAGGCTGAAGTTTAACAGATTAGTCAGGAAGAAGTAATACGCAAAGAACTGGGATACGGAAGTACTAAGGAATGAGAATACGAAATCAGATGCTGGATTGTGAGGCGTACCCAGGGGTAGATACAGACCCAGATCACAATGTAGTAGTGCTGAAGATCAGGCTGAAGTTTAACAGATTAGTCAGGAAGAATTAATACGCAAGGAACTGGGATACGGAAGTACTAAGGAATGAGATTCCGAAATCAGATGCTGGATTGTGAGGCGTACCCAGGGGTAGATACAGACCCAGATCACAATGTAGTAGTGCTGAAGATCAGGCTGAAGTTTAACAGATTAGTCAGGAAGAAGTAATACGCAAAGAACTGGGATACGGAAGTACTAAGGAATGAGATTCCGAAATCAGATGCTGGATTGTGAGGCGTACCCAGGGGTAGATACAGACCCAGATCACAATGTAGTAGTGCTGAAGATCAGGCTGAAGTTTAACAGATTAGTCAGGAAGAATTAATACGCAAAGAACTGGGATACGGAAGTACTAAGGAATGAGATTCCGAAATCAGATGCTGGAATGTGAGGCGTACCCAGGGGTAGATACAGACCCAGATCACAATGTAGTAGTGCAGAAGATCAGGCTGAAGTTTAACAGATTAGTCAGGAAGAATTAATACGCAAAGAACTGGTATACGGAAGTACTAAGGAATGAGATTCTGAAATCAGATGCTGGATTGTGAAGCGTACCCAGGGGTTGATACAGACCCAGATCACAATGTAGTAGTGCTGAAGATCAGGCTGAAGTTTAACAGATTAGTCAGGAAGAATTAATACGCAACGAACTGGGATACGGAAGTACTAAGGAATGAGATTCCGAAATCAGATGCTGGATTGTGAGGCGTACCCAGGGGTAGATACAGACCCAGGTCACAATGTAGTAGTGCTGAAGATCAGGCTGAAGTTTAACAGATTAGTCAGGAAGAATTAATACGCAAAGAACTGGGATACGGAAGTACTAAGGAATGAGATTCCGAAATCAGATGCTGGATTGTGAGGCGTACCCAGGGGTAGATACAGACCCAGATCACAATGTAGTAGTGCTGAAGATCAGGCTGAAGTTTAACAGATTAGTCAGGAAGAATCAATACGCAAAGATCTGGGATACGGAAGTACTAAGGAATGAGATTCCGAAATCAGATGCTGGATTGTGAAGCGTACCCAGGGGTTGATACAGACCCAGATCACAATGTAGTAGTGCTGAAGATCAGGCTGAAGTTTAACAGATTAGTCAGGAAGAATTAATACGCAAAGAACTGGGATACGGAAGTACTAAGGAATGAGATTCCGAAATCAGATGCTGGATTGTGAGGCGTACCCAGGGGTAGATACAGACCCAGGTCACAATGTAGTAGTGCTGAAGATCAGGCTGAAGTTTAACAGATTAGTCAGGAAGAATTAATACGCAAAGAACTGGGATACGGAAGTACTAAGGAATGAGATTCCGAAATCAGATGCTGGATTGTGAGGCGTACCCAGGGGTAGATACAGACCCAGATCACAATGTAGTAGTGCTGAAGATCAGGCTGAAGTTTAAAAGATTAGTCAGGAAGAATTAATACACAAAGAACTGTGATACGGAAGTACTATGGAATGAGATTCCAAAATCAGATGCTGGATTGTGAGGCGTACCCAGGGGTTGATACAGACCCAGGTCACAATCTATTAGTGCTGAAGATCAGGCTGAAGTTTAACAGATTAGTCAGGAAGAAATAATACGCAAAGAACTGGGATACAGAAGTACTAAGGAATGAGATTCCGAAATCGGATGCTGGATTGTGAGGCGTACCTAGGGGTAGATACAGACCCAGATCACAATGTAGTAGTGCTGAAGATGAGGCTGAAGTTTAACAGATTAGTCAGGAAGAATTAATACGCAATGAACTGGGATACGGAAGTACTAAGGAATGAGATTCCGAAATCAGATGCTGGATTGTGAGGAGTACCCAGGGGTAGATACAGACCCAGATCACAATGTAGCAGTGCTGAAGATCAGGCTGAAGTTTAACAGATTAGTCAGGAAGAATTAATACGCAAGGAACTGGGATACGGAAGTACTAAGGAATGAGATTCCGAAATCAGATGCTGGATTGTGAGGCGTACCCAGGGGTAGATACAGACCCAGATCACAATGTAGTAGTGCTGAAGATCAGGCTGAAGTTTAACAGATTAGACAGGAAGAATTAATACGCAAAGAACTGGGATACGGAAGTACTAAGGAATGAGATTCCGAAATCAGATGCTGGATTGTGAGGCGTACCCAGGGGTAGATACAGACCCAGATCACAATGTAGTAGTGCTGAAGATCAGGCTGATGTTTAACAGATTACTCAGGAAGAATTAATACGCAAAGAGCTGGGATACGGAAGTACTAAGGAATGAGATTCCGAAATCAGATGCTGGATTGTGAGGCGTACCCAGGGGTAGATACAGACCCAGATCACAATGTAGTAGTGCTGAAGATCAGGCTGAAGTTTAACAGATTAGTCAGGAAGAATTAATACGCAAGGAAATGGGATACGGAAGTACTAAGGAATGAGATTCCGAAATCAGATGCTGGATTGTGAGGCGTACCCAGGGGTAGATACAGACCCAGATCACAATGTAGTAGTGCTGAAGATCAGGCTGAAGTTTAACAGATTAGTCAGGAAGAATTAATACGCAAAGAACTGGGATACGGAAGTACTAAGGAATGAGATTCCGAAATCAGATGCTGGATTGTGAGGCGTACATAGGGGTAGATACAGACCCAGATCACAATGTAGTAGTGCTGAAGATCAGGCTGAAGTTTAACAGATTAGTCAGGAAGAATTAATACGCAAAGAACTGGGATACGGAGGTACTAAGGAATGAGACTCCGAAATGCTGGATTGTGAGGCGTACCCAGGCGTAGATACAGACCCAGATCACAATGTAGTAGTGCTGAAGATCAGGCTGAAGTTTAACAGATTAGTCAGGAAGAATTAATACGCAAAGAACTGGGATACGGAAGTACTAAGGAATGAGATTCCGAAATCAGATGCTGGATTGTGAGCCGTACCCAGGGGTAGATACAGACCCAGGTCACAATGTAGTAGTGCTGAAGATCAGGCTGAAGTTTAACAGATTAGTCAGGAAGAATTAATCCTCAAAGAACTGGGATACGGAAGTACTAAGGAATGAGATTCCGAAATCAGATGCTGGATTGTGAGGCGTACCCAGGGGTAGATACAGACCCAGATCACAATGTAGTAGTGCTGAAGATCAGGCTGAAGTTTAACAGATTAGTCAGGAAGAATTAATACGCAAAGAACTGGGATACTTAAGTACTAAGGAATGAGATTCCGAAATCAGATGCTGGAATGTGAGGCGTACCCAGGGGTAGATACAGACCCAGATCACAATGTAGTAGTGCTGAAGATCAGGCTGAAGTTTAACAGATTAGTCAGGAAGAATTAATACGCAAAGAACTTGGATACGGAAGTACTAAGGAATGAGATTCCGAAATCAGATGCTGGATTGTGAAGCGTACCCAGGTGTTGATACAGACCCAGATCACAATGTAGTAGTGCTGAAGATCAGGCTGAAGTTTAACAGATTAGTCAGGAAGAATTAATACGCAAAGAACTGGGATACGGAAGTACTAAGGAATGAGATTCCGAAATCAGATGCTGGATTGTGAGGCGTACCCAGGGGTAGATACAGACCCAGGTGACAATGTAGTAGTGCTGAAGATCAGGCTGAAGTTTAACAGATTAGTCAGGAAGAATTAATACGCAAAGAACTGGGATACGGAAGTACTAAGGAATGAGATTCCGAAATCAGATGCTGGATTGTGAGGCGTACCCAGGGGTAGATACAGACCCAGATCACAATGTAGTAGTGCTGAAGATCAGGCTGAAGTTTAACAGATTAGTCAGGAAGAATTAATACGCAAAGAACTGGGATACGGAAGTACTAAGGAATGAGATTCCGAAATCAGATGCTGGATTGTGATGCGTTCCCAGGGGTTGATACAGACCCAGATCACAATGTAGTAGTGCTGAAGATCAGGCTGAAGTTTAACAGATTAGTCAGGAAGAATTAATACGCAAAGAACTGGGATACGGAAGTACTAAGGAATGAGATTCCGAGATCAGATGCTGGATTGTGAGGCGTACCCAGGGGTAGATACAGACCCAGTTCAGAATGTAGTAGTGCTATAGATCAGGCTGAAGTTTAACAGATTAGTCAGGAAGAATTAATACGCAAAGAACTGGGATACGGAAGTACTAAGGAATGAGATTCCGAAATCAGATGCTGGAATGTGAGGCGTACCCAGGGGTAGATACAGACCCAGATCACAATGTAGTAGTGCTGAAGATCAGGCTGAAGTTTAAAAGATTAGTCAGGAAGAATTAATACGCAAAGAACTGGGATACAGAAGTACTAAGGAATGAGATTCCGAAATCAGATGCTGGATTGTGAGGCGTACCCAGGGGTAGATACAGACCCAGATCACAATGTAGTTGTGCTGAAGATCAGGCTGAAGTTTAACAGATTAGTCAGGAAGAATTAATACACAAAGAACTGGGATACGGAAGTACTATGGAATGAGATTCCAAAATCAGATGCTGGATTGTGAGGCGTACCCAGGGGTTGATACAGACCCAGGTCACAATGTAGTAGTGCTGAAGATCAGGCTGAAGTTTAACAGATTAGTCAGGAAGAATTAATACGCAAAGAACTGGGATACGGAAGTACTAAGGAATGAGATTCCGAAATCAGATGCTGGATTGTGAGGCGTACCCAGGGGTAGATACAGACCCAGGTCTCAATGTAGTAGTGCTGAAGATCTGGCTGAAGTTTAACAGATTAGTCAGGAAGAATTAATACGCAAAGAACTGGGATACGGAAGTACTAAGGAATGAGATTCCGAAATCAGATGCTGGAATGTGAGGCGTACCCAGGGGTAGATACAGACCCAGATCACAATGTAGTAGTGCTGAAGATCAGGCTGAAGTTTAAAAGATTAGTCAGGAAGAATTAATACGCAAAGAACTGGGATACAGAAGTACTAAGGAATGAGATTCCGAAATCAGATGCTGGATTGTGAGACGTACCCAGGGGTAGATACAGACCCAGATCACAATGTAGTTGTGCTGAAGATCAGGCTGAAGTTTAACAGATTAGTCAGGAAGAATTAATACACAAAGAACTGGGATACGGAAGTACTATGGAATGAGATTCCAAAATCAGATGCTGGATTGTGAGGCGTACCCAGGGATTGATACAGACCCAGGTCACAATGTAGTAGTGCTGAAGATCAGGCTGAAGTTTAACAGATTAGTCGGGAAGAAATAATACGCAAAGAACTGGGATACAGAAGTACTAAGGAATGAGATTCCGAAATCAGATGCTGGATTGTGAGGCGTACCTAGGGGTAGATACAGACCCAGATCACAATGTAGTAGTGCTGAAGATGAGGCTGAAGTTTAACAGATTAGTCAGGAAGAATTAATACACAAAGAACTGGGATACGGAAGTACTAAGGAATGAGATTCCGAAATCAGATGCTGAATTGTGAGGCGTACCCAGGGGTAGATACAGACCCAGATCACAATGTAGTAGAGCTGAAGATCAGGCTGAAGTTTAACAGATTAGTCAGGAATAATTAATACGCAAGGAACTGGGATACGGAAGTACTAAGGAATGAGATTCCGAAATCAGATGCTGGATTGTGAGGCGTACCCAGGGGTATATACAGACCCAGATCACAATGTAGTAGTGCTGAAGATCAGGCTGAAGTTTAACAGATTAGTCAGGAAGAATTAATACGCAAAGAACTGGGATACGGAAGTACTAAGGAATGAGATTCCGAAATCAGATGCTGGATTGTGAGGCGTACCCAGGGGTAGATACAGACCCAGATCACAATGTAGTTGTGCTGAAGATCAGGCTGATGTTTAACAGATTACTCAGGAAGAATTAATACGCAAAGAACTGGGATACGGAAGTACTAAGGAATGAGATTCCGAAATCAGATGCTGGATTGTGAGGCGTACCCAGGGGTAGATACAGACCCAGATCACAATGTAGTAGTGCTGAAGATCAGGCTGAAGTTTAACAGATTAGTTAGGAAGAATTAATACGCAAGGAACTGGGATACGGAAGTACTAAGGAATGAGATTCCGAAATCAGATGCTGGATTGTGAGGCGTTCCCAGGGGTAGATACAGACCCAGATCACAATGTAGTAGTGCTGAAGATCAGGCTGAAGTTTAACAGATTAGTCAGGAAGAATTAATACGCAAAGAACTGGGATACGGAAGTACTAAGGAATGAGATTCCGAAATCAGATGCTGGATTGTGAGCCGTACCCAGGGGTAGATACAGACCCAGGTCACAATGTAGTAGTGCTGAAGATCAGGCTGAAGTTTAACAGATTAGTCAGGAAGAATTAATACGCAAAGAACTGGGATACGGAAGTACTAAGGAATGAGATTCCGAAATCAGATGCTGGATTGTGAGGCGTACCCAGGGGTAGATACAGACCCAGGTCACAATGTAGTAGTGCTGAAGATCAGGCTGAAGTTTAACAGATTAGTCAGGAAGAATTAATCCGCAAAGAACTGGGATACGGAAGTACTAAGGAATGAGATTCCGAAATCAGATGCTGGATTGTGAGGCGTACCCAGGGGTAGATACAGACCCAGATCACAATGTAGTAGTGCTGAAGATCAGGCTGAAGTTTAACAGATTAGTCAGGAAGAATTAATACACAAAGAACTGGGATACGGAAGTACTAAGGAATGAGATTCCGAAATCAGATGCTGGATTGTGAGGCGTACCCAGGGGTAGATACAGACCCAGATCACAATGTAGTAGAGCTGAAGATCAGGCTGAAGTTTAACAGATTAGTCAGGAATAATTAATACGCAAGGAACTGGGATACGGAAGTACTAAGGAATGAGATTCCGAAATCAGATGCTGGATTGTGAGGCGTACCCAGGGGTAGATACAGACCCAGATCACAATGTAGTAGTGCTGAAGATCAGGCTGAAGTTTAACAGATTAGTCAGGAAGAATTAATACGCAAAGAACTGGGATACGGAAGTACTAAGGAATGACATTCCGAAATCAGATGCTGGATTGTGAGGCGTACCCAGGGGTAGATACAGACCCAGATCACAATGTAGTTGTGCTGAAGATCAGGCTGATGTTTAACAGATTACTCAGGAAGAATTAATACGCAAAGAACTGGGATACGGAAGTACTAAGGAATGAGATTCCGAAATCAGATGCTGGATTGTGAGGCGTACCCAGGGGTAGATACAGACTAAGATCACAATGTAGTAGTGCTGAAGATCAGGCTGAAGTTTAACAGATTAGTTAGGAAGAATTAATACGCAAGGAACTGAGATACGGAAGTACTAAGGAATGAGATTCCGAAATCAGATGCTAGATTGTGAGGCGTTCCCAGGGGTAGATACAGACCCAGATCACAATGTAGTAGTGCTGAAGATCAGGCTGAAGTTTAACAGATTAGTCAGGAAGAATTAATACGCAAAGAACTGG
The DNA here is from genome assembly GCF_021461395.2 of Schistocerca americana. NCBI lineage: Eukaryota > Metazoa > Arthropoda > Insecta > Orthoptera > Acrididae > Schistocerca > Schistocerca americana. The sequence goes on along the minus strand of NC_060119.1, from coordinate 216,311,339 downwards.
AATACGGAAGTACTAAGGAATGAGATTCCGAAATCAGATGCTGGATTGTGAGCCGTACCCAGGGGTAGATACAGACCCAGGTCACAATGTAGTAGTGCTGAAGATCAGGCTGAAGTTTAACAGATTAGTCAGGAAGAATTAATACGCAAAGAACTGGGATACGGAAGTACTAAGGAATGAGATTCCGAAATCAGATGCTGGATTGTGAGGCGTACCCAGGGGTAGATACAGACCCAGGTCACAATGTAGTAGTGCTGAAGATCAGGCTGAAGTTTAACAGATTAGTCAGGAAGAATTAATCCGCAAAGAACTGGGATACGGAAGTACTAAGGAATGAGATTCCGAAATCAGATGCTGGATTGTGAGGCGTACCCAGGGGTAGATACAGACCCAGATCACAATGTAGTAGTGCTGAAGATCAGGCTGAAGTTTAACAGATTAGTCAGGAAGAATTAATACGCAAAGAACTGGGATACGGAAGTACTAAGGAATGAGATTCCGAAATCAGATGCTGGATTGTGAGGCGTACCTAGGGGTAGATACAGACCCAGATCACAATGTAGTAGTGCTGAAGATCAGGCTGAAGTTTAACAGATTAGTCAGGAAGAATTAATACGCAAGGAAATGGGATACGGAAGTACTAAGGAATGAGATTCCGAAATCAGATGCTGGATTGTGAGGCGTAGCCAGGGGTAGATACAGACCCAGATCACAATGTAGTAGTGCTGAAGATCAGGCTGAAGTTTAACAGATTAGTCAGGAAGAATTAATACGCAAGGAACTGGAATACGGAAGTACTAAGGAATGAGATTCCGAAATCAGATGCTGGATTGTGAGGCGTACGCAGGGGTAGATACAGACCCAGATCACAATGTAGTAGTGCTGATGATCAGGCTGAAGTTTAGCAGATTAGTCAGGAAGAATTAATACGCAAAGAACTGGGATACGGAAGTACTAAGGAATGAGATTCCGAAATCAGATGCTGGATTGTGAGGCGTACCCAGGGGTAGATACAGACCCAGGTCACAATGTAGTAGTGCTGAAGATCAGGCTGAAGTTTAACAGATTAGTCAGGAAGAAATAATACGCAAAGAACTGGGATACGGAAGTACTAAGGAATCAGATTCCGAAATCAGATGCTGGATTGTGAGGCGTACCTAGGGGTAGATACAGACCCAGATCACAATGTAGTAGTGCTGAAGATCAGGCTGAAGTTTAGCAGATTAGTCAGGAAGAATTAATACGCAAGGAACTGGGATACGGAAGTACTAAGGAATGAGATTCCGAAATCAGATGCTGGATTGTGAGGCGTACCCAGGGGTAGATACAGACCCAGATCACAATGTAGTAGTGCTGAAGATCAGGCTGAAGTTTAACAGATTAGTCAGGAAGAATTAATACGCAAAGAACTGGGATACGGAAGTACTAAGGAATGAGATTCCGAAATCAGATGCTGGAATGTGAGGCGTACCCAGGGGTAGATACAGACCCAGATCACAATGTAGTAGTGCTGAAGATCAGGCTGAAGTTTAACAGATTAGTCAGGAAGAATTAATACGCAAAGAACTGGGATACAGAAGTACTAAGGAATGAGATTCCGAAATCAGATGCTGGATTGTGAAGCGTACCCGGGTGTTGATACAGACCCAGATCACAATGTAGTAGTGCTGAAGATCAGGCTGAAGTTTAACAGATTAGTCAGGAAGAATTAATACGCAAAGAACTGGGATACGGAAGTACTAAGGAATGAGATTCCGAAATCAGATGCTGGATTGTGAGGCGTACCCAGGGGTAGATACAGACCCAGGTCACAATGTAGTAGTGCTGAAGATCAGGCTGAAGCTTAACAGATTAGTCAGGAAGAATTAATACGCAAAGAACTGGGATACGGAAGTACTAAGGAATGAGATTCCGAAATCAGATGCTGGATTGTGAGGCGTACCCAGGGGTAGATACAGACCCAGATCACAATGTAGTAGTGCTGAAGATCAGGCTGAAGTTTAACAGATTAGTCAGGAAGAATTAATACGCAAAGAACTGGGATACGGAAGTACTAAGGAATGAGATTCCGAAATCAGATGCTGGATTGTGATGCGTTCCCAGGGGTTGATACAGACCCAGATCACAATGTAGTAGTGCTGAAGATCAGGCTGAAGTTTAACAGATTAGTCAGGAAGAATTAATACGCAAAGAACTGGGATACGGAAGTACTAAGGAATGAGATTCCGAAATCAGATGCTGGATTGTGAGGCGTACCCAGGGGTAGATACAGACCCAGATCACAATGTAGTAGTGCTGAAGATCAGGCTGAAGTTTAACAGATTAGTCAGGAAGAATTAATACACAAAGAACTGGGATACGGAAGTACTAAGGAATGAGATTCCGAAATCAGATGCTGGATTGTGAGGCGTACCCAGGGGTAGATACAGACCCAGATCACAATGTAGTAGAGCTGAAGATCAGGCTGAAGTTTAACAGATTAGTCAGGAATAATTAATACGCAAGGAACTGGGATACGGAAGTACTAAGGAATGAGATTCCGAAATCAGATGCTGGATTGTGAGGCGTACCCAGGGGTAGATACAGACCCAGATCACAATGTAGTAGTGCTGAAGATCAGGCTGAAGTTTAACAGATTAGTCAGGAAGAATTAATACGCAAAGAACTGGGATACGGAAGTACTAAGGAATGACATTCCGAAATCAGATGCTGGATTGTGAGGCGTACCCAGGGGTAGATACAGACCCAGATCACAATGTAGTTGTGCTGAAGATCAGGCTGATGTTTAACAGATTACTCAGGAAGAATTAATACGCAAAGAACTGGGATACGGAAGTACTAAGGAATGAGATTCCGAAATCAGATGCTGGATTGTGAGGCGTACCCAGGGGTAGATACAGACTAAGATCACAATGTAGTAGTGCTGAAGATCAGGCTGAAGTTTAACAGATTAGTTAGGAAGAATTAATACGCAAGGAACTGAGATACGGAAGTACTAAGGAATGAGATTCCGAAATCAGATGCTGGATTGTGAGGCGTTCCCAGGGGTAGATACAGACCCAGATCACAATGTAGTAGTGCTGAAGATCAGGCTGAAGTTTAACAGATTAGTCAGGAAGAATTAATACGCAAAGAACTGGAATACGGAAGTACTAAGGAATGAGATTCCGAAATCAGATGCTGGATTGTGAGCCGTACCCAGGGGTAGATACAGACCCAGGTCACAATGTAGTAGTGCTGAAGATCAGGCTGAAGTTTAACAGATTAGTCAGGAAGAATTAATACGCAAAGAACTGGGATACGGAAGTACTAAGGAATGAGATTCCGAAATCAGATGCTGGATTGTGAGGCGTACCCAGGGGTAGATACAGACCCAGGTCACAATGTAGTAGTGCTGAAGATCAGGCTGAAGTTTAACAGATTAGTCAGGAAGAATTAATCCGCAAAGAACTGGGATACGGAAGTACTAAGGAATGAGATTCCGAAATCAGATGCTGGATTGTGAGGCGTACCCAGGGGTAGATACAGACCCAGATCACAATGTAGTAGTGCTGAAGATCAGGCTGAAGTTTAACAGATTAGTCAGGAAGAATTAATACGCAAAGAACTGGGATACGGAAGTACTAAGGAATGAGATTCCGAAATCAGATGCTGGATTGTGAGGCGTACCTAGGGGTAGATACAGACCCAGATCACAATGTAGTAGTGCTGAAGATCAGGCTGAAGTTTAACAGATTAGTCAGGAAGAATTAATACGCAAGGAAATGGGATACGGAAGTACTAAGGAATGAGATTCCGAAATCAGATGCTGGATTGTGAGGCGTAGCCAGGGGTAGATACAGACCCAGATCACAATGTAGTAGTGCTGAAGATCAGGCTGAAGTTTAACAGATTAGTCAGGAAGAATTAATACGCAAGGAACTGGAATACGGAAGTACTAAGGAATGAGATTCCGAAATCAGATGCTGGATTGTGAGGCGTACGCAGGGGTAGATACAGACCCAGATCACAATGTAGTAGTGCTGATGATCAGGCTGAAGTTTAGCAGATTAGTCAGGAAGAATTAATACGCAAAGAACTGGGATACGGAAGTACTAAGGAATGAGATTCCGAAATCAGATGCTGGATTGTGAGGCGTACCCAGGGGTAGATACAGACCCAGGTCACAATGTAGTAGTGCTGAAGATCAGGCTGAAGTTTAACAGATTAGTCAGGAAGAAATAATACGCAAAGAACTGGGATACGGAAGTACTAAGGAATCAGATTCCGAAATCAGATGCTGGATTGTGAGGCGTACCTAGGGGTAGATACAGACCCAGATCACAATGTAGTAGTGCTGAAGATCAGGCTGAAGTTTAGCAGATTAGTCAGGAAGAATTAATACGCAAGGAACTGGGATACGGAAGTACTAAGGAATGAGATTCCGAAATCAGATGCTGGATTGTGAGGCGTACCCAGGGGTAGATACAGACCCAGATCACAATGTAGTAGTGCTGAAGATCAGGCTGAAGTTTAACAGATTAGTCAGGAAGAATTAATACGCAAAGAACTGGGATACGGAAGTACTAAGGAATGAGATTCCGAAATCAGATGCTGGAATGTGAGGCGTACCCAGGGGTAGATACAGACCCAGATCACAATGTAGTAGTGCTGAAGATCAGGCTGAAGTTTAACAGATTAGTCAGGAAGAATTAATACGCAAAGAACTGGGATACAGAAGTACTAAGGAATGAGATTCCGAAATCAGATGCTGGATTGTGAAGCGTACCCGGGTGTTGATACAGACCCAGATCACAATGTAGTAGTGCTGAAGATCAGGCTGAAGTTTAACAGATTAGTCAGGAAGAATTAATACGCAAAGAACTGGGATACGGAAGTACTAAGGAATGAGATTCCGAAATCAGATGCTGGATTGTGAGGCGTACCCAGGGGTAGATACAGACCCAGGTCACAATGTAGTAGTGCTGAAGATCAGGCTGAAGTTTAACAGATTAGTCAGGAAGAATTAATACGCAAAGAACTGGGATACGGAAGTACTAAGGAATGAGATTCCGAAATCAGATGCTGGATTGTGAGGCGTACCCAGGGGTAGATACAGACCCAGATCACAATGTAGTAGTGCTGAAGATCAGGCTGAAGTTTAACAGATTAGTCAGGAAGAATTAATACGCAAAGAACTGGGATACGGAAGTACTAAGGAATGAGATTCCGAAATCAGATGCTGGATTGTGATGCGTTCCCAGGGGTTGATACAGACCCAGATCACAATGTAGTAGTGCTGAAGATCAGGCTGAAGTTTAACAGATTAGTCAGGAAGAATTAATACGCAAAGAACTGGGATACGGAAGTACTAAGGAATGAGATTCCGAAATCAGATGCTGGATTGTGAGGCGTACCCAGGGGTAGATACAGACCCAGGTCACAATGTAGTAGTGCTGAAGATCTGGCTGAAGTTTAAAAGATTAGTCAGGAAGAATTAATACGCAAAGAACTGGGATACGGAAGTACTAAGGAATGAGATTCCGAAATCAGATGCTGGAATGTGAGGCGTACCCAGGGGTAGATACAGACCCAGATCACAATGTAGTAGTGCTGAAGATCAGGCTGAAGTTTAAAAGATTAGTCAGGAAGAATTAATACGCAGAGAACTGGGATACAGAAGTACTAAGGAATGAGATTCCGAAATCAGATGCTGGATTGCGAGGCGTACCCAGGGGTAGATACAGACCCAGATCACAATGTAGTTGTGCTGAAGATCAGGCTGAAGTTTAACAGATTAGTCAGGAAGAATTAATACACAAAGAACTGGGATACGGAAGTACTATGGAATGAGATTCCAAAATCAGATGCTGGATTGTGAGGCGTACCCAGGGGTTGATACAGACCCAGGTCACAATGTAGTAGTGCTGAAGATCAGGCTGAAGTTTAACAGATTAGTCAGGAAGAATTAATACGCAAAGAACTGGGATACGGAAGTACTAAGGAATGAGATTCCGAAATCAGATGCTGGATTGTGAGGCGTACCCAGGGGTAGATACAGACCCAGGTCACAATGTAGTAGTGCTGAAGATCTGGCTGAAGTTTAACAGATTAGTCAGGAAGAATTAATACGCAAAGAACTGGGATACGGAAGTACTAAGGAATGAGATTCCGAAATCAGATGCTGGAATGTGAGGCGTACCCAGGGGTAGATACAGACCCAGATTACAATGTAGTAGTGCTGAAGATCAGGCTGAAGTTTAAAAGATTAGTCAGGAAGAATTAATACGCAAAGAACTGGGATACAGAAGTACTAAGGAATGAGATTCCGAAATCAGATGCTGGATTGTGAGACGTACCTAGGGGTAGATACAGACCCAGATCACAATGTAGTAGTGCTGAAAATGAGGCTGAAGTTTAACAGATTAGTCAGGAAGAATTAATACGCAAAGAACTGGGATACGGAAGTACTAAGGAATGAGATTCCGAAATCAGATGCTGGATTGTGAGGCGTACCCAGGGGTAGATACAGACCCAGATCACAATGTAGTAGAGCTGAAGATCAGGCTGAAGTTTAACAGATTAGTCAGGAAGAATTAATACGTAAGGAACTGGGATACGGAAGTACTAAGGAATGAGATTCCGAAATCAGATGCTGGATTGTGAGGCGTACCCAGGGGTAGATACAGACCCAGATCACAATGTAGTAGTGCTGAAGATCAGGCTGAAGTTTAACAGATTAGTCAGGAAGAATTAATACGCAAAGAACTGGGATACGGAAGTACTAAGGAATGAGATTCCGAAATCAGATGCTGGATTGTGAGGCGTACCCAGGGGTAGATACAGACCCAGATCACAATGTAGTAGTGCTGAAGATCAGGCTGAAGTTTAAAAGATTAGTCAGGAAGAATTAATACGCAGAGAACTGGGATACAGAAGTACTAAGGAATGAGATTCCGAAATCAGATGCTGGATTGTGAGGCGTACCCAGGGGTAGATACAGACCCAGATCACAATGTAGTTGTGCTGAAGATCAGGCTGAAGTTTAACAGATTAGTCAGGAAGAATTAATACACAAAGAACTGGGATACGGAAGTACTATGGAATGAGATTCCAAAATCAGATGCTGGATTGTGAGGCGTACCCAGGGGTTGATACAGACCCAGGTCACAATGTAGTAGTGCTGAAGATCAGGCTGAAGTTTAACAGATTAGTCAGGAAGAATTAATACGCAAAGAACTGGGATACGGAAGTACTAAGGAATGAGATTCCGAAATCAGATGCTGGATTGTGAGGCGTACCCAGGGGTAGATACAGACCCAGGTCACAATGTAGTAGTGCTGAAGATCTGGCTGAAGTTTAACAGATTAGTCAGGAAGAATTAATACGCAAAGAACTGGGATACGGAAGTACTAAGGAATGAGATTCCGAAATCAGATGCTGGAATGTGAGGCGTACCCAGGGGTAGATACAGACCCAGATTACAATGTAGTAGTGCTGAAGATCAGGCTGAAGTTTAAAAGATTAGTCAGGAAGAATTAATACGCAAAGAACTGGGATACAGAAGTACTAAGGAATGAGATTCCGAAATCAGATGCTGGATTGTGAGACGTACCTAGGGGTAGATACAGACCCAGATCACAATGTAGTAGTGCTGAAGATGAGGCTGAAGTTTAACAGATTAGTCAGGAAGAATTAATACGCAAAGAACTGGGATACGGAAGTACTAAGGAATGAGATTCCGAAATCAGATGCTGGATTGTGAGGCGTACCCAGGGGTAGATACAGACCCAGATCACAATGTAGTAGAGCTGAAGATCAGGCTGAAGTTTAACAGGTTAGTCAGGAAGAATTAATACGTAAGGAACTGGGATACGGAAGTACTAAGGAATGAGATTCCGAAATCAGATGCTGGATTGTGAGGCGTACCCAGGGGTAGATACAGACCCAGATCACAATGTAGTAGTGCTGAAGATCAGGCTGAAGTTTAACAGATTAGTCAGGAAGAATTAATACGCAAAGAACTGGGATACGGAAGTACTAAGGAATGAGATTCCGAAATCAGATGCTGGATTGTGAGGCGTACCCAGGGGTAGATACAGACCCAGATCACAATGTAGTTGTGCTGAAGATCAGGCTGATGTTTAACAGATTACTCAGGAAGAATTAATACGCAAACAACTGGGATACGGAAGTACTAAGGAATGAGATTCCGAAATCAGATGCTGGATTGTGAGGCGTACCCAGGGGTAGATACAGACCCAGATCACAATGTAGTAGTGCTGAAGATCAGGCTGAAGTTTAACAGATTAGTTAGGAAGAATTAATACGCAAGGAACTGGGATACGGAAGTACTAAGGAATGAGATTCCGAAATCAGATGCTGGATTGTGAGGCGTTCCCAGGGGTAGATACAGACCCAGATCACAATGTAGTAGTGCTGAAGATCAGGCTGAAGTTTAACAGATTAGTCAGGAAGAATTAATATGCAAAGAACTGGGATACGGAAGTACTAAGGAATGAGATTCCGAAAACAGATGCTGGATTGTGAGGCGTTCCCAGGGGTAGATACAGACCCAGGTCACAATGTAGTAGTGCTGAAGATCAGGCTGAAGTTTAACAGATTAGTCAGGAAGAATTAATACGCAAAGAACTGGGATACGGAAGTACTAAGGAATGAGATTCCGAAATCAGATGCTGGATTGTGAGGCGTACCCAGGGGTAGATACAGACCCAGATCACAATGTAGTAGTGCTGAAGATCAGGCTGAAGTTTAACAGATTAGTCAGGAAGAATTAATACGCAAAGAACTGGGATACGGAAGTACTAAGGAATGAGATTCCGAAGTCAGATGCTGGATTGTGAGGCGTACCCAGGGGTTGATACAGACCCAGGTCACAATGTATTAGTGCTGAAGATCAGGCTGAAGTTTAACAGATTAGTCAGGAAGAATTAATACGCAAAGAACTGGGATACGGAAGTACTAAGGAATGAGATCCGAAATCAGATACTGGTTTGTGAAGCGTACCCAGGGGTTGATACAGACCCAGATCACAATGAAGATCAGGCTGAAGTTTAACAGATTAGTCAGGAAGAATTAATACGCAAAGAACTGGGATACGGAAGTACTAAGGAATGAGATTCCGAAGTCAGATACTGGATTGTGAGGCGTACCCAGGGGTTGATACAGACCCAGATCACAATGTAGTAGTGCTGAAGATCAGGCTGAAGTTTAACAGATTAGTCAGGAAGAATTAATACGCAAAGAACTGGGATACGGAAGTACTAAGGAATGAGATTCCGAAATCAGATGCTGGATTGTGAGGCGTACCCAGGGGTAGATACAGACCCAGATCACAATGTAGTAGTGCTGAAGATCAGGCTGTAGTTTAACAGATTAGTCAGGAAGAATTAATACGCAAAGAACTGGGAAACGGAAGAACTAAGGAATGAGATTCCGAAATCTGATACTGGATTGTGAGGCGTACCCAGGGGTAGATACAGACCCAGATCACAATGTAGTAGTGCTGAAGATCAGGCTGAAGTTTAAGAGATTAGTCAGGAAGAATTAATACGCAAAGAACTGGGATACGGAAGTACTAAGGAATGAGATTCCAAAATCAGATACTGGATTGTGAGGCGTACCCAGGGGTTGATACAGACCCAGATCACAATGAAGATCAGGCTGAAGTTTGACAGATGAGTCAGGAAGAATTAATACGCAAAGAACTGGGATACGGAAGTACTAAGGAATGAGATTCCGAAATCAGATACTGGATTGTGAGGCGTACCCAGGGGTTGATACAGACCCAGATCACAATGTAGTAGTGCTGAAGATCAGGCTGAAGTTTAACAGATTAGTCAGGAAGAATTAATACGCAAAGAACTGGGATACGGAAGTACTAAGGAATGAGATTCCGAAATCAGATGCTGGATTGTGAGGCGTACCCAGGGGTAGATACAGACCCAGATCACAATGTAGTAGTGCTGAAGATCAGGCTGAAGTTTAACAGATTAGTCAGGAAGAATTAATACGCAAAGAACTGGGATACGGAAGTACTAAGGAATGAGATTCCGAAATCAGATGCTGGATTGTGAGGCGTACCCAGGGGTAGATACAGACCCAGATCACAATGTAGTTGTGCTGAAGATCAGGCTGAAGTTTAACAGATTAGTCAGGAAGAATTAATACGCAAAGAACTGGGATACGGAAGTACTAAGGAATGAGATTCCGAAGTCACATGCTGGATTGTGAGGCGTACCCAGGGGTTGATACAGACCCAGGTCACAATGTATTACTGCTGAAGATCAGGCTGAAGTTTAACAGATTAGTCAGGAAGAATTAATACGCAAAGAACTGGGATACGGAAGTACTAAGGAATGAGATCCGAAATCAGATACTGGTTTGTGAAGCGTACCCAGGGGTTGATACAGACCCAGATCACAATGAAGATCAGGCTGAAGTTTAACAGATTAGTCAGGAAGAATTAATACGCAAAGAACTGGGATACGGAAGTACTAAGGAATGAGATTCCGAAATCAGATGCTGGATTGTGAGGCGTACCCAGGGGTTGATACAGACCCAGATCACAATGTAGTAGTGCTGAAGATCAGGCTGAAGTTTAACAGATTAGTCAGGAAGAATTAATACGCAAAGAACTGGGATACGGAAGTACTAAGAAATGAGATTCCGAAATCAGATGCTGGATTGTGAGGCGTACCCAGGGGTAGATACAGACCCAGATCACAATGTAGTAGTGCTGAAGATCAGGCTGAAGTTTAAGAGATTAGTCAGGAAGAATTAATACGCAAAGAACTGGGATACGGAAGTACTAAGGAATGAGATTCCGAAATCAGATGCTGGATTGTGAGGCGTACCCAGGGGTAGATACAGACCCAGATCACAATGTAGTAGTGCTGAAGATCAGGCTGTAGTTTAACAGATTAGTCAGGAAGAATTAATACGCAAAGAACTGGGATACGGAAGAACTAAGGAATGAGATTCCGAAATCAGATACTGGATTGTGAGCCGTACCCAGGGGTAGATACAGACCCAGATCACAATGTAGTAGTGCTGAAGATCAGGCTGAAGTTTAACAGATTAGTCAGGAAGAATTAATACGCAAAGAACTGGGATACGGAAGTACTAAGGAATGAGATTCCGGAATCAGATGCTGGATTGTGATGCGTTCCCAGGGGTTGATACAGACCCAGATCACAATGTAGTAGTGCTGAAGATCAGGCTGAAGTTTAACAGATTAGGCAGGAAGAATTAATACGCAAAGAACTGGGATACGGAAGTACTAAGGAATGAGATTCCGAAATCAGATGCTGGATTGTGAGGCGTACCCAGGGGTAGATACAAACCCAGGTCACAATGTAGTAAAGCTGAAGATCTGGCTGAAGTTTAACAGATTAGTCAGGAAGAATTAATACGCAAAGAACTGGGATACGGAAGTACTATGGAATGAGATTCCAAAATCAGATGCTGGATTGTGAGGCGTACCCAGGGGTTGATACAGACCCAGGTCACAATGTAGTAGTGCTGAAGATCAGGCTGAAGTTTAACAGATTAGTCATGAAGAAATAATACGCAAAGAACTGGGATACGGAAGTACTAAGGAATGAGATTCCGAAATCAGATGCCGGATTGTGAGGCGTACCCAGGGGTAGATACAGACCCAGATCGCAATGTAGTAGTGCTGAAGATCAGGCTGAAGTTTAACAGATTAGTCAGGAAGAATTAATACGCAAAGAACTGGGATACGGAAGTACTAAGGAATGAGATTCCGAAATCAGATGCTGGATTGTGAGGCGTTCCCAGGGGTAGATACAGACCCAGATCACAATGTAGTAGTGCTGAAGATCAGGCTGAAGTTTAACAGATTAGTCATGAAGAATTAATATGCAAAGAACTGGGATACGGAAGTACTAAGGAATGAGATTCCGAAAACAGATGCTGGATTGTGAGGCGTTCCCAGGGGTAGATACAGACCCAGGTCACAATGTAGTAGTGCTGAAGATCAGGCTGAAGTTTAACAGATTAGTCAGGAAGAATTAATACGCAAAGAACTGGGATACGGAAGTACTAAGGAATGAGATTCCGAAATCAGATGCTGGATTGTGAGGCGTACCCAGGGGTAGATACAGACCCAGATCACAATGTAGTAGTGCTGAAGATCAGGCTGAAGTTTAACAGATTAGTCAGGAAGAATTAATACGCAAAGAACTGGGATACGGAAGTACTAAGGAATGAGATTCCGAAATCAGATGCTGGATTGTGAGGCGTACCCAGGGGTAGATACAGACCCAGATCACAATATAGTTGTGCTGAAGATGAGGCTGAAGTTTAACAGATTAGTCAGGAAGAATTAATACGCAAAGAACTGGGATACGGAAGTACTAAGGAATGAGATTCCGAAGTCAGATGCTGGATTGTGAGGCGTACCCAGGGAATGATACAGACCCAGGTCACAATGTATTAGTGCTGAAGATCAGGCTGAAGTTTAACAGATTAGTCAGGAAGAATTAATACGCAAAGAAATGGGATACGGAAGTACTAAGGAATGAGATCCGAAATCAGATACTGGTTTGTGAAGCATACCCAGGGGTTGATACAGACCCAGATCACAATGAAGATCAGGCTGAAGTTTAACAGATTAGTCAGGAAGAATTAATACGCAAAGAACTGGGATACGGAAGTACTAAGGAATGAGATTCCGAAATCAGATACTGGATTGTGAGGCGTACCCAGGGGTTGATACAGACCCAGATCACAATGTAGTAGTGCTGAAGATCAGGCTGAAGTTTAACAGATTAGTCAGGAAGAATTAATACGCAAAGAACTGGGATACGGAAGTACTAAGGAATGAGATTCCGAAATCAGATGCTGGATTGTGAGGCGTACCCAGGGGTAGATACAGACCCAGATCACAATGTAGTAGTGCTGAAGATCAGGCTGTAGTTTAACAGATTAGTCAGGAAGAATTAATACGCAAAGAACTGGGATACGGAAGAACTAAGGAATGAGATTCCGAAATCAGATATTGGATTGTGAGGCGTACCCAGGGGTAGATACAGACCCAGATCGCAATGTAGTAGTGCTGAAGATCAGGCTGAAGTTTAAGAGATTAGTCAGGAAGAATTAATACGCAAAGAACTGGGATACGGAAGTACTAAGGAATGATATTCCGAAATCAGATACTGGATTGTGAGGCGTACCCAGGGGTTGATACAGACCCAGATCACAATGAAGATCAGGCTGAAGTTTAACAGATGAGTCAGGAAGAATTAATACGCAAAGAACTGGGATACGTAAGTACTAAGGAATGAGATTCTGAAATCAGATGCTGGATTGTAAGGCGTACCTAGGGGTAGATACAGACCCAGATCACAATGAAGATCAGGCTGAAGTTTAACAGATTAGTCAGGAAGAATTAATACGCAAAGAACTGGGATACTGAAGTACTAAGGAATGAGATTCCGAAATCAGATGCTGGATTGTGAGGCGTACCCAGGGGTAGATACAGACCCAGATCACAATGTAGTAGTGCTGAAGATCAGGCTGAAGGTTAACAGATTAGTCAGGAAGAATTAATACGCAAAGAACTGGGATACGGAAGCTCTAAGGAATGAGATTCCGAAATCAGATACTGGATTGTGAAGCGTACCCAGGGGTTGATACAGACCCAGATCACAATGAAGATCAGGCTGAAGTTTAACAGATTAGTCAGGAAGAATTAATACGCAAAGAACTGGGATACGGAAGTACTAAGGAATGAGATTCCGAAATCAGATACTGGATTGTGAGGCGTACCCAGGGGTTGATACAGACCCAGATCACAATGTAGTAGTGCTGAAGATCAGGCTGAAGTTTAACAGATTAGTCAGGAAGAATTAATACGCAAAGAACTGGGATACGGAAGTACTAAGGAATGAGATTCCGAAATCAGATGCTGGATTGTGAGGCGTACCCAGGGGTTGATACAGACCCAGATCACAATGTAGTAGTGCTGAAGATCAGGCTGATGTTTAACAGATTAGTCAGGAAGAATTAATACGCAAAGAACTGGGATACGGAAGTACTAAGGAATGAGATTCCGAAATCAGATACTGGATTGTGAAGCGTACCCAGGGGTTGATACAGACCCAGATCACAATGAAGATCAGGCTGAAGTTTAACAGATTAGTCAGGAAGAATTAATACGCAAAGAACTGGGATACGGAAGTACTAAGGAATGAGATTCCGAAATCAGATACTGGATTGTGAGGCGTACCCAGGGGTTGATACAGACCCAGATCACAATGAAGATCAGGCTGAAGTTTAACAGATGAGTCAGGAAGAATTAATACGCAAAGAACTGGGATACGTAAGTACTAAGGAATGAGATTCTGAAATCAGATGCTGGATTGTAAGGCGTACCTAGGGGTAGATACAGACCCAGATCACAATGAAGATCAGGCTGAAGTTTAACAGATTAGTCAGGAAGAATTAATACGCAAAGAACTGGGATACTGAAGTACTAAGGAATGAGATTCCGAAATCAGATGCTGGATTGTGAGGCGTACCCAGGGGTAGATACAGACCCAGATCACAATGTAGTAGTGCTGAAGATCAGGCTGAAGGTTAACAGATTAGTCAGGAAGAATTAATACGCAAAGAACTGGGATACGGAAGCTCTAAGGAATGAGATTCCGAAATCAGATACTGGATTGTGAAGCGTACCCAGGGGTTGATACAGACCCAGATCACAATGAAGATCAGGCTGAAGTTTAACAGATTAGTCAGGAAGAATTAATACGCAAAGAACTGGGATACGGAAGTACTAAGGAATGAGATTCCGAAATCAGATACTGGATTGTGAGGCGTACCCAGGGGTTGATACAGACCCAGATCACAATGTAGTAGTGCTGAAGATCAGGCTGAAGTTTAACAGATTAGTCAGGAAGAATTAATACGCAAAGAACTGGGATACGGAAGTACTAAGGAATGAGATTCCGAAATCAGATGCTGGATTGTGAGGCGTACCCAGGGGTTGATACAGACCCAGATCACAATGTAGTAGTGCTGAAGATCAGGCTGATGTTTAACAGATTAGTCAGGAAGAATTAATACGCAAAGAACTGGGATACGGAAGTACTAAGGAATGAGATTCCGAAATCAGATACTGGATTGTGAAGCGTACCCAGGGGTTGATACAGACCCAGATCACAATGAAGATCAGGCTGAAGTTTAACAGATTAGTCAGGAAGAATTAATACGCAAAGAACTGGGATACGGAAGTACTAAGGAATGAGATTCCGAAATCAGATACTGGATTGTGAGGCGTACCCAGGGGTTGATACAGACCTAGATCACAATGTAGTAGTGCTGAAGATCAGGCTGAAGTTTAACAGATTAGTCAGGAAGAATTAATGCGCGAAGAACTGGGATACGGAAGTACTAAGGAATGAGATTCCTAAATCAGATACTGGATTGTGAGGCGTACCCAGGGGTTGATACAGACCCAGATCACAATGTAGTAGTGCTGAAGATCAGGCTGAAGTTTAACAGATTAGTCAGGAAGAATTAATACGCAAAGAACTGGGATACGGAAGTACTAAGTAATGAGATTCCGAAATCAGATACTGGATTGTAAGGCGTACCCAGGGGTTGATACAGACCCAGATCACAATGTAGTAGTGCTGAAGATCAGGCTGAAGTTTAACAGATTAGTCAGGAAGAATTAATACGCAAAGAACTGGGATACGGAAGTACTAAGGAATGAGATTCCGAAATCAGATACTGGATTGTGAGGCGTACCCAGGGGTTGATACAGACCTAGATCACAATGTAGTAGTGCTGAAGATCAGGCTGAAGTTTAACAGATTAGTCAGGAAGAATTAATACGCAAAGAACTGGGATACGGAAGTACTAAGGAATGAGATTCCGAAATCAGATACTGGATTGTGAGGCGTACCCAGGGGTTGATACAGACCCAGATCACAATGTAGTAGTGCTGAAGATCAGGCTGAAGTTTAACAGATTAGTCAGGAAGAATTAATACGCAAAGAACTGGGATACGGAAGTACTAAGGAATGAGATTCCGAAATCAGATGCTGGATTGTGAGGCGTACGCAGGGGTTGATACAGACCCAGATCACAACGTAGTAGTGCTGAAGATCAGGCTGAAGTTTAACAGATTAGTCAGGAAGAATTAATACGCAAAGAACTGGGATACGGAAGTACTAAGAAATGAGATTCCGAAATCAGATACTGGATTGTGAAGCGTACCCAGGGGTTGATACAGACCCAGATCACAATGAAGATCAGGCTGAAGTTTAACAGATTAGTCAGGAAGAATTAATACGCAAAGAACTGGGATACGGAAGTACTAAGGAATGAGATTCCGAAATCAGATACTGGATTGTGAGGCGTACCCAGGGGTTGATACAGACCTAGATCACAATGTAGTAGTGCTGAAGATCAGGCTGAAGTTTAACAGATTAGTCAGGAAGAATTAATACGCAAAGAACTGGGATACGGAAGTACTAAGGAATGAGATTCCGAAATCAGATACTGGATTGTGAGGCGTACCCAGGGGTTGATACAGACCCAGATCACAATGTAGTAGTGCTGAAGATCAGGCTGAAGTTTAACAGATTAGTCAGGAAGAATTAATACGCAAAGAACTGGGATACGGAAGTACTAAGGAATGAGATTCCGAAATCAGATACTGGATTGTGAGGCGTACCCAGGGGTTGATACAGACCCAGATCACAATGTAGTAGTGCTGAAGATCAGGCTGAAGTTTAACAGATTAGTCAGGAAGAATTAATACGCAAAGAACTGGGATACAGAAGTACTAAGGAATGAGATTCCGAAATCAGATACTGGATTGTGAGGCGTACCCAGGGGTTGATACAGACCTAGATCACAATGTAGTAGTGCTGAAGATCAGGCTGAAGTTTAACAGATTAGTCAGGAAGAATTAATACGCAAAGAACTGGGATACGGAAGTACTAAGGAATGAGATTCCGAAATCAGATACTGGATTGCGAGGCGTACCCAGGGGTTGATACAGACCCAGATCACAATGTAGTAGTGCTGAAGATCAGGCTGAAGTTTAACAGATTAGTCAGGAAGAATTAATATGCAAAGAACTGGGATACGGAAGTACTAAGGAATGAGATTCCGAAATCAGATGCTGGATTGTGAGGCGTACCCCGGGGTTGATACAGACCCAGATCACAATGTAGTAGTGCTGAAGATCAGGCTGAAGTTTAACAGATTAGTCAGGAAGAATTAATACGCAAAGAACTGGGATACGGAAGTACTAAGGAATGAGATTCCGAAATCAGGTACTGGATTGTGAGGCGTACCCAGGGGTAGATACAGACCCAGGTCACAATGTAGTAGTGCTGAAGATCAGGCTGAAGTTTAACAGATTAGTCAGGAAGAATTAATACGCAAAGAACTGGGATACGGAAGTACTAAGGAATGTGATTCCGAAATCAGATACTGGATTGTGATGCGTACCCAGGGGTTGATACAGACCCAGATCACAATGAAGATCAGGCTGAAGTTTAAGAGATTAGTCAGGAAGAATCAATACGCAAAGAACTGGGATACCGAAGTACTAAGGAATGAGATTCCGAAAACAGATGCTGGATTGTAAGGCGTACCCAGGTGTAGATACAAGCCCAGATCACAATCTAGTAGTGCTGAAGATCAGGCTGAAGTTTAACAGATTAGTCAGGAAGAATTAATACACAAAGAACTGGGATACATAAGTACTAAGGAATGAGGAGATAAGCTCGAAGTTATTAAGGTTGCAGATACAACAATAAGGAACAGCTCAGTAGGTATTACAGGTAAACAGGAATGGAGATCTTTAAAAAGAGCACTCACAGGAGCGGGAAAGGAAATAGGCACATAGAAGGTAACTGTGAAGAAAGCATGAGTAACAGAATAATTACTTCAGTTGATTGGTGGAAAAAGGAATCACAAAAATGTTGAGGGAATTACAGGAATACAGAAATACAAGTCGCTGAGAAATGAAATAAATATGAAGTGCAGGGAAGCTAAGACGAAATGGCTGTATGAAAACTATGAAGAAGTCGAAAAGGAAATGATTGTCGGAAGGACAGACTCGGCATATAGGAAAGTCAATACAACCTTCGGTGACATTAAAAACAAGGGTGGTAATATTAAGAGCGCAACGGTAATTGAACTGTTAAATGCAAAGGAGAGAGCGGATAGGTGGAAAGAGTACACTGAGTGCCTCTATGAGGGGAAAGATTCGTCTGATGTGATAGAAGAAACAGGAGTCGATTAAGAAGAGATAGGGGATCTAGTATTAGAATCAGAATTTAACGGAGCGTTGGAGGACTTACGACCAAATAAGGCAGAGGGATGATAATATTCCTTCAGAATTTCTAAAATTACTGGGGTGAGTTGCATAAAACGACTATTCACGTTGGTGTGTAGAATGTATGAGTCTGGTGACATAGCGTCTGACTTTCGGAAAAATATCATCCACACAATTTCGAAGACTCAAAGAGCTGACAAATGCGAGAATTATTGCACAATCAATTTAACAGCTCACGTACTCAAGTTGCTTGCAAGAATAATTTGCAGAAGAATGGAAAAGAAAATTGAGGATGTGTTAGATGACGAACAGTTAGGCTTTAGGAAAGGTTCAGGCACCAGAGAGACAATTCTTACGTTGCGGTTGATGATGAAGCAATGCCGAAGAAAAATCAAGACACGTTCATAAGATTTGTCGACCTGGAAAAAACGTTCGACAATGTGGAATTGTGCAAGATGTTCGAAATTATAAGGAAAATGTGGGTAAGCTATAGGGAAAGACAGGGAATATACAAAATGAACAAGAGCCAAGAATGAATAATAAGACCAAGAACAAAGTGCTCGGATTAAAAAGGGTATAAGACAGGGATGTAGTCTTTCGCCTTACTGTTTAATCTGTACATAGAAAAAACAATGACGGAAATAAAAGAAAGGTTCAGGAGTTGAAATAAAATTCAAGGTGAAATAATATCAATGATACGATTCGCCGATGACATTGCTATCCTCAGTGAAAGTGAAGAAGAATCGCAGAATCTGCTGAATGCAATGGATAGTCTAATGAGTACAGAATATGGATCGAGAGCAAATCGAGAAAGCCTAAAGTAATGAGAAGTAGCAGAAATGAGAGCAGCGAGAAACTTAACATCAGGATTGATGGTCACGAAGTAGATTATGTTAAGGAATTCTGCTACTTAGGCAGCAAAATAAGCAGTCATGGACTGAGCCAGGAGGACATCGGAAGCAGACTAGCAATGGAAAAAAAGGGCATTCGAGGCCAGGAGAAGCACTGGATGATCAAAAAGTCAGTATAAATTTGAAAACTGAATAAATCACGGAATAATGAAGATAAAGAAGTACAAATTGAGACACATGCTTGGAATGACATGTGGTTTTATTAGAACAAAAAAAAAAAAAAAGGTTCAAAAAATGTACAACAGATGGCACTTCATCTGATCAGGAAAACAATAATTAGCATAACGAAGTAAGACAAAGCAAAGATGATGTTCTTTGCAGGAAATGCTCAATATGTCCACCAATAGCTGTAGTCGAGGAATAATGTTGTGAACAGCACTGTAAAGCATGTCCGGAGTTATGGTGAGGCATTGGCGTCGGATGTTATCTTTCAGCATCCCTAGAGATGTCGGTCGATCACGATACACTTGCGACTTCAGGTAACCCCAAAGCCAATAATCGCACGGACTGAGATCTGGGGACCTGGGAGGCCAAGCATAACGAAAGTGGAGGCTGAGCACACGATCATCACCAAACGATGCGCGCAAGAGATCTTTCAAGCGCCATCTGTCGGACATTTTGTGAACTCTGTCTTTTTTTTGGTTCTAATAAAACCCCATGTTATTCCAAGCATGTGTGTCAATTTCTACCTCTCTATCTACAATATTCCGTGGTTTATTTAGTTTTCAAATTTATACTGACTTTTTGATCACCCTGTATATTGGTATCAAACGTGAGCCTTAATCTGAGGAAGAAACTACTGAGAATATACATTATGAGCACAGAACTGTATGGCAGTGAAACATAGACTGTGGGAAAAGCGGTACAGAAGAAAGTTCAAGCGTTTGAGATGTGGTGTTACAGATGAATGTTGAAAATTAGCTGAACTGATAAGGTAAGGAATCAGGAGTTTCTGCGCAGAATCGGAGAGAAAAGGAATATATGGAAAACGGTGACAACGAGAAGGGACAAAATGATAGATCTGTTAAGACATGAAGGAATGACTTCCATGTTACTAGATGGAGCTGTAGAAGCCAAAAACTGTAGAGGAAGACAGAGTCTGGAATACATCCGGCAAATAATTGAGGACGTAGGTTGCACGTGCTACTCTGTGATGAAGAGATTGGCAAGGGAGAGGAATTCGTGGCGGGCCGCATCAAACCAGTCAAAAGACCGGTGTCTCAAAAGAAATGGCCGTGAACCTTTGAAACCTATGGTTCTTGCCGATGTGGAGAGCCTACACTAGCTCACTAGTAGATGATTGCAATGAAGTTGTAATGATGTTGCATTAATTTGTTCTGAAAGCGGTGCTGGTATTCAACCTTACATTACTGCGCAACTGTTTCACCAGATATCCAGTCTAGCTTGCCAAGTTCCCAACCAGACTAACATTAGTTATAATCTTTTAGTACTCATCTTACGATAACCGGTGATATATATATATATAAAGACAATTTAAATAAAAAGAAATATATCAGTTTATATTTGGACATTTATTTTAACATTGATCATTGTTCCGTTAAAATTTCAGCATATCAAACTTGATTCATAACTATACTAGTGCCTTATTTAGGATTGTGTAAATGTGAGTTTGTAATCTTACGGAACACATCAAATAGGGAGCCAAGATTGGGAGACTGCATACAACACTGCATTCATAAAATAACACACGAAGAACGTTGAGACATATGCAAGAGGAAATTAACCACAACCAACCGATTCAATTTTCACCCAAAGAAGTTACATTCGTAGCGCAATCCTGTCCGTCATGAAATTACCACACACTGGTATACTAAATTCATACTAACTCTCTGTGAAATCTTCCCGAAAAGAATAGCTGAGGGCTACTTTGATGATTACACCACATGCTTCACGTGGTCAACTTGGTTTACACAAAGAGTGTAACTCCACAATAATTTTGATAATTAAAATAAATTACATCGAAACGCAATTTACAAAAGAAAAACCTCGAACTGGTTACTATCGTCTTACTATTAACCTGATGGGTCAGACAGTTGTATAAGCACGTGGTACTGGTCTCACAAAGTACACCCCACGTGGGATGAACATAAAAGAAAAGTTGCTATATTGAAAAATATTGTCAAGACGAGACGTTATAATCTCATGCACAGTCGCATTTACGATTGATGATCTTAGTTAGAGTTACTGATCAACACGTAGTTCCACTTTACTCACAAAGTAGTGACAAAGCAACTACCGGAATATATTCTGAACACACTCGAATTACACTGCGTTGCAATTTAAGATAACGTTAGATATTTTAGAGCTAAACCTGAAATAAAGGTGATTAAATTTTAAGTTAGGCTGAACTTAAGAAATCCTGACTTAGCAGACACGCGCTTATCCGGAGATCTTACCACTTCAGACACTCACCGCGGACCGACTGACCTGGGCCCCTACCGAGCGTGCTTAACAGATACAAACGTAAGTGAACAGAGAGGCAGCTTCCTATACCAACATGACAAGGGATGGACAGGACCATACTTAGAATAGAAACCTCTCTGCTTTTAGAAAGCGTAGCTACCTGTTCTGACATTGGTCCTACTGTTCTCCAGCTGACAGGCTTGTCTGCTACCATCAAGCATGCAACTAGAAATACATTTGCTCATTCATCTTCTCACACAGAAGGGAAGGGGGATGACAGTATCTTATCATATACAGTATATAAAAGAAAGCGGATGTAGGTTCCGTATGAGACTGTGTGACATGAATTACATATAAACTGTGTTTTAAAGTGTAGTAGTGTGACAGATCGTTCTTGTTTATGTGTAAAAGTAACACGTTCCACTGCTCAGTCTCCTCCCAGATAGTCAAAAACACCACATTAAATTTAGAAGAGGAATTTATGACGTAAATGACAACATATTGAAGAAATTAACATGAAAGGAATCCAACAGAGACCTTTCAACGTGTCTGCTAAGATTCGCACAGCTGATGAAGTTGGAGTGCAATCTTCTATAAGATGCGTGGTTGTCAGAACGTATGAGTAGTAAAGTAATTTAGTTGTAACATAAAAATTCTTTTGTAGACGTCCCAACAAAATTAAATACCGAACTCACGAACATCTCACACCTATACAAGGCATCACTGGGGAAGAAAGGCAGCTCTTACGAAACTTTCAGTGCAAGTAAAACCAAATAACCTAGGAAAATCGTAGGACTGAGCTCACATGTCACAGTATGTCTTCAAAGTACATCTTCAAAGCAAGTGACAGTGCGAATAATTCACATGCACTTGCGGGAAATCGTGGTACGCAAAGATGTACACTATAGTTCAAGGGCAGTTTTAATTATAAATACAACATTTAATTTGACTCTACTAATAGGATATATTAAATTTTGATGGCCTAGGATTTACGTAAACCCCAGTAAACGGAGAAATACACGTATTTATCGCACCAAAAACACTACCGTTTAACAATAATTGGTAAGAAATATCAGTCAGTGGAGCTGTGTATGATACTCTTCTCGAAGACAATTCATGTCCATACTGACACAAAACATCGAATGACATAGCATACGTTGTGCCAGTATCAGAGCATTGCCAGAAAAATGCGAGAAGGAACAAAAATTTCATCAATTAGAATATTTCAGGCACGAACTGCTTTCAGCGTACACGAGGATGTGGACATATTTTAACAGCGTTGTGTAAAATTTCTTCTGGAGTAACTGAAATACGTAACTGCCACGTATATAAAATGACGTTTTGTAGAGGAGCCTGTCAAACAATGTGTGCATCTCATAGTGTCCCTTATACCCAATGCTCTTCATTAGTGTTGGTTTTCCTTTACAGTTTTTGCTCTCTCTGGCACCATTTACAACCGTGGAAGTTTTTAGTAGACGTCTTACCACACGTTCTTTCACCGTGCGTCTTGTTCCACTCGGTGTATTCCATGTATAACTCTACTCGCCGAATCTGTGAAGAACCTCATATCACAATAGTTCACTTAATTTTAAACATCATTCTGTAATATCACAGCGTAGACACCCTGTTTGATGCAGGTACACGTGTTTTGACTAAGAATGCTCTCTTTGCCTTTTTAGTCAGCCTCTTGCGTCATCCATGTTTCGTCCATAGCACGTTTTGGTAGCATAGTTCCTCCATTCTTTTACTATGTGATACCCAACTTTGATGTTAAGTGTGTTTCTAATCTCGTCGTGAAACTCCTTATTACTTTCATTTTCCTTTGGTGTTCTCCTCGTTCATATATTCTACTCATTAGGCTGTTCATTCCATTCAACAGATGATGTAATTCTTCCTCACTTTTACTCATAGTAGCAGTGTCACCAATGATCTTAATTATTGACATAATTTGCTGTGATTTTTAATCCCACTCCTGCATCTTCCTTTTATTTCTGTCACTGCTTTGTGAATGTTCAGTTCAGTAGTAGGGGAGAAAGACTTCGTTCCTGTTTTATGCCTTTTGTAATTCGAGCAACTCTAGTTGGTTCTTCGATTCGAATTGTTCTTTTGTCATTCTTATTCGTATCACATATTACTCCTCTATAACACAACAATTATTTTTCCAAGAAATTCAGACATCTTGTACCATTTTAATCCTCGAGCCCTTTTCCGAATTTGACAAATCCTATGAAAGTGTCTTTATTTTTCTTGTACTGATTACATTAACAAGCGCAAAGTCAGAGCTGCGTCTCTGGCATCTTTATCTTTGGAAGACGCAAACTGAGAGTCATGTTACAGATCGGGAATTTTTACGTCTCATTGTTTACGACTGCTGAACTATGACTGGCAGGTGCTTCTTACCTTCACAGTGATTGTTAGCCGACAGTAAAGGATTTGAATACCACACTTGGTTGAAATAGGTCCAGTGGTTTAGAAGGAGATGTGGATCATACACACATATGTGCATACGTCCATTGTTGTAGTATATAAGGATTCTCCCGAAAGTCCTCTGTTATGTCTCCTGTCCTATGGATCCTGCACAACAACTTTGCTGCGACTTCCACAATGATTTTATAAAGTCCTAAATAATGTTATTTATACTTTCTTGATAGGTAGCATTTCAAAGCTCTTACAAACTCTGACTTAGAGTGGGCCGCTATGTTTACCATGTGAACACCCCATTCGTCATCTAGCACATCGGGTGAGAGACAGTTGTTCCCCTTCGTAGAGGCCTTCAGTGCACTGTTTCCATTTATCCCCTACATTCTCTACGTCTAACAGTTCCTTGGGTATACGCTTTTCATTTCGCCCAAACTTGATAAACCTGACTTAATAGTATATGAAATATTAAAACGATTAACTTCATCGTGCCTCTAACGTCTGTGCAAACTCCCAATAGCAGTCAACGCGATACGAACGCTATGGATACAAAGTAACAATGATAATCATCGACAGAGGTGGCACAACAGCTAAAACAAATTAATCACACTTTGAAGGGGCTTGAATAAACTCCTAGGTGACCATCCAATTTCATGTTTCCCTGTTACCATACAAGTAAGTTAACGTGAATGCTGGTATTCTTTCTCTCAAAATTTCAGAGACGATTCTGTTCTCATTTCCATTCAAACGGACTTTGTGATCCGTTTCTATCGCCACATGCGTCTAATGGACGCTTAATCATAATCATCCTCCACTAGAGCTTGGATAGTACTGACGCACGTACTACATATAACCACTTAATGATTACAACACATGTGACTACATGTAAAAAGTCCGAATAACCACATTGTAAATTATGTATGTAGAACTGTAAACGGATCCTAGCCAAGGCTCGACATACGTTACATATGTCAAGCTGCCTCACAAGGACAATTATAAATTTAAAAATAATAGGGTTGCCACCAGCCCAAGCCCTTCCTAACAACTAAGAAAAGACCGAACTGGAACTTATTAGTTTAATTAAATTAAGAATTTAATCATAAGAATACAATTTTTTCAAAGAAACTAACATGATTAACATCATTGTTTAATTACATGTTAATTCCTTAATTTTGAGACAGTACACTGTTCACTCTGATTTTTCCTTCCATTTTTGTTCATCACAAGCATGCAGATTAACTTAAAAATATCAGGGAATAGAATATTAATTTGAAAAGTTGCATCAATGAGAAAGATAAAGGATGCAGAATTTATCTTTTACGTACCAAATTTATTTCATGACTGAATTCGATGCACGTCCTATGAATACATGTGACTGGTGCCTGAATAAAAAAAATTAACTAAATAATTCGCAAAAATGGTGGGATAGCGCAATGAAAAAGGAAAAACACACAAGGGGAAGTGGAACACAATAATTCAATCTACATACCCACGACACAAATAGTTCAGAAGATACCTTTCACAATTATGCTCATGCAGTAGCTTGCAAAGAGGTTTATCCGATTCGCAAGGTTTTGTAGAGTAGATATACGACGTAGAAACCACCCCTGCCGCTTACGAACGGCCGAACTTCAGCATGTGGTAAATTTGATTATGAGTTAACTGTTCAGAAATTAGACATTAGACGAAGCACAAATGTAAGAAATTTTAATGGTGCAATACCAGAATGATTTTGCCACCACGAAATAAAAAATTAGCTCGGCAAGGCAGAACCCTCCCCCCCCCCCCCACTCCCCACCCCCAAAACCGTTACAACATTTTCTCTATGCGCACGAAAAACTGATATTTTACTGAAATAATAACACACAAAACAATTAAACTGGTAATATGAAGATCTATTGCAATGCAGCAGTAGACAAAAGGATAATCGGTTACCAAACACGAGGTACGAGACGAACACAAAGAGACAATAGCACCTATCACGAAAACATAGAAAATAAGAACAAAAAAAATCACACTCGCTCGAAAACACTATTATTCTCACGTTCAACCGAAGTTATACTGACTAGCTTTTACTAAACATATTCATTGCTGGAAATTCCACACAATGATGTCCGAAAGGAACAAAGCAAATTACGCACTTTTAATTTCAACCACTATCTTCGCCGATTTCTTTTAACAAAATAATTATGCCACATTCCGAAAATACATAACTACACACGCTTCTTTTAAGCTGAAGTACTTAAATATTCCATGAGTTTAACATAGGGAAGCTCTAATTTGATCTATTTCCTATCAGCAAAAACCTTCTCTAGGAGCTACGAACTGTACTCACTAACCTATAGCTGCAGTGTCCATTCTCCATCGGGCTTCGCCTAACTACCGGTGCAACGGAAGCTACCAGAGGGGTAGGCTTCCGCCACCAACCAGGCAGACAAGGCAATCTCAGACTAAATGTGGTAAACCTCTCTGTCCGGGTACTCTGATTCTAAGTTGGTCATCCTGTGCTACCCTCCAAACGAGAAGCAAACATCACCTGCTCCTAGCAGACGACAACCAACTCAGCGCCCCCTACAAAAGAAACCCGAAACCACTCGTAAAAAAACACTCAGCCACATTCACGCATACATAAGGTGGGGTGAAGGGAAAACGTAATAAATACAGGTCATGATTTCCTATGGAACACAAAAAAAATGAAACATAATATCATTTAATAAGCTTTAGTTTGGTTGCTCAGTCTTCCTGAGAGAAGTAATAAATTAAACCGCAATCAGGCTGTGGTCAGAATACGATGCACAGAATCCAATGAGACAAGTGTCTTATTAAACGACTCCGCAGAGACGTTTCCACCTTTTGCAGGCGGACATACAGGAAGTGAGTTGAGAGGCACCCACATGCCTTGCTCATACTGTGGCATCAAGCAGTCAGGCCTTCAAGATGAGTGGTCTGCCAAGCGAGTGGATTCATTCTTATTTATCGAGTAACATGAACTCTCGTACTCACAATTAAGTTACAAATTATCCTCCTATATGAATAATACGCAACGGAAACGCACTTCTGACTATCAGTAATTTTACAGAACTCTGACTGTTCACTACGCGCTGGCAATACCACATTTTCTTTTTTTATTTAACGGCTTTTATCAACACGTGGCCATCGCACTGAATATGAGTGGCGCGCACATGATAAATTCTGGATGTCATGACAACATACAATTCGAAGGAAAAGGCCACCAATCTTTTTGTTTTCACCATCTTATTTATTCCGATAAATTCTATAGCCTAAACACACAAATTCTATAACCTACAACAATAACACATGAGACATACAGGAAGTGAGTCAATAGGGACGGTATAGATAGGGATATGCAGCCATCCCGACTCTTGTGCCATAGCAAACTACACTAGCTTCCACCGTCGAGGATACACAGTGCGAACAGTCCGGTAGAGGTGGTCCCTCAGGCTTAATTGGCTTCAAATCCGGAGAGGTTGGATGCCAGGGCAGTACGGGAAACTCATACCGGTTCTCTTCCAACCACGACATACACTGTCCACTGCCCATTGATTCATCTGGGCTGTCAGTTGCTCAACAGTTTCGCTTCTATTCGCCCGAACACATCCCCACAGCCGTCGTTCACCCCTGTCATCTATGGCCGTGGCGCATAACAACTGCCTCGGCATCGTTTTTAAATAGGGCCATTTTGCCATGCGCTGTGCAGTTGAACCTCAGCGGCACGCGAACATTTTACAAACTTAGCCGTTTCGCTAATACTTCCACCCTTAGCCTGAGAGCCAATGATTACGCCCTTTTGGATGTTTGATGAACATTTTCGTTTCCGCATTACGAGAGTGACTGCACTGTTTCCCCGCATCATCCCGCGAAGCCTTATACACCCTTCACTGTTAGTGCTGGCACCTGCTGTCTGTGAGTGGTCGCCTACGTTGACGTCGAACATTTGTATTGGCCACGTTAATATGATTGGACCGTGTGTAAGGTGCTGATACTCCGATCGAAAACCGTCCCTTCCACCTCATCAAGATGGAAGACTTTTTTCCTTGCAAATATATGACAGTAACTTTGATACTGTGTGCTATAGTCGTTACAATTTGCATAATACTTAGTTTAAAAAATGAAAAATGGTTCAAACGGCTCTAAGTACTATGGGACGTAGCGTCTGAGGTCATCTGTCACCTAGACTTAGAACTACTTAAACCTAATTAACCTAAGGAGAACACACACATTCATGCCCGAGGCAGGATTCGAGCCTGCGACCGTAGCGGCAGCGCGCTTCTGGACTGAAGCGCCTAGAACTGCTCGGCCACAGCGGACGGCTAACATTTATTAATTAAAGGCTGGGGGCTCGCTGAAATCTTGAAATTTTCAACTGTTTTTTCGCTGATCATAATCTACAGAATTTCCTCTTTCCTGTTATGTGTAACGCATATACACTCATGCTCATAAATTAAAGATAATGCTGATAAATGGTGAAACAACGCTTTGGTGGGCGGTTTGCGGGTTTAAACCAACTCGGGGTATGACCATGCTGTGCATTTGACCTGCAGTCGTCGCACGGTGGCGCTGCCAGCGATACACATACACAGAAATGTGTTGGTGCATGTCAGAGTACGGTGCAGCGAGTAAGTGTGCATACCTTTCCAGACGTGCTAGTGGTGACTGTCTGTTGAAAATGACTCAAAGAACACATGTTGATGACGTTATGAGGGGTACAATACTGCGGCGACTGGAGGCTGGTCAAACACAGCAGGACGTAGCGAGCCCCCGTGTGCCACAAAGTGTGATCTCAAGATTATGGCAACGATTCCAGCAGACGGGAAACGTGTCCAGGCACTACAGTACGGGACCTCAAGAAGACCGATATCTCACCATCAGTGTCCGCCGACGGCCACGAAGTATTGCAGGTAGCCTTGCTCGGGACCTTACCGCAGCCTCGGAACAGTTGTCTACAGACACACAGTCTACAGACGACTGAACAGACATGGTTTATTCGCCCGGAGACCTGCAAGGTGCATTCCACTGACCCCCTGGTCACAGGAGAGCCCATACGTAAAGCCTGGTGTCAAGAACACAGTACGTGATCATTGGAACAGTGGTCTCAGGTTGTGTTCACGGACGAGTCCACGTATAGTCTGAACAGTGATTCTCGCCGGGTTTCCACCAGGCGCGATCCAGGAACCAGATATCAACCCCTTAATGTCCTTGAAAGGGAACTGTATGGAAGTCGTGGTGTGGGGTGGGATTATGATTGGTGCACGTACACCCCCGCATGTCTTTGACAGAGGAACTGTAACAGGTCAGGTGTATCGGGACGTCATTTTGCAACATTATGTCCGCCTTCTGATGGATGATAACGCACGGCCCCCCGAGCTGCCATCGTGGAGGAGTACCTTGAAACAGAAGATATCAGGTGAATGGAGTGGCCTGCCTGTTCTCCAGACATAAACCCCATCGAGAACGTCTGGGATTTTCTCGGCCGACGTATCGCTGCACGTCTTCAAACCCCTAGGACACTTCAGGAGCTCCGACAGGCACTGGTGCAAGAACGGGGGCTATACCCCAGCAGCTGCTCGACCACCTGATCCAGAGTATGCCAACCCATTGTGCGTCCTGTTTACGTGTGCATAGTGGTCATATCCCATAATGATGTCGGGGTACATGCACAGGAAACAGTGGCGTTTTGTAGCACATGTGTTTCTTGACGATTTTCTCAACTTATCACCAATACCGCGGACTTACAGATTTGTGTCGTATTTTTGCCTATGCTATTAGCTCTACTTTTGTGTAGTGCCACCTTTTGTGGCACCACATTCTGCAATTATCCTCAATTTATGAGCATGAGTGTATGTTACTGCCTTATTTCCCTTTCATTCATCCATTGAAACAAAAGACTGAGAGCGTGATGAAACACATTTGACAGTTCTCGGACTGAAATTAGATCTTTTTGGATCTCTCGATGGAGATTGTTTATGAGATGGTCATTCAAAAGCTTTCAAAGCAATCGAGGGAGAGAAGTCACAAGGAGAAAATGAAACTATGACTAAGCAGGAGTGCATTTGTCATGTACAAAAGCGAATTGCACGGGGCTGCGACGGCTGAAAGCTGCGTACCACGGAAAGAAATTGGGAAATGGCACAGGACTAAATGGTAGAAACAGACTCACAGAATCTTTCATAGAAAGAATTCAAAATTATTGTGACAT
This sequence comes from Schistocerca americana, assembly GCF_021461395.2. Lineage (NCBI taxonomy): Eukaryota > Metazoa > Arthropoda > Insecta > Orthoptera > Acrididae > Schistocerca > Schistocerca americana. Next base: position 216,281,041 of record NC_060119.1, on the reverse strand, counting down.
GGCCATCAGATAAAATGTTAGAAGCGTAGACGATGTGAGAAAAGCTGTATGGGCAGTTTCATTTCACCTCTCTTCAACAGACAATGAAATCATTCATGGATTACGCCCTCCAGAAAGTGATTCATGGTGAAAAGAGAACAGAGCACAGCAAAATAGCGAAAAGTTTGTTCAAAAGCCAGATATTCCGTTGGCCTTAAAGGAAGTCTCGAAAGAAACTTTCAGAGATTTGGCAGGTGTAATACTATTGAAAAAAATCTTCATGGAGGCACACAGAATCCTAACAAATCCATCAACAGTATAATCTGGGCCAGGATTCTCAACACAGTGTTTGTGCCAATAAGTACAGTATCTTTTAGCGTCACTGATGCAGTCACAACGCTCAATGAAGGAAATATTACAAAGTGTGAAATCCTGAAAAGGCTGCTACAAACAGTTCGTCGTTTCACAGTGAAAAACAATATTAAATTTAGATAAAGAAAGATTTGTACCACCATAGTGAGCCGTTATAGATCTTGAAATAAGGGTGAGGCAGCACAGATAAGCAGGAAAAAAGATATGGCAAAGTTAGATGGAAGAGGATGCAGCCATACCATCATTTGGAGCTGGAATGCACTGACGGCTTTAATAGTTATTTCTCGTATGCTGTATTTTAATAAGAATAAAGTGTCCTTTTTCTCAGCATTTACTTGCCAGAACTTGTTCAAAATTACAGGTTTATAGGTATATTGTGTGTATTTCAGCGCAGGGGTTTTCTTATTTCGTAACTCTCGAAAAAGTTAAGGGCTTACATATGTAGAAGAGCGTTGACAGCTCTCTCTTTGTATGTCCACTTTTACAGAAATAATTAATATCTTAAAATTAAACAATAATTTTAGAAATCCCTCTGTTACAATGGTTATAAATGTGCAACCTACAAGTCATATTTTTACACGACTAAATTTTACATTATTTAAGATACGGATTTTACAGCCAGTCAGGAGCTTCTTAAAACACTTTCTGTGTGATATAAGCTGTTGAGTGTCTTAGGACTGACAATGACGTTAAAGCAAATAAAGGAAACTGAGATCGAAAGGGAAATGTGCGCAATTTTTATAGATAGCATGGTCTTATTGTGGCCTTAAGTTCGAAGACTGGTTTGACACACCTCCCTGCACCACTCTTTCCCGTGCAAGCCCCTTCATCGCTGCACGACTACTCTGCCCTTCATTTCCGTCTGTAAGTTTTACCCCCAAACTTGTTTCTATTAACAAATTGACAATTCCTTGATGTCTTAGAACGTCTCCAGGTAACTAACCCTTTTTACTCATGTTATATCATGAATGGCTTTCCCCCCAATTCTGTTCAGCAATTCTTCGTCGTATATAGATCTACACATATAATATTTGGAATCTGTCTGTGGATCAGTATTCCTTAAACTTCTGTTCTCTTCTCTTCTGAATTGATTGTCGTTCAAGTTTCAGTTCCGCATAAGTCTCCACTCGAGGAAAATACTTCCAGAATAGACTTCCCAACATGCAACCCTGGAGGGATGGTGAACTTTGTGCCAATCTTTTGAAAATATCGAAATAGGATCTCGTAGTTTATATTTTAAAATTTAGAAAAAGTATTTATTGCTTTTAATTAATGCTTATTTAGATTCCGTAACTTTTTGAAATTTTCAGTAAAACGTACCCAAAAATTTAAGTCTTAGTAGTGAACGTGAATTTCCACAACAAATGTCGTATTCATATTTTCAGGTTCAGGACCTTTCATACACATCTATTTAATTTTGGAAAGTACGTTTTGAGTGAAAATCAACGACAATTAATAAAATTTGTACTTATAAAATTTTTTGCAATTGTCATAAAGTACTCCTGCACCGAGTGTAAACACATTACAGAAAATGTACTGGTGTAACTAAGATTGAACTAAAAGATATTTTCAGGCTCTGTACCCTACTTATACATCAGAATCTATTTCAAAAGTATACTGTTAATAAAAGTAAAACACATTTAACGAATTTTTGTTGGTGAGCTAGAAGTACCCTCCCTCCTTTGTTTTACACGTTTTGGAAAATGTGTTGGTATTGCTAGGGTTAAATTTGTTTCAGATTTTGTCATATATCTCTTTTTTAGAAAAGCAAACTTCTTCTGCTAGCTGAAGCCTACATTCTGTACTCTCTCCACTTCTGCAATCGTCAGATACTTCGCTACCGATTTAGTATACCTCGCCTACTAATTTCAGTGCCTCGTTTCCAAATGTAATTCCCTCACTGTCACCTCATTTAATACTCCAATTTTCCATTACTCTTGTTTTACCATTGTTTAGCACATTTACTTAAAACTAGTCTTGAATATTGTCACAAAACAGATGATAATGATGATGTTTGGTTTGTGGGGCGCTCAACTGCGCGTTCATCTGCACTGGTACACATTCCCAATCTGTACACAGTCCATTCTAGCCACTTACATGAGTGATAATGGAATGATGAGGACAACATAAACATCCATCGCCATGCAGAGAAAATCCCCAACCCGGCTGGGAATCGAACCCTGGACCCAGTGATCCAGAGGTGCCATAAAATAGGGAAATTCCCACACATTTCTTTGAACCAAAGTGGACTGAGTAAAAAGAAAAATAACTTTCGCGCCGATACTGCTTACAATGCTTGTTTTGCTAGTTTTTTCCTTCCTGTAATTAATTAACTGCAGAAGAATTGCATTGAAATTAAAAAGACGCTGCTCTCTTATAATCTGTTATGATATTAAACATATGTTCCTTTAGTTAAATAGTTTCTTATCTTTTCTTGTTAACAGTGAATAGTCTCTGTCTCATCGAGTTCATTCATGTCCTGTCTGTTGCTCATCTAATGCGGCATCGTGAATTCTGTGCATGCATCAAATATTATTTTGTGTAACTTCCTTCCTCACGTTTAAGAAAGCGTAAAAATTTCTCGCCAAACCACTGTAACATGCTTCATCTGCGTTCTGATTTGAATTTCAGCTGCTGCTCTGCAGAATGTTGCCGCAATTTCTGAGTGGGGAACTTCTAGATGTTTCTTGATTTTTGTTGTCTCACAAAATGCTCATTACGACCAACAACAGATTATTGGAAACTCTCACAACTTTCTCGAGCGGAAGTTACCCGGCGTTATATAAAAAAAAAAAAAAAAAAAAAAAAATTAAGCGGCAGTAAACATGATATCCCGAGATTTGTTACAGCCACTTTGCCTCTGCCGGCCGTTTCCAGATGAGTAAACCCCGTAACATTTGGCTAAAAAGTGTAATTAGGGAGCGCGCGGACTTGTTTTATTTTCTTTTTTTTTTTTTTATTTCGAGGCGCCGACATTCTCCGTGCCGCTCATTACAGAAGGAAAAATACACTGCGCGACTTCAACTTTACTTTCGTCCACCGCGGAATACCCAACTACTTTGGCGAGCCCGCCGGGCCAGTCCTCCAATTAAGGCGGCGGGAGGAGCCCGCTCTCTCTGCGCGCACAAACCCCCCTCCGCCACCCACCCCAGTCACACGGCCCCCTCCCGGCTGCCAGAGGATAAAATAATTAGGGGTGACTTTGCGAGCGCGCCTCTCGTCGCGTGGCGCGGGATAGCGCTCTAATTACGGCGCACGACGTGGGGTGGCAGCACCGTCGGTGCGGAAGGGGTTGTGTGAGGGGGGGGGGGGAAGGGGTGATTGTCGAACGGCGGGGATTCACCTACCGCCCGTTCGCCGTGCTGATCGGTGGCAATTATTTTTAATACTGCATTACTATTGGTTTTAGCCTTCCGCCTGTCTTTTGGACCTCCAGGAAATACAATGGCAGGTTACGGCGCGTAGTACTCGGTTCACAAGTCTGAGACTGTCAGAATACGTGTTTCTGTAAGAGCAACGACGTTTTTTACTCAATATATAAGATGACGAGCGCTACCGTCAGGGACTGCAAGCCGCAGTCATGAATGTGCTCGCCGTGCAAATTAAAGACTGTGGGCTTTTTCTCTATTTTGTTTCATTTTATTTCTTTTTGTCTGCTGTGGCCAGGTCGCTACTATAGTTAATATTACCTATACCTCTGGATTTCTCGACATGGAAAAAGCATTGGGCAAAATGGTCTAAAATGTTCGAAAGTAGGAAAGAAAGAGGGATAAGCTGTAGGGAAACGCAGGTTGTATACAGTATGTACTAGAACCAAGAGGGAACAATAAGAGTGGGAGACGCAGAACGAAGTGCTGGGCTTAAAAGGGCTGTAAGACAGGACTGTGGCAACGGCCTTGCTGCAGTGGATACACCGGTTCCCGTGAGATCACCGAAGTTAACGCTGTTGGGCGTGGCCGGCGCTTGGATGGATGACCATCCAGCCGCCATGAGCTGTTGCCATTTTTCGGGGTGCACTCAGCCTCGTGATGCCAATTGAGGAGCTACTCGACCGAATAGTAGCGGCTTCGGTCAAGAATACCATCTTACGACCGGGAGCGCGGTGTGTTGTCCCCACGCCCCTCCTATCCGCATTCTCCTCTGAGGATGACACGGCGGTCGGATGGTGCCGGTAGGCCACTCATGGCCTGAAGACGGAGTGCTTTTTTCATAAGACAGGGATGTAATTTTTCGCCTCTACTGTTCAATCTGCACATCGCAGAAGCAATGATTATGGTCACGAAGTGGATGAGTTAGGTCTATTAGTATCAGGCACAGACCTTAATTTGAGGAAGAAATTTCTGAGAATGTACGTTTGGAGCACAGCATTGTAGGATAGCGGAACATGGACTGTGGGAAAAACCGGAACAGAAGAGAATCGAAGCATTTGAGATGTGGTGCTATGGACGAATGTTGAAAATAAAATCAACTGATAAGGTAAGGAACACGGAGGTTCTCCGGAGAAACGGTGAGAAAGGAATAAATGGAAAACACTGACAAGAAGAAGTATCAGGATGTTAGGATGGCTGTTAAGACATCACAGAAAAACTTACATGCTACTAGAGGGACAGTAGAGGGTAAAAACTGTACAGGAAGACAGAGCTAGGAATATATCCATAAATAATTGAGGACGTAGGTTGCAAGTGCTACTCTGAGGTTCGCATAGGAGAGGAATTAGTAGCGGCAGATGACTAAAAAAAAATATGGTGGCTATCCTGCCTTTACAGTAAACAGAGGATTTTCAACTTTTTAAATGAGGTGGTATACTGTGTATGTAATTGAAGTCAATTTCAGTCAGGTGAAGGTGAGTGAATTAGGTTAGCAAATGAGAAACTAAAAGTAGAAGTTGAGTTTCTCTGAGTTTGTTGCAAAATGACTAAGATGGAAGAGAAAGAGCATGAAATGCGGGCATACAGTAACAATTAAAACTTTTCTGAAAAGAAAATATATTTTAAGATCTAATTTTAAAAAGTGTTAAGAAGGCTTTAATGGATACCTGCATGGCAGCCTAAATAGATTGGATAATTAATGAAGAGGTACTAAACCGAATGAGGAAAAATGAATTTATAGCACTAACACATTTCAGAAGTCCTGCACTCTGCGCATGAGCGACCGTTACGATGGCGTGATGAAGTGAGCGAGACGATGTGCGTGACGGTCGTATGCGTGTTTGTCAGTTCGCGTGCCTGTGCCATGATTAATTATGTTTTAAAATGAAAACTGGAAAGGAGTTCAGCGTTCTTACATTAGAATCGAATCCCTACGTGCGAGGAACCAAAGTGAAATTTAAAACTCTTTGATCGTAGCATAGTATCACGGTGGTCTCCACGTTTCCGTGAAGGTCAGGTAAGCACAGAGGATAACCCAAGAAGGACATCAACTGCAAGAGACTAGGTCTCTCAGGTTATTGCTAGTGACATTTTTAGAGAGGATCGGCGAAAAACACGTGAGACCAGAATGTCTCTCACTTTTATGCATCCCGCCACGAATTCCTCTCCTGTGCGAACCTCTTCATCTCAGAGTAGCACATGCAACCTACGTCCTCAATTATTTGTTGGATATATTCCAGTCTCTGTTTTCCTCTACAGTTTTTGCTATCTACAGCTCCCTCTGGTACTACGGAAGTCATTCCCTCATGTCTTAACAGATGTCCTATCGTCCTGTCCCTTCTCCTTATCAGTGTTTTCCCCATATTCCTCTCCTCTCCGATTCTGCGAAGGACCTCCTCATTCCTCACCTTATCAGTCCATCTAATTTTCAACATTCGTCTGTAGCACCACATCTCAAATGCTTCGATTCTCTTCTGTTCTGGTTTTCCCACAGTCCATGTTTCACTACCTTACAATGTTGTGCTCCAGACGTACGCTTCAGTTTACAGAATCATCACTGAAAGGTTAAAGATCGGGAACGTTTCTGCGAGATGGATTCCGTATGATCTGAGTGAAGAGCAGAAAGCAGGCTCAAAAGAAAGGCAAAAGCATTGCTTCCACGTTATCGAACAGAAGGTGAACAGTTGCTGAAAAGGATTGTTGCACTTGATGAAACACGGACACGATATTTGGAACCAGAACCGAATTCTCAGTCGTCACAGTGCGCAAGTTCCGACTCATTCCGCTACAACTGGGGAGCCCCAGCCGAGGAGACGTCTGGAACAGGCGCGTATTAGAAATTGTTTCTGCAACACGTTTTGCGCCCGAAAATTCGTCTAAGCAAGCCTGACATGCTTGCAGCTGGTGTTCTCATTCTGCACGATAACGCAAGACCGCATATTCCCCTGTCAGTGAGAGAAACGCTCAACAAATACGGATGGAAAATACTTCATCACCCAACATAAAGTCCTTACTGAGCCTAACACAGTTTTATTTGTTTCCGAAATTGGATGAACAAAGCCATAGAAAACGTTCTGAAACCATGAAGATTCCATTGAGGTGACCCTAGTAATCATACAGCTGAAAAATGACGTTGCCCTATCCGGAATACATAGCTTGCCAAAACCTTGGTAGGCTGTCGTAAGCAAGAATGGAGATTCTTCAATTCCAAATTATAGTGTGCAGAACTTTGAAAATGACCCTCGAAGGAGGAATCACTCACCAGTACCCATTATGAGTCATCCAGAAGTAGTTCATTTGTTAACGGAGGTAAGAACTATAGAGGAAGACCAAGCATTCTCTACAAGTGTAATGTTTACATTAAATATAAAACAATAGTCGATGACTTAACGGAGACAGCCGCTCAAACCCTTTAAAACCATGTTATTACGGTGACCAGAAAATTCCATTATACAGAAGAACATGACACCAATGGAAATACGGATATCAAACATCAGTTCACAGAAAGGGAAACATTATGGACAAATGCAGCCAAAAATGCCTTCTGAATCGCGGGACCTAAAAAGTAAGGTAAATCAAAATTCCTGAGTTCCATTGTTCACGTGAGATTTACTCATAGATCACTTCCAAGCCATTTGGCCAAATACATATTCCTGATAACTCATCTGTGAATGTGACTGAATGCTAGCAGGAGATATCACAGTTTTTTCGAATGTAAACTGTATGCAGAGGAGAAAACTGATTTTATACGACAGTTAATCACATATCACCAATCATTACAAAATAATATAACGGCTCTCCGACATTAAAACAATATATTAATTTTAAAAGCGTTTATGAGGTTTCCTCGTAGAAAGAACCTTATCCCATAAAATCCTAGAAACTTCTTAAACCACCGAGAGATCGCTATATGGCCTTCTGAGAAAAACAAAATCTGAGTGCAGTAAGCTAAGTAAAATGGATGTGGTATGGAACAGATATACTGAGATGGACAGAACTGCAAAGAATAATCGCGGAGGGCTTCGACGGAGACCACTTGTCACACTGAAGATTAAAACGAGAGTTCTTTTGTTTCTACCCTCGCCTATACTTTTATGTAATGCTTTTCTTCCTAAATTAATACTGTAACAACAACAGTTTTAGTGTGACGCTCAAGGGACTGGTTTGATATAGAAAAAGAGAGTACTTCACCAATGACATCACCAGCGTTAGTTTTGTTCTGTCGCAAAGTGTCATTTTCATACCAAATACATTTTTTCCTCTGAGTAGCGACTCTAGGTGCCGGAGATTCCAGAAGACTCACTACAGTAACGTAACAGAGACTAGTGATCTCTGCAGCCTGTATCGAAGGAACAATCGTCTTGTTGTGTCGCCTTGAAGAACGTTGATATGAATTTTGAGAAGCTGCTAGGCAATGGCAGATTCATGTACTGCCGTGTCGATAATGCAGATTTTACAAAGGTCTCGTATACATAGAGTTCCAGAAGTATGTGGTTAAAATAGACATTTTGCCACGATCATAGACAGAGAATTTTGAGATCTGTAACGAAACAAATATTTAGTTTCTTAGTGATAAGGAAAACTTAAAGACTATAACACTGATTCTCAACCTTTCGCAGACCATGACCACTGAGTGGACATAGAAATTTGCTAGTCCCCCTCCCGCCCACCATGCCACACCGCACCTCCCTTGAATCACCTCCCCTCCCCCCATTCCTTAAGTCCAATATTAATTCTTAACTAAACTTTGGGATGAGAGAATTTTTTCAACGCTTTTCTGTTCAAACCCCGATGAAAGAAAAATGAGAGTCTTTTTAGGAATTTTATTAAATCATGAACTGGTGAGTCATTGAGACAATTGGTACTGTTAATTTCAAATCTTTGTTAGATTATGTTGTTTCTCAGCAAGACCACATCATCAGTTATGTTCCAAGTCCATTCAGTTCATTGTATTTATTTTTACTGCTATAATAGTGAAAAATCTAATTTCCTATCCATAGCCGGCAGGAGTGGCCGTGCGGTTCTAGGCGCTACAGTATGGAGCCGAGGGACCGCCACGGTCGCAGGTTCGAATCCTGCCTGGGGCATGGATGTGTGTGATGTCCTTAGGTTAGTTAGGTTTAATTAGTTCAAAGTTCTAGGCGACTGATGACCTCAGAAGTTAAGTCGCATAGCGCTCAGAGCCATTTGAACCATTTTTGAACCCTATCCATAAAACCTGAATGCCACATTTCTTTCCCGCATGTCATCACGAATGCTGTATACGATTTCTTCTCAGAATAGAAAGCTTACTATTCACAGTGGGGGTAGACACTCGTTGCAAAACACCTTTTCCCTGCACCACTCCTGATCCTGGTGACACTTGCTTCACCCGAACCCAGCCCCCCCCCTCCCCCTCAATTAAAGGCAGTCGGGTTAAAACGTGTGCACTATACTTAATGTTTGTAAATCATTTGATTTGACTGCTGCACCCCTCACTTCTGAACTAGCAGAAAACAGAAGACTTCAGGCTGCCAATGTTTGTTAATAATGATAATAATAATAATAATAATAATGAAAATAATAGTACTGTACAGTACGCTCATATATTTATTGTTGTATCGTGCTGTCACCTATTTAATTTATCTGTTTCGGAATGAATAATTAAGCAATTTTTGGTACACTACAAGATGTATCAACAACTTTCTCGAGGTATTTGGCATTTATTAAGTATATGTGCCACTTTTACTGTCAAAGATTCATTTCATAAAGCACGAAGTAGGTATGTGTGAAGTGAGTGGTCTCTGAGGGGGATGATGGCCATACATTTGTTTCACAAGCTGTTACCCCCGGCACATCGTCTCACCCATTATTGGTAGTAACAGAGAAAAAAAATGCTGTTATTGGTAACTCATATAATCAATATTAAGAGTGTCACATAACTGTGACAATAGTAATCAGCTCTTAAAACTAATTTATATTTGTAACTGAAACGCAGTCCAACCTTTCTGGTTTGAGTCTCATACAGCGTCATTTAATTCCTCCGCGCAGAATTACACCCAGGTTGGTAACCATTAGTTCCTAACATCAGTTTAGTTCATTCCAATAAACGAAAGTGACAACAGAGTGTTTTAGTGCATGAATTATAAAATAACCCATTGTTGATATTGAAATCATTATTAAAGCTCATATGGCTCCATTGGTTGCTAACATTGTTTATCATATGGGCGTAACCGCTGTTGTGTCAGTACCCTGCGTATATTCTGCGAAGTATGTATTTCACGGCTAAGCTGACGAGTGGTTACTCCTGAATCTTCTACTAGATGATCAAACAACCTGACAAGCTCTGTATGGCTCCAAAGATCAAGCCTACCGTATGTTTAAACTACATCTATACTCTGCAAAATACTATCCCTACTGGGATAAATTTCTTCTACCTAAGAAGAAGCCTGAGGATAGACTTTTCTCTGCTCGTATACATTCCATCAGCTTTTCGCTCACGATACACTGCAGTAAACTATAGTAAATACGTGTTACCAAGTCAGTGTAAGAGTACTCCACTAATTGTAACAACTACTAATGAGCTGAAAATGGTGCTAAACTTCACCATAGACATGGAATGAGCAATAGTGTGTGGTTTTTCATGGTAGCGCAATCAACAACAGTAGTTCAAATACCTCTTTTTTGAAAAAGAAGCAGGTAATTTACCAACAAGTACTTCACACGCATTGCTCATGCACCACTGCATTCCGCCGTCAATATTCCTGTCGTAATATTTGTAACTGTTCTCAAAATAAATAAACGTATTTGTAACTCACAGAAACATTTCTATGTCTGGAAGATGACGGCAGGAATCACGTTACAAGCGAGTAATGACAACTAAATGCGAATAATGGTAACAATTATACTCTGAAGAGGCAAAGAAACTGGTACACCTACCTAATATCGTGTAGCGGCCACGCGAGAACGCAGAAGTGCCGCAACACGATTTGCTTGGACTCGACTGAAGTAGCACTGCAGGAAATTGGAATCTTGAATCCTGCAGGGCTGTCTAAACGCATAAGAGGACGACAGAGTGAATATCTCTTGTGAACAGCATGCTGCAGGGCATCCCAGATGTACTCAATAATGTTTATGTCTGCGGAATTTGGTGGCCAGAGGAAGCGTTTAAATTCAGATGAATGTTCCTGGAGCCGCTCTGTAGCACTTCTGGACGTGTGGGGTGTCGCATTGTCCTGCTGGAATTGCCCAAGTCCGTCGCAATGTACATTGGACATGAATGGATGCAGGTGATCAGACAGGATGCTTACGTACGTGCCACCTGTCGGAATTGCATCTAGACGTATCAGGGGTCCCATATCACTCCAACTGCACAGGCCCCACACCATTACAGAGCCTCCAGCAGCTTGAACATTCCCCTGCCGATGTGCAGGGTCCATTGATTCATGAGCTTGTCTCCATACCAATGCACGCACATCCCCTCGATACAATTTGGAATGAGACTCGTCCGAACAGCCAACATGTTTCCAGTCATCAACAGTCCATTGTCGGTGTTGGCGGGCCCAGGCGAAGCGTAAAACTTTGTCGTGCAGTAATCAAGGGTACACGAATGGACCCTCGCCTTCGAAAGCACATATCGGTGAAGTTTCGTTGAAAGGTTCACACACTGACATTTGTTGATAACCCAGCATTGAAATCTGCACCAGTTTGCGGAAGGGTTGTGCTACTGTCACGTTGAACGATTCTCTTCAGCCGTCGATGATCCCGTTGTTGCAGAAACTACTCCGGCCGCAGTGATGTCGAAGATTTGATGTGTTACCAGATTCCTGATATTCACGATACACTCGTGAAATGATTGTACGGGAAAATTTCCAGTTCATCGCTACCTCGGAGATGCTGGGTCCCATCTCTCGTGCGGAGACTGTAAGACGACGTTCCGACTCACTGAAATCTTGAAAACCTGCCATTGTAACCGATCCGGACACTTGTTGTATTATTCAGACGTTGCCGACCGCAGCGTCGTATTCTGCCTGTTTATACATCTCTGTATTTGAATACGTATGCCTATATCAGTATCTTTGGCATTTCAGTGTGTAATGAAACTCGTTACTAGATTTCCAGTGCCGAAAAAGAGTTACAGGCTTACTGTGGAATGGGTCATATGAAATACATAACTGTTCTAGTAGCAACAGGAGTTGATTACTTGACCGTGAAACTCATAAATATCGTTTCAGCTGACAGTATTTTGTTGTGCAGTAAGTGGAGATGCCCCATGAACACAATCATACACTTACAAAAAATAACACACTGGTAAGTTTATTTACAATTTGTACATTTAATAATTGAGTTACACCTAAGTTTGAGCGTTGTAGGTTCTTCTGTGCCGCCTCTCCTCGGAGAAGGACGAGTGAAGGAAGAACGATCTTGCCCGCGACCCGCTGACAGTAGTTTCAAAAATGCCGTCCCTCTCGTAGCAATACCGAACTTGTGACCAATTGCAACAGGCAGCAAAATGTATACAGAAGAGTCTCTCCCCAGGCATCTTCCTGCGTGGAAGGAATTTATCTCAGCGGGAAGTACCCACTTACACGCAGTTCACAGTATCTTTCAGAGTATAAATGTAGTTGAACCGTACGACAGACTTGATCGTTGAAGCCATTTTGTTTGGAAATGGAACAGGTTCACAACTAATCTACAAGGGCCATTCAATAAAGAACTGGAATATTTTTAAAGAATCTGTTATCAAAATGGAATACAACACTTACTTAATTTTTAACGTAATCCCCCTCAAGTCATATGCACTTCCGCCAGAGCTGGACAAACTTCACAATTCCATGTACAAAGAAATCCTGGAGGCGTGTTTCTAGCCAGTTACAAACTACTGCCTGGATTTCCTCATCATCAGCGAACCTTGAACCACTAACTAAGATCTTCTTTCAGTGGATGAAATATGGGGTAAACGGACAGACAAGGGAAAAGGGAGAGGGGAGGAAGGGAAAGAAGACGAACTTCAGGTCTTTGTGGTATCTAATGTGTTTGTAACAGTGTAAAGCTTCACGTTCTCGTGCAGTAACAGGATGCCAATGGACATCAATCTAGGCCGTTTCCTCGAAATTCCAAGTTCAAATTTTCATGCCTAAGATTCACACTGTTCACATTTGTCCTCTCAGTAATTGCTCTCTTATGGTCCCAAAACGAAGTCAACGTGACTTTAAGATCACGTCTTTTAGTTCGCACCATCTAGGGTTTTGCAGGTGAAGAATGTCGTCACTCCACTGGAGCCGTTTGCGTCCAGATTCGACAAATGCACCCTACTTTCTTTCCCGCCACAGAACCATGAAGAAGTACCTCTCCTTCAACCTCGTACTATGGCAAAGGCTCCTTGAAGACATCCATGCTACTATCTTTTGTTTCTGTCGTCAAATGTTTTCGAAACCCCATCACACACACTTCCTTGAACATCAGTACGTCATGAACAATTTGATGGGCTAACCCGACGCTAATGTTCATCGTTGCTGCAATATCACTCATCGTTTTTACAGTATCAATTAATCAACACTCTTAACGTTAGCCTCTTTGGCTTCACACACAGAGTGTCCTTAACGTGTGAATCTTCAACACTTGGTACACTCATTTTAAAGTTGTCTACCGGCTCGTACACTTCAGTTCGACTCAAACAGCTTTAACCATATTACACTGCCATCCGATGGTGAATTTCGAATGCTTTCAACTCTTCAGCCAACAGAAATCTAAGGACACTCCAAACATCCACGTTGGTGCAACCACCGAGGCTGCCGGCGCCTGATTTCAGATATCTGCAGCATCCTGTCCTCAGGGAAGGTGTACCAAACTCATTTGATAATATACACATCAAAAATTCTTGCATCACCTCGGTTCCGAGAGTTCCGGAACCTGTACAGAAAATTGGAAAAGAGATCAACATAAACATCATTTACGCCCTTTCTATTGCTCATGAAAACCACTCATTGCATGTTGTACCACCATACAGTGAGATCTTCAGATGTGGTGGTCCAGATTTCTGTACACATCAATACCTCTAATACCCAGTAGCATGTCCTCTTGCATTGATGCATGCATGTATTCGTCGTGGCATACTAACCACAAGTTCACCAAAGCACTGTTGGTCCAGATTGTCCCACTCCTCAACGGCGATTCGGCGTAGATCCCTCAGAGTTGTTGGTGGGTCACGTCGTCCATAAACAGCCCTTTTCAATCTATCCGAGGCATGTTCGATAGCGTTCATGTCTGGAGAACATGTTGGCTACTCTAGTCGAGCGATGTCGTTATCCTGAAGGAAGTCATTCACAAGATGTGCACGATGGGGGCGCGAATTGTCGTCCATGAAGACTAATCCCTTGCCAATATCCTGCCTGCAATATCAGCCGGAGAATGGCATTCACGTATCGTACAGCCGTTACGGCGGCTTCCATGAAAACCAGCGGCGTTCGTCGGCCCCACTTAATGCCACCCCAAAACAGCAGGGAACCTCCACCTTGCTGCATTCGCTGGAGAGTGTGTCTAAGGCGTTCAGCCTGACCGGGTTGCCTGCGAACACATCTCCGACGATTGTCTGGTTGAAGGCATATGCAACACTCATCGGTGAAGGGAACGTGATGCCAATCCTGAGCAGTACATTCGGCATGTTGTTGGGCCCATCTGTACTGCACTGCATGGTGTCGTGGTTGCAAAGATGGGCCTCGCCACGGACGTCGGGAGTAAAGTTGCGCATCATGCAGCCTATTGCGCACAGTTTGAGTCGTAACACGACATCTTGTGGCTGCACGAAATGCATTATTCAACATAGTGGCGTTGCTGTCACGGTTCCTCCGAACATAATCCGTAGGTAGCGGTCGTCCACTGCAATAGTACCCCTTGGGCAGCCTGAGCGAGGCATATCATCGACAGTTCCTGCCTCTGTATCTCCTCTCCGCTTTGGTTCACTCCCAGACGCCTTGATACTTCCCTTGTTGAGAGCTCTTCCTGGTACAAAGTAACAACCGCGGTATTGACCTTCTAGGCATGTTTGAACTACAGACAACACGAGCGGTGTACCTCCTTCCTGGTGGAATGACTGGAACTGATCGGCTGTCGGACGCCCTCCGTCTACTAGGCGCTGCTCATGCATGGAGCAGACACGGATGGCGCACCAAGCAAGGGAAGATGTTGGCTGGAAATGGGGAAATCCATTGAGATAATTGACTTTGACGAAGGGCAGATTACTATTACACAGCGCCTGTGAACGAGTATCTCAAAAAGGTTAAGCTGGTTAAATGTTCACGTGCTACTGTCGTGAGCATCTACGGAAAGAAGTAAGAGAGTGAAACCGCCACTGGGCTCTAAGTGGTTCGACGTCCAGAAGTCTTCATAGAAAGTGTTTTCGGAGGCTTGCCTGCTTTGTAAAAAAAAATGGTTCAGATGGCTCTGAGCACTATGGGACTCAACTGCTGAGGTCATTAGTCCCCTAGAACTTAGAACTAGTTAAACCTAACTAACCTAAGGACATCACAAACATCCATGCCCGAGGCAGGATTCGAACCTGCGACCGTAGCGGTCTTGCGGTTCCAGACTGCAGCGCCTTTAACCGCACGGCCACTTCGGCCGGCCCTGCTTTGTAAAGTAGGATAAATGGTGACCCGTGGCATCTCTGCTGAAAGAACACAATGCTGGCGCAGGTGCAAGTGTTTCAGAGCACATTGTTCATCGTACACAGTAGAATATGGAGCATCGCAGAAGACCAACTCTACATGTCCAAATGTTGACCCAACGACAACGTCAATCGTAATTGCAGTGGGTACGGGACGATCAGGATTCCACCGTCGATCAATGGAAACGTGTCCGCTTTTCCAGCGGATCACATTTTTGGTACATTATGTCGATAGTTGTCTCAACAAGCGCCGGTGAATGGTTCCTCAAAATGTGCATCGCGCCACGGACGCAGGCTGGTGGAAGCAGTATTATGCTATGGGAGACATTCACTTGCGCTTGCGTTGGACCTGTGGTAGCAATCGAAGACACGCTGACAGCTGCAAACCAACTGCATCCCTTCATGCTTGATGTTATCTTTCAGTAGCATAATGGTCCGTGACTCGGAGCCAGAACCGTGCGACAGTGGTTTGAGGAGCATTATAGTGAACTCAAGTTCATGTCTCGGCGAGCAGATTAGCCAGATGTTTATCCTATGGAACCCATCTGGGCCACTATCGGAGGCAATCACCGCATATGCCAATCAGCGGTCCGTTATTTACGCGAATTACGTGACATCTGTATAGACGTCTAATGCCACATACCACCAATAGACCTATCAACTAAACCGTCGGATCCCTGATACGCAGAAGCAGGGATGTATCTCTTTCCAAAGACAGACAAACAAGCTGCTACGCGGGAGGTCATATTGTTTTGGCTCATCAGTGTATAGTAAACATGCGCCAGTGGTTTGCAACCACTCATATTGCCTTTACACTCTTACTGGCAAACCCAACAACGTAACACGTCCTCGGATTCTACTTCAAAAAGGAAGGTCATTTCAAGTAAAATACCTGAGCTTTTGAAGGCGTCTCTGTCATCATCATCTGGAGTAATTAAAAAAATTTAATCTGACTGTCATGGATCGTGCGGTGTTCGCATTACATGTGTGCGATGGCAGCGTCTGGAATCTTTCAAAGAGGGCCGAAATGACAAAAAAATGGCTCTGAGCACTATGGGACTTAACTACTCAGGTCATCAGTCCCCTGGAAGTTAGAACTACTTGAACCTAACTAACCCAAGGACATAACACACATCCATGCCCGAGGTAGGATTCGAGCCAGCGACCGTAGCGGTCGCGCGGTTCCAGACTGTAGCGCCGAGAACCGTTCGGCCACCCCGGCCGGCTTCGAAATGACAAACGCGCGGCAAGGCGTGATAGCCGTCTAAAATAGCAGGTCCGGCCCGACGCGGGGCATGTGGCGACATATGGTGTGAAGGGCCGGGACAACGTTTTCAATTGTCGCTCCTGCCTCCCGACAAACGTGAAACATCGTCTTTGGTTTCGGTCTACATCCAAAGCCCCTCCCCATGACCTACTAAGTGCGTACTCTTGACCTCTGTTAAAATTGTTGCGGTTTATTCAATAGCAGATACTAACAAGTTAAACAGAGACCAGGTGTACACACTTACTAGGGCATGGGGGAGGGCTTTGGAGATCGGGCGAAGACGGAGGCTTGGCGCTTGTAGACTTTTAGGGAGGTGGCCCCTCGGAGTACCTTAGGTCAGTGGTGCCCGTCCGGCTGAAGTTGCTAAGAGCTGACCAAAGCGTCATTCCGCGCATAGTCCGTTTCGGTCTTTTCTAAAAAATTCCAGTTCCAGGTTCTTTAAATTTCTCATGACGATTGCGGAGTCAACCCTGGAAAGCTCCAGTATTTTATTCGAAGTTATACGGCTATTAAAACGAGATTTTGAGAAAGGCCATAGCACTATAAGAGCCAAGTTAGATAACGGCTAAAAAGTTTTATACTTTTCGCCTAGAGAGCTGTCCAGAAATGACTCTCGACCCATCCTCGGAGCTTCACTGCTCCCATTCCCCTGTGCTATGTCCCAAGCTGCACGCAAAATGTCTCATGCACCAGGTGAGACGAATACTCCTGAGAAAAAAGGATATTGTGGATAAATGACTTAGCCACAGTCTAGGAAATTGTTTCTAGAACGAGTATTTTACTCTACAGCGTAGTGTGATGTGTTTCGAAACCTCATGGTAGATTAAAACTAAGTGCAGGACCTAGCCGCCAACTTAGAACCTTGCCAGGTAGTTTCGTAACTGTGGACTCTGGAAAACTTTTGTTCATCAAGCACACGTAGTTACGGTTTGTTGATAACATTGTTATCTACAAGGAAAATCAAGATGAACTGAAGACGTCTTGCATGCAATGAAAAGTCCTAATGAGTGCAGAATATGGATTGATAGTAAACTGAAGAGACGAAGATGCTCGAGTGAAGCAGAAGTGACATTAGCGTAGATCAAGACATCATAATTGGAGACCATAAGGTACAATAGATCAACGAATTCTGCTGCTTTTCAAAAATAATAAAAAACGACTGATGAAGAAAGGGGGACATAGAAACGAACGAGATTAGCACAGGCAACGAGGGCATTTTTTGTTAACAGAAATCGACTAGGATCAAACACAAGCCACATTTAAAGTAAGAAATTTCTGAAGACGTGTCTCGAAAATTAAGTGCATTTTCAAGATTAGAAATGAACACCCTCTCCCCAAATTGGACAAAACAAAAGAAGATTTAAAAGAACTGGACGAATGAGGATAGCAGTCCTTAAGAATAAAAAATTACCAACCTCTGTTACTGAAGAAAAATTTTCTATATAGCTGGAGTACACAAATATGCAGAAGTAAGTTGTGGCCAGTACAACTGTAGAAAAAGCGTGTTTACAATCTAATGCTACAAAAGAATGTATTCAGGATGAAAAAAAAATGTCGAAATGCGCTCTCCGCCAAATTATATTGCAAAATATGGTGAATTTCCTGAAGTCTGCAAGAAATGTTTATCGTTCATAGCAACCAAATTACGAAATCGACTTAGGTTTTCTTTTCCAATGGAACTATACACATTTTCCTGTGGCATTTGAAAAAAACTTCTGAGAGAACTAAAACGATATAAAAATGGGTGGACTTAATCAAATAATAATAAGATAACAGCACCCAAACCACGGTGGAGGGTAAAAACTGTGGGACAAGAAAGACATGGGAATGTGTACAACAAATAGCTGAGTACGAAAGGTGCAAATGCTACTTTGAGATGAAGAGTTTGCCATAAGAGAGGGAACACCAAAACCAATCAGAAGACTGATTTAAACCCAAGTTGACTGTTAACCTACCGCGACTATTTCTTAAATACGAAATGCTTTTTAAAGGATTGCCACACTCGTAAATTTTGTTGATTTATTGTACTTAATGACCCAACATGTTTGGAGGTTCAAATGTCATCTTCAGGCTACAGTGGCAATACGACAAAAATTAAGCCAACATGGATATATTACACTTGTTCTTTAGGCTTGTCATGCGCTGTGGTCATCCTCCCCAGAAAGAGAAGGATAACCTAGTATGGGAGGATGTTTATTGAAAAGGACACTAAAAGCATAACATCACAATGAACTTACTGTGCAGTAGAAACAAGTTGGCGATCAAAACATAGCGACGTGTGGATCCTTGTGTTGTCAGTCATCCACAGTGTCTTCTGCACATCTTGCTGTTGGATCTCTTATGTTGGTTGACTAAATGTATTACAGTAAGAGAGATTACGATAGTTGGATACTAAAAACGATAGTATAAAAATTATTTTAAAGTACTAGAAAAATACTGATACTGGAACATAGATTCAGATACATTCTTAATCGTTTCGTATTTTCTATGCTGAATTGAAGCTAGTGAAGAACTGTGCATTTTCGAAATGAGTAATTTCTTTTAGAACATCGTTTTACAGCTTCTCGACGTGGATGAATATTACCATTTCCTTTAATATGCCCATGTACCAGCTCTTCTCTAAAACATCCAATACCTCAAGATTGTTGTCAATTGTTTGCTAAGTACATTCAATTATTTACACAAGAATGTCCATTTCACCATGGAACACCTGTAAGATGACAAAAGAAACTTTTTGGAGACTACGATGGTTAATGCAAATTAGATACTGATATCAATTTACACAGAAAACCAGCAATCATAAAAAAAAGCGATTCATAAGACCTCCACACAACGCAATGCTCATAAACAAGCTGCATTCAAAGCTATTTTATGGAGCTCAAGGTAATTATCACATAGTGCGGCAGACTATGCGACAGAAATTGAGCTAACCAAGTCCGTAAAACGCGAACGACACTCACAGATTAGTCCTTAGTCTGTCCCGGCTGGACGACTATGAGCAGCGATCTACGTCGAGAGACATGTAACTGGCATGTCGCCAATCCTGCAGCCGTGGTTTACAGTACATGAATCGTGATTATGTTGCTGCTTCTTTCATCATTTAGTCATCTGACATCACAAGGCTGAATAGACCGCCTCCAGACCTCCATACCTGAGAAATATCCAAGGAGGTTCCGGGGATCGATCCCAGGTCCTTCCTCACCGATGGCAGCGATTCTAGCCATTCGGTTACAAGGAAGGCCACGATCTAATGCATTGCACATTAGAATGTCATCATCAACATGAAATACACACACTTCCGCAATACATAATAAGAAATAAAAGCAAACAAACTGACAGGGTTTCCGTTCACAGCAAAATATAAAAACTTATTTAAATAACTTTACCACATTTAGCGACCATTTAAGACAAAATATCCAAGTTGTTTACAAACACAGTCTTTAGAATTACTTTGGCCGCCACTAAAAACTTAAGGAAGAAAATGGTACATGACATGGTTAAAAACCATTCAAAGGCCAAGACGCACAATATGTTTTTTTATTCAAGACAACCGGTTTCAAAGTCTTACCTGTCATCTTCATGTCTCAAACATTGTTTGTAGCAAATCATGTTCATTTTACGCTGACGTCATGCACAGGATGTAGAGTGGATAAAACTCAGCAAATTATAAACGTTTGTCATCGCTAAAATATATATAAAAATACATAGTAGTTTGTCTTTTAAATATTTTAGGGATGACAAACGTTTGTAATTTGCTGAGTTTTATTCACTTTATATCTTGTGCATGAGGTCAGCATAAAATGAACATGATTTGCTACAAAAAATGTTTGAGACCTCACGGTGACAGCTGAGATTGTTGAAACCTGTTGTCTTGAATAAAAAATATGTTGTGCGATTTTGGCTTTTGAATGGCTTCTAAGAATTAAGACAGATAGAGCTTCAATACTCTGTCAATGAGAAAATTCGATGGTACATGACATTTCATAACCAACTGAGAAAGTGAGCGAATAAGTAATTTACAAAGTAACATGCAGTCACTACAGCAAAGGTCACCGACTCGTTTCATACAACATACTACTGTTACAGACATGACTAACAAGTCATTTAAGCGAAGCATATATTCGGAACAGGACACAGTGTAGCAACAGACAACGGTCTTAAAGTATTGCATACTTTGAAGAAGAACAGGAAAATGAACATCTGGAAGGAGATGGAGATATTCATCCACGGCCAATAGTGGAAAAATGAGATACTAAACAAAGTTGCAGGTTTCAAAAACTCCTTTTCCTTCGACTTCGCTTAAATACAATTAAAACAGAAAGTGCTGACCGATTAACAATATATCTTAGCCTATGTTCCAATAGCAATAGCTTTCTAATTCCTTCAAATAATTTTGTGCCGTCAGTTCTAAAATCGTCACAACTTCTCCTATGGTAATGTATATCGTCAACTAACATCAGAGATGCAACATGAAGATATACAGAAGATATGCCAGTGACTGATAACAACAGAATCCACATATCGATTGTTAAATTCAAACTTCGATTTGACCATCTTGTTTGTAATGAACAGTGGACCGTGACGTTGTGTTTTTAATGTCCTTTGAAAATGTATGAACAAGATCCAAGGTGCCATAGCAATGGAGGTAACTGAAAACGCCGCGAGAAGACAGCCGTTTCATACGAACAAACTATGTGATTATTTAAACATTTTGTATGAACAGCAGATCAATAAACGTAATGAATATCCCACCGTTTTAGGTTAACTTTTTCTTTCTTGGTAGCATAATTACAGCGCATGCCAAGCGAGTCAAGAATAACATTAATCTGTATGTGAACTCAAAATGGCTCAAAGGGCTCTAAGCTCTATGGGACTTAACATCTGAGGTCATCAGTCCCCTAGACTTAGAACTACTTAAACCTAACTAACCTAAGGACATCACACACATCCATGCCCGAGGCAGGATTCGAACCTGCGACCGTAGCAGCAGCGCTGTTCTGGACTGAAGCGCCTAGAACCGCTCGGCCACAGCGGCCGACGTATGTGAACTTTCGTCAAGTGTTTTGGTATTACGATTGTAGCATGAAGATGACGTTTGTGCATCGAAACATGAGTCTCCATTAAATCATTTAAATACTTCAACAAATTTTATGACTGTTAGCGGCCTCTGGCAAAAATTTTCCGAAGGACGATAACTCAAAAAAAGAAAATATACGGAATACCATAATCTCGGCACAAAGACAAAAAGTAAAACTGATTTTTATTGACATGTAATTAAAATTAATGAAAATTTTGTAAATTTGGAAGAATATACGGTGCTTCTGATCAATAAACTCTGTTAATTCGCTGACCTGCTCTGAGCTACTGCCCCATAGCGTTCCCAGCCCGTAATCCGGGGAAGACAACCAATTTCAGCGCTGATCCGGCCCCGTGCTTTCGGGCACCGTAGCAGTCTTAACAGCCACCAGGCAATCTTCTCCTCTACGCCTCAGGTTAAGAGAAGGAATAGCTGTCATTCTCTGACGTTATCCCGGAGAACAGCTGCATGAGATGGAGCAATCAACGTTACGTAATCCCTTACCGATAGGTTTAATCACATTTCTATTTACTTTTATATTGTGCCACTACGAATAAAAATAACAGTAATTTTCAGGTTATACAGCTTTATGATAGATCGCTCTACGATTTCACGATCACATAATTTCATCTATATTGAATATAAACACACGATATCATCACGTTTTAAGTTAAAAATTGTTTGCCCTAGCAAACAACGACTGCGCATTCCGCGTCACCCAGGTGAAAAACACGTTTTTCTTCATATAAACCTCTTTTAAGGCAATATGCTCTCTCCAACGAACCTGAACTGCAGTTTTGGAAGATCTGTAAAATATCCATCTATGCCTGTCTTAACGCTCACATAGTACTCAAGTTGCTTTCAGTCTACAAATTTCTTTTGATGTGCTAATAAATGGACGTCAGAGTGGACCAATCTGTAGAAATAAGCAACGTTGTATTCATTCCTGTTGTAGAAATTTAAGGATCTTTCATAGAAAATTCTGGATTTTCCCGTTTCCAACGGACCTTTTTAGGGTGGTGCATTGACCTGAAGGAGAATGAAAATTATTTTCTCTTGTATTCAGGCTCAGAGACTCGCACTTTCTCATCGAGTTGTCCTGAAGACACACGTACTATTGGCCAACTAATACCCTCCCAGGGGACGCCGCCTTATCGTAGGCACCTTCAGTGGCTCTGACGAATTTGAGGGCTGTGCCGGCGGTAGCGTAGCTATTGGCAGGGTCACCCAAGCCGGATTGGTCTCGATGGAGGAGTCAGACAAAGTGTGTCCCACAACGTAGGGCATGGGGGAGGGATGGGGTGGGGGTGGGGGGCTCCACAGGCGTATGGAAGCCAACCCTCGTAGGGCAGTAAACCCTAAAAAAATCCAGGTCCTCCAAGTCGGCGGTTGGGCGTCAGGCTAACAACCCCACCCCGGAAAAAAAATGTTGTTGCGGATACTATACACATGCCTCGGAACGGAAAGGATTGCCTGTTGACGACCCGGCAAGAAAAACGGTTAAAGATAAGAAACACGGATATTCGGATAGCCACATGGTATGTGAGGACACTCAAGAGGCATGGCAGGATACAAGAAATTGGGAACCATCTAGATAAGTATGAAGTGAAAATACCAGCAATACAAGAAACTAGATGGAAACGGCAAGGAATGATAGCATCGGGGGACCGTTTAATGATGTATAGCGGTGGAGATACAGGCCTTTATTGCAATGGTTTCCTTCTACATAGATCTATGAAGGCTAATGTAATTGGTTTTACGGTAATAAGTGACAGAATGTGCTCCCTAAGGATAAGGGCAAAATTTTTAACGTTACAATACTGAATGTCTACGCCCCTACGGAGGAGGCAGATGAAGATTGAAAGGATATATTTTATGCCAAATTGGCAGAAGAAATTGGTAAAATTCAAAGGCACGATGTGAAAGTAATACTTGGAAATCTAAACGCAAAAATAGGGAAAGAAGAAGTACATAGAAGTATAATAGGAAAAGAAAGCCTACACAATGACAGTGGGAAGAGCATGGTAATAAAAAGCACCTATCACCCAAGGAAAGATATTAAGAAATGTACATGGGTATCATCAGATGGAAACACAAGAAATCAAATCGATCACGTACTCATAGACAAAAGACATACATCACATATCATGGAAGTTAGCAGCTGCAGAGGGTCAGATGAAGACACAGACCACTACATAGTACGAATTAGATAAAGGCAGAAGATAGATTTGGTAAGAAACCAAAGGAATAAGATAAGAATGAAACACAATATACAAAGACTCCAAACGAAGGAAATACAAGAAGAATATAGGAAGAAACTAGAAGAGATAATGGAAGCATAGAGAAACAAAGGAAATAAGGGGAAATTAAATGGGAGTCGCTGGAAACTGCCATTTGTGTAGCTGCAGAAAGGATACTACGGAGAGAACAACGCAAAAGGGTGGTTTAGTGGTTCGGCGAGGAATGCTTAACGGTAATACACTAGAGAAATTAAGCGAGACGGAGAATGTTGCAAAGGAACAATGGTTAGCGGCAGAAGAATACAGAGAAAAGAGGAAAAGAGCGGATAAGCTTTGCAGGGTAAGGAAAAGGCAGCATGAAAGGAGTAGAGCAGCTGGTCGAAATGGGAGACAATAAAGAGATCAGAAGGTTCTATGAAGGAACAAGAGATTTGAAGAAAGGTTTCCAACCTCTAGCAGTTTTCTATAACGAGAAGGACGGAAATCTAATAGGAGATAAAAACAAAGTCCTAGAGAGGTGGCAAAAGTATTTTACCGAACTTCTTGACGGGGAAGAAGGGGATAAAGAAGAAGGAACCGTGACTGAGAATGAAAATGCCGATAAACCCGGCAGAAACAATACTTAATCGGCAAGTTCAAGTGGTAGCATATGCGGGTGACGTAGCATTAATGGCAAGGAATGTAAGGGCACTAAAGGGGAACTACGATACGTTAGAGGAAGCAGCAAGAGAAGTAGGTTTAGAAGTAAACATAAACAAAACAAAGTATATGGTGATGGGGGAGCCCAATATAAACGGCCAAAGCAATTCAATAGTAATGAATGGGAAAGAATATGAAAACATTTAAATATTTAGGTTCTGTATTAACGGAGGACAATAAAGTAGCAGTAGAAATTAAATAAAGGATAGCGAGTGGAAATCGTTACTATTTTGTCTTGAAGAATGTATTTAATTTCAGCAATGTTAGTAGGCATACAAAAATCAAAATATACACGACCATATTAAGACCTATAGTAATACACTCCTGGAAATTGAAATAAGAACACCGTGAATTCATTGTCCCAGGAAGGGGAAACTTTATTGACACATTCCTGGGATCAGATACATCACATGATCACACTGACAGAACCACAGGCACATAGACACAGGCAACAGAGCATGCACAATGTCGGCACTAGTACAGTGTATATCCACCTTTCGCAGCAATGCAGGCTGCTATTCTCCCATGGAGACGATCGTAGAGATGCTGGATGTAGTCCTGTGGAACGGCTTGCCATGCCATTTCCACCTGGCGCCTCAGTTGGACCAGCGTTCGTGCTGGACGTGCAGACCGCGTGAGACGACGCTTCATCCAGTCCCAAACATGCTCAATGGGGGACAGATCCGGAGATCTTGCTGGCCAGGGTAGTTGACTTACACCTTCTAGAGCACGTTGGGTGGCACGGGATACATGCGGACGTGCATTGTCCTGTTGGAACAGCAAGTTCCCTTGCCGGTCTAGGAATGGTAGAACGATGGGTTCGATGACGGTTTGGATGTACCGTGCACTATTCAGTGTCCCCTCGACGATCACCAGTGGTGTACGGCCAGTGTAGGAGATCGCTCCCCACACCATGATGCCGGGTGTTGGCCCTGTGTGCCTCGGTCGTATGCAGTCCTGATTGTGGCGCTCACCTGCACGGCGCCAAACACGCATACGACCATCATTGGCACCAAGGCAGAAGCGACTCTCATCGCTGAAGACGACACGTCTCCATTCGTCCCTCCATTCACGCCTGTCGCGCCACCACTGGAGGCGGGCTGCACGATGTTGGGGCGTGAGCGGAAGACGGCCTAACGGTGTGCGGGACCGTAGCCCAGCTTCATGGAGACGGTTGCGAATGGTCCTCGCCGATACCCCAGGAGCAACAGTGTCCCTAATTTGCTGGGAAGTGGCGGTGCGGTCCCCTACGGCACTGCGTAGGATCCTACGGTCTTGGCGTGCATCCGTGCGTCGCTGCGGTCCGGTCCCAGGTCGACGGGCACGTGCACCTTCCGCCGACCACTGGCGACAACATCGATGTACTGTGGAGACCTCACGCCCCACGTGTTGAGCAATTCGGCGGTACGTCCACCCGGGCTCCCGCATGCCCACTATACGCCCTCGCTCAAAGTCCGTCAACTGCACATACGGTTCACGTCCACGCTGTCGCGGCATGCTACCAGTGTTAAAGACTGCGATGGAGCTCCGTATGCCACGGCAAACTGGCTGACACTGACGGCGGCGGTGCACAAATGCTGCGCAGCTAGCGCCATTCGACGGCCAACACCGCGGTTCCTGGTGTGTCCGCTGTGCCGTGCGTATGATCATTGCTTGTACAGCCCTCTCGCAGTGTCCGGAGCAAGTATGGTGGGTCTGACACACCGGTGTCAATGTGTTCTTTTTTCCATTCCCAGGAGTGTATATGGATCAGAAGTCTGGGTATTGACATTAAAGGAGGAGAACTGATTATTTAGATGGGAAAGAAAGATACTGAGAAGGATTTAGGAGCAGTGAGAGAGGCTGATGGCTGGAGAGGAAGGACAAATGTAGAACTACAAACACTTTTTGGGCAGATGTGTATTGTTGTTAAAATTAAGCAGGGAAGAATGGCATGGGCAGGACATGTGCAGAGAATGACAGAAACACGGAGTGTCTGTGAAACCGAATTTGACTTGACGTACATATGACGATATATGTGATATTTTCATATTGGCTCCACGGAAATTATTACGGAGGACCATCCAACTAATTCAGGCATCGATGAATGGAGTTTCAATAATAGTAGTATTATAGCTGGTGCGGGAAACCAAGTCTAATCATGCCTTATGTGGAGATGCGTTTAGTACAAATTTATGGCTTTCAGTTAACAAGATAACTATTTCCTCAGAAAAAAAGGTTTTGGGCGTTAAGGCCACATCTATCTACGAAAGACAATTTACACAAAGTCAAGATATGGAGACGTGAGAAGCTTTCCGCTGTCATTTAGATAGGCAACGCATCTGACTCTCCGTCAGTTGGACAGGCCATCGAAAACTTATTTCTTGATTTATTGTTGTTCAATAATAAATTAACTCAACGATTTTCCAGACACTGAATGCGTTTTGGCCTGAGTTCCTTGCTATCACGTATTGCTTGGTCGCGATATGACTTCGTTATCAACTAGAAAATTAACAAAGAGGTTTAGATGGAACGAAAAGTAGTTTAACTTTCCAATAGGAACAAAATGTTTATTGGAGTATAATTACGAAAGCAATTCTTTACTACATAAGAATTACATTAAAACATATAATAATTTTATTACAGAAGAAGTTGCTTATTTTTTCCTCTGTCCCTACTCCACAAAACAAATATTTGTAGTATAGCCTTTACTCCGATGAAACACTTGCTTCACGTCTCGATGAAGTCTCCCGTCACACAGGTATTCAGAGGTCTTGACTGCGTCTTTCAATCACTTTGATGTCATGCCTGTAACGCTCCTACTCTCACTGGCCTCGACTGCAGAGCTTACACAGATCTGACGATAATTACAAAAAAATAAATAAATAAATAAATAAAATAAAAAAATCCGAGTTTGTTGCAGCGTATTTATAATCACTAAAGAGCACGAAACAAAGCATCAGTTTCACTTATCTTTCTTGATTCTAGTCATTTTAATTCTATGGATTTTCTATACAACTTGTGAAACAGGTGTTTTTTTATTTAATTTTAACATTTCATTTTGAATAATATTTCCAGTTCCCCTTTACTCCTTGCTGAGATAACATGTTTAATTACACAGCTGAATCGAGCGCATCGTTACACCCTGGTTTGTAGCCTTATTTTGCGCACTGCTTATCCTGATACAGCTGTGTTGCAACTAATCTCTCCTAAATTCTCCTCACGAAGCAATTTAAATACATAACTTAACAGAGAAAGATACCGGAATTGTTTTTGTGAATTTAGAAATAAATATAACTGACCTTTTAAGTATTTTGCTTCCTTAAAACAGTAAATTGGATTTATGACGTTTTCGAATGAGATAATTATTTATCAGGAGAATTATTTATCAGAGATAATTATTTATCAGGAGAAAGAAAACTGGCGTTCTACGGATAGTGGAATGTCAGATGCCTTAATCGGGCAGGTAGGGTAGAAAATTTGAAAAGGGAAATGGATAGGTTGAAGTTAGATATAGTGGGAATTAGTGAAGTTCGATGGCAGGAGGAACAAGACTTCTGGTCCGGTGACTACAGGGTTATAAACACAAAATCAAATACGGGTAATGCAGGAGTAGATTTAATAATGAATAGGAAAATAGGAATGCGGGTAAGCTACTACAAACAGCATAGTGAACGCATTATTGTGGCCAAGATAGATACGAAGCCCACACCTACTACAGTAGTACAAGTTTATATGCCATCTAGCTCTGCAGATGATGAAGAAATTGAAGAAATGTATGATGAAATAAAAGAAATTATTCAGATTGTGAAGGGAGACGAAAATTTAATAGTCATGGGTGACTGGAATTCGAGTGTAGGAAAAGGGAGAGAAGGAAACATAGTAGGTGAATATGGATTGGGGCTAAGAAATGAAAGAGGAAGCCGCCTGGTAGAATTTTGCACAGAGCACAACATAATCATAGCTAACACTTGGTTTAAGAATCGTAAAAGAAGGTTGTATACATGGAAGAACCCTGGAGATACTAAAAGGTATCAGATAGATTATATAATGGTAAGACAGAGATTTAGGAACCAGGTTTTACATTGTAAGTCATTTCCAGGGGCAGATGTGGACTCTAACCACAATCTATTGGTTATGACCTGTAGATTAAAACTGAAGAAACTGCAAAAAAGTGGGAATTTAAGGAGATGGGACCTGGATAAACTGAAAGATCAGAGGTTGTACAGAGTTTCAGGGAGAGCATAAGGGAACAATTGACAGGAATGGGGAAAGAAATACTGTAGAAGAAGAATGGGTAGCTTTGAGGGATGAAGTAGCGGAGGCAGCAGAGGATCAGGTTGGTAAAAAGACGAGGGCTAGTAAAAATCCTTGGGTTACAGAAGAAATATTGAATTTAATTGATGAAAGGAGAAAATATAACAATGCAGTAAATGAAGCAGGCAAAAAGGAATACAAACGTCTCAAAAATGAGATCGACAGGAAGTGCAAAATGGCTAAGCAGGGATGGCTAGAGGACAAATGTAAGGATGTAGAGGCTTATCTCACTAGGGGTAAGATAGATACTGCCTACAGGAAAATTAAAGAGACCTTTGGAGATAAGAGAACCACTTGTATGAATATCCAGAGCTCAGATGGAAACACAGCTTTAAGCAAAGAAGAGAAAGCAGAAAGGTGGAAGGAGTATATAGAGGGTCTATACAAGGGCGATGTACTTGAGGACATTATTATGGAAATGGAAGAGGATGTAGATGAAGATGAAATGGGAGATATGATACTGCGTGAAGAGTTTGACAGAGCACTGACAGACCTGAGTCGAAACAAGGCCCCCGGAGTAGACAACATTCCATTGGAACTACTGACGGCCTTGGGAGAGCCAGTCCTGACAAAACTCTACCATCTGGTGAGCAAGATGTATGAAACAAGCGAAATAACCTCAGACTTCAAGAAGAATATAATAATTCCAATCCCATAGAAAGCAGGTGTTGACAGATGTGAAAATTACCGAACTATCAGTTTAATAAGTCACAGCTCCAAAGGATAACACGAATTCTTTACAGACGAATGGAAAAACTAGTAGAAGCCAACCTCGGGGAAGATCAGATTGGATTCCGTAGATACACTGGAACACGTGAGCCAATACTGACCTTACGACTTATCTTAGAAGAAAGATTAAGGAAAGGTAAACCTACGTTTCTAGCATTTGTAGACTTAGAGAAAGCTTTTGACAATGTTGACTGGAGTAGTCTCTTTGAAATTCTAAAGGTGGCAGGGGTAAAATACAGGGAGCGAAAGGCTATTTACAATTTGTACAGAAACCAGATTGCAGTTATAAGAGTCGAGGGACATGAAAGGGAAGCAGTGGTTGGGAAGGGAGTAAGACAGGGTTGTAGGCTCTCCCCGATGTTGTTCAATCTGTATATTGAGCAAGCAGTAAAGGAAACAAAAGAAAAGTTCGGAGTAGGTATTAAAATTCATGGAGAAGAAATAAAAACTTTGAGGTTCGCCGATGACATTGTAATTCTGTCAGAGACAGTAAAGGACTTGGAAGAGCAGTTGAATGAAATGGACAGTGTCTTGAAAGGAGGATATAAGATGAACATCAACAAAAGCCAAACAAGGGTAATGGAATGTAGTCTAATTAAGTCGGGTGATGCTGAGGGAATTAGATTAGGAAATGAGACACTTAAAGTAGTAAAGGAGTTTTGCTATTTGGGGAGCAAAATAACTGATGATGGTCGGAGTAGAGAGGATATAAAATGTAGACTGGCAATGACAAGGAAAGCGTTTCTGAAGAAGAGAAGTTTGTTAACATCGAGTATAGATTTAAGTGTCAGGAAGTCGTTTCTGAAAGTATTTGTATGGAGTGTAGCCATGTATGGAAGTGAAACATGGACGATAAGTAGTTTGGACAAGATGAGAATAGAAGCTTTCGAAATGTGGTGCTACAGAAGAATGCTGAAGATTAGATGGGTAGATCACATAACTAATGAGGAAGTATTGAATAGGATTGGGGAGAAGAGAAGTTTGTGGCAAAACTTGACCAGAAGAAGGGATCGGTTGGTAGGACATGTTATGAGGCATCAAGGGATCACCAATTTAGTATTGGAGGGCAGCGTGGAGAGTAAAAATCGTAGAGGGAGACCAAGAGATGAATACACTAAGCAGATTCAGAAGGATGTAGGTTGCAGGAGGTACTGGGAGATGAAAAACCTTGCACAGGATAGATTAGCATGGAGAGCTGCATCAAACCAGTCTCAAGACTGAAGACCACAACAGCAACAACAACAATTATTTTTAAACAATTCAGTTATATATTACAATTAGGAAAAGTAAATAAATAATAACTAACCCCTGGTTCTGAATTCGACAGTACCGCATTCATAACATTGTTAATATTTGCAGTCATTTTCCTCAGTTGCTAATTTCAGTTTCATCTTTTATACAGATAATAAAATTTCCAATTTTTGCAACGTAATCTATTTGTCTGTACCAAATGTGTTTGATCTAAATACGATAGGCATCTTCTGTGATCTAAAATTTTTGTGCACATAACCTGTGAGGTAGCACAACACACGTGCTTTAGTGCTGAATGAGGGATGATGGAAGTTGTAGAAAGGGAAAGTGCAGTGGAATAATAGGGTGGGAGTGGAGGAAGGAAGAGTGTGTGTGTGTGTGTGTGTGTGTGTGTGTGTGTTTGTTTGTGAATTTTTTATATATAGCGGTATATATATTTTATTTTGTGGTAAACTGTGAACATTCGTCATCTGCTGTTCCTCTTTTGATATGTGAATATTTTAATTTTCATTTATAATCTCCTGTAGGAAATATTATTTTTGTAGCGGAAGCAACCCCTCTCTTTTGTTGCTATGGCACAAACTACTTGATGCCATTAAAAATATAATACAGACAGAATAGAACAAAATTAAAAACAATTCTGATATACCAACACATAACAATAACACGCAATGCCCAGTCACACCAAAAACTCATCCCGTAACAGAAAATGGCACTGCATAACGTACCACAACCAACTCAGACTGGGTAATTGTAACACCTTTAATAAATACTTCAAAATAAATTGCATAGTACAAAAGAAACCAAAAACTATGACAGAAGAAAATGATAATTGCAACAGGTCAGGAATATATGCATTAACATGTAATGGCTCTTGCTCGAAGTATATTGGGAGGACCACAAGAAATTTTTATACGGGGAACAAAGAACATGTAAGATCATTGAGGAGATATTATACTAGTCCACATATGCAGTACATTCTAACGAAAGAAAATCACACTGACATACTGAAGACCATAAATAAAAGGGGAAACCTACATGACCAAAAGAGTAATAACAGAAGACCAATATTCAGTCCAATTCACAGTTTACCATAACGGTAAACTGTGAGTATCAGACTGAATATTAGTCTTCTCTTAGTGCTATTTTATCCATTGACAAAGTTTACCTTTTCATTACTGGGCTATAAATCCAGATATTGTGATGATTGTTGCCCTGAGATGCAACCACTTCAATGTGTTAGTTGTCTTTTCTATGAGTACAACGTTTCTAGCATTTGTAGACTTAGAGAAAGCTTTTGACAATGTTGACTGGAATACTCCCTTTGAAATTCTTAATCTTTCTTCTAAGATAAGTCGTAAGGTCAGTATTGCCTCACGTGTTCCAGTATTTCTACGGAATCCAAACTGATCTTCCCCAAGGTCGGCTTCTACTAGTTTTTCCAATTCGTCTGTAAAGAATTCGAGTTAGTATTTTGCAGCTGTGACTTATTAAACTGATTGTTCGGTAATTTTCACATCTGTCAACACCTGCTTTCTTTGGGATTGGAATTATTATATTCTTCTTGAAGTCTGAGGGTATTTCGCCTGTTTCATACATCTTGCTCACCAGATGGTAGAGTTTTGTCAGGACTGGCTCTCCCAAGGCCGTCAGTAGATCCAATGGAATGTTGTCTACTCCAGGGGCCTTGTTTCGACTCAGGTCTTTCAGTGCTCTGTCAAACTCTTCACGCAGTATCATATCTCCCATTTCATCTTCATCTACATCCTCTTCCATTTCCATAATATTGTCCTCAAGTACATCGCCCTTGTATAGACCCTCTATATACTCCTTCCACCTTTCTGCTTTCCCTTCTTTGCTTAGAACTGGGTTTCCATCTGAGCTCTTGATGTTCATACAAGTGGTTATCTTATCTCCAAAGGTCTCTTTAATTTCCCTGTAGGCAGTATCGATCTTACCCCTAGTGAGATAAGCCTCTACATCCTTACATTTGTCCTCTAGCCATCGCTGCTTAGCCATTTTGCACTTCCTGTCGATCTCATTTTTGAGACATTTGTACTCCTTTTTGCCTGCTTCATTTACTGCATTTTTATATTTTCTCCTTTCATTAATTAAATTCAATATTTCTTCTGTTACCCAAGGATTTCTACTAGCCCTCGTCTTTTTACCAACTTGATCCTCTGCTGCCTTCACTACTTCATCTCTCAAAGCTACCCATTCTTCTTCTACAGTATTTCTTTCCCCCATTCCTGTCAATTGTTCCCTTATGCTCTCCCTGAAACTCTGTACAACCTCTGGTTCTTTCAGTTTACCCAGGTCCCATCTCCTTAAATTCCCACCTTTTTGCAGTTTCTTCAGTTTTAATCTACAGGTCATAACCAATATATTGTGGGCAGAGTCCACATCTGCCCCTGGAAATGTCTTACAATGTAAAACCTGGTTCCTAAATCTCTGTCTTACCATTATATAATCTATCTGATACCTTTTAGTATCTCCAGGGTTCTTCCATGTATACAACCTTCTTTTACGATTCTTAAACCAAGTGTTAGCTATGATTATGTTGTGCTTTGTGCAAAATTCTACCAGGTGGTTTCCTCTTTCATTTCTTAGCCCCAATCCATATTCACCTACTACGTTTCCTTCTCACCCTTTTCCTACACTCGAATTCCAGTCACCCATGACTATTAAATTTTCGTCTCCCTTCACAATCTGAATAATTTCTTTTATTTCATCATACATTTCTTCAATTTCTTCGTCATCTGCAGAGCTAGATGGCATATAATCTTGTACTACTGTAGTAGGCATGGGCTTCGTGTCTATCTTGGCCACAATAATGCGTTCACTATGCTGTTTGTAGTAGCTTACCCGCATTCCTATTTTCCTCTACGTTATTAAACCTACTCCTGCATTACCCCTATTTGACTTCGTGTTTATAACCCTGTAGTCACCTGACCAGAAGTCTTGTTCCTCCTGCCACCGAACTTCACTAATTCCCACTATATATAACTTTAACCTATCCATTTCCCTTTTTAAATTTTCTAACCTACCTGCCCGATTAAGGGATCTGACATTCCACGCTCCGATCCGTAGAACGCCAGTTTTCTTTCTCCTGATACCGACATCCTCTTAAGTAGTCCCCGCCCGGAGATCCGAATGGGGGACTATTTTATCTCCGAAATATTTTACCCAAGAGGACCCCATCATCATTTAATCATACAGTAAAAGCTGCATGCCCTCGGAAAAAATTACGGCCGTAGTTTCCCCTTGCTTTCAGCCGTTCGCAGTACCAGCACAGCAAGGCCGTTTTGGTTATTGTTACAAGGCCAGATCAGTCAATCATCCAGACTGATGCCCTTGCAACTACTGAAAAGGCTGCTGCCCCTCTTCAGGAACCACACGTTTGTCTGGCCTCTCAACAGATACCCCTCCGTTGTGGTTGTACCTACGGTACAGCTATTTGTATCGCTGAGGCACGCAAGCCTCCCCACCAACGGCAAGGTCCATGGTTCATGGGGGGGAGGAAGAGTCTAATAGTATTCCCGAAAATATGTCTCATAATTTATTACTTGATGGTTCCTCCACAGTCGTAACTGTACCACTAGGTGGACTACATATGTCAGTATAGAGACATTGTTTGTCTTCCACGTATCCATACTCCAACACCTGGTCTGCAGCCTGGTGGAAAGTAAGCATTAATGGCTTGCTCTTGACACTTGGAGGTACCAATCAAACTATATTACTCCTAAAAGCTATAACCATTAGTATGCAAATTAAGTAAATAGTTATACAATTTTGTTCAGCACTTTGTCCTGAGTTACCAATAATATATCTTCAACTGTACATCTAACACACTGTATACATAAAATTCACGCACACACACACACACACACACACACACACACAGACACACATACACACACACACACATACACACACTCACACTCACACAGCCCACCTTTCCCCTATCTCCATCACGATACCCCATTGCACTCCCAAATTCCACAACTCCCATGATCTCTCAGTCAGCTCTAAGGTATGGATACTGTGCTATAAGTGATGTACAAGGTAATGTTTACTGGAAGAGACTTATATTACGTGCATTTAACACATACAGAGCAACAAATGAATGCGTAAATAGGACAAAAAGTAGATGGAAGTAAAAAAAAAAACAAAGATATAGTTGTAAATAGAAATAACTAGACTTGAATAAGCTGCAGAAGTATCACTAAAATTTCATATCCAAACACCTATATTTATATAATTTTCTTTGTATTATAGGTCACTGAAGAGACCGAGCATGAACAGCCGAAACATGTTTGAGGCAAACGAATAAATTCAGTTGCAAGAGGCAGAACTTCTTTATTTATCTGAAAAGAAGATTAAAAACCGTAACCGTTGTCCATACGAAGGTGACTTCAAAAATTAATCTATAACGACTTGTTTAAATTTTTTCGAACCAAAATGATGAATTGATCCAATCGATAACAAGTAGAAACCTAAAATGAAGAGAGCGATACGCGCTGAAGCGAACTGCTGTACTTGAACTGTATTACGTTCCTCACCCAAATTTATAGAAAAAAAATCGAGGCGACTACAAAAAAGTGAATCTTGAGTCACATCAAACAGCTAAATTCTTGAAATGCTCTTCTGTGTTGGCTGCAACGGGAATACATCGTGAGTTCTTCTGGTTGACCAAAAATCAGCAGGTGGTTGGCGTCAGTCGGCGCACGTTACGTGTCTTTTGGAGCAGGCAACCATGTTACTCTTGCCGTTATAGGCAGTGTGTGTCATCCCATTGTCTTTTATTGTTCTCCAAGCTGTCTCCTTAAAGCTAACGTCCAAGTGGCTACCCTGAAGTCTAGAAGTAAACGGCCTCATATGAAAGTCTCTCACCTAATGTTCTGCAAAAAGTGAGTGGTTTTATAGAAGTGCCCATGTAATTTGTTGACCGGCTGAGGTTCTTCTTTTCAGCAAGTGAATTATTCAGCAACAGTTTTCATAAATGTTACGTGCTATCCTATTCTTCCCACGCTAAGAAGGACACACTATCACTGAGGAAGTTTTTCTCTGAAAGTATTCCTTCATCATGGCAAACTGCAATTTAACTGATACCTGCGAATCTTGGATGCCTCGTGGTGTTCGTGTCTTTAATTCAGTTCTGTTTTCGAACGGCTTTGATATTGTGTGAATTTCTGAGCTCCTGTAGCCGGCAACACATGGGTCTATAATTGTGACTCCTTCCCGTATTTAACCTTTCACTCTACAGCGGATTGTATACTATAATGAAACTTCCTCGCAGATTAAAGCTGTGTGTGTCGGAGCAGGAAGGTTCCTGACTGGAGTTCTGGTGATTTCTGAGTGAGAACCTGGTGCGTAAGGTATGTGGTTTTACTGTTGCCTAATTCGTGCAGTTGCACTAAAATGCTAACCTTTTGCATACCGAAGTATGTATTACATTCCATGTCTGTTTGACATTTGCTACATGATGCCTTCATGGTGTTGCAGTTTTAATAGCCAGCGGTCTCATCTTCAAATTATTTTATAACTTAATTAACGTAACATTTACCACAAAATTGGGTCAGTAAATTAATTGGAATCTGGTATGGCGTATAACAAACACCTAGTGGCACATAATCAACGCCCAGCGTGGGGTTTAATTGGATCCATCACTAAAAATTAAAATAAACTTTCCGCTCGAGTTCATGCTGCAGTTTGAAATACGAAACTATTTTGTATATATTTTTCACCTCGATTTTAACTACATGGTATAAGTGCATAGAATCCATTTATTGCCGGCCGGAGTGGCCGAGCGGTTCTAGGCGATACAGTCTGGAACTGTACCACCGCTACGGTCGCAGGTTCGAATCCTGTCTCGGGCATGGATGTGTGTGATGTCCTTAGGTTAGTTAGGTGTAAGTAGTTCTAAGTTCTAGGGGACTGATGATCATAGCTGTTAAGTCACATAGTGCTCATAGCCATTTGACCGATTTGAGCCAATCCATTTATTAACAGTCAAAATTAATACTAACATAGGACCTAGACATAGTGGGAAAATACTTTCGCAAACGGAGACTCCAACCAAATGCCAACGAAATGGAGGTTTCCTGATTTCGCTAAGTTCGCAGAAAGAAAACTCAGTATACGATTTGAAACCATTACACTTACACAAAAAAGAAAATGTCGAAGTAATTTGGGGTTATTCTTGATAGAACTCCATCTTTCAGAGAGCTACTAACAAAAGCATTGTAATATTTCTGGCTTTTCAGCCATCACAGCCGGCTACAAGAAGATCTTTTTGGAGCAGTTGAAGAGGCAGCTGTGCCAGGATGACGTAATGTGGTGTGAGGTACCGAGGACAGATGGTTTTTTCGGTACGGTATCGTGAAAAAGACCGCCTAAATTGTGGTAATTCTCCGCGATTGGCTGCTGCGTTCGGAAGTTGCACGCCAAAATGGTAATCTTCTGTTATTATTACTAGACAAACTATACAGCGTATTTACTTACATGTCATAACTAAAGTATCTGTCAATAGAGTGCTACCATTCCATTATTTCACAAGTATTAATAACCAGTAGAATAATAAACAACTTCAAAATGAAAAGGCAGACGAATCACTTCGGTGATTTTCGGATCGCGCCTAGCTTGGATGACAGGTGAAGTGGTTCGATTGCAAGATCAGAGCTCGATCGGACCTGTTGTCAATCGCGGTATCAGTTAAGACATAGTTTGCTAAGTCTAGTTCGTAAATGTGAGAGCTCGTTCTGCAGTCTCGGAGGACAGACATATCTGTCGCAGTATCAGTTAAGACTTAACTTGCAATGTCCTGTTGAGAACAATGTGATTGTAATTACAGGAATATACAGTTAATTATTGTGTTAGTAATGGGAAGTATTTGTGACATTAGAGTGGAATGTAATTGTACAGTTTTTCGTGTTATGACAATAAAAAAGCGAGTGGCATCCCGTATAGAAAAACTGATCGGAAATTTAATCACTTCTAAAAACAACAATTCTTCGCTTAGCGTGCCTTACAGCCAATAGATTACGGATTCACATCCAACGTGTTGTTTTCTGCGCAGGGGACAACAACTACAGAAGACTGCAGGTTGCAGAACTTTTGTTAGAACTTACGCACTCCACTCTGGGAGGTGGAAACAAATAGGCGCCTCGTGTGTGCTGAAATCTTAGTACAAGTGAGATCAGTGAAACGCTGTCTGTGGTAATAAAGACGAGGCATGAAGAAGAGTAATGTTTTTTAGGGAAGGAGTTCATCATACGCACGTACAAATATCACCCCGCTTCAGCCGCACTAACTCTTCTCTTTTTATACTTGCCGTAGCACCCGAAAAACTGAGAACAAGAAACATCATCCAAAACCTATGTTGTACGGCGGGGGTGCATCGACATCTACTCTACATTCTTTTACTCCTCAACCGTTGAACATTGTGTACAATTTGGCTAAACTGCACACACGCAAGAACAACAGACGCCAACTAAATAACATGACAGTCACTGCTGGTCTTATCAAATCAACCCCTACCCAAGGGGTACCAATTTGAGCCACATTGTGAACTCTCAATTACAGAGTAAAAATGCTCCCACGAACGAGCAGAAAAAGATAGTGGATGGTAAAAATCTAAATGGTTCAAATGGCACTGAGCGCTATGGGACTTAACATCTGGGTCATCAGTCCCCTACATCTTAAAACTACTTAAACCTAACTAACCTATGGACATCACACTCATCCATGCCCGAGGAGGGATTCGAACCTGCGACCGTAGCAGTCGGGCGGTTCCGGACTGAAGCGCCTAGAGCCGCCCGGCCACTGCGGCCGGCTAGTAAGAATCTACAAATACGCCGTAAACGACCACCAGTAAAAATAAGCGTCGCTGTGGAAGACGGGTTCAATCTTACCAACGCATGGACTTTAATTAACTGGATAACAAAAGCCACCAAAACCACTGGGATTTGACTTGTCACTCAAAACTCAGTCAATGATAAACATAATCATATCCAATACGACAGATATACATATTTACTACGTAAATGTCGTAAGCAACCATTTTCCCACTTTCTGGTTAAGGAGAATCCAATTCCAAAGTCGCTAAATTACATAAATGATCCAGACGTTTGCAAGGTTTTACACTGTAAATATTATGCTCTCCATTCTATGTAATTTATTTCAATGTTCCAGAAAGTCATATGATAATTAAATAATACATTTCTAGAGATCTTATTAATATGTACATACGCAAGTATCGAAAAACTTGTTACACTCTTTCTCAAAGATTTATGTCGATTGTCTTATTTAACCTCATTCGCATTCTGTAACTGATGTTTTGACACCGTCTCATACAATCTTCAGTTGTTCAAAGAACATAAGAAAGCACTGCTATAATTTTATTGAGTGTAACACCACATCTCACTCCGATCTTTACTTTCATTTGAGACCGTAACAGAAATCGTCTTCTATAGATATAAGGGTTCTTTAACACATCCCCAAACGCTGAAGAACTCTGTGAAGATAAACTATTCTGCCAAATTGCACGGTTTTGTTCTGCACATGACAGCCACAAAAACCTACCCATTTGTATACAAATTTAGGCCACGATCGGCACATTTTGCCTTACTACTATCACTTCTTTTAGGGACAGATGCCACATTTAAAGATGCCACTGAAAATACCTTCTGCCTCACACTTTAAAGTAATTGGCATAGTATAGATATTGATGACACAGAAATGGAGCGAAGTGCTATTTCATAGATGGGGTTTCATGGCAAACGTTTGGAACAAATCAATTAGTCAGACAAGAAAGGAACAATCCACCATTAGCGAAAGACATTAAAATATATAGAAATATCTACTAATTTCGAAACTATATGGTATGTTTTTTGCTCCAAATGTGTATATCATTTTACGGAGTATTTTCCTAGGGTATACACTCATCCTCAGAAAAAAAGAACATCTTGTATGACTAGAGATATGGCATTCATATTCACAGGACAAGTACATTAGTATGTTCTGTAGAAATGATTAGCATTTCAGTCACATTGGTCGGCATGTGTCCCTTTACCTAACAGGTAGAGGGTCCGCCATGGGCCCTGATAACTTGCTCCATTCGTGATGGCATCGACGCATATAAGACGCGATTGGCGTCCTGTGATATAGCCCTCCATGCTGCAGTTACGTGCTTCCAGAGGATCTGTGGTAGTTGGCATTGGGGCACAGGGCTGCATCAGTCGTTTCACCACATCCCTCACACTTTCGACTGACGACACGTGATCCGGTGAACCAGGGAAAATGGCTGACATCCTCTGACATCAAGAAGGAACGTGATGGTGCAGCAACGTGTGGTCGTGCAATGTGTTACTGAAAAATAGCGTCTGCGGTGTGTGCAGAATGGATATGGCAACGGGTCTCACGATGCCATTTACGTAGGTCTCAGTGGTAACAGTGCCCTGGACAAGTACCAACTGCGCTTTGTCGTTGTACCCAGTAGCATCTCACACCATAAGGCCTTGAGCTGTCGCTGTGTCTTCTGCGAATGCAGTCACTGTGATACCGCTCCTCCTGCCTGAGGCGAACCAAAATGCTTTGAAAAAACAGACATAATGTCTGATGGGATAACCGCAATCAGTGGTTTTACAATGTTACTTATAATCCGTCTTGATTGCATATAATGTTTATTCACATGACCGGTTTCGTTTCCTCTAGAACCATCTTCAGATATGTAACGATAATGATACTAATTTACTATTTCATGAATGCAAACTTTTTTCATTCTGTCCAATCACCACCAAATGTTCCAGAACGTACCTGCAATTTCGGTTACAGGAGTAACCTGTCCACACACCGCAACCTTCACATGCTACGTCACATAAAACTGGTTGGCAGAATGCACGTCGTTTGTATTAATTGTAACACTATTACCGACAGGTGTCGTCTGGTACATTTGTTACGTTACATATGCACATACTGCATTAAGTAGATTTTTGTAATTCACTTTTATCTCTAAAAATACTTACAAGGGAACCTCCCCATCGCACCCCCCTCAGATTTAGTTATAGGTTGGCACATTCGATAGGCCTTGAAAAACTAAACACAGATCAATCGAGAAAACAGGAAGAAGTTGTGTGAACTATGAAAAAATAAGCAAAATATACAAACTGAGTAGTCCATGTACAAGATAAGCAACATCAAGGATAGCGCGAACTAAGGAGTGCCGTGGTCTCGTGGATAGCGTGAGCAGCTGCGGAATGAGAGGTCCATGGTTCAAGTCTTTCCTCGGGTGAAAATTTTTACTTACTTTATTTTCGCAAAGTTATGATCTGTCCGTTCGTTCATTGACGTCTCTGTTCGCTGTAATATGTTTAGTGTCTGTGTTTTGCGACCGCACCGCAAAACAGTGCGATTAGTAGACAAAAGGACGTGCCTCTCCAATGGGAACCGAAAACGTTTGATCGCAAGGTCATAGGTCAACCGATTCCTCCACAGGAAAACACGTCTGATATATTCTATACGACACTGGTGACGGCATGTGCGTCACATGACAGGAATATGTTGTCGCCCCACTTAACCTGTACACTTGGCGAATGGGTAAAAAGATTCTTCTACCTTGCCCGATTTAGGTTTTCTTGTGGATGTGATAATCACTCCCAAAAAAGTGATCGCGTCGGACGGACAGATAATAATTGTCTGAAAATAAAAAATTAAAATTTTCATTCGAAGGTAGATTTGAACCAAGGACCTTTCGTACTGCAGCTGCTCACGCTAATCACGGGACCACGGTGCTCGTGAGCTCAGGCTGTCCTTGATGTTGTATATCATAGAGATAGACTATTCAGTTTGTATATTTTGCTTATTTTTTTAATACTTCCACCCAACTTCTTCCTGTTTTCTCGATTGATCTGTGTTCAGTTTTTCAAGGCCTATCCACTGTGACAACTTATAACTAAATCTGAGGGGGGTGCGATAGGAAGGTTCCTTTGTTAGTTAAAATCTGTAGATGTCAAGGTTAAAATCTATACCCGTCAAAATTAAAATACACAGTAAAATATCATTTTTATATACGATCTAAAAGCAAAGGGCGATTTCTATATCCATGGCGCTGGTGTAGACTTGCTCTCCTCTATGGTATGCTTCCGTGGTTCCCGCCATTTCGGCGTTGTGCTGCGATTAGTGATGGGAAGCTCGTGAATGAGTCGTTCAAATGAACGCTTCACTCCAGTGAAGTGTGAACTAACCACTCAATTTCAATGAACTTGTACTTCAAACTCTTCACAGATAGCACACTCCACACTTTTTTCTAGTTCGTACACTAACTCTCTTCCCCTCTCCCTCTCCCACTACATTGGCGCTACGTCACTCATTCATTTCAGTCCTCCCTCTACTGCCTGTCGACGAATCGCGCGGTGTTTGTGGAAAACGATAGGTTTGCGGTGGGTTGCGGCGGGGTGGGGCGAGGGGAAAGCAGCGTCAGTTGCTTCCTGCAGTCCTGACATCATTACCCGTGACTATTTTTGCAGTTACACTTCGCGTCTACGGATAGCGTACTGTTGGCAGCGCTTGCAGACAAATGAATATTAAAGATACAAACGAAGAAGCTGGCTGTGTGAGCACGCACAGCCAACATGAAAATAAAAGATTTGTTTATAACACTGAAAGAGGGATTTCACCTGAAATCGTACCAATGACTACAGGTGACAGTTTACGTTTTGAATCTGGAGGGTTATTATTCTCAACAAAAATAAAATCTACAGGAAAACTTCTGAATAATTACTTAACGTAGGTATATAGATTTTGTGATAGTGGTAAACATGCTCATTCTATTTTGGATTAAATTTTAAAAGGAACATAAAATTGGACTGCATTTCGTTGGTAGCCCTAGATTTCAGTCCATGAATACAACAAATAATGTTTCATTTGGCAGATAAAGACTTTTTTGGGCGCTCCATGAGAAAATGCCGAGTTAGATTAAATGTAATACCTTCTTTATATGTGACAGGCTTCTCTGTTTATCTTTCCTTTGTCCCCTTCGACCATGCTCTATTTAAGTTAACTGAGGCGCTGTAAGAGCGTAAAACGTTGCGTGCACGTTACTGCATAGTTCGGCCATCTGTTGGTAAAATTGTGAAGTATTACGAAACTTTATTGTGCGAGCGAGGCGAAGCGAGCGTAGCCGCGGCTGAGCGGCGAATTGGGCAACTTCGCCAGGCTTCCGTACTTCATGAATGAACTACTTCATTTGAACGCTTCACGGCAAAGAGTGAAATGAATGAAGTAGTTCACTGGAACGAACGAGTTCGACCCATCTCGAGCTGCGATCCGCCCAGTCGTCTGACGTCCATCGCCGTGGGCAAGAGGGCCGCGCAGGAGCGTCCCGTCAACAACGCCAGGCGCTGCACGCATCTTCCAGCTACCCCATGATGCATCATCTCTCATCCCTAGGCCTGGACCTGCCGGCCGCGGTGGTCTCGCGGTTCTAGGCGCGCAGTCCGGAACCGTGCCACTGCTGCGGTCGCAGGTTCGAATCCTGCCTCGGGCATGGATGTGTGTGATGTCCTTGGGTTAGTTAGGTTTAAGTAGTTCTAAGTTCTAGGGGACTGATGACCGCGGCAGTTGAGTCCCATAGTGTTCAGAGCCTAGGCCTGGACCTCCGCAAGCAACAGTTGTCATCTCAGTACGTCGTCATAAATACTAAAATAGGCGTTATGATTGAACTCGCTTTGCTCGTTGAGGATTAAATCCGGATGTTTCTTTTTGTGGGTGTATATTTCAATTCCTTCCAAAATGTTAAAAAACCGTCCCTTATGTGCTCTATGCAGGATGTCTAAATTATGTTCAGTGTTCGTGACTGAGTGCTTTAAGGCAGCCATAAGCTTATAAAAATGATATTTTACTGTGCATTTGAATTTTGACAAGTATAGATTTTAACCTTTGTAATTAGGCTGTTTAGGTTTTTATGTTGGTAACGTCACCTAGCGCTCTGTATGAAAATCACTGGCTGTGGTGTGTGCAGTCTGTGGCTGGTTGGCATTGTTGGAATATTCGCCATTGTAGTGTTGGGCAGTTGCGTGTGAACAGCGCGTAGCGTTGCGCAGTTGGAGGTGAGCCGCCAGCAGTGGTGGATGTGGGGAGAGAAATGGCAGAATTCTGAGAGCGGACGATGTGGACGTTATGTCCATCAGAAAGAGTAAATTTGTAATATTGGATATCATGAACTGATATATATATACATATGATGACTTTGGAACATTATTAAGGTAAGTACATTGTTTTTTCTCTATCAAAATCTTTCATTTGCTGACTATGCCTATCAGTAGTTAGTGCCTTCAGTAGTTAGAATCTTTTATTTCGCTGGCAGTAGCGGCGCTCGCTGTATTGCAGTAGTTCGAGTAACGAAGATTTTTGTGAGGTAAGT
This sequence comes from Schistocerca americana, assembly GCF_021461395.2. Classification (NCBI taxonomy): domain Eukaryota; kingdom Metazoa; phylum Arthropoda; class Insecta; order Orthoptera; family Acrididae; genus Schistocerca; species Schistocerca americana. Next base: position 216,236,699 of record NC_060119.1, on the reverse strand, counting down.
GATTCATGATAGGTATGGGTTATTGTTAGTCAGATTGCGTTGCGCTAAAAATATTGTGTGTTGATCAGAATAGGTATAGAGCGAAACGTCTGAGTACGTTCAGTTCTGCTCAGCTGTTTGAAAATCAAATAACGTAAGAGGTTTTTCAGCACAGTCATTCATAAATTATTTCTAAGGGGACGTTTCACCTTGACATCTACAGATTTTAATGAAGTGTTTTTAGAGATAAAAGTGAATTACAAAAATCTATTTAATACAGTATTTGAATATGTAATGTAAGAAATGTACAGACGCCACCTGTCGGTAATAGTGTTATAATTAATACAAATGACGTGCACTCTGCCAACCAGTTTTATGTGACGCAGCATGTGAAGGTTCCGGTGTGTGGACAGGTTACTCCTGTAACCGAAATTGCAGGTACGTTCTGGTACATTTGATGGTGATTGGATGGGATGAAAAAGGTTACATTCGTGAAATAGTAAATCAGTATCATTATCGTTACAGATCTGAAGATGGTTCTAGAGGAACCGAAACCGGTCATGTGAATAAACATTTTATGCAATCAAAAATGGTTCAAATGGCTCTGAGCGCTATGGGACTTAATTTCTGAGGTCATCAGTCCCCTAGAACTTAGAACTACTTAAACCTAACTAACCTAAGGATATCACACACACCCATGCCGGAGGCAGAATTCGAACCTGCTACCGTAGCGGTCGCGCGGTTCCAGACTGTAGCGCCTAGAACCGCTCGGCCACCCCGGCCGGCTTTTGTGCAATCAAGACGGATTCTAAGTAACATTGTAGAACCAAAATGCGACCATTATTTTCAGACAAATAGAGCCTGGATTCGTCCAAAAACACTATCGGATGCCATTCCTGTCCCCAATGACATCGTTCCATACACCTTTCTCATCTAGACATTCGTCAAAGTTAGACAGAGAGGTGGACGACGCACACTAACGCGTTGCTTAATAGTCGGCGACGGACTGTCACCCGTGAAAGTGTACAATATGTAACTCTGTCACACCGTTGCGCCAGAACTGAGGAGGACGCAGATCTAACCTGCAATGTCATTCAGATAAGATAACAATCTTCTTGCGGGGTTGTGTGCGTGGTGCGATCTGATCCAGCTCGTCATGTTCTCCAGACTTCAGTGAACCATTCCGCACACACTCCTTGCACTGCAGAAATACTTCGCCCCACCCGAGCTGCATTTAGCCGGATGAATGATCACATTGTCTCATGCCAATAATGCGCCGTCTTTCAAACTCACTGGTTCAAAATGGATCAAATGGCTCTGAGTACTATGGGACTTAACATCTGAGGTCATCAGTCCCCTAGAACTTAGAACTACTTAAAACTAACTAACCTAAGGACATCACACACATCCATGCCCGAGGCAGGATTCGAACCTGCGCCCGCAGCGGTCGCGCGTTTTCAGACTGAGGCGCCTGGAACCGCTCGGCTACAACGGCCGGCTTTCACTGATTTGGTAGTAAGATTCGCGCATATGTCTGCGAGGCATGCTTCATGTCTGCTCAATTCACACTGATCTATTACCTTTGGTTTATAGCAATAACGGGAGCGCCGGCCGAAGTGGCCGTGCGGTTAAAGGCGCTGCAGTCTGGAACCGCAAGACCGCTACGGTCGCAGGTTCGAATCCTGCCTCGAGCATGGATGTTTGTGATGTCCTTAGGTTAGTTGGGTTTAACTAGTTTTAAGTTCTAGGGGACTAAAGACCTCAGCAGTTGAGTCCCATAGTGCTCCGAGCCATTTGAACCAATAACGGGAGCCGCAGGCACGTTTTACCGCTAGAGGGTGTTGGGCCGCGATATCGATGTTGACCTTCAACCCACAAGCCGATGTGGTTCAAATGCTAATCTTGTCTCCACAACATGGTTGAGCCGTACGCGGCTCGTGTTCATGCCGTTTATTGCTTGTCATCTTGTCTTTACGGTACTGTCGCCTCGTTTCTTATTCGATTTACTGGCGTCACTAAGTTGCTGGTTTGCTTCCCCGTGAGTGGTAGCAGCTGCGCTTATCGATAAGTGCACTGTCGTACTGTCTCTGGAGCGACCGCTAGTATTTCCGGGTCGTCCTCTGTCGGACTGCAGTTGGGACGGAGCGCCAGCGAGGTGTGGACAGCCACTACTCGCCCACCGCTAGCGACACTCGTGTGCTGTCCGACGGAAGGAAACTGGAGCGGAAACGACCGTTGGTTGGTCGTTCGGTCGGTCGTCTCATTGGACGACGTGTGTTTGGTCTTTTGACCGTTTCTGGGCTTCGTCAGATGGTCATCTTGCCGGACGTGGTTTGATTTCTTCCTTGTGCAGAGATGTCAGGTGGCCAATGGGCAAGTGTTCCCTGTGCATGGTCGGGTCCGAGCCACTGTGCCCGGGTCGCCATGTCTCCGAGTTCCGAACGGACATCAAGGGAGTCGGGATGGAGCAGCAGTGAGCTCCGGACAGCCATGACTCGCCCGACCGTAGCCGACACACACAACTTGAATGGGGACGACCTTGGTTGATCAGTCGGACGTTCCATCGGAGGACGTGTATTTGGTCACCGACCACTTACGGAAACTCTGTGTCTGTCGACTTGTTCCACAGTGATAGATTTTAGGATTGTCGGAGTTCCTGGTTTACGTGGAACTGTGTGTAGCTTCCGTGATTTCCACTGGAGCAGTTATGGATGATGTCTGCGTACTGGAATAGGCAGTCGGTCGGTTGGGACAGCAGCGAGTGTGTGTTTCCTCGCCGTGTTGATGCGGTCCGGCACGGCATGTAGTTAGACAGCCTTTCGTGTTATTCGTATTTTTGAGTGGCTATTGTGCCTTGGCTGTATTTAGACGCCAATATTTGAAGACGTAGCGCTGCTGATATTTTCGTGCTCGCTGACATTTTCCGTTGTCGTACCGTTGGTCGGCCGGAAGGAAATTGATAAGGTTGTTAGTCGATCCTTCAACCGTCCCTGGGTCGGGTTGCCATCTTATCCTTGGCTGCCTGTCTTACCTAACCTTACATTAGAGTTAACTCCTCAGGCCGACCCTTGGAGCACTTCTGAGCACCATTGTTCTGTTTTTAGATTGTGATTTTCTTTTAGTCTCAAGTATTGTGCCAGGCCTTCAGCGGTCTATTAATTTAGTTGCTTTAATTTTAAAATAAGGCCTTCAGCCGACTTAAATTAAGGTTTCAAGATAGAATTGTTTAAAATTTATTTTTAAAAAGGAGATTTTGCTCTATTTTAAATCTTCCTTATTCAGGTCTGAAGCCTTCAGTTCTTCAATGTTCAGTATGTGGCCTTCAGTCGAGCTTTATGTAATTTTTTTCTTTTTTTTTTTTCAACGAAGGCCTTCAGCCGTGTGTATTCCTTAAAGAAATTTTAATAACTTGTGTTCGTGCATTCAGCCACATTGTTTTTGAATCCTTTTAAGGGCATGGGTGATTAAGTGTCTTTAGGAAAATTAAGTTTGTATCTTTCGTGCAACTAACAGTAACTGATTCTGGCTCCTTTCCAAAACCACAACCTGATTCGCTCTGTCCTGCGAAGTCAGGTTTCATTGGTAATGAACATGTCCTGTGAATACGAACATCCTATCTCTAGTCGCTCAAAGTGCTCTGTTTTTTCTGAATATGCGTGTATAACAGCGGTTGTCCCTTTACATCAAGCTTTACACGATTTCTCGTCTGCTGAGCCCTCTTGATAGCAGCCTTGCCGAAATTACCATCTAAGTCGTTATCACATCCTACTGCGCCACACAACATCCCTGTTACTACGCAAGATTTCTGTGGTTACTTTAACTGCTTGCTATTCTAAGAATGATGCATATCTTAGTGTTTTTACAGCCCAGCATTGTGTTATGACAGGCATTGTCCTGCAGCTTGGCCTACTTTAACATAGGTTGTTTCCCGAGCAGTGGAGACTAGGTTTACGAACGCCCTGTCGTCGTTTAGCAGCCAAGAGCCCGTTCCGCAGACACGGAAAATGGACGATATTCCACGTAGACGCGATTGCAGCGCAGTCTGTCGGCACGTGGAGCAATTTCACAGTGTCACTCAGGATATCGCAGGCGTGCTTAGACTGCACAACGAGGTGACACATCTTGACGGGGAACTTTGCCTAGATATTCTTATTCTGTCATACGCTACGATAGCGGTAGAAAATGCGAAACAAAATTTACGTTAGCGGAGTGCGCTTTAGAATAAAGCGACCTCCTCTTACGTCTACCAAATTAGTCTTGAGGCTTTCGCAGTACTTCGAAGGTGCGGCAAGAATTGGGGACATGAGTTGATAAATATCTTATTATGGGCTTCAAAATCTAATTAATCTCTTATTATTATTATCATCATTTTGCCAACAGTCAGCTGTGGTCATTAGTTTCTTATTGTTTGCGACCAGTTTCAAACCTATAAGGACTGATTTTGAAGCACATGTGAAACCATATCGGTAAACGCTGGCTTACAATAGCTGGACATGATTTCGGCTGTACACGACGGAGATTATTAAGCTAATGTGAGCTAAGATTAAGCTTTCGAGATCACAAATAGTAGAAATCTAGAGATTAAAAGTAGCTGTTTGTTGATAAAATAGAAAAAGAAAATTAGCTTGTAAGCTTCATAGTAAAGCAATATATCAAACTGCTTTCAGAAGTCGGTGTCCAGCTGGAAGGCATGTGTGAATGATACAGACCATGTGTGTAATATTCGGTTGTTGCTAAGTATAGATGATCTAGTGGATACTATCGGAGGCCCCACGAGGTTATTCGTGGTTGATTCTACTGTTGTAACACTAGAAAATTGCAAAGTAACGCTGGAAGACTTGAGGAGGATTTACCATGTAAAAAAAAAAAAAAAAAAAAAAATTCGCCGTTGGTTAATCGGATAACCAGCATCATACTGCAGCAAAAACATCAAAAAATTTAGAGAACATCCTTTCTATTGGAGTGTAAGCAGCTTTTGAAGTAAAATATTGAAATTCACTAAAACACTCTCGATTTACAACATCGCTTATTTTGGCTGTCAACAGGTTTCGGTCTATAATTCTGACCATTTCAGGCCGTAAGCACCATGATGGCGGCTTGTTAGCGGTGGACTTAGCAAAATCCGTAAGAACACTAACGCCAACAGCAGTTGAGCGAAACCGGTAACCAGCCAAAATGAATCTGTCGTGATCGAGTTTGTTTTACTGAATTTTAAAACCATTCAGGAAATCCGATCTTCATCGAGGATGTAGAGCATATATTATTACCACTAACTTTCAAATCGCGCAATTATTACCATTCAAAGATAAGGGAAATTGGAGCTCGTACTGAGGCGCTCAGACAGTAGTTTTTCTCTCACGCGATTCGATAGTTGGGAGGGGGGGGGGGGGTGAAATACGACTTTTGCGCGAACTGGGTCCTACGCCACACACCGCTTGGTGGCTATATATAAGTAGATGTAGGTAGTATTGGTACTGTACCTTCACTTGTGTATTTATCAGCTGAAATAAGTCAGTGAAATGATGTAATTTATGTAAGGAACGGCCAATGATTTACAACAAGCACTGTCATCACTGCACTTGCATATGACGTACATAACATAGCAACAGAAAAGCATTCACACACGCATACTCCCACTCTCTCTCTTTCTCTCTCTCTCTCTCTCTCTCTCTCTCTCTCTCTCTCTCTCTCTCTCACGCACACGCACACGCACACACACACGAGCATACTACGTGTTTATTAAACAGAAACAAAAATAATATTGCAAACTGAAAAGTGGTTGTGTTAATTTGAGTTATGGTATGGCTCTCTATTTCCTATTACAACTGGCCGTGCGGGGTAGCCGTGCGGTTTGAGGAGCCTTGTCACGGTTCTCACGGCGTCCCCCCATCGGAGGTTCGAGTCCTCCCTTGCAGACGGGTGTGTGTGTGTCGTCCTTAGCGTAAGTTAGTTTAAGTTAGATTAAGTAGCGTGTAATCTTAGGGACCGATGACCTCAGCAGTTTGCTCCCATAGGACTTGCCACAAATTTCCAATTTTCCTTTTGCAACCCTAGGCAGACCCGCTAGACGAAAGGAGGGCGCCTTAATTTTATCTTTAGTTACCACTGATGAAAAGTGAGCATAGTCTGCCATATTACGCGATTAACTAGCAGTCATGAGCGTTGTAACATGATAACAGAGGGAAAAATCTATGTAAGTGAGCACACAGAAGAAAGATTCATTTGACGTAATCTCGTAGAGTGGCCAGGTGAATCGTCCACTGCATAAGCAAGAGCCATGTGGTATCTTGACTAGATAAGGTAGAACATCATAACCCTACACTTTATAACTGGTATGCAAAAAGGAAAAACATCAAATAAACCAACAGATACGCTGAGATCCGGCACGACCAAGCACTGCCGGCGCTATTTACTCTCATTCAGAATGCATTCTCTTTCATAGATTGCTGACATCAAACCATTACTTTCTGGAGGAAAAGGGAGGGTAAAAAATCTTAAATGACAAGTAATCTGCATTCAGATATTTGGATATATTACAAGCCTTGGTGCCATATTGTACGCATGCTAAACATAGACAAAATGGTTCAAATAGCTCTGAGCACTCTGGGACTTAATTTCTGAGGTCATCATGAGGCGTAGCGCCTTCGCATCGCTCCTGTCACTTGTTAGGACAATAGCGTTATAGGCATGAGTCATCGACAGATGTCACCAGCTGACGTGGACCTGAGTTACAGAGCTGCACGTAGTTGTACTAGTAGGCGGCAGAGGTCAGCAGTTGACGGACAGTCCCCCAGGGGGTCCACAACTCTTTTGTGGACACGTGCGTAGCGAGCACGGGACCCCGAGCTAATGTGGCCCTCCTTCCTTTCCGGGCTGCATACCTTCCCTTCCCTTTCCGCATCCCTCCCCGTCCCCCATCTTCGCCCCCCCCCCTCCCCACTCTTTCCTTCCCTTTCTCCCCCTCTGGGAGTATGGTTTGTGCCTACGTCCGGAGACGGACGCTCGAAACTGTTCCAAATTCCTTGCTTTTACACTTGCAAGTCCTCGTCCTTCCTCTGTCCTTCTCTTTTCCTTCCCTCTTCTCCTTGCCCTTTTCTCCGCTGCGGCGTTTGAGACCCCCTTTTCTTTCCTTTCCCTTTCTCTTTTTTCCTCCCTGTGCGTGTCTGAAGGCCGACCCACGCACTTCCATGCGTAGCCGGTGACGGGGTAACGCGTAATTCCCCGCCCCGGGTAGACAGGTAGGACACGTACGTACCCCCTGGTAACGGCCAGGCCCAGGGAGGGGTGATTACCCGAGCTGATACCTTCCGAAAGTGCCGATTGGTCCCTCCGTCCGTTTGTCGGGAGGTGTGACCTGAGGTGTGAACAATCACCTAAGGCGGGTGTGCCCTCGGTGAGGGCCCCCACAAGGGAGGAGCGCGCCATCGGAGACGCCGGTAATCATGGGGGATTCTTCCGCAATGGTTTCCTCACCTTCCACTATGTCTGCTCACAAACGTAAGTTCACTGAGTCTCAGCCACAGACGGTTCTTCCATCGTTGCCACAGTTCCTTGTTGTTACTCGGTCTGACGAAGGTCACGACTTTTCCACGGTCAACCCTTTCATTATTCAGAAAGGTGTCGACGCAATTGCGGGTCCTGTAAAGTCTTGTTCCAGATTACGGAATGGTACCCTGTTGTTAGAAACACACAGTGCCCTCCAGGCTCAAAAATTGCTGCGTACTTCTCTGCTCCACACCTTCCCTGTCCGGGTGGAACCGCACCGTACCTTAAATTCCTCGCGTGGAGTCGTTTATACACGCTCCCTCGATGGATTGTCTGACGAAGAAATTCAGCACTACCTGTCTGACCAGGGCGTCACCGCTGTTCATCGGGTTACGAAAAGGGTTGACTCGAAAATCATTCCAACCCGCACTGTCTTCTTGACATTTGACAAAGTTCAACTCCCATCAAAAATCAAAGCAGGCTATGAGATAATTTCCGTTCGCCCTTATGTCCCAAACCCTACACGTTGCTATCGATGTCAGCGGTTCAATCACACCAGCCAGTCCTGTTCCAATCCGGCCAAATGTGTTACGTGTGGCAAGGATGCCCATGAGGGTGCTTGTCCACCTCCATCCCCTCACTGCATCAACTGTATGGGTGACCACGCTGCTTCCTCTCGAGATTGCCCCGTTTTTAAGGATGAAAAGCTCATCCAGGAAATAAGGGTGAAGGAAAAGGTGTCGACCTTTGCTGCTCGAAAGTTACTCGCCAGTCGACAGCCCACCGTGCCTCAGAAAGGAAAATACAGCACTGTCCTTGCTTCTCCTCGGCCAACAAAGGAGGCGGCCACGCAGACTTGCGACCTCACATTTAGTACCACGGTTGTCAGATCGGCCAGTGCAAAGATCGCCCGTTCAACCTCACCACTTTCGCCTGCCCACTCTATGGCTCACCCTTCGTCGGGTTCTGCTAAATCTCGAGCCCAAAAGTCAGACGCCAAGTCCTCGAAAAAAGAGCATTCTCGTGAAGAGTTTTTACGTACTGCAACTTCACAACCATCGGTTCCTCCTTCATCTAAACATCATACCTCCAAGAAGGCTACGAAGAAACACAGTTCCTCTCCTTCTCCGCCAAGGCGTGTCCCAACTACAGCACCACCTGGCGGAAATCGCCCTCGGCCATCTTCTGTGTCGCCGAGGCGCACTGCTGGTGGCCGGTCAACTGGCCGATCGTTGGTGGCAGGAGCTGCTCCTGACCAACCTATGGATCAGGATCTTCTGCCTTCGACTGAATGCCATTCCATGCTGTCGGTCGCAAGCTCTGAGCAGTCGTTGAGTTGACAGCACCCTTGGTCACGTTTCTCCATTTTCTGTTCACCCTATGTCCATTATCCACTGGAATATCCGCGGCATTCGCGCCAATCGGGATGAATTGTCGATCCTCTTACGATCCTACTCGCCGGTCATCTTCTGTCTTCAGGAAACAAAGCTGCGTCCCCATGACCGCTTTGTTCTCCCTCATTTTCAGTCCGTCCGATATGACCTCCCCTCTGTTGAAGGCACTCCAGCCCATGGAGGACTCGTGATTCTGCTCCATGATACTCTCCATTATCATCCAATCCCCTTAAACAGTTCCTTCCAAGCTGTCGCCGTCCGTCTTTCCCTTTCTGGATACACGTTCTCTCTATGTACGGTATACATTCCATCGTCTACACCACTGGCACGAGCTGATCTCCTTCATCTTCTTGATCAGCTTCCACCCCCCTATTTGCTGGTTGGGGACTTCAATGCCCACCACCCGCTTTGGGGATCTCCACATCCCTGTCCACGTGGCTCACTATTGCTAGACGTCTTCCACCAAGCGGATCTAGTCTGCCTCAACACTGGGGTCCCCACATTTTTGTCTGCCTCCACGGCAAATTTATCTCATTTGGACCTTGCGGTCGGTACTGTTCCGCTAGCTCGGCGCTTCGAATGGTTCGCCCTAGATGATACACACTCGAGTGACCACTTTCCATGTGTTCTTCGACTGCAGCCTCAACTGCCATATATGCGCTCGCGACACTGGAAGTTTGCCCAAGCCGATTGGACACTTTTTTCGTCTCTAGCGACATTCGATGACCGTCGCTTTCCCAGCGTCGACGATGAGGTCACACATTTTACCGACGTTATTCTCACAGCTGCGGAACGTTCAATACCACGCACCTCCGAATTGCCCCGGCGCCCCCCAGTTCCTTGGTGGAACGAGGCATGCCGTGACGCAATACGTGAGCGGCGACGTGCTCTTCGCATTTTCCGTCACCATCCTACTTTGGCCAACTGTATCCGATATAAGCAGCTCCGTGCGCGATGCCGTCGCGTCATCCGCGATAGCAAGAAGGCAAGCTGGCAATTCTTTATTAGCTCATTTAACACCTTCACTCCCTCCTCGGAAGTTTGGAGTCGGCTTCGACGGTTCTCAGGCGCGCCTAGTTTCTCCCCGGTCTCTGGGCTCACTGTCGCGCATGATACCTTAGTGGACCCCGTCGCAATTTCTAACTCATTGGGTCAGCACTTTGCTGAGATTTCGAGCTCTTCAAATTACCCGCCAGCGTTTCTCCCGAAGAAACGTGCAGCGGAAGTGCGACATCTTGCTTTCTCCTCTCAAAATCGCGAAAGCTACAATACTGTTTTCTCCATGCGCGAACTCCAACATGCACTCTCTTCTTCTCGCTCCTCCGCCCCAGGACCGGATGGTATCCATGTCCAAATGTTGCTGCATTTATCAACCCATAGCCTGCGTTACCTCCTTCGCCTTTATAATCGAATTTGGACCGACAGTACCTTTCCCAGGCGATGGCGGGAAGCTATTGTCGTTCCCGTTCCGAAACCTGGAAAGGACAAACATCTCCCCTCTAGCTATCGCCCCATTTCTCTCACGAGTAGTGTCTGTAAGGTCTTGGAGCGTATGGTGAATTACCGTTTAGCTTGGTGGCTGGAATCCCGCAGTCTTTTAACACCAGCCCAATGCGGATTCCGACAACATCGTTCTGCCGTTGACCATCTTGTTGCTCTCTCCACTTATATCATGAACAATTTCCTCCGGAAACGCCAAACGGTAGCAATATTTTTTGATCTGGAGAGAGCATACGATACCTGTTGGAGGACAGGCATCCTCCGCACACTGTTCTCTTGGGGCTTTCGAGGCCGGCTGCCCCTTTTTCTTCGCGAATTTATGGCAGAGCGCACATTTAGGGTGCGGGTGAACACTACTCTCTCCCGTACTTTCTCCCAAGAAAACGGGGTACCCCAGGGCTCCGTGCTGAGTGTTGTACTGTTTGCCATCGCCATTAATCCAATTATGGATTGTCTCCTTCCTGATGTCTCGGGCTCCCTCTTTGTGGACGATTTTGCGATCTACTACAGCTCTCAACGGACCAGCCTTCTTGAAAGACGTCTTCAAGGATGTCTCGATCGCCTCCACTCGTGGAGCATCGAAACTGGCTTCCGTTTCTCACCCAGTAAGACCGTTTGTGTTAATTTTTGGCGACGTAAGGAGTTTCTTCCGCCCTCCTTACATCTAGGTCCTGTCAACCTTCCGTTTTCCGACGTCGCTAAATTCTTGGGTCTTATGTTTGACAGAAAACTGTGCTGGTCCGCCCACGTTTCCTATCTTTCGGCTCGCTGTCTGCGTTCCCTTAACACCCTCCGTGTCCTGAATGGTACCTCCTGGGGAGCGGACCGAGTGGTCCTTCTCCGCCTCTATCGCGCCTTAGTGCGCTCGAAATTGGATTATGGAAGCATAGTCTACTCCTCTGCTCGGCCGTCTATTCTTCGGCGTCTCGACTCTATCCACCACCGTGGATTACGTTTAGTGTCTGGAGCTTTTTACTCCAGCCCTGTGGAAAGCCTTTATGCTGAGACTGCTGAACCTCCGCTATCCAATCGGCGGGCAATCCTTCTGAGTCGTTATGCTAGCCATCTGTCTTCCATGCCTGCTAATCCAGCCCATGACCTTTGTTTCGACGCCTCCTTTGATGTCTGGTATGCAGGCCGCTCCTCCTCCCTACTACCCCCGGGAGTCCGCTTCCGTCAAATGCTCCATTCTCTTTCCTTCCGCTTTCCTAAAACCTTCTTGACAACTTGGGGTACAGCACCGCCTTGGCTCCGTCCCCGGATCGACTTGCTCAGAGACCTATGTCAATTTCCCAAGGATGGTACCCCTACACTTGTTTACCGTCGGGCATTTGCTGCTCTATGTGCACAAATGACGGAAGCCACATTTATTTACACCGATGGCTCGAAAACATCGTTAGGTGTAGGGAGTGCCTATATTGTTGGCGACACCCCAAATCACTTTCGGCTTCCCGACCAGTGTTCGGTTTATACTGCGGAGCTTTACGCTATTCTCCAGGCTGTCCACTACATCCGCCGCCATCAGCGGATACAGTACGTAATCTGCTCAGATTCTCTCAGCTCTCTCCTAAGTCTCCAAGCTCTTTACCCTGTGCACCCTCTGGTCCACCGGATTCAGGACTGTCTGCGCTTGCTCCACCTGGGGGGCGTCTCAGTGGCGTTCCTCTGGCTCCCGGGACACGCTGGTATCTGTGGAAATGAGGCAGCCGATATAGCGGCCAAGGCTGCAGTCTCTCTTCCTCGGCCAGCTATTCAGTCTCTTCCGTTTACCGATCTACGGAGCAGTTTATGTCGCCAAGTTGCTCATTTATGGCATGCGCATTGGTCAACACTTCCCCATAATAAATTGCGGGAAGTGAAAGCCCTTCCTTGCGCATGGACCTCTTCCTCCCGAACGCGTCGTCGGGAGGAGGTAATTTTAGCTAGACTCCGGATAGGGCACTGTCTTTTTAGTCATCGACATCTTTTAAGCGGAGATCCTCCCCCACTCTGTCCCCACTGCTCTCAGCCGTGGACGGTCAGACACCTTTTAATTGAATGCCCCTATTTTAATCCGTTACGCTCCCGTCTACAGCTATCGCCTGATCTATCGTCGATTTTAGCAGATGACACGCGCTCAGCTGACCGCGTTTTACAGTTTATTAGTGACAGTGAAATGACGTCAGTCATTTGAAGCTTTTTTTTTTGGGGGACAACCAACCCCTTTCTATAGTGGATTTTTAAGCATTCCTTCTGCCTTTTGTTTCTCAAATTTTATGACTTTGTTCCCATTGCTGCTGATTTTAAATTTCGGTTTTCTCCTGTTTTCTACGTCACGGGCTGGGCGCTAATGACCATAGAAGTTTTGCGCCCTAAAACCACAAAAAAAAAAAAAAAAAAAAAAAAAGTTGACGGACAGTCCTTGAAGTCGTAGTCAAAACAATGTTGTAAAGTTATGTTTGATTAATATTTAATGTATTTGCATAATTACAATTATTTTATATGTGTAGTAATTAGCAGTGTGAGTGTTGTATGAGTGAAGAAGAACAGAAGTAAATGAAAATTGTTTTCTTTATTCACGAAGTACCAGTTAAACTATACAGGGAATTTACTATAATTAAATGTGCAGTCAGTTTATGGTACAAATAAATCGTGAGTAGAACACAAGTTAATCGGTAATTTCAGAAGGAGTAATTTTATATTTGATTCTTTTCTAAATTTATTTATTTAGCAATTGCCATAGAAAGAAATGTTTTACTGTGATTGGTCATTGAAGTAAAACGCGGGTTAGCGTGGGATTATACTGCAACCTGAATTGCTGTTTGTGATATCAGCCAATCAGAAAAATGCAGGCTCGCGCCAATCTATGCTGGGAACAAAGCCTTTGGTGTGTGTGATCTAAGTAAGTCAGGGCTGAGGGTTCGAACTAGCAACATCTCATTGAAAGCAGCTCCGACGAAAGTACTGTAAAATCGCGGAAAAATGCTAATTACGAGTGCGCGAAGTAGTACAAAGAGTAATTAAGTGAACGGTGTAGTGAAAGTCGTGTGGTTATTTCGGACGGAATATCAAAATTATTGCTTTTGACTGTTAGTTAAAACCGCGTGGCGTGTTGTGCGATCTAAGACTGGAACAGGTATTACGTGTAGAGCAGAGCGCACAACATTTGAGCGAGCATTTTCGTAACTAAACGACCCAGTGAACTCTATTAACTTCGGTAACGGGTGTAAATACCATAAACTGGCTACGTGTGTGATTGTGGTATGCGTAGGAACTTTACATTGTGTAGCATCTTAATACAGACTTGGCAGTTTTAACTGTGATCTTTATCGTAAAAACACACCTGAAAATTTATATTGCCTAGTTAACACATTTATTTCAGTACTAGCCACATCCAGTTTACCGGATAATTCTATGTATGTTGCGACCTGCAGTAGACAGTAGTGGTCTAGTATTTTCTATTACAGCTTTTAGCTAGACAAATGAACATTGCTGGACACTGGCAGGGCGGTAAAACGAAACGCACCGCGCCGCAATCAGTCCCCTAGAACTTAGAACTACTTAAACCTAACTAACCTAAGGACATCACACACATCCATGCCCGAGGCAGGATTGAAACCTGCGACCGTAGCGGTGGCAACAAGGGAAGACCTGTCGCTCCAAACTACAATAAATTCCAGGGAGCCACGCATGGATTGTTCAGTTGATACCATTACTATTAGCGCGCGATGGACTCTTTTGGTTGAGTTATCTCCAGCTGAGGAAGTTACAGTCAAAGGTCGAAGCACCGATGTTCACGTGGTGTTCTACACCTTGGCAACAAAACTAATGAAACTCGCTTAGCGGTGAATTTAGATCAAATAGTATTTAAACTTCGGCCTCCTAGTTGCATCTGAAGGTCACAGAGAAGTAGTGCAGAATTGATAGTCAAATTCATAGCGCGACCCGCGACTCGGTACGTGCCAACACACCAACTTGTCTTTGATTTCAGTTTCCACGTGGACTGATTAAACTTCACGCACAAATGCAAACACAATGAAGTAAATCACGCATTACTGCTGGAGGCGTTGATAGTCCCTCAGTATGTAAGTACTGAAATAAATGTGTTAACTAGGCAATGTAAATTCTCAGGTGAGTTTTTACGATAAAGTTCAAATGGTTCAAATGGCTCTGAGCACTATGGGACTCAACTGCTGTGGTACTCACTAGCTGGTTGGGTTCAAGTGTCTCAATAACAACCTTCCCCATACACTGGGTCCAGTCCGTTCATTGTGGAGTTGCAGTAACTGACAAATCCCAAGCGCCTATCAAAAGGTGTAGACCACTAAGCTAACCACAGGTGTTGGTGTAGTGTGAGCATTCAATGCCCGTAAGTTTCTTCTGTATAGGATTCTACAAGGCCAATCAAAGACTCGATATTAAAATGCCGGAAAAGCTCGTTTCTGCCCTTGAGACTTGTTCCCTCCGGCTGGCATTAAGTGAGTCAACGAACTCGAGCACGGTGCCAAGGGAGAAAAAAAAAGGGATTGCATGAAGCTATATTGACATGATCTCATCTCATACCGGTGACTACACTGGAACTTAGCATATGGAGAGAAATGAGGTTGCAGTTTCCTACAGCTAAATGAAAAATAAATTGAAATGTCCAACAGAAAATCCTCGTCCAAGCATTGACATGTGGCAGACAGAAATGTACCTGTCAGAAATATTGAAAAAAATCATAGTAAGTCAGGAAAGATGAAATTACGAAGGGGGTTACAAAAATAACAGACCTCTTTTATCACTGCAATGCCTGAAGAAAAATTTAGAGACTCATTGCTTTGATGAAGGATAATATAAATTTCTTAGGTCTTGCATCTCTGGGCACAAAAGTATACATAAGGAAGGGACTCTGTCATCAAAACAACAGTTTTATCTTTCTTTTGTGACAAATTATCAAAAAGGCTAGTACTAATCCTTAATAAACACATATAAAATATTCTCATGGACTAATCAAATCATCTCATAACATATAATCAACATAATATACTAAATGCAACACTTTGACATAATAATAAAAGTAGTGCAAAAGTTGCTGATCACAAAACACAAAAATTAGTCAATTTGAAAGTGTTAATTGTAAGAAAATTCCAGAATGGAAACAGAGTGAAAATAAATTTCATAATTACTAAGAGCGAAGAACAACAGAAAGGTTCATTAATTAAAGCAGATGACGAGACCGTCAGTTGTACAAAAAGGAATATAGTTGTACCAGACCATAACCAAATGCACACATAACAAAATCTTAAGCTACACATTGCAATTATAGGCAAAACGTAAGAAAATGGTAAAACCATTAATATTCCAATCACAGGAAAATTATTCAGTTAAATTAAAGATACCCGATCTGGGGATGTGAGGTGATTCCAGACAAATAAAAAGACAAATATTTACGTACTGACATGAAATAAGAGAAAACATCAAAACGAATATAGTTAGGTGACAAAAGTCATGGAATATCTCCTTATATCGTGTCACACATCCTTTTTCCCGGCGTACTGCAGCAACTCGACGTGGTATGGACTCGAAAAGTTGTTGGAAGTCCCATACAGGGATACTGAACCATGCTGACTTCATAGTTTTCCATAATTGCGAAAGTGTTGCCTGTGCAGAATTTTGTGCACGAACTGACTTCTCGGTTATGTCCCATAAATGTTCTCTGGGAAGCATGTTGGACGATGTGGGTGGCCAAATCATTCACTGGCATTGTCCAGAATGTTCTTCAAACCAATCGCGTACATTTGTGGCCTGGTGACACAGTATAGTGTCGTCTATAATAACTGGAGTCCAAGAATGGCTGCTAATCGTCTCCAAATAGCCGAACATAACCTTTTTTAGTCAATGATCAATTAAGTTTGAACAGACGACTCAGTCCATTCCATGTAAACACAGCTCACACCATTAAGGAACCATACCAGCTTGCACAGTGCCTCGTTGACAACTTGGCTCCATGGCTTCGTGGGATCTGCGCCACACTCGAACCCTACCATCAGCTCTCACCAACTGAAATCTGGACTTATCTGACCAGGCCAGGGTTTTTCAGTCGTCTAGAGTCTAAGCGATATGATCACGAGCCTAGGACATGCGCCGTAAGCTGTGTTGTGCTGATAGGAAAGGTATTCGCGTCTTTCGTCTGCGGCTATAGCCTATTAACGCCAAATTACGCCGGACTGACCTAACGGATGCGTTCATCATATGTCCCACATGGATTTCTGCAGTTATCTCAGTGTTGCTTGTCTGTTAAGCCGTCGGCACACGGACCGTGCTGTCGAACGTTAACGTTGAGCGTGCCAAGTTCAACGTGCTGCTGAACGCTCAGGAACGATGCTACTTGTGCATACGGTACGTGGGCCCCAACGTGGTGTACGCGATCGCAACGCACTCCAGCGGCAGTTGTTTCTAGTAGTTCGTAACTCACACTATTTACTCAACGGGCGTGCGTAAAATTCCCACGTTAGCTCTATTAAAACGCACATTTTCTCCATCGTCCACGAAAAGGAAAGTACCAAGTCCAATCAATAAGGACACAGGCTTATAACAGTTCCATTACAAACAGCGGGGTACAAGTTGGAATACTTCTCTGCATACGATAAACATTATTTCATCATTCCCACATTTTAGTAAAACTCCAGGGTCAGGCTTACTTGATCACTGTTCCTACCCAGTAGCAGAATCCTTGCAACATGTGAATTACGAAGCGTAAAAGAAAAAGGAACAAAATAGCTTTATACAAGTAGCGCAAGCTGTCCTGTAGATTAAGCCAATTGAACAAAGTCACCCCTCAAAGGCCGGCCGAAGTGGCCGTGCGGTTAAAGGCGCTGCAGTCTGGAACCGCAAGACCGCTACGGTCGCAGGTTCGAATCCTGCCTCGGGCATGGATGTTTGTGATGTCCTTAGGTTAGTTAGTTTTAACTAGTTCTAAGTTCTAGGGGACTAATGACCACAGCAGTTGAGTCCCATAGTGCTCAGAGCCATTTTTTTTCACCCCTCAAAAAAAGGTGAACTTATATTAACATAACATCAAATATTATAGCGTATAATTATATTAAACTAATAATAAAGTATCAGAACCTAATAATGCGAATGTTAGGAAAAAAATTTTTTGTACTGTTAAGACGCGAACCACCGCCCCAACAAAAAGAGCTTCTCAGACAGAGACGCTAACCATTACGCTAAACCCCTACGACCCGTCGTGTACTTAATCATATTACATTACAGCTTGCTAAAACCGTTAATCGTAGATAATTATGTTACTAATTGAAATTTAATTATAACAAATTGTACCAAGAACAATGCGTTTTTGGTGGATCTTCAGTGTGTCGCTGCCTTCAAATAGCCTACTTTTATACTACGCAGGTTACAATAATTCTTTTGCCACGAATACGATGTTCCTCACAATTTTATTGGAACGAATCACACAACTAACAACGGGTTTTTCAGTGATTCTCAATTTGCTGGTGCTCAGAAACGGCATATATACATATAGGTTTGAAATGAACGCCAATATGGCGCCTCACAACTCTGTACTGATGGGAGACGGCGTGCGTGTGACGTAGTGGCGCTGTGCCATCTCATTGGTCAACGCTCAGACGCACGCTCAGAATATCTGACATGCCAGATATTGCTCTGCACGTTCGGAAAGACTCCCGAACGTGCTATTCCACGCTATGACGTCAGAAACTCGGCACGCTCAACGCTCAACGTTCAGATGCACGGTCCGTGTGCCGACGGCTTTAGCACTAAAAACTCTTTCCTTCGCTTAACGACCGAGAGCAGTGATGTTTGCGTAGATTTGTCAGTTCTAAGGACGGGAAACTAGGAAAGGAACATTAAAACTGCTCTTGGATTTAAGGATTAGCACAAAAGCAACAAACTAATATGACTACTCTCTTTCGCACAAAATTAAATTTACTCTGGAAGCTCAGAGTACATTACATTTGTTTTCAGCAGCACTCACGGAATATAACAAAATCACTTCAATATATTACTTAGACATAGGGGGTAATATTTGAACTCGGCACTTCATTGTACGTTTCAGTCAAGTGGTAAAAATACAGCGCGTCCCTCTCAAACCTCCCTGATTTCAAGAATCCAGGAGAGAAAAACCACAGTAGTTACGACAGTGAAAACTGCACCACGTTGTAGAGCATCTCAAAGAATTTGTATTTCCGCCTCAGAACAGAAGTGCCAAGTATCGTCGCCAGGTGCCGCATGGTCGCATGAAGTGATAATGGCGACTCCACAGCAGTGCGCGCACGCAGTAGTGTGGTTTGCAGAAACAAAATCGCCGATTATTGTGCAAAGATACTATCGTCGTGTGTATGAATGTGATCCACCTGATGTGAAAACAATTAAGCAATGGTATAGGAAGCTTCTGGCAACAGGAAATGTTCGGAAACATTCTGGTAATGCACGTTACGGAGTTTCAGAAGAGACAATGGAGGACATCAAACGTTCCTCAGAAGCCTACGTAAGTCAATTCGTCAAGCATATAGGCAACTTGATGTACCTCGATCAACATTGCATCATGTAGTTCACCAGCGTCTTCTAATGTGTGCTTAGAAAATGCAAATTCTGAAACATCTGACGCCGAACGACTAACCACGCCAACAATAATTTGCTGTGGATATACTGCAGCGTATTAAAATGGATGCCAACTTCCTGGAAAGATGTTAATTCTCAGATGAGACAACCTTTCATCTATCAGGAAGGGTTAATAGGCATAATGTTCGGGCTTTGGGGTCGCAAAATCCGCACGTTATCATTGAACATGTTCGTGATAGCCCTAAACTAAACGCCTGGTGCGGGCTAATGCACGACAGGATTGTTGGACCGTTGTTCTTTACGGAACAAACAGTGAATGGGTCAGTGTATCTGGATATGTTGGAGCAGTTTGTGCACCCTCAGATACAAGACTTGCAACCCATCAAAACTTTTCAACAAGATGGAACTCCGCGACATTGGTCAACGGCTTTTCGCGAGTTCCTGGATAGGAAATTTCCCAATCGTTGGATCGGACGCGAAGGACCCATTGCCTGGCCACCATGTTCACCCGATATTAAGCTGCTTCATTTCTTCATGTGGGGATGCGTAAAGGACTGCGTGTATGCCACCAAAGTGAACGATATTCCTACGTTGCGACATCGTATCACTAATGTGATTGCAACAATAACAGAGGAAATGTTACAAAGAACTTGGCAAGAAATTGAATATAGACCCGATATTCTTCGTGCTACAATTGGTTCACATGTAAAGGTGTATTGATGATAAATAAATTTTTTTATTTATATTTACTATTAAAAAGTCTTGATCACAATTTATTTATCATGGTGACCGGTTTCGACCACTACTGTGGTCATCTTCAGACCATTAAGTAGGAACCTCTTTCTGTTGGAGAATTAGTAGTGATTCTCCAACAGAAAGAAGTTTTTACTCAATGGTCTGAAGATGACCACAGTAGTGATTCTCCAACAGAAAGAGGTTCCTACTCAATGGTCTGAAGATGACCACAGTAGCGGTCGAAACCGGACACCTTGATAAATAAATTGTGATCAAGACTGTTTTTAATAGTAAATATTTGTAAGACATTGATGATTGCCCTTCCCATAATGTATTCAAAAGTAAATAAACAAATTCTTTGAGATGCTCTACAATGTGGTGCATTTTTCATTGTCATATCTATTGTGGTTTTTTTTCCTGGGTATTTGAAATCAGCGTGGTTCGAGTGGGACACACTGTATTTCGAAGATTGACGTAGTCGATACACAATGTCTTGGGGGTGTTCAGAGGTTCAAGGCATACTGACGTAGCTCTTTGGAAGCTGAATGTTTACGAGCCGAGTTATTAGCATGCAATGCTTTAGTCCGTCATTGATATACCAATCAGCTCTTCTAAATAAAATACGCACGTCAGTGAATAAAATGGCTCTAAGCACTATGGGACTTAACAACTGCGGTCATCATTCCCCTAGACGTAGAACTACGTAAACCTAACTAACCTAAGGACATCACACACATCGATGCCCGAGGCAGGATTCGAACCTGCGACCGTAGCAGCCACGTGGTTCCGGACTGAAGCGCCCTGAACCGCTCGGACACAACGGCCGGCTCGCCACTGAATAGGTTCCGTCCATAGAAGATGATTTATTTAATGTTTGCGCCGCGTACAAAGGTCATATTGGTTCTACTAATACAAAAAGTTTCACAGTGCTTATTCCACAGTGGTTTTGTGTTGTCTCTTTCAGATTTTTAGTGGCAGAAAACAATACTGCTCCTGAAAGTCAAAGTGCGTCCTCATTTATGTACAGGTTTAACTTTGTCCGCTGCAGTCCTTATAGTATCTTCAGCAGAAATCGTTTCGTTCAGTTAGATTCAAGGCACACACAAGCGACCAAATGTCAGTAAAGGTAGCTGTCCATTCAATTGGGGTGCAATAAATCTTGTACATTACACACAGTTAACACAGTTCGATTAAATGTTTAGTGTGCACTAATTTTTAGTACATCCCAGTGTGTCTGTAGCATATGCTGGCCAATGAGCGAATGTTTATTTGTTACTGATTTTTCTTGGTTTATCGAAAGTGTTTGTGGAGCACAAGCGACAAGTGAAACAGTGTTCATAAAGACATGATTCCTGACGAAATTACATGTCGTTCACTGGCAGGTCAGAAAATTGTTTTTGGTCTGCGCTCAGCAGGGAACGACTCCTGTTCATCCCCTTGTTCGCCACCAAGCCTCTCGGCAACTGGCGGCGACCGGTTTATTGCAGCTGAGTCTGTCGACGCTTAGGCTGTCCGGAGGGAAGACACTGGCTTTCGCTTGTCCTGGGTGACTTGCGAATCTTGGCGGAGGCTAATCTCTCTGGATATTGTTTGATGGTGCAGTCGCAAGGAGACGGATAGATGGCATAATTTTGGCGTGCTTGAAATATGGGGATTCGACAAGGAAATCCGCAAGGTATTCAGCTCTGGTACCCGCTGACATTGTAGCCAGTTCATTCATCAGGGGCACACGGCCGCTTGTCGTCGCACACTTGCTTCCCTCTGGTGATCTCTCAAGATGCCTGGTTCATCGAGACTCCGCTCCAGGAAGCTGGCTCTACGCATCCACATCGCCACGTCAAGTTGTCGTAACATGGAACATGTTCACCAAGTGGCATGACATCAACACAGCCAAGTGAGACCACACTGGCACTGACAATAGTCTCTAACACAAATTAAATCTTTGCAGAGACTCTATTTATCAGCTTTACATCTGCATCAGTATACATACTCCGCAAATCACCGTAAGGCGCGTGGCAGAGGGTACTTTGTACAACCAATAGTAATTTCCTTTGCAGCTCCACTCTCCAAGAGAGCAAGGGGAAAACAGCTGTGTATGTGCCTCCATATGAGCCGTAATTTCTCGTATAATATCTTCGTGGTCCTTAGGCGAAATGTATGTTGGCTGCAGTAGAAATGTTCTAGAGTCAGTTTCAAATGCTGGTTCTCTAAATATTATCAGTAGTATAGCACTTGCCCGCGAAATGCAAACGTCCCGTTCTCGGTCCGGCACACAGTTTTAATCTGTCAGGAAGTTTCGTTATGAATAGTGTTCCTCGAAAAGAACGTCTCCTTCCCTCCACTGATTCCCATTTATGTTCCCAAATCATCTCTGTAACACCTGTGTGTCGTTCGAACTTATTGGTGACGTTTCTAGCAGTCCGCTTCCGAATTACTTTGATGTCTTCCATTCATCCGATATGGTGCAAGTCCCAGACACTCCAGCAGTATTCAAGAACAATTCGTGCTAACGTCCTACATGCAATCTTCTTTATCCAAATTTCTCCCGATAAACCGCAATCGGTCGTTTGCCTTCCCTACCACAATCCTCATAGTCTCTTCCATTTCGCAGCGCTTTCTACCGTTACGCCCAGATATTTAAACGATGTGAATGTGTCAAGCTGGACACTTCTAATGCTGTATCCGATCATTAGTGGTTTGGCTTTGCTACTCATCCACCACTTTGATTTACGTTTTTCTCCATTTAGAGCTAGCTGTCGTCCATCAAACCAAATAGAATTTCCCATACAGAACAGCATCATCAGCAAATTCTCAAATTGCTGCCCACCTCTCTCTCTCTCTCTCTCTCTCTCTCTCTCTCTCTCTTATATTATTGCACAGGAACAAGACATTGTACAGATGTCATACATATTGCATTTTAAAGAGAAACTCTGACAGTTTTTTTACAAACATTCGATATGCGAACCATGAGTAATCCGGTAGATGTCAATGTTGTTGTTGTTGGCTTCAGTCCTGAGACTGGTTTGATGCTGCTCTCCATGCTACTCTATCCTGTGCAAGCTTCATCTCCCAGTACCTACTGCAACCTACATCTTTCTGAATCTGCTTAGTGTATTCATTTCTTGGTCTCCCTCCGACGGCATTTTAGGCATCGGCCATTACTGGAACATGCCCAAGTAGGAATATACAGTGACAATGCCCTCGGCAAAGAAGAATGACCCGTACAGTATTCGACGTGACAAGGCACAAAAAACATTTACCTTTGGGGAATCACACTGAAATTCAGTGCATTCGTGTGGATGCTTTGTACCCCATATTCGACAATTATGCCTGTTCACTTTTCCATTAGTGTGAAAAGTGGCTTCGTCGCTAAAAATTAAGCGATCAACAATGCCATCACCTACCTCACTCAGTTGTTGCACCTGCGAACAGAACTCAAAACGCTTGTCTTTGTCGTCATAATTGAGCTTTTTCACTAGCTCCAATTTGAATGGGAGACAGCTTCTGTCGCAGGACTTTCCACACTGTCATTGGAGGCATTTCGAATTCACTGGATGCGGCATGCACCGATTTTTTTGGACTCCTTATGAATGTCTCTCGTACTTGCTCCACTCTCTCCTCACTCACACGCGGACGTCCGCTTCTCTTTGCCGGGCACAAGCAAACCGTCGTAACAAATTTGTTGTGCCAGTGATAAATGTCCTTCCTTGTTGATGGCTTCTTACCGTACTTGGTTCTAAATATCCGTTGAACAGCTCTAGCAGACTTGTTTTTGCCGAACTCCAACACACAGAAAGCTGGCTCTGCACCTGAACTCGCCATGTTTGCGACTAGCGCTGACTATCGGCAATTTACCAAACCATGCCGTGGCGATATACACGAAAAAAAAAACCTTTCAGGTTCGTTTTCAAAATGACATATGTATAATATCTGTACAATGTTTGGTTCTTGTGCAATAAATAATTGAAAGTGTTCCCGAACTTTATGTACACCCTGTGGGAAAAAATAATGGTCTTATCAGACTTTCCTGGGGCTCTCCTCAGAAATTCTAAAGCAAGCCAATGTCTGTAATCCTGCGGGTCCGTTCTTTTTACCTTTCATTCAGTCGCTTGGGTCTTTTTGCAGGGCGAGAGATTTGCGATAAATGCAAGCTAAGTAAGGGGCCGATGCCGTAGAGTAATCTTCGTAAATCTCAAATGTAATTCCATCCGGACTTGGTGACGTATTTTTTCAATTCTTTCAATTGTTCCTCTACGCCAAGAATGCTTATCACTAAGTCGTCCATACCGGAAATTGTTCGTCGGTCAAACGACAATATGTTTGTACCATTCTCGGTCGTGAATCATTTCTTGAACGCGAAATTTAAAACTTCGGCTTTCGTTTTGTCATCTTCAACTGCCACACCAGACTGAGCAGCAAGGGACTGAATTGAAGACGTAGACCTGCTTAGCTACTTAACATAGGACCGGAAGTTTCTCGGGTTCTCTGCCAGATGTTTTACTGAGACACGACAGTGATATTTGTTGTATGCTTCGCTCACAGATCTTTTCATAGACGCACGAATCTGTATCAAAGTTTGCCTGTCATCTTTTTGCGTTCTCTTTTGAACCGAGAGTGCAACATCCTTTACTTTCTTAATGTTTTCTGAAGTTCGTCGTTAAACCATGGTGGTTTTACCGTCCTTAATTCTCTTACTAGGTACACAGTTCTCCACACCACGATTTAAAATTTATTTAAACTTACACTATGATTTCTCTAAGTCCATCTTACTGGAACTAAATGATGTCACTGTATTGTCTCAGTGAGGTGCTAACAACTGGTTATTTGCTTTGTCCAGCAGCAACACTTCCAAGCCTTCTTGACTGATTTATGAAATTTCGTAACAATAGTCGCTTTGATGATATCATGATCTCTAATCCGACGACGTCGGTTAGGTCTGGCCTGCTTGTAAGTACAAAGTCCAAGATGTTTCCATTGCTGTGAGCTGCCGAACTAGCTGTTAAAGATAGTTTTCTAAAAGCGTCTTGAAAAGTACTGCCCGAGATTGTCTGTCTGTACCACTCCCCTCCCCCCCCCCCCCCCTCCCCCTCCCCACCGCAATGAATCCGTAGACGTCCCAGTCTATAGTCGGTAGGCTAAAGTCGCCTCCAACCAATACTGAATAATCTGGGTGTTTACGCATTGTTAACCGTAGACTTTCTTTGAAAGCCTCCATAACTGTCACAGCGGAATCAGTTGACCAGTAAAAAGCATCCAACAGTTCAGTTAACTTCACCTAGACCATTCATACGAGACCAGACAACGTCACTGTCACACTTAACTTCGACCTAAACAGAGACAATACTTGTGTCAACTACAATGAGCACCCCCCTCCTAATCGGCTAATCTGTCTTTCCGGTACACATCCCATTACTCGCTAAATGTTTCGGAGCTTTCTACTTCGCTTTTCATCCAGCTCTCAGTCCCAAGAGAGAGCGCGAGAACTTTTCTGGAGGGCGGTAAATTCACAAACTATATTATGAATACTGACAATTTTCTGATGAAATTTTGACAATCGAAGTGTCTTTGTTCTGAACACGGTTTGACTTCGCTAACTGTCTGTCAGGTGACAAATGTTCTTCAGAGTACCTCAAACTACTCTACGTACAAGAAAAAGAAAATTAAAGGTATGTCTATGATAGTTTCAACAACACGTAAAACTCTCTTGACAAAATTCATTTTCTTATAGAAGAAAGTATTTGCTGGCAGCGTAAAGTAACAGATACTTTAGTGCACAGGTCGCCATGTGTAAATCATAAATTGCATAGCGATAGAATAACTAAATATACACCTGACTTGCGTGCTTTGGTTTCTCATCTGATCTAGCATCAATTAACATAGAAGATGTAAGATCAGAGATTTGGTTAAACAGTGGGAAACACTGACACACAAATAACACTATCTAAATGTCCATTGTAACGTAAATTACATATTAAAACAAAAAATGCACAATTAAAATTCTGAAAATCATTTGTGGCTTGGAACTTTTTTGTTGTTGCTATCGCACTTTCTACCATATTACAACAAGGCACCCTCATTTACAACTTTTATCAAAAAGTGACAAGTAATCAATTCAGACTTAGAATGTCAGTCATCACAATCATGCAGCTACATACCTACACATGGAAGCCCAGGTTTACTTTCTTCCTACTTTTAATATTCATGCCTACTAATTACACCACAAAGCTTATCTACGAAACCAAACTGCAAGTCCCATGTCGGCTGTAAGAGCCTGTTGTGACTCTTCTTCCTCCTGGCGCCTTTCCTTCTCACTTCGGTGTTGACATAAGTATTGTGTTCACTCGTATTCTTTATGTTATATCAATGATTCTATTCGATACTTTTACTACACTGTTGATTACTTATTTGGTGTCAGGCCTTCTCAATGGATTCCATTTCAAATTCTTGTTCTAACACCTATCTTTATTTACCTTCATTAGTTTGGCATCCCGCTCATCCTTCTGTGAGGGTATTCAAAGTTATTGTGTGCTAATCGTTGTTTGTTCGTCGTGGACCTTCTCACCAATTGATCTCGAAATAATCGCTCGTCACTTTAAACAACGTACTCAGGTCCCTCGATTGATTCCTATAAATACAAATGAAGCTCAGAACATTCCTTGAATCTCTCATTCTTCATAATAAGGTCACTGCGACCTTGCACCCTTCACGTAATGCAGTTCTTCGACATCTTATTCATCACAGCAGCCAGTCATTAGAGTTACAACTAAAACATCGCAACCGGGTTTGACCGCTGCTTCATCAGTAGCAAAAAGTTTCCACCTGTAATAAACAGAACTTCATGCGGTTCATTATAGATAATGGACCACAGTGTGTCCAAGTTATACACAGTATGATCAGATCGGAGAAGTCATCATTAAATCGTCTTGATCTTAGTTATTATTATTCTCACCTATTGCCCGTTGCTTATACTCGGTATACCTTGTGGCTGCTCACTTGTTGGACTCCTTACGACCTTCTTGTACACGTTATTTCCACTTAGAAAGTATTTGGCTTTATTTTCCTTCGCGCTCTGAACGGTCTAAAGCCTACACTGAAAACTTTGTTACAGAGTTATTTGTACACTCCTGGAAATTGAAATAAGAACACCGTGAATTCATTGTCCCAGGAAGGGGAAACTTTATTGACACATTCCTGGGGTCAGATACATCACATGATCACACTGACAGAACCACAGGCACATACACACAGGCAACAGAGCATGCACAATGTCGGCACTAGTACAGTGTATATCCACCTTTCGCAGCAATGCAGGCTGCTATTCTCCCATGGAGACGATCGTAGAGATGCTGGATGTAGTCCTGTGGAACGGCTTGCCATGCCATTTCCACCTGGCGCCTCAGTTGGACCAGCGTTCGTGCTGGACGTGCAGACCGCGTGAGACGACGCTTCATCCAGTCCAAAACATGCTCAATGGGGGACAGATCTGGAGATCTTGCTGGCCAGGGTAGTTGACTTACACCTTCTAGAGCACCTTGCCGGTCTAGGAATGGTAGAACGATGGGTTCGATGACGGTTTGGATGTACCGTGCACTATTCAGTGTCCCCTCGACGATCACCAGTGGTGTACGGCCAGTGTAGGAGATCGCTCCCCACACCATGATGCCGGGTGTTGGCCCTGTGTGCCTCGGTCGTATGCAGTCCTGATTGTGGCGCTCACCTGCTCGGCGCCAAACACGCATACGACCATCATTGGCACCAAGGCAGAAGCGACTCTCATCGCTGAAGACGACACGTCTCCATTCGTCCCTCCATTCACGCCTGTCGCGACACCACTGGAGGCGGGCTGCACGATGTTGGGGCGTGAGCGGAAGACGGCCTAACGGTGTGCGGGACCGTAGCCCAGCTTCATGGAGTCGGTTGCGAATGGTCCTCGCCGATACCCCAGGAGCAACAGTGTCCCTAATTTGCTGGGAAGTGGCGGTGCGGTCCCCTACGGCACTGCGTAGGATCCTACGGTCTTGGCGTGCATCCGTGCGTCGCTGCGGTCCGGTCCCAGGTCGACGGGCACGTGCACCTTCCGCCGACCACTGGCGACAACATCGATGTACTGTGGAGACCTCACGCACCACGTGTTGAGCAATTCGGCAGTTTGTCCACCCGGCCTCCCGCATGCCCACTATACGCCCTCGCACAAAGTCCGTCAACTGCACATACGGTTCACGTCCACGCTGTCGCGGCATGCTACCAGTGTTAAAGACTGTGATGGAGCTCTGTATGCCACGGCAAACTGGCTGACACTGACGGCGGCGGTGCACAAATGCTGCGCAGCTAGCGCCATTCGACGGCCAACACCGCGGTTCCTGGTGTGTCCGCTGTGCCGTGCGTGTGATCATTGCTTGTACAGACCTCTCGCAGTGTCCGGAGCAAGTATGGTGGGTCTGACACACCGGTGTCAATGTGTTCTTTTTTCCATTTCCAGGTGTGTATTTCTCTCAAAACCATTATGATTATATCAGTACATTGCTCCCAGCTGACAAATACTTTCTGCAGAACGCTCTGTTTTGCTTCTTTTGCCTCTTATCACTGAGACCTGACTGTCAGTACCAAATATCCACTGAAAAACCCAAACATCTTTATTGACGTCTAAGACTGGGTAGCCACCATCACTCCCTATTTTATCTTATCTCAAGTCTGTTCTCTTATTTGCGAATAACTTATGTACATCGACGTAGGCTCTGTATCTTCACGAGCGCCACTACCCCGCCTCCAATCTTCAGGTTTCTGACATCATCAGGTCCTCCTTAGTGCAGCATGTTGTGACTGGAGCGTGCAATTCATGTTCGTCGTTGGCGTCGGGCTTCTCTCTCAAATCTGCATCCATTAAAAAAACTATTTCTTATGAGTCTAAAGCCTCTCTGCAGATTTTTGCTCCATCACGCATTTTTTCAAAAGGATAGTACAGTAGCTGCCATCCTTTCTGCTTATGGAATTTTATCATCTGCAGAGCGATTCCTTTCCGACCGTGGGTTTTCAAATAATAAAGAAATGAAATTACGCACCCTCTGACTCAGTAATGAAATATTAAAAGTTTTGGCTGGTTTCACTGCCTAGGGGCTGGGATACATAGTTACCACATTAGAAGCCAAATACTGCTGAGTCTACAGTATACAATATGATTATACACATGAATGGAATGGTCATAGGTTCCTATCACTCGGCAGTTGCGAATGTAAGGTAGACATTTATAAATGAAAGATTGAAATTTAGTAAAATATATTCACTTCCAAATACGTACCACATCTTCACTGCAGAAGCCATGGAAATCTCACAAGTACACAAGTCGGCACTGCGAAATGTTTCTATCTCCCGCGACCACGCGCAAACTACTCCACTCCAAGTCTTTCCCGCGACTGTACGTCGCGCCTTCACGTCCAGCACTTTCCAAGTCCTCTCTCGTACTCTTGAAAACGATGCTGCTCCCCCACTTCGGTAGACACCTGCTGTAGTAATGAGCGCTGTGATTGACTAGAGAGCTCCCGCCATGTCTTCGAGCCGACACACACTCACAAACATATTGAAACACATACGGGATACTGGATTTACGTTTAAATAACTTGAAATTAAATAAATATTCCAACAGATGGACCATAAACACGCTTTAACACACATTATTAAATACACAAATAAATTAAATAGACATATATCAAAGGAATAGCAAGCAAAAGTAGGCCAGTAGCCTAACATCTCTGTGCTTTCTAAAGCACAGTAAACAATTGACCAATTTCTTCATGAACAGCATATATCTGATATAAACAAAGACATATATTTATAAGCATGCTGCTACCGTTTTTTCGTGTAACTGTGGAGTACTTATGGCCTGATGCGATCGGTAGTAATCGGCCACTTTGACCTCCAATAACTCATGTACTATTCAAGTTACATACCCGTAATTCGTACACTAATAGTTTTCTAAAGACATATCCATCGACGAAATCGGATGATTTTGGAAATTCATTGCTGGGTGTTACTTGTATAATTTATCGTCAGATACTAAACTTTAAATTAATAAAGATATTGAAAATCTAATTACACCATCAGAATCGTCTTGCAAATAATAGTAATGTACATGTTTCTTTCTGAGGAATCATGATTCATCTGGCTACTATTAATTTGTATATGAACTGTGAAATGTCGGCCATTAAGGTTTCACAAAGTCCGCCATCTTTGGCAATCCTGGCGTGTCTGCTTCATCGACACAGCGTCACCACGGAATTCTCAGCCACATGGCCGCTGGACCCCTCTTGCTTCAGCCAACGTCCGCCACCATGTCGTCAGCCTGCTGATCTGCCCGCGCCTACCGAGTGGCCCTTGCCGAACTTAGAATATTTTCAGAGTGCCACAACTCGCCCGTTGCCTCTCACACCTACACTTATTAACATTCTGACTTGCCAGAATGTTCAGAAGTAGCACCCTTCAGTTCATGTAGGTACATATAAAACAAATTTCATAGTACAGAATTAAATGAGTAAAACGCCAGGCCAGTAGTGCTTACAAGATTTTTCTGGTGGTGTGGGAGCAGCATGAATTTCGAAATAAACTTAAAGTAACACAAATTATGAAATGGCATATTAAATAAATGCCTGCATTTCATTTATGCCTAAACAAGCATGAATTTCGAAATACACTTAAACTAACACAAAGTATGAACGATACGACATATTAAATAAATGCCTCCATTTCTACTATGCATAAATAATTTTTTCTGCATTAATAAAATTTTTAAAATGCACTTTTACTTATGTACGATTTTGTAAGCACTTCTTGTGCCACTCATTCAGCGTTAAGGCACCTTCTTGCATTAATTATTCTTTCGTCACACTACACATGCTCCCACAGATTTTAGCACGAAGTATTGATCAACTCACATCAGTCTTTTGACCAAGTGCCTCGCAGAAATCGTGTCTGCCTCTGAATTCCGAGCTCCACCGTTTATCGTGACAAATCTGTCTACTACGAAAACCAAAAGTAGAAACCCGTCAACAAACCATTTCCCAAAACCTTTGGCCAACGTATAGCACCACGCCCATGCCCGCCGAGCAGTTCGTGCGGCCACGCCAATCCTGAACTTAGAATATTTTAGGGGCGCCACAACTCGCCCATTACCTCACATGGTTAAATCGGTTCACGTGCTTCATCGTTTCGCTCATCCACTTGATCTTGTAGTAGTGATGGAAATAGTCAGTTACCACCTATGTTTCTGCCTGAAATAATTAATTCTTTTTGTAGCTGGTGTAGACTTGTGGTTAGGCAGATGCTGATCGGTTCAGGATGATCGTAAGGTACATCAAGGTACTGGTTAGTCTGCACGATTTCTTTGAAATAAGGTTCCAATGTCACCAATCATTACGTGCCTCTGTCATCAGTATGCTGTGTTTTACTTGATTGTGATCGTTTTTTCAACATGTATTTCCCAAAATAGGCCTCCCTGAACTCCTGGAAATCTTACAATCCCTCATCAATATTAATCGGCCTATCGCTTGATCCCGAAGCTGTGTTCAAATGAAATAAATTTTTAATGATGGGGTCTAGCATAATTCTAAAGTCTCCTTAAGGTGCTTAAACCATATATTTGGATACAACTCATTTGTATTGTCTCCAAACGAAATTTAAATCTGGATCAAGATAAAGTTCTTGCTATTTTTCTTTTCTTTAAATTCAGTCACTGAGACTATCTCTTCCGACTTCTTGCATGCTGGTTCATAACAAATCTAGCACAATATTTATTCAAGTTCATGCAGGCCTTCTGCGTCATCACACCTTGATTTTCGAACTGCTACGGTTTCACAGCTCGTGCCTGTTTCCATCATGGTGCAGTTCGTTCAGAGTACCGCAATTTCTTTTATTTATTTGAGTTTCATTTTCCTTGAACCATATTAGAAGCAGTACTTCTCTCTCTCTCTCACCCACTCCGATTGGACAGGTCCGATTCGAGTCAGTGTTGTTTCTCAGAGAAATTACGAGTCCCTGAAAAACTGCCCTAGAACACCAGAATATTACTTACTGGATCCAGCCCGTAAACCGTGCAGTCAACAGCAAAAAGCTCTATCAAAAGACTTCATGAGAGTTTCACCAAAAACACACTATAAATACTGGAAAAACTATTAGTGTCAACTTTCATTCATTTCCTCCATCAAATCAGATGTCTGTGCAAGTCCAATTAAAAAATGATCAACTTGACAATGTGTCACAAAATTCTTGGTTCTGTGGGTTCAACATGACAAAGTGGGACACACGCGTAAATAACTTGTCTAGGAAACTCATCCGTGTAAAGTGGTCTCAGAATACTAAAGCGAACAACAAGCAAAACGACAGTACTGCAGGCACACTATCCGCAGTTTCACTCACTGTTTCGACATGGGATCGTTTCCTGGCACACTCAAGTCACAGTTTAAACGTTTTTACAATAAAAAAGCTCTAAAAATAATTCGTCGTCTTAAAAAGATGGAGCCCTGTAAATCTCATTTTATTGAACCTGGTGTTCCGAATGTGTTTATGAAATTATCCAGACACATTAAGAACCTCAAGGTCAGTAAAATACTCTTGAAAACAGGCAGACTACTACAGAACAAAAATGTATACAACAGTCATACCACGGTGAAATCCAATATATATATCAAAAATATCACAGAACAACAGCTTGTCAGAGGAACATAATTAACAACGGTGTAATATTTCATAACAAGGTACCAGAAGAAACAAAGATGACTACGTATGCAATATTTAAAATTAAATTACAGGTATTATCACTAAAGCGCTGATTCTGTCCAGTAAAAATATTTCTGAATAAGTAACAAAAAGTTATTTAAAACTGGATTGTAAGAATGGATGCCTAATTCTATTTTGCTTTTGTTTGCTAATTCTATGTATTATTGCAACTTTTATTTGACCAGTCCAATATCAGTTGTACAAATTATGCTGTATGGTGAAGCTGGGCCACTAAAAAGATGATTCAATCAATCAACAATACCTGCTTTACAGCTGTCACGAAGACCTCTATTTTGTCTGTGAAACAGTAAAGAATGCAGGTATCTTGGAGTGGTAAAAGACTGAGTCCAGACTGAAGAGAAAAATTAAACCATTTCATTTCTGTACAATAAATGTACAGCATTCACAGACTGGAAACCTGAGCACAGTTATTAAAGTAATACGATCACTTTCACTGCAATGTGCCCAAAGTATTACAAAGGCACCAAGAAGGAACAATATCAAAGAGTTATTTAAATGCATCCAAAAACAGATTAGATCACTTATCAAGAATTGTTTTAAGGACACAAGTACTGCAGAATAGTTCAAGCTACAACCCAGGATTTACTAAAGAAGACTCAGCCTGAAAACTTTGACCAGACGCCTATATTTACATTCAGCATCAAAAGTAAGAGGCCATCCTCCAATTTTACAAGGGTAGAAAACAGTTAGGTTTTAGAGTTAAAAAAAAGTTGATATACCTAGAATAAATTTTAAAATAAATAAAGATAATTTTAGATAAGGTATCAGTTCTGCCTCCTTTCCCTTTTAACGTTTAAGGACACAAATGAATTTACCAACAAATCATCAGTCAGCAGTTATTACACCCCAGTTTTCGGCAAATCTGCCACATGTAACTAACTGCCGTCTCAGACAACTAAGCATCACAATAGCCTAAGGCAAGATGCGGCCCTGACAGTGCCTGGTTATAATTAATAGAAACACAAAATATGCACACAAGTTGCCACTGCCACTCCCTCTGGAAAGTTTAAACAAGAGGAACGGTTACATGCTGAGGCAGCCGAACGCCTGCGAACACAATCAACACTGAATCACACCAAAATGAAGTTCATTCACTTTGTGGCCCAGAGGCATGTATACGGTAGACGGGAGCTCTTCATTTACTTCCATTGTTTCAAGAATACCGCAACGATGGTTTCGCGCGAATAGAACAGTAAACTCACCGACTTTCCATTGACCACTCCAGTGTTGTGCCTTGAGAAAAGGGTGAGAAAGCAAAAAAATAGCTTTTGTGGGTTGGAATATTCGACATGTTTATCTATTACAACAGTGCATTCAGAAAGAATTATGGAAATAAATCGCCACTTGAAAATAGAATTGTTTGGTGGTATTAAGAGTTTAGGGGCACTGTCTTTGTCTGCAGACAGAAAAGTAACAGCCAAAAAAGTGTCCAAAATCCGATTGTGGAGAGGGGGAGATGGAAAGTTTCTTACGAAGGACCTAATTTAGGCCGGAACGGCTTTCTGGCACCTCCGAGGGAATATTTTTTTGAACTCACTGGAATAAATCGGCACTGAAGATTGAAAATAGCTTATTACATTGCAGCTTAAGTGAGCGTCACAGTAGGTGACCATGCTGCGATGGGCAGGAGCGTGCGGTGAGGTACTGTGTAACTAGATTGACATTTGTTGATGAAATATTTCTGTCAGTTGATTTAAGTTTCCAGAAAACTCGTGGTGATCTTTTCTTAAACCTAGGAATACACGTGTACAATAAAACTTCCACTTCACCGAGCAGCTACAATGCAACTTCTTGAACGTTGCGGTTAGCAGCAGTTGAGAACATGACGTCGTGGTTACGAAGACTACCGATTTGTGTCGATATGGATCGAGCAGAATTAAGGAGCAAAGTGACACTGTTACGAGGACAGACGATAGCACCTATTCTTTATAGCAAGTCCTGTGGTTTTATTGTTTTGATTATAAGAAATTATGTTTTAAAATCTAAACCTCAGAACGTTATTCTGTAAAAAATGATTTCTCATTGTAAGTTTTATAACACGTTTTCGAAAAGCTAAATCTGTGATTCTTTATGGCTGGTTCGTGGGGCGAGGAAGGTGACAGGGTTTGTATGGTTGAAGGGACGAGCTCTGGAACTTAAATTTTTACGTATAAAATCTGGATAGGCACTCCAAAATTTTAATGGGCCGCGCAAGCCAAGATCTTAGAAGACAGCAGAAGACTGTGTGGAAATTTTGCAATGGCTGTTACATTTGAATCTGCACCATATGCAGCTCGTACAACAGTTAAAACCGGAAGTTTATAGCTGGCCCCTTCAGTTTCGCATCACAATGAAGGAATCACTATAGGTATAGGATGAACATTTCCCTCCAGCGACAAAGCAACCTTCCATTTCTCTAGAAAAGTTAATCGCCACCATGTGGGCGTGTGGGGCACTGACAAGCCTCATGGATTTGTGGCACATGGACGAGATTCGCCGAAGGTTAATGGTTTTTGTTCAGTGCCACAGACGAAGCTGTATGGGCCGTTTCTCTTCTGTGAGAAGACTGTGGCGGGTACCTCTTTCCTTGATACTTCGCAGTCTCATTGTTTCCACAACTGACTGCTGAATCAGAAATTTTCATCATCTAACAAGATGGGGCACGTCTCATTGGTGCAGCGTAGATAGACGATACCTAAACGACGATACGTAGTGGTGAAGATCATTGGCTCTGTTCCCTTTTCCCCCCGTCGACTGATCTAATGCCTTGTGGCTTTTTCCTTTGGTGGTACATTAAAGAACTGCGTCATCAGGCCACAAGTGGCCCATCGGGACCATCCGACCGCCGTATCATCCTCAGCTGAGGTTGTGGATAAGAAGGCGTGTGGGCAGCACACTGCTCTCTCGGTCGTTATGATGGTTTTATCTGACCGGAGCCGCTACTATTCGGTGGAGTAACTCCTCAGTTGGCATCACGAGGCTGAGTGCACCCCGCAAAATGGCAACAGCGCATGGCGGCTAGGATGGTCACCCATCCAAGTGCCGGCCACGCCCGACAGCGCTTAACGTCAGTGATCTGCCGGGAACCGGTGTATTCACTGCGGCAAGGCCGTTGTCATGGTACATTAACGACCGTGTTTACGTATCCCCAAACGCCAAGAACGCTGGAACACTTCAGAAAACACGTCAATGCGGTTGCGATGACCATTGTCCAGATGTTGCTACATAGTATAGAACGACCTTGACCACTGCTTGGACAAGACATTTGACAAGAGGGGCGCCCATAACTGAAATAAGTCGCGGGATACTCCCTAATACCTTGTCGGGCCACCATTTGCCCGGCTTAGTGCACCAGCTTGAGCTGGCATGGACTCAGCAAGCCGTTGGAAGTTCAAATGGTTCAAATGGCTCTGAGCACAATGGGACTTAACTTCTGTCCCCTAGAACTCAGAACTACTTAAACCTAACTAACCTAAGGACATCACACACATCCATGCCCGAGGCAGGATTCGAACCTGCGACCGTAGCAGTCCCGCGGTTCCGGACTGCGCGCCTAGAACCACTAGACCACTGCGGCCGGCGCCGTTGGAAGTCTCTTGCAGAAATACTGAGCCATGCTGCCTCTATTGCCGTGCACAATTGCGAAAGTGTTGCCAGTGCAGGATTTTGTGTACGAACTCGATTATCGACCTTAAAATTCGATAGTGTAGAGCGATCTGGGTAGCGAAATCTTTTGCCTGAGTTGTCCAGCTTGTTCTTCAAATCATTCGCGAATAATTGTGGCACTGGAACAGAATGCGCCGTTCTTTGGGAACACAAAGTGTATGAATGGCTGCAAGTGTTCTACAAGTAGACGAATATAACTATTTCTAGTCAATGATCGGTTCAGTTGGACCAGAGGACCCAGGTCCTTCCACAGTCCACACCATTATGGAGCCACCACCTGTTTGCATTATTAATGGTTGACAACTCAGGTCTATGGCTTCGTGGGGTCTGAGCCACACTCGACACCTACCATCAGCTCTTACCAACTGAAGTCGGGACCCATCTGATCAGGCTACGGTTTTCCAGTCGCCCAAGGTTCCAGCCGATACGATCACGATCTCAGGCGAGGCGCTGCATGCGATGTCGTGCTATTAAAAAAGGCACTCGCATCGGTCGTCTGCTACCATTCCCATTAACGCCTAATTTCCCCGCCCTACCTAATGTATACTTTCGTCGTACGTCCCACATTAATTTCTCCCTTTATTTCACACAGAGTTGCTTGTCTGTTAGCACTGTCAACTCTACGCAAATGCCGCTGCTCTTTGTTGTTAAGTGAAGGTCGTCGGCTACTTCGTTTTTCGTGATGAGAGGTAGTGTCTGAAATTTGATACTCTCGGAACTCTCTTGACACTGTGGATCTCGGAACATTGAATTCCCTAACGATTTCCTAAAATGAAAGGTCCTATACGCCCAGGTACAACTATCATTCCACGTCTATTTATTCCCGTAGTGCGGGCATATAATCACTGCAGAAACCATTTTACGTGATTCACCTGATAGCTCTGCCAATGAAATCCTCTGTTATACTTTGTGTACGCGATACTATCGCTATCTGTATATGTACATATCGCTGTCCAATGACTTTTGTCACCTCAGTGTAGAAACTATGTAGAGTGCAAAATGCAAACCTGGTGTGTTTACGGTTCTATTGGCGTATCAATAATACACTCCTGGAAATGGAAAAAAGAACACATTGACACCGGTGTGTCAGACCCACCATACTTGCTCCGGACACTGCGAGAGGGCTGTACAAGCAATGATCACACGCACGGCACAGCGGACACACCAGGAACCGCGGTGTTGGCCGACGAATGGCGCTAGCTGCGCAGCATTTGTGCACCGCCGCTGTCAGTGTCAGCCAGTTTGCCGTGGCATACGGAGCTCCATCGCAGTCTTTAACACTGGTAGCATGCCGCGACAGCGTGGACGTGAACCGTATGTGCAGTTGACGGACTTTGAGCGAGGGCGTATAGTGGGCATGCGGGAGGCCGGGTGGACGTACCGCCGAATTGCTCAACACGTGGGGCGTGAGGTCTCCACAGTACATCGATGTTGTCGCCAGTGGTCGGCGGAAGGTGCACGTGCCCGTCGACCTGGGACCGGACCGCAGCGACGCACGGATGCACGCCAAGACCGTAGGATCCTACGCAGTGCCGTAGGGGACCGCACCGACACTTCCCAGCAAATTAGGGACACTGTTGCTCCTGGGGTATCGGCGAGGACCATTCGCAACCGTCTCCATGAAGCTGGGCTACGGTCCCGCACACCGTTAGGCCGTCTTCCGCTCACGCCCCAACATCGTGCAGCCCGCCTCCAGTGGTGTCGCGACAGGCGTGAATGGAGGGACGAATGGAGACGTGTCGTCTTCAGCGATGAGAGTCGCTTCTGCCTTGGTGCCAATGATGGTCGTATGCGTGTTTGGCGCCGTGCAGGTGAGCGCCACAATCAGGACTGCATACGACCGAGGCACACAGGGCCAACACCCGGCATCATGGTGTGGGGAGCGATCTCCTACACTGGCCGTACACCACTGGTGATCGTCGAGGGGACACTGAATAGTGCACGGTACATCCAAACCGTCATCGAACCCATCGTTCTACCATTCCTAGACCGGCAAGGGAACTTGCTGTTCCAACAGGACAATGCACGTCCGCATGTATCCCGTGCCACCCAACGTGCTCTAGAAGGTGTAAGTCAACTACCCTGGCCAGCAAGATCTCCGGATCTGTCCCCCATTGAGCATGTTTGGGACTGGATGAAGCGTCGTCTCACGCGGTCTGCACGTCCAGCACGAACGCTGGTCCAACTGAGGCGCCAGGTGGAAATGGCATGGCAAGCCGTTCCACAGGACTACATCCAGCATCTCTACGATCGTCTCCATGGGAGAATAGCAGCCTGCATTGCTGCGAAAGGTGGATATACACTGTACTAGTGCCGACATTGTGCATGCTCTGTTGCCTGTGTCTATGTGCCTGTGGTTCTGTCAGTGTGATCATGTGATGTATCTGACCCCAGGAATGTGTCAATAAAGTTTCCCCTTCCTGGGACAATGAATTCACGGTGTTCGTATTTCAATTTCCAGGAGTGTATTTGCAAACGTAATACTTTGGAAAGTATAGAGCTATAAAAACGATAGAATCATTAATCGTAGTCCTGTATTACTTTCGAGTACCACCGCGCGGATGTGCAAGCGTTCGGTGACCACCGAGTCTCAGTTATGTTAGACATCTGTGCGCTAACCTCCGTTCTCCACATATTCACTGACTACAAGCTCCTTTTGATTTCCGTCGCGTCTCGCCTAAGGCCTTGTGTTTCACCTCGATCCGCTATGAGTGTATCTAACTTAGCGTTTTGTTATTCGACAGTGATTCTGCGCTCATCCATTTTCTTTTGAAGGATCTTCAAATCCCTCATCTCGCGATGCCATTTGCTTAGCTATACACGTGGCCTGTTCGTCACTCCGTCCTTTGAACTGTGACGTCAGTGCATGAAGAGCGTGAAGGTCAAAGATTTGTTTAGCCATTTTAGTTTCGTTAGGAGCCCTGTCAACCGATCCTGAGTGAACAACCTCGGCGGTCTCCCTGCCGTTGTGCTTCGGATTACGTTGTCCGGCCGGTCGCGGTCCGTTTCTCCCAGAGAGACAGAATGTCACTGAGAGTTAACACCGCGACCAGAGTTAAGCAAAGTGTACTAAACTGTGTGGAAGATTTTTCGATGGCTGTTACGTTTGAATCTGCGTCACCTATAGCTCGTGCAACTGTTAAAACCGGAAGTCCAAAGCAAAGAGCTTGCTACATGACGGTTCCCAAGGAAATTACAGAGTTGATACTGTTAAAATTTAGCATTTATAGCCAGAAACAGTATTGTCTCTGAGTATAGAACACTACTACTTTATGTACATCGTCTCTTTGCATGTCAAGGGACGATAAACCCAATCTTCCTTCCTTGAGATGTCAGTAGCTGTCGTTTTAATACCGTAACCCGTAGACGGTCAGTTACAAGTCTCAAATAAAAGATACGGTCTGTAGAATTTAGTTTAGAAACCATCTTGGTGTGTTTTAGTAAATCGTTGCCTAGTGAAAAATTTCGAAGAATGACATAGGTTCAAGCAAGAGTGCGCTAGTGACGGTTGTGTGTACTATTCATTACCCGTTCGAAACAAAAACCGTGTTGCACTGAGGAAGGAAACGCCACGCATATTACAACCGAAGCCACCCAGGCAGCCGAATGTGTAATGAAGATTCGGATGATCGAAAGTTTATTAGAATAGTACCCAATATCCTACCTTTTCTTTCTCTAAAACCAAATTATTCTGTTCACACATAGTACGTACGTAGTGGAAACTCCCCTCTATTTTTCGTTGTTTATTTACGTACTATGTACGTTACATGCTTCAAAACCTTTGGAGACTTTCCCATTATCTAATATACGTTTTCTCAATTTACTTGCACTTTTAGTTTTTGTGAAGAAAAGTGCGTTAAATGCTGCAATATACTTTTAAATGACAGGTGAATGTGAACTCTAGACTATGCTACATGTCAGTCCGTCGCCACAACCAAGATTTCAGAGGGGAGGTGGGATGTCAAATATCACATGCTACATGACTACCCATCTACATTTCGGTTTCAGAGATTCAGTATCAGGCTAATTTGCTCTTTGGCATTTTACTTTATTTACGCGATTATCTGAAATTATAATTTAAAATACGTAGCGAACTGTTGTAGAGCAAATTTGGAAACTGTCTATCCATGTATAAAAGCATACAAAGATTGTTTCACCGAGTAATCTGCATTTTGCGTATAAAGGGCTCATATTATTATTTGAATTACAGATTACAAGTAAATGTTTGTGCACGGGAAGTTACAGACCTTGCTGTCTGTAATCCATACTTCTAATGTGAAAGTTTACTTCGATTAAAGTTTCCAGAAAGCAACAAGAAAAATTACTGGAGTAATGCCTATTGCAACTGTCAAAAACTGAATCGTACAAAAAGAGGTAGTGCACCATACCTTTTATCTAGTAACTAAGATTTCAGTCACTATCTTCTGGCCCTGACGTCACAAAGTATGATGTAAGCCTTTGTTAAGCTCTTCCATCGCCACAAAATTCTTTGAATATCGTGTGGTTTAAGGTATTTGCCGTGCAGAAATTGGATTAAATAAGCTTTATTGCACAAATAAGCAAATGCATTGCTGTACACGGCACACTGATAGACCATATGTAAAGATATTTACACTAGTCTTTAGTCATGTGCGTGCAATTATGCTCTATGCATGAGGCAGGCACGAATCCAACAAGACTCAGTAACTGTGTAGCTTACAAAACCATAAAAGAACCATCTCACTTTCAAATCAACCGCAGAATGACTTCCGGAAATATGACACGCAACAGTATGGTGTGGTACCGCAGGGAGCGCTGAATAACGTGCCAAGCTTCTCTGTGTATTCTCGATCTCTTTGGTTGCTCCCCTAGCCGTCGGCGCTGACCCGCTGCTTTTTTATTGCACTTCGCTTTGTGTCTCGCTCACCTCTGTGTCCCTTGAGACTATTCCCAGAGGATCTGACTTATCGATTGTCTAACATTTCTGGGATGCCGGCCAACGTTGTTACTCTGCAGTGCACAAACGGGATTAACTTCTGTATGCGAGTGTGTCGCAATGATCATGACTTGCACAATACGATGGATTACTTCATTGTTTATCGTTACAGCACGGAAGCACTGTAACAAATATCTTTGAGAAGGCCGGGCGCGGCGTGGTGCTGTGGGAGAATTCGGTGCTCGGCTCATTTTTGAGGTAGGAACATGCAGCCAAAGCTTTTGAATTGGTCCGGACCAGCAGCCATTTGTACAGCTGTTCGAAGATCTGTATTACAGTAGCTATGTTACAATATATTAAGTGCCGGCCGCGGTGGTCTTGCGGTTCTAGGCGCTGCAGTCCGGAACCGTGGGACTGCTACGGTCGCAGGTTCGAATCCTGCCTCGGGCATGGATGTGTGTGATGTCCTTAGGTTAGTTAGGTTTAAGTAGCTCTAAGTTCTAGGGGGCTGATGACCTAAGATGTTAAGTCCCATAGTGCTCAGAGCCCAATATATTAAGCAAAATTTTTTGAATTGATTCCTTTTGCAAAAGATGGTACTCGGGCTGAAATTAATGCTCAGCTGATGGTACTGTTTGTATGCGCACTTTTCTGGTTTTGCGTACAAATATGTGGAAAAAAAACATTTTTCTGTGAGGTTCATGCAGCGCGCCACCTCTATACCTTAAACTTGTCCGAATCGGTTCAAACTTTGCCCTATGGTAGAAAAATATATAAATTCAAAATGATTTTTTTCATACAGTAATTTTCATCCCTTGTCGAGATATGGGGTTTAAAGACGAGTTAAATCTAGGACATAAAAATCATTCTTAAGAAAGGTGAATGCACGAAACACGGTTGATTCAGATAGTTGAAAAATGCGTTCTTGCGGTAAAATTGAAAACTTATTTTCAAAAATCTGGCTTTCAAATTAATGAGAAGCACCATTTTGCTTTTGTTCTACAATATTACTTTTATCGCTAACCGGTTTTCGGCTTACAAGGCCATCTTCAGACATTTGACAGGAAAACCTTTAGCAAGAAATAGGAATAGCTAAAGGTTTTCCTGTCAACTCCATTGTTATTTATGTGCTGTTCAGTTTTTACTATTTCATTGCAAAGATGTTACTAACTGTATGTTTCTACTTCAGTCCAGATGTGTTACTTCTCTTCCAATATTGTCTGCTAACATTTAACTTCTTTGGTGATAATACTCAGTAAATGTCTGAAGATGGCCTTGTAAGCCGAAAACCGGTTAGCAATAAAAGTAATATTGTAAAACAAAAGAAACCGGTGATTTTCATTTATT
This sequence comes from Schistocerca americana, assembly GCF_021461395.2. NCBI lineage: Eukaryota > Metazoa > Arthropoda > Insecta > Orthoptera > Acrididae > Schistocerca > Schistocerca americana. Next base: position 216,194,351 of record NC_060119.1, on the reverse strand, counting down.
ATAATTTTGATCTTCCAAGAACCGACGGAAGATTCTGTTAATATGAATCTGGCTTTGTTTAGATTTTACGTTAAAAGATTCTTTTTTTTTTCACGCACGCCACTTCTGTTTCCTTCTTGTGCGAATCGGTTCAGATTTTGTAAGAAGGTAGACAAATACATGTAATTAATGAGCGTCGTGTTGTTTTGGGAAAGCTTTATCCGTAACCACAATATAATCAGCATAGTTCGAAAGACAAGAAACACCGGAGCAGTCGTCACGCGAGTCAAAACAAATAAACATCAGTTGCCAAGCTATGGCGGTCTAATGTCGAAGATATGGCAGAGTATAAGTTTGGGACCAGAATAAAAAAATGCTCCTGTGACATTATAAAAAAATCGAATATGAAGTGGGCAGCGTTAGGGATGTAAAGGAAGGGAACT